>NC_044365.1:25181632-27675636 GCF_007364275.1 Archocentrus centrarchus | reverse complement strand
TGCTGCATAAATTAAAAAAACCAGTCCATTATTGGATCAAATCATTTTCATATACATTTTTAACTTTTCAAAGAAAAAAAATACTCTTCATTATTCCAAAAGCAAGATTCAGCATTTATCATTGCTTGTTATTTATCATGGTGGCACTTGCTTATATGACAGTGGATCAGTGCTCGAGCTGAGATTCATATATGCTTTTCTAAATGATGTCTGTTCTCTTCCACAACTCAGCTTAAAAACAGCTGTTTGAAAGCACCATCAGTTGCAGAGCATGAAATGTGGCTAAAACTGCACCTTGAGCACTGCAGGCTATTACTTCCGGATTTAATCTGACAGATTTAATATAAAACAGGTGATCCTTGTGCTTTTCTCAATGGCTGTGGCTTGTGGATCCCTCTTCAGGATTGGCAGAAGCAAACGACTCCAGTGCTCACCATCCAGGTCAGAACAAAGCTACTCTTTTACCTCCACGGGCCGCTTCAAGCGCAGCCCGTGTGTGAGGATGGAAAAAAGAGTGGAAATCAAACCTCCTCCATAAATACATGAAAGGTCAGTGATGACGTCAGAGTCCAGCGACTGCTCAGTCCACGATTTTGCGGCCCATCATCGGTGCCTGATTCGTTGTAGGTCTTTATATTTTGCACTCAGTGCACCTTGACCATGATCCCAATATAAACACAGCACTACACTTCTGAAATAGAAATGTGTTTACCCGCTGCTCATAAGTCTTTCTACTGTTCCATTTGTTGCAGGAAGCTACAAAAGGAATAATTTTTGCTGACTTGCACAAAAAACTTGCAAACAAACTTACTTTATTCCGTTTGATGTGGTTTATTGTGAACTGCATTGTTTCATGAGTTTTCTCAGTATTCACTTTTCATGCTATGCTCTTCTTCTACTACCCCTGGGCCCTCTAGGCCTTGGCCCAAAACTCTTCCACTTCCTTTTTCTAGTATTATGACTGACTGCAAAGAAGTGTGTGTGCCCATCTGCTGTGCATGGCCTTATTTTTTGGCTATGACCCTTAATTTTACAGTATGCAGTTTTTCAGTCTGTCTCTTGCTTTTTTGGATGGTATCTTATGCTCTGTTCCAGCTCTGTCTCAACATTTAGATATTTGCTCCACTTTGCAAACTGTGTTTGTTTTACATGCAGATTGTGTCCTGGTTGGGCGGGGTTCTTTGAAAATCAGCCCAATGCCTGTTTTTATCCACGGCTTCATGAGTAAAGATTGATGGCACATATCTCAACTAAAGCATGTTGTTATAGTTATAATAAATTAGTTCTCAGTTGACCTACATTGGAGGATAAACAGAAAACCTCTGCCCATTTAGCTGCTGATTTTTGAAAATATCAAAGTTAAAAGTAGGACTGCTGTTAAACATTGATCCTTTGAAGAGAGAGATGATGGACCTACTTAAATAAAAAAATTTACACTTCACAAATAGAGATGTATTAATTAGATGTTTCAAGTAGCTATTTTGATGCAGACTTGTCTTTATTTATTCTTAGGAGTAAGTCTAGCAGCCCTGCAGTCTGGGAGGCAGCCAGCCCTCCTGGTGAGGTACTGTAAGCCCAACTTTCCCGGATCCACAGACTTGTTTTAGAGAGACTTCTACATGTGGCCCACATCTGCATTCAGAGCATAAAACTGTTTCACTTATTATACAGGAGCAAACGTCAGTACTGGTGTTGCATGTGTGCAAATCATTGACTATAAACCATCTGTGGGCAGTTTTTCTTTTTCTTAATAATGAAGCATTTAAAATATAGCTGCAGCACTGCCATGGCAGAAGTAAGATTAATTTATGCTAATGATTGCTTACGCACAGTGCACACGAGAGAGGAAAACCAAAACAGAGCAGCAGCAGGTACCATGTTAATAGGCAGATGCACAATACTGTATTTAGCATAATCTGTGATAAATAAATAAATAAATACTTTGCCAGATGTTCTTAACTAGTTTTACTGGCCTGAGTATACAAGGACGAACTAATCTTTCTGCAGCAAGAGCTCACATTTCTTAATTTTCTGTGAAACAAAGGAACCTTTTCTTATGGAAAGCCTCTTTATTTGTGTTGGACTGGAAGACAGAGGGTGTATTTGATCTGTTAAAGCACCCTGCAATTAACCTGGTACAACACATTGGCCAAGGCTCAGCTGTTGACATTGTGTAGCTGCTGTAACACAGCAGTCTCGATTGGCACCGTTTGGTTCTAGGATCCAATAAGCACCGCTAAGGCTCGTGTAAGAGATACACACGGCCATTCGCGTGAAGTTAACCATTAGTTTGACACTGTTAAATCACACTGCCTGCAGCTCAGCGTGTCACACATTGCTCTAGCTTTTTGTAAGGTGTTAGGTGTTTTTAAGGTGGAATTATTGTAAACCCTGCCTCACATAAGTGCGAGCAATAAGACATCTACAGAAGCATTTAGCACATGTTTGAACCATCCATTTTTGGCCCTTGTTTGACACATTCAAAGTATCATTTTTAATATTTGTTATTCCAGCAGAAACTCTCAAACTAAAGGACCGTGGCAGCATTTGAGTGCATGCTGTGTGATTTCAGATTTCACTCAAGTGGTCGGGTTTGTTGGTCACAGGACAGCCAGTTGCTAATGAATGGTTGTTATAAATCAAATGTCTAAGATTTGTCAGAGGTTTGTTTTTAAAAGCATCCAGGCCCAAAATAACTCAATAATTATATGACTCACCTTGCCACTCAGGAAAATCATATTTTTTTTCTCCACCAAAGTACCCACTCCATCTTTGCAAAAAACTAATTCACAGTGTGCTTATGTACATGTAATATTTTTGGATCATAAGGGTAAAAAAAAAGAAAAAACCCACTCCCTGTCAAATGCTATGTTTTGTTTGTCTGCCAAAGTAAAGGTTTGACAAGAAGGAATCCACTCATTACCACTGGCAACCATAACTTTTCACCTCGGTGCTGACGGCTTCCCTGACTGCATCACTGCTATCTGATTCTCATCCAACTATATTGGGCCAGACACTGCACATAAACAACAGGTGAGTAAGTAAAAAAATACAATTAAACTAAAATGTACAGCACATGCACACACACACACACACACACACACACACTTCACTGTCTGCCTCTCTCCTCTTTCTTCCCTCTCCTCGGGTATATGCGGTCTCTCTGACACAGTCTGCCAGTCTGCTGCCATGCAGCGCCACATTTAGCTCTGCAAGAAGTGCCAGACTGCAGCAGAGCAGAGCAGAGTGAGGAGGTTATTAATGGCCTTCCTTATTTTAAACGACAGTCTGAAAACACTGGTGGCGACCATGCAGACCCTGCGAGCTGCAAGCTTGTCTTCATCCCATCTGTCTTCACGGCACTCAGTCTCCTTGTCCTAATGGGCCCATAGCTGTCGCTCTGTCAGTTTGCACCTAATGCATCCTCTGCTGTCTGGTGGGTCCAGTGGGCAGTCTCGGTGGGTTGCATGTGAAAGCACACAATAATCCATCACTTTCAACTAATGTGTTGCACCTCTTCTTTAATTATTTTAAACAAATAAGGCCAACTGTCCAAGAAAGCTCCCCTGAAAGTTACAGCTTTATAAAGCTTGTTTTTTTTGATGGTTTTCATTAACTTTGCAGTTTGTACCCCAGTCTCATACTCGTAAAGATGTCCAGACTGTTTCCTCAAACCTTTAGGTTATCTCTCTGCCCTTTCCTGTCTCCTTTTTTTTTTTTTAATCCCTTTCACTGTCCTACTCATCCTCTCACCAACTTTCATTGTACCGAGCCTCTGAATGCCACCTATCAACTGCATCCTGCTGTGAATTTTGACACCTGTCTGATGTATGCCTCTCTTTCTGCATCAGTCTCTCCACAGCACCTTTTGCGTGGAGCTCAGTCAATCAGGCAAATGATCGAGATTCATCAAAACATGACATGTTTATGTGCTAACATTGCAGCAAGCATTGCTATAATACCAATAAAGCAATGGTTGTCAGAGTAAATATATAATATATATTATATAAAAACAGTGTACACAGAGGTGACTTATGTACTATGCATGTATAGGCATCTATATAGTACATACTGCTGCTTAGATTTAAATGTTAACATAAACAGTTTATGTTTTAGTGCTATTTTACAGTAATTATCCTGCAGTTTTGGAGCAATTCTATAGTCTGAATGAAGAAACGTTAGCCAGTCTCCTGCAAATGCACACATACTGGTTCCACTGCTGACCAGTTGTGGTGAGGATCTGCCTATGTTTTTCTATTTGTGCACTGACATTTGCTAATGCACATAGATATGTAATTATTAATCCTACACTTAGACCCACTGACACAGAGACAGTTAATTTAACAGAGATCCGTGTCACACTGGTGTCACCAGGCCAGCAGCTGTACATTAAGTCCATAAAATTTTGTATCACTTGTCTGGGGAGTAACAAAGACTGAAGGCTTAATACAAAACCTATTGCAGCCCTCCAGACATCATAACACTGTCGGACGAGGATATGGTGAAATCTATTATTGACTGGTCATTTTGTTTGACTACTGTTCCCAAGTGAATGAGGAGTGACTGCTTCGCTCCCTGGTGACAGACACTCGGGGGACCACACTACATATTTTCAGCAGGCAATCCAAAATAAGTCAGAACATTTTCCAGTTTTTAAAAAAATACATTTTCTGTTACAATTTTAGGCAGTGAATCAAAAGCACTTCCATATTGTTTGGGGATTTGAAGGGTTTTCAGCACTGAACCTAATAATTAGATAAATTGTTATGTACAACTCACATGGCAGGAGCTCAATGCATTTATGCAGCTCGGAATAGCTTCCTGAAGTTCAAACTGAGCATCGTAATGGGGAAGAAAGGTGATTTAAGTGAGTTTGAACGCGTGTCTGTGTATTTCAGAAACTGCTGATCCCACACAGCCATCTCTAGGGTTTACAGAGAATGGTCTGAAAAAAAAACTATCCAGTGAACAGCAGTTCTCTGGGAGAAAATGCCTTGTTGATGCCAGGGGTCTCAGGAGAATGGCCAGACTGCTTCGAGCTGGAGGAAGGAAGCAGTAACTCAATAATCACTGGTTACAACCAAGGTATGCGGAAGAGCATCTTTGAATGCACACCATGTTGAACCTTGAAGCAGATGGGCTACAGCAGTCCACACCGAGTGCCACACCTGTCAGCTAAGAACAGGAAACTGAGGCGGCAGTTCACAAAGGATCACAAAATGTTGCCTGATCTGATGAGCCTTGATTTCTGCCGCAACATTTGAATGCTAGGGTCAGAATTTGGTGTAAATTACATGAAAGCATGGATCCACCCTGCTTTGTATCATCGGTTCAGGCTGGTGATGTAACGGTGTTGCTGACCATGTCCATCTCTTCATAACCACAGTGTACCCATCTTCTGATGGCTGCTTCCTGCAGGAAAATGTGCCATTTCACAAAACTGGTTTCTTGAACATGACAATGAGTTTACTGTACTACCACAGTCACCAGTTTTCAACCCAGTAGAGGACCTTTGGGATTTGGTGGAACAGGAAATTCCCATCATGGATGTGCAGCCAACATATCTGCAACAACTGCATGATGCTATCATGTCAATATGGACCGAAATCTCTTAGGAATGTTTCCAGAACCTTTTTGAATCTATGCCACAAAACCTGGAGGCAGTTCTGAAGGCAAATGGGGGTCCAACCTGGTGCTAGCAAGGCATAACTAATGAAGTAGCTGCTGGTGGTATATAATTATATAATGCAAACAGCTTTTAAATACAAAACTGACTTCAACTGACTTAAAATGGAACAACAAAATGTCTAGTAGAAATGTGTGGCCATTCTATCCTTTTATTGCAAAATGAACTTTTCCTAACAAGCCGAGGTAGGAAAATCTATATCATACAAGGAAAACATAGATGAGAATTGAGTTACCCGCCCACTGGAACAACTGCAGCTTTAAAGAAAGCATACTGTACAACATACTGTTTGACATTTTTAAAACGTAGCATATTTTTATTTCTGTTTATCAGCGTCAAAGATGATTACTAATTAGACTTAATCTTTTCTTTGGAACAATGACATCTGGTAAAATGAAATGCATGATGAAGGCATGTACATGGAAGTTGTGTTTAGAGAATGATAAACTCTGAGAGATGAGTATACTTCCTGACCTGCAGGCAGTTTTAACTGAACCACATTTTCTGAAAAAATACAAACAAAATCCATCAAACAGGTAAACACAATAACAATACTTAAAACATATAGCAGCATTCTTCAGTCATATTGATATAGCATCTAATCATATAAAAATAAATGCATGACAAATTTCCCCAATCCAAAAGTACAAAATATAGCAAAACACCTCTCCAAAGCACCAATAAATGTGTTAGACTTAATACAAAAATGATATTATTTCTGAAGTGCCATTATAATGTCATATAATAATTTCTATAATCAATATTCATACATAGATATTTGTTAAAAAGGCAAAACAAAATGTAATACTATATTAACATATGTACAGCAAAGTAATCAGAAATATTTACAGTTTCTAACATTTCCTGTTAAAGTTGACAAAAAACTCATTCCACGAGAGCGAGCAAAGACAGGTTCTCAATGCGTACATGTCAAGTTTTTTTTTGTTGTTGTTGCTGGGCTTACGCTGCTATAGTGACAACCTCTAACCCGTGAAGTGTAGCAAAGCCAGAAACATTTCAGTCATTGAGTTTGACAACATGGCTTGATTACCACCTATTCAACAGCACAAGTGTGCTTTTTTGTTTGGTGAAGCCGCACTCTGGGCCTCTCAAATCACAGCGAACACCCGGAACGCCTTCCCTCCGGGAGGGTTTCGAAGGCTGCAGGGAAGGAGAGAGACAAGAGGGAGAGTGAGTCTGGGTGCTGCACATGTCAGACACAGAACATGTCCCAGCCTAGATGACAGACACACACAAACAGATTGACTGGTTTTGTGGAGAAATGTCCAAGGTAGTGTGTTGTCTGACGCTCTGATGACAGACAGGACACAAACAGACGGAGGCTGAAGTTCAGTGAGAAAACAGATACCCCCCCCCCATTAATACACAAACACAGGGAGCTTCATGTGGTAACCCAGCAAAGACAGACATGTTGTAAAAGTAAGGGAGACAGATAAATGATGGGCAGACGTCAGGCATCTTAGCAGAGTGACAAAGATAAATTGAGAGGCAACGGGCACGGTAAGAGAGAGGAGATGAAAAAAGAGGAAAAGCCTTTGAATAAATGAGACTGTGCATGCAAGGCTCCCCTCTACACAGGCCACAGAAAGACTGCAGACCACAGTAGGTGCAATTTAATTTCTCTTAAAAACTGGAACAGACTACACAATATCTGGGTCACTTTGAAGAGTGGCTGGTATGGACCTGTGGCCTTAATATTGTTGCAAGGTGGTGCAGCATAAATTCAACACATGCTTTCACCTTAGTGGCACAGCAATACCCTGGCTTACAAGAAATTTTATTAACAAAAGTCTCTAATTTTACATCAGAGACACGCATCTGCTCATTCGTCTGCATTCAGAGGACAGTCTCACACTGCATAGATTTGAATTGGGTGAGTACTTTATCGCCCACTTTAAGCTTCTTAACATTCCAACAGCCACCGTAAAAACCAGTGATGTCTCTTGTTTCCTACTCTGTGTTAGCACATGGCACCGAGCAAGGTAATCTACTCTCAACCCTCTTTGTCGGATTAGACAAATGAAAATTGTTGGGGCAGTATGAGCAGATGTACACCCCTATGTCGACGATGAAGTGCTCTATTTGCAAACTAGTTGAGGCGTTTCATCTCATGCATAGTGCTGTCCTTGACTATGGCATTGTTCAAGCTGGAGTGAGAAGCTGTTACATATACATGAACAGCTGTTAGATTCAAGCTCTCGCCAAGCAAGTTCACACAGTGCTGATTAAACCTATCAAAGCCATGTAAATGGATCTGTATTTTCCAGTATACCAGACTTTTGAATCTAGCATCTGTGATGACATTCCCATGCTGGCGCTCAGGTAGAAATTAATTTGTGTCATCCAAAAACAACTGGTTTGCCAAAACTCATAGAGCAGGAGGGAGCAAGCTATAGCAGCTAGGAGTGTGGTAGAAACACCCAAAGAAAAGAAGAAGATGCTCCCAACAGAAAAGGAAAAAATTACATTCTAAAAAAAGAAGTGAATACATTAAAACTCATGTCAACAGCGTTTACATAATTAGAAGGGAGAGACAAAACTTCTGCATAGTATTGATTGGCCTTTTTGTGTTATTGGCAAACTGATATAGTTAATCATACTGAGAAAAGTAAAAGAAGAATAGAAGCCGTATATGTTTTTTTATATGCTAAAAATGGGTCATTTAGCCCATTGGCAGGCAACGTGATGGTAGCATAATACATTATGCCTAGTTCAACCTTTGTAGATATAAATTAGATGTTACTGTCATAAAATTAAAATGAAATCATGCTTTTATAAGGTGTTACAGGTGCATAAATGCTAAAACAGATCATTTTACCTTATTGCTCAGTGGTTGCTAGGCAACATGGTAACGTCATAATATCTGATATAGATAAGAATATTTCGGGGGCTAAGATAAACCTGTGTGCCAAATTTGGTTGCTCAACTCCTGATGGTTTAAGAGGGGTTCATGGACAAAGAAACAAACAGACAGACAGAGATGAATACATTATAATAAGATATTTGTTGTCTGTGTTACATATTTTTAATCTTTTCTGTGAGACTGGCGATTTTTCAGGTGTAATATATTTACTGAATATTCACTGCGCTGATCAATAACATTTCAGTGATTTGCATGTGTTCAAATGCAGCAAGTCCGCATCTAAGTGATTGCACATTCTTTCTCTACACTATATAACATATTAGAGCAATTGAATGCAGTTCACGGGTTAATGTAGGTTACAAGTAATCCATAGCCTGACAATTTGTTAAAGTTAAGTTTCTGCAAAACAAATGAGGAAGTGTTTTACACATAAATCCATTCCTTCTTTGCAGCTTCTTCCCTCGGCCTTATTTGCATTAGTTCATCCACTTTGTTGTTGGGCCCAAGCAAAAATTTCACCCAGTATTGATCCCCTTTGTGATAAATGCTAACAAGATCCTGTTTCCTCAGCACACACACTTCAACTTTTTATTACTGCTTTGTGTCCTTGTTGTTGTTTTAATTTATCTGTTTCACTATATTAAGTTTTAAATCCTTGTTCACTGGTTGTCCTTTTTGACCTAGTACCAGAAAACAAACCGCTGCTAGAACTACGTGAGGATGCGCTCCTCTTCTGTACACTAATTGCCAAGCAATTCATTATTTTAAACTACCAGAATGCAAATCACGCTGCCACGTGCACTGCATACAAGATGTACTGCCTGCATCTTGAAACGATTTAGTCCACAAGGAGAGGAGAGTGGATACCTGAGAGGCATTGATTTCTTACTGCTCCACTCTGGCCGCAAGTGCATTAACCTCTTCACTTTCCTGCCATGTATTAAGGCTGAATGCTGACATAGGACCAGTAAACCCCCAAACAATATATCTATATTGGAATAATAAAACAGAGCTGGGACACCATTATGCATTATTTATTTTGTTTTTCTTTTATTGTAAATGTATAGTATTTATAAGACTATTTTCCCCCCTTATAAGATTGTGAGATTAGTCATCCGATACCTCTCTGAGAAAATGCCATTCTGGTATGAGGCTGTGTAGTGTTTCCGGTTGTCCATGGGCATCACATCGATGTAACCACCCACATCGTTCCTGATGACTCCAGCATGTACTGCCGCCCGACATATACTGGACTTCTGCAGGAGCATGCAAGAGGAAAGAAAACATGTCAGAAATGTTCATTCAGACGTTCATCCCAAAGCAGTGTGAATTAGCTTCTGACAAGTTCAGCTTCGAAAACAGGGACTTACATCAGAGTATATTCTGGTACCGATTACTCTGGATATGTGAGGATTCTCTTCTAAACAGTTTCTCGGGCAGTATATCCTAAGAAGAATTTGATATTAAGCAGATGTAAAGCTAGGCAGCATTGACCAAGAGAGAGAATGTGAGATATAGGGAGGTGCATACCTTGGACAATGTCTTACAGGCTTTTCATATGGACACAGTTGCACAACTGTGGTTTCACAAGTGATGGCTTTAACTGTAAGAAAGAAACAGTGACTTTCAGCAAAGGTCATAAAGAGAAACTGAAAATAAATTAAATAAATTAGAGCATATCTATATGCGCAGTGTGATGCCGCCAGACTAACCTGTCACTCTGGAAACTATGAAAGAGTTCGCACTTTGATATTTTCTGTCAAAAGGAAAATGCACACAGCGACATCAGATGTTATTTCTATTTACTTTCATGACGTTTAGTCAACATAACTATCAGTTATCTTTGATATAAATGTATTGTTGCCTCACCCAAGTGACTGGACTCCATTCTTGTAAGACTTGATGAAAAAGTCCTTTCTTCCTTGCCTTGTTACATCCATCCATCCTCCATCATTATCTATAACACCAGCATGTAGACCGGCTCTGCACACACTTGATTGCTGCAAAAATGACACATTATATTGACACTATTTATATTGTATTAGTAAGGAATATTGCTAAATAAGTGATGTGAACTATGCTCAAAGTACACAACACTGTCAACACAAAAATGGCCTGGCCCTAGAGAGTTAGAGCTCAAAAGAATGTGATCATTATATCTTGTGCACAATGCTTCATATCGCTACCTCATGAAAAAAACACTTTAGTGTCCAAATCTTTTTTTAATCTTCCCTCAGAGACCGGCCATGTGTGCACTCACCATTTCATAGTACACTGTCCCGACTACTTTTCCCGTAGCATCTAGGCATCCAGCTGGACACTCATATCTGTACATCAATGCAAAAGCAACCATGTGAATATGAAATACGCATTCTGCACTGCATCCTTTTCATGCTTCATCTTCACTGTACCTATTGCATGTTGTTCCTTTGCACTGATCCCGAAGCTTAGTGTCGCAGGTCACTAGCTGGGCTGAAACACATAAACACAGAGGTCTTTGAGTTCTCCTGCAGGAAACAAGACGTGTGAACTAGCGGCTCTGATGCAGATGACTAGTTTCTAAAAGACTGAGTTGCGTGAAATCCAGTGGAGACGCCGTTGTGATGCTTCAAGAATAAAAGACAAGAATTCAGGTTCAGGGTGGTCAGCGGTACTTGAGGATGTGTCTCATGTGCTGCGGAGAGGAAGCCATTTAAAAAACCACAGCAAGCCCCTCTCACCCCTCAACCCTTCTCAGCAAGCCAAAAACAAACACACACTCAGGGGATCATGCTAAAATAGGCCTCCCCTCCCTGCTCCAAAGAGTGACTTGCGATATTGAGTAGAGCTCAGAAAGTGTCAGGATTAATCAGGGAGATGACAAATAAAGACTATGCAACATCAAAGCAATTTAAGATAAATTGCAAGAAAAATATTAAAGGTCAAGGTCTATTTTTTGCACTTATTATCCAGGATCACTAGCTCAATACTAAGCAAGCAGCTATTCTCAAGTTCTTTGCTTCTGATCCAATTTTGAAAAGCTGTGGTTTCTTTTTCTTTACAGCACATATTGTCCTCTGCTTCCACTCTCTGCCCCTCCCGGACCTAAAACCATATTGTACACCTCCCCATTTTGAGATGAAACTAGATCCAAAATAAACAGTCAAATGGCAGCTTACACATCTGCTGTGTGTTGACCATTTCATTCTTCTGCAGGTCCTCTGTGGGGGGCTGTGTGGGGGCTGGGGCAGGGAAACTGGGAGGCTCAGGCCTGGAGGCCCGGGACCGGGGATTTGTGGTACGGGAGACATCCGGTTCAATAAAGTTGTTCTCTTCTCTTTCCTCTTGCCTTGCATTGTCACCTTCAGCTTAAAACAGAAAACAAGGCATGATAATCCACTTTTTCCATCAGCTTCTGTGTCTCGCTGTCGCTTATTCTTACCTCTGTAGCAGAGGTTGTCCTTGCATCCTCCTCCATAGCTGGGAGGACAAGCAGAGCATGGGGTCCCATGTTTGTAAGGTGCATGGCCCCACCAGTTTCCCCTGTGCAGGTGACACATCAAGCAAAAATTACTGGACACAGGCGACCAGTAACTTCAAATGTAGGTGGAAACATTTTTTGTGATGTCACATCAAAATGGCTCGAGACTATAGTTACTACACAACATTTGTGCTTACTTTGGTGAATAGTTGCAGACAAGATAGATGGCCTTGGCCCAAATCTGCCCCCACACGTTCATGTTGTAACACAAGTTGACTGCACAGCCAATTCGACTGCTGGTAGCCCAGACCAGCTACAAGAAAAGGACGGCACAGAGGAGAAAAAGATGACTTAAAAAAAATGTTCTCATTGCACATCTGTAACGTTTCTAAAAGTCATGAGCCATAGCTACCTGTGTGTAATGTGTGCAAACTGGGCCAGAGCACTTGAAGGGACAGTAAGGATTACACTCTTGAGGGTAAGGGAAGGAGTAGTCTTTCACTTCATCGTACCAAGCCTGAACGTGGGATGTGGGTGGACGATACCTGGAGAGATCAGTAAGCATATCTATGATTATAATGTTCTGAGCAACATTTCTTTTGTCTAATGGTTGTGTTGGTGTGGGCGTTGGCATTAAGCTCACTGCAAGATCTCATGACAGTCTTTCAAGTCTTGTAATATACTGTATAACAATAGAGTTTTTATATATTTTTAAATGATAATGCATATGTACATGTTTTTCTGGTTTGTTTTGCAAAACATCACAAATGGTAAACGTGGCTGAGAGATAAGAAGTGCTTGATTTGTTTTCACTCAAAAACTCTCAGGTAAGCACACTTAACAAACCCATGTAGTATCACATATAGTTAGCATCCACTGACAAACAAAGTGCTCTAACTGAAAATCGACATTTGTGCTCAGTAACCAAGGACACTGATCTGGCACCAGGTGTTGCCAGTTAATCTGATTAGAATCAAGCAGACATCTCGACTGTGGGGTGATATGATTAGATGTAGAACAAGCGTCTCTTGTGTGAACCAGTGGTGTCTTCAGGAGCACTGCAGGGGACTGAGTGAATAAAGGAGCAAAGAAATTTGTGTTAAGTGCGAGTCCACTTGCATATGTGCCCCACTGTATTTTTGATGGCTCACTCGCAGTGAGTAAATGCCAGTTATGGATAATATAATGTACATTCACTGGCCGTTTTATTAGGTCCAAATACTCAAGTGCTCGTTAACACAAATATCTTATAAGCATGGCAGGAGCTTAATGCATTTATGCATGTATACATGGTTAAGACGACCTACTGAAGTTCAAACTGAGCATCTGAATGGGGATGAAAGATGATTTATGTGACTTTGAAGGTGGTGTGGTTGTTGGTACTGGACAGAAACTGCTGATCTACTGGGATTTTCCCACACAACCATCTCTAGGGTTTACAGAGAATGGTCTGAAAAAAGAGAAAATATCCAGTTCTCTGGTTGAAAATACCTTGTTGATGTCAGAGGTTGATGCTTTGAGCTGATAGAAAGAAAAAGTAACTCAAATAGCCACTGCTTACAACCAAGATGTGCAGACGAGCATCGATGTAGGTACAACACATCAAAACTCGAAGCAGATGTGCTATAGCAGCAAACCGCACAAAGTGCCTCTCCTGCAAGCTAAGAAGAGGAAACTGAAGCTACAATTCTCATGGGTTCACCAATACCGGACAATAGAAGGTTGGAAAAATGTTGCCTGGTCTGATGAGTCTTGATGTCTGCTGCAGCATTTGGACAATAGGGTCAGAATTTGGTGTAAACAACATGAAAACATGGATCCATCCTGCCTTGTATTAACAGTTCAGTAATTTCAGTGTTTGACAGCATAAAAGCCTCCATGCATAAACTGTCTATACTAACAGATTTTTTTACCTTCCCCAGTGTGCCCCCAGATTCTGTCCAATCTGTGGCAGCAAGCCAGCAGGACCATGCTCCCAGACACACGTCTCTGCCCACTCCTCTGCAGTACGTTCCAACTCTGTGTCCCATACCTGCACAAGATGACATAGAGAAATAAGTAGAGGGTTTCTTGGATTACAATTGTGACAAAGTGGTAATAAAATGCATATAATACAAGGGTATAGAAGGTTAGAGAATCCATGCTCAGGTTTTGCTCCGTGGTCAGTAATATGAGGTGAGACGGCATGCTATTTCAACAAGTAATGAATAAGCATTACTCATTATGTGTTACGGAAGAGAGTAAGAGCTGCTGTAAAGCGTTCCTACTTCTACTCGGCTGACTTTTCCTGGAGGTTGGGTGTTATTCAAAAAAATTCTAAGGCTGTTTTTTTTTTTTTCTTAAGTAATACCTTCCATATGCCTCTGGTGAGATGGCTGGATGCAAGCTTTTGTTTCACTTTCCCTCTCTGTGAGTTGCCCTCTCAGTCAAGTTTAGCTCTGGTTGGATACTAAGGGATCGTATTCCCATTCTGGGGTTTTCTGGAAATGCAAAGAGTGTCCTTCCTCCCTGCTGACCTACATTCTACCATAAAAATGTTAGAATAACACCAGCTGTACTTCCTTTGAAGGACGCTGTATGTCGGTTTACTTTCAGCTTCAGTGTGGGATGACTTATATAACAGGTTTCTGCCGGAAAGTCAATTAGTTGATGTGCGTTAGTGGGTGTGAGTGCATGTATTAGTATACGAGCGAAGGTGTCAGAAATATTCGCATTTCACACATTGGGGCCTGGAATTCATCTTACCCTCAGTGAAATCTCATCCTCTAACCATACTAAAATAACTCCTCCCCGCTTCCACCACCACCTCCACCTCCAATGTCCGTCACCCACTTTCAGTCCCACGAGAAACAACTGCTGCGCACACCTACTCAACAACAGGATGTCTGGCAGTGCTGCAAATGAACTCTGAGCAGTTTCTTCAGCTGTTTCTTCCCATTCGAGTGCTAAATGGACACATTTGTTAAAATCGACGACCCCCAACGTGAGACTGTAGAGTGGAATGTCAGATTTTAAAACCAAGCCTTGCAGGAAGGACACATAACTGAACAAACACATAAAAATTCTCCCCCTGAATGGAGGGATACAGAGTAACAGCAACCTCTTCTGCGGTTGCCTGTGGTCGTTCTTGTACAATAAGGTCAGATGTTGACTGACAGAGCCAGGGCTAAAAGAGGAATGCGAATTTGTTTACCTGAAACCCTATCTCTGCTCAGACATGACCTCTGTCTGCAGTGGGCTGCAAATAAACGTTGGTATTGCCTTATCTGTTTTGTGTCCCTTTTTGGCAGGATAATAGCTAACAACGCTGGAACACACTGAAGCTTTTTAAGCCTGATCATCGTCAGCATTAGAAGATTCCTAATGGAGGCCAGTCAACTCCAATCTGATTTCTGTCTGCAAATATTTCCCTTTGATTATTCCCAAAGAATGACCTCCTTGTGCAAAAATTGCTCTGATAGGCAGACTGAAATATAACATGCAGTGCTAACTGCAAAATGATCTGCAAACCGCAGCACACAAGAAATTCTGTACTTGAGTGTGGTCAGTTCAATGCTTTTTGACCCTAAATTGGTGGTTGTGTCTTAAAACATTTTACTGTGACCGCAACTACAACAGGCTTCCAGCCTGAAAAGACCAAATTCTGCCTGCGGCTTCTTGGAGCTCTTGGAGGGGAACATTGCGGATTACAGTTTGTATCACAAAGGCATCATGTGTGATGCTCTCGAAACACATCCTAAATAATAATAAAATTAGCGGCTCCACCCAGCTGAGAAACTCATTCCGCTGTCCTGAAAAGCTGCAGTGAAAGCAGGTTCAGAAAGTGTTGACCAAGACACATATTTTTCAGCTGTTGGGTCTGTACAGAGTACAGCTGGCTTGTCAAGCCGCTGCTGTTTGCACAGTTCGCCCAGCAGGGGAGGCCTTGTAACCACGAGCCACCCCGCCCACCACCCACTTCGACCGCAGCTCCGCGGGGCCGTAAAGAAAAACAACCTTCTCTGCTTAAGTCTTTCAGCACTGTGCACACTGCATTGTTTATTTCGCTTAACACTTCATTTGTGGCAGTTTTTTTTTTTTCATCTGGTTCCATTCCAAAGGCCCAGAGGGCTACTTCCTTTGCAAGTATGGGTTTTCCTTCTCATAATCAATGGTGCATGCTGAATAATACTGAAAAGCAGGGAAAAGATATGGGAACTGGGAAAGCAAAGCTGGGGGGGGCGGGGGGCAGAAGAGGTGATAGGATTTGGTGAGAACAAAGGGATGCATCTTTAACTTAAGCTACAAAAAGTATAGCAACAATAATCAACACGGGGGAAAATAATAACAGAAATTATAGGAACAATGTGCATCTCCACTTTTTGTAAATGTCTTTGCTCATTTTTATACCCATGATGTTACCTATTCTATCACACATTACTGAGTAGTCATTGGAGTCAATGATCCGAAAAGTTTTATGATGACATTCCCCAAACTATTTATGAAATGTGCAACTGCAACCCATTCACAGTAAGCATTTGGAGGAAGAGCAATATTTATAATCTTGGCATTATATTAAGCAAGTATTCTGAGAGCTTTGGACTCCCACAGCAATATATGCAGCTCGAGATGGTGTGCAATTATTCATGCAGTGAACTCTAGCTCGCACCAGCTCATATAAAAGTTTCTGGGGCTGATCACTGTTTGAATGTTGTCACTAAGCAAACGCCATTATCTCCCTATTATTGTGTTATAACAAGTTCATGGTTTGACCAACACAGCGAAGAAAATCATTGCAGGATCAGAAAATCGCATTTGCAAAATTGCAGAATAAATTGTGCAGCCAGTGTTTTGCATATGAACCAAGTGACAGGAAGCAGTTTCAACAAAGGTCATTTTCAGCTGGCCAAACTGTAGCTCAAAATGCATGACAGGTGCTCGGAGAGACGGTGAAGGATGGCTTTCAGGGGTTCTACAGACTTTTAAAAAAAGGCTGATGAGTCAGGAATGGATGGAAGGCCAAGCTGTTTTGAGTAAGTGTAGGGGAATGTTGGCCTTAGCTCATGGCATTGTCTAGAGGATAAAAGAGCACTTAGATGACCCCCTAAATCCAAAAGAAATGTCCTCTGAACAGGTGGTTTAAAGGAGCGCTACCCTGATGCGCCAGCGAGCGTATCGGCTCCGTTTCAAAAAAGGGAATCGGAAAGTATTTTCAAGGCAAGGCATCCCAAAGACAATCTGTACAGCTAATGACCACTGGGTCAAGGGGATACTGTTTCTGTCTCCATGGGTGTAAACCTGTCCATCTCGATCACAAACTGGTGTCACTGGAGACCATGATCATAGTGTTTTTTCTTCTCTTTACAACTAAGTGCTTTTATAGAAGGTGCTATTTTAACCCATTTATAGTTGTTTTTGGAAGAGCAATGTTCACAATGTTTCAATCTTATAGATTGAAGTTAAGCAAATCCTGTGTGTGCACTGGACTTCCACAGGGATACCACTTGTTTTCTGCTGTTTATGCTATACATGCATGAGATACAGCCAGTGCAGATGAGGGCCCAAGAGTGTATGGTTTTTTTGGGTTTTTTTGTTGCTATTTTGTGCTTTTTTTTTTTGTACTTTAGGCTTTGCAGGAAAGTAACCTCCAGTGTGGAGTGGATCTGCTATAAGTAATTAAGAGGGGTTAAAATCACTGTATCCAGCTGCTGCTACATGGATGCCACTAGATGCCCCCGATCCCCCGACCCGCTGCACCTTCCTTCCATCTCTGAACTGGTGTATGACTTCTGAACCCTCCTGCACAAGAAAAGTTGTCTTGTCTATGTTGCCATAGATAAATAACTTGGATGAATTTAGCTCAGTGCAAATTTATTATCCTGCTGTTTTATTGTTTTCTTATTGTGCTTCACAGGTTTTGACACAAATTGGCCACGTTAAGCAACAATAATTTAAAATGCTTGACACTTGGCAGCAGAGCTCTGATTCATCCGGGCCAGGAAAAATATCAATAGAACTTTATCATACATTGCTAACATCAATGTCACCTCAGACCTGAGCGCAGACCGACAGAGCCAAGTTAAACATCAAGGCAGGTGGGGCTCTTTCTCCCAGGATGCCATTTGTTTGTCTTACAGGACTTCAAACACTGACACGTCTCTGTTTATACCTGTGGGTCAACGTTTGAGTGAGAGGCAGAAACGCGGTCCTCCTACTGAAGCTTTGTGGGCCGCTACAGAGTGTGAATGCTTATCCGGGGAATTTTTGGGGCCTCTGTGTTGGATAATGACAGAATGGGAACGGAGCCACAGGGATAAGGGAAAGGGAAGCAGAGAGAGAGGGCAAGAAAAAGAAGCCAATGAAGGGGGAGGAAAGAGGGGGATTTGAATTGATGTTATCTCTGAGTCTCTGTCATGATTGCCACAGAGGGTCACTCGGGTTGTGGTTTAATACAATGGCAGACAATAACAGAGCTGATGGGCAAATGGTTATGTGTGCGGATGTCTGTGTGTGTATATATGTGTGTAAGTGTGTGTCTGAATGCCTGAGTGTATCAGGAGAGCAGGAGAGCATGTCTATGAAGTCTTCCAGTACAGTGAAGCTGTGAGGTTTCTGAAAGGTGACAGCAGTTCAACACAGACCAAAGGAAAATCTGAGAAATATAGAGCCCTTTTTAAAATAAAGTGCTAAAAATGACCAAAAATCTACTCTACATGTGACCTGAACAGCTTTTGCCTGAAATATAATGACATCTACAAAACTGCACGAGATTTCGGTACCTATTCTTGCAAGCCACTGTTTCTCCTTACTGTGTGCCCCTTCTGAGTCCTTTTTTTTGCTCATTTCCTCTTTTCTCATCTCTTCATCTTCACTTCAGTTACTGTGACACCTGTTTTGCGATGCTCTCCCTCCCTCCATCTGTCTCACACTGCCTCCTCTTCCTATTTACAAAGCTCTTTTTATCATTTTTACACCTCTATTTCAATTCATCTTGCATTTCTTGCTAACTTTCATTCTCCTTCACCTCACATCCTCTTGTTGCTCCCCTCTCCATATTTCACCCCTGGGTGCCCCTGGAGCTAAGAAAAAAACAGCCAAGTGTAACGGGAGACAGTAGAAAAGAGCTGTGTGCTGCTGGCTCAGCATTTCTCCACTAGCGTGGGCCTTAACCAGGAGCCTGCCAGACTGAGTGTCTCTCACTCACACACACACACACACACCAACTTGCAACACATACACATACACACATACACTAGAGGTCCTCAAGTCTAACCTCTCAATTATACAATTACACAGTCCAGCAATTGCCCCCAGCAGGAACTGTTTATTTGCCTTTACCACAGAATAATACAGCCTTTTGTTCTGCAGCTCTTTAAGCGTGGATGAAAGGATGATAAAATCTCATTACTTTCTGCACATTGCATTGATTTTTAGCCTTTTAAGTATTGTTGGTGGCAACACACTGTAGTGGTCAAGCTTTGCCTACACATGTAGTGCGTCTGAAAAATTTCCAGGTCTGTAGATCACTAACTTTTGGAAGGTGTGGTATCCCCGTGTGTGTTCAGTCAAAAAAGGGGGGGACAGCTGGTAAAACAAGCCCTGGTGCCGTGCTCTGATGCTAATTGCACGGTGAAAAGTGATCTGGCACTCTACATACACGTGATGGCCAACGGATAAAGTCAAACAATTCTCTTAGCATGAGTAAAACAAAAAAAAACATTGGAGAAATGTGATCATTGGCATGGCGGTGGAATTCTTCTCTTCTGGCAAAATAACCACAGTCACATGGGTACAAAGTTAAGTGTGTGTTTGTCTTTGTGTTTGGGTTCATGCGTGAAGGTACTTAGATGCTGGCATGCTTGTAAGTGTGCGCCAAGTGGGACAAATGCCAGGCAGTCTGGTGACTAGATCATTTCACTAAGCTATATGGGCCACAAATGTGCAAGAGTTCAGAATAGGGTGAAAATACACATAAACTGCATGAACTGTAAATCACCAAAGATGCACAGACAACATCTCCACCTACCATGTACTCCATGTTGGAAGCGGGAGGGTAAACTTGGCCTCTGAGCTTGTTGTGAAGGTCCAGGATGAGCTGAGCATCGTTGTCAGTAATGGCCCTCTTCCCCCTCTGTTTGGCCTCCCGCCAGTCGCCGTCCTCGTCCAGATACTTGTCCAAAATCTGCTCCCAACCTGTGGAGTTTGGAAGCATCACCATGGAAGTCGTCGTCTGGAGCAGCAGGACCAAGGGCACGCCTCTCAGCCAGTGCAGGGATACGAGCCTCATCCTTGCAAATGCTGGTGATAGCAACAAACTCAAATAGGGTGGAAAATATTTTGTGCCAACACAGGCACACTTTGTCTGCAAAGTCAGATGACAAGGACCCTGAAGGAGAGAGGGGGGGGGGGGAGTTGGTGTTCTGTATCAAATTTGCTGAATACTGTAACTTGGGTCAATATTGAACTTGGTGAGGACAGTGCATTGGCTTGCAGACACTTAGTCTGGTGCACTGCCACAGGTAAGCTAATGGGGTTCAGTGAGGGTAAGCTGGCAGGCTGGGGATGACTAGTTTGGATTAAGCATGGATTAAAGAAATCAATTTTACAACTTTTCCCCCCAAATCCAAATAATAAAAGGAAAGCTTTAGAAGGAAAGAAAGCAGCATTACAAATCACAGCAAACAGTGCAGCAGCAATAAATGCAGTTCAAGGCACAGGATGGTAAATAACAGCTTTTACTTTTACCAACCTGTATAAACATAGGCTTTCACTAAACTTTGTGTGTGTGTGTGTGTGTGTGTGTGTGTGTGTGCGTGCGTGCGTGCGTGCGTGCGCGCGCAAGCAAGGATGCTGACAGAAGCTGATATAACGAGCCAATATCTAATGGAAAAAGTGAAGAGTAATGCATATTAAAACAGAAATGGAGTGCTGTGATTTAGTGCAGACTTTGGAAATAATTTACCTTTAATGAATTGGAATGAAGCCCACTTCTTGAGGTTCTGACAGAGCTCTGGCTGTGAGGAAACTTCTGCAGCAAGATGAAGATGAAGAAGAAAAACCTGCCTTCAATGTAAGTTGCAGAGCTCAGGTGGAGCGGTGTGATGATTGTCGTTGGCTGCCATAACACATAAATCAAAGATGTGACGCGGTCGCTTCATTCGCTTTTCATCAGTCTTCTTTCGGGATTTTTGCACCAAAGCCGCCAAAGAATCACTTATCCACATTTTATCCTCAACTTGGCGGCGCTTGCAGAGTGCCGCCCCTAACCACGCCTCTCCAAAGTTTGGAACCTGCCCACATTATGGCAAGACCTCTGCGCGCGTCCGGGGCAGTGCGTGTATACAGCGTAATATAGGCAGATGCATTTTTTTCCTCCAGTGATGCGCACAGAAAGTAAGCTTCAGACTTTGAGACTCTAAAATGCACAGAAAGATTTCAGATGTAAGCTTTCATTATAGCCCTTTTATTGGTCATACCACATTAACTCTATAATTTCCTTTTATAGTTCTTCTGGACAAAAACGTGCACCAGGGGGTTGTGGGATTTCTACCCCCTTACCTGGAAAGTGATTTTGTAAAACGCATTAACTTAAAGCAGGTCTACCTCCTCATTTTCCCAAGTCTAGCTGTTCACAGGTGGCTCTTTTGGGATGGTTGGCGGCGGCTGGTGAGGGGTGGCGGGTACAGGTGGGGGATTAAAACACAAACCAACTTTGTTAAATCCAAACCCGGGATCTGTCGTCACTGTTTCCCCCCTCTCTTCTCCAACACAGACTGAATTCCGTAATGGAAACAGGCACGTTTTGTCTTTTGTCATCTGGTCATTTTTACTGGTAGTTATGGCACATGTGGAAACAGTAGCGAATTACCAGACTCGGGTGTGTTTGCCCCCCTGGACAGACTTACTTTTCCACTAGGGGAGGCACAATGTTCTTGTGTTTTACAATAAACCACAGGCTGGCCAAGACAAGCATGTGGAGGAATTTTTGCCCTGTTTTTCTTTCTTTCTTATGTAAATCCCCTTGTTTCTATGACTCCTCGATGTTTTTAGCCCTTACACATCAGGTGTATCAAGCACTACACAGAAAACTCATCTGTGTGGATGCCTTTGGATTTGAACTTGTAAGGTTTATAATCTGTGCCAAATTTCTGAATTGGTAGATTATAAACAAGGGCAGGATAAGCATTCGTATATTCCGCACTTAAAGCTATAAAATACGCTCTAGTTTTTAAGAAGCACCTTGTCAGTGGAATAAAGTATAATTTCAGTAATACTATGAAGTCGTAAATCCAGCTTGTAAGCATTATTAGTGTACCTCTGCATATAAATGGCCACAGCCCCCAACTGATGAACTATCAGTGGGAACTGAAAACTAGACGTATATAAAGGTCTTTCTTCCAGGCTGCCTCTGCTGCCTAACCCACTTCTTTAAATGTGATGCTGAGCTCACTTTGGTGACTCATACTGAACTTCCATAAACCCAGGGTTTACTGTCTGCTCCCCGGGTCAGTTGCGAGGGGCCTCGACCGCGGCTCCAGCAGTAGCCACCTCTCTGCTGTCGGACCCGGCAGGACTCTCCCCCGTCCTCTTCTCAGCAGCTGAAATAGCAGTACCCTTCCTTTGCTCACAACTCCCAGGAGGGAACGCAACGCTGAAAACACTCATTCATCTGCTACAGAATAAAATGCAGCACTACATTTAGATAAAACGTGCGCCATGAAGGAAGGGAGCGCAGTGGATGTGTATTTGTCTCGGTTTAACGGGAGGAGAGTGAAGTGAGGCAACAAAGTAGTGGTGTCATGCGTGCGTGCCTGCATGTGTGTTTGTGTGCTGGCACAGATGCCTTCACAACTTAAGCTGATACATAAAACATACAATTATTTTAAAGACTCAAAATAAGTTTTATGGGCTGAGGATATGAAAGGACCTAAATCACATTTAAGTTATGGCTGAAATACACAAAGCCTGACTGTGAAAGGATGCCTCTGACCTCGACTGTGAATATTAAACTGTGTGGATAAAGGAAATATTTACCAACTGTTCAGGGATTTCTATGATTTATAGGGTGGTAATTTAGGTCAGGCCATCTGTAACACGCAAGTCACTCTCTGATTAATGTTATTACAATGCCTGCCAGTAAATATACACTATTTGTGCCAGCAGTAGAGCAATATAAATGATTTCATGCCTGGGCTTCTTGTGTTAGCAGCCTTTCTTTCTGATTTTCGTTCCTGCATCTGTTATCTTGTACCTGTTACTGTGTTTGCTTCTCTTAAGAGTTCATATTTTTCCTATTTTGTTACCTCTGTGTCACTTGCATGTTTCTGTCTGCCATGTGCATGCAGACGCTTTCCCTTTTTTCCCTTTGTTTTGATGCCAAAACATTCACTTTCTCCACTCCTCTGCTTGTTCCTCTCTCTCTCACTTCTTGCTACTCCCCCCACACCCCCACCCCACCCTTTCTATCTTACCCACACAGTCACTGTTAAGCCATGGGCCCAGATGCTCCATTCTGTACCTCCTCCATTCAGCATGTGGTCTTGCGAGAAACCCCATGAACCCAGCAGAATGCATCGGCTGTGCCAGGCCCCGCATCCACACAACAGTAGCCTCTGGACACAACAGCAAACCACACAAACAGTCTCGAAGAACACTTTTTGTTGGCCCATGTTATCTGGCACATTGCTCTCTAATGGTTCTGGTTGGGCTCAATTGAGGTCAGAGTGTTGGAACGGCATTGGGGTGAAAATGGGAGTAAAGAGCATCAAGGTCATTTGGCTGCTGTTCGACATCATTGCTTTTGTGACATTATCAGCAGTGCTCAGCAGAAGGGTGCCTAAGATATCGCCTGAAGGCCGGCTTGGGATTAGTTTGTCTGTGTCCACCCTCTTGTGGTGACGAGATGCCAGTGCATCTGTGATCAGTGCACAATTACAGTAAAACTGTTCTCTGTGTGGCTGCGAGGTCCTTGTTGCAGGGTTGTAATCGGGGATTTTGGTTGAATGTGTCCAACTGAAATACAAGGCAGTTAATACACAAATCTTGAGTGATCTGTTTTAAATCCATTTAGTCTTCTGTTGGTATTGGATTCAAACTTGTTGTCTCCCATATGGAATTTTTTTTCATCCTGTAACTTTCACAAAGACAACCTTTTTTATGTCAGCTGTATTTTTTTCCCCTTTTCACTGTTTAATTTTCCATTTTAATTTACAGGAAACTGTTAACATTGAAACCGCACTGCCAAGCTTCACAGTGCAAGACATATCCAATTTACTACACAAAAGTATAATACAAAACAGTGTTTAAAATCCACAGTTACAGTCCTGCCGTAAAATCAGCACTGAAGTCAAAGAGCAGAACTATTGCCCACAAAACATTTCTGCAATATCAAAAGTACTCATTATGTGTAGTTTCAGTTATGTATCTCGTTTTTGCTGCACTCTTTTTATAGATCAAAGAGAACCGCTTATTAAGAGCCCCAAAAGTCTGAAACATTGCATAATTATTGCTTGTGTCTGTAATGTTTTATTGATTTACATCCATCTCTGTCTCCTGTAATACAATACTGAGCAAAAGTCTTGAGCCACCCCTCATTTCTTTTTGCAGTATTTTGCTAGAAAAATGGGAAATAGGAGCAGTGATTTATTGAAACTTGTGCAAACATACATAGAAATGCAGTATATAAGGTAAAAACAGAGCTTGTACAGTTTTTGAAAGTCAGTTTATTCTTCAACACATCCTGAACTCTCTTTAGGCAGCTTTCATGTAATCCATGAGTGATAGTATTCCACTGTGTGTTTTTCTATCCAGGCATACTTTTACTGCACTGGTGGTGTGTTTGGAATCATTGTCGTGCTGAGCCACCATGCAATAGCATTTCTCCAGATGGTATTGCATAGTGGATCAAAATCTGAAGCTACTTTTCTGCATTTATAATTTCATCAATTTTGACAAGATCTCCAGCACAACTGGCTGAAATGCAGCCCCAATCCATGACAGAACCTCCACTGTGTTTCACAGATGGCTGTGGATGCTCACCGTTGCACCTCTCTCCTGACCTGCTCCACGCGCACTGACAACACATTTAACCAAAAACTTCAAATTTGGATTCATCACTTCATAAGACCCTCATGAGACCTGTTGCTGTTGATTTGACATACCTCAGCCTTTTCTCCCTGTTTTTCTTCCTTAAGAATGTCTTCTTGACAGCCACACTTCCACAGAGACCATATCTGATGAGTCTTCAATGAACAGTTGATGGATCAGCTGAAGGGCCAGATGGATCTCACAGGTCTTGTATCAGGTCTTTGCTCAATTTGTTCTCTCGATTTCTTTAGGACTTTTTAGGCCTTGCTTTGTGTGTGTTTTCAGGGTGTGTATTCCTGTCTGTTTTCTCAAAACACTTGTCTGTCACAACTTGTAGAAAAAAACATCACGACTTGTTCCACATGTTGCTCCATATGCTTTCTGCATACAGAAAAATGAATACTGATTAGAAATGCAAGACTATTTAAAATATACTTTTAAATTGCAAAAATCTTGTAACTGCCATCTAAAAAGATAAAGATACACATAAAGAATCACAGTTGTGTGCTGCCTCCTGAACAATAGTGGCTGTTTCTTTAATATATTATATGTGATACTAACAATTTAGGGAATTTTATCTGGAAACATTTGGATTTCTTAGTAGGAAAATGCATGACAAACATCAAATATTCCCATAACCACCAGGTGTCAGTGTCTTTTAACACACAATGCACATCTCTTAGTGAATTTCAGTTCCTGATGACAAGCTAAAATGCTTCAGCTCCCCAACTGTAATACCACAAAAGGGGCTCTGGGTAAACTGAGACACTTATCCGTCTCTCAGGCTATTAGGGCAAAATCCTGAGCAAACAAAAAAGCCTAAAGTGATAATGTAGAAACAATGGAAGCTGGGGAATTGTGGGTATCTAAATACACCCTTGTTTTGTGTCAGATTTCATGAAGGGACCCACTGAGTAATCCTAGCAGAAATTTTGCTCCCCTGAGCTGAATGTTTGCAGATTACTGCTTTTGCCCGCAAACCAACTGAAACTAAAAAAACTCCACAATGATGCCAAATACACTGTGGTCTAATGTCACCTTATATCCTCTTCTGCAGAGAATCCCATAATCATGCAGTTTCTTGAATTTGAAGCGAATGCTGGTTGGCCACATTGGATGTGGAAAACCCTTTCTCTGTGACCAACTCAGTAATAGAAAAAAAAAACTTGAGAGGGTTATTTTTATAAATTTAGTGGCCCCCGCATAGAAAATGCAACACATCATGGGAGAAAAAGGGTCAGTGTACCATATCAGCATCAAAGCCTCACTGAGCTTGTTGACTGTGGGTATAAAAGAGAGTTGAGGGTGAAGGAGGAAGCCCATCTGATTAGGCAGCACTTTCCCAGCACTGTGCTTCTGGGAGGACATTGATTTTGGCCCGTGTCTTGCAGCTGCAGGATGTCGCTTGTCTGAAGTCCCCGCTAGGCCCTGCAAGGAGGCTAACTTGGCCCCATCCAAAACAAAGACTACAATAGGATATGGAAGGCAAACACCAAACGCCGGTCACCTTTGCCTCAGTTTATGTTCCTAGACTAAACGAGAAGGGTCAAGTGAAGTTTGTCTCAGCATTAGACATATTGTAGGTTCGATCTCACAGCCACTGCGGCACTGAGATGTCAATTCGAAAGCATATAATTACTTTTAATGTCACATATGGTGAATATAGACAGTTTTATGACATAACCCAGTTTATGTGCTTTGTTGTAAAATGGAATATCTATACTGAAGTATGCCAGATGCTTTATTTATGTTTTACTAGACCATGCTAGAAACCTGCTTTGCCAAGGAAAAGTCACTAGACAAGAAAAGAGACCATTACACAAGTCATTCATCTCAAACTGAAACGGTGTCTTATTGCAGTGCGGCTGATTGCAAGAAACATCAGCATTTGCTTTGGTGCTTCTAGAGCAGGGAGTACGTTTAAATCCAACCATGAAAACCATGAGAAATGAAACGTTTCCCCACATATTATGGCAACACCGTCCTGAATAAACAGTGTCATAGACAAAAATAGACACCTGAGACACCGCAAATGATTTGTGTACCCGAAACGCTTTTATTTTTTACTCCTTGTTTGAAGTAAGGGCATCCAGCTTAAAAGAATAACTGCAAAAAAATGTCACCCTGCAGTTAACTCCCCAGAAGATTTATGGTGGCAGCAGGGTTTCAACATGGACATGACACCATCTGAGGAGATCCAAAGCCAGGCTTCAATTAGCTGACATCAGTCTCTGGGAAACACGTATGTCAACAGGCTCCTCCTACCTGACATGTCGGAGATGTGACCATGTGCTTGTGCGTGATTATTTGGTTGATACGGATGTTCATAATTGACCTTTGAAACAGCAGTTGAATAAACAACGTTAATTAAGAAAGGAGAGATCATTTGGAAGAAAAGAGCAAAATTTGCTGCAGCAACATGAGAATGCAAAACTGAAGTATCTGATGGGACATATTTCTCAGAACTGCAGGACCCTAAAGCCAACCCTTGTTTAGATGCTGGGCGTATTGGAGCAGATAACTCATGGACACTTTGATTGCAGTAGCTTGAGCAAGGGAGATGGCAGGTGGCTTACTGGAAAAAGTACTCACACTGAAACTGAAAGTGAGGTGGTCAAAAAGTTGGAACTTTTTGGGCAGGATAAGCATTCGTATATTGCGCAAGCACAAATCTTTAAGAACCATACGTATATTGCAAGCACAAATCTTATAAACTAAACTACTGTAATTTACTTTTAGCCACTCTCCCCTTCAAGGTCATCCCCTTGTGAAGCAATACAGCACACCCAGTGCCCTACCTGGATTGCTAACTGGAAGACTTGCTTGATGATCCAATGTTTGAACATTCTCAGCGTTTTGACGGCAACCAGTTGAACCGTGACGAGCGAATGTCATGCCAGGCCTCCAAAATGAGAACATTTATTAAGCTGAAATTCAAAGTCAAGTGTCAGGGTCATTTGTTAATTTGCATTTCCGATCATTTATGTGCAAGATTTTCTTTATCGTCCAAAACACTTGTCTGCAAGACTTTCTGGATTAGCTGGATTAGCTTTGTAGAGCGTATGGTTCTTAAAGATAATCATGGGTCTATCTCAGCCTACAGCAGCCTCACATCTAAGCTCCTGAGGGTGACAGATCTCTATTTAGCAATAAAACACTGCTGGCTTATTTATTTTTTCCTCCCCACATGAGCACAAGGAAGTAAAAAATCTATGCAGACACTCTTTCTCTCTCTCTAAGCTCACTAAAAGCCATTTTCATCCATCCGTATATGCTTGTATTACAGGGTGATTTATGATCTTGCACGTAACAAAATTTACACTGCTCTTTTTTCTTTTTTTTTTTACATTCACTGAGCCCTTATTCTAGCCTTTTCTGTCCTAATAGCAGCTCCATTTTAATGTCCTCAAGCTGCAGTGCTGCTATGCCAGTGAAGGATTTTTTGGAGGTTTGAAGACAGAGTGAGGCTTGGACAGGGCACAGGGTGCATTTCCGATGGTTGAGCTGCAAGGGGAACAAAATAAACATAGTTGTTGTGCTTCAGGGGGGACTGAAGAACAAGAAAAAATACACTGAATTAGAACAAAGTCTCTCCCAATATCCCCTCTGAGGCAAAGAGAAGCCAAGTTTTCAACCATTCTGTGGAGTCAGGGAGGGCAGAGAGGTTGTAGAGTACAGACATGATGAAGTTGAGGAGACTTTTTCTACAGCTGTGCAACAACAAAAAAAAAGCCCCTCTACAATATCACCAAGTTCCATCCACACAAAAGATTTATCCCTCTTCTTCGTTATTATACTCAAACTGTGACAAAGTCTTTCTCATACTTCTCGCCATTATTGGATTTGGATGGCTCTTTGCACATTTGGAAACGGACTCTTCACACTCACCCACTCCTGGTTAATAATCTATCAACCTGCCACAGTCCTTATGAAGTCTCCATCTCTGTAAATAAACGTTTCACCACCTTCACACTTGAGGGGGACTTAAATGTTTCAGCAGTTACAGTTTATCTGACAGGTCAGTAATTCACATGTGTTATTAGGAAAAGTGGTGCACCTTCAGGCGAGCTTGCAGATGCATCATCATTGCCTCAGTAGATGCTAGCGCTGGCTGACAGCATAAGCCAGTTGAAGTGGATTTATCACTGTTTCAACTGGGGACTGAACATCTGTTTTATCTCTCCATCTTTCTGATTGTGTTTAACTCGCTCCTTTTGGTCTTTAAGTGGGGCCTTTATCCTTTTTGGATTTTATTCTTCTTGCTTAACTACCACATGCTTGGTAAGAGAATAGCATCAGCAGACCAAGAAAAATCAGGACACTGTACTTACTGATAAAAATATATGCATTTGAAATATCTGAATTTGAATATGAAAACAGCTGAAGTTTCCCCAGTTGATTCTGATTGTCCTGCATGGGTTTCCTCTGGGTGCTCCAGCTTCCTTCAAAGGTTAACTGGTGATTCTAAATTGGTGGCAGAATGAACTGTTGCAGGCTCAAGCAATGTATATACAGGCTTAATTTTCACTTACAGTTTATGGAGATTCAGGCACCAAAAGTACTTGGTTAGATTTAGGAAAGTACAATGGTTTGGTCTGAAATACACCCTTGACTTTTTTGTCTGCAAGGGTGCACAAGCTCATATTTTGCATGTACACATTGACATGGCAGCTAAAGCTAACATTAAAATGTATATAGTTGCAATAACAGTTTCTACAAACAACCAATGGGGTTGTATTCCTGAATGAAGTTAACTAAAAGACCATGTGCAGGTTCATAAGGATTTATTACAAATAATGGGAGACACACAGTTTTAACCAAAAATGATCAATTTATTAACCAAAAAGAAGCAAAAACTTTAATCTGACTTTAGTCAGTATGTCAGCAGTTTGTTGACTGTTTGAATTTTAGATGAAAAAGCCAGATCTTAAATGTTCCAAGGAAATTGAACAAGTGCTCCAAACACTGATTAATTCCACCTACCAGGAACTCGCAAGGCAATGCAGAGGGACAAACAGCGGGAAGAGGGTTGTCACACGGTGTACTAAAACTATGAAAAACTGTTCCACTAAATTTTGTACCTTGGAGTGGTATGGGTTAGAAGAGGTTAAGAGGTATCAAGAATTCCGGAGAGGGTTTGATATGTAAGGATTGAAGGTGTTTTGGCTGTTAGCTGAAGACACTGAATCTCAAACAGTCAGTAGTGTATATATGATAGATGCTGTTAAACTGTCTTTTGAAGAGTAACAAACTGAACTGGTACTTACCACCTTTCTTTTTTACTTGAGCACTCAAAGTGCTTTCTACTACAGGCCTCGTTCACTTTTTTCTATACCTAAGTGCTTTTATCAAACATTAACACACTCACATTCCAACAAATGCATCAGGGCAACTCAGGGTTCAGCATCTTTCCAAGGGATCCTTCAACATGCAGACTAGAGAAGCCGGGATCGAACCATTGACCATCCCATTAGTTGATGGCCTGCTCAACCTCCTGAACCGCAGTCACCCACAGTCCTTTAGAGTCCTGGGTCTAAGTTCTCCAAACACTGCACACCAATGTCAAAATGAAGATCTGAACAGAGCTTAAAAAGTGTAATTGCAGAACAAAAAAGACAAATGGCAACAGGTTTAAAGTCTAAATCAACTTTCTAAGTGAAAAGAAGTTTTCAAAGTGTTTCCATTCCTTCATTAGAAAGAAGGAAAAAAAATGCTGAATTAATTCCAAATTCATGAATGTCATGGACATATTTGTTCCCCTTCCAATTTACACTTCATTTGCAGGTGTTTTCTTGTTCATGCCCTTGAGCCATCACAAGCTGCTTTCATCCCAACCCAAACCCATGTCCTTAACCTCTGCTCTGCTGCGGTCGTTGATGGATAAGCCAGGTAAACGTCGACAGCAGATTGTCTAACTCATCATCGCATCGCGCTCTGCATCCTGATGATGTGACTTTTTAAACACCCACCTATCATCTGTTTGGCTCTGGATCTGGCATTTGCACAGACAGGAAGATTTTTTCCCATGCATACTAATGTGTTCCTCGAAAACTCTCTGCTGGTTAGTTCCAGGGAATGTGCTGCTCTATTAGGGCTGGCTGTAAAAATGCAACTTCTTAATAATGTGCAGGAAGTAGTTTGAAACTGTCACGCTATGCACAGGTTATCATGCAAATGTTTGATAGTGCAATCCAACCTGCCAAAATATGTTGTATTGCAGCAACAATTTCAGTTGAACTTATCTGATAGAAAAAAAATAGTTACATCTTCCTTGTTATGTGTTTCTTAAGCTGATTGGTCAGGGCCCGACATTATGCTACCCCTGCTGGATAAAAGAGCAAAAATTGCATCACTTGCTATGCACATCAGTGTCTTTAAGGCATTAAATCCCAACTTCTATCCCTCTATCTAGAAAAAAAGAGATTTTAGAGCAGGACCCTGTCACTCTATAGATGGCCTCATTCTTATAATTTGGCTGCATCTGGGGTGACACTCCTCTTTCTACAGCTTGCATTCTTCCTGCTCCTTGCTTTTCCCTCTCAGTAAGGTCAATGGTTTCAGTGGAGAAACCCAAACAAGACAGTCCCCTGAAACCCTATCAGTTATCTGTTCATTTATGTAGACGTAGACCGTCAGGGCCAAAGTCAACCTTCTCTTATTAGGATTCAGTTGTAGCCCGGAGATGTTTTCTTTTCTTCCCCTTTTTCGCTTTTGATACGCAGGATGTGGGACTCTTCAAGGGCACTCTTTAACTCAGAATCAAAGAGTCAGAATGATACTTGAGCAGATAATCAATATTAGACAACACAGACCAGACCCTGGATAATGATGCTGCTTTTAGCCAGAGGCATGACCTGATCTCTACAAAATGAACAAACAAGCAATCAAAATAGAACATTTTATTAAACGTACAAAACACAACTGTAGAAACGGTTCACAATCAGTGCTGAAAATGTTAATTTCTTTGTTGTCGTTATTTTCTTTTTAATCTTTTTCCTCTTCTTGAATATGCTGAATGTTTTCATTACACTCCAATCCTCTTACAAAAAAAAAATTAATATCACTTAAATATATTTTAATGTAAAAATGAATAACTTACAGTATACTTTAAGATAGTCAAGGTATAATGATTATCTACATAGTCAAAAAATAATTTCCTGGTATTTTGGACATTTACAAACAATTAAGGTGCACTCAAGTGCCTAAAGCTCGGCTACATCAGTGATTATAACACAATATTTAAACAATATCAATATACTGTATAGAGTGGTATATACAGTTGCATACCAATATTCTCTATAACAAATATGACTACATAACAGATATATGGGTCAAATTATTTCATGTGGTCTGTTTGGCATCCAAAATGATATGAACACGAATGAAACCCAACGGATGAAGTGCCTGTGATGGTACACAAGCCGATTAGTGCAGGTTAACACTGAAAATGCACTGCATTACACTTTAAGTAAACATTTGACCACTGAGGTGTTATCTAAGCTGACAATACGCCTTCAAATGAGCACTTCCCACTCTAACTGATGTATATTCTGCACGACATAACCTGGAATTGCAGCACACTTAAGCTTATAAACTGCTGATGCTGTCAGTGTGGGAAGGAGGGGGGGGGGGGCTCCCCTCTGAGGTCAAAAGCTTTGATCCTGATATCAGAGCATTCCTGTGAAGACAGAGCACACAGCATGGAGGTGTGATGCCCATAGCACCAAAGTGAGCAGCTATGAGGAGTTGTGATGGTGGTAATGTCCTTTATTACCACGACGTCATCTGTAAACTGATATAGTAAAACCAAGTGTGTTTCTAGCACCACATACTGTACAGTTTGCACTGTTTAAGGACCCATTTTACATTTAAATTATATTGCATCAATTAAAATAGTCTTTGTAATTCTGGTATAAAAAAAAAAATAAATTTACAGATTATTTACAAGTCATCAATGCTAAATTGTCTGCTGCCTTCAAATGCATGTTTCTGTCTTTAAATAAGCCCATATATACAAATTAGTGTGGTCCACGAGTGTTGTGCAAATCCTTACTGGATTAAGATAATGTCTCTGTGGTACTGTAGGTTGTAAGCTTATGTTGAGAGGAAACCTTTGTTTATTTGAACCAGTGCAGGTAGTTTGTCTTAAGAGCGGGGAAGCACATGTTGTTGCTGCACGAGCCCCCGTAGCTGGGAGGGCAGGCAGAGCAGGGTACGCCTACTTTGTAGGGAGCCTCTCCAATCCAGTTACCCCTGGAAGACAGCAAGATTAAGGGTGAACCTGGTGGTAACCACAGAGCTAGGGAAATAGCAGCTGCCTATCAGTCATAACCTACAGTCTTCATTAGCAATATGCATACTCACTGAACTGAATTCTATGTTGAGACTACCGTGTGTTGAGAATCAACATACTACAGCCAGCTGGTATCATGCACAGAATTTCTCTTTGTAGATTGTGACAACAGTGACCTCTGCAGACTGGAAAGCAGGACTGTCTAAAACACACAATCCTGCATCTCAGAGAACAGAGACCACATTCCCAGTTCACAAGTTAAATAGGGCAGGAGCCTGTTCTTCTCACCTACGTATCAAACTAGTGAGATTAAAGAACCTCGGGTCACAAGTCAGTCACAAGTCTGGGCGTTCTTTGATTCTCTAAACTATTCAGAGACTTTTTCTTTTGGTTCGTGGCCCTCCAGTGCTTTGGTGCTCCTAGCAACATGGGTGGCATTTCACAGCTAAGCACAGAACAGAGTGAACTGTGTCGGGATTAAGCCTGCCGTCAGCGCATTGTCATCAGGTTAACAAGTTCATTAGAAATAAAAGGACTCCTTACAGCATGAAATTAACACTATATGAGATTGTGCTACAAAGCTACACAGTCAACCGTCAGTTTGCCAAGTTTACTTACTTAGGCGAGTAGTTGCAAACTAAATAGGTCGCTCTTTTCCACACTGAACCCCACACATTCATATTGTGGCACGTGTGCACGGCACAGCCGACTTTGTTGGATGTTGCCCAGACCATCTGCAAATCAAAAACATCAGCTGTCACTTGATTACACTGCAGCAGCAATTCAGCTGCACTCCAAGTAACCCTGAATAAGTGTTCATCTACCTGTGTGTAATGTGTACACATGGGACCGTAGCATCTGAGTGGGCACCGAGGGTTGCAGTCGCGGGGGTAGGGGAAGGCGTAATCTTTCACCTCATCATACCATGGCTTCACCAGCTGAAGGATGGATCGATAGCTGTGGACAGAACACTGACAAATTCAGCAAATGGCATGTTATCATTTAGAGTTTTTGCTATTGTAATTCTTTCTAACTCTAGCAGCACTTACATTTGTGGGGGAAGCGACTAGGAAAAATGATGAAACAGACCTGAATCAGTTATTTTATTTGGCAAAAATGCCGTTTTTAGGGCAAAATGGAAGAACAGTAAGAGACAGAACTTTGGAGTTTTGTCCAGGTTTGTATGGAGGTATTTTAGTTTCCTCCACCGGCCGATGCGCCGCACATATCCTGGTTAGTTTTCCAGATTACTTAGGGACCTTAGTATGACTTAAATTCAATGGTTGCAACATTTTGCATTTTAAAGCTTGCCTGAGCACAAAAACAGTTAAATAACGTGCATCTCTGGAAATTAAGGTGAACATTCTGTGTGATCACAGCCACATACACAGCTCTAGGAACCATGAGTAAAGCACCTGCATGTATTTTAAGGTGTCAGTATGGTCATTTTGAAAATCCTCTTCTTCCCATTGAGGTTTATGTACTCTATACACCGAGGTACTGGCTTTGCTCAAAAAGGAGATTTATCCATTTTTATGGCTCTACAAGAGTCATCAGGTTTCTTGTTTTTTTTTTTTAGAAAACAGTCACATTGGAAATATACTGGTGAGTGCACGAGAATAAGTCAGAATAACCTGTATTCCCTTGAGTCTCATGTGGCTCCTAAATAAAATCTAAAAGTAGGAACACATGAAGGTGCCCTGTGTTTCCAAATGGAAAATCAAGACCCACTAAAAGGATGGGCGTTTGTCCTCACGGGTCATGGCTGAAAGCACGTTTTTTGTTTACTTGAAGGGTCACAGGAGCATTCCTCAAGCAGTCACCAGGTCACAGAGGAAAACTTTTAGGAGAGAAAAGGAAGGGGGCAACAAGGCAACGACCATGCCTGCTGAGAGAGGGTCATCCCTGAGAGGAGCAGCAGATGTCAGGGAGGGGGCAGGGGAGTCAAAGGTCACTCACCGTCCTGTCCTGACTGAGAGGTTTTGACCCAGGAACCTGAGGAGGTGAGGTGGCCCATGCTCCCACAGGCAGACATGAGCCCAGTCCTCGGCCGTTTTTGCTAGTGTGTCGTCCCACACCTAAAAAACACACACAGATGAGGGGAAAGCAAGGAAACCCATTACATAACTGAGGGGAAAATATCAGCACTAGATCTTCATGTAGCAGTGAGATATGAGATAAGAGTTGGCGCTCTGAGCTCTTAGCGCTGTTGCAGGCGTTACCACAGCTAAACACAGAAGTCATCCATCAAATAAGTTACATAAGAGAAGACACTTTGTTTCCTAGTGTCCCTTACGGAGTTACCCTTTCAAGGAACACATTATGATGAGTGAAGGCTGAATAGCTTGTATAATTGTGCACAAGGTTTCATCATGACTGGAGCCCTTTAATAGAAAGTAGTCCTACAGTGATTTCATCAAGGAAAGGGACAACACTAATGCAATGTGAGAGCTACAAAATTACACCAGTTTTAAATGGAAATATATCAATTTCAGTGGTTATGTTTGCCAGGTAAAAAGAAAAACAAACAAACAAAAAAACATGCTGTCCAAATGAGCAAAATGTATCCATTAAGTCTGTTTTTGGACTTGAAACTCTAACAGGTCAACAACTGGATGTTTCCTGAGAACAAGGTTCTGGTATCATACATGACCCCTCTTCTTTTGGACGTGACTACCTTGGTGGTCTGGTGCAGTAGCATGATCTGCTGAACAGCTGATGATGTCAAGTAGACCCTAAAAACGTCTCCTAAATAAAGCAGTGCGACTATTATAATGAGCTAGTATTCTTATTTCTGTGACAAATTATTTCCGTAGCTCCTGCATTTGATTGAAGCATGTTGGACTTATTTTTATGAGATATCCTGTTCGAGGAACACGTGGCTGCAATAAAATCGCGCAATAAATGGGAATATACCACCTTTAAAAATAATAATAATAATAATAATAATTTGGAATCAAAATAGGTCACTTACCATGTATTCCATATTGGAAGCTGGGGGGAACACTTTGCCTCTCACTTTGTTGTGGTAATCAAGAATGACGAGCATGTCGTTCTGACTAATATAACGCTTCCTCCTGGTTTTAGAAATAGTCACTGTGTCTGTTCCAGAGTCGTAGGCTGCGCCAAGATTGGTGATATTAGCGGCTGGCAGGGACGTGGACACAACAGGAATAGTCACTGCTAGTGCACTTGCTCCGCAAGATATGCACAAGAGTACTAAGTCTAAGGTAAATAATTGAGGTTTCATGTTTGGTTTTAGCAAACTGTAGGCACAATATCCCGCGTCCTGGATGATTCTGAAAATTAAAAAGAGAGAGAGAGGGAAGACTTAAAGGATTGCCGTTTACAAACACGATACAGTATAATCCAGGCATGCTTAAATCAAGTTTGAAACCTCCTTCTTTGCAATAACACAGTACAGAAACACCGGCGACTTTGCTCTTACTTTTCCTTGCGCGGCGGTACCTTGTCCCCGCGTTGCTAAGGCGGTATCACCTCTAAAGCCTCCGTGAGGGATCGGAGAGAGGGAGGGCTGCAAGTGAGCAGTTTTTGCGCTTTGCAAACTTTGTGAGTGTTTCAGGAGAAGTCCGTCTTTTCGGGTTTATATATTGTAGTGGGGAATGCAGGAAGTGAGCCTTCCTCGGAGGTAGACGCACAGCCCCTCCTCTACACCTGAAACAGAACATCACTTGGAGGCGTTGTTTGTTTCCTCCTAATCCTTTCCCTACAGAATTTGCCTAATTTCTTCAAGACGTCAGCTGCGTGTTTACGCAGCTGCTGCGTTTTTGATTAATAAAGTAAAATGACAAAGGAAATGGCACAGGTCTTTGTCATGGACCTGCTTTAATGTGATTAATCTACAGATTGGACTTGGGGTGAAATGTTATCTTAGTGAATGCTTAGTAAATGGGCTTGACTGAAGGCTTTAATCGTTCTCAACAACCAAGCTGGCACCCCAGCTCTGTATTCAGGGGGGGAAACCTGCAGTTGCCACAGGCTCAACTGATCAGAAATTCAACACAAAACTCACGATGGAAAGAAAGCCAGCACTTTAATCAGTAAAGTCAGCGTGAGAGCTGGGTCTTGTCCTATCAGCCTTCTCTGTAGTATTCATTATACTATAAAGATTACACTTGTTCAGAATTTGTAATCCGGCTCCGTGCTTTGCCAAGGCAGATGGAGTGCCAAGAGAGAAGAAGAAGAAGAAGAAACCTTCTGCAGGTCATCATTTTCATTGGCAGCTGGTGAACAAATTAAAGCAACGTGACGCAGGAACACTTTTTCTCCCCCTTCTCACTCTTTCTCTCCTCCTTGTCTGCAGCTGACAACTGGTGCTTTCCCCCCAAAAAAATCTTCTTGGAAGTGATGGCCTTTTCAGGTGGTGTAATTGGTGGAATGGATATATCACTCAAGAGGGGTGCACAGCAAAGATTTTCCCCCTTCACTTCATCCATACATTTCCAGTCCTACTCTCCACTGCTCTTACTGCATCCATACTTAAGGTTTCACTGGGGTGGAAAAGCATCAGAGTAAGAGGGTGAATCATGGCAGATTAGTTTAGATCCAGTGTTTTGTTTAATACTTAGATGTTACCCAGATTTTTTTTCCCAGAAATAAATTCATTTTTTCGAAAGGCAGGGTCTATGGCAGGGTTGAAGATGTGACGTTGTCTCTTACAGTTCACCTCAGAGAGATCTGTGGTTATCTCAGAGTGAACTATGGAAACAAGTGAAAGACAAACGAGTGCATTTAAAAAAAAAAAATATTTTTATGCACATATTTTAAAACCATTATGTTGGAATTATACCCAACTACCTATAATTCTATTTAACCAATTCAGTATCTTTTGAGGTATAATGTGATTAGGTTTCCTTTTTTTCTGTTGTGACTCTGCACCATCACATCTGCTCAGTATTTTGACTCATCCTCTCATATGGTATCAATAGTCAGGCCACTTTCCAGCCAGCTCGGCCCAATGGCCAAAGATTCTAATCGACACAGTGCCGAGATCTTATCCTCGGGTTTATTGCCATATTATAATCCATATCATCAGATTATCTTAAGATACACCTGTTTCGCTGAATTTCACACTGTTTAATCAGCTGCATGCCTCTGATCCAAGACTAAATAATAGAGTCAAAAGTTCAGTTTGAATGTGCCAAAGCTGGAGACAGGATTGAATAGAATACTGTACTTCTACAGTAAGTCTATCTCCCTTGCTCTGTTTCCCATACAAACACACACAACGCAAACACACACACACACAAATGCACACACTCAGACACACAATCACACAAAACTCCTTCATGTGCAGTCTTCCCAAGGCCCCAGATGATATTCCCTCAGTCTCAGAGTGCTGGTCCTTGTTTGCGCAGTGAACCCAGTGACTTCGAAAGAGATTGAAGTATATTATCATATTATCAGTGGAGTAATTGGGGCATTATTTGGGGCACATGCTTCTCCGAGGGGGCCTGGGTATGTTTTGAAAAGGCATTCTTTTTTAGACAGCGCATTTATTTACCTACAACATATTGTTCCAAGTTTCCCTCATGCTTTCCCCCCTCTCCAGAGGCCTCCTGAATCCTAGAGTTGATGCCAGTACAGCAGAGGGGATGAGGTGCACTAGTGAAAAAAAGGGAAAACAAGAAAGAATAGCCTGCAGCCCATAGAAAGACTCAACAAATGTTTCATTACGTTTCTAGATGGCAGAAGATTTCAAAATTCAAGTGCAGGGAGGAAAATGAGTAAATAGAATTTGTTTGCAAATGGAATTTGCATGAATGGTACAGAGCATCAAGTACAACTATGCACTTTCTATTCATGAAGGTTTAAGCAAATTAGTCTTATTGGACACTTTTTGACCAATGGTCTGGAGTGCATTGCACTGACTTGAACAATTCAATAAGTAACAAAATCTCCTGAGGATGCCTCCTTGCTCTGTCCATGATTCCAGCAATCAAAGCACATGCTGCAGACTCCAGCTCAGCTGTGCACTCCACCCAAGGTTATTGTTACTTCGCTGGCAGAATCCACCATGCATGGGAAAGAGATCGGCAGCATGTGAATGGACATATGAAAAAAGAGGCAGAACGACTTGAAAAACCAACAGTTTTCAGAACAGTTTGAAAAGTTACAGTGTATAGCAGTGGATTGCCTACATTTATAATTTTTAACAGGGCTATCCTGATGGTTTACATTTGGCTGAGCATTCACTGTGTGGCCTTTTAAGTGTGATGTAAATAAATAGCTTGTTGTTTTTGCTTACTTGCTGAGAATCCAAAAAACTATCCTCTCTGGATAGTTTCTGACTTCATGACCACTCTAGGTGGGTGATTGCTTTTTTTTATAACTCATGCATCTGGATGCTGCAATTATGGATGTGTGTCTGCTAGACCTGTCCTCTGCTAATTCGAGTCACAGAACTGGACCTCTTGGCTGTGTTTGTCGCATTGGTGCCTGTGAAGCTTTTTAATGGAATTATCTGACTAATATTACAGCTTTATGTGTGGTACAGAACATCCAAGAAGTTGGTGCTTCAGCTTGCTGATTCTATTACATAGCGTTATTTTGCAGACGTGTGTCTGTGCTTTGCATCCACTCAGTTTATGGATGCAGATCACTAACCAAGCTAGCTCAAAGTGGCTGATGACTTAGGTCGTCACCTTTTTATCCAAAGGTGGTAACTGCTGGCTCGAGAAAACAAGCAAAGGATGAGGGTTCAAACTGTGGATTCCAGAACCAATAGGAAGTGTCACATGGTTATAGCCATCTTTTATATAGTCTATGGTTTTGCCCAGCTGATGCTAATCTAAGTTAACAATCTGCAAGATCTCACTTGACATCGATTTGAATAAAAATTTATTAGCTTAGTCAAACAAATCTAGAGAGTATTTGGAAACCCCCATGCAAACTCCAGTTGCAAGGGAAAAATGTGTATTCCCCAGTCAATTGGTGACTGGTTCATAGTGGCTGCTGGTTGTCGCCAGGTGAAAACACAAAGAGGGCGCTGCACCAAAAACCTTGCTGTGATTGCTTTGGTTACTAGCAAATTGCTGCAGTCGCCCATAGTTTGCATGGAAAATGCCGACTCGTCTGCAAACACTTAACATTTACTCTCTGAGCAGTAGTAGTGCAACTTGAAAAAAAAAAAATGCAACACAAACTGGAAAGGGAGAGCATCCGCCTTCAAAGTAACAGCTGCAAGCAATACATTTCAAAAGGCACAATTTTAACTTTGAAGGCGAGTGGTCTCAGTTTCCGGTTTGCATCGCATTTTTCACATTTCATTTTCACTGCTTTTTGGCGCATGTTTCTCATGCTATCAAAAACATGCTAAGTCAACGCTCATGGAAAGTTTGCTTTTAGCTGCTTACTGCAGCAGTCCTTAGGATGGGTAAAATAAAGATGAACTAAATAGCATTAAAGATTTTAAATTTTCTATGCAAATTTTGTTGATTTGGGCAGACGTAGGCTAGATCTTTTTCCATTTTGTGTGATATAAATTTTCTCAGAAAGTTAGTTGTATTCCAGTCTGTCAAATTATTCCTTTAATCAACTATGTAGACTAGTACATGTGACTGAATCACAAAAACAATTTTTCAGCCTTTATAAATTGAGTTTGATCGAAGAAACTTCAAACAAACCAAAGGCTTTATACTAAATGTTACCTTTTTGCCATTGGGGAAGCTTAAGGGTGGAGATGTGATGTCATGAGTTGGTTTTTGTTGGCTGTGGGGCAGAAAGAAATACCGTATTTTCCGGAGTATAAGTCGCACTTTTTTTCATAGTTTGGCTGGGGGTGCGACCTATACTCCGGAGCGACTTATATGTGACATTTATAACACATGAACCAAAATACTCCAGCCACTTGACATCTCCGTGAGCTGCAGCTTTAAGGCAGTCTTGCGTAACCTGTGGGCGCAGTGGATGATGGATGGAGAGCACAGCTTAACGGCAACTGGGAGAATGCGCCACCCAACTTTCCTGGAAGTCATTGGATGGATCAAGAAAACATGGGCTTCAGTGACAACCAAACCATCCTGTTGGGATTCAGAAAGGCTGGAATAATTGGAACTGCAGCTGACGACGAGTCTGACTAACGCGACACAGAAGAGGAAGCGGCGCTTCGTCTACGGAGTGTACGGAGTTGTTTAGAAGTGACACCGAGGATGAAGAATTCAATGGATTGATGGTTTGGTTAACTTGTTAGTATGTTCTTTATGCTATGGTTATCTGAATAACTTAATGTTACGTTAACATACTGTAGCGATTCTCTTAGTTAGAGAGCGTGTTGATGTTGTGGGATTTCGGACTGTTCGGGAGGTTCGTGAAGGCAGCATGGAGAGAGAGAAAAAGACCGAGAGCTTGCCTGTGTGTGTGTTGCTGTTCCGCTGTTGTAGTTGTGGTTGGCGTGGCTGTGGCCTACAGCAGCCGTTTTTCTGTTAATAAAGACGACCTTTGTTGTGAATATCGCCGACTTTGGAAGTGTGTTTACAACGTTACAATACCGAACACGTGTTCGTTGTGCGTCATGTAGCTGAATGTGCTACGTTAGCATAACGTAGGTGTAACCGTGTTCGTCCTGTTCTTTAATCCATTATTATTTTAGATTGCCGTTCAAGATGGAATTTCTGCTCTGGGTCTCGGATTCTATCACCCCCCCCCCCCCCCCCAAAAAAGTGCGACTTATAGTCCAGTGCGACCTATATATGTTTTTTTCTTCTTTATTATGCATTTTTTGGCTGGTGCGACCTATACTCCGGAGCGACGTATAGTCCGAAAAATACGGTAGTGACATTTCAAGACTAGTTTACATTGGTAAAAAGCCCAGCCTCTAACTCCAAGCTGTCTCGGCTGCTTTCTTCCACACACAGCTGTTAAGCATTGTATCAGTGGAATATACAGTTACATAGCAAATAGTGTATGTTTTACACAGTCTGCTACCTTTAACAGCGGTTGTTACAGTGAAAAAAAAATGCATGGGTGAGAAAACCTCAACCCAGTGTCCTCATCAGAAGTTCAGGAGTGGATTATTACTCCCTTCTTCTCCAAAGGAAAAGAAGCGCAGTAATTAAGTCAATAAATAATTCAGTCTTCTCTTCAAAGTGCCCTTACTGAGCTTTACTTTGATTTTAAATTGAATTCCTGCTTTGTTTAGACTGTGTATACACCATGGTGTTATAACCTCATTGCTTGCAGTGACAGTTGGTACAGAAACTACTTATTGCTGTGACTTTGGAACTTTGTCCACAACTTCAGTCACAAGAGGGAAACAGAGGGTAAAAACCATCAAGGGTAAGTTAAAGAATACATATCAAGTGACCCTGAGAGCAATTGAGGTTTAGATCCAGCAGCATTTAAAGACCAGTTTTCTCCCACTTGAAATGGGTAATAAACCTGAGTGACATAAGAGACAATAGACAAACTAAGAAGTTGCTGCACCAACAGCTTTGGTCAGGGGCCTGTAAAGTGGTACAGAAAAACTTAGCAAACATTTTGTCAGCAGAACATACACAATTAAACACCCTTTTTCCCGTAACACTCTTTAGAGTGTGGAAAAAAAAAAAACCCTGAAGGATTACTAGCAAGGGGGGGATTCTTCAGGAATAAGCCATTCAGCTTGTGTATCTATTTTTGACATGTTACATTCCTTTGCCCCCAGATATTCGCACCCGTCTATTAGACATCTACGGCCATCTTTGATGCGCGGGCCTTGTTAGACTGGACAGAGACGTTTCTGTGGTCACACACAGACATTTCTCAAGAGGTTCAGATGTCAGCTGAGAGCAAGACAGGCAAACATGAAAAACTCCAGCAAGACCTAAACTTAGAGCCAAGACTTTTTATGATGTATCTTTATGACAGCAGGTAAGAAAAACTATCACCTTGGACTCAGGAGCGACCTGCCAAAATCAAAACAACCAACATATTTCTTCTTTGAGATGTCATTTGATGGCAGATATTGTTAAGGTTTTTTTTTAAAGCAGACATGATTGTTTTGGGGGGGTTTCAGCAGTTTGCCTTTTATGTTTGAATAGTTAAAGAAAGATGTGACTGTTGCTAGCAGTGACGTCTGTATTTTATGATATTCAACCAAAGCAATAACTGATTGATTTTTGGTGTGGCACCTTCATTGCAACCAGTTTCACCCAGCGACAGCTAGCAACTGCCAATCAGTTGGGGAATACACGTTTCTCTAGCAACCAGTGGTCGTATCACATCTAATCTGGCAGACAAGCCTCGAGCAATGTGCACATGAGGTCAGGTGAGAAACTTCAACAGGTAATTAGGAGCTACCTAGAAGACACTACTGGCACCTTTTTGTATCTGTACTAAATCCAACATAAACATCAAGTTGTAGTATTATCTGTCATGGTCCTGGGCCGTCTGCCCAGTGTTTTGTGTTTAGTTTTATTTTCCCTGAGTTTTTATTTCCCAGTTTGTTTTGATGTTCTTGTTCCCTTTGTCCCTGTGTCCCCTGCATCTATGGTCTTGTGTCTGTTTTGTCATTTTGTCTTAACCCTGACCTCCTGTGTTTTCATATTGAGTTTTATTCCTAGTGTTGTGACTAGTCTGCGTCTCCGTCCCGTGTCTGTGTGCCAGTCCCCCGTGTTTAGTCTGCGTGTACCTTGGTTAGTCACTTCCTGTTTTATTTTGCCAGTCTTGTTTTCCCTGTGCTTTGTGTTTTAGTTTTGCTTCCCCTGTGTTATTAGTTTCATTTGCTTCACCTGCTGTGCCCTGCTGTTTCCTCTTGCCCTGATTACCTATTGTGTATTTAAGCCCTTAGTTTTCATCTGTGCTTTGTCACGTCGTCTTCAATGTTTATGACTCCCGCTACTGTGTGTGTGTGTGTGTGTGTGTGTGTGTGTGTGTGTGTGTGTGTGTGTGTGTGTGTGTGTGTGTGTGTGTGTGTGTGTGTGTGTGTGTGTGTGTGTGTTTTTTCTCTCGTTCTCATATTTAGTTTTGGCACCTTTCCACCCCAGTGTAGCTCCCTTATTCTAGTCACTATTCAATAAACACCCTTTCAGTTCGGTTTTGTCCTGCATTTTTGGGGTCTACCCGCTCCACCACACAGCCAACCATGACATTATCAGGAGTAGCCCCTTGAGCCAAACTGTCTTCTGCTTCTTTAGCTTTTTAGCTTTTTAAAATTGCCCCTTAGTCTGATTTAACAAAGTGCAGCCACTACCCTGTTAAATCTAGTAAAAATCTGTTGTCTGAAAGCAATAGGGATGCACTGTATTCTGATAAAAGTACTTGCAAAGCACTTGGAAAAAAAAACACTTGAAATCAGAAGAGATGGTTTAATGCTTGCTGGTTGGCTGGTTCAAACTGTGACTGGGTAGGCCCTCAAATAGTCTAGACAGCAGATGAGCAATGACTTGGGCCCTGGCAAACAGGCACTGCTGGTTCTCTCACGAGCAGGGCAGGGCAGGGCCAGGCAGGGCCTCTGAGACTCCTGTTGGTGACAGAAAAAAAATACATCCTCTTGATAATAATAAACGGAAGACACATCATAGCCTGCGTGATTTTAAATAAGCTGCTGTGGAAGGTTTTGTAGAGATAAAAGCAAGAACAGATCATTACCTACCACCTGCATGCCTATAATTACTGATCCTTTTCCTGAAATCATGAGCTGCGGTTCTTATGATGTTGCTTAGGATTTGTAATCATCTAACAGTCCTAGAAAGAAATGCTTTTTCTAAAAAAAAAAAAAAAACAGTTGAAAAGGCTTGAGTATCAGAACCTACATGGGTGGTTAAAGATTTGATCCTTGCTTATTTGTCACCTGGAAAGAGCTTTTGTGTGGCTGGGAAGCTCGAGCCTGCAGCTTGGAGAATTCCCGTCCAGAGTGCAGTGGTGACATCTGGTGAACTGAACCATTCATCATTAAAGAATATGCAAATTGTTATAAGGGATTATTTTTATGTCAGATTTTCTTCCTTGAGCCTATTAGAGCCTGTTCAACTAGCTACCTGCCAACAAACTCGTGCAACAAAGTACAATAACACCAGTGATACCATTGTTACACTCTTGGTTGCTCCTTTGATCTAAGTTCTTATGTAAGCTTTCCCTTTACAGTGGTTAGGTTTACATTGATTTCTGTGCTAGATATTTAACTCAACAGAATCATCAAGATGCTAATAAAGTGTTGAACACTGAAGTGTTAAATTTTTCTCTTAAAGCCACAGAGTTCAGGAGGCTGTGTACTAAAAGAACTCTAAGCCTGGAATGCAAACAGTCTCTCAGCTTCTCACATTTGTGCGTAATAAGATATCATAAAAGAGACGTAAGAATTCAGTATCAGACAGGCTTCTTGCATTTTTATCTCACTTAAGCTTGGGTCAGTGACGTTGAATGAATAATCATCAATCAATCATTAGCAGGCTCTTGCCAAGGCCGTATTTATGATGACATCAGTGTTTGTACTGGCTCCAGCTTATCTGTAAAGCTTGAGCTTTCCTGTGCTCTGTGTTCCATGAAAGTGATGGATTTTCAGTAAAGATCAAGCAAAGTCTCTGTGGATTCCTGGGAGTCCCCTCTTTTGGCCCCATGTCTTCGTCATCCTTGCAGTGGACTTAATGTTGTTTCTAAGTTTTTCAAAGTTATCCAAAGCCCACTTTGGACTGGTTACACTGTCTCATACTTTACTGAGTATTTCCCAAAAACCTAGCCAGAACCCAGTTGTTTTTAGGGGTCAGTGATGGGAATATGTTGGAAAATATCCATTTAGAGGACAAGTGAAGATTTAATACTGGATGCCCACTTTTAATCTTAATTTCTCCAAGACTGTTTGGTTGCAATTATGGCAACCTCTGATGTGTTGCACCACGCTCCCTTTTGTGAGGTTTAAACTGTCTGTGGCAGGTGGCATCTCTTGTAAGAATTTACAGCTTGGCTTTTCTGCTCAGTGCAAATGAGGCAAGTTTTATGGAGCAAATATTGAGTGGTTATGGTCACAGCCATGATAGAGAAACGTGGTTTCACTGATATGTCTTTCTAAAAATATGAGCGTTTTAAGGCACCCATGAAAACTAATGGAAAACAGTCCTACCATTTCACACCTATTGGTCAACCAAACAATGCTTATTGCCTCAGTTGATCTCTTTTAAATTCTCCATAATGCATTCAAAAACCTTTGAGTGGATCTATAGAATGTAAAAAGAGAGGTATAGTGTGAGGATCTTTTTTTTTTTTTTTTTTTGCCACATCCTACTTGGCAAATTCACCTTATGTTGAATTGTTGTAAAATTAGAGAAATTAGTGATGAATTCCCGAGTCATTTACAGCTCCAGTCACACAGGCCTACAGACAGATCAGTGACATACAGTACCCCCCACCCCCATCCCCCCAAAAAAGCCCCCAATTGGTCAAGGGTGCTGGCATTTGCTGTGAAATCAATTGCTAAAGCCCTAGTCACACAGGTAGACCAACTGACAGCCACAGGTTGATAGTGAAAAGAGTTGCTAGGTGTAATTAGTCACACAGAGATATATGCTGCTGCATTGAAAACCTCCTTGCAATTGCTTTGGCCACTAGAAGATTGCCATGGCCACCCATAGTTTGCATGGAAGACACCAACTTGTCTTCAAATACTCACCAACTACTCGTTGAGCAGTAATAAAATGGGGGGGAAAAAAGTAACACATCAGAAACAGAGATCATTCACCTTCAAAGGAATACATTGCGCCTTTTGAAATGTGTTGGTTGCAGCAACACAGTAAAAGTTTTACTTTGAAGGCAAACATTCTCTGTTGCCAGTTTGAGTCGCACTTTTCAAGTTAGTCTGCTTTTTCCATGCAAAGTAATGCAGTCTGCATCGCTAGCAATCTGCTAGCAACTAAAGCAATCACAAGGAGGTTTTTGGTGCAGCACCCTCTTTGCGACCAATTTTGACAGCCAGCAGCCTCCAGCAACCAGTTGCCAATCAGTCAGGGAATACACATAGAGAATGGAGATTTCCAGGGGGTTGCAGACCAGTCTCTAGACTTGTGTGACTGATGTCTGAGGAAGCCACACGCAGCTGACAAATGTTAACCAACATGTTAAAGTTAAGTATAAAACATCCTTGAAAAATTCAGTGCCCTTTTAGCTGTTCTTTCAACTGAAAATGTAATTTAAACAGATCGCAAATGTATTATTACATTTCTTATACTTTTTCATTTAATTTTTAATTTTCAGTAGGACTAGGATTTTCTACAAATTATGGACTATTTTCAGCTGTAGATAAACACACATTATATGGTTTGCCGTGGCAAGCATTTACTGCACAATTATATATGTGCTGTTGTGTCAGAATAAACTACATCCATGCTCAAGGTAGCGAAGTAACGTTTCTTCCAGTACAACAATGAGGTTGTTTGTTACTAATAGTTTTGAAAAACACAGGTCACAGCACAGAAGAATGAACTACCCGTTCTAACAATAAAAAAAAAATTGAACATGTTGAAAACATGTTGGTCTACAGGAGAGAGATGAGAGTTCATAGGGTGATATTTTTTTCCCTTTGACATAATAAAAAATCCTCATGTTTTTGTAGATATGTTCCTTGCCTCTTTCCATTTATGCTGTTTACATGAATATGAACTAGAGTAGAATATGACGAAAATCTTCTTGCCCCCAGGTTAAAAGAATTCCAATATCAATGAGTTCTGTCAAACCTTAATTCAAAACTTGACATCATGCAAAGAATGTTTTGTAATTCTACCCTTTTGAATCTCTCAGCATAGTAAACTTTGTCTTTGTTTCCATAAACCTCCAGCCCATGTGGTGGAAAATCAAGAGGGTATGTCTGGCTGTTGTGGATATGTGGTGGTGGTTTTAACCTGTATTGCATCAGCAAGTGTTTTGACTTTCATGCACAGCTTGGTAGCATTCCCGTTTGCTTCCTTCTACGGTAATCCCATGTGCCAAATAGTTTCAAACATTAGAGCTCAACTGGTTGAAACAACTGGGCCAATTTTGAATCTTCCCATGCATACACATGTACAGTACCCATGGGTGAGTGTGTCAAAACTTTTGACTGGTGCTGTATGCATAATCAGATGATTGACAATACTACTGACATACAGTCTGGAGTGTACGAATGGAAGTGATCAGTCAGATTCTAAAAAACAACACATTACTGCTTCACTTCCTGTCATGACTTCCTATTTTAACCCTATTTATTAGACTGGCCTCAGATGTTCTCATGTTTCTCTGCAGTAGTGCTGCACAGCCAAAGTTCGTCATATCAGAAGAGATGAAAACTAAGCCAGGTTACTTCAGGGACCATCCAAAGGCCATCATTATTTTTCATGACATGATTGTATAAATGAAGACAACTCCTGTGATTCAGCCCTGTGCCTGACCTGAGCAACATGTTCATTTATGCGTAATGTTTTGATGTAATTGGCAGCAGTTTTAGCCTTTTATGTTATCACTGTTTTGATTGTCATTGTATCTGTGTGAAACCATGAGAATAAAGCTTTCACATGACTGTATGCAGTCCTGTGAAAAACTAAGTACACCCCATCATTCAGGAGCTTGTAATAATTTGAAGTAATTGATTCTTTATGACATTATCAGTCTCTCGCAGCATTGTGGAGGAATTTGGGCCCACTCTTCTTTACAATAATTCGTCAGAGGTTTGCATTCATTTCTGCACAGCATTTGACTCAGGTTGAAGTCTGGACTTTGGTCCATTGCAATACCTTGATTCTTTTCTTTTCCAGCTGTTCTGTTTTAGATTTACAGCTGTGATTGGGATAATTGTCCTTTTGCGTTGACCCAATATTGGCCAAGATTTAGCTGTCAGACAGATGGCCTAATGTTTGACTCTAGAATACTTTGGTATACAGAGGATTTCATGATTGGCTCAATGACTGCAAGGTACCCAGGTCCTGTGGCTGTAAAACAAACTCAAATTATCACCCCTCCACCACCGTGCTTAACAGCTGGTGAGGTGTTTGTGCTGTATTTGGCTCTTACCTAGGATGGTGCCGTGTATTATCACCAGACATCTCCACTTTGGTCTCATCCGTTCACAGATAATTATTCCAGAAGGCTTGTGGTTTGTTCAGATGCAACTTTGCAAACCTAAGCCATGCTGATATGTTCTGTGTAAAGAGAAACAAAGAGACTTTCTCCTGGCAACCCTTAGAAACAAGCCATACTTGTTCAAATTCTTTACAATTGTACTGAAAGCATGAGCTCTAACATGAACTCAGTGAAAGCATGAACTCTAACTTTTGCAGTTTTTCTGAGCATTGCATGGTCTGACAATGGGGTGAATTTGCTGGGACATCCACTCCTGGAAAGATTGTGGCATTACGTTAACACACACCTGAATACTCCAGGCCAGCAAACTGCTAAAACCTCTGCAAGTGGTCACAATTGCTAATGATCAGTTAATTAAGTGTATTTGATTAGCAGCAGCTGGCTGCTATTTACCCTAATAATTCCTATCGAAGCAGTAACAGTGAACTTACATTTTCACAGAACTGCATACAGTAGAGTCCTGTGAAAACCTTTTTCACATATCTGTATATTGATTTGAACTGCTTTTAGGATTTTACAAATGGAATACCATAACAAAATTTTCACAGAAACACATTGTGAGTGTTTAAAAGGTTTCTTTTTAACACCATTCTAAATGGTTCTAATAGCACTCATTCTGCATCTTCCAAAAGCTGTACTCCTTGCTGTGGCAGAAATTGTTTGTTATCAGTGAGGACATTTGTCTAGGTCTTGGTAGGCCCTGAATTGGTCAGCCCTGGGCCAAAACAAATCCAACCAGCTGCTAGATATCTGTTCTGGTTTGTTTAGCAGTGAGTCCAATGTATCCCAGCATCCCAAAGCCAGTGCACATTTCCTGTCCCTGTTTCCTGTTGAATATCAAACTGCTATAGAGACTCATCAAGACGCACTGCTGCTGCACATGCAGCTAGGGTTCCCACCAGCTACACATGGTTACAATTAATGCAAGAGCTTGTCTTATTATCTGTTTTTATTGCTTTCAAGCAGATGAGCAGCACCTCAGGATATAAGACTGAAATGTAGGTCACAAGAGGAATGAAAATAAAGCAAACTTAAACTGCAGATACTTTGCTTTCTGGAATTGCTGGCAAAAGAAACCAAATAATTTACAGCTCTTGGAACGGCGGTGTGAATGTATTGAAAAACCTACAGCTGTCTGTTCAATGGAAGCAAATTCACAGTGGCAGGATCCAGTGAAATATGAAAAGGCATGGAATTCAAAGCCATACTCATTTTTCACTGCACTAAATCAAACCATGTCTGTCATTTTTCAGTTGATATTTGTCCAAAAATGACAAAAAAAAATGGGGGGAAAAAAGTAATGCTGATTTCACTGACAGATGTGAAATGGTGATTTCCCTTCCTCCAGACCAGACTATCCACAACTGTCCTTGCAGCTCATCAGGGAGTCTGAAATGTCCATCCTTGCCCCACCCTAACACACACACACACACACACACACACACACACACACACACACACACATAGACAAATGCACATAAAATAACAACTGATTTATATAGTTTATGTCTTTTTCAAGCATTATTTATAGTGTAAGTTTGGAAAATTTGATTTCTTTTAGAACTCAGACAACACACTAGTGCTCCTTTTCTTTGGAGAAAAGAAAACAGCTGCCATTTTAAAGCCGGCTTTTTAAGGCATTGGCAATTTTTTGTCCTTCTGGAATATCCTTCACAAACAGTATGAAAATCAGGACAGTGAAGGATATACTATATATGTCTGCCATGTACCCTGCTGGCATATCCTTCTTGGTTTGTAGAATTATGAGCTGCTTCCCTTTTTCTTTCGCCCCTGGAGTCATCTGACACTCCACATCCTACAAGCTTCCCAGCGCACCGAACCTTCCATCTAATCCCTTCCTCACATTTGTTAAGAACTGAGCATTTTCAGAATCTTCATGTTAGCAGTTTAAGTTCTTGTTGCACGATGGGATTATCACACATCCAATGTGTGTTTTTCTTAGGGAGATCTGTTAAGCTGGTGTCATTGTTGTAGGCTTCTAAAGCCCATCGGAACTTTGCATGTTTTATTTATTTATATGTGATACTGGGTTACAAATTAGCTTTGCTTTACTTGACATGAAATTGAATTAAAATCTAGACTTGCTGGAACATCTTCTTCCATAAAAGCAGTATGAAAACACACAAACTGTCCACCTCATGACGTCCAAAGTGCTTAACATATTGCTTTTCCAGTGACTCAACAGATGAAGCAGGAAACAGATGAGGCCATCACACTGTTGCACTAACACATGGAGCAATCGAGGTTCACAGCAGTTTCAGGTTTTTGGTGGCAGGCACTTGTTATCCCAGTAAAGGTAAGTGTATCTGTATCTGTAATGTAAATTTCTGTAGCATTTGTTCAGCGCTCTGGAGGGATGAGCCAGAGACATTTAGTGTTGGCACTCTTGATTGATCCTTTAATGAACATAATGAGGTGTGACGTTTGTAAGTGATACATATTAGAGCAATAACTTGTGGAGGAAAAGCTTTCTCAAGCTTATCTGGGGGCCAAGTCACCACACTTTTAAGTGATCATATATCAGATTTGATGGTTATTCTACACATGCAATTTTTACATTCTTGTAATCAATGACAGCTGTGGCTCTCTTCCCATCCATTTGGGATGTAGTTACCGACCTTGTAACTACTGGATGGCCTTCAAGAACCATTGGGATCATTCCCATTATATGTGCACTGCATGAATCAAGAGCCCACATCGCACTGTTGAAACATGTTTACAGGTTTCGAATCAGATTTTAGGTGAGCACAGAGAAACTTTCCAGCTCAAGCTGAAGAACTTGGCAAAAATCTTTCAGCGTCAAACTTTAAACATCATTCTGCACAGCAAAGGTCAAACATCCAAGAGGAGCAACAACAACCAGCGGGAAACCATCTGTAAAACTTTTACTACCATTCCCATTATCTAACATTACATCTCCCCTTCTGTGGTTATTGTTATTATTGGCTGGGCCACATTTCCGAAGAGTAGCAGTGTCCTTCCGAGGTATTTCTCAACACTCCTTTAATGACAAACCTTTCCCTGCCCTCTGACCCGCACAGCTCAGTCCCCAGATACACAGTAGCGGAGTGATTCCAGATGGATGGAGTCTATGGTTGGAAAGGCGTCACTGTCACCACAATTTCCTGTTTTAATTCCTTTCCAAACATAGCAACTCCCAGTCAAACCAGTGGCTAAAGAGTATGGATGCCATTTGCCCCAATTTGCGTTGAACTGTTTCTATTCATGACCAAATTTTACTGTGACCTGCTTGACTGATGTAGACTAGCAGACAATCAAGTCCATTACCCAAAACAGAACCAGGTGTTATACGTAAAAGAGCCAACTTCACTTTTCTTCTCGCAAAGCTTTTATAGCATCTGTAAAAGTCATTCGTATCAATATGCAATGCAGAATGCATTTAAGGAAGGCTAGTGTGTCTGCTATCAAATAACTTCTCACCCAGTTACATTTCCCCTGTGCCAATAGCACAGTCTGTGAACTCTCTTCAAAATCTGTCCAGCAAGTGTGGATATGCTGCTGGTATAAACACGGCCATCAATAAGAAAAACAGGTGTTCTTTTAAGCTCTCTCCATTCGCATATCAGCATCCACTCAGCTGCATGATTGCAGTTGGTGGGAGAAAGAGGTGGTCTGAACTCTTTGTTGGATGCAGAACCTGGTAGTGTCAACTGCTGTGAGGATGCATATGCTCAACAAATTATGTAATATTACCTACTCATAAAATACGACAATGAGATCAGTTGGCAAAATATTCTTTTCTTTTTTCACTGGCTTTTCTTGATGCATGGTAATACACTGAGGCACGAATTTTTCCATGAATCAGACAGCAGCTGGTTTACTTTTTGCTTCTACGCTGGGTGAGATGACTAGATATTTCAGGTCTTCAACAAAAAAGCACATTATTAGATTAGATTCAACTCACTGTGCGCACAAAGCACACAACAAAAGGATTGTTCCAGATCACTCATTGAGAGATGAGCATCTGCGGTCATGCAGCCAGAGACCAGCACTTCCGTTAGACAATGTGGTTTAAGTGTCTTGCCCAAGGATACAACACAGTGGAGGGACAGGGGCTCAAACCAGCAACCCTCCGGTTGCAGGGCGAGCACCTACCCACTGCGCCACTGCCACATATTGTTGCCAAGATATTGCAAATTAACTACCATGAAAATGTTGGCATGAGCCTATGCAGTGTGATAATAGAGGAATGGGGATGATGGGGATTTGGTATGAAGCAGAGCATGCGCTAAATGCTAAAATGACCCAACTAATATACACTCACCAGCTACTTTGTTACATACACCTTGCTAATATCAGGTTGGATGCCCGTTTGCCCTCAGAACTGCCTTAATTCTTCATAGCATCAATTCAGCAAGGTGCTGGAAACATTTCTCAGAGATTCTGGTCTATATTGACATGATAGCATCACTCAAATGGTGGAAGCAACCATCAGAAGATGGGTACATTAAGGGATGGACATGGTCAGCAACAATACTCATATGGGCTGGAGTTTAAACAATGCTCAGTTGTTACTAAGGGGTCCAAAGTGTGGCAAAAAAAAAAACAAACCAAACACCATTATACCACCACCACCAGCCTGAACCTTCATTTCTTCAATCCTTGTCCAATTTTGGGGAGCCCATGAGAATTGTAGCCTCACTTTCCTGTTCTTAGCTGACAGGAGTAGCACTCAGTGTGGTCTTCCGCTGTGTCACTGTTCAAAGCATTGTGCATTCAGAGATGCTCTTCTGCATCCCTTTATTGGAAAGGCTGTTTATTTGAATTACTGTTGCCTTCCTATCAGCTTGGCACAGTCTGGCCATTCTCCTCTAGCCTCTGGCATCAACGAGGCATTTTTGCCCAGAGAACTGCCACTCACTGGATATTTTCTCTCTTTTCAGACTGTTATCTGTAAACCCTAGAGATGGTTGTGTGGGAAAATCCCAGTAGATCAGCAGTTTCTGAAATACTCAGACCAGCCTGTCCGATACCAACAGCCATGCTATGTTCAAAGTCACTTAAATCACCTTTCTGCTCTATTCTGATGCTCAGTTTGAATTTTAGCAGGTCATCTTCAACATGTCTGTATGCCTAAATGTATTGAGTTACTGCCATGTGATTGGCTTTATTAGAAATTTGCATTAACAAGCAGGTGAAGAGGAGTATCTAATAAAGTTTCCACTGAGTGTATTCACAATAACAGATGATTATCTGGTATAAATTTTGCAATGAGCAGAATCTTGGTTAAATGTATTATCATACTAACACTTGCTAATTGGCGATAAAAACTAAGTACTGCTTCTGATGTTGATGAAAATATCCCATATGGTCCTAAGTTAAGCAAGCTGAAAATTTTCTATTATGAAAGCAGCCCTACATTCAGACATCAGTGGATCACCAAAGTTGTGCAGATAAATGTCTCAACCAGATGTCATAGTTGATAGATATTTTCTGATACTGATAACTGATAGCAGTTATTTTATTACTCCCTGACTTAACTTCCTCAGTTTCAATAGTTAGTTTTTGAAGTTTTATACTGTATCGTTGTTAAAGCATTTTCCAAATGAGAAAATCTGCAGTTGCTATCTGCAGAAACACCTCCTTATGGGATTAGCTGATCCTTCAAATGTGGTGAAAAATCTGGAAAGTGCAAATACCACAGTATGTAAATAGAGGCCAACTGTACATAAATATTTCAATTTAGCATTCAGCTGCATCCAAGTGGCATCTACGTGGGAATCCACAGGCTGCTTCATTCTGTTTTAACTGGAAGACTTTGAGCTTCAGATCTGCCTCAAAGCCTCTGCAGCTGGATGCAGAGACAGACTTTAAACCAAGAACTACCGGGTGTTAAATGGATTATTTAATGAAGATATCTTTACTTTGCATGTGCCACCTATCTAGAATTTTTTTTTTTCAGGCTCGCAGATATTGCTGTAATATGGGAATGAGACAGATTCTGACTAACAAAGTGTTAGCGTGGATTTGATTTAAAGCCCACTAAATTGGGGATTTCCATGATTCAGAAATAGTCGACTTTTATTTTGAGAGCGTCCCTCTTTCTGGGATTTGCGGTATTTTTACAGAAAATATAGTGAAGAAAAAAAGAGGCATCTAGCCAACAAAAGTTAAGTCATTTATTCAGCTTGTCCCTCTTCCATGTCTTGTGTTTGTCTGTCATGGAAAAAGGTAAAACGATCTTTTTTGTTTAACAGACAGCTGCTCTCACATTATTACCTTAAAAATTCATGCTTACTGTTTCATTTCAAGGCCACCTTGACATATGGAGAAATAGCTTTATTTGCTTTCTAACCAGGAGCTGAGAGAGAGGACACCTCTCTTGTCCCTAGGGGCTACCATTGCTTAGCATGTCCGAAGGTAGCAGACTCCACCTATTTAACGCCTCTAGGATTAATTACTAAAATAATTATTACTCATTTATTTAGTCTGTTGAAAATTTGTTAAAACAGTGAGTTGGGTTTTGCAGGAACTTACATGCTAGCTATTTCTGGCCCCATAGCTGTGATTTTCATAAGCCTCTGCCACTTGCTTGGCAACCTCATGATGACGAGACTTCCGACCAAGCCAACTACCTTGAATTAGAAATGTAATGTGCCAATTTCACTGAAGGCCGAGTATTATCACAAGGCTTTGTGGCATTTGCATACTCCTTTAACAAATCCTAATTGTTTCATGTGTCATGAATTCCATGAATCCATGAAATGACACACAAAAAGTGAACAAACATAGCTGTGATGGAAGCGACGTTACTTATTCCTTTATTTCATATTCATTTAGTTTAGATTGCAAATTATTGCTTTACACTTTCATATTTTATAGTTTATGCAAATGAGACATATTGTCTAATTTGTGGAGTTGTACTGGCAAGCAGATTTTGTTACCTTTGTTTCCTCTTCCTTGTGTAAAGTCCTTAGTGCTGTTTGCTTCCTTTAAGATACTGGCCATGAGACTGATCTTCAAAAAAGTGAAAAAGCCTGTTCACTTTTGATGGTTCTGCCACCTTCCAGAAAACATCTGGTTTATTACAGTCATTAAAAATAATGCGCTCAAACCACCACTAGAACGAAAGTAAAAGCTTCTAGCTTTGAACGTGCATATGCATCGATCAGTAAACCTTTTTATTTCTTTCTGGAAATTGAAGGTTAGGATATAATCCAACACTAAAACCTGCAGCCATCCTTCAAGTGTTCTAAGCCTTGAGTTGTTAGCCCATCTCTCCTCAGCATGTGCAGTGTCAGTGACGTGACCCATGTCATCAAGAACAGGCTGAGGAAACAGATTCCTGGAACCTCACCATATGTGGAGGAAAAGCCGTGGGTGGTAGTGACGTAAAACACGCTCAAAGAACATGCTATTACGACCCCCAAAACAACACTCCGTTCTTCTCTCCTTTCCCTTTCATCCAGGCTTGCAAGGTAGACCTATCACTCAGCATTTTAAGCATCAAACATTACCACCAAGTTCCAGGAAATAGCAAAGAAAGGTTAGCTGCCAAATTAAGAATGTCAAATGCCAAAGATTTGTTTGCTTTTAGTTCAGTTTCTTAAATTCACTTATTATTGTTCTGCACTGGTTTCAGTTCAGTGACTTCAGAAAACTAAACAGAAATGATGTCATGGGGGGGCGAAAACTGATTCTGTTTCTTTGTATTAATGCTACAACAGCCACACAATTACTAGTTAATGTGCTTTTACTGAACCCAAGTGTGTTCATGACTGGTTCTTTGCCCGTATCTCTGTAAATAATGATTCATGTAATGTAACCCTGCCAATGTGAAAGCACTGAGCCATTAGAGAGATGATGTAAGCTGGCAGAGAGATCGTAAAATGCACCCAATTCGGAGTTCATACAGTGACACACATACACACACGTAGGGGCATATGATATTCAGTTTGTGAGAGGGAGATTGTTAAATAGGCCTGTGGGGATTGTTGGCAGAACTCTCTCCAGCAGAGCTAGGGTAAGAAAGTGTGCACAGGCCCATATTTGGGTGTGCATGCACCTGTTATACATTTTATACTATTTTTTGGTGAGTCCCACACTGAGACTGTAGCTTTTCCAACGTAATGCAGTTTCTTATTACATACAAAAGAAAAAATCCTGAACTTGCTATTTTCCAAGACAAATCAGCATCCACTACAGCAGCTGTTATAGGAAATTAAAATGTTCCTGAGTTTAACTGAACGTCCATCATTCTGTTATTTAAAAACCATCTTTATGCCATTTGCACTTGCTGAGCACTTTATTAGGTACACCCTGCTAGTACATGGTGCCCCCACCACCACCACCACTTTTGTTTCCAGAACTTCCTTAATTCTTCATGGCATAGATTCATAGATTTTTCACTGGAGTCTAACATTCTGGCAGTGGTGACCAAAGACAGAAGTGGAACAAACAAAAAAAAAAAAAGAAAAAGAAAATATTCCCAGAACAACTGGGAATATTTTTGAAATCACAATCTTGCTCAGGCTTTGCATGCACTTTGCCAAATTAGTCAACATTTGGAGCAGCTCAGCAGCATTTACAGAAGTCTTTTTAGTGTACAAACCAAAATAATTTAGATGGAAACCATGATTTTGTTTGCAGTCCAAACCAGTTTATTGCATATTTATGGAGTTTGGAGGCATCCAAAAGTGAAGCTGCTCAGAGAATTAATTGAATTTTGTTAAATATAGAGGCTTTCTTGCAACATGAAGCCTTGAGGCAAAGACTTTTTATTAAAACCCGTTATACTTAATGCTTATGAAATGTGGCAGGCTCTTTACACAGTGTGATCCCTATGACCTTTTCAATCGTAATCTCTGCAAAAGTACTGTTACATTTGTACAGTAGTAATCCCTTCACTCTAAGTCAGTATAACTGAAATGAAAAAGCATATATATTCAGCACAACACATCTTCAAATCCCAAATCAAAATAATGGTTATCCATTTTAGGCCAAATAACACCAAGCACACATGTAATTGCCTGATACATGATCCCTTCTTTACTTCATTTTAACCTTTGGAAGTTCAGCTTATTTTTCTCAATAGATGCGGATTTCCCTGTTAGGGAAAAAATACTCTACAGCTGTGCAGGAGGGGTTTTTTTTTTTGTTTTTGTTTTTTTATGTGGAGCATTTGAGTTTCACTTCATTCATGGAATTTATTTTGATTTGCCTCAAGCCTCTGTTCATTTCTGTGGGCACAGCCTCAACCTCTGGTCAGCCTGTCATGGTTGCCTGTCGGGTAAGCTGCAGAACATGGGACCTGTGGTCTTGTGGTGCTCTGTTGGGGCTGAGTCTAGTCTGGATTGGCTTTTGGATTGACAGACGAGGGCAGGGCAGGGACAAGCAGCGGTCAAACTCTGAATCTGTCTGCATAAGTAAACTTAAAATTCAGAGGTGAGGGTGAGGGTGAGGGTTTTATGGTGGATAATTCCTGCTTCTTTGTTCCTCTCTTGCCTCTGGTCTCTGTTATATAGTTTTTATTCAGAAATATCCTCTCATATTCCAGTGTTATTTCTTAGTCAGTGTTCACATTTATCTTGTAGCCCATCTGTAGAAGTTTTGATATGTTGTACACGTTTCAAGTGATTTAAATCACCTTTCTTCCACATTCTGATGCTCAGTTTGAACTTCAGCAGGTTGTCTTGACCATGTCTGCATGACTAAATGCACTGAGTTGCTGCCATGTGATTGGCTGATCAGATATTTGCATTAAGAAGCAGTTGAACAGGTATAAATAGTGAAACAGCTGGTAAGTGAATACCTCCTTAAGTGATTATAATCAGTATGTCATGCCTACTTGCAATTAAGTTTCTTGTAGAGCCGTTAGATTATCACCACCCAACTTTACTGTTCTCCTTAGCTCTACAGAATTTTTATTTATTTATTTATTTATTGTATCTAGTTTTAATATCACAGCTTTAATTTGAAGTCAGCGCAGAGTCCCTTTAAGTGTAATACTTCCGAGAGTCACTAGGTGCTGGTTTCATGAAATATTTGACTGCAGAAGACTTGCAAACCATGGAAAGGTCAGCAAATGTTTTTCCCAAGTCATTATGATAGCTTAATTTACCTCTTCTGATCAATATCCTGGCGGGGTTTTGAAAATAATTTCATATTTAAGACCATATTAAACCTTGAGGAGAGACATATTTGTAGGGCATGAATGACTTTGTTGGCATGGTTGGTATGGAGTGATTATCAATCTCTGGGACATATAACAAACAGCTGTGTGGAGGAATCACTTAGATGCCATCATTTTCAGAGAGGTTGCACTCAAAGGGCTGAAACACAGCATTTACAGTTTGTTGGTTTGAGTACAGTTCCATATCAGTGCAAATGTTGGTTAGTACAGTACTGCCATCCAGAAATGGAGCCTTCACACCAAACCTCCAAAAGCATAAAGCCCACGATGTGGCCTTCCACTTCTCACTTTGAATGCCATGGTAATAAAACAGAAGAAAATGTGACTAATTGTTTTACTTGTGTTGGTCTGAACAGTGGTTTCTATAAAAGTGTCATTTCAGCTTTTTAAGATAAATTGTTGACTAACCTAAAGAGCTGAATTCAAAAATTACTATATTGTATTGGTTTGTGGCATATGTTTCTAGCTGTGCCTCTTCTACAGCGTGTGCTATACAATGTCAAATACAACCCCAGTTCCAAAACAGCTGGGACACTGTATAAAGTGTACATAAAATAGAATGCAGTTCTTTGTAGTCTCTTTTAAAAACCCATGTTTTATTCACAAGTGAACCTAGAAAATATATCAAATATTGGTAACACTTTATAAGATGGTGTAATTCCACCGTAATTAGTATTTTACCACTATAAATGTTTTAAGGACTGTTCTCACTTTCCAACTTACAATAAAAAACATGCCATCAAAATTTTCAGGCTTATGTGACCTTATAATGATGGAGCCAAGTCTAACTTAATTTTAATTTTTTTTTAATTTTTTTTCCTTTCACAATCACTGTTCAAATCTGACTTTCAAAAGAAGTGTACTTCAAAAAATTTGGCTTGTTGCGAATGAACAAAGGCTCACTATACTCCACTCCATAATACAGCCAATGCCATATTATGGAGTATGTGTAAGACTGTGTAGGTAAATATTATTATTTTGTAATTAAAAATAAAAGACATTGAAATTGCATTTAATTACAGGGTAATTACACATTACTCACGGGCCTTATTAAAGGGTGTTACCCAAATGTTTAAACTGAGAAATGTACCATTTTAAGAAAAAAATAAGGTCGTTTTGAATCTGATGGCAGCAACACATCTCAAAAAGAGGCCTGTTTACCACTGTGTACCATCCCAATTTCTTTTAACTTAAATATCTGGGAATTCAGGAAACCAGTTGCTGGAGTTTTGGGAAAGGAATGTTGTCCCATTTTTGTCTGATATAGGATTCCTGCTGCCCAACAGTCCTTGGTTGTCTTTGTTGTATTTTCCATTTTATGATGGACCAAATTTTGAAAGATCTGGACTACAGGCAGGCCAGTTGAGCACCTGAACTCTTGTACTATGAAGCCATACTGTTGTGGATAACAAGCTGGGTGGTTGCTCTCCTCTTTAGTCTGTTTAGTCAAGCCATCTGTGAGCACCAACCTAAAACCAATAACAAATGGATTTAGAATGGGTTCATGCCAAACCAGGAGTCAGTAAAAGGCCATAGAAAAATCAAGTAGGCCTTCCACAGCTGATCAAATAAGACAAGTTTTATCTGGACCCTGGAATTCAAAAGCACCCATCTTACACTGATTGACTGTGACTGATGGAAAGCATTGCACTTTGAGGCTTTACCATCACCAACTGAAGTGTGGCCGATATGTTTACAATAACAGTGTGATATCAGCACTCTACCGCATGTCTGCATCTTCATATATAGCACTTCTGGTTTTTCCTGCAGCAGTAGCACTACTCTCTGGAGTGCCAACAGTATATCACCTAGTTTGTTTTCTCACTTGTTTCTGCTTTTTGGAGCCAGGAAAGTGCAAAATGAGAAGCAAGTGAGGAGTCTTTCAGCACACCACCTTTTTATTAGAAACATGATCATGTTAACTTGACAGTTCAGAGACGTATGCTTTTGTGAGGCAACTGCAGTGGTTATGATCTCAAGTAATCTATTAGCAATCATAAATAACTACCTGTCAATTTCTGTGATTAAAACTGAAGACATCGTGATGCAGGCCAGACCAAACCAACATGTACTTCGGCTCCTCCTGTTCCTCTTCCAGAGTCTATAACTTACAGTTGTGAGTTATGCTAACACTGCTAACACTGGTGTTTTCTGACAAACTGATAAAGAAGCATATCTGATTTATTTCTTGGCCATAAACCAAGAAAGGCTCAGTAGCTTCAAATTATAATCGAACATGCCTAAAAGCAACTTATAATGAGAATGCTACTTCTTTTTGCACCATGCTGCTGAGCTACACGGCCAAACAAGAAATTTTTAAACCTCACTTTATTTTCAGCTTAGCTGGCATTTTTTTTTTTATAACAACAGAATTTAAAATGGGCTTCAAATAAACAGACACGGGAGGGCTGTGTATGGATCTCTTTGTTTCTGGTCAAAGGATTATTGCCATGCAGTTTTCCTCATCTCTAGCCAACAGATGCGTTCACTTTGAAATCCCAGTGGTGTAGTTACAGTACTGTTTCATCAGAGATGGAAAGAAGAGCATTAACCTTTGGCATCACAGAAACCCCCTGACAGACTGACTGTCCTTTAGCCATTCCTCCCATTTTTCATATTCAACATGCAGAGGGTATTGTGATTAGAAAGACAAAGTTGTTCTTATTATGCTTTTTTATTTAGGTTTTAGTTGTTTCACTTGGACAAGATTTGGTCACACAGAAACACACTGTTTATTCATTTGTTCTTTCAGTAAGAGTATCTTGTGTTAGATGGGCTCCAGAAGAGAAAAAGTATTCATCATAAGACAGCAATAAAAAAGAAAAGCCAGTTTCCTGTGAAGAAGTTATGAATATTGCAGCCTTCTCTCTTCATTTCCTTTGAAATGTTTTGTTTCCTCGTCAAAATACTCTACCATATAGGCTACCTCCTGTGCTCCACTCGTGATCTACACCTCTCAGGCATTTAGAAAGCTGACAAGCCAAAAGTTTTTATGGGAGATGTCACATTGGGATAATTCTATGGCTGTGAGCCAAGGCCACCGAAAATAATCAGTGTTAATGACATACAGTAAAACATGAGCTTGCTCGGTTCCTTTCGAATGCTGTGTGGCTTGGTGGATTGTTCATGCCGAAACAAGTGTTTCTCATTATGTCGAGTATTGTGCTTGGCAAGGAGGACGCAAAAATCCTGCCAATGCATAATCTGCTTTTCCAGTGCCTGCTTAGAATACCATATATAGTTTCACCTGTTATCCTGCTCACTTCTCAGAGATAATCCACAGAGTCAGCATGTTTTCATGTCTTTGTTAAGTTTTTAGGAGTATTTTATGGCTGGCATCCCGTGAAACAAAGTGCTTCATGCGTGCATTTAATTTTGATGCTGGTTACAATGTGTTCTTTTTGTTGTTTCAAATTCACAGCATAATCCTCTGAGCTTCTTGGTTTGTCCCCAGTGACCTCAACAGTCTGATTGTAGCACAGTATGCGCCTCCTTAATTGGCTCCTTGGAAAAAGAAGAGCCATGCATAGCAAATTTAGTGGAAAAGAGAAGGAGCTTATTAACAATAATCATAACAACAATTTTTCTGTAGCACCACAACTGTCTGAGTTATTATTTTAAAGAACAAAAGTAGATCTTTTTTGTGGCACTAACTGCAGCAGCAGAATTTGCATTCACTGTCAGCAATTGATCACCTTGAGCTTGAAGTTTGCTCAGCCTCAGTGTGCTCCTGGTAAGGCGCCTTTTCTGGCAGCCATCTTGAAACTAGCATGTTGGTTTGCAACAGGGATGTGGAATTTGTGACACAAATGGAATGTCTCTCTGAAGATAAGTGGACATTTAAAGAACTATACCAGCAGTTCAAAGGTTGCAGGATCAAATATAACCCCAAATCCCAAAGGTTTCTGTCCATACAGGCCAGAGACACACACACAACAGTCCCAGTGAGAATCAGATATCATCATACATGTACAATGCACAGCCCCCCCCCCCCCCCCCCCCCCCCCCCCCCCCCCCACACACACACACACACACAAAGGATTTGTTTTCAAATCTTCACATTGTCAGAGGAAATTCCCCTCAGGAAAGCATTTTTTGCAACAATAGTCAGACTGTATTATTGTGCATAGTCGCTGCCTTTACAAGTTCAGAGAGGACAAGCTGTCACTGTAGCGTTCCAACTCAGCTGATTTTGATCGATTTGGTTCCTGGCTTGACTTTTTGCCTTGTGCGTAGTGTTCATAGCTATTAATATGAGTAAAGGATAATTTAGATTGCATTGATAGGGCAATATATAACTTCATTACAATCACACTGATGTAACAGGAGGAGACAATTACAATCACATTCTAAACGAACACCTAGTAATCCCAATCTAAACAAAAAGGAGAAATCAGGCAAAGACCAACGGGCAACAGATTAGTGTCAGTGTGTGCTTGCATCATAGACTCCAGTATTAAAAGATGGTTGTAGCTTTGGTGTGTGAAAGGTAAAGCCATTTTCCCCAAAGGTAAAGCCAATGCAGAGGTGCATTAAATGTGCTTTTTCTTTTTGTTTTTCTCCTAATGGTCTGCAGGTAGGAAGTCATCTGGTCCCCCTGCAGAAGTCAGATTGTATAGAAGTCTGTAAACATATACTGTACCATGACATTAAAAACTTTCCTGCTGGTCAAAATTATTTTGTTGTATTGAATTATCTTATTGAATATAACTTGTTCTTTTTTTTTTTTTTTTTTTTAAGTTATGGTACCATAATCATCAGAGAAGGGGCCCTCTACACCAAAGAAGTTAAAATGCAAAGGAAAGAGACACCACCACCACCACCATCTTAATAAAATTCCCCTTTCTCCTCACCTCAAGCCTCATTTCATGAACTAAAGTCAGGGCTCTAACACATGATAATGTGCTTATTTATTCCCGATACTGTCGCCATTACTCATTGTCAGCAGATTAGTCATGCAACTCTTCTGTCTCCGGACGGCTGACAAGAGCCAGCTAAACAGCAACATAAGCTAACATTATGCCAGCTAATGTTGGAGTGTCCTAAAAATCACAGTTTCCCTCTGACAAACAGTTTGATTACTCTCACATCATATGACAGTTTATTCACTAAGCCTCAGAGTCCAACAATGTTAAATCTGCTTCAAAGCCAGTTTCAGTAACGCCAGCTAACAGAGGCTAACAGCGCCAAAAGCAGCAGTGCTTACTGACGAAAAAGGTCAGGATATCTTCAGCAGCTCACCGCAGAATTGCTGTCAACAGTCAGAAGTGAGCAACCACACTTTTTCAGTAAATGCTAATATCAAAACACCACTTGGTTGTTCCTCATCAGGACCACTGCGTATCTGATATTTTTCAAGTTTAGTACTATTTCAGTATTGAAGCTCCAAGCATGATGTGACATGACATGGTCATGTTATGTAGTTACATTAAGGGACTTATGTTAAGGACTCATGGTACATTGGAAAGTTTTAAATATGCCTCAGAAATGCTGTCTTTTACATACAGTTTATATGATATCATTGCCTAGTGGCTTCATAATCTAGTGGTTTACACATTTGTGTAACAAGTGAGAGATCCCCATTTCAGTCCTGTGAGGAGATGCAAATCCCTCTGGGTTTGTGTCAGGAAGGGGATCCAGTGTAAAACGTCTGCCAAACTGGACATGCAGAGCTGCTGTGGTGACCCCCCCTTGTGAATAAGGGAGCCAACAGTAGCTTTATTAAATGGCATCGTTGCATGCATCCGGCATCCCTGTAGTGTTCGGGGCACTGACAGTTCAATGATATTTCACAGGAACCATTTTGCTAATATTTCTTCTGTCTGCTGACAGTCAATGAAAATATCTGGAATAATCATTTCTGCTTTAATTTATGTTTCTGCTTTACCATCATGCCTGTTAGACAAGTTAAAAGCTATTGAGTCTCTCCCTCTACCCGCTCCATATTTTGGTACATTTGGACATTCTGTTCATTATCTACACTACCTCAGTCGGCTGGTAGGCTAGGTCTCTTTCACTTGTCTCAGATCAGATTACCTTAATCTCTCTAAAAAAGAAAAAAAATGTCAGCATTTGAATATCTATAGGCAAGGGACAAGCTTTATGGTACTTTAAGGTATCTTGCTTCTAACAAGTAGCACATACAATTAACATTCTGTAATTATATTATAATTATATTGTAATTATATAACAGTTTTTAATCCAAATTATAATAATCTGCTATTCTTCTAGTTTTCTATTTTCTAAATATTAACACAGGTTTCATATCAGTTTCTGGTTCTGTTCACTCAGCAGTGACTGGCTGCCTGTATGCTGATTTGCCACAAGAACCGAAGAGGGTGGGCGGAAGATAGCAGATGCAGAAGAAGTGACACGTGAGTGTGGGAGCTTTGGGTTATTTCAGGGCGCCTTTGATGGAACTGAGGGAATAAATAATACAATATGTGGCACCTATTGCAGAACCCATAAGCACAATTCGTATTCACCAATTCATGCTCGTTATGGTGTCTGTTGATGATTCTAGATATATAAGGATATTTCCATGTCTTTCCTTTGTGTTGGCATATGACAGGTGTTGTATAGCATTTTAAATCCCTGCATGGAAGGTCAGACCCTATTGCCAGGGAGGGTCATGGGAGTGGAAGTGTTCTCAATGTGAAAGGTGGACCCAATATTTACTCAAAGCTGTCTGTCTGTGTTGCTCCTCACAGGGTGTGTTCACTGACACAGACAGCAGGTGTAGCAACCTTTACTAACCTCCTGAGCAACAAAGACAATACTCGGGCACAGCAGTGATAGTACACTGTGTGCAAATGACTCATGGATCTTAGAATGGACACTTTAAACATAAGCAACTCAAAACAGTCACAGATGCGCAGAAAATGTTATTGAGAAATAATTTCTTCATCACCTTAGATCTTCACTGAAAGCAGTAGTTTTGCATGGAAACGGCGACCTCATCATACACAAAGTTCGTTTGCATAATAAAAACCTGATGGTGTGTTTGACCTGGCCACATCTGGCCAATTGAATAGAGATTTATAATGCAGCAGGTCGGCTCCAAATGGCGTTGGGTACCATCTCTCCTGCGCAGCAGTGTTTATGTAGGCCAAGTTTAAATATTTGAAGAGCACATGTCGGAATGAATGCTGGCACAGGGTTTCATCATAAAGCTGTGAAGGGGCATGTCAGTAGGGGGTCATTTTAACAGTAATGTCAACATCACGAGGTCCCACTTCTGTCGACTCAGCAAACAGTATATCGCAGATACTCCAAAAGGCGGTGACGGCTGCTTTCTGGAAAAGGTCGGTGGTGTTTTAGAACATCTTTGATAGTGCCAGCAAACTCTGGTCATCTGTCCTCATTGGTTTTAAACAGCGTGTCCAAAGTAACCATCAAAGAAAAGAATACAAGACAGGAGGATTGAAGTCTGATGCAACAATAGCGATAGAATTACTGTTGCACAAAGAGCGAAACAGCTGCTGTTCTATTGACTGAGGTAGTCTTTCTTGGCTACATCTACATTATTATTATGTAATCCCACTGTATACACAAGGAACAAATGGAGGTCATCATCTTCTCCAACATCTTCGACATTTGTCTGGACAAATCAGACACATTGTGTAGCTTTGGTTCTTGCAGATGTGATGCAAGGCTTGATGATTAGATGATCCCACTTTTCTGATTACTTCACTAGTTTCCGGAAAACAGTTACAAAGAAGTTTATATCACCACATTCCTTCTGGCCATGACATTTCCTTCTGCATCCCACATTTCTAATGTTACCCCAGCTCACAGCCTCTGTAAAAAAAAAAAAAAGTCTATCGAAGTTTTCACGAGCCCACTCACTCAGCTGGCAGGGCGAGAGTCGCAGCGAAGTCTGCTCAGCTGTGAGCTACTACTGTGTGGGTTGCTGTTTACCCAGTCTGCCTGTCTGTGGACATCCAACACAACTCTCGCTTCAACACCCCACTGTCCACCTGCCTCACAGGCACTTTCAATCCTGCAGCACATCCCTGCTCTAGCAAAATAATTACGACTGTAATGAGGTCAAAATTGTACTCAGTATCAATGAACATTAGCTATGTTGAGAAATTTAGAGAGCTAACAACTTTTTTTACAGGGGACTGCCAAATACATGTTTCCTCTTCTCAAAGGCAAAGACTTTTTTACGGCCTTGGATTTTGACAGCCCTAATTCGAGTTGCTCCACTTACAGATCATTCTGCACCATTCTCATTGCACCATGGTCCGGTTTGTAAGGCATTTTAGCTCTGAGGTCAGTTATGCCCTTGACCCCCTCCCTTCGCACTTGCATCACCAAGCATCTCACTTCCATTCATCACTTTCAGCCGCACAAACACACTGTGCCACAAGCCTCCATCGCTCTCATTTCTGGTCGTCTCTACATCTGCTGGGGGTTTCCATGCAACTTTCCGTTTCCAAAACAGACACCTGCTCTACCCCACCCGGCGCGCAGACATTCCCTACTGAGAAAAGCAACAGAAAAAGAGAAAAGAACTGTGTTCAGAGAAAAGTGACTTCATGGAAAAAAGGGACATGAAAAAAATAGAGGGAGTTGGTGATTCCTTGAGACACAGTTAATTTTGTTTATTTGAATGGCAGCAAAGAGACTGCATACAGCACTGCTTTAGTGGTCTGACTTGATGCCACTGGGGTTTAAAGAAGCCCTAAACGGAGATACAAATAATCTACCAGCTGGCCTATGTACTACAGGAAAGGAACCACTGGTACGAAGGAGCCTCCACTCCAGTGCCACATCATCAAGGATGTCAGCCACAGCGTGGTGTCTCATTTTTCTATCTGTAATATTCATCCAAGAACCTTTGATGATCTTAGCAGGGTAAGCCAGGAAGAGACTCGTAACATCACATGGATTCAACTCACCTCACATCCCCAGCCAATCCCTGACCTTAAGCAGCCCCCATTCATTAGGTGGTACCATTAAAAGCGTCAGTGCACTTGAAAAAGGGGTGTTTATTTGAAATGAAAGGGTTGTGTCTGTGTGTCAGCCTTCTGTTTGGTTAGTCAGGTGTACAGAGGTAGGGAAGTATGCAAAATTTGACCTTCTCTTTAAATAATGTTTCATTCTTCACACAGTTTGCATTTTGGCGGGCACCCGGTGCAAAGTAATGGAAGCCGTTACCTTCAAGGCCGGACTGAAAGTGCGTGTTTAGACGTGGAAAGATTCTTATCCTTGAGTACGATTCAGTCCGCCTTCAGTTAGGGCCTCTGAAAACACTTAGAAACACCTCTGTGCTCAGACAAGACTTCTCAAATCCTTTTTTGATCAAATATTCTTGACAGAGGTGATTTCCAAATCCAAAGAATTTAAGTTTTGCACATTAAAATTCGGAGCATCTCATTTACAGCATTCATTTAGCAGATAAATGCAACAGTCTGGATTCAGTAAGGAAACAATTTTTTTCACAGTTTTGACAGAAAACATCCACATATTTATAAAAGCGAAGGAGGTGAGCATTTACAATAAATACTGGAAACAATTCCTTTAAATGTATCTGCTAATTTGTCATATCCAGTACCTATAAACACATGACCCAGTGTTTAGAGCAATCCAAATGTTTTGTTGTACTGTACATGTCTGGATGAGGTGCTCAGGGCTGAATGATAGTTTTATACTCACTGCTCATAATATGTCATAATGAATCTGCAACAAAGAAAACAGTTGCCGTTGCTGAGAAGTGTGGAGTTAGTTCTTGAGAACCACCTGCTGGATTTTAAACACTGGAATACCGAGATGTCAGGACCAATCATTTGAACAACCTGTGATCATATCCAGCACCAGAAAGGGGTTTATTTGGTCAGTGGGCTGAATCACATTCGGCTTCAAATATTGCCCTTGTACATAGAAGTCCTCACAAAATTAATGTATCCGAAGCACATTCCACTACCTATGTAAAAAGTAGCAGTATTATGTGTAATAAGGTACCAACAGAAGTTTACTGAGCATGCCTCACTTCTTTTTACTGTTCTGTGTAGTATCATAAAGTTGGCTTCTTGGGTCTGCAGGGCTGCATTTGGACCCTTCCCATGATCCTCACAGGCATGTGTGGTTTTTATGAGAATACGCTGCCCTCTAGTGGCAAATATGTCTAATAATCAATGCAGTTTTGTTGCAGAATCAGGGTTAATGATACACTCCTATATAATCCAAAACACAGCTTTAATATACATAATCTGTGCATGCTTTTGCTCATAGTAACATTTTAGCATTGCAGTCTTTTTACACTTCATTGATGTTTCCTGTAATCATGAATAAACAGATTAGTCCAGTTTTAACATGCACAAAAAGAAATGTTTGTAATGTAGATTATGCTAAACTATAGCAGAATTTAGATCTCAGACCTCGACGGCAACCATCTGCACTCTGCAGCAAAAATGATGTCATTATGGTTGCCGTTCAAAAGAGCAGCATTTTCCAGACTTGCACACTAGTACTAGCTTAGGTCTTTTGACATCTCTGCTCACATGTGGCTTTAACACGTGTGAGGCATTTCTTTGACAGCTACACTACTCAGCCCCGTGCACCAAGGGCCAGACTTTGTTGAAAGGTCTGGCGTGTGTCTGTTTTGTGTGGGCTGAGCTCACGTGAGGAGGAGTTTAAACCAAAGCGGAGCATATGTTAAATGTCAGGGTTGGCCTGGAGGTTGTGACTGGGCAAACAGATTACTGTGGATGTTGACTTACATCCAGGTTCTGGGAAATGCGAGTGGTTTCTAGATATTTTCCTACTGAATAAACCTGCAGGATATGCGATACCTTATTAAGCGATGGTGTGCTGTGAATTTTTAATGGCATTCCTAATTATGTTTGAATGACAGGAAACACAGAAGGTTGTTTGGGACCAGTTTAATTTTAGACAGATGTTGGACACCATGGTCTGCATACTGACTGTAATGGTACTCATTCGGCGGCTGTTACATAGTGAATCTATCAAACACTGACCCATCATTTATACAGAACAACATATGCAGATGTGAAGGCTGGGGATGCCTAGAGAACAAATGAGCTTTCCTCAGATGTAGACACAGAGATTTTACTGTATTTTCCTAACATGCAAATATTGGTATTGATTAAACAACAAACGAAAAGCACACATTAAGCAAAACATACTAGAGTCTTAATCAAAAAATACACACAAATATGTCTTTGTTCAACATAGTGTTTGTGCACATCTTAGGTCAATAAGTATATATCAAGGATGCCTTTTATGTTGGATTTATAAATATTATATTTCATTATTTTAGCTACAGTATGAAAATCTACTTGTATTTGTTAATATGTGTGTTACTGTTGTGTTATGACTGGATGGTCCAGATTCTTCCAAAGAGGGATGGTGCATTCATGTGCAGCCACATGTGCTGTAAAAACAATCTGCCCATTGAAACAGCCTTTTTGATGCAAGACCCAATCATATTTCCATTATCTGTTTCAGGCCACCCACTTCAGCATTCGTATATGTTGGCATGCTTTTCATACCGCCTACCAAATTTTTTGCTTGTGAATATGCAAAGCGCTGTCCAGATGTGGACTCACCAGATGTGGCACAGTGAACTGATGACAAAACATGCAAAAGCACCAGTTGGCCTTTTTAATCAATCCTTCGGTGCGTGATGCAGCAGAGTGTTTTGTGCAACCGGCACCGAAAAACAAAAAACAATTTGGGTTTATTTCAATTACATGTAACGTGTGTTTATTAATTACTCATATGCCGAGTGTTACAACGTTAGACACTCTGAGTTTGTTTCGCCCCAGTTCAGTCCCAAAGCGCTTCAGTTTCCCTCAGCTGAAGGCAGTCAGCCTCTTCTTCATGTAAAGAAAAGCGAGGTACGTAGCGCCTCCTAGAATGCTTATCAACAGAGTGGTACCAACAATAACCGGTGCATTCTTCCTAGCCACACGAAAGGCCACGGGAAGGACAGCAGAGATCAGGATGTTGTTGACGTGGCCCAGCACTCTCCTGAAAGCCGGGCGCTCCACCACACGCGAATAGTATGTTTCCACGTTGGCGCGGTTACCGTTGCCCCAGTAGCGGCGAGAGAGGCCGAGGAACTTCAGCCGGTGTAAGGTGACTGCCAGGGAGACGTCGGCCATGCTGAAGAAGTCACCACACAGCCAGGACTGGCTGCCTTCTTCTGCAAGTGGAAGAGGAATGAGAAGGAAATACAAGAATGTAAGAAAATCTTACATGATATTTAAAAATGCTATGGCCATCAAAATTTGAATGATTAGGATCTCCCCGCTTGCATACTGTAGGTTGACTGAAAAATAATATGTTTCTTTTATTGTATGATTGTCAGTACAGTATCTGCTAAGTCACAAACAGTTGCGGCTACCTGGTGTTTCTTCCACCCGTCTCTGTAGCTCTGTCTCAACCTGGTCCATCACACTTTCCAGTTCATCCAGAAGCTTCTTCAGGTACTTCATGTTGTCGTGGTCAAATAACTTGGACTACAGAAAATATAAACACATAGTGTGCGTTTACTTCTAGCAGACATTTCAGGTGAAGAGTCATACAAAGCAGTGACACAGCGAGCTGCTGTAACACAGAGAACGACTGTAATGCCTTCGTTTTGGTACAACAGCAGTTCCAAAGAAGATGCAATGCTGTGTAAAATATAAATAAAAACAGAACGCAATGATTTACAAATCTCATAAGGCCATATTTTAATTCACAATAGAGTATAGAAAGCATATCAAATGTTAAAACTGATACATTTTATTATTTCATGAAAAATATTAGCTCATTTTGAATTTGATGGCAGCAACACATCTAAAAAAAATGGGATGGGGGAAACAAAAGGCTGAAAAATAACTGGTACTAAAAACTAAACAGTTTGATGAACATTTTGCAGTTCACTGTGAGGTCCACAAATGCAAAGAAGAAGCTGTATGTGAACATGATCCAGAAACACCACCATCTTCTCTGATGGCTGAGGCAAAGTGCAGGATTGTTCTATGGACAGACGAATTGAATTTTGAACCTGAACTAAAGAGAATAATCCGGCTTATTATCAGACACTTCGTTCAAAAGCCTGCATCTCTGATGGTATGGGGGTGCATCAGTGTCTATGGACTTGGTAGCTTGCACATGTAGAAAGGCACCATCAATATCAATAAGAAACAAAAAAGCTGAATACTTGATAAATAATGTTATATTGTTTGCCAAGTATTTCATCCATAAATGTTGTTGCACAAAATCGATTCCAAATGAAAAAGCATTAAAAAATGACTTTTCATTATTTTTGCAATCTTTTAAAAAAATTAATACAGCACCTGAAACTAAACTTTTCTCACTTATAGAAGAATCTGATTTGTTATAAACCCCGGGTTCTTTTTTGTTCAGTTCTGTTTCTGTTCATAATTATACTGTGATCTCTTTCTGCTTATAGATACTAATAGCTCCATGTGAATATTGGTATATTATAGTTATCCTGTTACCAAAATCTGAATTTTGTAAGGAGGTAATATTTAAGATTTATTTTCTAAAAGATGTTTTAATGTGAAATGGTCATTGTTTTTTGTTTTTTTTTTTCTCTTTATTCTCTTTTTTTCTTATATAAGTTTGAGTTTGTATAAAACTGCATTTTTGTATTGATGAATAAATATAAATAAATTAATTTTAAAAAAGAAAGGCACCATCAATGCTGAAAGGGTTACAGGTTTTAGAGCAACATACGCTCCCATCCAGATGATGTCTTCTTTAGTAAAGCCCTTGCATATTTCACCAAGCTGATGCTAAATTACATACTGCATTTATTACAACAGCATGGCTCCACAGTAGAAGAATCCAGGTGCTGAACTGGCCTGCCTGCAGTCCAGACCTTTCGCTAATTGAATACATTTAACACATCATGAAATAAAAATTACGACAAAGGAGACCCAGGAGTCCTGAGCCACTAGAATCTTATATCAGACAAGAATGGGGCAATATTCCTCTCCCAAAAGTGCAGCAGCTGCAAGTCCCAGACATTTACAGACTGTTGTTAAAAGAAGACCAGATGCTACACAGTGGTAAACATGGCCCTGTCCCAACTTTCTTGAAATGTGCTGCTGCCATCAAATTAAAAATGAGACAATATTTTTCTTAAAATTGTGAATTTTCTCAGTTTAAACATTTGAAGTGTTTTCTATGTTCTATTGTGAATAAAATATGGGTTTATGAGATTTGCAAATCAGTGCATTCTGTTTATATTTACAGTTTACACAGCGTCCCAACTTTTTTTGGATTTGAAGTTGTAAATTATTTGGTCAATCATCACTGCCATACAACCAGCAAAAAATGATACTACAGATTTACAAATAATCTGTACTTTCAGCTGTGGTTTAAAAGAGTCAGCTATTTTTGTCTTATTTTTCTTTTACCTACTATCTTGTGCCCGTCTTACTAGCATTAACAGTACTGAAATCTATCTAATACTATAATTTAGAGTTTAATGTATTTAAATCCACAATTCAGCACAAAAATCTAAGTAGAATTCTGGGAAATATTGCTTCACAAGTTACCAGTGTAGTCAATAACTGAACAAAAAGGTGATGGAATAAGAGAGACATCTGGTTCTCTGATAATTTGAATAACTTACTTTCAAGCGCTTTTGTTTTGCTATATAAGCATCTTTAAGCTCTGGGTTCTGCTCTGCAAGTTTCATCAGCTCAGACTGTGTGTTTCCAATCTGTGCTGTCACCACAAAAAAAAAGAAGCATGTTAGACATGATGAGGCCCAAGATAAACTGCATTATTATACAGTATTATAGTGACGTAAGTAATTCAATAAAGGAATACTCTATGACAATGACAGCATCAGCTTGTGTGTGCCAATGAGAGGTTTTCAGCTACGTTATAAAAAAGGTCAGCTAACATAAAGTTTCCTCTGATTTAAAATACAAAGAAGACAGAAAAAAAAGGATTTTTAGATAAATATGAGTATCAGTATACAGTCTGTGATATTCAGTTCCGAGTAGCAACTGAGTGCTGAGTTGAAATTGTTGTTTACTATGCTGCTTTAAGAACTCAAACTTGTACAGCTATGGATCTCAGATTGTCTTACTTCGAACACATGTGGCAGCATATGCTGGTATATGGGAATCCACAGTGATTTCAGGGTGGAGGAGGCAGCCATGGGTGTAGGCATCCATTGGTAGTGAGTCCAACAACTCTCTGTAGTGCTGTACTCTTAAATAGTAGGTACTGCCCTCTTCTGGGACCAGCCTGGGAGTGCCCTCTGGAGATAAACAAGCCATGGAAAAGGGTAAAAAATTTTAATTTGATGTTTTGCTTTCTTGTGTGTGTGTTTTTTTTCTTTATTTGTTCCACCCCCCCCCCCCCCCCCCCCCCCCCCCAAAAAAAAAGGTGATGATTAAAGTTATTTCTACAGAAAAGAGAATCCAGCTAATGTAGCAAGGCATTATACACTACTCACACAGGTTATGGAGAACACATTTATGTACAATTTCAAAACATTTCAAAACATTTGGGTATCACCTTAAACAACTCCATGCTTACCAAGTGTCCCTTCCTTTTAAGCAGTTTTGATGCAGACCCTTAGCTATCATGGATCAGTGCACAAAATTAAAAATAAAAAACAAAACAATGAAATTATTGAAAAACCAACAAATGTGTGATACAAAGAAATGCATCAAGCAAAAAAACTGACAGAAAATGCAATGAAATAAACCTTAAAAAGAGGTAAAGCACTTCTAAGAAGTTGATGCTTGATATGGTATATTATTTCTGGTGTCACAAATGCGAGCTTGGGGCTGCAGGTCTGTTCGAGACTAGCAGCTACTTCCACTTCACTCTCACCATCATTGAAGTTCTGCTCCAGGTAGTCCATGATCTGCGTTGGGTCACAGATGACGTTGTCATTGTGCACTAGGACTGGCACCTCGCCAGCAGGATTCAGATGCATAAACCACGGCTCATTGTGCTCACTGAGAGGAAGGCTCACATCATACTCCTCACAGTGCAAACTTTTCTCTGCTATGGCCAGACGCACCTGGAAAGCAATAACTTTGTGACTGTCAGTGGAGGAAGATATCAGTGCTTAGACCTTATTCTACTGACAAAATAATATCCGTATTTAAATCTATTTATATCTCTCTATCAAAGAGAGCTTGCTCCCTTTTCTCCCACCAGAATTTTCAAATGAACGACAACGAAGCCTCCACAAATAAAGAAAAACTTATTGGCTTTCCTGTTATCCAATCAGCAACTGCTTTTAATTAAACATTACAGCTGCATATTTTTTTTAACAGCAAAAGTACATGAATAGTTCAAAGAATTGATTTAAAAGAAACACGTTTGACATACAGAAGTAATGGCAATGAACAGCGAAATCAAGTATGTCTGAAAACCTGCTGTATTCCTGAGAAGCACAGTCGCTCCAGAACTCCTGTCTATCCACTGAAATATGGTGCTGACCTTCTAAAAACTGCTGGCGTTGAAATGGATTCAAGCTACCAACATGAAATGTATTAATTATCGAAAACAAAAGATGAACGGGTTTATATAAAGCTTAAACCACGCACAGCAGCAGAGCTGTTTTGCAGTACAATGTTCTAATTAACCCTCTAATGGGGAGCTGTCCACTGAGCTGTGGTGCTGAAACCTAATGACGCTCACCTTCTGAGAATTGAACGACTGCGTCCAGTGATACAGCGTCAATTTGGATTCGCGCTGTTTTGCCACTGTGCCGCACTGCTGATGCACATCTTGTTCTGAGTCAGCCTTTATAAGAGCTGTTTTCTCATCTTGAGATTCAGAGCTGTTTTCGGACGCCATTTTATCTGTTACTGTTGTACGAGGGGGGGATCACGGTCGACAAATTACTCCCCCTGCTGGCTCGGAGTGTAACAAAATTATTTAATTTTTATTTGATTTTTTTTATTCAGGAAAAAAGATATTATACAAATATATAAAAGACTGAATTGACCCTTGCTAATATATATATTAAATGTATTCTCACATTTACATGTAGGCATTCGTGTTTTGTGTATGTGGCACACCTGCGCTGTCTTGCACCTTATTCCCTCCCTTCCTCCTAGTCCATGTTCTTGCTCATTGCTGTTGATACTAGTACAGTGTAAACATTTTACCAAGGGTCAGTTCAATTAGTGGGGAATTTAAAATGCAAGCATAATAATTAACAGTTAAACGAAAAATAATACCCTTTAAAGTGCTCAGTTCAACTTATTACTACATCACCGGCAATCATCCCTCATCTATGCAATGAATTAATTTGTACAACAGAGGTCGCTATTATCTAACACTGTGGCTACTGTTGGTGCTGGGTTCGGTTATCATTATGATACAAAAAGTAATAATAAAGTAATAATAAATACTGTAATGTAAACTGATGCTGATTCTTACTCATTGAACCCAATTAAATTAAACTATTCTCTTTTTCATGTTCTACATAATGCATTGACTCAAATTTTATTATAACACATTTTTGTAGACTTGTGTACATTCAGGGGCTGTTACCTAAAATATACGCCCAATGGAAGCAAAAATCGCATGATTAATCTTTATTAAATAGCTATAATATTAACGTATAATTTAAAAAGCAAAGCATATGGTCTACAGTAGGCTACTAAATCATATATGCCTGCTGAATGCAAGATAAAAGTGATAGGTGCGTTGAAGAATGAATGTTTGCCATCTCTAAAACAGCATCAAATCATCACCTCACAAAATAGGCCATATAATAATATTATGTAATATGGGTGAGTAGAGTCATACGTGGCCGCGTTTCTCAACAGCCAGCTTATATTTTTGGTATGGAGGCATTATGGGAAGTGCTGCTTAAGGTATTTAGTCTGTGTAAAACGAGGCGGGTCTTTCAAATGTGAAGTTTGGCAGTGGTGCGTTATTTTGGCTAAGTTGAGGCGTCCGGCCTCTTTGCGGAGGGGTGAGAGGAAGAGAGTGGGAGGTCCCTGTGGCGTGACGTTGCGATTGGCCCAGCGCCTTTCTTCAACAGGGTCTCGGTACATCTCTCTCTCTCCCTCCTTTGATCAGTGGGTGAGAGGGGGGAGACGAGCAACACACAACGGAGAGTCCGGCGTGCGCCTCCGGTAAATGACGCCCACCATTCATACCTTTACACTTATCATTACGCATGCCTTTTGTATTACATGTCGGTGTCTGGAAGCGCCAGTCCACCATCCTCACCTTCCTATTTTTTGCTCTTCTAGTCATCATCTTGTTGGCTCATCCTTTCATCACACCACCGGTCCTGGATCCTCCAGCCCAGGTCCTGGAGAATCCCGAGTCTGCAGCAGCGCACCATCTGCTTTATTTCCAGCCTTTATCTGAATGACGGGCGGAAGGTTTGACTTCGACGATGGTGGCACATACTGCGGGGGGTGGGAGGATGGCAAAGCCCACGGACATGGGATCTGCACCGGACCCAAGGGCCAAGGCGAGTACGCCGGGTCCTGGTCGCACGGCTTTGAGATAGTTGGGGTGTACACCTGGCCCAGTGGGAATACCTACAAGGGCTACTGGTCCCAGGGGAAGCGGCATGGGCTGGGTGTGGAGAATAAAGGAAAGTGGATCTATCGAGGAGAGTGGAGTCATGGTTTCAAGGGTCGGTACGGCGTCCGGCAAAGCCACAACACACCTGCTAGATACGACGGGACCTGGAGCAACGGTCTACAGGATGGATATGGGATCGAAACCTATGGAGATGGCGGTAAGACAGCAGGGTTTATAGATACGGCACAGCGCTTGTTTAATGTGCGTGTCGCTTTAACGGCAGTGACTGGTAATGTGTTATGTAGCTCGTGTGTAGGATGCTCAAACTGAGGAAGGCTAACTGTAATACACCAGTGCGTGAATCTCCATCTGATATGAGCTGAGCTGAAGCTGAGATTGCGCACTGCGCATCGTGGTCAATCACATCTTTATTTACCCAGCATAATCGACTTTTCTTTTTTACCCTGGGGGTAGCGGTAACTTTTTTGGATACCTTTTAAGATCATAGTTCCTATTTTATTACAAGGGACATCTCTTTTGACAACTACCGGTTGCTCCTCATATGACAGTAGGAGGAGGGTGACTACTCCTCACTGGAAACATGCCTCCCTCCTGGAGAAGGAGTTTGGAAAGCAAATCAGTCCGTTTAAAGTCAGTTAAAGACGCACTATCACCTGTTTCACTGTCATTTTTCACCTTTGAACAGTCACTGCAGAAACACACCTGCGGTGCGGTGCACGTGCTACCGTCTTAAATGAAATGTAATGCGTATAACGCACAGAGGAGGTGCTAGTTTTGGTAGCAGTTAAAGCGATTCTGCCTGTGTCTAGACTAGAGAACTCGCACATCTGTAGTGGAAACAGCTGTCCCACACAGGAAACACTCTTGTGCTTGCTGAAAGTGAGAGGTCAGTCGGAGCTTTGATCTCACTAATCACTGGAGTGTTCACAGATTGCGTTTATGTAAGGACCTGTGGCTGATGAGGGAGACAAGATTGCAAGCAGCCTAAAACAAGCGCTTCCCTGTTGCTCACTACGTACAGTCCTCTCCTCTTATAAAACAGCCAAGTCACTGGGTGATTTGTGAGCATCATCCTCCACTAATGGAGGCCTTATGGTGGAGAATAAATGCCTCACATATGATGTTACAGAGGGCTGGGCTTTGGGAATCAGCTGATCCTAGAGGCTCTACAGAACATCTGGCTGTCTGACTCTGCAGCATCCTGATAACTTGATCTGCAGGGTCACCAAATTGAACTGCAGCACAGAGCCAGCCTGTTAATCTCACCCTGTTTATCCATCTAAATTCCTCCCCTGACTAGTATATCATTTTCTGTTAGAATCTGACCATTATGGCTTATTTCACTGCATTGGTAAATGGGATTCAGGCAGTGGATTAACAAGCCTTTCTTATTATTAGGATCGGGATTGTAATATGACACTTTGAAGAAGCAACAGTAGTGCCGGCAGCCTGTTCATTGGGCTCAGCAGCACCAAATGGGATTAATGAAGTATTCTTCTCATTATGTGACTCATAGCAATTCCCTGTCGTCACAGACAAACGGATGGTGGTGAATGTGCCTACTGTCAGTGGGGGAGTTAGTGGCTGCCTGAAAATAGGCCCCTGGCTAAGTGATTCACATTCATCCCAAGTGATCCTTAGTATCAGTACCTTAATCAAATCTCTGTGATTGAGTTAGCTATGCTCACAGTCCCACATCTGAGTGGAAGGAGAGAAAACATTTCATTAGCTGACATACTCCTGCACTGACAAAGCAAGGCCTCAAGGTCTTATTGCTGATATAGAGCGTATCTATAGCTCATGTTCACATGCAGGGTGTCCATGAGAAGCACAGAGCAAAGCAAAGGAACCTTCTTATGACCATAAGTAGAATCCCTAAATAAATACAAAGTCACTCAAAAGGTACCCTTTTTTTATTTTCAAAGCTTTTGTAAAACAAAATAAGCTTTTCAGGCATAATCAGAGATTATCATCACTGTTATAGCAAGCCATAGAAAATGGACATACCCAACATGTTGTCACCCACTGGTTTGTACACTGCCATTCTGAAGCCGTCAATTTGACATTTTGGCCATTACAGTCTTACCATCTTGGATGAATTGATTATCAATAAATTTTCCCATGGGTCTACATGAGAAACTGGGACTGTTGTGGAGGGTCACACCCATAAACTTGTAAAGAGATCATATTAATGTTGAGCAGAACTGAGTTTAGCTTAGTGGTTGTAGCCCTCCAAGAAGAGGGTGGGGCTGGGAAGTTATCAGCTTAGTTAGCAAAGTGAGTACAGGTAAACAGTAATACTGGAGCATGAACTGAAAAGGCATTATGCATATGTATAAGTTTGAAGATGAAAACACAATCCCCAAAACGAGTTTAGGGGTATTTATGGTAAATGCACATAGTACTATGCATGTCATTGCTACACCTATGCCATATTGGCCAGTTGCAACTTATAAATCACAACGTAGCCACAGATTAAAGCATTATCTTCTAGTTAATATTAGTTTACAAAATCATGCAGTATTTTAAGCTAAAAGCAGTGATTGAGACCATGAGCCTATGAAAAAGTGTTTACTGACTGAGCTATGTCTCCCTGTTCTGCAGGAACTTATCAAGGCCAATGGATGGGTGGGATGCGACATGGCTATGGTGTGCGTCAGAGTGTTCCCTATGGCATGGCCACTGTCATCCGCTCTCCACTCCGTACGTCTATGGCCTCCCTGCGCTCTGAGCAGAGCAATGGTGCAGTGCTCCAGGACCTCTCCTCCCCTGCAGACACTCCGACAGGCAGCCGCGGTGGCTTCGTCCTCAACTTCCACTCAGACAGCGAGGTTGTCACCGGCAAGAAGAAGGGCCTGTTCCGCCGCGGCTCACTCTTTGGCAGCCTGCGACAGTTGCGCAAGTCTGACTCTCGGACCTCAATCTCCAGCAAGCGCAGCTCTGCGAGAAGTGACGCCACCATGAGCCGCATCAGTTCCAGTGATGCCAACTCTACCATATCCATCGGTGACGGCGAGCTGCCAGATGAGGACCTACCTCAGGAGGACCATGTGGATGCCACCACAACTGAGACCTACATGGGCGAGTGGAAGAATGACAAGCGCAATGGATTTGGTGTATCCGAGAGATCCAATGGGATGAAATATGAAGGAGAATGGCTTAACAACAAGCGCCATGGTTACGGGTGCACGGTTTTCCCAGATGGCACCAAAGAAGAAGGGAAGTACAAAAATAACGTGCTGGTGCGTGGAATAAGAAAGCAGTTGATTCCTCTTAAGAACCCCAAAACCAAAGAGAAGGTAGATCGGGCTGTGGAGGGGGCACAGAGGGCTGCAGCCATTGCGAGGAGTAAAGTGGAAATAGCAGCATCCAGGTACTGTGTTTCTGTGTGGGTGTGTGTTCATTCATGCTCCTGCATGTGCATGTGGGTGTATACTGTGTAAATACCAAAAAACAAAAAAAAAACCCAAAACCACAGGAGGAGCATCCTCAGGCATTTATTTTCACCACTGAAGAGTCACAGCAGTGTCCTCTTAGACAAATATCTCCTGGTCTGATTGAAGGCTCAGTCTTGTATAAGTGAAGTCCCATGACAACAGCTCCGACCTTTGCACAACATCAACAGTCAAGGCTTTTGTGTTGCCAGTGTGATCATCCCTGGAAAAGGTTCTGTTTCTATTCTCTGCCCATGTCTTTCATTCCCAGGGAGAGGGGGTCAGGCATCTTGCACGCGTGTGTGTGTGTGTGCGCACGCATTGTATGCGAGCGTCTGTGAGTTCATGTGCGTGAGCTGTATAGCCATACCTGTTCCTATGCCAAGCTCATCTTGTGCGCTCAATACCAATACCTGCTCCCGCTGCCAAACATTACTCTGATGTGGCATCTGCTCTTTAACAGGTGGATGAGATGTGACCTTTTCATTTAAAGCCTCCCTCCTACTGAGACACAGTTCAGGGTATGCAGCATCGCTTTGACATCCTCTGGTTTCATTGCATCAGGGAATTATTAGACTGAAGACTGAGGGGATGTGTACAAGCTGTGAAAAGGTCTCTATGTGATCAAGCATGTTTTTAAAAAAAAAACTTTTCAAGTGGTGCATGTGAATTTGCATCTCTGAAAACACATCAACAAATATTTAAAAACTCAGAAACACCCGTTTCATCGTTAATGGCATAATGAACCATAATTTGACTTTTACCTAAATGTACCAATCAGTTCAGTTGTTTGTTTGTTTTTAATCCAACTGGGCTCAGCTTCACAAATCTGCAGATTTTATGTTTTATATGATTAAACAAGTTTAAAATGCCAACATTTTCTAAATGCACTAACAACAAAGTCCCACTGAGGCTGAAGGGAATGCTATTTTTCAGGTATTTGGTCATAAAGTAAAATATTGAACAGCTTACTGGAGTTCATGCATGGACTTTCTGTTTACTTCCTCCTCTCTCGTCCACAGCGATTGCTTTCCAGTTTTGAAACACCCGATGGCATTAGGCTAATAAGCATTTTTTTTTTTTAACTTATTGATCTGTTAGAAAAAATTCCAACTGAAGGTTGCTTTTGAAAACTCTTGACTCCCACAGCTCTCTCCGCTAAGTTCGAGGTTCACTCTTGCTTTACTTTCTGTTTCCATCCCCCCTCCCTCTTCTTTTTTCTTCCCTCCTACAACAACTTTTACCGTCGTTTCCACAGCTACTGCAGTGTTTCAGCATCCACCAGATTCCTGTGCAAAGCTACTGAAGAGAAAATGAACGCACTGTCCTCTTTTCGTTTTAGTTGCACAATTAAATCTTAGGTTTTATTTCATTAAAGTGAACTTATCATGCTCATGAGCTCCATAATTTTATTCTTGGACTCTGTTAGAGTAACTTTGCGTGAATTGCAGTTCATAATAATCCTTATTTTAGAAAGGCTGAATAGAAATGGAAGAAATCAAACTGACATGAAGGAGGTCAACCAACTCTTAAAAAAGTGTGAGAACATCTTATTTCTCTGGCTTAGTTAATAATAACAAGCATAACCCCAGATTCTTCCCAGACACCTCCTCTGACGAGTGTCACAAATTCCTAAATTTCTTTGTCAAAAAGATCAGTGGGATCCGATTGAACCTCAACCCAGGAAATTATCATTCTGACCAAGATACTCATCCTGCTCAGTTGTCTGAGTTTAACCTGATTTCCAGTGCAGATCTCATGATACAGTTTCTCATACACCCCCGTCTTCTTGCCCATCTGATATAATTCCTTCTAAATTTCTCAGCGTTCTTACAGTCACCTCCTCCGCCTTCTCTCTAATATCAATCATCCATCCATCCATTTTATGCCCCTTATCCGGGTCACAGGGTCAGCAGTCTAAGAAGAGATGCCCAGACCTCCCTCCTCCCGGCAGCCTCCTTCAGCTCTTCCAGGGGACACCAAGGCGTTCCCAAGCCAGCCGAGAGATATAATCTCTCCAGTGTGTCCCAGGTCTGCTGTAGGGCCTCTTGCTACTGGGATGTGCCCAGAACATCTCACCCAGGAGGCATCTTAATCAGATGCCTGAACCACCTCAACTGACGGAGAAGCAGCAGCTGTACTCCGCTGTTCCTTCACACTTCCTTCACTCCTTCCTTCAGTCACTATTTATTGGCGATATACTTGATTACATTCCAAACTTCCATTCATTTCTAAAATTATTTTTAAAAAAAAAGGCATTTGTTTACCAGCTTTTCCATCTGGTCAAGAGATGGACACAATATCTTTGAAAAATTCCAGCCTTGTTTCCATCTGAATCACAGCACTGACTCTGCCTTCCCCAAAAATTAGCAATGACATTCTGATGCATCGAGTTAAAGGTGAACATTAGATTCAAATTCTTGATTTATCTGCAGCTTTTGACACCCTTCATCATGTCCTAACTGACAGATTATTGAGCTGCGTTGGTGTTTCTGGCACTGCTGTCAAATGGTTTTCATCATATTTATCTGGCATGTCACTGTCTCTAACACTCTCATCTAGATTATTGCTTGCATGTGAGTATTTATGTATGAGCTTTTATGGTGGGATATGTATGCCTTCTTTTTAATGTGTGGATTTTGTAACTGTGTGCTTTAAATCATTATTTTTACCTTTTATTGAACCTTGTCTGAAATAAGGTATTTCTGATTGGCTGCCCCTCAAAAACAGAAGGTTTGAACTGTAGGTGCATTGGGCTTTTATGCTTATGCGTCTGAGATGGCCAATTGATGGATATCCTCTCTCTACGAAGACCAAGCAAGATCTCCTATGAAGATTTATAGAGCAGAGAGTGACAGAATGACACAGGAAAAAAGCCAGACAGTTAATCTAGATAAAGAAAAACATTTTCCATAAGGTTGGGTTGCCGTTCAGATCAGTTAAACAGTGTTAAACTGTTGCCTTTATCTCTGCAATTTATGAACATATTCATTATTTCAACATTTTGTGGACTAAATGAGCAATCAACATAAATTTGAATTCTAACCAGCATAAATGAAGTCTTAATTTTAAGGGTAGAATCAGTATTGCTACTCCAATGTGAACCCAGTCATTTAGGGCACCACAGCAATAGTGCAGTCTCTGAATAGCAGATTTTATCATAATTTCCAGCCTTTTTTTCTAATGCAATAACTCATCTCCTGCAAGTAGGAAGGAAAAAAATGCTTTATTGTGCTGATTTCAAGGATATAACACACAGGTTGCATTAGTTGGCTTGACCATATTTCATACTGAAACTGGATATTTGTGCCACAGATAAAACCCTTAATATTATGGGTATTCATCTTTGTAAGTGACAGCCAATAAGATTGAGCTTAACCGACAGGGAAAATATAAAAAAGGGGATAATGTTTTGATAAAACGAACCATCTGAGCTCCTGTTTGGTTGTGCATTAGAGCAACAATTTACACAGGGAAGCACATGACCTATTTCATGGCACTAAAGCAACAAGCGCAAAAGCGTTCAAGCTGAAGGTTCCCTGAAGTAGGCGATCACATTATTGGATGCCATGCGCCGCTACTTCGTGTGGAGCCGGAAATCTCACAACAGGTTCCTCTGTGCACTGGCTAGAATCAGGATTTTTTTTTTTTTTCTTTTTAAAAGTGCAGTTGTATTATAAAGAGCCAGAATGGCAGACACTGTTGTAAGCAGGTTATGTAAGTATCATTATACAGTACAGTGCCGGGCAAAATATGCATTTGTATCGATCCACTTCTAGTCACATGATTCTCTGTCTCTTAATATGGAGTGTACCCAGTGGATCCACAGGGAATAAGTGGAGGGAGACAGCGCTCGTAGAGGAGACAGGGAGTAAAAACGGATGGAAGCAAGAAAGCTGGGGATAGATGTTGATTGAATGAAATTGGAAGTGCAGCGCATTTGCTGAGCAGGAGGTTTCTGAAGTGTCTGGAGTGGGCAGAAATGAAAGGAGAGCATAATAAAAAGGGCATGGAGAGGACACACCCGCCCCTCCCTTGTGGATTACTGTACAGAAGAGCTATCCCATCAGCCTCTAGGGTGGAGCTGATGACCTCATGCTCGTGATCAGCCAGTCGATAGAGAGCTAGTGCGATTCGGTGGAGTGGAGTGGAGTGGAGTTCTGTGTCTCTCATTCACAGTTGTCGTTTGCCCTTATCTGTATAAAGTGACCTTCTACACAAACATCTCTTTCTCTGTGTGTGTGTGTGTGTGTGTGTGTGTGTGTGTGTGTGTGTGTGTGTGTGTGTGTGTGTGTGTGTGTGTGTGTGTGTGTGTGTGTGTGTGTGTGTTTTAGTGATGTGGTTGCATGAGGCCTGTGAACTGAGATAAGTGACTCTATGTGCCTCTAAAGAGTTTACCGAGTCATGATGCTTTTACCATAAATCATCTTTTGTTACAGATCAGCAGTTTAGGTATCCTGAGACCTCAGCGGTTTGTCAGTATATCCACTGTGCAGTCCACCCTTGTTAAACTGGCTAAACTGTTACTCTCTGGGCTGTCTAATAAAAGCAGAGATGTTAAATTGGCCTTACAAAAGCTGCTAAGCACTGAAATTCAATAATGCTTGCATATTAGTTTAATTTGGCTTACTGCCTCAATAATGTTAAGAATGAGAAATATGACCAAACACACAGTCCATACATGGAGACCTACTGTGTGCGTTATGTTAGATAGCGCTGTTTGCCCTGCAGGCTCCAGTAAAAGGTTAACCAAAGCCTTGAATTCAGAGATGATATTTTTATCATGACTATTTTTTTCTTCACAGCAATCAACAAAACATTTAGACTGTTTTCTACGTCACAATTTTACCTCTTGTCAGTAAAGTCACTTTGGGTCCATTTTGTTTATTGTTCTGTCAAATGCATAAATGATTACTTGTGAAATTTAATAGATACGGGTTTGAACATGATTTTGAATTGGATTTATTGGTTATATGGCTCTGGTATTTCTAGTAGTAGATCTTTGTTTGTTTGTTTGTTTGTTTGTTTGCCAGGGTGCAGCAGACAAAGATATCCTGAGCACCAAAAATGAACTGATACAGGTGATGGATGTTTGATTAATTTAGTGTTATCATAGAGAGTATAAAAGATGGGCGTAGCCACCATGACATCACCCATTGGCTAGAGAAGCATCAAGCTGAGTGTTTTTGCCATCTTGCCAAATCGTGACAAATGAGGGGTGGGTCTGACTGCTGATTGGCTAACAACTTGTCAGTCACAAGTCGTAACCCAATGAGTCATTGATAATTCTTAGTCCTGAGTCTTAGAAGGACTGTAATTTACAAAATGGACTTCATGTTTTGTCTAGAAGGACCCAGCACAAGTGAGAGAACCCATAAAGTCATCAGCAAAGTGTTCACAGAGGTCAGGGCTGAGAGAAAATTTCCCATGAATTTCTACAGAGCTCTACAGTGAGGTTACAACACTACCACAATGAAAAGGATTACATCTGAGAAGGCTGGAATCTGATATCTGGGATTTGCAGTGTATTATGGGATGAGTAGTTCCTTTACTGTTCAAAGTATGTACACTGTCTTGTACCTTTTTTGTTTTCCTTTATTGTTTTGATCCAATTCAAAACTTTTTTATGGTCATGATTCACCTCATGGCTGGTAGGATTTACAGAAATTTGTCAATGGAGAAAATTAAAGGTAAATTCACTTCTGGAACCAGAGCCATTAAAAAAGTGGGCAGTCACTGTTGAGCTCTATAGTAACAGAAGTTTTTCACAACTGCAATACATCTGTAAGGTGGTTCACTGGCTTCACTTTCCCTGGAGGATATGCCCATCTTTAACACTGTCTGTGATCATTATCTGCCCACTATAACAGTGATCAGTAATAGTAAAAACCCTGGTATATTATGAAAACTAACTATAATTGCTATCAGAGGAATCCCTGTAGTGACTTGATTCAACATACTTAAAATGCTTCAGGATCATTTTAATGTATTTCTTGGAAATTCTGTGTAATACTGTGTGGTTTATTTGACTGTTAAACTTGCTTTATTTGTAAAGAAAAGAGAGAGAGAGAGCCAAGATAAGGCTTGATTTGTTAAAGGGGCAATATGTAGAATGCCTTACTCCAGTAGTTGCTATTGTTGTACAATAAGTACACACCAGCTGCTCCGGATTCTCTGTGATGCTACTTATTTTTATTTTTTTTGCCCTTTAGGTTTCCTAAAATTTCTACAGTATGTGGACAGAGTAACATGTACAGGCTTCAGAAAACTGGATGTCACACTGACACAATATTTCATGCAGGGTGGAGTCTATACCAGTTGTCACAGGGTGAGATGCAGGGTACACCCTGGACAGGTCGCCAGTCTGTCGCAAGGCTAACACAGCGAGACACACAACCATTCATACTCACATTCACACCTACGGCTATTTTAGGATCACCAGTTAACCTAGCCCCACGCATGCTTTTGGACTGTGGGAGGAAGCTGGAGTACCCGGAGAGAACCCATGCAGATATGGAGAGAACATGCTAACTCCACACAGAAAGGCCCCAGAGTGGATTAGTACCACCATGCCGCCCAGTAGTCTACCGGTTGTAGATAACTGCAGACATCTTCACATCAGAAAGACATCTGCAGAGATATTGTCTTAACTGCTAATTCTTAACTTTGAGTTGATTGATTTAATAAATCTTTTAAACCTTATTTATTGTACCTTTAAGCAAATGAGCTGAAACTAGTGCACACTGTTTTGAATGACAGAATAATATTATTGCACTATATATTTTTTGATCAAATCCATAGTAGCTACTCTGTAAATACATACATATAGTAGCAAAAAAAGCAGTAGATATGCATGTGCATAGATATCCATGTAGTTTCTCTCTCTCTCTTTCTCTTACACACACACACACACTTCTATCTATATGCATTCATAATCAGAGCCTAACTATCTCCACTCAGGAATACCTCACATACATACTCCAGCTCACACAAACTGCTGGACAAACACATACAGTCAGAGGTACATGCAGTGTGTGCTTCTCTGCTAGTGTGTCAGCAGCGAGTACTGCCTAAATAAGGCAAGGCATCAGTTGGCTTATCAGCACCAGCCAGGAATATATACCCGTCCCAACACTGATATAGCAGCCCGCCATCTCACTCACACTATCATTTCTTCCGAGTGTGTGTATGTGTGTGTGTGTGTGTGTGTGTGTGTGCACGCATGTGCGCGCAAATGCATGTGTGTCCATGCCGTATAAATGGGAATGAAAAGATTTAAAGAGCACGGGTGTCTGTTTGGGCATAGAGAGATCAGATAAGATGACTATCATTTGGCTATAGAACAAAGAAAGTGCACTGTGTGTGGTGCATTTGTGCCCCGGTGTGTTTGTTTATCACCTGCTGTGGGATGACCTCAGCCACTCACCACCTGCCCTTTTTGGAGTGAGTTATAGATCATCCAGTGTTTCAACAAGTGAACAAAATAATCCCAACACTCAGTACATCATGTAAGATTCCATCTTGGCTGTCCCTCGATGCTGCTTCAAATAGTCGCAGTGGTGAAGTTTTGTTCATTTTTTTTTTTTTTTCCTGTGTCTGAATATGCATACATTTGATAGGGTGCCGGTGCCACCTGGCTCCACACGCCTTTTAAAAAGCAAGTCAAATTTGGCTCTTTACGAAGTGATAGCGTGTACAGTACAGTAGCAATAAGGGTATACAGCAACTGTAACCATGTGAAGGGCTGCCAGCGATCCAAATCATGTGTCAGAGTAAAGCAAGCAGAATCATACATTATATTTATCTCACATTAAAACTCTCCCTCTCTTTTATTTATGGCACTGTGACGGTGTGACGTAACACCACATTTATTTTTTGCTGACAGAATCAATGCTTACGCACACACATACACATAAAATAACCTGCCACGTGTGCCTCAGGTTATCTGTATCGTTATCATTAATGACCAGAGTCATTTCCCGGTTAGGGCTATTAAAGATCTATAAATAATGTCGCTGAGGCAATGGTACATATATCATGAGTTAGTTGAGCAGTTTTCATATGACCCATGGACCAAATTAAATTATACCGTGTAATGCAATATTATTCTGTACTTCAACACATTACTAGTATATTAAGTCATAGTAAGCACCCTGAAAGCTGTCAGTGGATGAAAGCATGCGAGCAGTTGAAGCCGGGACGGAGTTTTTGTTGGCTGAACGACATGGTTGAAATCATTATCACAGTATTAGTAAGGACATTAATATAGTACACAATAGAGCGCTCCAGCAATTTCATCTATCAAATGGAGTTTGCTCACTGCTCAGGCTGTGAAAACACTTGCTTCATGTCTTACATGGCTCAGAGGAGAGCTGAAAAACAACCCCGACGATGTCATCAGGGTTATTTTGAAGTGGAGAGGTTGAAAGTTGTGGGTATAAGAAAGACAAAAAAGTCAGAGTGAGAGTTGAAAGCTTTTTTTTTTTTTCCTCTACACTTCCTTCTTAACATTTTTCCTCCCTGGTGGGAAACAGTGGGAAGGCGAGAAAGAAAAATTTTTTGGCACAAACCAGTCCACAGCCTCCAGGAACAGGAGTTAGTAACATTTCCTGGCACCGTAAAGATACATTTTAACAAGAGTAGGAGGAATATGTGTAAATTAGGAGCGGGAGAGACTAAATTTGCTGACTTACTGTATGAAAGCTTTGTTCCGCACTGAGCAGAGGACTGCGATTGCGGGAGTGGGGCGCTGGGCTGCGTCGACAGCGGTGGCGATGGGATTGGGTTTCACCTACGTGCCAGAAGTGTGTGACTGTGGCTTGTAATCTCTTTGAGAATAGCGTGTATTTCTGCAGCTTCTGGAGAAAGACTGGGATGAGTCAGCCAGCCAGGCAAAGAGGCAGGCAGAAAAGGCAAGTCATGTGGAGGCCGAGGCTGTTAGAGGTTAACTCATGTAGTTGTTCACCTGCAGTCATTAAATATTCAGAAGTACTCCTTGTTCAGCTGATTTTACCCATTCCTCTATTTCCTGTTCAGCTGCTCCTTAATTTAGCTTATGATGAATGATCTAGAATACTACATTCGCTTGGTTATTAAACAGCAGATAGATGAACTGTTTCCTCATTGTAGTGCATCTCCTTGTCTAATTAATTGTGTATGTAATAGGAGTTAATGAGGGTTGGAATCAGTGGAGAAGGTCGAGTTTTGTATTATACACACACAGAAACAAACTGTGTTTCTGAAAAGTAAGCAACTAACATTTTCATTTTCATTAACATTTTACTTTAAATAAGCTTTCCTGGAACAAGATTATATGTAAAATCCCTAATGTCAGTGAACTGTGTAGGGGTTGGGGGGGGGTGTCAATATAGCATAATACCGCAATATTTTGCATGGCAATATTGTATCAATACAGGGACACTAAATATTGATATTTTATTAAATTATTTAAAAATACTCTGGGAATACTATGAACAAGAGGGATCATCTCATGCACCACCACCACCCTGAGATAACGTCAGCTGAGCAACCTTGCAACCACTTCTGAGCACAAGCCGATTGCACAGGTTGCCCAATAGGAGGCAACCTTTCTGCAAACAGTTGCAGTTTGACTTGGACTGACTGCAGTCAGTCAGTTAGAGAGATTGTTAAAGGTTTGCAAATAATTGCTATCTAATTTATAAATGCAGACAGATTGCCAACATGTCGCATCAGTCTGAATGAGTTTTTGTCAGTGAGCAATCTCAAGGAGACTCGACTCAACTGGCCAGCAGCTGGTTGCATTCTGGTTATATTCCTGTAGAACAGGAAAGTTGCTGAGCGCAAATGTAATAGTTAAATGTGACTTTCCATCTGTGTAAACAGCAACAGATATGAGATTTTGAACAATTTATCATAGTCAATTGCAATATCATCAGAAACAGATTGTATGGAATTGCCAATTTGACCCCATTCAATCACAGACTGATAGCAGACTGACTCCATCTCATGGCAACATTTATGGCAGGTTTTAGTGACAGTGCTGGTTTGCTTGACAATCTCACTATGCAGTAAAAAAAATAACTGAAGTGAGATAATTTTATCTTATTGGATAAAACAGATATTAACAAAGTTAAACTCTGAGGACATAATTTGCAGTTGAAATAAGATGATAAATTATGATATAAGTTATTGCAGTACTCAGCTTATTGCAAAATGTTAAAAATCACAATATTGCATGTGAAGTATTGTAATAATAGTAGTGTATTGTGGGGTATCTGGTGTCCCACCTGTAGTGTGGTGTATAATTGTTTGCTGGATGTCAGGGAGACATCCTTGCTAGCTGTTTATTCAGTGTGACTGTTCGTGCTGCTGAGTTTTTAATGCACTGATTTACAGGTTAAAATCCCAAGTGGGGAAAAAAACTTAACGACTCCTAAAAATAATATCCACAGCATGTGGACTGTGACAGCATCTCCAATGCATTATTGGAATTTTACTCCTAATGTTCAATATTTGCATTGTATTTAGTTGTGCTTCATGCACAATTTTGACTGTCTGTATTGGATTTTAGCAACCTGTCGAGAATAAGCCAAATAATTTTTTTTACATATTTAATATGAATAGTGTTGGGGTCATTACTCAAAAGAATTAATGCATTACACATAACTCATTACTTTTTTTAAGACCAATGCAGTACATTACTTAATTACTTGTCAGAGATGGCAACTCGTTGCGCTAGTAGTTAGTCTCATGCTGCTCTGCAACATAATCTGAAGTGCATTGTCATAATTGTCAGTTAATTATATAAACCTCAGGCTACAGTCCTACATATTGACATAAATCCCTATCCTATTGAGGACACATCTTTCTTTTGTGTCCACGTATTAACACAAAACCAACAACAAAATGCAAAGTTGAAAACCAACCCAAAGAGATTTTAAAGAGATTCTACTTTAGAAACATTCACGGGTAGAACTGGAGGCTGCAATGCTGCAGGCCTGACTGTTCATTTGTTACCTGGTGAAGATCAGGCTCCAGCTGCTGGCCTGGGGTCAGCATTCACTCAGCTTTAACATCACTCTGGGTTCATCGCTAGCTATGTGTTAGCCTGCTGCCAACACAGATGCTTGCAAGGAGGCGATGTTGTGTTAGCAGTATGATAGAAAGCAGACAGTTGTTTCTGTATTGGATGCAGGTTGCGCTTTACTATTATGCTCTTGTTGTTTTGTGCAATACAAATAAAAGTAATATGCACAGGTGTGCTCGTCAAAACTTGCAGACATTCCACCATTTTCCTCCTCCCTGCACATGAACTGAAATCAGCTGATTGTACAAGAAGAAAAAGGCATGCTTGATGGGGTATGGGGGGGGGGGGGGGGGGGGGGGGGGGTGTCGTTCTGCCTGTCCATGGTGAAGATAACCGAAGAACCTTTGTAATGCAAGTCATGACATAATTGCAACTGTAATTTGTTAACTAAATTTAGTATAACATTATATTAATGGATCACTGAAAAATACAATGTGATTACAGTGGCACATTACATTACCTTACTCCCTACACTGAATATGAGTGGCATTCATTAATTTTCTTAACCTCACATCGAATCCAAGGTTGTGAGGATGCTGGAGCCTAACCCACATGTGATCGGGTGAGACGTAGGGGTACAATCAGGACAGGTTGCCGTGCTATTACAGGGTCCTTTTGGTTAATTTCTTTTTAAATTTAAAATGTCACAAAAATGACAATCATAATTCCCAAAGTGATATCTTCAAATAGCTGCAAGAGTTCAGTTGACAGTCTAGTCTCTTCTTTATGCAGGCAGTATTTTGGCACTGTTTCATGACAGAATCACACAACAGTTCATCATTTATCAAAAAACGCTCCAGTTAATTTTGTTAAGTAATTCAGTAGAAGTTCACATTCAAAATCTAATTTCTGGAAACGCAACTAAAAGTATCTTTTTTTTTTTTTTTTTTTTTTTTTTTTTGTACCTACAGCCATGGGTCTTTAACCTCTGGATACTGATGTGCCCCACTAAATCTGTTCAGCCACTCTGATTGGCTAGCTAGACTGCTTTCACTCCAGCTGTTCACGGATTGGATTATGGAATTATCACTTCTGTTGCTGAATAAGTTGCTTTTGCACACAGGAGCTCTTCCTGAAGCATACAACCACTGCTGTAATTACATGTAGAGATGGTACTGCATGTGTGGCTGTAGCCATGATGCATTTCTTTTAGTAGAAGAGAATCAGTAAGGAAATTTCATCTGTTGTCATCGTTTCTTTTCTGCTGTGAACACTGGGGTCTGCTTTCAACAAATTGCAGGGTTTTTTTGTTTGTTTGTTTGTTTGTTTGTTTTGAGCTGTGTCCTTAAGATTGCTCCTTGCTTATGTTTTCAGGGCAATATGAGATGAATCAGTGGATCAATAAGGGAAATTTGTGAAATGATAAGACTGTGGAATCATCTGCTTAATTTGGCTTAATTTCAAGTTTGCAGCTTAAAAAACTTCCTTTTAAGTTGGAAGGTTTTTTTCTTTGTGGTAAATTGTTTTCTGTGGCCTATAGGGCTTCATGCTGTTTTTGAGGAAGCTGAACTGCTGTACATGTAGAACAATGGAGAAGAGTGGTTGAAATATATTTAGTTAAAGCCAAAATTATGAGCTTATATTAAAATCAAGCAAAACTAAGACCCCAAATACCTTGTCACTGCAAACATATGAAGAAGCCAAAGGTCTTTACTTTTATTGAACAGCTGCAAGTTGAAATCCTTGCTTTTTGCCCTTGAATGTGGCAGGTTTAAGGATGACATGCTGTGTGAATTGTGTGAATTATGAGAAGCTGAGAATGAATCACATTTTTTTCTGTAGTGTCCTTATGATGATTTAATAATGTCTATATTTCATGAAATGTCACTGATAATAACAGAAGTGGTTGTTTAATCATTTAGATAGGTAGCATTATCTGTTTACTACTTAAAAGTTATGGTGCTACTCTGACTATTTGTCTGGCTAGTTGTTATTGGTGTCACATAAGCCTGTTCAGCCTGTTCGGCATACTATTTCATGTGCGACACCTTGATAAAATGAAATCAATCAATCAGCCATGTCTGTTTTAGTGCACTCGATTATATGATTTCACTGGTTTAGAATTTGACACTGTTGTAGATGCTGATAATGAGAGATGATTGTCACAATAGGAGAATTATGTGTCATTTTTAGAGTTGTTGCATGGGGTTTCCTGTCAGTCCATGAAACAGCCATATGATGCAGACTGCGTGAACCTTGCATCACAATTCATTTAGCTGTGGGCAGATGTAACCTAATGCTAATGCTCCATTTGGCTTTGCGCTGAAAAGGAAATTGATGGGGTTTTGTGTTTGTATGTGTGTGTGTGTGTGTGTGTGTGTGTGTGTGTGTGTGTGTGTGTGTGTGTGTGCGCGCGCACACGTGCATGTGGACAGTGTAGTGAATAGTGGCAGGAGATTGGAGGAGAGAGAGAGAGCACAGACCATAATTAAAACTATTCCTTAAGCTCAAGTGGTTGCCAGGCAATGTGACCTTTTCTCGCGCAGTTCATCTTCGGGTGTTGAGCGTTGTAGTCAAATGAGGCACACCGTGGAGCTGGTTGTTTGTTTGTGCTTTTTTTGTGAGCCATGTTTCAAGCCTATGCATTATGTCGGTCAGTTTAGGTGCTATGCAAAATCTCTATGAAATGTAAAAATAGCTCTGTTGTGTTTCTCCGTGTCCGTGGCGGTTTGTTTGCATGTGCACGAATGCGTTCCCATACATCAGGTTGTAATGTGTGCTCGTTCATTTGCAGATTCATTAATACAGACCAGATGCCTGGTTGGACAGCTCGCTCAAGTGTCTCTGGGGGTTACCATGGTTACTGTCTCACCATCATCACCGTGCCTGTCATTTGATGATTTTCTTATAAATTAGCCGAGTGAAGAAGCGCTGTTAGTTTAGCACGTGTACTCATCCTTGAAGGCTTGTGCATTATGTCTGTTTCCAGTTGGAGATTTACAGTAGACTCTTCTCAGCTGTGTTTACTTTAATGCAATAATGCAAGAGCAGTTTATAGTTGTCCATTCTTTACGCTGATTCCCAGTAGACCTCATTAGGGCACATCTCATTAATTTCAGCTTTCAGCTTTTCTTGCAGATATGATCTGTGTTTGTATGTGTGTGAGAGAGTAAACTGGAGTTAACAGTCATTTGCATGAGAAGTTGCTCTTTTTTTTTTAAGGTGCAGGTCAAAAGCTTTTGCATGTATGTATTTGTGTGTGTAAATGACATGTGTGCATAAAGTTTGTATAATTAGCATGTCTTGATTTTCATGGTAGCCCTTCTTCTTCTTCTTCTTCTTATCAACCATTCTGGTTGCTGATTGTTCTTTAAAGTTCAGTCAAAATAGAATACTTTAGTTATTCTGTCTGATATAATTTTGAAGTGAATAACTTTGGGCATTTCATTGCACTTTTTTATACCTAATGCCTCAAGGAGAGTAACTGCAACTCAGATAATCGTTCAGTGCAACCAAGGTATGCAGAAGAGCATCTCTGAATGCACAGTATTTGAAGCAGATGGGTTACAGCAGCAGAAGACCACAACTTAAATGGGCTCACAAAATTGGACAATAGAAGATTGGAAAAACATTAATGAGTCTCGATTTCTGACGCAACATTCTGATGGTAAGGTCAGAATTTGGTGTAAAGACCATGAAACCATGGATCCATCCTCCCTTGAATCAACAGTTCAGGGTGGTGGTGGCATAATGGTGTGAGGAATATTTTCTTGGCACACTTTTGGTCACTTAGGACACAGCCACAAACTCAATCACCATTGGATATGCAAATGCATAAAACTTTTACAGATGTAACAATTAAATCCGAAAGAAATGTTAATGTTAATGAAAAAAAAGAAAATGGTTCCAGCACTGCTTTATTTTGCTAGTTTGCTTTTTTAAATCACTTTTCTGATAGATAGATAGATAGATAGATAGATAGATAGATAGATAGATAGATAGATAGATAGATAGATAGATAGATAGATAGATAGATAGATAGATAGATAGATAGATAGATAGATAGATAGATAGATAGATAGATAGATAGATAGATAGATAGATAGATAGATCTTTTTTCCTTGTTCATCCTCATATTTTGATTGCTTATATTTGTTTTTCCTCAACCAGAAAATCAAACATAAGCTGTTTTTCTGCTGTGAATCGTTTGGCCACTGTCGCTCCCTCCCCCTTTGTGTCATTAGCTGTATCAGCTGTGGTCATGTTTCACTAGCAGTGTTGACACAGAGCTAAGGTCTGAATCCCTGCCACTGCCCTTCACCAAAACCAGAGGGATCATCTCAGTAAGGGATTCTGTGTCACTCTCTCAACATACCCGAGGATTCATAACAGCACAAAGAGTGTATAAGGCCTTCAACAAATCAGAGCTCTAAACATGTACCACAGATCAGTGCTGTGTTGTTGAAGAACACCCTAAAATATTCACATACCTGTAAATTCCACCTGTTTGCCGACGAGGGTTATGTGAGGTGGAGGGTTCACTCTATAGCTCCTGAGTAGAAAATACCAGCGGGAGATTAGGTCTGTTTGTAATCCACAGCCAAAAATGTCGGCAGAGTTTGGGGATTTTCCTGTTTAATCAAAACTGATTCTACTCATTCTTCTTCCCAGAAATGAAGTGGGTGTTTGGGAACAGCTTCTCAGTTTGTCTTTACCTGTTAGTTCAGCCTCTGTGAAAAATGCTAAATCTGTGAGGGGAGGAAAAAAATTATGTTGAAGTCATGATGGCACAAATCAAAAATTGCCAAAAAGTATAATATAATATAATATTTTTTTGACTAATGTTTCCTCAATTAATTATAGGAATTTATTTTACATACTGCTCTTATTGCACACATAGTCAGTGGGTGTATAGCTAGTTTTTCCAAAACAGTCAAACAGCTGGGAAAAAAATGTTTAGTGGCTAAGTTTTGTCTTTTTTTTTAACAGATTTTGTACGTAAATAAAATATAACTTGTTATTGAGAAAGCGTCAGATATATCACACCTACACGAGCTGCTCAGCCATGAAGCTCCTGGCACACAGTTTTTGGGCTGATGTTAATGCCAGAGGAGGTTTGGAGCTCTGCAATTATTGAGTCACCACAGCGTTAGTTATGGAGTGCTGTCAAAGTGGAGGACCCAAACGTAGGAACCAGAGCACCGAAACAAAAAGTGAGCTGTTTACCTGGTTGATTAAAACAAACATAAATTCAAAATGGAAGCAAAGCAGAGAAATCCAAAAACATCAGGGAAACACACAGGGAAGAAAACAGGCAGGTACACAGTGTGATGTGACAGGTAGCAAAGGGAGAGTGAGGCAATAAATACACACCAAGAAACAGAAGACAATCAATGGAACTACACACAACTGGACTAATTAAAGACACAGGAAGCAGAAGTAAAAGCAAAGAGACAAAGACTAACAAAATAAGACAGGAAGTAACAAAACAGAGGGACCCCTAACACAGAGATGAGGACTTAAACATAAGATGCAAGAAGACACTAGGAAGGCTAGACAAACTCAGGTCATTTCTGCTAATAATCTGACTTCTTCCTTGATTAGCACGGTGCTATTTAATGCCTGATCAATGACTAATAAAACATTCTTGATTTTATACTCTCCAAAAACTGAAACCTGGTAGCACCACTTTATCCATTTGTCCCTCATTAAATTTGGCCTGGACGGTTATTCCTTCATCAGTCACCCTCAGACATCTGGTCGAGGAGGAGGTCTTACTGCAGTGTTTCGAAACCGGCTCTCATGTCATTCAGCCACGGTCGGACAGTTTTCTTTAAAGTACAGCTGATTCAAGTCGGGAATAAGAATCCCTTTGGCTGTGCTGTGGTACGTCATCCACCTGGCTCAAATAGCTTGTTTTTAAAGGCGTTCAGACAAAACAAAGTATAACCAATATATAAACCAGAATATAAAGTAAAATGATTGACAAATGAGAATCTTATAGATTAACAATGAAAAGCAACTAAAATCCTGAAAACTCAAAAGATAAACCACGCAGAACACAACAGTGGCAATGGGACTGAAAGCACATGAATTCAAAGGTGTGGCCCAATATTTTTGTCCATATAGTGTATTTTTTTCTCCTGTTAACTGCCTGCTGGTAGCTAGCTTCATATTTAGCATAAAAAACACTAAGATACTAATCATTTCATAAAACTTGAGAAAGTGAAAACAACAAGCTTCTTTCCAAAAAATATAACTTTTTCAAAAAGAGTGCAATTAGCTCAGATGATTGGTTTTTACCATAGACAGTATAAAAGTTAGTGACCGTGACGTCACCTATCGGTTTTAGAACATTTTGAAGCTTAGTTGCAAGGCACAAGCGCACATATCAGTTATTTAGCACTATGTAGCAGACTAATAATGGTTATATTTTTAGTCTAGTATAATACTATAGTATAATGCTTAAGTACTAGGATTTCACTCACCAAAACTGAAGCCCAAATATTTATTTGTCAGTACCTCACAGCAAGTCATAATATTAATCAGAAAAGCCATTAAAATCTATTAACTGCATAGTCAGTTGCACCAAGTTCCATTTATTCTGTAGTATACATAGCATACATTGTGGTTTTGTGAAATTTGAAACTCAATCAATAACACTCTAGGGTTGAAATTTAAAATTTCCAAGTGTTTCAGCAAGTGTCCTGTAAAGGGTTAATGCTCATATATGTGTTTGCATACTATGGTATATCACAGTGAACAAAGCTTACAGTCTGTCGGTGAAATGAAAACAAGGATTTCTTCATTTGTCCTGAAAAGAATAACAGTACAAAAAAAGGGGAAAAAATTACAATACAAAGGAGAAGACAGGCCAAGCACAGAGCCCATCCCCTCCAAACCATCAGTGCAATATATGGTATTGGTCTGACGTGACCGTGCACAAATATTTCCATTATACAGCATCCCAGCTCTCTCTTCAGCATAAAGTTAGCTTATCTCATAATAACAGCCACTCTATCGCTCCCTTTTTAACCTCATTTGCAATCACTATTGTCCCCACTGCTGCAGCCCCTGGTAATATGAGCCCCAAACCTCAGTCCGAGAATAATTCCTGAATAATTTCAGAGTCGGTTTTAGCTAACCACTAATGGTGTTAGTCATGCTTGAGTAATCCTGAATTAGCACCAGCTGGGAATTCAATAGCAGGCTTGCATGGATATATGTGCAGGGAAGCTAAGTGCTAATTTGTGCAGACTGTCTGTGGTGCTGCTTTGGAGCAGGGGATTGTTTGGCCAAGATATAGGACAGCCATTTCTGTTAATGTATCATATCCTTCATGAGCAGATTTGTGCACTCAGAGCAGGCAAATAAAATATGACCCTTGCTTTGTAGTAGCAGTAGTTTGCTCTTGTTGTGGGCAACTAAAGAGAGTGATGGAGTTTAAAGGATGACCGTTGTGTCAGTGTCTGTCACAGACAAGGTCAAGACTCATCTGCTATCTTGTACCAGTCAGCATTCCAGTTAGGCTATCAAGCTTGGATTGAGGGGGAAGGGGAATAGGCTAGTGCGCTAAGGAGCAGAAAAATGGAAGAAAATAGAAAACAGGAGGGGTGTAGAGGGGTCTGAAAGGCAAGAGAGGGGTTCAAAACTGTGCCAGCATATGTGAAAGAGATTTCTCAAATAGGCCATTGCCTGGGGAGTGATGGGCTGAAGCCTCACTATAGGGAATTTGCACACACACACAAACACACACACCAGGCACATACACACATGATACTGTATTCAGCACGAGACCGAGGTATGACAGCCCTTATAACATGATGCACCGCGCTGCCTGCAGCCTGGGGATTGAAATTTAACCCTACAGTAAAATTAGAGAGGCTGAGGTGCATCCCTCAGCAGTTCTAAATGCCCAAGAGTCTTTAAAGGGACAATCGCTCTCTCTCACCCCCTCCTCTCTCTCTTGCTCCCTTCTTCTCCTTTTCCCCTTCTATTTCTCACCTTCCTCCTCTTAAATACACACTGACACACAGACAGAAAGAGCATCAGCCGTACTCGCTGCCAAACTGACTCAACACTTTACACACAGTTCATTTGTCACGTTAATGGAACAGCCAGCCACAAGGCTTTATCGATATCATCTCACAGATGATGCCCCAGAAGGAGTTGCTTCAAGGGTTTGCACCATTTTAAGGCTCTGTCCACATGTCGGCAAACTGTTGAGTGTGTCTGTGTGTGAAAGTCTGCGTGTGTGCAAGCAGGTTCCCCAGCATCCCCACACAGGTGTGCCTACACAGCCCAAAAGCTAGACGTGAACAGGTGTTGCTTTATACTCACTGGCAGACTGTCTTACAAGTGACAGAGCCAAAAACTTTCTCCAAGGTCACTCCTGAGTTTGCATTTGTTTGCTGTTTACCCAGATTTTTTTCCATTTCTTCTGTGATGACCAAGACAGTGCATTTCATAATGTGTAAGCAGTTTGTTTTCATGCATACTTTGGCTCTCTGTTGGAAGGATTTGCATGCCGCTAACTGGTTGGGATGATGCATACTTATACCCGCAGAGAGCTATCATCTGCTCTGTGAAGCATTTTGTCGTATTTCTGTGCAGATTTTTAATGGCTGTAATTCTCACTGCTCTCGTCAGCTTCACTCTTGACCTCATTAGGAGCTGTTGTTGAAGAAAAACCTCTGAGATAGCTACAGGGCGCCCTCCGCACCACCCATGTTGAGAGCTAGACGTTTCCCTCAAAAGCAAGAAGATGAATGAATGCAGAAGATTTCCCGCATGTAAAACATGAAGTGTGCATATGCACAGTGCAAGTTTAATTAACAATGTCTATGTAATATTTACCCATGTCGGGCAAAAAAAACCATCCATGCATTTCTTCTCTTTCTTCCACATGCCCATGTTTTCTCACCTTCCATTTCACTCTCCTCTTGTCCCAGTGCTCTATCACACCTCTACTCCCATCATTCTCCGCCTGTCACCTCCCACCACCACCAGATATCCTGTCTGGGAACAGTCTGCATCACTTCCTCTGTCTGGCCGTGAATTAATGCCCACTCCTCTGTGAAGATTCTTAGGACATGCCATGGGCATGCTGTATACATTCATGGCACATTCATGCTTCCTTTCACTTGGCAGCACATTTCACACATTTCAGAAATAGAAGCCTCTATGTCCTTCTGGCAGCATGTGTGGCAAGTGGATGTCTGCAGTATGCATGTCAGTGGTGTGATGTAACAGGAATGCTTTAATGTCAATTTTAAGCTGCCAAGTTTTCCAAAGGAAGACAACGAATGCTATAGTGTGCCTGGTATGAGCCACACCAGTGAAATTCCTGTAGCACCGCAAGAAGCAAGGCATTATGTGTTATAGTGTGTTGCTGTTAAAAATTCTTGAATCTAAATTTTTATCTGCAGCTGGTCAAACATACCCTCAGCGTGTCCTTTGTCTGTGGGTGATGCCAGGGGCTTATTTCTGGGTCCCTCATGAATTTTAATATCTTACTGTTCCTGTTCCTGTCATCAGAAACAGGACAGCTCAGAGTCCAAGGACAGAGAAGTAGTCTGAAATAGAGACATCTGTCCGGTTGGGGTCACTCGAACAGAAAGACAGGGGGAGGGAGGGGAGGAGTAGAGATGCAGGGGGATGATGGCATGCGCCAATAGCCAGATGAAGTAGAACTGGGTAAAAAAAAAAAAACAGGAGCATTGATTGAAAGAGAGAAGGGTCAGTGCAAGAAAGAGAAAGAGGGAGAGGAAGATGGATGAGTGGGGTTAAGCAGGGCAGCAGGCACAGCTGTCAATACTTACAGGGATGCTTGAACTGCCCATCTGGATCCTCTCATTCCTTGTTGCACTGTCTTGTATTATTTGAGCATTTGCTGTCACTGTCTTTTCACATATAAGTGAGTAATCTGCAGGTTTTAATTGTTGATTTGTATGTGTTTGTTTAGTCTTTTTTTTTTGAAGGACCCCAGTGGGAGAAGCGAGAGAGAGAGAGACATCTTCCTTCCCTAGTACACAGATACTGCCTGTAGCCATGGTTTTCATTATTTGTGTGTTTGCATGTGGACGCACACAGTATCTCTCAGTGGAGGTTTTTTTTAAAAAGGATTTGTTAAGCTGGTCACCCCTGGCCTCTCTCTGTTTCACTAAGGTACGCTTTCATAATACCCTGGACTGCATTGATCTCGAAACATGTTACTCTTCTGCATCTTGTTTTTTGGGGGAGTTTTTTTACACGTAGTCATAAAGAAGATGTAGATACAAGATTCTCTGATGCTTCGGTACAGATGAAAAGCAGCAGACTGCGCTCACTGCTCGCCAATGTAGCCATTGTGTGTCTGTGTAGTTGCTGAACACATAGTGTAGAGCGCTTTTCATTGTTGCTGTTTTCTAATACTTATTATTGTTTGTGTGTCTCCAGAACGGCCCATGCTAGGACAAAAAGTGAGGCTGCAGACCAGGCCGCGATCTCTGCTGTGCATGAATCTGAAATTGCCAGGGCGGTTGCCCGGGAGCTCTCACCCAACTTCTATCAGCCAGGTAATCTTGCACTTGTCTCTATATTGTATCATGTTCCCACAACAGCCTTTTGGAATGTGATAAATATCATAAATTGTAGTCTCTCTTAATATTTTATGGTGTGAATAGAAAACAAACTGCAGGTGCACTGAAGACTCTGAATCTGCAGCTAATGCAAAGACTGTTACAGGAGTCTGAATGTGGTTCACACCCAACAGTGGGACATTAAAAGCAATCAAGCTAATCTAAAATCACAACATCCTCAAAACAGCTTATTTGTCCATTCAACCACATTTTTTGGGACTGGGTATTGTGGTAAGAGATTGAGTATTGCGCATGAATGATGGCATTTGTATAGTTTTAGGGTTGTTTACACTGACTGTGTGTGAATCAGTAATGAGCCTGTTCTGGGTGCACAAAAGAGCAGGGATTGGAGTTCTGGGGCTGTAATCGAAGACTAGAGGTACTGAAGATGATTTGTAACACCACAATGGAGGACTGTGTTTGTGCTTAGACAAAGCACAGCCTGCTTGAAGCAGACGACTGTTTTCTGGGTAAAATCTTTGTCTAAGCTCTCTAAGGCCCGCTGTAATAGCTCAGATATGCTTGCTAAAATTTGCAGCGATAAAGTCTGACCAAAAGAACGTGAATGCAAATTGGCAAAAAAGTGTTTGTTTTTTTTTTCACAGTACAAAAACACATGCTTTGGTGGAATATAGAAATGGCTTATGGGTGGTTGTGAGATAAACCTAGGTAGCAGCATCTTCTATCCACCTGAAGGTTTAACAGGCACCCTTTCAAACTATACAGCTGCACAGAGTATTGACTCAACTCTGAACATATAATACTCTGGCATATAATACTGCATCAGTGGTCAGATGTCAAGGTGCGTTTTTGCTAAAACAACAGAAGCAACAACAGAAAAGAGTGAACTAAAATGCAAGACCTTACCGTTCCAATTCTTCCTTAATTCCCTTATATACTAAGTTTAGACAATTTAACATCTTTTCTTGAGATTTAAATGTTCTTAATCTTCTTAAATTGGTCGAAAATGCAAGAATATTCAGAGGTGCTATGTCACACCTTTTCTTTGTTTATTTATATTTACAGTGTAAGACCTATACTATCCTTTCCTCTTCCACTTGGTGTAATATATTTACGCCTATGAGCTAGTGACCTTGGGTCCTTGCCAAAAGCCACCGCAAAATAGAGGGTGAGAAATAGATTGACAATGGGACCCATTCAAGCATGTCCCTTCACTAAGCCGCAGAAATGGCCAGCCAGGGTCAGAGACATCGGGAGACTTGTTTGTGTTGTGGAAAACAGTGGTCATGCTTGGCAGGCTGGGTGAGCTCCAGGTTCGCAAGTCAGTGCGGAGAGTGTCCTTGCCTTATAAGTCAGATCATGAATGAGAGAGTGGCTGATGTCATAATAATGTGCAGCACAGGGCGACATCTGAGCCACAGCATTTAAACGTTCAGTTACGTAAGCTTGTCTGGTAAGCCCAGCTGACAGCCAGACAGGCACCTGCAAAGAGGCAAATCACCTGTTAATTTATTTGTAGTTTCAGAACAACTTGGTTTTGTGGAGTCTAGGTCAGGTTTTCTTGGATTGCTGTTGGTTCGTGCTTTGCCCTTTTGCAAATTGGGCCATGTTTGAGTGTAAACAGCTACCCCTATTTGCTACCTAGCTTTCTACAGCTGTTGTTACTTTTCAATATGGAAATAGTCATTTCGATTTTTTTTTCTGTTATAACCTTTTCTATCATAATGTTATAGTGGGACAAAAATGCTCAAACTCAAATCCTCTAGGGTAGCAACCAGGGTTCCAATAGGGTTCCCTGTTGTTCATAATTGGCATTTTGTACTCATAGCAGATTAGCACTAAGATTCGGAGTGTGTACTTCAAAAGCAATGTGAGGGTCATAGAGAACAGGACCCTGACCTTTATGATTGATTCACACACAGCACCCTGGAGGGGTAGCAAAGAGGGTTAGCTGGGCGTGGCCTGTGGCGTGACGTTAATTGGGCTATATTTGGTGCCAATGTGTGCTCACTGGTGTCTGATGGAGACATAGCTGAAATCCTTATGCACTGAGACGAGCTCAGTCCCACACTCGCCCCCTCCATGGGGCTGATGCAGAGCAGCTGTCCCTTCCTTCATTGGGTTGTGGGGGAGGAGGGTGCTGGAGGGTGAGGGGACCAGCGGGAGTCCTGCTCTGCCCTGTTTGACCCAGTCAAGGTGGACCTGGTGCAACCATAAAAACCTCAACCTGTCAAGGCTGAAATTCAGACATAGGCAGGTGCTGCTGTTTATTCATAGCAGCAGGTGCGCAGTGAGTTTTAACACAGTAGTTCATGTGAAGTTTAAAGTAACTCAGAACCTTCTTTTGACTTTCAGGGATACAGAATATAAATTACTTTATGAAACTGCTAAGTCATGTCTTTTCCCAGATTTCAAAAACATATTTATGTGTCCTACTTCTTGAAATGATAGTAATCAAAAAGTAAAATAAGACAGACAGATAGAGACAAAACATTGCATTCAGGTAATGATGGATTACTGCCAGTCCCTCTAGTCAGCATGTATTCATGTGAGGCCTTCGAGGAGCTCCTTTGCATGTGGACATTTGCAAACAAAGCACAGGCAGACAGTGAGCACATTCACCCAGGTTCAAAAGACAACAAGGACATAGTTTATTTACATAAGTGCAAATGTATACAAAAGGGGGGGGGGACCAAAAAAAACCCATAAAACATCTCAGTAAGGTGTTGAACAGCTTCACTGAGCCTCTCTGGAAATCTACTGCAGGGATGGAACAAGATTTGTCCAAAAGATATTCCCTCATTTGGTGTTATGATGATGGTAGAGTGTGCTGGATTGAAATCTGGTGACTGCAAAGAACCATTGCATAAAATATGAATCCTTTTTTAGACTCAAGAAACCATTCAGTGACCCCCTCATGCCCTATGAAAGGGGGTACTGTAATCCTGGAAGAGACCACTTCATTTAAGATAGAAATGTTTCTTTACAGGATAAAGGTGATCACTACGCACTGCTTTGAATTGATTTGCAGTGATCCTTCCCTCTAAGGGGGACAAGTAGACCCAAACCTTACCAGCAAAATCCCCCCCAGCACAATAAACATGTCGTCATAGTCCGGGGTCATGGGTTCAGCTTTTTCTTTAATTTGTCACCAGTTTCTGTGTGTGTCTGCGTAGGCTATGTAACCGTAGTGAATGTAATCTGGCCAAACAATAACAGCTCCCTCTGCCCATCTGCCAGTGTGAGTAGGAGGAAGAAAGAGAAAATCTCAAAAGCTGCAAATGGAGTTATGAATCTTAAATCTAACAGAGCAAGCTGAGATCACCGCACACAGAACAGACGAATACATGTACAGAATAATGCCGTATATCAATGTAAGAATACATTAAACATAAGCAAATCAGTCAAATCAGTCAACAAAAGGGCATATATATATATATATGCCCTTTTGTTGAAAGGGCATATATATATATATATATATATATATATATATATATATGCCCTTTTGTTGATAACACTGGATTATAAACTGTTGTCTCCTATGTGCCTTATGTGCCTTCAGCTGAGGGATAGTCAGATGTACAATGGCAACAGATGTGATAATCGCACATACTGCCCCCCCCCACACACACCCCCACACAAACACAGACACTGATTCACACACACATACACCAGTCTCAGTCAGTAAGGCTTTCCCCCCTGTTGCTGCTGTTCATCTCATATTAAGGACAGGAGAGGTTAGGTCTTAAGCAGCCAATCTGTTGTGTTTTGTGTGTGTATGATATTGTGCATGTGGGTGCCAGAGAGAGGGAAAGAGCGTGTGTTTTGCTAAGAGTGCAGTGGAGCAGAAAATGTGCTGTGGATTAACATAAACAGAACTAGCATCCTGCGGCTTAAACAAAAGCTTGTTTTCAAAGATACACTGGTTGTGTACGCGTTACAGTTGCGTTCGTTTGTGGCGAGAAATAAATTGAGGACAAAAAATATCTTTAATGGGACAAATAATGCGAAACTCACATTTCTATCTGTGTTTTTATCTTGAGTATTTTTGTTTTGGCTTGTTCCATGGCCTATTTTAATGACCCTCTTTAAGAAGGCTGCAGACTCAGCCCAGTTGATCAATGTTCTTAACGGAACAAAACACCACAGCCATTTGGGTAACTGAGTCCCAGTACATGTTCCAGCTGACCTGGCAGGATTCCTTGGAAGAGTAGCTCTAATAAATCTTCACTTACTTGTCAAGAGGATGTAGGCATCCTGAAATATCTACAAAACAATCATACAGCTAACTCGGTTATTTTTGTATATTCGTGTGTCTTATTTTAAAACAAGAAAAGCATGATCAGCATAGTTTGGAACTGAACATGGCTGCAGAAGTGTAGATTTTCCTGACTCCCAGTACTGTGGTCTTCTATCTGTTTGAGGGTGTGGGGTGGGTGTGGGTGGGGAAGGGGAAGGGGGGGTTAAGTGCCAAGAACCATTCAGAAAATGCCTGGAACCTCTTGAAGGAATCTGTCCCCATCCAGAGTGAAATTGCCTGGACCCGCCCACGAAGCCCTAACTCTTATTGAGCTATGGTGTGAAATTAAGCTCAGCAGATATATTAAGCCCCACAGATGTTCAGATGTCCCCCTGTCTGTTTGTAGTGGGTCTTATTGGTTGTGGCGGATATAAAACAAATTAGGCTGCCATGCATCTGAAAAATACTTTGGACTTAGGAGTACTAAGGCCAAAAAGAAATCCCCAGTAAGGCCGATTATACTCATATGAGCCTGGATAGACTTGTTACCTTCTGGATTGTTCCAAGAACTGATGAGTGTCAAATTTATGTTAACTCTGAGATTGATTTGTACTGTGCAAGCTTAATTGGTATCAGGCATGTAAGAGACAAGACTGATCTCTGAGATTAACCATTTTCCAGCTCAGCGAGTCAACACAAAGACAGCGCATAACAGCAAAAAAATATGGTCACTATAATTCCTACATTTCTTTCTGTTTCAGATCATATACATAGAGGATCCTTTTCTGCTCATACCATCTGATGTACTTCAAACAAAGCAGCTTTATCCCTCCTCTTAGTCACTCTGACACCATCTAATTCAGGCAAAGGGGAGAAAAACAGGCAAACAAAGAGCCCAATGTCTCTAATAAATATTAATTCAGCGAAAGAACAGAAGGGACAAATAAGGTGTCACTTTACCCACATGCAGAATTACATTTACAGCAGAAAAAATTTCAAAATGTAAATAGTTAAAAGAGAAGTTTTCATTCAGTCTAGAAGCAGGAATATCATAACGACTATGTGAGTCCACTAACCCAGGCATAACCTCAGTCCATAAACTCTTTCTGCAGTAAAAGGAATGATCTTCCTCATATCGAAACGTGTCAGTGCTGCACCTCAGGGTCACCTCTCATTATCTGTGTGGCCATACTGGATGTTAAGAACTGAAGAGACTGTTCAGGAAAACAACATACTAATAAAAGAGAATGACTGATGATAAAGATGAGCCTGCAGGGGAGGCTTCCTTTGTGAAATGGTGTTTGTGACCCTGCATTAATCAGTCCATTTCTTTCTGTCTCCCTGTGTCCCTCTTTTCTAGTCGTTGCAGAGTTCTTGAATTTCAATATAAAGTCGATGAATATTTTATTTAAAAGTTTAATTGTGCTTAAGGGCAGATGTGGTTTAAATGTGAACCACAGTAACACTCTTAGATCCAGCAAAATTTTCTGGTTTACAGATTTCAGAATGGCATCTGGCATTCAGCCTTTAGGGGTTTTTTTTGTCTTTGGCAGCTTTTATATTGAAGGCAAAGTACATCATGTTGTTGCCTTTCACCTCTCTCACCCATTCAGGTCCTGACTATGTAAAACAACAGTTAAAGGAGCCGGTGGAGATTAAGGAGGTCCCTGTCGAAAAGAAGGACAGCTCTCCGAGAGATTCGCCCCACTTTTATCGCAAAGGTACCACTCCTCCCCACTCTCCTGTGGCCAGTCCTGCAGCCACACCTCCCCCCTCACCTCAGTCCAGCAAGAAGAAAGGACAGCTCGCCAACAGCACCAGCCGCAAAACCAGCAAAGAAGAAAAACCTTCCCGCAAGGTTAGCAAAGAAGAGAAACTAAGTCAGAAGACCAGCAAAGATGAACGGTCTAGTAGGAAACTGAGTAAAGAAGAAAGGCAGCCCGTCACTGATGGCCCCAAAAGTTCTCAGGCGCAAATCGAGGCTCCACCTAAACCCACTAAAGTTCAGCAGTCTGCCCCAGCATCTGCACCCCCTTCACAGCCTCCTGCAGTTCCAGTCAATGGCCAGCTCCACAGTGAATATCACAGTTACTATGTCAAGGCTCCTACAAGGGTCCCTCCACCCCCAGAACCTGAAGAAGAACCAGAAGAAGAGCCTAGTGCGCTGGCCTTGGCACGTATGCCCCCACAATCCTCTAGGTCTTTTAGTACACCCACTCCTAAGCCAGCATCTATACGGGAGAACAAGAGTGACCAGAAACTCAGGAAGCAGGATTCCCTAAAGCCAAAGAGCCTCGCAGACACAAAGAAAGCTAGCATGGAAATCGCAGAAAGCACGGAAGAAACAGTAAGTAACATGGAAGGGAAGTATGCTTTAAAGGAAAAGTTTGATATTTTGAGAAATTAACTTAATCAAACATAAATGCTTTTTTTTTTTTTTTGCTGAAAGTTTTGTGATAAATGAGAAGCTACACCCAGTAGCAGATTAATTTTGTTTACCACACAAGCAGGACACAGGTAAAAACATGTTGTAACTCATTAACCCATTTTCTGTTTTATGTGAGTTTATGTACCAGACTATTTCTTGCTCAGAGGAGTAAATAACTTCCTGGCCTCTGAAGTGTTTGTCTGGCAGCTGAAAGTATGATATATTGTCTGATTATTCTTACTTTTAGTCTTGTATTGCTGTGCTAATCAACTACTTGGTGTAGCTTATAGTACTGCCTTATTCTTTGTATTTTATTGATCATAATAACTTTTGAATTGGAATCATGGCCTATATATAAAAGATGGATATCTGTAAATGTGAATTTGGATGAAAACTTGGCTAATTTGCTAAGTTAGCCTCTGGGGACAATGGACAATTTTTTCAGGGTTCTGGGGTAGCCGGACTATCCTGATAGTTAATAAAGGAAGACTTTCAGTTATTGTTAATGTTATTGTTTACAGATATTTAGAAACAACTCTAATAAAAAAAAATTTTTAAATTCTGATACAATAGCAGAGGCTTTCCAAATTCCAGGTTTACCTGCATGTAGCCAAAGCATGCTCACTGGTCAATTGAACAATGATTTCAGGTGGACTACAAACAGAAACCTGAAATTTACCTGTGCTAAAAAAGTCGTATCATTTGGAAATACACTATATTGCCACTATATTGAATCACTGGCTGATGTCATGGTGGCTACGGCCATCTTTTATATACAGAGGTTCTCATGTGGATGTTGAGGCTTCATTACAGATCATTTATGTTTTTTTTTTATGTGATGTCTTTATTGTCATTTTTTGCAGGGTCCTAACTCAATCCTTGTTGCTATGGTAATGCTGTTGAATATTGGCCTCGCAATTATATTTGTCCATTTTCTGACATGATGATGCTGTTTCTCAGGTAAGCTGATTTACCGTATTGTTTCATCTTATATGCTCTTCAACAAAAATCAGTGATCACAGCGTGAAATCATGTCTCGTGTCTCGTCTCCCTGATGCGCCTCAGTGTGTATCTGAAATGTGACAGGGCTCAATTAAATCCAGAAAGTTACAAACTGTTTTATGTTTCAGTGGAACCATGGCAACTGGTACAGTTGCATTGTCGGCCTTGAAACATGAAAATGCCGCCAGTGAAACACGGGGATGGCCAAAGGAATCAGCATGAAACTGAAGAGAATCAAGAGGAAGGCAAAGATACCACCAACCTGTTACTGGCCTTGTTTAGGGCCAGCCCCGTGAATTAGCACTCCTTTGGCTTCTCTAAAAGCTAAGGTGAAATGTTGTGTCTAGTGAGATAAAGAAAATGTTTAAAAATTGCAACCAAACATACACAATCTAAACAAAAAAAATAAAAAAATTAATTAAAAAATAAGTAATTGAAACCCACACATATGCTGATCCAAGCACAGGTCTCTGTAGCCCACTTCCACTGCCTTGGCAGAGATAGCAGTTGGCTGACGGACTGTGCTGGAAGAGTGTGGAGATGCACTTTTAGATGACGGGAGCAAACAGCTGCCTTTCTATTTTGCCATCTGACGTTTTGATGGGGAGATGTGAGCCCGGCCCGAGAAAAAGGGGGGGGTGGAGATCACAGCGGGAGCGCGCTCGGGTGTTCGGAGCATTTTCTGGGGTTCTCGCCACTCTTGCAAGAGGAAAGTGGGCATGGCCGCTGCCAGCAGTCAGTGCTAGCACGGTCACTAGCCAGTCTTACTCTGTTAACCCAAACATCACTGCACCTTTCTCGAGCTCCGTCCATTGTGATCCAGGATACACTGCTTTGAAACACTCCCCGTGCATGGTACAGTTTTAACACTTTGTTTTTGTTTCTTTTTTTGTTCTAATGTAGTTCTTTTTTTTTTTTTTTTTTTTTTTTTGTTCATAGATGTTCTATCAATGTTGGTTACCTGCCGTCATTTTGCTTGTAGAAATCTGTTCTCTTCTTGGAATGAATAAATACATTTTGCTTTCCCTTTTTCTTTGAACTTTGTTCATTTCCAACAATTGAGCTGTAATTTGACATTACACAACCGCGTAACTGAATGTGCAATATGTTTTAAAAGCTTAAAGTATATTTTGCCAAAAAAAAAAAGGAGGGGGGGGGGGCACCATTATAAACATCCTTTTTTTCCCCATTTATTTTGTGAGACACATCTTTTTAATAGACTGGTTTGGAGAGAAGTGGTAATTGACAGCAGTCGTTATGATTAGAAAGTTGGATTTTAAAAGCTTGCAAGCTCTGAAAGTAACAAATGTCTTATTTATGAATCAAAAGGAAAATTATTTCATTGTACATGCCTAGACCATTGAGCTTGGATTTCATTGCTCTATTCTTTGCTTTCATTATACCACTAAGATGCAAAAACGCAGCTCACACAGCTGCCTGTGTAAGCCCAGAAATGCTTGCTTGCTTATGAGACTGGATCAAGACAGTTTTGTGGACAGTTTATTCAGGTCAAGGCCATGGGGAATGTGGCTGCAGGGAGAAGAGAGATGCCTTCAAAAGTCTTTAACAGTGCTACTGTTTACCTCAAAAATGATGAGGAAGCGGGTGGGGGGAAGAAATGCCATCCTTGTCTTAACTTTGTTGTTTATGGGAAATACTCTTGACTGTTGTCATCACCTGAACCGTGCTTTTAACTTGCCTCATCGTAGCTGCTTGTAGTCTTTGTTGCAGGTATGGCATGAGTTTCTTTGATTTTCAAAGTGGTTATTTATATATGGTGGGCATTTACTGTCACCTCTACCAAGATTTAATTATTTATTCATTGTATATCTGATGAGTTTGTGCACATTGGTCATCACGGAAAGGGCTTTAAAATGTTTAGATTTTCTTTGCTGCAGTCCTCTTCTTTTTTTTTTTTTTTTTTTTTTTTTGAAGATCAACTTTACTATAATGTCTGTTATGAAACTAGTTGAGCGCTCGGAGAGCTCATCCTCCACCAAGGCCAGTGGCCTGTTTCACAGTTTGAAATAAAGTGATCCAGATCTGCATCAAAATTCAGTAAATTCTTCCTTTGCCCATAGTCCACCTCTCCACCATGTTTCATGAAATTTGGCCTGGTAGTTATTGCATAATCTTGCTGGCAAACAGACAAACCAGCATCGAACACATCCTTCAGCCTTGGTGGAGGAATGAGCCGCATGTTACTTTTAGAGAATTCTTCAACCAGTTTGATGTTTGCAAACCGTCCTCAGAACTACTGGAAAACTAACTACTGACATTTATTTAAAAAAGAATATATGGTGTAGACGATGTAAAGGTTAAGACTTGAGTTTCAGAGGGTTTAACTGAACAGTATGTTTATGGGATATTTTTTGAATTGCAACATTGCATGTTAGAGACATTTATATAGATTATTATATACTATTTATAAGGATTTTTACAGAGCACAATCCAGAATCTGGTATGAGTTGGTATTTTTCTAACAATTTGCACACCTATTTTGACAATGACTATAACTTGTTTGTAATTGGTAATGTAATGCACATATGATAATGTTTGACAGTGGAAAAAAAAAAATCTTTATTTCTAATTGGATGTACTGTGTGTACCATTGGGGATGTGAAAGGCAGGTGTACTTGTTTGAGTATTTTAGGAAATAACAAGAAACTGTGGGAGACTTTTGATATCGCAAGGTTCATACTACCCCACTGATTTGTGCAAAGTCTTTGGAGATGAAGTTATGTGTATAACAATAAAGATGTTATGCCTTGTTAAACAACATTATGCTTTTTTCTGTTACTTTAATATTTTAATACTAAGCAGGATAACATGTCACAAAGCTCAGATCATCTCAAACTGGTTTCTTGAACATGACAATGAGAGATTTGTATCATGGATGTGCAGCTGACAAATCTGCAGCAACTGTGTGATGCTATCATGTCAATATGGACCAAAATCTCCGAGGAATGTTTCCAGCACCTTGTTGCATCTATGCCATGATGAACTTAAGACAGTTCTGAAGGCTAAGGGGAGTCAAACCCGGTACCTAATGAAATGACCGGTGGGCGTATAATAGAGGAAGAAGAAGAAGAAGAAACAGCCTTTATTGTCCCACAGAGGGGAAATTTGGAGAGCATACATGCAAAACATGCAAAACAAATAATTCCAAACAAAATCAACAGATGGATTTGAAGTGATGGATACAAGGATTTCCACTTGTCTTAAAAAAAAATGTTTTAAATTCCAGTCTCATGTTCACTTCTCTTTATTTTCATTCAATAGTGGCCTCATGTTGACCTTCTCATAATGAGATCCAGGGGGAAAAAGACCAGGCACAAAATCAAAGTATCTCAGTGAGGGTCTCACGTTAGCAGTTCAGATGCACGCAGGTGCCCCAGTTTGTCTCGAGTCAGTTTATACTGTTTCCACTGCTGATCAGCCTGGGATTAGTGTCGCGTTACGCCAGCAGGGGCACCTGCCCGGAATCAGCAATGTTGTTGCGCTTGTTGTGGCCTCTGCCCTGACTCTGAGAGAAACAGCAAAGCGGGGAGTTTCTCAGTTTCACTGTTTAGACTGTGCGCCTCTGGAATATTCTGGAGAGTATATATTCCTGGCAACTAAAACCCCTATGTGAAGCAGAACTTGTCAGTAATAGTATAGAATATCTCTGTTACTATTCTAATAAGGCAGAGCAAGTGGGACAAGATTTGGTTGCACAGGCAGTGTTGGACAAATATAAACCAAAACCTTATAAGCATGTTGTACCTTCTTATAGAGGCCATTTAACAAAATTCTGTGACAGTGATAATTTTGACCAGGGTGGAGATTCTACATCCTGGTTATATTGAGCAAAGATGAGTGTACGACTCAATATGGGAGAACAGAAAAGATTTTTCCTTATATTTAGCCTAATCACAATGATTTTCTAAGCCAACATTTATATAGTGCTTAAATAAAAACTAATGAATTGGGTAGGAAATTGAAATTTGCTGCCCACTGGTCAAGCAGGACTTTAAATTCCCTGCCTGAGACCAAGCCTCCACCTTCTGAGCAAAATGCAACTCGGTTCTAAAATTGGATTAAGTCTAGTAAGCAGTGAGGGGATATCAGTGGGCAGCGTTTTTGAAAACTGTTGCTAAGACATCAGTATGAAGCAGATCTCCTTTCCATGCCTGCCATTGCTCGCCTTGCTTAGCATCACCAGTATCTGTTCATATTTACACAAACAAAACTAAGCAGCAGTTATCAAACGATAAAGCTGTCACTCTGTCATCTAAAGTGAACAATTATCTGCATTATTTAAACGCACGGCACATTCTTTCTTCACCTGTCATGCGTTAATATGCGTGTTCCCACATGCAGCTTCTTGTGAACCCTAAGAGAGCAGCACAATTCCAGCGTACGCCATTTAAGCACAAAGCCCTCCATGTCCTGTTTATTTAGCGACATGTGAGTCACGGTGAAGGTTTTCTCATAGGGGTCTGTAGGCTGAGTCATAATAGTTCAAACAAGCAAGGCCTCAACATAATGCATTAACCTCAAGCTATTCAAAGTAAATGGTTGTCACATCCACTTATGTGTCTTCTGAAGCTTTCATTGTGTGTGAACTACATGAAATAAACTTGAGACAAGCTAGAAAAGACACCTCACATGATTTGGAGGATGCTATTTTTCCTCATGCATTATTTTCTGCTTGTTACCAGGCTATGAACAACTGCCTTTGTCTTAATGGATGCAGAAGTTGGTGGTTTGGACTCATCGCTGTATTGCCGTGTGTGTACCAGTAATGCATGGCTCATAATACTGACTCAGAGTGCATTGTCATCCTACTACTTTCACTGTAATCTGCAATTTTCAAAGGCATTTTGGCAAAATAACTTAAAGTCAGCCCTTATTTCTCTACGACACATTTGTTCGATCAACAGCTCTGCCTGCTCGTCTATTTATCAAAGGAACACATGAGGGGACTCCACCCCCTGTGCTGGGTAAAGAGGGGACAGCAAAGCAAAAGCTGCGCTATGATACTGTACAGTGATCACTAATTTTCTGGGTAATTGGGTTACATGAACACAATTATTGCATAGAAAATATAGACAATCTTTTAAATGAAAATTAATGTATAATTTCTACTCTTTGGATTATGACATCCTTTAAATAATTAGCACAAATTGCTATTTATTGTACTGTTCTGAAACATGTCATGGGTTGCTGATGCTGATTTTTATGAGATTAAGACCAACATGAGAACTGCAGGACGCTGTGGCTGGCTGCAGGCAAAAGGAATATTATGCTCAGATTCATTGTGACAAGCCTCCCCTTCTTTTCAGCAAAGAAGAAATGCCCAAAGACGTTCATCCCCCATCTTTCCCTATCATGACTGTAATTGTGACCTGGTTTCATTTAGGGCTCGTCTACCAAAGCCATTGTATTGTTCATAAATGATCCTGTGTATTGACATTATGACCAGCCGATGTCGAATTGAAACTGGTGGTGTAAAGGAGAGGAAGTAATGTGTGCTGGTAAATAAAAGCAAGTGAGACAAAGTCTAAGAACCACACTGTATCCAGCTTTACTATTTATCAATAATGAAAACATAAGCAGATGGATGTTTAAAGTATGCCTAACATGGTCATTTCCATATCCAGATTTTATTTATTGGACTCTAGTAGAGTAGCTTTGCATTATTCACAGTTCAAATCATTTTTATTTATTTTATACTCAGCCTTGTTGTGTCCAGCCCTGTTCCTCTCTCTCTAAGGTCACTGTCTCTTTAAGGCTCTTCTGACTGGCTGCTCTTTACAAACAGAAGGTTTGAACAGGAGGTTGGTGGGGTTATTGTGTACAGCAGAGATGACCATATCAGTGTTATCCCCATTCACTGACACAATACATAGGTAAGGAAAACGAAGAAAAATATAAACTGAGCATTTAGAGCACTCCTGAGCCTGTGCTTTTGCCTCATATGGATTACTGGTACATGTACTGACCTCATTATTTGAAACTTTAGCCATTTTTACACTAGTGTGCAAAAGTCTTGAGTCACCTGTCATTTCTTTACATTTTGCTTCCAAGACACCAGACTTTCTTGTAATTTTTAAAGTGGTCTTGAAGAGTAGTTCTCCAGGCTTTTGCAAGGTCTTTCAAAGTTTTGCTTTGAACGTGGGCTGATTTTTCACTCATTCTCAGTCCAGTCCTTGTACCTGACCATTTCAGAGGAATGTAGGTTTTTTTTTCTTTTCTTTTTTTGTTAAGCCACTTAACATTGACCTACAAATCATTCAAGCATAAAAAAGGTACCTAACTCAAGGGATGAAGCAGTGTTGTGTCTATACATAATGGACAACATAGCGAAGAACTCAAATCCTCATTATATACAGAAGAGAGGAGGTCAGGAGAGAGGTACAATAGTGAGCATCTACAATCATCTGTAAAACACAGTGGTGGCTCGGTCATGGTTTGGGGCTGCATTTCAGCCAGTGGTGTTTGAGATCTTGTCAAAATTAATGAAATTATAAACATAGAAAAGTACCATCAGATTTTGATCACCATGCAATACCATAATTGGCAATACCTTTATTTCTCAGCATGACAATGATCCCAAACACGCTGTCACTGCAGTAAAAGCATACCTGGATAGAAAAACAAACAATGGATCTCTATCAGTCATGGATTGCCCTTCCCAGATCCTCAACATTATTGAAGCAGTGTGGGATCATCTTGACAGAGAACGGAACAAATGGCAGCCAACATCCAAAGAAGAGCTTTGAGTGTCCTTCAAGAAGCCTGCAGAACTACTCCTGAAGACTACTTAAAGAAATTACAAGGAATCTGCCTAGGAGAGTTCAGGCTGTGTTGAAGAATAAAAATTGATTATACCAAATATTTGACCCAGGCCTTTCTGTGTGGAGTTTGCATGTTCTCCCCTTGTTTGCATGGGTTTTCTCTGGGTACTCTGGTTTCCTCCCACAGTCCAAAGACACACTGTAAACCACATGTAGTTAGTGGGGTTAGGTTAATTGGTGATTCTAAATTGTCCATAGGTGTGAATGTGAGTGTGCATGGTTGTCTGTCTCTCTGTGTTAGCCGTGCAACAGGCTGGCGACCTGGAAAGGGTGTACCCTGCCTTATGCTCTATGACAGCTGGGATAGGCTCCAGCCCCCCCGCGACCCTGAACAGGATAAGCGGAAGAGGATGGATGGATGGATGGCATACCAAATATTAACTTTAAAGCTCACTAGAATTGTACAAGCTCTGTTTTTGCCTCTTATATTATATTTCCACGTATGTTTGCACATGTTTGGACACTCGCCGCAGCTATTTCCCTTTTTCCTAGCAAAATATAAATAAATGATTGGTGGCTCAAGACTCACCATTGCAACGTAATGTGAGCATCCACCATTTAAAAGAATGTTACAGAAAATACAGAAAGCACAATAGGTCCACTTTATTTGCTATCCTATAAGAAGACAAAACATGTTGAGGCGCATCCGTGTCTAACACAAACATTCAAGTAGACTAACAAACATAAAGTTGGGCAGTTGCCTTTTCTAGCCAGTCAACTCCATCCCACTATTTCCAGCGGTGGGTACAAGAAAGTGTGATCTGTATAGAGTTGAGTTGTTGAAAAGATGAATGGTATCACTACACATGGCACGAGTGTTTGCATGTGTTGTGTGTGTTTGTGTGGTTTAAGGAAGCCCTGTTCTGAGGGCCCACAGCAGCCTCCCTAAAATAGAGCTGAGAGCAGCTGCAGCCGGGTGGGTCATATCAGAGGGACATCAAAGAGACCGCCGCCACCCGCCCTCTCTGATCATAAGCACTAATGGTGTAATGGGGGACTGGAAGGTCAGTGATTGTTTTTGGTTGTGTGTTTGTACTTGTGTCTGTGTGTATAAGAGAGAGAGAGTCAACAAGTAACAAAGGTGACAGAACTTTCTGGAACACAAAGTAACAGCATATAAACCCTGCAATAAAAGATAAATACCAGATCTGATGTTGCCTCTTCACTGACATCTATGGCAGCAATCATAACAGCCAATTATACATAGCTGGCTAGTGATGTCTTGGAAAACTGACTTCTTCTCCCACTGTTGAGTGACTTGTGGATCCCTACATATCAGAATAAGTGTGTGTGTGTGTGTGTTTGTGTGTGTGTGTGTGGGGGGGGTGACAATCCCACAGTGTTATCCATGAGGTACATACACTTCATCACTCTTGCGTCAAACTGTACAGTTTCCAGGCACGCTCGGTATACTGCTCTTAGTGTCACAGCTCAGATAACTCTGCGTCCATTTGGAAGCCTCAGATTTCAACAGTCATCACTTTTCCTGCGTGAAGATCTCCAGGCAGTGCAAAGACACAGTCTGAACCTCAGCTGGCTGCCTCTTCACAAGATGTTGTCACAAAACTGTATTCTTATAATATTTTGTACTTTTATAATATTTTGTACTGATTGAGTTTTACAGGCTGTACTTCAGAAGGTATTAAAGCACCGAGTATGTGCCTCCCCAGCCTCTCTCATTCTTTCTTGAATCCAGATTTATGTCCCTATAAAATGTCTCTGTCATGTGCAATCAGCACCTGCTCTGGCTCATCACAGACACAGTGGAAACCGCCGGGGAGGTTAAGCTTAAACACAGGCGCTCCCTATAGGATTAACAAGGCATTAACCCGTAAACCAACTTCAGCCATTTGAGCTCTTTATAAAAATATAATGAAGAGTAAAAAATTATTCATGTTATATTAATGTTATATTAATTTAATGTGTTATTTCGATATACTGACTCATATAGAATGTATGGAGAGGTAAGTGCTTATTATCCTAGCATTATCTGCTTTGCAGACTATCTTTTATGCTTAGGCATTTTATGATTGTAGCATACAGTATTTTATAAAGACCACAGGAATATGGCTATGAATAACTGACAACGAGCCGGGCATTTTTCTTTTTTTATTCTGCGGAACAAATTTATTGCGGACGGGTGTTCGCCCATACTGGTTCCGGGTTTCAACAGCCTGGTGGCTAACGGTAGCTGAAACACAATCTCCTCCACACGTTAAGCTACATAGTGGTAAGAAACCGTGTTGTCGTTCTGTTATTTGCTATTATCCGTTGGCTTATGTCAAAACCCACTTTGTGGTGTGAGTTTTAAACGGTAAACAACCGGCAAAGAGCTGTATCGATTGTTTGGGGAGGCGTTTAGCAGGCTAGCTGGCTAACGCTGACGGCTGCGTTTAAAAACACTTCAGCTGGTGGGACAAATTCATCGCCGTCGCTGCGTGGTTTAGATGTGATGGGCGCAGAGAATTTAAACGAGAAGCTATTCAGATATCTTCTAAATAAAGCTAGCTTTATTTTTGACGGGCCTAACGTTACGCAGCGTTTGTCATAAATCACAACCGAAAGCATAGGCAGCGTTAACATTTAGCTACCTCCTATTTGACAAACACAGTGGCAGCCGTTGTGCAATCTAGCCGGTTAAATGTTAAGTTCTGGATTATGCCTCAAGAGTGTGATGTCTGAATGTTTTCCTCTTTCAGGATTAAAGAAATCCCGGAACAGGATGGGTGAGTGATGGCTAGAAATCCATAATTCATGTTTGTCCACATTAAAGTGGCCACACTGAGGCCTCGTTTCTTCATGTCTCTTCAATGACTGTTCTCCTACACCTGTTTTAAGATTATCAGTTGTCATCTGTGTTACTCCGCAGATGGTGAGGAGAGAACCTATGGTGGCTGCGAAGGGCCAGATGCCATGTATGTGAAGCTGATCTCTTCAGATGGACACGAGTTCATTGTGAAAAGAGAACATGCCTTGACATCTGGGACTATCAAAGCCATGTTAAGTGGACCAGGTGAGGATTCAGATACAAAATTCTTAAAGGAGCACGCTTTACTTTTGAATTTGAATGATTTTTATTGTAATGGTAACGTACATTGTGCTCTCTGGGAAATGAATTGCACTTTGAGCATCATGTTTACTATGGAAGCTTGTTTTCAATTCATTCATTCATCCTTCCACCCATCTTATTCCGTTTATTTTTCCACAACTGCCCTGTGGTAGCTGGTATAGGCTCCAGCCTCCCCGTGACCCTAGTTATTTGGAACAACACAACTGTGGTGTGTTGCAGCCTATGTACACTGTACATAGGCTGCAACACATCCTGGTTATAGTGCATGGAATATGCTTATAGATTAAATACTTTATCTGTTTACCTGGTAAATTATATTTGAAATTACAAAGGTTTTATAGGCTTAGAAACCCAGCTATACAATGGAAAAAAGAACTTAAATTTGGAGGAATTGGAAAAAAGAACCAATGCACTATAATTGATGCTGCTTAGATAGATAAAACTTACTGTACACGGAAAATGCTGAAGCACTGGAAGTTACTGCCACTGTAAAGCACTGAGGTACTAAATGTTTGTTTTTAAATATTTGTTTTGGGGGTGTTTTTTATATTATATTTTCCCTGGCATTTTTTTTTTCCAAATAAAAGCTGAAAACTTATATGGGAATCCCAGTGGAGTAGCTCAACTATATGCTCATCCTGTTAACCACTACTCCAGTAATTCTGTTAGGGGTGTGTAAGGTTCTGTAGATGTGTGTAGTGGTGATTGCTTCTCCAGTTGATGGCACTATGCTCCCCTCTTTGTTAGGGATGTTATTGATAGGATGTCACTGGTGCGAATGCTGTTGCTCATGACCTCATTTATTCCTAATCAAAAAAATATCTCTGTAGGTGAATATGATTATGATTAATTGGACAATTTGATGTTATTTTTGATTCTTATTGTTATCTGTTACATGGTGTGTTACCTCCTCATTAACTTGTAAATATTTTTGCTCAACTTTAACTGATGACCTGTACTGGTCTGATCATGCAGAATTCTGTTTATTGGCCCTCCAGAATGAGTGTGTACATGTTCAAGGTTTTCTTCAGTTCTCAAATATACGTATGTTGCTGTTCACTTTTACCTGGGCCAGTACACTACTTTATTTATATTTATTTAGTTTTCAGAGCAGTGGAAATCTTTCCAAATATTTTTTTTGTTGATTAGGTGTTGTATAAAATGTTTTTAGGTGTAAGGCCTAATGTAAGATTTGTAGTACTGCGTTAAATCAACCGTGTAGCTTTTTACTTTGTATTGTAGGCTGCATCTTAACAGAAATGTAACTACAGCAACATAGACCTCAGCAACTGTGATCTATGATAGGTCTATTTGGTAGCAGTGTCCGGTGTAAACACATTAGCAGGAAAGAAAGAAAATACCTCAGTAATTGTATCTAGCTTGTTTGTTATCCTGTCAGTGCAGAGACATGCTGTTGTGCTTGTTTTCATTACTCTAACAATATGTGTATAGATTCAGTCATTTCTGAAATTCTGTCTCCTTCCTGCATTTCAGTAAAAGTAACTGTTTTGTTCAAGATTTGTCAGACCCATGTCCAACATGAACAGCCCAGTTTCACTCACAATGGCAGAGCAATACAGACACATCACCTCACAAGTATAAACGCAAAAAGCATCACCCACTATGGCAGAAATTCAACACGGCACTGTAAATTAAGCTTATAACGTTAGGGGATTCCCTGTACATCTTCTTTTTAATGTATGAACATGAAATCGTCTGTCTGCAGGGCAGTTTGCTGAGAATGAAACCAATGAAGTGAACTTCAGAGAGATTCCATCTCATGTCCTCTCCAAGGTCTGCATGTATTTCACCTACAAGGTCCGTTACACCAACAGCTCCACGGAAATACCTGAATTCCCCATCGCACCAGAGATTGCACTGGAACTGCTCATGGCTGCCAACTTTTTGGATTGCTAAAGTTACAAAGATAATGGAAAAGCTTAAGATTTTTTTTTTTTTGAATATTTAACTTTTGTTATTGACTTCATTAGAAAAAAAATTAATGTTTTTTTTTTCTTGTTTTGCTGTTATTTCATTAGTATTAAAAATGACATTTTAATGTGTTAAATGTACATGTCAGAATGTGACATATGCGCTCCCCTCCTCAGAAATCTCTCCTCACCTCACCATCCAAATAAAGACTTATTTGGTGTGCACTTTGTTTCCAGTTGTTGGTACCTGTGCCTCATGAAATGTGTCTGAAGTACCACTTTCTCAATGAACATGATTCCTACTTTTATTCTTTATGGACTAGCTGAAGTAAAAAATTAAGATATTTGAAATAGCAGGCATATTGTATACACTAAAATACGACAGTGTTTTTGTTTTCTCACATAAGTAGTTGGAGATCTAATTAAAGAGGTTACTCTTTACACTGATTGATAGGGATATTTTGAAAATGAATGGACTCATAGATGTGTGTAATTTAATTGGCACGGTAATGCTGAAATAAAAATGTGTACTGAATCTGCTTTTTTTTTTTTTTTATTTTTTAAACTTGTGGGAGAACTAAGGAAATACTGAAGAAAATGCCTGAAAGGACTTGCTGTGTGCTCGTATTGCTACAGTGAGATGCTGATTAAGTGGTGAAAGATATTTCTGATTCTCTAGGATGAAGTGATTGCTGTGGACCCCCTAAAGTCCTGTAAGGTGCTATTGCAAAAGAGCTTTGTGTTACATATTACAAAAGAAATGACTGCACGTAGTAGATTTCAGGTGCATGCCGCTTTGATTTACACCAGATAAAGTGTTTAAAAGAAAAGTCTGTGGTCACTTATATTATATAAGCCTGCATATCGTGCAAGTTTTAAGTGCAGTTACATGTTTCTGTGTCCAGCTGTCACAGGGAAAGAGGCAAGTTACACCCTTGACGGGTTGCCAATCTATTGCAGGGAGGGTTAGGGTTACACTTTTTCTCTGTAGGAAACAGGAGGTTCGATCAAGTTGCAGTTTAGTTGGATGAGATGTTCAAAATTTTGCTTACACAGATAAATTAATATGCTTCCTGTGCTTAAGGCAGCTTGACATTGACACCCATAAAGAAATTACAGTAATGTAACAATAGCCACAGCAGCTCAAATAATAATACTCAGCAAAAAAGGCAATAATATAATTATATAGTCTGACGATCACAGGAAGTCTGTTCCTTTAGGCATTTTGTCATCATGAGTCATTATCGGAGCACTTAAAGGGTGGAGAAGCTTCCCAATGCGTTTCTCGGTATTTGTCAGTTTTTAAGTATCTGTATTCCTCTTGGAGATTATACTATGATTCACCCGAGCGTCGGTTTATGTTGTACCAAAAGGCAGGAAGTTATGTGGCTTTTAATAAATAAAACAAAGAACTAGTCATTTCTACTCGACTGTGTCTGTCAGACAGGTCACCAATCCGTGAGCAGAGGTTAGTGAACCTCCCTGAAGTCCCATGCCACCTCACTGGATTTAAATACTGCATTTTTAAAATTTTATCTCTAGAGAAATTCAGTGACGAAGCCGTGATCTTGGCTGTGACGGTCCAGGTTCGTGTAGATTTGTTTTCTCCTGTCAAAACAACTTAAATCACGTGACCGCTGACGTACGTTTCTACACTCTGCGCTGAGGCGGGGAGGGGGGGGTTTCCATCATGGCGTCGATGCAGGTAAGAACACAATTGACAGCGATCGCTTATTTCGTGATTTCCCGGACCACCGGGCTCTCTTTTTTGCTGTCAGTTTATTAAGCACTTCATTTACGTATACGTATTTGTTCAAAGTAGTGGTTACGTTAAAGTAAAACCGATGACATTTATCCTGAACTGTTCAGGTTTAGCGGCTGGTCTTTGCTAGCAATACAACTAGCCCATCATCATCATCACCAACAGCAAGTCAGGGCTAGTAGAAGCTAGCTTCCTGGAACTGCATGGCGATAACTGGCCGTGTAGGTTCTTCTCAGAAAGGCGTTAACGTAATAATTTAAGGATATGAGCTGCATTTCTTTCTGCTATTTCATGTGAATGTTGGCTGTTGTGTGTCCGACTCATAGCACGGTGAGCTAAGCGGACGGTGCGCAGATTGAACAGTTGCAGTTTCCTCCTGAGCTGAACAGGTGCATCGCCGTCACAAAACTGCAGCGTTCAGTCGAGAGAGGGTTATCCTGTTTAATAAATCAAATCCGTAAAGCCATAAATTCATACATTTTGTTTTGGCTCGTGTCTTGCTTTTTTTGTTTGTTTATTTGTTTTTAAATCACCTGGTTTTTGTGTCAAACGGGAACCGCACCGGCGGTGGGTCAATGAAATATTGATGTGGATTACACATTTGAAAATTTTTACACCTATTACTTTTTTGTTTGACTTGCCTTGATGATGTATTTCAACTGTTTTTTTTTCTTTCCCTGCGGTACCAACCCAATCAAATTTTCTCTCACAGAAAAGGCTACAAAAGGAATTATTAGCCTTGCAAAATGATCCACCCCCAGGAATGACGCTCAATGAAAAAAGTGTACAGAACACCATTACACAGTAAGTGCTCCTCGTCTTTTCTTTTCTTTTTTTTTATACTTCCTGTGACTCATTTGTTTCAGAGTGGCAGCACTTTTGGGTTCTCTCACCTATACCTGCCGTGATTGCCGAAGAGGGTTAGCGTCACACAAATAATGTGTGGCTTTGTGAAATGCCAGGTTTCGTTACTTTGAAAGGGTAGTGTGGCGAGCACGCCTCGTGCCCGCATGCGATAAAGGTGGTTGAGGTTGGGAGGTAAGACGCACAGCCTCAGCAATGTGTAGTGGTGAGGAATTGGGGTCATTCCAGCGACTGGCAGCCACGGGCCCTTCATAGAGTGTCTCTAATGCACAGTGTCACTATTCATCCTTATAAAATATTTAATGGTTGGCATGCGGGAGTTGGGTTAGAAACAGAGCCTGCTTAGCTGACCTTTCTGTCTGGGTGCCTTGGTGTTCCCTTAAAACCCCATGAATACCGTTGCTATGTCAAATTGTTTCTGATAAGCAGGAAGGACGAGCTGAGCTGTGGTCTTGTAAATGGATTTGAGACTGGTTTCTGGCTGTCATTCAAATGCCTGTCAGCTGCACCATGGACTTTTAAAGTTACTAACGTGTAGAGTTGCACGGCATGGGGTCTAGGTTCTAATGCTCTCTGGAAGAGAGAGTGCCTGCTAGTGTTTGTCACTGATCAATCACATTGGCATCTTCCTCATTAGATAACAATCACCTGATCTGAAGAATGCTTTGCATGACTGACAAGTCTCCTAACCAGCCCTGCAGGCTTCTGAGATGCTTGTGTATTGTGGCATATGAGGGTGTGCCTTTTTACGTTCAGCACTTAAGTTGAAAACTCTCTTTATGGTACATTCTGTTGTTGTGATTGGTGTAGTCATGAATTGTCTTTGTTCTCATGACTGGAATATGATACATATACTCTGGTGCTGATTGGCATAGAAGCCCGCAAGTTCGTATGTTATGGCAATAACGGGTCAGTGGGTTTTCAGCTTTGCAGCTTTTGTTTATATAGTACACTTTGTCTCTCAGTGCTGCTCATTGCATTGCAATGTCATTTAGCAGATTGTGTGATAGTGTGGATGGGTTAGCTTGACAGTGTAATGAGTCACTAAATGCAAACAAGGAAACTGCTGCTTTAAAGCACTGTTGGGCCTCTCATGTGTACTCAGTTTGTCCTTGTCCCCACACTTTTACTAAACGGCTCAATGTTATTTTTGTTGACTGGATCTTGTAATCACCGGGCTATAGGGAATTTGAGCATGTTGAGCATAATGTCCTTGGAGTCCCTGACTGTATTCAGGGAGGGTGGTACCATGATCACGCTTCCCTCAGAACTTCCTGAAGAAAAATTGAGCTCCTTCCTGACATTTTGGCTGACCCTTTCCAAGGGTGATGTTTTAAGGAGGAGTGACTCTATATGTAGGCCTAAATGATCATGTGCCCCAGTCTAGATTTGAATGGGACATACAAACCTGGATAACAGCCTCAAGACTCTCTGGTGTCCTCTCTGCACTGCTTGCATGGAGGAAAATAGGTCAGAAAATGTGATGCTGCCATCAGTGGCCTTTTTTCTTCTGAGGTTTCTACTATGAGCCACACATTCCTGCATTCAATTTTATTTATTTATTTTTTGCCACCAGTGATGATCGCTTCATCAGTCTGAGTTATGTATATAGAGTGTGTGGTGCAGGTAGACTGTCCTTCATCCCAAAGGCCCAAGGCTCTGTTTTGCTATCATCTGAGCAGGATTGAATTGCTAGCAGCTCAGTCAGCAGAGTTCTGCAGCCCGGCCACAGAAGCCAAAATAGATTTTGTCCAGTAGATCAATAGAGTATCACATTATTACTAAAGCACTGTCATAACCCTGCTTAATATTGAATGTCACTGAAATGAGTCAGACTGAAAGCTTCTGATTATACACACTTATTGCAGAGCTGACAGCTTAGATCGTATTATTTTTCTAATGATGTGATTCTCTACTTGTCTCTAGCTAATCTACTGCCAAATTATAAAACAGACCACAAAGCACATTATTAACAATTAGTTAATAGTTGAAAAATAATGGCAAAGCTGTCATTGTAAATGTTTCCCACTTACTCGGGTATTGTAAGATTAAACACAGAGCACATTATTATGTTATAGACCAAACTTTGCTTTTATAGAAAAACACTTTTTTCCTCCCAAAACACTAAAAGGTTTGTGTCTCAAAGGAAGTGCTAAATTTGGTAGACTGACTTGGCATGAGGAAATTCATAACTTCATTGTCAAGTCCATTGTATGAGGAAAAAACTTTGACTCATTTTGAGATTGTACCCCCTCACTCCACCTAAAGAACACAAATCAGTTAACTTTGGATCAATGTTATCCAAACACAGAGCTACCAGCAAACAGAGCATGCCATACGCACACAGCAATGAGAGCTGCACAAGTAATTGGTGCACCTTGTCCAAACTGCTCTTTTTTTTTTTTTTTTCCTTCATCTGAATAGGCCCCATTTATCTTAAAAATCCAGGTTCTTGTGGTAATATGGGGATTCTAGGCTAAACTCACTCATTTCCTCCTTGCAAATTGTGGCCAACCTTGCAAAGTTTTGTGGTTCCTTGTGGTTTCCTTCTTCCCCCTTTCTTCCTTCCTGTGTGCCTTTTTAATGTCTAATCATGTCGGTGTTTTTTTTTTTTTTTTCATCTTGCAAATATATGAAATTATAAGATAAAAAAAAACCTCAAAGTTTTATCTTATAAATTGAGAGAATTAATGCTGAAATGGAATGAAATTCAAAGATTTGTTTTTTTTCTAAGAGCAGTACTTCTGTAACCCAGATTATTTATATATATATATATATATATATATATATATATATATATATATATATATATATATATATATATATATATATATATATATATATATATAAATAAATTATTATTGTTTTTTTTTAATATTGACTTTTTTCCATATTTATATAAATCCTTGTGTCCAAAAAGCTATACACAACTGTCAGTCTGATTTGTAGTCAGAGATTGCTGAACCCTGATTATCTCAAAGTGATTTTTATTTTTTTTTATTGTTTTTAGTGAAGATGGGATATTGGAGATGTTTAACATGTATTGATATTGCCTCTTTCTTTTCAGGTGGATTGTAGATATGGAAGGAGCACCTGGCACACTGTATGAAGGAGAGAAATTTCAGCTGCTTTTCAAATTTAGTAGTCGATATCCTTTTGATTCACCTCAGGTAAGCCCAGCTATCATTGTTTTGTGCGCTATGTTTGAAGCTCTCTGTAAGTTCACATCATTTACCATCTTGTCTTATGGACCTTTCTTTTGCAGCCTGCACTGTGGGTGCAGGAGATGCAGATAAACAAAGGCCTTAGAGCCTGGTCTGGTGCTGTTTCTTCTCCACTGTTTATCCTGATCTAATGTCCCACATCCATTCCAATTTTAATCAAAGAGTGACACTCATGAGTGGTTACCAACTCGGTCACATGTGACTGCTTTGGAGGTCCAGAGCAGTGTCCTTTTTTTAAATAAACTCAAAAAGTGAAGGCTTGTATAAACAGTCTTATATGTTCGCAGCCTAGATACCTGCTGTAATCTCATGAAACATCTTGGCTCTGCGGTCATTAGTGCAATGAATCTTGGCTTGGAATCACTGACAGAGACAGCAGCACAGAAGTCTCACTGAAGCCATGTTTGATGGGATTAGTTGGACTCAACAGTCTTGTTTCACTGATTAGGAGCCTGCCCATCTAAAAATAGAGAAAATTAGATAAATTGAGCTACTTAGCTGTTACCCTCTTGAATGGGAAGGACACGCTGTCAGAGTTGAAGTCCTCTTGGGGCCTCTGGAGGAACTTCTGTTTCACCTTTTATATACTACATGCAAATTAGAAGATGGAGAATCTGGAGGCCCAAATCTCCCTGCTCAAACAAAACAGGGGCTACTTCTGTTTTTCTTTACTAAAGTTAAAGGTATTGAAACTTGTGTTGAACACAAATCCAGGAGCAGAACAAAGCACGACATAAGCTTAAATACTGAAAGAGAACATGTAGGTTGTCTAAAGTGACTGTGTGCTTTGTGTGTCTCGGAGGTTTGAGTAAATATTGAACAGAGAATTTTTTTTTTAAGTCTTGTTTTGAGTATGAAGCTGGCTGTGCTTTCTATTCATATCTCTCAACACCCCCCCCCCCCCCCCCCAAAGTGAAGCCTGTGCTCTCCCATGAGGCCCTCTCTGGTGCCAGACTGACTCAGCCCTTCATTACCCTCTTTACCCACTCCCTCCTTCTCTCTGCTTTAGCACTTCGGACTCGAGTTTCTTGCTTCTCACACTTCCCCGTATCTTCCTGCGTGGCCCTCACTCTTCCACCTTTTTTAATGTTGAATATAGCCCAGTGCTTTTTATAGAACTTGACATCTTTTTTATAAAACATGCTGTATCTCCTCTCTCCGTTTCCCGTACCCGCTCGCCTTTCCCCTCTCTCACCCCATCCTGGCCCCTCTGTCCTAATCCGAGAGCATGTCTCTGTAGAGAGCTAAGCCTGAGCTTATGCAGCAAGTTTCATTATTTGCAGACATTAATGGGGGGAAAAAAGTTTCAACTTTTTCCAAGCAAGTTCATCCCCAAGTTGGATCTTTGACCACAGCTAACACCCCCCCCTTCCAATTCATTGCTTTTTATGTCTATTCTCTTTTCAGGCTCAAAAGCTCACTGGCTTCATGGGATTTTTGTTCTTACATATTCAATTGTTAATAATGTTCTGATTTTTCTTTTTCACTTGTGCAGGTAATGTTCACAGGAGAGAATATACCTGTCCACCCGCATGTGTATAGCAATGGTCACATCTGTCTATCTATCCTAACGGAAGATTGGTCGCCAGCGCTCTCAGTGCAATCAGTTTGTCTTAGCATTATCAGCATGTTGTCCAGCTGCAAAGAAAAGGTAACTCTGCTACACCTGGGGTGGGGGTGGGGGTGGGTGGGTCAGAATTTGTAGTATTTTGCGTGCATGTGTTAAATGTTAAATCTAAATGCTGATTTTCTTTCTCTGCAGAGACGACCGCCTGATAACTCGTTTTATGTAAGAACGTGTAACAAAAATCCAAAGAAAACAAAATGGTGGTATCATGGTGAGTCCCCCCCCCCCCCCCCCCCCCCCCAGGTTTAAACTGTCTTTTTCATTTTTCCCTTTAATTGTAATTCTAATCTGTATAATTTCTTGTTTGCCTTCACAGATGATACATGCTAATGTACAAACTTTGTATTAAAGAGCGAAGTCCTACTGACCTACGTAAAGCACTTTTTAATCATTCAGTCTTTGAACTCTGACCTTTGACTGGAACAATGGACACCATGCGCTGGAGGCTCTTGGCTGCATGTTTTAGTTGGTTGTAATATACAAAATAATGGAACGTTTAGATGCACCCAAGATGGAACGTCTTTATCTTTTTTTTTTTTTTTTCTTCATTTTGGGGGGGCAAAAAGGTCATAATGGAGCGAGCAACGAAAGGCAGACTTGTAGTGAGATAATTATAATTCCTGTTTTAAGATGATTATTGTTACTTTTTTGTTTGTGTGTGGCTGCATTTTAAGGTCCTTGTGTTGTGCAATAATAACTGATGGATGCATGCTGGGGCCTACAAAGAGAAATCCAAATCTAATTGTCTTCTGGAAGGGATTTGACCATCAGCCCCAAGAAAATGCTTCATCTCTTTTTATTATTATTAAGTACTACATGCACTGTGAGGGTATCTAGTTTAAAAAGGCACTATTATGTTATTCCCAACTTGCAGGTGTACTGTAAGCAGTCCTTCACGTTTATCAGGTTTAAAGGTTTTTAGTTTTTAACAACTGTATTTGAGAGTGCATGCAGTTTTCTTCATCTTCCAACTCTAGAGACCTGGTTGCATTTCTTCCTGCTGTTGGGCTGAAATTCGGTACACACGGGAATAACGCAGATGTGACGGTAGATTCGGGAGTCATCCAATGACCTCAGTGTTTATCTCCTCATAAAGTTGGGCTGATCTTTGCTGGGCCAGCTTGTTAAGATGCATCAGCCTCTCTTCCATTTAAAGAATGTTATCACGATATACTTTTTTTTTTTTTTTAATTATTATTGTTTCATGCTTTAATCTTCTAAAATGTTTGATTTTGAAATGTCTTTTTTTTTGTACTTTTTTCAACTAGCTGATACTTTGAAAAGGGGGTGCTTTGATGGGTCAGTATGTTTTTGATTTTTTTTTTTTTTTTTTCTTTTTGTATTTATTTTAAATATTCTCCAGAATGACAAAAAAGGAGAGTTTCTAGAAGTTCTTAAGACAACTTATTTTTTCCCCTCTTCCCCCTGGTCAGAGTTTTGGCTCAGGTACTTTTTCAATAAAGAGATCACCTCTAAAAAGATACCTATCAGAGATTTTGAATTTAACTATATTTTCACCAAGAGACTGTTATGTTGTAAACTTGTAACATGTCTGAAACTATTCTGTACATATATACGTCTTTAAATTGTTGGATTATGTGCAAAAGCTTAGCAGAGGATGCATTAACTTTGTAGCGGATTGATAATAGGAGTGCTTTATTTCATTGGAAGTTTGCATCTTTTGCTAATTAGGATGTGTACAGTCAGCAACAAACATGTAAAGTTGGTTTAATTAAAAAAAAGTAGTTTTACAGTGGGGGTGCATGCAGTTTTAAACCCTACTTTTTCTTATTGGCATCTAACATTGTGACAACTTTTAGTCGTTCCATAACTAAGGTCATGGTTTATGGGATGGATTTTTCCAGTGGTCACCTGCAGAGGCTGTGGTCATTTCAAAGTGTAATCACTCCATTCCTTTATCGCCATCCAGTCAGAGATACTTGAATTTTTTTCCATCTTGGGTTGTTGAACTTTTTTTTTCCAGGGTCTAGCTGAATTTCTTGAATGAACTTGCGTGAATGTGATGATACTCTATACTGTAGAGGAGATTACCACAGCACACTGCTATCTCAGTAAAAAAACAAAAAAGCTATATTGATAAAGACATCTATTTAACCAATGATTTTCTTTTTTAAATGTATATTAGCATCATTGTATAAGGGTCTTGTCTGCTATCGCTGCTGCGAGAATAAGACGGACTGAAATGATTGTGTAAATGCAGTCACAACAGCATCCATGCAGAGAGACACAAGGCCTTCACCCAGTGGATCAGTAATGATTCAAAAAACATGCGCGTGGCTATGTTACAAGGGTCTGTTTGGATGTTCTCCCCCCTCCCCACACCCCCTTAGGTTGCTTTTTTTTTTTTTTTGTTTGTTTTTTCTTTTCTTTTTCGTTTAAATGTGGTTTGAACTCTTAGCTTGCAAGTTGTTGTGAGTGATCAACACTAATAAGGGTGTGTTTATTTATATTTGAAACTTTGTTCTGGGATGTGCAAGCTCCATGTAATAGGTGCCTGTTCATTTTCATAATCAATAATAAAAGCAAAGACTCACTTTTATTCAGCATTGGTTTGCACAGTAATTTTTTTTCTCCCACTTTTTTTTTTTTTTTTTTAAATAGCTTGCAAAAGACTGAATGTTCCACTCTGAAAGCATAAGGATGATGACCAAATTCAGAAAGAGCATCCATTTGTGACAGTGACTCATTGCGTAAACTGCATATTTTAGAAGCCTGTAACTCCATCTGTCTAAGAAGTGAAGGGCACAGATCTCAGGCTTGTCTGTGGAACTGGACTGGCTTTGCACAAAGATAAAGACACAGCGTAACAGAGAACTGATCATCTGGCATTCTTGAAAACACTGTAGCTGTCATTTAATCAAGTCTTTTTGACGCTCAAAGCAGTTGCAGTGCAAGATTTGACATTATCAGTAATTTCAGGCAAAAAGCATTATATTTGAGCACAGGTAGGCCAGTGTTTATTGTGTAAATTTAAATGTTTGGTCAAGTTAAACAAAAATCTATTATCAGGTTTTTAAACAATTCAAACTAAAGGCTTTTATTTGTATTTTTTTTAAAAGGTGCTCTATAATACCTTTTTTTTTCTGTCCACAATAACAGAAATAGAGGTGGTTTAATGGCGCCCTCTATTGGACACGCTTCATCTGTCAAATCTCTGAGGATCAGCAATTCTTTATATTTTGCCTTTATGGGTAATATAAAATCTAAATATAAAATGTATATTTCAGGAGGAATATGAAATATACATTTTCTTCTATCAATCTTCTTTCACCTCTCAGCAATAATGAATTTTTGCAAATGGGGCTAGGCAGAATCCTGACTTTGTAGTTTGTGAGATACTCAGGCTTTGCATTAGTTTTCTAATTAACCAAACAGAAAATTCTCCATGGGAAAAAAAAAATTCCAAGTAAAACTATATTTTAGGGAGTCAGCACGGAACTTCATGTTTAAGTGATATCTGGACCTGTAAAATGCAAAACTTACAAATAAGATTGTAAAAATCAAATTGATACATAAATGTGCACAAAACAACCTTGGGAACATTAATTTTGTTTCTGAATCAAAAGTTACACTGTGGGATCCGGGGAAGCGCACCAGGACTGAACCATCCTTATCGCGGTGGGGGTGGCTTCATTCAAAATTCACCTCAAACTCCAGTGACAGTAGGCTAGCGATATGCGATATGCAACAGCAATAAGGTCAAGAAAACACATGCTATATGCGTGAAATATTACAGTGATAAGTCCCATCGCGTCCAGTGAGACGTATTTTCTTTTCTTTTTTTACCCAGACAAATGAGGTGGTCGGTTCCTCTTCCATCCAGTTCTCTTTAGTGTTTGCCAATGTTGGAGGTGTAACTGGGGTCTGGCCCTGGATAAAGGTAAAAAAATGTCCTAAAATATTTTTCCCATAGTTGTCGGATAGTCTCTGGATTATTCGTCACGATGTCGCCAAGTCGTATATGATAATAGGGTTGACTGAAAATGCCCAGAATTTCGAGGAGGATGGGGCGGTTTGGAGATGCTAGCAAGAAGGGTGCTCGGCCGATCAGCCATGATGAGCTTTAACCGGCTAAAGTAGCGCAACTGGAGGTGGCTAGATAGGATTTATTCATCTGGAGAAACCATAATGGCATATTCCTGACAGCATGCATGCTTTCCTATTCTATTATTCTGCTTTTAGGAGCTGACATTTGAAAGAAACGGCGTTTATCTGGGTAACGTTAGCTTCCTGCTAAGCTGGACACAGTAATGAATGTTCAGGGGTTGGAGACAGTCCTGTAGCTCTGCCAGTCAACCCTAACGAAATACCACCCCCGTGTTCAACTTGCAGTGCAAGACAGCTGTGCACACGGGCAGCTATTTGCCGCTGTATTTGTGCGTGTCACTGTGAGGGCGTAAAAGAAAAGCAAGAGGGACTGTCACCCCAAGTACCCCACGGACACGCGCGATGCACCGACGGTTTAAACGGCAGTAACTTCATTACATGCAATGACTAAACCTCTCGTACTAGAGTAAAAGATGCATTCGTTCTGGTGTATTTAAACGATATCAGCTGCTTTATGACCATGTAATCCGCGCAGTTCAAACAAACAGTAGGGAGAGGTGACACCTGTAATCATGATAACATTTTGTTGTTAATTTTTTGTTGTGACCCGCAGTCCGTCACCAGTATGTGTCACGTTCAAAGCTAGCATTTCATGAAGTGTCCAAGGGATGACACTGAATTTCTCCAGGGGTTCAGTTCAGCTCTGACCTTTTGCTCTGACCTCTGTGGGGATGTCCAAAGAATTTCCTTCATTTCCCATCACTGCCTGCCACTTATTGGTGTAACCCAGAAGTGTGGGCCGTTTTTGGGCAAGATATTGTAATACTTGTAATACTACATGTTTTTTTTTTTTATTGACTTTTTACAGTTATCACCTCAATTTTCATGTGTTGTAGACAAAAACGCATAGTAGCATGTTATATTGCTTACATTACAGACCTACAGCCTGTGTCCTGTGTGTAATTGCATTCTGCTAAATGTTGCATGCATATTTTAAGAGATAAATGAGTAACACGCGGCATTTTGCTGTTAAGGTTGACCCTTATTTGCTAGATGACGGTCTATGTTCCTCACTCTAGTCCCACAATGTGATTTAATGTTCATTACATTGTTCAGGCTACAACCAGCAGATTCCTCCTTTTTGCCAGAGGGTATTTTCAGTCGTAACATGAGCAAAGCTCCTTCAAATAAAGGTTCATTGTCTGGGTGTATTAGCTGCCAGTGGATCAGAATGTGAGATAGGCCCAGGGCTGCTCAGTTTGAAGTCTGTTCTCCAGGCTTAGCCCACAGAAATCTGTCAAATGACATTTAACTTTAAATTGTGCATGTGTGTTTGTGAGTAGACTCACAGATGCTTAAAGCTGTAAAGTATACTGTATACTGCTAGTGAAACTATATTGATCTTCTCTTATTTGTTGAAGTACTTAGTAGTTAGTTGCTCAGTAAGTCATAATTACAGCATAGTAAGGGTGTTTCTAACATAAGCTTTTAAATGTGGTCTGCTTTCAGGAATAGAGCATGGCTCAAGTGAAAGTACAGACCTCAGCGCCCCTGGCTGGTCCTGGCCTCTCCCCTGGAGTCCCCCCAACGGCCATGGCCAGTCAAGGATCCCTGGGTCTGCAGCCCTCTGTCAATGGCACAGGCCCGACCCCCACACCCGCCTGCCCTGCTCCTGCAGTCGGATATGGGGACGCCCCTGTGTCTGCCACATCGCCAGGTAGAACAGTTTGGTTTTAGGGGAAATTACTTGTTATTACGTACTATATGTGGTTTTGATAGTTTTTAAAACTAAAAATCAGTACAGCTAATAATTATTACGTTTTTCGAATGTGGCTGGCCTATTTGCAAACAAAATGACCTCCACTGATGGCAGTGGCTGATGTTTATCTGCTGATCTGTAAATTTGTGTGGTTGAATTTGTGCTTATTCAAAGTGTGATGCAGGGCTTAAAGATGTGATTCCTGGTTTCACTTGTTACAAAGGGGGAAGATATGATTAAAAACTAGACACACACACACACACTCAGTGATCAATAGCTTCAGTGATTTCCAACAAATGATGGGCTACAGTTCATCAGCGCATTCTTATATGGAACCTGCACAGGTGATGTAAGAGTGATTCAATGAGCTTTTGTGTGAACATTATATAACCTCAGTCATAATATATTATGATTGTATAATACTGATATGGATACAATCCATTAAAAAAAAAAAAATTCATGTAGACAACTACATGCGTGTTTAAGGTTATAGTTGAACCTAAATGTGAGTGTGTATGTTTGTGTAGTTATTCTATAATAAAAAGTTGACTTTAGGCAATTAAGTGACTGACCCAAAGGCCTCTATCTCATGTTCTTTTCACTGCTCATTATTTCTCATGACCTAACCTAAATTCAGAAGAGTTCCTGTACCAGTGCTTCTTTTATAACGATTTAGGAACTTCATTTCTGCCGACATGCTTTTTCATAAATTAACTGCGCTATATGGCATTGTGTTGAATGCCATAAGTGTGTCAGCTCTAGTAGCTTTCAGACTGACCAAAACACACCTGAGCCCCTAAGCATTTGCTGAAGGGAAAAAGATCTTACAATACTCACAAATAAATTAATTTTTTTATTTAGTGGTTTGTTTATGGAATTTTCTCCTTAATTGCATGTAAAAAATAATGTAAGATAGAAGTTTTGCAGCGGCTGCCTGCCTCTGCTAATATCTCAGGCTTTGTGATTCAATAACAGTAGACGGTTCAGTATGTTAAGACATGATATTTGTTCCTGAATAGAATTCTGGTCCTGTGCTTTAGTTACCGTGTTTTTAAGTATCTTCTGATGTGCTTTAGGCCCGCCCCAGGAGAACATGGCAAACCCTAAAGAGAAAACTCCAATGTGTTTGGTGAATGAGTTAGCCCGTTTCAACAGGATCCAACCACAGTACAAGCTCCTCAATGAGAGAGGCCCTGCACACGCTAAGGTAAAAATGTTTTTCAGATTTAGTTTTCAGATGTCAATGTGGAATACTATTTGATATATCAGGAAGCAGTTCAATTTCATGCTTATTTTGATACACATCCACTAAATATATTATGTGCTAAATATATAATATATGTGTACTTTTTGTAATAGTTATTGGTTGTGCTGAGAGTACCCAGCTGCTGCCATATGTGCTCTAAAGAGGATGTAAAAACTACATGTTTATCAAGCATTATGTTGATAAACATGTAGTTGCTGTTGGGTAATGTCTTCCCCTCTGGGTGTCACTTCCAGATCTTCACAGTGCAGCTGACTCTTGGGGAGCAGGTGTGGGAGGCAGAGGGCACCAGCATTAAAAAGGCCCAACACTCAACAGCTGCCAAAGCACTAGCTGAGAGTGTCCTTCCCAGGCCAGCGCCCCGCTCCCCTAAAGCTGATGTCAACAGTAACCCAGGTACTACAACCACAATTGAATCTCTTTTTACTGTTAAAAGGAATGTGGCTGGGATGGATTACCTTTAAACCCACTTTTTACAGTGTCTGTGTCTATGGCTATGTCTGTAATAGCTGTTACAGAGGGATGTTTGAACCAGTTGGACAAAGTTGCAAAACAAGTTGATCCTTGTTGTAGTCTGTAATGCCCTCAAAACAGGAAGGTGTTTTTTCAAAGGAAACACACACACACACACACACAGCCCACTATGCAAATAGTATTATGCATAAAATTAATGATTAACACTCTATGTCTAATAGACGAACTTGAACATTAACCTTATACATGGGCTATGGCTCAGCTGCAGCAGCAGAAAGAAGATACTGCCTTCAGAAGCCAGGGAGAGTGAGGCTGCCAAGAAGGAGATCTTTTTACCTTAAGGGTGTCAAGATTTCTCAAATCTTTCAGAGCAACAAAGTGGGTTTTCATCCTCCACAAGTTTTAGAATATTTTTACCCTTGTTGTAAGCCACTGAGAGATTTTCTCTTAAGTTAAACTTGTTTCTTTGGTCCAATGTTAGCCTAAAGCACAGTCTGGGCTTAAAGTTGGTTGTTAGGACTGTCTCTAAAAGCCCGAACCGCTCAGTGATGCTGTTTGAAGTTTGATCATAGGATAGCAAGTATTCCAGCCATCCATTTTTTTATTAACCACTTATCCAATTCAGGATTGTGGGGAGGCTGGAGACTATCCAAGCTGTTATAGGGCAAAAGGCAGCACACACCCTGGACAGGTTGCCAGTCTGTCCTAGGGTGACAGACAACCATGCACACCTATGACAAATTTAGAATCACCAGCAACCAGACAAGCATGTCTTCAGACTGTGGGAGGAAGCCAGAGTCATGAACCCACACAGGCACAGGGAGAACATACAGGCTCCACACAGAAAAGCCCCAGTCAGCCAGTGGATGCTAACCACTACATCACCATGCTGCCTGGAATAGCAAATACTAGCTAATAATCAAGAAGTTAAGAGTGTAACAGAGAGTGAAGAGCAGTTAGAGGGACACATTTTCTTCATCTTTTCTTTATGCAGTTTATATGGATAAAAGTTTACACGTCCTGTGGACAGGAGTATCCCCGCAGGCTGATTTCCTGATTGAAATAAATGATGGGTGAATTTCTTAAGCTGCTGCACTCCAGCTCACTGTGAAACTGTTAAAATACCTCAATGAAACAGAACCACTGTCAAGAATAGGCTCATGTTTTTAAAGTCTGGTCACCATATGAATGTTCAAACATCTTGTTGTAATTGCTCTAAATATTTTTACTGGTCATGCTAATCCACAGTCATCTGTCTGTGAAAAAAGTACATTTTGCAGTTTATTTGACTTAATATTCACCTTCAGGAGTTTATATTAGATGTTTGGAAACACAAATCAATCTCTGTGCTTATCTTTTTATGGTAGGTTGCTGTAAACAAGGCCTAAAATTAAACTCCCACTCACACAACAGTGCTGTGAAAAGGTTTCAGCATAAAGAGCTACATTTTTAGCAACAGTGGAGAATTTGTTTTATTTAGTGTTTTAATCAATTTACCTAAACCTGAGGCAGTTCTATTTTCTTACAGATGGTTAAGAGTTTTTTTGTTTTTTAAAATATTTTTTTAAAATATCTGTTCATTTCAGTGTGCATACATTTGCAGGTCTTTATAGTTTGAGTTAGAGTCCATGCATTTACACCTCTAGTAGCAGTAGTTTGCCTTGTCTTGTGCCCCCAAAATTTAAAACAATGCTTTTATTTTTGAATCCTATAAAATCCTATAATATAAATATAAATATATAATATATATAAATATATAATATAAATCCTATAAATTTTAGCAAAATGGATAGAGCTCAAAAGTCACTTTACACTTGTTAAAAATTCTTTTTTTTTTTGTTTTGTTTTTTTCGCACATGCCCATACAATCATGAAGTAGAGTACTAAGGAAGAGAAAAGAAAAGTGACAAAGCATTGTGTGATGTTTTTATGTCCTTAGGTGTCATTTTGGTTTTTCATCCGAGTGACTTTTTTTTCCCAGCAGTGCTGCCAAGCAACGGGAAATTTTTCAGTAATCAATGTTCAGAACAAAAAGTAGTACAGAGTGTCTCAGTAAAACATAGGAGCAGGCTTAAGCTTTATCAGTGGGCAAATTAATACCACTAGACAGGTCTTATTCCCCCTGCCCTCTGTGACTTTGTCGTGGTAAAAGACCTAAAAACTAGCCTTTTAATGAGATTAAGAAAGTCCACAGAGTCCTGTGATAGGTTATGCAACATCAATGGGAAGCGGTGGGATTAGTGGTGCACACATCCTGGGGGTAATATTTACGCAGAATGCAGTTTTATGTGTCGGATGTTAGGCTGCGCGGTGCAGTTTACAAAGTCAGATTGCTTCAACCATTTTAAGCCATTTTTATTTGCTGTTGTCAGAAAAACAAGTTCACATATTTCAGTGTTTTTAAAAAACTTTAATGACTTGGTTTTAATCTTTTCTGTACTTGCATGTGCACACCCACTCACACAGGCAGTATAACACCCACAGTGGAGCTGAATGGTCTGGCTATGAAGAGAGGGGAACCGGCTATCTACAGGCCTTTGGATCCCAAGCCAATGCCCAACTACAGAGCTAATTACAACTTCAGAGGGATGTTTAACCAAAGGTGAGCCCCCAAAAATGAACTGATCCAGTTGGCACAGCTGTTATTTATTTTAGCTTTAAAGCTACTTGGGGATAATGGCTTATTTTTCGATCCTTGAAGACAGGGTGAAATAATTCTTGAGAATATGAAGGACTATTTTCTAAAGTAAAGTCCTTACCCCAAAAGTTTTGGACTGTGTCAGTACTAAGATGGATATAGCTAAAAATGCTCTGTGCGTAATAACATGCGTCAACACAAACTGTTTCTGGTCATTTTAGTAAAGACCTCACTCCACACTAATAACAACACTAGCAAAAAAAAAAAAAAAAGCCTTTTGTACTTGGAATAAAAACCAAAATTTACGGTGTAGATTTTTTTTTTTTTTACCAAAAACTGACTTACAGTTTGTAACAACAGGATATGCTTGCAGATCATAATGCAGCAGCCTTTCCTTTATCCGTGCACCAAGTGTAACATTTCTCTTTGTTGTGGTTGTTGAGAAATGGCAGTAATATACAGAGGATGAGCGGGTCTTTGACATTCAGCTGACTTAGTGTGGACATGGTCTTGATAAATTTTAGATAATCTCAAACAGTATTGTTTCTTTGATCCCAACTGGCTTAAATGTGTGTCAGACATGGCTCTCCGCTCCACATGTTTTCTAAACTGATGAACGTGGTGCCCTCATGGGTTCCCTTTACACTCAGTCTCTGTCAACTTTCTTTCAGTTTTTTTTTTTTTTTTCCTTTGCTGGAGCCATCCGGCCATTTCCAAAACTCCGTAAAAACGCCACAGAGGTGCAATTAATGACCTCCTCTCCCCCATGAGAGGAATGCTTCTTAGGACTGTGGATTTGTTGGGCAAATCCAGGTAGATATGCTGTTGCTCCCAGCCATTTTAAGGGTTAAATATACCAAATGGTACATCTGTTTCCTATGTATTGGACAGTGCATAAATTGTGTGTTTGGTTTTTAGTTTTATCCTACAAGCATATCTTCATCACAGTTTTATTGAAATGTCAACTTAGTATAAATATTAAATTTAGTTATATTAATTAGTGTCCTAAATGCTATATTAGTTTAAATACAAACACAAGGTGACATATGTTATGCTTACAACTTAACAGAAGTTGACTTATGCGGCTCCAGAGAGTGCACTGTTCCTGATAAAGCTGGTATTCATTTAGAGTTGTTTGACATATTTGGAGTCAATTTCAGGAAACATTATAATCCCCTCAAGGTGGCAGTGTTTCCTCATCTAAAATCCCATATCGCTTCTTTCTAAAGGTGACTTAGAGCCCATTTTGTAACCTGTAAGTTAGGAATGGAGAATTTATGAAAGGTTTTATATATATATATATATATATATATATATATATATATATATATATATATAAGAATTTTGAATTAACATCTTCAATATTACAGCAGTAAACACAGTGTAATGTAACAGAAGAATAGATTTTTTTTTTTTTTCCATCTATATTTTGGCTCATTAATGTCATAAAGTGCAGTATTCTACCATCAGTTCTGCTGAGTGCAATTTATTTTTAAAATGCCCGAAAAAAGTCAGTCAATCAATTGCAGTGTTGGGTAACTGAGTGTAGTCAGCAGACAGTCTAGCATCTGGCTCACATCTTCTACTATTTGATCCATGCAGGAGCAAACAGGGGTGAAAGATAAATGTGTTTGGGGTAGAGGAGAAAATCTGTTTTCCAGCATCTGTCTGTCAATGTCATATGTCACAGTGAGGAGACAGGCAGTGTCTATTCCTCATGGTGTGTTTTGTTTTCTTATGGCACTTTGTAAAGGAAGCAGAAAGGGGGTTGGAGGATGTGTGTGTGTCTCAAACAGAAATGACATAAGAAAGGCATTTATTATTCCAAGGTCACTTATGTTTTCACGAGGTCTCTTTCTTTCAGTGTAGTCAAGCCCCGATTAATGATAGTAAGACCTTCTGAATATGAATTCTGTTACTTAGATGACGAACTATGTGGCAGAGTGACAGGCCATATCCACAATCGGTCACCTTAATGATGGTGCAGGGAAACGGAAGGTTTCCTCATACCCATGCCCTTACCTATTATGATGAATAAGAGTGATCCAAAGTCATGTTGATGGAAAATCTGACCATTAAAAGGGCAGCCTGGCTATGATCTATCAGCACACTAATCACCACCAAGACCAGTATTGATTCATTCAGAAAGTGCCCTGATGAGGAAATACAGCGATAATATGAAATGTGCATTTATCCGCGTCTTAATGAATCTTATTTATGGCGAAGGACTTGTGCATAATTCCTTCCCATCCAAGTCCATCTTTAAATCAGTGATTCATCTCTGTTATCATCCAGACGTGACCACACCATTGTTAATTCCCATTGAACAACAGTGATCATCTCACTCAGTTACTGAGCTGCTATGAAACATGTTTGGAAATTCAGCCCAAGTGATTACCAAAAAATTATCACAGAATAAGGAAAATATTTGTGTTATCATGAAATCTGGTTACATCAACCGTTTTCACGGACAATCCCTAACTTCTGTGTTATCATTGGAACACCTGATTCCAATGAGTCATACTGCACTCTTCCAGTTTATCCACGGCGCTCCCAGCTTTCCTCCTGCTGCTCTGATCTCAGGGGGGCGGGGCGCCTGCATCCTGCATTCTGTCAGAGTTGGAATTTGGATAGGACTTTCCCTGTTAGAGCAAAGCTTAGCAGCTTGAAGCTGCCTACCTCCTCCCAATCCTCATTTGGTTATGACACTAACATCATGTCAGTTGGAAGAACAGTGGGCTGAATGACAGGGGGTGCTTTGCACTGTGACATTTCCTCCTGTGATGATGCTCAGATACCACACTGGCCATTACTGCTTTCTCTGTAGGAAACTGAGAGGAAGAGTGGCTCATGCTTGCTGCAGCAAATTTAACACCTGTTTTAAATTGTACTGGCGGTTCTGCCATTGTATTGCTGTCAATGAAGATCCTATTTGCTTTTAGTGTCCTCCAGCTAATTGGAAAAATGTTCTCTGGTTGTTTTAGTGTCATTGCTCTTACTGACCTTGTTCCCAGTCATAGCAGGCAGTTGTTTTTAGTGGAATAGCTTTGATAAAGCCACTGCATACTATCTGTCCTGCAGACAGTGAGTAGCGAACATAGTAGAGCATTTAGCAGGTAAAAGGGAGTGTGGATACTGGACCTACACAGGGGGTTAAATGGGATGTGCTGTGTGTGGGGCTCTTTGGTTTCAGGGTTGTGGGTGCACATCAGCAATATCAGTTGTCAATGACAGGCAATGCTTTTATGTACAAAGGCCTGCATATGAATTTAAAACAGTTTATAGATGTTAAAGTGTGGACTTATGATAAAACACATTTGGAATAGTGTACGGTACATGGAGATTATTCATTATTAATATTAGTTGGTTATTTGTGCTAATTTTATTTGAAAATTTTTATATAGTTTCATTACATAGTAGGCAAATTTGGCTGCCCTCTTTGAATAGTCCCACAGAGAGTTCCCTTAGCTCATGATACCTCAAAAAAATAACTAATTATAAGGACAATTTGATTTCTGTCTTTTGCTGGGGTGAAAAAGCAAAACAGGCAAACAAAAACTAATACAGTGAAAATTCTGTATATTGATAATTTATCCAGATAATTCTTATGGTACAATAAAATTAATTTTCCTTTTAATAGTCTACTTGTTGCCATATTTTGTAAAAACATTGTTTCAGATCAGCCAGGACATGATGCTGACCGGTGTCAGGTGTAGAAGTAGTAGAAGTGTTATTTACTGTAACCTCCATGTCCATAATTTGTTATAAGTAGACTAATTACTTAAAATGTGTGCAGTACTCTTCCTTTGGAAGAGGTCATATGGATCCTGCTGCTGTGTCATGCTGAAGGTACTTAACACAGCAGAAAGACTCCTACAAACAGCTGGAAGCAACAAATACAACTTTAGGTCCTGTGAAACTTTTGTCAGAACTCAAATTGCATTCAAGGTTTATAAATATTTATATATCAGATATGCCTTTGTATTTTTGTGGTCTGTTCCCCACTCTCAAAAAATGCCGCAAAGCCCACAATTGTTGATTGTCACGTCATGTAAGGGTTGATCACGTTACAGTTGTGCTCCAGACATGTCAATGTAAAATCACTTTCGTGTAAGAACTATATGAAGAGACAGTTGCGGTGGAAGGATACTTGAGTACCCTTCTCATGCCTTCAGGAAAACAGTATAACATGAAACAGTAGTGACAGTGGCACAGACACAAAGGGCGCACACAGACACACAGGTGTACTTTGTCACCTACATTTCTAATTGGGCCAACCTGCCCCACTGAAAAGGCAAATCTGCCCATGAGCGCTTTTCTATTTCATGTCATCTCTTCCACTGTGGCGGTATTAGATATCCTTCAGGGTTCTCTTTGCACACACAGCCATCTTTTTTTCCACTCACTTTCTCCCACTCAGGTTTATTTTTCTATATAGCTCGCTGGAGTTTTAAGTCTCAAACGGCCTATCCGGGACACTGTGTGCTCTTTTGTCCAGTCAGGCATTCCAGATAGAGTTTTCTTACCCATCCTATCAGCACAGCTCCCAAAAGCTAAAGGGAGCTGTCAAAACCCACAAGGTACACTTCAGAGGAATAACTTTTATTGCATTATGTCTTAAAAAATGTTCCACAGATCCATGTGTGTCACTAAATCATAAATTACATAAGTATATAAATTAACATTGGTGACATGCCAGAATGAAGGATAACATGTCCTAATTGCACAAATGGGTGTAAACTCATAAAGCAGTGTTTTATTGAAGAGACTGGGGGTGGAGGAGTGAAATACAGATCCAACATAAACAAATGCTTGGAATGATTTGTGTTCAGCAGACTCACTGACAAAAAAGTCTGGGCTCTCCTTTCATCTCCTTTCCTCTTAGTGGATTTTCTTGTTTGTGTATCCCTGTGTGTGTCCGCCTCTCCTCCTTTTCCACCTTGATGCATTGAATTTAAAAATGGAACTGAGACCATGATGCACAAAGTAGGTTAAATCAGTGGAAGCACATTTCTTAATGCTGCCTTTTAGGAATTTTTTTTTAAATAATTAGACATATTTACAAAGAAGTCACATCTGTGCATTTTTTTTTTTTTTTTGCAAAAACAACACTTGGATCTCTTCTCAGGAAAATGCATGCTTTATTTGCTACAGCACTTATTAGCCTTACCTCCTTGGTAGCTGTGCAGTATCAGTGCTTTGCAGTAAACGTCTGTCAAGAGAAACAGCTGATGTTCCTGACTGTTTGCTGAGTAATTTGGATTGTCCACCATTTATGGCATTAGACACCAGTACTGCATAACACGCATCATAACATCCGCACCCATTGTTGGCATGGATCATCATGGGTTAATGCACATCAGCTCATAGGAAAACATCACTGTCCTACTTTTTGGTGCTGCAGAGCATTAACAGCAGCAGTTTCATTACATTTACCCCTTGTATCAGCAAATTACAGTCCACCCACTGTAGTCTCCAGAGGAACTCCCATAGTGGTTTCTGATCTCATTTAGAGTCTTGGGATTATTTTTTTTACACATTGCCACCAGGATACAGATCGGAAAATTACACTCAAAGCTGTCATACCTATAAGAAGAAGTGTCTCAACTTCCCTTTATAGATAGACATTTTCAGTCCAGTTTATCGTTCAGGAGTACACCCAGATGTCTTAACCTCAGTCTTTGTAGGCGGATAGGTTCCTGTTTCTGGGAAAACAGATTCAAAAGTTTTTAACCACATTTTGAACGAGGTCCACATCACAATCACAGATCATTCTGCTGTGGTTGGATTCGTCACTGGAAGATGTGACGAGGATTACAGATATATCACAAATCTATTACAAATTTATACTTGGTTTAGTTTGACTTGAATCAAGCCAGCAGCAGTTGAAATATGCATCTCCCCCTTTTTAGGACCTGTCATCTTGCATCATTATAATTCTCTTCAGAGCATGCAAAGTCAAAACAGAGTTTGTTTTTCTGAGTTTGTGATTCTGCATTTCAACTTTGGTGGTCCTGCAAGTGGAATCATAGCATCCAGTCTTTATTTTACATCCTGTATAGTTAAGTAATTGATGCTTTGTTTCTTTCTGAGCATAAGCAAACCACAGTTCAGCTAAAAAAAAAAATCAACACATTTAAGCATATGTCAGTGGGATATTTGCTAGTTTGAACATTGTTGTTCTCATCTGTTTGAAAGAGTCAAAGAGGAGCAAGCAATAAAGAGAAATAAACAGAATTAGCTAGATGACAGCCTTTCTTGATAAATTAACTAGTTAGCCTACTGGTAAATCACTAAATTGACTGTTTTTATTTCTTTATTAGTTTATACAAGACAAGAACTGTATAGTACACAAATATTTATATGTATTATATCTTGTCTGATGCCCATTAAAGTCAGAATGCTCAATTAGAGTGCTGCATTGATATTTAGAGGGACTAAATGGAAGAACCGTGCTGCATATTGCTTTTGAGATGTTGATATAAAAATACAAAGTAAAAACTGTTGCAGGCATCATGGCTGACACAGAAACCACATCAATAATAATCTGGCCATAAGAAATTCGTAGTATTTATTTTCAGAAAACAGCACAGGAGAATTTTTTTTAACAAAGCAATTAGTTTTTCCATTTTAATGACAATGAACATAAAACAGCAGGTCACAAAGTAATATTCTTAATGAGGACAGAAGGCTCTGATTTTATACTGCCAGCCATTCCTCTCAGTCAGCCAAGTCTTAACAGTTGGCACTAAAAGGGCACAGGGGCTAAGAAGTGTTACTTGCTGTGTCACATAAATGCACAAGTGGTGTAATTGGTTTGCACACACTAGCAGTCTTCTGTGCTTAAGAAGTCAGAATTATCCACGCAATGCTTATTTTCTGTCAGGTTATTAAAGAATAGACTATTTTCCAGTGGTTGCTTTTATTACTGACCGAATGAATTCGTGCCTCGTTTTTTTGGGGGGGTTTTTTTTGCACATGCCCATTAATATTTTTCCCTGGAGCATAGTACTTATTAGTTACACTACTTTAAGTCTATCATGTGTGGAAACATTACTTGATGCACCACTGCAACTCAGTAATAAAGTTCATCAATAGAGCAGGCAGGACCTACACACAGCTGTGATAGGAGTAGAAGGAGGGCACCAAGACAGCACACTGATTACAGAGCATGCACAAAGAGGGCTTTAATCTCTTGTAGAAAATGAAAACCACAACAGTAAAAACAATGAACACTGTTATTTTTGACAATTTAATTAAAATCAGTCATGAAAGCTTTGTTTTATGCGCTGTGCCTGTTCATTATTCCAGATTAATATCTGCTGTCCGTAAAGTCTGTGATTTGAGTCGTCCATATGAGACACCAGCTGTCTGCAGTACAGAGACACAGCCATGCATTAACGTTGGAGAAATATGAGGGAGGAAATAGATTGCTCCCATGGTGAGCTTTAATGAAAATCTACAGAATGTAAGGTTTGGTTATATTAAATCTCTGATTTAATGGAAGGGAGAGACAAACCAGTTGATGGATCTTGAACAGAAATCTATGGGAAAATTTTTATAACGCTGAAGGTGGCAGTTCCTTGAAATATATTTCACCCCTTCTCCCCAAAGGCCAGCCTTAGGATCACAGAACCTGGAATCATTGAGCCTATTGTCTTAGAGTTGTGAAGCAGTGTACATGCACAGGAGAAGTCAAACTTACGAGGGGGAAAAAGCTTTTTGAACCTTATTTCGGTGGAAAGCCACCAAACCTTTTAAGATTTCTTATCAGAGTTTACTGTTGAGACTTGCTAGACACCTGAGTGATTTGACATGCTGTCAGCTGTCTGTTTGATGTTTTTATATCAAAAGGCAATGATAGTCTAAATTCTGTAACACTGAAGGCCTGACGGCAAATGACAGTGAATCTGTTTACCTCTGTCACAGTTGCCCAATAGAACATCTCACTGAATAACACTTATTGTGACTTTTGCAAAAGTGCCACAGATCTTACACACAGTTTCTCATCATCCCTTTCAGTCTTTGTTTGTACTTTCAAACACCTCTTTCAGCTTTTTTTTTCTTCTTCTGTAAAGTGATAAAACCAAAATGTAAATTTAGACACCGTTTTAAGCTACACCCTTAGCCAAAAGCTTATTTTTCATTTATATGAATTTTGATTGGTTATAAATTGGTACACACATTAGTCACATTTTTGTGTGAGGGTGTAAGCCCTTTCTTGCCAGTTCCATTGACACTTTCAAATCTCTGGGTGTATCTTTGGCTCATTAATGTGGCTGTCATTGTCTTTTTTAGGAAACCACAAAGCGCACAGCCCAGATGGTTACAGATACTAAAAGGTCTAAACTGTTCAAGTGAAAATATTTCATTTACCTAATGGCCAACATAACACTGGACACTTAATTAGGTACACCTTGCTAGTGCTGGGTTGGACCTCCTTTTGCCTTCAGGACTGCCTTAATTCTTCTTGGCATAGATTCAACAAGGTGCTAGAAACATTTCTCAGAAATTTTGGTCCTTACTGACACGATAGCGTCACATATTTGGTGCATGATGCGAACTTCCCATTCCACCACATCCCAAAGTTGCGCTATTGGATTGAGCTCTGGTAACTGTGGAGGCCATTTGAGTACAGTGAACACATTGTCATATTCAAGAAATCAGCTTGAACTTTGTGACTTAGTGTATTATCCTGCTGGAAGCACCCATCAGAAGATGAGTACACATGATCATCAGCAATACTCTGCTAGGCTGTGGTCTTTAAGCGATGCTCAGTTGATACTAAGGGGGTAAAATGTACCAAGAAAATATCCGCCACACCATTACACCGCCACCAGCAGCCTGAACCATAAATACGAGGTAGGATGGATACGTGGCGACTTGAGCCGACTGTTTGTTGCGATTTGGCACTATATAAATAAAATTGAATTGAGTTGAATGGATTCATTCTTTTATGTTGATTATGTCAAATTCTGACACTACCATCTAAGACTCATCAGACCAGGCAAAGTTTTTTCAATCTTCTGTTGTCAAATTTTGGTGAGCATGTGCAAATTGTAGCCTCAGTTTCCTGTTCTTAGCTGACAGGAGTGGCGCCCGGTGTGGTCTTCTGCTGCTATAGCACTTCAGCTTCAAGGTTCGACATGTTTTGTGTTTAGAGATGGTCTTCTGTATACTTTGGTTGTAACAAGTAGTTATCTGAGTTACTGTTACCTATCTTCTGGTCACTGCCAGAGCTGTGTGCCTGATATGACCATATTAATTGTAGCTGCTCTCACTGACATCATACAAAGCCAAGAGGAAAAAAAAACAAAAACGTTTCTATATACATTGACCTCACTGTTTGAAACTTCAATTGTTTCTAATATGAGCATCCACCACCATGTAACAGCATATAGATGACAGAAAATGTGGAAAAAAATAACGGGTCTCCTTTATTTTTTATTTTTATTTATTTTTTTAAGCCTGTCATGTCTGGCATTTTTTCACAATGGGAATGAGGATCTGAATGCACTGATGTACCAAACATATTTGCTTTTACAAGAACAGCTCTATAAGTTTTCTATAGGCTATTCTTGTTAATGTTTGTATTTTTATTTATTTATTTTTATATTTAGTTATTTATGCCAGGTCTGACAGGCAACAAGGAAAGGGCAAGAACAGGGGCGGGGGCGGAGTAGCGGGTCTCTTTTAAACAGCAACAATAGTACAACTTAACTGTCCCAGCAGTTTTAGATGCATTACAAATAATACAAATACTTGCATATAAACTGCTCAAAAAAAGAAAGGTATACGTTTTAATCAAAGTATACCATCAGGTTAATTAAACTTCTGGGATACTGATCTGATCATTTAAGTAGCAGAGGGTGCACTAGAGGGGCAACAATGAGAGAACCCCTAAAACAGGAATGGTTTTATAGGTGGAAGCCACTGACATTTTTTCCCCTCCTCATCCTTTCTGTGTTTTTTTTTTAAGTGTAGTTTTGCCTTTGACTAGGGTCAGTGTCTCTACTGGTAGCATGAGGTGATACCTGGACCCTACAGAGGTTGCTCGGTCCAACTCCTCCAAGATGGCACATCAATACATACCATTGCCATAAAGTTTGCCGTGTCTCCCAGGACAGTGTCAAGGGCATGGGGGAGATTCCAGGAGACAGGCAGTTAAGCCGTATAAGGTCCTTAACCCATCAGTAGGAGTGGCATCTGCTCTGAGGAACAGGATGAGAACTGCCAGAACCCTACAAAATGACCTCCAGCAGGCCACTTGTGTGAATGTCTCTGACCAAACAAACAGAAACAGATTTCACGAGGGTGACCTAAGGGCCTGACATCCTGTAGTGGGCCCTGTGCTCACTGCCCAGCACCGTGGAGCCTGATTGGCATTTGCAATGGATATCCAGAATTGGCAGCTCCACCACTGGTGCCCTGTGCTTTTCACAGATGAGAGCAGGTTTACCCTGAGCACAGATCAGGGTTCTAGCCAGAAAAAATTCACTGCCCCGTGACGGCAGTATCTGAGGATCAGACAATTGGGGACTCCCTTGACCCTGGGCGACCACTTGCTAGTGCTAACCCACTGACCCGCTGTCAGACCCAATGCTGGTGCAGTGGGTTCTGGGTTCCTTCTCGTGCATAACAATGCCTGCTCTCATATGGTGAGAGTATGCTGGATGATGAAAGAATTGATACCACTGACTGGTCCCCACGCTTGCCAGACCTAAATCCAATAGAGCACCTCTGGGACATTATGTTTCAGTCCATCTGATGCTGCACCTCCGACTGTCCCAAACCTTAGTGATGCACTGGTCCAGATCTGGGAGGAGATCCCCCAGGATACCGTCCGTTGTCTCATTAAGAGCATGCCCCAACATTGTCAGACATGCATACAAGCACGTGAGGGCCATACAAGTACCATTTCAACTTTGCTGCAGTAAAATGTTGGCAAAGTGGACTCGCCTTCGCATCATTTTTTTTTCACTTTGATTTTCAGGGTGTCTTTGAATTCAGCTTTCTGTAGGTTGATAATTCTCATTTCCATCAAACAATGTGAAATCCTTTCATTCCTAACACATTACCCAGTCTGTATCAGTATAGATATCCATCATGACCCCTCCATTGAGATCTGATGTGGTTTCAAAGAGTTAATTTAATTTCTCTGAGTAGTGTATAATAAAAATCCCAGTAATATTGCATACAAGCTATTAAAAAAAGAAGAAATTGGATATTGGACATGATCATATGTGGGTTAAACAATCTTCATCAATCTTTGTTTTTGTGTTTCGTGTACAGGGGCTCCAGAAACCATGCTTAATGAGCAATTAGAGCCAAAATAATACTTTCATTTGGAACCACTCCTCTACCATCACACTGGATCTTATTCTCCCATGTGGATTAGTGGTTTGCAACCCCATACAGGGTCCAAGGAACTTTTAATACACAACCGAACACCATGACACTTGATGTTTTGAAAACTGTGTTTACTTGACAACATGGGCTATTTTCTCACACTGCTTTGCATTTTGCATGTGCAATCGCGTGAGGCTGAAGGGAAGGAGCGCAATCAATGATGGACACAGGGAATGAAGTATGGAAGTTGGGAGGGAGAGAAAACAAGTAAAGGTCTGGCAGGAGTTTGGAAGAAAATGCAGCTGGTGGAGGAGTGAGTCTATCCAAGTTTTTGTATTTTTTTCTCCCCCCCAGATCTCTGTCACCCTTTTGCTTCCACTACAGTCCCATCCCCCTTAAAAAGCTGTGTGTGTGTGTGTGTAACTGTGGTTTCATACATACCACTTTTCATGTTTGCATGTGTGTTTAGCACATCTTGGTGTTAAAGCTCAGTGACCCTGCAAGACAAGTAGGCCAGTACCCTCCCTCATTCATGCTTTGTTATTTATCTGTGTCTGATGGGCCCACTTTTTCCTCACTGCTGCATTTTGTTGTAGCAGAATTCACACCTTTTCATCCAGTATTCAAGAGGAACACATAAAGAATGCTTTACTTACTTTAACGTATCTGGTAGTGGGGTAAATGGAATGGGTCTCAATATTTTTCCTTTGTTAAAACAGACTTGTTTTGTTTTTCATTGACTATGCTTAAGTTATAAAAAATACTGAGGTCAATGTATGTGCAAGCATCGTTGAACCAAAAGCTCAGGCTTCCAAATTCTCTAAAGTGATTTTCAGGGAGTTTTTTTCTACCCTTGGCTCTCAGTGATGTCAGTGAGAGCAAATATTCCTAAAGGGCTCATTATGGTCACCCCATTGGTTGTGTTGTGAACCAGCTGTGATTGCCCCCGCCACCATTTCTACTGGTGCTGAGGTTGCTGTAGACTTGCTGCTGTGAGCACAGAAGCCCCACCCATGTCTTGTCAAAACCTTGTTTGTGAGGGGCAGCCAGTCAGATGAAAGTTGGCCAAAAACCAGGTCCAATAGTGGATGAACTGAGCGGCTGCACAAAGGCGCGGTTTGAATTAAATAATGTTTATTTTGAAGTGTGACTGATGCAAAGCTACTTAATTAGAATCCAGTAATTATTCTGGAAACAAGCGTAATACATCCCCTATGAATAAGAGTCTCCACCAAAGAATAACTTTCTGTCTCTGTTAATAGACAATCTGCTAATACCGTGTAAAGGCTGTGTTTGCTGTCATAGTAGCTTCAACTCATCATGTCATGGATTCCAAAAGATACTGTAAATATTCTTTTGAATTTCTGGTGCATACTAACATGACAGCATCACTTCCTTTCTGCAGAGTCGTCAGCTGCATTTTTGTGCTATGTCCCAAAGGTGTTCTTTTGGATTCAAATCCTGGACAAAACTCATCCTTTATAGACTTGTGAAATCCTTATCAGCGGTTTTCACTGAGAAAAAGGTCATTGAGGAAGAGTTCCACGGAGTCCACACAGTAAATGTTTTTTTGCCATAGTTTAGAGGTTAACACATTTGCCTAACATGCAAAAAAGTTCCCTGGTTCAAGACCAGGAGGAGATGCATAATCAAAAGCACCCAACAGCATAGATGACACAGATTAGTAAAATGTTTGAGGTGGTATGTGCTTTTTTGGTTTTTCTCACTCCCACTATAAGTCAGACAGTAATTAAGCTATCTTGAATTACATTATTGACATTATTGATTTTTTTTTTTTTTTTTTTTTTTTTTTAGATTTAATAACATTTGAATGCCATTTGCAACAGTTATAATAAATAATATTGTTTTGTACTCCCATAGTTTCATGGGTGTCCTAAATTTAATAACACCTAACTTGAAAAATGAAAATTAGCTTTAAGTATAATACATTTTCATTAAATATCTTCATATCCTGTGGTACAAGGCCCTGTGACAGTGGTATTTTTCTGTGGGTGAGTGTGTGAATATTGATGCAGCCAGTGTAATAAATATGACTTACCTTGTTTCTGTGAAGGATTTTTTCATTGATGGCATTTTGGCCTCATTTACACAATTATCATCAAATTTTAATCTGCCCAGCACACATTTCTTCAGGTACTTGCAGGCTAGACACTTTATCAATAGGCATTTCCCTGACTCTCCCAATGTCCCCGCCACTACTATCATTGATTCTATAATGGAAATCAAACCTTTTTCTAAGGGCGCAATATCAAAAATCTATAATTTCCTACTTTCTAATTTTTCAGTAACATCTGATTACCCTCGCATTACTTGGTCCAAGGAACTCACATGTTTCTGACTTGCCCTTTCTTATCCGCGTTTTGGGATTCAGTTTTTGATTCATTTTCAGCTGTTGTGTCTGTTAGAGTTCCATGCTCCCCTCTGATGGCTCTGTTTGTGATTCTCCCTGATGGACACTCTTTACCCTCCCACTTTGTCAAACTTGTAGCTTTCCTTACGTTGCTAGTTGCTTCTTATGCATTGGAAGGATCCACACCCACCCACTCACTCACGTTGGATAAAAGATGCTCTTTTCTTTATGAAACTGGAGAAAATAAAATATTCTCTAAGAGGCTTTGACAATACATTTTTTAAAGTTTGGCTGCCCTTTCAGAATCACGTTATCTCACTGACCCTTGAGGTGACCCTGTAACCACAAGGTTTCTCCCTCTTAATCTTTCCCTTTCCCCTCCCCTCTTTCCTTCTGCTCCAGTAATATCCTGTATACCTATGCTCTAATATAGTGTACCTGCAGATTGTATATAAATAATGATTGCAGTAGCACCCCCCCCCCCCTTTTTTTTTTCTTTCTTTCTTTTTTCTTTTTTCCTCTTTTTCTTTTCTTTCTCCTGTTAATGACCCTTTTAATATATATATGTATGTATCAGGGGAGTATGACAACACCCGTTGAAGTTGAAATGTACTCGATTCCCCCGGCGCTGGATGTTGTTGTTTTTTCAGTGTTCCAGTGTTCTTTTTCTACTTGTAAAAATTAATAAATAAATCATATTTTAAAAAATAATTACCTTTCTCATTTCCTTAGACAACTCTCTCCTTAGCTTACTCTGGTCCATGTTCACTGTGGTACACACCATCAACAGTACAGTGACTACTTTTCACCCTTTAAATAGGGTGAAAATCAATAATCAGTAAATTTTTATTTATTATTACTTTTGTCTGTTTCAAGTTATTTCAGTGGCTATTGTGGGTTTTTCTTTCTTTAACAGATGGGTACCGGCAGTTTTGTCCATGCCTGTATAAGGATTTAGAACGCTAATACTTTTCATGCTACTGAAAATGGTTTCCAGGACAAATGTCATGCTGTCATTTATAGTAATAAGTATGACACAAAATCTCCAGTTTCCCAGTAGTCCTGTGTGTGGGCTTAAAAAAACTAGAACCTTTGAATGTGTCTGTCTCGTTTTATGTTCACGCATAAGTCTTTGAATGATTAAGATGAAACGGTAAGAACACATGGCACACATCAAAGAGAGCCACAGGGAAGGTTGTGCCTTCAAAGTCAAATTCATTACTCATTCCCAAATGTTGATGAGTTAACGTTTGATTGAGTTGCAGCATTAGGTGTTCTCTTCCTTGAGTCATACTAGATACGCACATACACACATTTGTTCCATCAGCCGACGTAGTTTTGCTTTTGGGTTTTTTTAAAATAGTTTTTCTGCTCCTTTTGCAGCGTTCTCCACACTCTCCCTACAGGTGTCCTGTTTCAATTTGCTCTCTGTAGAAATAATAATAACAAAAATAATGATTGATAACACAGGTCATGCTGGTTTAGCTGAGGTGTTGCTTTTTAAACACTAATGTGATTTTCCTGCCTTTGTGTGTGTGTATGTGTGTGTGTGCATGCGTGTGTCTTTTTTTGTGTGTGTGTGTATATGTGCTTGCTTGTGTTCTTGGCTTACTTGCTTGTGTGTAAGCCACTACTTTCCCACGTTGCAGAGTCGAGTCTCCCACAGGCATCCCTCCACGTCCCCTTCTCTCTTCTCCCTTTCTTTCCTTCCCTTTTTTCTTCTCTCCTTTAGTCTCACTCCTCTCTCTCTTTCCTACTCCTCTCTCTCTTCCTCTCTGCACCTGTATTCAGTGCTTCAGCCCCAGCTGCTCCCATCTCAGCTCCGCACTTTTGGCTGGAGCCCATGTTGCACTTGGCATGTCCTCTGAGACCCTGGGGCCACACTTGACGTGTGAGGGCCAGGCAGGCCCCCGCCCAGGGAAGGCCCCTGTGGCCAGGAGTTGAGAGCAGACGGATGAGAGGAGGGCTGTGGGCTGGAGGAAAACCTGCTGGAATTCTGGGAGTAATATGCTGACTCATTCTTAGGCCTGCTGAGCAAGACATTAAGAAACGTCAAGAGAAGAAAGGGAAGAAGGGAGGAGATGTTTTTTAAAAAAAAAGGAGAAATGTGTTGCTATAACAGATAGGTTATGTTGAATAATTTTGAAAAGAAGTCCATGGAGGAAAGCTGTAATTCCAAGTCAGTCATGTTGTTGCACGAAGCACACAGTTGAGCTTCATGACAGTGGCGTTTGTTCAGATGCTCTGGATTGAGCCATAAGTAAACGTCATTAAACATCAGTCATCTGTAATAGAAGTATAACCTGTGTGGGAATAATGTTTTTTAAACATTATTCTGGGGCAAAAATCAAGACTTTTACAAGTTTTTATCAGGGTTCATTGTTGAATTTTGAAATAATGAAGTCAAAGTTATGCCTCTCCCACTCATTTCTGGAAAGCATTACTGAGATGGCTGCCAAATGGTTTGAATTTCTTCTAGAAGACCATTGGTTGTGATACTGTAAGTATGGAAGCAGTATTTTTATTGAGTACTGCAAAACAGTTATCAATATTTAGCTTCATAAAAGCTTCAACTTTGAGTTTACTGTTGGTTCTTACTGACGTAAGTAGTTTCTATCAGTTATACTAACGTTAGATTTTCCAGAGTAATGACATCTTGGAATAATTGCTACAGAAGTTGATGATCCCTGAAATCATCAGTCAAGCAGGATGGAAATTAATATTATCTAAAAGTAAGAATGTGTTTGTCACTTGGTTGAAGAGTTGACCACATTCATCCATGCAGAATTATTTTCGACTGAGAAGATACTTTAGGCTACTCCCTTATTTCCACAAGAGGTCACCACAGTGGATGGATCCTCATATTTGATTTGGCACAGATGTTGTACCAGATGCTCTTCCTGACACAGCCCTCCCATTTATCCAAATTTGTGACTGGCACTAGTACACTAGCTTTTCCTCCTCATTTGTGTCTCCTCCTGGTCTTGAACTGGGCATCTTTCACATGTAAAGTTAATATGTTAATGGCTACATCATGGAGCCACTGTTATTTTTCAGAATTTCACATTAGGATGAACCCCCTGATTTTTATTTTTTATTAGGGTTAGGTTAGGTTAGGTTGGCATTTTTTATGAACAATCTTGAAAACTATTGGGTGAATCACCTTAACAAATATCTGATTCCTACAAGGATGAACTCTGACTGAGGTACTTCTCCCCTTCCCCATTGTTTTATTATGGTTATGCACCACTGACCACTGTAAATTGGCCAATCCTTTGGTTTATTGACAGATATTAAACTAATATTGTGCACATGGTAAGCATTATGCCAGCTAAATTAGTCATAACATATGATCTCAGTGGTTAAATTAGAGTATGCACAAGGGGGTATTTGTAGCTTTCATACATATCAAAAACCTGGTGTTGGGTTAGAATTAGCTTAACTTGATACCTTTTCATTTAATGATGTACATGTGTGCAATTTGTTAAGACAGACACTGCAAAAGTTTCCAGTGCATGCTGATTTTTATGTCCAGCATGTTCAAGTTTCTTGGGTTCCCCAAATTCCCACACGCACCCAATCAATTATTATGGCTACAGTGCCAACTAGGATGTTGTGCTGTACTAAATGTGTACACAGAAAAAAGGAAAGCTGTACATCTCTAACGGGAGCTTTAATTTTCTGCAACAAGTTGTTACAAAAATGTCACCATGTTTACTTACTATGGATTGTCATGCTCTGATTAAAAGTTTATTGCTTAACATAAAAATATTAAATACAGTTTGGGAACCAGACTCCAGTTAAGACCCATTTCCATAAATCTTAGCTGCTGCTATCCATTTGTGTCGACCACATATGGTGTCTGTATGTCCTCGTGAGTGTAAGTGTATATTGGCAGAGAAGAAAGCAGGCAGGGCGGCGGATATTAAAAAAAAAAAAAAACCTTCTTGCTTCTCTTATTAGTTTTCCCACTATTTCTCTTTCCTTGTCCTCAGTCCAGCAGACATTCTCAGCCCTTCTCCTACTGACCCAGGAGGGGGGTATCACACACGCAGACCTCTAAATCTGCTCAGTGACAGCTCAGTCCCACTCTGTCAGGACCCAAAGAAAGAGAGAATAATCTATGTTTGGGGCAAGAAGAAAGAGGACAGGATATATGTCCCTGCGCTTTGTTTTGCATGCCTGAGCTGAGATTCAATAGCACTGCATTTTTCAAGTGGTTGGCCAGCAGGCTATTGTGTAGTAATTGACCCTGATGAAGTGGTGGGCCTTTAATTTGGAAATGGTGTAAACGGTGAGAATTGATAACTTGGCTCATTATGTTAGAGCCATTTCCTTCCCTAGAATCTGTTTTTAAGTCAGATGTAAACGTTCATTTAAGGGTAAGGGTAAACACATTGATCATCTAATGTCCTTTAATGTCCACTCCTGATCTGGTATATATTGCACTAACCAGTTTTCTTTATAATGTTTTTATGGTTTGTTTGTTTATTTCAGGTACCATTATCCTGTTCCTAAGATCTTCTATGTGCAGCTGTCTGTAGGGAGTCATGAGTTTATTGGTGAGGGACGCACTCGCCAAGCAGCCAGACACAACGCTGCCATGAAGGCCCTGCAAGCCCTGCGCAATGAGCCCATCCCTGAACGGCCACCACAGGTAGACATACAAGAACACATAAAAACAGGATCTGTCAATGTTTAAGATGCACTTGTTAAGTTCTACTCCTGGAATTCCCATGGGTAGTTTCATTCCACTACTCCTAGGATAAAAACTTGCATTAACTTCTGTCTGAATGTCTTTGTTGAACTTGCATGTGAAAGTTTTTGGGCTACTGGCCACAGCAATACTGTTACCACTCATCTCTGTACTGTGTACTGTGTGAACTCTGTGTATGCAGCTGCAACAATTTGAAAAAATTTAACTAAATATTAATCATCTTGAATTAAGGCTTCAAGTTGATTTACAGGAAATGGTTGTATAATGCTACACTAGGGAAAACAGTGGTTGGACCTTGCGACCTTGTGGAGGGAATTTGCAGTCTCGTTGCTTCGAAGACGGGGACCAGGTTTGCGACCACTCGCAGTCAGTTACCATCACAGCAACTTTGGCATATCAAAACAGTAATCAAATGGCAATAAGATGTAGTCAATTTATTTGTGATAGTAGGGCAAATAACTGTAATAAATCAGGGAAAATTGCAAATCTGTTGCGGTCTACATTGACAGAAGTTCACATTAACTACTGACATTCAGAGTCCAGCCAGAACCTCATAGATTTGAAACAGAGATTCAAAAATTCTTCTAGAAATAGTAATGCAGTTTACCTGCAGCATGACATAGGGCTCAGTAATCTTGCTTTTATATATTTTTATCTCCTGCTGAATTTGTAAGTTTTCTCACCTCCAAAGAAATGAACAGTCTCTAATTTTTATGGTAGTTTGGAAAGAAACAGAATATCAACCAGAAAAGCAGAAATGTAAATGTAGAAAAAAAAAACACATTATATAAATGTTATAAATTGATTTGCATGAGTGAAATAAGTATTCCCTACAACCCAGCCAGAATTCTGGCTCCCAAAGACTGGCTATGTGCCGTATGTGGCACAAAAATTACAATCAGTCAATCAGTTACAGATATTCCTGATTGCAATTCATTATGTGTATAAAGCACTTATGTCCACAGAATCAGTTTTTTCCAATCCAACCTCTCCAGCGCCATAGGCACGACCACAGGGCTGTCAAAAGATGTTACGGACAAGATTGTCGACCTGCAAAAGGCTTACAAGATAATCAGCAAGAGGTTTGGTGAGAAGGTAATGACTATTGGTGCAATTATTTAGAAATGGAAGAAATCTAAAATGACCATCAATTGCCCTCAGTCTAACCCTAACTCCCATGCAAAATCTTGCCTCATGGGGTGATAATGATCATGAGAAAGGTGGTGGCTCATCCCAAAACTACACGGAGAGAGCTTGTTGATGATCTGAAGGCAGCTGGGACCACATTCACCAAGAACACCATTTGTAACACACTGTGTTGCAATGAACTGAAATCCTGCAGTGACTGCAAGGTCCCCCTGCTCAAGAAGGCACATGTACAGGCCTGTCTTAAGTTTGCCAGTGAACATGTAATTGACTCAGAGAAGGCTTGATAGAAAGTGCGGTGCTCAGATGAAACCAAAATTGAGCTAATTGGCATCAGCTCAACTCACTGTGTTTGGAAGAAGAGAAATACTGAGTATGACCCAAAGAACACCATCCCCACAGTGAAGCATGGAGGTGGAAGAATTATGCATTAGGGCTGTTTTTCTGCTAAGGTACAGGAAGATTTCACCCCACTGAGGGGACAATGGATGGGGCCATGTACCATAAAATTTTAGATGAGATCCTCCTTCCCTCAGCCAGAACACTGAAGATAGGTCATGGACGGGTCTTCCAGCACGACAATGACCTAAAACATACCACCAAAGGAACAGCGGAGTGGTTAAAGAAGAAGCACATTAAGGTCATGGAGTGACCTGGCCACCCTCCAGACCACAGTCCTATAGAAAATCTGCAGAGGGAGCTGAAGCTTTGAGTTGCCAAGCAGCAGCCAAGAAGCCTAAAGGATTTAGAGTTTCTGTAAAGAGGAGTGGGCCTAAATCCCTCCTAAGATGTGTGCAAACCTGTGTGTTTTTTTCAGGATTTTGGGATGATATTCTGTCTCTTGCCATTAAAAGGAAACTACTATAAAAACTAGAGTCTGTAAATTTCTTTGAAAGTGAGCAAACTTACAAATTCAGCAAGGGATCAAATAATTATTTCCCCCACTTTTTAACCAGAATACAAAAAGTTATCAACCAGCTGAGTCAAGTACGCTATTGCAAAAAGACATGCTGTATCAGGAGTTGCGCTCATCAGCGCAGACTGATTCAGATTGATTGCAACGTGTTGGCAATCTGTCTGCATTTAAATAAAGGCAGAAATATTTTGCAAGCCTTCACTAGTCTGAGAGTGATGGCAGTCACTCTGGGTCGGGAGACAACTTGTCTCCCACCATGTGACTTGGGCGATCGAATTTGGTCACCCAGAGTTTGAGGGTGTTGCTCGCTCAATCTGTAGGCAACTACTTGCAACCACTGAGTTTTCCTAGTTGCGAGGAGGTTGCCATCGTATTTTTATTCTAGTGTGACTGAACCATAAATCCATATTATTGTTGACTAATGAAGTCAAAGAGCAAAAAACAGCAGTCTGTTCATTCCTACTTAACATGAAAATTGTCATATGATATTCATTTCATCATATGAATTATTTATTTATAACTTTTATAACTTATTTAAAGCAGCATTCATTCTTTAAACATCTTTGTTTTTTTCCTGCAGTTTTCTTGACAGTTACATTCAACTGTGCTTTGATTTGGTTCAGAAGTACGGTTGAGTTTAACAATTGGACAGCAGTGGAAGTCTATGGGAGAGAGGATTAAACTCTGTCAGGCCATTCATTTTGTTATTTTAATGGGATTTGACACTCAGCTTTTTGTGACAAAATGTTTTCAATATTCAATGCACAACTTGTTTTAGTTTCTTTGTCCTTGTTTTGTGGAGTGTATACACAAGGAGTCGGCTTGTACTCGATATCTGGGTATGTTGAAATGAAATGCAATTCATTTTTTAAGCGTGCATGGCTTTAAAAAAGAATTGAAACTAGGAATGTTCAGTACCATGAATTTCCTATCAAACCGATACCAAGTAAAAGCCCATGATAAAAATCTGATACCTGTTCTGTACAACAAGTGTCACTATCAGTATCAGTGTGACTGGTATTGTTTTCACCTAGTGTAGCAGGACCCACCACAAAGGCAGTTTTGAGTACTTTAGTAGGTCTTTATATGGCTCTTTGGAAGTCTGTGGATAGATTTTGTCAGATACAGTCACAAAACTTTGCAGCTTTGACAATCCTTTTTGATATTTCTTCTCTATCAGAGTAATCCAGTGAAAGCTGCCAGTCCAACCAATTATACATAGCAGAAAGGAGCTGTCAGTTAAACTGGCAAACTTAATTTTCTAAAATGCACACAAATACAGTATAAATCGACAGAATTCAGCTTCGAGAGCATTGTGTATGCTTTCCGGCATCCACAGGCACACACTCTTGCACATCTTGAGGCTGCTTTCTAAGGCTTGGCAGAGCTGTCTGCTGATAAATGCTCAGCTTGTTCTTCTATTATTTGCAGCTACATCGACAGCTTTCATCCCACCCATGGTTATAAACACCATCATTAATTAAAAGTCAAGTGCTTTTTCCTTTATTTTGATTTGGTGTTGCTTCAGGGATGCTTCTAAAACATGTTTTGTAGTATTTCTGTAGTTGCTAAGATGAATGCATATCCAGCTTTCATCAGATTGAAACTTACCTCAACTCCAATTACTCCAATGTATAATTTAAGGCCTCCATAGTTTTAGTTTGCACTTGGCAGAGGTTTATTTTTTGTTTCCCTGTTTCTTTTTTTTCTGGCGCTTTTCTTTCTGTCTACTCCCAATGTCATTGTACCTTTCCAAAGTTTCCCTCAGGCATAGCTGTTAACTGTTGTTATCATCTCCCACCGGAAATCAAATTACCCCATATCCTCACAGCCTGGCATCACTGATGGTTATTCAAAACGCTTTGGCTCTTCTCACTTGCCTGCCTTGCTGTCCTGTGGCGTCGGCCTCTATAAATGAGCTCTTTGTTTGCTGCAGCTTCTGAGTCTTGATTTACAAATTGAGGCACATTCTGTCTACAGTATACGTCTTTCATTCTGTCTCTGCATGAGTCTGTGTGATCCTACATGTGTAAGTGTGGACGCCCTCCAGCATGAAGTGTTTCTTTTCACCATGGGCTGTCAAACCTTTATTTTGAGGAAGACCGCAGGTAAATATCAATGACGCTGTAATTAGACTGTTTATACACCAGTGGGGAACACGATGTTTCCACGGGAGTCATGGAGCACCTGTGGTCTTACTGATGAAATATTGAAACGGGTGACTAACTTGTAAATCCCCACCAGAGAATTTACATGCTGCTGAAATACCAAGATTACAATATACAGTACAGTGCAGATGTCTTGCGTCATCCTTCAGTGCTTTGTATTTTGCTGGGAAAATGAGAAATAGATGCAGTGATTTATTGAAACATACAAACATACATGGAAATACAGTATATAAGGCAAAACGGAGTTTGTACAATTCTAATAATCAGTATTTCTAATAATAAGTCAATATTTGTCAGTATATCACCACCTTTATTCTTCAACACAGTCTGAACTCTCTTAGGCAGCTTTTTTGACATTTCTTTAAGTAGTCTTCAGGAATAGCTTTCCAGGCTTCTTGAAGGACTTTCAAAGCTCTTCTTTGGATGCTGGCTTTTGTTCTGTTCTCTCTCAAGATGATCACACGCTGCTTCAATAATGTTGAGATCTGGGCTCTGGGGGAGGCCAGTCCATGACTGATAGTGTTCCACTGTGTGTTCACCTATCCAGGTATGCTTTTAATGCATTGGCATACTGATAAATGAAGGTCTTGTGAGTCAGACACTTTCTGGATGGTATTACATGGTAGATCAAACTCTCACAGTACTTTTCTGGATACATACATTTCGATCCCCAACACCACTGGCTGAAATGCAACCACAAACCATGAGAGTTTTACAGATGGCTGTAGACACTCAGTGTTGTACCTCCTTCCTCAGCTTCCTGAGCCTCTGAAAATGATCAGGTAAAAGGATCGAAAATGAGTGAAAAGCAGCCAATGTCCAAAGACAAACTTTGAAAGGCCTTCAGAAAGCTGGAGAACTATTGCTCAAGACCACTTTTAAAAAATTACAATAAAGTCTTGCTCCTTGAAAGCAAAATACAGTACATTGCCAAAAGTATTTACTCACCTATTCAAATCATTGAATTCAGGTGTTCAAATCACTTCCATGGCCACATATGTATAAAATCTTGGGCATGCAGACTGCTTCTACAAACATTTGTGAAAGAATGGGTCGCTCTCAGAAGCTCAGTGCATTTCAGCGTGGGACTGTGATAGGATGCCACCTGTGCAACAAGTTCAGTTGGGAAATTTCCTCGCTACTAAATATTCCACAGTCAAGTCTCTGGAGCTTGAAAAAAAGGTGACTGAACTGCTTCCAGTCATGTTTTTTTCAAGCTCCAGAGACTACTATGACCTGGATGACTGAGAATCTACACAGATATTCCACAGTCAACTGTTAGTGGTAGTATAACAAAATGGAAGCATTTGGGAATGACAGCATCTCAGCCACGAAATGGTAGACCACGTAAAATGACAGAGCGGTGAAAGCAGATGCTGAGGTGCATAGTGCACAGAGGTCACCAACTTTCTGCAGAGTCAATCGCTACAGACCTCCTAACTTCATGTGGCCTTCAGATTAGCTCAAGAACAGTGTGTAGAGAGCTTCATGGAATGGGTTTCCAGTGGCCGAGCAGCTGCATCCACCCTTTTATCACCAAGCACAATGCAAAGTATTGCATGCAGTGGTGTAAAGAATGCCACCACTGGACTCTAGAACAATGGAGATGTGTTCTCTGGAGTAAGAAACCCTGCTTCTCCATCTGGCCATCCGATAGAAGAGTCTCGGTTTGGCGGTTGCCAGAAGAACGTCACTTGTCTGACTGCATTGCACCAAGTTTGGTGGAGGGAGGATTATGGTGTGGGGGTGTTTTTCAGGAGTTGGGCTCGACCTCTTAGTTCCAGGGAAAAGAACTTTTAGTGCTTCAGCATACCAAGACATTTTAGACAATTTCATGCTCCTGACTTTGTCTGAACAGTTTGGGGATGGTCCCTTCCTGTTTCAACATGACTGTGCACCAGTGCACAAAGCAAGGCCCATAGACAAGGATAAGCGAGTTTGGTGTAGAAGAACTTGACTGGCTTACACGGAGTCCTGACCTCAACCCAGTAGAACACCTTTGGGATGAATTTGAGCACAGACTGCAAGCCAGGTCTTCTCATCCAACATCAGTGTCTGACCTCACAAATTCTGGAAGATTGGTCAAAAAGTTTCATAAACACACTCCTAAACCTTGTGGAAAGCCTTCCCAGAAGAGTTGAAGATGTTATAGCTGCAAAGGGTGGGCTGACGTCATATTAAACCCTAAAGATTAAGAATGGGATTTCACTCAAGTTCATATGCATGTGAAGCCAGATGAGCAAACACTTTTGGCAATATAGTGTATAAAGAACCAAGGGCTGGCTCAAGATTTTGGCACAGTACTGTATGTTAAAAAGTTCCTCTGATAAAAGTTGCATGCTCAAGGTGCAAGCTCTGTAAGAACAGGTGTGCCTTTAATTTTACAGAATTGTATTGTTCATTCATTGAGAGCCTCTTCTTCCTATTCCCCTTTGAAATCAGTTGAGCTTAAATGTAGAAGTGAAATGTTCTCTTCTTTTCATTTAAACAGTGACTTCAAGGTGATTGCTAATATCTCAGCGCCCCGTATGGGTTCTTATTCTTTTCATCCATATGCAGAAGTATTGCTGGAGTCAGAGTTGGCCTTCAATTTGTCTTTGTCACAGGAAGGTTGCCGGATCTGCTTGTCATTCCAGTTTGCACCCAAACGCACACCAAGCAGCTTGTTAATGCCGCTTTAAGATTAATTCAGGCTATTAATCAAATGTATCAAGAATGTACTTTCAAAATGAAAGAGGAAAATGTGATCATGAAAAAAAAAAGAGTCCAAATTAGAAATGAAATGAAAGCAGTGCGAAAAAAATAGAATGAACCCCTTTGCACTGGTTCACTCTCAAGTTTCTCTTATGTCTATGTATTACAGGGCATTCAGTCCATGACTTACGTATTGTATAGTACAATGGTTTTTGTTTATTAGTTAGCTTCGTAGTTGTAAAAGACAAAAAATAAAAACAGATCGGTGTCACCATCTTTTGCTTTTTACCTCAACAGTTCTCTAAGGTTCTCTTGAGAGAGTGAAAGTGTGTCTTTGCAATGCTATTAAAAATGTATTCAATTGTCTCAAATTCACTTCTGATGGGCCTTAAATGTTTTTAGTTAGAGTCCCTCGAGTATTTCCAGCACACAATGATGCTACTTATGACCCCTCTACACATTTTGATCACGGGATCAGAGTCCATCCTTAAGGCCAGTTTATTTTTGAACAGCCAGATTCCAATCAGTAACCAGATCATTTTGTCTTCTCTTCACATTGAAAAACACATTTGGAAAATGTTGTGAAACTTAACAAAATACTTTATTTCATTTTGTCATCAAATTATTTATTTGAAAGGCACATTTGGATATGTATTTTAGTCAATATTTCAGTCTCAAGTTTAGTCCTAAATCTCATTTAAAATTGTGTTTAAAAGGTCTAAAAAAAAAGCTACTGGCCTACAGCTATAAAGTCTTTATACCCGCTTGCATACATTGTTTCCAGGAGAATTTGCTACAGTTTCTGAGTTGCTTCTCTGAGTCACACAGGCCTCAAGATAGGTATGCAACCCCCTTGCAACCTCCAGTTGCTTGGGACAAATGTGTATTTCCCAATCGGTTGGCAAGGGGCTGCTAGAGGTTGCTGCCCATCACTAGGTGAAATCGGTTACGTAAAGGGTGCTGCACCAAAAACCTGTGATCGGGGCCTTACTTGTGTTTAGATTTAAGATCATATACTGTAGAATGAAACTAGAACTAATTGAATACCATGCTAATGTTACTGTGTGATAAACATCTTAGGCTAACACAGAATTAAACTGTATATCTCAGTACAAATTATCCATGCATGCCTCTCACCACCTCTGTGTGTTTGACCCAGTGTGGTAGGTGCAGCAGGACTCTTTCATGTGAATTTCAAGAGATCTCGCAGTGTTAGTCATGTGCCACATCAGGTCATGTACTGAGGCAGGAAAAGGAAAGAATCCAAAGGGAAAGACTGCAGTCATTCAGACTTAATCAGACAAAGACTGAGACAGTCCTCTGTTCTCATAGACAGCTAGCAGCAAAAAGCCCCTTGCTGTATGTTTGGTGACGTGATATCTATGTTGCAAATTAGGTTTTATTATCAGCAGAAGATGCTGTAATGATGGATTCCAATATTTCAATTCAGACCAGTTCAAGAATTCCTGTAAGCTACTTATCACTATATTCGTAATTTGAACACTATTTAACTGACTGAAAGTTCAAGCCACAGTCATCTTATGATAATTCCAGAATTGCTTTATAGATCAACTAGACTTTTTTTTTTTTTGTGAGAGACTGAAATTTCTAGATGTGTGATTCTTCCTGTGAGCTCTAATGCGTTCCCACTGACCTTAAGCTTTTCTTGTTCTCTAGTTTGTCTTGAGAAGGACACAGTTAATAATATTCACAAATGATAAATGATAATTTCACAGCCTGGAACAGAGTGTTGCTATAAAGTATTTCTCATATTTAATGGAAAACCCATTTAAGAGGCCTTCTCACACAGACAGAGGACCACCAGTCATGTCCATGTAAGCAAGTTCTTAATCCCATATCAGATAAGGGTTCTCTCCAGAAAACAGACTAGCTTTGTGGCAGGTTGGCCGACATCCACACTCTTCGTGTGCAGTTCAGTATTATCCATGTTTGATTATGTGCCACAGTTTTGGAGTCATCATTTCTTATGTTTTAACACATTTGGGGGACAAAAAGAAAAATGTATTTTCACATTTCTTTTTCTCTCCAACCTTGTTACAAAAATGTCTGCACGTTGTAGCAGGCCTCATGCCCTTACTCTTGCTATGAATGACTATAGTGAATACTTTTGCTTTACTTAGATCTGATAAGCAAAAAGTCATGTGCTGCACAATGCATGACAAATGGTTCGTACCAAGTGTGTGTCAAAGTGAGAGAAACAGCAAAATTCTAACACTGTTGTTCAGTGGAGATTGTGAAAATAAAAAATAGTTGTCATTTACCTACTGTGTCGCACGACAAACCCTTGTTAAACATTTTCCCTCTTTCAAATGATTTACTTGTTTTCCAGAATCCAGAGGAAAAGGGGGAGACTGAGGAAGGCGCTGATGCCAGTAAATCAGAGATCAGCCTGGTCTATGAAATCGCCCTCAAGAGGAACTTGTCTGTTAATTTTGAGGTGAGAACAATATGAGAAATACCCACAAGGATATGTTCGTGCAATGTTATTATTATTGATACCAAGGGGATTTGGAAGTTCCTTGAAGTAATTACCGAAGCAATCCAGAAGGAAGATAAGCCGTGCAGTGAGAAAATGTGCAAGTAGTCATGACTCAGGATTTGTGTAATGTCAAAGTGCGGGAAGCATTTCTAAAGTTGTTTTCGTCAGTAGCTGCTTGAAAAGATAACATGCCGGAAATTGAAAGAGTCACACTGGGAATCCTCCAATAAAGATGAAATTAGATATTTAAGGATGCACATTTCCTTTATTTGTACTTCAGTGAGCTCAGTTATCTTAGTGAGACTCATATTAAATATGAGAGTGTGTTTCACTGTGGTTGTGTAATTGATTAAGCAAATGGGAACGGGTTCAGCTGTGTGGTGTTGTGACTGGTGACTCAGCTTAGCTGATGCTAATCGAGTACAAACCTCTAAAAGACACTTTAGTCTATTAAATCTCATTTGTATCTGGACACCCACCTCTCTCCCAAAGGCAAAAGGGTTACATAGTACAGCACAATACTAGAAAGCCTTGTTCCATTAATTGATCGCTGCTTTCGCTGAGCGGGCTTTTCTTTGTGCAGGCTTATTGTTAAATTAACTCTAATAACAAAAATTCACATTCAGAATCTGCCTTTTGACTTCCTTGTTTCACTTTCACTCGTTTCATTTAGACATGAAGTATGTTCTACCTGTGTGATCCTTTTATTTGGGGTGGGTGGGGCACTGAATTAATTAATTTCAATTCATCACTGCAAAGGTTCTTCCAGGTGAAAATTTTCAGACTTAAGTAACTTAAATTCAGTTACCTGTTTTCTTTTGTTCTGTTTTAACTTGGTTACTATTAACTGTATTTAAATTTTCTATAATATTTTATTGTAATTATTCCTAGTTTTTATTATTTTGATTGTACAGCATTTTGTGACTACATACCTGTGAGAAGCACTTTATACATAAACTTTTCTTACTCACTACTTACTACTTTCTTCTGCTAAACCAAGCTTCAGTATGCCACCAGAATTCTGTTTTTTGTCATTTAAACAGGAATTATTGCATATATTTCTCAAACATGAATAAGTGTAGTCACTAATTCTGTGGAGTTGGCCCACTTTTGGCTCTACCACAGAGCATGTGTGATCATAGTATTCAGGGATTTTGCTTTTTGTTTAATGCCTGGTATGTAGAGGAAATTAATCTTATGCCGCCTTTGCATTGGCTTTCTTGTTGGCATATTATAGTTTCTGTTTGGTAAGAACGTATTCTTAATCACAGCTGCTTCTGGGAAAAGCTTTTTGCATCAGCTGGTTGCTGGCTTGGAGAGCCTCTAAAACCTGACGTCTATAACTTTAAACAATGTTTTTCACTGACATGATCCAATGGATAAGACGTGGATTAACCCCTTAACTGGCAAGGGCCCGGTGACGGGCCGTTTGTAGTCCCTTTTATATGGCAGGCTAGACCCTCCCATTTTTATTGACACGTCATTCGGCCAATCATGTAACTGGCTGCACCAAATCACCTGACAAAGCTACGTGACGCCCTCTGAGTATTATTGGCTCTGGGAAACCCATTTCTTAACATGATTGGCCGAATGAGGTGTCAGTCAAAATGGGCGGGTCTAGCCTGCCATATAAATGCACTTCATTCGGCCGGCGGACCAGACGCAGCCAGTTAATAGGCTATGAAATGGGTTGTTCAGAGCCAATAATAACCAGAGGGTGTTATGTAGTTTTTGTCAGGTGATTTTTTTGCTGCCAGTTAAGGGGTTAAGTTCCTTGCTAGCTTTGCCTAACAAGATTCCTTCGGATTCTACGGGGAATCCTACCACATATTTTCTGACCATTAGAGTCACTTCACCCAATTTTTTTTGAATCCATGAAGTCTAGTGTGTCCTTGTATGAACCGCTGCTTCAGTGCTCCTTGGCTTTCACCATATCTCAGCTGACTCATCCAATATTCTCTCCCTCATCGCCCCCCCCTTCTTCGTCTGCACTCAGCAAGGTGCCAAAAACAAGAGAGGCTCAGTTTACAATGTGTGCCCCCTCCCTTCCTCTACAGAGTTCCTCCCTTCCACCTCTCCTACATCAGTCCCAAAAATTACAGAAGGCAGTTTCTTGTAGACGCTAGGGGGATATGAAGACGGGGCCGAGAGGAAATGAAATGTAAGGAGAGGAAGGGAGGTAAAGTCTTCTCACTGTGTTGACTTCGTTTGTTAATAAGAATTTACACAACACTGGAAAAAATTATCTGCAAAGCTGTCCAAGCCTCCCTTTTCCCTCCAGTTTTCTACTTCTTTGTTAAAAAAAAAATGCACTTACTCATCAGGGTATGGCATGGCTACCCTGTGTGTCCTACCCTGCATGGACCCTGAGGAATTACACTAGCCTTCCTGGAACTGCTATTAATAATTTTATCCAGCTAAATCTGGATTGACGTGATTCATTATCTGTCATGTCTTTGTCACTGTCAGCAATCATGCCGCTTTCATTTTCAGTCCCTCCAAATTGGAGGCTGAGAGCAGCAGTTTTTAAAAGCCACATTCCTCTGAGCGGTCTCTCCTCTGCTCACTGTCAGTCTGGAGACAGACTGTTCATTACTGCTGTCTGATGAGCAGTAAATCAGTAAATATCATCCATGTGCTTTCTCTCACAAAACGTCTTCTCTTTCACCATCTCTCAACATTTCTGTCAACAGTTCATTTTCTTTGACTATTTCACAAGTTACGAGTTGTGTGTATACAGCGTCTACTGTAAAGAGGCTTCATTATTTAAACCAGGGGGATCAGGTTCATTTTTTTTCTGTGCTACATCAAGAAAAATCTTTACAGGTCAGACTGCAACAAGCAGTAATCAATAAATTTATTAGTTTTTGCAAAGGGTGTGATTGCATACAACAAAATATTTCAGTCTGAGGATTCAAAATTACTGCACAAGCGCAAAAAAAATTGCAGTCTCTCCAATGGCCAAGACTGGTTCCAAAGATGGTTGGGCCTCATAGACTCGCACGTTAAAATGCCCAATTTCAGCCATGAAAATAGGACAAAGACAAAGAGCCATACATCCATATTATATGACCAAAATGAAAAATGAAAAAGAAATACCCATAAGGAAATAAGTAAATGGAGAAAAAAAGAAACAAACATCCATTCATTCGTTCATTCATTCATTCATTCATTCATTCATTCATTCATTCATTCATTCATTCATTCATTCATTCATTCATTTTCTTGTCTTTGAGCTAGGGATGGAGAAAAACACAGAAAGAAACCCCTGATATGATTAATCCAGCTGAGTCACATCACAGAGTTTCTTTGCCTTTTGCCTGTATCCAGAATTTTCCTTGTAAGTAAATAACAGTCATCTTCTCACTAGCTGAAGTAGTTTACAGTTTACAGTAACACACTGGTGAAGGGTAACTAAGTTAAAAAAAAAAAAAAAAAAAAACTCTAATGAGACTGTGAACACCTAAGTCAACAATGCCTTTTATTTAATAATGACACAATAAAATATGCCTATCAGTGCCTTGTTTGACAAGCAGAAACAGAGAGCACTTACGGGTGGATCTACCCTCAATATGTTGAACCATTATTTGCTAGTTCAAGTCTGCTTGAACTGGTGACTTATTCAGTAATTAGACCCTGGTCACAAGACTTTTGGAATTTGTTCTGTATTGGATTTGGTCTATTAGGATGGGAGGGCAGTCTGTCTGGACATGAAACTCCATAATCCATCATACGCGATAATAACTAAAAGAAAAATTAAAATCAGGGAGATGGAAATCCATCCTCTCCCTCTCCTTGCATAACATACCTTCCTCTCTCCCCCATAGTTTTGATTTCTCTTCTGCAGATTCACTTTCATCCGCAGTCTTGCATGCAGTATGCTCTCACTCTGCCACTATGCTGTGGTTGGAGACCAAGTGTGAATTACTGAATTACTCGTCTTTATGGGTGTCATTTTCCACATTCAGTCAATTAAATTCCAACTCAGTTGACAAAGTTTAGCTTTATATCGTTTCCTGCTACATCCTCTTTACTGAATCGTCTTTGATGCAGTCCCCTGCCAAACGCTTAACCTGACACACACAGATGTGTCCCACACAAAACAGTAATGGTCATCTCTCATGTGAATGCCTTTCACAGCAGCCATTTTTTCACATCATCTCATTCCTGCCCTTACTGGGGCATGAAATTACCCATGAGTCATTGCTAGCGAGTGTCTTCTTTCCCATCCTTCAGCAACGATGAGGGTCGTCGCCACCCTGCGAGTCAGTTGGCTCATTTAATCCCCCCGTCAGGCAATATCAAACAGATGTCAGCATCAAAGAGGAACCAATCTATAAATCACAGCTTGTGTGTTGGATCGGAGGCTCCTTTTGAAGGAGGACACAAGAGAAGAGGGTCCGAGCCAAGAACCACCCATCTTACAAGAAACAACTTCCCTCAGGGCTTGTCCATCCACCACTCATTACAAAAGAGCCTTTCTTCCCTTTACCAGTCCCCACTATTGTCCTACCCTGCTCCCATAGCCTCCTCTTCTAGAGTACCTGAGTTCTCGCGTACACAAATCCTCAGACTGCTCAGGGTATTAATGTCTCCATGCGACGCTGGAGACAAGGTCTCCCATGATTGAAAAAGAACAAATAAAAGAGACAAGAAAAGATGGGGACTGAAAAAAATCAACATTGAATTACCGAAGGTTTCCTGTATACAACCTGATCCTTGTCATTAGGTGGGAGATGGGTGTGTTTGTCCGTTTGTTTGCATGTATGTGTGTGTGACTGTGCGTGTAAATGAATGGAAGTGCTGAAATCCCATCGGTGTGGTGCAGATCCCGTGTCGTCTGCCAGGAGACTGACTGCAGCTCGTCTGCCGCCATCCTGTGCCAAGAGTATGTGGCATTGTATGCGTAGATATATACACTTTGTCTCATACTCTTTGTTGACTTACCATACGCATGCGGGCCACATTTGATCTCTTTCTTCCTGTTAGTAACTGCGTGTTTCCAATTTAAATAGCATAGATGAATCATAAGCAAGTGCAACACTTGTCGAGGGCTTATACTGTGGTATTTGTGTGAGTCTGTCCCATGGAAAAGCTGTTATGGATGAGTAAATCAAGAATGCAAAAAAACAGAACACCAACCTGATGCAGAAAGAGCATGTGTATAGTCACAGAACACTTTGACCTTTTCTCTGTAAAAAAATTACTATGATTTCTGGACAAGAAGAGAAGAGACATAACCCACCAAAACCAAAATATTAAAAAAAAAACAAAAAAAAAACAGTTTACTGTTTATTGAGATTATGTGCCAGAATATTCCTTGGCTGACACAACACATTTTGGGAGTCTGACAGTGACTTTTAACAGAGGTTCCTGGAATCAGCACGGTTGGGCGTGTCAGCCACTAACCCAGCAGGATACCTAATTTTCCTGTTACTTAAAGAAAAAATATTTATCTTTCTACGTGTGTTATGTGTGGAAAATGAGCTCCTTTTTTTTTTCAAATCCATTAACCGATGCAAGCTGAAGACTTTTAGGTGTTCTGTGTCATGGACAAGGAAATAGAGGATTACGGAGTGATTAACTAAAAAGATAGAGAAGCGACCAGAACTGAGAAGAGCTGAAGAGGCTTCCTGTCGTTTACATTTGATTATTTATTTCAACTGCGTCAAAGACATGCGTCTGATACATTTAGGTCCTTAAGTATTTGGACAAAGACATAATCTTTATAATTTTATCCATGTATACCATCACAGGTGATGTTAAATCAAATAATATGTGAGTTATGTGAGTGAAGTGCTGAGTTTCAGCTTTAGTTCAGAGGGTTTAACAGAAGTTTTACATTAACTGTTTATGAAGTTGGGCCATTTTTATGCATAGCCCTGCATTTTTAGAGCTTCAAAACTAATTGGACGAGTACTTTTGAGATTCTAGACTTCGGGCATTCAGTTACTGCAAAGGATTTTTATCCAAGTAATAAAAACAGGCCTTATATTTAAAATTATGTTGGTTTTTTCAATTACTTTTGAGCCTGTGAAAATGGGGGACTGCAATTGTGATCAGTTTACATACACATATCACGGGCGTGAATGAACATGAATGTCATGGTAATTTAAGGCTTGAGTTCTTTGAATGATTATGCAGCAGACATCTTTAATGACTTCAAAAAACAAAAAGAATGGGGTGCAGACATGTCCTGTTGGAACACCCAAGTCCATGTCCACGTTTCAACTGTCCAGCTGTTGATTTGAGGTGAAGTTGAAGAATTTGGAGGTAATCTTCTGCTGTTTCTTTTTTACTGGCAAAGAGAAACTACCAGTTACAGTCAATCAACAATGAGAAGTTAATAGGTGTTGGACTTGTCAAATTACAGTATATTTTAGAACCTTCAGCATCATTTATTAAAAGACTTAAGTGAGTGTATGTATAATTTTGACCCTGTGTGGATTAGAGAAAATCCAAAATAAATTCAAACTTGTGCATCCATTTTTTAAGTTATTAAAGATGTATGCTGTAGAATTATTCCACCCCGGAAAAAGAACAGTTCAAAGAAATCATTAAAAGCTCAAAATTACCATGACATACATGCTCATGATGAGTTAATGAAAGCATCTGAACACAACTTTATGTATAAAAAAGGCTGGAATTCCTAAACAGTTAATCCAATACTTTTGTAAAACTCCTTGAATTAAAGCTGAAAGTCATTCAGTTACATCTTAATTGTCTGATTTAAAATCCACTCTGGCGGTGTACAGAGGCAACATTGTTATTGTCCAGATACTTGTGGCCCTACGTACACGTTTCACTGTTAGTCCACTTCTGTTTCCTCAGGGTGACATAATCTTAGCTGAGCAGTGACCAGTGATGTGCATCGTGTCGTCATCGTCAACAGTATCGACAAAAAAAAATTCAGAATCGGGATGCTTCCAGTCCCATTGAATATTGTAATATACAAGAAGCTGCCATGTTACATTTCCCTTTTCTGGTGATGAGCAAGGCCAGAGTAGATCCCCTGGGTTGGAGTGAGTTTGGCTGATAGCTCGGACAGCTAGTGCTCTGAGGCTTCATTACAACACACTGTATGCTCATACTCATTGTGCAGCGATGCTGAGAGGCTAACGGGTTAGCATTGACGAGAAACATGAGGGCCAGTGTATGCTGTGTTAAGAAAATCTTGAAGTCAGTTGGGTATGAATAAAAAAAGCGATGATCGTGTTTGTGAAAAATGTTTTAATCACATCAACATTGTGTGTATCTGCTCTAAGTTTTCTGTGTTACTTGTGGGCACAGTTCTATGCGTGGTATCTGTCTAAATATTCACTAACTTATTTTTCTTTGGACTTGCCTTGTCACTTTAGTTTAATTGAACTAAAATGTTTGTTTTTGTGGGTACAGTGAAGGGTATGGGGGTATGGACACAGTATCCTTTGTTTTCCCTCAAGGTCTGGTATTAGTCTGTGTTGATGTGCGAAGTATTTGAGGAATGCTGTAGGTTCCACTTATCAGTTTAATCTGTTTTATCGGTCACTGGGTTCAAATCAACTGTTGCTAGATTGCATCTGATTGCTACAATTTGTGCTGTCTGCACCACAAATTAAGCTCAAATAAAGAAAATCAGCAGAGAGCGTGGGAGGGGGCTGAAAAATCCAAAGCAGCACACAGCTGCTACAAAAAAAGAGGGGAGAGCAAGGGAGAAAGCCATCAAGCTAGGAACTGATCCACATTAACTGAACATGTAGTGCTGGACCCAGTAAGTGTGTGAAATTTAATTCTTCCTCCAGTATGTTTTCCTATATAAGAACCCCACCTGCTACGCACACGTGCACACACTCGCACACTGTGGTTGGACTTCACAGGAAGTAGATGTGATTGCAGAAGCATGACCTAACGCCAGCCGGTGTTTGTTTTAGGTCTCCCAGGTGACCAGAGGCTAGAGGAAGGAAACTGAGCCTTCATCACTAGAGACTGTCATCTAGGAACATGTTACTTTTCATATGTGTGTTTTGTGCGTCAGTGTTGTTCAGTTCAGAGTGTTTTGTATATGGATAACACACCCGCATATGGGTGGGTAGCAGTGTGACCATCGAGAGCAGATGTTTTGGACCACCTGGTGTAGCTGCTCACAGAAAGCTTTGCACACACTCTCTTATACATATCACGCACAGCAGACCCCCCCCCCCCCCCCCCCCCAAAAAAAAACCCCACACACATTCATTAAAGTTTTTATGATCTTTTGTACTTTATTTCTTTTTTATGAAAAACTCTTCCCATCGTTGTTTCTCCTATAACTTTCCCAGGTGTTGAAGGAGAGTGGTCCCCCACACATGAAAAGCTTCCTGACCCGTGTCACTGTGGGGGAGTTCTCCGCTGAAGGCGAGGGCAACAGTAAGAAGCTGTCAAAGAAGCGCGCCGCTCTGTCCATCCTGCAGGACCTGAAAAAGCTTCCCTCCATACCCACTGTGGAAAAACCCAAGACGCACTACAAGAAACGAACCAAGACCATCCTCAAGGTACTTCAGTAAAGTGAACTCAGCAAGCACAACTGAGTGATGCACGGGAAAGAAAAAAGTTAATGTGAAATATGACAATATAAAAGTCATTCAAAGCATGTGTGAAATATGTTTTCTTCCCTGCTACTTTCCTGTGCTATCCCACTTGTGTCAGTGTTCCTATAATTTTGTTTCCATTCACTTATTTACATTATGAACAAAGACACACGCACCTGCTATCACGGAAGCTCATCAGAATAAGTGATTAGTACAAGTGATTGCGATTGTCTTCTTTTCTTCCTAGACAGGACCAGACTATGGACAGGGCATGAACCCAATCAGCCGTCTAGCCCAGATCCAGCAGGCCAAAAAGGAGAAGGAGCCCGAGTACCTGCTACTCTCAGAGAGAGGGATGCCCCGACGTCGGGAGTTCATCATGCAGGTAAGAAAAGACATTCCCAAACAAGGATTTTGAAAGGTTTTAGCAAACCCTACGATGTCCAGCAAATACCAAACCACTTTCTCAAATTAAGGTAATAATTAACAGCAGACCAGACACCAAGAATACATTGTAGACATTTAACCCACCTTGTCTCAATCCACTAACTCCACTATTACCACCTGCAGCTTAAAACTTATGCTTCTTAATGTTAGATATTTATTATAAGACATTTATTTGTAATGACATCATTATTAGTAATAAACTGGATTTTATGCTTCTAACTGGTAACACAGCTGATTGAAACACCGCCCACTAATTATAGTTTTGAATATTGCATTCATACAAACAGGCGGGTGTGGGCGGCATGGGTTCGAGTCCCGGCCTGTCACCAATTTGTCCGCGTGTCTTCCCCTGTATCTTTCCCCCATTTCCTGTCTCCCTCCACTGCCGATAAAAGCTGCTGTGGCCAAAAATGCAAATAAAACAAACAAACAAAAAAAGCAGCGGCCTGAGTCCTTACACATGTGAAGAAATTTGAACATGTTACTCCAGTACTGAAGTCATTGGCTCCTAGTCCAATATAGAATTACCTTTAAAATCCTTCTATTAGTTCATAAAGCACTCAATGGTTTGGCCCCCAGTACATCTCTGACTTGTTAAGTGTCTGTAACAACTCTTCAGGTCATCAGGTGTAGATCTTTTAACTGTTCCCAGAATTAGTGTGTTGAGGATGCTTTCAGTTACTGTGGTCCTGTTCTTTGGAAGAAGTTGCTGCCGGCCTGAGATCAATTACAACTTTGTCTACATTCAGAAACTAACTCAAAACCTTTTTATTCTCACAGGCTTACATTTAATAACGCACGCGAGTGTGTGTGTGTGTGTGTGTGTGTATCTTTCTGTACTAGCCCATTCTGGGTAAGTGTGTCAAGGTACTGAATGTTCACTTTATTATTTCTCTGTAGACTTTTGCTGTTTTTATTGCCTTAAGACATAGTAGACCTACATACATAGAGTTTTATGTTTTTATCTTTCATGTTAAGCATGTTGAGTTTACATGTAATGAGATGCACTGTATAATTAAAATTGCCATTGCTACTGCCAATGTGGCCTGTTCTAAATTAAGTAGGCTTAAGGAAGTAAAAAGAATAAGGTTATATATGTCAGAGAAGTAAAGGAGCTTAGCTAATATCTGCTGAATTCTGGTCTGCTACATACATCAAAGCATGGCTATATGTGGATAAAGGTGCAAGAAATACACGAGGTTTCTTAGGTTCCCCTGGGGATTATGATCCCGAACTGCAGTAGCGTGACAGCTCTGCTATATTCAAACAAAGGCCTTTTTGAACAGCCTGCTAATGTCCAGAAACAAACTATTCCCTTTCTGGACCACTGACCAGCTTTGTCCTTTCAAGTGTGGAGCCTGTTTCTGGTTTTGCCTCTGCAGTATTTTTTATTAACTATGTCAAAGGAAGAAAAAAAAAGGTTGTTGGTTAATGTTTAGTCACCACAAAACATGTAAAGATTTAATCCATTTGGTGCAAATCTGGTTATTATGTGAGGAACAGGTGGTAGTATAGTTGAAATCTTAAAGTTTGTTTTCATTCTGACTGCATTTAAAAGATGGATTATAATTATGAATTTTCTTCAGTATGCTGTTAGTACCTTGGACCTGCTCATGTTTCCTTTCACTGATTTCTCTTCTTCTCTTTGTCTCTCATGCCCGTCATTCCTTTCTGAAATGTTCTGTTTAACATTTATTATTTTTATAGATGACGTTAAAGCTTAGAATAGATGAACATTCATCTATACAGCCCTGTTTCCATCACCGGAGCAGCCAACTTTTTTATGCTATCACATTTCAAGTTGTCGGTTACTAATAAAGACGATGCGAAGTCTATTTTCTGTACCGCCGGAAGGTATGAGAATGTGGCTGTGTATTAAGGAGCTAGTATTCATAAAATTTTGCTTTTCTCTGGGAGCTGCAACCTTTACCCTTTAACTTAGTTATGGGTGATTTAGTGTTTATTGCTAGCCCAGTAAACAGAGTAGGATCTTTGTGTGAGGAAAGAATCTCATCAGCTACCACTGTTGTCTCACTCAGAGTTGTTTATCCTATTTGAGGTCATGCATAAAAACCACAGGAGAAGAAAAACGATTTTGTGTCTCCAAGTTATTGCAAATCTGTCAGTTAGTACACTGTGTGGTTTAGGCTTGGAATTTGCTCTCTCTAACTTACCTGCATTACAAATATTAAAATAATTAATGTTAAAATAAACAAAAATCTTGAAAAATCACTTGTTCATTTTAAAAGGAAAACGTGAACTTATCATTTAGATGTAATATTTTAAAAATGTTCCTAGTAAGCTCTCATAAATCAGTCAAGCAGATTATGTAGAATTGGGAATCCATACAGTGTTATGGTTCAGTAATCATATATTCACAACACAACAACTCTGCAGTACAAAGACAATCTTTATCAGTACATTGTGATACTTTTTTAACAGAAGAAGGAGAAATTGTGTGTTTGTGTGTTATAGTTCTAACCCCTAACCCTAACCACTTTTAATGAGTCGCTTCATTTAATTTGCTCTCTGATGTTTCCCCTGCTGTCCATGCCGCCTGACACTTTCCCCTGAGTTTCTTAATCTTAACTTCATATATTAAGCCGTTACAGCCAGTTTACAGTCGGCTAAGAGCGTTTTCATGAGAATATTGATATTTGGCATCAGTGCATTGATAGCATATTACATGAGGAAGTGATTAGTTATATTGCTGTTTTGATATTCTGTCCCAACCTTAATGTAAAAAAAATATCGGCATACTGTGAACCATGCAAAAGTATAACTTAGTGTGCTGCTTGACCTTTAGTTATTGTTTCAGGGGCGATGACAAAAATAGGTATTTTAAAATTTTCTAAGATAGCCAGACCTTCTTAATTCATTTGTACAAGGCACTTCTAAATTTGTTCGTAGAGTATGAACAAAGTCATGTACAAAAATATCGATGAAATACTGATTGTTCGTGTGCATGGTTTGAGCAGATTTCCTTTTGGTCATTATTTACAGTTTTCCCAAACACCACAAGCCAAAATAAAATAAAAAAGCCCAGAAAACAAAATAATAAATCAAAAAGTGTAGGCCTTAATCTTTTAGTCAAATATTTCCCAGTATTGCTTATCTTATCTCACCTCACCTTACCTTATCTTACCTTGTCGTCACTTACAAATTTATTGGCACTATCCCGCAAGAATCTGAGTTTTTTATTTTGACGCATGGCGGTACATAGATTGTATGCAGATTGCACAAGCCTCTTTGTTTAGATTGTGAGTCTGATTGACTAACATGCACACAGTGGTAAGTACAAAATAAGCAGGTGTGCAGGTTTCATAAATTTGACACCTAAATGCTCCAGACCAGCAAACATCCGCTTTTATAGAGGTGCTCACACTTGCTGTTGATCAGTTAATCAAGCATTTGCATTAAACATTTGATTATCAGCACCTGACTGCAACTTACGCTCTAAATTCCTATAGAAGCAGTAATGGTGTACTTTTCACAGGACTGTAGCTTTGTAGGTTAAATGAAACAAACTAACAAAGCTGGTATAATGCAGTTTGTTTTCTTATTTATGCACACCATCAGAGATTGTGCAGGCTGTCTCTCTCAGTCAAACTCTCTTTTTTAGTCTCTCGTTCCATAATCCTTTTCTTTCATGTGAAGAACAGAGCTTCTCTTAGCATCAGGCCGTAATTCAGCCTCAAACCTATTCTCCATGCCTCTTTGATACACACATTAGTCCCTGTGAGTGTGTGCGTTCTTTTGTGCAGTCCACTCCATCTTCTAAAATTTCCACATTGTTTCCTTTGGTAAGCAGAAGGGCTCAAATGAGTCTCTGTTTTCGTACCATTTGTCTGAAGCCATCACTACAGAAAGGGCTCCACCTTTTGTCAAATGCCTTTTCAGGAGCTGCTCATCGTCTGAATTTTGATAAAAGAGTGATTGTGTTTGTTTAGTGATTGAAGAATTTATTGAGGTCTTCCTTCCTTCTCCTTCTGTTGTGACCTTCACGATGTATTCAGATGAGTACTTAGTGAGCATGTCAGACCACTTTGAGTGAGTGCGCTGAGGCCTGGCAGTTCACAGGCTTTGGCTTCCAGAATGTTATTTGTACAGTGTAATTGTCTGTTTGGATAACATAACGACGTCTGATATTCTCTTGGAAATTTCTGCTTACATTCTGTGTGGACAGATTTAATGTTTTGGGATTACTGAAAAACAAACACTTCACTCAGATTCTTTTTGTGCAGTGTGCACTGCATGGCTGCCTCAGCTCAGAAAATGAGTGAAAATATTTTTTTTTTCTTTAGTAAGAAACAATTATATGTGGTCACAACAGGATGCATCAGTAAAGCCAGAATGTTCAGTTGTGAACCTGAAAATGTTGTGACTGTGTGTGCTGGTTTTTTTATATGTGTGTATGTGTGTTTTCATCCATGCACGTGCAGGTGAAGGTGAATAATGAGGTTGCCACGGGAACAGGGCCCAACAAGAAGGTGGCGAAGCGGAATGCAGCTGAGGCTATGCTGCTACAGCTGGGATACAAGGCCTCCACGGTGCCTCAGAACCCCGCTGAGGTAAAAATTTGACAACAATCCTCCAGCTTGCCTACCCCAGCTTGTATATTTCATATCCATTTTATATACACAAGCCTCCCACTTTGCTGCGCAACTGTTTATTTTACCTCCTGACTGGTAGTAGTTGTATATTGTTGAATGTTGAATTAAATTTTTTTAAATATTGTACATGATTAATTATCCAGAAGTTTTTGTTCTGAGTAGTTGCAGTTTTAGAAATGTAAATATTCCCAGGACTGACATCTTTATATGTATGAATGTTTTTTTTGTTTGTTTTCATAACATTGATTTAATTTGATTGTGTTTCATAAATAAGAGCTACAGATCACATTTGCATCTGATTTTTTGCAGGTGCTAAAATGAAAACATGTTAACCTGCTGAAGAGGTGGTACATACTGTATATACTCACCATACACTTTATTGGGTTCATCCCCATTCTGATGCCCAGTTTGAACTTCAGCAGGTTGTCTTGATCATATAGATCTACATGCCTAAATGCACTGAGCTGTTGCCATGAATTTACATCTGTTGCCATCCAAGCGTCTGGACCGCGAGGGCAGCAGTCTAAGCAGAGACGCCCAGACAACACTTTTCATTTGTTATTAGCATTACAGCTCAAAGAATACACTGAAAAAAATATAACATTGACTCAACTTAAAAAAAATTGAAGTAATCTGTCACACCTAATATTTTAGCATTGACCAAATGTAAATAAATCTTTTAGTGTAACCTAAAATTTTTAAATTCATGTAAACTAATTTATAAAGGTGAAGAGAGCCCATTCTTTCAAATTGTTCTAAATCAAAATAAATACATTGGCTTTATTACTTAATGTAAATATTCTACTAAATCTAACCTGAAAATGTAAAGTTGATGTAAACCACTTTGAAATGTTTGGGATTTGGAACATTTGTGGCCACTGCTGTGTCCTTGGTGAGTCTGGTGAGGGGCTGCTACGCAACACTGTCATCTGTATGTGCAGAAACTGAGGAGTCATCATTGTCCAGGCCACTTACAGAAGTGTTGCCAATTACTGCGGGATCAACCGAGTACAAAACAACAGTTGTGGTATCAACTGAACAACTTTGATAATTCTAAGATAATCACAGATGAAGAGGTCAGATTCACAAATATGTTCCCAAAAATCGGTGTCCTTGTACTGCAGCCTAATGTGTCCCGGTTTGTGGCTTTATTATTTGGAACATGAGCTCGGGTTCAACTTGTGCTGTTGTCAGTTGTCACTACATCAGTCTGTACATTTTTTCAAATTATTCTATTCTGTAAATTTGTTCTTTTTCCCCAGAATTATACTACCCAGTTGCACATCCTATTACTGTATTATGTTTTAAGTTTTCCTTTAATGTACAGCTTCTTCTTTTTTTTTTTAGGTTATTTTATTTATAGTGTGACACTACAGCATACAGCCTACACAAAACAATGCATGGCTTCCACATGTAAACACGTAGCAGTTAGCAAAATGACAGCTGCGTGTCTCCCCGATCACAGCCTTCAGCCAGTCCAGTGTTTCTGTTTCAGTGATCTGAACATTCTGATATCCAGATAAGTGATATACCTTCCACAGAATAGCTGCCGCATCACTACATGATTTCCCTAATCAGGCGATACAGGAACAGCTGACTGTCTCCACCACTCCACTTTCCCTTAGCATGACCCATGCTAAGCGCTTAGCTTGGCTGATGCTCTGGCTCGGCTCTACAGCTGCTTTAAGGAAAATAACGTTGCCTTGTTTGTTCAGCATTACTTTATTGTTTTTATTGCTTTGAAGGCAATTATACGCCTCGGTGCTCTTATAATTACGTGATTCCTTACCATCAACACCTTTGGAAAAAAACAAGGTAATTGATAATGTCGATTTAGCTGACTTTGGGCCATAATTTCATGTCATCTACCCAGTCAGTGAGAAGTGACGGGTGAGGCACTGTTACTGAATTGTCCTCGCTGCTTTTTAAAACATCCTTGCAGTGTATCCACCTCCAATGTGGTACCATTTAGGCCAGGTAAAAGAAACTGCAGTGTCAAAATGTTTAAATGAACGGCAAGCATGTCCCCCCACATCTGTAAACAACAGCGCAAATGGAAGTAAAATACCGGCTTCCGCTATGAATTATGGGTAATGGCGCGAAGTCAGGAATACTGCGGATGCCGCCAGAACTTAGTTTTAAAGACTGCGCACGAGCAAATCATACTCAACCTAATAAAATGCTTTCATCAAAATTTAAAATTTCACTTCGGTGCCCTGCTATCAGTACAATTATAGTGTCCCTGTGTCCCTGGGCAAGACACTTAACCCACATTGCCTAAGTGTGAATGTGGTTGTGTGTTTGGTGGTGGTCGGAGGGGCCGTAGGCGCAAATTGGCAGCCACGCCTCTGTCAGACTGCCCCAGGGCAGCTGTGGCTACATTAGTAGCTTACCACCACCAGGTATGATTGAGGTGTGAATGAATAGTGCATGAAATTGTAAAGTGTCTTTGGGTGTCTAGAAAAGCGCTATATAAGACTAATGCATTATTATTATTATTTAGTAAGGTAGAAAAATTTAATTGACCCATAAGCATAAATTACACAGCTTAGTTTAACTGAGCAAACTAATATTTTTTATTTATTGGAATCCAAAAAAAAAAAAACACATTACACTAATGACAGTGCAGGTTTACTTTTTTCAGTGTAGTGACAATGGACGGTTCCTGTAAAGCTGTATGCTGAAGGACTACATAAAGAAACTCAGTGCACGGCCCTGACTTTGTCATTTCTACAGCCTTGCACAGAAATTCTGATATTCGATTCCCAGATTTATCACAAGTCCCAGTGCTGCTGACCTATTATGCAACCCGTTCAGCTCCCCTGAGCCAAGTGTATTTTGCAAGCAACCATCGATCACCAACATCTTTATTCACCTCGTTGGTTTTTAAGCTCAAGGGAGCAGAATCAGATTGAGATAATGTTACATAACCAGTCTCTTCATAGAATGTTAATTGTTCCCCAGACAGCTCATTAGTTAGATATGTGATGCTGCATATATGTATAATATTCAGAAAACCAGATCTTAAAGCCCTATGCTCCAAATAAAAGCTTATCTCAGTTTGCAGCCAGTAATTCCCTTCCTTTCAGTTTTATTCCTCAGCTCTGACATTAATTACTTTGATCTTCTGTGTAGTTACTACTACTAAGACATAAGCAGAGCAGTTTTTGAAAGTGTTAAACACTTTGCACACTGAATGCCCCAGTTACACGAGTCTCCAGGGGAATGTCAAATGTTGCACACATGTAATCAAATCCATCATTGGATGTTTAATTTTTTAGCCCTATAAACCACTGTGTTTTGTTTTCTAAGGTTTCAGATATGTGAGTCTGCTATTCTGGAAATAAGCAGTGTGTCGAGTCTCACTGTTTAAGCTAATTTCTGGCAAGAAGTGAGACCTTTCTGGTTACGCTCATGATACAATATTTAGACAGAACAAAGTTAGCGGCTGATACGTGACTCTGCAATAGCTTGACAACTCTGACAGCATCTGTGTACGAATTAATTAAACAGCTTACTTTTCTTTTGATCTCACACAGCCCAGAGCTTTGTAGCTCTTGTAAGATAGGTCGTCTTTCTTTAGAGCTCTTGCTCTCACGCCATCCTTCCATCCCTCCCTTTTCTCTGTTCTCTGGGAGGTCTCTTGCACTGAGTTTCGACTGTGGCATGGGTGAATTTACAGCCACGTCATCTCCTCAGCTGTCACACATTTGAAAAATGATTTGTTTCAGTTTCACATGTGTTTGTGGCTGTGTGTACTTGCAGGCAGATGCACATACCACAGCAGAAGTAACAAATTGAATAGGAGCTTTTTTTTTTTGTTACTAAACACTGACAGCCCCCCTAATTAAGTAGCTGGCCTAGAGACACTAGGCTCCTTAAGCATCCCCTCCTGTGAGCACTTGTCTCTTTGTGGACCAAACAGTAGGAAGGAACTTGTCTGACATGCGTGAAGAAGCTGTCTGTTCAAGAATCTACATCTCTCTTACCTCCCCCTTCTCTCCTTCTCTCCACATCACTACAGATGGACAACAAAGGCTGGAATGGACAAAAGGCGTCTTTTACCGAAGCGACAAGCAACAGTGAGTATCGGCACGTCTCCCTGTGTTTCTTTCCATTTCCTTCTCCTCCTCCTCTCCGGCTCTCCATCATTCCCTCCATCCTGCAGGTGGTTTTAGCCACCGAGATGGCCCGGCGTTTAATCTCTGTGACTGGTCAATGGGCCTCTGACTGTCAGCTTAATTGGCCGTGCGTCCTCGTGGGGAGCCTGCGAATTCAGGCTCATTCACACAGGCTTACAGGGCCGGCACACAGAGGCCCTCTAGGGAGTCCCTCCGCTGCCTTCCTGTGCAGAAAACATAGCCTTTCACTCAGGATTAACACACAAGCACACAGGAGTACAGATGCACACACACACCCTTAATCCTAAACACAGAGAGACACTGCAACTGTCATACATGTTAAGTAGTGAATGTTTATCATATCAGTAATTAAAGTAGTAAGATGAAAAACAGCAAATAAAATGTATACAAAGCTGGTTTGCCTTTTGCAGTAAAACTAGTAAAACTGTTTCCATACATGTTCATGGAGTTGCACAGTCTTGTTAGACATTAAACATTAAATAGAGCAGATAACTGCCAGGTGGCCAGTGGATACAGTGGATGTCATGCACCCTGCCTTCTGTATGGTGTAACCCAGGCAGCATCCCATGATAAACCAAGTATTTCCAGCAGTGTGGTGGACTTTCACCTGTTGTTTGTTACATGTGTGAAAGGAAACTACAGACAGTGTTCTAACCTAGTGTTCTAACCTGATTCTCTTGACATTGTCCAGCTTCCATTATCCAGAAGGCCGCTAATGCAACAAAAAGCTGACTGCCTATGACTCTGGTGCTGCAAGTGCTGACACAGCTTTTGTAGTAAGGTTTGTGTTGTAACTAGTTGCTGAAATAGAATAACTAATTAACTAATTACTACAACTAGTACTACAGAATGCCAAACTAGTGCCAAAAGGGACCAAAGTAGTGGAAAGGACAGAACTCTAATGTCTGTGCTCTGGAATAAATGCTCAAACAGTGATTCTGTAATGGTCTTGTATGGTAGTTTAAATGTGTATTGACAACACAAACAACGTGGTTGGGCAATGGCAACAGCAGTCAGTTCATTGATCCAGTGTAAACATCCAGTATGGACAGCAGTGAATGAAAGCACTCCAGGTCCCTAAGTAGTAGCACTACTAGTGGGATAATCAAATAAAATATTTAAATATAGTTTATAATCAAATACCAAAGCTAATGATGTTGCTGTAATTCATGCTTGATATAATTTGGAAAAGATTAGCATGCTAACAGTCTAAACTATGATGGTAAATATAGTTAACATTATAAAGATCAGCATGTTAGCATTACCATGTAATATGTGGACAAGCCTGTTAACATGGAACTGGATAGAAAAGAGAAACAAACAAAAAAACTTGGAAAATACCTTATGGACAACTTCAAATGAGACAAATGCAAAAGACATTTCATGGCTGGATTTATGCAAGATCTTACATGGGAATGTGGTGGCCTTAAAGAACGTTTTATTTATAGAAGAGGCTCAGTCTCAAAGGACTCTTCACTGAGAACCTTAAGGATGCAATTTTGAAACAGCTGGTCTCCATCAGTATGTGTTGTTAATTTGGCTGTCTTGTCTGTAATCAAAATAAAAATAATGAAAAAAATCTATCATTAAAGTCAAGAAGCTATTTCAAGAATGTACATTCTATTTTTAGTTAGTTTTTTTTTTTTTTTTGTGGTCTACAGAGCCGGGCAGTGATGTTGGCTTCTAGTTGTGCCACATGTGGCATATTGCAGGTGAAATAAATTTCCAAAGAATTAATTTTTTGTGCTGTTGCTTAAGCAGATTTATATGTATATATCTGAGTTTGATTTTTTTTTTTTTTTTGGCCTTGATTCATTAAAAAAAAGCAGCTGTAAGTACTTTTAAACCAGATACCAGGAAAGTAAATGCCAGCAGCTTGAGAAAGAGCAGTTTGTGGCTCAAATGAACAATCTGTGAGATGTCGAGCAGCAGAGTGGAAAACAGATAGCTTTAATAGATTCAAATGTGCTGTCGTCACTTTGGCCTAATGGAGGCTTTTGGCAGAGCTGCAGCCTTCTGACATGGGGGATCCAACTTTACTCTGGAGAGGAGAATGGATGTCATGCTTAGCGTGCTCATGTTGAGAGAGTAATCGCCCAGATTTGTTGCATTGCTCATTGCTGGTTTAGACTTGATAGACAGAATCCAGATGAGAACTGTGCCTCTGCCACAATTTTTATAGCACTCATATCTGTGATTTAGTCCAATTTCTGAAAGATATATCATCTAAATTATATTTCTAGATAAATGATTGTTCTCTTGGAAAAACTATTTTGGGGGTTGTGGTTTCTATGGAAGCCCAGTATTCAATCATTGCCCAATACCTCCAGAGTAGAGCCTCTTGGGAAACAAAATCTTCCTTTTTTTGATGACTGTTCCTATTGTTGGCTTGGAGTGTGCCTTTGGTCCATTGCCATTTTCACTTAGTTTATCTCACACTCAGCATGAGGCTTAACTGTCTGCTAATTAGCTCTTTAAAGTTGCCTAAACCGCACAACACTCACACGACGCTGTCTGAATAATGTTTATTACATAAACACCATTTACAACTCATTCAAACAGATACAGCTGGTCTCAGTTTTCTGTGTGCATTTGTCTGTAAGTACTGAATGGAAGATGTTTCTTGTTTGTCCTTTGTTTTCATGCAAATTGTGAATAAGTAGAAGTCTGGCTGAAAATAATTTATTTTGCTCTCAGCTGTTCAGATTTTACGAGCGTTTAAACAGGAACCGTGTTTATAGGTAAATAAAATTAAAAGGGATTTTAAAGTTCTAATCCTGAATATTTTAGTCATCTTTTTTAATGTAGAAACATCTGTTTACAGCTTTTTATAATGGTGCCAATGCATATTATGCAGATCTGTTTTAAGATAAGAGATAAGATAAGATAAGATAAAACTTTAATGAGCCCACGACTGAGAAATTGGCGTATTACAACAGCTCAAGTACAGAGACGAAGAATGAAATAAAATAAAATGAAATAAAATAAAATAAAATAGAAAACACTATATACATAAAATATATATAAATACACATATACATCAAAACACAATATACATATATCAAAACACTATATACATTTGTAGAGATGAAACTTATTAACAAATAAGAATAGATCATTTGTCGGAAGCACGGCTAAAGAACTTATTTTCTCGTTTAGTTTAATCTTATGAGTAGGAGTCCCAGAATAACTCATAAAACAGTTAAAGTCACTATCAACACCCACAGTCACGGTGCTATCACAATGCGATTCTTCGGTACTCATTACATTTACATTTCCAAAAAATAAAAAAAATGCAGGAATTCTCTATTAATTTACTACATTATGCTGAGATTCATTCACTGAATCCAACATGTATACAGCCTGTATGCTGTCAGTGTAGGGGATGGAGATCAGCTCAGATAGCTGTGAAATACTGGGTTGCATCTTTGTGAATTCAGTTCATCAGCACAAAGCAGTAAACCTCAGAGCAGCAGCACCAGCTCTGCTGATCACAGCCTGCACACCAACATCATTTACTGGCGCTCACAATAGAAAGTTTTGATTGTTCTCCCCATGCAGAGCCACTACAGCTGATCTTAGGGTTCCTCCAGCTTCTGAATCCCACTGTAACCCCTGAGTATCCTCAGGTTTGTGTTTAGGTGGAGACACAGTCACCCTCTACTATGGAGGACACAGAGAGCTGTGTTTAAATTCCCTTTCACAGTTTGTGTCCTACATAACAGATTCAAGCTGAGTGCATTCATTAGGATTAAAATTTAGATTGGAATAACATTTCTATTCTCATGTATTATTTTATATTATTACAATAATATGTAATGAGGTTCAGTTAGCTTTACAGAAAAATAGCAGGTAGAAACGTCCTGCAAAGAGCTACTTTTACTTTCTTACTTTGAGTACATTTCAGAGCCTGTACTTTTTTACTTTTACTTAAGCAAAGATGTTGAACAAGTACTTCAACTTTTACCAAAGTATTTTTTCACACAAGTACAAGTACAGAATGTCAGTACTTTTGCCACCTCTGCTAATGGCTATGTTTGTGCAATTGTGTTGTAATTTCTCCTAGCCAAATTATAGTGCACCAGGTAAATACATACACTTGGAAAATTGAGAAATTTAGGTGTGTAATATAATAGATTCTAAAAGTGTAAAATATTTGTTACTGTTGGAAGAAATGTAAAAAATGTAAGCCTTTTCTTAATTGTTGAAGGTGCAGAGTAAATACAAGGAAAGTTAAATAAATACATAGTAAAAGTATTACAATGTATTTCTAATATGGTTAACCCAAAATTTCCTGAATCCCTTTTAGAAAAGTAAATGATTTAATAAATAAATAAATAGGCAGAGAGCTTAACCCCCTCAATGTTGGACCCAAAGTTATGCCCTTGCAGACAGATGAGCAAAGGTTTGCAAATAGCTGCCATCTAATTTATAAAAACAGATTGCCAACATGTTGCAATCATCCTGAGTCACTGAGGAGCACAACTTATCTGCCAGGCTGCTGAGTGCCTACATCATTTTGCAGTTAAATTGCTGTCCTGCAGCAACTATGTCACTATTTGTAGAGGAATTTCTGAATTTTGTGTCAAATCAGTGAGGTTCTGTTTCGACTGAATTTAAGTAGTTAATGTCAATTTTTGTTGATATAGACATTAACAGATTTGCAACAGAAGGCAACAGCTTTGCTATTTTCTGCAATTTATCAGTGTTACTCACTGTATTATCACAAACAAATTGTGTGTAACTGCCATCTTGACCCCATTCAATTGCAGACTGATAGCAGACGGACTCCATTTTATTGCTGTTTTATCACATCACGATGCACCACAGTCACTTTGAAGATATCAGCTGAATGCGATTCATTGCAGATCTGGTCCCCATCTTTGAAGCAAATGTTTCAAATGCAATGAAAATGGAAGTTCATTGCATATGGTTGCAATAATTTGGTCGTGCCATGGTCTTCCCTTGTGTCACTGTAGCACATGTAAATATACCCATTTTCTCAAATGAACGGGAGAATGAGGTCATCAAAGCTACCCTTTCTCAAGTGTAGCATGCTTATGGAAATAATCATTGATCAGTCTGTGGCACTGCTCAGGTGTTATGGGAGCCCAGGTTGCTCTGTTAGCGGCCTTCAGCTCTTCTGAATTGTTGGGTCTGGCATATCACATCTTCCTCTTCACAATACCCCATAGATTTTCTATGGGGTTGAGGTCAGGTGAGTTTGCTGGCCAATTAAACCAGGTCCTTAAAGCAGGTACTGGTAGCTTTTGCACAGTGTGCAGGTGCCAAGTCCTGTTGGAAAATGAAATCTGCATCTCCATAAAGTTGGTCAGCAGCAGGAAGCATGAAGTGCTCTAAAACTTCCTGGTAAACGGCTGCGTTGACCTTGGACGTCAGAAAATACAGTGGACCAACACCAGCAGATGACATGGCACCTCAAACCATCACTGACTGTGGAGACTTTACACTTGACCTCAAGCAACATGGATTGAATTTCCTCTCCTCTCTTCCTCCAGACTCTGGGAACTTGATTTCCAAAGGAAATGCAAAATTTACTTTGATTGGAGAACATAACTTTGAAGCACTCAGCAGCAGTCCAGTCCTTTTTGTCTTTAGCCCAGGCGAGACGCTTCTGACGCTGTCTCTTTTTCAAGAGTGGCTTGACACGAGGAATGCGACAGCTGAAACCCATGTCTTGCGTGTCTGTGTGTGGTGGTTCTTGAAGCACTGACTCCAGCTGCAGTCCACTCTTTGTGAATCTCCCCCACATTTTTGAATGGCTTTTGTTTCACAATCCTCTCCAGGGTGCGGTTATCCCTGTTGCTTGTACACTTTTTTCTACCACGTCTTTTCCTTCCCTTCGCCTCTCTATTAATGTGCTTAGACACAGAGTGTCTGTGAACAGCCAGCCTCTTTAGCAATGACCTTTTGTGTCTTGCCCCCTTTGTGCAAGGTGTCAATGCTCGTCTTTTGGACAACTGTCAAGTCAGCAGTCTTCCCCGTGATTGTGTAGCCTACAGAACTAGACTGAGAGTCCATTTAAAGGCCTTTGCAGGTGTTTTGAATTAATTAGCTGATTAGAGTGTGGCACCAGGTGTCTTCAATATTGAACCTTTTCACAATAATCTAATTTTCTGAGATACTGAATTTGGACAGTGGGGATCCTTCCCAGGAGTGGCCCGGCCTACCAAAATTACTCCAAGAGAGCATCAACAACTCATCCAGGTGGTCACAAAAGAACCCAGAGCAACATCTAAAGAAGCACAATTGCCTCAGTTAAGGTCAGAGTTCATGATTCAACAATAAAAAAGAGACTGGGCAAAAATGGCATCTATGGCCATGGGTTCAAATGTAAAAACCACTGCTGACCAAAAAGAACACATCTTGATGATCCCCAAGACTTTTATGGAAATATTCTATGGACTGACGAGACAATAGTTGAACTTTGTTTAGAAGGTTTGAGTTTTGTTACATCTGGCATAAAACTAACAGCATTTCATAAAAAGAACATCATACCAACAGTCAAACGTGGTGGTAGCGTGATGGTCTGGGGCTGCTTTGCTGCTTCAGGACCTGGACAATTTGCCGTAACTGATGGAACCTTTGTCCTGCTGCAAAAGAGTGCACTCAGGACAATGAGTCAAAACACACCAGCAAGTCCACCTTTGAATGGCTCAAAAAAACAAAAGGAAGGGTTTGAAGTGGTTTAGTCAAAGTCTGGATGCAAATCAGATTGACTGAATTTTGGGGGCCAAAATTCCTCCACAGCGATATAACATACTCATTACTAGCTTATTTTTAATGTTATCAGCTGACAACATTAGCTGGTAACATTAAAATGTTAGCTAATGTTGTAGCAGCAAAAAATACTAAAACACCTTCAGAAAGTCTTTCAAAACAACCTTTTTTAAGCAAAAACTTATAGGGCTGATAAACTTGTGAAGACATTTCTGTAAACAGACTCACAAACCCTTGCTAGCCTAGTGGTGTTAAACCTGCAAACAGCCCATAATGCAGCAAACTGCAGAAGGCTGCATATCCGTAAATTATGCAATTGGACTGTATTGCATAATTTTCTTTTGGCCAAATATAGTGACATATAAGTTGGCAGATGTTGTATCCTTCCTTCCGTTTTCAGCTTAGGTATTGCGGAAAAGGACATATAGCAGGAAGGAACCCTTAAAGTTGTATAAAAAAAAGTTTATTCTATTTAAACCATTTTAGCTTTAATTTGTTGCATATTGACAGCCCCCAAAATGGGTTAACTCTATTTTTGATATTGTTCCATTTGCTAGCCTGAGGTAACACAGAAACAATTTCCTACACATTACAAATGCTGTCATTGACCAGCTATGCTCCGCACAAAGAATGTTTCTGCGTTATATAAGGCATAGTGGGTGAAAGTAGGTAAATATGTCAAGGGCTGTCTATTTATCCCTCTGTCTTTCTGTTCCCAGACAAAACACACGCACCTCCGGCACCTACAACCTTCATTGTACTCTTAGTGTGTGTGTGTGTGTGTGTGTGTGTGTGCGTACGCTCCAGTGTCCTTTGCCCTAGGTAAGCTCTGGAAGGCATTGCTACAACAAACAGGGTGGCTTAGAAACAGGAAGGGAGCATAAAAAGAAAGCATAAGTAAAAGTAAGAGGGTGATTTTTCTCCCTTCTAGTCCCATGGGTCTTGCAGCAGGGCTTTTCACTCGAGTTGCCACATTTCATTTCCTGCTGTTCATATGTGTGTGTGTGTGTGTGTGTGTGTGTGTGTGTGTGTGTGTGTGTGTGTGTGTGTGTGTGTGTGTGTGTGTGTGTGTGTGAGTGTGTGAGAGAGAGCATTGTGAGCATGTGTGAGCTATGCGAAGGTCTTGCTCCACAGTGGTGATTTATAGCGGCGGGCTTCGGCCCTATCTGTTTTCGATCAGTCTCATGCTTGGCTCTGGCTTTCCTCCAAATGCTCCCCTGGCCCACCGGACACCGAGTCTGGGTGGGACCCCTCTGCAACTGCCTGGAACCGGTACCACAAATAAGCCTTCCCTACTCCTTCGCTCCCCACTTCTCAGGCTCTGCCTGCTTCTCTACTGCTCTCCCCTTTCACTAACTTGCTCTCACTTTATGTACACAATTTCACAATCACTGTCCAGCATCACGCACAAACATACTCAGTCACTCTTGCTTATTCACTCTCACTGTCTCTCCTCCATTGTCTCACTCTTGTTGTTTCTTGCTCTCACGCTCTCACTTACCATCTGACACCAGCTTAAAGTACTCAATCACATGCAAACATGCACTGGGCAGTCACAGAAAATCACATGGATCAAATTGACTGCCCCCCCCCCTCCCAAAATACTCTTTGTCCACTGCTGATGTCATGTTGGCTAACACCTTTCATTTTTTATGATTCTGCATTCAGATTGCAGAGGCCTGCAAATTTTACTTGTGTAAATTCAAATTAAAGTTGTCATCATGATTGGGAGGAGGGGGGAAAATCCTAGCAGTTGTGTCATTGTTGGCAAGGGGCCATTTGTTGTAGTACAAGCAATAAGTTCTGGATTTCACTGCTGTTTCCTTCAGCTTTTCTGCTGCTCTGGAAAGGAATGCAAACTTCTTTGTTCACAATGGGAAATACTGTCAGCGGGTTCCCAGAAACCTTATACTAGAGTAAGCTACAATTGTGCAAAACTCTGTCATTGTTTGTGTGTTTCTGTCTGTGATGGTAAATGTTAACTGAAACAGGAAGTGGCCTGTCAGTCAAGTGCTCGCTCCAACGCTTTCTCCCAGCTGTCGGTCCATATGCACACACAAACAAGCCCACAGACATACGCACAGACACACAGACAGCTGGTCTTCCTGTCTCTGGTGACCTTGGCTGGGCTTGGAGGCTTCGCATGGGTTTCACATCCACTCATCCCCACATCCTCTTCCATCTAAACAAGCTCCCAGCTCATCCTTCTTCTTTTATCCTCTCTTTATACTTCCTGTCATTCTTTTAATGCTTCATACTGCCTCCTTTCACTTTCACCACGGCCACAAAGTAACATTCGTATTGAATCACAACACATGGGGGTTTCTTGCTTCCACAACACTTTCAAGTTAGTGATATCAGAGTCCAGAAAGCCTTAAAATGGTCCTGTTGCGCTCAGCTGGCTAGAACTACAATACGTCTTGATTGAGCTGTGTCCAGTTTCACTTTTTAGATCACAAAGGTTCCTCAATATTTCCAAAATAATATAACAAGAACCTTTCTCTAAGACTAAACTTCCTTTGAGGTTCTGGTAGGTCTATGTTTGAAGAGGCATAGTAAGTGGAGCAGGATGCTCATGAAGTGATGGTGCTGTTTCCCATCAAAGATGAAGTCATAGACGCTCTGTTGATATTGGTGGATGCTCCGTTTGTGTCTCTGCGTTTGTGTCTCTGTGTTTGTGTTTGAGAGTGAGAAAGAAAGAGGCTGTGTGTGTGTTTCCCAGTAGATGCTTTGATAGTGGTTGGACCTGCCAAACCACAAGTAACTGTCAGCTGCGATTGGCGATGGAATGCCAGTTTAGGAGCTCACACTTGTGCACACACAAATGGACACAGTTGGGCACCCACATAGGCAAACTCACCCTGGTATTGCCTTATTGTGAATGGCCAAGGAATCTGCATTCATGAGATTTCAACACTTATTAATGAGAGTCATAATAACTCTTTTCTCTATTCTGTTTTCCCAATGTCTTTCTTTTATCCCCTTTTTGTCTTTTTCAACTCTTTCAACTTCTCTTTATCTCCATTTATCTGTTCATACTAACATCTTTTTTTCTTTTTTAAATCTCTGTTTCCTCCATTCACCTCCCTCCTCTCCTTCTTTTTTCACCCCTCTAGCCCAGAAGGGTCTGCTCCACCTAAGCCCAGATGTCTATCAGGAGATGGAGGCCAGTAGAAAGCAGGGTGGTAGTGCTCCAGGCCCCGGGAGCACCAGTGGCAGCTCGGTAAACTACATGCCATCCAAAGACATGGGGCCCTGCTCTGCCCCGCTACCCCCAGGACACCCTCCTTATTACAGTGGCTCATCTTCATCACCCAGCCCAACTGCTACCATGGCCCGGGAGCTGCTGCTGAACGGTCAGTCACCCACAGCTGAAGCCTCACTGCCCATGAAGGGAAAGAACTTGGCCTGTGGTGTCTCGGTGCAGCCAGCACAGCAGCTGGACTATCTGGCACGCATTCAGGGCTTCCAGGTAAGATGCAAAGAGGTGGACCTCTAAAATTTCTGTAGATCTAAAATTTATACAGTAAATAGTAAGTGAACATATTATATCCTACTTTTGCAGTGTTACCAAACTTTGTTAATTGCAATAATATGGGCAAACTCATCAAATATGTCACTGATATTTGAAAGTACCACAGCATAGTTTGAACAAAGTTCAAATTGGGCAAACTCATTTGGATGGGAAAATAAAGGCAAATGATTAAAACAGCCATTCTGCCCATTATAAACTCCCTTCACAGTTCACAGATGTTCTGGTTCAAAATTTAACCAACTTTAATTACCAGGGGTTTTCCCGCAAAAGATGGGTTGTCAGATGTTGTTTTCTACTGCAGAGCAAACAGCAGATGAGATGATTTGGACAGATCCTGATGCCTCTCATTTGTTACTTTTTTTTTGGTACATTCTGTTAATATTGGTTGCTTGGTGAAGATTTAAACTGACATCTTTTCCCCCTTTGCATTTGGATAGGCTTAATAATTGAGTAGAAATGTAACGTAACAACATACTGTTTGCAATCTCATTAGTTGTCTGACAATTTTTGTTTCCTTTCCATTGCCCACACTCTCAGATCTCAACATGAAGCTTCTTAATGGCTCAGAGTCAAATAGGATGGCAGCCTCCTTGCTACTAAGCAAAATTGGTGGTTGCCCAGTGATTGCATTGAATTTTTTCACATTCAGTGACTGATTGCAAGTAGTTGAGACGAGCAAATGGTTGCAAGTAGTTAAGCATACAACACCCTCAATCTTTGGGCAGCTACTTTTGATCGCAGAATGATTGTGCAGATCACCTAGTGGTAGGCAGCCTGTCTCCAAAAAAATCAAACGCAGATTTCCAACAAGCTGCAATGAATCTGAGTCAGTCTGTAGTGAGTGAGCGCAACCCATTTGCAGCAATAGGGGACTTGGCTCAACCAGTTGCCAGTTGGTTGTATTTCAGTTATATTATAAAACCAAAGTTGCCAAGCGCCTCTGTCATTTAGCAATTTTATTGCCATCCTGCAGCAACTACGTTACTATTTGTGGAGGACTTTCTGTTTCAGATCTATGAGGTCCTGGCTGGCTAGACTCTGAATCTTAGTAGTTAATAGGAAATTCTGTTTAATGTGAATTTCTGCCTATGTAGATAGCAACAGATTTGGGACTTTTGCTTATTTATTAAAGTTAATTGCTGTATTATCACAAGCAAATTGCATGTAATTGCCAACTTGTTGCCAACAGTTGCAGACTAATAGCAGACTCACTGTCTTGATGCGCCAAAGTCACATTAAAGATGGCAATTAACTGCAAGTTGTTGCAGAGCTGATCACCATCTTTGAAGCAGCCATTTCAAAGGCAGTAAGATTGCAAGTATATCGCACACTGTTGTAATAATCTGGTTGTGCTGTGGCCTCTAACCACCGTTTTCCCTAGTGTCACTGTGTCATTAAGTACAGTCATTTTGTTCAATATCTATAATTAGTAATTATCAAAGCAGCAGAATTTTAATAAATCAGGATTTTCCTTTTAAGTAGTTGCAGAAGTCTCCATGATATGCATTGTTTCCCATTTATTCTTCTTGTGGAATGAAGGCTTATCATGCTAACTGGCAGACAGAAAGCACATATGACGAGACAGATGTTAGCGTGACCATGCATAAATATGATCATATACATGTGCGTACGCATTCAACTCTGCCCAGATTCTTCTCCCTCTAGACCACTGCTCCAAATAAAAATGTGGTCTTGGGCAGCCTCTACTTTTATAAAGAAATTTGCACAGATTTTTAAAAAATCGAAACACGGTTTTAAACTTTGTGCTGGAGGTTGTGCACAGTGTTAGAGAGTCATCAGAGCGGTTGTCCTAGAGCACAGTGGGACTCTTGTGTGGAGTGTAGTACTTAGAACTGCTTGATAACACCCTATCCATTTTCTGTTTCTCGCATTATTGGCAGGCTGAGGATTTAAAGCTGGAACTAAACCTCACAGGTGTTTCTGTCAGTACCAGACTGGACACACACATACACGTGCTCTTAGGTGTCTGTGCGTCTAAGAGGGAGACAACCCGGTGTCTGTTTTAATCTGTGCCGGCCAATCTGCTTGCACATACCTCGACACTGATACCAGCGCCTGTTCATTTAAGCTGCAGATGCTTTTTATCAGTTTGAGCGAAAACATTTTATCTTAACCTGCTGAGGGTTCCTTTGAAAGGTCTTTGTTATTGCTCTGAGCCTTCCTGTGTGTGTGTAACCTGAGAGAGCTGTGCTGCCTGGCCAAGCCCAAACACACTTGTACATATGCGCGCACGCTCACACACACACACACACACACACACACACACACACACACACACACACACAGCAGGTTCTGTTTAGTGGAAATGGAAGAGTTGGGCAAAGCGTGTGTGTGAAGTTTAAGTTGGTGTTGTTGCCAAACATTACAAACTATAACCCATTTCACATCGTTGTAAATATATTTTTGTCTGTTCATCCTTCCATGCGTTTCTGTGAAAAAATATACAAACCATAATCAGTATACTCACATATTTTCATGTGCTTGTATGTTTGTGTGTGTGTGTGTGTGTGTGTGTGTGTGCATTTCTTAAGTGAGGAATTCAGGCTGTAATTGAGACACGCAGACAATATGTGTTCTATTGAGGGGATGTTTCATATCATGTGGGTTTGTAATGAGAACCTCTGGTTGCTTACATAGCCATGCTAGGCAGGCTTTTTAAGGCTTATGTATTCTTATGTGTTTTTGTGGGCCAAATCACCACAGCTTTCAAATGTTTTTGCCAAAAGCTGCACTTGTCTGCTTTTCCAGTGGTCACGTAATGTGCTGCTTTGTGTTGAGCCATCTTTCTGTCAACCAGACACAGCAACAAGCGAGCAGTCAGATCCACATTAAGATCTTTTTAGTAATTTAATATTAATCTGTTAGTTTGATTTGTAATGATTAAAAAATGTAATTATGTTATCCAAGTGAGCGGATTAGAGTAACCTCCCAGTGGTGGATTAAATCAACAAAGCATACACCAAGGACATTCTCATAGTGTCTGTTTCATCCATCCAGCGCCACAGATAAAGACCGGGGCCTACCTGCTATGCCCCTCTCTGATTTGATTGGAAAATGGCCTCTAGTGGAAGCTTTGACTGGATAAGCAACAGTGTGTTCTACTCATGCCAGCTTGGAGCAAGGATGCTGTCACTTATTCCAGCATGTTTGTATGTGTGTCTGTGTGTATTTGCTATTAATTTGGCTAGCGTGTTGTTGGCACGCTGGGTATGTGAGCTGGAAGTGGGGCAGAAACAAAAAAGAAGGCGGTAATAGACAACACATGGAACAGGATGAAGAACTGAGTGAAAGCTACGTAACAGATTCTTCTTGTTTCTCATTGTCCGTGTACTATTTTTCTTTACTTCTTCAGCTTTATTACTGTTATTATGTTTCTGTATGTTTTGTCTATTTGTAAGTGTTTGACCTTGGTAGTCACCAGTCAGGTATTGCTGACTGCCTCATATTATTAACTGTTACCTCAGTGAGAAATGAGCAGGGAAAAAAATGTAGTAGAAATATGTGTAAATCAGTGATTGATGGAGTTCTAATGATATTTTTTCCCACCAGCTCCACATGGAGCCATGGTACATATATGGACCAAAACAGATCTGCTGCTGCAGACTTGATTTATTCTGTCTCATGCCTTCATACCTGAATTTTATTTTCTAAAATTACGCAGGCATTTATCAGAGCAGCTGTTTTTGCCTGGCAGAATTTCATATATTTAAAAGTCAATAAATGAAAAAGGGAGGAGTAAAATGGACGTGTGGATAAATGTTATCAAAAGAAAAAATGTTCAAGATACTACACCTGATTAATTCACAGCAATGGGAGGTTAGGGAACAAGTCATGAAGTTACCACGCATGCAATCTACAGCACAAAAATGTGCAAACTTCCTTGAAGTTAGCACAAAATGTGCAAACTTCCTTGAAGTTAGCACATTTTAGATACTGTTATTGTTCATGAGCTCCTGGTCAAACCTGTAACTCATCTCTGACTAGGCAGGAAGAGTTGGGGCACAACATCGAGCTCTAGGTCGGCCACATTTAGAAGCATTCGCAGTTGGATGTATGATCACTTTATATGTGCAAGCGCATGCTTCAGTTCATGTTTTATGAGTGTGTATTAGGAGTAAAATGCAAGCTGTTACCCTCCCTGTGCAGACAGTTGAGCTGTTAAAATATGAGAATATCTGTTCAGTCAGATAGTAAGGCTGTCACGGAGACACACTGGGTTTCACTGTTTAAAAAAAATCAAACTTTTCAGTTCGAAGTGTAAGAATGTGCTCCTCTGTAAATAAGGCCCACTATGGTAACATTTTTCTGTTCATACTCTAATACCCTAAGCCATATTGGCAGGTACAGTGAAAGGGGCACCTCTTTTTTTTTTTTTTGGCACAAATTATAATTTACACTCCTCCTGAGGCTATGTTTTGGATTTGCAGTGGAACACATGACAAAACCACTTTGTTGATTGTAACTTAGATTTTAACCAGCCTGCAGAATTTTGAGGACCTGTATAAAGCATAAAATATTATATTGCTTTGTATATCCTAAACTGTTCACAATAAAAGGTGCATGGTAAAAAGTACAAAAATGTAACAACTCATTGGAGGGATATATATAAATATATATATATATATATATTAAAAAAATATATATATATATATATTTTTTTTTTTTTTTTAAATATATCTGATAAAGTTCTCTTGCTCCCAGTGGGCAGAGATCAGCATACTGTACTGTCATTCCAGGCTGTGTCTAGAGGAGTTGATTTGTATCTGCTGTGTCTATCAGTTCTGTCCAAAGCAATAACACAGCAGAGATATTAATCAACTGAGTTATTTTATCTAGTCACGGCAGGCTTAACTTGGGAGATGGATTTAGAAAAAATGGAGGGATGTAGTCTTTGCTGTGCTGGAAGCAGAATTTTTGTGTGTGGAAATCCCATGTTAATGAAAACACTATCCTTGGCGGGTGGCTGGTGTTGATATCCATTCAGTACAGTTCCCAGGATTTCTCACACTTACACAGTGTTTGTTCTTCTCTCTCCGCTTCCTTCTTTGGCTTTGTACAAAAACCACTTCAAATGATGCCGTCTACACCTTGTACCCAGCCCGGCAGTTTCTATACACCTCCACCCCCACCCCCCACTCCGTTCCTCCACCTTTTTCTCTTCTTCGATCTCCATTGCTCACTCTCATCTCTCTGTATCAACATCAAACGCCTGATCTGGTACAAACATTCAAAGACTCTTAACAGTTTGTTTCCAACTTCCTTGTCATCATCTCATCCTTCTATTCTCTGTTTACTCTGGGATTTACGTTAGAAAATACATTTTGGGATGGCTAATCCCTCCACGTTTGATTTCCGCGGCAGGGTGATGGCTTCCAGCTGCGCTCTGCGGCATATTTGTGTGAAGAGCGATCTTCGAAAACAAGTTTTGTCGGTGGTATAAATCAGACCGCTAATGCTGTGCTGGCTCGGCGCGCAGTCTCTGCTTACATGGTGGCCCTCTGTATGCGTGTTAGTGGATATGCCTGCGTCTGTGTGCTTGGCAAAACTGAGTGATGATGTTTTTACACCACAATCAAGCCCATTTGCAAACCTTTAAATCATATACCCTCAAGTGCGAGCGCAGCATATTGCAAATTTAAATATGCAGCATAATCGTTTTTTACTTGCCTTTGTTCTTTTGTATTTTGATAGTATTGATCATATTTCATGTAATTCTCAAAACTCTTCGGTGATAGCAGTTTTGTGTTAGCGCAGGCTTAGCACGAGGGGATCGAGGGCTTGTTGGCCTACCACTTTGTTTTGATTCAAAAACAGTTCTTTTTATTATCTACATCGCTGAGTAGGCTGTTCTCAGAAATACTCCAGCCTGGATGCTTTCATTCATTACAACTTTTTGATAATGGATTCTTTCACAAGCTACAGACAAAGTCCCGGGTGATTTGTTTTTGGTTTAATGACATAAAATCACATGATGGAAATGCCCTTTTGTGCTGTTTTCTGTGCCCACATCTCTCTGGATGTTTGATTTATATTGTGGTAACTGTGGCCACAGAACAATACAGTGTTATGATAGTAATTTATGAATGCTTTCTTTTGCTGCTTAATAAAATGTTGCACCAATGGTAGGGTTTTTTTTAGTACTGATTAGGGTTTAATCCCGGGATCCGGGATTCCCGGGAAATGCGATCAGAACCATTTCCCGTTTCCCGGGAAACGTTAGACGGGAAACCGGGAAAAAAGTCGCGCGCGTCGATTTGACTTTCAGAAAGAAAAGAAAGCTTCAGAATGTTAAATTTAAGGAAATATTGAGAGAAGGGTTCGTTTAATGCGAAAAGCATTGCTCTTCATTTCAGGCACGTTCAGCCTCCGTTTAAGGCTTCAGCCTTCATCTCAAGCGTTTTAATAGAGGTATTACACAGTTGTACTTTTTTCCTCTTTAATTTGTTGAAATCGTAGGCAATGTGTTTACCCTAAGGTATTTTGTATTATATAATTTTATATTATTATATATTGTTATATTGCATTATATAGCCTATAAAATATGCCTGCCCTGAACAATAAAGAAATATCTGTTTAACTTCGAGTGTTTCTTTTCCTCGTTTGCAGCCGCTTACTAACAATCATGGATTAGGATACGGGCCTAATGTGTGAAGAAATTATCATGAAATAGATTGCTTTAACATATTTCGCTTTTAAAATGGAGTTGAGTAAAATGTATATTTTTTAGGCTATAAGGATTGGCCAGTTTTTCAATAGACGATTCACAGCGAACCTACTTTAACCCTCAGACACGGTGTTATAAATTTGCTGTTGCCAGAATGGCAATGACCAAGTCGTAGTGCATTACTCAAGGCCCTGTGTTATGCCATATTATAGTGTAGTACGGTAGTTAACTTTTCAATGACTATTACAGCGTTCCAGACCCGTCGCTATGGGCGGGCCCTAGGGGGCCGTGCCCGCCCATTGATACGCTTGGGCCCGCCCTGGCCCGCCCACCCAAGCCATATCACTAATCAAGCTAATAATAGTGGTGCCCCCCCGCTGGATTTCATAAGCCCCCCCTTAAGACTGAGATCTGGCGACAGGACTGCAGCGTTCCACTGGTGGAGATATAGCGCAACAGATGTCGCCACGACAGCGTGGCTGAGCCTTTATCAATGCTGTGTGGAGATGAACCGTATTGTTTTGCACCAGCAGTTGTAAAATAGCTTGTTATAATTCCATGTACAATGGAGGAATATTCGAATTATATTTGTTAAGGGAGTGTTGAGGAACGATACAACACCGCATAGCTCGAGCACTCGAATGTCGAGATGTAGGTTTTATTGCGTTAATCAAGCCGACGTTGCCCCCTACTGGGCATAACAGGACATAGCTGGAAAGCTACCTCTACAATATCACAATAGGTTAAGGCCGACACAGGCTACAGAAGGCCTAATTAAAATAAAAAAATAAACAAACTTTTTCCCGGGATTCCCGGGAAATGGCTCGTCATTTCCCGGGATTTGATTCATGTCATTTTCGGGAAAAATATTAAACCCTAGTACTGATGAAACAAACATTTTTTCACCTCACTGACTCTGATAGTCCAATCCCTGTTTATCAAGACTGGTTTTATGATTGATGCAGCCTCAGCAGGTTGTGGTGAAGAGAGAGCTGATTGTGAAAGCAAAGCTGCCGATTTACCGATCGATCGACGTTCTTAACCTCACCCGTGGCCACAAGCTGTGGGTAAAGAGAGCGTAAGAAATTGATCACTGGCTTTTACAAAAGTTACAGAAGTAGCCTAAATAGCTATCTTAAAGTTACTAAATATGAAACTACAGTTAGTGGGCAAGCATAGCTTAACATAAACACTAGTAGAGGGAGTAAACAGCTACCCACAGACTAGTCGTGGACTGCTGACTCTAGTTTCTTTCTTAAATATGCGTGTTGTTCATCTCTTAATAAGAAGGCAAATAAGGGTATTTTCTAAACTGCCTGTTATCTGTTTGCTAAATGAAGGAGTGTGTGTCTGTGTGTATGTAGTTGTTTTTGGTACCTAATAAGCTGCAGTGTTGAGTTTGGAGTTCTTTTTAATTGACCCTTACATCAATAGCGTGTTAAAATTCATTGCATTGCAGTTATTCTGTTTTTTCTGTGTTTAAGTTTTTGCTCCTCAGTTTGACTTTGGCTGTTGTCTTTTTATTATAAAGACACACACACACACACACACACACACAACATCCAGTAGATGCTGGCCTCTGCATATCATTCTAGATAATGTCATATTTATGGATTTCAGTTCAAGACCAGTGTTGTTGCATTATTGCATCTAAATTTTGGCAACTTGAATCAAATGTGTAACTTGCTGACACGCCCCATTCCTCCTGCCCTGATAGACTTCAGTCACTTGCTCCTGCTGCACAATTTAAAGGGCCCTGCATTAGTTTCTCTAAATCCCAATCCCAAATCCCAACACTAGACTCAAACATGACAAAATTTCTATGGAAAAACAAAATTTAAAAACTTTACAAAAGCCAAAACGCAGTGGTGATCTAGAGCTACCATATTTTTATCACTACTTCTTAGCGAGTAGGTTGCAATATGTTTCAAAATGGATCAAATCAAGTTTATTAGACAGCCCATGGTTGGACCTAGAACAAGCACTTTGTGGAAAAGTAAAAAATCTCTGATCTACCTTTCATTAGCTCCAGTATCAAGCAACTTAACTGCTTTAAAAGCCTTACCATAAACACCTCTCTGACAGCCTGGTGGGAATTTTTAAAAATAACTAAGTCTTCACTTATCCCATGTAAACTGACACCCATTTGGAACAATCCAGATATATGTCAGAAAAAGAAAGTACTGAATTTTCTGTTATGGCATGATAAGGGTATAAAAAAATCTAGACCATGCTGTTCAAGAAGGAAACTTTATTCCATTCCAAGAACTTATCAAAATATGGAATCAGCAACAGTAAATTTCTGGAATATCAGCAATTGAGGTCTATCATACAGGCAAGATTTAATTTAAATTATCTGAACTTAGAAATGCCTGTATGGGTAACAGAATTTCTAAATCAAAAATATACAAGCTATTGTTAAAAATTAATGATTTGATTTCCCTCCCAACTGCAAAATGGGAGCGGGATCTTTCCATCAACCATCAATCAACCTCTGGACACATATATGTTCACACACCTTCAAAATGACTAAAAGTCCAAGTTTACAACTTATACAATGCAAAAATCTACATAGAATACACTATACAGGACAACGAATGTTCCAAATAGGCCTCAGACACTTAAACATATGCACCCACTGTTCAGGCAACTTATTATATGAATTATATGAATTAGAATTATATGCATGCTATATGGTCTTGCACGCCTGTTCAGAGGTTCTGGCAGAAGATATGTGAAGATATCCCAACCTCACCCAAACTGTGCATTTTAGGTGATGTAAGTGAATTAGATATGGAAGCAAATAGGTCACATTTAGTTCTTACTGCCTTATGCGGGCCCTGGTTGTTGGTGGTGGGGGCTTGGGTGGATGCTCTTATGGTCTTGGGGTGCGGGGGCTGGGGTGCCCATGGTGGTGGATGCTGGCCCCTGGTTCTCTGGGGCTCTTGCCTTTTGACTGTGGGAGCTCCGTCTAGGGTCTTCCTCCTTCTTCCTCTGGGGTGTGCTTGCAGATGTCATCGAGATGTGTGGCCGCAGGTCTCCTGACCTCCGGGTGGGCTGTGGATGGCCCGGGTCCCCTGGGTCTTTCCCTGTTTACCTCTAGATCCCAAGGGCGTGGTTGCGGCTTCTCACCCTCATTATTGAGTATGTTTCATGACAGAGACACACATAAAACATAACACAGCAAGATTGTGTGTGTGCGCATGTATATATGTGTGTACATGTATGTATATATGTATATGCGTATACCTAGGTCTGTCCCCTTATTTGTTCTGTTTTTATTCCCTCCTTTTTTTTTTCTTTCTTCCCTCTCTCTCTCTCTCTCTTTTTCTCTTTCTCTCTCTCTCTTTCTCTTCTACTTCTCACTCTTTCCTTCCTGCCTGTCTGACCTGGCAGTCATATTTTGTGGACAGTAAACAAAATGAGTGAATAAAAGAAACGACAAATATTAACAAGAGTAGCCTATAGAGAACTTATGGAGCTCATCTTGTAAAAGAAAATATGTTTGGTACAATAATGCGTTCGGCCCATGATTCCGTTTGCAAAAACTTCCAGACATGACAGGCTTAAAAAAAAAAAAAAATTCCACTGATGATTGACTCAGTACCAGGTCTGCAACTAGTTTGGACCTTTGGTTCCTTACATTTGTAGTTTTAACCTCAGTCCTTGTTTCTGTGCATTACTCCTTGCTGCTGCTGAAACAGCAGCTTTCTGACTGTGTCAGCAATTGAAACAGATTATAAATTTTAAATCTATTGCATTCCTGGTATGTTCAATTGCAAGAAAATATACCATTGTTAATGTTTCTCTAGTCACCCAGTGCATTTATTTTTAGCAAACTCATCTGGGAAGTCTTTTGTGAAACCAGGTTTCTAATAATGGACTGGTTTCAGTAGAAGCTGGAACTTGCTTTGTTGTTCTTCATAGGACTTCTGTCTGTGATTCAGGCAAAGTGCACTTAAAGTTTTTAAGAGCAGCTGCTTTGTTTGCCCTCAACCTCCTGCCATTTATAAAAGTCAAAGGTATATTAACAGTGTCCTTCAAACACTCATGAGCCTTTGAGTCCTCGCTGAAGTTGCTCAACCTGGACTTTAACTTGGTTCTCACCAACAATACCAGCCTTCCTTAGCTGAGTGGGAGGCTTTATTTTAAAGTTATTTCCGTGATTTTTGACTCTGTACCACTTACACTCTGTTTAGAGTGGAATCACTTGAAGAACACAACACAGATATATTTGTATTCATCGTTACTTTAACAACATTGTGTAACACAGTCCTCATTATGGATCTTGCATTTGTGCATTTTGCCTGTATTTGTATCTGTGGACGTGCATATTTGTGCAAATTCTGAGCATGCCTGCGAGAGCACTGACTGTGGTTGCTTTTTAGTTTGTGCATGTTCATGTTTGTTCAAATGAGGAGGAGCACTGGAGCTATCCAGCTTTAGAAGCCAGATGTCAGAGGTCGTTCCACATTAGTGCCGCCGATCAATCGCAGGCCTTGCGTAACTCTCCTGCCTCTTTGTCTCTGAAGGAAGTGGATTAGGGGCTGTGTTCTGTGATGGGACCTGGGATGATTAGTTTGGCCTGTTTAGGATGCATGCACTCACAGATGCATGCAAACATGCACTCAAAACAGACGGGCTGGATGGTAGAATAGACCTTTGTTTTTAAGATGCTCGTTTATTTTAGTTTCCAACAAATCATCACAAATCAGATGATGGCATTATGTTCTTTGATGCTGGCAGATCAGGAAACTTTTTGTCCTGCCTCCAGGTCACAGTCGCTGCTAAATACTTACAATCAGGCACTTTGACTATTTTATCAAAAAGCCACCAAAAAAGAAAACCCTCCGGATGATGTTTGGTGACTTGCCAACTTTGCTATTTTAGCTGTAATTTTGCTGTTGGCTGGACTACGTTGTGTACTTTTATGGTCCAGTATCATACAGTGTGTCAGGGGCATTACAGGCTTAAAGAGCCAGTGTTTCCAGCTCCATTGCAAGATCTCTGGGGGGAGGAGGAGGAAAATGAAATGTATAACCCAAAGAAAACAAAGAGCAATTGACCAAGAGCTGTGTTAGGGGATAGCCAAATTCATTAGGATACTTTGGATACGATCCAGTAGTTGTTAAGGTATTTAAGTGGATAAAACCTTAGGGGGAGTCCAAAAGGAACCCCTCTCCTTATATAGCTTTGCAGCTAAATGGTAGTGACAAACAATGAACAGAATTCAATACTACATATAAGAAAAACCATGAGATCAGTAACCACTGTTAGAATCATAATAGGTTTAACAGTTTCTTTATTTTGTGAAATGGAGCACACAGAGAAATGCAGTGACGGTGTAGCCCTTCTGTCACAAAATGTTAGCTAGGATAGGATACAGCCCTCCCATGACTGTAATTGGATAAGCGGTTCAGAAAATGGATGGATATTAAAAACACCCCTCTGTGAATTACCACCTTATTGTGGTGGAGGTGTTTGTGTGCCTCAGTGATACCAGGAGTTATGTTGTCGGGGACAGTTTGCACCTGGTTGGGTCTCCCAAGGCAAATTGGTCCTGGGTGAGGGACCAGATGGAGAGCAATTCAGAACACCACAATGAAGAGAAAACGAACAAGGGCTGATTGATTGATTGAGCGATGTTAATATTCTCACCTATGGCCTGAGTAGTGGCCAAAAGAATGATATTGAGGATGCAAATGGTGGATATAACTTTCTTTCAGAAGGAGTCTGGGCTCAGCCTTAGAAAAAGGATGAGGAGCTTGGTCATTCAGGAGGGACTTGGAGTAGAGTCGCTGCTCCTCTACACTGAAAGGAGCCAGCTGAGGTGGTTCAGGGATCTGACTAGGATGCCACCTGGGCGCCTCTTAGGTGAGGTGTCCGGGGTGTCCGGGGCAGACCCAGGACACGCTGGAGAGATTATATCTCTCTGCTGTCTTGGGAATGCCTTGGTGTTCCCCGAAGCTAGAGGAGGTGGCTGGGAAGAAGGAGGTCTGTCCGTCTCTGCTTAGACTATCAATCTAGACTCGGATAAGTGGCAGATGGATGGATGGAAAACAGATTTCTATATGAAAGTTAATAATTTTATTCCACTTACCAGCTTCCACTTGCCTTAACTTGTGTATGAAACCTCCTGATCTTTGGCCGCTCAAAGTCAAGATACGCTGTAATTTGTACTTACATTAGCTAAACACAGACACGCGTACCCTCAAAGACAATGGAAGAAGTTGTGAATTATTAGAAATCTGATGTGTATATCAAGTATATATCTTGTTCCAGTGAATAAAGACTTTAAAAGAAAGCCTGTTTCCTCCAGGACCATTAAGGGCCTCACCCTCAGCTGGAGTCCTGACAGCTTGTGTCAGATGAACCGTGCAGAGTGCCCGCTGATCAGACAGCGTGATTACACCATACATCACAGGTTCCCAAACACAGGCCTCCATACTGCCTAAACGAACCAGCATACGGGGCAGTTAAACACGTACGAGGATTTGTATGTGTCTCTGTGTTCAGATCCTGAAGTATACCTGCACAGTCTAAACTTAGTCACACACAGTTATCTCTCAAGAAAATAAAAGAAGCTGTATTTTTAGCTCATTTACAACCTTTGTGCCATAGGATTGTTGTTGTGAAACAGTTTTTTTTTTCTTAACCCCAAAAGTTCCTCCTTTTTCCCCCCTGCTCCTGTCTTTTCCTCTCTTTAATGTTGGAAGTCTGGAGAATGTATTAGAGATTAACTTGTCAGGGAATGATTCTTCAATCATTCTTTTCACAATTTATCAATGTAGCCCCATCTCCTCATCAACAGGTGTGCATGAATTTTCCCACAAGTGTGTGAGTGTTTTGGACATAATGTAACACGATTGTACATATCTTTGTGTACATATATTCGTATCTGTGTGTGTGTGTGTGTGTGTGTGTGTGTGTGTGTGTGTGTGTGTGTGTGTGTGTGTATAAATAAAATGATGGAGGGGAGAGGGGGGGTATGTGTCATGATGCATCTTCAGTGTGTCTGGCTGCCTGATCATAACTCACTGGGAGGGGAAAACACACACCTCGCTCTGGAAGCTTTCAGTCACAGATCGTATACAGCCACTTTGGTGTGCATACCCTTGCACACACAGACAAGTTCAGCATGTATAAGCCACTGATTTAAGGCCGAGATAAGATGATCCAGTGAGTACACTTGGTGCACACTAATGGGAAAATATGCACAGAGAAGCACACACAGACTTGTGCTTATAACACATTTTATGTTAATTGAAATTAAATGATTCTCCTCACTCAATTAAAATGTAAAGAGGCTTACCAGCACACTTCCAGCTGTTTATAAATTTTGTAATTACTGATATCAAAATGTTTTCCGCACATCTTTCTAGAACATAAGCTGTTATGGGAATGACAAAGTTTACTTGTTCTGCAGAAGCTTGAACCTGTGTTATAGCGATAATCTTCCACACCTGCTAGCTTTGCTTTTCTTTTTCCTTGTGTTAGCTTAAGTGTGAAGTCACTCTCTCATTCCTTCTGTCCCTTTGTCTTTCTGCATCAGCCAGATATTGTTCTTTCAGTTTCTCAGTTATTTGTACTGTTTATTGAGATGCCTGTAGCTGTCTTGGGCCTAAGTAGGCCAGGCAAGTACATAGATTAACCCATGCAGATAAACATACATGCACAGAGTGAGAGTCAGTGAGAAGTAGGGCAGGCAAGCAGTCAGTATTACCAAAGCCCTTGCATATCAGGGGCAGACTGTCCCAGAGGAGCATCATGTCATAACAGTCCTGATTGCACACCATTTAGGAATGCCTGCAGAGTTAACCTTTCAGTGATGAGGGGTCACCAGTGATGTGATCACTACCCCCTTCTGATGCTCCCCTGCCAACTGCGCATACACACTCTTACATTCATTCTCCTCTAGTGCCATCTCTGTATGGTGTGGGATAATTGCCTACTAATGCTCCATGGCAGCTATTAGACATGCAAGATTTACTCTCAAGCCAACCAAATATTGTATCCCACTAAAAACCTGAGATGCTTCAGTTCCCTTGTGTTTCTTGATTTATTTTTCCTGCATTATATAACTACATAGCTCACTTTATCTGCCTGCCTCTTTCCAGGTGCAGTACAGTGATGCGCAGAGTGGTAAGGATTTTGTGACCTATCTGACTCTCTCCCCTGTGCAAATGACTTTCCACGGCACTGGGAGCACCCTCCAAGCCAGCCATGACCAGGTGAGTAGGCATGTATGTATTCAGTATTGTGTAAAAATTTTATACAGCAACAGTAAAGTGAGGATGTTCTCAAAAATAGGGCCATTTTATTTCTTTTTGTTTATCAGTGAATGCAAAGTACAATAAACAAACAAACAAACAAAAAAACATACTCTATGAAAACATAAAAATTAGCAGTTTAGCTCTTTGAATCAGTTAGTTTACTTTATGACTTGTGTAATGTGTTAAAAAAACAAAGTCAAACTCAATATTTCAAATAAACTAATTAACTAGCAGCTTCATTGTTTTGCAAAGTAAAACTGTTTTTGTCAAAGAATTCCAGTGACTTTGAGGAGATTGATAATAATATTTTAAGGTGGCTAAATTATGATTTGCTGCTGATTGCATTCACGGCAGTATATAGCTTCTGTGTGGGGGTTTACCTACCATAACCTATTTTAAGAAGTACATTGACTATGAATATGTGCCTTACAGTCCACTTTAAAAAACAGAAATCTATATTTTGTGCATTTATATACATTGTTCAAAAAAATTAAAGGAATACTTTTTAGTCAGAGTATAGCATCAAGTCACTTAAACTTCTGGGATAATGATCTGGTTAGTAAAGTAGCAGAGGGGGTTGTTAATCAGTTTCAGCTGCTTTGGTGTTAATGAAATTAACATCAGGTGCACTAGAGGGGCAACAATGAGACAACCCCCAAAACAGGAATGGTTTTACAGGTGGAGGCCACTGACATTTTTTCCCTCCTCATCTTTTCTGGGTTTTTTTTTTGTTTGTTTGTTTGTTTTTTCCACTAGTTTTGCATTTGGCTAGGGTCAGTGTCAGTACTGGTAGCATGAGGCGATACCTGGACCCTACAGAGGTTGCACAAGTAGTCCATCTCCTCCAGGATGGCACATCAATACATGCCATTGCCAGAAGGTTTGCTGTGTGTCCCAGCACAGTCTCAAGGGCATGGAGGAGATTCCAGGAGACAGGCAGTTACTGTAGGAGAGCTGGACAGGGCTGTAGAAGGTCCTTTACCCATCAGCAGGACCGGTATCTGCTCTGCTGTGCAAGAAGGGAACAGGATGAGAACTGCCAGAGCTCTACAAAATGACCTCCAGCAGGCCACTGATGTGAATGTCTCTGACTAAACAATGGCCTGAGAGCCTGAGGGGACCCTGTGCTCACTGCCCAGCACTGTGGAGCCCGATTGGCATTTGCCATAGAATATCAGAATTGGTAGGACCACCATTGGTGCTCTGTGCTTTTCACAGATGAGAGCAGGTTTACCCTGAACATGTGACAGATGTGAAAGGGTCTGAAGAAGCCTTGGAAAAGGTTATGCTGCCCATAACATCGTTTAGCATGACCAGTTTGGTGGTGAGTCAGTGATGGTATGGGAAGGCATATCCACGGAGGGACGAACAGACCTCTGCAGGCTAGGCAAGAGCACTCTGACTGCCATTAGGCATAGGGATGAAATCTTTGGACCCACTGTCAGACCCTATGCTGGTGCAGTGGGTCCTTGGGTTCCTCCTGGTGCATGACAATGCCTGGCCTCATGTGGTGAGAATATGCAAGCAGTTCCCAGAGGATTAAGGAATTGATACCATTGACTGGCCCCCAAGTTCACCAGATCTAAATCCAACAGAACCCTTCTGGGACATCCAACACTGCCAAGTTGCACCTCAGACTGTCCAGGAGCTCAGTGATGCCCTGATCTGGGAGGAGATCCCCCAGGACACCATCTGTTGTCTCATTAAGAGCACACCCCAATGTTGTCAGGCATGCATACAAGCACCTGGGGGCCATACAAACTACTGAGTACCATTTTGAGTTACCGCAGTGACATTTTGGAAAAATGGACTAGCCTGCCACATTTTTTTTTTTTCACTGTGATTTTCGGGTTATCTTCGAATTCAGCCGTCAGTAGGTTGATAATTCTCATTTTCATCCTTTAATTCCTAACGTAGTTCATATTAGTATAACTCCAGCATGATGTTTTCAATTTTTTCCTTTAATTTTTTTGAGCATTGCTCTGGGTTGACCAAATCTATGATTTTGGTTGTCTGTCCATCCAAGTCTAGTGAACATATCATTCGGATGGCCTTGATAGAGTTTACTCACATTTGGCTCAAACGTTCACTTGGACTAAAGTCAGGACTGAACAGATGTTGGTGGTCAAAGTCCGAGGTCACTGTGACCTCAAAAGTCTATCCTTTGTGAAGGGGATATCTCAGGAACACCTGCAGATTGTTCATTACGAATTACATCTGGCAAAAATATTTACTTTGACTCAAGGACAAACTGATTCTAAATTTGGTTATCACTGGTAATGGTTACTGCGACCTGACAAAAAGCTTTTTGGTCAAATTGAAGAATTAACTTGGCAATTACTACAACATTTCATGCAAATGTGTATGTGTAATGAGGTGAGAATTATATTTTGTATTCAAAAAGTCAAGTTTGGATAGACATGGCGGTAACCTGCAACTTCACTGGTTAGCAGTGGCACACAATCATGAGTTGGTTTTTCCAGTTGAGTCTGATACTGATAGTGATATTTGTGAATATTAAAATAATTACATATCAAATATTATAAATGGGTGTTTGTAATAATCAGATGTCTTAGTAAAGACATTTTGCAGTTAAATCAAAAACTGTCCAACATAAATTAAAAAAAGAAATTGAATAAATTTTAAACTGTAAATATTGTTAGCTTATCCTGATTTTGTATTATATTCTGTTATATAAACAAACAAAAAAAAACTTTTACAGACTGACAGTGAAATAGCTGCAACTGCACTGCTGTGTTATCAGACAAGCTCTACTCTTTATGTTCTTTCTTTCCTGGTGCAGTAAAGTATACCACACTGCATATGGTGTACTATACAGGGCATATTGTGAGACTTTGACAGGTGTCATCCTCTAATTAACAAAGAAGCCTTGGCTGTGGCTTTAATTATTAATCACCAGGGTTTCTGACCCACCCGTGATAATAATGACTCATTGCGTTTCTTTCTCACTCATTGCAATCACTCATTGCAAAGTTATGGAGATATTCTGATGGGATATCTCCATAACTTATGGCAGAGCCCATCATTCTCTCTCCCTCCCTCTCTAGTTTTCTCACTCACTCTCTCTCGCGTACTCACTGCATTCAGAAGGAGACTCTTTGTCTTGTGTTGCCCAAGCAGAAAACCAGTTGCTTACAATCTATCATCTAAACATAGGACGTCTCTTTGTTCAGCAGTCTTCAAAGCTTTAATAAAGGGCCTGCTCGGCCCCGATTGGGCCAGCTGACAGGGGGCTAGTGTCGCCACCGCTAACTGAGAGCCAAGCCAATATAGGCCAGGCAGGTCTGCGTCCTTGGGACCTGTTGTTGCCAGGAGCACTGGGGCATGACCGACTGTTAGAGAAAGCCTTTCTTTCCTCTTCTCAGTACAGTGAAGAGTATGACCACAAAGGGAGCTCCTAACAATAAGAGGTCACCCTCAGCAGCCCCTCAATCCACAACACTTGAACAATCCTGAAGGCATCACACATTTGGATGGCTTTACCATGGACCGTTTTCCACCACAGGAATGAGCAGGTCATTTTAGGGCATCCTGCTCCTTTTTGTATGTTCCACCCACAGAAGCTATCCCTGTACAACCTCCCTGGCGGGAAAAGTATGGATTTCAGGATGGGTAGCTCTGAGTGCCCCTGAAGTTCTGCTAGGTAAAGCTCAATGCTGAATGGTTGAGTTTGTTCCAAACTCAACCATTCAGATGACACAGGCCCACCACAGAGACCGTGGTGGGCCTTGAAGTCTCTTGGAGTTACCTGTAAATTATTTTAAAAGGTTTGTTCATCTGCTAGTTCATTTTAGGCATCCTCTTGCATAATTCAGATTGATTTGTTAAATCTCTGAGCTGCTAATTAATAAGTCAGTGGAGTTCCATGTGTCTACTAGGCCATACGCCTCGGCACCCACTCACAGGAACTCTCATCTCGCAATTTCATATGTGCAATTAAAGACTGTAAATCTGATGAGATGAAACAGGGAATCTCAGTGCTAAGAACTGATAAAAACCTTTCTTGGAGCCTTTCTCTGCACACACACAAAATTACCACAGCAACACACGGGGAATCCATTCCTGATCTCTCTGGGAATTTCCTCCAGTGTTATCTGTGCTCTCATGGAGGTTCATGTCTGGTAGGCCAGAGCAACTGATAAAGAGCCACAGCCAGAGGAAATCCTATCCATACATCTCTTCCATGATGTTAAAGGAAAGATGTGCATGATGCAGAGTACAGTTATGAATGAGTTTGCAAACACAAAATCGAATAGACATTAGTTACTCAACTTTTTTTTGTGTTCGCGGGGGTTTGACATTTCAGGCTTTACTTGGGTTTTTAACAAGTTTGTAGCTGAAAGGAAGAGTGAAAGGGCATAAATGAAGTCTTGAACAAAGGGAAGTTGTTCAAGACTTCATTCAGAAGAATGTGTATGTATATATGAGCAGTATACAGCTGAATAAGCCTTCTGACCTCAGGTGCCATCTACTCTGTGGTATCTGTCAAACACATGTGAGCCCACAGGCTGCTACAATTGCTAAACGTCGCCTGAAACCAAAAAGTCAACATGTTTGCAGTTTTGCATCGAACTGATTTTTTTGATGGTCTCAGCCTTAAGCTTCAGTTAATTAACAATATATTAATAACTTTAAATAAAATAGAAGCGGAAAAAAGATCATACAGACATGCCATGACATCATTGTGGCACTCTACGTTTAAACCTGCCTTAAGGACAAAGCCTGTGTTATGTTCTCAGTTAACATATTCAGCCACAAGTTTAATTTTAGGTGATCTGTTATGTGAAACGCAGTCAAACTTACAACTGTAAGTTACTACATTACCACAGACTTTCAGCATCGCTGTCTTCTCAAACACATTCAGGGCGATCAAATTTGTACAGTTAAATTCACACTCAATTCTTATCTCAGTTATAAGAACAAATCACAGGTCCAGCATATACTGTATTTAGACATATTTTTGACAGGACTACATGCTTTCTAGACAGACTGATTCCTGTGTTTGTTCTGCAGAGCTGAACTAACTCTTCTGGCAGTCCCTCTGTGGCGGCAGTGGGACACCAGGGGGGCCGAGGCCCTCTGGTCTGAGTGTAAGGTGTCGCTGGTCCAACATGAGAGGCCTGCAATCGAAGATGACAGGGTGACTGTTGTCTGCCACCAGACTCTTGTGTGTCTGTGTGTATTTGGTTGTGTGTGGGATTGCTTTGCGTGCAGTAATGTCCTCAGCTGAGCTACCCTGGGTCCCAGGGCCCCTGTCTCCCAGATTGTCAGCTGTGACTGCTTGGGTTTCCTGCAGAAAAGGCACTTTTTTTGGCTGATTTGATGTGGCACATTGACCATAATCTGTCAGGATTAAAATGTGTTGCAGACATTCTTTCAGGTAATGAGGGCCACTTTTTTAATTAATTTATTTTGTTGTATGTGGTACCAGGTTTTCCAGGTGTTTTCCATAACCTGTCCAGTATTTGCTGAGGCAGAGCTATTATTCCCCATTCACAAGTCCACTGTTAGATTAGCCTTTTTAGGGAGTCTACATGTTGCACACATTTCTGTCTTTACTTAGATGAAAAATGTATTTTAAAAGCTTGTATTTATGGTTGACACAAGTGCATATGACATAGGCTACAGCTGTATCTTCAGATGCCTAAAGCCTATACTTTGTTTTATACTTTATAAAGGTTTGACATTCCAATGCAACTGACATAACACTATCACAGTGCTAGGGAATAGTTACTTGGTCATGTTTAAGGGCTGGGAATCACTATTATGCACCCATGTTTACTGTGTTTGTTTAGGTTAGGAGAAAAAAACAGAAAGTAACAAAGTATAGTGGCATATAGTAGAATAACTGCTGGCATGGTCTTCAGAGATCCCCCACAGAGCTCAGGGGAACAGCAGGAGAGGGAGCTACAGAGGGCCAGAGGTTGTACAAGCCTTGTGTTTGAAGTCTTCTTCCCTGACTGGAGTGCAGACGTTACCCCAAGCTGGGCTTCTCTCAGGGGGTCCTGTGGAGTGTTACCCAACCAGGCTGGCAGCTGTTGAAGAGCTTCTTCTCCCTGCTTATCTGTCTTGGCTGTCTCCTCTTTATGTGCCAGTGTTGTGCAACCAAAACCAGCGTCTGGGCATTTCCTAAATCATTGAATGTGGGGAGCACAGGGCACACTAGTGTGTCACTGACATAGAAACACCAGTCAGGTGAATGAAGACTCCAGTTTTCTGGAGACAGTTTTAGATACATTTATTAAAGCCGTATAATAATTGATTTAGATCTGGGTTTTGCCTGCATAGAGGGATTTTTAATAGGCAGAGCTAAAGAATTTTTTTTTTATTTTGGTGTCATTTCCTCAGGTATGGTAGAGATTTGGTTTTATTACATGGTTAAAAATCACAGGAAGAAGAATAAATTTCAGTCAGTTGGGTTAACATAAGAGTCATTGCCTTTATTGTGCATCTATACTTACATGCCAGTCACCCCTCAAAGACCAGTTCTGGGCCAGAAAACCCCCGTTTCAGTTGGTGTTTTTGTCGCAGTTTTTGGCCGAACGTCATGCTGACAAAACATTTGGGTCATTTCAGAACAAAAGCCCGAAATGACGCCATAAATATTTGGCTGATATCAAGTCACAGCTGAGTGTAATGATCCAAAAATTTGGCCTGCAGAAGAATTCATCTGTTGCTTCTATTAACTGGGTCAGTTGAAGAACTCATCAGCTAGAAATGCAAGTATTGTTTATACTACATTACTACAAGTCACTGCACAGCGCTGTTGCATATTTGGGTTGGATGTCTTTTTCTTTAGTACATAATGAGGTCTGGACTTTGTTTCATCTTTAGCTTTACATTGTTGTGTCTAACCAAAAACAAGTGCAAAATAAACTTATTGCAGTTGCTAGTTTATAAAAATGGTTGAAAAATGCTGGGGAAACCATTAGTCATCATAGCAGTGACCAGCATCAAGTGATACAAGCCTCACCCAGAAGGTACCTGAACATCTAGAGATTACTTCAATGGCAAAATAATCTCCCTGACTTTATCAGGTAGTGCCAGTAGGCTCCTCTAAAGGTTCTGTAGTCTCTGTGGAAAATTCCTGAGGTAACCCCTAAGGAGCTCATACCTTACATTCACACTGTCACACCTACCCAAGCCATGATGTTCCCGTTACCCATCACCACCCTATGCCTACACCAGAGAGAGGACAAAGTGAAATATCTATAGAGTGATCCATCATTCCTGCCTGTCTTCCCACTTGCCCTCCTCAGGAAACACCTTTCAGACCAGGAGATTAGAGTGTGACGGGAAGGGAGAAGAGTAATGAAAGAATGATGGAGGAGGAAGAAGAGGGTGTAAATGATTAAGAGGGAGAAGGGAGGCTAGAGAAGAATGGGAAAGAACTGGGGAGAAATGGATTAATTGGGCAAACAAAAGACTGATGAGGACAAGGAATGGGTAAATGGGAGATAGAAGTAACTCTTCTTTTTTTTGCAAACCAAAGCAAGCTGTAACCAGCGAGAAGAGAATAACATGAACTTGCCCATTAGGGGACTTATTGATAGCTTCAAGTGGTCTCTTGGAACATTAGTGTGTCTTTTAAGGGCAGACATGAGCTGTTTTCACACATGCACTGTAACCTTGAACTGCTCTAGACATTGTTTACCCAACAACGTTTCCAGTGGAAACTGTGTCGTTTTGATGCATTTTGGCCTCCCGTTTACACAGAAACATTTCAGAAATGATCTCCATTTACACAGAAACGCTAAAAACAGTTAAAACAATGTAGTTCCCATTGCCAGGCCACAAGTTGGCTGTTTTTTTTTTGTTTTGTTTCTTTTGTGGGATGCACGACAAAGATCTTTTTATTATTTACAAAATGGCCAATGTGAGAACCTTTGTGTGGACTGACGACGAGGTTGGAGTGCTGCTGCACGTAGTACCTGACCCATAATTGAAATGCATCTTTGCTTATCCACATGATGATGTACCAAATGTACATTTTGTTGAAGAAGGGCCGTAAAGTTCAAAAGACTGAGCAGCACAAGAAGCACTGGTGAATCCGCCATTGTGATTGCTGTTCATCTATTAGCGCATGCACGGAAAACTGTGGCGGTCGCAACCATAGTACGCATGTGCAAGTACCTCCGTTTCCAAAGAGCATCGTTTTCGTCCGTTTACACGGAAACAGAGGCCGGAGCGTTTCAGAAACGCTCCCCTCTGGAGGAGGTTTCCAAAAAGTATCGTTTTCACTCCGTTTTCGTGTAAACGGGAGGCCAAAAAGCATCAAAATGACAACGTTTCCAATGGGAAAGTTGTCGTGTAAACGAGGCCTATGTGACAGAGTTTGTGTGAGAGTGTGAATGTAAATGATACGGGCCAACACCAGTAGACATGTATCATTTACAAACACATTTGCCACAACAGTTAATGTGTGACAGGTAAATTGTAGAACAATGATGGTCTTGTTAACACAGAAGGTTCTGCTGTGAGACCTTGACACGTGCTACCCACTTAAACATTGTTGCAGACCAAGTTCACTCTCCAGTGGCAGCAGGCTCCTACAGCAGGGAAAGAGGGTGTAAATGATTAAGAGGATGAATTTAATTTGGCATATTTTTATGTCAGATGACCTTCCTGACGTAGCCCTCCTCCTGGTCACCGTCATATTCAACGCTTGATTTTATAAGCTTGTTATTATAGGAACATGAATAACAGCTTCTTTTTTGTGATTTAGGTAAACTGACCCTTTAATACCATGTAATAAAAGTGCATGTGTTGATTTTTTTGTTGCATGAGCAATATTAATCAAATATATCTCAAGTGCATGTCATTCATGCATTGGTAATATATGCGGCAGCTTAGACTTGAAATGGGCAGAATATATGCAATGCAGTATATCAGCCATTCACGTGCTTTGGGTTACAGTGCGATGCAGGCTACACCTTAATCTTAACAAGTGCTCGTAATAAGACATTTCTGGAGGATGACTGAAAATTCTTCTCACAAGAAACATAATTTAACAACAGTTACAAACAAAACTCAATATTTCTGTTCCGAAAACAAAAATGAAATGTCTGCATCTGCGTTTCAGGCTGTCAGCATGTGTTCATAAAGTATGTCCTGCAAAGTAACTTGACACGTTTTAGTTGTCAGCAGTGTGTGAATTTTTTAGACACATCAAATATATGTTAGGTATTAGTGCAATTTTCACTCACAGATAATATTACTGTGCCTGCCAGTCTAGATTAAGTTCCATTACTTGGAGTGTCTCCAAAGCCGAAGTTTTGGAGATGTAATACACTTTGAAAGCGACCTTCAGGCCACATCAGCAAATAACATTAAAGGTGAATTCATCTCTCTTAGCAGTATTTAGTTAGCAGTAACTTTTTTAAGGAGTTGAATAGAAACTCTGACAGGAAGTATAATTTATATCTTTATTTAAATGAATTGTTCTCCCTTCTTAATGCCAGACCAGTGTGACTACTTTAAAACAAGCAAAGGTGTCGAATTCATTATCACATTCATGGTGAGAGGAGCAAGATGTTTTGGCAGTGGCACTGAAGCCTTCAGGAGTGTTAGGGTTTCTCACGCACACAAATTAGGTGTGGATAAAGGTCTGTAAAGTAGTCGCACCTTCTTTCACTTGGCACCTCTGTGGGAGGTAGAGGCAAGCCAGGAATCTTAAAGGCTACCTACTGCTCTTTGCAGCGTCTTTGGCTCATTAGCTTGATGTCATTTGATGTTGAGTGATAGCTCGCCTTGTTGAAAAGGTCCCCAAGATAAGGGCCATGCATTTAATCTTTTCCTCTGCCCTGCAATCTCCCAGTAACAATGTGTGAGATGTGTCATATGTGAAGAAAACACTTTTTTCTAACGGCAACACAATGAGGTTTTTTACTCTGCAAAGGTTAACATTTCTCCTCTGTCTCATAATCTGCATTATGCAAAATGTTTTACTGAATCCAGTCATGTTTTGTTGATCTAATATACAAGCCACACAGCAGTAGAGTAATGTTGAAAATATATTTTCAGAGCTTCAGGCTTCCCCTGTCTGTTTGCGCTCTTTGTAAATAATCCATTTGGTACACAATTGTGACAGTGATGTGCATAAATCATCCTAATCTCTTCATCCACTGCCACCCAGGCCATTGTCTTACGACACAGATAAAACACAAACCAACACTGAAACTGTCAGTCTTGTCTCGTTCTTGGAAAGTTGCAAAATATATCAAACTCCTATTGTGCAAGGAAAATCTCTGGATTTAAAAGAAAGCCCCTTTAACTTGATACGGGACGACACATCTTGTGGTTAAAAAGACTTGGAGAAAAAAAGAATTAATCATCACAGGACTGCTCCAAAACCATATCACAACCTGACAGTAATTGCAGGCACACATGTGTTTACCTCACAAGCATAAATACAATCACACATGCGCTTAGACAAACACACACACTGCACAATGACCTGTATTGTTGTTTGTAATTATGCTCTTTGTTGCTTTCCTCACTTGATGAAATTTAATCTCCGAGATGCGTAGATGCTATTTATTTGTAAAAGTTGTTTTCGATTTCCACTGAATACTGTGTGATTATTTACTGAAATTACTGGCATTCATGTTTTGCTGACAGGTTCCCGGGAATGGGGGGGGGGGAGTGTTCACATCGAGGCTCCTCCTGCCTTATACAGAATTACTACTAGTGATTTGTTTTACCCAATCTACTTAACTGCTCAGCTGCAAGTAACTAAGCCTAGTGGTGATCGGTGCTCTGTGGATGTGTACTGAGTTATGGAAATGAGCGTAGCAATTGGGGAATGTTATTCTGTCTGTCTGAGTCCCACCACCACAACCACCACCACAACCACCCCACCTTTATCTGGATGTGAACGCATTCTCAGGACATTTTGAACCACTCAAAACAACAGTCCCATAGGAGGTTAACACCACTTACAATTAAGGTGTCACATACCCCTGCGGTTTAACACTTTGTGTGTGTGTGTGTGTGTGTGTGTGTGTGTGTGTGTGTGTGTGTGTGTGTGTGTGTGTGTGTGTGTGTGTGTGTGTGTGTGTGTGTGTGTGTGTGTGCTTGCTTGCCTCTTAACAGTATCTTCAGCTTGTGTTCTGTTTTATATGCAAATTCAGCCCAACCCTTTGCATTTAAAGGAGATAAGGAAAGATTAAACAAACCACACTGTCACTACGTAAATGTGAGCGGAAGAAGCTCCAATGGCAAGTGAAACATAGGAGTTCAGTCTTTTTTTTTTTTATAACGATGAGTTGTTATTTTGCACATCTTAGCAACCAACATGCCTCCTCTTTCCTATTCACTATCACCTCTATCACTGATTCTGATTTACTGATACAGCAAATTACTATATTGTGCTTTTGGAAAGTTAAAGATAATGGGTAATACGCATACTCCCTTTCCAATATTGGAAAGGCATAGGAGGAGGAGGTTAATGGCGCCAGCTGATCACACAACATACAGTTTATTCTGGGCTCAGACTACAAGATCTTTACGATTGTCACTGTGTCAGATTAGGAATTTATAGAGCCATAAATGTTACTGACATTACTGACTACACATTGTTCCTCTACAGTCCACAAAGTATATTTTGTGATTTTATTTTAAGTTAATATTTTTTCATCTGTTGGACATAATAAGACGAGTTACTTGTGTACAATCCCCATCCTCATGTTTTGAAAGTGTAGTTGCTGCTAACCAGCTGGCCGCCTCATGTTTTCCCACGGATGTCTGCTCTGGAGATCCTCTGTGAGCTGGAAGACACCTCTTAACACCCCTGTCATATTAATGCAAAGAATCCTGCGGAGGGCTGCAGGGACACAATCGCAGGACCATAAATTATGCATAAGCTTTTATTGATATTTGGGGACTTGTATAGTTTTTTCCTTTTAGGACATTGGAGGCTGGATCAAAAAGGTTGGTGGGCCAGTTTCAGCCCCCAGGCCATATTTTGCCCACTTGTTAAAACATGCAGAGTTGTGTTGGACTGTATAAATGCAAGGACCAGTGAATTACTTTAGTATCCACTGGTTGTCCACAAACTGCCCTCAGACAAACGATAGTTTCTCACATAGCTCCTTCTGAAATTTTCTTTATGCTTTTGAGCTTTAGAGATGCTGGTAGTTACTTTTTATTGTCTGTGAAGAGAGTTATTTCCCCATCTTCCAGTCTTTGTACAAAACTAGTCTAATCACTGACTCCAGTTACATAAGCCATATCACACATGCAGTGCAACTCTGAACTTTTCTACACTTCACAGAATATGTGACTCAGTTTGATATCTTCCTGAAGGCTCCCATCTTTGTGATGTCCTGTTGCAACCCTTGGGAGAATATCACATTTATTTTTCTGTATTTCCAGCAGTGAAGACCCGTCCGAAGTGGACTACTGTATATCCTGTTGTGTGCTATACATGAGAAAGGAAAACGTTGGACAGCGTGCTATTCCTGGAGGATGTTCATTCACCTCTTTTACTTTGTAGAAAATAAATAACCACAGATACAAAATGTTTAATAGCTGAGCATTCTGGCTTAATGAACAACAAATTAAATAATTTTAATTAATGGCATATTTTTTTTAAAGGAAAAAATTGCGGAATCACTCTGTTGATGGGGAAAAGAAGGTTCACCTTATAATTTGCATTTTTTAATCAAATACATGCACAAATCTTAATATGCAAAACAGTCTTCTGTGAAAAGTGTGTTTGCATACCTTAACAAGCTGTTGCAGGTGACTGATTTAAAGGAAGCATGGCCCCAGCAAGAGAGCTGTCAGTTGAAACATCGAAAGTATTATACAACTCCTTCAAGATGGAAACCCAACACAGAGTGTGGCAAGAGATGTTGGTTGTTCCCACTCAGCTGTATCTAAAATGTGGAGCGAGTACAGGCAAAACAGGAAGGTTATAAAAGGAAAACATACGGGTAGATGGAAGATGTCAAACCATCAGGACAGAAAACTCAAAGCAATATGCTTTGAAAATCAAAAATTGCACAACAAAAGAAATGAAAAACAAATGGGCAGAAACAGGAGTCGGTGCTTGTGACAGAAAAGCCAAAAAAACAGTGCTAACAACAGAAGAAAACAAGGTTTCAGTGGGCTAAAGAGAAACAGTCATTGACTGTGGGCGCTTGGATGAAAGTGATGTTCTCTGATGAATCACAGATCTGCATTATCCATAGAGATGATGCTGGAACTTTTACCTTGTGCTGTTCCAGGAAAATATTTAAAGATGCCTGAAGAAAAAAGCTTCCCCTCTTATTTATATTGCATGTCTGGCAAAGAAAGGGAGATGGCAGTCATTACGTCAGCAATAAATGTACAAGCGTACATTCAAATTTTAGACACTTTTCTCATTTCATCAAGAGAAAATGAGTTTGGTGACGAAGTCATTTTTCAGGATGGTAATGCATCTTGTCTCAGAGCAAAGGGTGTTAAAAGATTTCCTCAGGAAAGGCATATTAGCTCTGTAGCATGGCCTTGACAAGGCTCCATCCTGCAAAGCTATAAAGTTATATCAGAGATAGTGGAACCAGTTGAAGGCCTCATCACACAGGCCAAGAGACCAGTTGGCAAACCCCTGGAATAAAGAGCATTTGCCTTTCAAACAAAAGTTGTCCTTTTACCACTGAAACCAACACATTTCGAATCACAGTGTGTGCATCACACACACTGAACAGTTTTACTACTGCTCAGTGAGTAGTTGGAAAGTGTTAGCAGACACGTTGGCATCTTGCATAAAAACTACAGGCAACTGCTGTAATTGCTGACTGTTCTCTAGGCCTGTGTGAATGGCCTAGAGATGATTTCACAGCAAATGCCAGCAACCACACTCAAGTGGTCAGGGAATTCTAATTTTTCCTTAGCGACTGGTGGTTTCCAGGCAGTCACCAACTGGTACTAGTTGGGGACTCACTACTGTGAGTGAATATTTGCAAGTAGTGGACTCTTTGTGATGTTTTTTTTGGTTGATCCAATATTTTTTCATGTAATTGATCTGGACATTTTATATATATACAGTTCCCAGCAAGATGATGTCACTTCCTGTTGTTGTATACACAGTGTTCTAGCTAGCGGTTAATCCCCAGGTGCTGCACCGGGCTGAGGATTTCAGTGCTTCATTTTCGGAGCTTTGCTGTCACTGCATTTAGCAAACAGGAGCCTGCCCCACAGACTCCGCCCTGGCTAGATCGCAGCTTGCACCTGTATTATTTCACTGCAATTTGCAATCTACCACAGAGCACGGAAAGTTCACAATGTGCACGTTTGATCTCCCTATGGTCGTGCGCGCGCTTGATTTCGAGGGAAATCGAAATGACGACAGGTGTTAGGTCGATGCAAGAGAACTACGGACACCGTGAAAGGTCAAACACAGGGGGAACGCTATCTAATGGGTACCGTAATGGGTGCATTAGATACCGTTTACCACAGGGGGAACGGTATCTGATGGCACTTATTGGGCCATCAGGACTTATTGGGCCATCAGGATGCATATCCCCAGTATCTGGGGGAATGCATCCTGTATCTGATGACAGTGCAGTTGAAAAAAGTGAGACAGCTTCGCCGAAACACGGTTCAGCTTTCATGATTTCCGTAGTTCTCTTGCGGGACAAGCACGTGCATTTTTTGCCGCGTGGGCGGCGAGGAGACGCTGGAGAAACAGTATCTGATGGGGTAAGGCGAATCGAAGTAACATGGGCATGAACGCGAGGAGAAGTAAGAGGAAAAATGAAGATCAAATGAAATGACGGAAATGACGTCAGACTTAAAGCGATCCTTTGGTGCCCCCCCTTTAGTATTGAGGGGCTCCGTCAGAATATTTTTCATGCTTTAATCCCTGATTAGTAAATAAAAACAGACCTGCAGTAGAAACGTAATTTGGAGGATGCTTGTGAATAAAACGCATTACAGCATTAAGCTCATGCAGCCCCCAGTTTTTCAACAAAAACACAGCAGCAGCTGTTTTACGTGCAGTCTGTCTGCACACGCGCAGCAAGCGCAAAGAGGTGCAGCCATTACTGAGAGGGTGCCCTCAGGTGGAGAGAAAGGAGACGTCCAAAGCAGCAGCATTTACTCCTGTAACCACCCTAAAACTTTTACTGGGAAACAGCTGAAGGTCCTTAATCAACCATTTGATCAGCAACATGAAGAAAAGAGAACTTTGTAGCTGCTCCATCCACCGCTGTTTGTTTCACACAGAAAAACTGCAGTACAGAAGTTAAAATGTGCAGATGAATTGTTAATATGAAAAATTATTTCTTATCCGATTACTTGATTAATTGATGGAATAATCAATAGAATACTTGATTACTAAAATAACCGATAGTTGCAGCACTACTTGAATTCAGAAAGCCATAACGTTGCTTTTCAGCACCAGTGGAGCTGTGAAAGGCCTAAAAAAAAAAAATTACAGTTCCCAGCAAGATGATGTCACTTCCTGTTGTTGCATTAAAATCGTGATAATTTATCCTTACAACATGGTGACTGATATTTGAACACAGAAAATGCTTTTAGCAGCTGATCCTTAAAACATCTGGATTATGTTTTTATTGGGTATGCTTTTTACATGATTTTTGCAAACTGATTAGTAAAAGTAAACAGCACTCTTGGACACATGAAATGCATGATATATAAGTGTAACTCTTCTGGATTATATGCAAAAATTATCACTCGATCTAATAAGGCCTGGTTTAGCATTCTGCGTTGGTCCTGCATACATAACCAAAAATCCTCTCTGAACCTAACTTAACATGCACCTTGGGAAATGTAACTACACGTCCACAAAAACTGTGATTACTGCCTAGGCTTCAGAGGTGCTTTCTGGTTACATATGTAGGCCCCGTCACTCACTTAACAAGTTGGAGCAGCTTTTAGGGGTTAGCATTAGCTTGCTAATTAGCATTAGCAACACCCCTGCGCTGGGCTGAAAAAAATTTCTGGCTAGAACCCTAAGTCTCACACACACACAGACTGAATTAATGAACACTGAATACGTTACGGTTACTGGGGTAAAAGTAAGGCCTGTTATAGCCAATACTCATATATACTTGAGACCTTGGTGGTTGGATGCAGGAATATCTTTGGGTCACATGACTTTGTAACCTTATGTTATATTTTAGGAAGTTTGATGACAGGCGGGCTCCAAAAGTGGAGTTCTGCAGACCAACCTGTGACCAACAGTGGCTGGTTCTTTTATTGATGAAGCACAATGAATGTAGGTAAGGAGACCAACAGGAGAGAGAGAATGAAAACACAGTGAAACATGGCTAGGGAAATGTTTAAACGTCTGAGGATGTTTTAGCAGTCTGAAGTTCCATCCTGAAGAAGCAGAAGCAGCAGTGCTCCATGCGCCATCCTCTTTTTTTCTGGTTACCATGGGAAAACTATTTAGGGTTTTTTTCCCCTTCCTCTTTTTGCCTTAAAAAACATGTTCCCTGTGCACTTTAATTTGTTCTTCTGCACCATAAACATGTACATATAAAGAAATTTCCCATTTCTTTAGATTTCAATACATGTGGCCAAACTCCAGGAGGAGTGAGACAAAAAAAAAAAAAACAGTTCTCTCTTGTATATGTTTTTTTTAAGTTTATTTATGCAAATTCAGTTTAAAACAGCAATTTCCCCAAGCCTCTATAATACTGCGGAATCCCAGCAGTATTATAGAGGAGCCCAACAATCTAATGATCCCCTATGAGCAAGCACTTGGCGACAGTGGGAAGGAAAAACTCCCCTTTAACAGGAAGAAACCTTCAACAGAACCGGGCTCAGGGAAGGGCAGTCGTCTGTCGTGACTGGTTGGGTTAATGTACTTGGGGCAATTGCTGTTTTGGTTATATTAAAAACTACATCTTAAAATTTAGAATACAAACCAACAAAAATAGGTCTTCTACTACCAATAATTTAGATACAAATTTTAGCAGCTATTCTGAGGTCTTCTGGAGCCAACAATCTCTGTATGAGAGCTGCACTTCTTTGCCAGACCATGGAAGATTTTTGTAGAATTGCAGTCCCGCAGTTGATCCATGGCCTCAAGATAAAAATTGTTCCTCAGACACCACATGCGACAACAGCTCTGGCTCCAGAATAAACTTTTTAAGGAGCTTCTGTTTCAGTTAGAAAACTGAAGACTGTAATATCTCCTCTAAAATGTCTGGGAACAAGCCTGAGACCAGGATTTTCTTCCTCTCTTCTTCTTTGCTTCTTCTTTCTTTTTTCTTCTTTCCTCTTCTGAATTTCATCTGTCAGAGAGGATGTACTTCTAGAGAGCTCCTGTGTGTCACAGGCATTTCTCTCAGTCGAAGAGGTGGGTTGGTCTGTCCTCTTCTGCTGAATTTTAATCATGGACTTTTCCAGATCTTGTATAGAATATGCTGCCTGAGATTTTCCCCGTTGTGATCTGAAGACCTCGTGGTTGTTTTTTTTCTGACTTTCTACTTTCCTTCTTCTTTCTGTTTTTTCCTTTTGTTTTTTCAGTTGTTTCGAGCCTCTGGGCTTCTTTCTTTTTCTGGATTTCAACTGTTCGAGAGGCCAAGGATGTACTCCCAGAGAGTACCTTGAGGTGTACCTCAGCACCTTGAGGTCGATCAGATTTTACCGCCGATAACTCAGAAACATTTCCCTCAGTTGCAGAGGTGGGTTGGTCTGCCATGTTCTGAGTTTCTCCCAGTTGTTCCAAGGCTCTGGGCTCAGGAAGAGCATCATCTAACTCACGTTGAGGTGAATCAGATTCTACAGCCGATAACTCAGAGACAGTTCACTCAGTCGCAGAGGTGGGTTGGTCTGCCATGTTCTGAGTTTCTCCCAGTTGTTCCAAGCCTCTGGGCTCAGGATGATAATCATCTAACTCGGCTAGAGTCGGATCAGATTCTAGTGCCGATAACTCAGAAACATTTCCCTCAGTTGCAGAGGTGGGTTGGTCTGCCATGTTCTGAGTTTCTCCCAGTTGTTCCAAGGCTCTGGGCTCAGGATGATCATCATCTAACTCACGTTGAGGTGGATCAGATTCTACTGCCGATAACTCAGAGACATTTCCCTCAGTCGCAGAGGTGGGTTGGTCTGCCATGTTCTGAGTTTCTCCCAGTTGTTCCAAGGCTCTGGGCTCAGGAAGAGCATCATCTAACTCGGCTAGAGTTGGATTAGATTCTAGTGCTGATAACTCAGAAACATTTCCCTCAGTCGCAGAGGTGGGTTGGTCTGCCACGTTCTGAGTTTTTCCCAGTTCTTCCAAGGCTCTGGGCTCAGGATGATCATCATCTAACTCACCTCGAGGTGGATCAGATTCTAGTGCCGATGACTCATAAACATTTCCTTCAGTTGCAGAGGTGGGTTGGTCTGCCATGTTCTGAGTTTCTCCCAGTTGTTCCAAGCCTCTGGGCTCAGGATGATCATCATCTAACTCACCTTGAGGCGGATCGGATTCTAGCACCAATGACTCAGAGGCATTTCCCTCAGTCACAGAGGTGGGTTGGTCTTCTATGTCCTCAGTTTCATCCAGTTCTGAGCCTCTAAAACAACAACTGAACAACTGAGTGAAACTCAGTGACTTGGCTTGAGTTCAATCAGATTTTATCAACGATCACTCAGAGGCATTTCTTCCAGTCACAGAGGTGGGTTTGTCAGCTATGTTCTGCTGAATTTCAGTCTGGGACTCCAAACCTGGTGACTGAGAGTGTCCCAGGCGTGATCTGATGAACTGTGCAGCTTTTCTAAAAACCCCGCGTGGCACCTTTGTGTATCAAGCAAGTCCAGATGATGTTACACTAAATCTGCAATCGAATTCTTTGGTTACGCTTTACAAGACTGCACTGTGTAAACCAGGAGAGATTTTGTGTATGTGTTTTCAAGATTCTGGCCCTACTTAAAGAATTTAAGATCAAAGGTTCCCAACATCATATTAAGGCCTTTTTGACAATGGGATCCTTTGATCTTAATAATGTGTGAACTCTCAGATAACATCACTGTTCAGGTTTAAATTGTGGTGACATTCCAGAAGACTGTGACAACGATATGTTTCGGAAACGGGGTCCAGAGTGGAGAGTTTCAGAAACGCACCGGCTTGCATTCTCGTGTAAACACTTGAAACCGGGGTGATTTGAAAACGATAAACAGTACTCGCGGATTCACGAGTGCTTCTTATGCTTTTCTTGTGTTTTTACCATTTTTTAATTCAGCGTTGTGTGCACCAGCGATCCAACCTCATCGTCAGTCCACACAAAACCTCTCACATTGGCTGTTTTGTAAGTAATGAACAATTTGCCGCACTACCTACTGTGTCACTCCACGCATGCGCGTCTTGCATAAACAAACTTTGCAAAGAGAAAACCAACGCCAACTTGTGGCCTGGCATGGGAACTACATCGTTTTCATCGTTTCCATCATTGCACGTCATCGTGTAAACGCGGATCGTTTCTGAAACGCCATCATGTAAACGAAAGGCTGAAATGCATCAAAACGACACCATTTCCAGTGAAAACGCCTTTGTGTAAACGGCACCTTAAACATAGATCTAAATATTGTTACCATGGCAACTTTTTTCTTTTAAATAACAGCTGCTTCAATTGGAAAGCAAACTGGGTTTAAAATCCACTGACTGTATGTTATAGCATAGACTTGTGATCTCCCCCACCTACCCAAGTGGCATCTGGGTGGCACTGAGGCCAAGACCAGATGCTCAGTGTCAATAATACACAGCGTGTGAGCGAATACTGAAAGCCCACCTAATTGGATGCTCATTTAAGAGTTACCAGCAGCACCTAAATAAGATCAAATGCAGTCACAGAGACACATGTGAAGGGGAAGCAAAAGCAAGGAAGGAAGCAAGCATGTTACATCCTTGACCTTGTATCAGTTAAAATAAACAAAGGATCTTTGACATCCTTCCAGGTTTTACATTGACTAGTTTCAAAATACAGTAATCCCTCACTTATCGCGGGTGTTACGTTCCAGGACCATAAGTGAAAATCTGCGAAATAGGGACGCTATATTTGTTTTAATACTTATACATTATTTTAGTAGTTACACACTATTTTAAGTTTTTATAAACCCTCCCCACACACTTATACACCAAATATATACATACAATATGTACAACATGTACTACGCATGTGAAGAACGAGTACCGCAAAAAGCCGCAAAACGGCGAAAATAACGCGATAAATATTTTACACTAATATTGATTGAAAACCCGCGAAACAGCGAGTCTGCGAAAAGCAAACTGCGAAGTAGCGAGGGATTACTGTACAACTTCAACAAGACTCAGACTGGATTCAAATTACAAACCTGTAGAAGCCAAAACAATTGTTTTCTTTGCATTAAAAAAAAATTGAGGGACAGATTAAACTCTGTATAAGCAGTGACCCCTATTTTTGAGAAAAGCCATTCATTGAAAGCTCCCCCACTGTTATTGATATTGCTTATCTGCTACTACCATAGGGGTGCTGGTCATAAAATTCGAATATCATGAAAAAGTTGAATGTTGCATCCTACGTTGGCAGCCACACCGTGTGCGTGTGAGAGTTTCATGTGAAATTCATATGATTTGAGCAGCATTTGGCACCTGCTATAAAATATATTAGCAAAATAACAGCATATATGTTTCATTTGTTTGAACAACATGTCTTCCAATCCAAACAACAATATCTGTTGTTTGTTCCGAAACAACCCATATGAGCCTTTCCAAAATGAGTGCCCTTACATGTGACTTTGTGTCATCTTGGTGTGTACTGTGGCTGTAACGCAGGTCACCTACTAATCGGTTGTTAGTTTAATCCCTGGCTGCTCCGGTCTGCATGCCAAAGTATCCTTGGGTAAAAAAACTGAAGTGCTTGTATGAATGGGTGTGAATGAGGCAAGGTGCATAAAGCACTTAAAGTAGAAAAGCACTATATAAGAACCAGACTATTTTGATTCTTAAGCTTTTCCTTTGGCATCTAATGCCATTTAGTCCCCATAGACTTCAGAAGTCTGAGAAAATCCATATTTACATATTTCTTCAGGATTTGCTGGAGAAAAACTAACATGTTATTTGTGTGTCCTTTTGTGTACAACTGCTATAGTTGGCTTAATTTTATTTTAAAACAAAGGTATTGGCCGTCAAACCTACCTGCAAAACTGAGTGGGGTCATTTACTCCATCAAGCCAGAATGTTCAGCTATTAAAACAATAGTTTTGCATCATATCTGTAACTGTGATTTATTTTAAAAAAAAAAAAAAGAAAAGCTGAATCAACATCCTCCAAGTGGGGAGATTCCATCATTTTTGCCAGGGGTTATAGAAAGATTTAAGAGTGGTTGGGATCTAATTCTTAACAATAAAAATATTGTTGCTGTACCAAAATGCCAAACTTCTGGGTTTAATGGTTTGGGTAATCAAAATATTTTTTAAGTTTGATCAAAGGTTTTTTTTTTTTTAATATTCTCCCTTTATAACTTTATGACTCTTTTCAAACTTTGTGCATGTAATTGTTTTCTTCTGTCGCTGATTTTGATAAGACATCTTCAGTGTTATTCAGATGGCGTGTCGCAAGACTGTATATATTATATGCAACAATAAGTTGTAGTCAGGGAAAAAAAATCATTTTAAATCCATATGCTACTCATCTGGGTTTGTTATGACTGCTTCTACTAAAAAAAAAAGAACCCCACAGTATGTTATTATCTCAACAATCACGTATACTTCTGCACAATGCACACCTCAATTTACAATTAGGGAGAGAATTATGTTTTGATTACAGTTCTGCAAATGCATTATAAACTCTGCGTGTGTAGTAGAAGAAGTCATTTTATCGACTTCATTTGCAGATGCCCACATGCACAAATACACATGTTCTTCTTCTTGTTTGAGTTTAATGCTGCACAGTTGCTAAATAAACCTTTATTTTTGGTTTCCTCTCTTCCTCGGGGACTTCCTGATTTCTTTTTGCTTCTCTCCCCTTTCTATCAGTCTCTGTTTCTCTGTCTGTCATCTCTCTTTGAGTCTTACACTCACTCCCACATACACTCCTCCCTTGTGTCCAGTGAGTAAATGTGGAACTGTGTGAGCCTTCAGAAGGACTTTGAAATAAGACATGGCTAGGACATCAGAGGACTCTGACACTCTCAATGAAGCCTACTTGATTTATAAGAGAGCAGGGAATGGTGTTGGTGGTGGCAGTGGAGGGGGAGGTGTTTCCAGAGGCACACAAGGGCACAAGGTCCTCCATTAGTACCTTGACCCCGTTTCATGGGACCAACCAATGTATAGGACTAGAAGGGAGGAGAAGAACAGAGGGATGGATATGGGGTGGGGGGGGGGTCTTTTTTTTTTTTTTTTTTACATAAGAAAGTCTGTTATTTACATTTTCGCCACAGAGAAGGCAGCACAACTGAGAAACCCTACCTCGATCATTTGTCAGTGGCCTGCTGTGTCCTGACTCTAACGTCTGTTGCCTGTACCTGATCCCTCACTCAGACCTGTCTCTGCTCCCTGTTTTACGATTCTCCTCACTGTTTTACTGTTCACCATCTAATTAGCTGTGTCTTAATACACATAAAAACACAGCACAGTCTTGGTGTTTACTGTCTGTTTGCCATGCTGTAAAAATGTGTGAGTTTGCTCATAAAAACTTGCCGACAGAGAAGTTCTCACTTTCCTTTAATGGATAAGATCAAAACATTGAGGATGAATGCAAGATTATAGTCTCTGTATTGTGCTGCTGCATAACAGCTAACACTGATGGACTTGCATAGCTTGGATGTACTTGACATTGCTGTTACAAATTATTAAAAATATCCTTTAATGAACAACAGCACCTGATGTATTGTACGGTGTCATTTATTTAACAAAAACTGAGCCACAATACAGAAGCAGTGTGTGAAAAACTAAGTACACCCCATGATTCAAAAAACCACTTTTATCAGCAAGTAATCATTTTCTGTTTGACTTTAGCAGTCTCTCTCATCATTGTGGAGGAATTTTAAGCCACTCTTCTTCGCAACAATGCTTCAGTTCATTGAAGCATTTGCAGGCAGTAATTTATGCAGAGCTCTCTTAAGAGCAGTGCAATCCCACCACAGCATTTCAATCAAGTTGAGGTCTAGATTTTGACTGGGGCATTGGAAAACTTTGATTCTTTTCTTTTTCAGTCATTCAGTTGTAGATTAGGATCATAGTCCTGTTGCATCACCCAGTATTGGACAACTTTTAGCTGACTGACAGATGACCTCATGTTTGATTCTAGAATATATACCAAAGTATACAGAGGATTTTGTGGTCGACTCAATGACTGCAAGGTGCCCAGGACGTGTGGCAGGACAACAAGCCTAAATCATCACCCCTCCACCACTGTGCTTGACATTTGGTGTAAGGTGTTTGTGCTGACATGCTGTGTTTGTTTTTGCCAAATGTGGTGCTCTGCATGAAGGCCAGAAATCTCCACTTTGGTCTTGTCTGTCCAAAGGACATTGTTCAAGTCTTGTAGTTTGTACAGATGCAACTTTACAAACCTAAGCCATGCTGCCATGATCTTTTTAAAGAAAAGAGGCTTTCTCCTGGCAACCCTTCCAAACAAATCTTACTTGTTCAGTCTTTTTTTTAATTGTACTGTTATGAGCTTTAATATTTAACATGCTAATGGAGACCTGTAGATCTTAAGATCTACCTCTTTGGTCTTTTTGTGTTTCTCTGAGCATTCCACGGTCTGACCTTTGGCTAAATTTGCTAGGTCATCCACTCCTGAGAAGATTTTGCATTGCGTTAACACACACACCAGAATTGTCCAGACTAGCAAACTGCTAAAACTTCTGCTTGTTTTGTGAGGTGCTCACACTTGCTAATGACCAGTTAATCAAGTGCATTTGATTATCAGCACCTAGCTGCTACGTTCAATAATAATTCCTATGGAAGCAGTAAGGGTGTGCTTAGTTTTTCACATATTGCTTCAGCAATTTGGCTTAGTTTTTGTAAAAAAAAATAAAAAGGAGACAGTGTATACATGTTGTTGTTCATCAGAGATTGTATTTCCACAATTTTAACTGATAAGGACTAGGTGATTTTTTAATACGTCCTAACACGTAAAACCCTTGAAAAAATGAAAGAGGGTGTACTTTCTTTTTACCATGACCGTATACTGTAGATAGACAGGTAGGGATAAATGCAGAGGCAGAAATCCCTTCCCTTTGGAAAAGATTGTGTCATGCTGCTTTTATTTTGCGTGTAGTGCCTACCATGCCTTCATCTATTCAATGTTAGCTTATCACATCACCTACTCTGTCTCTGGCCTTTCCTCATGTATGCATTCACAATTAAAATACATAACATTGCTTTGTTTCTGAAGAGGTCGGTTTCATGTTGTTTGTGACAGACCTGCCAACTGCAAGCTAACTTGGCAGTCGCATTAGAGTAGCATTTAAAGTTCCATCTTGGATAGAACTTGGAATTGGTTATGGCCCCATAACCAATTCATCAGAAAACTACCCTTTTAGGGGCAGCCTTGTCTAGCAAGGCCTGCCTCTTGATATAAGAATGCTGGAATTTATTGTTTTCTGTAAACATGCCTTATACATAATGTGTCATCTCAGTACACACTGCCAGTTTCCATAGGAACAAAGTAGGGTTTTCATAACACATGAAGGGCTGAGGCGTGATCAGTCTCAGTCAATCCTGTCACACAGCGAGTTTCAGGACCACTCAGTATTTCTTTGGATTTTAGTATAAGATAAAAATGTCTGTCTACTTGTTATGATTCTAATGAAAAGCACTCGCCAGCTTTGTGGGGATCCATTGCAAATTATAAAACTGCACAACAGGTTTTACAGACCGGTCCCTTGTGTGTAGTAGGTGATTAAAATCCAAAAAGGAGCTGAGGGAGCTACAAAGGACAAGAGACAAGAGGAAAAATGTGTAAAACGCTGTCTGACTCCATGTCCTCTCTTGTTACCGGATGCCCTTGTCCAGCAGATATCTCTTCTCATACACACTTCTGTCTCTAACACAAAAATATAAAAAGGTTCTCGATAGAAGGTTAAGTATTATTACATACAGCTGTTTTCTGTCACTATACAGCCAACCACCTTTTCTACCCTATATTTTAAACCTTTTTCATATACTGTATTCCCAAGCTCCTTTTTTCCCTTCACACCTACAAGTTTCTGCTGTAAAGGGAGCAAAATCCTTCATGTAAAATGATCTAGACTGTCAAAAAACATACATCTCAAACCTTTCTGACTATGCTTTGTAACTTTGTGAAACTGACAAACTGAAACACTGTGCAAAATTATTTTTTCTAATGTAAATAGCACCATTTCAGTCATCTTAGAGCACTTTACATTGCAATGTAAAAACCTTACAATATCACAGTAAGAAAACCAGAAGAAGCAAAGAGAGGTGAGAAAACCCCAGCAACAAGCTTTTCAGTGAACTGTCAGGAATTCCTGATAATATTTAATATCAATATTTCAGCCTAGAAGTAACAAATACATGGACAGTTTTCAGTATCACACTAAGGCGTCTCTACAGACGAGTCCACACAATTACAAATCGGCAGGCACGCAGACATCCACACGGACCCTTGTGTTTAGTGTTGAATGAGAAAATTTACACCACTTGGACTCTAGCAGACCTTAGCGGACTCACAGACTCAGAAAGTGTGGCACTAAAAAGTACTCAACGTTCCTTAATAGTACTTGAGCCCAAGATAATTCAGTACAGAGAAAGTGTCTGGTTGGACACTATGTTTCAGGGGGTTTTAGGACTAAATATAATAACTTCAGCTTTGTCTAAATTTAAAGGTAGAAAGTTACGGGTTGTTTGCACCTTTATGACTTTAGGACTTGCTTGCAGTTTTACTAATTATTTGCTTCATTTTGGCTTCTTAGATAAATATACTATATGTACAGTACACAAGTACTGGGCCACCTATACATTATGCCTACAGGAGCTAAAGGAAACTAGGGGTTGGTGATATAGCCTCAAAAGTGTATTGCAATATTTCAGGAAAATTTGCTATAATATTTCTGACAATATAGGAAAAAAAACACTACATAGTGTTTTATCGATGCTTGCCGGCAACAGTATTTGTAAATGTAAGTAAGAGTTTTCCATCCTTCTTTTCACTGATGATAGAACCTAATTCAAAGGGTAAATCTATTGCCACAAGGTGCCAGTAGCAGCAGTGTTATAGTGCAATAGTAGTGACTCAGCAATATATCCAGTGACACAACATAAGTCAAATGTAAGCACAAAGGTAGGTAAGTAGGTAGCTTTTTCCCTGGAAATTTTTAGTATAAGTATAAAAAATGTAGCCAAGTATAAAATAACTGCATAACACTTTAGCTTAACAATAACTAAAGTAATTCACCAGGAGCCTGCACAATATTTTCAATAATAAAATTGAAAAATAGTTTGTATCTTGGGTTGAGCTCTTTAACCACCTACTTAAAGCCCTGAAAAATGTATACTGATATTATCACAGACATACAATATGGCTCTGGTCTAATGGAAACCCATGCCGTGAAGCTCCGGGTGCACAGTTTTTGTGCTGACATTAATGCTAGAGGACGTTTGGAGCGCTGCAGCTATTAAGTGTTAGCGGCTTTTACATACTGTGTGCCTCAGCATTCAGTGGCCCAGCTCTGTAACTCTCGATGGTGTGCTTCTTTGTGGCTGAGCTGCTGTGGGTCCTAAACTCTTCCATTTTGCAATATTATCGCTGACAGTTGATCGTGGGAGCTGTAAGAAGGAAGAAATTTGACAAACTGACTTATTGCAATGGTAGTATCCTATTACAGTACTACACTGGAATTCAGTGACCTTTTTAGAATGACCCATTCTTTCACAAATGTTTCACAAATTTATAGAGGTGTGGCCCACTATGTTTGTCCATATAGCGTACTGTATGTCTACATAGCAGTGGAAACTGTTTTCTAATAATACTGCCAAAATGAAGCATGTATAACATGAAAAGTATTGGTCCTAGTACAGAGACCTGTGAAACTCCATAACTATCATTTATGTCTTTGGACAACTGATCATTTACATGAACAAATTTAAATCTGAATTTCATAAATTTCACTTTAATTAGTGTAGTACAGTTTCTTTAATTAGAATGATGTGTTCTGGTCTGAAAGAGCATTATATTAACAAGTCAATTTCTGGAAACTATTAGTAGATTGTTGGTGACTTTGACCAATCCTGACTGGAAACAGTAAGGTCCACATAATTCATTTGCCTTTTTTTTTCTTTTTTTTTTTAAGACTTTATTTTGGGAGTTGGCTATAACACTATAGTTCTAAAGTTTTTAAGTAGAGGTTAAATTATAACAAATTTACAAGCCAAATTTTGAGACTAGAACATCCTTGAACAGTGTAGTTGGGATGCAGTATAAAATACACGTTGATAAAATATATCGGGTATTCCAGATATTTCTAAAGCTGCTGTACATGGTGATACATCGTTACATTTGTTGGAACATTTTTGTTAATTTTTTTTCTCTTATAGTTATTGAGTTTGTAAAGAAGCTCGTGTAGTCATTATTGCAATGAAAGGTAAATGGATACTAGGCTCAATAAGCCTATATCTCAAAATTGAGTTGTTTTCCTCTAGTAACAATGTTCCAGTGGATCTGCATATCAGAACAAGATATATAGTCTAATTAAAGCCATAATTGGGTTCATTTACAAGCCAGTTGAGTCTAATAATGAATTAATTGCATCTCTCACACCTACATGCTTGTTAGTTACCTACAATAATCACCTTTTGTATGCAAGGTGTTGGGTTTATTAATAACTTTGAGTGGAAGATTGTGGCCACTCCAAGTTTCTCTCAGCTTCACACTCAGGCTCTCTTTTGATTCATAAAAACTGGTCTAAAATTATGAACTTAAGACAAGCACAGTGGTATAGGAGTTTCTAACTTGGATAAAGTTGCTGCCCTGATGACTCATCTTACCCATCCTCATTTGTCCAAACCATTTTTAATGCAAACACGATATTAGCTTCTATCACTTATCCCACAATGAAGAAATAATTGGACTGTAATTTAAATGGGGGGGCTGATAAAACCATTCAGTGCTCTTTGACATCCAGCATGACATCCTCATTAGAGATTGATTTGTTCATGTGGTATCTCTACTAACGTTATTATCTATGCAAATGGTGGATGTGATTAAGAACTCGGATCCTGCCTCTTGTGTGAGCTTCTATCCTACACATTGGAAAGGTCTTTTCCTTTGGTTGTGTAGCAACAACCACAGCCATTACATTTGCATCCCCGCCCTCGTACCACTGCCCACTTTAACTTGTCTATGCACTTCATCCCCGAGCAAACAGTGTGAGTTTGTCATTTTAAATCCCACACAGTGGAAATTGGCAGGGACAGAGCAGTTAAAAGGATCATGCAGTCCGTCTTTGACAGTCAGATTGAAATGAAAGGTAGATTAGCCTGCAGAAAAGAGAGAAATGGGACGCCTCCTGGGGCCGATTACTATCTCTGTGCTGATAAGAGAGCGAGTGCCTGAAGACTGGCTTTCCTTCCCAACCCTTCTTTTGTGCCTTCCCCAGAGCAATTTGAGTCCAATTGTCCAGGATTATAGAAGCTTCTCCCTCTGGCATAGAAAGGTGGATCCCTGCAGGTGGAGACAGAGTGATGTAACTCTGCTTTAGAATCAGTGGGAAACCTGAGAGAAATGGATGATTAGATGCTGTTTTCCAAACCTCCACCTTGATGTTACCAAAATCCCAGAGAGGAAACTTGAGAAAGACAATTTATGACCACCTCAACTTGCCAGTATTTTGAAAGGCTTACGGGCAGAGGAATGTTGGTATTTTGTTTGTGTCATCTTCATACGAATAGCTTTCATTTTGAATCAAATAATCTCAGTTCCTTGGATGAATCATAGAAGGATAGTCCATCCAGACTGTCTTATTACTCAGGTTGTGTCTATGTGGTGGGTTTTTGTTCATAAGAATTCAAAGATTGTACTTTTTGGGGAACTTTTCATCTTAGTCAGTGGTCAGGTTGGTGAGTCACTGGCCTTGAGGCTGTCTTTTTTTTTTTTTTGGACAAATATCTTCATAGGCAGTAGTCCCATCACTAATGCATTCCACATACTTGATATCTCCTCTCAAGCTAAATTTAGTCCATGTTTCATTAACAATCATGGAATAATTTAGAAGGCGTACACAGGTTCTCTTGTGTAACTTCCTGTCCGTTCACTTTTAAAATGTGTCATTGTCTCCGTGTTAATGGAAATAGTACGTTTATCTGCTTTGTCAGAGAATGTGTTATATTGACAGTGGTCAGTCATTTTTGACCTACAGTGTTTTATAGTGTGAAGGCAAGGGACTGGTATTGCACACACACACAGCAGCACAGAAATACAACTCAAAGGAAAATTGAGATTTTAAATTAAGTAAAATCTATACTGTATTTCTATGTACATGTATGTATGTAAACACAATACTATAAATATACAAGTTAAAGATGTTGATAAATATGCAAATGTATACTTAAAATATAGAACTATAGAAGTGGTTTAAGAAACCATATATCCATTGAAGTATACTGTTTATAAAGACTAAATGGGGCTAGCAGTTTAACATGCTTCATGTTTTATTTTTACTGTACTGTAATCATGATGTGATGTTATCACATCAAAAATAACCCAGCCCAGCGATTAGGTTCCTTCAAAAACTTATATCATGGCAAAGTAACTCGGTGTTATCATAGAGGCCGTCTGTATCTGCTTATCCTCTGAGATGCTTTGCTGACAAGGCAGAAGTATGGTATGCTGAGGTGATTCTGCCCCTCGCCCTTTGCCCATATGTTTTGTGTTACGCCCTAGGAGGTGCCATGCTCAGCAGCTCGGTGGTGGGAGGGGATAAAGCAGGCCTCTCTGGCCCAAATGACGCATGACATGGTGCTGCGCTCCGGGCCCTTATTTATGGCTTCCCATGTCAGTGGAGGCTTGCTCCCCTGGGGAGCCCCACAGCCGTTATCCGCTAACTTAGCTCAGCCAGTCCTCAGGACTAATATCACGCCTGGAAGATGCACAAAGGGAAACACTATCCACTCCAGGAATTCAGATCACCATAATGTGGAAACATGCACATGTGACCGAGTCGTACGGAGAAATCAAATCGAATTCCTCATAGAGAAGTTTTTTTTAGCTGTCACATCACAATTGCTACTCTGTTGCAAAGAAGCGAAACGACATACATGAAGTGCTACTTCAGAGGAATTAACGTCATATCAGGCTGCAGCTAGGCCACTGCCAGGCACACACTGCCTCTTTTATTCATGTCTCTGATGTGGGAAAGGATGTGAAATCTGGAGAGAGAGTGAGGAAGAAGTTTGGTGTGTGGATCTGAATACATTTTCTCTGTAGTTACTCAAGAATCCATGTACATATCACACCACATTAACAAATAGAAGCGTACACTGCCAGCACTCATGCACACACAGGTGTTCTCCACGAGCTGTCCGGGAATGTTCCAGTGATCCCTGTCCAGGGTTTTGATGTGGGTAGAGGAAAAAGGAAAGAATTTAGAGGAAACGAAAGCCAAGGGTCGAAAAGAAGCTGAGGAGTAGATGGCAGATATTAAAAAAAGAGAAGAAAAAGTCTGCAAAATATAGCTGAAAGAATTTAATGGAGATCAGAGAAAGATATGATGTGATGACATGATAGTAACAACAGGGTTAACAAAGGACAAAAAATGGCTGGGGTGTTCTCTTCCCTGGTATCTCATATTTCTTTCTGCTTTGAGGAGTGAGCACTGTCAAGGTTTTATGTGGCCTTTTGAAAACAGAACAAACCCTCTCCAGAACAATATATCCAGCCTCAGAACTTCTCTGACAAGAGTGCACTCATTTTCCCAACTTCCCAGGTCCTGCCTGTAAAACACCCTGTTTGATATCCACTCTGGTCATTGTTTAGTCTAGCGGATGTCCCTTAGATCATCCTCATAAGCAGCTGTCCTGCATCCCCTTCATGTTCTGAGCGTCCCCACCCTATAGCAGCTCAGAAACAGTCACCTGGTGTCAATTAAACGTTCTGAAGCATTATTAAGATCTTATAATGGGTGGGTGTTTTTTTTTTTGTTTTTTTTTTTGCAGAATAAGAGGATGAAGGGTTATTGCACCATTGAACAAACAAAAGCAAACAGTTTGAGTTACAGTCCATCCACCCCACTGCCATCTCAAGTTCTTCAATGAAAATGGAAGTGCTTGTGTAACAATGCTGTGGTTTGTGTATAACAGAGGTGTGGGTAGTGGTACTTGGTAGAAGTGAGGAAGTGTGACTTGCCTAATATTGTTCTTGTAAACGATGCAATGCTCCATTTTCTAGCCATAATAATTATTATATGTCAAGCAGCCCATAAACAATATTAGTTTTGAGCCATAACAAAGGCTGTGCTATCTTCACAAGTGTCTCTCTCTTTTTTTGTGTGTGTGTATGCATGTTCACGTAGCAACTCAGGGTGTATGGTAGCCTTGAGACAACAAACAGAATATGTATTAAGCAACCGTTCCCTGAGTCTTGCCTTTTGCTTTTAAATGAACACATGGCTTAGACAATGATGCAGGATCAGGGTGAGAATGGGAGGCTGCCACTGATGCTCTTGGCCTGGACTTAAGATTAGAGAAAGATTTGATTATTCTCGCAGGACTGCACAGAACTAGAAAACACGCCGTGTTTGGCTGAAAGGGACACTCTTCAGTACTCTCTGGATTGGGCCAGAGAATGAGAAAACTGGACAAATGTTTTCTTTCTTTTTTTTTTTTTTTTTTACTGTTCTGAGGATTCAGAATATATGGAGAGAGAGTTGCAAACATGCAAGACTGAATGATATGCTGGTGGTCTTCACATTATTAGGGCCTCCCTGGTGAAGTGATGGAGATCGAAAGTCTAAAGACTCCCATCCCCTCTTCTGTCTGGTTCCTTTCCAGGCTAACATTCTGCTATCTCTTCTCCTTGTTGCCCAGATTGCCTTCATTGCTTCTCTGGAACTTAGTTGTCTAGCAGTGAGAGCTGATACAGGGGTCTGATTTGTCAGGGTCAATGTGATCCAACGATCCATCAGATCTGTCATGCCGATGCCGAAGAATCCTCAGGGACTTGGACTTTGTTTGGCTAAACCGCTGATGGAAGCGTAGCCTCTGTCGGTGAAGCTATTAAGATCGCAGCAGGCCCAGAAAAATGAGCTGCCCTTGTCACTCCACATCAGGAGCTCAGCCACGGTTGGAGATCCTCCTCAGACCTGTCACATTTGTCCAGTGTTTGTCTAAGCCTTTGAACTAGGGACTGCTCGATAGATAGATGGATGAGCTCATGTGTGAAGTGCTTTTGCGGTGCTTTGGGTTGGCTACCAGGCTTGCGTTAATGATTGGTGCTGGTTTGTTATCTAAAGCTAAAGAGGGAGTAGTTTGGGTGGTTTCAGTGTAAGTTCTGCAGATTCAATGGATTGTGCTTCAAACATCCACAAGTTTGAAGAACGCAGAAATAATAATATACACAATGTACAGTGTGGTTTGTAACTGTGGAAAGTACATACAAGACACTGGCTTTTTTCTGTCTCGATGACTTTGCGGTACAAAGTTTTCTTGGGTTACACCAGTTTCGAGTTTATTTAATTTGACCAGTAGCCAATGTCTTTTATAAATAAATATTTCATTAAAACTCTTTATCAGCCACCAACATCTGTAAATGTCTGATTTGCAGATAGCCTAACTTCAGCACATCTGACGTTGGGCTGAGATATCCGTGCATCCCTAATGCTGCATCTCTATGACTGTGGTATATTAGAATTTATGCATCTTATAGGAAAAGATTAAATTTGTTTGCAGAACATCCTACATCTCTGCCACTAGGGGCCTCTGCATCAGCACCCTGCCTTTCATCATTATTCTCATCATTCTGCACTTCCTGCATACATAAGCAGACTAGGATGTAGTTTAATAACAACAACTGATCACCTGTGGTGGCCACAATCCATAAGTACTTAGATATTAGATACCTTTTTGTTCTTGGATTTGGGTTGGCTGTAAATTTCTCAAAGTCACAACCAAATATTTACGCCATTGAAGCTATTGGAAAGGTGAGTGGGAGTGGCACATCCCTCAGAGGATATAATAATAATGCCCATTTAACGATTTTGTGTTTGAGTCTTCAAATTCAAAAACCATGCCTTTCCCCTTCCATTTGTCAACAACTTTGGGGCACAGCATCCTCTGTGTGCATTGTCTCCTCACTCACCTCTCACTGTCTCTTTGTTCAGTGACAGAGATGGAACACCGCCACCTTGCATTTTCCGGCCTCAGACTAAACATACTCTCCTCGTGTTGATGCATCAGTGTAGCGACTGACTCTAATGATGCTCAACTTATCACATTAGAAAAATAATGATTTCACTGGCTGCCATTCCCACAGATAGGCCCAGTATTTGTCTTAGGCTCAGTGTCCTTCACTGTGCTGCTGTGCCCTTATGCCTGCCTGTCGTATATCAGCAACGCTGCCACTGTCAAGCCTCCTGATTTATGGCTGTTTATCTCCAGCCCTTACCCCACCACCAGCACCCCTCCCACTCCAACAGATGGTCTCTAGCTATTTACTCAGGGAGAAAAGGGTCTCAAACCGATTGCCTAATTACAACAAACAAGAAGTTTATGGGAAGGTTGGTTGTGATTACAATTTATTGGTCATATGAGAAAGAGGGATATCTGCCCCTGTTGTTTATTAGGTATGATTCTGATCATATCTGCTAGATTAATCTGACTGCTTTAGGTTACCTTCTTATCTTAATGACTTTCCACTTCAATATGTGGACAACCCTGACCCTTGTGAAATGACATGCGACTGTATATTTATAAAACAAATCATCTCAAGCATTAAAGCAAGAGTCGCCTGGTATGATTTATGTTTATTAACAGTGTAATTGTGAAAACATTCCTTCATCTGTCATGTTCTGGGCGGTTTTCCCCTTAAATCTCTTCAAGTATATTCTACCTCTAAATCTTTGTTGGCTGTCAGATCCTCACAGATAAAAAAAAAACACACATAGCCCAACCCGAACCATAAATTATCGGTTACAGACTTGGAGGCACTTGATTTCTCTGGAGTTAGGGCCTATAAGTAGTAACTCAACAGTATCAATTTTTTTACATCAGTCCTGCAATTAGTGTTGCAGATTTTTTTAGTACCTGTCTGCATCACTGATTTTTCTTTTTTTTCTCAATTTGATGGATACAAACCAGATTTTGACCCTTGCACCTGTCAGTCATAAATTATGGTTCCTGGTTTATGTTCCTCATAGTTTGAAGTGAAACACTTTGAAAATGATTTTGGACACAAGCACACAGATAATAGTTTGTAACAGCGTTCTGTGCGTATTGCATTCCATTGAGACATAGTGATATGGCATGTAGTGGGATTCATATTTTCTCAGGATTAAAGCATGATAAATGTTTGCTCTAGCGTGCATATGGCTTGAAGGCAAATGGGTATTCACATGGAGACATCTCTGTCCGTCTAGACTGGACTATCGGACAAAGTGACTCTCAGTCAGATATCCTTGTGAGGAGAATGGTTAATTTATAATGAGAATAAAGTACCAAGTGATGTTGGTGGGCTTCATAATGAGGTCAACTCAACCAGTCATCACATCTCACTCATCTACTGCATAAAACCACTTATCTCTTATCTCAACTCTGATTAACCGGTGATGAAGTGTAACAGGTCCTGGCTAGTTTAGGCCACTGTCATAGTAGATGTGCGTTGAATAATAAAGTGAAACTGTTGGGATTTTTTTTCTCTTTTTTCCAGTGTTTGTATACTGAGTTTTTATAGCATGTTAAAGTATATGAAAGAAGTACTATTGGAGGATTCGGCGTTGTCAGTGTGGAGGTTGGTATAATTGTCTAATACAATGCTGCCAACAAATAAAATCATTTAAGCACACAATTAAAATAACATGACTTAAATTATTGCGACCGTGTGCAGTAGGAACTTGCAGCCTCGTTGCCTTTTGGCTGCTTCGAAGACAGGTACCAGGCCGGTGATGACTCATAGTCAGTTACCACCTTGGCAATAAGACAGAGCCAGTTTGTGATCGAATGGGATCAAGTTGGTAACTGCATGCAATCTGTTTGTAATAAATTGCCAAATATAGCAAATCTGTTGAATTCTGCTTACGCAGAAATTCACATTAACTCCTTACATTTTCAATCCAGCCAGAACCTCATAGAGTTGAAACACAAATTCCTCCACAAGTAGTGACATAACTGCTGCAGGATGGCGATTTAACTACAAAATAACAGGCTCTCAGCAGCCTTGCTTTTATGTAAGAAATATAGCTAGCGCTCGTCAGTATTACCTGACTTTATTTTAGTGTGTTGGCAATCTGTCTGTGTTTATAAATTAGACAGCAGTTATTTGAAAACCTTCACCCATCTGTCTGAGAGCAATCGCAGTCAGTTCGAGTGGAGTTGTGATTGTTTGAAGACAGGTTGCCTCCCACCAGGAGAGATCTGTAGTCACCTTTCAACTGAAAGCAGTCACCACAGCTCTTTGCAATCGGTCGACAAATGTGAAAAAGCTCAATGCAATCACCAGGCAACCACTGATTTTTTTTCTAGTCACAAAGAGGCTGGTCTCCTAGTTTTATTTTTTTATTTGCTCAGATATAGTACAGTAGCAGGCAGATACTATATGTACTTTTGGATACAAACTTTGGCCACCCATGCATCTAGACACAAAGATTGATCGTTGGTATTTTCCCCTTAGGCAGTATTATTAAAGGCATTGCATACATTTTCATTGCTATGCAGATGATACCCAGGTTTATCTATCCATGAAACTCAGCGACACACTCCAATTTATTAAACTACAGGAATGTCTTAGAGACATAAAGGCCTGGATGACCTCTAATTTCGTGCTTCTGAACTCAGATAAAACTCAGGTTATTGTACTCAGCCCTGAAAAGAAACATAGTGTCTAACCAGATACTTACACTTGATGGCATTACCTTGGCCTTCAGAAACAGTGTTAGGAATCTTGGAGTTATTTTTGATCAGGATATGTCCAGGATATGTAGGACCGCTTCCTTGCTTTTGCACATTATCTCTAAAATTAGAAAGTTTTCTTCTCTACTTCATGCAAGCTGTTAAATCCAGAATCAAATTTAAAATCCTTTTCCTCACATACAAGGTCTTGAATACTCAGGCCCCATCTTATCTTACATACCTCATAGTATCATATCACCCTAATAGAGCACATCACTCTCAGATGACTGGTTTACTTATGGTTCCTAGGGTATTTAAGAGTAGAATGGGAGACAGAACCTTCAGCTTTCAGGCCCCTCTTCTGTGGAACCAGCTTCAGGTTGGATTCAGGAGACAGACACCCTCTTTATTTTTAAGATTAGGTTTAAAATGTTCCTTTTTGATCAAGCTTATAGTTAGGGCTGCATCCCTTAATTACTCTGCAATGGGTCCAGCCTACTGGGGGCTTCCTATGATGCACTGAGCATTTCTTCTTTACTCACTTGTTTTCACTCTGTGTTTATGCATCACTGTGCATTTAATCATTAGTTATTATTAATCGCTGCCTCTCTTCCACAGTGTGTCTATTTTCCTGTCTCTCTCCCCTCACCCCCAACTGGTTGCAACAGATGGCTGCCCCTCCCTGAGCCTGGTTCTGCTGGAGGTTTCTTCCTGTTAAAAGGGAGTTTTTCCTTCACACTGTTGTCAAGTGCTTGCTCAGAGGGGCTCATCTGATTCCTGGGGTTTTCTCTCTATTATTGTAGGGTCTTTATGTTACAGTATAAAGGGCCTTGAGGTGACGGTTGTTGTGATTTGGCATTACAGTGATCCCTCACCTATCACTGGGGTTACGTTCCAGAGACCCCCGCGATAGGTGAAAATCCGCGAAGTAGCGGCATTATATTTATTTTATATTTATATATATTTTGAGGCTTTATAACCCCTTTCCCACACTCATATAAACCTTTCCCACTCTCTTACTACAGCTTGAATGATGAAGATGATGAATTATGTAGCTGTGCGGTACTGATGGCGATGGAAGGTGGTGCAGTAACTTCACCCTCGGCTGTTACTTCTGTTTCCACTAAAGATGTAGGCGTAACTTATCTCTTCGTCCGGGTGTTACAGAAATGCCTATATATTGCAAAATCCTGCAATTAGTGAAAACTCCGCGAAACTGAATTAGTAATTATTTATAAACAAGAAGCCGCAATAAGGGAACCGCGATATAGCGGGGGACAACTGTATATAAATAAAATTGACTTGAATTGAATTGCATGAAAGGAAATTTGAGGGGGGGGCACAAGAGATGTTGATTGTGTTCCACTATGTATAGACTCACTGGTATCAGTTCTGTCCCTGTGTGAGAGGAACAAATTCAGTTCAGTTCAATTTTATTTATATTGCACAAAATCATAACAATCGCCTCAAGGCACTTAAAGGAACAGGTGCCAAACACAACTGAGGTGAATGTTAAGAATAGAGGAACAATCTGTGTTAGGATTGAACCTTCAAACGTGTTAAGATCAGATAGAACAGCTCATATTGGGACACGTAAACAGCTATTTTCTAACTGTGTTGGTGTTGGTGGTGTGCTTAGTGGTTGTAAAGTTTTAATGTCACAGTACAAATGTTAAGAAAACATTCGTGAAACACTTCTGTCTGCCTGTTTGTTGTTGTTGTTGCCTTCCAGGCCCACCTTGCATACTGTGTGTGTCTACGGCACACCCCCTGACTCTCACACATGTTGTATATGTTATGATAGCAGGCGGGACCCTTCTCACTTCACCAGCAGCCCCTCAAGTTGGCACAGACAGGCAGGCAATGAGCAGGAAGGAAATGACTTCATGGGATTTTTGGTCCAAGTTTGAAAATATAGATAGCATATAATGTAGTTTTTTAATGACATAGCATCGGATTGCTTCATGTGGCTGGTTGTGATTATGAGCTAAATGTGGCAGACATGGTAAATTCTAAGATAAATATTCTGTTGAACACATGAGGCTGCACTAAAGTTTTCTTTCTCAACCACAAATTAACCCTAATTAAGTCATTATACAATTAACAATAAAAATGTTACATGCACCCTTGTCTGTCTTTAGTGTGTTTTTTGGGCCAGACTGATAGGATTTTTCTGCATGTTGTGTGCCAAAAACTTTATGATTTATTCCGACCTGCTGCTTTTGTTTAGCTACGGTCATCACGAATACAGATGTCGCTTTAGATTGACGTAGGAAAATGTGGAGTAGCCAAAACATAAAGTGGAAATGTTAACCCAATAATGCTAGATAAATAGTCAAAGGAGAGAAGCCAAAGACAACAGAGAGTGAAGGGAAAGTGTCCTGCTGGCATCAGGTTTCCCAGAGTAAGTGTTATTTGAAAAGCAGCTGAAGGGTGACACTCACTCTCTTCCCACCCAGCTCTCCCCTCCTTCCCTCCCTCCTCACTCACTCGGCCATCTGTTGTTCCTTCTCTTCTCAGGCTGCTCTAAGTGCCTTGAAACAGCTGTCGGAGCAGGGACTGGACCCAGTGGATGGCCCCATCAAGGTACAGTAAGAACTGAATCATATCAAACTCCCAGATGCCCACATGGCTGCTGGGTTTAACCAGTCCAAGCAAGTGATGGTGGGCGAAGGTGTGTGTGGATGTGTGCATGCCTGCGTGCGTGCGTGTTTGTGCGTGTGCCGCAAGCCGCCCCATGACTCTGTGTACATCCACACACACGTCCATCAGTTCCACTCAACATTTTTCCTCTATAGGAAAGCAACGGTAGGCGTATGCATTTGCATGCACTACGCTCCTGTCAGTGCTGGACGCTTTGCATGATGGCTATCGCCATTAAGCTTCAGTCATGACAGACTCGAGGGCTTCCCTTCATTCATTCTCTCCTCCACGACAAGGAAGGGAGGGAAGGAAGGAGGAAGGACGACAGTGGAGAATCGAGTAGGAAAGTAGGAATGCCGCAGGGGGCTTTTTGGAAACCGGGGAGGAAATTACTGTCAAGCACTTATGGTGTATTTTCATAGTAGGTGTGCCCTGGGAAAAAAAATAAAAGAAGGGAAAAAAATAAAATTAGGCAAGGCAGGTTTTTTTTTCCTCTCTTAAGGAGACATGGGGTTGTAAGAAGAGGAAAGGAACAAAGAGGAGGAAAAACAACTGCAGTGTTGTAACAGCTTCATTTACGTCACCAACAGAAATGAGGAACAAATATGGCAACAATTACACTTTCACCTGAGCAGTTAATCACTCATTTCTCTCTCCAGTCTTTCCCCTTGTGGCCCTAAAACTTTGTAGCTCGCCCATACTTTGCTGTTTGCACATTTTTGGTTGTTTTCAGATGATTGCCGTTACCAAGATGAAAAGACAAAGCAATTAAAAATTTGAGCCTGCTGTCTGTCATTCCCAGCATTATCAGAGATGATTCAGTCCTCCTAGTAAAACAGCCAGAAACAGGAGCCCAGCTGATCAGTTAGTGTGGAACAGATTGAGGTCAAGTGCCTTGACTCATAGTACTTTTAAGTCTGTCCGGAAGTTTTCTTTTAAAGCCTTTTTATCACCTTTTTTTTTGGAAAGAATTAGTAATTAAAGATTGAGGGAATCCTGCTGTCTTCCTGAGAAACACGGAGAGTAAATTTCCCAGTACAAGAGTAATTAATGACAACATTCCCCAACTCACGGTTTCACTTTTCTTTTCAGACCACTGAACCATGTGGGAGGGAGGACGGACATTAAACAGACTAACTCAGGCACCACCACTCAGGTCTGCAAGGATTCAAAGGCTGTCGTCTAGGAGCTGACAACCCCCCAAACCTCTCCTTCAACATGCGCCCACCCTCCCGCCCTAAATCCCACATAACCTACAACCCGCATTTCCCCCCGAACCACTACCTGCAGCCCCCTTCCTACCCTCTCTACCCCTCACGATTGCCACTGTATCCTGCAAAACCTGTCAACATGCAATAGGGTGGATGTGCACCGAGAAATGACCGACTAAAACACCATTACCTGAGTCTATGTGAAGACAACGCTATCTTAACACATTTATTGATGATTTCAGTCAAAATTTAGAGGACGACATAAATACAATACAAAACAAGCTAATGATAAATGCATGGTACTGTGTAAAATCAAGGGAAATCCAAAGCGATACCCTGCATAGACAATTTTCCCTCTGGATAAATGTTGGTATGGTTAAAACAAATAATGTACATCATGCCATTGAAATACAAAAGAAACATTTTAGGGGAGAAAAACAACTTCCGTACAGTAGCTTTTTTTTTTTTTTTTTTTTATTCGGGGGTATTATGTTTCCTTTTTGTTTCTTTTTTATTTTATTTTATTTTATCAATCTAACAATGCTTGAGTACTGTATTTAAAATTAACCAATGCCAGTGCTGTGAAAGTTGTAGTTGTTGTCTTCATATATAGTCACCCAGCTTACCTTGTATGCTGACATTTAAAAAAAAAAAAAAAAAAAAAGAGTTCATCTATCTATATGGATGTGTATGACTTTGCAAGAGTATCATATTCCGAAAAATAACACAGAAAAGTTTTTTCATGTGGACAAAAAGGACAAAACTGGTGTTAGCGGTAATCAGTAGAAGTGTTGACCGCCCAGGAGGAAAGGTTGGATTAACCTTTACTTCCTGAGGGGGTCTACCGGTTTTAACATGACCCCACACTGGCATAGCATCACTGGAGCATCACCTGGCCAACGGCAGCAAAGCGGCCACCCCAGATGTACTTTTTATTTCATAAAATAGGCCAGTTTTAATCGACAGTGGCTAGATTTTTTGCACACATCCTCCAGTGCCAGTAAACGGGCTGCATGAAAAGTTCTCTCCATTCCAGTGATTTTATGCCAGTGGATCGTCCCCTTCCTCTCCCCCCACAGTTTTGTCGATCACATCTACACCCATTGTGTGTGTTGTATTGACCCGCCAAAGCATCAACTGGGTGCTTTTAATGCCTGCATTCTGAAGTGTATCTTTTTGATTGAAGAGAGCCTGTAGCCAATCTGTGGACTCCCTCCCCTAAAGGCCACTTTGGATCACTTTGTCTACTGACATTGAGGATGTGTCTTCTTCTTCGCTGTGAGTGCAATGTGTAATAAAGGCTGTCTGTTACTGAAATGCAGTAAAAACACCTCAGTTCATGTGGAAAAAAAAATTGTTTTTGTGTCTTCTTTGCTTCTTCCAACAGGTGCAAATACAATATCTCAATTTAACACCATTTTCATCATTTAAAAAACTGCTTCTTTCACACATTTTTAATGAGCATAATCTGAGTTCAGATTAGGAGTAGAGCCTAGTGCTGGCAAATGAATGCTGATGGGATGTTCCCGCCGCTATCAGTTTATCTTCACTCATGGCCTGTTATGAGCTGCCTCTTGTGTTTTCAGCCACATCTGAAGGCTGTAAATGGTCTGCATTTATATAATCATCTACCATCAAGCAGGTTGGGCTTCAGTGTTGTGCCTAAGGACACTTCCCTAAGTGGAGAGGCGATTAGTGGACAACCTTCTCTACGCCCTGAGCCACATTACGTGAAAAACTCTGCAAGCTCATTGTCACACTGCTTCCACTTACTCATGTTCAAGAATGAGCTTTAATGCTCGCTCCAAATACAGCGCGGGAAAAGCTTCTTTGTGCCTGACACAGTGCCCTCCCCGCACAACATGAAAATCATTGCGGACATCCCCCTCATGATGCCAAATAGCACTTATCCTCGGGGGCATGGACACAGGACACTTCATGGTTTCCTCTGGTGTCTGGCAGTGGGACATTTATTTTGTGTTTGTTTTGGTTTTGGTTTTGGTTTTTTGTCCTGATGGTGGTAGGGTATGCTGGGGTGGGGGTGAAACTTGATTTGGATGGCATTTGGGGATTTTGGAAGCCTTTGTCTTTTCTGTCTTGTTCCTTCCTGAGACGTTTTCGCAGTGTGGCAGGACGCCTGGTCCTGCCGGGGGAGACTGCTGCCATCGGGGAGCGCCATTGGGCCGTCGGTCAGCAGTTCTGCTTAGGCAGATGGTATCCACATGAATGCCAGGACCCAAGGTTTCTCAGCAAAACAGTGCATTCTAACAAAAGTTAAACAAGACATGTGCATGTGATAGGTTCTTTCATCAAAATTACTCGTCAGTGAAATATCAGCCTCCAAAATTAACTCCACAAACTGCTGTGTTTCTCATTTACATGAAAAGGTTAGTGAAACCTTTGGAATTATTTTATATCCATGTGTAAATATAACCTAACGTAATTACATAAGTCCTTACAGCAGATACAGCTCTTCCTGTCTAGGATGTTTTCTCATATGGCACATTCACACCTGGTCCTTTTTATTAGCTCAGGATCAGGACTTCTTTGGTAGAATAAGCTGTGTCGCTTGTGTTCCTGTTTGGCTGCCTGACCCACTTTCTGACATTTTTGGTCATATACGCAAACTTACGAAGAAATAGAAGGATTTCGGGGCTAAATATTGCACTTGTTGAGCACAAATTTCTGTTGGTTCCTTCATAATTACAAAGAAACCTGTAACAGTGCCATTTACTGAAGTGTTTTTAGTAGACCTGCGTATTTGCCAAAGGGTTCACATTTCAGCAGCAAAGACTGTGTCCTGAATCTGTCCTTCACTTTCACTTCACTTTACAAATGAATGACCACAAATCTGCTTCATTCCATCTGGTTAATTTCTACCACAAGCAAACCTATTTCTGTTTGTGTTTCTTCCTTGAAATGAAGGACACAGTTGGGTGCTTTTCTTGTAGATTATCAGCACAGAGGTGTATTATATCCACCTTATCTATCTCCATACATCTGTTGCACCTTTCCATCACTTTTACTCGCTTCCTACACGTAACTCCACCACCTGTGCCGTTCTCCAGGAAGCCGTCTGTCTCTGCATCACCAGACCCACTTGTGCTCTGCCCCATTAGCGAGATGAATGAGCGAATGGGACAGTGGCGATCTAATTCAGCTTCACTGACTAATGGACTCAGCTGGCAGCTACATCTGCTAACCATTGAGGAGCGCCAAGGCTGTTCACATGCATTAGCAGCAGATCTCTGTTCCAGAAGCTTGTTCAGGTAGTGGCGGACCAGCTTGAGGCCGTGTTAGACTCAAGATAAATTGCCTCACTTCGACCAACCAATATGGGAAGTGGGCCTCACGTCCCAAAATAGAACAAAATCAATGGGGACTGTGAAGCTTCTCTGTGCCATGCAAAAGCAAATGCCAGAGTCATTGATTTTTCCATCTGAATTATGTCTCATTGACCCCCCCCTTGAAGTCCTCCTACTTAGAGCTGTATTAACACCAAGATAAAAAAAAAAAGTGAGGGGAATTCTATAGACGTTGATGAATGCCCAGGTAACGCTTCAAGCCAAAAATCCTAATAGTTTTCTTGCATTTTTGTGTGTACTTCACCAGTCCCTATGAAGGGCTATTTCACATCGTAGTAGCTTTCTGAGCTACTAACAGTAGCTGGAAATGGCTGCAGTCGGTGCTGATTGCCTCTGTACACAGAGGGATTGAAACTGTCAGTAGGACTCTCCCTCATATAAGAAGTAATCTGGCACTGAGCAACTTTATTCAGCCCGATTAGTCACAGCAGAGGAGCGCTGTGCGCGCTGACACTTCCCAGTAATGGTTCGATAGGAGCTCGAAGCGACCGATCGACAGTCTCTGGAGCGTGGGTGTGTTGTCTGTCGCTGACAAAAGGAATCAGTTTGCTCTATGGGGAGATAAGTGTCTCCTATCGCGCTGATAATTGTGAGGACGATTTACGCCAAGACTTGTCAGTTGAACAACTTTAGTATTTTGGGACATTGACATTGATTAGTTGAGTCCAGACAAGAAAAAAAAAATGTTTTTCTTCAATTGGGATTTTGTAAAATGTTTTTACTTCATTAGCTCAAAAGAATGAGATAATTGCAAGAAATATCAAGACTCACACCAGAAAACGGCCTTTGTTTTTCTCAAGTTTGAGTTCATTCTCTGACGTCGTGTAGGATGGACAATCTTGTGAAATAGATTTACCCGTTTTTAAAAATAAAATGTCAGTTTTTCAAAGCATGTGTCCGTGGTTATGTCTAACTTACTGTAATAAACTGCACCGTCTGTCACTAAAATCCCCAGAGTTTCTATCACATACCAAGAATTTGACCTTGAAGGCAACCCCAGCCTGGGACAAACAACTCAGCTGTTTGAGCATGTGAATCCAAATGTAGCTCATGATATCTTTAATGTGATGCTTTGCTGACATCAATTAGGAAATTTGTGCCCCCCCCCTCACTTGTTTTCTTCTGTGTAAGTAAAAGGTCATGGTCAGCTACAAAAACAGCTCCAAGCAGAAGTGGAAGGATTTTCTTGGTTACGCTCTGACATGGCATTGATGAGTACTTCATTACATCACCCAGCCCACTTATTGTTCTTAATCTGTAACCTTCTGATGACATTTCTGTATTTTACAACTTTTATATCCTCTTTCCTTTTTAGTGGTTTAGTGGTACGTGCCCTTATTTCCAGTGACCTTCTGTGACTATTTCAGACTCTTGGGCAAGCATGGTCTTAAAAAAAAATAAAATAAAATAAATCACATGCTTTCATGTACTGTACAGAGTATATTTACTTACAAAGACAAATGGTTCTTACCATCTTTAGCCAACACCCATGTCTAAAGGCTGCCTGAGTCAGTGCGTGAGGGCAGTGATATCGATACTAGCTGTAAAGGAAAGAAAAGGGCTGGGTGGGTGTCATTCTAACAATGGAAACTGCACCCAAGAAATTCATCAGCATTGCAGAAGATCCTCTTTCATGTTACTCGCTGTAGTGAGTCACAGAATTCAGAATAATTTCACTGTGCTGAATAATGGTTTAATCTGAGGTTAGAGTGGATGCAAGTTTCCCCTTTTAACTATATTTAGTCATTCGCACCTTTATGCAACAATTAAGTGCTGGAGAACAGGGGTGGAATAACAGCTGCGGACTGGATGCTGTATATTTGTGGTGTGTCATTTTAAGTCAAACTGACAGTCACATGCTGACTGGCAGCTAATAAGACACCGTGTAATAATCTAAATCACTTTATTAATTTAAGTTAGGTAGAGACACTAAACATTGGAACCACATTTGCTCGTCTATGGAGCAGTCTTCAGAAAATTACAAAAAGAGGCTTATGTCATGCTGTCTAAAAAAAAAAAAAAAATTTAAAAATGGCAAAAAAATGAAGAGGTAGAGAATTTAGGCTCATCACTGACTGTAGGGATGACGCCTATTGGAATGTAGTTGAAATTCGGGGGGGTGGGGGTGGGTATAAAAACATTCATACATCAAATATGGTGGAAACCATTAGTTGGGGACACTGGGGTATTCACAACATTTAAACATACATTTCACTTTAACTGAACGAGGTGGACACTGGGCAGGTGTTTCGCTTTAGGGTGGGGAAAAGAAGAGAAAATGAAAAGCTGTCTTTAATACATTTCCCTCAATCGCACATCAGTGTTGAAACAGCAGTTTAACCTGGAGCTTTAAAAAACAAACTAACAAATGTACATTATGAACACCACCGATGTTGGACATTACAAAAAAAAAATTATTAAAAAAATGTAAATGATCAGCTCGATTTCCCCCTTAAGCAATACATTCTGAATGTGTCACATGTCAATTGAACCCAGGATGCCACTCCACTCGTGCACTTTTCCTGCATCGACAGGACCACTGAGGGGACTCTGCTGAATCCCATTACATTGGAAAAGCTGTGAAGATTAACTCCGCTACAATCTGGCTATGCAACATTTGGATTGACCACAATATTAATATACGCTACATGCATCTAATGCAAGTACTGAACAAAAGAAAAACAAAAGGAGTATATAAACTTAAATTCTGGGATATTTTTCTTTTACTTTAATTTTGATGGCACAAGTTAAAAATGGCAGAAAGGGGTTTCCTAATAAAAGAGAGCCTCTGTGTGGGGTAGACCAAAATGCTGTGTTAATGTTTTCTACATGGAGAATGCTGGCAGTGGTTGTGGTGGGGGGGACCCATCAGAAATTACAGTGCATGTCTACAAAAATAAAATAAGTGAAAAAAAAAAAAAGATTACTGTTTGTACAGTAACATACTGTATATTTCCACATTGACACTAGATAAGGCTGGTGACTACATTACGTAAATAGTTAATTACTGGATATCTTCTGTATGATTTCAAAACTAGTGACAGTATATAGATGTTGGTTTCTTTAAACAGACTTTAAAAAAAAAAAAAGACAAAAAATAAATCCTTTGTAGTACACAGCTTTCTTTGTTCCAGAGGAACAATATGGTAAACCTTTGCATTTGCTCAATGCAAGTGCACCAGTCTAGATTCAGTCTCTTTTTTCTTTTTTCCTTCCATCTCCCATCCTCAGTGGTTGTTTCCTCATACTTGCAGGTTTAGAATCCCCTATTCATATTGCAAACAGCACCCCCTAGATCCCATTCTTTGCCTCATTGTTGTTCATGGCCTCCTTTCTCTGAGCTAGGAAGGGGTACATGCACTTGTCAGCGCCTAGGAACCGGTACATGCACACAATGGCCTCGAAGGGCAGGATGCTGCGGAGACAGGACGGAGATAAGATTAGTGAGAGACACTACATACCCTTGCACAGTTACACTGAAGGCCGATGGAGTGGGGAGTGGGGGGGGGGGGGGGGGGGGGGGGGGGGGGGGACAAAAAGAGGCAGTTCACCTTTTCATGAAGTTAACCATGTAGACGATGCGAGGCGTACAGATCATGGGCTGGTCGGTGAGGATGGCCCTCATGGCTTGTTTCACGCAAAACTCTGGCTTCAGGGGAGGGAGAAAGGGTTCGATTTCCTTCCTGAATGGAAATAAAAAAAAAATAAAAAAAATCAAGCCAGGAATTCAGGGAAAATGTGCATCACATTTAGTTCAACTGGTTCAATTTATGAGGAAATACAATTTGGGATGATTGAACTCATTCAGTAAATTAACATGAGTGGAAAGTGGGTTTAACCATGAGAACGTCTGAGAACACTTTAAGGGAGCGCTGACAAACTTCAGGAAATCCATGAACATAAGTGATACTGGTACTAAGGATTGCTCCAAAATGCCAGCTGCTGACTGCACCCATCCAACAAAGTGAGGACTATTAGAGCAGCCTGCAGGGGGGGGTAGCCCAGGTGCACCTGTTGGTAAGGTCTTACCCTGGGAAAACAAAGTAGCCCTCTTTGTTTAAGCTGAGTGTTGACCTAAGAATACGACTCACTTCATAATAACTAACACCACAGATCATCAGCTACCACTTTAAAGTTTAAAATGGTGTTTGAGGCAGTTTAATAAAGTGGAGATTACAGGTGACAAACTCGCTGCAGGTGCACGAAAGCTTATTAAAGAGAACACACTGGCCACTATGTGTTGATGTGGCTAACCTTATCCTGCAGCCTTTAAACATTCCTGTGTCGACCAGGTAAGGGCACACCAGAGTCATGCTGATGCCGTCCTTCTCCGAGGCCTTAAGCTCATGGCTCAGTGACTCGTGGAACCCAATGGCACCGAACTTACTGGCGCAGTAATCCTGAGGGAGTAAAGAGAGAGAACAGGTTAGCTCTGTAAACCCCCGGCCTGCACCCAGGGACCAGAGAACATTATCAAACATGCCCTGTGGACACAGAGGTCTCTCCTTGCTGTTAATGATACAGCCACCAAAAAAAAAAAAAAGAAGCCCAGAGTGAGTCCGCTGTTCTACAGTTTCATTAGCATTCTTCTCCAGTGCATCAGGAGACTGCACTGCTTGGCGGGAAGGTTTTGATGTGGTTCACTGTGGAAATCTTTTTTTCCCCTCTCTCTCTCTAAAAAGGCTTGGGCAAACACAGATGCATGTCGATAAACACAGGGAGGATAAAGGGATTGGACCGTGCCCACATGACAGGCGGAGGCTTTGGTTCTAATGTGCATGTCTGAAATGACATTTGAGGCATTTCCAGGAACTGTAAAAGCTTGACAAAAAGAGGGACTTAATTATTATGGATGAATGCTTAAACAAAAGCAAACGTGCCGCTTTTAAAACAAAGGCAAATGTTATCCCTCCAGACTGTCAGAAATGGATACTGTTCTCAGCTGTGGGGATAAATGAGAGCTCTGTTCTCTGAAATATCAAAATAAAAACATTCTAGGAGAACCACCGATTAAATGACCCCCCCCCCCTAAATATTTTATTATGCATTGAAGAAAAAAAAGAAGAAAAAAAAACTATAGGAAGGAAAACCAAAACCATATCCATTGAAAGCTGCTGTGAACTGAATACTGAGTGAGCACCAAGTTGTTCACAAAGCAGTGATGAAGATGTCTGTCCCTCGGGGAGCTGTCAGCTCATTCTGGCCCCGGGGCCAGAGCCCAATAGGGGCCCCACACCCCCACTGCTCCAGATAGAGGAATCTATAAGAGGCTCCCAATGCTCATCTGTGTTCCTAAATTTAACGGGTGGAGGGACAACTAGAGAAAGGGGGCCTAACCTCCCCCCGTCTCAGTGTGCTAGCTGGCACAGACGCCTTTGGAGAATAGCACTGGTTTTGGATGGTGGGAAAGATGGGATGTGCATGTGTTGTTGTGTATGATACTAACCTCCACTCCAGCTGTGCTAAATAAACCCAGGGAGCTGGCAACTGTCACAATGTGACCATGATTCAGCTCCAGCATCTTGGGGAGAAACGCCTTGGTGGTCTGAGGGAAGGACAGAAGAGACAGAAGGGCAAAGAGAAAAAAAGAGGAAGGTTAGTTCACTTGTGCAGTTTGTCTGTGCCAGAGTCCTTTGATCCTCTATGCCTTCCCTCTCATCCCCCCGCCCCCGTCTCGGTTTCTCTCCCTTCTCCATGGTGATGCAAAAAGAGGCATCTGAATGAGAATTCATAACATAAAACAACAACAACAACAAAAAAAAGACCTAATACTGGAGGTGTAGCATTTGAAAATATAAACAAAAGCTTCATCCTTTGAGAGTCAGATGTTGAGGAGGATGAGGATGGAGGTTGTCGCCCTCTTCGTGTATTCACGATGCTGCATAATCTGTTCTTTTCCCACACAGATCTGGTGCCCGTCGTTGGGCCCTGCACTAAAGAGCTGGTGACAACACCAATCACGGGCCTCCGTTCACTCAACACTTCCAACAATACAGTCTGGCTTCTCATCTACCTACACAGCCTCGCGCCCTGCCGGAGCGGCAGTCTGCAGAACAATCGGCGAGATGAAAGAGTTTAACCGGAACGCCACGTGAGGGCCTGAGTGGTTTCACCGGTGACTCCGGTGAGAAGTGCAACACACAGAGTTAGCCGTTACACTTAATTAACCTATGGATTCATTCCTCATTCTGCCTGTCAGCTGACTTTGGAGTTGCCTTGGACACAGCATGAGCCAATCAGCAGGTGTGACATGTGACGGCAATGATAGGAACTGACCAATCACTCTCCCACTAGGAGGTCTACAAACAACCAACAGGCCTTTTGTTGGGAGCAGAGCTAAATCTATTCCAGTCAGATGTGTGCTGCCATAGTGAAGAACAATGCACGTGTCCTTCAACAGTGTTACAATGTTACTGAGGCGAGATATGCACGCACACACTTTATTGCAATAACTAGACACTTCCAATAGTTCTGAAAGAGTCAAAGAATTATAGAAATAAATACAAGGAATACAGTTCCTGCTAGCATTATATAATAAACATTTCAACTTTACATTTCGAGTGCTCTTCAGACAAAATGGGACATTTTTAAGACATCTTTGAGAACTAGAAAACTTATCACTTTTGACAGTTTACATCCACGTTTTCTGTGGTTACATAAATGTAGAGTAACTGTTATATTACTGTATGTAAGCCTACACACAGAAACGATTCAGCCTCCTTTGTAAACATTTGCTGGACGGGAGCACTGAGCCAGCAAGAGAGCGCGAGCGTGGTACCAGGTAGTACAGCCATGAAACCTCTTGTAGGGGAGGAAGAGCCTCATTAAAACTGCACCCAGAGATTAACTGCAACGGCTCTACTGACCTAAAGCGTAATCTCTGTTAAGCTTGACATTTGCATTTAGAGGTCCCTCTCCTTGTTTAGTGAGGTAAATAAAACTGGAAGCAATAACTCACATTTACAGACTGGTTTAAGGAAGATGACTTCATCATTTTGGAGTTTATTCTACAGTCAGGTATAACTGATCTGACTCCGTTCCAAACATCTGCACTTTTCCAGGACATAAATTGCTGCAATATTCAACTCATTGAATGATGGGGCCTAAAGAGGGAGTGAGAGAACATGAAGCCTGGGCAAAAGCTGAGAAAGGCCTCTGCGAGCCAGAATGGCAGTGAAAGAGGGAGGGAGTTGCGTGCAAATGAAGCATTAACTTAAGATATGCCCATAGCTGGTTTGAGCCAAAGGTTCCCCACTCCCACAGCAACTTTTAGAGAGTGGGAAATGACTTGATCTGGCACATACATTACTAGCAAAGCCAATACACAAATTCAATTGGACAATTCTGCTGAGTGGTCTGAAAGGAACTGAGTGGAAAGGATGATTTCCACCGATCGAGGACGGGTCTCAATGTGACCAACCGTCCCATCTCTCCCCACCCGTCCTGCTTCTCATGGTAATCCTGGCATGCGGGTATGACCCCCACTGACCTCTCAGACACAAAATGTGTGAAGGCAACCAGGGGCTCGTGTCTTACATCAGAGCTGCTGTAATTGGGTCTCAACGCTCCCTTGTTCCGCTAAATTACCCGCTGACACAGCCGGGCCTCCTTGGCCTATGTGGGGGTGTCCTGCCCACTTGCACCCCCTAATTGGTGCATGCCCCCAGGAGCATTTAAGCCACACAAAGCTTCTTGCAGCTGGGGTGTCAGGGTGCATTAGTGCTAGCGCCTGACCAACAGGAATATGAGCAAAATATTGGCCTTTGCGTAGGACCAGATGGCCATTTAATTGGGCTGACTTCTCCCTCCCTGGCCAAGAAAACGAAGGAGGGAGAGAGAGAGAAAAAACGCCTGAGCTCAGGAGCTTGTCCCATCTTGTAGCACATCGTGAAATCTGAATAGGCTGGGCTGATGTTAGTGGTCATCAGGGATAACTGATGCAGATTGTTACCATTTTAGTATGGTCACCGCAACATAAACAATCTGCTGCTGCAACAACTACAACTGAAAGTCAGCCCCTCAGTTTGGAAAAAACTGTTTCCCAAACTAAACATCCGTATCAATGCATTAACACCACATACCTTAAAACTCATCTGTAGGCTCAGGTTTTACTAGGCATGTATTTTTTTTAATGGCTCATCTACTGAGACTACCATGCCTTAGTTTAATTTTCTGGACTAATTAGAAGCCTCTTAGGCTCGATAAGGAATGCGTTTGGTTTTTTTAAGCACATGTCTTAAGCCATAGGTTTTATCTGAATTGTAAGATAGCATGACTGTTTCTCTGCTTTGAACTCGTGTTGTATTTAAAAAAAAAAAAAAAAGCTGCTGTATAACCACCATTGATATCACAGTTGCTCAGAGTGATGAGTCACAGAATCCCATGATCTTTTTTTTGTTCTTTATCCTCTAGTTTTTCTTAGCATCCATTTTATTAATTTAATCCTATTTGAACTGAAAAACAACTTTTTCAAAGAGTCAGTTAACATTTTTTTCTTTAATGAAAGGAAAAAGATTATTTGGTTCCATCTTTGATCTTGTTATATCTTTGGATTCTGGTCAGACAGAAGAAGACATTTGAAAAGGCTGAGAAGTCATAATGAATATTGCCATTTGCACTGATTTTAAGAATAAATTGCTAAATGTCTTTAGAATAATCTTCAGATTTAACACTGAAAATCCATCATTAGCTGCTGCCCACGAACAGGTATGTGCAGAAGGAGAGCACCGACATGCTCATGGCTAGTTTCACTGCAGGGTACAGGTGCACCAGGCTTGAGGAGGGGCCCATATAAAACCAGTCAAGTAGGACCCTTCTGCCTGGCTGCCTCCTTTCTCTGGCTACAGCAGGAATGTGGCCTGCGGAACTTGGCTCCTGTCGCCTGGCATCTTGTCAAGCTGATCCACAGACAAGAAACCAATTGTCAGATAAAGTGGGTCAGCAGCAGCTTACCATTACGCTCTCGCCTCGCCTGTGGATGGGACGGCAGTGCCTTCCTTCCCCTTTTTCCTTCCCCTGCTCTTTTCCCGCCATGTCATTCCCAAGCGCTCGGTGAGTTCGTGTCATCGCGCAAGAGGTGTAGGATTTCCACGAGAGGGCGGATAACTGCTTATTGTTCATGAGCCACCTGTTGGATAACCAGCTCAAGATGCTGAGGATCATTTCCTTTCATGTCATTCCACCAAACACACATGCTAATCCTCAAACACAAACTCTGGTGACACTGGTGAAATGACTGCACAGCCCTTTCCCAGCATGACTCAGAACCGAGCTGCAAACATCACAAATTGCCAGCTGGACTAATCAAAGCATCATCAGACAAATTCAAAGTGATGACCCCCCGCCTCACAAAAACCTAAAGGGAGGAAGGGACTGAATCATAGTGGTTAGCGTGTGTGTGGTAGAGCCGGATGAACAGCGCTGGCCTCCGTGACTCCTATGCAGCTGCACCCACTGCCTCCAAATCAGGTTGGGAGGAGTCAAGAGGGGCCTGTGGAAGGAAGACAGAAGAAGTGTGGGGTCTGAGCTGGGCCTGTTTGGCAGACACCCACACGACACTACGATTACCATCCGTTTCCTGCTCACATCTCCATCCCTGCCTTATTCCAATACGCTGTCCAACAAATGAGGACTTGCTTATTTTTACACCCAGCTGTGCCATTTGTAGGAAGCGCTTTGAACTTGCAGCCATTTGCTGTTGAAATAGCGGCTGTTTGAGCAATTTTAAAAACTGGCTGGGATTATGGAGGAGGACGAAGCCATGTTTTGAGGGTTTGACATTGCTTCTTGCAGCAAGTGGTCAAAGTCATCACAATGTTTTGCCAGACAGTGTACGATGCATGCTTTGAGAAAATGCACCCCCCCCCTCTCCCCCCGGGCCTTGTATGTGCACTGCTGAGGCATCAAAAAAAAGCTTATCAGCATGAAAAATGGCAAGCACACTTGGAAACCCGCTTCTGTAAACTGATCTGAATGGCTGCCTTTTCACTTTTCAAATACAAATCCTCTCGTATAACATGGCTTTAGGGATTGCATTCTCTGAAAACATGTGAAAGCATGTGCCTTAACAGGTTTTTAAAGCCGGCCTAAAACCTTTCATGACGCGAACCTAAACTGAAGTCATTTGTTGAGTCAAAAACCACAAGTAGGCCGTTGGAAGGACCTGTTGTTCAAAAACGGGAAAAAGCACCAATCAAAAGGTTTCTGTAATACCTGCCACCTGCATGCAGTGACTAACTGTAGTGAGTTTGAAAGGAAAGTGGACAGGGCCCTGTTAGTCTAATCTCTATTCATCTAGCTTGTGTCATTAATGAACCACATCCTCCATTCTGGCTGTCACCATTCATTAAGTCCTTCTTTCATCTGCCCCCCCCCCTCTAAAGAAACCACACTCTCCATAGAATATAGGAAAACACAAACCTCTATTTAAAAAAAAAAAAAAGAAAAAGAAAAATCGCCCACCAAAAATCACTGGATCCTGACTCCAAATCCTGGATGTAAAGAGCATTGAGATAACCAGCAGATGAATGCTTGAATGGAGCATCCATTAAAGAGGAAATCCGCACAACCTGTGCGAGTGATAACACAAGAGATTTTCATGCTCGATTAGGGAGCTTGAAGTCACTGTGGTTTCACTGTGGCGTGACTGAGAATGCGATTCTCTGGAAACAATAAATAAATAATAAATTAAAAAGATAAAGAGCCTGGTGCCAAAGCAGTCTAAATTCGCATATGAAGCGGTCGATTCAGAGCCAGTCTAACAGGTGAAGGACACATCTCCAGTCCATGTAGTTTATGCCAAAGTAAGCTTATAAGCCAAATTACACAGCCACCGGTATTGTTAAAATGCAATCGGTTTCCATTACAGGTGTATTTAAGACCAGACTAAATGGTCCAAAAGAGTAAACATCTATCTTTAAATGAGTAAAGCTCTTTATTACAATTCTAATTGCTTTGGCAGTCTGCAACCACAGTCTTCCCACACCCCAAACACACACACACACACACAAACATGATAGCGCCTAACCGGTTACACGCTGCAGCTTATGCTTATCTAAAGTACAGCATATTCACTCCATCAAGTCCACATAGCCTTTCAGATAAGTAGTCACACTGAAAGGCTCAAGGAACGCAGCCAGAGTAAAATCTGATACGCAACAAATCACCAACTGCCAACAAAATGTGGTGAGCTGATCTAAGACAGATCCAACCCACATACAGAACTCCATTTCCATCACGCACAGCCGGTTTGTGCAGATCTGCGCAGCAGAGGAGATGAGACGGTGGGGCTGACATACCTCTGGGATCATCATTGATCGGGGCTGCCAAAGCGAAGCAAAGGCGAGATTTTAAAAAAGCCAAACCCGTGACTTTCCTCTGGCAGAATGAAACCGAGTGGAGCTGAAATTTGAACATGCAAGGCAACTATTTATGGTCATAGTTTCTTAGTCCTGGAGGCGCACACACATACACACACACCTTTGATTCTTGAGTTTGGCGCACAGAAGGATAAGATTATGAAAAGGCATGCGAGTCAGATTGGAGACATTCCTGTGAACCTGGCATCGCAGTAAATGCATTCAGTAACACTGTGCTCACTGAAACTTGGGCAAACATATTGGGACTTTAAAATAACCCCCCCCAGTTCAGATGACAGCCTTATAACAGCTTCTACATCGGCTTACCCAGAAGTGTGCGTGACAGTTGACCACCATGGTCCGCTCAATCAGCTCATCGGGGCACTCCAGAAGGTGATGGCCAGAGACGACACCAGCATTGTTGATGAGTATGTCGACTTCTCCCACCTCTCGACGCACCTTCTCAGCAGTGGAATACACACTCTCGCGCTTTCCCACATCGCACACATAGGTGTAGACCTGTGGCTGGAAAGGAGGGACTTCCTCTACCCCTCCAACAGGTCCTGCAGAGGGGGAAAAAAAATAAAAGGCAACACATAATCAATTAAATTATGTTTAGTAGGCTTTTTCAGATTATGCAAGTTAATACACCAAATACATCTAATTATAGGTGAAATTGTTTTTTTTTTTTAAATCTGCTGTTTCCAATGGATATATTATTCCAATATTAGGTTATTTAAAATGAAACTGTGGAAAATCTGAAACTAAGTTCAATTTAATTGAAAAGACTACAAACATGCCCATTTTCTCTATTTCAGTTTGATCACTGTAACACTGATCAGGACTGTAGTGGGTGTTCTTTAAATAAAACTCGAACTAAGACCATTCATAAAGCCGGGTGGCAGCCTGAAAGCTGCGAAGAAAACAAACTTACCGTCTTTGGTTATGGGAGTATCCAGTTCATGGTATATCTGGCGCACCATCTCCGCTGTTTCTTCGTTGCTTTGGCTGTTTATGTCCCATAAGACCAGTATCGCTCGTCTCCGGGCGAACTCCTTGGCGAACAGCCGCCCGAGGCCACTTCCAGCCCCGGTGATCAAGCACACCTGTCCCGCCACGCTCTTCTCCTTTGGTCGCACAATCCACTTAGCTCCGGCGGTTAAAAAAGCCAAGAGCACCTTTAAAATAACTACGAAGAACTCTGCAATAATTATCATCATCTTGACCAAGCTTTCTATCGATTCAAATAAGCAGCGGAAAGACGCGAGGGGGAATGTTTCCTTCTTGCAACCTGTTTGCAGCAGATAGGATAGGGAAAGACCGACAAACCTGGATCACACTGCCGGCAGGAATAATGGCCTATAGAAGTGTAATTTAATATATATATATATATATATTAAAAAAAATAACGAAAGAAAAAACATGCGCATACAAGACAAAAAAAAATGTGTGAGTAGAGTGCGAGTTCAGACGCTGCTCAGTAAGAGTCCAGTTGCCACTGTAACGCACAGTTGCAGTGAGTTATGAGCAGCTACTATGAAGTGAGCCTCCCACTTCCCGTGCTGCCTCTCCACTCATCTCATTCTGGAGCGCACCTCAAGCGCTATTTATGCTGTCCAGCCATCAACGCTGGACCCAATAGGAGACGGACTTGAGCGCGTCAGAATGAAAGTGATGTAACCTGAAAGGTTTTAACACTAATCTCGTGCGCTTTTTTTTTTTGTAGCCCTAACAAAGATTGTACATTCGCCTTTCCTATTGTTTAAAAAAGTTGCTTATTTTTGTCCGTCATTTGCGTTCTTTTTTGTAATAACCAAACAATGTAAAGTGTGATTTATAGCAAGTTGTATCATGATCTGGATTTACTTAAGGAGTGATCTTACTTTTCGATTAGTAATCCCGTTTTGGGAATACTCAAATCCAGCGGCTTAAAGGCAGAAATCCACGAGTCACCGATGAGGCCGCACTGGACCGGCAAGTCCAGGTCAATGTCCATCCATATGTGGAGCAAACCAAACCATCGTCTTTACAAAGTATCACTTTATATCAATTAAAAGAAACCACAATTAGATCAATTATAAGACAGTCCAAGGCACACTGCAGCCTGCAATGATTCACGGAGATCCCCACGGAGGGAAGTTAAGTCGGTCTATTAGGTAGGCTACGCATCCTGACCAAAAAAGTGATATTTCAACGCGCAAATACGTGATCGTGTTTCTTCCTAATTAACATAGTCTAATTACTCTAATAGTAACAATAATAAACAAAACAACAGGCGCACCTCCACTGTGGATACGTTCATTGCCGCTTTGCAGCGTCTCCCCCCCGGCTATTGTTTACACCTCTCCCAGGTTGCGCAACGTTGGAAGAGGTGCCTTTCACAAGCGTTGTCCTTGGTTTGTGGGCGTGTCCGAGGAGCAAACAGCTGATGGAAAAATCTGTGTAGATTATAAGAATAAAACAAATAAGTGAAACCCGCTTCCAGTGAATATCCACTCCAGTTTTTGGAGTGTCAACGTGCCAAAAAGCAAACAGAATTAATGATTAAAAAAATACCCCCCCCCCCCCCCCCCAAAAAAAAAAAAAAAACCCCAGTAAGAAATAATTGCTGTGCATTACTGTTGAGTGTTTAACACGACGCAGCTGGATTTTTTAATATAAAAATATATGCACTGGAACAGCCAAATGGAGGCACTCACGTATGGCAAAGCTGCATTAGGGCCACATTTCACAATTTAAAATGTGAACTTTCAGATATTTGACCTATAAATTGGAAATAAATAAATGGCTTTCAAGCGAGCCTACTTTTTTTCATTACCGGGCTGGACAGTAATGTGTTTGAAGCAGAGTGCTGGGTGGGAGGTTCATACTGCTGCAGGCGCTCTCTGATTTTTGCTCTGCAAAATGAGGCGTTTGCACCCTCTGCCGGTCAGGAAACTGCATAACCTCCCCACCACCACCTGTAGCATGGAGGTTGGGAAAAGTAGCGTTTAGATTCATTAAAAAAAAAACAAAACAAAACAAAACCAAACCAAAAAAAATGAATATGTTAAAAAATACGGCCATGTAGGTCTATGCTAGAATAGATGTTACAAAGTTGTCTTACCTTTAAAGAGTTAGTTGCAGTAATAGTTCTAGCAATATCCACAGAAAAATATTCACCAAAATGTGATGCTACACATGTAAGAAAGCATTTAACCAGCAGCGCTACTGCAGCGGATTTTGCTTAAATTTATTCAGGCAGTTGGAAGGACGCTTCGTAAAGGTCCTAAAACTAGTTATCCCGCGCATGCGCAAACAAAAATTTCTCTTTCTCGGTGATCGCAATGGCGGACGCAGAGTGAGTGTTTCTCTCTGTGTTGAAATCTAATCACATCCAGCCTTAAAGTAGTCCCTGCTTTTAATTTTACAACATGGATAAGCTGTTTAGTTCATGTACGATAGAACAGTAGCAGTATTGTTACAGATTATGGTTTTTTCTGTCGGTAGGATCACTTTATAATGACTGAGTGTATATGGCCGAGTTCAACATGGCTGTCTCTTTAGCATCCGTGGATATTGTGTGCAGCTCTTTTTTTTTAAAAAAAGAGAGAGAACTGAGATAGTAGCCAACTGTTTGATCATTCCGTCGAGTTTATGCTGTCTTGAAACGTCTCTAGTCTTGCAGGCTGTTGTTTGAAGTAACCTGTGTGGAAGCCGGCAAATGTCAGGCTGGCAGAATTAGCAGCGGCGAGGATGGGGACGTTTCAGTTCAGCGATTTACCCGTGTTCATTGATATTTCTCCAGCACTTGGGTCCAGATTTGTCTCTGTTTGTTCATAACGGCATCTTTTATTGTTTTACCAGAAAAAAGGTTCCGGCGGTCCCTGAGAGCCTTTTGAAAAGGCGAAAGGCCTACGCGGCCATGAAGGCCATGCGTGTCAAGAAGCTGCTGGCTCAGAAGAAGGTAAAGTGAAGCAGGAAAATCATGACAGCGTATCGCTCAAGATATCAGTTTGAATCGCCTCAACGTGTTTTCACTGTTGCATTCAGGTCCGCAAGGTGACCAGGAAACTGATCTACAAGAGGGCTGAGAAGTACCACCAGGAGTACAGGCAGATGCACAGGCGTGAGATACGAATGGGCCGTATGGCTCGCAAAGTGGGAAACTTCTATGTGCCAGCTGAGCCCAAACTGGCCTTTGTCATCAGGATCAGAGGGTGAGTAGTTGTAGCAGGGATCATTCTGCACTCTGCTGCTTGCTTCATGAATGAAAATAGTCAAGGGCTGCTGGAGACATCTCTATATCTGGCATGCCAGAACTGCACAATCAGTTTCAAGGTGTTGTGCAGGCAATGCCATATGAAAGGATGTGGAACAGCTGAGCCTCATACATCAGCACTTTGTGTTGTCATTTAGTTTCTGTTAAGAGGTCATTTTTAGTGAAGCAATCCTTGTGGATACAGTTGAGTGGTTAATGATGCACGCTCTTTCCCCGACTTATCGACTCTGCTGATACAGATTTTTAATTAAAGCCAATAATGTTCTGAAACCACTCTAAACAGTTTAATTAGGAGTTTGAATCCTGAATGTAATCCAGAGACTAATCACAGTGGTTATTGGTTTTCCAGCATCAACGGCGTGAGCCCCAAAGTCCGCAAAGTTCTGCAGCTGCTCCGTCTGCGCCAGATCTTCAACGGTGTCTTTGTCAAGCTGAACAAGGCTTCAATCAACATGCTCAGGATCGCAGAGCCCTACATTGCTTGGGGGTAAGAATATAATTGTTATAGCTGTATACACGTGTATTGTCACAGTGATCGGTGTTGTTCAAGAATAGGAAGTGATGGTCAAGGAGTATTAGCACATCACTAAGCAGATGCTTCATGTGGAATGTGGTTAATGATGCTGAACTTTTTTCCCCATCATATCGATCATGGTGATTACTGACTGAAACTAAGCCAGTTTTGTCTGAAACCACATTCCATAATGGCACGTGTCAGTGTGTTGAAAATGTGTGTGTGCTGCCTTCTTGCTGTAGTGATGCATGTTCTCTGGCATTTAATACGTTTTAATCTTGGTGGTCATTCTGACATGTAAAGTCAACACATTAAAGTACTGTTTAACAATTTACATAAATATAACCCGTGTCAAACTAAACAGCTAAAAGCATAATTTAGATAACACACAGCTCTAATGTCTTTGTTAAAGATGCTGTGGGAATGACCACCTGTGTGAAACACTGGTGTGTATTGTTGTAATGAAATACATGACATGATCTTAACTACAACAAAGGTTAACAGTGCTGTGAATGTGCACAGTCATTGGTACGAGAGAATGTTGTACCTTTAGACTTTTCTAACTTGATAGACTGCAGGTGATTGGGCATATATTTCCTGTCCTGCCATTTCTGTCAGTCACTTTAATGGCTACATCTAAGTGATGCCACCAATACCGATAACCTGATCTGTATTGGTAGATACAGTATTGTTTGGAACCTTATACAGTTGATTACAGACACTTCTATATACTGTGAAGCAGTCCAGAAAAAACCATCATCTGTGCCACTGTGTAATGCTTTAGACAGAAAGTGGTTACATATTGTTGACAGTATTAATTTGGCACTTGAGCTGATTCATAATTTAAATAAAACTTCCTCCTTTACAAGAACTTAAAGCATGATTGTTATAACACAGAACAACGCGTACTGTTCTTAGCACTTACCATTACACAGTGGACCAACATCAAACCATCAAAACTGCACAAATTTGAATTACTATGATTTGTAAATTTCACATTAAAATCAGGTTAAAAATGGGATCCTCAGATTTGTGAATTGTCTTCAGCCCTAATTTGAAGTGTCAGGTTTTGTATCCATGTAGAAGCTGTAATGTAGGTATGTGTAGGTTTCACTAAATCAGGGGAGAATTGCCACAGAGTTTGCATTGTGGGTCATGTTTCTTCCCCAAAGCAATGATTTATAATCATTTGGCCAAATAACCCACATATATTTGGACATGAAAGTGCCAGATTTGAGGAGATGAGATCTGAGCTCTTAATGTCTTTTGGTTCATGTGTAAACATTTTGTAAATGCTTCTTAAACTAAACTCAAATGGACTAACAAAGTGATTGTTTTTGAAGTATCCTTTAAGTATCTTAAAGACATCTTTATATTTCTTTTAAAACTGTAACACACCCATGTTGTGTACTACATAGATTTGAGCTCCTTTCATAAGATGTGGCCTGTGCTTTTTCCCCAGATACCCCAACCTGAAGTCTGTGCGTGAGCTCATCTACAAACGTGGTTATGGCCGGATCAGGAAACAGCGCATTGCCCTCACAGATAACTCTTTGGTGCAGAAGTCCCTCGGTATGGAAACATTACAGTGGTATTGAAAATTAAAAAAGGAGAGGAAAAAAAAAAAAAAGCACAACCTCATAATATACTCTATAGGTTGAGGCTTGGCACTCGATGTGGTTAATGATGGACACTTTTTTCCCCGTCTTATCGACTTTGGTGAAAAAAAAGTTAAACTTTTGCCAGTTATGTCTGAAACCACATGCCAATCCAACAAGACTTTTACCATAGAGAGATTTTTAGTTGATAATAGTGGGTAGGGTTATACTAACTATTGGTTGGTCAGACTTATTGGAACATTAAATTGAAAGATGTGGGGTTGCCTTAAAGCTTGACGATTTTCACTTTGTACCAGAAAAGACTGAAAACATCAGAGCTCCAAATGGCAGCAAGCACATCTGGAAATGAGCCCTCTTATCTAAATTAAGAGAAGAGCAGGCAGAGTTGTTCCAAGCATAGTTTCATTCTTGGATGATCTCCATTGGTTAAATTGGCTCTTTATTTAAAAAAAAAAAAAAAAAGTGAAACACTTAAATGTTAAAGCTGACATGGGGTTGAATTTATTGAACACTTTTCATCTGTAGGCAAATATGGCATCATCTGTGTTGAGGACCTCATCCATGAGATTTACACAGTTGGAAAGAACTTCAAGCCTGCCAACAACTTCCTGTGGCCCTTCAAGCTGTCATCCCCACGCGGCGGTATGAACAAGAAGACCACACACTTCGTGGAGGGTGGCGATGCTGGCAACAGGGAGGATCAGATCAACAGACTGATCAGGAGGATGAACTAAAGTTGTGGTGAGTTGTAGTCCTATTCTGTAGGTCTTTAATGTAGACTCATCAGATGTGGTTAATGATGCATATTCTTTTTTCCCCATCTTATCGACTATGGTGAAAACCACTTGTTAATAAGCCAACACTGTCTGAAACCACATCTTTAGTCATTAAGCTTTAAATCACTTACTAGGAGATCTCTTAGGAGAACATGGATGTTTTTCCAAACAAGAAAAAGAACCCTGGTACTATCTTGGGAGGACACACAAATCCCTTTGGTTTTGTGTCCGGAAGGGCATCCGAGGTATAAAAAAAAAAAAAATCTGCCAAATCAAACATGCAGAACTACCAGCTGTGGTGACCCCCTTCTGAATAAGGAAGTAGCTGAAAGAAACAAAACAAGAGCCTTTTACTTAATTGATAACTTAATCAGTTGGATATTGTTTTGTGTCTGGAAACACTGTTTACTTTCTCCACTTACCAGTATTTTCTTTTCCTCCCCCAGGTCTTCAAAAGGACTCAAAATGTACAATAAAAATTTGGAGAAAAAAAAAATTCTTGGTCCTGTCATTGTGTAAATATGTTATGAATCAAGCATGTTTGGTGTTTTGCACTGCAGTATAGCTGTGGGTTTGGCTGTGTTCATTACTGAAAGCAGTAAACCAAGGTTACAAACATTAACTACACAGATCAGATAATTCTCAAAGATGCAGTATTTTAGAAATTCAAAAATCTGAAATGTTTAGTTGATAAAGATCTTACTGGTTATAACAGTCCTTTTGAAGGTGATTTACTGGATGTAACAAGTAGGTTGTTAACTAGCTGTAGCCTTTATGGATGGACAGGAAGAAAAATACAAAAGTATTCTTTTTAATGGCTAATCTGAATAAGAAATTACACCGGAAGCTAAATATGACAAACCGATGCAGGCAGATTTTGAAGCCTGTTTCCATGGTGACGCGATGACTCGCTGGCGTTGTACTGAGCTGCAGCCTAGCACTGCTGCTCAGGGATAACCGGTTTGAGCCCGTGTACCGTTAGCATGGTCGGGTGTCGTAGCTGTGTATAGCGCTAAGGTAATGTCTGAAGTAGATGCTCGTGTGGCTGCTCCATCATGATAACCTGCCAGTTAGACCCATCGTTAATCACCGTGAAGGGCTTAATATCCCAGGAAAGCGCGACCTGCGGGCAGCGCGGCCCTGATGCGGTTGGATATCCGACATACAGGAACTTGAGGATGGGAGCAGGTGGAGGGCAAGCAGCTCTGAGGCAAAGTCAACCAAGGAAATTTCCTGCGATCCAGGCTTTGAGCAGTGAGTAAGCGTGCTCCATAAATGTGCCGGATTCATTCAAACGCAGCTAGCTTAACGGTCTGTCAAATGCTGAGCGCTGTGTTTGTGTTGTAGTGTCCAGGGACGGAAAACCTCAGCTGAGCGGCTGCATAATTGGAGGGTAAGCTGCGTGGATATTTTGGAAGCTAGGAAATGAAATAAAGCGACACCACAGACATTATATGAAGAGTAATGTTTTCACCGTGTTTAACACTCAATGATTGGAGCCGCTAAGCTAGTACGGACTGAAGGAGAGTACAGGAAGCATTACTGTTTCTGCGCCAGGATTATATGGGACCCCCGAACTGCTGTAATCCAGAATAAATGACCCACTAGATTAATGCCCACCTATTTATTTATACAATCTCTATTTCTACAAACAGTTCTGCGTCTGTTTTTCCCTTTCCCCCACACATTTCTCCTTCATTATGCCAATGAGGGAGACTGTCACTCACTGACTGGCTACTCCACATCATCAGACTTGCTTACAGGAGAGCTTAAAAAGGAGAAAGATTGCAAACAGAAAATGATACATAAATGAATCTAAAAGTAAAAATATAAAAAATGAAATGGAAAGTTGTATAGGAATGTAAATAAATAGGGGGCTTTTACAAAGGTAAATGAATACTACAGAAGAAAACGAATACATATAAATTAATTTCATATTGTATAAATAAAATCTTTTAAAATATCTGTGCTGCTTTTACTTGCATATTAATATATTTATTCAGTCATTTATGTTTATTATGGCAGAGTAATTTCTTCATAGGTAACTTACCACAAATAGTTCTTTCCTGGGTTCAGTATCCAGGTCATGAACTTCCTACAACATGAACCACATACTGCTATTTTCCTAAACAGTGCTCTGGTTTACAGTGCCAGTATAATGCTGTAAATGAGTATCCTAACGTATCTTACGTGATGAAAGATACAAGAATTATACATAAATGGTAAATGGACTGGTACTTATGTAGTGCTTTCTGTTCTACTCTGAGCACTCAAAGTACCTATTACTACAAGCCTCATTCACCCAGTCTCTCACACATTCATACAAGCGCTTTTTTCTATACCTAAGCACCTTGTTGTAACATTCGCACACACACCACACTTTCACTCCCATAGCTGTACGTGGGGCAACTCAGGGTATCTTTGAGATGCAGACTGTGAGAGCCGGAAAGCAAACAACCGACCTTCTGATTGGCAGACTACCACCCGAGACAAGGCAGCTCTAACTATATAATGCTCAATAACACCCAGAAGATGTCATTTTTTTTTTTTTTAAATGAAAGTCTATACTTTTTCCCTCAAATGAGTTGAAAATTGAAAAGAAAATGCGGTCAAGACATTGACAAGGTTGTAAAAACTGAGTTTTACATGAAGTAAATGATTTGGTGATGAAACTTTTGTTGTAAAAGAATCACCCATCTGCAGCAAACACAGCGCTGCAAACTTTGGCTCTAAGCTTTTTACCCTGGATACATTTCACTCCATGCTTCCTGAACTGCTTCCTTTAAGCTGGACTGGTTTGATCGGTGTTTAATATGTAGCATATGGCCAAAGTGTCTCTAGATCAGCTCCACAGGGTTGAGATCCAGTGACTGTGCTGGCCACCTCTGTTATACACAGAATATCAGCTGGTCTTCTCTTGATAGTTCCCTGGACACTTTGGAGCTGTGAGAACTTTGGTTCGTTGGTCCTGTTGAAAGCAGTAATAACACTTTGCATATGCATCCTTGTTTAAGATCTCTTTTGTTTCTATTCTATTTCTATTCAGGTTAGAGCCAGCTGACACTGTTGAGTGAATTTGTAGTAAGGGAGTAGCACAAGCTGTTGCATATGATATTGTTTTGTAACAATTTCCCATATGGGATAGAATAACAATACTGTTACAAGTTTCAGTGGAAAGCTTCTTTTTTTAAAATTCATATTAAGACTACAATTTAACCCAGAGAGCAGACACTCAGCATCAGCACAGTCATTGGGGAAAGGTCATTGCTAATGACCAATCAGCGATTTAGCACGATAAAACTGCATTAGTGAGCACAATGTGCCACGGTTGCTGAAAACGGCCTCTATATGCCTACGCTGATATTCCATTAGAAATCATCAGTGATTCATGATGATCTGATTAATCATTAAGATTGTTACTGAAACCATTTTTATTCAGTTTAATGTAAAGAAAAAAAAGTGTCTTGTTTACAAAACTGTGATATTTGTTAGTGCCCAGCAACCTTTGAGGGGTAGTGAATTTTTCCTAGGTGGGGTTCAACTTTATGAAATCTGTGTATGCTAATATATTTTTTTCTCCAATTTCTGCAGGCCACCTAATTTAACCAAAGATGACAAACTGGAATCGCATAACGACGTCCCAGAGAGGGACCTCAGCAGGAGGCACTTTCTGTTCGACAGAAAATGTAGGAATTGCAGACCAGGAGGCAGCCTTAGGAGTTTAGCTTCACTTCCTCAATCAGAAATGGGTTAAATTTGTGGCTTGTGTAAACTGACTGCCAGTAGGTGGTGCTGTCATCTCACATAGTTGAGGGGAAACTTACATAGAGATATAACCTTACAGGGGAATGAATGCGGAACAATTTTCTCATATCTTTTTTGCTGTAGAGAATTACTATCTAAATGTTGGACCACTGTAAGAGGCTCAGTGTTATTTATTGATTTATTTTTTTTAGGTATGATGTTAGAGAGGACCAAAACTGTGATTCCTCCACTGCCAAGAAACTACCATGTGCACAGACCTGGTAACCTTCCTCCCTTCAGCCTCTCCAAGGAGCTTTCCCACAGCCACGTGGGGCGACCCTTCACCCTGGGGTAACCAGTGGATTAACATCATTTGGCCCGCTAGTTGTAGCTCCACTTTTCTTAGCATATTTCACGAGACAGCTGCACAGATTACAGTAATTATACAGAGTCACTGTCTCATACAGGGTATGACAGATTACAAGAGTGTGAACAAAGAAAAACAGCAGCTAGATAAAATGATTGTTTTGACACGCGTAAATTATCTTTCAAAAAAAAAAAAAAAGGAGAGCTTGAGCAGATTCCTTTTAATGTTTAATTTTCTGGCAGTTCAAGTGTGATTATAGCTAGAAGTGAAAATCATTATGCTGCACAAAAATATGATCTCAATAACGTATCGTTCTCAGTTCTCTGCTTATGGGAAAAGTTGAGTTTGTTCTTACTTCCAGGTTCCCTGAAAGCTATAAACTGAACACAAGTCCAGCGGTCCTTGTTCCCTCAGCTTTAGTCCTCAGTGGCAGAAACACCTTTTCGGTTGAGAACTGCAAGCTCGGCAGGTATTTTGGCTTTCTGTACAAAATGTGACCAAGAAAATCAACATTTCTGTGTTTTTTTTTTCCTCAATGCAGACAGTTCTGTTGTCCTTCTGTCCTTTAGGGCCAAGGTGAAATATCCATCCTCCAACGTAATGACTGTTAAAGACAATCAGAAAAGTGAGTTTGTTTGATTTAATTCCCTTGGGGGGGTGTTTGTGATGCAGCATTAATTCCTTTTTTTTTAATGGCATGTCCTTTTATAAAAAAACATGGCTCCTTCACCTCATTTCAGTCTGTTTAGTGTCTCAGGACACAGTTTATTATAACTCATTGCTCAAGTTGTTGTAAATAGAATTTTTTTCTCTTGTTTTAGCCTCGCATAGATTTCCTTTTAGTTTCATCCAGTTGCACCAAAAATACCAGATTTATTTTTGTTTTTATGTAACACGTGGCATATTATCTAAGACTTTAGCGCTTATTAAGATTATTACTATGTAATTAACACTACTAATGATAGGAAAAGATTTTTAAAGCGATGAATGTGGACTGTGTAAAAACAAGACTCCAACTGCTGTAGCACTCTTCTGACCATCTCTAATTTTCTCCCTCCCATGCTTCACTCTACCTCTTTCCATCTCTATGCCACAAAGGCCAATCCTATCCGGACCCAGTGGTCGGAGCCTCTCGCTCTTTCATCCACAGAATATCTGAGCTGTCCTCTTTGGAGGGTGAGACGGTGAGACAGGAAAAGCTCAAGAAAATGAGGAAACCTCGAAAGCCTCCATCCTGACAATCACCTCCTTCCCAGTCACGCTGGTCGAGGTTAAAAACATTCGAGTCTGTGCCAACGACGGAAGAAAATAAACCATTTAGTGCACCATGTTCATTTCAGTGGCTCGTTCTGACTGCTTGCTTGTCCTCGGTGATATTAGTTTGTTGCTCGGTATGGCTGGTGGTTACATTTTGGGATTCATGAGCTGATTACGTGTAGTAACAACTTGCTACAACAGTAAATGCTCATGATGAATATTAAGTAAATATTTTCCAGTCTGACCCACAGCTGTCAGTAGTTTTTTTTTTCCACTCGGCATTTGCATGCAGGATATTTAATTTAGCTTTACAATGGCTCTTATGTAATACTGCCATATTTCTTTCTGTATCATCTGTATCATATTTCATATGGTGTCCAGCTTTGGCCCCATCATTACAACAGTGTTTGAAACATACAGCATATCTAAGCTTTGTTAAGTAAGTGAAATATTGATATATATTAAATAGTTTAGCAAAGCCATTATTGTGCCTTGTTAACTGTCTTCCTGAAATTAAATAAATTTATTTTTGTTATTTTGAGGACCTTCCTCCATGTGTAAATCTTTATTCATTTATTTTTCTAGTGCATAGACCCACACAGGCTAACATATGGACTATCAGCCCACTTTTGATGCATGCACTACATACAGACCACCACAATAACTGGAGTCTGAAACATTATCTGCATTCCATAACTACGAAACAGACACAAAACTGTGCCCCCAGATTTGAGAATGTGGCGCTTTCCCACATGATACAATGTTTTGCTGCTGTGTGGACGGCAACCCGTGTCTCTGAATTGTCTCGTTCTTTGTATTTGACAAAGACAGCAGCCGTGCAGTTGTCTTTTTGTTTAGAGAAAAATCAGGACTTTGTTATTGTTTTAAAGAGCGTCTTTTCAAATATGTAATAACTGGTCCATACTGGAAATTTATGCAGTATTTTGCTATATTTTTGAACCATGCATGACCTAAAAGTGAAGTTTGTTTGAACGGCACAGTAGAAGGTTACATCCCTCCAACATGTGATCCCATTGATTCACTTGGCACTCTGTAAATAAATAAAGACAGAACCAGAAAAGAAAGAATTAATGTACACGTCTGAAGTTGTGTTTCGGTAATCGCTGATGTGTGTTATCACACCACTACAGCTCTCCTCAGCTTCACCCGGCACTAATCAGAAAGGCGCAGGGAAATCGAGCCAAGATTAATGTAATCTGACAGCGATGGTGTCCCGAGTTCTGTCACTGAGATCATTTAGTGTTGAAACCAATGTGCCTGAAAGTGACAGATGAAGGCTTCTTGATAGTCTAAAAGACTTTCAAGTGAGAATTTGTGTTTCATTATCATCCTTTTTTTTTTCTTTTTGGCATTTCTGCTTGATTAAACAAAGCGGCGAGGGAGAGGAGAAGAAGCCATCATCACGGATATCGGTCAGTGTGCCACATTGAAACTCAACTGTCAACTGTGTTTAATTTCAGGGAGTGTATCCCTAAGCTCCCTATTAAATACCACTGAGATGCTGTTTAACGTCAGGCTCTGTTTGTATCCCTCGCTCTGCCTGGATTGCGAGGTGTGCATTTCAGGGACACACAGTGACCTAGAAACACAGAGCCATCCCCTTATTCATACCAAGTGAAGGGGGTGCATTGATGCTCAAATGGAGGCCGGGTCTCCCTCTTCTTGCAGGGTTTTTAGCGTCCCTTTCAAGTGTAGTGAAACAAAATGACCTGGAACAAACAGTCAACAATGAGGTCTTTAATAGGAGCTGTTCTGGGGCCTGCCCACAAGTGGTTTATCGTTTCACTGTAGTTCCACAGAAGTCTTTAACAAACGAGACAGCACTGAATCAAAAGTTCAACTCTCATTTAAATCAACTGTTGCCAGGTTTGACGAGGATTTGCACTTTTTTTTAAAAAATTTTTTAAAAAACAAAAAGCAAAAAAAATTTGCTTATTATTTTTTTGCTCAGCTTTGTAACCAAATCTTTCAGTCTTGAGCTCTTGCTGTAAGATTTGTTCCCCACTCAACCAGTTCTAAACTGAAGAAAGTCCAGGTTGTGTTACTGTTTCGCCTGACTTGATATTGTGCCAGCTGACTCTATCAGCAGGGATCAGAGAATGTAGCCTGTGTGCCAACACCTCAAATCAAAATTCCCCTAAATATGCTTGGGTATTATGTAAATTTTGATGAGACCAGACTTCCTCAAAACACTTAGGAGACTCAGATCTAAGTTTTTAGAATTGTTTACTGTGGCTGACTTGGTAACACATGTCCTTGCTGGTTATTTTATCATCCCTAATCTTATGTTGTCCTTAAACACTGAGCATTTTTATACACAAGACAAAAATTGTGTCTATTCCTTTATTCATTCTAATAAGGTACATTAGAACTTTTTGCCTATAACTCAGCTTTTTGACCTTCACAAGGCTGCAGTTACAACTCAGCATAATATAGACAGCATTCACAAAGCTCTCAGCATTGTGGATGACCCATCTCACGCATCACATGGACTTTTTGCTCTCCTGCCATCTGGGAGAAGGTACTGTAGCCACCACACAAACACAACCAGACTGTGCAACAGCTTCATTCCACAAGCCACACACATGCAGACACATTCATGTTGGACTATGACACATGCACACATACACATATGATAGACTCTTGACACACAACTTAATGCACACAGCTATTTTATTGCACAACTCCATTGTACTGTCGTCTTACTTTATTACTTCTTAGAAAAAGAACTTTTTTTCTGTATTTATTGTAGTGTATATTTTTCTTGTTTTTAAATCTGTCTTGCACTTTTTGTTCCCTGTAGCACCCCTGGTCCCTGAAAGAACATTGTTTTGTTTCACTATGTACTTGTATATATCTGAAATGACAATAAAACCTCAACTCAATTCAGATGCCAGGAAAAGACTTCAAGGCCACCGAGATAGACAGGCGCCAAAGACAGGTTCTGAGACTCTTCGCGCTGAGTAGCAGAAAAAAAGAAATCTGTAATCTGTTTTTTGGTATTTGGGTTTTGTTACCATTTGATAGACTGTATATAAAAAGTAACCTGTAGGCCTATAAATGCATTAAAAAAATCAGATTATATGAAAGTCTATTAGAAAGTGACCCTACATGGTTTTTATTATCCCACTAAACATTTTCCTAAAGTGTTTATGATCTTAACAGCTGGTTTTATCCAGTGGAGCATGATGTGCATTTAGTTCCATTTACAGTAAAACAGACAATAAAGCAGGATATTTTTATGACATAGCTACCTTGTGACTGACAAATCACTATGGCAAGTAATTATGGGGGTGCAGTGTCCTTGGTTAGGCAATCTGATTCATGCTTGTTTCTTCAGCTTCAGCTGTACTCAAACTGTAAGGAGTCAGTTTTTCCGATATTTGGGTTGTTCATTATCCTGACGTCTTAATTCATATCACAGTGAATAATGCATACACTTTGCTTATCAAGCTAGATAGCTTGGTTGCACCATACAGCCTAGCCTTCTGGCAGAAAACTGGCTGCCCATAAAATTAAAATTGTCTTACAGCTCCATCACTTTGAGAAGAAACGTGTTGTATTTCTGTTGTACGTTTGCTGCTGTATTTGGGATCATTGTTCTGTTGCATGCTGAAGCTGTCTGCCTGCAGGTATTTTGGAGGTGTGACTCTGTTTAGTTTGGTGTGCACTGTGTAAACCACAGCTATAGGTAGGCAAGTCAAATATGCGTGATATGCGAGGTGGATGAAATTTTTGCAGAGGCCTGGATTTGGCCCACAGGTCATGATTTTGACACTGTGATCTTTAGTTTCAAGGACTAAGAAATAAGCTAAGATAGCTGCCTGCTAATTGTAATCTTGTGTGTTATGGTTAGAACTGAGAGAGTTATCAGTCTCCGAACACAAACAGACATGTTTCCAAATGAATGTCAAATCTTTTTTATATTTTTCAGAGCATAGTATATTCACTAGCTTCTAGAACCACAAAATACAAAAAGATAGGGTAATTTTATAATTTCAAAATGTTTGCACGCAGGTCGTTACAGTTGTCAAGATGTTTGTTTATTTTTATATCATAAATCTATCCTAACCCAAAGGTATCTGTTATTCACGGGCGTTATTCACAGGTAGCTATTGTCTGTGTATGTTTACACACTTTGCCCTTGACAGAGAAACGCACACATACATGCACACTATCCCAGGGCCCTAAACTTTCCATTGCTTTGTGACATTTAACAATGTGATTTATGAAATCCACCATGATAGCTCCACCCTGCCTCCCAGCTATTATCATTACTCGAAGTGTCATCTCTCTCAGGGGGCAGGGGTCAGTCCCACTCCCCACCCGCACATCTCGACTCATCTGCCCGCTGCTACTAATGTCCGCATTGATTTACATACATATGGATCCATATGCCAAGTGAGTAGACTGATGAGGGGACAATTATCAGTGACAATGTCAGGATCAGGCAGGGGAAAAACTTTCATCAATATCACTGTCTTGGATGTCATTATTGGCAGTGCTCCAAGGCCAGCCAGCCTATTGGTAGAGTGTCATCAGCCCTCTCTGGGGCTAAGTGTGCTACTGCTGGATCTGTAAGCTATCCAGCAGTAACAACCTGTAATGAATGAAGCATCATTACAAGGATGGACAAAATGTCTTGTCATAATAGACGCTGCTGTACGGGCGACACAGAGAGCAAAGCTCACTGAGGGGCCACGATGTAATGTTTGCACTGCGAATGTGCCCTTTTAAAAACTTTTTAAAACTGCGATTTGGTGACTCGCCCCAAGTCAAACACCCAACTTCCCAACTCATTAAATAATGACTCATGGCACTGTGAGGCACAGATGCATACTTAATTCACAAGAAATAAGATAACGTGGGATGTGGATGACTACAAGTTACGCATCGGAAACTAATTAAACTCAGTTTTGCAAGAACAGATAATAAGAACAGACGCTGCAAAACACTCCCGCACTAGGAAAACCACCCAAATGTACAAATGTAGACGTGAAAGAATGTGCTATAAATTGAGAAGATAATAGACAAAGGCTTCCATTCATGTGGGAGGAACTGACTGTACTCATCAGGAAGAAAGAAACTCAGACTAATTACTTGGACTAGCTCTAATCAAATATTCTCTAAGAACAAAGATTTGGGTCTTTTTTCCACTTTGATGTAACTTTTTTGGTTTCATGCATTTTTTTTTTCTTTTTTTTTGCTTCTGTGTGATACAGAGAAAACATCTTCTTGGTCGGGGTGACATCGTCTTTATGACACATGCCATCATGTAAAGGTAAATTCTAGCATTTGTAAACAAACCTTTTGAAACTATAGCAACTCAGGTCAGGTCTTCCCTTGAGGAGAGCCAGCTTGCATTCCCCATATAGATGAGAAGAAGCTCGGGTTGATGCTGCTGCAAGAAATGGATTACTGAATCAGCCTCTCCTTCCATATCTGCTGTTTTATTATAAAACAAACGTGTGCGTCCCCATATGCAAGGGGTGGATTCGGTCATTGATGTGGCAGCTTGTGACAGTGTTTGAAAATCGTAAACATACACAATTACTGCTCACCCGTCTTGAGAAACATTAACCTCCCTACTGACGTACACTAAGATGACTCCAAGCAGGGTGTTTTGCCGTGGTAAGGTTGATTGTCCCTGACAAATGAGCAGTAAGGGCAGGAGGTCCATGGCTGGAAGCCCGTCAGATGGAAAACACACATGCTTTGATGTGCACTTCCTTCCTGCTGAGGCCATAGCAAACTGATGCTGCTGAAAGTCTTGCATCAGTGGACAGATCAAATCAGCACTGTAACCGGACTGTTTGTGCATGTTTGGCATCCCCTGCTTTTTTTTTTCTTTCTTCATAAAATAATAATAATTTAAAACAAATTCCCACTTACCAGGACATGGACATTCTGAGTCAAAGAGACTCACAATTTATTTTTATGAAAACATAAACGGCAACATTTATTTCTTTATTGCGTTGTCATATTTTATGTTTAGTATCTGTGGGTTTTCAAAAACACAGCAGAGCAGTTTTACTTCTGAGGTCAGTCTGGGTTCAACCACCTCAAACTTTATTATACACTGATTCGGACACTTGCTTCTTAGTGATGCCTCTGCTGATGATTATGGTGGAGATGAAGACTATTACTGTCGCTTGACCTACCTGCTCCATAGCATGAAAAATAATCAAAGGACCCAGGGAGACCCCCCTCTGAAAGATTATTTTTCAAGACAGCAAAGTATCCAGTTATTACTAATGTCTACTTCTTCAATAGCATGAGGCGTAAGGAGGCCTCATTTCATGCTAATGCTCCCTGCAGAGGCCCCATTTGTTGGCCATAATAATATGGACAAGGAACTGCTGACCTTCTTCAAAGTCCACAACATCCTCTGACAGTCAGGCCCCTTTGAGTGTAAAAGTAATTTTTTTTGTCTGTCCTCTCGAATTTGTCATCATCAATCAACAGTACAAAAAACCCCTTGCCTTGTATTGTGTAGCCCTCCATCATGCCGCCAATGAGGACACCACTGGGGTTGTCTTGTAATGTAATGTTCAGTGTCCTTCATTTCACCTTTGAGTGGTTTTAAGGTTTTAACTGAAGAGTAATGCATTGTGCATTATTTGCACACTACACTTTGGTGTGCAAATAATGCAAACTGGAGCTCCTGTGCAAAGGCCTGCCACATACAGTATGGAAATAACCTTTGTACTGTACATACAAAGTATAGTTGTTAAATGATGGTTTAATTTATTAAAGAAAGAAATCTATCCAAACCTACCTGGCACTGTGTGAAAAAGTAATTGCTCCCTAAACCTAATAACTGGTTGTGCCACCCTTGGCAGCAAGAACTGCAATCGAGCGTTTGTGATAACTGGCAATGAGTTTTTCACATCGCTTCAGAGGAATTTCGGCCCACTCTTCTTTGCAGAATTGTTTTAATTCAGCCACACTGGAGGGTTTTCAAGCATGAACGGCCCGTTTAAGGTCATGTCAAAGCATCTCAAGCAGCTTTAAGTCCAGACTTTGAGTAGCCCACTCCAAAACCTACATTTGTTTTTTGTTTTTTTTAGCCATTCAGAGGTGGACTTGCCGCTGTGTTTCAGCTCACTGTCCTGCTGCATAACCCAAGTGCTCTTGAGCTTGAGGGCACAAACTGATGGTAGAGAACAGAATTATGGTTTCATCAATTACAGCAAGTCGTCCAGGACCTGAAGCAGCAAAGCAGCCCCAGACCATCACACTACCACCACCATCATACTGTTGGTATGATGTTCGTTTTATTAAATGCCCTTAACTGAGGAAAGTGAGGCCTGCAGTTCTATAGATGTTGTTCTGGGTTCTTCCGTGACCTTCTGGATGAGTCATTAAAATTATTGGAATGATTATTGGTAGGCCAGCTGCTCCTGTTCCACGTTTTCTCCATTTGTGGATAATCGCTCTCACCGTGGTTCACTGGCATCCCAAAGCATTAGAAATGTCTATTTAAGTGATTTCTTGATTCAACAGGTCTGGCAGTAATCAGGTCTTGGTGTAGCTTGTGTGGTTAATCATAGTTAATTCACAATTTAACATGAATGTTTGTGTAATTACTTTTTCACACAGAGCCAGGTAGGTTTGGATAGCTTTTTTCCCTTAATAAATGAAATCATAATTTAAAGGGTTATCTTTGTCTGAAACATTTAAATGTGACAAATATGCACAATATGCACACTTTTTTCCCTGTGGTATGCAGTTTACATTAGTGCAGTCTAACAGTGGATTGGTAAAAGGAATAGATATTTTGGTAAATATGACTCTTTACTTCTTTGATAGGAGGGAATGCGTCAAAACTCCTTTGTTTAATCTTACCAAAAAAAAAAAAAAAAAGCACACATGTAGAGAAATCCAGGAAACAACTGCACGCATGAAACAATTACTGAACAGTTTATGACTGAGCTTAAGGGGAGCTGTTGGGTAGATTTCTTTGACACCCTGTGGACAGAACCAGTCTAGCTAATCTTTATCCTACAAGAACCTCACAAACAAAACAAATAAGCAGACAAAAATCATACCTGAGGAGTTTGGATTTCTGCTGGATTACAGGGCCCTGAATGAGAAAGAGAAAAAGGGAGGGAGGTGAGAGTGGGAGGGTGTTATACAGTAGAACAATTGATTGGAGACCTGCCAGATACTCACATTCCTCCCTTTCTTTTGGGACTCAGAGACCTGGGGTGGCAGAAGGTCACAGGTATTCTGAAGAAAGAGGTTCAGAAAAAAAAAGGTAAACAAGAATAAGGCAGGTAAGAAAGAGGCAAGAGAGAAAAACAGAGGCAGGAGGGTAAGGCATGCATCACCAGCTCACCCCTCCCTTGTCCACATTGTCTCCTCCCGAGTGTGATCGACTGGAGGGAGGTGCTCAGCTGGGAACAGGGAGAGAGACACCAGCTTTGAGGAAAAGGCAGGCACACACAACATGAAAGACAGTCCTGGAATTGGGTGTTTTGTACTCTAGGTTGCACTGCAGACCTGTTTCTGGAGGGAAACAGAAGGGCTGGACACAGGAGACGGACACAGGAATTCCAGGTCACAAGGGCTCCTGTGGCAGAACTCAGTCCTGGCTGGGTTGGGCTGGGCTGGTATTCCAACCTCTCCCTCTCACACTCATGAGCATGAAAGAAACAGGGAGTAGAGGATACAGAGGAGTGTGTTAGATCACTATTTGAGGGGAACCCAGAGGCTGGCATCTTACTTGAAGGGTTGACGTCTGGCCTCACTCCATCATGATGGGATTCTCTGTTGAGCTTACCTGTTGGTTGCTGGTGCTTTTTATTGTCAGAGAGAACCACACGGTGAATGGAGGTTGCTCGGGGAAGTGCTGCAGAGGCAGAGACATGAGCTGCTTGACCACTGACTGGAGGATGGACCGCGTGTATGGGACATGCTACTGTGATGAAGGCTGCGTCAGAACCAAGGACTGCTGCTTTGACTACTTCACAGAGTGCCCAGGTGAGTGATGAATGGATGTGACTGATTATTCTTTGGTGCACACCTTAACTTTATGACACCTCTGTAAGATAACCTGCTGGGTGAGATAACCTAAACTCTCTCAAAGAATAGAATATCTTCTGAATCTGTTGGATAGAAGATAAAAAAAGGAAAATTATCATCAGTATCTGGTCATTACAGGGCTGCTTATCACACACTTCACCTCTAAAGAGAGAACTGGCATGGGTGGATACATTCCAGGTTTTCCCATACATGTGAAATTGTTCACTTTTATCTTCAGTCCTGTCAAACTTTTGTGTGTCTTTTGTTCTGTTTTCTACACCTTCTAACTTGGTGCAGTGCACCAAACCTAAAACAATGTCGACTTTTGTTTGTCTTACATGTATCTCACCTGCTACATTACAAAAAAGAAAAGAAAAGAAGAAAAATGGCAATAATCAGTACACCAAATCACCCAGGCAGCTCTGTGCCTAACCTCATTTCAGTGGACTGGCTCGCATAATGGAATTAGTACAAATATTTTAAGAATGTGGTTCTGTCAATCAGTTGTGGCAATAACAGTTCCAGTCAAACAAGCTGAGCATATTTAATATGCGTTATAGTCCAGTAGTCACTAAATCTGCATGTTTAATACATCAAAGCGTGATCACCAGGCACAGAGAGCAAGCACAAAGAGAAATCACAGGAGTTGGTCACTGCCTGAGCTGCTCACTTGGCGCACTGTCAAACTACTTGTAGTAGAGCAGGAAGCCCTGATTCCACAAGTCAAAATCAATGCTTCATTGATCTAAAGTTATTTCCTGGATATTGAGCCCAATTCCACTGTTCCACAGGAATATTATAATTATGCATCCTGAAAGAACAATGCTGAGCCTTGCTGTTGATGGGAATCGTTACCTCTGAGCACACACTGAGATCTCTGCGAGCCAGTGTTGGGTTTAAACGCAGCTTAATTGTTTGATCCAACTGCGGATTTCCTGTAATAACGTTTCTCCCGCAATATTGGTGCCAACATCCAGCTCGGGACTGTGCTGTGAGCGACTGGAGCTTTTGGAGCGGCTGCGCCAAGCCCTGCCAGCTTTCGGTGCGAGTCCGTGTTCGTCATATAGAGCAGCAGCCCGGTAACAGTGGCCAGCCCTGCCCCAGCCTGGAGGAACGGGCTGGCTGCAGGGAATACAGAGACCACCAGGGCAGACACTGTGGATTGAATTCAGGTATGCAAACAGCTGAATACTCTCTTGTTTTATAGTGTCTACAAATGTTTTTTTGTGTCTGAAGTTATGTGCATATTTTCCTGCTTTTTATCCTGTTTTGTAATTCATGAATGATTTGGTTTCTCTTATGAGGTCCTGCATTCATCACCAGCATGGCATTTGCCAAGGGAAGACCCAAGCATGACAGCTATGGAAACCCCCTAAACCCTGGGTAGGTTTCATATCACGATACCATAAAGCCTGCAGACGTACTCTGAAACTGCACAGCCTCAAGCCCCTTTGAATTCAAGAGTTGAAAAGTTCATAAATGCTGTCAGGGGAAAACCTTGTTTTTTTTTAAATTGTGCTGGGAGATAACAGCTCAACTTTTTCTCCATCTGCATGAGCTACCTGTAGGTGTTTGCCCACCTGGTCTTCTGTCTACACACCATTAAACATAGCAATGCTGAGAGACTGCCCACAGTCCTTTGAAATGAAATACTCAGGACTGTCACATGAAAAGCACATACACAAAAGGTTAGGATGACAGTACGTGCTGTATTGTCAGCAGTTCAAAGCGTCTATATGCTTAATTATTGTTATTCCTTTCATAAGAGGTGTGTTCCTGCTGCAGGGGATAACGTTTTTTTTTCTTTTTTTTTTTTACTGATCAGTAACTCATCTTATTTCCTAACCAGGTGATGTTGCCCACTTCATTACTCTAATTCTATACTCCTTTAGGTTCTGTGTGGAATTCAAGCTGGAGTCACGGACACCACACTGTACAGTAGAGAACCAGCCGCACACACTCTGGATGCGCTACATAACTGAGGGCTTTAGAGTGTGTGTGGCATGTGAACCTCCTGCCATGCGAAACAATACCAGCAGCTGCCAGGGAGACGGTCAGGAATCAGACAAGTATGCAGTTATGGACCATTTTATGTGTTTTTCTGCAGTCCTATACACTTAGGTCCAAATACATTTAAACACACTTTTTTTTTTTTTTGCTGTTTACCAAAACATATTCAGCTGAATAGGGACTAAAAGTGCAGACTCTAAGCTTTTATTTTTATTTCTTAGAAACTGAAGGAAATGTTTAGGAGTTGCAGCTGTTTATTATGTAGCGCCCTCTTTCTCTAAGGACCAAAAAGAACTGACTGACAAGCTGTTTCATGGACAAATATGGACTATTCAGATTGTTTTTTTGAGCAATTACAAAGGTCAAAGGTCTAGAATAAGTCCAAGTGTGGTATTTGCATTTGGAACCTGTGGCTCCCAAATCTCTGTAGTGAAAGATGCTCTAAAGGCAAGTGAAACAGATCATCCTCAGGCTGATAAAAACATCAGCAAGAGAGGTGGAACATTAGAAACGGTGAAAGCAATAGCTGGTGCACTTCGAGAGTGAGAGAAATGCAGTCAGTGGCAAGCTCATGGAAGATGACTGTAGATGACCCTTTCCATGGTAAAGAAAACCCCCCCTCACAACATCCAACCAAGCATATCATTAACATAAAGAGAAGACATCACATAAGAAAGTAAACAGAAAGGCCAGATTTAAACATCACTTCTGGAACAGCATTCATTTGAACAAATGAAACTATAATTGATTTATAATAAGAAAAAAAAAGAAAGAGTATCTCATTATCTGAAATGTAACATTGTTTGTATGATATGGTGAAGGCAGAATGACGTATAAGCGCAGGGTCACTAATGTTTACTATGATATGAGTAAAGCTGTTTCACAGCACAGGTGGACGACAACTGAAACATACTGCAAAAACAATCCAGAAGGTTTTTGGGAGTAACAAAGTGGAATATCCTGCAGCGGCTGTTATCTGATCTCAACCCGATCGAGCACGCACTTGAAGACAAAGAACAAAACTGAAACTACTAAAACTACACTAAAGGCCCGTGAAAGCATCACAAAGGAGAAAACCCATTCTTTGGTGATGTGCATGGCTTCCAGATTTCAGTCATTTTCTGCACAGCATAATTGACAAAATACTAAAAGTAAACATTTTAATTATGATCATGTTCATTTGTCTAGTTTGAGCCCCTGAAAGCAGGTGGCAATGCATAAAAAAATGACTGCAACTCAACATTTACTTTTTTAATTTAATCTGAAAGTCTGCATTGAAATTTCTTTTCAGATCTATTGTATTAATGTACAGAACCAAAGTTAAGGAAACTGCATTCCTGGACTGTAGGGCTTCACATAAAGCTCTAAATCAGTTCATAAAACTTAAAAACAGCTACAAAATGAGTCTGCCTTCTGCTTCTACAACACTTAATGCACCCTTGCCTTGAGGAAAGCAATTGGTGAAAACGTGCTGACATCTTGAAAATGTGGAACCATGAATGAAGTGGTATGAAACTAATGGTTTCACTGTGTTGCAGAGAGGCTGTGCTCCACTGGCAGGCAGTGGGGAACCCTCAGTGCAGCGGGACTTGGAGGAAGATCCAGAAAACCCAGCAGTGCACCTGTCCTCCACAACACAGCTTTGTCTTCATCTGATCCACATAAAGTTCTCATCTAGAGTCCACAAAAGCATCTGAAAACCAAGATGTCATCAGTGGGCAGGCAGATCGGATGCCTTTCCACAACAAGCTTTCAACACTAAAGAGACATCCGTCTGCAATTATGTCTCTTAATATGGTACAGATTAGTATAAATTATTTTTTAAATAAAACCGATTGTCATAAATGCTTCCATAGAAAGACACTTGTACAGTATTTCACCTTTTCCTCATAGACATTAAGCACCCCTCACATCTGATTTTATATCTCTTTATTGTAAAACACTGCTGTTGTATTATTTTTCAAAGGTCTTGCATATTATTTATCTAAAAACCTGGAATTATATAATATAAAAAAGAAAAACTTTACATTGTTCCCTGTGATTGTAAACTCATGTGGGTTCTTGTTGACTGCCCTCTGGTGGTAAGCACACACAGACAACATTACAGAACAAATTCAGCTTAGCTGGTGCACTCAGGAGTAAATGCGTGAACTAGACACATTTTACTGACAAATGACACGTTATACATTTCATATGCTATCAAATCTACCCAGTAACAGCAGGCCAAATTACCCAGGTCATTGTTCTGTGCTTGAGTGCCCTCTGGTGGCAAACTGTTTCAGTGCAAACACAGCAGATCACACAAAAGCAATTAAAATCAATGGAAAATTCGAGTGATTTCATTTACAGGTAAAATGCTACATTATACAAGTTAGAGGAGTTCTGCCTGTCTTTATCCCACTTCATGTGCCCTCATTAGAACTCTCCAGCGGTCTTTGAGCATGGTGCCAGTGCGTCCTTCAAAGTCATAATCCATTAAAATACGAGACCACTTCCCCTGCCCGTGACGCTTAACACCATCCTTGAGGTACTTGTCCAGCTGGGGGGTCCATTTCTAAACAAATGGGAAAAAAACAAAACTTGTAGTTTCTGTGCTTTATGGAATTTATATATTCATTAATTTTCATATGGGGATTCATTGGTTCTACTTACTTGAGGGGGTTTTCTTATTTTTTGTACCTTTAAGGTGCCCCCTGAATTTTCTGAGGTCATCTGGGATAACTCTGATGATGCAAGGTTTGAAATTATTTTACTTGCATTCAGGCTCAGAAATATGACGTGCTGGCAAATACAGTTCAACAGAAAAATACAAAAAGCAAATCACAGCTACAAGAAAATTAAGACGCACCATTACTGGAGATTCGTCGAGAAGCACGACGCTTCTTGCATGTATCAGGTTTCCACACGTCAGTAATTCGGGTTGAGAGCAGTTTCCGTTTTGGTCTGTGGAAGTGAAATAAAGCATAACAAAATTCTTTTTTAACCTACATGTGTAACATATCTTGTGCTGTGTGTTGTGTGAATTTCTGCTTTCAGAGAGAAACGGCAAAAGCCAAAACATACACTCACTGGGCACTTTATTAGGTACACCTGTTCAACTGCTCATTAATGCAAATATCTAATCAGCCAGTCACATGGCAGCAACTCAATGCATGCTCAGTTCAAACTGAGGATCTGAATGACACAGAAAAGTCATTCCAGTGAGAGGCAGTTCTTTGAGAAGCTGCCTTGTTGAAGTCAGAGGAGAACGGATAGACTGCTTTGAGCTGATTGGAAGGCAACAGTAACTCATTGCAAACAACAATGCACAACATCTCAAACCTTGAAGCAGATGGGCTATAGCAGCAGAAGAGCACAACACTAAGAACAGGACACTGACTGGGGAAAAACGTTGCCTGGTCTGAGGAGTCCTGATTTCCGCTGCAACATTTTGATGGTGAGGTCAGAATTTGGCATAAAAACCATGAATGCATGGTTCGGGCTGCTGGTAATGATGTAGTGGATATTTTTGTGGCACACTTTGGACCCCTGAAACAGGAATTATGCTTCTATGTGAAATCTATGCCAGAGGTACACTGTAACCAGAAACCTCTCTGAAACCCTATGCTGTACCCTGACATGCACCTCCTTAGAAATGTCACATCAAAGAACCCTGCAATGATTGTGAATGGCCTGCTCCATACTGTTGATTGGTCCTGCACATTTCAGGCTACTTTTCTGCTGTAGTTTTTGAACGCATCACTGAGAGAATAATAATAATCACTGGCTCAGTATAAGGAATAATAATCATAGCCTCGATATATCTCAGATGGGAGCAAATTCCTAGAGGGAGATTGCTGAAACTATCTGAGCTGATGTGAGGGAACGTGCAAAGAAGGGAAAAACTTCAGGGATACATAGTTTTGCCTCTGGGGGGGTGGTGGGTCGGGGAAGGAAAAAAAGTGCCAGTATTTTATTTATTCCCATCGAGGCTGGCACAGCATATAAAACATCAGGACACAACTGTAACACGTAATGCATAATGCACAAGCTCGCGTAGGTTACATTGTAGGCTCTACAAAGATTCACTGCAAAAGTCTAAATCAGCCAAGGTGAGCATCGTTTCAATGCCACAGACTGCCTGAATATTACTTTTCATGTTCATCTCTTTATGGCCACAGTGCACACAACTTCTGATGGCTGTATGCCATGTCACAAAGCTCAAATGTGAAAATCCTCTGAAACTAGTTTCTTGAACATGACATTGAGCTCCCTGGACTCAAATGGACTCCAAAGTCACCAAATTTCTATCAGAGGACCATCATGGATGTGCATCTCACAAATCTGCAGCACCTCTGTGACGCCGTCATGTTAATATGGAGCAAAATCTCTGAGGCATGTTTGCAGGACCTTGTTGGATCTGACCCATGAAGAATTAAGGCAGTTCAGAAAGCAAAAGGGGGTCCAATGTAGGACTAGCAAGGTGTACCTAATAATGTGTCTGATGAGTGTACATTCATTAACCATTTTCACATATGCTTACTGACCTGCGACATACGATGCTCTCCCTTTTCCTGTTAGAGTAAAAATATAGTTTAATGTTCACTAAAAAAGAGAAACATTTAAAAATGGGGCTTTTGAAATACTGTTTCTTACTTTCTGTCCTCTGTGACATCATTGGCCTTTTTTGAAAGAGAGCTGCTCTGAGACTCCACATCCTCCAAACCTCCAGCATTCTGTGAGGACTGCACCATCTTTGTAGCTGCCTGATGATTGGAGAGGCAGGCACAATACAGACATTTAACTATACTAATTTATGTATCTAAATATTACCCTTTCATAAACTTCTAAAAAAACTAACTTTCTGGTCAAAGTACTGCTGTAATGTGAAAGCAAAATTAATGAGGGCAGTCATTAGCATACCCGTCCAAGCATAGCTATCGAGAGGTCACCGGGTTGTGTAAATCATTCATAAAACTTTCCTGAATAAGCGAGTCTGTTGGGCCCTCAGGACAACTCAGCTGAATGCAGCAGTTTGCCCTTCCAACTAATTTGATGACAAATCGTCAATTAGCAATGACTGATAACGTCACATCAGCACCTTCAGCTGGTCAGCGTGCTATTACTCAGGAGGACAAGTGTGTAGTTGCAGCACGGGAGGGTGGGAGGTGAGAAAGAAAAAAAGGACCATCCACCCATCCATCCTCTTCCACTTATCCTGTTCAGGGTTGCGGGGGGGCTGGTGCCTATCCCGAGTGGCGAGAGGCAGGGTACACCCTGTACAGGTTGCCAGCCTGTCACAGGACCAGCACAGAGAGACAGACAACCATTCACTCTCACATTCACACCTGTGGGCAATTTAGAATCCAACCCCAGTAACTGCATGTCTTTGGACTGTGGAAGGAAACCGGAAAAAAAAAGACAGTCTACAAAAGTTTCTTTGTTAAACATCCACTTACTGAGAAACTTTGAACATCTCATGTACACCCATCAGCCAGCCACAACATTAAAACCAGGCACTGTGATGATCTCTTCACATTTTCAGCCATCAAGTGGTGGAAAATGAACAGAGCTTGAAGTTCATGTATTGGAAGCAGGGGAGAAAAAAAAAGGCAAGTGTAGATCTGAGGATTTTCTGATGATGGCCAACCTAACCCCAGACTCAGAGTCCCCATAATCACCAGTGTCCACTAATCAAAGAGCCCACAACAGAAAGCTGGCCAGTGGAATTGCCGGATACCACAGGACACTCCAAGAGGTCCTGTAGAGTCCATACTTTGATTGGCCAGAGCATTTTTGGGTGGTGCATGAGGGACCTATACAATATTAAGAAGGTGGTTTAAATATTGTGGCTGATTAGTGTATTTGTCAATACAATCTTCCACCTCACAAACAGTGCAGAAGCACAAAAACAAACAAACAAAAAAACAAAAAAACAACAACGACAAAAGAAAAACAGGGGGGTTGGAGACAAAGAGAAGCAAGGTTGAGATGGTTTGGACATGTGCAGAGAAGGGATAGTGGACACACTGGAGAAAGAGGAAGACCACTGAGAAGATTTGTGAATGTAGTGAAGGAGGACATGCAGTGTGACAGAAGACGATGCTAGAGATAGGGTGAGATGGAGGTAGATGATCCGCTGTGGCAACCCCTAAAGCAAGCAGCTAAAAGAAGAAGACACTTTTTTGGATTTAAAAAAAAAAAAAAAAAACATATCTAAGAGGCTAAAATAATTTTTAAAAATACAACTCAGTAAATAAAATATTTCAATTTAAAATTTGCTTTTCTGTGCAGCTGTCTTCAGAGAACCTGAAACATAAACATATCTAGTCATATATTTTTTTTTCTACAAATATTTATCTTATCTTTAGAGCTAACCTCATCTAATGCTGTATGATTTGAAGGAACTTAGTCTGCAGCGCTGACTGACTTCTGAACTCCAGGTTGGGGTGGACTTCCGGCTATTTATTTAGGCTAATTTAAATATACAGATGACCTAGAAGGGCAGTTAATCCAGTTTTATTTTGCAAATATTTACCTTTGAGAAATTATGAGAACCGATTACCGTATTTTTCGGACTATACGTCGCTCCGGAGTATAGGTCGCACCAGCCAAAAATGCATAATAAAGAAGAAAAAAACATATAGGTCGCACTGGACTATAAGTCGCACTTTTTTTGGGGGGGGGGGGGGGGGGGGGGGGTTGATAGAATCCGAGACTCAGAGCACAAATTCCATCTTGAACGGCAATTTAAAATAATAATGGATTAAAGAACAGGACGAACACGGTTACGCCTACGTTATGCTAACGTAGCACATTCAGCTACATGACGCACAACGAACACGTGTTCGGTATGTTAACGTAACATTAAGTTATTCAGATAACCATAGCATAAAGAACATACTAACAAGTTAACCAAACCATCAATCCATTGAATTCTTCATCCTCGGTGTCACTTCTAAACAACTCCGTACACTCCGTAGACGAAGCGCCGCTTCCTCTTCTGTGTCGCGTTAGTCAGACTCGTCGTCAGCTGCAGTTCCAATTATTCCAGCCTTTCTGAATCCCAACAGGATGGTTTGTCCCTGCAGCCCAGGTTTTCTTGATCCCTCCAATGACTTCCAGGAAAGGTGGGTGGCGCATTCTCCCAGTTGCCGTTAAGCTGTGCTCTCCATCCATCATCCACTGCGCCCACAGGTTACGCAAGACTGCCTTAAAGCTGCAGTTCACGGAGATGTCAAGTGGCTGGAGTATTTTGGTTCATGTGTTATAAATGTCACATATACGTCGCTCCGGAGTATAGGTCGCACCCCCAGCCAAACTATGAAAAAAAGTGCGACTTATACTCCGGAAAATACGGTATTAAAATAAAACCATGATTGTGCTGCATTCAGTTTTGCTGTGATACTCTTGTCTTGCACATCCAGCGCACCCCTTTCCTTCAGCATTAGCTTTTACTGCTCCCTAAAACCCAAACTCAGCCCTGACTATGGCTCATTTAGACCAGTTTACTTTTTTTCAGTTCGACAATAAACGTTCAAGGCAAGCCTCTGTTATAAAAACATGTTTTACATTTCAGTAAATGTGTAATTTTTCAAATGTCAAATTAAACAACTGTGATCTCAATATCGACAACAATATTAACGATTATGATTTTTGAAAGAGTTGTGATCTGATCTCATTCTGTTACTGGCTGTGATGTAAAACACTCCTGCAGGTTCTGTACCTTGAGAAGGTAGTCAGAGGGATTCTTTTCCAAGTAGGCATCCAAGTAGGACTGCACCGTCTCCAGAAGGCGACTGAAGCTGAAGCTCATGAGGAATGGGTGGTAAGTCTCCCTCTGTTCAACTATTTTTGAAAGCTTAACTCCCAAACCCTGTTAAAGTTGTTAGTTTTAAGGATTAAAATCTCTTATTGATTAAAGTATTCCAGGACTGACCTATGTTTTAAAAAGAAAAGGGAGAATAACTGACATACTGACCTGCGGGAGTTCAAGGTTATTCTCAAACCATCTGAGGGCAGAAGAGGCAGAAGATCTTTGACCCTTCTCCAAGCAGACAGCAACAGACTAGATACAGGGTGAATGGATGACACAAGAATAGCGAGACTCAAACCCTGCTTATTTCATAATCAAACATCTGTATATTCTCAGCAGTGATGTAGTTTTTCCTACATAAAAAAATGTTCAGTGCACTCAGTGAGATTCTAGCCAGAGCCAAGAGAAACACACCAGCACTGTAATAAAGTCTTGTTAACTACGGTTTCCTTCACTCAAAAATAACACATTTGTGTTCATGAAATTGAAAAATGAATGAAAACCATATGAAGTAAAGCAAACTGTGCTTGTACTGCACGTGAACCAGTACTTTACAATTACCTGGACAACCAAAAGGATGGTAATGTTTTTAAATAAACTTTGGTCTGACACAGTGTGCTCGAGGTCCGACCAGATTTTGGCAGCTGACATCAGAGGCATCACAGAGTCATCATCTTCAAACTGGACATCTGAGGAAAAAAACTGTATTTCAGAGTTTTTTGTTTTTTTTAACAAAATAAACTTGTGACCAAAACCTTTTTTCATTTGATATTCATCACTAAACATTTAAACGAATTTTTACTGCTACACATGTACTATACCCGCATAACTAAAAATTAATTATACACAGAATTATGTCAAATATATTAAAATGGATTTCAAACAGGGCAAATGGTAAAAGCCCTGCACTTTGCACTTGTTTTTACGGCAATAAAAACATTTTAATATACATTTTTAAAAGAAAAAAACCCCCAAAACCAAAATGAATATATCAAAAACTACTCTCTTAAATGCAAATACTGCCCAGAGAGTGAGCTGCCTCCGTGTGGTTTTGCTTTCCTAATGTTAAACAGTTACACGCTTTTGTATGCACTTTTATCAAAGCTGGGATCATGTGTTATCTTACCCAGCAGCTTTCCATCCATGACTCTTGCCAGGAAGGCACAGATCTTCGCTTTCTCATTTACCTTAAGAGATGAAGTCTGATGAATGGCTTTGGAAAAATCAAAAATAAATTCACGAAACAGCGTTAGCCACAAGGCTTTCAGAAACGTTGGTAAGACTTGCACATATCGTGTGTATTAAAGTTACTGACGAAATGCTTCCCGTCCTCTTGTTTCGCTAAGCTTTATAAGCCCATCCAACGCTATCTAAGATGCACCTTTCCTTCCGCTGTTTTACGAGATATTTGGTTGTTTGCGTACGTACGAACTTTTAGCTAATCATACCCTAGGAAGCTGATCTGATACCGCTGTACTGAGCATAAATATGTTGTTAAATAACCAGCTAATACGCGCTCGCTTGGTGAGTACTCACCCCGGAAAGCTGAATGCGTTTCACTGAATTCGTCCCGTTTGCCCTTCTTGAAACGCCGACACAAACTTAGAAACATGAAGTCCAGCATCCATCCTGTAGCTACAGCGGTGACGTGGGAAAAACTGATACTTTCGCCGACATTATCTTCATCTGCAACAGTTCTGTTATTATTTTCAGCTGCCATGTTTACATGTTTTCTTGTCTTTCTTTTAAAAACACCCGCGCGTTTGGAGTTTCAATTGTGCTTTTCAGACTGCAGCGCCCTCTCCTGTTCAGGAGGAGTAACTAAATATCACCTTGTTCAGATAGTGCCAAATTGGGGTCTTTCTAGACATTGCGCTATTTCTAGGGTACTAATTCGTTTGTAGGAATATAGCAATCCTGAGTTGGAAATTTTATGCAACAGATGCATAAAATTTCCAACTCAGTAGATCAGGTGACAGACCAGCCCAATTAAGGCAAAAAAGAATATAAAACCTGTTCTGGCGGATGTTACCTCCCGCCAACAGGAGGTGCTATTGTTTTGATGTTCATTTTATGTGTGTTATAGCAGCCAATAGAAATGAGCCAAGCGAGCCCGCAAGCAGGAAATGGATGTTAGGTAGTCATTTATGCTGGATAGAGGGACGGATGTTTTAAGTGTGCTTGAATCTCCATCTGTCCTCCTTTGTTGCTTTACGGAAAGCATTGTCTGTAAGTAATGTCGCTGTTTAGCACATCGTCATGCAGTATTATTACCTTTGGTTTAGAAATGTTTAAGATAATCACAGTTAATGATGTTTACATCGATGGCGCGGTTACATAGTGATGCTATGTGATTTTGATTTGCATCTTTGCACCTCTGTCGCCATTTGAAGGGAAATGTCTCAGTAAAGAAGACCATACACCTGTCATTTGTCGAGGAGTTTATCTGTCTGCTTAGCTGCATTCAGGTTGAACAGTGAGAGCAGAACAGTGAAAAGACATTAATCCACGGCAACAAAATCTCAGAGGGATACGCACACCAGCCACACCCAGAACCCGAACATGTCTCAGCTAGGAGATGATGCCATATCAGTCCATACCCATGCATCAAAATCATCAAAAGGCTCTAATAAGTCATTGGCCAGCATTGCTGCAGTTAACACACGGGCCAAGGCAGAGGCTGCACGAGCAAAGCACAGCTCAAAGTAGAAGAAACATATCTTGAGGCCACTTTGGATGCGCTTCATCAAAAACGAGATGTAGAGGCAGCCCTCGCTGAAGCCAATGTCTATGAGGCTGCAGCAAGTGAAATGGAGGGAGTGGCTGATCTCTGTCAGACATATGGTAACTCACAACGTACCAGTGAGTATGTGAAAGACCAAATCTACAGGTTTAAAACAACTCCAAAAGAAGATGCAGAGCCTCCTGACATGCCAGTGACTTCCACGTATTTTCAACCCAAGCCGGTGGGTGACACGTCTGCCCCCAGTATCACACCCTATGTCTCCCTACCTCAGAGCCTTGGGAACCTTGGTGTCCCTCAGCCATCCCAGGGCGCCCAAGTGCATCAACCACCACCATGCACAAAACCTCAGACTGTCTCACAAGAAAACTCAAACATCTCCGGCCTCACGAGATTTCTAGCCAGACGTGAGTTGCTCACTGGACAACTTACAAAGTTTAATGACAAGCCAGGTGATTACTGGGGGTGGAAGTCCCCCTTCGAAAACGTCACACAAGGCTTATACTTAACAGTCAGCGAGGAGCTCGACCTGTTGAGCAAGTGGTTAGGCGATGAATCCTCGCAACATGCAAAATGCCTCAGAGCTGCGCACATCAACAATCCATCTTTTGGACTTGCTAAAGTGTGGGAGAGGTTGCAAGAGTGTTATGGCTCCCCTGAAGCCTTGGAAAGGGCCCTCTTTGATAAGTTTGAATGTTTCCCCAGAATCACAAATAAGGACCCCCATCTACTACGTGACCTAGGGGACCTTCTTTTGGAAATAGACTCTGCCAAGAGTGAAGGTTATATACCAGGCTTACTTTACCTCGATACGGCACATGGAATTCATCCTATAGTCGACAAACTTCCATTCGACCTGCAGGAAAAATGGATGACACAGGTACAAGCAAGACCACCTTGTGTCATTCCCTCCTTTCTCTGTTTTGGCTGCCTTCATTAGAAATGAAGCCAGTATGAGAAACGACCTCAGCTTTAGGTCCTCTGCTCCACAAACCATCAAGACTTCCAAAAGGGAAAGTTACCTGGGGAGGCGCGACGGAACAATGATGTCTATCTCTGTCAACAGGATGGAAGTAGTTAATCATGAGCGAAGGCAAAGCATCGAAAAAAAAGTCTGGGATCCCAACAAAGAGTGTCCCATCCACAAAGAGTCAGATTAAACTAGGCCAACGTCATGGGAGAAACTGTCTTTGAACAAACGAGTGCAGATAAAAAGCCTTCTTGCTCAATCCAGGAGCAAGCCTTCCTGCAGATAATGGAGAAAGAAGTCTACCAGGAAGCTACAAACAGTTGGGTGCCTCCACTGCCATTCCGCTCGCCCAGACCACACCTTCCCAACAACAAACAGCAAGCCATCCAACGCCTCACCTCAGTTTGTCGCACGCTGAAGAAGGACAATGTTTATCTGTCTGCTTAGCTGCATTCAGGTTGAACAGTGAGAGCGGAACAAAACCCATCTGGCACCAAAAACCACGTTCAAAGCCACTTAACTCACCTTTCTTCCCCATTCTGATGCTCAGTTTGAATTTAAGCAGGTCATCTTGACCAGGTCAACATGCCTAAATGCACTGAGTTGCTGCCATGTGATTGGCTGATTAGATATTTGCATCAATGAGGATGTGAACAAGTGTAACTAACAAAGTGGTTGGTGTGTGTATATATAGTGAGAACAGCCTAATACTGTAGTAAAAACCATTCATTTTCTTAGCTTTCTGAGTGTATTAGTTCTGTCTGTCTGTTTACACCTGCAGGAAGTTTATCTTTATCTCACCATCCGCTTTCATCCTGTGGATTTTATCAGGATCCTCCGTGCAGCTTGGAAGTAGGTTTGGGAGAATTGATGGTGTACAACACTGTTTGGAAGAAGTATGCAACACAAATGTTTTTCTTTTTTATGTTAAGACTCCATTTTAATAGCAATGATCTTTCCTTAAACCTAACGGAGTATGACTGTTGAACACTACCCAATAGTTTTATTCCTAAAACTAACCAAAAAGGGACATCAAAAATAAAGTCACAAAAGAATGTAAAACTAAGTAAGTGTTCCCACAATAGACGCGAGCCCTATTCCTTTGAAAATGAAATTATTCCTCTGCCATCACACAAGTGGCCTTATTTGGACTTAACTGTTTTTTTAAATTGCAAAGTATTATTGGACAGAAAATACAGTTCCCTCCAAACACACTGTAAATGTTGTTTAGTTGTATTGGAACATGGCACACTTACATTAATTGCATTGAATGGAACAGATGTCCCTGCAGTGATAAATCATTTATGAACCAGCCAAATTACTGAGTTCTCCACACGTTTGTATATGGAAATCAACATTGCCTTTTTGCAGCAAATGCAACACATAATTTTAATTGGTGTCCTGATTTGAACTTAAGTCTTTTCTTTTATCAATAAGTACTTATTCTCAACATGCATATGCGACCTACAAACATGTCATGTGCAGAGCAGGGAACACCAAACACACAAACACAGGAGTTATACATTTATTTGTTATTCTGCATATGCTAATAGACGTAATGAGGAACAATGCGCTACAGAAATGTTGACATACATACCATAACAAAGTGTTCTGTGGTCACATAATTGTTCAGACTACTACATGCATACAAAGATGTCGCTTTGTACAGAAACAGTCTGTAGGTCAGGATGTGTCTAATGATAATAATCTCAAAAGCTGAACAGAAAAGAAAAATGGAGGAGGCAGAATATACAGAGAAATAAGGACAAACAATGTTGCTGTTTGCATTTTAAGGAGCAAGGTAAGCATGTATGAGTGACACGGACAATACCCATTCTCTCAGAGAAAGTAAAGACACAACGTTTCCACTCTGTACAGTATTACAGATGAATATACCATCATGAGACAGTAAGACAGAGCACAGTCCTTTCTGCTGTCAGTTCACAGAATTAACTGCAGTATCCACACAAACTTTATCCCAAGGGGATACAGCTGATCAATCCAAACCCCTTGTTTCTCTACCCTACCTGTCAAAATGAAAGATTACCCAAGGCTAACACGGAGACATGATTACTACAAACAAGGGATGAAGGATAAATTGAAGTACAGAAAAAAAAACAAAACAAGTTTTAACAAGAAGGTTTTGATCTAACCTCCCTTTATTATAATGAAAAAAAAAAAAAAAAAGAGATGAAAATTCAAACAACGACCATCACTGACCCCGCATTTTACTTCAGAGAGTACCAAAGAATCTGAGTTTTTGATGAGGGATCGGTAATATCACAAAGGTAACTCCATGAGGTCTCACATGAATCTCTGAATACTGAGTCAGATTATGCTACTTTGGGCAAACAGTATGTACACAGACAAAAGAAAATATAGACCATAACTGACACAATGTAACCATTTGGGAGAACCATTTCTTTTCCTTTCCGTGGCTTATTTTTACCCACTGATCGCTATTCCTGAGGGCATGCCACGGGGTTAGAGCTTCTGAAGCTGGAGGGATTGGAGCACTCACTGGTGTCAGCATGGGAAATAATCAGATGGATCAGCTCAGAGACAGCAGGGATCTCTTCCTGGCTGTAGTCACTCTCCCTTTTCGCCTCCCCTAACGGTCAGATGTCTGCCCCTTTGTTTGCACTTCTTCCTGCCTCGCCGAAGACTGATGGGAGTGGATACTGAATGTGGTACACACATTACTCAGAAAAAGGGAGAAATATTGGAGCTCCCCAATCTGGAAGCCAAGACATTGAAGTGGATTTTGACAACAACACCTCTCAAAAAGTACAGAAGCAGCTGGTTGACATTAGCTGTTAAAGAAAAAAACAGATAATCTATCCAATCAGAACATCAGAGAGTTATAGAAAACCTGAGAACTCAATATCATTACTTGTTTCTATTACATAAAGACCTGATTTTTCCTATAAAATTAGAATTTTCTGTACAGTGCTATATGAACAAAGCAAAATGACTTGCTACCTTCTCATAAACAGCCACGTTATGAAAAGGCACGCATCATTTCAACCACCATATGGCAGGAAATTGTGGTCGTGCTCCATTTTGGTTTAGAAAAAATAGACTCATTCTCCATGTTAATTCACAAAAAACAGAAAATTGTTTGTTTGTGGCCATTAAAATTAGATAATGTTAATATCTTCCACACATTTGCTAGATTTCTATGTAAATCTAGCAGCAGTATAAAAGGCCGTGGTGGTCAATTTGGATTCCTATTCTGACAGATAATCAAATTTGAGGTCCATTGATACCTGGCGTTAAGGTGCTCAACAGCATTTTGCCAGCAACGTAATATGAAAAAGTAAAAGTCAGATTCTCATTTGCATTGTTTGTGAGATTCTAGCAGTTGTAATACTCTTTTGCCTCATATTAAAGATATAACATCTGAAAAATACAAGTAAATTTTGCCTGTACACTTACAAATTCCCATAGACATAAAATAAAGTGCCACAATTCTTGGCCTGCATAGATTGCAGTATGCGGTATTGCACATTCCACACCTTTCAGTGAAACAAACAAACAAACAAAATATGATTAGCGTAAGATAATGATAATAAGAAAGAAAACAATAAAACAACAGAAATTCACCCATGTCCCTTCCTGCCATTGCCATTCTTGTTTGTGTGGCTTTCACAAACGCCTCGCTAGGATACTCTGCCATGTGTCATGCTGAAAAAAAAGAAAAAAAAAAAAAATTCCAGCAAAAAATTGGAATCAAAGGCAACATATAACATGTATATTTTCAGTCAGTGTAAAACAAAAGCAAGAGAGATGACGAGAAGAAAAAAAAGAATTCCTTTGGGTTTAAGTTTGACTGAAAATTGTTTTGTTCACAATAAAACACACAATAAATTACAGTCCGAGACACCACAGATATACAAAAAAAAAAAAAAAAGAAAAGAAAAATTCTTAAACTTATCAGCAGGATCGGGTAAAGTTGCAGTAGTATGGAACAAAGGTCACCGCTGACATGAGGCTGCTGAGGATAGGACAATGAAAACAATGCAGATAAACAAACCATGATGAAAAAAAACCCCATAGCTACTGGCATAATACATGTTATTACCATATATGTTATAATGCAGCTGAAATAGAAGAAAGCTTGTCAGTGTGCTTGATTTGGTCCATTGATATCAGAAGGAATACTGTCTTTTTTTTTTTGTAGTAATCTACCCCTTTTTAAATAGACAAACTAGATAATGACAGTGTAACACCTCTGTTTTATGGACTCTCACCTACATATTGTAGACTTTTTCTACAACCAATCTAGCCCTATTTATCATATTTTATTCTTAAATCTACTTTTAGATATAGATATTAGATGTTACAGAGTAAATAAGATAAATTCTCCTGATTTGGATGGAATCAAAAGGCTGAACGAAGAGCATCCTAAATTTTGAGCTAATGCCTGAAACTGCGTGATAAATACTTTCAGTAGCTTTAGTGTCTGATAGTTCCTGTTCTTACTGGTTTGACACATACTTGGCAACTACAGGTGTATGAGTATTTTTTCTTTTGTTTTTTTGAGAGTGTTCAAGGTGGGTTTTTTTTTTATCCTTCTTTCCCACATTTATGGATTCAAAGATTAAATATCAGATGCCCAAACTGAAAGTTCAACAGCTGCTATGAAAACCAAAAGCAATAATTTCAACATTACAGTTTCATACACCGTTATTCACAAGGAAAAAAAAAAACTCAAAACAAACAAACAAAAAAAAAAAAACAGGGTCATCATGAGAACACTTTGCATTGCCACAAAAGGTAATGATATGTTTTTTTATAGGTCGCTACGATGCAACACCCAATCTGAGGGCTGTCTATTCAATTCCCGTACCCCTCCCTTTTCACATTACAAATATTAGTACCTTCAGTGACTGTCTTCCTTTGCCATGTTGTGCATTGTCATTGCCTTAGATGTCCTAGTATTTACAGTGGAGCGCTTTCAGCAAACTAAGCACCGTAAAATCTCTTCTTTTTTTTTTTTTAAAGCATGCTTTTACAGTTCTTCTGGGCATTTCCTTCTTTTGCTAGAAAAGGAGACATTATGTACATCTGGAGGACCTGCGTGTACGTGACTTGATGAATTCTCTGTTTTTCAAAAGCATCCTCTTTGCACCCACTGTTTCCTCTAAAGTCATCCCAGGATCTGCACAAAGCACTGCAGTTTCTTTTTCAGCAGTTCACAACAACACAAGTATAAGAGACTTGTCATGCCATGCAAAAAGATCTTTCACCACAACTGCACCCTTGACTCTCCTCCCTGCTCTCCCAGACTCCAGGCTGAGGTTATGGTAGGTCTGTTGTCCCTCAAAGTATTCCTTACATTCACATGCTGGTTTCACATGTTGGAGAGAGGCTGCCATCCCCGGGTATCAGGTGGATATCGGATGTAAACATGTGGTTCTCTACTTTGTGTCCACTTTGGTTGCTGTCAGCTTTAACCTCCTCACCTGCCCCAACCACACCTTGGGTGCAATTTTGTGCTGCTGTCTTGGGTGACAATGGTGCAACTGCCGCTCCCGCCACCTCCATCAGATGCTTCTCTTCATGGTTCTCTGTGGATTGATCTTCATCCCCTGGTGGGGTGTCCACCACCAGTCTCTTAGGGGCCAGATGGCAGGTGTCTTCCATTGTGATTGGAAGAAGCCCGCCTGAACTGGGGATGAGTGGTGATGTCTCTCCCACTGGAGACTCATCTTCCAGGATGCTAGAGCTGATGTCTCCAGGAGAGGTAGTGCTGGGTGGTGTTAGAGGGCCTTCAGCACAGGTTTTAGTGTAATTGACCTTCAACCCTTTTATTTTAAGAGGATTATTCCGTCTTGGAGAACTCCGGATATTCTCCACAGCACTGTTGAAGCTCTCCCCTTCCTCTATGTAGAGCTCTGATTCATCATTTGCTTTGATGGACTCATAGAGACCATCTTTAAGAAACCTCTGGTCATCACTGACCCCCAGTAAGCTAAGATCAAGAGGTGGTGGGGCTCTGGGATGTGTGATCCGACATGGCCTAGCATCATCCTCGCCTGAGTATGAGCCCTGTTTTTTGATGCCCGCTGAATGGCTTCCAAAGTTTTCTGGCTGGACCTCCTTCATCTCCAGCTCCACCTCCTCTTTTAATGCAAATTCAGAGCTATGGGATTTCTTCGGTGATGCTGGGGCAGTCATAGTTGTGCTCAGAGTGCTCATGGAGCCTGTAGTGTTGAGATTGCTGAAGGACTGTGACTTGGTCATCTGGTTGTAGAACTCCTCTAGTTTCTGAACATCAAGGTGCTGTGGGGTCCTGGATATCCGCTGTGGACTTCCAGTTGTGGTGATTGTTATACGATGGGGGGAACTTTGCGACAGAAACTCCAGATTTCTTTTATCAGGTGATTTCAGATTGGTTTCAGAGGAGGCATGCCTGGTATTGCTGCCCCAGCGGCTAGGCGACAGGTGGTTGTCAAGGGAGGTCTTGTCCTCTCCTTTATCTACCACCACATCCATCAGCTCCATACTACGAGCAAAGGCATCTTTTAGGTTCATTGACACAATGCTACCATTCCTTTTGGCTCTCTCCAGGGCCTCCCTTCTCTTGATGGCTTTCTCCTGCCTCTTCTGCTCTTTGTAGAATTCAGAGAAGTTGTTGACAATAATGGGGATTGGTAGGGCAATGACAAGCACACCTGCAATACAGCAAAGTCCACCCACAATCTTTCCAAGTAAAGTCTGTGGGTAAATGTCACCATAGCCCACTGTAGTCATTGTAATGGTGGCCCACCAGAATGAGGCAGGAATACTGGTGAATTTGGTGGCATCTTCATCTTTTTCAGCAAAGAATACCAAACTGGAAAATATCATGATGCCCATGGCAAGAAATAAGATAAGTAGCCCCAGCTCATTGTAGCTCCTCCTCAAAGTAAATCCTAGAGACTGGAGCCCTGTGGAGTGTCTGGCTAACTTCAGGATCCTCAGTATTCTCATGATCCTGAATATCTGCACCACGCGGCGCACATTTTGGAACTGGAGCACGCTCTTGTTGGACTCTGTTAGGAAAATGGTGACATAGTAGGGTAAAATGGCCAGCAAGTCAATGACATTAAGGGGGCCTTTGAAGAACTTCCACTTATTAGGAGAAGAGAGGAAGCGAAGGAGATACTCCATGGTGAACCAGGCAATACACACAGCCTCCACATGGGCCAGGTTGGGGTTATCATTGGGATGGCCAAACTCGTCTGTGTACTGGAGCTCTGGTAAAGTGTTGAGAGAAAGTGCGATGGTGGAGAGGACGATAAATAGTATTGATATGATGGCTAGAATCTGAAAAGAGAGCACAGAAATGAATAAAGTATTAGTTTAACACAGTTACAGGATGGACTCTGAATAATCAGGGCTGTCTGATTTGCATCAAGGATTTTAAAAGATGTACAAATGAAGGTGTCGAATATATGATATGAATCTAATGGAGGGTCTGCCTTTGGTTCAAAGGCACTGTGAGCGTGCTCCTGAATACGAGCACTTTATTATCCATATAAAGAATATAGGATTGCTAGAGTATTACATAAGGATAGGTCAGCAAGATAATGGAAAATGACAAAAGGAACCAGTGAGTGATTAAATGTGAGAATGAATACAACATTGCAGGGCTTACCAAGTAAGACGTTCATTTAAATAAGGGAAATAAGTAGGCCAGAAATCTGTTTAGGAAATACCTCCGTGTGTGTGTGTGTGTGTGTGTGTGTGTGTGTGTGTGTGTGTGTGTGTGTGTGTATGTGTGTGACCTCATCTACACCCGATACAAGAATAAAAGGATTTTGGCTCCATCTGTTGACAAGTGTCTATTATTTCTCCTCTTTCATTCATTACTTTCACTTTAAAAATGCACAAAGCTTTCTAAATATTGTTTGTTCTTATGAAATAGACAATGGAAATATTGTTTCCTGTGCCTTACTGCACAGTGAGGGGATGGGTAAGAACATCCTGCATAATCCCTTGAGGTCAGCACAGCATAAGGCTGCATTTCAGCTGCAGCTCTTTATCTTGACCAGGATTTATTGACATGAATTGATTAAATCTGGCCGTAGCTGTTCTGACTGAAGTTTGATATTTATAAAACAAGTGTGTCATCTATATATAGCGAGGGGAAGACATTATGTTATGTGATGAGCTGGATATCTACCTCTGCATATTCCATCTATGTTTCCTTCTTGCACTGTAACCACAGATAAAACTCCTCACAATGCTGCTGGGGTTAGCTGATGTCTTTTCTTTTTCCTTCAGCAGCTCAACTCTGCTTAACTGAGCGTCTCTTCCCACACAGGTGAAACGTCTCTGCGCTACACTCAGCACAACCCTATAACATAACAAACTGAAATCCAGGACATGTAAAAAAAAAATAAAAAAATTAGCATTCTTTTGTGCAAAGTCCTCTGTGACTTGAGCAATATAAAGCCTATTAAAATCTAATGAAGAGAGATTGAAGTGACTCAGTTAAATAGGAAAACAAGGCAACCTGAATACTAATCACAAATCACATTATGTTGCAGAACACATTGATGATCTCACATAAATTTACACTGTGTAGTCTGGAGACACTCGCTGTATCTCTGCTGAGACTTCATTAATTTAGCAAATATTACATATTAGCCAGAGAGGGATCATAAAGCTCAAGGATTTTGCACAGGTTATGGGTCAGCCATTTCTATAGTCTATCCATTAGCCCTTGGCTAAGAATGACAAGCTGGAAAAAGTGGCCAGTAAGCTAGTGGCATTTCCTGATGCAGACATATATAAATGCATTTTGTTTTTCTAAATAAAGCAGGACTCCTAGAAATGCAGAGAAAAAAATGGAGTCATAGAGCATGGCTCAGCACACTAAGTGTTATCACTAAATGAATGCTGGTACTGATTAGGTTAAACCTATTAGCAGCTAAGTGAGGCAACCCGGGGCAAGCTTGGCACTGAGCTGCGGAGTCATAGTAAGGACGCAGATTACTTTCATACCCCTCAACTTTTTGGCAAGCGCATTTCAGGCTCACTCCCTGCTGCCAAACAGTTTGATCAGAAGACCTTTGCTTGTACACCTGTCTCTGAACAGCAACAAGGCAGAAGAGTAGATAAAAGCATGAGATAGTAAATTTTAATGGTATAGTATGTAGCTTACACAGATGATTTTTCTGATAGGGTACAGTATGGAGTGAAGTATATGTAAATAGGATTTACTGACATTCAGACAAGAGGTAAGGCATTCTTCCGAGGTCAATTCTTTATTTAGATTTACATTAACTGCCTCAGAGGACACAGTTAATCTTCTGCTGTTCCACACTTCAAAAGCTACACTATGAACAGCTGAATGAATGGACATGTGGGCACGCACACAAACACACAGACAGAGATAAAGTGATTAATGTTTTCATTGACCCACAGCCCTGGTGTCTCACTTTCACCCACCCAAGCAACCTGTGCTCACGTAGAACACAAATGCTGTATAAGCGTGGGGATAAGCAGCGCTGAGGTGGCTTGCATTAACCTACTGTAATTGAGTGGGAGTAGTTAAGAAGATCAATTACTTGGACTCCTCTTTTGTCTTGATTTGCATGCACGGTGGCATTAAGCATAGCATCAAATGCTGTGAGTGGTGGATTAAAAAAAACTTAAGCGCAGTAAGGCCAGTTGCCCTAGATGTGACCGTGAGGATGAAGGCCAACAGAGACAGGAAGTGAAACAAGATTTTTCACTGAAGCGGGCACTTTCTAATCTGTGGAGCTCCTCTCTGACCGTGAGTTCGAACTGTTAGATAACTGAGATTAAACTATTGGTCAATTCTACCATTTACCAGTGTGCCTGCACATACCGAGGCGAGATTGTTGTCTTAAAGGAAAGCATTTTCAATTAAATAAAATTAATCAGTAAAGTTAAATGTCAAATTACTGGTAATTACAGGTTTATTGTAATATACATTTTATACTCATCTCTCAATATCTAAAAGGGGACCTAATATCTAAAAATATTTATATTTTATATAAATTTTTTTTTCATGTATCTGAAGCACACTGTACTGTTACATACTGTGTAAAATTTATATGGAATTAAAATACATGATTATAAATATTGGGCTGCTTTTTGAATGGACATTTTTAAGAATCGCTCTCAATCTTTTCTCCTCTTCTTGTGAAGGGTTGAACCTCTGGATCAGGATACACGTGAGGTCACGGTCAGGCCACTCCTAATTGGCTTATACGGGCGGTCAATGCATTCGGACAATTAGGTGATGTGTGACATGCTTTAGTTTCTGTGACCATTTGGGCTGCTGTACTTTCCCTCCACTAACTGTTTAGTAGCAGACAGCTTAGCATGACTGCACTGGAAAGCTGCTTCAGTGCAGTCATGCTAAAAAAACGGAGACAGAAAAGTTTTGAATGTAATGTCTTACTTTTGGATATGTGGGACTATCACAGATATATTAGCCACATGCTAAATGACACATTTTCAGAAACTACAAATTGCTACCTTTCAAATGAAGTTGCATACATGCCTTTTGACCTTGCAATTCTCTGTTGTGTGCTTTGTCATTTAAAAAACTTTCAAAGAAATGGCTGGCTGCTAGCCTAACCATAGCTGTAACTCTAATCTAAATGGGTAGATGTTTCCATCCATAACCCTGAATTTTACTTCTAACAACTAAGTTATTCAAAGCACAGGAAAAAGATCAGGGTTGGACCCTAAATTCAGCTGGTCTTATTACTCAAGTGTACCCTTGTCACATTGACTTCATTCTTTTTAAGAAACCCTTGTATGCAATACAAACATATATAGGAAACTTAGAATGACATCTGGGTGTTTATAAAAAGTAGAGATACTGTTTAGAGTTCTTAAGTTGGTTATAGTAAACGGATGGTACGGGCAGGGGAAATGCAATGACGTGCACTGACCCCTGCATTTGCCTTTGACTCCCCATAGACTGATGGCAGATGAGATTGGGGGAGTCACTGTGTCACTTTTCCAGTCCTAACCTAAATGGGTAGCTGTTGTCCTAGTGGATGTTAAGAGGTTAAATTTTGGAATAGGCATCATCCCAAAAATCTAGAATCAGCTGAGGAAAGAAAACAAATGTTCTTTAGCCTGTAGCACACACCCCCTCCTCATGACTTAATTCCACACATCCTTAAAAGTAATTTAAGATCATCTGTGTGGACTGAGATAAGAAGAGTGAAGTTGACCCAAAGGAGAAAACATACAAGAGTCACAGCATTAAGAGCCCTCTTGAGTCTCACTTCTGAGCCTCTCTTGAGTTGCAACTTCAGCCACCTGTCATCTCAACCACTTCTCTTGAAATTGCAAGAATCACCTTTCCACATCCTCCTTTAGTTCCCTCAAGAGGTTGTCAATAGGGGCACTAACTCTTCTATAAGTGTCCTGTCATCAGTGACAGTCCTTGGTTGCACAACTACACCCAACATATTGCATCACCTTCTCAGGCTGCATTTGCATCGTTCTTTACTTTGAGAGGGGAAAGCTCTTGTGAGGAAGAAAAATATCCTGCACCACACTAGTGGTTCATCTGCCAGCTAGGGCGAGGCTATTGATTGTGTACACATCAAATTATGGACACTGAGCTAAGTTCAGCAAGCCCCTATTGATAGCCCTGCCCAGAGCTCTTATGGGCTATGATCCGCCCCACAAGTCCCCATTGGCCAAACCTTGCCCACTTGGTTCATCAATTTGTGCTGGACAAATTGAGCCCTTCCTCAGGTATGGTAATTTTTTTGCTGCAGAATCAATCCAGACGATTATGGCTATGGTAATGTGGATTGATTCCACGGCTTGTGTTGTATTTCATCTTCTGGGTCTGCATCTCTTCCACTGTGACGACCCTATCTTGCCATACAAGATGCTGGATGGCATATGATAAAGTCTACTTTGCCAGCCTTATGAATGACTTTACTCAGTTTACATGCATCCAATGCTTCATTATTCGAATTATAAGATCCATAAGCAGGATATAGATAAGATCCTCATTTGTGCATAAATTCTGCTAATTAGCAATTAACAACAATTAATGATGGCACTGGACAAGTATGGCCTTACTAAGGAATATGGTTTAGATACTTCAAGAAAAAATAATAAATGCATAGCTGGAATATGACTTAAATACGCACACTCTTAGAGAGACCAAATATAAATCAGCAGCAAAGAAGGGGGGACCCCACCCTTCCTACACCATTCTGTCTGGTCGAGTGCCTTTACTATGGCCAGTTTCCAAGGCATTCACCAAGAGAGGGAGAGCAAGAGAGAAACAGAAAGGGATGGTGATATTTGTTGGACATCAAATGTTTTGTTTTGTGGAGCCCTCTACGGTTCAGAGAGGTTTGGAGAGCTGCCCAGCCATTATAACTTCAGCCTCAATTCTAAAGCCATTAGTCTCCAGACATAATTAGTGAGTTCATAAAGCACTGGAGGGAAAAAAAAAAAAAGACGAATCTGATCCAAATGAATTTCTTGAAACTGGTACAATGCTGCATGTGTCCAAAACTGCTTTGTTACATTTTGCAACAAAATGAGAAAAAAGCATCCATCTGGTCTACTGTTTTTGGAGACTGCAGAGTTGGGTGCATGATAATGAATATTTGTTATTTTAAGAAATCTACTGAGCTGTTTATAAAGTTTTGATGGCTCAAAGCGCAGTCAGTGATTGCAGTGGATGTGACCAATGTGTCTAGGCATAATGCAGTATCACCGCTCCGTGTCACTTACAATTTAATTTGTCATCAGTCAGCTAGAATATATTATGTGCCCCAACTGTGCTTGGTAGCTTTCGCCAGAAGCCATGTTATGATTAAAGTCACGTCTTCAGGGTCAATCTCAGGGAGGTATCTTACAATCAGCGTAAGAGACAAACTCTGCATGTAAATATTATATCTTGTTGATTGTTTTGCAAAGCACGGCAACTTCAATAGGAGATGCAGAACTCGCTGTCACCTTCATATTATCCTTGCTGGAGGCATGCAGCAGAAGAAACCAGAGGATTTCAGCCAGTGTTTTATGCTGAAACTGTGCGGGGTTCATTCAGCAGCACAAAAATGCTTGAGTGGGCCGACGGTATATGAGAAGAAACCTTAATCAATAACCAGGTCTCATCTGCTTGCAGGCCACCTGCACCTTTTGTTACCCAAGAGCTAGAGTACATTTTTAGCCGCAATATTAACTCTCCCTCTGCTAAATAAACAATCAAAATATAAAAATTTCTAAAATTAGTGGCTGCAGTGTCTTTTTTGATCTCTTTGCTAAACGTCACTGTGTACTCCGTTGATCTTGTAAAACACACTGTTCTGCGTGAGCTTTTCACACTCCCCCTCAAAGCCCTTTCACTTCTGTCCAGGCTTTATTTATACTGGAGGGATATTTGTTTGTGTGTTTCTTTATTTCTTTTTTTTTTGATGAACCAGGGAGGGAAGTGGGCTAGTATGAAATATTTATAGAGTACATTCATCCAGTAGTTGCACAAACATGCCTGCACAGAAAAGGCAACACAGTTATGGTGTGTCAGCATGTGGTGCACAATTACAGCTTAGAGGCAATTTGGACTGAGTGACATGCCCATGATTAGCAGTTTGAAATATCATACATAGGATTTCATGTATTACCCGACATGATGTACTGACAACTCCTCCTTTGGGGTTTGTTCAAATGACACATTACCTGAAGCCCTATTAAGACTGTTTCTAATTCAATTAAGCAAAAACAATTGGAGGGAAGTGTGCCAGAGTCTTCTTTAGCCATGCTGCAATCTTGAGGCATGGATAACCTGAGGGATGGATATTGATGAGCTTTCACTGAAACCAATGCCAGTATTGATTCTGATTATAGGTCCAGTTCTTTATAAATCACTTCCTTAATGATTCATGAGCAAAAAAGTAGGCTGTCATAGATTTTCCAACTTTAGCGTAACTGTTCTATGAACCCTAATGTAGTGTAAAAACAGAGCAAAAAAAAGGCCTCCATGAAACTTAGGTGTGCAAAAGCTCCACTGCCGTGAGTTTTATATCTCTTTGCAATGCCGAACTGTCTCAAAAACATGCCAGCAATGATAAAAGAAACTCAGTCATGATCGCAATAAAAAGAATATTTATAAACACTATATTGCCAAAAGTATTCACTCACCCATTTAAATAATTGAATTATATGTGTTCCAGGTGTTCCAGTCACTTCCATGGCCACAGGTGAATAAAACCAAGCACGAAGGCATTCAGACTGGTTCTACAAACATTTGTGAAAAAATGGGTCGCACTCAGGAGCTCAGTGGATTCCAGCGTGGTCCAATGAGAGGATGGCACCTGTACAATAAGTCTAGTTGTAAAATTTTCCTCACTAATAAATATTACCCAGTGGTATTATAACAAAGTGTAAGTGATTGGGAATGACAGGAACTCAGCCATGAAGTGGTAGGCCACGTAAAATCACAGAGCGAGGTCAGCGGATACTGAGGCACATAGTTTGCAGAGGTCGCCAATTTTTTGCAGAGTCAATCAATACAGACCTCCAAACTTCATGTGGCCTTCAGATTAGCTCAAGAACAGTGTGTAAAGAGCTTCATGGAATGGGTTTCCATGGCCGAGTAGCTGCATCCAAGCCTTATCACCAAGCAAGTATTGGATACAGTGATATAAAGCACGTTGCCACTGGACTCTAGAGCAGCGGAGACGTGTTCTCTGGAGTGAGGAATCATGTTTCTCTGTCTGGCAGTCCAATTGATGAGTCTGGGTTTGGCGATTGCCAGGAGAACAGTACTTGTCTGACTGTATTGTGACACGTGTAAAGTTTGGCCTCTTAGTTCCAGTTAAATGAACTCTTAATGCTTCAGCATACCAAGACATTTTGGAAACTTTCATGCTCCCACCTTTGTGGGAACAATTTGGGGATGGCCCCTTCCTGTTCCAACATGACTGTGCACCAGTGCACAAAGCAGGTTGATAAAGGCATGGTTGAGCAAGTTTGGTGTGGAAGAACTTGACTGGCCTGCACAGAGTCCTGACCTCAACCTGACAGAGCACCTTTGGGATAAATTTGAGCGGAGAGTGGGAGCCAGACCATCTCGTCCAACAATAGTGTCTGACCTCACTTCTGGAAGAATGGTCAAAAGTTCCCATAAACACACTCCTAAACCTTGTGGAAAGCCTCCTCAGAATTGTTGAAGCTGTTATAGCTGCAAAGGGTGGGCCGACATCATATTAAACCCTATGAATTAAGAATGGGCTGTCACTCAAGTTCACGTGCATGTGAGTCAAGACAGATGAGTGAATACTTTTGGCAATATAATATATACCGTCTGCAGTAATTTATATTTGCCAGCATGGCTGCTCTGTTTTGGGACCTTCTTGCCCTTCTATGTGCATACATAGAATTCAGAAAGCCAGTAAAATACACCTCACCATTGTTCCATGTGCACCCATAAATGGCAAGAGCAGCAAAGACCCCCGGCAAAGAACAGAACTCAGTATCCACAGATATGACATTAATTAAACCACACAGAGTTTGAAAAGTGAGGGTGGGTTGTGCAGCAGCCTGCAGTTATGCAGGAACTATAGGACGGCCAAATGAGCTTAAAAAGCTTGCCCTATATGAGATAGCCAATTAGATATGCAGAAGGGTATCCGCTGAGCCATCGACTCATGTGGGATCACCTGATCTACTGGGATTGCAGATGAGCCTGACTTCGAGGCGTGCCTGAACTAATGCTATGCTCAATTTGATTAGCATACAGTTCTGATGGAATAGATGATACTTTTCCACACTGTAGATACAACAAACTCAAACTCTGTTATAGTACCAATCTGGTTCCCATACAGTGGATCTCCCAGTTTCAAAAACAGATATGTTTTCAATTACCTACATTTCTATAGTTAGCTAATGATTCACTGTTGGTATGATTGTAAAGTACTGATAAATTACTGCTGTAGGTACTAAGCTAATTAGCTGGGAATGCTAACATTTAGCCTGTGTTATACATTTTAGTTATGAGTCTAAAAGACAATGAAAATATCCAGGCAAACACATTTGTTTTGACATTGACATTTAATAAACATTATATTCTATCTATATTAATAAGTAAACAGGAAAACCAATTTTAGCAAAGCTGACCTGTGTACCTTTTCTAGGGCACAATGCAGCACAGCAAAACAGCACTCAGGTAAATTAAACATTTATGGATGACCTGCCACCAAATAAATTCGCAATCATGTTTATAGTAGCAGCACTTCAAATGCTAAACATCACATCCTGAGACAGCTAATTCATTTCTGGACCCAACTTTGAGAGAAACTTAGCAACTCTTCTTTGTAGTTAAGTCCTGTGATGGATTTATTCAAAGCTCTGATAGGATCCTTGAGCTATTTGCTGACTGAAATGGATACCTAATGCGCGGTCTATCCTGTAACGCAGCCATCTACCCAAATTATTGGATTTCTACGTACAGTACAGTCGTTAGGAGAGATATGATTGCACTTGAACAATGCTTCATAAGTCTATTAAAAAAAGATGTCCCATAGCGTGGTGCTATTTTGGTCGTTGACTCAGCAGTTTGGCGAATTAATACTTGGCTGCAAAAGTGTTTCCCGCTGAGACCAGGCCTCCCAGGAAGGGCAGCGAGGAAAGACATGCAGAAAGCACCACAAAGACTTTAATGTAAAGAACAAACGGAGTTTTAGGTCAATGTCTCAGTGAGATCAACACTTTCAGCACCCTCACTTCTGGCAAACTTCAAATTGCACCAATCTTTCTTGCACTTTTCTTCTGGGTCTTTCTGTCCTTCCTCTGTAATCAGTCCAACACTACTGACCTCTTAGCCATTTTGCAGCCAATCAAAGCCCATGACTTTCACAAGACAAATGTCAGGAGGAAAAAGAGAGACAGAGGAAAGAGCGAGAATAGGCCGGCAAAGTGCAGGGTGTACTGACTGTGAAGCTGACACAAAGCTCTATTTCATATTACACAGTGGAAATGACAAAGATAGCAGAATTCATTTATGAAATTACCCTAAATCTTAACAATTTTAAAACCTGCAGTAATAAACAAAAGATACTACTTCTTCTGAGAGAAAAATCCTATAAAATTAATTCCACTACTCGTAAAATATGTAAGAACTTGCCACAAGCTATGACACAGCCAGAGATTAAAGTCTGCTTGTTTTTTATGCCTTTTGTCTCTTGTTATCATTACTTTGTTGCTGTGTAACTGCTAAGGCAATTTTTTGTGTGTGCATTTCTGTGGAGAACAGGCCGTAGGCCCTTATGGCATGACAGCATTATTAACCTATGTGCCTTTGATATCCTCCCCCGCAGAAGAAGAGAACAGAAGGCAGAAGAATACAGATATAACCAGTACCTACCACAAAACACATACAAGCACATATACTATACACATGATCAAGAGCATGTGCATATGTTTTTTTTTAAAGAAGCAAAAGTCATAACAGCATAAAGCAACATAATTTTACAACATATGACTTTCTTATGTTTTTATGTGTTCTGTTTTCCCTCACCGCTATGTGCCTTCAGGGGTTACAAAGCCAAGGCTGGAGAGAGCAGTTAGCAGGGCTAAGTATAATTACCACTAAGTGTGCTAGCCCCTGCGCCTGTGTAGTGATCAGTGTGTTAATCACACTGGGCAAGGCACCATAATCAACACTTCCTTGAGCTATAGACCAGAGGGAGGAAGGAGAAACAAACACTTGACCATGTAACAGTTAATATTCATGATGCACTGAGTGCTGCAAATAACTTGCAGGGAGCTCGGCTGTTCCACAGCCTGCCTGTATATATGCAGATAACAACACAGGAAGGATCTCTTACAAGCTCCCTGCTCCCCTTTTCCCCTCCCGAGTCTCCTGATAAGATCATCCATCTGAGCGTGGAGGCTGTGGGAGGAGGGAAAGGCGGGGCGGCGGTGGTGAAGATGCATAAGTGTGTGCGCGTGTGGTGCTTTCTCTTCTGTCACCTCTCCCGGGTGCTTCTCCTTCACAGATAAGACTGGGAAAACCTCACAGGAAAAACTCAACTCTTCCACACACCTCCCACACGCATATGCACACTGGCCAATGCCGCCATACCAACACGCTAATATATCCAGTAAAAATGCCTTTCTTACCTTTTTTAAAAATACATACAGTGTCATGTTGAGCAAGCTCTTATAGTTTAGAGCACTGCACCCTCATATTAAAAAGTCCCCCCCTTTCCTCTCGTACCTCTGTCTGTTATCCTCAATGACTATGCGTCACCTTGCTGTCTGAGTCAAACTGCGTAACCATGGAGATGTCTCCCAGCACTACTAACGCAAGTCAAGTAGACAGCAGCTTTGTGACTTAAACATAGTTTTTTCTGTGATGCTGAGCCTTTTTACCATTCTGAGCGCTCCACTGAAGCCCTTTGAGCAGCAGGTTGACGGAGACAGATCTCAGGGTAAGGAGAGGTTACTTGGCGCATTGCAATTCAAAGCAAAAATCTGACAGCCTGTACAGATGCTACGGTGAATGCCAACAATATAAGATAACACTGGCAGTTTGGGGGAAACTTTTGTTTAAAGTGGCAGTGCTTTTAGGACTTTTTTTTATAAGGATATTTCAAAGAGAAGAGGACCCCGACACCTGGGATTACTGCTTCATTGGTCATTTGCTGTCGTTTAGTTAACTTAAGACTGCCTCTGGCCACAAGATTGAGCTCCTCCTCCCTCACGAGCTAAATTCAGGAAGAGGAAAAAGTTTGAAACGGCTTGAAACTGCAGAAGACCTCTGGAACAATATCTGTTGGACAAATGAGACCAAATGGAGATATTTGGCCTTAATGCACAGTGCCACATTTGGATAAAACCAAACACAGCATATCAGCTCAAACACTCCATACCAGCTCCCAAGCATGGTGGTGGAGGGGTGATGATTTGGCTTGTTTTGCAGCCACAGGACCTTTGCTTTTAGGACATTTTTAGGATATTTCAAACTGAAGGGAAACCTGACACTTGAGATTACTACTCCACTGGTCATTTGCTGTCGTTTAGTCAACTCAAGACTGCCTCGACCCATAAGAGGGAGCTCCTTCTCCCTCATGAGCTAAAAAGAGAACATTTTTGTATCTTCTTTTTGCTCAAAGGAGGCTTGTTGGTGGGGGGTGTTAGAAAGTTTCAAACATAATTTTAATGCCAAAAGAACGAGTTGTGATAATCTCTAGGCTATTCCCCTCTATCCTTCACGCATCAAATGGAAAGCGCACTTTATTCCTGTCTCCTCTGTCTTTGAGTTGGGACTGCAGAAAGACGAGTGGTCACTGAGGAGTCAGCTAATCCTAATAAAGAATAAGGCGGGAGAAAGAAGAAAGCACAATGCTGAGCCCTAAGTGGCACTCTCCTACATTTATATTCCCCACAACATCAGCATCCAGCATTCACCCAAACACCCTCATTTCAAAATGTGGATTATTTGTCTACTGCCTTCAGATCTACACAATCGCCAGTCGCAGTTGTTGCTCTCACAAAGTCTCTTTCAAGTTATGTGCTGGCACTGCAAAACTCTACATTGCTTCACTCGACTTTGTTGACTTATTGTTTTTCAGCTTTACCTGCAAGGACAGGTCGGTGCCTCCACATTTGTCTTCCACACTAAAATATTCAAACTTATATACGACACAAAAAACAATTCTGCAGGCAAGCATGTGCACACAGTCTATATTTTTGCCCCATTTTTTGGAATGTCTTTTTCTGTCTTTCTGCTGGGAGTCTGCAATAAATATAAACCAAATTCTGTTTACCACCAGTCAACTGACAACATGGGTTTCTTTTCTAATGAGATGCACCCTGATGATGTTTGCATGAATATATTCATGAGTAAGGCTGACACGGGAGGAGAAACATGACAGGCACAAGAGCAGCCAAGTAAGTGAATAAGTAACTAAACACTCAAACAACAGACAGCAAGACCAACAAACACAAAAGTCAATAAAAAAACTAATAAAAAAAAGCTTAACGTAAAAGTCAAATTTGATGAAATTACAGCTTTACGTATCAGAACATTATAAAAAAAAAAAAAATCATCTGATCCTTAGCAGGCGTTAAAATTCAGTAAATACAACTGCAGATGAACAGCAGCAATGCATGACATATTAAACCATCTCATTATTTATTTGTCAACGGCTGAGCCAAGATGCTGAAACACTGCGTGAAAAACTACATTCTTACTGCTTCTGTAGGATTTAAGAAGGTAAGTAGCAGCCAGGTGCTGACAATCAAATGCACTGTATAAATTGATAATCAGCAAGTGTGAGCACCTCTATAATAGAAGAAGTTTAGGCAGTTTGCGGGTCTGGAGCGTTCATGCGTGTGTTGATACAATGCCAAGGAGGAAAGACATCAGCAGTGATGTCAGAGAAGCAATTGTTGCTGACCATCAGTCTGGGAAGGGTTATAAGGCCATTTCCAAACACTGAAATTCATCATTCTACAGTGAGAAAGATTATTCACAAGTTAAAACATTCAAGGCCATGCTCATAGAAATTGGAAAAAAAAAAAAAAAAAATCAAGTGCACAAATCAGTGTACAGAAGCTGATATTATTTGCCAGATGATCAAAAGTGATCCAGAAGGCACCGGCACCACAGTAAGGGTTGAACGTTACAGTTTGGTCCCTCAGAATTGCAGAGGTGGCACCTAGCATGCAGAAACTGGCCTAGCTGCCAGTTTCAAAGCAGCCTGGCACCAATAATGACAAATTTAAGTCTGAGTAAAATTTAAATCATACAGTTGTCGGTCTGTGCAGACTGACTCGTATTTGGAGTCAGCCTTAAGTGGTGACTAGATGAACTGCAGTTCTTCACACACACTTCTGAACTGACTTGATTTTCTTAGCCCCTGAGACTGCTGCTTGCCCTGCCCTGATTGATCATTACACCATAGTTCTGGTTTATACTGTACTTTCAGTTTGGCTCTTCATCCCAGTTACCACATAACACCTTGACATTGCTGTCTGCTTCTGAGCAAATAGAGAAGCTTGGCAACCACGGTGTCAATAACATATTGACGCTTACCGCTGTAACCATAGAAACTTGTGAATGGGATCCTCGGTTCTCATGTGTGAAATGTAGCTGTCTTCACAAGAAAATAATGGAAACATTAGCGGAGATTTTGTGCCTTGACATCTTGCTTTGCAAAGGAAAGTGTATAACACACACCTACATCTGCACATATGAATATAAAAACACACACCTTAGAGCGATTTCAGCAATTATCTTAGCCGGGGCAACCCCTTTTACACAGAGCAACACATGCTGCTTTCTCCCTTGCAGTGTGCCATGATGTTTGCTTTGGTAATGACTCATACTGGATCATACTCAGTGGTTGTCAGCAACAAAAGAACAGCCAACAGACCACAATGGAAATGTGATATTGAGAAAAAAAAAAAGTGGTATGAATGACTGAGCAATTGAGCTCAGTGCTGCTTCATGGCTGAGGCAAGCAGGAAGCGCTGATAAGGGAGCTGTAATAGCAGTCAGACTTTACCAGCCTTTGTTCCACAGCAAATGAGAGTGATGATCGCCAGGCTTGGGAGCGGCACTGGGTGACTGTTTCCATGGCGTTAGAATGAGGTGTGCCTGCATGTGTATATGCGTGTGTGTGCATCTGAGTGGGTGGTAGCGTGGGTTGGGGTGGAGGCCTGGGTATTATTGATAAGTTGCTCGTCCTTGAGAAAAGCCAGATTGGGACGCCCCCGCTCTTCACGGGAGATTTCCTTTAATTAATCCAAATGAGGACACACTCGCAGTTCACACATACACACACAGAGACATAGGGACACATAGATGACTGCGGGCAATCGTCACCACAGCAGTGATACAATGGAAGTGTAGGAGAGTGAGAGATCAAATTTTTTAACAGATGTTATTCAAAAAGTCCCATGATAGAATAAATTAGCTGCATTTTATGTTATATTTTATGGCACAACTAAAAGTTGGCAGCCAGCAGACAGATGAGGTTATACTTGCTTTGAGTTACCAACATGCTCACAGTAACAATGCTAAAATAACTATCCGGTACAACAACCTGTGTGTGTGTACACAGAGCACACATCAGGTATGAAAGAACTAGAAAAAGATTTTCTAACTGGATTGTTCTAAAGGATAAATCTGATAATCATCAAAATCATCCCTTGGGATAGGATAGGACACCTCATCTCAAAACAATGAATACTTAACATCTTGTCTACAGCAGTATAACCAATGGTTCATCCCTGCATGGCTAAATAAAGAAAACAGCCTTCAAAAAAAGTCAAAATAGGTGATGCAAGACATGATTTCACATTTCCTCAATGAATACTTAACTTTCATGGTGTGTGTGTGTGTGTGTGTGTGTGTGTGTGCTAGTGTTAGAATTTCCCCTTTTTTAATAGCTTTTTGAGTTTGTGATTCTATGTAGATTGCTTGTACTGGCATACATTTTAGCATGTCATGAATCAGTGTGACCATCCGGCTTATGGCCCAGTCAAATCAGCTAATCGCCACAGCTGCATTGGAACAGGTATGGGTTTATCAAATCGGTAAGACAATAAGCCCCCGCAATATTTTCCCAGCTGAAAGAAGCCGAGCGTCTACCGGATTGTTTTCCTATTACCCCTCATGTGAGGGAAAGAGTGAGTAGCTGTTTACAATCTCTTTATATCCTTACCAAAGATAGACTTAAAATCCTATTACAATTATCCTGAATCATACATAGACAGAATGGCAGATTCAACACACCCCAAACTACAGACCCCTGCAGGATGCTGAGGATGCATGAAAAGGGGAACCTCTGGTGTTGCATGACCACGCAGATGGTGAGTACAGAATATTTTGATGGTACTTTTGCAGTACACAGTTTAAGTACACCGCAGCACAGTTTTTATTGCCCGGTGTGTGGGATGATGGTGAGAGACAAGAGAATTAGAGGGTTGAGGATATATGAGAATACACAGCAAAAGGCAAAAATTACAGCCAAAAGTTGAAGATAATAATATTCTGAACAGCCCCCAGGAGGCTTGTAGATGCACAAATGCAAACACATGAAAATCTTACAAGTGGGCCACACAATGATTTAGTCAGAAGAAATGCTGCCCTTCAAGCAGAATACCCATTTTTTTAATCAGCATGTTGGCAAGAATTGCACTGAATGTGCAAAGCACTAAATCCCAACCAGCTCTGCAGCTGACAGTAACCTCTGACCTCCCTGTGTAGAAGAGTACTGTAAGTATTAATAGTGCAAATATAGTTTCTCATGCAAATCATATACACAACATAATAACAAACCACCTTTAATGCCATAAAAAATTTAAAACCTGCTGCTCATCAGCTGAAGAGTTACCACTTTTCTCAGCTTTACATGATTTAATATGATTGAATATGGTTGGGCTTCAGTAAAAATATTCATTCAAATTGGCTCCCTGGCCTCTGAAAAAAGTGACACGTATTTTTGCTATTTGTATAGGTAGGCCTAAAAATTCTTAAATAGTCATAGAGTCATTCTGGGATAAATCTCTGCTGCTATTAAAGACTTTTACATTTTATGTATAAGCATGTTCTTATTTAGGTAGAAAAGAATAGAGAATAAGGATTTACCCAAATAAGACAAAATGAAACAAGTAAGACGGTGATAATGATGCTGGAGTGACAAAGAGGAAGGATAAATGCCATATTGTGCTGATACCAAAATCCTGTAAAGGCTGAATACACAATTAAACCTTGACATACTGCATTCTTATATATAATCCTATTACGTTGTGCTACACTAGTGTACCAAATGCACAAGCTGTAAGACCAAGAATTTATCAACTTAGGAAATAACATTGGCTCCACAGTCCTGCCTGACTCAAAGAGAAAGGAAAAAGTTAGGCAGAAAAGACAGAATGTAGTAATGGGAAAAGAGCTCTACTCAGGCTACTTCTAATGCAGCCAACCTGAAAACCCAATGTGACCAGGGGTCAGTATGACTCTTCTACTGACCCAAAATGGCACTGATGTACATCAGGTAAGGATGTTTGCCACGTCGAGTGTCAGATTTACACAAATTAGTGTCTTTGCTTCTGCAGGAAAATCGTGATATTCTGTGTGTCTGTGGGTGTGTGTGTGTGTGTGTGTATATATATATATATATATATATATATATATATATATATATATATATATATATATATATATATAGCTTGTGAGTGTCTGGATCAGTTGCAAGTGCCAAGGTTCTAGCCAAAGTGTCCATTAATCATTGTTATTACAGAGTAATAAAAAGCAAACACTGTCACCAGATACATTTTTAAAAGCCTAATAATTCCCATGTAGCACAAGGAGAAAACACAATAAAACTGGCAAATTATATCTTGATTAAGAAGGAGCCAGGAGTATTTCGTCAGTGCTTGCATAAAGGTTATAAAACAGAGATGATCTCCGATGACCTAATCGTCCCTTTTTTTTTTGTTGTTTTTTTGATGTAAGGGCCTTTAAAAAAAGCAGTCCAGCTCAAACATCAATGTTAAATTATTCCCTCTAATAAAAGCCCAGTGGAAAAGAAGTTAATGGGTAAATCTCTGCGCGTAAGCATTCTGATTTTGCATTACACAGCAATAATGTCTCGGTATGGTGTAACTGATGTAACTTGAAAAACAAATAGATGTACTATATTCTACAAAAGCCGTTATTAAAGTGATCACAGTGTTGAAAACAAATCTTTGTGCTCTCATGAAAACTTTAATGGTCAAGTTTAGTGAACTGATATTTATAATTCATAACTTCGGTTTTAGTTCTTACTGAGCATGTGGAAAAGTTTGAGAATTATTAGTCAGAGTTTTCAGGCTTTCAGGCTCACAGCAATTGCCCTGCTTTTTGAACTTTTATTTCCCACTTATTTCCCGCAGCTCTGCAAATCTGAGTAAGAAAACATTTGAACAACACTTCCCACTGTGATGCAGCTTTAGCTGCCTATGCCGGAGGAAGTCGAGGTCAAAATAATTGGCTGTATCTTTTACGGTGTCACTGATCCTTCCCTTTTTCTCCGCTATGTTGGCTCTGCTGTGTGGCAGCAGGTAAACAATTTATTACAGTTAAGTTTCCCCAAACGGCGGGGGAGCTCTTCCTCTACATAATTTAAGCAAGGGTACAAGAACATAAGTCCCCTCTGTCTCGCCCTGCTAGTGATGCACATCGAGCTAACACCAGGCAAAGTGATTCTTCGCTGAGCAAACAAACATAACCGCCCTCCACAACACTGCTTAACACGATTGATATGCTTGGGGCAAGTCTTAGGAAATGCAGGCTTTCTCTTACACACATGTACAAAAATGTTTAGGCTAATGTACAACATCACAAGTGTTAATCCCTGCTCCTGGCTTACAAGGTTGAATACCTTTACATACTATTATGAAAACTAGCACACCAAAATATCCCAAATTACACTGCTCATTATAGTGCAGCAAATAAAATTACAGAACATTTCTTACAGGATCTGACAACACTGTGTAATCTTAACATGATGATAGTGTGGAGCTAAATGCAGAGGCTCATCACTGTCAAGTGGGAATAGAAATGCTTGTATATCTGCTGTTGTGCTAGGGTATAAATGTGAATGACAGCAAGAAACCTGCTGTAAAGCATGCAGCTTTTAGTGACTGACCCATTAGCAACCAATGTAATGAGAAGCATTAGAAGCCTCTAACTTTCTGCGCTGACCTCCCCTCACCGTTCGGCCTCGTGCTGCAAAATTTATGGCAATAAAACAGACTCGTGAGGCACCCTGTGCTCTCAGAAAATCCCGCAATCAATGTCAAATATTGATTCTCTTTCATTAATTCAGGTCACAAGACCTCCCAGTGCGAGGCTTTTACTTTGAAAATCCTGTTTGAAATTTTCATCAGAATTAATGTGGATGGCTTTGCAGGGAAATGAGCTCGCATAAACTGGGAGGTATGCTTGTAATAATGGATTGAGAGGTATGAGAGCTCTGATGGACCAGAGGGATTAGTGGTGCAGTGAGTCAGATTTCTTTTTGCTCAACAAATCAAGTTTAATTCCCTACAGTTTTCCCATTTTGCATGCACATAGGCTTTCTCTTTAGTTAATAAAAAAAAAAACTCTAACTGGACTTTGGAGTGACACCAGTGTAAGACAAACCTCGACTGCATTCGCAGCATGTGAAGACGATATTCCTGAACGGCTGTCTGCTGGTGTTTATGTGCGTGCATTCATGTCTTGGGTTTAAAAGCTTTCCGGTGCATCTGAATGATGATGTCATTGCTGGCATCAGTAGGTTCTGCTTGACAAACAGGAACAGTGGATCCCATGGCTGCCAGCACTTGTGGCTAAATTAGGCTTGCGGACAGCAGACCACACTCTGATGTCACTGGTGGTCTCAGACCAGTTGCCACGTGAACATCAGTGGCTTTAACCTTGGCACCTAGATTACATTGCATTCCATCACTGCATTCCCCTCTGACTATCCCCTTGCTTTCTCTGTCTCATTTTGTATGATGAGAAAAAACATTTTTTTTCCCCTGCGCTTTAGCTTTTCTGTTTTCCCTCTTCTACGAAATCTCAGTGTTTATTGTCAGAAGGGATCACATGCTAAGTAAATACCCAATAACATGCGGAGGTAACACTATTGCTAAGACGAGCCTTTGAAGTCTTGCTACCATCTATGACCCTGCTTTGCCAATTTATGTTTCAATATGATGGACAATGAAATCCTATGGTTAGGTAATGACAATGTTATTGGAAGCGTTGGCAAAACCCCGGGTAACACCAAGTGGCAATCCCCAAAGCAGAAACAGGTCAAAAATGTCTTAAGATCTGCGACTTGAGGGTGTCTCCAAAATTGCGTCAATCCCCATAGACTTCCTTAAAATACCAAACTTAAGAGCAGAAACATCTTTACAGGCACATACAGAAAACAGACTCTATGCATAACCTTTCTCTTTAAGACACCTGTATGGAGTCAGTTTAAACCGCAGGCTTTAAGTTAAACATGATTAAGGCGTGGCTGCTTTGAATAACAGGTGGCTACGTCCATCTTCTATATGCAGTGTATGGGTGACACACCACCCTGCTTTCACAATGTAGACAGTCCTTGTTGCGCTTCTAAAAATAATCCTAAGAACAATCTGCAGCATCAGAGAGCATACAATGAGAATCATTTGACACGCCACACACCATGATTTACGTTCCTCACCAACTGGCGTCATCTGAAGCAGACTTGATCCAGCTCGGCCTGATCAGTTTTAATTCCAGTAGCATAACTATAATGAGCTTATTACAGCCATGCTTTAGTTGTCACGTAATGCCCACCCCTATTAATATTGATATTTGCCTTCTTTCCCTCTGGCTCGTCTCCTCTTTTCTTTCCTCTCAATTCATCTCCTTATTTCAGAGCAAATCCTAAGAGCAGTGTCTTGCACCCATCTAACACATCATCACTCCTGAATGACTGACTGAATGAAGAATCAACGCAGTGTGACACAGTCTTTGTTTTCTCTAATGTCTCTGTTCAGGGAGAGAAAAGAGACAAGTTGCTAAAGCCATCTGTTGGAGGATTAGGAGTAATCATGCCCGACAAGCAAACTCCCAAATGATTCTGTGTGCCACAGTCAAGTTTATAACTACAAACCAGGCAGATATTGATGATGGCAAGCGGCACCCACTCATATGCTGCATTGTGTTGGAGCATGTGGCTTCACTGTGGGCTGCCTGATAAACAAACAATATAATTCTCTTATGTCTGTGCGATGAAGTTTGAAGCTACTTTGGGAACACACAGAACACGTGGATGCCTTTAGGGCAAAGAGTGCTATCGTATTTTATGCTCTTGAATGCCTACAGACGACATGTGGGAACAATTATACACAAATGCTATTTGCATGGGCACCAAGTTACACACAACACCACAAATACGCTTAAACATTAATGTAATCTGTTTTATTCATTTAATTAGGTAAACAGTTGTTTTTTAATCCCTTCGTGTATATAACGGGGGTTAGCCCCTGTGGACATTTAGAGGCTCAGACACTGACCAATAGAGACAAACGACCAGTTTGTCTCTATTGGTCAGTAGTCTGGCCATTCTCATCTGACCTCTGGTATATTCACACCTTTGTTCCAGTGACCTCAATAGGCCACAGGAAACAATGGAGCGGAGTCCTAAGTTGGTTTCAACTGAAACCACTGATTAAATATGACCCACGCCCCCTTCACACCTGGGCACATGTGTTCAAGCACATGATCAATAGAGGGTCATAACCACCTCCAGGGGACTACGCCCACAGGGGTTTAAATACCTGGGTCTCTCCACCATTTGGTTGAGAACTGAAGAAGCCTTTCGGATGAGAGGTGAAACGTCTTCAAGAAACAAAAAGAAGTCCAGTCGCCTTTTTCAAGCTCCAGAGACGACCAGTTAAAAACGAACACATGACACAGATTAGTGAAGCATTTCTTGCTGAATCAATTCCTCTGAATAATTAATTTGCAACTTTCTCTTTTGGTTTCCCAAGTGTACCATTGCTTTGATCTTAATGGATTTGCAGACACATAATGCTGATTTGTCTGTAAAAAATTGTTACAAATGCCCTCCACTTACTTTATCTTTATTTGGAGCTGCCTGTTCTGGGTCAGCACTTTGGGCAGGTAGGCTATTTAAAGGAGTGTAAATGTTCAAAGACTTTCATGGGTCCCAAAAGGGAGGCTGTAGAGGATGGATCAGGTGAATGTTTGAAGGAAAACTGGCCATAAAAATTTCTACAGAAAAATTGCAATAGTGAGGTGCTTAAAAAAAGGTATGGTATGGGAAATTTGCATTTCAGTTAGTGGTTTATTCGATGGGTGTTTCTGAGTGACAGTAAACACATCCATGAATGAAATACATTAATCAGACACTTTATTAGGTACACCTTGCCTTGGTGGTAACAAGCAGTTATTTGAGTTACTGTCGCCTTCCTATCTGCTCATAGTAGTCTGGCCATTCTCATCTGACCTCTGGTATTTTCTCCCAGAGAATTACCACTCACTGGATATTTTCTCTTTTTCAGACCATTCTTTGTAAACCCTAAAGTTGGCTGTGCAGGAAAATCTCAGTAGATCAGCAGTTTCTGAAATACTCAGACCAGCACATCTGGCACCAACAACCATGCCATGTTCAAAGTCACTTAAATCACCTTTCTTCCATATTCTGCTGCTCAGTTTGAACTTTAGTAGGTTGTCTTGACTATGTCTACATGGCTAAATGTAGATATGATCAAGTTGTTGCTATGTAATTGGGTGATTAGATATTTGGATTAATGAGCAGTTGAACAGGTGTAACTAATAAAGTAGCTGTTGAGTATATGCAAATAATCATTGCGGACTGTAAAAAAAAAACTGTAATCTTTGAATGTTTTTGTGATCAAGAATGAAATACAGAAAAGGGTGGAAAAAAAAAAAATAGTGTATCAACAAAATGAATCAGGGAGAGATGTGAGAAAAGAGAAGGGGAGAACAAAGGAGACAAGGTCACGTGCATGAATATTTGAGCAAATGGGTAAAAATATCCTTTACCACTGCCTCCTTCATGACTAATGAGCTGCTCTCAGATGCACACACATATACACTTTCAAAACTAGGGATTAGTAATTTATTTCTTTTCTTTTTTAATTATAATTTTTTCTTTCATTTTGGATTCATTTCCTTTGTAAATTCCGGAGAATCCGGTTACATGGCCAAAAGAAATCTGCATATATGAGAGATCTCCAGCAGACGTGAAAGATTAGCTGCTTAACTTTACTGTGCTGCTTGGATATGTGCATGCATTCACATTCACACAGTGTGTGAGTGTGTGTGTGTGTGTGTCTGTGTGTGTTCGCTGGGAGGAGATGGGAGTCACGCACATTGACACAAAATACTTCAGATGGAAGTAGATGTGGGAGGACCACAGAATCTCCCCAAGAGCCTTTGCTGCATCCACGCCATATTTGGTGCTTCTCCATTTCACTGTCAGTCAAGCCAAGTTTCAAGCACAGTGTGTACATCCTGTGGACCTTGGATTAAAAAGCCCTTCCAAATAATTTCTAGTGTTTGTTTTATCTTGCTTGGACTACCCAAAGGTTGGCATTTAAGGTATCTGCACTATAAAGATGTGCCAGATGTTGTTGTTCACAGAAAAGCTTCATGAATTGGCTTTGAAATAGTTCCTGAACCTCAGGCCAGTGCTGGGTACCTCTGTGAGCATTCTAACCCATTTTAGCAAAATACACCAAAGTCAGCTCAAGTAAATCATAACAACTCTTGTGTGACAGTAAACCACTTTGAGCTGTAAATAAGAGGCTAGTTCAAGCATGCTGGCCCCCTTGAAAGAGCCACTGTCCTCCCAGCTGCTTAAATGCTCCAGGCATCATGTACCCTGGCTTATGATCCCTGACCAGAATACAAGCACAATCTTTGGTATCCACTTGATAATCTACACTCCCAAAGACACACACGTATCCACACCCACACACACTCATCTCTCTGTCCCTCACTGCTTTTCTCTTCAGAGCAGTAGCTGAGCGTAAGAGCACAATCTGTATTTGTGCAAGTGTGTGTATATACTGCAGCTTCTCCTGCCTCTCTCCACTGATCTGCTGCAGCGTTGGTGGGGCCGCCTACACACCTTCCACATCATCAGTTGCATCCTGACTCCTCTAAAGTAGTAAGTCCTGTGAGTGAGTCCATTACCGATGCCAACATTTTTCCACCATAAGCCTTCACAGTAGATGTTTGGAGGGCTGACAGTAACTTGACATCGGGGAAACTGTTCCATTTTTAGACACTTGCATAGTCACAGGCCATTGCTGCTTCTCATGAAGGATTATTTCACAAGGGGATACACCTATGCAGGCAGGAACTGAAGCCTATAACAAGAACTCCAGACTTAGCTCACACAACAGCAATGAAAAACATCCACAGACGGTGATGGCTACTTCTGCTGTGTGTTATAGCATCCTGTTAGATGGAAAACATGAGATGAAAGATGAACCTACAACAGCAAAGGACAGATTCCGACAAAGACATAGACACGTCTTCTGGGAAACATAGGGTACTAAGGCAGAGGGAACCTTCTATTAACTTCCCTCAGCCCTGAATAAAGAAAAGACGAAATCCTCATATTATTTCTGTTACCCATCCTGGACTCCTCCTCCTCTTTTCTTTAAGAGGCCACCTTTAACCCAACAGCAAAAGAAGCCTCCATTGTTTTCCTCCCTCTTCCGCCACACCTGTCACTGTTTGTGCGAACAAAAAGGCCTCTGTGATGGGGAGATTGCTGCCTTTCATTTGTCTAGCTCATTGCAGTGCTTACTGTGAAGCTGTAATTAGTGTCAAGAACAAATTTGTTGGTGCTAATAAGGCTGCAAGCTGCGGTGCTAGCAAGCACAACATGGAAACACACAGTGGAGGGACCAGATGTATCTGCTGCTGGCTGACAATTAGGTAGGCTGCAGAGCTAGAATTTGAGGATGTGCCTGGCAGTTTATAGCCAAGCTAGGATTGGGGCTATAAATGTGGCAGTGTTTGTCTGATGCTGGTTTTGTTGGTTACTTGGTGGATGTGCGGTCATGCCATTTTGTGCAGACGTTCCTGGCCCCCAAAAGTCCAAAGACTTTTGTGATCCCCTGACTTTTCCCTTAATTCCATTGACGTGGCTCGTGCAGAAAAACTGTGACCTGTAAAGGCATTTATTGTATCCTGGTGTAGAATCCCAGTAATCCTTAGATCCCTCACATTTGTGGTTTTGTCCAAAAATAGCTTAACAATTGGATGGACTGCTGAGAAATTTTTGTAAATGCACTCGTAAGAATGAACCTCATCAACTTTGGTGATCCCTGACTTTTTACCTAATACGCATTATTTGTTTCCATCAGACTTGGCTGCACCTTTAATTTTGTATCTACTAAAAATCAGCCTAATAGCTCTGATCAAGCAGGTTTGTGTTATGATCACAGACAAACAAATGCATGACTGATGAGCAAAAGGCTAGCTTTATAACCAAAAAGCAAAAAACAAATCCACAAAACAGATGAAAAAAATGTGACAAAACAACATCAGGAGAAACAAAGACAGGAAGCGATGGAAATAAATGCGCACAAGGTAGCTAATCCTTTCAAATTAAAACTGGAAAATAACCAAAATTTAAGAAACTCAGGAAAATACTTGATGCCATGACAGTTAGCTCTAGCTTTAGCATTTTCACTGCTACAGACTCTCCATCTTGTGATGAACATTCCTGCTTTCTCATGTGACATAAACCTACACTAGCCTCTACTGAACAAAGTGTTTACAGGTATGTGCTGCTGATGCACACGGAGCTATTCCTTTATTTGGATGTGACAACGAGTGTGCAATGTAACAATCTTGTCAAGTGTAACATGACTGATACCTCAGAGAGGCATCACAGAACAGCAAAGCAGAAATAAAAATAACAATGAAATCATGGGACGATGCAATAATATTGCTGATTTACTAGATCTAAGATTATACTGTAGCACAGCAAAGAAAGACTTGATGAAAACATTTATGTACACTGAGATAATCTCTAATCCATAAAATGATCTAAAATGAGAACACAAGGCTAGCTGAAACAAGACAACATTAATGGAAACCCCAAAAGGAGGAATTTTCTAAAAGTCTGGGCAGAAAACAATTTCATTTCCTGTAGAATATAATAGCCAAATCAATCATCTCCATTTGCAATGGGTACACACATAGAGGATTAATCTATCTCTTTTAAGAGCTACCAGTTCTTTCTACTTAAGACAGTCCTCACCCCTCAGTAGAATTTGTTTGCTGAGAGAATAGCTCTACGAATACTTCCAGCAATAACAATATCAATGTAACACCCAGGCTGACTCACAGAAGCATGTTTTCAAACGGGGTATTACTCCAGCATATTCAGACAGGGATAATCCATACACAGTGAGCTCCCAGCAGATATATGCCTATCAGAATTTTATTGCTTATAACAGAAGAACTAAGATCTTTTACTGTAGACTGAGGTATTATATAAGCTCCTGTGAGCTCAACTGAGAAAGAGCAAAAGTGTTGGTGCAGCTCAATTCACCTTGTTGTTTAGGAGATGAATGTAATTCATAAGTGAGAATATAAACTCCAATATGTGAAGCGATTCTTCAAAACAAGGCTCAGGATATTGGTTAAAGCAACTCAATTACTGTAGTTCACAGGGCCCATTAAAGTAAATAACAGGAGATTCAGGTAATTCCTCAAAGCGTATAAGCCCACTGAATATAAGATTTGATTGTCTATTCCTCCTACTTCTCTTCATTCCACCCACCTCTGCCTCCTGTCCTTCCATCCCTATCTGATGTCCCTGTCAACACCGTCAACCAGAAATAAAGTTAGCCTGTTTATCAGATAGTGGACAGCATGCCAGCGTTGATTAAAGCGCTGCTGAACAGTCTCTATTTTTTAGGAACACAAATTGAGCTATATATTACAGCAAGACTCCCTGCCAAAGAAGAACAGGGTTCCTAAAATATAAGAGGCTTCTGCTGTCGGTTAAATTACACTTCATGCTGGAATATAATGAGGAAGGAGTTTCCTACTTTTACACACAGTGTGACTCATCATCAGCTATTCATCATTACATGAACATTTTTTCCTCTTACTGATTAAAGCCTGAGATAATCTTGGCTAGGTGAGGAAATGGACTCTGCTGCATTGCCTGTGCTTTTATGGTTAATTGGAAAGTCTGAACGCCTAAGTATCTGTAAGAAAAGGAAGAAGCAAAAAAAAAAAAAAAGTGTTTTCCCTTTTACTGGCCAAAGGTAATGCAAACTAATGTACTGTAAAGTTAATCAGTAAACTTACTACGCAGTGTGCACTCTGTCTTTAACCTATCTGCTGTCAATAACAGATTTAGAAAAATCTGACCTTCCATTCTTAGTACACAATACACGCCATTTAAAATCCAGTTACAAAGAATGAAATAAATTCTTGTTTCTACTATAAATGGAATACACATGATATAAAAGCAAGACTGAAAAAAGGAAGAAAAGGAAAGTAATGATGATAGGATAAAGCTGGAGCACAGGAGGAATTAAATCTCCTATTATGGTATATACAATCTGACTGGACTTTAGTACATTTATATGAGAAACCACTTTTTAGATGCATTTATACAAATGGCTCACACTCAACATCTGCTAAACACAGTCTCATCTGTTTCTCCCCAGCTGTTCCTGAAACTAAATATTTATGTTTAGGCAAATCAAAGCACTTGGTGGAAGTAAGATAACGACCATTGTTAATGTTAAAAGCTGAAATTGACAGTGTCTGGAGAGTAACGGTGGGGGAGGGACGCAGACTTCAACAACAAAAAGACGCCAAAAAAAAATACCAAAAAAATTTGTCTCTCATGTTCACCATGTTAACATAAGAGACAAATAAGGAATTATAACCAACACCGAGTGTAAGAGAGGACTATTTATACACAGAGGGCTGATTAGGGAATGACCACCAAGAGGGTAATGAGACACAGGTGAAGACAATCAGCGGGGAGACAGACAGGAAACAAAACTAACACAGGATGAGAAAGAAAACAAACCTTCAAAGTAAAACAGGAAATAACCAAAGGAGAGTGATACAGACATGGCGAACTTAAAGCTACGATGACTCACATGAAACATGAACACAGAGACAAAGGAACACAGGAGGACAAAAAACATTAATTTTCAGTTCAGTTCAATTTTTTTTTATATAGCACCAAATCACAACAGTTGCTTCAAGGCGCATTATTTTGTAAGGTAAAGACCCTACAATAATGCAGAGAACAGAGAAAAATGAGACAGAGGGAGGTACACATGCAGTGAGGGAACCTGAACTACAACTAATAGAAAACAATTCATTAACTGAAACACAGGATGCAACACTAAAAATTATCTCTGGAATCACCGTAAGATTAGCACTTAAAGATATCACAGGAAATAAGGCTTGCCATCTACTAGACAAACAAATAAAGAAATCACTTGGAAAAACTTGCAGTAACAATAAAACCTCTCGGCAGAGGCCTGACACTTCCACTTCCAGGGTCAACTGTTAGTGGTATTATAACAAATTGGAAGTGATTGGGAATGTCAGCAACTCAGCCATGAACTGGTAGGCCATGTAATGACAGAGCGGGGTCAGCTGATGCTGAGGTGCATAGTGCGAAGAGGTTGCCAACTTTCTGCAGAGTCAGTCACCACAGATTTCCAAACTTCATGTGGCTTTCAGATTAGCTCAAGAACAGTGCGTAGAGAGCTTCATGGAACGGGTTTCCATGGATGAGCAGCTGGACCCAAGCCTTACATCACCAAGCGTCAGATGCAGTGGTGTAAAGCACACTGCCACTGGACTTTAGAGCAGTGGAGATGTGTTCTCTGGAGTGATGAATGACATTTCTCTGTCCGACAGTCTGACGGAAGAGTCTGAGGTTGCCGGTTTCCAGGAGATTGCCTGACTGCACTGAGAAACAAGATCTTTTCCTGATATGAGTCAACATGCTCTTCTTGCCTAAACAAAAACTGCAAGTCCACCATTAGTGCCTCAGTATGATTTGTGTCTACATATGTACACTTTGCAGACAAGCTAAAACACTAGCAATAAAAATAGTTACATCTTACCCAATTCGTTATACAGAGGGACAGACAACCACACACTCTCACCTTCAGATCTCAACTTAGAGTAATCAATTAACCCAACATGCATGTCTTTTGAATGTGGGAGGAAGCCGGAGTCATTAATTCCTGAGTTACATCCAAAAACTTTCACTGTGAAGTCACAGTGCCCTTAACCTTTGACCAAATACTTTTGTGTATGCCACATTTGAAGAAAGTCCCTCAAGGTATTCTATAGGTGTCACATTCATGACAAAGGGACAGACTAAATATGAACATAGGCATATTAAGGCTTACTCTATATACCTCAACCAAAATGCAGCCTTAAAGACTTAGAAAAGACACTATTTAAGCTATGCTGTATGTCAATATGGAATATAAGCAATAATATAGCTATGAAAACATGATGTCGTATTAACTTAATGTTTATGTGATTAAAGAACAAACTGATCTGATGATGCATGATGACTGTAAGGTGTCAAGGATAAGCACAAAACAGACTGAGTACTAACGGTATCACTGGTAAGTTATTTGTAACCCCTGAACCAGATGGTTGGTGTAGATGGAAAAAAAGAGAAGAAACAGACAAGGTGGCTGGAAGGGCAGAAAAGATTACGTAGAGGACTGTTGGTAACAACACTGGCAGCGATGAAGTTCTCATTTCTTTTTTTTTTTTTACTCTTTATTCCTCTTGTCTATTTATTGCTCTGACCTGGGCCCTGCTGCTGTCTCTCCACAACATCTGCCCACCGGGGAGCTAAGCAGATTAATTGAAAGATTTGGATTTCTCTTCATTTAGCTTGCCTGACTCTGAGACTTTCTCCTCCTACCACCCCCCCACCCACGACTCAAAATCGCTCAACCTTTTCTCACGCACTCCCCCTCCCCTGCATCCCTAAGCTACACGTATCACTTCTCAGACTGAGATGAAGAAAGACAAAAATAATGTCACAGGACTGTTTATAGCAACATATCCTGCTGCAGTTTTGGAAGCCCTCTCTTGCTTCGCGAGAAGAGTGCTGAGTTATGCTTATCGTTTATGGAGGAGATAAAAACAAGCTGGCAGCAGAAATTACAGGCCTGTGTGTGAGACGAGGACACAATGGGCTAAATAAAAAATATCAGTCAACAGGGACATAAAGTTATGATCAATCCTTATGTAGTTTTCCACATTGCTGATGTGCTAATGAGATTTTATACAACAGTATTACTGATCCTGTTATACAGAAGGGATACTGGGGTCGCAAGAAAAAAAAATGACACTATTCATATCTAAATGGTTCTCAAGGCTGGTATTTCACATACACACAGCATCCAATAAGGCTGAAAGATGCAATTCCTAGGAGCAATCCCTGCTTTCAATGATGTGATATCCCCAGACAGCAAGGTGATGGGTTTTGAGGACATGCATGAATTACACCAAAGGTAGATGGAGAAACTCAGGAACAGGGGAATAAAGAGACCGGAGGAAATCAAGAGAGAGAACGAGGTAGGTACAACTGGTAATCAGGAGTTCTGAAGGTGAACCTTCAAGGTAGCCATTACAGGCTCTGGGCACTTGATTCTTCCAACCTGTACGTGATCCGGCATGTCAGCGTGCACATATGTATGCAACTACAACAAAATCTCTCTCAGGCAAAAACTTTCAGTTTTCCATGAAAAGGTCAAGTTGGTTGCTTGCTTCTGAGTCAGCTGATTGTCATTCATTTAACATTGGAGTGCTTAAACCTGAAATTTGCTGATGAACTGAAGAACAGCTTCAAAGAATGTCAAATGTTACGGCTTATAAAAATGACATTTTGCCTGAAAACCCCAATTTCATACCATATTAACAGCACTGAATGCCTTGAAATGTCAACTGAGACAAATCCAGCTTAGCTACCTTAAAGTGCCTTAATTAGATAGGACTATGGTCTGTGTGAGCTAATGACTGAGCAAATAATTGCATTACCAAAGATAGGTATAAACATGTACTTAATGTACAAATGCGCGCGCGCGCACACACACACACACACACACACACACACACACACACACACACACACACACACACACACACACACACACACACACACACTACATCCGGCACAAAATTTTAATCCCGCTGCCATACATGGACAGACTCAGACAAGAACAAACACATTCCCAAGAGTGCCATAACGTGACTGTCTGATTTAGTGTATTGATCACCTGTGGTAAGAGGGTCCTTGGAGAGCATGGCATCACATAAAAGACAACATTACAGCTTATCAGCAGGGGCCAAACACAAGGTGACCTTCACTTTACTGCCTCTTGGTTCCAGCATCCGCCAACATCGATGGAGAGATAACTGTGTTCCAGGGTTTCTCTGCAGTTTATGCGCACATGTAATGTGTGTCTGAGCATTTTTACAAGCATAACTTCAGCAGGTATATATGGTGAACAAAAAAACGTCAGTGAACGCCAGGCCAATAAGACTATAAAGATAAATCATTACAAAATCCTGATAATTTATTACAGATTTAAAAGCCCAAGAAGAATGTAAATAATTTTAATAACACAATGTTCAAGTTAAACAAATCTATATTTACTTTTGTGCAGTGATTTTGCCAGCAAAAGTCAACCATTACACACAAGGAATTACTGCACACATATGGTTTAAACATCCAGCATCATCCCAGCACAGCAGCATTCCTGCCCTTCAGTCTTGCACAGACTGGGCTGAACAGCTTGTCCACACAACAAACAGCATAAAGTAGCATCATTAGCTTCCAACTGCAGGAGGGCTGAACACTTTTGCTTCCACTCTTGTATTTCTAAATAACCATATGGCTTATGCATATTTATGCACAGTATATATTTTGTATTTATCGCTCCAGCAAAGCAATCCTGTTCCTCTCCCACACTGTGAGGTACAGGATCTTTCTACTGTACTTACTGAAGTTCTCTCTCAAATTTTTTGCTGTGTTTGTGTGTGTGTGTGTGTGTGTGTGTGTGTGTGTGTGTGTGTGTGTGTGTGTGTGTGTGTGTGTGTGTGTGTGTGTGTGTATGTGTGTGTGTGTGAGAGAGAGAGAGACTCTAAATAAATTCAATGTTAGGCAGCACAGAAGTGAGGAAAACAGAATCACAGATAGACATATAATCCTCCCTGTGTCATTTATCCCCAAATATCTAGTAACAGACGCAGTACATAGATGAAAGGAAATAGAGGGAGGAGAAATGTATCTATCTCCTTGACCTGTGCTCTGACAGAAGTTCTGAGGTACATCACTTTATAATCCGTCCTCAGGAAATGACAAATCTGAAGGGTCGTCGGGAGACAAAATTTTGTCGCAGTGTGATAAAATGCTTGCAGGGCCAAAGGGAGTTTTGAGTGATTGCACACACTGAACAACTCTTTTTTTTTTTCTAACCTGATTAAAGTTACACAGTCTGTAAAATAAAAACAAAAAACAGAATGTAATGATTTGCAAATTATTTAAATCCAATATTTAATTGAAAGTAGAACAAAGACACTATTATTATTTTTACTACTAAAAATAATAATGATACTTTTGTTTTTTTTTTAACTCGAGCATGCTACTGTAATTGAATGCCACCTTTGCAATAAGTCAGTTATTAAAATTTCTTCCCTCATGCAAAGTGGAAGCACTTAGGAACCACAGCAACTCAGCCACAAAGTGACAGACTGTGTCAATTTAGAGTGTGGTCACTGAGTACTGAGGCACATAGTGCGTAAAAGTTGCCAACGCTCTGATGACTCAGTGACTACAGAGTTCTGAACCTCCTCTGGCATTAACATCAGCATAAAAACTGTGCACCAGGAGCTTCATGCTATGGGTTTCTATGGCTGAGCAGCTCCTGTAGATGTAATGTGTGGTTAGCCCAGTACCTTTAACCTGATTCCAGATTCTCATCTATGCTTAAACAGTTGCACACTGGGACGTCTTATTAAACACAGATTCAGATGCAAGTATATGGATATTTATTTATCTTAACTTTGATTTATTTATTTATTTTTTGGTGGGTTTTTTTTTTTTTGGCATCCAGCCCTCGAGGTTGATGATTTTGGTTTCTGTGCACTGTTACATCATTTTGTTCTCAACAAAATTAAAGAAGGTATGTAAATTTATATAAAGATCTGATGCATGATTGAAGTTGTTTTTTTTTTGAGTAGTAGTTTTTTGGAATTCTTAGCAAGGAAGCTACTAAGACTAATTATGCGCAGCTTCTCAGTATGAAGTCCTTTAACTTAAAAAAGAACATAAAAACTCACAGATGCAGAGTTTTTAAAGGGCAGTGACAACACACACTACCGTGTGCTAAAGGGTAATGATGATGTCCAAAGAGAAATTACTCAATTGCTGCTATATATTGCCTATCTATTGATAACATAGTTAAAATGTAGTGAAACATATTACATGAACCTCTACCAGTAGTTTTCTACTCATTAGAAATTCTTTTAGCAAAAAAAGTTGCAAAGTTTTCCATTTCCTTATTTGCCCAGAGGGGTTAATTAAACTTTAATCTAACCTAATGTTGGTGAGAAATATAGACATTTCATCAACCTTCATCCATCTTCATTTCCCAAACCCATTCATTTATCAGTTGTAGAGTAACTGGAACAACTGGGAATAAGACTCATATAATGTTGCATCTGTAAAAGAAGCCACAGGTTTACATTAACATATACTGATCAACTACGACTTCATCCTGTAACATTTGAAGCTTTGACACTAGCTGACAATCAAACAGTCAGTAGGTAAATACATAACACAAAACATAATTGGTGTAATCATACAGATGTTTACAATGATTGCTGAATTTATTCAAATAATAGGAGTCTTAAACTAAAACAAAAATGGTGAAACTGCAGACTCCTTTTAAGGAAAGACAGTGAGGGCCAAAGGATGGTATATTGGTGAAACACTTTCTAAGTGCTCTGTCCTCGAAAATAAGAAGCTGGTACTCCTTGCCAAAAACCAAAGAGTACCATAATCGATACTGCCACAGCTATTCCAGGAACAATGACAAAGTGGGTGTATTGAATTTTCCACATTTTGATTCAAGAGAAATGATACTTTTGCTGAAAAAAAGTCTTTCCCGGGAACATTTCAACAAGCTTTTCTTTTTATACACTTTGAAAAAAAAGCCATGCTATGGTAGGAGATTATCACCTCTGCATGCTCCCTCTGAATGACAGTATACTTGTTTGTAAAGCATTCAATAAAAATGCAAGAAATATTCATAACTGAAGGCCTCACAAAGGTGACATGGTGGTGACATCACCACAAATTATTGACTCCTTACTTAAAATAACTCACATTTAATACTATGGGAGTCATTTATGAACTCTTTCAGTGCTTGTGAGCGTGCAGATGTGTATGGGTGAATGTGTGAGGATTGTGTAGCGCTATAATGCTGTCTCTTCTGCCATGATTCTCCGCGCTCTTCCTCTTCTCCTTTAATGAGGTGACCATGGTTATGGTTTTCTACAGCCCCCAGTGTGAGAGGATGGATAAGGTGACCATAGCCAAGCAGCATAATCTATCGTACTTTATGAACTGGTAGCCATAGTTGGACATTACAGCCTGTAAGAATGACCAAGTATCTGGAACACTGGCGATGGCAGTCGTATTTCTTTTTACAGTCATCTTTCTATTGCTTTTTCCTACATCGTGCTGATGGCAAGGTATGTGTAACTATGAAGCAATCTACTCTATTGGGCTGTAAGATTAGGTGCTTTTTTTTCTCCTTCATACTTTTACCTCTTCTCATTTTAACAGAAGTAAAATGTGACAACGCTGCTTTGATGTGTCTTTTGGGCTGCGTGGGACAATTTCTTTTATGGGTTCTGGGAGTGTTTGCTCATTTCTCAGGGTGTGGTAGCCCCCCCATTTCACTTGGCCCACTGAGCTTTATCTCCTACGTATATTATATTTTACTTTAATCCACAAAAAGGACACTGTATCCTCTGTTCTGCTGTCTAATATTGATTGAAAATAGTATAATATGCAATATGCAACATAAAATGTGATGTGCAACATGAATCCTAGAAGCAACGCAGTAAACCTTGCTAATAAGATCACAGCAGATGAAACCTGCCACAGTGATTTAAAAGATATGTCACAATTTGGCAATATCGATAATATGTAACTATAATAAACTTGCCCAAAAATGTAAAATGGTAGAAGACTGTAGCAGCTGGTTCTGTGATAGTTGGCAGAGCTGGATAATGTTTAAAAAAATATGGAAAATGTAGTTACATAGAAAATTATCAATCTCCTTTGAGAGCGCAGTTGGTAGACAAGGAAATAGCTCAAAGGAAGATATTTTTAAGTCAAACAAAAAAAAATAGAAATAAAAAAAATATACTCTTGAAATGGGTGTTCTGTTTGTCGGAAGTACAGCTAAGTTCATTCATCTCCTCAGACTTTTTTGGAAATAACTTTGGAATAACTCACTGAGTGGCTCTGCTGAGTTTTTCTTTTTTTTTTTTCAAAGCTTGAAAAATTAATCATGAGCCTTATCAGGCTTTGAGAAGTTACAAATTGCAGACACTAACAAAATCTGAGATCCAGTGTTTTAAAGGACTGGAAGCCAAAACTAAGATTCCTTCTTGAAATCTAGTTCCTGTTAGTCTCTGCACTTTGTGGAAGCTGTAGCGCCCTGTAGCTGCAGTTTTCTTGGCGCCATTAAACTGGATGCTGGAGTTTGCTAAAACACCATATCATTGTGTCATCATAATGCACTAAGACAACAATAACAAATGGAAATGGTCAATTAAGCGACTGGGCTATAATACTGCATCAGTTTTGGTAAGACACAGATAAGAGTACCAAAAAGGAGTCCAATCATTTTTGATGGCATTAGTCCGTCAAGCTGCTGTTTAAACGCTATTAAGCAATTTTCTAAAGACTGTGGTCATAAAGACTACAACATGGACTCCCTGGAATAACCCTTATACACACCATCAGTTTAGCGTCCATCCAGTTTATGTGAGCTTCTGCCCTGTGAGTGGCTGCCCTGAACTTTATAGGAACTGGCACCAACTTGCTTTGTTGATTTTTACAGGGAGTCATTGGACTCAGTCTTAATTCAGAAATATGGCTTAATGCAGCTTTAAATATCAGAAATCGCTGCCAAGATACATCGTCCTTCCAGGTTCTGTCAACACCAGAGCAGATGGACAAACAGCTCAATCCTCAATCTGCAGGCCCACCCCGTCATAACGTTATACTGTAGCGATAACAGTCATAAATACAGATTTGTAGCCCTACTCCCTGATACTTTCATAACCTGCAAACAGTATACTGTATCTTTATCTCAGTGTTTAACTCATGAGGCACCATCAGGCAAAACAAAGCACTCAAAGTGAGCTTGTTTATACTCAAAGGATTTTCTGCATTATGTAACATTGCATTTCACCGTTTGGCACTGTGTTGTTTCAGTTTCAAACAAAAGTGATAGGTTATAAATATTACATGCAGAAGCAGCTTTATAAATAGTATAAATATAATGAGAAGACACAGCCACGACCCCTCGTGCTAACCTGATTTGCATAAAGTGCTGAATAAAACAGTCTTGCTTAATAATGATATGCTTGTCAAAAGCAGCTTGAAACATGAAAAGAAGATTTAAGGGTAGGAAACAAGCTAAAAGCCAAACTTGAAGTCGGGTTTATAAAAGAAACAGAGGCGGTATGTTGCTGTTTTTTTTTTTTTTAAGTTTGCAGGTGTTAAATCCAAATAAAATGACCGCTGGTGGCTTTCCTGAGTGCTGCAGCTTTCTAGTATTTGTAAAAAGAAATACATGTGATCCACTGCTGTTTCTCAAAAGCATATTTTCACAGATGACACCACTGCCTGTGGAAAAAAAAAAATGTCAGTGACAGAGAAAGATAAGGAAGGAGACAGAGTGTTAGTAGGAAAGAATCTCAGAGGTGAAATCAACCCTCAGGCCAAGGAGCACATGACAGTTTAGGAGGTCGTAGCAGGTCAGACTGTCAGGGGAATGGCTGCAAGTTAGTGATTAAGAAGAAACAGTCAGCAATATGGAAATGGCATTAAGATGATTTGAGCCATGCTGGCTGGGTATCTTTAGGTAAGGGTACAAACAGTGTAGAGGTGAAGAGAAAGGGAGAGTATGTGGGAAAAGAGAGACCATGGGGGTAGCTATCGCTCCTGAAGTGAAAAATAAAGGGTTGAGTCATACAGCCTGTTCCTTTCTATTTTCTAAAAAAAAAAAAAAAAAGATCTGATCACACCAGAACGTGTCAAAGGGAATTCTTTCAAACATTGCCACAAAATATCTGATTTGAGAAGAACTGCTAAAAGTATGTTTCCATTCACATCGTTACTATTCACAAGAAAAACAAACTTGAGTGCCAAGGAAGGAAATATAAAGAAAAAAGCTAAAAAATTCAGGATCAGCTCTGTTCACTTGGCTTTGACATTTGATGTATACTAACTAGAAGTGGAATGCACACACACCGATTTAACTAACATAAAGTATGGAACTAAAATGTTACAGTGAACAGATGAAAAGTGGCAGCAGACCAAAACGGTGTGGGGAGGCCAAAACCAGCTTCGGTTTTTTAGAAGTCTGGACTGTTGATTCCTTCTGGCTGTTTTTTCCTCCTTTCTAAAAACTACAATTGAGTCTTTTTGTGGAATTTCTTTCTAAAAAATGTAATTAACATTCATGCTGAACATTGAATATTGTTACATTTCCTATGAATCTGCACCAAGTTAGTGGCCACTATAGCTCAGGAGGCAGAGCAGGTCACCTACCAACCAGAAGGTTGGGGGTTCACTCTCTGGCTGTTCTGGTCTGCATGCCAAAGTAGCCTTGGGCAAGACACTGAACCCCAAGTTGCTCTCCAGTGTGTTCACTGGATTGTGAATGTTAGATAGAAAGCACTTAAGCATAGAGAAAAGTGCTTGTATGAATGGGTGAATGAGGCATGTTGTATAAAGCACTTCGAGTGCTCAAGCAGAGTACAGTAGAAAAGCGCTTTATAAGAACCAGTCCATTTACATTCTCGCCTCAGGACAGGAAATCTCAAAAATAAAATGTTCCAGGATGCTGGGAAGAGCGTTTTTGTACCAACTGCAAATACACTGCAGTATATCCCACTTCATCTAACATGTTTTTCAGCTCCAGATGGTGGTAAGTTGGTGTGCTGTCTTGAGTTTCTTTGTGTACTTCAGACAACGCTGACTGAATTGAGCAGAACATATTGGACTTGGAAATGAAGAAATGTTGAACACCCACAACTTTAACTGAAGTTAATGCAATGCAAGAGAGGGAGAGAGAGAAGACTTTGAAACCAAGTCTGTAGTCTGATTGGTAGCAGTATGAAAACAAGAAAACTGCAGGTGGCTACATACAGTAGGACGATTACTGGCTAGTGCATTATCATTATGTGGAAGCCAGTCATAATCACAGACTATTATATATATTACACTTTGTTTCACCACAAAAAAATTGCATGCATCCTCTCAAAATCAGAACTTTTCTGCAGTTGTAATTCCATCAGTTCCAACAAGATCAACACCGTGGCTGAAATGCAGCCCCAAACCATGACAGAGTCTCCACTGTGTTACGCAGATGGCTGAAGACACTTGCTGTTGTACCTCTCTCCTGACCTCCTTCATATACAGTGTATTTATGACAATTTGAACCACAAATGCCATGTTTGGATTCATCACTCCATACGGCCTGTTGCCACTGATTTTTAGTCCAGTTCTTGTGTTATCTGGCATACCTCAGCATACCCTACTCTGTGTTTCCCTTCCTTAAGGATGGCTTCTTCTTTCCACTGAGACCGTTTCTGATGAAGGGCCAGATATAGGCCCCGTGTCAGGCCTATTTCTTAAGGGTGTGACTTTCAGATACAGTTAATCTGCTGTAGACAGTTTCTAAGGTCTGAACTTCTTCTTTTGTCCTCCACTTGATTTCCTCAATTTATTTTTACAGTTTTTGCAGTAGTAATAAAAACATCATCTTGCTAATGTTTGCTATATACAGAAAAAAAAAAGGATCACATAGCTTTTTCAAAGGACATATTTACACTGTCATCTCCTGTTTCAAAACTGTCTGTATGCTTGTGTGGAGCAGCTACTCTGACAGACGATATTAAATAACTTTGAATAGTGCAACATGACTAAAAACTATGATAGCTTGCTTCATTTGGAACTCTCCCAGCTCTCGGGTCCCTCAAAGGTCATCTCTGGGAAGTCAGCTAGCAGTTGATGTGATTCAGCTTGCCACAAAAATTTTGCAGCTTTCCAGCTGAGTTCCCCTTCGACAAATGTTTATTTAAAGTAAAAGTATTATCCCTTGTTCTCTTAGGTTAGAAATGCTGTAAACTGTAAAATGCATGTCCGGAGAGCACCTGATACGAGCAAACCATAATCTGTTAGGACACTTAGCAGAGTCCCCTAACCATAACACAACTTTTATGTGGTTACATTACCTCTCATGTATGAGATTCAATTAAGAGTGCAGCTCCTGTCACTGCGGCTTTCTTTCTTCTGAACTTTACATGGCGTCCTATGAGACTTTGACCTAATAGCCAGAGGGTGATTAGCTTAATGTGTTTCTCTTTGTGGGAGGGAACAATGATTTCTCAGAAGTCGCTTCAGAAATTGAGCAAAGATAAACATTTTCCTCTGCCTCAGAATGACGACAAGACTGTGATCATTTCACAAAGGCTTTTTTTTCCTGAGGTCTAAATGTAATTTTAGACATGGGTTGTGTTTATCTTTTTGTACTTTTGTCTTCATAAAACTGACAAATAACTAATTAACCTGATTAGGATCCAATCAATGAGTTTAGAAGTTGACAGACACAAGTTACCCTGGCTTCCCAAACTGCCACCTTCTAATAACACTGCTATTGTGCTGTGACGTGAAGAAACAGTGGGAATGTCATGCTGTCAGCAAGCAATACTACAGTGCACACCCACACACAGACACACACATACACAAACTTCCAGACCAGAATTAATGAGGTAAGAATGCCAGCTTAAGGCTCACTTGGGATAAATCCATGAATAGATGAAGCAAAGCTGAGGAAATTCAATCTGTTGTACTAACCTTTGCTGCTAAGGCTAACACAGGCTTCACACTCCTGCCTATTCGATTTGTGATCATTGGCCGTCGGACACTGTAGAATTTAGCTGATGCAGCTTCCATCCATCAAGTCCAGACTGGCAATGATGAAGGAGGGGGCAGCGAACAAACCAAAAAATTACCTAAAACAAATCTGAATGCCTTTAGACATGGCATAGTACAGCTGAGACCGGAAACACCACTCTAGATCACTTCATCTAATTGTAATTATGATATCAGAGTTTGAAGAGGGAGAGTTGCAAATAAGAAAAGAGAGAGGAAAAAGAGGAAGGAAAAAAGAGAAAATAACTCGCCTGCCTTTTATTTTTCAAGACAGCAATTCAAGCACACTTCAGGTCAGCTGCATAGCGAGGTCTTATGTAAGTGCCATGTTGTCAGAAGTCAACAAGTCCAACATCGATTTGCTCTTGCAAGAGTACAAGGAGTCAGCTGAGGAGTTTTAGACTACTGAAGTGAATCATAAAGTCACTTGGCTGCTCTGGGGATGTTGAAATTTTCACCCTTAAATGCACACAATCTAGACAAAAATAAATCAGTTAAATTGGGTTCCTGAAAAATGAGAACCAGAAGTTGTGTGAAAAGCTTCACAACCTTCTCTCTCAAATGACCAATGTCAGCGTTCAGTTTCACCCTGAATAGGAAGCAAACTTATTATTCTAACCACAATCTATTAAAAGAACTATACCAAAGAGCTCATTACATACGCCATCTCCTACATCCTGTCCATCACAAACTTCATCCTAAAACTGGATTTCCCCTGATATGATATGAAAGCCACAGAAACAATAGAGTTTTGTGCGGCAGATGAAACAAAGTAAATTAAAACCATGACATTTAAGTCTATAAGAAGCTTAACGCAATGTTGAAATGTTTACATGAGAAAGCTATCCTTTCTGGGACATTTTCCACAAACATCTGCCCACAGATGGGAGGAACAACTAAGCTTCCGCTTGATGCGTTCACATTCAGTGCACACGTACAGATTAGTGCAAACACAAGCACAGGTAAATGCTTGTGAAAAATGCCACTTGCACAGCCCACAACCCCTCCTTTGAATTTACACACCTTACAGTATCTCACGGTTTCTCATACCACGAGACACCCTCTCTACCAACACTCTGACAATGCAAGCATTACTGGTTAACAATGAGGATTTCACGGATCCCTACTCCACAGTGGAAACAAACGGCTACACAGCATCTCCCATATTCGGAAATCAATGGTCCTCTGGGTTCACTTCACCAATCACTTTCTTTTCGCCCTCCTTGCTGCTGCCCCTCCCTGCTGCTGGGAAAAAAATAAAGCCTGCGCCACCAAGCATGGCAACAGTTGCCTGGAGCTACAAAAGCTAAGAATAACTTGATTTTGGAGCAAAGGCTAGAAGAAAATCAAGAAACCTTTGTAGATCCAGTTAATGAGTCTCTACTCTCATGAGCACAGTTCACTTTAATGGGATGCAGTCCTTTCAATTTACATAATGATCCCTTCACAACAAAATTAATAACAATGGTGCAGGGAATCAATCACTTCTAATTATGATATCAGAAAGTAATTTGATCCCCCTCCCCCTTTATTTTATGTAAATATCATTATTTATGCGGGTGTTTTCTTTACAGATAAAAATTCTGACCTCATACAAAATCAGAGCACGTGTCTTGAATTAAAGCCTCTCAAGCTGTTTGTGTGTCATTCGGTATTGAAGACAAGTGGCACACAAGCGACAGACAAGCTCAGTGAAACCGCGGACTTAAACACAGCTGTCAAGAAGTCACTGTGTCCTGCAGTCAGTAAATACGGTGCACGGCCATGGCAACAGCTAAATGCCACAGCACAAGTGGAGCACATTTTACCCACTGGGACCTCACACGCAGATCTAACTAAATGTCAAAAGAATATTCAAATAAAATATCTCTGGGGAAATAAAGCAAACATCTGTGTCTGTTTAGTTTTTTTTATAGCTGTGTTGGAATGTGAGAAAATTGATTTGGGAAATTTCATCAGTGTTTTAGCTGATGATGAAATGAGATATTGTTGAGGTGAGATAATATGATTTTTGGAGAACACTCCATTGTGCTGAATGCACACTGTACTGCAGTGAAAAACATCAATCCTTCCTGTTGACCTTTAACCACCTGTTTCTTTCTCCGTCCTTGTTCCCCTTCCACAAGCTCTCATCCGGCATCTTTCTTGTCAGTTTATGCATGTTATGTATTCACATGGCTTTCTACTCAGTGGGATGCTCCATGTGACTGTAGATTGTGTCCCAGTGCACTGGTGTGAGGAGAGTAGGTGTACCTGGCTCTCCTTGTGTGTCTGCAGTACTATCATTAGGCAGCACCTTTCCAGGAGAACTCTCTCTTTCCCCCGCCTTCTTACCCCGTTCTCTTCTCCACTTTTCTATCATTTACTCACCCACCTGGGAGCGACAATTAGGGAGGCATTAGAGTGGTGAGCCAACCCTCTCTCCATGACCTCCCCCATGGGGGAAAAATGGAGAGAGGCGAGCTGAAAAACCGAAAGCACACGGCTGCAAACCCTTCCTCAAAGGCTCTAACCTCTAAAAAGACACCCAGATGAACAGAGTGAGAAGGTGGCTGAAAAAAGTGAGAAGAAGTCATGACTTTGTGGATGTCCAATTGTGGAAGGTGAGGAAGCCAAAGGATGAAATAAGTTACAGCAGTCCCAGTCAACCTGACCTTGCCCTGTCTGTGAGTACACCAGCTGCAGTAAATCTGACTGCAGCCTCACCAGCCAGGCTGGCGCTTGTTTAGTTTTTAGTCTTCTTTAGATCTTTTCTTGGACTGCAGTTTTGCCATGATGTTGAAAGAAAAGGAAAAAAACGATGGGATGGAAAGGAGACAAACCTTCCTTTGACTTTGTTCTTTATTGCTAGTTATTGTTTCAATTTATGCATGTGAAAGATTGCATTCATTGTTAGAATATTAACAATATTATGAAAAGATTATATATGGAGCACACTGGAAAAAATAGTTGTTTAAAATGCAGGATTTGCACCAGGGTACACAATATACAGATCCTACTATTCAGGGCATCACACAGTGTATCCCAGCACTGTATGATAATGGTAAATACACAAAAAAAACTTGTCTGATTATATATGCATATGCACTGCTCAACAAATCAAAGGAACACTTTTTAATTAGAGTTTAGCATCAAATCAGTTAAACTTCTGGGATAATGATCTGGTCAGTTAAGTAGCAGAGGGGGTTGTTAATCAGCTTCAGCTGCTTTGGTGTTAATGAAATTAACAACAGGCACACTAGAGGGGCAACAATGAGACCCCCCATCCACTGGTAGCATGTCACTACTGGTAGCATGAGGTGATATCTGGGCCCTACAGAGGCACAGAGGTTGCGCAAGTAGCCCAACTCCTCCAGGATGGCACATCAAGACGTACCATTGCCAGAGGGTTTGCTGTGTCTCCTAGCAAAGTCTCACGAGCATGGAGGGGATTCCCAGAGATAGGCAGTTACTCTAGGAGAGCTGGGCAGAGGGTCTTTAACCCATCAGCAGGACTGGTATCTGCTCCTTTGTGCAAGGCGGAACAGGATGGGCACTGAAAGATGACCTCCACAAAATGACCTCCAGCAGGTCACTGATGTGAATGTCTCTGACCAAACAATCAGAAGCAGACATCATGAGGGTGGCCTGAGGACCCAACGTCCTCTAGTGGTTATGCTGCCTATAACATCATTCATCACAACCGGTTTGGTGGTGGGTTAGTGATGGTCTGGGGGGCATGTCCATGGACGGACACACAGACCTCTGAAGGCTAGGCAACAGCACCCTGACTGCCATTAGGTATCGGGATGAAATCCTCAGATGCATTGTCAGACCTTACGCTGGTGCAGTGGGTCCTAGGTTCCTCCTGGTGCACGTCAATGCCTGACCTCATGTGGTGAGAGTATTTAGGCGGCTCCTGGAGGATTAAGGAATTGATACCACTGACTGGCCCCTGTGCTCGCCTGACCTGAATCCAATAGAACACCTCTGGGATATTATGTTTCAGTCCATGCAATGCTGCCAGGCTGCACCTCAGACTGTCCAGGTCTGGGAGGAGATCCCCCAGGACACCATCCATAATCTAATTAGGAGTATGCCCCTATGTTGTCAGGCATGCAAACAAGCACATGGGGCCCATACAAACGAGTACCATTTTAAGTTCATACAATTAAGTTTCAGTAAAATGGACTAGCCAGCTGCATCTTTTTTTTCACTTTGATTTCTAGGGTGTCTTTGAATTCAGGTCTCTGTAGGTTGATAATTTTCATTTCCATCAAAGGCTGTGGCATCCTTTCATTCCTAACCCAGACCACATCAGTATACATATCCAACATGATTTTTTTCCCATTGAGATCTGATGTTTTCAAAGCCTCCTTTAACTTTTTGAACAACGTATGTGACATTTTTTCTTCAGATTAAAGGTTGTACTGTACATACGTGCGTACTGTTTGCTACTGTTTCCCATTATTTTTCTGCTTAAAATAAAAGGCTCCTTTTTATAGTTGGAATTTCTTCCTTAATGAAATCAGATTTAATGAAATCAGCCATGGATCACACTGAATGACAAATTGTATCCTTTATTATTGCATGGTTTTGTGGACTGTGCATTTAGATATGTGTTGCAGCCAGCGAGCTACACAACCTATTTATAAACAATAATGGCCATGACTAATTGTTGCAATTAGCACTGAAGCTAAAGCTTAAAGAACTGAAAATGTAGTGCGGTGTGAGAACCTACTTACTATTCTACAACTGAATGTGGCCTCGGGGCTCATTTTCCTTCTCTGCACGGCTCACCCCTCTATTATTAGGGCAGAATCTGAGCAGCATCAAGAGATAATTTCAGCAGAAAGCTTTCCTTATCACCCTTTGCTTTTTCTATCACTGAGGAGGATATGACCCAGAGGGATCTTCCTCTACTGCTGTTTTAATTCTCCTCTGTGCTACAACTTTAGCACTGATTGATTTATGATATTAGTTCTTTAAGCTGTTATGCTATCAGTGATTTCATAACTCATCACATTTGCATATTATAATCAACTCCCAACCTTAAAAAGCATGCGTAAAACCCTGAGTAATCATATATGTGACTCAATACCCCCAAGTCTTTAATCAGCTGTGAGGCACATGTATTCATATACATAAACATGAGCACTTGCCTAGCCATGTGCACACATCCCACCATGCAGATTTCACATCCTTTCTAGCCAAAGAACTTGAATTTTCTTCTTCGATTTGGAAAACACTCAAATGCCCCCTGACTTTTGTGTTGACTGTGTTTGGGACTAAGAGTGGATAACGAAGACGCAAATCAGCAATAAAGAGGAATCTAAAGGCAAAGAGGAGGGAAAGCTGACAGCCAAAATGAAAAGGAAGATGATGGGGCCAAGAAATGAAGGACAGAGAGGAGAGGAGAGGAAAGGAGAGGAAGAGAGAAGTGTAAAAGAACATTGGAGAGTAGTTAGAGGAGTACAAGAGTGGGTACAGTAAAAGCTCTCCTTTGGTCGGCATCCTGCCAACTCCTGGACAGCGATGCAGCTCGCTGCTCTCCGCCTACCGACCGCCTCCTCATCTGAACGCTCACTGTGCATTAAGGGCTTCAATCAAATATTCATTCTCCAAAACCAGCACTTATATAACTGATACAACAAGTGCGTCTCCAAGCTGACCTGACTGAACAGAACAATGTGTTACGCCGAGCGAGGAGCAAACAATCATCCGTGCAGCAAACAAAGGGTCAGCAGTACAGGCCCACTCAGAACAGATGATATTCTTGTGCAGCAGCTAACAACCTTTGCCTGCAGAGTGCTCTGCTGCCGCTAATTAACAAATGGGTAATTTCAGAGGAAAAGCAAAGTGGAAAAGGAGGTGCCATTTATAAAGACGAAAAAACGGGTTGCTTTTAATAATTATGAGAGCAAAAGAGCCCTAAATAAATGATAAGGACACAGAGATTAGAGTTATTTGCTCTTATAGTAGAGGAAAATGTGTTTTCTGTTATGAACTCAAAATGTAGAAGCTAATGGACTGTGCGCCGATAACACTTAGAAAGCAAATTCTTAATACACTTACAACCATGTCAAACATTTCTTCTTTGCTACATTAGGAAATGTTTAATAATTAGAGCTCAAATTGGCCTATTTTTAAAAGAACAGACCAGACACAGTGGAATTAAGACCTTTTCCTGACTAAGTTTCAAGAAAAAATGTTGGAGTGCAAAGCCGTGGGGCAGCCAGGACAACATCGCAAGGCACTGAAGGTAGGTGGGGCCCAGTCAAAAGGGGGCCCTCCTTTACATTACACTGGGTGCTCATATTCACAGTAGGGTTGCAACGGTTCATTCAGTACCTCGAATAACTCGATTATAAAAAAATCCTTGACGCAAATGTTTTGCTTCAATGCTTCGTTTAATCCACAACTCCGCAGCACTCAGGTGTCACCATGTAAGCGAGTGTATTTCACCCACATTAGCGACTAAAAATAGACCTGCAATAGAAATGTATTTAGAACGCATGTGAATAAAACACATTACAACATTAAGTCCATGCAGCTCCAAGTTTTCTCAACAAAAAGACTGATAATACAAGAGCAGCAGTGATGATGATGCTGTCACAGAGTGGAGTCTGCGCACACAATGAAGCGCAAAGAGACGGAGCCGTTACGGTGGCGGCGAGCTCAGGTGCAGTCACAGAATATAAACCGGGTTATATTCTATAGGTGGAGTGAGAACAAACCTGCTTCCAGCATCCAAAACAGCAGCGTTTGTTCCTGTAATCACTGTAAAAACGTTTACTGGGAAAAAGCTGGCGGGAATCCTTCATCAAACAACAACAAGCTCCAATGTGAAGAAAAGCCATATTTGTAGCTGCTCCCATCCACCGCCATCTGTTTTACACAGCAAAAATCTACAGTAAAGATACAGAAGTTAAAACATGGCCACTGAATTATTATTATTAATATTAATTTTTAATATGTACACCCTCAGAACATCTGCTTTGCGCAGCAGGAAATGCTGCCTCACAGCACAGGACAAACTTCAGCTCTGAGAATGCTGATGTGCTCGCTTCTCTTCATTGCAGTTACCACATGCTCCTTTAAAGGCTTATAACCGCAAGTACTCTCTCATTCACTAGTGCGCGCTCACACACACACACACACACACACACACACACACACACACACACACACACACACACACACACACACACACACACACACACACACCAAATCTCCCTCATCCAGGAGATACAATATTGGTTTGCTTCCTTTTAATGTAACAAAGCCTTCCAAGAGGACAGAGTAAAGGCTATTTTATTTTATGCCTTAGTTTAGGTTGCATTACCTTATTTTGACATTACTGTACTTATAATTATTTATGCCTTTTTACATTTATGAATTGTTTTCCACATATGATTTTAGTATGGGACATAAGTACCATGAAAGGCTTTTTTTTTGACAGATGCAGTTAAACTATTAAAAACATTTCTAATTTCTAAAACTGAATTACAAGGGCTCCACTATATGTTTAAGTCATGGTTCTAGCTTATGAACCAAAGCCTAACCTTTATTATGCAGTATACATTTTCCTTAAGAATTGAATTTTAGCTGTGCAAATATTTACACAGTCATTTTGCACCCCACTGATTAAAATAGGCACCTTTTCTGAAAGGTTTTGATGGGGTATGCTGGGAAATATATTAATTATCCTTCCTGCCTTTGCTCCCTGTCATTTGTGCAAAGTGCCTGCATACCTGTTGGCGTCACCTATGCAACAATTTTTTTTTTTTTTTTTTGTGGAAAGTGTGTTAAACAATAGTTAGCCGTCCAGTGAGGACCTGTGGTTAATAGACTTCTCTCCTTTGTTCCATGCTTATAGACATTACAGTTGTGTTTATGTCACTTAAGCAAGATTAAATCTGTTTTGGACTTGTGGTAGCCTAGTTGAAGAAGATGGTGTGAGTTTACAGCTTAAATAAATGTGTCCATCCCCCCAACCTCTGACTGCAGGTGTTGTCCAGGGTGCTGATCAAAAGCTGGAATGATGCTACTGGCATTTTTTATTATTGCTTAATTAATTTACCGAGAACCTGTGTTTGCTCCAAAAGAAAAAAATATCTGCTCCGGGGCCAATCACAGAGCTGTTATACCTGTGCTGGAATGTAAGGTAATGTAAGGTAGTCCAATAGTGTATTGCAACTTGAGAAAGTACACTGTACAGAATTTGATCCAATCTGCCCAGTAACATCTGGAACATTTAGAAAAGCTGCACAATTACATCTTAAAAAGAGGAAGACCTGAATGCTCTCAACTGGCTTGAGAAGGGCTCAGTAGCGTCCACACTTTGAAGCTCACAGAGGACATTTCACCTCTCTGACAATATTGAACCAGGACTGATTCAATCTTATCACCATCCCAATAATTGCAATGAGAGCAGAACTCATCAAGGATTCAACTCTTTACAACTCAAGGGCCATTAAATGTTGTCGCCATGGTAACTAGCCTTATCAGCAAACACCACCGAATGCCGTTGTTTTGGGTTTTTTTTGTCAATTAACGTCGTCTTTTCAGGGATTTGACCTTTGACCTGTGCGGCGATGTCATCTCAGCAGAAAAACACTAATCCAGGACAGGAGAGGCCGGGCTGTACATGACAGCATGTAATTGACCAAATTATACTAAACACACTTTTCTCACCAGCTTCCTGCTAATAAAAAATCCCTAGTACAGTATGTTGCCATGATTCTTCTGGTTTCTGATCTTGGGCAATTTTGTTATTTATAGGTTATAACTAAGACATTAAAGTTGAACTGACTTGTCATCAGCAATGGCAGCTAATTTAGTGTCACAATATAACACATGAAGGTGTAAGAACAGAGAGTGCAAAGTCCTTATTATTAAAATAACTGTTTATGTTGACATTTTTAGTATAGAATTTCTTATTAAAAATCATGGAAGTAATATTGTGACACCCATACCCACCATAGCCACAGCTCTGATGCTTCCTGTGGGCCTTCTTCAAGGATAGTTGAGTTCGAAAATGAATCAAACCTCCACGCCTTTCACTGAAATGTTTACTGCATTTCTGAATTTTATGCTACATTAGAGTGTTTCAAGTCCCAACAGCAGACTTTAGCAGCTTGATGTGTTTTTCTTAGTTTCCTGTTTCAGACCTCAGTCTCTGGGAAGTGGATGAAATAGAGTGCCTACCATCAAGACTTTCATAACCTAGATGTTACTGTGTGGGGGAACGCCAAAGTCTCCCCTGTTAAGTGGTCAGTAATGGCAAAGTAATTCAATCCGAGTGGGTTTTTCTCTTTCCACTCAAAACTTCCGGTACAATCGCTTCTTGTTGTGTGGGTGAGCAGCTTTCCGGAAAACACACCAAGACATCTTAGTGACTCTGCCAACAAGCCAATAATGCAATGGCAATTAGAACACAATTATCTCTTCAATTGTTTTTTAATTGAATTGCGCTTAGAGGGCTGTGAGAATAAAGCATATAGACCTGATCTTAGTCTTTAGACGTAATGTGCATGGCGCTACTTGCTGAGGCAATGCGAAGATGCCAGGGTTAAAGTCTGAGTTTGTGTCTCGTTTAGATTAAGGCTGTGTAGGATGAGCTCCAAGGCATGAGAAGAGAAAGAAAGGGAAAATACAGACATTGAGAAAAAGCTCCAAGCTTAAGGAGAAACAGAAGCAACTGTGTTCTTGCACTCATGAAAGGTCATGATGACTCTTCTCTCGCTCTTATTTCTTCTGCATAAATCAGATATTCACACAATCACACAATTTCTTTTTGTCCATTACAGACTGCAGCAGTAATAGAAGAAACAGTCAGTTCATTTATATAAAGTGGCCCTATTATACTTTTCTTTATTTCCTGCTTATACGGTCACATTGGTGGATGCTGGTGGACATTAAACATGGCCAAAGTTGAAAATAATGAGGTAAGCCTATGTACAAGTTATTCCAGTGAGCCAGACTGCTTTAAATTTTTTTTTTTATTCAGACAGTTTTTTTCCTACTCTAGGATTGGTAGAGTATCAAAGAGAGGAAATATCCCCAATATGGTCATATCGGGCTGTGAGCACATTAGCCACATGCACCTGGTGTTCACACCGCCTGTTTACAAGGGGCAACCAATCAGAAGAAAGTTTGCTTAAATTAGGGGTCTCAAACTCCACGCCTCGAGGGCCGGTGTCCTGCAGGTTTTAGATGTGTCTCTGCTTCAACACACCTGAGTCAAATATAGAAGTCATTAGCAGGACTCTGGAGAACTTGACTGCATACTGAGGAGGTAATTCAGCCATTTGATTCAGGTGTGTTGGATCAGGGACACATCTAAAACCTGCAGGACACCGGCCCTTGATGCCTGGAGTTTGAGACCCCTGGCTTAAATGGAAGGTGGCCTTGAAGGGAGAAGAGTTGAAATTGATTGTTTAAGACAGATAAACTGAGGGTTGACACCAGACCCAGTGCAAGTTAAATAAGGCTTATTTTGAACTTTTAATCATGCAAAGCTGCTCTTGCAGATTTTAAGAATGGAAAAATAAGAAACCTTGAAAATTAGCAGTAGCCAAGTATCCAATTCCAAATAGTTTGTGCATTTAATACTTAAAATAGCATATATACAAGTTATGTAAAAAGTTGCTGTAGCTGTTGGAAGGGGAGCTGTTCCTAAACTTTGGTCTTTGCCAAAGTAGAAGTTTGGGTGCCCTCCATACTGTCACAAGATACTTTAAGAGTCCTGAGTTGATTAATGGGTATGAAAATAAGAAGAAAAGGGTTCTGCTTCACATATTTGTATTACTGTTCATTTCATTTGAATTATTTGCTATTTCAATAAAACTGCAGCTCTTGTGGGGTATTCCCAGCCTGCAGTGGTGCTGGAGCTGCTGGAGCTCAAATTGCTGAAAAAGAGAATCAAGTATCAGGTGTGATGAGTGTGAAACAGAGATGGTTGGTACCGAGGTAGCAAGGTCGTCCTTGTTTGCTTGCTAGCTCATAGAGACCAGGTCATATCTGGCTGTCATTAGAGGTTTATTGGATGGCAAAATGTCACTGCATCACTGACACTTCCAGCTCACTGAGGTGAAGCATTGTGCAAATCTAGAAGAAGTGGTCGGATGTCAAAACTGGTGCCAAGCAGTGCACTGCTGTGCAACTACAAAGCATATCTTCCACTGATGAGGTTCAGGGGATAACTGAGCTCCGGTCCACTGTGGCTTCTGCAGCTGGGGACAGTTTGTTCCTAGTTGTTGCACCTTCCACAGTAGGAGGCACAAAACTTTTTAATGACTGAAGTTGATGATAGCAAACCAGAGAGATTCCTGTATGATGTGATGAAATGCACAACAGCACCCAATTACACACTTCAACGGTTACTTGTCATTTATAAATGGCTCTCCGAATAAACAAACAAACAAATAACAAAAAAACCCCACTCATTAGGTCAGAGTGTTTCTTAGTCAGCTATACTGTCTTCTAGTCAAGTCTTTTTTAATTACAGCTTTTGCAGCATAAGAATGGCTTTTTGTGCATATTCAAAATTCATAAATAAAGCACTGGACTTATGTCCTGCATGCTCTTGCCTGCCAGTTTTCTGCAAGACACTGATGCATCACACACTGACATAAGTCAGATATACATATATACAGTTGCCACATCCCATTTAACTAGATTACCCCTCTGTCAAACACTTGGTGAACATGCAACACTGACTCGAAAAGGTTGAACAACAACTCTGCTTGTTAAATATGATCCAACCTTCTGCCTGCCAAACACAAACAAACACACACATACAGAGAAACCAAAGTGAGTGTCTTGTATAAATGTCACTAAGTTATGAATTATGGATGTCCTGTGCTGATATGTATAGGTGGAAAATCTTATGCAAGAGAACTGTGGTGTCATATCCAATGAAGGGGGAGAGTTCTTTAGAAAGTCTATATCTTTATTTTGGTTGATGCTTTACTGCAAGCACAAGTGTATCATATGTATGTGTATACTTCAGCTTGTGTGCTGGCACACTAAACACTGCACAACATGCATTTGGGTGACTTTGTTACGCTCCGTGCATATGTTAGGTGTCCCTTTACGTGAAAGCTCCGTAAAGTGATAGGTAGGCCGGATGCCAACAGCCATCCAATTATTTACTGTCATTGTTGTGTTTTCCAGGAGGGCACTCTGACAGTACACATAAAAGACATGATGAACTTGAAGACAGCACACTTCACTGACCCTGCCTGAGCAGCTGAGTGTAAAAAAAAAATGCCACGACATTTTTATTAACTGCTGAAAGTATCACCGATGATGAAAGAATGTAACTTCATAGAGCTTCTAATTTAACATGAACTGATTTGTAAGTCCATACATTACATTACAGAACAGTTACACCTGTCATGGGTCGGAGCGGGCCGTGTGGTTGGGAGTGTTTTCTGTCTTCCAGGTGGTCCGTTGGGGCAGGCAGCTGTTTCCTGCTGCTCATCAAGGTCGGGAGTATTGTTGCTCTGCTCTTTGCGGTAGTAACCAGACTACTCAAAGTAAAACTAGTTAAGGTTCGCTCTCTGGATATTCGTATTTGTACTTACCAGCTTTGCCTTCCTCCTGTTTAGTAATCCTCCCTGGTGTACCAGCCTTCGTTTCCCTGCTCTGGATTCCTTTCTACCCTACCTGTGAGCGGCAATTCCAGCCACCACCACTCCAGAACCCATCCACTCGGCCCTGCTCCCCTGCCTTCATCTGCTTCTGCCTGCCTGCCCCTCGGACCACCTCGCACCGACTCACTCGCCAGCCTCATCCCCGACCAGACCGTAAAACCTGAGTTCAGAGTAAGCCACCTTACCTTCCCCCCTGACCATCACCTTTTTTTAGTTAGTTAATTTCCTGCCTGACCCTGTTCGTTTTTGCTTTTCAGATTCTCCGTGCTCGCCAGAAAATTTCCACTCTCCCCTGTTTTCCCTGTTTGCATTTATTTTTGAAATAAAGACTGAACTGAACTGTTGCCTCTGCGTCTGGGTCCGTTTTCCGCGGGCCACCATGACAACACCAAGGAAATAACTAAGGTAATATCTAGCCAATAGCAGGACAATATTTTTATAATACATAATAAACAGCAATAATGACATTATCTTTGTGTTCTGGTGAGTTATAGGAGCCAAAGACGGTCATGCAGCTGTCATCAGAGGCTGCAATGCATATGCATGGGAGGTGATGCTACCTGGAGGGTGTGGCTGGAAAAGAAGATTTAGTCTTTAACCTAACATCCTGAGGTCTGGGCCTCTACAAACGCTACTCTTTATGTTTCATACAACACTTAGTTAATGGTTCTGCTGCAGGGCTCTTCTTGTTTAAAGGGAGTTCTTCATCCCCACCATTGCCAAGTGCTTGTTCATAGGGAATCAGCTGATTGTTGGGGTTTTTTCTTTAATACAGTAGCCCCTTCAGTTGACACAAATTTTAATACTTACTTTGAGTTTACTTTTGGATTTCTGGATACCAAATTTGTTTACTTAAAAGAAATAGTGCTTTATCTGAGCAGCAGCACTGCTCTGTGGACCTGTGGATGTGATTTCTTTGGACGTGAAGAGTTTTAAATGCTCGCTCGGCCACTACAAGCGGTTATCAGAAAAACATTAAATAACCACTACATAGAACTCTTATCATTATCAGCATTTTTCAAACTTGTATTGGCAACCACCCATGGCATGCCCCACCTCATGCCTATTTCCGCCTTGCATCCCACTAAAAAATAAAGTGGTTACAGCTAATGCATGGGATAGTTTTCATATGTGCAATGTTCCACATCTATTGAACTTAACGGGCTCTCTTCCAACAAGTGTATTTAGCTTTCTGACTCATGAACACACAAGAGACTGAGGATGGCCCTGTGTGGTAAGAAAGCTTTCCCCGGTAATGGCAGTGATATCTAAGAGCTTTTACCATCTCGTTTCCCATAAAAGACTTTATAGATGTTGTAGGATCTAACAATTAGTGGCTTCCTCCCACAGTTTAACATTAATGACCACAAAAGCCAGCTAATGTGAGTATTGTGATGCTAATGCTTGTTTTAATCTAATGCATGTCCTTAAAAGTGGACTGTTCAAAAACCCTAACAGGACAGCTCTATCTACATTTTCAGTCATTTTCTTATTATTCCCAATTAAAAAGTACACATCTATTTAGCTCTATCTTCTCTTTCCCTTATGGATAAATAGTACACAGTTAGGTCCATAATTTGTTGGACAGACACAGTTTTTGTAGTTTTGTCTGTGTACACCACCACAGTGGATTTTAAATCAAACAATCAACATGTGATTGAAGTGCAGATTTTTAGCCTCAGTTTTACAAAAATTTAGCTTTAACTGTTTAGGAATTAAAGCCATTTTTATAAATAGCCCCCATTTTCAGAGCCTAAAAATTAATTAAGCAGTTGGCTGACAAGCAGTTTTCATGGCCAGGCGAAGTCTGTTCCCTTCTTGTTTCATGACAAATGAAGAGGAGATAATATCTGAAGGTGATTCAAAGTGCTGGCTGAAAAACCAAATACACTGAGGATTGGCCAAATCAACAATCTGGTACATTTTTAACAAGAGTAAGCTCAGCAATACGAAAGGTCTGAAAGGCCACATAAGACAAAATGTATGAGGAGAACAACTTTACAATCTCTAACCACATTAAAAACAGTCTTGAGGAGGCAGGTGTATCACTGTCAAAGCCTACACTCAAGAAATGCCTTCAGTATTAAACATGCAGAGGGTTTGCAGCAAGGTACAAATCACTGCTTATGCTCAAGAACAGGTAGATGTACCAGAATGATGGGAAGAGATACAGGGAGAGAACCAGCTCATGATCTGAAGCACACCACGATATATGTCAAACATGGTGGAGGCAATGTCATAGTATGGGTATGTATGGCTGTCAGTGGAACTGGGTCACTGCTGTTTATTGATTATACTGTAAGTATTATTTTCAGTTATTAAATACAAAATTGAAGACAGACAGACCCACAAACCAGCAGCAACTGAATGTGGCTGCAGTAAAGGCCTCACATCATCTTAAGGGAGGAAACATATGATTTAGTGATGTCTGTGATTTCTAGACTTCAGGCAGTCATTGACTGAGTGTTGAGTATTGAAAATAGGGTTAGTTTGTCCACTTACTTCTGAGCCTGTGAAAATCAGGGGCTATGTATAAAAATGTCTGTAATTCCTAAACAGTTAATGCAAATTTTAGGGAAAACTTTAAGATTTAAAATCCACATTCAAAATCGACTGCGATGGCGTACAGTGAAAACTGCAACAAAGTATGGACCTAAATGCACAAATTACTCTAAAATAAGTAGTAACAGTAACATCTAAGATAAAATGCATTAAAATGCAGCATGCCAAAAACACCAGGGAACAATGCTACACTGGACAGTATGGTGACAAGTATATGCAATATGAAGTTCTACCATAAAAGCAAATCAATACATATGATACGTGATTTATGAATGCAGGCAGTTACAGGGAGTGTGCCAGACTCCACGCCTGCTGCATGGGTTTGGATAAAGTAGAGCTATGAATCATCTTCACATGGCAAAAGCCATGAATAAATCGCAGCTGGCTTGCACTGAGTAATGTGCTGGTGGTGGCTACTAGACTGGATCTGCAAATTGCCAGAGCGATGGACATTATGATGATGGCTTTCTTCTCTAACTTGCCAAAATGAATCTCATCAGAGAACACAGACAAACTCTCTGTCTCAGTTAACATAACCTTTCATGCAGTGCCACACCTCCTGTACTGTGCGCTGAATGGGCTGGTGCATCCTATATGTCACACCATGACCAGATGACGCAAAAAGGAAAGTCATCAAGTCCTTCACAAAAAAAAAACCTTCACACACACAAACGCACATCTGTGCTCAGTGTCCGTCCCATTCTGATAAGCATCGTCAGAGATAATGGTCTTGTTAATGAAGTGAGACCTGCTTGAGACCAGCGGCTGATGCAGCTGATGGTTATCAGTGGGTGGAGCTGTCAGTGGTGCAGTAATAAAGTGAATATTTCCTCAGACACACTGTTAGGTCAGGGATGTGCCTCACTGTACTAACACGTTATCTCTTCAATCAGTGATATCTTGATTGTGTGTCTGCCTGTGTGGTGTTATAATTGTGTATGACAACAATCTAATGAACATATGGAGCACGTTCCGTGTTTGCACGTGAACATCTATAAAAAGCTCATCCCACACTGCTTCCTGCAGTCAGCAATGTCAACAAGAGCTTAATGATGGCTTTCATGTAAAGTCCAGCAAATTACAACATGCAACTGTGACAGAAGATCCCTGCAGGGCTTCTTGACCATTCGTAAGCCTACCTGATACATATCACACATCCCATCACTGGGAAACAGTGTCTCTCTTTTATTAGCCAGCAACTTGGTGGTATGTGAGTGCGTGGAAAGTTCTATAATGTGTTGGTTATTTCAAGCTCCACATTGATCCTTGTTATATCTCTTCACCTGTTGTTCACTGACAGAATTGCTAATAGCGCTGGACTGAAGAAACTGTTTACGGGCTTTTGTGATAAAAGAGTCCATCCGTGCTTTCATTAAAACCAGGCTGGTCCCAAAAATTCTGCTCACGTTCTTTTATCCAGCGATGAAACCCTTCAGGTGCGTCAGAGTGTCATAGAAGCAGCTCGCGTTAAATTAGACCAAGGCTAATGTCACCCCAATCTCAACAGGCTGGCTAATTACTGTCATCCCTTCATCCCCCGGAGATGGGAGGTCACAGAGAGGTTGGGAGAGGCAGTCAGTTTAACTCCTCCAAAGAAGGTTCTTCCACAAAAGAGTTGATGTCTTTGGGAAGAGGAAGATCGTGACAATTGTAATAATTTGTATTTGGACATGAGGCCACAGTGTTACTACAGAGTTGAATTACGCAGGTAAATTATACAGATAATTCCTATCTATCTATCCTTCTCAAGGTGACTGACAGCTGTCTGCTCGCACCCACTCCTAATTCCCATTGATCACGAATGTTTCCGGCATTATGCCCATTATGTGTCATCCAAAGAGAGGCAGTGACACAAATCATTCACCACATGCTCGACTGTTTCTGTCAGATAGAACAAGCATGGAGAATTGAATGAGAAGATATGGAAAATGGGGAGAGGAGAGGGATGACGTGAAGACAGGAATAGATGGAGGAAAAGAAGGAGATCTGCACACCCGCATAAAGGCCCCATTAATCAAAGGGCTGTCCTGCACGCCTCGTGACAAATGAAACAGAATAATGGTTTCCGTGACGAGGAAAATATGGGATAGAATGGCCCTCACATTGCAACGATTCCCACACCCTTCCTCTATATCCGGATATCAAATTAATACCAGCCTACTGAGAGCCTGCATGACTGTTTGCCACACCAGCCTGGATTAAGCAAGTGCTTCAAACGCATGACAGAATTTATTAATTCATTTACCACTACCCCCCCCCCCCCCCCCCCCCCCCCCTTCACTTTTCAGCCTCCATTGACGTCTGCATTACTCCCCAAATGCAGGTAAATTAGCGAGCATACTGATGATAACAAATTGCTCATCACCTCAACTTTTCCAGAGAGGGCTGTGACATGAAACTATTACAGCAAAGAGGCAGGCTGTACTCCATTTCATTGCAATTCACTGAGTTGTGAGAGGTCTCACGAGATACACAGTGGATCTCAGCATTAATGATGTTATGGCCTTGGGCTAGAAACAAACAAAAAAAAATCTACACCAAAGTAAGGATCACTTTGAAACGCTGCAAGTCTGAATCTGAGGAAGACACAACAGCACGTAAAGACCAGCCAGCTGATGATTTATATAACCTTTAAGCCTTAACGTGAAGGGTAAAAATGAAAAGTGTATTTTCTGATCTCATTCAATCATATTATTTTAAACAATGTTTTGACATTTAAGTCACGTCTCAACTCGAGCCACATACTCAAGCCAGTTGTATACAATTCAAACAGAGGCAGGCAGTAACGCACTGATTTGCAAAATGTTGCCGTCTTTGTTTTGTTTTTTCAGTAATGACTACTGCAAGGTATTACTCTCTGATGCTGAAATTACATTTATTAATCCCAGTAATGCAAACATTCTTTAACAGTTTGGGGGCTTTCTTATCAGCAGTTTAAGGCAGTTTGTTATTAATTCGGTCTTTCCGTGTTCACCGGAGAGACGGTCCAGTATTTGTAGCTTGAGGCTAGAGCTGTGTGTGCAGCGCAGTTAGCTTCTACTGTAAGAGGAAAAACTAAACAAAAAGTGAACTTACACACACACACACACACACACACACACACACACACACACACACACACATACACACACACACACACACACACACATATATATACACACACACACACACACACACACACACACACACACACAATAACTTTGTAGGTAACACTTTGTAAAAAGCATACAAATCACAGTAATGCATGTCTTTTGATGACTTAATGAATGAACGCAGGGTGAATCACAATCACTTGTGACCACCCTGAGGAACTAATTAAGTCACTATCACTTTATATTACTGTTCACACTTGATAGATCATCAGTTAAGGGATGCTAATTCCCAGTTAGTTCATACATGAAGTGATACGGAACCAAATTCGCTGAATTACAGTTGCATAACGTGTTATCTCAGACCCATGTATTTGCTCAGTGCCTATTCTCTAATCAAACTAGTCATCAGAAGCAAGCACTTAGCAAATGAAAAAACAAAACAAAACAAATTTTGTTTTCCTAAAATTCAGCCAACACGGACCATTTGATCAGAAAGGACTATGAGCTAGAGAGCTGGCTACATTAAAGAGAGCTGCATTTGGATCCTAAAAAAAGAAAAATGCAAATTCTGGGAGCAAGAACTAGTATATTATTTAATAACAAGGGTAAGTTGCATAGAGATGGGAGGTGTCACTCAGCAGGCAAAGCTATGAATTATGTTTAATCATTTATTTGTTTTTGTGTATTGCTTTACAGATTTAAAGCAAAATAAAAATAAAGGACAAATATTCATAGTACCCAATGTGACTGACAGAATACCGATGCTGATTTTTTTTTTTTTCTGATACCATAATTAAATTCACATACATTACACTTCCCTCTTCTTCCTGCATGTGCTGAAACTATATGCAGAGGACCAGTTCATCCACACTGCACAAAGAATAACAAATTTTGCAGACTTTCCTCACCCCATACCATATCCAGCTGCACAGCACCCCATCAAACCCCTGCATTTGTTCATAATTGATGGTCTGCAGCATTTGTGGGACTTGAAGAGGAGGATACAATACAGAGTTATTGCTTGCTTAAAGCATGAGGATGAAACACTCACTGTGTTTGGATTAGTGCTTTAAAAAGGGCTAACACCACAGAGAGGTGAGAAGAGAAACAGTTTCACATTGAATTTTGTATTGGATGAGGAAATAAGAGATATTACTGCAGCCTCACACATGGTTCTCAGCTCGAGGTTCTGCCCTTCGTCTGAGGGTTTCAGATGAGATGGATATTATGAGGTTTGATGAGGTGAAGGGGCCCTTGTGGCACTGTTAGCCTTGGTGTACAAACATAAAAGAGAAATATCAAGTATGTATTTATACATGGAGTATGATTATATGATATGTTTCCAGTATGTATCTATCACAATAACTCTGTGGAGCATATTGTGGGTGCATTCATGTTTCTGCATGGAGATGTGGGTGTACATACTGTATATCTATGCACATCTGTGTGTGTGTGTGTGTGTGTGTGTGCGTGTGTGTATTTGTTCTGGGGATGCAATATAGCTACTGTTCTCTGCAAAGTAAATACAAAAGACGGGAATAATCCGAGAGAGATTGCTTTTGAAACCACCAGCGCCATCTCACTGAAAACAGGTTTATTCTCTCAGTCAGGTGGAGTGTAAAGAAAAGAAAAGCTCCCTTTTCATATTCTCTTCTGTTGTTCTTCGGTTATCTCAACAGACTCAAAAAAAGAAGGAGAGAGTGTGAAACTAAGCCAATGATGAGCCACAATGATGTTGCAAATGTCACCAAGTAAACAGTGTGGACATCCACACAGATTCACTCTGAGTGCTTTCTTGCACTCCCACAGAAGTCCATTAGCTTGTCATTCGCTTTCTTTATAGTCATTCAGCTTTTGCACATGGCCCGTGGCACTGTGGAGCAGCATGATCCACATGAATAACAATATCTGATTATCCAGACAGCAGCCAAGTGACTCAGCTGTCTCTACTGTATTCTATCATCTCATCTCTTCCTTCTATTTCCTTCTGTCATTCTCTTGCATCTCTGTTCAGCTGCCTTTCTTTTCCTTCCTTCTTCCATTTATCTTTCTGCTTTATTAATCTCCTAGGTTATGGTCCATGTTGTTCATTTCGCATCCTGCCTTCTTTTCACTCCCTGCCTCTTCTTTGTGTGTGTGTGTGTGTGTGTGTGTGTGTGTGTGTGTGTGTGTGTGTGTGTGTGTGTGTGTGTGTGTGTGTGTGTGTGTGTGTGTGTGTGTGTGTGTGTATGTACATTCTTTTATGATGCGGAACGGCTAACTTTGCCAAAGGCCATGTCGGCTTGCTGTTGTGTAGGCAGAATCACAGAAGGATGAGGGGGAGTCTGCCACATTCACAGGACAGGTAGAGCACAGTGAAGTTAGTCCTGCTGTCGAGACAGAAATAAAGCCTGGGACAGTATTCCCACAGGGACCCCCTTGTCTGTTTCCACCTTAGAATACACCTCCAACTGGATATATTTAGACCAAACGGTCTTCTTCATATTTCGCCTGATATTTCTGCCTTAAACTGAATGACTAAAGAAGCAAACTAAGCCAAAATGCCACAAAAACACAAGCCTGTAAAAAAGTTAAATAAGAAAAGAAAAAAAAAGACATGAAGCTTATCAGCTTTTCTCAAAATCAGTATCTTTACTAATCTAAAAATTTCAAACCATACAAGAAGCTGGACGTGTGCAGCCTGTGCAGCTCGTTTTGGCTTCTCTTCATCATTACTTCCTCTCATATTTAAATGTTTGCATTTAAACAAATCAAAATGCACACATTGCTTTGATTTATAGACACCTTCTTAATGTACAGAAGCTATCTAGGTTGAGAAAAACGCTGCACTTTGCCAGCGAAAAGTTGCACAGCTTGTACACATACACCAATACTGGAGCTACTAAAAAAATACTGCTGTTGGTAGAGTGGGCTTGTACTACTATGAAAACAACAATGGAGACTAAGAATACTTACTGTATAATGGCTATTGATGAAAAATGATGACCAATAGTTTCAAATTCATTATTTGTGAAATCAATATTTCAAAAGCAAACAAAGAAGAGCAACATGGATTTACTGCCAAGTTAGCAAATCAGTGAAGGCAGCTTCTGGTGGTCTACAATTGTTATGACAGAAATGGAAATGAGCAAAACGCCCACTTTTTTCTCCTGACCATCAGTCACAAAGGCTGAAAGGGCAGCCAACACTGCAGTCATGCTTTCTAAAATGCAGTGGCCTTTGATAAGGAAATAAGCGCCGCAGAACTCCAAAGAGCTGTCCCAGTCAGCTTGTTTCACATCTGGGCAAAGTGCACCTGAACAGTAAAGCTGGGCGAAACCAAGCCAACTCATCAAAAGAACTCTGTCCTTTATTTTGCCTTTCACTGCCACTCTTCCTTCTTTAGTCCCTCCCTCACTATTTTCAAAGGACTAACTTTTCTCTCTTTTCCTGTTTTCCACTATGAAGCATTTTTTTCCCCTGATGAAATACACCCCCCCCCCTTCCCACTCAAATACTGTCAAGAAGAAACATTTTATCAGCATAAACGCAAGGACAGATAATCCCCCTACCCTTTCAGAGCAAGTCCACATTCTGTCCATTTCTCCCTCAATGCTTGCTTGCCCATGAGCCTCTTTGTGTCTTTCATTTCACCTCCTCTGAAGCAGGAGACCTGTTGACCTGAAGCATAAAGCTTTAACTGTGGTGATGGAGCGCTGCCCTGTGATGACAGCGGCCACAGGAATCACTGGTGCAGCAGGGCCACTGGGTTATTAGCAAATGAGGAGATGCAGCAGCGCTGATCGGGAACAGACACAGAGATGCAGGTGTGAGGAGACTCCTACAGGACACTTACTTAGAAACCATTAGAGCAGTTAACAACAGGCTGAGTCAGGACATATATAATTAATGTAGGCACAATAACTTAGCTATCCTGCTGTACCAAATCTTGTGCTCCAGTTCTGTGGCTTGGGGCTTTGTTTGATAATTACCCTGTTAATGAGAGTGAGAGGGGGGAGCAGATCACATCAGAGCAGATAACAGGGGTTAAGTGAATTCTAAAGACCAAAATGTCCTTTCGTATTCTTCTGACGCACTAATTACAACTCCACAGACCCATATCCTAATCTCTGTTGCTGTTGCTCTCTGCAACAAAAAAGATTACAATCATGAGAATTAGGATCTATCTTGAGGTATCAAATGCCACAGAAGAACAGATTCAAGGGATTATGTCACTGAAAATTTGAAAAATGATATGAAAGACATGCAATGCCTTCTATTGTGAAGGATAGTTGGACCTGTTGTCAGCAACTACTGTCACTCATGGATCAAGACCAGCTGGCTGATATCATCATGCCATTCCTGTGGAAAAAGCCACCCTTAATAAAAAGGAACAAGGTGACGAGACTAGTAGGTTAAACAACATAGTTCTGTAGCATAAACCACGACAGGCTCTTCCCCCTTTGTTTTCCCCTAGCTTACTTTTCATAGGAGACTCAAAAAAGAACAGATGGAAATCAATCTGGGTAAAAACAGACAGCAGGTGCTCTGGCTCTGTGGAAAGGCTGGGGATTGATCGGGGGAGAAGTGGAGGAAAGACCGTGGGCACAAACCAAGGCCTGGGCCAGTGGCCAGAAAGCACGCAGCTGCACAATTGCCACTGTCCTGGCCAGAGCTGTGGCGAGGCGCCTCCATCTTGTGCTCGGCGTGTCTAACGCGCTTGATCTGCCAAGTGCTCCTTTTAATTAACTACTCCATACAGCTGCGTAATTACTCCTCTAACCTCCCCTAATCAGTCGCTTGCTGGTGCATGCCATATTTTTCTGCCCCTGTTCATTGTTCATTACCTGGCTGTTGCTCATACCCAACACAAAACCGGCAGACGATACAAGGTTGACTGTTTTGCACAATGGGCAGCGCAGGCTGAGCGAATGTCAGCGCTACTTTGGCACAAACCTGATACGCAAGGAGAACAAAGACCGACACAATTGCAAGAGTTATTGTGTGAGTGGGTTACAAGCTGCACGCTGCGTTCCCCAGTAGCTTCTGTTTGGATGTATTCACCAGCTTGTGCGTGTTTTGTCTCTATAATCATGCAGCTGTATCGCAGTAAGGAAAGAGACATAATTGCATGCTTTCTTTTACATTCAGCCCAATCCAGTGGGAAGTGTGAAAGTATCCACTGTTGTCTTGGTTACATCTTCCTCCTTGTCTTTTCTGTCTCTATAAATAACTCTAAGGGGTATGAACTCAAAGGAAGCCCCCAGTGATATGAGTCAACAGTTGGAACACAGAGTTAGGCACCAAGTAGCAAAAAAAAAAAAAAAATCAAAATGTTTTAAAAATCACATTGGAAACAAGGAAAATTGAATGCTGCCATATAATCTGTATTAGGATTAGGAAGTGAGGTGGGACACGGGAGATTAACTTGAACCACACAATCTGTCACTATATCAATAATCAGGCCACGTTAATGAACATTACACTCGTGTGTATCAGCGAACACGTACACAAAGCAACACAACACAATGGCATGTGATTCCCATGCTTGTGGTAGCATGACCTTCCCTTAAGCCTGTGTAAGAGCAATCTGACACTGGAACAGAGCCGATACGGATTCCAGTGTGTTGCTGCTGATCCGGGCTGGCAGGTAGGATTTAGCACAGAATTTTAACTGCATTTTGTATTTAGTTACTCTGTTTTTAGTGGAGGTGTTGATGGCCGCATGTGTCGGACAGAAACCGCACCTGTTTTCTGTGAAACATATAGAATGCTATCACAGTTCTATGCAGTGTGCGGGTCAGGATGCAGTACATTTTCAAGGTGACACACAGAAACGAGTGGGCACAGAGGCCTTGCTCATTCGCTGATTTGCTTTTTCAAGATTTCTGAAAATTTAGACACATTTTTAAAGCAAAGTTGGCACAATTGATAACTGTGCCCCAATTCCAGTGATATTTTTGTTACAATTCCTCGTCTTCTGTAAACTTCAATCAAATATAAAAAACAAAACAAAACACTAAACTGCTGGCAGAAAACTATGTGTATGTCTCAGTGTGTAATCTAGGTCTTCACTGCAGGTGAAACTCCACCCCTGTGCAGAACAGTGAAAGCGTGTCTCACTCAGGTATTACTCCTGATATCTATTGCAGAGTCTGTTGACTCACAAGCATGTAGGAAACCATCTTACATGTTCTTCTCCCACAGTGTCACATGTAAAAGCAGCATGCAAAGCACTGGTAAAGCACACCTAACCCACAAGCGGTGGCTGTGTCATACCGGCTGCTCCCATCCTTCCCTCTGAGAGCTGTAACTGCCTGTCTGGGATGGGTGGGTGATGTCACTGATGCTTTCCGGTGCACTGCTCTTGTAATGGAGTCAATTTAGCTTCATACTGAGCCATTTCTGTCCAGCCCTACCCCATGAAGGACACATTAGTCCCCCCCCCCACCTCAACATCCATTCTTCAATCTCTTTTCTTCATCCCATCTCTCTATTTCACTTCCTGCTGCTCTCTCTCTCTACATACACTCCTCTACTCCTTTATAGCCTGCATGTCCACATTTCCATTTTGTATTTCATGCTACAGTTCATCAGCTTGTTGCACCCCACCCCACTTTTTCTGCACTCCAATAAATACGCTCCACCCATCAGTGATATGGCCCTGCTTGAGAATATAAACATAATTACATTAAAGTCGAATGGAAAGTGCAGCAGAAAGTCTTGATTAAATACAAATCAGTGGCACTCTGAGTAGTGACAGGACTCATTGAAATGTGTAGACCACACTCACACAGAGAAAGATGCTCACACACATATCCCCCATAGTCTGTAAGTGGATTTTGGAATAAAATAAACATCACTCTCCCCGGGTTGTTCAGCTTCTTGGAAGCAGTTGTGTGGGAGTGTGTTGTGTTTAAACACCCCACTATCTGAGTCAAGCACTCCCGCTGCTTCCTTTGAAGCTGCTTCAACTTTCTGAACAAGCACACACAAAAACTTTGCTTTAACCAGAAGCACAATGAAAAGTTGCTCTCCATCACTTTCAAAGTCAGTTATGGCCGTTCCCTCTTCACCGTCTCGCCACCTTCTAGTATCTCCAAAAGTATGCAGTATTTTCCTCTAGCTCAGCTCGAGCCATCAGCTTATTAATACATACTTACTCCAACCTCTAGCTCCATCCCTTGAATCTCTGCCTGCTGCATGACTGCACAAAAGAGGGATTAAGTTATCAGGATGATAAAGTGATATTCATACACTTCTGTAGCTGCGCTAAATTTGACTTGTTGCAGTGGAGAACTTTAAATAGCCCACTCTATGTTTATGCCAGATTAGTACTGACGCACGCACGGCTCACTTGCTAATTTGCCTAATTTGCCTTGTGAGGTGGCATCAGATTAGGTGGTGTGATGACTTGCACTACTGCCACGGAGGGTGTGCCATTTAGAGTCTTCCCAGAGGATACACACAGAAAAAAAAAAGGACACATTTTAAAAATATATATTTTAGGCACAGATTGTGTTCAGCTGCAGGAAGTTAGAATACATAAAATGGCATACAATTTGGGCTGACATGTTTTATGCGGTGTCCTTCACGAGGGAGAGGTAAAACACAGGGCTGATTTCTCTGCTGGATAAAAGAACAAGAGATAGGGTGTAGGCAAGAGGGTGGATGCCAGAAACAGTGATTGTCATCAGGGGGAAAAAAGAAACTCAGATAAAGTAATCGGTTAGAAAGAGGTGAAAATGTGAATGGTTGGTTAAAAACAACATCAAGCACAAACATCACAGTAAGAGACTCACATCAGTGAGGCAGTGAGAGTTGGTCAGGTGAAAAAGTGTACATACAAAGAAGGAGAGACCTCTATGATGGGATATTCATGTCGACTCATTCCACTGAGCAGCAGAACATGTGCTCTGCAAAAAAGTGCTACACTTCAATGCACAGGCTGAACACACAGGGTCATTAAACATTTACCTCATTTTCCAGTGGCCGACAAAGGGGGAAGTCACCAGCAGCGTTGCCAAATATAACATTATTTCATTTGACAGCAATATTGATGAAACTTTCAGATTGAGCCAAACATCAAATAAACTGAGTTAGGAAATTATTTAGGAGCTATTGATTTTCAGGATTGTGTTTTTCTTCTATGTTCAGTCTAACTATGTGGCCTCACTCTGACCGCTGTGTGAGGCAGTCCGGCTCCTGCTGAAAGCAGCAGTAGAGGAGAGGAGTCCTGAAGTTATCAGTAACATCTCATGAATAGGAGATACCCTCCTGTTATGGGCACGGAGTCACAACCTTAACCACAGTGCCGTCCCTGTGAAGCTGTGTCGACTACACTTCTTCATAATAGGCTTTTATCCCTCCAACTGCTGCAGTTTGTTACTCTGACACAGTGCAGCTCACCTGCTCCATACTACTCCCCATTTATGTCTGCTAGCACTTTGTTGCAATTCAAGTCAATGTCATGTCTATCAATATTTTATATCAAAGTACATCCTCCTTACTAAGTCCTTTAGAATAGGACTTCAATGGTGCTGCCAGACACAAATGAATGATTTCTCAAAGCACAAAGCAGATATCTCTGGCTAATAAGACTGGAGACTTCGTGATTACACTATTCAAGTTCAGAGAAAAAAAAAACTGTCTCAGCAGAACGGTAGCTCATCCAGAGTCCATGTTAAAGAACAAAGGAGCTGACGGGAAATTTGTTTGACATTTACTGGTGAAATGGTATTTAATGTGTTCTTATGAACGGAGCTCACAGTTTCTGCAGAACGCACGAATTACTATGTGCTTTGAATGATGCGGTCCATGCACTCCTACACAGTCAGGCATGCATGCATATGCACTATATGCACATGCAAGCGCTGTGCACTAATGTAATCTGCAGGCTATGTACACTGTGTCGTTCAGCACAAGCCCCAGTGGGGAGCAATAGGAATGCTCTTATACTGTGCATCGTCTATTACTGCGGGTAAGCGAGGTACGTCTTCTGAATACAGGCAGAAATGTGAGCACAGGTGCATGGAAATACATCGTAATAAAAACATAAAAAGAAATCGACCTGAATGCATTAATATATTTTTAAATGTGACTGCACGTTTGATGTCTGAAGAACTTATGACAATAATGCAAAAGATCCATAGTTTCTTCAACAGTGAACCACAGAATGCATATAGAGGTCAAAGCAAGTAAGACATGATGAAGTATACTTAGGACTTGGCAAATCAGGCAACCCAAAACACTTATACAATTATTTTTAATTATTTTAAACTTTGTTCAATTTGCTGAAAATTAACATGTCTACTGTATTAGTAATTTCACCTCTATCCAAGAAGCAACATTAAAGTCAATTTAGGACACGTGTTGAATTTTCCATTCCCACCAAAAGTAAACATTCATGTGTCATATATATAAGTCTAAAGAGACTTATATTATTCCATCCATCCATCCATGCTCAAGCTTATCCCAGCTGTCACTGGGTGAGAGGTGGGGTATACCCTGGACAGGCTGTTGGTCTATCACAGCGCTAATACAGAGAGACAGGCAACCGTCCAAGCTCACATTCACACCTACGGCCAATTTAGAATCACCAGTTAACCAAACCTGTATGTCTTTAGACTGTGGGAGGAAGAGAACACACGCAGGCCCACTCAAACCTCCACTATACAATATATATTATACAGTATTTACTTACATTTACTTACATCAGTGTTTACCCACATCGAGCACAAAGTGCCCCTTGCATGAATAAATCATAAAATGAGACGTGCAAGTCTTATGAGATATGCAAAATATGTAATATTATGCATACAGATAAGCTCTATTTTAGTTTTCCAGCAGTTACTATAACACCAAACTGATGAGTTGCAGAGTGCGAAAAAGTTGTGCAAAATGAACGATCAAAGCTGAATGATATTTGTTTGTGGGGTTTGTCACTACAAATGACACCTTTCACATTATACACAATCATCTGACCCACTGTTAAAACAATAATCCTAATTAGGGTAGTTTTAAACCTAATCAAAACCACTTCCTACTTTAAGTCTACCTCTAACCTCTGCCCTCTCTGATTTTTGTATAGCCCAGAGACAGATCAGATTAGACTGTGAACCTCAGCAACCCACAGCATCCCTATGCGACTCCAGCCCTACCTCGTTAAGCCATTAAGCCAGGCCACACAGACAGTCATTTCAATGAGCCCACCTATGGCTTATTTAGACTTAATTAGATTTATGTTAGTGATACTAATTGATTTCTTGCCATCGTGAGGATGTGATGTGGGATGTGGCAGCTGATACTATGTAACAGGGCCTTTAATTTCTGTCCTTAGTCTTTGCTGTGTCGTCACAGAGGATTAGGGCATCAGCACATCAGGTTGGTGGTGCGTCTGCTCGTCAGACAGACAGACAGGAGGCTGGATTTATACCTCTCCACACCAGACGTAATCCTTGCAAAAACACAGACTTGGACTTTCAATTAGGAAAGAGTAATTTGTGGAATTTTTTTTTTTTGTGTGTGTTCACTAAGACAAATTACACCACTATGATTAAATCAAGCTTCCCTCTCCCCAGCCACCTCCTCCAGCTCATCCGGAGGGACCCCAAGGCGTTCCCAGGCCAGCCGAGATACACAATCTCTCCAGCGTGTCCTGGGTCTACCACGGGGCCTCCTCCCGGTGGGACATGCCCGGAACACCTCACCCAGGAGGCGGCCAGGAGGCATCCTAATCAGATGCCCGAGCCACCTCAACTGGCTCCTTTCGATGTGGAGGAGCAGCGGCTCTACTCTGAGCCCCTCCCGGATGGCCGCACTCCTCACCTTATCTCTAAGGGAGAGGCCAGCCACCCTTCGAAGGAAACTCATTTCTGCCGCTTGTATTCGCGATCTTATTCTTTCGGTCACTACCCAAAGCTCGTGACCATAGGTGAGGGTAGGAACGTAGATCGACCGGTAAATCGAGAGCCTCGCTTTTACGCTAAGCTCCCTCTTCACCACGACGGACCGGTGCAGCGTCCGCATCACTGCCTTGGGGTCCCTCCGGATGAGCTGGAGGAGGTGGCTGGGGAGAGGGAAGCTTGGGCTTCTCTGCTTAGGCTTCTGCCCCCGCGACCCGGCCCCGGATAAGCGGAAGAAAATGGATGGATGGATGGATGGATGATTAAATCAGCGTGACTCTTAAACAAGGCAAAATGGTAAACACTTTTAAATTAATATTTATTAAACTTTTAAACTGTTAAACATAAACAGCATTCCTCTGGCACAACTTTCCACTGGCAAAGTGTGCCTGTTTCTCCAGACACATTCCTCTAACTCGGAGGAGATCCATCGGCTGTATAAGCCTGTAAATCAGAGGGTAACTCACTGATATAAGAGCAAAGGGAGAGAAAGTGTGTGAAGAGGAGAAATTAAGCAAGACAAAAAAAAAAGACCCAAAACAAAACAAAAACAAAGTTTTAATGTTAAATAATATCAGCATCAAAATTAAACACAGATAAAAGTTTTGATGCTTAAATCCTTGTAGATTCCTGAGACGGATGTAAAGCATTGAACTGAAATGGAAACCATGTTAACTTTTTTGTCCTATTGGATTGAATATTCCTCAATCAGCAGTGCCTGAATATACAGCCCATTAGGCCACTTCATTAGGTACACCTTACTAGTACTGCTTGGACCCTCTTTTGCCTTCAGGACTGCTGTAATGCTTAGTGGCATAGTTTCAACAAGGCTGGAAACATTCCTCAGAGATTTTGGTCCATATTGACATGATAGCCTCACACAGTCACTGCGGACTTGTCAGCTACACATCCATGATGCAAACTTCCTGTTCTTCCAAACGTGCTCTGCTGGATTGAGATGTTTTTTTAAGAAACCAGTTTGAGATGATTTGAGCTTGGTGACATGGCGTGTTATCCTGTTGCAAGCAGCCATCAGAAGACGGGAACGCTGTGGTCATAAAGGGATGGACATGGCAAGCAAAAATACTCAGGGAGGTCGTGGCGTTTAAATGAGGCTCAGTTGGTACTAAGGAACCCAAAGTGTTCCAAGAAAAAATCCTCCCCACCGTTACACCACCAGCAGCCTGAACCACTGATACAAGGCAGGATGGATCCATACTTTCATGGTGTTTGCACCAAATTCTGACCCTAACATCTGAACGTCACAGCAGAGATCAAGACTCATAAGACTAGGGAACGTATTTCCGATCTTTTATTGCCCAACTTTGGTGAGCCTGAGTGAATTGTAGCCTCAATTTCCTGTTCATATCTGACAAGAGTGGCAGATATGAACAGGGCAGACAGCTGCTGTAGCCCATTTGCTTCAAGGTTTGATGCATTGCGTGTTCAGAGATGTTCTTCTGCATACTTTGGTTGTAAAAAGTGTTGCCTTCTTATGATTTAGTTCACAACTTAATGATCTCTGATCATCTGTGTCTACAGAAAAGGGCACATGAGGAAAATACTGCGAAAAATGAAAAAGCCAAATGAGCACAAAATAACTGAGAGTTGGTGAGAACCATGATAAAAAAAAAATGCCTGCAGACAACTCAGCTGATCTGCTTCTTAGACAGAAGATTTAGTTATTTAAAGAAGGAAAACTGAATCGCCTCAAATTGGTCTCTCACACACAGACACAGACACAGACACACACACACACACACCTAAATATACACGTGCATATATAGGAAACTGCCCCTACAGCATGTTTTTATGCACATGCAGCCAAAAGGTTACCCTTCAAGTGCATCACTTTGTAAATTACATTGTCTCTAATGAAATTAAATTTAAAGGCCACGGTTTCATCAGCTGTGACATGCGAAGAAAGAGAATAAATACATACTGAAATAATAACAGATATGAGTCATGCATCCAAATGTGGATGAATGCTGTATCTGATTTAATGCTTCACATTATAATCCGCATTAGCCTTTGCCCTTTCAGATGACAACTATATGTTTAAACGAGACCTCTTAATCTTTCCCCGTATTCCCAACTAGTGAAGAGAAAAGCAAGGTTTTAGTGTCTGCATGATTAAAAATAGATGTGTACTCTTCCTTCATGTGTTATAATGTGGTGGGACTGGCAGTTTTGTTGGTATTTTCAGGGACAAGCTTTTCTTTACTTCGGCCTCCAATAACAGCAAGATGTAAAGCATTTTTATACTGAGCTTTATGATGTCCATCTGTTGCGTGATATTAATTTTATGGCAATATTAATGCAGCTTAAAGGAGGTTAGTGTGATTCAAGTAGAGCAGGACTACTGATGGTAGCTGGGGAACAAACACAACAAGACAAAAAGGTGAGAACAGCAACACTGGAAACGTGGCAAAGGCTGCTGCTCCTTTGCCTTGTATCAACAGTCATCCATCAACATTAGTATTGTTATTTGGTTTCAGACACCTTACTCATTATCTTGGAATAGGAGGCAAAGCTAAATATGCTTCAGAGTCTTAGGTGGCCTTTAGATACTGTCATGCTACTTAAGAGGGATTTATTGCAAAACAAGTATACTTTAAAAATCTTTATTTGGACCAGTGCCAGGAACGGTAGCCAGCACCAGTAAGTGTGGGTGCTATGCAGGACTCAGGATTTACAGCGGGCTTGACTTATGTTTATAGAAGAATACATGGCAAATTTAATGCAATGCAAAGGAAAATATTATATCTGCTGTGTCAACAAACAGGCATGATTTACTCTTCTGCCATCTTTTGTGCTTTTGTTTGGGAAAGTGACGTCTTTTATTTGTACGCGGCACCTATTGAATTCATTATGACTGGGACTTGAATAGTTCATATGTGTTTCAGAGAAATTTCTGCTCATGTATCATGCACAATCAAATCACGTCTCATTTGTTTGGCGGTGATTTTCACGAATTATTAAACATCCCAACACCGTCTTAGAACAACAAATAGAAAACCAAATATCCTAAACTCCAAAAACATTAGTGTAACTTACTAGGTTTTAAGACTTTGTGAGAAAAATCTAATAATATCAGCGCACCACCTCCTTCTCCCTTCTGGCTCCTCCGTGATTATCAACCTGCCTGCATGCACACGGCACCAGAAAAGATGAGAGGAGGAGAGGCTGTGCCACTGCTGACAGGCCTCACAACACTATTGTGTGTATGTGTGTGACCTCAAAAAAAAAAAAAAAAAAAAAATATATATATATATATATATATATATATATATATATATATATATATATATATATATATATATATATATATATATATATATATATATATATATATATATATATATGTATATGTATATTCAGGGGCTACTTTAGCTCATAATTCATATTCATATGTATTAGAAAAAAATACTCACCCCTGTTAAAGGTATTGTTACATTTATATTTAAGGCGTACATGTTTCTAAAGGATGATTCTAAGTGTGAATCTTCACTTTAAATTCAGAGAGCATATATATGTGTATAGTGAGAGAGAGAGACAGGAGGGCTTGTACTCATTACAGCACTGGGTGCTAAAGCTTCCTGTAATGCTTGCCCTCTATGCAGAAGCAGAAATGTTTATAATAACTTTGAAAGATGGTGGATAAGAATTTTGCAGTATTACAACACAGGAGGGATCCCACCATCACCCTAATCCATCTGCAATCTAATTTTTCTTGTTTTTTTTCCCTGCACTTTAAAAAGGAAACAAGTGATTTGGGAGCGAGGGTGAACGATTGCAGGACACTGAGGTATGATGGAGGGCAGACAGAAAGAGGCAAAACAAGTATATTTTACACGAGAGATATGGATAATCAAAGGAGGCTGTAACGCGAATCAACTTAACAGTGAGTCACTGGAGGTGAATCGCATAAAGGAAAGAGCCGAGATGCTGTAAAAGTAGCACCAAGTTCAGAAAAAAATAAACAAGAGAAACTAGACATAAAATACACAACATGTGTCACCGCTGAGGGAGTGAACCAGCAAATATCAGAAAGACACGCAAGTATGGAAGCAGCAGTGTATTCGAATGGCCACTGATGTTGCTATGTTTAAATAAAATGAGACTGGTGGACCTTTCAGCACACCGGTCAATACCTGAGAGTCACCCTATTGATTGGCAAGGCACTGGCAAATGTCAGCACCCAAAAGACCAAATCTTCCCTGATCCTGCAGAAGGGGAACAGCTCCTTCTTGAGCTGGCAGCACCACATAAATACACAAAGAAAAATTGTGCTGTTATGTCTCTGACAGCACTTCAGATAAGGCACAGATTTATTGTGCTTTTATACCTCTAGGAGGCAAGCAGACTTCTTTTAAATGTTTGCCTGCAGGCAGTGGAGAGCGTGCATCTGCCTCTTCACACACGGATACTTCAGCAGTGAAATGGGTGGCATGGGTCACATGGTCTGTGTGTGTGTGTGTGTGTGTGTGTCTTCATCCTTGTATGCCCTCTTGCCAGTCGAGGTCACTTTCTTCATTGGCACTAAGCTGATTACAATCACAGTAGAGAGCCAAAGAACTGTATCAATGCCTCCTGTCACTTTGCCTGACTAGACACAGACTGGCCATTCCTGTTGAGGGCACATTAGTGATGTGTGTGAAAGAGTTATTGATTCCATGAATGGCCTGGGAATGACATAGGAAGAGCAGGATGAGCAAAACATTGCCATCCCTCTGTGTAACTTACAAAGCCGTGGGCAGGAACTGTAAGATGCTGGGCTTAGCTTATTATGACAGAAAATGGGAATAAAGTATTGAGATTAACTTTTTTGGTGAGCTGAAATTTAAGTTGCATTCAAGCATGTAAAGCAGGGGAAAGTTACTGTGGTCAGCAATAAGGCACTCCTGTGGCTAAGCAAAAGATGTGGATGGCTTGCATACGCAACAAAGAGCACGCAATATAATCATTTCTTCTGTCACTTCCTGGGGTGCGGGGAGACAGCAAACAGCTGGCAGCACTTCCCACAGAGACGCCAACAGCGTGATGACACGAGAAAAAAAAAGTGAAGTGAGATAAAGAGGGGAAAGACAGTAATAAAATGGAGGTGGTCCAAAAGGGAAGCTAATACAGGAAAAGACCGGAGTAAGGAGGAGGTAGTGGAGATGAGAGGGAAACCTGTTTGCCCGGTCGTTATCGCTTCTGCTTCATCGAGCCAGTATCTGAGGCAACGAAGGCTACCAAGTTACTTCAACCTTCCTCTGTCAGCTTCTTTTTTTCTATTATGTCTTCAGAGGCTCCTTCGTAGAGCAGAGATTTTCAATACATCTCCCTTATCTTGCAAAATCAAGCCCCTCTTTTGTTACTGATGCTCCGGAGACCATGACATTGGCCTAGATTGGGCTTTCCCAAAAGTGAATTTCACCACTTTAGTAAGTTTTGAGCAGAGGATAACTAATTTTTAAATCTCGGTGCAATTATTTTGCCATCATATCGCAGCAGCTTCAGCCTTAAACGTGAAAATGTGAACTCATTTAAATGCTCCACTGCAAAATAGGAAGTAGCATTAGTGTCAGCGAGAACTGTTAAAAGCATTTGTTATAAATGATGCAAACAGAAAATTAAGGAAGACACTTAATTGGAAAAGAGAAAATTATCCCAGTGGGAAAAAAGTACTTTGAGGCTAAGTTTTAATCAGTGAGACCTGAACTGCACTGATAATGTAGAGCAAAAGCGTTTCCCTTAGATTTGCATTAGGGGTTGGCTGTGGGGGCTGAGGTACCAGCTGCTCTGCCTCTCACACAGCCTGTATAGAGATGAATTGCTCCCTGGGTGTCGATAAGTCACCACGGCACACCATGGTCACCATGGAAACAATGCAAACACAGCATTTCTGAGGAAACAAGTAAAATGAAGTTGATTACACATTTCTTTCTCACTGAAAGGACTCTTCCTCTTTAGGAAATCCCCTCTGTTTGTGAGGATTTTCAATGCACATTCACTGCTTCCCTAGCAGTAATTTTGCTTTTGTGGCAAATCAAGATTTTGTAACAACTAAAACGCTGCACAAGCGGCAACAACTGCAGTTCCTGAAGCAGCCACTTGAGGCTGTTATGGTAAATGGACTGTTTCTTTTCTAGTCGAGCACTAAAAGCGCAACATCTCATTCACAAAAGCACTTTTTTTCTACATCTAAATGCTTTTAATCTAACATTCACACTCCTATGAATACATTGAGAGGAACCTGGGGTTCAATATCTTGCCCAAGGATACTTTGGCACGCAGTCTGGAGGAGCAAGGGATCAAACCACCAGCTTTCTGATCAGTAGAGGACCCGCTCTGCCTCCTGAGCCACAGCCACCCACTGTTCCCAAAAGCAAGTCAATCCTAAGAGACTCAGATTTCTCAAACCAGTGGGTAATGTCACAATGTATTCACCTATTTTATAGGTACACTATGGAGTCAGTGAGGTACTGCATCTATGGTAGGACACAAAAAAGCAGAGACACTAGTCCAGCAGTCAGGATGAACTTCTCTGACGACTGGCAGTCAGTCACACACATGACGGATTGAGAGCCAAATATAAACACCACAATGAATACCAATGCACTCCCATGTCAATGCTCCCAAGATGGAACAGCAAGCAGGATCACAATTCAGTTTTCACCCTGTGGGAAAATAATGACAGAAATGTGGAAAGAATGAAAAAACAGAGGAGAGAGCTGAAAGGGCGCAGGAGCTATAGGAGGAAATGGATGATTGTAGGGAGAAGGTGATAAAAAAAAAGAATGTAAAGGGAGGCTATGAAAATGGGAGGGGGTGGAGACTATTGAATGGTATGGAAAGAGTGAAGGAGACAACAGCATCTCACTCTCTGTGTCGCGAAACCCACAGAAAGCTGGCTCAGCAGCACTTGAAGGTTTTCAGATAAAGAGGTGTGTATATTTGTGTGTGTGTGTGTGCGTGCGTGTGTATAGGCATGTCTGCTTGTGTGTTTAGTGAAGGCAAAATGTGAGTCTTTTTGAATGTGTGCAGAGATTTGGAAGACTGGCTGAGAGCTCAGCGTACACTGTGTGTGTTTGTGTGTGAAGGGGGACTACTGGAGCACGTAAAAGAGACCCGGTGCTCATAGCATTTAGAATGATGACTCTTTTCCAGCCCCTGTCCTCTCTCCATCTCTCCCTATTCCCGATGCCTTCTGGGATGAGAAAAAGAACAACAGACAGGGTGAGCAAACTTCCCCGGTGGAGGAAGCAGGGAGGAGATGAGGAAGGTAGGAGGAGGAAGGAACACATTAACCTCTTACTCAGTGCGTCACTCAAGCTGCCAGCACTGGGCAGTGCTGCCCCTTGTTGGTGGTCCATATGTAGCCACTCCCAGCATTTCAGTGGGGTTTACGTAAGAACTGATAGCTGTCAGATCTGGGACATTTGGCCATTTTACATTTTCTAGACTTTTACTGGCTGAACAGGCATATCATGTGGAATATATGTAGGACACTGTTTATTATGGCTTTAAAAAAAGAACTGCACTTTTTGTACAGTATATAAAACAGTTTGCTTGTCAAAACAACCAAACAAAGAATTATCAGCTACCTTTCCCTCAGAATGCGGTGCCGTGTTCTTCGTGGTTTTAGTATTACAGGCTGTAGCTTTGCAGTAGAAGGCATATAGACTCTTAACTGCTCCTGTGCACCACCTGTCCTGTACAAAAGAAATGCTCGTGATGTGAAACATTTGGCAGCCAGAGGCTGGTGGAGACCAAAAATGGAGCAAAAGGTATAGTAAAACTAAAACTAAAATTCATTAAGACACAAACACAAGTCCAAATCAAAGCACGACCAATATAAGATTTTTAAGATCACTACCTATACTGATATTTGGTGATTTAGAAGTCTGAAATTCTGATATATCATGCCATTTTTTTTTCACACACACAAAACAGAAGCAGAATTTCATAGCATTTGTTACTTGTAGCTGTTTATTTACTTGTTTATGCTCTGCCTGACTCAGCTGGTTGTTGTGTTTGTGGTGCTCCCAACAGGGAAGTTGCAGAGTGCCCTCTGGTAAAAAAAAACTATGCAATGTCAACATTCATAGCATGACTGAAGGGTGTTTCTTCCATCTCTTGATAACTTCTTAAATTTTCATTTATTGGCTGTTATAAATGCAGATACCGAGAAGCTAACGTTGACTGATAATATTGGCCTGCCAATAAATCGGTCGGACTCTAGCCCAAATACATGCTAATTTTGCAACATCTTTGCTTAATGTTCAAATGGAAACCTGAGGCTCGAGGGTTTGTCATTTCAACTTAATGTCAGTATTTCTCCTAGTTTTATTTATCTATTTTGTCCCCCCAACTGACATAATTTTGTTATTGAACAGTTAAAGCATAAGCTGAGTATAAGGGTACAGTATAAGGAATTGTTATTTCATTATTTAATTTGGACTTGCTGTAATCCATTCTCAATGAATTGTTTAAATTTTGACAACATGGTGAACATTCCCTGGTACTAACTCTAACATGTATAAAAAAAAATGTTATTTCCATTTTTATATTATTTATATTGTACTTTTTACTATCATTTCATGCATTATTCATCACAAAAGTAATATGCTAATTGAATAAGCGAAAGAAAATGGATGGACGGATGGATGTAGTAATTTTATACTGTGGTTGTAATGTTATAGTCGTAAGCTTGTTCAGTTAGAGGTGAGGGTACACTCAGGGTACAGCAGCACAGTCACTTACTAGACTTCAGCTATCAGCCCTCTCACACCATCTGGCCACTCATTAGCTTTGGCTTGTATTGACCGTGTTGTTTATACTTTAGACCTGTGCTAAAAAGGGGATTTGCTTGTTGTTCTTCTCCTTCTCTGTATTAGTTAAATTGTGTGGCTAACATAGTGAGGATTAGTTGTGCCTCATGAGTTTCTCTTAATGATGTCTTCATTCATGAATCACTACACGCATGGTCAACTGCAATTAGCCGTAAGACAGGCCCCTGGGCTCTTTTGGGATGTCATGGCCACTGAGCTGTATTCAAACTGTAATTCCTCCACACGCAGGACCCCACTGGTAATCATAACTAAAGAAAGCGGCACTGGGTTGTCACAGAAGCGTGTTTCACAATTACTGCACACACTGATCGAGGAAAATTTCTGAAATAAAATGTGCAGCAAGACTTAAGTACGGAGACAGACGAACTTTATGTGCAGCATTGATACCTTCCTCCTATTTGTCTTCTACAACCTCTTTTGCCTCACTATAAACGTTCCCTCTCAGATACGAGGCTTTCTTTGGATCAGTAAAGGACTGCAGTGTCCTAACCTCCCCCTCATTTTAAATATGACCCTGGGATACCTCTGCTGTAAAATCCACATGAGACCTAGTCAGCCTCTTAACAGTGCGAGATAATCTGGCACAAGCTCAATTTTCTGAACATTTGAAATTAAAATGGCTTTTGTGTGATGAAATGTTGGTGTAATGTTACTCTTGTGTATTTTTTTTTTTTTTTTGCCACATATCCCTCTATTTTTGTTCATACAGTGGTCGATTAAAGCAATCAGAGAAAATCAAACACACCCAAGGCACAAGTGTAAAAGCATATATGTAAATGCAGTATTAAATTTCTAGCTGCAAAACATGATTTCACACATTTTACAGCTATTTTATTACTTCAAGGCCATAAAAAAATGACCTTGTTGACAGATATTATAGTCCATGTCAACATGGAATGCTTTTGTTAGGAAAGTTGATATTTGCTGCTTGGTAACATAACTATAAATTCAGGCAGCACTAACAAAACAGAGGACAGTGGAAAGTACTCTATCGACTGCTTACAGCACTAGTGCCATTTGTTGTCCATGTGTGGAAATTCTTGTTTAGAGTGACTAAATAGCAGAACAAACTGGTGAGTATTCACTGTGTATACAAAAAAAATCTGCCACTTTTTGAGAAAACAATAGAAGACACAGTTACAAATGCTTTAAATGAAAGAAAGTAAGCACTTCTTTTTATAGCTGAAACTGAAGCCAGAGTGTATTCTGAGGGAGTGAAAACTCACTGTCTCTTAGTGCCAGGGCTCTTGCAAACTCTTCGTTATCCCAAAACCAATATTCAAAAATTTTTAATCAGAATTTCAAATCACTACACAAGTGATCTCAGCCCAAGATCATTTTCATGTTGCAGGTGACATAAAGAGAAAAGAAAGGCAGTGTGTATGTGTGTGTGTGTGTTGGGGGGGGGGGGGGGGGGGGGGGGGGGCTTCCTTTCTTATCTGATTATGAATCCTGGGTAAAGAGGATTTAGGTGCTGGTGCCTAAATGCTGGGCTGTACTGATTACAGGCCTGATGGAAGGCTTATGCAACAAGGAGACTACATGAGGAGAGAAGGTGCGCTCTGTGCAAATGACAAACTTTTCTCCTGCAATGCATCCTGATAACTTCTTAAAAGGTAGCAGGACAACTGAGCTGGGTTCGAATTGCCATCATCATCTACTCTGCATGGATGCATCGCTTTGAAAGAAATAACTTTAAACATTTCCTTGGAGACATGCAAATACTCAAAGTCAAGGTCATTATTAAACAGAAAGGCTTTTCACAAAATAGGTAAAAAGTAACTAAAATCCATTTTTCCCAACAAGATTTCTTCAACAATATGCTAGCACTTCTGAGAACTGACCACGATTCAGGCAGAGATGAAAGAATGATTATGAAAGACAGATTAGCAGGTCCACCTGCTGCTTGAATCTGACATGGGGGGACATATGCTGGAGAACATTTGACTTAATGCTGCCTAAAAGCCTCACTTATTTTCCGTTTCCCCATCTCCACTCATCTTTGACTGAGGCATTATCAGAAACTACATCAGTGTAGACACAAAGCCAGTTGTTCGCTTCAGTGCTATAAAAGCCTGAAAGGAAACAGATGGATGGAGAGGAAGGGGCTGTCTGCGCTGATGTGAAACAACGGGCACCACCAAATGCTACGGAGTTATGCCACAACAGTATGCTAATTGAACTTTCTCCTATCACATTCAAAGGTATGCATTAAAATTGTCACTTCTGCTGTCTCACGTGTCCCGTCCTAGATGTGATTCTTTAAATGAGTCAACAAAACAAAACGGGCAGCGTGTACTGTCAATTTACTGCTGTGCCACATGGAGACAGATGATTATGACAACATTGACGTTCACACAGTGGCATTTAGGATGTGCGTTACAGTAAGGTATATTGTTACAGCTTCCTTATACTGTGTCATCATCATCATCATCATCAACAGTGGACTGACTTTGGCTGCTTCGAAGCGTGGGAGGACCAAACAGCACAAGGCTGCACCCATGCAGTCCCACTGCTTACCATTTCCACTAGCTAGACTAGCTTATTAGATAAAGGGGAGAGTAATGTTGCACATCCACATTAGGAGCAAGCACAGAGCTGGACATTGCTGGTGTATGTGTGTGTGTGTGTGTGTGTGTGGGTGGGTGGCTGGCTGGCTGGCTGGCTGGGTAGGGAGGGTGGGGGAATAGAAAGAAACACTGATCTCTTTAAAATGCTCTGAATCCTCTGGCATTATTTCCCGGGGCTGCCCATATAGACTTTCTCTTTTAAAGTCAGTGGTGTATTAAAGCTTTATTATTATGCATTACATTATTAATATTCTGAAAGGTTTATCTGCAAGCACTGCATGAAACAAATCAAGATTAAGAAAAGATGCTGCTCTTGCATACTACACTATTAAAACTAAGCACTGCAGGCACCCATGTCACAACTAATAGCGGTAATTTATGACACTGACTAAACTACTAAGATCTGTAGCAACTATTCGTTAACACCACGATATTTATTTCATGTTTTCTGCAAAATGTCGTGTTTATCTGAACACAGATACAAATGCATCTGAGGCATCTAATCACATTTTCCATCTCACTGACAAAAAACACTTTCAAGTGGAAAAACACAGGCAGGTTACAAACTGCACGTGCAAGTTACATTCACCATCTTGGCATCATGATTGTTTAAACAGGGGAGTATCAGGGCAAAAAAGAAATTCACATTTCCCACAGCAGTTTCCAGCAGTTTTAATACGACTTCCTTGCATGAGCAAGTGCTAAGCGTATATGCTGTGCAACTATACCCATGACTCATTAAAAACAAAAAAGGTCAGGGCAGCACTAAGTCCTTCTGGCTCAATATCAAGGATGACACGTTCTAACAGATTATAAGAAATTATAGCCTGAAGTAGGGAAACAATGCAAACACCATCTTACATTTTGTTTTTCACTACATGATTATACGCGGCATAAACAAATAAAAAATTATGTATGAAATCTGCATGTTTTTAAATTCTTTTTTCAATAAAACATTTATATGTGTCATACATTCAGCTTGGAGGCGCTTGCAGTACAGCGCAAGAGCCTGGAAGATCTTTATTTCTACATAAACTTCTCTCATGCCAAACACCTGACATCCCCCCCACCCCCATCCCCCCCCACCCACCCATATGGCAGGGCATTAAACTAAAAGTCACACAGTTACATTAAAAAGCCACCGCAGTAGCCTGCGTTCTCTTATTGTTTTGACCAATTCATTCATAATTCACTGAGAAGGATTTGCAAAGATCCAGCTCAGCATCCTGAGGCATAACTTACATGACTTTATCTCTTACATCACTCTCTCCCTCTCTCTCTCTCAGGGCTTTCCTTTGCCACTATCTTTCCCACCACTGCCCTCCCTTCACTTGTGGCTTTCTCTAGGCACCTCTCCACAGTTTTTCTGTTTTGGTGCAGTGTCTGCCAGTCTTGTGCCTTTTCCGTTCTGCCAATGCTCCCAAAGCATGTGCCACTTGCCTGAACTGATGAATGAAATCTTAGCTTGATTGACCCTTCTAAAAAGGTCAATCCTCTCATGCTTCACCTTTACTTAAGCGCAGAGCGAGCTAGTGGTGGCATAAAGTGTGAGACCGGGTGCCTCATAAATCTCAAAGAGCCTGCATTATAGAAAAACAAAGAGAGTGAATAGGAGTATATTCTATGCTATAAGACTGTGATTGCATTTGACAAAGGGCTCATGTTGCTTTGTATAAAAGCTCACTGCTGTGTACCAGCCTAGTAATGGCATTTCCCTGGTAAAGGGCTTTCAAGGCACACATGATGTGTGCCCCATAAAAGGCTTCCCTGACCTCAGGGAGCTGCCATCTGACAGTCCAGCAGCCCTGGCAGGTTATTTCAACTGTGGATAACCTTAGTGAAATCACAAAGCTGAGGCACTGGAGTCACATTCAAGCTCTTCTTGTAAAGCAGTCTGCAGAATGTCAGTGCCATTTGAATTAGAGTGGAATTCCCCTTTCGGGTTTCAGAGGCTTTCCCCATGCAATAATGTGCAGGTCAGCGGTATGAAGATGTGTCTGGGGAGTAAGGGACCCTACTGAGGACTGAATCAGTTTAAAATCTACTCAGCCTATCACGTTACTACACTGCTGTCACAAAAGTTTGCCTTAAATTAGATACTGGCAGCTCTTTAATTAATTTAGGCGATATAAAGCTTCTCTGTTAAGGATGAATGCACTCATCAAGCTGAGGCAGCGTCCTTGTCAGTTACATATCACTAGTTGATGCGTGGGTAAACAAGCTATATGGATATAATACAGGAAGACGGAAAAATATCTATAGCAGCCTGTAAAATGGGCTGAACTTTTTGCATTCAGGGTCATTACCATTTTTTGCCATTTCAAAGCTGAATATTGCGCTATAATTTTAGCAACAGGGGACTGAAATTGAATCGAGCACAAATTCCAAACCGTCCCAGTCGAAGTGAAACAGCCTTTACTCTAATGGAAAAGGGCTCAGAACAATGCATCATCCAGCACGCACAGTACAGCACATCAGACGGGAGATGATGTTTCTTGGGTCACGCACACAGGTCCCTGTGTTTATGATTCTCTGACATGGAATATAATCCAGAAGAGCCCTGCCCCGCCTGCAATGCGTGATGATGGGATCAGGATACTGGAGGCCCAACGTAAATTACCAGTGATTGGATTTCATCAAGGCTGACCAGCCTAATTGAGGACTGAGTGAGGACGGAATGAGAAGGTGGAGGAGGAGTTGCGAGAGATGCCATCATTTTACAAGGAGCAGCCGTGATATTTGATTTCTGTAGCATTTATCATGTTGATTCAGGGTATGAATGAACACTGCACTGTATGTGATTGATGCAGCAGTTTTCTAAACATGTGGAAGGTGGGTAGCAGCTGCACTGATGACTACCTCAGCCCTCAGTCGAACCAAATAAAGATGCCTGTATTTATACATAAGTATTTATATAAATGGCTGAAGAAACTGTATTTATCAATGCATATGCAACAACCTTTTGACATTTTCCTGCCTCACAGTATGAACGAGAAAGAAGTACATGTAATCAGTAGGACTGACACATCATAGAGCCACATGAGAAAATATGCTTGTACCACTCTGTCCAAGAAATGCACCATTTTACAAGCCGTGAACAGATGTGGTCTATTTTATCCCGGCAAAGAAAGCTAGACCAGAAGCGGTCACACCTGCCGATTATTTTATCAAAGCAAATGAAGTCGAACTCTTTCTACGCCAGTGATTCCCAAGAATACAAGAACTATGTGTTTTAACTTTAAGACGATTTTTTTCATCCCTCTATTCTGCTTTTCTTCCACAGCATCCATACAAATTGTTGTCCAAAGATAGCTGCTCTCTCTGTTGCTTCTTACAAGACTCAAACTAATGAACACGCCGCTATTTTTTACAGTTGAGAGCAGGCCTTTGATAATCATGACTGCGACGTGTTGTGATCCAGAAAGCATGTTCAGTTTTGAATGTGAACATGAAATGTGAGATGGTGTGATCACACTTCCAGTTTGGGTTTCCTACCTTGGCAGCCACTGAGGAGTTGGGTTTCTCCAGGAGATCCCACAGTTTCTTCCTCTTGTCCGGGCAGCAGGTGTTATCAAACTCTCCCTCTCCCTCCCTCTCCCTCATTGTCTCTGCCTCCCTCCGCAGCTCCTCATTCATCTGCTCTTTTTTCTGGTGGTAACGGGCCTGGCAGCAAGACTCCAGGTAGATCTCATCAATCCCCCAGTAGTCTAACTCCTGGCCAAATGAAAGTGCACACATCTCCTCCATCATGTGTAACTTGCCTGTGCGGTAAAAGTTCAAAATGGAGGTGAAGGCCCCCGGGTGCCGATCGAAGAAGTATTCATTCTCATTCAGGCTGTAGTCATCACAGATTTCCATCAGAGACTCGTGGCTGTTGCACTCTCGAAGCTTGCCAAGTCGGGTCCTGGGTAGCCGGTCTAGGGTGCGCCACAGGACTTCATGGTTCAGACCCCCAACATTAAGGCGGACTCTGCGGGAGCGGGCTTTGGTGCGGATGATGTCGATGGGCTCAGGGGGAAGTGAGGGAGCAGTTCGGATGTTGGCGGACTTAACTCCGGCTGGTCCAAGCTTCTCAGCCATGGTGATGGAAAAGTAAAGTTCTGGGAAGATGACCCCCTCCCTCCCCCCAAAAAAGTAAAAATAATGAAAAACTCTTCAATTATGTCGGATCCTCTTTAGGCAAGTCCCTCCATGGCTGAGAAAACAAATGAGACAGCCTGTGAGATGACTGAATGTCTGACGACACAGTTAAATCAATTTCACTATCAAATGGGACATGTTGCAATAATGCATCTCCAAAATTAGAAAACAAATGTGCTCTCTTCAATTGAGAACAGTCACCTGTTACTTCATATTGTCAAAAATAGAATCAGCTGTGCAGCGTTATTGATCCCACATTTCTATGAAGGTGTTAGGCAGAATCAATGATTTTGTCAATATGGCTGCTTTGCTTTGCATTCCACTCCAGTACCGTTGTAGTGAGGAAATTAACTCCTGCTACTTTCTGTGCAACCCGTCGGCCCAAATGGGTCAAATAAGCCATGAAATTCATTCAAGTGCTATTACTATTTGGATGCGCCTCTCTGGAGGCATGTGTACTGTAGCAGTGTAGGGGGCTCTAATTTAATTTCCCATTATCATATATTATTATAGTCATATATTTTCTATCAAATGTAACTACCTGCTCATGAAAAAACCTACTAAGGAATATTATTCTGACTGGCATCGACTTTATATTTTAAAAAGTCACTATTTTTTAAAGTTGTAAATATATCCCTTTTATTAATTAACCCCAGGAGGTATATAAAATAAAATAAAATATTGAGAAATGAGCCTATGCAGCCGGGAGTGATGGTGTGCTCCTGGATGCAACAGTTTTTAGTTACAATCCCATCTGCCGTATCTGAATCACGAATTTGCCACAAGGAAGCCAGTTTTACTATGCCCACGGACGTGTATAAGATGGGATGCAAAGCGAAACCACACGGATAATATAACTATAGCATAATCTAAAAACATCGCAGCATACCTGTTACACTACAGTGTTTTTTTCTTATCTGTGTTCAGGAAGGTTTTCATCATGCCTTCACAGTCCACCACCTACCTTCAATCTAAATCAGTCTAACAATCTGTACTGCTCTGGCAGCGCACACATTCGCTTTCGACTCTCTTCAAAGTAGTGAGAAAAAAACAAAACAAAACAGGAAATTATGGTTTAAAAATTAGTCTCACCTTGCCGCGATAAACCACCTTTTGCATGCAAACTCCTCTTGATCCTAAGGGAGTAGAGGACGAAAAGGGAGCCGGGTTCCCCCTTTCAGTCAAGCGGCTATTGCTGTAGGAAGCACTCCGCCGCGCAGAGAACGCGCGCCCCACATTATGTGGAAAACGAGTCGGGAAAAAAAAAAAAGAAGAAAAAAAGCGTTAATGCCTTCCTCTAAAAATGTTCATCGGGAAAACGGGCAGTGTTGTTTCGCCATGGGAACACCGAGGAAATGAGTCCTGCGCCTTCATCCAAAAGCTTGAAGACAGGCTCACTGAATCACTGTGACTGCAGACGTAGAGCGCGTAAAAGGCAACGAGAAGGAACGGGATAAGCGAACTGCGGAGTGTCCCGCTGTATACTACATAAGGAGGAGCAGAGGGGCGCACATGGGCTGCACCACATCCTAGAGGTGAAACCAAATCACAAGAGGACGGAAAATTATATGTCTAAAAAGAACAAAATGTTCATTTGAGAGGTGTTTGATTTTTAATCGCGGAGAGGGAAGATTTTAAAGTTACTGTGCTTAATCCTGAAGCATAGCATCCTACAAAGTCACACATAGAAGCAAAAAGAAAATCTTTACAGTATGTCTTACAAAACACACCTCTGGCCCATCAGTGCTGTGTGTGTGTGTGTGTGTGTGTGTGTGTGTGTGTGTGTGTGTGTGTGTGTGTGTGTGTGTGTGTGTGTGTGTGTTATTAGCAAATGATAGGTGCACTTTGCCATAGGTGTGACCATAAATACTGCGCTATAGTTCCTGTTTCATTGGAGAGCACACTGCTGTGAATAATCGTCACCAAAATTTGGTAGAATAGGAATATTTATATATTTTTTTTTTTAAAACTGCTTTTAGTCGCTCATGCACTAGCATGGCTGCCACCTATTCTAAGTAAAACAGCTAAAACCTCAAAGGTACAATTAACACATCTTCCCACTCCTTGGTCTGAAATGAATACATTCAGATATTAAATGAGGTATTTGGTATTATCAACCAGATTATCACTATCTCTCCAGCTGTCACTCCCTCAGTCCATATGAATCTTATTCAGTACAGCAGTGATATTTTCTTATAGAGCCTACATATGTGTCAACTGAACATTTCCCCTCTTAGCTAAGCACTTTTCCAGAAATTTGATTATACGCTGCATACGTGTAATCAATTTCCCTGCTATGTTCTTTCCTTCCAGTGACAATTGATCAATAATGCTGCACTGACTAAAGAGAGTCTGGTGTGCATGTAGCTTGTATTATTTTTTAACTGTTGTTCTGAAGGTCAGTAATTTTGGTGCCCTTCACAGATTTGGTCTATTCCCAGAGCACATTCACGGCAATCACGAATCACCCCATTAGTTGTTTGAATGTGACCTCAGCAATCTGGCAGTCAAGTACATAGACTAAGCTGCATTTGCTGTGAGAACTTTTTTTTTTTTTAATATGGCAAGAGGGTTGCAGGAATTGCATGACTCCAAGATGCAAAGACTCTGTTATTTTTTTCCCCCAATAACAGTGTTTACCACTGACATAATTAAATAATGATTTCAAGATGTATTTTCCGGACCCCTCGATATCACACTCACGCAGGTCTGCTGCAGCAAAGCATGTCTGTGACCCCTAAGTGACAGATGTAAAATATTCTGCTGCTGACAACAAAACTGCTGATGACACAGGTTATTAATGAGGGAACAGAATAATGATTAAGAGTAACTGACTGTGTCCCCTTTAATTAATTATTGTGAAACTGGCAGCCAATCAGTTATCCCATGTGAAGTAGCAGCAATGTCCATCCAACAGAGCAACATTGTGCACCACAGTTTCTACAGCAGGCGGATGTGTTGCGTACAATAATGTGCACTTGCTGTAGATGCTTTCAGCCCTACACTAACACCACCTGCATGCTTTGGTACTCCAGGGAGTTGAAGGCAGCCTGCATCCCACCATGTGGGTGGAATAATTCTAGTTACCAGCTTGATATCTATAATTACCAACTTTCCAACAGGTTACAAAGACCATAAAATGTTTGTTTTTCTTTGGACAGTTTTTTTTTTTTATTCCTGTGTAATGTGTGGGCATTTGTGCTTGTGTGGGTTGTTGCCATAGCAACCCAAATTGTAGCATCATGCTGAAGAAACACTTTGGGCCATGGAGCCAGATAGGCTCGGATATTTGGACAGCCAGCATGGCTGCTCTGTACCGCTGAATGATTGAATCACTTGTTTGGCCAATTAACCTTAGGTGTCTGTATTCATCAAATTCTATTTCACAGTTTGACGGTGATAGCGTGTGCATTTATTCAGTGTGCAAAGAAAAACAAAACTAAGCTGTGAAGAACTCAAAAGAGTGGACCTCGCCACCCCCACCTGCTCTCTGTGTAACATTCTCATCCATCTCCGACCAAAAGAAGTTGACTGACTGCACCGGCTGTCTCATCCATGAGCTGTCACTGCCTGCTGTATTTTCCCTTTTCAGTTTGTCATAAAATGTGTCCACTCCATCATCCAAACAACACCGTGGACGCACTCGCACCCCACAGCTCCTGCCTCTGACGCTGTCAGCACATAAGAGAGACACATCATCACCCGTTCATCACACACTCATTAGACAGATACACTAAGGAGCACCACTCCGATGATTTCCAGCTTCCCTTCCCTGTACGGGGTTCTGAAAGTGAAAGTGTTGGCTAGTGTTTTGCACAGAAAGGAGTGTGTGTGTGCGCGTGTGTGTGTGAGTGTGTGAGTGTTGAAAGAAAGAGAAATGTGGATGCTGTAATTTACTGCGAGCTTCTGCAGGAGTGGGAGAGCAAAAGTCAAATCCACTTAAATTACAATAATAAGCATTCAATCAGTGTGGAACACCGTTCTATTAATAGAAAGCAGTCACAGATTTGAATACTTGTAATGAAAAAAAAAACCCACACATGGGTGGACAAGGTTAAAAACATCTATCTGCTTTCTCTTCTTTACTGTTGCCTGCTCCCTGTTTTGACAGCTTGGATGTAATGTAATTTTCAGTTTTGTCATTTATTATTCTGCGAAGTTCAAAGTTGGAAGGATTCGCGAATGGCTCAATGTGAGGCCACAAAATGTGAACATCAAGACTTTGTAAGCACAGCGCAGTGTGTTCCAATGGGCTTGTGCATGTGGGTGCGACAGCGTCTCTGTGTGTGTGTGTGATTTTGTCAATAAGAGGGAGGAAACACACCATTGCTGCAGCTTGTTTATTCTCTTTGGCTATTTTTAGCTGCTGGTCATGTCAAGGTCCACACAAACACCCACCCACAGTGGGCAGCAGTGGCCTTCAGTGTAACGGTCAGCTGCAGACTGGAATCATTAATCTATGTCATGTCTTCATTCATTCCACAAAACACACCTGTTCACCTCTGATGCTGCCAACATCACCTAATGTGTCAAAAATACACACAATACAATGAACATGCTTTGGTATTTGGTTGTACCAAATGCATGTATACTATGTAGCCTGCCCTTAGGGGTTAGCAGTCTAAGTATGTACCATGTAGCTATGTAACTACTAAGTCCTGGTTCAAATCCAACCAAGGACCTGCCCAATATGTCATCTCCCTCTCAATCTCCTCATGTTTATTGTCACTTCTCACTGTCATCAATCAAAATAAATAAACAATACCCTAAAAAAAATATCAAAGTATATGTCCATGGTGCTCTGGTCTCAGCGTTCTCTCTCAACTGATGTTAGCTGCAGACAAGCAAACATGATTGATCACCCCTCTGTGATGCCGGTTATGTTTGCATAATACATCCAGGGGCATGGATCACTAATTGACTGGGTGTTGTTTTCCTTTTATATTATTATTGTTATCTCTGCAGCAACTGCCTATCAATCGCTCTAAAAATCATTGTGTCCAGCACAGCACAGCAAAGGATACATCCTAGACTTTGTTTTTTCTTACACTTCAGCATCACTGTTTCCCAAACACTGAATGGCACACCCGGTGCAACATGGCTTCTCTGAATTTCAGGACTTTGCACCATACTCATCTGCATTCATCAGTGTGAATAATGCTGCCTTGCAGGGCAGACAAGATGCTCAATGTTCCACCTTAACCCAAAGTGCTTGTGGCAGCACGATAATGTGAATATAATGCACTTGGTGTAATTGCTGCAAAAACACCCACTCTGGCAATTTGACCTGCTGCTACTGTCAAGAGCCGGCTTATGAGGGTAAGCATTTCTTTTACAATCAGTGCAGGTGTGGCACTGCTACCGTGTAGCAGCGATCACTGTGTTGTAGATTTTAGTGAAAGACAGGGTGGAGAGACCTTGTAATGAATAGCAATGAAGTCACTTGTGGTGCAGTTGTCAGAGACATTGGGGTCACATGGACAATTTAGCATGTTCAGTCTGCACCTGAATTTTATTATTTTTATCATTAGAAGCTCACTATGTTATTTTTACTATCGACATGTCTGCAGCATCATGCTCTGTCACAGTCTTTATAATGCAATGTGAAAAAACATTAGGAAAAACAGTTTTTCTTTTTACACGCAATACATAACTCTATCATTAGGTACACATCTTCAGTCGCTCGTTAATGTAAATATCTTATCAGCCAATCACATGACAGCAACTCAGTACATTTAGATATGTGGACATGGCGAAGACGGCCTGCTGAAGTTCAAACTGAGCATCAGAATGGAGAAAAAAGGTGATTAAAGGGACCTTGAACATGGCATGGTTTTTGATGCCAGACAGGCAGTTCTGGGTATTTCAGAAACCGTTGATATGCTGGGATTTTCCCACATAACCATCTCTACGATTTACAGAGAATGGTCTGAAAAAGAGAAAATATCCAGTGAGCAGCAGTTCTCTGGGCAAAATTGTCTGTGTTGATGCCCGAGGTCAGATGAGAATGGTCAGCTTTGAGCTGATAGGAAGGCAAAAGGAACTCAAATTACCACAGCTGACAAACAAGGTTTGCAGAAGAGCATCTCTGAATGCACAACATGTTGAGCCTCGAAGCAATGGGCTACAGCAGCAGAAGACCACACCGGGTGCCGCTCATGTGAACTAAGAACAGGAAACTGAGGTTACAGTTCACATAAGCTCACCAAAATTTGACATCAGAAGACTGGAAAAGGATTGCCTGGTCTGATGAATCTTGATTTCTGCTGTGACATTCAGATGGTAAAGTCAGAGTTTGGCATAAACAACATGAAAGCATGGCTCCACCCTGCCTTGTATCAGGCTGCTGCTGGTGGTGTAATAGTGTGGGGAATATTGGCAGGCAGGCAGGCTGAGTATCATTGCTGACCATCCCTTTATGACTACAGTGTTCTCATCTTCTGATGTCTCCTTCCAGCACAGTAACACACCATGTCACAAAGCTCAGATTAAGAGTTACTGCACTCAAGTGGCCTCCACAGTCACCAGATATCAATCCAGTAGAGCACCTTTGGGATGTGGTGGAACTACTGTGGATTGTTGAATGATAGATTTGCATAATAGATGTGTAGCAGCTGTATTATGCTATCATGTTCAGCACAGATTCTGAAAGCAGAAGGTAGTCCAACCCTAGATGGCTGAATTGCAAATGAATCATTCAAAACTTTCAGGTGAACATGGTGAGCTGATTAACGTCTTCACACACACTCCCAGCTCTAAGCAGAGTTGCAGGGATACACTTTATACCTTGTGAATAGAATAACAGTCTATCCTGTCTAGTTGAGGCTCCTGTTGACCTTGTGTAATTTTTTGCATGGTAAAACCTACAATATGAAAAAATGGGTAGGTGAAGACAGGTGAAGAAAAAAAAAATCAATGATTTGTTCATACTACACAGCTTAAACTGATGGAATAGGGTACTGCAAGAATTGTAGCGCTTAGAAAATATTACAAAGTCATTAAAACATCCTAGAGCTTTTGTAAAAGAATCACACAGTTTGACATGCTTGTCAAAGTGAAAGTGGAAAATATACCATCCTGCTGTGTTTCACTTCAGTCACTGAGACTATAGTGTTGGACCTTTGGTCCAGTTCCTCTTCTTGATTATACCCCAAAATGTATATAATAACTGTATATAGCTGGCTACATTGTAAAAAATATTCCCAATTGTCTGCCAATATAGTCACATGCCATTTTAATTTTTCCATTTTCACAGCACTAACAACCAGTCTATAGATTGACCAAGTCAATCTATAGACTGGTTGTTTTTGTTTTTGTTTTTTTTTAAAAAAGAAACTGCTTTGAACAGCAAGTCTAGGCCACCTTGTAGTTTGAGAGAAATACTTATGACTTAGCATTTCTCTCATAATGTCTTCCAGCATGTTAAAATACATATGGGCATGTTAATGATTGTTAAAATTTTGATTGCATTGAACAGAGTTGCTTCTGGTGATAAAAGACAACAGAGCAAAGACAAAACAAACTTTTATATAACCATCATCAGCTTTACATATGGATGCTGGGCTGGGCTAATCTATTCAGATGATTTCTTTTTCATTTATGCTGATCGAATACAGAGGGTCCTATGCTCATACTGCCTCAGTCACAGAGTTGCATTGATACAGTTGTCACTTGTGTAATTAGGTCCACAGGTAGTGCTGTGGTGTTATGAGTCCTTCTGCAAAATAATGTGAAAGATTAATCATTTGGACAGGAAGCCAAAACTTTCCCACTCCTCGGAGGGATACCATGATGGGCAAATCTTTTCCTCGGCTTACAAATGAGCTCAGGAGAGGGAAAGAAAACAGGGAAAGAGAAGTAAGAAAACTCAAAGTTCAAAGTCACAGTGAAAACCTTATTACAATGTTAGTAAAATTAGGTATTTCTAGCATAAAGAGTATAGCAGAAGGAGAGTTTACTAAAGCACCAGCACACATACCAGACTGAGGTGTTTTACCCTGTTGTATTACTGATACTGTAGTTAACCGCTAATGTGTTGCAGGTCCAATAAGACTGCCTTTTGAGGGAGCATCCTGCCTCATATGGCTTTAGTTTAATGACTACAGCTATGAGACTCATGGTTATCCTTCTGATAGAATACCAGATAAAGCAGCAAGTGGCCTAAAATATTATGGTTAACAGCATCATGCATTCTCTCTTTCTGTATTAATTATTGATTCATTTAGATGATGCTTTATTAACGCTTACGCTACATTCTGTGTATTTATATTTGCACTCTGTTTCCTTCTTAACCACACAAATATTTATAGACTTTAACTATATATGTCTGCACATGTTTATTTTATAGTATGTGCAGGCATATATATATATGTCACTAGGTCAAACTGGGGCAGGTGATGCAATCTTATTTTGTTTCCTGTGGTTTACCTGTTGACGTGCATCTGCAGTCACGATGAGGCAAGAGGTCATCACTGAGCTGTTTCTGAGTCTAAGTAATGGAGATGGTATTGTTCAGTCTCCCTTCACTCCAGTGTCACTTCCAACAGGACTCTTTGTGTGTGTGTGTGTGTGTGTGTGTGTGTGTGTGTGTGTGTGTGTGTGTGTGTGTGTGTGTGTGTGTGTGTGTGTGTGTGTGTGTGTGGAATAACCTTGAATAGCTATATGAAGTAATTCTTCAAATCAATAAATGCCCAGCAGTTGCTGTCAGTAATCACATATTATTAGCTCATCAGTATCCAGAGATGATATAATTTTATCTAGCTCATGTCACTCAGGGTTGCACATTTTGAACTTTAAAGATAATACAAACTGCTAGAGATGGCTTGGCTTCTGATGGACTCTAGTTCTCTCTGCAAGTGCCTTTTATTTAAACCAATCTATTGAAGTGGTTGCAGTGGTTTTCTGTCCTCTATAGTACTTGTCACACAGTCAGTGACCTACACGAGTGTCATACTGTATACAGAAGGGTGGAACATGTGAAACTGGGGAGCAAGCATCGGTTAAACTGCTTAGTCACCTTTCCACCGCCAGAACTTGTTGGTATAAAATATTTAAAGAAACAGCCTCACAAGGTAAAGTAACTTTTGGACAGCTTTGAGTAAGTACAGGTATTCAGCAGATATGCACCTTCAAGACACTCCTCAGGAGTCTTAGTAGGAACTAAGGCAGTTAAAAGGACTGTATTTAGGCAGGCAGAACCATCCAGCAGGCTGGGTTTGATTCCAGAAACAAAGGTAGAGCCCCTTTGGAGGTCAAGTGGTAACAGTGGCAAAGGTAAGGCTCCTCTGGTGTGTGAGCATGTGGCTGGCAGCACAGACAATGGAGTTCTTGTAGACAGAACAGACATACAGTATGACAGATGGAGGTCATCGGCCAAGGATCACTATGCAGAAGGCCATCCTTCCAACTCTGAAGCTGACTGAAGGTCAATAGTTGATTCTTTGGCTTGAAAGCCAAAGGCCAACTCAGGAACAGAAATGGTATTGGCCAGGTCAGGGAGTGAAGCAATGTCTGCTGACTTGGGAGCAGACTCTGCGCTGGAGGCTGAGACAGAAGAACAGAGAAGACATCAGCTGGCTTGGACTCAGAAACATGTACCTTTAAAACTTCAGATCACTCAGTCACTGTCATTAACAGCAGGACTAAAATCAGCTAGTAAAACACAGAAATAGGAGAAACTTCACCCAACTCAGAAACAGCCCTGGAAGGGGCCTGGTCTACGTGTTGATCCAGCCATTGAAGGTGTCTGTACTTAAGACATACGATGAAAGATTGTTTAAAAATAAAATTGGAAAAAGACAAAAAAGACCATAAAACCTACACCATAAAAAAGAATGTTTTTCTCCCCTCTGAGCAGTCCTGAATGAGTCTCACAGGGGCTATAGAGAAGCTGCACAAAGGTGCAAGCTGCTCTACAACAAACTGATAATTCCTGCAGTGGGAACAGGAACAAGTTTATATCTTTTAAGGTGTGGCAATTTAACCATTTGTTTGTGAATATGAAGTACTAAAATACAACATGCACTAACATTATAAGTGTGTCATAAGGTGATAGCATTAAGTAATAGTTTTATCCAAATTATCCACTGCAAATTCAGGGCCAGGCACCTTTCCAATACTCCAATGCATAGAAAAACTATGCATCATTCAGAAAATATGGGGAACAGGAATGTTGACTGGCAGGCCTGCTCTGGTATGATGCTTAAATCAAGGTAGAGCTCTAAAAAAAATCTGTTTTGGCATTGTCTTCCTCGTCTTCACTGTCATACAACTTATGTACAGTATATTCTTCAAATCCATACAGTTTAGGTAATCTGTCTGATTTGTCCTGAAAAACACAATAGTGCCTCTCCTGTCTCTGTACCCTTTTATGGCTCTATCTTTCTTTCTCTCAATATACAATAAGACACAAGTTCTATACATGCACAGTGAGTCTTGCAGGTTAATTTCACCAGAACACTGTGTGTAAGCATTTTCACTCTCCATTAGTTTGGCAGGCCACTGTTGTGATTCAGAATAGGGCTGTTGCAAAAGTTAAGTTAGGAGACAACCCCCCAAAAAAGGAACGTTTACTAGAAGGCTTTTGTTTCTCAGGAAATGCAATACAGTGTATAATGTGTTGCCATTATCTGTGGCAGTTGTCCGCAAAGACTACAGTAGCTCATTCTGATCTAAAGAATCAAAATACATCAGACATCTGGGCTCATGTCCATGTACACGGCGCCCATACACGTGCTGTTAGAGTGCAGCTCATAGGGCCAATGCACTTCTTAGAAGGCTGACACAAGCATTTGTTTTGTTTTTTTTCAGGATGGTCTGCTTGTGTGTTGCATGTCGTGCCTTACGCACACACGCGCACGCACAGTTCTTTATTGCCTGGTATTCAATATACTTAGCCATCAGTAGAAGTCAATAAGGTTTTTCCTGCCTCTGTAAATCTACGGCAGGCTATACTCTGAGTGTTTCTGTCTTACCCACACATTCTCACATGCCCTGTCCTGTCTGTATCAGTTACATTAGGAACTACCAAGCCTTCAGGCTGAGCCGGGGGAAGACTCGAGCGTATGGATTTCTCTGAAAGGAGTTTGAAGACCTGTGAAGGGATTGCAGTTAAATATGTATTTGTTTTCAAGAGTGCAGAAGCTGAATATTTCTAATGCATATTTAGGATAAGATCTGCTAAGCTTTAGCACCGATTTTAGGAACCGTGCAACAATTGAATTTTTTTTTTACTATATTTATAAATCTGACACATGTTCTGCACTTCAAATCCCCACTGACAAGGGAAGCTCAATACTAAGACTCCCCTTCCCCCCATCCATCACGCAGCGTGCCTAGCAATCCTGAGCAACTCGACGTGCCCTTTACCTAGCACACAGGTCCAAGCCCTTGTCCAAAAGTGGAGTCATAATGAGAAGTATCAAAATGAGCTATTGCTGTCATCATAAAGGAGGACCCCTGAGGACAGTGGCGGTCCTTGGATCATTGCACCCACATTAACCTTCCTGTGAAGGGATCAGGCACAAGCTTACTTTCACAAGGGAGTTGGGTCATTGTTCTAAGAATACAGTTTCTGTTTTTTGGAGGGCATTGATATGATAGAGACTTGCCTTTGGGAGCTCTCAGGGCAGAAAGCCCTTCAGGGAGACAGAAAGAAAAGGAATAAAGCCCTCAAAGGAAATGGCAGACAGGCTTTTGGCAGGAGACGGTAATGTTTATCCCTGAGGTGTAAGTTACAGAGCAGAGGTTAGCGTGCTATCAGAACTCTATCCTTTTGATTACCATGACTGTGGCAGGTGTAATTAAGTTAATACAGTTTAATTATACTGAGTAGGATTCAATAAATGTTTCATTGTAAACCCTAGTTACTGGAAGAGCAGTAGTGTGAGACAGCTGGACCACCCAGCAGTACATGTGATACAGACATTTGGATGAGGTTCCTGAAATGGGCCCTCCAACTGGCAACATACTCAGATATTTAATATGAGCCAAAAGTCACTTGAGAGAAGCAGGTGATACTTTTGATAATTCATCCAGAAATATGTTTTTTCTTTATTAATTTTAAAGTTTTTTTTTTTTAAAGCTAATCCTCCCCACATCCCACAGTCGTCAGAATTAAAGTGTAGCTCTTTGATTTTAGCTAAGCAATTTAAAAGCCATCATCCCTCATGCTGTGACAATAGATGGGTCCCATTACTCTACTGGATTTAAATGTTTATATCTCACGGTGACTATGCTGTTAAGGATATCGTTGGCACATTTTGCACTCGTGCGTTACGCTCTAATGAGAGCTTTTCAGCAAGACATGGCTGATTAATTCAAATCAACACTAAACGTCACCAGTCTCTCTTGCTGTTAAGTAACACACACTGTAGCTTGGTCAGCTTAGCCTTAAGTACACACCCAGGGTTTTGAATGTTTTGTTTTTTCAGCCCATTCTGCCGCAAGCTCGGCTGAGTGTTTACTGTCCATTGAAACGGTATTGAGTCCTGTCTTTTTTAATGACTGCATTCATCAGTATAAGCTTTCAGTCATTTGAAATACAGCCAGACTGCGTTCTATGCAAGGTGTTTAATTGTCTGTTCCCTAAAAGCCCTCCTGGGTATTTTATTGAACTAATTTATTCTGAATAGAAACCCTAGAAGGTATAAAGCCATCTGTTTGACATCGCCAGCCGGACTCTGTCCGATAAGAGACATTTTTACAATGAGGTAAGCTTTAGGGTTTAAAAATTACACAATGCAGTGAGATCGGTAAGCACGGACCTTTAAAAGTGGAAGAGGTGCAAAAAGTGTTTCCGAGCTATGAATGAGAAGTTGCTGGAAGCACACTGATAACGCTGTAAATTCTGATCTCAATCTTGGTGTCCTAAACCAAAGATAGAGTGTTTGGCGAAATCAATAATCGCAGGGTGCAGGAGGAGACGATTTAAAACAGCTGAGATAAAAGCAGAACACTTAATAGTAGATGGGGAGAAATTTGTACAATGGCAATGAATAAATTATGTCTTTTTTTTTTTTTTTTTACTGCAAGGTCAGATCTGTTGCTCTCCTCCAGGGAAACCTCCGCCAACTCACATGAGTTCCCACACAAACACACACACACACACACACATTAAATGTAGTCCCACACACTGGTCAATAGCAGGCACCCCCACCAACACATTTCACATCTTCCCACACAGGAATGCATCTTATGAGGGCGTGCACGCGCACTTGCATCACATTCCGTCTGGTTTCGTACACATGCATGTTTCATGCATTTCAGAAGTGATGCATTTGTGCAAAAAAAAAAAAAACCACACATATGTTCTCTGAGACCAGTGTGTTATAATGAATATCGAGTTATACAAAGGGCACCTTTACAGTAAGTCTCTTGACCTGTGTATGTGGGAAGCTGTTTGCTGTGAGAGAGGAGGTGGTTCAAGGGTGAACACGGTTCTCAACAAATACTCTTACTGCACAGAGGAGGCAGCCAGTAACATTTTACATTCAGCAACAAAACTCTTTTTTTCCACAGTGCTGGTTTCTCACAATACTGCTGGCACAACATTTTTACTTTAATGGATAACTTCATTAAAAATCTTACAATCTAAAGATGATACATGAGGTAAAGAAGAAACTTATTTCATGCCCCTGCCTTGGCTGTATGTACTTTACAGTATATGTGGACTCATATAAATTTTTCCAAATAAATCGGAAGCTTAGAGAATGATTAATTTTTTTTTTTTTTAGAATTATTTATCGCGTGCTGAGCAGACATGCTGGGAATAATTTATTTGTGGACCATCAAAAACATTATGAGTCGTTCAGCAGTATGCTCTAAACAAGAAGTCATAATCTACCACTGTATCCTCACTCTTCTTGCTCTCTCTCTCTCTCTCTTTATGTTGAGCTGTCTCCACCTGCTGTCTCTCATCCCACTGCTTCTTCCACCCATTTCTCATTTTTCAGTGGGCCACATCACTCGAGTAAGTGCCTGGGCCTAAAGATTTACCATCAATTCCAAATTCATCAGCCGTGATTGGATTTTGGCGGTGGAGAAAAGGGTGGGGTGGGGTGGGGGGGGAGCACTGTTTGATTTGGTGTTGCCTCCTAAACAGCAAAGTGGAATACATTTCAAAGCTAATGTCCTTCATAAAGCAGCTCTGGAAAAAAAAATGAATTAAAAAAAAGAACTAAGAATGGACTGCCCACAAGGTGAAAAAACAATTAGAGGTGCCATGCTTTTGTGGACAGTGGTGCACTCCATAGGCGTATTTGCACATTTGTCAGCTAAGCATTTCCTTTCCAATTAAAACGTGCACGGCCTGCCTGTTTAAGCACCATATAATATTTATGAAGGGCGTGTTTGGGAGAAAGACTCCCTGCAGTTTGTCTCTTAGCATATGTGTCCCAATCACAAATCTATGTTGTCTCCACAAGGTGGTGTCATGCTCATTAGCTGAATGTTGCAGCTCATTGTCACAGTCTGACTCTTGCTTTGATGCAGATATGTCATATGAGTGATGCTGCCTCCTCCATTCCAAATCTAGCTGATAGAAAAAATGTAAAGCCGTGTAAATCAAGCCTGTCGTTAACTCTGATGCATACTTATTTATTTGGTTTATTGCACTCAGTTAAAACTGTCTGTGGGCCCTTCTTATCCTGTAGTGTGAAATGCCAAGTGGATCTGTACAAACCATTTCATTGCTGAGAGCAGTTCAGTAAAGTGAGACAGTGAAGCCAAACATTCATTACCGCAATTTGGAGGGTGTAGCTGCCTTGACCCGTCTGCTGACCTTCAAAAATAATAGTTGCAGTGGTGTGGATACAGTTCATTACCCACAATGCCTGCCAGTCTTCAAGCTCATGTATCCACAGTCACAAAATAAGGGTGAGGAAAAACGGGGCGTCCTGGAGCGGTGAGCTGACACTCGTGTCTATTCCTCACTGTCCTTCCAACCAGAACAACTGCTTGAAAAGTTCTTTTTAAAAAATTTTTTATTTTACTTTAATTCTATGCAGTTTTCAGAAGCAAATGATAACTAATTACACAACTCAATTAGAGTAATCCCCTTTTGTTATCAGTGGCACACTGGCCCAGCGGTAAGCTATGATTGTGGCTGAGGTTACTCAGGCATGACCTCCTTTGGTGTCAGGGTTAACAAGCTTTGTGTGTGTCAAGCAGGAGCGACTAAGCATGACTCGTGATCAATTTACCGATCCATGACCAGCATTTGTAGTTTCCAAGAATGGGAGCACTGAGCTATAAATGTTAGCCAGCCTACATTTCTATGGTTATATAAACTTTGGCAGGAATCAGCAATCCTTAAATCATCTTTTGCTTGAAAATGTTACTAAGATGTGGGTCATTTTCCTATAGAGTATCTGGCCATTATGCTACAGGGCTGGAAATAGATAACATGTTTTATAATATGTTTCCCCAGCAACAATCGATGAAAAAATATATTTTATGAGTTGTGTCAAGCTGGCGCTCTGATTTATGGACAGTGGACACATGATGCAGGCCTCGTTTAAGAAACTGACTTTTATTGTTTTTCTCAGTTGCATCAGGTGCCTCACTCGCACCACTCTTAATGCAGTTCTCAAAAAAAGTTGAGGCATTTTTCATAACCCAGACTCACCTGTGCAAAAGACACTAAGACAATCAAAACCTTTTTCACATATGTCAAAACATGCAAAGCCTGCCAACCACTTCATCTCTGTGATCAATGAATAAACACCATCTACCACTGTTTTAAGATTTAGACATCATTTTATTTTTTAACTTTTATCAAATCCTTTGGAAAGAGAACTGCAAAACTGTGGGCCTAATAAAAAGCGTTAAGAGACAAAAATGAAATGTAAAGGACTTATCTGAATCTTCACAAAATAGCTGAAATCAAGGAAATCAAAATGATACTCATGAAACTGTATGCATCAGAAAACAGACAAAGAAAAATATATACAGAATATCTGAGAGCAGGTGTGCCTGTTCAGCTGCTCGTTAGTGCAAATATCTATCAGCCAATCACATGTCAGCAACTCAAAGCATTTAGGCATGTAGACATGATCAAGACGACCCGCTGAAGTTCAAACTGAGCATCCGAATGGCAAGGAAAGGTGACTGAGTTGGGCTGGTCTGAATATTTCAGAAAAAGCTGATCTACTGGGATTTTCCCACACAACCATCTCTAGGGTTTACAGAGAATGGCCTGAAAAAGAGGAAATATCCAGTTAGCAGCAGATCTCTGGGTGGAAAAACCTTGCTGATCTCAGAGGTCAGAGGAGAATGGCCAGACTATTTCGAGCTGATTGGAAGGCAACAGTAACTCAATCAACAACTCATTACAAACAAGGTATACAGAAGAGCATCTATGAACGCACAACTCATTGGACCTACAGCAGCAGAAGTACAGTACAGTACTCTGAACAATGAAGAAATAAGGCAGCTCTGAAGGCAAAAAGGGGGGATCTTCAGCTCAGCCTCCCGTCTTTTGGTCAATGCCACCGTCTCCAAAGCATACGTCATAGCAGGTCTCACTACCATCTTGTAAAGCTTCCCTTTCAGTTTTGCTGCTATCCCTCTGTCACAAATCACCCCTGACACTATTCACATCAGATAATAAAAAAAATATAAATTTAGAACATAGTACCAACTGCTGTATTGTATAGTAAAGTCACCCTACATACATGTACAGTATATGCTGGCATGTAGTTAGCATTGCCATTAACCTTTAAGCCTGTACAAACTCTGCTTTTGTCTTATATACTCTATTTCCATGTATATTTTTAATAAATCACCACACCTGTTTCCCATTTTCCCCAGCAAAATGTAAAGAAATGAGGCATAGCTAAAGACTTTTGCAGAGTACTGTAGTTTACTTATGCTCATGTATCTGTACTCTTACTGAGGAGTATAGTTGCTTCATTGAATAATTGGTATTTTATTTATGTAGAAAACATTTTTGCAGTTGCAAGCAAAATACATATTCACTGTGAAATGCATGGATAGTTGAGTCTATATAACATAGTTTTGCAATGATCATCTCCATTTGGAACTCAGTTGCTGGTGATGTCCTCCCTGAGGTGCCCATTGGTTCTTGATTGTCATTCTGTTTGATTGCTGCACTATACAACCTTTCCCTCCCTGCTCCCTGCATTGCAGTCCCTGGTGCAGTTTGATTGCAATGCTTAGCATGACAGAACTGAAGCTAGCTTCTGCTTGCTTAAACTATATGCCTTTACTGGTGAGTTGATCCTTCAGGTCAGTCACTGAAGTGTGAATATAGTATTAACAATGTGCACAGGGCACAGCAATGACAGATGGAAGAATACTGTTAAAGAGGATTAAAGGTCGACTCAGGAGAAGTGGTCCTCAGGGTACGCCATGGGATGGAGCAGAGAAACAGCTGCAATACACATTCTTCTCTTCTTCACTCCTAATCTGGTCTTGTTGTGAATCTGTGTGAGTCAAAATATCAAAATATAATCTCCTGCATATACTTATTTCACAGCCATAGCTGATGTATAGAAAGAATACAAACATCTGTATGCCCGCAATGCAAACAATTTAAAAAAAAAACCTTCAGAGAAAGAAAGAAACAAAGAAAAAATACAATAAGGGAATGCTGCCAAACATAATACTCCACTCCAAGTGTGTGTGAGGGCATGGACTTACAAACTGAACAGATGGTGTAGCTGGGATGGAATAAAAATGATACTGTTTTTGACAAGCAACAGCAGCAGTCTGTGTAGCTCATGATTGTTTTTCCAATTTGACTGGTGCGAATCAACACAGATAATCACAAGCACCAGGATCAAGGATTTAGACCTCAGGGGGGGTTCCAGCACTCATAATGCTCACAGTAGTCTCAAGACAGTGCAGCTGAGCTCACCTCAGCTTATCTCAGACCAGCTGGGCTTTGGTGAGAAAGAAAAGAAAGACCACAGAGGTAAGAGAGGGGCAAAGTATATTGCAGAAACTGCAGCAGTTCTATGTTGCCTGTATTATGGAATTCAGTAGATCTCACTCAGATTTTCACTCATGAGAGCAAAGTGCAAAACATGTTGTCAAACACTTAAACAATATTTTGTCATATTAAAAGCAGTTATTGTCGCACTGCTACAATATGGTTGAAGTCTGGACTGTGGACGCTTTCCAGCTGATTTTTGTGGTGGATCAAAATCTGATGATACTTTTTTGTGTTGTTAATTTCATTGATTTGACAAGACCCTGAACACTACTGACTGAAATGCAGTCTTGTGCTGTGTCAGGTGTTTTCTGGATTTTTTTTCCTGTTTCTTGAGAACATGACTTTCAGATACTGTTCATCTGCTGTAGATTGTTTTTAAGATCTGACACTTCTTTAATCCTCCACTTGTCTAGTTTCCTCAAATATTTCAACGGCGCACTCCACACCATGCTGAGATATGCCACATTTTTGACTAATAGCTCTTTGGGAATCACCTCGCTGGTGCAAAAGTACTATTTTATGTCTGTTAAACTGGGCTACATTTGGAATTTTTCATAGATGCAACTGAAGAAATTTGCAATAGGCTGCTAGTAACAGCCTAAAGTGCCTAAAGATACAATTTAAAGTAGGCTGTTTGCTAAGTTGTCTGTTATGTGTGGACTCGATACTGGTTCATCCCTTGAAAGGTCTTCAGAAATCCTGGAGAACTATTGCTCAAGACCACTTTAAAAAATTACAAGATCTGGCTCCATGGAAGCAAAATATAAAGAAACAAGTGCTGGCTCAAGACTTTTACACAGTACTGTAAACAAGCTATGCAAAACCTTGAAAACACAACATTTCTCACTGAGTGTGATGTGGGGAAGAAAAAAAAAAATTATAATCTGATGTTTGAGTCCTGATGATCATTATGAGTTATGTATTTTGTGGTGCTGTTGAACTGCTTTGGGTACAGAGAGGTTGAGCTCACCCTCACTGGTATAAAAAGAGATGACAAAACAGCATTTTGTCACTTGTCAGTCGAATGTACGAGAATTCAATAACACTGCAAACACAGTACTCCAGAATGACCACACTACTAGATTATCACAGCTCTAAAACAGCTTCAAGGCATTCTGAACACTAAAACCTTAATAATACTCTTGTACTGTACCTATATGGTCATGACAACTGAGAGTGTAATCACCAGACATTTCTTCCGTCCAAAAGCACACTGTATAACAATATGGCATAATTTCCTATCCCAGTTAAGCCTGAAAAGCATGCTTTGAGCTCTTAATTATATGCTCAGAAAGAATCTAATCCCCAGTATGACTAAAGAGATTTCCTGTGCAAACATATTTTTATTGAAATTTGCATCCTCTTTTCAGAGTCATTTACAATGCCTGACAAGCCAGTCATTGTCAGAGAGGAAGATCACTGGAGACATCATACAATGTTTTGTATTTACTCTTAATTTAATGGATGGGGGAAATTACTTTTTGTTTTCACTGCGAAAATGAAAAGTCAGACACGCTTAGTAGGTTTTCACCAGGAGGTAGAGAACGCATCAGAAAGCAAGCTGGCAGCCATAGGTCTGCTGCCCGAGGTCACCCCCACACTTAAGAGGTAACCTCATTTATAAGTGATGGAACACCAACGCAGTGGCACATGTTACCAGTGCCCTACACGCACACATGCACACACACGAATATTTAGTATATTGTGAACTTCTGATGGACAGCGCTGCGCTAATGCACTCAGCATATCGCTGCTGTCAGCATCTTCCATGTACAGCAAGATGTTAAACCTTCCCTTTTTACACTTTCTAAACTAAGAGGTTTTCCATTCTGCATGCATGGTAAGTTAAATAGCTCCTGTACACATGTCGCAGTCACTGAAACCATGTTCTGCAGCCAAAAAGAAGACACAACAGGTCAATCAGAACAGATATTAATGTAGGTGAGCATGTGGAAGCATGTGTGAAGTGACTTTTTTGGTGGTAAGTTTTTTGCCCTTGGCAGAAATGACCTGAAGCTATGATTCTGCCCACAGGGGCCCTCCCAGCACTGGAGCACAGTGTGTGATTCATCACCTATCCTGGAGTCACGTGACAGACACAGTCCAGCTTCATCACACGGGAGCCACTGCGCTCCACATACACCTGTCCTCCATCAATATTATTCAAATCAACTTGTCATTAAATAACCATCACACATACAGGGACACTCACGAGTTCTATCTCTAAAGCAAACTTAGTCAAAGCACACACCTCCTCATCACTTGGCCTTCCTCTTCTATCGTTTTTGTGCATTAGCACCCACCGCAAATTTCCAAGACAAACACAGACATATTGCTCTGCGATAGTGTTTGCTGTACAAAGCCATCAATCTCAGCTGGAGAGATAATACATGCTTTGTGACACTGGCTCCACATCTGCTGCATGTGTGGCTTTTCCCTCGGACAAAAACACACTTCAAAGATAACCTGTAAGAACAATAACCGGGTAAATATTAGTTTTGCTCTGTGAGACTTATGGGAGGTGGATGTGGTTAAAATATACCTGGTGACATTTATTAAACTGGTTTGTAATTTGTTGGTGGGCAGCAAATCAGACCTTAAAGATCTTTATTAAACTTATAAAAAAGTTTTCTCATTAATTATGGCACAGTTGCTATAAATCAAACCCGCGTCAGTTGTAGGGTTGCAACAAATTTTTAAAATCCCAAGCTGTTGTTTCATAAAGCTTTCATAAAGTTTTAAAGACAAATTTCAAGCATGTAGGCAGCTCACTTCAGCCATAGCCAGGAAAAGTGGTGTTTTTATCCACAGTGAAAGCAGATGTCCATAAATTAAGATGCTCCTAAAGAAAGAGCAAAACGGTGCAGTTGCAAGAGGTAACATTATATTTATTGTTTTTTCACAATTACAGCTCAGCGTTTTAGCTGTTAATATTTGCTCACTTGGACAAAATTTTAATTTCACTAATGAGCTCATCTCATTAGCCTGAGCCATAGAAGTTTTCTGGGTGCCAGGTTTTCTTCTTTGCAACCCGCTGCACATTGTCCACAGGCTCTGTCCTGTGGCTCCTGCTCAGCCCATTGATTTGCCTCTAGGTTTTACAAATCTAGACCTCCACGGTTTGAAAATTCACGTAGAAAGAGTAGTAGTTCACCTTTTCTGCAGCTGGACATGTCCTGTCATGGAGAAAATACTTTTTTGAGTACATGAGATTATTGTAGCAGCACAAGCAGTGACTGGGGTTAATTATCTGAGTGGCTGCACTGCATCTGGCACTATTATATGGTCCATGCAAGAATTACAGCAGCAAAGGAGTGAAATGTCATTAGGTTTGCATGTATGTTGTCATGAACCAACGTATTAGGCAAACTGAAATATTAATCTAATAACACCGGATGAAAAAACGATTTTAAATTTATCATGATGGACACATAAATATCTGCAAAATTGCACGGCAATCCATCCATTACCGGTTGAGACACTTCACTTAAAAATACCACAAGGTGGCATTAGAGGAAAAGTCAGGAAACCACAACTGTGCTACACAACTGCTGTTGTTTGAAGATTCTGGCATGCCTTTATGTGATAAAAGAGAAATGCTGGCTCTAAATTACAAGTAATATGATCTACAGAGTCATTCTGACTCATGCACTGGTGGAATGAATCTCTCTTTTCCCCTCGTAATTCATTTAATACGTATTATTTTGGGATATTTTAGGAAGTGGTAATCCGAGCACCCAGCAGGTGAACATTTCAATCCTTGGAGTTTAAGAAATGGCTAAAATTGCCTTTAAATGACCTTTTACTCTGTTATTTTCAAAGAGAATGACTTTTCTATTATCGCTCTTTCATGTGGTTAAAGGATTTTTAAAATAAGGTCTAATGTAGTTCCAAAACTGATACATCAAGCAAGACTGTAATACACATTTCATATCTACACTCTGAGATGACATGTAGTCCTTTGATGATAGTGCTGGTAGAAATCCTGCTATAATCCTTAGTTAATGATATACCTTATCTGATAATCCTGCCTGATAAAGATTCACTAAGGAATACTCTGTAATCCTCACCATCAACAAAGGTCATCTTTATTCTGTCCTTTCAGGAGTCACTTGCTTTAAGAGAAGAAGCATAAGACTTTCACACAAAAATTAATATTAAAGGGTATTGTTGTCTGACAACAGGCAGAGCCCTACAAACCTTAAACCCTGTTTTATGCACGACTTTGTGGTTCGGGTTCTGCAGTTGAGAGAAGGTCTTTTTTCACAATTTCCTGGAAAAAAAAGAGGAGACAAACAGCAAAATACACAAATGTGTCAGTATCACATCTATTGCATCTAGAGACATTAAACCCGACTGCGAAGGAGAGAGAGGTATTATGTTTGCTGTTTAATGTATTGCTGCCAATTAAATATCCTATCACGTTACAGCATGGGCTTGTCTTCTCCTCTGTGAAAACATCACGAGAGTCATTCGGTCACAAGGGGCAGCATTTTGCTTGCATTAGACTGGGAGATAGACAGGGAAATCGCCTGCTCACCACACTATTTAAAGCCCTTTTGCAGGCAGTGGTGAGGAGAACATCCAGATTGCTCAGCTCAATAGCAGCATCACACAGTTACTGTGAGTAATGCCTTTAACTTTGTCTTTAATGTTTGAAGTTTGCTGCCTATCCTTTCTTAAGCTATGGGGAGGAATTTAATATTTAATAACAATAGATATAGAATATTTTATACTGTGCAAAGTATGTTCAGTGGTGTATCATTTGTCTAAATATATGACTATATATATATTTGATTTGTGGTTTGATTAGCAGCAGATACTGTATAATGCATAATGTCAGTTATAGCCAACAAGTGTGCATACTTAATTTGAAATGTTCTTCAGCCATTTGAGCTCATTATTTATTAAACAATTAATACCGCCACATACAGAATCACTTTTTACCATCGATTTCAGGTCTTGTGGAAAGGAAATTTATTCTCTAATTAAACTTTTCAAATTCATTTCAAATAAAACACTATTTGTGTGATAAAAAGGGAATTAAGGCTAGTGTATTCTGTTGAATGTGAACAATACAAAGCCTAACTGTGCAGTCATGCAAGGATCTCCTTGTTAAAGTTAAACATCTTTCTCCCACTTGTTTCCGGTTATCTGAAAGATGTGTTTACCAGCATCTATCAGTCACTTCCTGGAAACGTTTGCAAACTAAATAAGTGAATCAATAGAGGAAACCGATGGACACCACAGTTGCCCTGATAATGACAGGGATGGATGACTTGCATTGCGGGGGCTTGGCATTATCTAATTCAACCAAATTAGAGGAAATGAATGTAGGGTGTGACACCGTCTGGTACTGTTAGTATGAAGTTCTATTAGGACCATGCATGATGGGATATGAATATAAATGACTTGCATGTTAGAGGTATTGAACTCAAATATTCAGATGATGGGTGACCTTGGCTCATTAATGTAACAGCAAATCTGCTGCTAAGTGAAATGAAATCCAGTGTTGGATGTTTGAGAGCATTGTTTCACCCCCCCCCCCCCCCCCCCCCCCCCAAAAAACAACCACGACAACCCCCACAAACACCAACAAAAAAACAACAAAAAACAAAACAACCCAAAAAAAAAAAAAAAAAAAAAAAAAAACAAAAAAACAAAACAACAAAAAAAAACACGAAACAACAACCCAAAAAACAAACACACCAACACAAAAACACAAACCACAAAAAAAAACCAAACAACAAAAACCCAACCCACCAAACCCCCCCCCCACCCCCCCCCCCCCCCCCCAAACCAAAAAACCCCCCCCCCCCCCCCCCCCCCCCCCCCCCCCCCCCCCCCAAAAAAAAAAAAAACAGTTTATATTTAAATACTTTATATACATGTTATGTTTCTAAAAGGTATTTGAAATGTCCTTACTTAATTGTGCTTTTTAACACTATTAAAAAAAAAGGAAAAAGCAAGCAACAAATAGCAGGCTGAATATTTTTGCATATGTCTACATATCCTAAGTGCTTCTTAAGTTGCACTATTTCAGCCATCCATCCCTTCCATCTTTCCACCCATTAGTCCAGCTGCAGCCTTATCCCAGCTGCCACAGGAGGTGAGGTCAAGAGGCAGTTTGTCACAGGGACTACACTATTTCAATATTCTTTATTAGTAATTGCTCTTCATGATATATCAATAGCACACTAAGTACACTGTTAATGTACGAAAAAAAAAATTGAGTAAGTTAAACACAATTATCTGCTTCATACTCTCTGAAATTAATTCAGTGATCATTTTTGACTTGCTATTGCCTGATACTTGAAATTCTGTATTGATGTTTTATATCTTAAATGCTTGTAGCAGGTTGTTACTGACGGTGTGTACATGAAACACCAACAAAATGTGATTTCCAAAAAGCAAATCCCACAGAGTAAAACGGAGCTGCTGTTCTGACCCGAGAAACATCAACGTACAGCGACTAAAGTGCTGCTTTCAGTAGGTCAAGGGGATTTGCAATGAAAAATCTCAATAGTATTTTGCTCACCAAAAAAATGCCATTTATGGTTTGGCCTATTGCTGAGACTGAGAGCAATACAATTGCAAGGTCTTCCCCAATCTCACTCTCCCAGGATCACACAAGGACACCCGTGACAGACTCAAACAAGCTGGCCCCCAGTTGCGGAGAACATAATTGCTTTCTTCAAGTGCAGGGCTTCAACCCAAAACACTCAGCAGATGTGAACGCCCTTCCGGGTAAAGACAATGTCCTGTGCCCATGTCCCCTCCTAGCAATAGAAGCCTGAGGCTTAAGGTTTTTATCTTCCCTATCTGTCACATAACACTCTAAGGTCTACTTTTTATGCACATCTGCACATCTTGATTGAATCTACGGCGTACTTCTATCCGTGTTTTAAATTTGCTGTTGTGTGCGTACTGTTATCAGTTTGCACAGGTGTGTGCACAGGGTTTGTATGCAGACATGTGTCATTGCCTTCTTTGTTTTTATTAGGGCTTGTCGTCACAGAGTGTGAGCTAAGTGATGAACTTCAGCAGGGATGTGGCCCGGCAAACCAGCTGTTATACATATGTGATAGAGGATGAAGATCCAGCCCTGACAACGTTAAATATATTTGAGGTGAGGAAAAGAATTAAAAATTAAATAAATTACAGACGTCTGTGAAAAGCATTTTTAAGAACTGACTCATTTCTACCACAAGTATTCACAATATGAGAAGGTTTATGTAACTCGGATTAATCCCAAGGAGTAGGCCTAGACAGTTCTAGTATTATATAATAATATTATGCTACTTTCAGTATTTACAATGAACTGGATTGTAATGTCTGGGATTATACAAAACTAACAAAGAGCAGTTATATCATACTTCAGTGATTACATCAGAAAAAACCCAAGAATAGTTTTTAAATGCCTTCTGGCATCGTGTGTTTTTGGTAAAATAAGCTTGGAACAAACCGGAAAGAAGGAAAATCTGCATGTCTAATTTACTTCTCTTCTTTCCGTTTTATTATTTTATATAATATCATCCAGTTGGCTGAGAGGGGTGACCTGGCTCACCTGGAGAACCTAGTGAAGAAGAGCCCAGAGGTCCTCAGTGAAAAGATGAATGTGGAGCCAGTCCCCTTCATCATGCCGCCGCAGGGGACCACGTCACCCTCATCCAATTCATCACCACTGTCACAGATGCACAAGGTAAGTGCGCCCAAGTCACCAATCACAAGCTGTGATGCAGCTGATTTATATTTATATATAATTTATACACACTGTATAAACTGTCAGCATTGCCTCACAACCCTCTGTGTGTTCTAATATCTTCTCTCAGCTCTGAACAGCTGTGATGAGCAGGGCAATGTGCCCCTTCATTGGGCAGTGGAGAGGAACAAGGCAGAGAGCTGCAAGGCTCTTTTGGACCTGGGGGCTGACCCCCAACATCCTCAAACACTGCCCTCCTGTCCCCCCTGCACTTGGCTGTCAGCCGTGGACACAACAACCTGCTGGGGGTAAGAGGGCTGATATTGCTCAATTTACAGGATAGGAAGTATGTTTGCATAACAAGGTCAGAGTGGAACATGTCTGTTAATTTTTAATTCAGCAAACTTAGTGTGTGTTTTATATGGTGGTGGAGTCCCAAATTTTCTACTTTATTCATTATTTGGAAGATAAAAATAAAATTGCTTTCATGTGTGCCACTGAAGAGCATTTCAACACTGAGGTGCAAACGGTATTCAGCACATAGTCGTCACCTGTTGCTGGGTGAAATTACTCAACATAAATAAATCAGTCTTCTGTGTGAAATCAACTGAAAACTGAAAACCTGACTGAACGTTCCGTTCAAAAGACCTCATCGTCTCCTCACCACGGCATTTGACTCTTGTCCTCAAACTGAAACATGCCATGAATTGTGTAGGATTAATGACACTAGCATATACTGCACACAGGCAAGAAAGCTGAGGACAGTATGGACAGGATGAAGCTTACTGTTTTTATTTCCCTTCTCTAAAGGTGCTGTTGTCCTACAGCAGTACAGACTGCAATCTGAAGGGAGACCTCGGAAACACCCCACTGATGCTCGCTTGCGCCCTTAATAACTGCGAGGCTCTCAGCATGTTGGTGTGTACAAGGCTTCATGTTGGACTGTGTATCCTACACCTTCTTATAAAAGATAACTGCGAACTTGTTATCTAGCTTCCTTATGTTGCAGCTTTGCCTCTGATGAAACATTGTCTCTGTTTTTCTCCTCATCCATTTGTGTATCCATCAAAGTTAAAGCATGGAGCGAAGCTTTGCCGGCAGAACAAGCTTGGACATTATGCCATGCACACTGCTGCCTTCGCAGGAGCGAAGAAAGCCATGGAAGTGATTCTCAAGGCTGGTATGATAAAGCGAAAACTCTATCATCAACAACTGAAAGTGCTGAAAGTACAGAAAGCATTTTACAAGGCCAAGCAGCACTTTAAGTTGATAGACAGCTTTTTTTTCTTTTCAGAAAAGTGCTTGTGCTAGGCTAGACGTCATAACTGATAGTGTGTTTATCCACAGTGGGAGGTCTGCTTGGTAAATTTTGTGTTTTTGGACAAAGTTTTGTCAGAGCTTAAAATGTTTAGGATATTTGCGTGATTGCCAAGCAAGCAGATGAATGGGTACTCACATTTGTGTGCTGTCTTTTTTACACAACCCGTCTTGAATGTACACAATTACTCATTACTTCCCTCTGCTAAAAACTACTCAAGAAAATCCCTAAAAGTCAAAGTAGGAGATGCTCAAAAGAAACTGTCATTATGGGCCTTGTACTATTTCACTGCATTTTTCAAGATTTTAAAAACAATTTATTGAATTCTCCCCTGGCAGGAGAGGAGTTAGGCCACTCAGCTGTGTGCCACATCAACTATTTAGACAAATCCAAGAGCAGTCCCCTCCATCTGGCTGTACGTGGTGGGAATATTGAGACTATCCGTCTCTGCATTGCTACTGGGGCCAAAATTGACCAGCAACAGGTACTTCCACTACAAAAGATAACATGTAAATGGCTACATGGCATTTTCATAAACCTTCTCAACAAGACAGGGTAAACATTCATTTGATTTTCACCACTGATTTTACCTACTAATCAGAATGCCATAGTCATACATATTGCAAATTTTGCAATTCACCCATACTCTGTCAGATTTGCATTGCTTTTTAAAAATAAAAGCTGGATCTCAACTGGTTACACCTGTAAAACAATTTATCACCAAAAGGTCACCGTCTTTGTACTGTTAGAGCCCGTCACTCTTATCATACCCATCTGGGAGTGATCGTTATATCCTGCCCTGGGCTAGTGGCCAGAGCTACATCAGGAATAGTGAGTACAGTAATAGCTTCGGTTGGCTAAATTGATACAAATTACATCCACTTACACTGTGAAGCTAAGTGGAGTGATCACAGGCCTCCTCCTGCCAGTCCTGGTTATCTCATTAAAGGCTTGTGTTACAGCTCCCAGCGTTCAGCCAAGAAGTCTAGGAGTTACTTTGCTAAATGTTACAAGGAGGAAGCTCACAGTATGTGTAAAATCTGCATGTGCATACTAATTCATACCTGTCTGTTTACATCGCTCCAGTTTTATAACAGTCTCCACAGTGTTTCTGTATGCAGAAGACACAACTGTCTCTAATGAACTTGTAAATACGCATTCTGTTCAGGCATTCATCACTTGTAATGTATCCATGTTTGTTGGGCTCTAGAACGACAGGTCTACACCGCTTCATTTGGCCTGCACCCAGGGTGCTCTCGAGGTAGTCAAACTGATGCTGTCCTCTGTTGAGCGAGTAGAAGACATCATCAATCTCACTGATGGGGCACATCAGACGCCACTGCACAGGTGGGTTTCCTCCTGTCGTTCAGTTCCGATGCTGAAATGAGTTAATTGATCATATGATACTGAAAGTGATTATAATATTACATCTGTTGGTAGTATCGTTAAATAGTGTAACTGCATGTGGTTTTGAAGGCTTTCTCCTCTGGGTTCTTGGAAATAGGGTCTTGGAAATAGGCTTATTTGCCTTTCTGTTAAGAGCCAGGTCATTCCTGAGAGTTGCCATCACAAATTGTGCATGAAAGATGAGCCATCATCAAAACATACTCAGTGGTTTATAAAGTTTTGTTTCAAAACCGTGACTAGCTTTGGCATCTTGGTCTTGGTCACAAGTGTGAGGGCTAGATCGGACCGAGAACCCGAGGCCGCTCAGCCATAGACTCTGAAAGCAACATCTTTGCAAACTGCTTTTATGTAGAATTCTAAATTGGTGCCTTTTTGAAATTCAAATTTCCATGCTGACAAAATGCAAAGCAGCCTGACCATGCAGACCTGTGAGAGAGAGCAGAGAGTTGCTGAGAGTCCAAAATGTAAAAAAACAATCCCACCTTATTAACTGCATCTCAGCATCCAATTTTAAATCAGTCTACGTAGTGTGTATATATAGAATTCTGCTCCCTTGTGCTGACCGGTTAGTGACTGAGAGCACAGAAGGGCAAGTTTCCAGCATGTCACAATCTTAATTCACTGTTTTATTAGTAGGCATTGTTTAAATTAAACTGATCTTAGTTGCGATAGCACAGAATTTGTGTAGATATGTAATAATGCAGTTACTACCCATTTGTTTGCTCGTGCTATCTAAAGCTCAGCTTATCTGCATCATATCAACACTAAAACACATCTGCAAACAAGATAATTAGATATCAGCTCCTTTTGTATGGCAAACAGAACAGTGAGCCTTATTGAGGACAGTGATAATGATATAATTATGTAATATTGATATGCTTCCCATCCAGATAGATGCTATCTAAAAGCTATTTGTGATGGGACTGACAGTAGCACAGTAAAGGACAAAGGTCCCTACTCTGTATTTTGATTCTTATTTGGATGCCATAGCTGTAACGTGGAGGGCAGTAAGACTTCAATATCTGAATTTTAAATTATCCTTTGGTATATCATTTATTGTGGAAATCATCTGTCATTCACCTGTATCATCAAAGGGAATCCTTACAATCCTGAAGTTAAAAGTGTGACCATAAAGGGAAATCTGGCTGTGATGTTGCAGAATAAGAATGAAATCATCTTCCCTTGCTTACATGACAGCATGAGTAAGACCTTGACTCAAAGTAATGCGTGTAACGGCTGGTTTACAACAACTGTGTTTACTTTTCCAGGGCTACAATATTTGATCACATGGAGCTGGCAGAGTACCTAATTTCTCTGGTAAATAAGAGACACATGTGACTACACATGAATGCCACGCAGCTGTCATACACAGGACATGTCCAGTTTTATTATTTCCTACTGATTTTTTTTTTTAATCCCTCTGTGCATCAAACTGACACAAACACTATAAAAGCAGCAGCTGATTTCAATTAGTAAAATCTTCCATTCTACTATGTTTGTTCCTATTGCTACCATTTAACAATATTTGCTATTTCAAATACGCGCCTGAGTAATTACTACAGGTGCTGCCCATTGCTTGTGGACCATCTGTCACCATCTGTTGCACTTTGATGGTTCTTAAAGAAGGAAGTGGAGTTCAACTCTACTAATTCTACTAATTCTGCCTGCAAACTTGGCAAGCAGGAGATAAACTTTAGTATTGTTTTGATGAGAATCCTGTTCACATACAGTCTTTGCTAATGAACACGCAATGCTTTCAATTTAAATTTTAAGCGGTAATTTTAAAGCTGTAATGCATTCTACCATCAGGGCGCAGACGTTAACAGCACTGATTGTAAAGGAAACTCTCCCTTGCTGCTGGCTACGAGCTGTGGAGCATGGAAAACTGTGGCTCTGCTGCTGTCAAAAGGTGAAGTAAAGTAAATGACTTCTCCACCAGTAATGCTCCTGTAATTTGCCTGATAATACAGGTTGTGAACACTGTGTTTTTAGGGGTGAATGTTGACGTGAGGGACACATGTGGTTGCAACTTTCTTCACCTGGCCATTCTGCAGCCAAAGGGACTGAAAAACCTCCCAGAAGAAGTGCTGCAGGTACTGCCAATCAGTGTAGTCAGGAGCTTATTAAATGCACTGAATGTTGCTTAAACAAAAATGTCATTAAGTGACTGGACTCTAATTACGGCCCTGTCCTTGATCAGTTTGCCTTGAGCCTTCAGTAGTTGCATGCATTCAAAGCCAGTTGATGAAGTTCATTACACGCTCACTAAAGCCAAATACTCCTTTAAACACTGTAAGTTTTTCCTAAGGCTACAACAATGTTACAGCTTTCAAAATGAGGCACAAAGACGTTGTATTAATGGGAAAGATTACAATGCAGTAAATTTTATATAATGTTTGTGTATGGAGTTTCTATTTCAGTACATATAACTGTAGCCTTTTTTATAAACTGTACACAATATACACTCACCAGCCACTTTGCTAGAACCGGGTTTGACCCCCTTTTGCTTTCTGAACTACTTTAATTCTTCATGGTACAAATTCAACAAGATGCTGGAAACACTGCTCAGAGATTTAGGTCCATAATGACATGATAGCATCACAGTTGCTGCAGAATTGCAGCTGCACGTGGAAATTGATTGATTTGGACTGAGATCTGATTACTGGGGAGGCCATTTGAGTACAGTGAACTCATTGGCATGTTCAAGAAACCAGTTTGAGATGATGTGAACTTTTTTGATGTGGTTATCCTGCTGGAAGCAGCCATCAGGACATGGGTACACTGTAGTGATAAAGGGATGGGCATGTAACAGTACTCAGGTGGGCTGTGGTACAGTATTTAAACCATGCTCACTTGGTATCATCTGTCTATGAAATACGCAGACCAGCTGATCTGCCATGTTCAGAGTCATTTAAATCACAGTTCTTCTGATGTTTGGTTTGAACTTCATCAGGTCATCTGAACCTGTCTACATGCATGAATGTACTGAGCTGCTGCCATGTGATTGGCTGATTAGATCTTTGCATTAACAAGCAGTTGAACAGGTGTACCTAAAAAGTGGCTGGTGAGTGTAGAGCTCCTGTTAATTGTACAGCAAGAATGAAGAAAATGTGTTCATAATGCATCTGATTTTAGCTTAACAGTGTGAAGGCACTCTTAAGCTGCGAGGATAATGAGGGCTGCACCCCACTGCACTACGCCTGCAGACTGGGAATCCATGACTCAGTGAAGAACATGCTGGGCCTCTCGGGGGAACTTGGCCTTGCATGCAAGTCCAAGGACAAGAAGTCTGCCCTGCACTTTGCTGCTCAGTAAGACTTTACATGCCACATTGTTTCTATTTGTTCATTTAAAATACAATTAATTTAGAATACAACATTAAACTGGAATATTTCCCAGTACTGTATGCCATGTAACCCCAGTGTTGTTGTAAAACATTTTAGCTGTTACATCCACACAGAATTTCAAAGGTAGCTGGATATACAAAAGTTAATGAAACAAATTCGTACTCAGAAGCCTTTAACCTGTGATCCACTTAACTGTAGTTAAGCAAACAGACAGATGAAAAATAAAACCTACCTCACTGCTCAGCTGTTTAAAACACTGATGAATTCATGCACTCAAAAGCTTTTTGAAGATTAATTCAAGCAACATACCTAAAATATCATGCAGCTATCACAGGAACAGAATTCAGTAAGTGAGGCACATGTGAAGAAAGTGTTACAGTGTGAAGTGGGTAGATATTCAACATTATTACCACACATTTCATTAGAACTAGAGGGCAAATGAAGGCCAGGTTATGATATCATACCTTAACTCTTGTAGACACCTCATTCCCATTCCCCACTAATGTATGGAACACTGCACAGACACTGCTGCTGACCTTCTTATATTTTCAGAGATAAAGAAACACAATCTCCCAACTAAATATGTCACTTCTACTGTTGTCTTCTTACAGCCCCTAGCACCTTGAATCTGTATTGCTACCCAGCCTACAACCTGTTTTATCTACAGGTTCAATCCCTGCAACAGCAGTCCTGAGTGTTTTAGTATAAGACTGTCAAAGGAAACTATGCTCTGCTGTTTCTCCACAACCCAGTGAATCGCCCTTATTTTTACAGGTATGGCCGCATCAATACATGTCAACGATTACTAGAGACTATCACCGACTCTCGCCTGCTAAATGAAGGTGATGAGCGGGGCCTGACCCCACTCCATTTGGCTTCAAAAGAGGGGCACACAAAGGTGGTACAACTGCTGCTGCGCAAAGGAGCTCTCTTTCATAGGTACTGTAAACTCACGTGCACAGAAAACATGCACATCTACATAAAAAGGACATACATTTTACAGCATACACACCTGTATATAAAGTCTGTGATTCCTCCATGTGTTGTTCACAGTGATTACAAGGGCTGGACTTGTCTGCACCATGCTGCATCGGAAGGATACACACAAACGATGGATATCCTACTATCAGCCAATCTCAAACTACTGGATAAAACAGATGAGGATGGGGTATAGTTTGCTGTTACTCCAAAAAGTTTGCTGTGGTTAAAAAATATTTACATGCATTGATTAATTTGTGCTGCAAAATTTTTGTGCAAGGCTTATTTTCCATTTCATTTCTAAGTTAAAAAAGAAGTTAAACGTAAAAACACAAATAATCACCGGTTGTTCGGAATATCTCGGTCATCCCAGTACTATAATAAATGTCAGAAGCTGTCTCCTGTTGCATTGACAGAACACTGCACTCCACATCGCATCGAGAGGTGGACATGTGGCCGCGGTCAGACTTTTGCTGGCTAGGGGGGCGGAGATGGTCTTAAACAAGAATCATACATCGTTCCTCCATGAAGCTCTGCAGAATGGGAAAAAAGATGTGGTCAATGCTATAATTGACAGTGACAGGTATTTTGTTTATACAAAACATATAAAATGTACACTATATTGTCCACCTGCCTTCACACACATATGAACTTGAGTGACATCCCATTCTTAATCCGTGGGGTTCAATATGATGTCAGCCCATTCTTTGCAGCTATAACAGATAAAACTTTTCTGGGAAGGCTTTCCATAAGGTTTAGGAGTGTGTCTATGGGAATTTTTGACCATTCTACCAGAAGCGCATCTGTGAAGTCAGATACTGATGTTGGATGAGAAGGCCTGGCTCACAGTTTCCGCTCTAATTCATCCCAAAGGTGTTCTGTCGGGTCGAGGTCAGGACTCTGTGCAGGCCAGGCAAGTTCTTTTCTCCTGGCAACTGCCAAACCCAGACTCATCCATCAGATTGCCAGGCGGAGAAACATGATTTGTCACTCTGGAGAACACGTCTCCACTGCTCTCGAGTCCAGTGGCGGCGTGCTTTACATCACTTCATCTGACGCTTTGCATTGTGCTTGGCGGTGTAGGCCTGGATGCAGCTGCTCGGCCATGGAAACCCATTCTATGAAGCTAACAGCTGACTGTGTAATATTTAGTAGTGAGGAAATTTCCCGACTGGACATGTTGCACAGGTGGTATCCTATCCTAGTACCACGCTGGAATTCACTGACCTCCTGAGAGTGAGCAATTCAGATCTCCCAAATGTCAGCTGTTGATTGATGGCTTTGTGACAATGATTTTTTCAGGCTGTCCAGTTTAATTAGTTTTTTAACAGGTAGATTTCTCAAGCAATAAAGGAGCATTTAATTCTCGAGTTTATATGAGAAATTCAAAATCCCTGGTCATTATCTGGAGCCATGTCATGCCATGCAATCTAAATGTGTGAGTAGCAGTGTGAATTTCTATTTGCAGCTGTTTATTCTTAAATACTGCCACTGTGAAACACCAAAGTCATTTGAAAATCCACTGCGTATAATGGTGTTTGTAAAAAATAATTTTTTTCTTCTTCTTCTTCTTCTTACAGGTGTGCTGAAGCTTTGAGCCTGTTCACTCCTGGTACTAGCCAGCGATGCCCCATACTAGACATGATTGAGTTTCTGCCTGAAACCTACAAGGTTTGCCACAGGCACAAAAAATTTCCATCCATATCATAAATCAGTGTATATGGTCATCATAACTCATATCTTGCTGCAGTTTTCTGTTGTGTAAACTTTTGTAATTTGCCAAGGATTTAATGCCCCGGCACTGTGCCGTTTCTGTCAACAGCATCTTTTGGACCGCTGTGTGAGAGAATCCGATGATGACCACAACAGCCCTGATTACCATGTAATTTATCTACAAGCTGCACAATCAAAACAAACAAAACATATGTTATATATACTGTTTGAAACGCTGATCAGGAAAAAGACTAAACAACTTTTTATGTGGTGTAGATTGAATATGATTTCAGATGGCTCCAAGCTCCGCTTGAGGGGAACAGACAGACTTACAATGCAAATAAAATCCAGCCACTAGCTGCACTCAACGTAAGCAACCTCATTTATTCTCATCCGCAGTTATAATTTTTTGGTGCAGTAGAATCCAAATATTGTGTTTCCACATGATTTACAAGCACTCAAGTTCTATTTCAGCCATGCATCACTCTCTAATGAGGCCCTGTAGACGTAACCAATTGCCTTGGTAAGCTCATGGGATCAAGATTTGCCTATTCATCCTCAGGAGCTGTGATGACACTTCCTCTATTAATTATTTGAAAGTGACAGTGACAACTACATATCCACAGTGTGTGGCCTTTTCAGGACGCTTTTACATCCTCTACATACTTTACTGAAAATGACACTTCATTAATGCCCTATTTTAGCAAAGTTTGGGTTCGTTATGCCCTTGGGTTCTTTTTCCTTTGGTTGTTGCCAAACAGAAAAAAAAAGAAACTGTCAAGGATGTTTTGACTTAAATTTAGAGTAAAGCCCACTGTTTGCTGCAGCCTATGACTCAGTCGCTCTTTTCTTTTTTGTGTTGCAATACAGTTCAAGAGAAAGACTGACTGCAGCCTTCAAAATGACCAAACAGTTTAGGTCTGCAAACCATTTTCAGCAGGAAACTCCAAATTACAACCTTCACGGAGGTTGGATGTATTGTTGAATTGTTGCATCTGCATTAATTTCAGCTAGTTGTACTGCATAAACTGCCACCAGAGGGTAGTTCAAGAGAGGTTTAATCTGCATGCAAATGTTCACAAATTTGGTGAGTGGCCAAGTCTACAGAGACCTAATAACAGGCTGCGCCAAATCACTGAGGCAAAGATACACTGTGAAATCTTTCCTCTAGTCCTCCACTATGCACTATTTGGCATAGGAAAAAAACACAAGAATATTTCACTAAATGTTACAAAAAATAAAAATAAAAAATATCATGCCCATTTCCATCTGTGGATACCACCCTCCATTTTGCCAGTGACAATCAATAACATACTTTTATAATTTCAAATCTCAGGTTGATCTTACTTGAAGAAGCTTCTCACTGCAGAGCCACTGGTCCGGTCCAGCTCCACCTATACAGGCAGTCACTCTCCCTCCCTGTCCCTAATCCTAACACCAGAGATGTGGAACTGTACTGGTTCCAGCTCAACAGTGAGAACCACTGCTTGTGGAAAATGTGCTACTAACCATGGATTATTTTTCTGTTACACTTCCTGCAGGCCATGGTGCAGTACAACCGCATCGAGCTCCTCAACCATCCTGTCTGCAAAAAGTATCTGGCAATGAAGTGGTGTGTATTCAGGGCGATTTAACCCTTGAGATGATTTTTTTCATTTTCATATAGAACTACTGATCTTAATGAAAGCAGACTGATTCACTCTACTCCAGTGCCAGTGAACGATTTACTTTGAATGTTGGTCCAAAGTGTCTTCTGCTTTGTCCACAGGGTTGCTTATGGGAGCATAGCTCATGTGCTCAACATGTTTCTGTATCTGCTGGGGCTACTGCCTTTAACTCACCTTATAGTGGTGCTGAGACCCTCTGTGAACATTACAAACACGAGCGAGCAGAGTATCATCATGGTTCCCGTATCGTTCTCAGAGGTACTAATGGCAGTGATGATAAATAATACGGATGCTGACAGCATCATAAGGAAATTATAATAGAAAACAAATATATACATATATATATATATACAGAAAAGTGTATTATTACAAAGGTGTGCTAATGATGCAGTCTCTCCATTCAAAGCAAGTCTCAATATTTGCTTCACAGCAAAGTGTGTCCTTGTCCTTCTGCATGGTGATGGTCTTGGTCATGAACATCTACTCAATAGGAAAAGAAGTGGTGCAGATATCACAGCAGGTAACATTCTTTTATGCAAGTGTCATTACCTCACATAAAACATGTGCCCATAAATCTGTGCAGCACCGGGTCTGTGTGGACACACAGGCAATCAGGTGTGATGGATGAGCGCCCTCTGATTTAGATTTACAGCCCCGCCGAATAGCAAAAGTCAGAATGTCACCTCTATGCTTAAGTTTAGCTGTTAAAAAAAAAAAAAAAACCCCACATCACAGGTTTATTAATATGCATTTAACATGTCAAGCAAGAGGTTTTTCTTTAAAATAGTGTACTGCCTTTTATTTTACCTGACATTATTCTTCTTGATATTTAAAAGCGCTGGAAATACTTCATGGATTATTCCAACCAGAGCGACTGGATTTCAGCCATCTTCTCTATACTGTTCGTCGTCCCCCTCATGCTCAATGCAGAGGGTTCTTTACACTGGCAAGCGGGGGCCATAGCAGTTTTAAATTCCTGGGTTGGATTTCTCCTTTATCTCCAGAGGTACTATTCACTCTGACTTAAACGCTCCATTTCAGTGTGGTGTCTTTCTCGTGAAGTTGAGGTTACTAACCTGTTTAATCTCCTGTTTTCCCAGGTTTGATGGCATTGGCATCTATGTTGTGATGTTTGGGGAGATTATGAAGACACTGGTTCGCATTGTATTGCTGTTCTTCTACCTGATGTTAGCATTCAGCTTGGCGTTCCATGCCCTGATGCTTAATCAGGTAGGAGAAGAATGCAGTAACGCTTATAACCGTGCATTTCTAAAGGCTCTTTGAATACTTTTTTTGCAGGATGAAAGACCATCAAAATACTCATTTTTAAAATAATCCTCAAAGTATTTATGCTTGACTTTGGGAAAAAAAAGTCTTGTGGTAATCATTTTACACTTCAAACTTGTTACTAAATTGTTCTTCTTCCTTTTTTAATCATTAGAGAGAGTTTAACAGCGTGCCGCTCTCTGTGATACAAACCTTTGTGATGATGGTCGGGGAACTGAACTACCAGAATAACTTCCTGGATGAGTATCTGAATCATCAGCTGCCTTTTGGTATCCTGACATACTTCATTTTTGTGGTCTTTGTTCTGCTCATGCCAATACTGCTCGTGAACCTGATGGTAAGCATACCCTGATAGTCCCGAGTAAAGCAGTTTACTGTATGTGGTTATACGTTTGGCTTTGAATGCGCTCTATAGTATCTGTTCCACTACTTTTACAGCATTTTCATTCTGGTCATATAAACTTTGTGTTTTCAGAAGTTCTGACCAAACTAAATGAGCGGTTCTTATTTGTCTTTGGTTGTGCTGTAGATCGGTTTGGCCGTTGGAGATATTGCTGAGGTTCAAAGAAATGCTGCCCTGAAACGTATAGCCATGCAGGTTTGTATTAAACCAGCTTCTCAGTGCTTCGCTCTCAACTTTTTGAAAAAAATAAAAGATACATCAGATCTTTTATCCAGCATATTTGTGTTTGGTGCTGTGGTGTTTTGTTCTTGAGGCCTTTTAACAAAACACATGGAACAATGACACGTAACGAGCTTGTCAATTAAATATTCCCCCAAAATTGCACCCACCTCTAAATATCAGTCTTTCTGACCCCAGATCGACCTCCACACCGCTCTGGAAGATAAGCTCCCTTACTGGTTTATGAAACGAGTTGACAAAAACTCTATTACCATCTACCCCAATCTCAGGTGTTCCAAGGTGAGTTCAGTGTAAACCATGATGATTTACTTCTATCACTTGTGTAAGTTAAGTATTCCTCTTTTAGTAAATCTGCACACTTTTGGTTGCAGCACTTTCTAAAGAAACTTTTCTATGGTGAAGAGGAAACAAATGAAGTCTGGAATCATCTGCAAGCCAAATCAAAGGCCTGCACTTTGATTGAGAATGAGCTCAGAAAGCAGAAGACGAGGTAAAGCGTCCAAGTGGAAGTCAGTTTTCTCCTTCCTAACATTATAAAAGTGTGCAAGCTTTTTATTAAATTAATAGAAAGAAGGCTCTCTAAAATTTGTGTTGCAGCCACAATGATTTAGACTGTGCATGCAGAAAGTTAAAGTGGGGCTTAAGCAATGTAAAATGAGTTTCTGATGCATGAGCGACCCCTACAGATCGCTCTCTGTATCTCTTTCTATAGTCAGCAGATAAGGTCACTCAGGAGTCTGACCTTCCAGCTGTCTCTTTATAAATCTAGCCAAGGGTGAATGAAGTCTGTCACTAATTGAACTGATTGTGGGGTTTTTCTTTCTTTCTTTTTTCCACAGAATGAAAGAGATGTCATGCCTGCTGGAGAAGCAGCACTGCCTCGTGAAGCTCATCATCCAGAAAATGGAGATCACCTCTGAGGCTGACGAATATGATGGCCCTGTAAACATCAGACGCAGCATGTGGCCCACCTTAGGTCAGGCTAAGCCAGGTAGACAGACTACATCTCGGTGGGTCCCACTAATGAAAGCCATCGAGTCGAGACGAAAATGAAGACGATAAAACAAACAACAGCAACAACCAAACAATTTTTCAAAGTGAATTGTTGATATTTTATCAAAGCCTACAACTATATGTTATAAAAAGTTATTAAATAGGTATAGATGTAACCAATCATACAAAGATTTAATAGCTGAATGCATTATATACATGTTGTAACAGTAGGAAAAGTTAATTGAATTGTTATTAATTGGCTTGGCCTAACTATTATGTGGTTCTTGAAACTAAAGACTGAAACATTAAATACTTAAAACAATGATATTAATGGTATTGTTATAAAATAATTCATTATTGGGTGAAAAAGTAACACTTCTTATCCTGCAGGCTACTTTTAAGTTACACCACCGAGCTGCCGATAAATTACTTCTTAGTGTGCAAGCAATATTGACATATTACTATTACACAGGCAGTTTTTGTAATGTGGCTTGATATCCAGTTCATGCATTCACCATCATTAAACCGAGATTTTCATCAGATTGAGATCTGTATAGCTACAGTAAAAGTATGCATGCATGCATCATCCATCTGAAATGTGTGCTTTTAATCTCTGTTGCTCCATCATTTTGTGGTAAATGAACTGGTTCTTACATGGCCCTTTTCTAGTCAGAGGGCTTCATACAGCATGTCTTCATTTACCAGTTCACTTTCTTCTACGCCTATAAGTGCTTTCTATGTAACATCCACACACTCCCATGAACACATCACAAAGCAATTTGGGGTTCAGTATCTTTGGCATGCAGATTGGAGTGGCCGGGGATCGAACCACCAACCTTCCAATTAATAGATGACCTGCTCTCCCTCCTGAACTACAGGCACCCCCCGTTATGTCACTGTTATGATGCGCTTTGTGACATCTGCTCTTGTAAAGTGGTACACAAATATACATGGTTGCTTCATCTGTCGCTTACAGTACACATTTTCTCAGAGTTTTGGGCACGACTTAATGAATGGCACAATAACAACAACAATAATGATAATAAAACAATAATAAATCAAAGGGGTTGGAGTTGTTGATGGTTATTGTCTCTGATTTCTGCACTTTTTGCATGCTTCATCCAGCAACTTATAATGTGCTGCAAGCTGCTTCAAAGGCAATCATGGGAATCATAAGCGGCTGGGAGGGAAAGCGAGAAAGGCCTGTGACATCATGAGCCTGCACCTGTCCCTCTGCTTTTCCAGCTTAGGGCCCTGATAGAGGTCAAGACCCCTGAAAGTCTTTGCTGATAGACAGATGCTTGCTCTCCTTTCAAGTCAAGTTTTAAGTGTTATTTATTGTTGCCGGCCCTGAATGTAATTATTCCCAGGTCAAATACAATAACCATGTAACCATCCATTACACTGATGTTTTGGACAATATTTTCTTTTTCTTTTTTTTTTTTTCTAGTCTTGAGGCGCTACATGCACAGAATGACAAATGATCAGAGTGTTTTATCTCAGCGTGTTTCTCGGTGACACTGAATGAAGCTGCAACTTGAAATATGTGTCATACAGCCAATATCTTTTCGTGTTAGATTAAAAAGAAAAAGACACGCTGTAAAAAGAGGAGTAAATCAGGTGGCAGAGTCCTATAGCTTGCACCTTCAAGAGTGTCACTCACCTTGCTGATGGATGCAGTGACGGAGGATGAGTTGGCAGCACGCCTGAAGCTCTGACTGTCTTACCAGCACAAGTGGAACCTAATATTTCAGAGTCATGACACGTCCAGGGTGTGTGCTAAGAAAAGGAATCCCTCAAAGCTCCAGCTGATCTCTGCTTTTGCTGAAATTCCTTGGAAAAGCAGGATTATGGGAAGCGGAGGAATGTGTCCTTGGATTAAGGAACATTCTTGTCCCATGAAAGAGGAAAGTCTGAGCAGCAGAAAATCACAGAGCACTTCACTTTTGGAACATCGCTGTAAACAGGAGACAAACAAAAATATCACAACTGAATATTTTCATTGTTCAGTAAGGTGTGACTCGAGGCCAACATGCTGGAATAAGTTTCATGCCATTCTGGGAACTGTTGGAGTACAGTACGGCGTTGAGCCCAGTCCCGTACAGTAATTTCCCTTTTTTTTCTCTCGTGGCCCCTGCATGGCTATCTACCAAAATCAAGCATGCATCTCAGCTGCAGTTAAGTAATCCTTGGCAGAGTTTGGCTATTGTCATAAAAAAAAAAATTGAAATTTCACACATATTATGTGGTGTAATAGCAAACAGGGACCTGGGATTTTTCTGGGAATATCATGAGCGAGCAGAGAAAGTATGAATCAAAAACCTTAAGAGAAATTGTGCCCATTCAAGTTTTTCCAAAACTTTGGTTGCACTGGTGCCAAAAATCAATTTCTATTCTGTGTGAGTGTGGTCCAAAATAAACCTTTCTTTAAAACCTCCCATGGTATCTCAACAGAAACACTTCTTTTAATGCCCGGAGCAATCTCCCTCTCTCCCTCTGCTCTCAAGCTCAGTCTTCATATCCCATCATGATTGATATACACCAAGACGCAAAGGAAATGCAAACACAGCCAAGATGCACAGTAAAAAAATAAACAAAATTGTGATACTATGAGAATGAAGATGATGCCTCCTTGCCTCTGCCACACCCATGTCATGCCAACGCTCCAGATGTCATGGGAACCAATAACAGCTGGGGCTGGTACACAGAGGCTGCGTGTGAAGCCCTCCTCCATCTGCAGAAACCCAATCCCTCTGTGAACGCAGCAAAGGATTAGACACTTTTGATAAGGTCCTCAAGACATTTCTAAAACACATCTGTGGGACCACAAACTGCAGGATTGTTTATTGAATATAGATATTTGTATTTGTTGCAGTGGATTGGACCTCAATCGGGGAATTTGCGCACTGCAGTAAGTTCAGCATATTTGAGGGGTTTCCTAAGTTTGGTAAAATTAATGCCCAAAGAGCCTTGGAGGAACTTCATTACATCTTTCACTATCATTGACAGTGATGAGCATTTAATTCACAGAGACTAATTTAATTAAGATTGCAAATGAGCAACTTCTGTCTTTAACAGTTTATACAAAGAGATGGAGTTGTGGTCTCACTGAGGTCATGGTCGCTTGGAGAAAAGGGTGGGAGGAGAAATGCTCAGAAAAAAAAAAAAACTGTACAGATGCCAAGTCCATGACACTTAAATTAGAGGGGTAGCTAAGCCATGTCTCTTTAGAGAGAGCTGTCTTTAGCTCATGCAGATGGTGCTGTAGTGTTGTCAAGCTTTGACATTTTAGGGCTTCTGGGGAAAATAAGTTATAGGGTTACCAAATGGGAATTTAAAAGGGGTGCTGACTTGCAGCCTCTCGTCATTTACTTCACTCTTGTCAACTGGAAGATTTTCGGTCAGTGCTGCGTCCAAGGTGCCACTTCTCTCTGTTTCCCCAGGCGCAGGTGGAGCAGCCATGTCCACTGGCTCTGCTGCAAGTGATGCTGAGGACGAGGAGACATGCCACAGAAGGACTACCACCCCCTTGGAGAACACCGCTCGGAAAGTCACCTGCTATAATCCCAGCCGGTATTCGGAGGAGGAGTTGGAAGATGAAGGTGTGGAGGGGAGGATCAAGCAGGAGCGCAGACTTTCCAAAGCGCTCCAGAGGGAAACGCGGCAATCACAGAGGAACGCGGCTAACGCCAGGGAGAGGGCAAGGATGAGAGTGCTGAGCAAAGCTTTCTCCAGACTGAAAACCAGCCTGCCCTGGGTTCCAGCGGACACCAAACTTTCCAAACTGGACACGCTTCGTCTTGCTTCTAGCTACATTTCCCACCTTAGGCAGCTTCTGCAGGATGACCGGTTCGAGAGCAGATTTGCACACCCAGTCAGTCTGGTACGGATGTCAAACTTTTACAGTCATGATAGAAATCAACTTTTTCTTTTATGCTTAAGCTTTCCTTTCAATTTAACTTTCAATATGGACCCTAATGTCATCTTTGTTGACATGACAGAATGCAGTATTTCCTAAAATAAAAATTTTCTTCATTAATTCTATTGTAATTCTGAGCATTAGTGTTGAGCGTTAAATTTTTTTAATTAATTGATTTTTTTTCACTAATTAATTTGTATTTTTTTTGTAACAGACTTGGCCATTTATGATGACAGGAAGATCAGAGGAGGACATCTCATCCACTATAAGACTTTGTGGAGCAACAGCATAGGCGACATGTCTTCATGCACCAGCTCAAGTTCTTTGACTGGAACCTGAAGAGAGCAAAAAGACATCTTTAAATAAACTACATCAGTTTGACCCTTAAACAATGACTTTGGATTCAAAACCATAATATTTTGTTGTGTGCATGTTTGCTGAAATCAGTATTAAGTCACATTTACACTGAGTGTAACATTTTATCTTCATTTATGCTTGATTTTTTATTTTTTTTTAAAAAGGCTGAATTTGGATTTAGCAAACCTCTTTAATACCTGTCATCTTATCAATCTGTGCACAGCACCATTCAACTGTTATATGGCCGAACACATTTTTCATACATTAAACAGTTTTGGCAGCTCAGCCTGTGCATGATATCCAGTCGCAGTCTGATTCTTTCATTCTGCACTATGAGTGAATTTTAAATTTAGCCATGCGTATGTATTCATGCATTAAAACCAAAGCACAGGTTGTATTCCAACTTAAAATACAGGGTGGGAAAACTGGTGGATGAGTTGGTACATCTGCAGAAGATGAACATCAGAAGGAGCTTAAGCTGCATCATTTGTATGTAATGAAAAGCAAATTATAAATTTGGGATATATGTGTGCCACTTGTGCAAAAATATGTGTTTTAGAAAGACATGAAAACTGTTTAATTATCGATTATCTGTCGTGCATGGACACATTTTTGACAGATGCACTGAAATCAAAAATGCTGCTATAAAGCTGGTGCAGATATTATACTTGTCACACACATATAGGCTCCATAATGATTTCTAAATGTAGCAAAATCTCCAGTTCTATCATAAAAGGTCAAAATAAGTGGCACCTCCAAAAAAAAAAGAAAAGAAAAAAGAAGCTAAATTTGTGGCAGTCCTGAGGTTAAAGGACTTGCTCCAAACCCTCAGCTCAGCCGCTTTGAGCTGCACCACATGACATCTCATTTCTGTCTGGAAATCTTGAGCAACACTCAATGCAAATTTTCATATTAATGTAAAAAAAAAAAAAAAAAAAAAAAAACCTTCAGAAAGCAGTGGTCATAAATTCAGTGAAAAACTAAAGGTCACTAGCAGAGTTCCCCAGTAACCTTCTGCACCCCACTATTCATTCCACATCCCTCTCGCACAAACACGCACTCATGCTTAGTTGGCAGAGAGAGACTGGATAACAGTGATCTCTTGATCCGGGAGTCCTTTTATCCAGTTAAACCCCTTAAAATGATGTGAGTACAGATGGGCTGAGATCCAAGCCAAGACAGTCTGGTGGGGCAGACTGACAAAACGGTTTAAATGAAAGAGAGAGGCGAGGATGAGTTTTCATCAGGTTCATGTAGAGTTGCAGCTGTTGCTGCGTTGGTGAGTTTCCCAGAACTCTGAACTGCTCTCCTGGGAGAAACCGACCGCTCTCTTGGACCCGGGCAGCTAATGAGCTGCCTTCTCACACTCACTCTGCCTCTGTTCTCGTACCATCTACTTAAAATGTGGCACCAGAGGAGAGCATCTTGTAAATGTCTGTTGCGCAACTTGACTGAACTGCAAATGAGGTGCCATTAATCAAAGCATGGCACGTCAACAAAATGCTGATTTGGGATTGGTCTGCATGTAGTGAGCAGTTCGTTTCCTGGGACTGAAGCTTTTTGTTTTCCACAGACCTAATAATTTCTCTCAGTTTATGGCAACATTGGCTAGAGTAAGTGATGACTCTGCTGCTAATCAGACGCAAGCCACGTTTGAGCTCATGCATTTTGTAAATGTTACATGAGTGACATCTAGTGGCGAGGAATGTGAACAAAGTTTGAGGAAACCATGTTACTAACGCGTTCATGAGTTTAATTTAATCATATTTGTGATAGAAAAAAAAGATTTAAATGTATATTTTAGATATAGTCCATTTCCATAACTTTGTAGACTGGAATAAGCTTCACTCGTGTACAGAAAAATCCATAATTTCTGTGTAATAACCCAATTTATTTATTTATTTAAATTTACAACCTTGCCGGCGCAACACTGAGCCATAATCATTTCTAGGTATAAGGACAATGTAGGGTTGTCACCACAGTTTGCTTCTTTAGGTCCCAAACATCAGAGAGCATTTCTGTATGTCACAGAGTAAAACCAGGCCTGTCAGTTGGAACATTAACAGTCATTGGGATCAGCTGCTTCAGTTTCTGCGTGCTAATTTTGTTCACGCTGGCACAGTGGGACACGTGGACTTTAAAAAGCCACTGTTAATATCGTAACATCTGCGGTTTAGCTGTTTTAAAGGAGCCAAAATATCTGCTGTGAAAAAAAAAAATCCTTTTAGATCAGAAAAAGGTGTTAAAGTTCAAAATAGGGCAACACAGAAAATATATTTCTAAAACTAAATCCAAGTGTGTAGAAGTCAATAAAAACTACCTGATTTTCAACTGTCTCTAATGTAATAAACCTCCGCTTTAACCCTCTATAGGGTACTCACTTAAATACTTTCAAACCTAAGTGTTCTCGTGGATATTAAAAAACTTCTTCTTTTGCGAAATTTTCCCCCACAAATTTTCCTTGTTGTATTGCAAATCAGGCTTTGCAATATAAAGTCATTCATGGTTAAAAATCCATGGATTTAAGGTAAACTATGGATTGATATGAGTCAACTTTAGATCACTTCTTTTTTTTTTAACAATCGTGAATATTTATGTCCAGCAGAGGTCAGCACATCTTCACATAAGGCAACATGGTGACAACGGACTGAACCTCTGACTGCGCTCCTGTGCAGTGTTTTTAGAATGACATTAAATTTTTTTTCAGTGATATTTTGATATTTTTCCTACTCGCATGATCTCCATACTTAAATTTTACAACAAAAACACTTATTTGAATGAGAACACATAAGCAGCACATTTGCCCTCTTGCTTCTTGTATGCGTTCCACACTGAAATGTGTTTCTTCTTTGTCCTTATATTTTTTCTAATCTAATTTTTTAATTCAGTCTTAAATGAATTCAGGCTGAACACGCTGTTCTGATATAAAATTGCTTCATCAGCCATCAAAGCTCAACACAGTCCAGCTTTTTTTTTTTGTAGAAGAATTTCCATGAACAGGAAGGAACTATAAGTCCAAAGCCAACATAAGGGGGTTCAGTGAGGGTGTCTTTGTAGCTGCCCCCCAAAACACTATTTAGGTCTTAGAGGCTGCAGGATCCCAATCTACATGCTTTGAGCTTTTCATAACCACTTACAGCATGTTTGTTGGGCAGCATCGAGTTGGTCAGTCCTGCTAATGAGAACAGGGATATGCTAATCCCCAACGGTTTAAATCATGCCTAATGCTTCTCCGTGGGGAGATCAGTTCCTCTCCTGTGTCCAAGCTTTGTTTAGAAAACAAATTCTTTCCAGATATGAAAATTCTGATACTTGAACCTACAATTGTCAGCCTAAAAAAAGCAATTTGAGGTGATTTCTTTTCTAAAAATTGCAGTATTATTAATAATTAATATTATAATTTATTAGTTTTTAAGATAACAGCTGTATTCTCATTAGCTTTGATAGTATGCCTCTACTGAACAGCTCCATGAATATGCACATCTCAAGAATCACAAGTTTATAGACACTAGCAGTAAGTCAAGGATGGTGCTTTTGCTGGAGTGTCTTTGTGACGGATGTTTGTGTGTCTCTATGCATATTTTTGCAGGATCCATAAACTGCATATACAGTATGGCTGGGCCATTCAGTGTAAGTTTTAGCAAATGTTAATCAGGAGTACGCACGGGCTTTGTTGGGGACTCTCAAGGTGGACATGCAGTGAATGTTTAACATGAGGCTGGCACACTTTACTAAAGTGCCCAGCTTCTTCATTATTGAGAAGCATGTCACACTGTGCAACAGCACACTTTATTGTTACGTTTTTAAAAGATATTTGTGGTAATTTTGGAGCTGTTTCACATAAAAGCATACTAAACTTTTGTTTGTTGTCATTTCGTGTCATTTCAGTGAATTTCTTCTTTCATTTTCCTCTTTTTAACTGAAAGAAAAATATAAAATATCACTGGCATTTTCTGAACTGGGGGGGGGGTACTTGTTTTCTCTGGTGTGTAAGTGTGAAGTGGAGATAGAGGCGGACGTAGAGCGAGGCAATCTGTCTGGTGCACAAGACTTCCTGTTACTCTGTGGAGATGGCACACTCTTCTGTCAGATGATTGGGTTACAGCGCAGGGCCGGTAGACTCCTCTCAGGAGAGAATTGAGGCTCTGTGCGGCAGGATGAAGTGGACGCTCTGAAAGGGAAGGTCGATGCAAGCAAATAATAAAAGAGTAGAACAAGATGACAGAAAAGATGCGTAAACAAGGAAGGGTAAAGAGAGCTCAAGGTGGATTGACAAAACAACATCCACGCAAGCCTCGCGGCCCTCTCTTGGCCTCATTCACCATTGTCTTCCTAACTGGGTGACAGGACAGGAATATCAGTCCGGCACTCCTGCCTGTTGACTGGGAGAGTTGCTGAGCTTCTTGGGTGGTGTCCTGGTTCCAGTGTTCCTGCAAACAGGAGCCCAGAAGAAACAGATATTTGTGTTTGCTCTCGGGGCATGTGAAGCAGTCCAGGCCCTGTTTACAAGGACTGGGCGGTGCCCCCCAGGCGTATTATCTTGTCCTCACCTTTCTCTCTGACAAAGAGATTAACACCACCAGGGTTTTTTTCCATTGTGCTTGTTTTATGTCCACACTGACTGCACATTTTCTGCTATTGTCTCTGAGTTTCTGGTGAGGTGCACTCCGTGGTTTGCTCTGCAGACATGTACACTAGTATGGGCCATAAAAACTAAGGGAAAAATCATGTCACTTGTGCCCAATAATAGGTGTAAATACAATAAATAAATAAAACAATCCCACATGCAAACATTGCATTGAATGCTCTGTTTTTAAGAAATAAAATAATATTGAAAAAATATATAAATAATTTAAAGGACTGTAACTTAAACTAATGACCAGGAAAAGCTCCTTTTAAAGAACTGATTCATTTCCATCACTGGCATTAATGCGTAATTCTAACGAGGTCAGAAGTTTTTCTTTTGAAACAAGGATTCACACTAAAAACCTCTTCACTTGTCTGAGTAGCTTTCACACAGTCTGAGCTGGTTCCATCGCCATTCCAGTTCCCCCCTGGTGGCATATTCTCCCAGAGTTCATCTTCTGATATTACAAAGATGGCCACAACCTGACAATGGAGATAATATTTTCCTTTACAATGGCTCCCACTATCTGCTCAGGGCGAGGGCTCAGTAAGTAGCCCGGGTTTTCCCATCCCTGTCAGACAGAGGCCCAGCCCAGTGGAGAAATGAGTCCCCAGGTTGCTTAAAGGCCCAACCTGTCAGCAGTCCAGAGGGATTAGCCATTCACAACCTTCATATTGTTCTCGAGGCCACAATAGGCTGCATGGGGCCCGACCCTTTGTCATCAACTCTGTTGTGAACCTTTGCTGGGGCAACAAAAATGTAACACACCTGCAACTATGGATTAGAACTTTTTTTTTTTCACATTCCTCTCCTCTTGTTTTCTCTTGTCTTTTCTTCTTCTTCTTCTTTTTTTTTGTTTCCGGGCACATTGCCCATGGCTGTGCTGTCCAGATCAAAAGGCATCTTTAAGAGACAAGAAAACAAAATCCTTAATTCACTGTGGCACAGCAGAGAATACAGGCAAACTTATTTTATGTGAAATTACAAAAAAACCCCCCAAAAAACAAACATAATTTTAGTAGATATTGAAATCTTAAAATAATTTATATTCTTTCAAAAAACGACTCTAATTAAACCATTTACGTGCATTGAGTGTTTTTACGAGATCAAATAAATGTCAGGAAGGCTATCTTTTTCAGGCATCAGTCTTATTTTGACATCCCTGCATCACCTTTAACCTCAAGGAGAAAATATTCTGTCAAGCGTCTTTGACTGCCACATCCCAGCAACTAAATCCCAAATCCAACCTTTTTTTTTTTTTCCCTAAGAGCCTTGAACTTTTCATGACCACATCAGAAATCAAAGCGATTTCATGGTCATCATGCGGAACGTGATGTCCTAAAAAAAATGGGAATGGAATGAAATAGAAAGGAGACATTTATTGCAATATTTTCTTGTTTAATGCTTCTGAGGAGGGCTTAGCCTGCACAGGTGCAACGCCAAAGTTCAAAAAAAGAGAGATTAATATCTGAATTTTATGTTACTGTAGTAGTACATTAACAGAACAGTAAAGTATTTACATCTATTACTCATTTAAATGCTGGTAAAAGTTTTTCCTTTGTTAATATGGAGTTATGTAGCACAGGCAGACCTCCATCTGTGCGAACCGCATCATCGGCCACATGTTACTCAGGTCTGAGGGATTTTTTTACACTCTTTTTAACTTTGCGAATGCCTTTTTAGAAACATTTTTGATACTTTTTGAGAAAATAAAGTTACAGCATGCTTTCATTGATTTAACCTAGAAAATTGGGAAACTAACAAACCACTTACCATGCTCATGTTAACAGGCACACTGTCACAGATATGTCACAGAGGATGCAGTTGTTTGGATTTCTGTGTATTTGTGGCAAGTTTTTCAAAGGAAAAAATCAGAGGTTCGTGTTCCCTATAACCAAAGTGTTCACAATGAATAAATGTTAGAGACCTTCAATTAGGCACCATACATTTAGGATTAGTTTTATTATACAGCCACATCCAAATTGCTGGAGTGGGGATCATCATTACTGCACAAAACGGTCTCTATGGGTGAACCCCATCATACATAAGACACAGCTGACAGTGACACTTGCCCAGTTAACACTGTGTGATTGATTACCTGTGCATGTAAGCTCGCAAGTGCACGTGTGTGTGTGTGTGTGTGTGTGTGTGTGTGTGTGTGTGTGTGTGTGTGTGTGTGTGTGTGTGTGTGTGTATGAGATGTACGTGTGTCTATGTGAATGTGTGTGTTTCTGCACCCCCCCTCCCCAAGAGAGCCTCTGTGGCCGGATGGTGTATCAGATGGCACGTTAATTACTCAGCCTTCAAAAGGGGGCTGTCCTGGGTAGAAGTGAGTAGAGGACTGATGGCTGTGCGGTGGTCAGGAGAGGCTGCCCGTGGGGAAAAGGTGTGGAGATGAGGGGCACATGTGGAGATATACATGTGTATCGCCTCATCGTGCAGATGGGTGAGTGCTCGCACAGGTGAGCAGCGAGGTTATCATAACGAGAAGACAGATGTGAAAAACTGCCACGGCTCTCCTCTCTGTGCTGTTTCTTCTGGGAATGTGACTGAGCTGTGGCAATTTCTGTGACTAACACAATGCAGTTTATAGAGAGAACAAGATTTCTGTGGCTCACATAATCCCACGATAATTCCATATGATGTGTAAAGTGGTGGCTATTTTAAATAGCCACCACTTTAGCATTTATGTAATACATAAATGCTATTTATTAGCTTTAGAGATGGGCCTCTGAGGGCAATCAGATGATAAGAGTGTAAACCAACACAATGAAAGGTTGGAAAGCCAAAGCAGTTAGCTGAAAGATGCTGTGAGGAGCTCCTGGAAACAGGTGATAATTCTTTCAGTGGTTTTCAGCATAAGCAGAAACCTTTACCTTTTTGGTAAAAATGTTGATTTTAGCAGTTTTAACTTCTGTTTTTCTTTATAAATTTTTAAGCATGTGTTGTTGCTCTTGAGTGTGTGAGCGTGTGTGTGTGTGTGTGTGTTTGTGTGTGTGTGAGAGAGAGAGAGAGCAGGCCATAGCCAACAAACAGGAGGACAGTGGCGATGGACACCGGCCTTTGACCCCACCTGACCCTAACCATCCCCCTGGCTTTCAGTCTACCACCCCATCACACACATAGACAGAGCTTATAGTTCCCAAAGCCCTCTCAGCCCCCCTTCTTCTGTCGGCCAGATCAAAGACGCCGGGAGTTGAGAGGGACCTGACCCATGGGAGAGGTGGAGGATCCTGCTGTTTGGCTAGTCGGCGGTGTGGAAAGAGACAAACAGTCAGCTTCAAGGACAGCCAGAGACCCCCTCCCCCCTGGGTCTGATGGAGCCCTAAATCCATAGAGGTTTTTCAAGGCCACGCATGACAGAGGAGCCCGTTTGTTCTGTCGTCATAGAGAGACATGCTCACAGACTTGAAAAGACACACGATCAGTGTTTCTCTCACTATCTCTTCCTCCCTCGCGACAATGGAAAGACACTCACTCAGATGCTCTCACACACACTCTGTATCTCGGCTTTCTCTCGTCCTCTATCTGCGCATGCAGGTATCTTTTTGTCCTCCTATATTCTGGGCCTGTGACTCTGATTAATTGGTGCTGAATAATGGAGGCACATTGGGATGCCATGAAAGAACATTACATGAGCACTTGTCATTTTCTAATTCTCTGATCTGTATCAAAACTCAGATGCAGTCCGGCAAAAGTGATTAAACTGTATCTATGGAAAAGAATACATCATTGCATCCCTAACATTAAATAGTGAGAGGTGTATGTGCCACGCTCCTGCAGTAGTTCTGACTAAATGTTCAGATTTTGTAAAGACAGTCATGCATGCTCTAGTTTTTAATATCGTTATGAATCTTTCTTTCTTTGCTGCCTCAGCCTGTGGTTTTGATTAATCTGTGTGATAATGAAGACACGCCGCAAACCCTGGTGGGTGTGTAATCACCATAATCATTTAATAATTATGTTGTATTCATAAGGAGTGGATGTTTAATGATGTGTTTACTCACTTTATCCCCACTTGATTAGATCTAATAACACCTCAGTAATAGAGAGTTTGTTTTTTAAAAAAAAAATAATAATTACTTGCAACTCTAGTCGATTACTAATTGGCCCTTTTTTTTGGCACACTGAAATGTACAAACGGTGATGGCTCATTTGCATCTATATTGCAAACAAGAAAACTTAATGATATCTAATGTCAACAATCACAGGCTTGAGTTTCACAATCTCTCATAGCTGAGGACCGTAAAATACAGTTTTGCAGCATGAAATTTCCTTTGAAATCCCAGAGACACCTGATGCTTGTTTGAGCTACTTCATGAGTCTCATACTAGCCTTCTCCACATTTTTATTAAGCACCCTGCAATTTCAGACCCTATGTTCTCCTCTCTGCTTCCTCTGCCTCTGGTGTGCAACAAAAAGACACACCGCATTGCCGTTCACTGACTCCCTCACGCTTCTCTGTCTCTCCCCTTTCATTTACAAGGTGACAAAGCTCGCTGCAGTGTCTCTGTGCAGCTGGCATCTCCAGTAAACGGGGAGCTCCCATGCGATCTATCTGCATGGTGCTCATGTTATCTCCAGCGGGGGCATTTAAAGCTCTATGTCTTTTCCACATGGCCCAGACTAGTTTAATTACTCAGCTTTGCCTCAGCTGTAACTGTTGCACGCCCACCTCTCTGTCTGACTATGTGGGAACTAGAACGGAGGTGGACAGGGTCTAGAGCAAAGCTGCGTAACACTGTATGTAGTCATATAGTATGTTAACAAAAAGGCATCAAGTTGAACACTATAATGAAGGAATCCTGTGGCTCTGTCGACAGTGTGTGTGGGATTTGCTGGCATTTTGTTCAAATTTGTTCAGAGTGATCACACATGATGATTTCTGTCCTGGTGGGCATGGTGTCTTCTGGCATGACAGTGTTTCAATCCATAGGTCACAAGGGGTTACTGAATGGTTTGATGAGTTTAAAAATGATGTAAATAATTTGGTATGGCCTTCACAGTAAGCAGATGGGGCAGTGCACTTTCCACCACCACAGCCAAAACACTAAATGAAGTTTTTGGAGAATATTTGGAGAGAGCAGCCTTCCATCTCTCCAGCAGACTCCCTGAGACTCCAAGAATCAATGTGAAGATGCAGTGTTGGCCCAACATGTTACTAAGACACTTTACAGTTGTTTTCCCCTTATTTCTCTTCTCTTAAGAGTACAAGTACTTGGATTAGCTTTCCATAGACTTTATCTTCCTATAATAGGAATAAAATTATAATTCTCGTATTATTCTAGCTACTGTATAATCTATGATCTAAACATAAGTTTTACTGGAAACGTTAGATGCATACTGTGGGCATACATGCACAGAGGAGATCTAAACCCAAGCAAATAAATTCTGATTTGATTGAGTTTAATTTGAATAACTTTTAGGGGCCCAGAGAGGTTATTCCAATAATTCAACACCCATGTCTATGCCTTATAAAAAATAATGTCATTTGCCCTTACAAGAACTACCCAGTGTTGCGTTCATATGATACTGCCCGCTTGGCTCTGACTGTGTCAGGATTCTCTGGCTCTAAGCAGTGCGAGAAGCCGAGACATTGATAGGATCGGCTCGAATGACCTTTTCACTCCCCTCCTCTCTTTCCTCAAAACCCGCCCCACCCCCCCACCCCTTTCCCTCTTGGCACCGCCGGCGCTGGGTGGCACCCAAGAGCTGCTTGGCCTGAAGGGGTAGGATTACAACAACCAGGGCCTTGGCTCACATGTTTTAACAATTTCCTCCATTCTCTGCAAAATTATGCAAATATTTTAGTCCAGTTTCCTTGAGTCTGGAACACCAATTAAGAGTGTCTGTTTGGTTTTCATGACAGCTGTTGAGGAGACTTGAAGACAGGCAGGCCTTTTCACTGGAGGTGAAGGGCTCCCAGCAAGCAGGTCTGGACCCAGATGTAAGACATTCAGATACACAGGAGGCTGCACACAGGGAAGCGCTACTGATGAGGTGAGAGTGGAGCATAAAAAGCAGGAAAGTATTGAGATAAAGAGGTTGAAAATGAAGTCTGGGAGGTAGAAGACTAAAGCTGACAATGGAGAGAAAACATACAACAAAGACAAAAAGGAAGATATTAAGAAGATATTAAGAAAAAGTTGGATTGCAAAGGCATTGGCACATGAACTAGGGTAATTATTATTTTCCAAAGAAAATACAGATTTTAGAATAGCAGACCTTTGGCTTATACTTTATACTGCTTCATATTTTCACCTCCTGTCTCTGTCATGCCAAGCACAGGACAGCTTGACCTACGTTCTACAAAGTCCACTCTAGCTCTTCGGAAGTCCATCTTTGCTTTGAAGGAATGGTGGCTCAAGAAATTCTCCACCACGGTGAAGAATTTAATCGAGGGGATTGTGCCATCTGGATAAAAGTTCCCTGTGTTCTCTAAGGGGGGGTGGATTGAGGTTGTGGCATTAAAGTATCTCCCTCAGTTCAAAGGTGCGCACGAACGTGAGTCCAGAAGAGAGATTCATCTTGGTTAGGAGAAAACCTCTTGAAAGCAGGGCATGTAATTGCACTATGGGGCGTGACGGACCATATCGTTATTAAACGGTATTGTTAAAGGAAATAGGAGAAAGAGGTCAATTTTGATGTAAGTCACTTTATTGTGACATTTGATACGAGCCTGTCACAGATGCTGGAGATAGATTTAGGTTTAGCTTTGATGAGCTTATCAATCATTTTTAAAAAAAAAAAAAAAACAGCATGGAGCTGGATGTCATTTTGGGGAAGGAGGTATTTTATGTAATTTATGTGTTATTGCAGAGGAGAAAGGTCTGAAAACAATTTCAGACAAATACAGCTGTTTTATTACAACAGGATTTCCCTAATCATACCATAACAATTAAAACTTTTGAGGTCGCACAGATCTGACCAAATGTTTTTTTTTTAAATCCATCAACCAGCACCTTTACAGCATATAAATACACATTGTTTTACTCCATATAAAACTGAAGTGTATAACTAACAACTGTCAATTCAAAGAGGTCGCTGCTCTTAGCCAATATCTCCGTATAGCCTATCAGCTTCTTGTAAAACCCATTTTTTCATGCATACGCTATTGTATCAATACTGCGCTGCTATTATTTCTCTTATTAACTCTTAAGAGCAAGTCCAAGAAAGCAAATTTTACAAAATATGTTGAGTTTTTCAGACGCTCAGTAAGAAAAGGTGAAATGTGGCCTGTAACCTTGCATCACCTGCCATTTCTGTCCAGTCCTTTTGTCTCTCTCAGAATAATACCTTTTTAAAAATCTGTTTCTTCATCCTTTGCTCTCTAAAGTCCCCCTCATCCCCCTCAATATTTAGTCCCTCTGATTCCCCTGTTTCCAGACTCCCCTCTATGTGGCGTCTCCCAGAGTTCTTAGTGTGGCTAGGCCTTTTTGCTCCAGGTGGTCTACAGCCAGCCACCTGTGTTGTCTTTGTGGCCCTGTCATCTGTCTCCGGGCAGGCTTTGTGGGATTGCCAGTGTGAGGACAGGCCTGGTGAGCACCGATGATGGAGATAGTTCTTTCTGCCGCTGCTTCTCCCAGATTCTCACAGGACTCCAGTGTTGCTGGACACAAGGAGCAATGTTTACACCCCCAGCCAATACCAAAGAGAAATCCTGGGAAAATGTCTGACTTGTCTTCTTCCTTGTACATTGTAAGGGATAAGTCTAAATTATGATGTTCGGCCAAGGAATGGAGTCGCAAGTTTGCACATTTAAATTTGACATAACTGCATCTGTGTGTTTTTTGTTCTCTGTTGTGAAATGAAAAAAAAGAAAGAAAAAGAAATAAAGAAAATCTGACTCATAAGCTTTCTCAGCCATTGCCTTTCCATAACTCTTGTATACAGGTACTAAAATAACACAGCATCAGAAACACAAGCTGTAATGTGCTTTACCAGGCTAATGCAATTTTCTTAATTTCCAACTGAGAGAAACATGATTCAGCCATGGCGCCCATTTTTTTCTCTCTCTTTCTCTACATAACAGCACAGAATAAGAATCCAGCTGATGAGAAAAAGATTTGTAAAGTTTTATGTACAGCCATTCTGGTTTGTTTGATTTTTCTCGGCTAATAAATTAATAATTTATTAATTGTTTAATTGCCACTTGGCAGGTGGATGAATCAGATTAAAGAAATGTATTCAAACGGGCCTCAGAAAGCCATTAAAACCCAGAGAAATGATTGTTAGTCCATTTGCTAGTTTATCCCTTTGATCAGAACTGCCACACATTATGGGCTTTATGAAACTCTGATGAAACTTTGATGTGGCAAAAGTGATGTTAATTTACCGTACAGTCCACATAAAAGTAACCAGGAAGCACGTGATTTAGGAGAAAATATTCAACAAATAAACACAATACACTGATGACTGCTCTGAGGTCAAAGTTTAGCCACTTCTTTATTTACCATTACACCAGTGCATATGCTCAACATCCCAGGATCACACCCCCCCCCTCCATTTCCCCTCCGTTACATATTCAGAGTTTTATTTACTCCTCATCCGGAGGGGAGAGTGTTGATAAATGACGGCGCTGCGCCCTGGGACTCTCCTGTTTAAGGAGCGCCGAGGCGATTTATGAGCGCGCTCTTGCAGGCTTCACTGTGATTAATCGACGCCGTCCTCCGCGGCCACAGGCGGGGCAGGGGCAGCCGGCCCTTCACTGTTTGGATAGGGAGATAACATCAAAGCAGCCTGCTGCTTGTGTTAAGAAAATACTGCATTCTGGGTCAGCGCAAATGAATCCAGGAGGAGCCTGAAACTGTTTTTAATGGCATTCCCATCGATATATTATCACTCTGCTGAATTTGGGCGTAGAGGTCCTAAAATGACATTTGCAAATGTCTTTGTACCTTCAACCCCAGAGCTTCCTTGAGGCTATGCTTGACTTTGATGATCTAACTGTTTGTGGTATGCTGCATGTATGAATGATGGGTGAATGTGCTGTCAGTGAGAGTAGACATTACCAAAGGTGATTTCCCTTAATTACTAAGTAATAAATTAGTATTTTCCCAAAACTATGAATAATAAAAAGAAGAAGAAGAATTGGAGTAGTAATAAACACATCAGTTAAAGTTCCACACCTGCATTGTTGATCAAAGGTCACCGTGATGAGCTGGATGCTTCAGGGCTGCTCTCGCTGCAGCTCTTTTGATCTCTTTTCAAAATGACCCGTTCAAGGCTCGAAATCCCTCTTGACTCATATAGACTAAAAATAAGAGTTTGTCCTGGGGAAATGACACCCAGTGCTGAAATCTCTGCTCACTAATTTGCCCACACAGAGACGTAGCACAGCTGGTCAAACAAATCCACACATTAACCAGAAATGTTTAATTGCATTATGTTTTTGAATGCGACGAACACATTAGTCACGTCTCTTCTAAGGTATGCAACAAAGTAAAGCAATCCCTGCTAACTCCTCCTTTATTTCTTATCTCATTTACACATCAAAATAGTTTCTCTCCTTTCCCATTGTGAGAAAACCATACTCCTCAAGTCAACTGGGAATCGTTGGGCGAATTTCCGCTCTTTATTTTCTACTTCCAACTGCTTCCCGGAGTTCCTAAAAGGATGCCAATTTAGCTGAAATCAGGCTGAATTGAAAGGCGCACTGTTACCTGTCCGCTGGGGTAGAACCTCTGCGGTGGCTGCCCTTTCCCATGCTTCCACTGCAGGACCTTAACCACAGGCAGACAGAGGGGACACCTGTTTCCTCAGAGTGGTTGGCCGGCATCTGAAATCTTAGTGTCGGCCCTGCCTATTGAGAGTGGGCAGTGTGATAAGGCCCTCGCACTGTGATGGGGTGGAGGAAACCTGAGGAGAGAGCAGGAAAGGGGATGCCTATAGCCAGATGAATGGTGAGCTGGTGCAATTTGCCAAAACACAGTGCCTCCTTCCCCAAGACGATTACCCACACTTGCAATAGAAAAGCCTTTGTCTGGTATGAGTCCCCACTTATCTATTCTTTATCGTAATGCAAAGGGAATAATAGCCTACCTGTGCTGCAGTAAAGGACAAAGTTTAGTGCAAAAGGGAGGAGGTGAAATTTAATGTGTCTGTGGCGGCTGGTGTAAATCAGCACAGTTATAGTCTGGTAGGAAAAAACATTGGCCTCTTCTAGAAATACCTTTGACTCTAAATCATAAATTGTTGGCACAAAAAGCCCATCAAACTTTACGCTCTTTGAACTATTTGTGTGTTTTTGGCTCCACTCTGCCACCATTGAGCTCCTATAGAAACAAAAAAGCACAGAGGTTGACTTGAGACCCAAAAACTCATGCATGGCCCATTGAATATGATAACTTTTAAAACATGTGGTAAAAACGGTGGAAGACTTAAAGATGAACGTGATCTGTTTTTTTTTTTTTTTGTTTTTTTTTAAATCCCTCATGGCTACAGTATAAACTAAGCCCATTGCCATTTCCTGACTTTGTTCTATGGCTTCTGAGCATCTTTTACAAAGAAAAGCAACAGCATCTCTCTTTTTGTCTTGACTGAATGTTGTCAGAAACATATGGGTCACAAGGGCAAACACATTCCAGTGAGAGTTTGTCCAAGATGTTTCCGCATGAGCCCCTCAATGAGGCTCATACTGCCTCTCTCCCCACACCATATATCATCAACCTTTCCCACTGAGCTTGTGTCACCTTCCCCATACCCCCTTTGATGTCATGAGATACTGGAGTGCAATTTGTAATTACTGTTGAACCAAGCTTCAACGCAGCAACCTCAGGCAGGCCCCAGTCGACCGTGCTTTATGTTTTTATGTTTTTTTTTCCCCTCTCACTTCCGTAATATCTTAGGGTACCCCGCTGATATGCTTCAATTGCATAAAAATGTCATGTGCCTCAGTACTCAAATATGTTGAAGATGGACCCTAGAAGACTGGATGGCCACCAAGGGGCTATAACAGAGGCCCAGGTCAATGTCTTTCTGCTGCCTTCAGGGGCCATGGGGAGAAAAAACAGCAAGCAGCTCTGGTGAAGGAAGTGAATAGCCTGAGGAACAAAGATGCAGACTCCTGAAATCTTTAAAGATTTTTTTTTGCCACTGATTGTGGTAAGAATGTTTTGACGGGTCTGATTTGGTGACAGTGTGATTCACACAGTGGTTATCTTTAAATTAGAGGATGATCCTTTTTGAATATGTCTCACGGAATGCGGAAGAGGCGATTTTAAAGTGTGCCATCTTTGTTGTTTCTTGCATTTCAGGCGCCTTATAGGCTGTTGTTAATGCGTTAATGTGTATTCATTAGCACCACTGTACAGTAAAAGCTCCATAGTGTAGTGGTTTACACGCTCGCCTTAACAAGTGAACGCTCTCTCGTTCAATCCTGGAAGGAGCCACAAATCCCTTTGGGGTTGCATCTGAGCTAAAAACCCTGCCAAAGCAAACATGTGGACGTACCTGCTGTGGCAACCTCTTGTGAATAAAGTAGCTGCATACAATAATAATAGTAAAAAAAATCACATTTGACAGACTCAATTCTCAGGCTATTAAGGAATTTTTGTACAAATAAAGAAAAGCACCACAACTTCTAAAACCAAGAAATCTCAGTGTGTCCATTAGTTTTGCTTCAGGCTTTTTATTCCCCAATATGAATTCAAGCTGTACAAGTAGCTCACTTGTATTTCTGAAAAGCCCATTCATATGTGAAAAGTCTGTATGGGTTCAGAGTCTTGGGTAACAGCTTAATGTGGCTTCCTAATTTATTTCCCCACCCATCCTGTGACTCAGGACCAAAGGGGAAAAAAACCCCAAAAAACCCTCTTTTGTGAAAGCAATAGAAGATGGCATATTACTGGGGACAGTCCGTTAAGCTGTCCTCGCCTCTTCGCCTGACCCGAGCTTGCCTGAGATGCTTTCTAGCCGAGGCATCCTTCCTTCCGGAGAAGAGCGATGGGTGATTTATGAACCAACATGTTGAGAGGGAAGTGTAAGGGCACCCGTCGAGAAATATTGATCCTGGGAATCATGAGTGAGGAAGAAGAGATGAAGAAAGAAAGCGAGAGACAGAGACTTTTAGACAGGAGGCTGATAAAGAGAGGGAGGAGAGGGCAGCACTGTGTGCAGCTGAGGCCATTAGCCTCTTCCCCTGTGCAGGACAGACCAGGCAGTGATGGGCGCTCTCCTGTAGAAAGGAGTGGAGCACAGGAGGGGCTCTAATAGGATAACTCCCCCATTAACGCAGGGGAGCTGCCTTTCAGAGATGCTATCACTCAAAGCCCATGTCTCCATCATGCCTGCCAGTGTCGCCGTGCAATGCAAGCAATGCAATGTGTATCTATCTTTCAATCAGAGAACATATGGTGTATGTCAAATCTGCTAAAGGGAACACACTGTAATGGAGTAAAATTAGCTTTACTGTAAATCTTAGATATTACAAATGAAGAAGCAGAGTAGTGGAGGTGGTAAGTGGCTGCAGACATCTTTTCATATCTGGGTTTATGCCATTCTAATACTCACTATGTGTTTACAGTACAAGCATCTGTGCAGAGCTGCTGAGCACTTAAGGAATTGTGCCGTTAACAGGCAAAATGTTTTCGTAAAGTAAACATCATCTCCATGGTGACTGTATTTTTTTAAGGTAACTGACAGTGTTCATAAAAATTCATGTGATGCCACTGAAGCCCCCATTTTAAAATATGATGTAATCAGTGTCCAATTTGGTGTGTTTACTCTTCGCTAGCATTCAGCACGGCTCTTTTTTTCTGCCAGACAAACCAAACTGCTTTTTTTTTTTTTTTTTTTTTTTAAATGACGGGGCGGGGGTGGGGGCTACTTTGATTGCACAGAGAGCGAGAGAGAAAACGAGAGAGACTGAAATTGTTAAATCCAATTTACCATATCAGCATAACAAATGAGAAATACACCGTTTCTTGCCAGATTGCGAGCAAGATTTTTGCTATACCATGAACATGTTTTTTAAAGTGTTGCAAAGCCGGACAGGTTCTTTGTTTTTTGAATGCAGTACCCGCTTTGATTGAATAAGCCCAGCACTCAGTGTATGAAGAATGAGTGCCTCCGGACACCTTGAGTGGATAACCATATGCTGTCACAGTAGACCAGACGCGCCTCATATTGAGAGCTCTGTTGAACTGGGAATTGTGTGGGAGGTGGAGAGTGGGGGTGGAGGGGCACGGGGGACTTGTGAGAGTTTTGAGAGGTACAAATCAAGGATTTAACTACTCCTGCTCTGTCCAACTTAGAATGGTATAGGCCAGTGTTTGATTGTGCTTTTTGACTGGGCTGCCAGTGGTTCGCAAATTACTGACACTAACAGTGAGGAAAAGAATCAAGAACTCAAGCACTGAGCCATGTGGTGGCTATGACGCTCTTTGAATCACATGCAAAAGAAAGAGTGAGGAAAAAGTCTGAGTGAGAATCTAAGAGGAGACACAGAGAAAGGCAGATTCTGCACCAGCACCACGGCTCTTTATTGGGCCCACTCATTAAATCAAAGGCAGATGTTCATTCCCTTTGACCTAACCACATCAGCTGTCGCTTTCCTTGTTTCCTCCAGCCTCCTCAATTATTTCTCAAAAGGGACAAACCAAAACCAACTATCAGTAAACATGCAGACTCCTCAAATTCCATAAATGTCAAGCTGCACAGGCAACAAGTCAGCCAGCCTCTGTTTGTATAACTGGGAAACTCCGTTCTGGTTACGTCTTAGGGCTGTGTCTAGCATGCGAGTTTGCGGAGGGGATTCTTGTTATGGTTTTAACATGCCAGAAGTTCACCCTCATCATGAAACAAACCAACCCCTCTGTCAAATAACTGTTGACTTCCTAGGAAAGCACATTATCATTTACTGTTGAAGTCCTACTTGTGGTCAGTGGAAAAGAATCACTTTGGTGAATAATCAATGCAAGTGAGCAAAATACAAATGCGCCTTTGCGATTCAAAGAGAGGAGGCAGCAGTATTTGAAATCAAGTTTTTTTTTTTTTTTTGCATAATGTGCTCATGTTAAGCATTTGTAACTTGGAAATTTGTCATTCTAAACCAAAAAAAAGAGAGTCATAGATATTTGGCAGCTGTTACATTAGAGGTGGACCTAAAAATTCATACGGCCAAAGCTTTCACCGGTCCATTTCTGCTTTAATTTTTGTGGGAGATAGAAAATGTTCCCTTCCTTTACTTAAGACTGTGCATGAAAATGAAACATTTCGGAGTGATGCATATTCAGCCCTTGCTTGCCTTAATGGTGCCCAATCAGTTCCACCAGGTCCGTTCCAATGGGGTAGGCGGCCTCTGCCCTGATTACACTGAATTGTGGGTATTTCCTGCCTCTAAGCCTTGCATATGGATTGAGTAAGGCAGTGGCTGAGGGACTACCGTTTCTCTCCACTACATCTTCCTTTCTTTCTCTCTCACTTTTTTTTTCAACGGAAAAGCAAAACACTTTTGTTTTTTCTGGCTCTGCTGTCAAAATACTGAGCTGGGCTTTGGCTCAGTGTCTGCTTGCATGTAGCCAAGGAAAATCCCATGAGACAAGTGTGGCTAAATGCAGTTTAATCCACATGATCACTATCCGTCTGCAGGACTCAGCCACACCTATTGCTGACCTATTGCTATGAGGCACATTTCTATCCAGTATTTTTCCCACTTTAGGATATAGATGTTTTCAGCACACCCAAGTAAAAGTAGATACGATTAAGTCAATCCCACCATATGTCTCTGAGTTTTATTTTTTTTTTTTCATTAAAAAAAGACAGAAGATGTATTTCCCACTAAAAAGAAAATTATAACATCATCATGAAATACAACCTTCTGGTGCAAACTGCCATGCTAGAACCAATAAGTGGCTATTCTTGGAATTTACCAGTTATTGTATTAGAAGCACGCATATGTAAGGCAAACCTGGAGGAAAATGGTGTCTATATAAAGGAAAGGAGTGAGATTTAAGAATTTAAGCATCAGTGGAATCGTATTATACCCAAGAAGAGTCAATAAGGTAACCCCTCTCTGGAATTCCTCATGACGTTTTTTAACCTTCAAGTACATTATTTCTTCCAAATGTGGTTTCTCCTAGAAGCCAGAAAGACTCTGGCAAGGACGGTAATTCAAACAGGTAACATATCTCCCTGTACTGGTGAAAAGGCTCTGTATGATAAAAGTTAGCCATCTTTGTCAAAGTTTAGGAGATCCTTGTTTGATTTAAAAAAGATGTCTCACAAATAATCAAGAAATTTGGCATTCACTGCTAGTTTACTTTATGAGTTATTAAAAGGAATCCACACATACCAAATATTTGTACTGAGCAGTTTTGGAGGATTTCCCCTGACTACAAATTTCCCATACTTTATGTTCTTCCATTGGACCGCTGCTTTGTGAGCTCTTTCTGTGGAAGATTCTGGCATTTGATGCCAGTGCTCATAGGTTTGGGTTGAACAGCTCATTATTTAGCACCGTGCTTTCAAACACCGGCCACACGTCTTCTCAAATAAAACCTCTGAGAGAAGGCAGATTGAACTGCGTTTTTCAGCATTTTGCACACCAGCGGGGTTATTTGATTTGGCAAACGAACAGCTTTTACATCAAGGCCATATCAGACACCAAAGCAATGAATCAAAGTATTCTGGTTGTTTATATTTTTTATATTTGGAGGTCAGTCAAACCCGAAATATAGAAATTTACCGATGGCAATTAATTACTCTTTCTGAAGAAAAAAAACTCTCCTTCAAAGGCACCATTTATAAGGTGAAGCCAGAGCGCACAGAGTCAAAAAATGAAAATCAGTGATTGGATCTTTAACTTAAATAGCAACTATGAAAATATGTCACTGTCCTAAATTGTGCATAATTTTTTTTTTTACTGTGTTCAGTTATTTAATCAAACTGCAGGGTTTGCTTCATAATCTGATTTTGAGAGACTTCCAAAAAGGCATTTTGTTGTTTCTTCCTTCTGTGACTCACCCTGCTGTCCTGTGGCTAACAAAAGAGATAATGTGACACCTACTGAATTACTGGTGCACACTATGTGATTGATTGACTTGTTGTCGGCCTGCCATGACCACTGGAATGCATCTCGTGTGAAAGGTGCCTCCAACAAACACACTGGTGCATACCTCCTCAGGTTACCTGCCTGGCACTCTGAGTATTATAAATTTCATTGTGTGCTTAAGGAAGGGTAATGAAGACAAAAAAAAAAAAAAAATCAAGAAGAAAAAAATCAAGAAAATATGTGCTTTTCTTCAGGTGTAGGTTATTTCACCCTGCCTGTAATGTGATAGGAGAATAATACAAAACACCTGACCTCAAAATGAAATGCTGCATATAATGTAATAAAGTGCATTGTCTGATTGGTTATGGTAATTCTTCATTTAGTCACAATAACCCCAACCTCAACCACCACGAATCCAGTGAAATCACTTAAAACAGATGTGGTTGACGTGAGGTTCTAGATGGATCCCTGAAAACTGCGTCTCGCAAAAAGAGGTACCACCAAAAACCTGGTCCTCAAATGTGCGGGAGAGTATCCCGGTGAAGACAAAGCACGGGTGTGTTGTTATGTTTTACTGTCTTGCATAAATCAAAAATTATAGAAGTGCTGAGAATAAAAGCATCTGACATTTTTAGCGTGACAGTTCCGCCATTCCCGCGTTTAAGTGGTGGTGAGGAGCTTTGTGGCGCTAGGCCGAGATCTCCTCCTGTTAAGTACACATCCTGTAGGCTTTGTCCCATGGCAGTGACCTGATCCAGCAGGAGGAAACAACCAATCAGGAAGATATTAGATCAGCTCCGGGAAAAATTAATAAAATTCTCTCAAGTCGGCCTCACCTACTGTACTGAGCCATGAGATTCATATGCAAGACTAAAGGCGTTCACTTTATATGCTTTCATCAGAGCGACTCCATTAAACTCCCCTCTCTCCAGGTTCTAATGATCTATGGGCATCATGATATGCCTCTGGAAGGTGTTGTGTTCCTTACAGTTGATGTCCAGACAAGGGTGGTCTGTGCAACCGGATCCTTTGACATCACAGAGAACATGAAAACATGAAACATAGTTATTGATCACAGAGTCCACACTAATCAAATAGCACCTCAGTTTGTTTGAAGTTAAAAATGGTTACAGTGGGTGTTTACCATTGCACTTCAGGACCCTCCAGCCGCACCCCTCTTAAACATACACAGACAGAAGTGTTATTTGTATTGTTAAATTTACATTAAGTCCATTTTAATTGCATCAACCCACTAAACAGATCTTACAATAATGGGCCTGACAGAGAAAATTGCAATCATCTGTGAAGAGCCTGCGGCGGTATAATGGACAAACCTGATTAATTTAATCTTGTTGCACTCCATTATAGCTGCACTTTATCATTTCAACAGATGGAGCACCAAGAAATTAAAAAATGCTCTCAAGGATATGTGGCACTCTCCATCCACTCGCATCCCTTTATCTGAAGGTGTGTTGGCTGCTGTGCTGAAATGAAGGCTTGGACTGGAACCTTTGGATGAGTGCATTTTCAGACCCAAATGAGATTATGTGAACAGTCAATTGATGCAACAAATCATCAGAATTGTCTTGTGATGTATTGCTGAAGGCTGTTACAGGCTGTCCATCCAATCATCCAGCTCAATTACTTGATATCATCAAAGTAGCAGAATGACAATTGCTTTACTATATGGAGGCTTTTCACTCAAGAATGAATGCTGCATTCATTCAGCTACAGTTTCAAACAGAAACTGTTTTTACAGTGCAGGAAAAACATATTCCTTATATCACCAGCTGTGTACTTCAGTGAACTGGAATTTTGCAACACTCAGTTAAAGGTGAAAACTCCACCAACACATGCTGGATTAAGAGCAGCTTTCTTATTATTTCCTTATATTACAGATGATTTTGGAAGTCTTAAGATGAAAGATGAAGGCCCCACTCTAATAGTTTATACAATAGTTTAAAAAAAAAAAACCTATGGCCCCCTGATATGTATCCTTATGATGCCTTATAAACTGTAGTGTATACATCCCTTATAGATTATTCAGTGCGACTTATTTTACAAGGCTCGAAAGGAACAATATAACATCAGAAGAAAAGAGCATAAACAGTTATGTTTGTTCTACTTATTTTCTCTTCTTGTAAAATCATTACAGTGTAAAACTCTGGATACTTCCGGATCGACTCAATATATTTAAAAAAAAAAAAGGAAAAGGGAAAAAAAAAAATTACGCACATTAAAAGCGAATACTGGTGGTTATATAGTTCCCGTAGGTGGCGCTCTAATTCATATCCAAAAAGTGTGGAAGACATAACGATTACTGTAAACTACTAAGAATCGCGTTATGACTCACCGGAGCAAGGTAATTTTTTTTTAAAAACTGCATGTATAAAATACATTTGAGTATTTTTTCTGTCTTATTTTAAAACTAGACTATCAAACCAAATAGTGATGGCCAAACTTACTCATATTAACTGAGGTTAAAAAATATGAAATTATATGGCACCGACAAGTAAGAGCCTCTTGCTGAAGGCAAAAATGAAGTGAATTATACCCTGCGTAAGCTTTCCTCGTGCCTGCTACATTTGATACCAGCGAGCAGCGCGCGCGCACAGACGCGTGCGGATATCTCGTCAATTCCCTGGAACCGTCCGACTCCGCTGCCATGAAAACGTTTAGCCTTAATGACGGACAATGATAAGCATTTTTACGTGACTGAAACTCCCTTACCATTTTTTCTGCTTTCTCATACACACATTTTCCAGCCAGCAAAGCGGGGGGGAAGAAAAAAAAAAAGTTGACGGGCCAGTCGACTCTGGCGTTATGTTTATGGACATGGGGACTTGTTGCATGTGGTGACAGCGGAGATACATAACAAGCAAGGTAGGCAGCAGCCAGACCCCCTCGTTTCGCGTTTTGTCTGTGTTCTGTTGGCCATTTCTTCGCAATTGCTCTGTATCCGTTTGACTTGTGTGGCGAATTTGACAGCGTGATATTGAGGCATTTCCAGAATGGGCGGGGACAGCAGAGTTACTTTGAGTAAGGCAGCTTCAGTCCTCTAGTATGAGCTGCGGAAGGATCGGTGCTCGGTGCAAAATTAAAGCTCCCTTAACTGCGGCTAGTTTCGGGTAACTAATTCAGTTTGTTTATTTTAGTTATGTATTTTAAATATTTGAATTGCAATTTAGCGTTTTAAAGTTTTCTTTTAATTAAAGCGTTTATCCTTCTGTAAAACATTAGGGTAATTGTTATTCTAAAATAGTCTCAAGCAGTATGAACACTCTTGAACATTTTTAACTGAATATATCAATAGCTGCACCAAGCCACAGTTTGCAGTAAAGAAGACCTGTGTCAGCCCCTGCGTTGTGTAGTGATTTATTGCATTTGTCAACTCACCTCAGTAACATATGAAAAAAACATGTTTTTACGTACCAGTTGCTCAAGAGACATTTGTTAAAATATCATTTGCTTAAATTGACAGAAGCTGTACTTAGGTTTTGCTCTCATCCATTCTGCCCCAGACTGCAGTCATTTTTCTGTTTAATTATTTCCTCCTCCTTTTTTTTTTTTAAACCATGCACCACATTTGACAATGATGGATAACAGGTTAAAAATGGACATTTTCTCCTCATGTAGTGTATGTTGGATTGGCTGAAGCATGCATGGTGTTCTTGGAAAGATTGTGTTCCCCTCTGTTTTCCCCATTCCTGTATGCTACAGTTTGTCTTCATTTTCTTCTGCCTTGGAGTTTTTGTGATATATGGCTGAATCACATCAGCAAGACAGAAGTGTAGGTTATGTCAACGTTATGCCATCATGACTCCAGTCTTTGCAGAGGTAGGCCCTCTGCTAGTCCTGCCCTGCTAAACAAGCATCTCTCTTGACCCAACTGTGCAAAGATGGCTGTTCCCCGACTCAGTGGTTGACTTTGTGATGCAGAACAAAGGTGGTCAAATATCAGTAGTCTTTAAGCATCTGTGCATCACTTCAGGTAGCTACCATATACTGCTGAGTATTGCCTTGATACGTGCATGGGCCCATGGTTAGACAAGGAGCTGCAGTTCCAATGTAGAGAATTCAAACAGCCACAGATGTTTGCATGCATCTTTCTAATGCAGTCATAAATATTGCTCCACACAATCTACCCAGCAATCAGCGTCAGGCTTGCAGCCGCATGACGTTCATAATCAAACTGAATTTCTTCACACATGTCCTGAATCCTGTCGTTTTGTTGTATTTTTGCCTTCAGTGTACAGACATTCAACCTTGATATCAACCTACTGTTTTTTTTTTCACACCAAATTAAGATCATATAAAATTCTTTAAATCAACGCACAATTAAACACCCAATGTTCAGTTAAAGAAAGGCTGCAAATTCTCACATATGAAAAGGGTAAAAAGAGGCAGCGTTTGGTATTTTTGCTTCAAAATATACTAAATCATTAAAACAATCAGCCCCTTATCAAAATAACTGAAATTTCATTTTATTAACTGATTAATTGTCTTATCCTTATTCTGTAATATTCTTCTCATATTCTGGTTACATCATTAGTCAAAGCCACAGTTTGATGTTAACTTCCTTGGACTGCCCTTCAAAAATATCATCTCTTATAAGAAGAATCTGGAAGATGGTCAAAATCCACAACATGGTAAATGACATATTTATTGTGACTTGCGGTCAATACTTTTTATAGCTTTTTATATTTCATAGGGTGATCTCACATCCTCTGAATACTGTATTTTATGGACACATTTATTGACATTGTGGAATATCTTGTTTTGTTTTGACCCAGTTTCTTTTCTTTCTTTTCTTTCTTTTTTCTTTTTTCGGTGGGGTGGATTATGTATTATCAGTGGCCTGAGGTGGAACAGCTGCAACCCAAAGATCTGAATTCAGACATCCATCACTTTTTTAAAGTGTGACACTGCAGTAGAAATACTGCAATGTATCATGTCTGCAGCAATGAGTAGAACAATTTTCATTCACACATGTACTAGATTCCCCACTGTACTGTACATGTGCTTCACGTTTTCTTTAAGACTTGACTTCAGAGGAAAGTTCTTCAGTCTGTTCTCCTTACTTTTGAAGTTACATGCTCCTCCTATTACTGGGGCCATGCAGTCTCCCCCATGGTGTCCTTGGACAGCTCTTTGAGTGCCTGAAAATGTTGCGGACCATTAATTCTGGATTGTCTTCATCTGTTTGCATAATTTTTCCTCCGTAACCGCTTTCCTCCCCCATTTTCACAGTCTGTGCTCTCAGGTTTATATTATTCTCTTTTACAAATGTTTGAGTCTTCAGCAGATTTCAGTTTTATATCATTTTTCAATACCACTGACAGTTGTTAAACTTTTACACGAGCCTGTTTTATGGTATACAGCCTGTCAGCTGTGTACTGACTGTACACAGTACACAGTATGGTTTACAGCCTCTGTGCTGATGCTGACTGTTGAAACTCTTCACCTGCCAACAGATAGGTTTACAGATGTATTCAACAGTATTTTGTATTCTTTTATTAAAATTTCCAGAAACATGTAAAATCACGAGCACAGCAGAGCTGTCAGTAAACATGCAAAAAAAAGAAAAAAAGGTGGGTGTTCTCTTTAACCTTATATATTTTCTAGTTTTTTCAGTTAGACTAATTTGCTGTCAGGCAGGAGGTTGTTTTTGCAACTCAGTCAGACTCCAGAAATTAATTTATCCAAATAACCAAGTCCTCCTGGGCCGTGGAGGTTGGGACACTGAAATGGCCCTGGTAGGCAAAGCCGTCTTTTGAAGTCTGGAATGTTTTGGCTGACTTAGAGCAGGCGACTGGAGTGGAGGGATCGTTTTCACTGACCCATGGGATTTTTAACCATTTTCATATACCGAGAACAAAACAAAGTGAGGAAAAATGCCTGAGCTGATTTGCATTGACTTTGCTATCAAAAACCAAGGGGAAAAAAAATTAAGTGAGACTGATTTAGCGGGGTAGTAGATTTTTAGCAATTTCTGGAATATGTAGGTGATGGTGTATGTTACTTCATGGCTTAAAAAGTTTGACATATTAAAAAAAAAAAAATGGAATTGTAACTTAATGTGGTTGTCATGTTTCCATTTGTTCCGTTTCTTTTCAAGACTGCAGACTTTTGCTAGTGGGATTTTTCTTTGATTTATTAAAAAAAAAACAGACATCATAACAATCACTCTTATTAATGCATTGCATTAGTGCTAATTAGGTGGTCATTTGGACTGAGGGCAGAACAAATACAGGGCACATCCTAATAATCCAAACAGTTTAATTGTAAATAAATGCTCTCATTAGGAGCAATCACTGGTGGTAATTTATTATATCCATTATATAAAAATCAGCAAAATAGTCACATTAATAAAATTAATTTGTTTTATATTAGATCCTATTAAAGACTTTAATAACAGCACCTGAATGGTATGCTTTTATTTAACAAGCCCAAGAAAAGGGAAGTGCAGTAAACCAGGCGGTGTGGAGTAACGGGGCACTTGAGTTTCCAGAGTAATAAATAATTCACAGGTCCTGTGTGATGAGCTGCTGAGGACAGAAATCCCTAATGACAGCTTTTTATAACCTATGACTCAGCTGCCCATTATGCTTCTGACATCCCTACACAGACCACATCCCCTCTGCTTGCCCAGTGCTCACTCTTCTCTCACCCTCTGCTTCTTCGCCTGCTGCACTGACTGAAAGGAGTTATATTACACAGTACTATATGCAGTCACTTAATGAAAGAAACTGAAATGGGAAAACATATAAGACTCTGTTATTAGAGGCTAAATGTATTTATTCCATACAGCTCATCTTAATGAAATTGTTCACATTTTATTAGTTTTACTTTATTTTGAAATGTTTTTTTTCCATATAATAGATGATATGTCACTTAAAAAGTTCTTGAAGTATAAAGTAATCTGTTAACTGGCAGATGATCCAATTAAATCTATATATGTATGTACTAATATATACTAAATGCTAATCTTTTTATGCATGTCTTCTTTAGCTGCTGCTAGGAATTAGATAAAGTGTGTTTGTAGAATCAATATATCAGTCTCTAGATTCCTTCTGAAGTAGTTTGTCTCAAATACAGTCAAATGGTTGTAAAGATAGTAGTAAAAACAGCAGTTTTACTTGGAAAGGTTCTCTCTTCAAATGTACTGCATATTCTCTTCTGAGTTCATGTGCAGTTATTCATTTCTCTCTTGTACTTTGCTGCTTCAGGTGCAGGAAGAACTAAGCTAAACTCGTTGCTACTGCTTTGTATGTGTGAGGTAAGAACCTGAATAATTGAGTTTCTCCAGTCCGCCTTAGGTCTGTGACTTAAAGTGCTGCAGTGTGTGATTGGCATAATGGCACCATACCCCCCCAGGTAAGGTCAGTCCGAGCAACATCTGGGTCTATTGTGCATAATGCAGCTCCCAGTATGAAAGGCAAGGCCTCATATGGTTTTGGTTGATGTCATTATTGTTATCATTTCCAAACTCCAGTTCTCACCAAGAATAGGTGGTTAATTTTAGATGCAAAAAAAGATCCAATTACTCAGACCTGCATGCAGTTGTCCCCAGAGTTAGTGCATGGAAATAAATCTGGTGGCCTTGATTAAGTACCTGACAATAGAGTTAGCACAGCACTAGTAGTTTATAGTAACATAGCGGACATGGGCAATTAGGCCCACCAAGTAATTTACAGTACTGCTTGCAGGTGGTGACCTGGTATGAGCTGTGGACCACCTCAGTAACAAATTAGATCATATAGGCAAGGAGGGTAGAGGCTCAACAGGACTTCCAAATAAAGTAAAGCAATCAAAGATTATAAAAAGCTTGGCACGTATTTCAAATTTGTTATGATTTTGGTTGTTTTTTTTTTAAAGGAACAACAGAAGGCACTGGAGGTTTTTTTGTCTGATTTTCTGGAGAATGAATGATCACTTTTATATGTTGTTGATCTTTTTACGTCAGCGTGGACTGTTCTTCTCTCACTGCTGCCTATTAATTATGAAATACTGTAGGCCTTTCCCATTTAATTTTACTGCTTCTTCCTGCTGAACTTGGTGTGAAAGGCTGCTGTTCTTAAATAGGTGTATAAAAGTAAGAGCGGAGAGTTTCCCCGAGTACCAGCTCTCCTCACAGCATTATGTCATCAGAGTCAAAAAGGCACAGCTAAAGAAAAATAGCTTGTTTCACACATAATAGACACCTTAACACGTGGAGCAAATGGAGCGCATATAGGGCTACTTCTCTTTATGGTTGCAGGACAGACAGTGATTGCCTTGATAAGAAAAGCACACTTGAATGCATCAAATTTACGACTGCAGAAAGACTTGTCTCTTATCCTTAAAAAAGTAATATAAATATGCGTTATTTGTTATTCTCTAGGTGAATTTTGAGAGTGTTGGTTGAGTGAGACCTTTATCATTGTACTGTACTCTGTGCACTCGGTGTGACAGTGTTGAAAACAGTGCCCTCTTCTGCCTGCTTGCCAGTGTCTGTGCTGTTTGTCCACAAACTAAATGACTTGCCATATTCCACAGTGTGGAGAGGCCGTCTGTGTGGCACTGTGTCTGTGGCTTATCAACCTTTAGTACAGGTCATGACTGGGCTGTAGAGTGGCAGGAGCCTTGGAATAACTTTGCCTTGATCCCTACTGTCAGTTTGTTTAGTTGTATTTTTGGTCAGAAGCAGTAATTAAAAAGAAAAAAAAAAATTTACAAAACTGTAAATTTGTTGCCTCTGCCTAAACCTTTATAAATAAATTCACACATTTATTGCCGGTCATACCAAGCACAGTGCTTGGTACATGTCTTTGGAGGATGGTCCATCTATTTTCATTTATGACCAGCACCCTGCAAATAGTCTTAACAGCTAATTGGCATAAACTCCAATGATGTGCGCAGAACCACACCACCAACAGCTGTGTGTGGTCCACAAATGCTTGCACAGCTATTTTAGAACCTCAGTCCAAAAGAAATATACAGTGTTTATACTTCACTTGCAGTGCAGTTCAGAACACTTTTTTCTCCTAGCAGAGAAATTATTTTATTTCTATATTTTTCTTTAATATTGATATGGAGCATTCGTCATGTAAGTGAGCATCAGATGATTTTTTTTAATTTGCATTTTTTCTTTGTATAAGGCAAAAATAAAATTATTGAATAGTCCTATTATCATAATTGCTCTTTCCATTAAACTTGTAATAGAGTGTCCCCAAGGATATGGGTTTGTAGGATATGTTACTGGGCTACTGAACAATAATTAGCATTTTGGCTGCTGATGTTTAATCTCTCATTAGCCTTCAGGTGACATGAAACAGCATCGGCCTCATTCTTGTGTTTGCCATTCAGACGCAGGTTGAGTGACAGCCACAGAACAGCACATCTCTTATGTAAACCTTCCCTCTACTGCCACGAAATTAGAGTGCCTGTTGCTACACACTGCTGCCTCCTGCTTCTGCACAAATGAGAAGTAAGCACTGTGGTTCAGAAGTTCACATTTTGGATGCATGCCGGAACTACTTAAAACCAGTGACGTTTTCAGGGAACAGGTGGTCCGGGTGACATAATTCTGGCTTACTGTTATGATCCTTAGAAATTAGGCCCTGATATTCTGCCAGAAGGCTTATTATGCTGTCATATTGTATAAGTTTTAGTGTATCTGACTTGTTATTAATGGAAAAATATATACATGCAAAAATACTGACACAAAATACTTGTATATTTTGCTAATAGACTTAAATACATTAAATAAGCCTACAAACAATTTGTGTACATGTCAAACATTCACACTCATCTTTGACATGTCTCAAGGCTTGGCTAAGACAGCTATTTATTCTCATCCACTGTTAACTACTGGCACATATGCGTTAGAGTGGAATGCCATTCAGAATGCAGAAAATATATTTAGTTCTTGCCAACAGACAGCAAAAGGCACCAGTGGGTCTAGCCCCTGTGTGAGAACAGTTATTTCTGTCGCAGTATGGACTTTCAATTACTGTAATCCGCTCCTTCAAGAACATCAGGGGCAATTAACTATTTAGGTAAAATATATGAATTACAGCACATATTATAAATGCAACTCTGTTTCTCAAGAAGTTGAGATGGTGTGTAAAATGTACACAGAAATAAACACAAAGTAATGATTTGCAAATCATTTAAACCTGTTTTTAATTCATTGTAAAAAACTATGTATCAAATACTGAAACTGAGTTTTTTTTTTTAATGAAAAATATGTGCGACTTGAATAATAGTGCGTATAGGTGCAGCCCTCACCACTTCTATGCAGACACAGTGGTGCAAGAGAGAGAGAGAAAGTGGGAGATTGAGAAGTTTATTTCCCTCTTTCATCATGGAGAGACAGCGAGAGGACTAAGTGACATTAATCCAGTTCACACACAGCGATGAATGTTTAATTCACTGTAATTAATGCCTGAACAGGTAAAAACAGTATTAAGGTCTTACACTGGCCTGGTCAGTCAATCCTTTTTTAAACTTTTTTTTTATATTCTTGAGCTCCTCTATGTGTAATTAACAGGAACAGTAGACCAATAAAATACATTAGCTAATTTAACAGTTGTTGCTTTTATCTGAAGAAAACACTAAATCTTCCTGAGCTTAACAGGTGTTGCTGGGCTTGTAATGCACTTGTGTAAAGCCTGCATTTCAGAAAAGGCACATTTTGTGTTGCATCACTTCATCTTTCCACAATATCTATTCTAAGTATTCAAGAGCTCAGCAGAGCAATTAGTATAGTTTTGAAGATTAAATATATTCTTGCTTCGTATAGGGTTTCAGCTGCTCAGCGGCCTCGTTTGTTGTATTTTATTTATTTCATAATCTAGCCAGTGTTTTCAGTAGATTACAGGTCTGGACTTCAGGCAGGCCAATTTAGACTTAACCCAAACTGTTTTAAAATGGAGCCGTGCTGTTTTTAATATGTATGGGATGTGATTTGTCAGTGTCTTGCTAAAATAAGTAAGGCCTTCCATAAATAAGGTGTTGTTTGGATGACCCCACATGTTGTGCCAAAACCATTCTGTGTTGTATTAATGGTGCCTTCACAGATATGTGGTTACTCACATGCACTAATGCACCACTATGGATACTTTGAAGAAGAAGAAGAAGAAGAAACAGCCTTTATTGTCCCACAGAGGGGAAATTTGGGTGTAACAGCAGCCGCAGTTATTATAAATATAAATAAAGATATAATAATTCACACTATTAAGAAAAGAATATATATAAAATCAACAAACAATATTAACCTTAATACTACTAATAATAATAACACTATATACAATGTGCATGATGTGCCGGACTATTTACAGTATATTATATATTATCCTACATTGTGTAGGCTATTGTGGTTTTTGTTGGGAGCAGTGATGGTTATAAAGTCTTACATTTCTAACTAGCCAGATGTTCCCTCTGCTCTTTAGGATGTGTTTTCACTTTGCCTTAGTCCATCTCTAATGAGGTCAGATCTGTAGAAGCCAGCAACGTTTCTTGATCTTATTTCTATGTTGTTATTTTTTCTTTGCATTGCACAGTTTTAACTTGCAATTGTGGATCCAGTGACAATGATTTTTACATGTACTCCTGATCCATTTCAATCATTTCCTCAACAGACCCACGTCTTCTTCTAAAGAAGGGCTGCCTGAGAGCCTAAAGAGAATGACCACTGAATTCTGGCTTATGGCCTTGTCTTTCAACTACAAGCAATTTCTCGGGATTCTGCACCATACATACATATATGAGGAAATGCCCAAATTTATGTTATGTTTTCTTTTTTAATTAAATATGGGATTTAAGTGATTTTATTGCATACTGTTTTAATTTACATTAATTTGCATTTTATGCAGTGGTCCTTTTTTTTTGGATGCAAGTTTGATAAAGTTTGATTGTTACATGAAAATAGTTATCCTCTCAGCTAACATCTTGAGAGTTAGTTTGGGATATTGTGCAGTATTCTGGGATATTAGAGAGCATTGTGCCCTTTAGTTTTGTTGCTCTCTGTGCTTGCTAAGTGCTTGCTTTTGGTTTGATATGAAATGATTGCATTAAAAAGATTTTAACATTCTGACAAATCTAACTTATTATTTTGAGTTTCTGTAAGCCCGTTAATAGGTAGGCACTTATGGACAGTGGAAATACCCCACAGCTGCAGTCTGGCTGTTGCTCCATATGTTTCCCCCAGAAGAGCCTCAAACTTCAGTGCCATGCAAACGTGGTCTCACTTGTAGCTGCACAGACATGTGTCCAGCAAACAGTAATACAAACAGAAACAGATGTTCTGTTTTAACTCGCAGTTAAATTAATAGAAAACACAGTTGAAAATCCACTAGTATCGTCCATGTAGATATGGAGTGATGCTTAATGTGGACAGTGCATTTTTTTTTTAAAGAGTTTAAAATATTATTGATATGTATGGTCAAATGTAAATCCATGGTGTCGTATGTGAACGTGTTTTATTTTAGGCCAAAGTGTGAGGTCTTATAATTGGAGAAGGTTTTATCTAAAACCAAATCTACCAACTAAGTCATGTGATTCAACAAGGGTGAACTGAGAACAGTGCAAAGATAAGTGAATTATTTATCTGGCATGAACACACAAGAGTAATCTCCCAAAGTTAGGCAAGTGGCAGCTCGTGCAAACAAACCTATCCTGTTTAATTGGTAAGTAACTACTGCAAAGTTGCGTTATACAAACAGTACAGGGTAGTGTGAATGGTTGTTGAGTGGTAAAGTGGTGGCTTCTCCAGAAGTGCAAATAACTGTTGGTTTGATCTGTGTAAATATTTTGGATCCATTTTAGAACCAAGACGAACAACTGATTATTGTCCGTCAGTGCAGTTGTGCATGCAACCCCAAGCTGCATAGCTACTCATGTATAAAATTACTATTTTATTATTGCTCTATCATTTTTGCTCTGACACCAATATGATGATTCATTCTTTTTCACATTGTTTGTTTAATTAATTCTCAAGTTACCATTTAGCATGAGATAAATTAACTCTGATACTGAAAAGAAAATTATGTTTTCCTTAGACAAGGGTTGCTCAAACCTTTAAGACCTCTTTGCAGTCATTTGGATATTAATGGAGTAGGAAACAACTTTGTTGCTGCAAGTCAGACTGACTATTGGATTAAGTTTATTATGATTAAGAAAACAATCTTTCATAATGGCAAATTTAAAAAGCTTAAAATAAATCTGCACCTAATAGATGAAGTTGCCACCACAGAGCCACTTATTTAATAAACTGTAGTGATTAACTTTAGCAGACACTTTATTGGAGTCTGTGGTTGTGCATTAATGAAGTGATTCACTAACCATAATCCATATGCAAATGTAGATTATATAAATGAAATTTTACTCATACCATATTTGTTTCTCATAGCAGATATCTATGCCCTCCTATTTGGAAAACAATCCATAAGGCTTGACTAAAATAATCAGTTATAAGTTCCTTTAGTCATTATTGTGATTTGCTACCATGAGTGAACAATACCTTTACCTTCTCTCAGTACTCAAACTTTTTAAATGTCCTGGAGGAGTTCTTGTTCGAGTCCCAAACCTACTGAGATCGCTAATGAAGGCTTTACCTTCCAGGCAAGCATATTTCTCCAAATGACAGTAATTTACATATGATGTATTTAGAGAAGAAGAGGGCAGGCTAATTCCATTTGGAGAGTTTCCTTTGTTTTAGGAGTCATTAGCAGCTAGCTCAAATCTAATTTTTACAATTTCATCAGGCCATCTTGGAAAGCCTCTGTGAGCTCATCAGAGAGGAGCATTTATTGCTAAGTGTTCTCTATTGCATTAGCACACAATAAAGCGGCCAGGGACTGCTACAGACGTTTATGTGGAATCCAGTTAACACTCTGGCAATTCGTTTTTTATTGGGACACAATCAATTTTTATTCATTTTAAAGCCAGAATGCTTTCTTTCATTGTGTGCCTACCCCGGCTTATTATCCCCTAAACTAATTACTCAGTTGTTTTCACAAAATGCTAATATTTATGTTAAAGATTTCCTCTTTTAAATTCAGACATGGCATGCATTTACATACACTTCCCGCTAAGCTTTAAGCACGGTAATTGCATTCATTTAATTTGTATCAGTATGCCAGGCCTTATTTTAAAGTATTACAGTATTAATCATCAAATCTGGCCCTTGGGTCAAATCTGGCACTCACAGTCATTTGGTCCATCTTGAAATTTGAATTTTACCATTATTTAGTTGAAAAAAAACTCATGCAACTTGCAGAAATGTCTGCATATAGTGGTCATACTGGAGGTTTTGAAACAAGATTGGGCAGTATCTCTTCAATGCAACCATTATTACCTTCCATTATTATAGTTAGACCAGAAGGAATTTCAGTTTATTTGTTAGGAAGACACCCTGTCCTGGTTTTGGCGAAGGCAAAATAAAAGCATGTTTTCACCATTCCTTACTAAACCTTCCGGTTTCCATATCCATCATTCTTCTGTCTAACTCTGAGAATGGCATGATTTCTTTTAAAAGGCGCAAAAGACTCTTTTTTTGTACCCAATATGTGATCTCAGCAAAATTAGAAACTTAAGCTGTACCTTTTAAGAATTTCTATTTCTATCTATATTGATTTTCCACCATGACTTTAAATGGTATCCTTAATCACAGACAAGTCCCACCCCCTATCAGATACACATGAAGGTGACTCTGTCATATATATCTACATTGTATGTATGTTATGCAGTACGCTGTATTTAAAATCAAAGTTGCTATTTGCTTTACTGGTTATGTGGTTAGCTGAGGATGTGTAGTGAAAAGCAGCTTAAGATGGTGTGAGCTAGATGAGTACATCATCATTGCAATGTAATAATTAGAGTGCCTGAGTGCTCCTGAAGTCAAGACAAACCTGGATACCCTCTTCCTCAGTAGCTCTTCCTCTTGTTCACCAAGACGGTCTTTGATGGCTCCCATTTGACCCTGATATCGTTCGGTATCACATGTGCACTTTGTGCCTTTTAACTTTTCTACTGAATCACTGGACTGGACTCCTCATCCTCATGCTTGAGTCACCACCATCAATAAAATGCACAGACACAAAGAATATCCACAGCTGCTATTAATCTGTATGCATTTGCAACTGTTTTGGCTTTTTGTGTGTGCGTGTGTGTATGGATATGCTTTTGTCCCAGTTTCGGGATTTGTTCTGCAGTGGCCTCTGGAATGCTTTCAACACATTGATGAGATGACAAGTTATCATTGATCTGTCCTTACTTAGTGGGATCCATTAAATAATGTATGGGCTCCCATGCATTACCAGGACACTCTCCTGTCCTCGACCCATTAGAGGAGTAGGGCATGGGGCCCTAGTGGCTCAGGGCCCTCAGAGGTCCTTGGGCTTTCATTTAATTAAATTATCCTATAATGAAAACTCCCATAAGGAGATTAATTTTAATTATTTATCAGCGGCCGATTTGAGGGAGAGGCTGCATTAATAATGCATGAAAGGACTAAACATTTTTCAATTCATCACCTTTTCCTTTTGTTAAAGGTGCAATTTATTAAGTGCTTTGCAGCTGCTAGAGGTACTGGTGGTGGAGATATGGACAGCCAGTCTCTGAGGTCTGGTCAAAGGGACTGTTAAAGTGCTCAGATGTCATTTGACAGTGTTCATATTTATTGCTAAATTAATATCCCTAAAATACTTGAGTAATGCTTGTGTAGTATTAAGCATTGCACTTGTTCGTTTGCATGAATTTTCACGTGCTGGGAAAAATTTATCCACACTGCGAAAAAGAAAGTCACACTTTTCTTTCCCTCAAATATACAGTAATTTTCTCCTCTGTTTCCCAAAGCTTGATGGATTTTATATTAATACCTAAGGCAAGGAAGTAATCAAAATTATGCCAGTAGTTCTCTGTTGATGTTTGTATATCTCCATCAGATTGGCATGTTGATTCCCCTTGTGTGAGCACATTAGAACACTTTGGTGTCTGGCCAACAGAATAGGGGAAGATTGTCGACTGTCACACTGTGTGAAACTGTAATTAGCTGGCTTGGTAATGTACTTATTTGAGTCCCCCGGCTGCAGAGATAGAAGCACAGTTGAGAGCTGTAAGATGATACATTGCTGAAAACAGCTGCCTTTTTAGGATATAAATGAGCAAATTTCACATTTTCCTAAGTTTTGTATCACAGAAACATACAGGCAGACAGAGTGGCAGAAGTACCTCAGAGCAGGAGACAAGAATGTCATTGGGATGGTGAGCGGGGTGCATTTATCAGCCTTCATCAATAGTTAATAAATAATTCAAGTAGAGTCTGGTGCTTCTTTAGGGCAGGGTTTCAGCTAGCTTGTAATTTTGTAAATTGCATAGTCATCATGCAATGGATGGGTCAGGCTCCTCTAAGAGTCACAGCTGAGAATCTAGAGCTGTTTTTATACATGCACTGCAGCCCCAACTTTTCTAGAATAACAGAGCTGTATTTCAGAACGCTGTTGTCCAAATCAGCCTTTTAGTTTGGCCAAATCTCGTAGAGTGTGCATGTTAGCCCGTGTCAAAATAGAGAAGGTAATTGTCAATGCCTGCCCAGATAGAACCTAAACCACATGGAGTAATTTCACTGGGAGAATGCCAGTGACGCGGGATATCGTTCATTGTTTGCTAAATGTGAGAAAGGGCAAATCTGGATGATGTGCTGACTGGATTTTCCTGAAATTGTCCAGAGTTCATGTCTTTCAAAGAACCGAGAGAAAGATAGTAGTGTTAACCATCTTGTCAAAAATACCTGCATTTTTAAAGGTTTTGTTGCCCACAAATGATTTATGCCAGAAAGAATTTCTATACATAACAGCAGATAAAAAGTCTGACACTCAGTACTTTGGGTTGAAATTTATCCTAAACAGATCCACTGTTTGCCACATAAGCTTGGCTACAGCATGAACAATGAAAATCAGTAGTCAGAAAGTGGCTTTTTGTTAGACCACATTCCCAACTTTGGACAAACTTCCACCAGATACTTGCAGTGCCTCACACCAAAACAAACAGGTATTTCTTCCCATTGTTCTAGATGTTTTAGCCCAGGTGCAGCTTTAGCACAGCAGTCCATGGTCACTGAATGAGAAAACCCCTCAGTTACTCCAAGTCAGCCTTCTGATACCTCTCATTCAACAGAAAAAACCTTCTAATTACCCCAACCAGTATTACCAGTTCTGTATCCAATAGCACACTGTTCTTCCATATTGTTTCCTAGGCAACTGGAAGTTTTTGTGACCTATAAAAAGTTGCTACTCCTGTAACTGATCCGAGGCATTGCGGTTGTTTGTTTCCATGGTAGGCTGGTGAGCTATTTATAGGTCTGTTTAGCTGGTAATAGTAGGCAGAGAAAGTATTGCTAACAATTTTATTCATTTATTTATTTTTGACAGAGTTTATGGCGGTGTTGATAGCCCGAAAGTCAAATGGAGAGTTTACTGCATGTTTTAAGAACAAAAACCACCTGGGGCTTGAGCAACTGAGTCACAAAGTTGAGAGGAAGAAGGCTTAACACTCTCTTCCCGGTTTTCCCTCTGTCTGCTCCTTATAACAAACAGTGTTTATTTTGGAGTTAGAGGCAGCGTCCCAGTCGGCCAGAATTTCTTTGTTGTGCCTTTGTTAGCAAAGACATGCAGATCTGCTGGTATTGATGAATCATGTGTTCGTCATCAGAGGTTACTAGCAGTTCATCACACTTCCCCTTGTGCTGTTTGACTATCAAAAGGTTGTCCTCAATATTAAAGTGATAATTTATCTCTGATTCACAGGGTTGCAAAGGTATATTAATTTTCAAAGGTGTTGAACAGAGTTCAAGAAGAGATCTCCCTGAAGGTATTTGGCAGCTGTAAGCAAGCTTAACTCCAGTTTTAAAATCTGTCTCTGGCTTTCACTGTCTTTACACACAGCACACACTAAAATCATTCCTGTAGTATTAGAGGAGTATATTTCACATTTTTCTTAGTTTTGTATCAACTGACATAAACATACACATATTAGCAACAAGATTAAAACAAGTAATTTATGACTTGAATAATATTGATCATTTCTGTGAAATGCACCATCCTAAACATTTCTACAGACCAGCACACATCTCAGAGCATTACGGTACGCCCAGCCTCTGCAAAACACTGGTCAGAAACAGCTCAAGGAGTACAGCAAAGAGTCCAAAGCTTTTACCGAGCTTTGAACTCTGCAGATCCTGTTCAGTTTAAGCATCTGCATGATGTTTCAGAATAATCACGATCCACTGAAGACCCCCCCGCCTCCCTCCATCTGCAGCCCACAGGACCCATAAGATCTGGTGCCAGTGTCCTGGTACCAGACTCAACAGTACAATCCCAGAGGTCCTTTGTTTATGTCCCCAACGGGTCAGACAAGTTTTGATGGCACAAAGGAGACCTAAACAATAGTATACAGCTCCTGTTCGTGTTGTGGCTGTGTATATTGTACAGTTGTTTGCTTTATATGCATGTTGCTGCAAATGTTTGTGAATGTCCTTGAAGATCTGTAGCATTGCCAGTTTAATTAAAAACATGTATGCAATGCAAAATACTGCTCCTTGATGAAAATGTTTTTCTCTTAGACAGTAAGAAAGGTTTGAGTCCTTAAAGAAGAGTTGAAGAGGATACACGATAGATAAAATGAGATGGACGTTTAAACGAAGTGAGATATCAATAGGAATTTGGTTAGTTTATAGTCTCAATACATTAACTCAACTAACAATCAACCACTCCCATCTTTAAAGCCTTTTACAGGATGTTAATCTGACCTGCCAATACATTTTCAGAGTAATGCACACTCTTAAGACCATTATTCTGGTTACATGTCTGCTATAGCTCATTTGTTGCTTCCTCATTTAAACGCAGCCTTTACTGCACAGTCTTACTCGTTTGTTTAGGAAAAAACTTAGCACAGGCAGACAACAAACTTGGTTTGCACTGCAAGAAGAGTTTTCTGATGGACATAAACACTCAACAGCATCCTTTTAACGATGTGTTTTCCCCTTCTGCTTTTGTTGTTGGCATCAGTCTTTTTTATTCTTTTCTCTCTTTTTCTTTTGTTAAAGAATGGTTGCAGGATTATAGCATTGCTACATTTAAGTTGATACTGAAAACCACAGAAATACTGCACACTAATATGAGGCAGAGAAGATTGTAAATTATGAGATTGTTTTTCTTCAAATCACTTCTAGCAAAAAAGAGAGAGAACATATTTTCTCACAAGCACAAAGGGTGAGTGTTCTGCGAGGAGTGCATTGCAAATTCCATTTCCTCATAAGGGAAGTCACCTTTTAGAGGGGCCACTGCTGCTCTGAACCCATCAAGAGGAAACAAACATGGCATATCATTGACTCCTAATGATTTCTTTCACAGTGTCTTGAGAAAAGGAGCTACATCAGGACGTCTGAGATCTCAGGTCTCTTTTGACTACTGACATTTCAATAAATTATCTGTTTGTTGATTCCTCTTGGTTTAAACTCTTAGCGCTTCTCTAACTTGTGGTGGTGCCATCTTTGTTTTTTCACATGTAAAGTAACTTGGACAGCTCTTCCTGTCTACTGGATATTGATAGTGCAGCAGTAGTGCTCTAAGAAAAACAATAAATGAAAGGCTGTCTCCCTTACTCATAATGACTGCAGCAACAAGTACCAGACACATGCACAGAAGTCAGCTAGAAGTACTTTGAGGTGATGTATTAGTAGATGAGTCAGTGCTCCTCATGCATTGTCTGAAACTACAATTATTCCATTGCTCACTATGAAACTTTGTACTTTTTGGTAGTACCTCGTTAGCTAGCAGCTGCTTGTTTACACTGTCACGACTCTGAATATTGTGGAGCTCAGTGTGTTTCTTGCTCTTCTATAAAATAAGTGGCTGGTGCCCAGATAATGCACACATCAGCCTATTGAAGTGCACAGGCACATGGAGTCAGAGTAGGCAGATAAACCCAGCTGTTAAATCTGTCCAGGAGTTAAAAATTACTGAAAGCTGGTGTCTAATGGCACCGCTCGTTCATCACTGGAAATACCCGAGCTATGTTTGCTAGCACTTGTTTCTTTGAGAACAAATGTGGATGTAGGTTAAATATAAGATATTTTCCGGTCTGTGCTATTTCTGTTTATTTATGTAGGACAGATAGCCGATTGATAATGCCCCTGGCTTAAATCCTTGTCTGTGCTCTTGTATCATCCCTTGGCAAATATGGCACTGCAACTTGAATGTGGAAGCATTTTCTGTTGGTAAGACAAACCACTGGATTGCGCAGCGCTGCCTCTTTTGTAACTGTATTTAGTCACTAAGCAGAATGGCACAGGCCCAATCCAAGTGTCTTTCATCTGGCCAATTCAAACAGACGTTTGACCCCAGACATTTGCCTAATGTGTTTTTGTTATGTGGACTCCTGGCTTCACAAATGTCACAGTGGTTGGACTAGTGGGGGTTTGGTAAGTGAGTCAGAGAGGAGGACAGAGAGTTTGCCTGGGGGGGGTTGGGGGTGAGAGGCAGCAGTTATGTCTATAATGTCTGCATTTTGCACTCTAACCAATTGGGAGTTGGTTGGTGGTGTGGTGAACATAAGTTCCACTGATGACCCCCCCCCCCCCCCCCCTCGCCTCCTTGCGGGCCAGACCCACTGCAAGCCTGTTGATCAGCGGCCTGGCCTCTAGTGCTTTGCTGACCTGGGCAGCTGGGGAGGAGACGGAGAGTGCCACATTTCTGGCCGCCTGGGTTGCACAAGTCAGAAGTCTGTCCCAGACAGTTGGGGCAACCCTGACAAATGCTGCCATTAAGGGGGTGCTGAAAATTTATTACCAAACATATTGGTATTTTAGGGTGCAGCTGATTTAGATTTAGAAGTGTTGCTGTGAAGCTGTATGGTTAAACCAGAATGCAAGAGAAATGCTAAAGGTTTTTGTTTTCAATTTTATAATTGTGTGACAGCTTTAAGAAGATCTCACAGTTTGGTGTATCTAGTGAAACAGTGCTCATGTCCACATTGCCAAAAATTGCTGTTGAATGACAAAAATGTGCCACTTTAAGATGTTTTGGTTCCTCTTTTTGATTGTTATTGCGTTTGTGGGGAAGGCATCTGAAAGCAGTTATCCACTGTGTTTTATTCAGAACAACTTTTTTTTTTAAACATTAAATTATGAAACCTCATTTGGCTTTGGTAAAAGTTGATGGCAAATGAGGGCCAACTATTTTAAGCCAATTTCAGACTACTGAGGCTTGGCAACATAGTATCAATAGAAAAAAAAAGACAAATGACTATAGAGCAGGGCTCTTCAACTCCAGGCCTCAAGAGCCCCTGTCCTGCAGGTTTTAGATGTGTCCCTGATCCAACACACCTGAATCAAATGGCTGAATTACCTCCTCAGTATGCAGTCAAGTTCTCCAGAGTCCTGCTAATGACTTCTATATTTGACTCAGGTGTGTTGAAGCAGAGACACATCTAAAACCTGCAGGACAGGGGCTCTCGAGGCCTGGAGTTGAAGAGCCCTGCTATAGAGGGTGACACCATTTTTCTCTGCGTTTAGAATGGACCAACTTATGAGTACTATATATAAAATTACTATTTGTATATTTGTTTATCATTTTTCTTGTTATAGTTCAATACCATAACCAAGGGCAGTTAACCTAAACAAGAATATAGCTCAAATCCATTACTAAAGTGTAGAGTTTAAAATATATACTCCTCTAAAACTTCATAGCTTTATATTTCAAAGTTTTTAAGCTTTAGACATTGTGATAACAGCAAGCTATAGATCATCCTGCCATAGCATGCCATAGGATTGCACCAGCTTCAAATCCAGGGAACATGCTGATGTTCCAACCATGAGTTCAATTACACAAGTTCTCAGTATTCATAGAGCAGACCATACTCTTCTTGCCCTTCCTGTAAAATGTTGCACCGTTGTACAAATATGTTCACAGACAGATGAAACCAGCACCAGCTACACCATCATGGCTTGTAAAGCTTTCTCTTGCATACGCAGACATGCTAATATCAGTTGTAAATTTGCATCTGTCCTTCTCAAAAATAACCTGTCTAGATTTATAAGGAAAGTTAAGTCATATAACTAATAACGAAAGCCAAATTCTAAGAAACATGCATCAGCAATCTACATTTAACTTATTTATTAAAATAAATGTTTGTACTATTAAAAACTTCTTTATCTTTTCGTTGGACGTATATTATGGATGTAATGCCCACAGTGATAACTTACTTCCAGCTGTAGCAGGGTCTTATTCTGAGTAATAGGTCTCTGAAGTGTGCTTGTTTGGCTTTTTTGGGGCCATTGGAGAGCAATAAAGTATCTGTCTGAGGATTTTCAGGGTTCCTTATAGACTTTCCCCAGGTGTGCTTCACTGGTCATAAACTACACTTGTCTCTTATGGCATATTCATGGACAAATGTGTCCGTGGAGAGTTTTAACTACATACTAGTTAGCAAGCACTGGGGCAACTACAAAATATAGTAATTGCTTTTGTAAATTCTTAGAGATCTCAATAAGACAGTTAGGTTATAAATTTTTTTTCTTAAAAATGTTTTCTCATAATTCAAAACGTGTTTTCAAAGTTTTATTTGGAACCGAGATAGGTGCAACACTAAGGTCACTCTGTTCGTTTAACTTTGTGACGTCCATTGAGGTTAACCATTTCCTTTGTTCCTTGCTTTCTGGAGAAAAGCACTAGTGTATTTTCATGTTGAGGTATGCTGTGTTTACTTTTATCATTGCTCCTTAGCGAGGCAGTCCAACCTGATGTTTGTTTATAAGGAATTCAGGCTTCACTCGGAACTTTCATTCACCACTTGAAAGCACTTGACTTGCTACTAATTTACCTTTAGGGATTTCAAAATTATCTGTCTGCGCTGCCAAGATCTTTTTTTGTGGTGGCAGCTTATCATCATCAAAGATTCTCTTTAGATTTAATGAAAGCCTGTTAGTTGGGCAAATGTTATATTTCGTATACTTGAATACTGGATGCAGAAAGACATTTTGAAATCAAGTTAACATGTTTTTGGCCATCAAAATGACATTGGTTGCTTTTTGTTTGTGCTTTGAGTCCTGGAGTTGTCATTGTTGCTAGGAAAGCAGCTTTTAACTTAGTATTACAGAGTTCACAAGAAAACACATGCATTGGGAAGAGAGGAGGAGTGGAATAGTATTGGAAGCGATCTTGAATTGCTTGCTTTACCAAGGATACATCACTCTATGTGCAACTCAGGAATATCCAGCACCTAGCACTTACCAAGCTCCTTGACAAATTGCGATCCAACGAACTTAATGTCCCACTTGGGTCAAGGGCAAAGTTGGTTGTGGGAGGTTTGTATAATTAAAGTTTTTTTGTATTTTCTCCATAGTTAAAAGGTGAACACTTCACCCAGTAATGCCTGTACAAATATATGAAACTGTTATTTTATCCAAAGTTATCCCAAGTTCAGATTTCTCTTCACGGGGGAAGGTTGTGAATGCAGGGCTTTGCTGAGACGTATGTCAAAAAAGGAACTCGACCCTCCAATGTGTGACATTGTACAAACACTCTAGTAGCTCTACCCAAACAAGTTTGCAGCATATGCATAGGAAAATATTGCAACTGTGTCACCAGGGTGTTAGCATTTTGTTTCATCTGTACCATTTGATCCCTCGTCACACCGTTCCTGCACCTTTCACACTATTTATATATTCTTTGTCAAGTTAGGTAAACTCATTTTACTTTGTGAGACAACAGAGGAAAACACTCACCATAATTACTTCAGTTAGATCTATGTAAACCCTCAATTCTTTATCTCAAAAACTGCATCAGCCATTTGGAACTGAAGTCTCTTTCCATGTGTGCAAGAAGCTGAGTGGATAACCTATTGGCAGTGGAGGACAGTGCAGATCTCTCTTCACTCTAAATTGCAGTTAGGCATCCCTGCAGCCCCACATGAAGACCACTGAGTCCCATCAAGATAATCCTTAATAAAGAACGGCTTCACATTTAATCTTAGCTCTCTTCTCAAATTTCTTACTTGATATAGTTTTTGGCAAGTGGTGTTTTAGCGCTGATGTCAGTCGAATAGTATCAGTGCATCTTTTGTTAAGCTTCCATCTGGCAGATGTAGGGGGTTCTGAGTTTTTACAGTTACACAAATGATTATTTTATTGCTCTAATCTGCAAGTTTTTTTTTTTTTTCAGTTTGAATATGTCGAGTCCCTCCAACTATGATAGCGTATCGTTGCTCTTTTTGACCATGTACAGAACTTTAGTTCTCACACTCAACAACTCAAAGTATTGCCAATTCAATTCAGAGTTTAATCTGCCTTTTCCGTGAGATAATTTACATTTAGTGACCTTAAATTTAACACTGTGGAGCATGAAAATAGTTAAGTGCCCCCCAGTAAAACTGCTAGATCGATTGGAACTTTGATTCGAAACATTGAGATGCAGGACGCATGCGGGAGTGTAAGAGGAAAATCTGAGTTTACTCAATGAGACATAAACAACTCTGGATAATTATACTGTGCAATTTGAAAATAACTCACTTGCAACATTACATCTCAATCTAATTTTATACAGCTGCTTAAAACAGAGTCACTGAATGAATGTAGTAACTTAATTGGCATGTGTACCCATCTGTTATTAGAACTAGTTACTTGAGAGTCCCAAAGCATCTATTAGTTAATTTAGTTATTTAGTTATTAATGTGCAATATATTTCATGATCTGATATAGCAATGTGATCCTGTGGATTTACCTGTGGGTAGAGGGTTCGGAAAAGCAGGCAGCGCTTGCATTTCGGGCACGTCCACATCATTACTGCACTGCGTTTAAATCAGGAGTAGTGCACCCGGATCTATTTCTGTCAGCTCCTCGTTGACTACTGCTGCACAGAGGCTGGTTGGTGTCGACCTGCTTTCAGTACGGGTCTTGAACACTACAGCTGATCAGGTGCAAACTGATTAACTCAGTTTCATTAAAATTAAATAAACACTTGTCGTAATAATAAAGATTTGAGCGTGCCCTTTCACTGACATGCGTAACATTTTTTTCATTTCTTATCATCACCAAGTGACTAGTAGTTAACAGAGATATTCAAGTAGCTCAGCCACTAACACAGCACACTATTCTTCTAGCTGTGGGTGTTCTTTTTCTCTCACCACCTCTTTACCATAGTAAATGTATGGTTTCCTCTTTCTTGGTAATCATTTGTCAGTATTACAGTTGGTATTTAACCCACAGCTTTATTTTGTGGAAATTAAACATATTTTAAATGGTTCACTGATATCGCAACCATTATTTACACAGGCTTGAAATTCTGGGGGGGGGGGGGGGGGGGGGAATGTCATGACATATTGAAGCAAAATCTGTACACGCCTCATCACCAGCCTGAATAAATCACCAGTTCAAGCTCATCAGTAGCAGCGTGGCCTTGTGTAGCAGCTTTGCACAGTTGAAATAATAACCTGGAGCAGACAGAAGGCAGTCATTACCTTGCACACAGATGCTGCGTGTATGTGTTGACGGAGGACTTCCACTAGAGTGCTGTGGAGATGAACAGAGCCGAGCTTCTCGGCCGCTGTTGAACCTCTGGCTCCCCATCACCTTAGCTAATGACCTAGCCCCTTGTTTACTCTCTGAAGTCCTTCTGTGACAGAAAGAAGTCCAGCAATGACCCAAGGCTCACAGGAGAAAGCAAAAAAATGTGGTTTGTGGTGAAAAACAGAGCATAACAAAAACAACAGAGAAAGGGGGGAGAAGAGAAGTGTGAGCCCTCAGGGCGTGTGAGCAGAGTCTGCTGTTCCAGTGGACAGACAGGCCAGTGGAGAGATCAGCCTTTTCATTGTCTTAGTCTCCACTGATACAATCTGGAGAGGACTCTGTTGCTTAAAGCTTTGAGTTAATGACATATGGGAAGCTGGTGTGAGGCACAACTCCCCCGTGCCTCCTCCAGACCCAAAGTCTTCCTGTGAGAGCACCGAGCAACTTTTCTGCTTTTTCAAACGGCAGCAGCCTCCCTCTCCCTCCCTCATTCACTGCCTTTCGTTCTCCCTCCCTCTCCCTCTCCCTTGCTCTCTCACTCTCTCTCTTTTTTTCCCTCTTCCTCAGACACTCACTAGTCACTGCCTGAAGCAGTAATCGGACAACTCTCTTTCTCAATAGGACCGAGTCTCCTGAGATACCGCGTGGGGCTCAATGGGTTCCAACACCTAAAATGAAAAAGAAAAAAGTAGTTTTATAGTTTACATTTATTGTGCTACAGGTTCTACCAACAGCTGAGAACTGTTTTAGAAAGTTTGCTTTCCGTTCTGCTGGACTGAACGATCTTTCTCAAGAAGATTTTTTTAATGAAGATATAAGAAGGGATAAACACACTGGGATTCAACCATAATTCTAGTGAGTATGACTTTAATTTCTGTGTGTTATTTATTTGAAATGCTGCGTTACTGGCCGTTTTTCATGAGTATTATAGTGTGTATCCAATTTTCTCTCTTTTTCATAAATTTGTATTAGTATTTAAGCAAGCTCATAATACTCAATTAAATCATTAGTGTCAGCAGGAAGAGGCAATTAATTATTGGCATAATCTCATCGAGATTAAGATTTATAAAACAGCAGAAATGTAATACTTCATATTACAATAATAATGTTAATACAGACTCAAAAGGAGGGTTTTAATTTCCATATGGTAGTTGCACTTTATTAATGATAAAAGATAAATAGGTAAAATATTTCAGTGCATTTCAGGTGTTAATAAATCCAGCTAATATCCTGAGAAAAAGTCAATTAAAAATCTAAAGTGAAGCCATTTAAAAAGCCATTTAGAGCCAAAAATTTTATATTGTGAAAAATCATGCATTAGTTCTGCTTTTATGGTACATACAGTCTAAATAGTTTTAAAATTTTTCAGTCAAGATTGCCTACAAAAATCTTAATTTAAATTAATTTTATCTTTAAAAAAGTATTTTTTATATAAAAAAAAAAAAAAAATATATATATATATATATATATATATATAATAACAATTTGCAGTTTAAAAATGAAGATATTAATTTTTTTGATTCATGAGTAAAAATACATTTTAATCTCCTAACACCATTAAAAAAAATAATGATTGTAAATTTACCATTGAAATACGGGAGCCCTCTTTTTAAAATTTTTCTTCCTTAGCCCACTTTACATTTTGTTCGGGTGTGGAAAAGATGCTGGACTGTCGTAGCTCCTTTTTATACTGGCAGAACAAACAAAATGAGCTCAGTCAAAGCAGCTGACATCTAATGCCATCTGCTGAAGCGAGGAATGCTGCAAGACCTGAGAGGCTCTCAGCCTCTAAACAAGACAACAGGCCTCGATTCTCGGCCGTGCTGCGTCTCTGTTCGCCAGTGTTTCACGTGCAGTGAAGATGACTCACCCGCTGTAATCACCAGCCTCTCTAATTGAAGGATGTTCTGGTTTAATGTTCTGCGTATGATCACAGGCTTACATCTGAAGTCGAGGAATTATTGTAGTGTGTGTGTGTGTGTGTGTGTGTGTGTGTGTGTGTGTGTGTGTGTGTGTGTGTGTGAGTGTGTGAGAGAGAAGCGCATTTCATCTTTCTAAAATTTTTTTCTTTTTCCTTTTTCACCCTCTAATTCCTGGCATTTTCAAACGCGTGCCCTTTTCAGAGTTTAGAAAGGTGTGTGTTGATCAAAGAGAGGAAACAGAGAAGTTGGGATTGCCTAGTGAGCCAAACTGGCCTCCGCTCTATGTAGACAAACATGACAGTGTGTTTGACCGCCTGCTGCAGCCATTCATTCACACAATAACCATATTTACCCAATTAACAGATAATGAGCAGGCTGATTTGGGGCTGTTTACACTGTGTATTTGCTTTGCACGGGGAGAGATCAGGGTCTCTCTGCCTGGCTGCAGTGCTTCATGCATGTGTAGCAGGAGTGTTTATAAGCAGGAGTGGTCGGCGGTGATGGTGGCATTGTTTGCCCAAGGACTGATGTCTTCCGTATGGATGTGTCTAGCCGGCCAAGCCCTCATCCTCTTCTCTCAGAGAGGAGATTGAAAATGGTGAAAGACACAGAGAGCTAATTGATCCAGCCTCACTCAACTATTAGGGAGGAAGATGGAGAGGTGGAAAGGAGCACAAGAGAAGGAAGAAGGTAGTAGGGAAGCACCTATTAAGTAGCCCATGCCTGGCATTTAGTGCGAAGGGGTTGTTTACTAAATACTTTGGGGTGTTGTTTTGTTAACACGCCACTGTTTAGATCTGAAATGTGTGGCTGAAAGAGCAGGAAATGAGTACTCTGAACCTTTTCTAAGCTTTCCTGATGACTGCTGGTGCAGGTCCTCAATCACTAATACCCACTTGTGCTTTTGTGTGTAAAGGGCAATATGTTTACGCTGAGTCACAATAATAAGAAAGCTACTGAGAAAATGGATTTCTGGGGTTCCATTGCATTGCGAATGTGACTCTGAACAGACAAAACTAAGCATCTAGAATTTGTTTTATTTCTTTATGTTTTTGCTTAAAAAAATAAAACTATTGGTAAAACTATTTTGCAACCTTTGGTGTCAATTTAGAAGTATAAAATTTTAAATGAGTATTGTGTAAGTATTTAATTTTTCTAAACATAACAGATTGCTGTCTCAGACTTGAGGCGATTAAAACGGCAGGTATTAAAGTCTCATAATCATTCCGATTTGTCCCTGGACTTTTTCACCTTTTTCTTTTTCTGCAGTGCTCACGGTGGTAGGCAGGTTGTGATAAAATGTCCACCTTAAATCTTGTTTGATGGCCCCTCAAAGGCAAAGTGGCCTTCTGGAAATAATTTCGAAGGTTGAAGAGCACAGTATTAACAGATTTAATGTAGCCATTCAGCGAATTGCTAGAGCACAGTGTCATATTGAACCAAATGAGAGAGACAAATTGCACATCAACAAACAGCACATCTGTTAATAATTGTGCTTTTAATTGCAGACAAGTGCAAAATTTTAAATTGCACGTGAAGCACCATGCGCTTTTGTTTGTCACCGCAAGTCGCACACGGTGCTAAAATATGATGAATACTCCTCCATTAGATGTGTGTAATACAACAAATAAAGCCGCGTGTTATATTTTATTCAAGAATAATTTTTAGATAATTTTCCTTTTAAATAAAAAAAGAAAAAAAAATCAGATAATTAAAATACACCAGCTGTGACTTCATTTTATCAGAAATGTGCAGTGCTTATGTAAAATTAGCAACTTTGAGAGAGTGAAAAAGCACCAGTGTATTTAATGTTGCAATTGTTGGCAGCCGTCATTTTTTTTGGCCACGTATGGAGACACAAGTGAAGTGTAGCATTTTGTAAACTGTGCCTAATTCCACTCACATCTGTGTCCAATTGTTGCCTGCATCTACATTCTTTGCAAGTGGATTTATTTTTCCTGGGCCACCATGTGGATTCAGCTGACCAGCTTAAGTGGGGATTAGTTGTTTTAAAGTTAGATTTTGATTAAAGCATTGTTTTGCAAAAGTTGTAACGCACAACACATGGCTTATATAGTCTGTAAAATGCAGAGGACTGTGTGTGTGGACTATAAGATGAATATGTATTAGAAATGACAAAGGAAGTAGTGAATGGAAAATACAACTCTTAAGGAAATTCACTCATTCTATTTACTGTCTTTTGCTGCAGTTTTAAAATGTGCATTAGCATGTGAAAATTATTACTACAGCGTGTATGTGAAAATGAGCCACTCTTGCTTGTGTAGTAACAGGTTTATGCAGCAAAGAAGAAGAAACAGTGTGTGCCTGGTCAGGCACCCTGCATGCTCAGATGATCTAGCTAAAAGCTTGGCTGTAGCTATATTTATCTTTGGAAATGCAGGTCTTGAAATAAGTAAAGCGTAGCAAAAAAAAAAAAAAAAAGCCTGCAAATGGCTCTGAATGAAGCATGTTGTGGCGCTTCATCTTTTCTTTTTCTTTTTTTTTTTTTTTTCTTTTTGATGACACTTCCAGCGCTTTATCTAGTCAGGCTTTGTTCTTGTTGGCTTCAAAGACCTGGCAGTTCAGGTTGAAGTAAGAAGCACATCAAAGATGCTAAATGCAAACTTTTTTTTTTTTTTTTTTTTAAAAAAAAAAATTTAGCGGCAAAGAAGAAAGGCGTGTTTTTGCTTTTAAATCCAAGCCCCCCCTCCCTTCTGCTCTCCCAGCTCCCTCACTCTCTTCACCTGACTGGTTTCACCTGCTGGCAAAGGCTGAGACACCAGTATGGTAATGGCTTTATTGGCATGAACTGGTGAAGAGAGAAGCCAGCCACCCCACACACACACACACATACCGCATCAGCCCACCACAACACTCTCGCTTGACAACTTCCCCCAACTCTGTGATCTCTCTTAATGTGCTGTGGCAAAATGTTTCCCTTTCATCTTCATTGCTTTTGCCTCTGTGGATTTTCTTTATATTCAATAAATATATATTTTATTTGCATTTTTTCTTTATTCCTTCTGTGCATTTCAGTATTAGGAAACACTAGGAGGAAGAAATGTTTTTGTCCGTGGTTTATGAGAATGAAAGTGAGAAGGAAATATGCTGGTTATTTTTGCTAAGATGGCTGTGTCATAAGCCTTGGGAGAGAAGGCAAATTGTAAAGCTGGAATGGTGTTCATGAAGGCTTTGCCTTGGTGTGAAGAGCAAAGCCTGTTGGGGGGAAAAAAAAAAGAAGAAAAAAAAACTAAGACCATGCAGCTCAGGTTACCCTGGCTCATGTAAACAGTCAGCCATTAAAAAAATCATGCCAGGATTTTTGAAAAAAGACTTTATACATCTTTTTTTTCCTGACCATATGAATACCTTTGACCTTTTTTGGACCCTGTATTCCCATGGTGGGCTAGAGTCAGGTCTAATATAGTGTTATAGCCATGCAAGTATATGGCCCTGCTTGATGTTTGCAGAGAGACAAGCAGAGTGGGAGTGGACAGCAAAATGTAACTGTCAGCTAAAGGAGAGTAATAGAGGCATTCGTAGCGTCATAGGAAACATATGTGGCTCCATATGCTCTCCGTGTTCTCGTTTCCAGGCTCCTTCATTGTCTGAGATGCACCACTGATCTGAGGGCCTCTAAAGTGCCCTGTCTGTGTGAGATGTGTCTGTGTGTGCACGCCACTCATCTGGGGGCCTCTGTAGTGCCCTGTGCATGAGTGTGTGTGTGTGTGTACACATGCAGACATACAGGCATGAGTTATGTGTCTTTGTGTGCTGAAGAAAAAGACATAAGCATGAGAGAAAGTGCCTGTCTATTTCTCGCATTCTTTATTTCATGTGCGTTGTGAGTCGGCTGTTAGGTTGTGTGTTTTTTCTACTGTGCCATGGCCCCAGGCAGGGACAGGCCTGGGGAAGACAGCCCTGATGATCATTAGGACCTGTCAGTATGCCTAGAGGAGGAGTGCTGATAAATTTCAGATAGTGTCAATTGCAGATGAAAGATCTGCTGAAGATGCTAGGGGTGTCACGCTTGACTTGCCACTGCTCAACAAGTCCCATCTTCCTTCCAGCAGCAGCAGGCTACCTCAAGCAGGAAAGTAGGCAGGCTCTCCCACCCTTTACTGGCCCTCATCCCCCTTCTATCCCCAACCCCTCACCCCTTTGCCTACCTTCACTCCCTCAGCCCCTCTCCCCCTTTCCCCTACCCCCCACCCCACCCCTTCCTGCTTACCTTGGCTAAGCCGCTTTGCATGTTGATTGGGGGAGGGCTAATCCAGTTTGCAGCTGTCGTAGACCAATGATGAATCACCTTTCCGTCATTTGGCCATGCTCCCCTTGCTCAGGGAGGAGGGAGGACCTGGAGGAGGAAACAACAGTGGAGCGGGGCTGCGGCTCAGAGCGAGACAATGTGAGCCTCTGTTCCCCTGCTAGCCCTCTCTTCCCATTCTGCTCCAGAATAACAATAATGTTTTCTCAGACAAGCCTTTTTGTGTCATGGATGGCTCCGGACTGTGACATCGAGCTGCAATAACAAGGAGTGACATTGTTTCTGCTGGGGCAGGTGGAGGCAGAATAAAGAAAGGGAGTGTGGTTTGAGAGGACTCAGAGCCATCTAGGTCCAGGTAAGAGCACAGTTGTGCCAGTGCCAGGAGCATCAGAGACATGTAGCTCTCTGTGTGGCATCAGAGATTACTTCAGAAACTCTGCTAAAGAACTGTCAGCATTTCTTGGCTTGGCTGATTAGAGATAGGAGGCTTTTTAGCTATCAGTTAATGACAAAAAAAAGTTTGGCCAAAGGAAAAGAAAACAGGATTAAGCTGTGTGTGCAAGAAATAGGGTCAGTTTATTCTGGATCATCCTTAAGAGTATGCTTGGAGGGTGTGATATTTTTAGGGGAGGAGTAAATTAATATACCTTTGGGAAAAAGGCAAAGCAGCTTCCATTACTGGAGCACGCGTAAAGAAAACTGACTTGGACTTTTGTATTACTGTTTTTTGTTAATTACATTACCTTTTTGGTGTGTCATTTTATGCTGGAAAAAAACAATATATATATATGTTTTCCATAAATGATTAATTTGAATTTAAACCACAAGAAATGACCACATCTGCTAAAATCTAATGGAAAGTATTACAATGTAATAGCATTTTAATGTCATTTTAAACCCAGTGAATGCCTATCATAATTTAATGTTTTTTTATCTCATAATTCTGTTTCTTGGTGGCATCTGATATCACTCAGACTACTCAGAGTTACTTGAGCATTTATCTTTGTGGCCTTGTGTAAGGGCCGATGTTTATCGATAGCAGAGATGCCCCGAACCCTGCAATATAATTAAAAATGACAGTATAATGTACAAAACATTTTATCCTAATTTCATTAACTCACTACTGCAGTGGGAGCAGCGGCAGAAACAAATGGGGTGTAGATTCTGTGGCCATACTTTTCAAATCACTCGTGCCTTCTTTCAGCTCCATTGTCTATGCTCGATCAGATCCTTTGAGCACACAAATGAGAAGAGAGAATAATGTTTTCAGTGGCGTGGTCTTTTGTATAAACACAGAAACAATTAAGGAGCTTGCCAGAGCAAACACATGCCTCATGAGCTTCTCATCTGCCCATCACTGAGGCATAGACTCTTATAATCAAGCAGAGTGCTTCGCTTTTAACAGGCACGTTGAGCATTGCCTCCAACCAGCAAACATCTGTTAACAGTCTTCATTACCACACAAAGCGATAGATACTTAAGGCCATTTCTGTTGCAAGAAACATCAGATTAAATTAAGAGTAAACATTTTGCTTTCACATCGTGTTAAACTGCGAGAAATCTCAAACTGTGCTGTCAAAATGTTTACCAATCATTTCATCACTCCCAGTTCCACGCTGTGTTTTTGTGTGTATAATTGTTACTTTTTGCTTTGTGTACTTCTTTCATTTTCAGGTGATACCTTTTTTTTTTTTTTTTGCCCGTTACTAAGCACAGTATAAAAATTGCATTATTTAAAGTAAGCAGAAAATATCACGTGCAAGATGGCATTCAGTAAACTTGCATTAAATTGTGTGTTTTTGACTGTGATTCTAGTGGAATATTTTTTTAAATTATCTCTTATAGTTTTTACTTTATCGTCTTTTCACCATTTTGTACTGTGCGTGCTGTGTACACAGTATTGTGCATGAGAGCTCTGCGCCTTCCCTGAAACCAGACTACCTAATTTGATTTGATGTGTGCATGCATGTGTGTCTCGTCAGGTCTATGGAAATGCAGGATCTAGCCAGTCCGCACAGCCGAGTAAGTGGAAGCAGTGAATCTCCTAATGGTCCCAACCTCGACAACTCACACATCAGTAACAATTCCATGACACCCAATGGCACTGAAGGTATGTGTGCAGTGCTGTTGCGTGTACGTTTAGCTTTCTCCGTTTGTATGCTTCCTAAATTTCCTACAATTGCTGAAAATTGTGACAGGAAATCTGAAAATATTTCATCGGAGCATTGATGCATTAGAAGCAGTAAAGCCATTCTAAGCGAGTGTGAGTGTTGAATCAAATTTTTACATTTTTTTAGGATACATTATCAAGAATTTTTTCTTTTTTTGCTGTAAAATAATATGGCCAGACTTTCAAATGTGGAGTGGATTCATATAGAATTTGCTGGTTTGCAGTAGATGCAATAGATCCTTACAGACTGTTTGCTGCTTTGACACAGTTTAGTGCCTGTATGGGTTGTTTTCCAGTGACTATTAGCTGTTTATTTAAGCACCCATGTAATTATTCAAAGCCCACAAATGGAAATGATGGAACTTTGCATGTGGTTTCTACTGTACATAGTTAGTCACTCAGGCGATTCACCTGTGCTTCGAGTCTGAGCCTTTGTTTAGTGAAGGAGTCATGTCCAAGTCACAAAAACGACATTTATTAAAAGCACCCTATTGTCAAATTATCTTCAGGATCATTTTTGCCTCGAGCATTTTTTTTTTTTTTTTTAATATTTGTTTGCTCATGACACACAGGACCCGTAGTCGTGATACAAACTGTCATGTGTCCCTTTGCCACTCTGTCTTTCCCATAGGTGATAACATCACAATGCTTACCACTGCAGACTGGTTGTTAGGTTCAAACTCACAGTCCGCTGCAGGTTTGTCTACTTTTGGTGACGATGAAAGGACAATACTTGGTGTTTATTTCTATCAACTCAGCTGAAAACACGCATTGTAATTTTGAACCATCTTCTTGACTCGTGAAGAAATTTGCATTCTTTAAAGTCTCACATAAAAATTATATTACTATTTACCAGCTGCAAAATTATAAAAATTGCCTCAACTATTGTGCCTTTCATTCAGAAACTCTGGTATTTGTTGTAATTTTTGTGTTTCGAGCATGGTTTGACACAGACTGGACTTGAGTTCATTGTCAGTTATTGGTCATACTGTGAACTTGCATATTGAGCTTTTTTTTTTTTTTTTTTCCCTCATTTGGATGTTCCATGCTGATTTCCTGAATACAGTGGTTATTGTGTGCTTTGTGACCTGAGTGCTAGTCTATGCATGCATTTACCACTATATTTTCATCAGTGTGCAGTTGAAAAGCATTACCCCTCGTCAACATATGTTCCTGCACTGAGCGAGCATACTGGAAACATGTAAAACATGACAGCAAATGGCTTCTTCAACCATGAGGGATTCCACTGAGCATGACTCCCTTGCCCACATTGTCAATTTGTTTTGCCAAAAAGGAAGGAAAAAAAAAATCCTTCAGGCCGCCTGGAGTGAAATGGATTGATTTCAAAGATTCCAGAGCTGTCAGATAGCTGTGAAATTGTCTTTGCAAATCTATCGCTGAGCTGTATAATAGAGTCGAGGTCAAACAGCGTTCCCTACCCTCTTAAAAAGATTTTATACTCCATATATTTCCTTGACATTTCAATTGTACTTGCGTATCACTTTTTTTTTATCAGCGACTTTAACACATATCTACCCACAGCAGATATTTTCAGTCATCCCACATCTAAGTACTGCTATGCCAGGAGTTTATTTTCTTTAAAGTAATAATAGAAAAGTTTAGTATTTCTCAGTAAATGGAATGCACTCTCTTTTCAAAGTAGGTAAAAACTTACAATTCTAATTTTGTTCTTTTTTTATTTTGTCACTGTCATAAAAAGAAACTCTGCCATCGGACATATACTACCAAAAAGAATTAGTAAATACAATAATATGTAAGTATGTGGTCGATTTCAAATGTAATATATACAATATGTATCATGCATTTAAATTAACTGACCTTATTTTAAATGCATTGTTTAAAGTTACTATAAGCAAATTTTATTATTTCCAAAAGAGTATTTTCTGATTGTGAAAATGTGGACGCCTAATGTAGTGATACATAATTTCAAGTTTTATTTTTCCTGACGTTGATTCGGTGCTTTTGGTGAGAATGTGGCTTTCTCTTGTTTTGCAGTTAAAACAGAGCCAATGAGCAGCAGCGAAATCATCACCTCAGTAGCAGACACCTCTCTAGACAGCTTCTCAGGATCAGGTGAGACGGGAAGACTTTTGTTTTTGTGTGTGCATGTGTGTGTCTGGCTGCCGCTCTCTCATACACACAGTAGATGAGTGTAGAGATGGTTGACTGATAAGCTGTTACCCAGGAAGTGTCCCTTCAGCTAAAACTGCATTGCAATGTATGTTTTTGTTTGCCGGTGTGTTTAAGAACAAGAGACTCTACCCTAACTGTCAGCATATATATATATATATATATATATATATATATATATATATATATATATGCTGTGCTTGCATTCACCTGTGTGTGTGTGTGTGTGTGTGTGTGTGTGTGTGTGTGTGTGTGTGTGTGTGTGTGTGTGTGTACTCGCTCTGCTGGTTCCCATGTCAGTGCGGACTGAATTATGACCTGTAATGCACTGAGCCTGTCTCTCCAGTGGAGTGACACGCTGTCCCAGTGGCTCCCGAGCTCCACGGGCTGTTACCCAAGTGCCCTGTCAGAGCCAGGGTTTTCACACCTTCCTTTCAGCAAGGAAGCATCTCTCACCCTCGCTCTCTGTCTCTCTTTCTCTCTCTCTCTCTCACACACACACACACACACACACACACACACACACGCACACATAAATACATTACTGAATAAAACAAAGCCCGCAGAGCATGACGAGCATTATTGGAACTATAATAATAATTATTGCTATTTTAAATTTTTGCGGTTATCTTGCTTTTCCGCCTTCTGCAGTATCTATCACTTTACTATAAGCATTTATTAATAGCACTACATGCAACTGTACATGGTATTAACTTGCTGCTAATTGTCCTTTATTTCCTAAGCTGTTTAACTAAATACTTGATACGATACGCTCAAAGCGCATAAATCACTGTATGACTTTTGTCTCTGACAGTATTAATGAAATTTAGTAATCTTATACCCCATATCCTCCATAGGGGAAACCCAAAGCGCTCTTCAGAAGAGCAAGTTTTGTCCAGTGGCAGGTGCTACTGATGTGGGAAAAGTGTTCAATATTAATAACGTGTGTGAGGGGTTTCGGCATACAGTTACATACAGTTAGCACCCCCCCCGCAACCAAATCCCTTATTTTACATGTCACGACCGATTAGATAGACATTTTAAAACTGCTTCTCTGGTACAGTTAAATACCGAGACTGAGATTCTCGTTTCCCTGAATTGTTGTCGTTTTTTAAGCTAACTGTTAATTATTTTGTCAAGGTCGATATTTTCTAATTTATACACCCATCCCTTGTGTTTTATGACCTTATTTTGATTTTATTCAAAATAATTTATTAGCACAAATAATTGTATTTTTTAAAAAATACCATTTACAGTTTAAATATGTTAGCAAAAGATTCGCCTTGCATGCTGTTTTTGCAAATATGATTTCTTTTTAAAGATTTTCTTTATTTGACTTTTTATTTTCACCAACTTTTAGATTTAACCGAAGCTTTAAAACGGCAGTAAATGTATATATTCTTCTTAATGCACAGGTGCTCTGTGGGTTTAGGGTTACCGTGGGTGCACATAGGTGACAGGTAAAATATTCCAGTATTCTAATATTCAAAGGCCTATTTTTAAGTTATGATCAAATTACAGAATAATTATAGATGTTAAAAGTAGTCTTGTAATTGATATAATTTGATGGACTGGGTAAATGAGTGTATTAGTATGGCATACCTCATTTTATTAGGCTACTACTAAATGAGGAGAGTTCCTCTTTTTATTAAACTGATTTGATGGGAATGAACTTCCACAGTATTAAAACATACAAAGACATGAGTCATATTTAAGAATTAAAAAAAAAAATTCAAACTAACTTGTATTAGCAGCCGAGTGCATTTTGAGTTGTTCGGCTTTAAAGCACACTAGCTAGTTCAACTGACAGTTTAACTCGAGCTTGCCAGCAGTTTTGTGTGAAGGCTGCTTGGCTTATCTCAAGTAGGGCTCTGTGTTGATGAAAAGCCATAATTAAAAATCAGTATGTATGTGATGTAACTAGAATAGCAGACTGATTTACATTAAGGCATTGAGGGGATAAAAGGTTTTCGTGTCAGTTTCCCTACTTTGCACCTATCTACCTATCAGTGCCACCTGCACCATCTGGCAAAAGATGGGGTTGATCTATGAGGTCACTCTGGGGAAAAGCATTTGATAGGAAAGGAAAATGCAGTGAAACAACTGATATTACCTAATTTTACATGCCCCACAGCTACAATTAGTCCAATAATTTTAGAACTAATTTTACGAGTTAAGGTGTATTTTAGTTATTCTCATGAAGGCAAAAAAATTGTAAAAATGTATACATTGTTGAACGGGACGGGAGTGAGTTTGAGCATCAACTGATTATTGTGGAGAGAAAATGCGAGAGCCTCAGACAGGCTGACTGACAAATGCAATAATGTGTTGAGTTATTCTTACTAAGAATACTTGTATGAGTTGTTTGTAGTTTAACAAGTTAACAGAACAAGGGAACCACATTATGATAGAATGAGTAGCTCTCACCAGATGCAGTCAGTGACGTCACTTCAGATATGGCTGTGGCTCAAAAGGCCCAAAGCAACTAAAGCCACTGGCTGAGACTGATCCAGACCATCATGTGTGTTTACACCAGTGGTTGTCATAGCAGCCCAGAAGTATCTCAGAGATACATGGGTCAGCAGAAGGCCCTGATGTTTTTACCTGATTATTTTGCTTCGTTATTGCGCTCCGGTTTTCAACCTTAAATAAGGTTACCAAAATAAATAGAGTAATGCAATGCAATTACTGTTTCCTTGGAATCCAGAAGTTCTGTTGGCAAAAGATAATATTTACCTTATTTCTTAATGTTTAAATATGTGCTTGCCTCTTTTCTTTTTAACTCTCCTCAGCTATTGGAACCAGTGGCTTCAGCCCAAGACAAACGCACCAGTTCTCTCCACAGATTTACCCTTCCAAGTAAGGTTTCTTTTATTTTTCTATAAAAAAATAAGCAGCATCCAACTTCATTTCGATCTTTAATTAGATCCTTCTGCTAGATGGGGGTTTTCTGACTGGCTTTGTTTGCATGGGTGTCTGCAGCCTGCGCGCTCTGAAATCTGTTGTAATTATTATCTTGCAAAAAATTTCCTTTGCCATTTGTTGTTCTTTCACTATGTATATGAGCTCTGCTATGCTGTCTATCTTACAGCTTGGCTGGAGTTTAGAACGAAGTCACCCAATCACAAGGAATTTGTCAGTTAGCAAAGTTTGCGTTATGGTTTTGGGGGTAAAACACAGTCCTCTTTCTTCCTGCCTTCCTTTCTCACTCTAGTTTCTTGTTTCTTTTCTCAAATAGCAGAACATATCCGCATATTCTTCCTACCCCTTCATCCCAAAATATGGCTGCGTATGGACAGGCGCAGTACACCACAGGAATGCAGCAGGCCGCAGCTTATGCTAGCTACCCCCAGCCTGGGCAGCCCTATGGCATACCAGCTTATGGTAAGATTAAAACAAATGATTACCTCTTGCTAAAGAAAAAAAAAAAAGTTAACAATGTCAGATTTCTTGAAATTGTATTACCCCAAAGACTCGGAAATGCACAACTAATTTTTTTTTTCCTTCCTGAAGTTCAGGAAAAGTGCCTTGCTCATACTAAACCATGTTCCCACAATTCTACCAGTAAACCAAAAGCAACAGAGATGCTGAGTTGTTGTTTAGTGCCTGCATGTTCTTCTGCAGTGCAATAGAAGAGAATCTGCTTATGAAGCTGTTCAGATAGATCGGAAAGATTACTGTTATAAATCTCAAAACAAGAACTGGTTTCCTCTGGCATTGCAGGAGAAGCATAGAGTACATCGTTTACTGTAGGCTTTATTTGTCCAAAGTCTTCAGAGTGTTTTGACCCCAGAAGACTCTCCAATATGTGGAGGAATTTACGCTGTTTATTTGAATGGAGTCCTGCAATCTACCCTCGCATAGAGACTACATTGTGACCGATTCAGCCAAAACAGTGGTCAGGGAAGCTAACAAACACAGGCAGAATGTTTTGTTACTTGTGCATCTTTTCACATGTGACCTATGCTAAATGATAATAACAGTTATTATTATCATAAAATAAAACAATCATAAACCAAACACGCCTTTTGGTTTTCGAGTAAAGTAGTGTGCTGTTTTGCAGAGTGATGGAACTCGGTGCAAGATAAAATTTCTAAACAACAAATGATGAAAATCAGTAACAGATAATCACCACTCATCCACTGTGATTAGTGTGTTATGCTAACAGACAGAGGTGGTGTCCCTTTGCTGTCCAGTGTAATTTAAAACTGTGTTGACTGTTGTCTGTGCATCAAACCGATCTGGTGTCACTAACTGATTTAGGTCCATTGTGGGCAGGCATAAAGACGGAGGGGGGTCTGAGCCAGTCCCAATCCCCGGGACAGACGGGCTTCCTAAGCTACAGCTCTGGCTTCACAACACCACAGACAGGACAGGCCCCCTACAGCTACCAGATGCAGGGTGAGGACATCATTGTGAATTCTTTGCTTTTTTTCCTCTCTCCATTTTTCAGAAGTAAGGGGATTTCTGCATTAAAAAAAATGCACCATGAGACGCAGTGAATTTCCCTTAAAGGCAACATACAAAATAAATGTCTAGCTAAATGGTGAGCAAGGCAGATTTTGATTGAAAAACAAACAATATATTTGCTGTTTCTTTAGTAGGTCTCTTTTAGTATGTATGGCAATAATTTGACAAAATACTCATGTAAAATTTGGCCTTTTCAAATAAGGTTTATTATATATATTTTTTTTAACATTAAAAAAATAGATCCAGATTTATTAACATGCAGTTGCAGACTTATTCACAGCACAGCCCTCGCCCTCACCCTTGATGGTGGTTGCAACTGGCGGTGTTATGTGCAGCCACAATGGCTGCCTTTCCTTTGCTCTCCTCTCCTCTTAAAAGAATCAACACAGATGGAAAAATGGCAAGCACTTAGGAGGCACCAGCCATGTCGCTCCCCAGCCTTTGTTTTTTCTCTCCCTGTGATCATATTTTCATTTGTTTAAGAACTGAGAACATAGAGATTTATGCCCTTGAAACCGATTAAGATGAGTTGTGCACCCTGCACTCCCCCTTTTTTGCTCTTTCTGTCCAGTTATAGTCAGTTTAAATGTAGATCAGGCCTAATGCCCAATGGAGTGTATCCGTTACACTCTTTCTGCTTGTCTCTGGTTCAGAAAGACTCTGTACTGGGCGAGCTAGCAGCTAGTGTAGTCTTTGTATTCTCTCCTATAATATCTAAAGTGTGACAGTTGAAATATCTCCACATGTTGCTGAAAAGCCCCCAGAGCATCTCACAATAAATAACACCAGCTCAGCAGCAGATGTGGCAGGGGAAGCCTCTGTTCCACGCCTCTTAACCAAATAGAGTTGACCACATTCAGAGATTTTGCAGCACACTTCACACCTGAAAAAAAGGCGAGGCAGAGAGAGAGAGAGTCAGGAACAAGAGTCGGTGCATGTGCAGCAGAATGCACAAGCTGCTATCCTGCCCTTAGTGGTTAAACTCACGATGACAGTATTATGTTCCCATTCATCTTCTAAGTATTATGCTCTTACTCTGTCTTTCTTTTAACCTCCGTCTATCTCGGCCTCTCCCTCACTCTCTTCAGCTATCTCTGGCTATCTTTTCCTCCACGTTAGCGTTAAGTGCGTTAGTAATTGACAGCCATGTAAGATGACAGATTGACCACTATTCTGGCCCTGGGTTCTCTAACTGTGGCTCTGGCCCTCCGCCACACCATCATCATTACTCTTTCTGGCCTATTGATCTGCCTGGGCAATGTGCCTCAGGCCTGGGTGTCCCAACCAAAGACTCCTTTTTCCACATCTGATACTCCCCTTTCCGTCAGCGTCGCTGCCACCAGCCTGTGGCCAGCTGTCAAGGCAGAGGACGATTAGATTAATGTTTTTGCTCTTTTCTTTCATGTCTGATGCCATGGAGCTTTGTGTGGTTGCTAAAGATGGGGCACCAAATCATAAAGTGGGCACTTGGGGCAATTTTTTTGTAGGGTATCTCATGAAGTATCAAAAAAAGGCTGAGGTGTATAGAGACAGAGACGTTGTATTTATGGTGGCACTGAGCAGATGCTAATTTGGTGAATAATTGGATTCCAGCATTCTGTCCCAATGGCATTGCGAGCTGAAGAAGCTGAAGCCTCGGTTGCCTTTTTAAAAGGAGAGCCCCATCTGGACTTGATAGCCTATTCCCAAGTGGGGCATACAAACTTCTGCTACAAATATTGTGCACTGATGATAGACATAGCCCATGGCAAGGAGACTGATCAAGCAAAGCAAATGGACTTCCAATTGTGGAGCCAGAAGCCAGGAGGGAAGGAGGAGAGGAGGGAGGGATGAGGTCTGGTCCTGAGTGAGTGAACTAACTGGAGCAGGACAGGGGGAGGGAGAGAAAACATGCCCCCCGGGGAACCACAAGACCCTTTCTTTCTCCCTCTGCTATAACCAGCACCACCACTCCAGACAGCATGGGCTCATTCTCACCGGGCTAGTGGGGGTCCTCTCAGCTTTTATGTGGCTCCTTGTTCTCCACAGAACGACCCTCGAACCTGCCAGTGAGAGCTTTTATGACTGTTTGAACTGTGCATTAGGCTAATTTGTTGTCCTTTCAGGCTTTACTCCTTGTCTTTGTCTTATTGTTCGATTGGAGTTTCACATGATGTTGAACTTTCTTCAGCGAACACAGAAAAGTTTTACAAATCCCCCTCCTGGTCTTAAAATATTAAACAGTAAAAGAGAGAGAACAGCTCTGATAAAAAGTGCTGATACGTGTCAGGATGGAAAACAGGTTAGCAATCTGCAGTGTTTTGTATTAGTTGGAAGTAGAAAGTGCATAGACTGCACAAATAATTATTGGATTCTGGTCATTTAGAGATATTTGTTTCTATCTTTTGACTGACAAAACACACACACACAGACACACACTCCCCTCCACCCACACACAAAAACTTTCCTAATCATTCCCCCCTTTTTGAAAGCTGCTTCATGTTTGTCACGGTGTGGGAGGGCCCTCCTGATGGGGCCAATGACCATAGGATGAAAGGAACTCCCTCTGTTTGTGTCTGACAACAAAGGTGTAATTACGTCCTCATTTAGGAACAGTAAATCTATCTCCTGCCTCGTTTTCACTGAAGCTGTGGGATACTTTCTTGGCTGTGGGAGGACAAGTATGGTTCTAAGTAAAGAAGCTGCTTAAAGAAGCTTCTTTACTTAGAACGGCTGTGTGGACAGTCATGCTGCGTTTGTATGGATGAGTAATTAAGCCCAGTGTTTTGGGGCTGAATGTTTTTAACAGTTTATTTGTAATGAAATCATTAAAATTCAGTCATTTGTTACTAATTAGAGAAAGTGACCAAAACTCTTGATTTCTGGCTTTGTTTATTTTAACATATGTATTACACTATTGGCAGAATAATTTGCTTATACTAAACTCCAGAAGTAATCATTTCTTAATTGCGGTCATTATTTTGGATCGCAACAAGTTGATGCAAAATCTACACATAAAAGCCACATCAACACACCGTGCTCCCTGCTCACAGCTTTTCCAATAAGTGTTTTGCAATTAAACTTCTTTATAAACATAATTATTGCTCATTTGCTCAAATGGGAATCCGCTTCACTACATTTGTTTTTTTTTTTGTTTTTTTTTTATGGATAAATCAGTTTTATTTAGTTGACCAGTTTACAGTTATTGTGTGTCATTATATAAATATTTGAGTTTAATTTAAATGCCTCAGGCAATAAAATTTGGAAAATTTTGTTTCTTTTTTTTTAAAACATTTTAAAGTAAGAGGTAAAGATTCATTTGTGGATCAAGGCGTACAAATGAAGACAGATTTTTGTGTAAGATCAAATTTTTCAGTTTTACCTATTTTGTTCTCGGTGATCATTGAACAGTCACAATAACTGTTATCTCAAGAATTAGGATCCGGTTTCTCTACCAGTTTGTGACCCCTTTAAGCTGTCCCTCCTGCTGTTCTCTGACTTGACATGACGGTACAGGTGGATGGCCGCTGAGGAGAGAAGTTGTGCCCCAGTGGAGAGCTGCTGTTCTTCTACCCTATAAATCATATCATGTATGATATTAAGGCATTAGATGCTATCGACCCTTTTGAATGATTTAATTACCCAGGAGGACCATACTTTGAGCAAGTGGAAAGAGGAGCATACATATTCATCAGGACTCGATTTCAGTAGCACACCCTGCCAGTGCTGCTCACCCCAACTTCAACCCTCTTTTCATATACATCTCTGTCACTATAATACCCCCACTCATGCTCCGTCCAGAGCGCATCCACCGTTTCCACCCCCTTTTACCCAACGCCGCCCTTCGATGGCTCACACACAACAGTCTCCTGTGTTCTTCACATTGTGCGGGCTTGGAAGCAGGTTCTGCCCCCCCACCTCTGCAGTGTCATTCATCAAGCCTGATCCAATCACAGATAAGGAAGGAAGAGCAGAAAGATAAGGCCACTGTTTAGAGCTCTCCCTGAGGCCTCCCTCTATTCACCTACTCAAATAGTTTGAAGATTAATGTTTTTTTTTCTCCTAACAGCGCGCCATTTTATTTCTGCACTGAGCTTTACACTGCTGCAGATTTAATGTTGTCTTTTGATATAACATGGTCTGCACATAAAAAGTTCCACTATTTTTTTCCCCATAGGCGGGACTTTCACAACAACATCAGGACTGTACACAGGAAATAACTCCCTGACAAACTCAACTGGCTTCAACAGCACGCAACAGGTAGCTGTGCATTTCTTCTTTATCTTCTTATTTCTCTAATCTGGTATCAATTTGCAGCTATCACTTCATACTTGATGTTTGAACTGCAGGCTCAGATCTTGGAAATCTTTATGAAACATGCGTACTCAATATGTTACATTTCACCCATGACACATTCAAACATAAATCATTCACAATGTCAGAAGCTTTGTACACAGGCTTATCTATTGTACCTCCTCCAACATGTATATTATGCCATTGAGGAAAGCGGGGGGGGGGCAAAAACAAGATAGATTGTTGTCCAGATGTAGGACAGAACAGACATGTGTTTGCATTTATTTTTTGGAATCTGCACTGTAAAGTAGCAACACTGGTTCAGGGCATTTCTCAGATTACCGTGCCAAACCACCTAGTTATTTTCTTCAGTTCTGTTACTTTTTTGTCTTTCTGTCTGCCTCCATGTTTTGATCTAAATCTTCCCTCTAACATCCCATTGAACTTATTTCTCTTTTTTCTCTGTAGCCCTTCTCAGACATGCACTCCTTTGCTGAACATGTTGACTTTATGTCTGAGTGAGCACCTTGGTAGTACTTATGTCAAAGTCACAACATTAGTCTTATGACATTGGACATAGTAAGACTAAAATACCTGCAGTTGCATTAGCAGATAGGCACACATAAGATCATGAACCATTTTCTGAGAAGCAACCAAGAAATAAGTCCAGCATATTTAAGCCATTCTGGTAATCAACACTTTACTCAAACTACTGAGATACTTTAGTTTATTGCCCGCCCATGTGTCTGACTGCCATCACTTTAACCAATTAATAAAGGCATTAATGTCAGGCATCCCATGCTTATGTGAGTTAGCTTTATCCAAATCTAACTTTTTCCCATTACCCTACTTACTCCACAGGACTACCCAAGTTATCCAGCCTTCGGCCAGGGCCAGTATGCTCAGTATTACAACAGCTCGCCCTACACTTCACCTTACATGACGAGTAACAACACCAGCCCCAGCACGCCTTCAACCACCACTACCTACACCCTCCAGGAACCACCCGCTGGCATTACCAGCCAAGCCCTCACAGAGAACCCTGCAGGTAGGCATTAAACCGCAGGCAGATTTCCTTCTATAGCCTGAAGATCATGACTTTGATTCTGGTAAGAAGTGAAAAACATTTTAGCTGAACGTCTACATTCATGCTGACCCTGGAAGTTGTTCTCCATAGCAGAGAATGAAATAAATGCAAAAATCTACACTTGTGCAGCATAAGAACAGGACAATTTGAGCTACTACATCTATGTGGTGAGATAAACCGGTACTCAGATGTAAGATTTTCCATCATTTTATGTGACATTAATGCCTCATCTTGCAACTGAGATTGTATCTTTATAAGTCACTCAAACTTTTATGACTGCATTTGAAATTGTCATCATTCAGCACTGAAGACATCTGGCTTTAACTAAATATAATTTCATACTTCCATCATTCAATTTAGATAAATGACATCTCTGCTATTTCCAGTTGACATGCACTCTGTTACCTCTTGTTTATTAAATCAGTATGGTGCACAGCAGCTTTTATTATTTGTTCTGCATCTGAGTTATGATACGCTCGTTACCTGCAGTCTTATAAGTAATGTCTCAGACAGGATGCTGTCTGTCCTCCATCAATACAAATGGTCCCTTTAAACGTCTTTTCTAAAAGCAAACAGAAGCTCGTCTTCGATACACTCTTTTAATCCTCCCCTTCCTCCTTCTTTCCTTCCTTTCAGGAGAGTACAGTACCATCCACAGTCCATCAACCCCCATTAAAGATTCAGATTCAGATCGATTGCGCCGAGCCTCAGATGGAAAGTCACGTGGCCGTGGAAGAAGGAACAACAACCCATCACCGCCGCCCGACTCTGACCTTGAGGTAGGGTGAACCCGCTACCTTGGCGACAGACAGCCTCGCCCTGTCTGAGACACATGGACACTAATCCACTTACTATATGGCTGCCACACCAACTTTAACACTTGATGGGCATTAATACTTAAAGACATGATTCCTTAACTATAAATGCATTATTAATGTATTGTGGAATATATGACTCATCACTAAACACATATCTCATATAAAGTCTTGTATATCTTGTAAATAAACAATAAGGCGTGATTAAATGAGTCGTCACTGATGAGAATATACTACACATACACTAGTGAAAGCTGCTCACTGGCTGTTGCTTACAGTGGTGTTATTACCCACTTTGATAGTGACCATGTGTCAAAATAAACTTGCTGTAATTTCGAGGACTCTTCATTAATATGTTATTCATTTGACTGAGGATAATAGCAGCCATTAAAGCACTGACATCATGGCATGTTAACATATCTAGTTAATTAGTTTGTCACTATTGATTACTCTAATGTAAAGGGCATGGGGTGGAAAGTGTGTAGTGGGGTGATGAGAGAAGTGTTGCGGTGACCAACCCAAGCAAATGGATCCTGGTCCCTGTGGCACGCGAATACGCTCCTGGCCTATTGACCAGGAGGATCACCTTGCAGCCCTACAGAGTGCACCATTGATTTTGCCTCTTTTTTCTCTGTTTTTCTTTGTTTCTTTCTGCCCCACCTCTGCCCCCCATCTCTCCAGCGAGTTTTCATCTGGGACCTAGATGAAACAATCATCATTTTCCATTCCTTGCTTACGGGTTCTTATGCCAACAGATACGGACGGGTGAGTGACATCAGACTGTGACAGTAGCCATTCACTTTATCAGCAAAATGCAGAAATATTAAAAGGTGGTGGTGGTGGTGGTGGTGGTGGTGGTGGGGGAAGTTGGGTACTGACCATTGAGGAGATGATGGATTACCCTTTTCTTTAAATCCTCAGTGAGCCGATCGAGCAAACTCGATGTATAGATAATTGCTTCTTTTTTCCTAATGGGTCCAACGAGATTAGGCAAAAAAACATGACTGCTCTTTGCAGCTGTTGGAGCTACAGTATGCATGGCTGGTCCAGGCCCGGCTGTAGGGGCTCCCAACAGTTGCACTCTGGATGTCTATTGACACATCTTGAGTGTTCCTTTCTCCTTTAGAAATGCCACATTGTTAGTTTAATTAAGTGCTTCTCAATCCATCCTTTTCAGGCAGGGATCTCCCTGGAGACCCTGGCAGGAGAGTGAATTCACTAAATACAGCCCAGCCAGATCCCCAGCTAGAATTTAGAAATGCTACAAAACCTGGCTTAATTAAGCCTCAACAAATATGTATGTATTAGCAAACATATATTTTTATTATTATATTTTTATTATTATAGTAAAAGGTCATTTCTATCCCATGTAACTTTGTGCGCTCATGAAACAAAAAGTTTACTTTTCCAGGCTTTTCTATTTGTTGTTTCATGTAAATTGCTTCTCTAAATTTAAACCTTCAAAACAAATAATTTGGGAAATAAACCAGGATCCTTTTCTCATGGTTATATTGAGGTCATAGGTTCCATAAAGCCTTTAAAGTAAATCATCCTGCCTACTTTTATTCCCCTTCTAGATAGTAGTCACATGAATAAAAATGACTGTAATATCAAATTCATAAACTAATCAGCATTTTATTTTAATTTTGTCTAAGAGCAGTGTTCTGTTTTGTTTTTAATCACTGCATGTTTTGGCAAGTTGAAAATGACATATTACTCCTCATAAGTCATAGAGCTTAGCGTCTGCGGCCCATGCTCTGCGCCTTTGTTCTGGTATGGGGGGGTGTTTGATGGGGGTAGTGTTTTGTTTTGAGGGTGAAAGAGGGCTGCCCCACGACCCTCTACTGTTTATTTACTTTATTCTCAGCCCTGCCTGCTGCGTAAAGAGAGAGCCCAGGCTTAGGGAGCTGTGGCTCCGTCATGAGGGTCTCTTACACCATGCACACACATAATCACACATAGGGTCTCCGGTGTGCTCCTCTGCAACTCCGTAATGATCCATTCCATCAGAGCTCGTATAGGAAGCAACAGCTACTAGAGTCTTCTCCGTTCATTTTAGTCTGTTTGTAACCCTTTTTTTTTTTTTTTGTCCTTCCGTCATGCTCCTATCTGAAATGCAGACCTATAATCTCCCTTAGAAAAGAAAGTTAAGACTAACAACCAACACAACTAGCCATCCACCACCACAACCATCCACCCCTTTTCTCCTCCTTCCTGCCTGTCATTGATGCCAGGCATAAACAAAAAAGATACAAAACAATTTTCCCTCCTAGCTGCTCTGAGCTTACTATAAATAGATGTGTATCTGAGTGACTGCACATCCACACTTTCTCTCACTCACTGTGACCTCCCAACCGCTCGCTCTCACTCTCTCTGACTTTTTTCTCTCTCCCTCATACACATAAACACACTGCTGTTCTTATCAGCTCTTTTAATTGGCATCAAGGCAGCTCACCCCCATAAAGCTGATGGCTAAGGCCAGCTGTGCTGGTACTGGGCTGGCCAGAGCTAGAGCTTAAAGTGGATGGGGATGGGGGTTGTTATTGGTAAGGGGCTTGAGGGTGGAGGGGGGGGGGGCTTGGCGTCCCCCTAGAGGCACTGACATCTCAGGACAGGTGGTGCTGGAGCAGTGACAGCAGCAGCACTTTGGCCTTCTGGCCTGCTTGTATTCTTAACTCCCTCACTGACTGATTGTTTAGATTTAATTGGAAAGGATTCACTTGTGCAGAAAAGGCTTCCTTTTCCCACCAAACCAGTCCATAACAGTGAATCACCCAACAGCGCCAGAGGTTGGGAAGAGGGAGCTGGTAGCCTGCTGATGTGGAAGGCTAATTATTTTTGATGAATTCTTACTGAAAGATTGATTCAAACTGGGAGGTTAAAAGGAAGGAGAAAGCCTCTAGAAGTGGGGGATTGAGCTCTACTTGTGTGGTTTGTACTCTGTCATTTTAGAAAAAACATAAGCATTGTGGGGTGTGACAGCTAATCAGTGGAAAGCTCAGGTGTGTCTTTAGGTGGTTTAACTCTGTAATCCCTGCTTCTGGTCCTGCCTGGCTTGTCTTTAATGCAGGTCTCACCCAGCTGCAGGAAAACCTCCTCCTCCACAGGCAGCTTTTGTCTGGCCTTCGTCCTTTGCTTGCTCAGGACATTTTGCTGATTTGAGATTTAAAATATAAAAGGCATTGAATGTGTGTAAAAAGAAAAGAAAAAGAGAGCCAAAAATAAGACTACAGTAAATTGCTAATGGACAATTTTATAATTATAGGACGTGTCATTATATAAGGTTTATGACTTCATGAATGTTTATGTGAGAATGCACTGATGACATTTTGCCTATTCATTATCTTTTTAAAAGGAAAACTGAACACATTGTCACAGGCTCATTAACTATTTACAGTGTTGTTCACTCCTCTCTTGGTATTATCTTACAGACCGTGCAGCCATATCACCGTTGCAGCATGTGTCACATTGCTGACAGAGATCACGATTTAAGGAAGAATTTGTAGTTGTGCCTAAAATGGGGATTCATTTAATATTGTATTATTTTGCAGTTTTATTTATGAACACACAGAGTGACTGTCAGTTTCCTAAAGAAACTTTACAAGGAATTGTATTTTATCGTGTAGAGAGCAATCAGATGATGCATCAGGACAACTATGTGGGGAATGGGCTATTTATGATGAGCCTGTGACCCCCAGCTCTTCCATTTAACCGCCCCTCCCAAGAAGAGGCATGCTTTTACTCTCTTCATTCTGTCTGTCTGTGGCATTTCTGATGACTATTCTGGTCCCTTTCAGAGGGTCGTAAACGGAGGCTGAAACTTTCAAGTCCCCCTAATGTCTTCTTTTATGGGAATACCGTGCTGTAGAATTTAAAGGGATTTTGTGTTAATTGAGGAACTTGCAGGGAACATCATTATTTACTGTCCTGCACTGCTTCATCTGCTTCTTCAGACAAACAGTATATATACACACACTTCGGTTTCAAAATAATGTGGTTTGATTTAATTCTTTTTGTCTGTTTTTTTAGGACCCGCCAACATCTGTGTCATTAGGCCTTAGGATGGAAGAAATGATCTTCAACTTGGCCGACACGCACTTGTTCTTTAACGACTTAGAGGTGAGTCTAATTGTGTGTGTTTTATCCTTGAATGTTTTACCTTGTGATGATTTTAGTGGCCAGAGGAGTGTATATATTCTACCAGGAGTGTAAGAATTGTGATTTTTAGTAAAAGTAGTAAATGTTTCATGGTGTAGCGCCTCTTTTTAGTAATCTCTTAGTAATCTATCCTATAAGAGAGAGCATGAATTTTACATGCGCTGTCAGTCTACTGGGTCACCAGCCCTGCCCCCACCCCACCTCCACTGTCTTCCCACTCCCATGGCAGCTAGTGCAATTTGTCAGGCTCTAGTGTTTCTGTGGCTGCTCTGTCTGTGTGTCATGCTGTGTGCTTGGTGTCGCTGTCCACCTACACCACAGACCCCTCCGTCACAGCATGAAATCCCCGCCGCCTCCCCTCCCGTGCCCCCTTGATTCATGTACAGTTAGTGTAAAATCTTCCCCTGGGGCACAGGAATAGAAGGATCAGGCGTGGAGAAAAATGTGTGTCACATTTGTTTCGACAAATGTGACACACACTTCATGCATTGGTATGAAGCATACCCTCTGTTCAGATCCAAATATCAAACCCCACTTACTAGCACGTATTAAGCGTCCACAATTTTATTCCAATTTTATATCCTCAGTTTTTGTCCATGTCTCAACATTTTTCTCCCCCGGCATATCTGTTCCCACTGGTCCTGCACTTTTCCTCAGAGTCCTGCTTTATGCTGACCTCACAGGGGAGGAAATGTTTTGTTTGATACTTAAGTGTGAAGAGATCTGTGGCCAGCCTGCCAAGTCTCATTACTCACCACCATGTTCGGCTGTGCTACATGAAGCAAACCCAAGAAGGAGCAAAAAAAATGGAAGACAGAGAGACACAAAAAGAAAATACTCGTACTCCCTCAGAAAGACAAGTGACTGAGATTCCAAGTGCAGTCATCGTGATCAAAGTTAATTGGCTACAATTGGCTGGTTAAATATTTCCTTATGCCCTGGCCATGTAGAATCTATTCTAGCTGCACTTTATTTAATAGATGTGCCCCAATCATTTGAAAAAATGGCAGTTTGTGACAATGCTTAAATGTGGTTTTGCTCAACATCTGTCCCGTGTTTTGATCTTTTCGTGTGCTCTGAAAGTGTTCACAGATGAATTGGCAGCTCAGTATACTTATGAAATTTTTGTAAAACTCCAGCGCACACATTTCTTCTGCTCTATGTCAGCAACAGAATTATTTGATTTTGTTATAGCACTTTAAAGTTTCTTCTTTCTTTTTTTTTCCAGCTTAAATTAGTGTAGTATTATGATTAAAATAGCTATCTGTGCTCTGCTGGAGGAATGCTTTTTACAGTGTCCATTGTAAAGAACTCTCTGCAATGATTGTCACTAACAATCACACCAGGGGAGGAGTGACATTCTCTTGAAGGCATATTGATCTCTCCTCTTAAACTGAGCAGGGCCAGCGTGAGTGTTAAGTGCCAGGTCTCAGCAATGCCTAACCAGTTGTATTTCCTCTCTGCTGATTTACAGTCCTGCATCTCAGATAGAGCTAAGTAGAGTCCAGCTATAAATACCACAGCCAGCAGCAGTTATGTATTTAAGCATGTGCAGAAATGCATATGGTCCATCTAATTTGGTCTAAGCCATAAAGGGAGACCCCAGAGGCTGTGCAGAAACACAGGTGCAGCGTTAGTGGCCTGACAGTGTGAGTGGTCCATCTAAGTCTTAACACTGTTGTCCTGCCAGCCACTGCACAAGGACATTAAATAGGAGCTCAATAAAATGTCACAATGTGTACAGTTCCTAATTGCTTTAATTTAAATAAGATTAAAAAAAGAAAAATAATTAGATCCAAAGTTTTTAGCACATTACACTGCTTTATAGGGCATTGAAAAACCACCATAATATTATACTGAGTCTGCAAAGGCCACAGGCCACAGCGGTGTGTGTTTTGCGTGTGTGTGTGTGTGTGTGTGTGTGTGGGTTGTGTGTGTGTGTGTGTGTGTGTGTGTGTGTGTGTGTGTGTGTGTGTGTGTGTGTGTGTGTGTGTGTGTGTGTGTGTGAGTGTGTGAGATGAGTGAATAGAGGCTGGACTGTGTTGATAGAGCTGGTGAGTGACGATTCAGGGGAAAGTCATAAAAAGAAAGAGGGCATGCCGAAGGGGTCAACAGGGATCAGTTTCCCCCTTATGTCTCTCTCTCCATTTTCCTCCAACCATTTTTCTGGATCAGCGCTCTCCTTTTTTTTTTTTTTTGTTCTCTTCACTGTTTTTAAGTTGAGTCCCAGAGACACTGAAGCTTCACTGAAAGGCCTCCCTTCCCAACTCACACATGCAAATTTCTCAAACGATTTTCTCGCACAAACCATTCACTGTTCAGCTCTATAAAGGAAGTGTGTAAGACGGTATGAACAGCACAATTTCTCAGTGCATTTGTGGCAGGGGATTACATGTGGAGTTAATTGATGGTCTGAAGTGATGTGTATAATGAAGCCCACTGAGGCTGAGTTCATTGAGAAGACTGACAGCTCTGCTGTGGCTCGGGGTGTGAGTTTACTGTAGGTGTGCTGCTCCAGCCCGAACTCTAACGCTGAGCAGTATGTGGGAACCAGGGGCCTCTTTCGCGCTGGCCGAGCCCCCTGTGTTCCCCTCTCAGTGGGGTACGGGGGCTGCCGTCTCCCGCCTCCTTGGGTGAGAAAACAACCCTCCCTGTCTGGAGAATAAAGGCCATGGGGGCAAACCACTCACAGGGCAAGAGAGGGGGAGAGGTCTCTAAAGGTGGGAACATTTTAAATTAGTCCACTAATGCCTCTGTGCTGTGTGCAGTGCTGACTCACACACTTGTACGTATTCACTCTAAACACATGAAGCTACACACACACACATATGGAAACGCATATATATTGTACACTCATAAGTGTATGCTCAAACTCTCACATTCACGTGCACATAGCTGTGTAACAATCCTGTAACACACACTGAAAGCTGACTACATTTATAGCTCCCAGCCTGCAGTCACAGGGTTGAAAACTCCTCTGTCACTTTCGCCCAGGGGCTGCCTGTTAATGGGAGATGCTGTGAAACACACAGTTACCTTTTCCTACTGGCTGAAATGGTCCTCCAGAGCCTCTTAGCGTGGAGCCACTCTGTTGGTTTTATGTCCCACTGTAGAAATTCAGGTCCTGTATTTGCCATTCTGTATGACTGGTAGCTTTACTGTGTTTTCTGTGATGGTTTATTTCTTGATTTTATTCCCGGGAAAGCAGGAACATGATGCTAACTGGGATTTTCATTGAATCACGAAATTAAGTCATGCACTTGATCAGTTACCAATTAGCACTGTAACAATGTTAGTGATTATTTATATACTCATGGGATATTACAAAAAACAAACCCCACCACTGTTATCATTTATTTTCAGTTTGTTCTGAAATATGTTTTTTGTCAGCAAAACATGTCTTTAAATTCCATGAGGTTATTTCAAGTAAACACAGTCATAATAGCACATAAAACCTTAAAGATCTACACCAGTAAAAAGCTTTGAAACCAGAAATTGCAACTTTTTTTTTACCTTTTTTTTTTATTTTTAAATTCAACATTCAGCATGCTGCTCAAACCAAAGTACACCATTTTCATACATGGTATATTTTGTCAGATGGGCTTCTTTGGGTCTGCACACACTGATGTGGTTATTTTAATCATTTGCTTGGCCACCGACGCTGCGCTCTGACATAACTCCATCAGGTTTCAAGGCGGGGTCGTTGGTGTGTTTTGGGAAGACTAGAAACAGAAAGTGGCGGTTTCAAAGCCACCCTGTCAATCTAAACTCCACAGAGGTCCACATCACCCCCATCCTCTGCCAGCTATCCTCACACAGCTGATTCATACCCTAACAAGGGTTGCGGGTTCATGGAAAATATAACATTACTGTCTGGTGACAATTGATGACATTTTAGAGCAGATTTTTGTCTTGCATTAAAAAAAAAAAAAAGTTGCAACACCTGCACAACGTTGTTTGTGTAGGAAGAGGATAGAAACTTGCACAGATTTGTCCAAACAGACGGCTTGGCAGGAATAAACCCTTTCACTGTGGATTTGTTCATTGCTGAGGGAAAATGCTGAAATGACTGAGATTTGATATTGCATTTAGCGTTGCTTTCCTTGAGGTGTGGTTTAGATTTGAAGTGCCAAAAATAGGAAATAATGAGGAGCAGCTCATCTATCACACAGAACTAATTTATACTTTTCGCTACCTACCTGTGTGGTGTTTTTTTTTTTTTTCTTCTTCTTCTTTTCCAACTTTAAGACACAAAGCTTTAAAGAGCATTTTGTAAAATGCAGTTTGTTTCCCTCTGAATCCCCCTTTCCTGGTTGTTGGATTTTTTTTTTTTGAACCAGCATAGACTTCTCTTTACCTGTGCTTTGTTTGGCACTGCTGTTTGAATTCCATGACTGTTCAAGCACAGATTGTGGATTGGAATGAAGTGGGTTTGAAGAACTCTCCCTTTGTTACCCACATCCTGTGTTTGACCCCCAGATAATCACAGGCCCCCCTCCCATCTGCACCCTCCTTCCCCCCAAGACAGGGTTGCCTTTGGTGGGAACAGAGAAGGAAGTTGCTGGGGGTCACAGACCACTGGGGGCTGGTGGTGTGTGTGTGTGTGTGTGGGGGGGGGGGGGGGGGGGGGGGGGGGTGACAGCCTCTACCGGCAGAGTGGCAGCATTGAGAACCTGCGAACCATGGATGAGCTTTTTTCACATGGCATTAGCCTGTAGGGTCACAAGGAATTTCGCGATGATGGCTGTTATCGCTCACACTGTGGTGCGGGGTGGGTATTGGCCACCCACCCCACCCCAGCAGAACACACAGCTCACCTGAGAGAGAAGATGAGATAGGGGGGAGAGAGGGGGTGGGGGGGTGGGGGGGGGGGGGGGCAGCTTGTATCTAAAAAGTGGACACTATTGTATGGCAGTGACCTAGACCTTCATGGGGAAAAAAAAAAAAGCTGGTCAAAGAGGGAGTTAACATGGTCCTTTATGTGTGTGGGTAGCAAGCATTGCAGAGTTACCCCGTCTTTCTTCTCCCTGCCTCTGACTGCTACAGTCACCACTCTGAGCTCTATCCAGGGCTACAGGAAGACTCATGCCGTCATCGCTGATTGCTTAATGACAGATGCCAAGGGAACAAAGAGAGCTCTGATAACTTCCTCCCCAGTGAAAGGTTTTCAGCAGACTAGTGGAAAGACAGACAGAAAAAGGAAGAGAGAGTGAATGATGCCGAGATGGACGCATCCTGTCTTCAATTCTTCTCCTTTTTTTTTTTTAGTTTGTGTTTTCTTCTTTCCTGTACAGATAAAGACTTCTTGGTAGCCAAATGAACTCTGATAAAAGAAAAGAATGTCACTGATGAATTTCACAGAAAGACTTTGTGTTTGCATAAGGAGTAATTGCAATTGCTTCTGGTGGAGGGTCTTCACTTCTTAGTACAGTAGGAACATCTGGTGTAAGTTAGCAGTGATTGTAGGTTTTAGAAAGACCACTGTTTGCTTGGTGAGGGAAGAACGGGGGATTCAATGGAAAAGAGGTGTTCAAAAGGTTCTAAGAAATTCTGACTGCCCCTCAATGTGCCACCATCATCAAAGCCTGTCAGTCTGTTGTTGGAGTTATACAAACAAAATATTTTTTCTTCTAAGCCTTCAAGTGGGTCAGTGACAGGAACTTCAAGTGCTTATAATTTATTATTTTTGTGAAGTCCTGCAAGACTGTAAATAAAGTACTTCATCATAATGTGGCAATGAGTAAGTCAGAAATTATTATAGTGTTGTGATTATGTACATTTTTATTTGCTTTCACTCGACTCTATTTCCACACACACTATATATAGATAGATAGTAAAATCCACAGCCTGCTAGTGTTTCCTTTATTCTGTCCTCTTCGACCTGCGCCGTTCATGGCCCTGTGGTGTTTATGAGGCCTTCAGAAGTGGCTCCTAATGAGTATGTGTAAGAGTTACTGTACGACATTACCCGCAGCAACCTCTTCTATTAGCATTCCCAGGGAGCCAGTGCAGAGGTTTATGCCAACCCCAGCTGGGAAACGTAATTGTTGAGTTGAGTCTTCTCATTCTTCCTGCAACCCACAGTGCACACACACACACACACACACACACACACACACACACCAAAAAAATTCTATCTGGAGTTCCCGAAGCCCTTTCATCTATTAATAAAGCACTGTAGCATAATCAAAAAACTATGTAAACATTTCAGAAACAATAAAGTTGACGGGATACAGGCCTTTAAACTCCCAAACCCTGTATTTTTCTTGGCCCTTTTGAATATCTAACACTTTACATTTGTTGGGGTTTGATGTGTTTATTAGGTTTAAATGTTTGGATCAGTCCATGAAAAATCCTTCATAATCAGGCAGCAGGTATAATGGCTCCAGTTAGGCCTAATTACCGAGATGCATTAATGTGTTTCATGCCATAGTGAAGTATTGATTGTAGGACCTATAAAAGGTCCATTATTTACATGCTTACATTGTTCTCAGATATGCTTTGATCTACACTGGCTGTCATATTCTTCACATTATGTGTGAAGAATATGAGGAGCTATTTAAACGAGGCTCAATGAAGTGGCACACAATTTGGGATGATACACCAAGTGAATGGAACTGTACCAAAGCAGTGAAATTGGTGGCAGCCTATTGTGTCTGCTTTGTGAGCAGGTCATTAATAGATAACAGAAGCACTCCAGTCACTTACGCCAAATTGGGAGGTCTTTAAAAGGAGGCTTAATGAGGTGCTTAACCCAGGATGCTGTTTTTGTTTTCCGAAACAAACACACGTGCCTCTACTACTTAAGGAATGACGTGCAACAATATGCCTGGTTTAAGAGAGATTCTCAGGAAAATTGAGGGATTATTTGTGAACATTAATTATCTACAAGTTTGTTGGCAACAGACCCTCAAGCTGGGACAAATTGTCGAGTCTTCAACTCTTAAAGATCTGCTGGCGAGTGTCTGGAAACAGATTAGGCTGACAGAGCAACAAGTCCACACTTGCACCCCATGTCAGTTGGCAGTTCATCTTCTGAAACGCATTGCTTCAAACTCACTCCATGTGAGGTCACTTTGGACTCTATCCCCCAGCCTTTGCCCGTTTCTCTACTCCATCTCAACCTCTCTACCCTTCCACCCCCTTATCGGGGTGCCAGAGCCCCAGAGAGGAGGGGGGGGGGGGGGTCACAGGGTCAAAGTCTTTTCCTCTTTGGATCTCGGGGCTTGCTGGGAGAGGCTTGGCGAGAGAATGGCTGCATTAGAGCTGGGGTTGGGGGTCAAGATTTTAATTCTGTTAAAGAACAGCTGGTTTGAGTTTTTCTTCACGTCGCTCTTCCCTCCCTCTCTCCACAAATCCAGGGAGATGAAAAATTTGTTCAGATGGGAACCAGTAAAATAAAAAAGGTTTACGGTCCAAAGCCCTTACCCTTACCCTGCTCTAGCATTAAGGAGGAATGTAATAACGTCAGCATTTGGCCTCAGTTAGACCGACTTAAAACAAGGAAGTCCTTTCTGTGTTTTGGTGTCTTAACAGCCGGATGAAACTTAATTAAAAAGCTCAAAAAATCGAGAGGGATTTTTCGTACATGAAACCAGAGGAATTCAGTTCCTCATGTTTCAATTTCTATGAGAAATTATTATTTCTAACCTAACTTTAAACAGGTGAGACTAACCTTTTTGGCAGTTACGTAACCACTTTAAAATCTTTAGCTTTCCTGAAAAATTAGAAGAGAACCTACATCATAGCGATCAAGTGCTCTCTCTGTTATTCGCACTGGATTAAAGCTGACTGAAACAAATTTAGAAGTTAGCATATCATGAATTTCAAGCCCTTCTCTTCTTATCTGGGCTATTGCTCAACCTCCTTTATCTAAATTGCTAGCCACGCAACATTTTAGCAAAACAACATCAAAAAAAGCAGCTTAGCTACCTTGTCTTCTTCTGCCCCACATGTCATGTGTTGATCTAAATGCCAAGGCAGGACTCCCTCACCTTTCACCACTGATGTGATGGAGAGAGGGCAGGAAGGGGGAGGCACTAGAAGGCTCCTATAAATGGAAAACTAATAACAGATTTTTTTTTTTTTTTGTCTGCTTTCTCCTGCACTCTTTTACTGGTTGGCTGGCTCACTAGCCCCAGGGCTGTGTTGGTGTGTGGCGCAGCAGCAATCAGAGGTCATAATTTCATTGGCGGTTAGCATCAGGTTCAATTTTTCTAGTAGGTTACATTTACCAGAAAGTCTGGATTGTGTTACTGTGTACCGGTAGAATCAGTGCAGAGCTGCAGAATCCCTCTACCTTTCCAAGAGGAGCCAAGCACCCCCCCTGCAAAGGGGAAGAAGAGTGTGCACATATGTTTGGAGATGGACACAAACACATGCACAAACCATTAGTGCCAGGACTCTTTATACTACCTACCACTAGTCCTTCTGCTATGTAGAGTGTATATATATATATGTATATATATATATATATATATGTATATATATATATATATATATATATATATATATATATATATATATATATATATATATATATATATATATATATATATATATTCATCTGTAATCTTAGACATAGGTGTTCAAAAGGAAACCTGGAGCATGTTTACAGTTTCTTGATTGAGGCTTCTTGGTTATGTGCAGGAGTGTCCACAGACCTTTTTCAGACTGATGAAAAGGTTCATTTTTATTTAGACCTTTGAGCTGCTACATAGTAAATCAAAAGGGGGAAGAGCTGATGCAAAAGGAAAGAGAATAAAAGAAAAATTAGCTGGAGCATATGAGGAGTGTCTCTCTTTAAAGAAGGAAGCTTCCCTAAATTCTGAAAAAAGTAAGAGTCCCAGTTAAAGTGATTATTTTGTGTATTTCAGGAATGTGATCAGGTGCACATCGACGACGTGTCCTCTGACGACAACGGCCAGGATCTAAGGTATAGCAGCGATTCGTGTTGACTCTTGGTTAAATCAGTCAACAAGAAATGCATCATATGCTTGGTTACAGCGAACGGTGAATCGGTCTGTGCTAACAGATTCTTTCTCTGCCTTTTACTTTAGTACGTATAACTTCAGCGCTGATGGTTTTCATGCAGCAGCCACCAGTGCCAACCTATGTCTGGCCACAGGCGTGCGGGGAGGCGTGGACTGGATGAGAAAACTGGCCTTCCGCTACAGACGAGTAAAAGAAATTTACACCACCTACAAAAATAACGTTGGAGGTAATCCCCGCTGCCCTGTGCAGATTTGATGAGTAGAAATGAGTTTGCAGATGCACATTCCCTCACTATGTGGGTGTTTTGTGCGAGAGTATGCTCATGTTCATGTGGGTGTTTTAAAAGCACACATGCCCCACCACTCGGTCAGGGTAAATTTTGAAAACTTTGCTGGTATTCGAAGGGCCAGTCCAACCTAAACAATGTTACCCTGCGTTTCAGGTCTGCTGGGCCCGGCCAAAAGGGAAGCCTGGTTGCAATTGCGAGCAGAAATTGAAGCCTTGACGGACTCCTGGTTAACACTGGCACTGAAAGCACTAACATTAATCCACTCAAGGTAGGACTGCAGTGAGGAAAATTTTACACAGTCCCATACCGCACATATATAAAATTGTATGTGGTGTAAATAACTCCATACTCCTACATTATTAGAAAAACAGCAATGCTGTGCATTTGTCTTTTTAGACAGCCTCTATCTACTAATTTTGAAAAATATGTGAGCTAAGAGATCCGACTTGAAAAAGGAGCTGAAATGCAATCCTTCATTGCAGGACACTATTTAAAGCATTGATTCATTGCAGTCTCTTTTTTTCTGCACACTGTGTTTTCTTACATCCTCCCACAGAGTGATTTTGAATGATGTCACCTCTTTATTCTCCTCCCCTGTCTTTGTACTGCAGGTCAAACTGTGTGAATATCTTGGTGACCACCACGCAGCTCATCCCTGCCCTGGCTAAGGTCCTGCTCTACGGCTTGGGAATTGTGTTTCCTATCGAGAATATTTATAGTGCAACCAAAATAGGTAAATACTACATTTGATATGTAATTTCTGAAATAGCTCATTTGTTTTATGTTCAGTCTGTAGCTGTGAGACACAAATGTGTATTTATTTTATTAAAATTTTTTTTTTAGCTCAGTGAGCAAAAACAGTTAAAACACACATGCTACTAAAGTGGCAGGACTGAGGCATGGACAGGGTGGGAGATTGAGTCACTGGAGAGGGTTGATGTTCATGTGTAAAAGAGTAGTCCTAATCAGCCTGGGATTATTTTCTTGGAGCTGGGCCTGCACTGGGCCTCTTCAGGCCTCTCCTGCTCAATCTCTGCATATGAAACCACTTCTGCACATTTATGTCATTCCAGCGCAACAGGGCCCCGTCCTCTTCTTCCTCCTCCTGCTTTCACCTCCTCACTTTTCCCCCTTTTCACTGTTTTAAATGCAAAATAAACATCAAGTTTCACTCTTGCGTCAATATCAGGCCCATCAGTGCAGAGTTGGGGCAGAGAAAAAAAGCCAGGGTTCCTCAGGAGCACAGTGGTCTTCCAAACCAGAACCTGTAGCAGGACTGATTTGCCTGTTTGCACTAGATTTAAAGAGGAGAAGGGCAGAGTTAATGCTTTTAAGATTGTCTTTATCAGGGGGCTAATCTTATCACATCTCCTTCCTGAACCCAATGTTTACACTCTTCCCTTCTTTGTAAATGTGGTGTTTTAAAGAGGCTCTTGTCACCCTCGGCTCCTAAATCAACTTTTAACATGCGTGTGCCTGTATATCTTTCTTGCATCCATGCAATGCTTCACTAAGAAATTGCCTTCGGCTTCTCCACAGGGAAGGAGAGCTGCTTTGAGAGAGTAATTCAACGGTTCGGGAGGAAAGTTGTTTACATTGTTGTTGGAGATGGGGTAGAAGAGGAGCAAGGCTCAAAAAAGGTAAGCGGTCTTAGAATAATAGATAAAGTATACTACATGCACACTAGTATGTATGTAGTATATATTCATGTGATGAAAGCATCCATGAGAGCCACGTAAAGCAAGGAGCAAAGAACTCCTGATTACTTTTCTTAAGGTCAGGAGTTCATTGTGAGTGAACACGGAGCATACCTGCCATACTTTTCCAAAGAAAGGAATCAGCGCTCCAGCTCTCCTTCTCAAGAGTCTTGCTTTGCTTTCATTTGTTTATCCTCTTATACGGCATCCAAGCACAAGAGAGAAAGCCTGTAGTGTGTAATCAGCGCTCTTCCTGCACCATCTCAGGTTTACAGAGCAGGGGAGGGGAGAGATGGCATAATTATATATTCCTGCTTGGTGCTCTGAGCAGTGTGAATGCTGTATGTGTAATGCTAGACAAGCCCTTTCAGGCATGTTGAAGGCGCATCGTAAATAGAGCACACATAAAGGAGACTTAAATCATTGTTGATGAAATTTGAATATTTACTGCAATGACAAGCCTGTTAGCACGAGATGGATCAAGGAGGATTCGTTGCTGACCTCTGCGCACGCTCTTGCAGGAAGCATGACGGTATTTGTTGAGATGAATTTCACATCTTGCTGTTTTTTGTTTGTTTTTTTATGTTACTTGTTGGCTCTTGCACCAGATCTTGTGTACTCAGCATTCCTGTCACGTTTGAAAGTAAAACAAATGCTGCATGTGCGCCCCGCACAGCAAACACACTCATTAGCAAATTAATCAGAGGCTCAGGAGAATACTTCCCTGACAGCCACCGTGAGCTGCAGTGTCAGGCTGAAGACACGGAGCTTCCCTTTGAAAGTCCGCCAGCTCCTTCTTCACCTGTTTCTCAGTAAACAGACAGTAGAAGCACGAGGACAGATTAGGCAGTGATTAGAGAGAAGTAAGAACCTTTACCCTGGATAAAAGTGTAAAGCAATAGCTCTGTGTTATGAAAAGTGAACACGCCCTGGGAATGTGGTCTTGAGGGATGATTGTGGAAAAAGATGCAAATATTTTTACTCAGCCTTGAGTTGCTGGAGAGTGACATTGATGGAAGAATAAGGTGTTTTTTTTTCCCCCCATCTGAGTGGTGTGAGTCCCACGACATGCCATGCAGTAAAAGGTTTCTGTGTCAACATCAGAGAGGAGGTGAAATAACACAACAATTACAGCCGTCAGGAGGCGCATATCAGACGTGACACTGCGTGGAACTACAAAAGCAAAAGTCTGAAACTTCTATCGGCCCTCATTCCTTCACTTAAAAAAAAAAATCCCTGTCTTCAGTTATTGCCTTCGTTTGGGAGAGACAGCAGAGATAACATCTCCAGCTTTTAAACTTAAAAGCAAAGACAATTTACAAAACAAAAAGCAAAAGAGCTTTTTAAGGGTCAGTGCAGGCTCTCCTAAGCGGAACATACGCCTGGGAGAGGCCATACCTTTGATAAGGGGAGGGTAATGGGCTCCACACACTGAGGAGCTGAGGACTCTACCTGACAAGCTCCTTTCATTCTCTGCGACTCAGGTTTCTCCCCCCATCCTTTGCCTGGGAACAACAGCTCATTTGCACTGTCCTAAACACACACTGGCAGGCAGGAGGTTCATTCAAAAGACACTGTGGGGAGTTCATTTCTGTTCGAGTTAAAGGCAGTCGGTGCATTAGTCTGGTGGTATAAAACTCCACTTTGATGCAGCAAAAAAATTAGTTACAGGTACAGATGTACGACTTGGCTGCACAGATATATGCGCAAGGGAGCAAGAGGAGTAGGTGGGGTGTGTTAATGATATGATTGCTTTTCCTGGTGAGTGGAGCAGGCTTGCTTCATTCACTAAATGTATTACTGCAGTATAAAGAATAAAATCACTTTAGAACTTCTTGTGAGTGTTCGGACAGCCTGCAAGTATTGATATAATCCAATTCTAATAAGGTGTTCACGCGTTTTAACATGTTAAAAAACTGACTAAAAAAAAATAAATAAATTGCTAATTTTGTCCATACCTTATCCCAAAATTATTTATTATGATTTACAATCACATTAAAGAGTGAAAAGAAACAAATCCACACATTTCTTTTAATTAATAACTGAAAGGATTAGCAAATATTTTGCACATTACTGTCTTTTTTAGTAATTTAACTCTAACATGACATTTATCAGTTCAGGCCTGCATGCACTGGCAACCATAATCATTATCAGATTAATTAAAAGAGCATTACCCTGATGGAACATAAGTAGTTTTTATTAAAATAAATGACTTAAAGGATGAATAAAAAATTAGACTAATGAGTTACTGACTGCTTGTTTGAGTACTTTGAGTTTTGTGTTTAATAAAACTAAAAAGATTTTTCTTCCACCCACAGCACAACATGCCCTTCTGGAGGATCTCCAGCCATTCAGACCTCATGGCCCTCCACCATGCTCTAGACCTGGAGTACTTGTAGCACTACACCACCAACGTACCCCCCTGCTCCACTTCGGCACACCACACAACCTTTCACCTTCGCCCTCCAGCCCCATCCCAAGCTTGCCACAGACCCCACAGCTCAGAAAAAAAAAAAAGCCCTGCTGTGCTGCCTGGCGTCTGTCTGTCACTACATAGAAAGAAAAGAAGAGGAGAACGGAAAAAAGAAGACTGAGCACACGGTTAACATGCTGACATATGGTCACACATCGTCTTAACCCAAAACTTTTTCTTTCTTTCTTTTTTTCTGTGAAGCGAAGGGGAGAGAGAGCGAGGTGAATTTATGGCGCTGCAGCTGTTTGCCCTGGTTACTGTGAATTGGCCGCTTTCTGAAGCTGTCAAAGTGTTTTACGGCCCCCCTGTTTGTGCCGGGACTCTGTCAGGGTTCACACCTGTGAGGAGAGCAGAGCTACTGATGGCCTCGCCTGCCTCGCCTCACCTCGCCGCAGAACTCAGTTACAGTGAACCGCAGGCCCACAACTACTGGCGGTGATATTTCTGCATCCCTCTGGCTCGTCCCACATCTGCTCTTCACCTCCGCGTTATTTCTATTCCTCCTACCGGCTTTTTAAGCCTCCCCTTCACTGCGGGGCAGACAGACAAAGCAACTGCGCCTCTGTTAAGCGTCGGCCTGGGAGTTCTGCGCTTCTTATTTATGAACAGACACTTTGTGAGTGGCACCGCCACTGAGAAGGTACCTCCATGATAAAAGACTCGTGCCTTTTACAAAGTACTTTTGATTTCCACCACAGCGAGAGGAAGACATTTATGGAAGAAACAAGAAAGGGGGTTTTCTAATAATTTAAGAAAATTACAATAAACTTTATTTACAATTCTGAGACAATCATGTACAGAGGAAATCTTTTTTTTTTTTTCGTGTGTGTGTAAGTTTGTAATCACTGGACTATTCCTTCCTATATTCATTTAGGTACATGCTCTTGAAAGGTGGCAATGCTTTTTTCATTGAAGTTTAAAAAAAGAGAAAAAAAAAGGCATCCCATCGCACATAAGCTTGTGCGACGCCTGAAAGTGTTGATGTGTTCAAGCTATGTTCGATAAAGAAATATGTAGATATTGGGATTTTGTGATAAATTGATTTGTCAAGACCAAAAGCATGGATGTCAAGTGTCAAGGACCTTTCTTTTCATTCTGTGATGTTTTCTCATCCTTACGGGAACCTTCAGTCACACACTTTATATAGAACAGGTCTCTTCTTACAATACGTCCTTCTTGGACACATATTTCAAAGAGAAAAAAGTACTTTGTCTCTTCTTTAGTTATTCAGGAAGGTAGCTCACAACCCGTGTCCTTATGGCATTTCACCAGCTTGCAGCCCTGACCCCATATATTCAAAGGCAAACACAATTCTGATAAGGGTTTTGGATATGGCAGATGGGAATTTCTGAGAGCCATTTTAATTGTCAAATTTGAATAAATCTGATATTTAAAAAAAAAAAAAAAAAAGCAGGCTTGAATAGGTTTTATTATCTTTTATACAAGCACTATAACAACTCTTGTACAGCAAGCGTAATTTTGTATACTGTAGTGTTTTTATTTCGACTTTGAGAGTACGTTCTGCGTCCCTCCTTTGAAGTAGCTGAAATACACGAAGCCCTTTTTCACAGCGCTTCTGCATCTGTGGACGGGGAAACCATAATTAGCAGTGAGAGAAAAGCCACTAACTTCGAGAGGTTTGTGAACATACAGGACATGTGCTATCAACTGTGAATTTCTTAAACAGAAACCGACTTGTTGTGTTTCTAATTTTTCCCTCCTTCGCACATGGTCGCTGTTGTCCTTTTACATTTCAATTCAAATCCTTCTCTCTTCCGACGTACCCCACCCTCCCCCTCCCCACCTCGTCTTCTCAACCCCCCCCCCAAGCATTCTCATGGGGTATCTACATATTGCTGCTAGATCAAGGTAATGGTAGGTAAATAAAGGAAAGGTTTTATAGATTCATACAGCACGCTTTTTTTTTTTTTTTTTTTTTATGTTGCGATCATAAATGCAAACTGGAAATACACTACATGGGCCTCATTGTGAAAACGCAAAAGATTGTCGTGTCTGCAAAATATGTGTACAGATGTTTTTGACATTATTATTTGATTGTGTTTAAATTAATAAAACTGATTTGTGAACTGTTACGCAATGCTCACATTTTTTTCCCTTTATTTCAAACTACAAGTTAAAATTGAGTTTTTTTGGGGGGGGTTTGGAGGCTACAGTTTTGCAGTACTTTCTATTGTGCGTTAATACTCCCCACCCCACCCCGCCCCCCCCTCAAAACTACCACCATTGTCCAGATTGACACAGATGCCTCAGGCTTCTGTCACTAATCCTACCAGGAAGCAAACAGAAACTGGAGCTCTTCCAAGTCTAGACCAAACAACTTCATGTACCCCTTAACAACATGCTAATCACATTCTTTTATCAATCTTTTTTCTTAACATCACTGCTGCGTCTGAATTTAGATATCTCGTTGAGACTTTTTATAGTATAACCAGAGTCCTCCTTGAACCACGTCTCGCATCTTTCTGGCCATCTTTTCCTCACAAGTTAAACTTCTACCAGCATCTTTGCTCCCAGAGATTTCAGTTTAGGATTCTTTGAGTGCCACGTCTCTCTAATAAAGTCTCTGGTATAAAAATGTGACATTTAAAGCATTCTTTATATTTTCTTTGGTTGTGAACAGTTCAGGGGGAAAGCTGTGTAAATCATCTTACTTCATCGGAATTAAATGACAGGCATCGCCATGTTGCAAGCAGCTTAATGTAGGAACTTTTTTCTTTTCTTTTTTTTATTATTATTCTGACTACATCCAGCATCCACTGAAGGAGAACATGCAGAGGGTTAGTGTGACAGAGGAGGATGTAAGGGCTAGGGTGAGATGGAGGCAGATGATCTGCTGTGGTGACCCCTAATGGAAGCGGCCGAAAGAAGAAGTCGTTTACATTCCCCATTACAGCTCAGCCAAGGGGGATACCTTTAATTTGTATAGCCTGTCATCAGAACTTCTGGTCACTGGAAAATAGTTCTTAATATGTAACAATGAAGGGTGTCCCCATCATCTGAGCTGATGCTTCTTTTAGGGTGGTGACAACAAGGTTTGTGGATTTTTTTGGTGCTTCAATCCCCCCCAAGACAAGAGCCATCTGGTCGCATTGCATTCAAACATCTCTATAGCTTATATCTCCCAAACTGTGCAACTCACCAAAACAGTCTAGATGGACAGCGAGCATGACAGGCCAGCAGAAAAATGTACATTGGATAGGGGAGGGGGGGGGTGAATTTTTTCTTAATTAGATTTTTTTTTTTTTTTTTAATTCCTCTGAGATCGTTTACTTGATAGCCTCAACAATATATAACATGCATCATGCATGTTTGAGGCTCCGGAATCCAAGCCAATGCATAACCTAATATTTGGAATATTGTAGTTCTATCCTAATAGTCTAATGGAGCCTCCATACATAATTTATGCTTATCAAACCACTCCAATCCAAAGAGAGCTGAGTTAGTTTAAATAACACATGAAAACTATTTATGAGGCTCAGTTTATGAGGTGGTCGCAGCTAAGACAGTCCGGCATGTAACACTAGCCTGGACAGGGAAGAAAGTGTCCGGCCTCCAAAACCACGTTGGGAGAATTAAGCATGCATGGAATTTTATTGAGAGCCACACGGCCCGTTTAATATCCAGATCAATTATGTTTTCAGATGGAGAGGGAGTGATGGCCAGGGAGAGGCATGTGCGTCTGCCTGGCTGGACAAAGCAAGTCGGGGCACTGCCATCGGAATGCACCAGCGCAATGACCCCTAATGTGCTTTTCCCACTTCTGAACAGCTGAAAGACTAAGTGGTGTCTGAGATCCAGACTGGCTTTCTCTTTCTAGGAGAGGAGTGCTGCTGCTTTCTCATAGAATAGAGGTCTGTTCACTTTGATAAGTTTTCCCGATGCTCGGAGACCTGGCAAAAATAGTCAGACTCAACCAGACCAGACATTTTGAGAAAGAAAAAGTGGGTGTTGATGGTGTCGGCCAGCCATTCTGGCTGCTTGGACAAAACAGGAGGGAATAAAAACAGGAGCTAAGTTGTGTCTGTTTGGCTCGTGTCATTCATATGATTTACCGTCCTCTATCAGATCTTTAATTTCTGCGGAATCTTGCCATCCTTTGCTGGGCCATGTATGGTCTGGTTTTTACATATAGGTTTCCTAGTGCTTTAATCAGGCTTAACGGTAACCATGTAATTCCCAAGAGGCCCGATCTTCACTGAACTCCCACCAACCTCCTTGTGGAAATAAAGGCACCATTACCTTGCAGGTCCCGTGTTGGGCATTCCTCTCCGGGACGTCCCAGCAAAGTGCCCGCCCTCCATAAAACTGTACTGCAATAATAAACAACGTCATTGGTGATTTACGACCTTGCCCAGACAGTGATTTCATGCAGATTTCCATAGAGGGGGGCCTCTGACGGTGCATCACAATTGAACTAATATTGTATTACATGCATATCAAACTCCCCCCAAAAAACCTGATCCACATCCACATGAGCCACATCTCTTTTACGAGCAGGAAGCCTATTAATAGTCCTGTGTTCTCTTGGTGGCTAGTGTGTCTCAACTTTAGGGGAATTTGTGTCTGTAGCGAGCAGATGTCTACAGACTGAGACAATGAGAAAGAGGGGGAAGCGGAGAGAATTTGACACAAAGCTTTTACCCTTAGTATAGCTGTAAGGAGTTTCTGCTCAATCTAAGAAGCAGAGCCTCTTGCTGTTGGGCCCTGCATTTCTTCATTCTTGGTTTGTCTGATGCTGTTTGTCTTACAGCTGGATAACAAGCCCACTGACACCGATTGCAAAGCCTCCACAAGTGCTTTGAAGATAGAGAAAGGCTTCCTACTCCTTTTCCCCAAGTGCAAGGCTCTGTTAGCCCTGGCAGGCAGTGAGAGTGGCAAACCTGTTGTCATGCTGTGGCGGGTGATGGTGCTATACTAGGCCCTTTTGTTTACTGTTTGTTTATTTCTCAGTTACTGGGATTTGACAGACTGAACAGGACAAGGACAGCTGGCAATCAGGAAACTGTGGATGCCAGGGATCTCAGCCAGGAGTGTCAACGCCTAAGGGACCGGGTGTCCACAGCTATGCCTGTCCAATACAGTTGAGGCATTCTCAAGTAAATCAAGACTGTGACACGCTATTAGTGTATGTTGGTGGAGGGTCTGATTGGGCCAAAATATTTTGGTCATGGGTGTAAATGAACTTGCTGAGTGGATTGTGCCACATAGAGGTCAGCCACAGTTAATTTGCTTACACACATTCAGACGCCCACTAGATGAGGCATGTATTGTATTAGGATTTTCCAGCTTCTAGTGTTGCAAACTGTGTGAAATTTTACCAGAAATGGTTGTTTTGACAGATCACAGACTGTTTTGATAAAGCAGTGAGGTGCAGTGGCAGCCACTGTGGATGGAGCCTCTCATCATGTGTCCCACACCGAGGTCGGAACCGTACTCGCTTGTGGGCACGAAAAGTTGTGGACACCATGCACGAGAAGTCATTCTTGTTGTATTTTTTTTTCAAGTCCGCTTGGAGTACATCTGAAGAGACGCGTGCATGGTTGGAGCGTTGCAGTGTAGCGCCTCACAGACAGGTCTGCGAGGTCATAAAAGAATGACATACACAAATGTGCACACGTTGCAGCACTCGCACTCGCAAGTGGTCTCACATAACTCTAGCAATAGTTGCTGCAGCTTATGCTTGAAACAGTGTGGCACAGCGGAGCAGTGTTAGCACTGTTGTTTCACAGCTCAAAGGTTCTGCGTTGTGGGCCTTTCTGTGCGGAATTTGGATGTTCTCCTTGTGCCTGCATGAGCTCTCTCTGGATAAAGCATGCATTTTAGGTTAGTTGGTGTTTCTAAATTGATCCTAGGTGTGAGTGTGAGTATGAATGGTTGGAATAGCTGGGGATAGGCAACAGTCCCCCTGTCACCCTGTATTGGATAAGCTGTTAAGACAACGGATGGATGGAGTAGAAACATGTTATAATGTAACTTTTATGTTCTCTTGTGATAGATGTCCATTTGGTAGTTCAAGCACTAACTTCCTGCTGTGCACCACCCACAAAAACACTTCTATGACAACTGATGTAGCTTGGCAGGTACTAAAACTCATTCTCTAAGCAAATTCACCAGCTCCAGGCACACTTTCAAACAGCCTCTCACCACAGTTCCTAACCTCTGCGAGGCTGCAGTGTTTGAGTAGCTATGAGAGGGAGCTGCGCTGCCAGGGCCAGAGTTGGAACGACGCTCACTGTCGGCCCAACCGCATGACAGCTCCACCTGCATCTGTGGTCAAACACACACACACACACACACACACACTCCCTCGTATTTACTGGGCCCACCACACCATTCCACTCGAAGGTGAGTGGCACAATTTTATATGGCAAGCTAAGGCCACCCCACAACTATGAGTGTGCATGTGTGCAAGTGTATGAGTTCTTAGCTAACTCAAGAGCTGTGAGCTACCAGGTCCCTGAGGGTTTATTTAACAGCCCCTTTAGACCTCCCTCTTTGCTGTATGTGTGTGTGTGTGTGTGTGTGTGTGTGTGTGTGTAGTATATATACGTATGTGTGCATTTGTGTGAGTTGTGAGCGTAAGCTTGTGTTTGCATGGACCTCCCTTGTGGGTGTTAATTGGGCCAGCTCTCTCCAGTTAGGTCTCGGACCTGGGCCAAGCTCCCTCATGTCTGGCAGGAGAAAGAGCCTCTGAGCCATTTTAATAAACTCAATGTCATCTGTTAATAAAACAGCCTCAAGTCCAACCTTGGCTTGTTTTTGCTCGATAAGTCATGGGTGATGTTTCCGTTCTCCCCGCATATTTCTTCTTTAAGTAGAAATGAAGGAAAGCTGAACCCTGTTCATTTTATTTTATGTCCTGAAATACGAAATACAGGAAAGGTAACTCATTTTCTGTATGTGTGTGTTTTTATTCAAAGCAATATTTGTTCTAGAATATACCCTAAACGTTGTTAGGTATGCAAATGAAATCCTTTGCCTCCATGGTATTCACTGTAACAAACTTCTTTAAAAATAAAGGAGTTTTACAGTAATGTTCTGTTGTTTGTGAATACAGTTGAATATGTAAACCAAAAAAAAAAATACATTAACAACAAGCTTCTGTACAATCATGTCATATATGAGTTTAAATCATGTTGCATCAAGTCAGACTCACTCATTTAACACACATTCAAGATACACAATTTAAAGAGTAGCCATACAACATTACAGACAGCCCAAAGACTCATGGGACTCTTTTAATTCTTTTGTGTGGCGAAGAGCAGGGTTAGATTTTACCCAACAATAGGCATCATGACTGAGCATGAATTAAATACATCCTGCCAGCGTTCACCTTCAGAAATAAAAATGTGGAATACAGCAGCACTGGAGGCTGTGCAGGCACATGTGGTGGGTGAACTGTTCCAAAGACTGATAGCTTGTCATAGTTAAGACAGAAAAGAGACTGGATTCAGGGTGCATTCGTAATGGAAATAATACGGTTTTGAGACACAGTTCTTATGATTCCCTTCACATAAAATATTTGTTGGGATTAAGGCCACATCTATATGTACACAGGTATTTTGGTAACTGTAGCTTTTTCTATGTATTTTGGCCTTCTATCCATGCGTACACACCACTTTAGATCAGAAACAGAGCTTTTGAAATGCTCCTTCCAGGGTGAAGGAAACTCCTATTCTGTATTTACATGTTGACAAGGCAATCAAAGATTTTTGAAAATGAACAAAGATTTTCAAAAATCCCTGTTTTAAAAAAATGCCCATGTATGTGTGGATGTAGCCCAGTTCACAAACTTGTTCACTTCCTGTCATAATAGTAACCTAATAGGAGTAAATTTAAAGAATAAAAATTGTTTTAACTTACAATTTTTTTTGCATCAATTGAAAATACAGAAGGACACTATGTCTAAGAAGGAGGCACACAATAGTCGTTTTATGCCACATTTCTCTCCCATGGTATCTTCACTTTGGTCTGCTCTTTTTTTCTTGGGTCTATGCTGCCCCAGTAGGAATGTTAATGTCCTGTTCCAGTTGGCTGAAAATGTTTCTCTGCTCTGCCTCTGTCTGGGCCTGGGACACAGAGGGGATGTTGGGCAGCACAGTGTGAGGAGCCACTGGGACAGGAGAAAATATTCTATATCCTGGGTGACTCCGCTCTTCTTGGGGATTACAAAGGGTTTAACTGGCGGATGAAGGAGAGTAAAGTGGTAAGTGACATTTCTGGTCTGGGAATATGGCAGTCAGCAGCATGGAGTCCAGCCAAGTCTACCGGTCTGGCCAGAAAATGCTAAAAAGGCTTGGGAGAGTGTAAACAAATGCAGCACTGGCTAGCAGTGTGTGTGTGTGTGTGTGTTTGTGTGTGTGTGTGTGTGTGTGTGGGGGGGGGGGGGGGGGGGGGGTCCAGGGGGACAGATCTGTTAACCATCAGTGGCTGCATTTCATCCCGCCGCCCGTCTCCAAAACCTTCAAGGGAGGCTTTGTGTACCTGCTCTGCAGACAGGAGCTGGGAATTTGGGGAACAGGAAACCAAGGCTTGCCTCCATCCCTCCTTCTCCACAAGCTAAACCCGTTCTCTTTCCCCGTGCCCCCAGCTGCCCTGCAACACACACACCCCGCATTCACCACATGTGATGCCCTCTCTCTTTCGTCACCCCCCGCTGACTTTTATACCTCTACCCTGAATGAACATGTTGTACAGTAGGCCATTCAAAACACACACACACCCACACTGGCAGGTAAAGATAATAAGGGGACACTGGCTTGTCCTACTGCTTCTTGATGTATCAAAGGATACATGTTTTTTTTTTTCATGAGCTTACTTTTAAATACAAAAGAATTATTTGAGTTAGCTTTTCAGCAAACAGTAGTCATTTCTCAGCTCAGATATGAATGTACAAAACCTTTCCTGAAAGCCTGCAGAATTGGAGGTATTTTAACCTTAATCCATAATTTATGAGTCTTCCTCCAAACCGCCAACCAAGAGAATTACAGCACTGACACAGTTCGCTATGTTAATTGCTTGCGGTACGTCACAACTAGTGTACAACCTGAAGGATATTAATCATGACAAAAAGCTGATAGGCCTATTACCTAGGCCTAAGGTTAGCTTGTTAGAGTGAGAGCTCAGAAAAATAATCCAGATATGGATGACATACAGTGACTGTCTAATCATTATCAGCTACTGAAAGACACAGCAAGGCTGTTGAGCTTTGGATTTCTCCAAGCAGATACTGTACCTAAGCGGTTAAACAAAAAGAAATGTAGCTATCCATCCATCCATTTCCTTACCCCCTTATCCAGTTCAAGGTTGTGTTGGGGCTGGGGCCTATACTAGCTGTCATAAGGCAAGAGGTGGGGTGTACCTCGCACAGGCCAAAACCTGCAGTTCCTCAAACTGCTTATTGAAGCTGACTCAATCCCAATAGATCCCCATGTGTTAATGGCAACCTTTAAAACAAAAATAAACATTGTGCTTTTGACTGGTACTGTAGGTAATTTACCCACATCTATGACAACTGTACAGGGATGCATTTTTTCTAATTATTCCCCATGTAATTTGTGTATCATGGCTTAAAGTTATGTATTATTAGTGCCGTGACCTCTTTAAGTGACAGGTGGTGGTTTGTCTTGTTCAGCTTCCAGGTCTACTTAAAGATTCTGGCTACTGGCCTATTGGTGTAAGTCAGTTAGCATCCCATTTAATGCCACACTGAATTGCCTTTCTAACTAAGCTAACTACCTTGCGCTAGCATTAGATGATACCTCCCCAGGTTTTTTTCTGAAGACCAGGGTTAGCTTGACCAGAATGCTAAATTTAAGGCTTCAGAAAAATCAGTGGGTTATGTCACCACACCTACTTAAATTTTTACAAATACTAATATGGGTATTACTTCTCCAGCTAAGGCTTCAGTCACACAGGTCTAGAGACTAGTCAGCGACCCGCTGGTCAGTAGGGAAAAAATGTATATTCTCTTCCCAGTTGGCTGAGTGGTTGCTGGCAATTTCTGGGTGAAATCGGTTGCTAAGAGGATGCTGCACCAAAAAGCTCCTTGCAGTTTCTTTGCTCAATAGCAGGCCCTAGTCACTTGTAATTTGCATGGAAAATACATAACGAAGATACCACATTTGCATTTCTTGATTCCAGGACATCTCATTTTCCATTTATTTTCAGGAACTTTAACATGTGCAATCTTTAGTAAAGCAAGGAGGCTTTGATTTGACTAATGTAGATTTCTTATTTCTGGCTAACCTAGGCCCCAGTCATACAGGCCAAGAGACCTGTCAGAGATGATCTGGCAACTACTAGTCACGATGGAAAAATGTGTATGTGTTTCATGACTGGTTGGCGACATGCAGTCGCAAAGTGAAACTGGTAACAAAGAGGTATACGGTGCTGCATCCAAAACCTTCTTGCAATTGCTTTGGTTGCTAGCAGTTTGCCACTGTTGACTGCAGTTTGCATGGACGATACCAACTTGTCTACAAACACTCACCAACTACTTTCAACTGCAAGTGGTAGTTAATATTGAGAAGGTGTGCGATGTGAACTGGAAATAGAGAACTTGTTATCAAAATAAAAGTCATCCCTCACTACTGCACCCAACACATTTCAAAAGGCTCAACTTTTACTTTGAAGGTGAACGGTCTTTTTAGTTTCTCTGTAGTTTCACTATAGCTCAGAGACCAGCTGGTGAGTGTTTGCAGGCAAGTTGGCATCTTGGCATCTTCCATGCAAACTACGGTCAACAGCAGCAATCTGTTAGCCACCAAAGCAATCACAAGAAGGTTTTTGGTGTAGCATCATATACCTCTTTGTGGCCACTTTCACCCTGTGACTAGCTGTCACCAACCAGTCATGGAATACACATTTTCCCCTCATGACCGATGGTTGCCAGATGGTCTCCGACAGGTCTCTAGGCCTGTGTAACAGTTGCTAGAAATGAGAAAACTCCATTTATATTTTTATGTCAAATTAAAACCTTCTTGCTTTACTACAGATTGGCATGGTCAACTTCCTGAAAACAACTGGAAAGTAGCAAGATGTCCTGAAATCAAGAAATGCAAATGTGGTACTGTCATGACTCAGCTGTGTGGCAGGAAGGGTAGGACCCAAGTGCAGGACTCGGAGGACAGGGAGTAAACTTAAACACAGGGTAAAGATATACAAAATGCAAACAGAGCTGGGCTGGAGCCAGAAATACAAAATTTGGACACAACAGAGCAAGGGAGCACACAGTGTGAGGGAGGACGTAACAAAAGACCAAAAACCAAAACAAAGAGACCAAAACAAAGACAAAAACAGGTAGCCAGAAACAAAAGCAAAAGGCAGCAGCACAAGGCTGAGATAATACTCCAAGGGACAATGGTTGGGGCAAAGTTGAGCAGGGGTGCAGTTCAGATGCCAGACAAGGGAATCAGCAGAGGAAGCAAAACAGTTCAGGAGGCCAACCAGGTGGCCAGTGACAGAGGCAAAAAAGTTCAGGAGGCCACCTGGGTGGCCAGCGGCAGGAACAAAATAGTAAGCCAACCTACACCTCCAGTAGGTTGGCCTACTGTAGGGTCCAGCAGTGAAGGAGCCGGAACTCACTGGCTCAGGTTCTGGACTCTCAGGTTTGAGCCTCAGGTTTGAGGCTGGCAGGGAAACACACTTAACAATCTCTGACTGAGCAACATACATTGTCTCCAGGTAGTCCGGTTCAGAAACAGAAACCAAATTCATTTCTGCAGGGAAGAGGGGGCTGACGAAGCTGGGACGGACCAGATAGTAGGACCTCCGTGGAGCAGAATGGCATCGTTTAGGTGGATTTGCTGGACAGCGGAGAGCCAGTAAATCCCAGTAACCAGGGAAATGATTCCAGCGGTGTGAGGCAGCAGATCTTGGGTTCATAATCTCTCCTTTGCCACTGGGAGCCCATCTTGCTAGAGCGGGAAGCAGGCGGCCGCAGAGGAGATGTGAATAGCCAGCAACAAGGTGAAACTGCCCACTCTTATCTCCAGGGGCTTAAGTGGAGGAGGAGCAGCTATTGAGGGCATGTAGTTGCTTGGCTGCAGTGGTGGAGAAAATGGTGAGTAGCATTGCCAAGCAAGTCCCACACAAGAGGGACTCATACTCAGGGTGCCAAGGGCTTCCCCTTAGTCTTTTTCAAAAAAGAATGAAGTGCCCGCTGCCGCACACGCAGATCTGAGTCTGCTGGGTCCATTGTATGGTTACATCCTACTATCATGGCTCGGCTATACCAGAAAGAGTAGGACCTAAACGCAGGACTTGGAGAACAGGGAGTAAACTTAAATACAGCCTTACTGGCTAAAACTCACATGGAAATATATACAAAATGCAAATGGGGCTGGGCTGGAGCCAGAAATACAAAACTCGGAGACAACAGGGAAAACCCAGAGCAAGGGAGCACACAGCGTTAGGGAGGAGATAAAGAATTGAGGAGACTCAGACAATAAATACACAAGGAAATCAGGGAGATGAGACACACCAGGGAAAACAGCTGAAACTCACTGGGGACATGAGACTGAGGAAAGTAAAACTGAACACCAACCACACGAGACAAAGACTACCAAAATAAGACAGGAAACATAACTGACAGAGACCAAAAGTAAGACATACGAGTTTGACACAGAGACCAAACAGGCACAGGGACAAAGAACCAGAAACAAAACCAGACACAGAAAGACACAGAGCAAATAACCCAAAAGTAATCTAACAACAAACAGGGGTTACAGGCATCATAAGACGATAAAACTCAATGAAACTCGATAAAACTCATAAGCACCAGGAAACACACTCAACAGAACATAAGTTACTCCTCGAAACCAAATCACAAACTCACAAAACTCAAAGGACCATGAGCTTTTGGTATCATCATTATAGCGTGAACAATAACATACAATCCAGCCCATTAGTCAGCCCACTGACACATTAACATTTTACACATTCTTTTTTAACTATATTAGTAGCAGTAGTACTAGGGCGGCTGTTTGTTAATACTAGTGATGAAGAGCAATACTCGTCCCTGGCACTGAGTTGACACAGATCATAAAGGCTTCATTGTGAATGCTGACTTGTCTCCCAGAATGCTAAATTAAAAAAATGGATGTAACCTAATACGGGATGGTAGCAGCGATAAGATCTGGAGTCAGCCCATGTCCCTGCAGGCCCTTCTGCTCCTCGCTACACCACAAGGGAAAGAAGCAATGACAAGAGGTGTTCAGGAAGCAGTCAACACCCAACAGATCAGCAGATTTTTTTTTTTTTTTCTTTCAGGTGAATAAATTCATTCCAGAACCTTAAATTACAATCACCTTTCAAAAAAAATGTCTGCTCTCGAAGCCTGAGGCACTGTTTGTCTGGGACGGAGGGAGGGGAGGGAAAGAGGAAGTGCAAGGTGTTAGCTGACGGCAGTTGCAGTCAGTGAGACGTATCGGTGCACGCGCGTCCTCGTGTGAATGTGCGTCTGCACTGACATTCATAGCATTAGGTGCGTTTGTATGTGATTAGAAAATATTTGAGTCACTCTTAAATAGCACTCAGAAGGGGATTTTCATTATCATTAAGCTCAGCAGTGCACATGTGAGCGTGTGCATGTAGAGCAGGAGAGTCCACCGTGCAGTGCCATGACAACAGTGGAGCTGTCTGATCCTCTCTCTCTAATTGTCTGTGACCTCGTAACTGGAGACGCACTCTCAAGGAAGGAGGAGGGCTTTTCACACGGCAATCACTTTTGGATTTGTCCTCTATGCAACTCCTGAATGCCACTTGCCAAAAAAGAGGTGTGTGCATGTGTGTGCGCTCGCAAGTGTGCGTACGTGCAGGTGCGACCTCTTCCTTAACTCCCACCGCACGTCTACTTGTCTTTTCTCAATTGACAGTGGATTAAACATATGTGAGGTGGACAGGTATGTGTGAATTAGACACCCAGGTCACATCAGGGGTTAATAAAATTACAAAATAATGGTTGTTTTTTTCTTGTTGTGATGTTAACGAGAAGTTTTACTCCAATCCAGTAATGCTTAATAAAGCCATTTAGCTCACTTAAAGTTGCTATCGAACCTTTTAGGTTTAAGGTAAATTTTATTTATTTTAACCCATTTCTTGTCATATTTGGATGTCAATATTCCAGTTTTGCATATTAAGTAATTGTAAAAGTGAAAGTAATTCCGGGGAATGCACTTTCCGCTATCTCTACACTGATCCCTCCATCTGTCCTCAGAGATTGGGCTTTTTTTTATGTCTCTGTTGTCCTCTGCCATAAAGGGGCCTCAGTAATGGCCCCTGTCACACACAAAGGTATTAAGGCCTAAAGCCTCTCTCTCTCTCTGACGCCACTGGCAGCTGGACCAGGGGAATAATTTGATTTGGTATTTTATGCTGGAAAAGAGCCTTTCTTCCCAAGCCACATTTGCGCTTGGCTTCGCCTCAGCCCAACAGCCCTCTGAAAGACTTTACATGACATTAACACATTTCAGAGAGCATTACGGCTTGAAAAGAGATTTGTCTAGACAAAGACATGGTTTATTTGTAGTTAAAGCTTCATTTCCTGCCTGTTCCTTCTCGTGCACTCTTTCCCTGCACCTTTGCTCAGCCCCACCACCGCCGCCCGCCCCACACCGTTGCTGACTCCTGCCGAGTGCACAATGGTTGGCGCCCTGACAGGTAAGAGGATTTCAATTAGTTTACCTCGGAATGGGCCCAGCAAAACATGATTAATGAAAGCAATTAGTCTCTGTCATGTCTTCAGCACACTCCTGCTAAATCACCGGACTGCTCCTCACTGACGCTAAGAGCAAATTACATCACCCAGACCCTCTCTTCTCCCTCTCTCCCTGCCTCTTTATGAGCTCCTCATGTCTCAATGAAGAGAGCAACTGAAAGCAGAAAAAAGAGAGGAAACCCAGCTGATACCCATGTGTGAGGCTTTTTTTTTTTCTTTTTACACTTTAAAAGTCTACCCTATAAACATCTACACTTTCTAAGGACCAGCAATAAAAATGAATAATACTCATCTGTTTTTTTTTTCTAAATACTTCTTTAAAAGGATTTAGGACACTGCTGCTTAAAAAATAACAGTTATGATACAGTGGGGAAACATTCATAAATCATGATGAGAGCTGTATGTGTGTATGTGCCACAGACTAATAATATTCAGGAAATGAGCAGCAGTGTGTGCAAGTGTCACCTAATGAGCAGTAAATTAATCAGGGGCTTGGGTTTTACTCCCCTGATCATAGCATAGATGATCTACAGCATCATACATATGTTTACACTTTATAAATGTATTTATCCCTACATAACATCACACTATACACACAAACTTATAAACTATAGTGGAATTTATGAGGACGTGGTTCTAACTTTGAGGCTTCAAAGTGCATTATGGGTTTCTGTCACAGAACCAAAGCAGCTCTCAGCCTGCAAAAAAAAAAAAAAAAAAAAAGAGATCAAATCAAATCAAAGGGAATTCACTGAGCCATAGATAATGTTTTGCTAGCTGCAGGCTGAGTGGAGCTCAGCCAACAGTAATCACTGCACACTATGAGGGAAACAGCCCCACCTGCTCCAAAACAATTGCATGCACGCTTCTTCTTCTCACAGTATTTGCTTCTGTTGTTTATTTATGCCACTGCTCCCATCCATCTGTCTTTCTCTTAATAAGCCATTCCTGCTAAATGTGTATCTTTGAAAAACAGGACACGGAGGCTGAGTCGTTTCAGAGAGCTGCCGGGCACTGTGAGCTTTTGCAAAAACGTGTCAGGCTGTTGTAGGTTTGCATTTGTTGGGGATATTTTCAACCTTAGACACACTAGTGTTTATCTATTGTACCAAGACTGTGCATATTGACTAACATGTACAGTAATATAGTAAGGTGTTCTTCTCTGTATGTCTTTGAATGCACTGTTCTCTACTCCTCATCAGAGTCTGTGAGGCACACACTAAAACTACCAAAAGACAGAGATTATTGTTTGTTCTTCTCTGGTTTCGATTGTTTGATCATCATTTCATAATTCCCCTTTTATAGGGAAGTTTTGTATTAGTTGGCAAGTCTGCTAGACAGTTGCTTGACGTTTGGTTTATTTTACTGTCGTCACCGGTACATTTTTTTGTTCATGGTTATAACACATTTCTTAATAAACTCCATAAAATTATTTCATCTGGCTAAAGGTTAATCTCCTAAGCCCTACGCTGGCTTGTCTGTGGTCTTTGGAAAGGTGTGCTCGGGATGATAGGGCTTGCATATTTTGATGTGATCCAATTTCTTCATTTCCTGCATTGGCTGGGAACCTGGGAGCAGCACAGGTTTTAGCTAGGCCAGACGCTTCTTTTCTCATTCTCTTCCGCTGCCATTCCTTCTCTTCCTCTCTTGCTCTGCCTGTCAAATCTCGGACTAATTTGACGGGCTTGTTCAGACTAAAAATGGGACAATTTGAAGTCTTTGGCATCCACCCTGGCCTGTCTGTGCTGCTGCTGCTCAAGTCTAAGTCCAATCTTTAACACTGTTTCAGCCTGATACACATTCCTGGGCATGTCTATATGTTTATGGCTGTGCGTCCATATTGCATGTTTGTATGTCTATCTCTAACAGGTCACTTATGTGCCAGGGCTTGTGAGAGTCTTGCTTCTTCCTGTAAGCCAAACAGATTGTCTTGTCAAGCTGTCATATTTAAGAACAGCAGTATCTAAATCTCCCCTCTCTGCACCTCGCCCTATAAATCATCAATTGGAAAAGCCGAAATGGCTGCACATACACACCCATCTTTCTTTCTCCATCTGCCAGTCTCTTTCACTCTGTCTCTCTCTGCTGTTGTCTAAGGTTTTTCCTGTCACAGGGCCAAAATCTAATTGTTCAAACTCTGTCAGCCTCCGACACTTTGATATTTTTCCCAGGCTTCAAAAGAACATGACAACAATAGGCTTGTGACTGCAGGGCACACCGAGGTAGCCAAGACTATATTAGTTATCACGTCTTTATGTCACTGGCATGGCTCAGAGACTTTTACTGGGTGGAGGCGGGCGCTTCGGAAGGAAGCAGACTTGTTAGTGGTTTCTCAGGCGGCTTTTTCTGTGCCCCAGGATATTTTTTTGGTTTGCAACTTACTTTTCGATACCAGCTCAGGTAAATATCAGGGGGTGTACGGTGTCAAAGACTCAAATGGGGCAGTGTGTGTTCTATGTTAATAACAATGTTGAGGTTTCTGTAAATGACACTGCCTTACTGCGTGAAATTTTTGCACATTGTTATTCACCTAACCACAAGGCAAAGCCAGTATTTAAGGGTCTGGGATTAAGGTTAGACACGCTCAGATAATTTGTTACAGATTTAAAAGCTGGCAGCACTTCAGAAAACCTGTGGGACAGTTTCAGAGTCATTTACCTTGTAATTTCCTTTCGGTCAAATCCAAATCTTTAGAGCAAGTTGTAGCCTTTTGGCACAACAAATACTTTTCTTTTTTTTTTGAAGTAAAAAGTTGATCTATTTAGAGTTGGCATAATTTTCAATCTGATATATTTCTTAGATAATTGGGGGATACATTGCAGGTGTTATTGTCACGTTATAATATTTAAAAGTAACAAAAAGCAAAGCAACCATTGAAACTATTTCAAGAACCAGTTTTAAGAATATTCAAATATTTTACAAAAACAATGAAGCAACCAAAGTTAGAGCTCATGCTCATGTTGTGATCAAGCTAAGAGGATTTTTTTTCCAACTTTTATTACCAAATACAAATGTGATTCAGTTTTCATTTTATTTATACTCCCCTGTGTGAGAATGTAAGAAACCAGCAACACATAATAGTAAAAATACAATAAAAATTGTGGTACTTTTAGCTTGGGATTATAAGAGTGTGATGATGGAATGCAGAAGAGCATCTCTGAAGCAGCAGAAGACCACACCGGGTTCCACTCCTGTCACCAAAATTAGATAACAGAAGACCAGACAAAATCAGCTGCTTTGATGAAGCTTGAATTCTGCTGCAACATTATGATGGTAGGGTCAGAATCTGACGTGAATACGATGACAGCATGGATCTATCCTGCCACAGTTCGTGCTGGTGGTGGTGTAATGGTGTGGGGGATATTTTCTTGGCACACGATGCTGTCATGTCAATATGGACCAGAATCTCAGAGGAATATTTCCAGCACCGTGTTGAATCTATGCCATGAAGAATTAAGGAAGTCCTGAAAACAAAAGGGGTCCAACCTGGTACCAGCAAGGTGTAACTACAATGAAGTGAGTGTCACTATCCCACTCTGAATCTGAAAGCATTTATATGTCCCAGAGCAGGTGATTGCTAGTAATGAGCTAATTGAGACCATGGTGTAGCATGTTTGTATAGCCTAAAGCAGGTATTTTACTTCTTGCTATTATAAAACTCATGAAAGTGTGTCAGTTGAGCTACTATTATCTTAGCATTTTAGCTAAAAATTTAAAATAATTTGGGTAGCATTGTGCTACATAGTAGCTTAGCATTTAGCAGTTAACTAGCAAAATCTGTACCGTCTTGCTTTATCACATTTTTAGTGTACCACTGTAACTGAGGGAGAACCGAATTTGACCTCATTTAAATGGTGTGTTCACTCGTTTCCACACCTTTACTCTGTGTGTAACTTTCCAAGATAGAGGAAAATGAAAACAGGAAACACTGAAAATATAATAACACTTTAAATTTGATTTTTTTTTTAATTTTTTTATTCAGGTTGAGAATTTTCACTAATTTTGAATCAGACGTATCCCAGTATGCAACCTAAAGACATCCCTGTTGTTATTCAATTACTTGTAACATAATTCTGTCAGGGGAACCAGGACTTGACAACAATAAGCATTAGATTGCGTTACACTTTCTTGTGTTTTACTCCACATAACATTAGTTCACTTTTCACACAACAGTGATCCAATTTCTGTGTTTCTCTGTAACAAGTATTGTTTAGTGTGGAGGTTGCCAGCAGCAGGTTAGCACCTACTCAGCCCTGCTAACATGATATGCATTCACCTCCATTGGGATATGCTCTGCACGTTCTATTTATGGATGCTGAGTAAAATGACACTTCACCCTCAAACTCTTCTGTCTGAAAGGGGAAAAAATAAAGAGAAAAAAAAGACAGAGGCCATGCTCATATGTTGCGTGCAGGACAATCTGTGGACAAGCAAGAGTCAGAAATCCTGCCTTAGGTGACAGTGCTGCTGCTGCTGCTGCTGCTGCACAGAGCGTTGGGTTGATTCAAATTTAAAACATCGTTATTCAAGTTCATTTTTGGCTTTCAGTCTTTTTGCAAAGCTTTGATAATTGTATTCTTAACTCGACTTAACCAGACAAGAATATTATAGATTAGTCAATACCACAATGACCAGACCATATGTAAAAATAAATGGGACTAATTTAGTTGCCTGTTCTTCCATCCATGTGATCAATTAAATGATCGCAGAGACTTTTACCAGCTTGCACAGTGTGTGAAAATGGTTTTCACTGAGTCTCTTTTCAGCTCTGTGGGATTTCCTCTTGTGTCCCAGCGCTCCTGTTGAACAAGGAGTGGGTGAAGACAGAGCCTCCTAACAAGCTCCCTTCTCCGTCTGAGAGACTTTAACTCACTGTTGCAGAAAATGGCACTTTCCGCTGGGACAGGCGAGGTTTGGCCCGCGCTTCAGACGCAGATCGCAGTGAGCCTGCTGGCAGTAGCAGTCACTCAATCTCCAGCTCCTCTTCTCCCAGCAGCTGGGAACAGTGGGAGTTACAGGCCTGTGATTACTGGCCAGGACCGAGGTGAGGTGAGCTCAGACTCGCTGCTTTTCACTCACTCACCAGGAGCTCTGTTTTTACAAGCCTCCAAACGTGACAGGAAATGGGTAGCAAATGAGCTATGATGTCCTTCGTCAAAACACACTACATTACAATTCGCTTTTCCCAGGCTAAATATATCATACAGTATCTATAATTAAATTCCAAGCCATATAAAGCAGACATATAATAGAGATGGATAAACCAGAGAGAAACTCTCTGTGTGTATCAAATTGGAAATCTATCTGAAAATAGCGGAGACAGTATTTACACAATAACTGGCCTTCACACATATGCCCATAAAATCAGGCGCACAGCCTGCACTAAACAGTCCACAGCTTGATCTTTAGATATCTGATTCCCTCTTCTTTTCAGTCTGTTTTTTGTCTTCTGCCTTTTGTCATGCATTTGCCGGTGTGTGTTATTATGTCTGATATATTTATGCTTTCCCTTTTATTGCTTTCTTTGGTTTTCTGTCTCCCTCCATATGGACCATCATTGCCCCCCCTCCCCAATACTCATGTGTTTCCTTTGATAAGCCATCAGTGTCAAGCATTTGTATCATGGAGTCGCTTAGGGGGAGATGTGCTCCATCATCCTTCAACTCAGAAAAAAGAAAGTGTTGCCTATGAACAGATTCACACATTTCAGTTATAAACCGTCTAGATTAAGACTTCCCATTTCTCCTATGTTTGCTCAAGCTGCAAGAAAGCCCCCCCCCCCCCCCCCCCCCCCCAAAAAAATGAAAATCCATAGGCATTCTTGTCATCCCACCTGTCTTTATGAAATGACATTAACTGTAAATTGTATTAAAATAACACATTAAACCTTAAAGCAACATTAAACCAATGGCCTCTTTAACAGAAAAACTTCTTTTGTCATCACGTTGAAAGAAAGCTGTCCTTATGCCATGCTCTCGCTGGGCCATTTCCTCCCATTCTCTTCCTCCAGTGACAGCAAGTGGATTTATGTGTATGTGGTTGCCCAGAAGACCCTGTACTGTACCCTCCCTGCAGAGCCTGTCACACAGGCTGATGTATTCCCCTCCACCCCCTCTCCCTGGCCGAGCTTTATGATGGAAACTGATACAAACACTCTGATAGGGTTTCGGGATAAATTATTCACGCTTCCAATGCTCTCTGCTGCTGTTTCAGTTCTTAGAGGACGTCCATTTTACAAATGGCCCTTTTTTTAGACCTCATCCTTTTAATTGATCCGTGGCAAAGACAATACATGTGCGATTGAGAGAGGGGACGACTGCACGGTAAAAGTTCAGGCGTAACACTTCGGTCGGGCTGGTGTGCGCTGTCGGCCGCCGGCTGCCTGTGCAGCAGGGCAATAGGTGCCTTAAGATTTACTGCCTGGTAAATGAAATGGCTGTCCATCGGTTGCAGGGGCGGCACATCAGCAGAGTTCTGGCCTAATGTCTCTACCATCTGGTAGGATAGGCCTTTAATTGAAAAGAATTTCTGGACTGAAAGGGAAGAGCTGGACCAAGTCTCTCAGTCCCCCAAGAGAGAGAAGTAATGAAAAGAAAATAACTTCTCTCCTCTTTAGAGCCTATGGAACCCATAAAGAATAACAGGACATGGTGATATAACAGACGCACTGCCGTAGTGAGTGGGTGAATAACTTTCATATTACAGCCTACCATCTGCTAAGACGGTTTTGGAGCTAGGAAGCCAATTGGATTAAACATTATGGCCACTTTGCTCACCGCGGCTTTTAGGACTACCTTCAGGTGGCAGTTCATAAAGCATTTCTTTGTCAGATTTATTTAGACATGAAAGATGTGTTTTTACTTTTGTGTCAGACGCACCCACTCCATACTCCCGCTTTGAGAGCGGGATTTTTCTTAAAACAAACAGGAGGGAGAGGAGGGGATGGCAGACATCCTGGAGGCCATAGAGGATAACTGATGAGTCTAGCAGGACTGAAGGCAGAATAACAACACTCACCTTTAATGTGGCTTTTACCATTGGGATTCACTGCGTCCCAGACACAGCTGCTGTGTGTTTGTATGCGAATCGCACGTGGACTCGAATCAGGCAGAATTATTTCATGCTTTACACAAATCACGAATCTGATTGACGTTTGCACTTTTGTCAGTCGTGAAGAGGATCGAGGGCGCGTCACGGCTTTGGTATGCTCATGCGGCACACAGAAACCCTTCCACCTGACAATATTGCCTTCTGTGATGAGCGCACTGGCAGTGTGCATGTCTGCGAGGGCAGCTGAGCTGAGCTGTGCTGGCTACCTCTGTGACAACCCTCCAGATTTCCAGACAATTCGGCTATGTGAGAAAATATATCATTTCCATCCACTTAAAAAAAATAGAATGCTCCACCAAAATGTGCTGTATGAACCTATTCCATGCTTACTTTGGTTGACAAGTGTGCATATTGAATGAGGTCATCGTCTAAATCATTTTCAGCACCCAAAGGAATCACCCACACCCAAGGTAAACAGATATAGATACTAAAGGTAAACAAGAAGGAACATTTAAAGCGGACAACATCAATGGGAGATACTGTACTGCAGCAGATGAAATAAAAACAACCCGTAATAATGATGATTTTCTACATCTATTTTTCCACGTCTTTGTAAACATCAGCAGTGTTGAAATCAGGCAGACAGACCCTCTTTGAGCCCACATCCAATGCCTCTTGTGTGTTTTGGCATTTGCTGCGTTCTACCGGCATCGCACTGGCGCGCGTTCGTGCACGCGCACGCTAGTGAAAATGTACAAACTGCTTTTGCTGGGCGTAAATGCAGCAACACAGAGATTCTCATTTTCCAATTTTGCCTCGAGACGGCGTGCCCCAAGGTGGCTCGGTGCATTACATGTTGCTCACAAGACAGGCAGAGGACTGTTTTCACTCTCTGGCCTTGCTTTTTGAGTCAACAGAATAAGAATGCCCTCAAAGCCAAATCAGCGAATAAAGAAGGAAAACGCTCCTGTCAACAGTGCGCGAGTGCACAAGCAAGCCATGAACTTGTGGCAGGAAAAATGTAATCAGATATATCTCCCATTACAAATACAGCACTCAACAAATTGCACAAGGGTAAAGCATTCTGTTAAAACAATAGCCAAGAATAGGCGGCGTGTGTGTGTGTGTGTGTGTGTGTGTGTGTGTGTGTGTGTGTGTGTGTGTGTGTGTGTGTGTGTGTGTGTGTGTGTGTGTGTGTGTGTGTGTGTGTCTGTGGACATGGGTCACAGCTTGTCCACTGACATGGACCCCATTAGATCAGATGACAGCACTTCATAATATTGACACATTCACAGCATGAGGTGTGCTATTCAAGAGGTCACCGCACTGATGATATACTGTACGCACCTGACGTGTCACAGGCTAATTCTGAGTCAGTAAACCGCCCCAGTCACGAGACAAAATGAGAGAAAGCTGAGCTATATGGAAATATAAGCGTCTAAGGGGTGACGCACACATATGCACACATACAGTTTGTACATGCTGCGGTCGTACATATATGTAGTTGAAAAAAAGCACAAGCTAATTGTGTGTACTGCAGTACAGCTGTATGTATGTATTGTGTTTTGTCTCTAGGCAGATTTGAGAGAATTTTCTTAAGACATTAGAAGTGTTTGTCACTGGGAAAGTGAGGCAGTTACAAATTTATTTGTGGCTGATAGATTTTCATCCAAGCCACGTTTTTAGGGTAACCCCAGTGTGCTCATTTTTTTTTTTTTTTGTTTCTTTTGTTTTATTTTACTTCTGCTGAAGATCTTGTGCATGTGCAGATTAATCTGCACATGCACAAGATCTTCAGCAGTTTATAGTCACATCCAAAGAGTGTGTCATTTAAGTTACGCTGATTTTCAAACTCACACACTTAGGCGATAAAACGTGATGCGCAGTGAATAATTCTTGAAACAGATCGCTGTTTCTAAACTTTTCACGGGGTTTAAGCTGATTTTCTGAGTTATTATTTTATGTCTCTGCACTTATTTAAAATCAGGGAATCAACCCTCCATCCACTTTCAGAGCAGGTCAGATTACCTCAGAATAATTTGTCAGTGTTTGGAGGGCAAATGGGATAATTATGATGCTGACGGCCAAGAGATGATTCAAACTCATGCTGAAGCCTCCCCAATTATGTGTGTGAGGTAAAGTGGCCTCCGCCAAAGCCAATGAGAGTCGCCGTGCCTCTCCTCGCCTCCTTGCTCTTGAACAAACACACCAGTCAGACATCAATAGGAAGTGTCTCTGTTTTAGCACGCCTGACCTTTAGCCGCTGTCTCAGTCTGTGCCCACCAAGAGCAGGCCTGCACGTCCCACGCATTCAGCAATAATCACTAATGCCCACATGGATAACATCGTAAACCTGGTGTGACCCTCATTAGCTACCCAGCACCCAGCTGATCAACAAAGCATGATGGACAGATTGCTCAAAAGAGCAGCAGAGGACTAAAATAAATAAAGCAGTGCTGCTGGATGACAGCGAGGGGCTTTAACTGGTGGGTGAGAGTAAGAAGACATGATGGAGTGTGTGTCAGGGAGAGAGAGAGAATAGCAAAGGCGGGGCCCCTTGTGGGGCTAGTATAGTTTGTGTTGTGCCGTGCCACAGGGCCAGCTGGCAGGGCCCAAAGCTGGCATGACAGAATGTGACAGAGGATCCGGAGAGCAGGGACTCGGGGAATCCCGACACAATAATGCGGATGGCAGAGGCTAAAGCCCAGATTTAATCACAGCCATCACACACCTGCCAATAGAAAATTACACAACACATATCAATGGCAGCCTCGCCATAGCTTTGAGCCCCCAGCAGTGTTTCCAGGCAGGGCCCAGCTGTCAATCACTGTGCTTTAATAGTCAAGAACTAAAAGTTAGAAAACTTCTCCAAACAGTACAGATATTGACCCTTTTTAACAGCCAAACAATATGATTATCATTTACCAATCACCAAAAACATAACCCTTATTATTTTCTGTACATTCATTGTCTCAGCGGTTTATAAGTGTATACACTTCCAGAAATATAAATAAGGTTTTTATCATCTATCATCACAAATTAAACACGCATGTTTTCATTTAGAAAATATACTGTTTATGGACGTTTCAACACGATCTTTGCGGTTATGTTTTGTAGCATATTTATGTTTTCAGTTTCAGATGTAGCTTCCAAGTTTTGACAATCATGCAGTTATAAAAAAAAACAAAACACACACACACACGTTTGTCTGGTTCATCAAGGCTCAGTTTCTCTGCAAATTGACTTTTTTTCTGCGTTGTCAGAAATCAAATCACAGAGAATTTAGATTATATAATGACGTTGTCAGCCTAGAGCACAGCAAACACTCTGATTCTAACCAGAGCTTTTTTTAGTGTCCCAGGCAGGCCTCATTTTCAATCATATATAATCATACACATACACACTAATTTACACACACATGCACACGATCATCAAGTTAGTATGGCGTGCTCAGACTTGACAGGTAACGGTCCTGTGGTTTGGATGCTAATCAGCCTCCAAAAATGTTTACATTTTTCAACCGTGCTGCATGCTTTGACTCTCAGGTGCCCCATATAGATTGCTCGGCCACAATTAAGATCCACCAAAATTGGAGCAATTTTACATACATAAGAGACTCACGTGCACACGAACATGCACGGAGATGTATATATTCCCCTTTGTGTTGCCTTTTATCTTTAGGTTTTGTTCGATTGAGTTTGGTTGTTGTTGTTTTGTGTAAAAATGCTTCAGCGATTCTGACTTTCAAATGAATTTTTAAAATGTTCATTTGAAGAATTCAATCCTATAAATCTACTTGGAAAAAAAATTAGATCGTTCTCCACTTTAGATCGTTCAGAAAATCTGATCGACTGCCCAAATCTTTCGCGTGAGTTCGATTTCAGGCTTTCTTTCATGTCATTTTGCTTGGACTGCATGTGTTTATGTGTGTGCGTGCATGTTTATGCTTCTGTGTGTCAGATCCTGACAGCTATCGCATCTGACACAAAGTGGTTGTTTTCTGAAGGCTTTGCCCCGTTTCATGTTCTAATAGCTTCCCTGTGATGGCAGAGAGGACCTCTGCTCCGCGCTGCTCTCAGCCATGACTCCTGCAATATTTACATGTTTACGCTCACAATTTCCATCTGTTGTTTCTGGAACAATCAGCAGCAGGGGCCTGGAGAGAAGCACGGGGAACGACTGTAAGTCGCGCTCAACTTGGGTTTCATGATTGGGAGGCTGGGCCTGATTATGCTCGGCTTGGGGGGGGGGGGGGGGGGGGGGGGGGGGGTTTCTTTTCTTCAAGGCCTTCTCAAGGTTTTTGATGGAGGGCTGGAAGTAAGCGTGGGGCTCTGGGGATCTGTGCGAGCTTGCCCTCGGAGAGATGCTTCACTAGGGTGAGATCAGTCGTTGCGGCCTGCTCGTGATCCAGCTGGCCCGGGCCAAGCTCACTAATAGATTTCAGATACATAACAAAATCAATTGTAAGGGTTCCGATTTGGTCAAAACCATTTTTAATGTGGCTGATTATAAACTGGTATGTTTACAACAACTATTTCTAAAAGAGTGGAAAAAAATTCAGTCATGGTTAATAAGTGGCTTGAGTCGAAGGATGATTTTAAGCTCTTACTTTTGTCAGTTTTATGACGCTGACTTTCAAAAAAGAAATTTCTGGAGTTTCGAAAGAAGATTGTGCACATATGTTACTTGCCGTTAAAGCGTAAACCCAATTTCTTGTGTACTATGCAGACCAAAAAAAAGCGAAGTTCTTCCTAGAGGCTAGTTAGATATTATCAAAATATCAGCAACACTGTTATATGCTACAAATGGAGCACTAAATAATCATTTAGAAGTCAAAAGAAAACTATTACTACTGAGAAGTAAAGTTAAAACCCCCGGGGACAAGTGGGAGCGCTCACAGAAAGGGTGATACTGATGACTGTGTGGATAGAGGGAGAAAGAAAGCAAAGAAACACAGGCAGGATGAAAGGGTGTGCTGGTCCCTTGTGATGTGGCTGCAGACGCACCAGGTCCCAGCGTCAGCCTGGCCCAGCGTCGAGTTTCCCCATGCCGGAAGTGGCGCGTTTCCCCCTGGCGACAAGCTCTTCCTGCAAAATAAAGAAATCATTAGAAAGATGACAGCTGGGCCAGCCAACAGAAAGCCCAGGGGGCTCAGCCTCAGAGAGCTGCCACCCAGCATTAGCTGGCTGCATTTGGCTTCACCATCAGTTCTTTTAGGAGGTAAACCATGCCACTGCAAAATGATTCTCATCTAGATCAATGCTCAGTATTTCATCTTCTGTAGCACTCCTAATTTTTCTCTTTTTTAATCTCTGATCTCAGTATGCCTGTCTGACACTGGCTTCTCACTTGCTCGGGTCCTAACCTCGTATCCCTGAGGACTACGAGTTAAAGAACAATATGCGGTCAAATTTTCTGACATGTCAACCCCAAATCATCTGTAGCTGAAGGGTCCGGGCTCAGACGCTGACCCCTGGCAATCATGGCGTGTGGCAGCCACACTGGGGCCTCCATAGCATTGCTGTCTGGGAGCACAACAAGGCACATTCCAACCCGAAGTCCTTCCAAAGCATTTCCTCCACAAACCATTGCTTACTTCTGTCTGCCAGATGAACGTAGCCAAAGAGCCAGGCGACTTAAGGGTGCATTAAGAGAGCTCTCCCAAAAACCATCAGTACTTGACCTCAGCTGAAATGATTACACTGTAAGGAAGATATTTGAAGTTAATCCCAAATGATAGGCTCATTATGAGCTTAAAGGCCTACAGGGGATCAATTGATGCTGCCCTTTCAGAAATTATGCTGTACTTGCATTTAGTTTCTTATTAATTTAGGAAATGTCTCAGTCATTTAAAAGACTGTATCCCCCCCTTGTTTTTTACATTATGAATAAACAAATCATTAAAGATTTGGGGAAATAATTCTTGCTGAGACAGTTAGCTTTGATTTGCATTATGTCTGGAACATTATGTCTGGAACATAGACTGAATATAAAAGATGAGCCTCTGGACCTGAAAAGAATAACCAGTGTCTTAAAACCCACACTTTTAATGGCCAGCAGGAGGCAACTAGTCTGATTGCAAAAAAAAAAGTCTGATTATGAGGAAAGTGGCCCTACTGATTCCTAGATCTATAGCGTTAGTAAATGTTTTCCTGTTGAGTTTATGCCCCGGTCACACAGGCCTAGAGACCAGCCAGAGACAATCTGGCAACCACTGGTTAGAGAGAAAAATGTGTTTTCCATGACTGGCGGTGAGGGGTTGTTGGCACTTGCAAGGTGAAATTGGTCACAAAGTGCATACAGTCCTGCACTGAAAACCTTGCAAATGCTTTGGTCATTAGCACATTGCCGCAGTCACCTGTAGTTGGCATGGAAGACACCAGTGTCTCTGCAAACACTCTGCACTGCACTCTGAAACTTGAAAAAGTGTGATGCAAACCAGAAATGGAGACCATTCACCTGCAATGTTGTACCTTTTAAAATGTGTTGGTTGCAGTGGTAAGGCAAAACTTTTACTTTGAAGGTGAATGTTCTCCATTTCTAGTTTGTGTTGCACTTTGTCAAATTTCACTGCTGCTCAGCAAGTATTTTGCATGTGTTTGCAGACAAGCCGGCATCTTCCACGCAATTTCCATCCAACTACTGGCAACCATGGGAATCTGATAGCAACCAAAGCAATTGGAAAGAGGTTTTTGGTGTAGCACTGTCATTGCAACCAATTTCACCTAGTCACAACACAACCTCCAGAAACCAACGAGCTGGGAAATGTAGATTTTTCCTTAGTGACCATAGGGACCAGTTGACCAGTCTCTAGTCTGGTTGACTGGTCCCTCACAAGCCTTATTTAATAAAAAAGGATGAGCATTTTGCAAAGTATGGACCTTACAATGGATGATAAAGTAGACTCTGTTTTAGGGGATACCTTGTAATTGAGAATTGCTATCATTTTAGCATACAGTGTCTTCACTCCTCACTCATGTCTTAGTTTCAGAAAAGCTAGAAGATGCTCAAGCTGAAACTTTAAAATGGGTCTTCACAAACCAGCAGGTGACAATGAGGTAGCTACTTTCATCTTTTATATACAGTCTGCAGTCTTGATAAGTCAACAAACAAAAGTCAGCTTGACTTTAAAATGATGATTCATAGACAAACAAAGGAAATCACTGCTCCAGGCTTAAAAAATAGTCTGGTGCACAGTGGCTTGTAGAGGTCTTATATATGTCCATTTGTCTGTTAATGGTGCCAGTAGCTGTTTACCCTAGCTATCTAGTTTTTTTAAGCTAAGCTAGCTGCAGTACGTTGCAGAATCCAGAGATGTTCTTTTAATCAGCACTTCTGTTTAAATGCATTTACAAACTAAGTTCTTTTGAATAACTGAGCATGATTAAGTGACGATCAAACCATGACACAGCCTCACAAACACCTCCAGGTGCCATGACTCTGTTGCCATGGCGATTAGGAGTGACATAGGTTAACACCTGCTAGCGCTCACTCATGGAGATTAATGTGGCTGTTCAAGCAAGACACACATACAAAGGCACACACACACACTAGCATACTCACGCTAGACTCCTGTCCCCTCTAATGGGGACTGATAAAAGACAGGCTCCATCTCTCACAAACAGGACTGAGTGGGCTGCTAGAGGTCACCTCCACTGCAACCATTTCCATGTGCTGCTGCATTTAGACATTCAGGCTCATGACTAGGAAGCAGGGCACGGTTTCTCTGGATGTGCTACTGTATACTTCCTGCAACACTGACAGAAGGCTGGTAGCTGCACGATGCTACTGTGATACTAACTTACAATAATGCATGTCAGGGAGTCAGTGCATTTCACAGGTATACACATGTTGACTGCTCTTTACTGTCTGTCCAAGACATGGTTTACATAACCAAAATAAGAAAGAGTCCAACAAAAGAAAAATCAAGTTTTCACAGATAAATACATGGCATGGTAAAGCCTAAATGAAGCTGGATGAGCTACTTTGAGGCTGTTGACACACTGTGGCTCATTTCCATTGCTGATGTCTGAGCCAGAGGCCATTGTGGTCATGGCTCAGGCTTATTTACACACACAAATGAGGCTGACAACAGAGGCAGACGTTACACTGATGGGTAGATTGCCAGAATCAGCACTTGTCAGGATCGTTTTGTTGCATGCACCTAGAAGAGCTTCTGAACTTTAAAAGTATGCTCATCTGAATTTTAGGATACAGTACATATCTTCTCATGTATCTATAGTAATATCCAAACAAGCAGATGATCAGGGATAAAGTTTGTATATATAGTTTATATAAACTTAGCACAGAAAGTAAGGAAATTTGTGTTTGGTCGATTATTTCTTTGTTGTGACGATGCTTCTTGGCATTAAGTCTTATGCTGTTGGAAAGCCTGTTCATTTCCCTTTAAATGGTGCAGCATTTGTAAGGAAAATGCATTTGTGGGTTGAGCAACAGAGTAGAGTATGTGGGTTGCACCCATGAAAAACTTGCCAAATCTTCTCTGCCAATGAAACAGCTTATTTTGTTATTGACTCTTGTTTGGTGTCGTTAATCGGATTGGATGATTGAAGTCTGAACCAAACACAAATTTCCTTAATTTTTGTGCTAAGTTTAGTTGTAAGTAGTTCGGATATAGACAACAACTGGCTTTAAGCCACATGACCATGTGCCCAGCCTATGCACGATGGTGCCAAATTGGTGCATGTATGATTGATTCTTTTGTATTCTATATTTATCCTACAACTCATCATCAGGGTCTTAATAAAGCCGAGACGCACTTTATTCTAAGTGTGACGGGCTGGGAGTAAAAGACTCCTCTCATTATTGCCATTACACGAAAGTACTGATATCTAAAGACAAGCTGTGCATGTCTGTGAGAGGCCAGCAGCTTTTACAAAACGGCAGTACTTGATGGGATTGACAATGGGCTGAAATGAAATCAATTCATTAATTACCACATGGAAAGGTACCACTAGAGGTAAGTGAGGAAAACGGATTTTTTTGTAATGTGGATGAACTTTTTAAACTGGCATTACCCACATTTTGAAAAATAATGATGTAATTCTCTTTGATCACTGTCCTGCAATTAAAAACTTTCCTTTATTCAAGGGTTCAGTGCTGACTCCACAAGTGGTTTTCATTGGGCTGAGCAGCCTAGAGCAGCTACTAGCCTCCAATGCCGGCGTGTGTCCCAGAGCAGTGACTGTAAAATCCATTTGGGACACTAAGCCCTTAATGATGAGGGGATGCTGAGGTAAGGCAGGTACCCTGCCTAGCCTCCTAAACTCTGATGATTTTTGGACAACTCTAACTCCTCTGGACTTGGGTGTCCATCTCAGCCAAATCACTCACATGGTACTATTTACTTGGCCTGTTAGAGGGATAATCGGACCACCCTACCCCCCTGATCTCCCCCCGGTTCTAATAGGAATTGATATGCGCTATTAGAGGGTATTCACTGTGTACTTTTCTTGCTCACATGAAAGCGGTGGTCTGTTTACAGAATTCTAAATTATTGGGATTTGGAAAGCATTGTCATCACAGTTAAGACCAGGGAAAAGATGCAAGGCACTTAATAACAACAAAGAAAGAGATCCACAGGCATGCTTCACAGACAGGGCAGAATGTTAAATTCATGGAACAATGATATGGAACCAGTAAACTGTGGATTGGCATGCTTTTGTGAAGCATATACTTCCTGGAGAATGTAAGGAAGTACATTATTTTCTAATGACTTGAAACAATCTGTCAGCCAAAGGATTCTTGGTTCACTGTGACACTGTATGTTTTTTTAGGAAACTGATATCAAGTATAAAAGACCTTCCAAAACTGCTCCTAACATAGTTATAAAAACAAGCTCAATCAAAATGAATAGTAATACTTCACTTTTTTGGAGGGTTCTCCCCATACAGTCATAATAACAAGAATTTTTTTTTTCACATTCTGCTTATGCCAACTGCAGCACTCGTTAATTCGCGGAACACTGAAGATCTCAGTCTGTTCGTGATTATCAACAATGCGTCACTCAACATTGAATCCAAAAGGAGCTGTTGTCACAGTGCTGTCACGCTATGGTTGCCACCATAATGGTGCACAACAATGATAAGGCCTTCAGTCTTTTGTGCAACAGCCCTATAGGCCACAGTCACTTATTCCAGTGTTTCCCAAATTCTTTCTTTTTTTTTTTTTTTTTGCAGCTGATCTGCCCTGTCATTTTGTACATTTCTGAAGAAGAGAGAGGAGGGAGGACAACAAAGCTTGGAGGTGCAAAAACAGCCTTGAGGCTTTAGGATGCATTGTTTAGTCTCTCAATACAATAGGGAGGAGTGAGAGGAGCCGAGGCTGGGAAACACCCCAAGGGGCCGAGGGTGGAGAGGTAAGAAACAAAGTCCCAGGTGACATTCTAGTGTCAGTGTCACCCATTTAGGGCACAGCACAGCGGTATCGGTGACAAGAACCGCTGCAGGCTCCAGGGCTCTGTCAGTGCTGCTGTGATCCTGACAGGGAGGAGAAGAGTCAAAGTTTTTAATGCAGACCTTAAAGAAGACAGTGTGGATGTTATATAAGGCCCCACTCGTTGTACATGCTAAATGCTATCCCTCTTCATGTGTGGATGGATGCGACTGTTGCCTGATGCCTTTGAAATGGTTGCTTTAAAGACAGGGGCCAGCTCTGTTACCATTCACAGCTACTTGAGTGGGGTCAAGTTGGCAATTACATGCAATCTATTTGTGATAATATAGCCATTAACTGTAATAAATCAGCAAAAATTGCAAATTTGTTGCCATCTACATGCACAGAAATTCACATTTAACTACTTACATTTAGAGTACAGCCAGAATCTCATAGATCTGAAACAGAAATTCAAGTTGCTGCAGGATGCCAATTTAACAGCAAAATGGCATGAAATGCATTTATGTAGGAATTTAACCACAAAACAACCAGATGAGCCGAGTCCCCAGTGCAAAGGGATGCGTTGCAAGTGTGTTGAGTTGATCAGATTGATCGCAACATGTTGACAATCTGTCTGCATTTATAAATTAGATGGCAACTGTTTGCAAACCTTCACCAGTCTCTTTGAGGATGATCACAGTCAATTGCCTCCCACGAGGTGACCCATGGAGTTGCCTTGCAATCAAAAGTAGTCACCCAGAGGCTGAAGGTGTTGTATGATCAACCTCTGGGTGACCAGCAAAAAAAAATTGGGCATCCACCGATTTTTCCTAGTTGCAGTCAGGTTACTGTTCTATTTTTACTCCAGTGTGACTGAACCATAACTATGGTGATGCCCTCCCACTTGGAGGGCAAGTGCAACACACCCTGGAGGTATTTCATATCTCAGTAGGTCCAGTAATGACTGAGGATTCCTGAGTTGGAGAACATTCTCAGGAAGGACATCACATCTACTTTGTCGGGACCCAGATAAGCAGCATAAATGGATTCAGATTACAATTTGGAACTCCAGTTTTAGGTCTGTCTCTTTCAGGTGTGAGTCTTTTCTGTTTTGAGATCCAGGCTGGGCCGCCTTCCAGTCACTGTGGTGGTCGAGCATTTTCCTATGACGAAGTAGGGCCTAGAGTAATGGATCCATTTAGCAGTAATATTCCTTAATGGAAACAGCCTAATTACAACCGCAAATAACCACAACCCTTCACAAAGGATTAAATATACAATAGGAGAAAAAAGGCAGGTATACATTTTCCAAATGATGAAAAAGTGAAACATCTGCAGTTCTTAGCAGGTTAAGAAAAAAACAAAAGTCAGGCCACGGGCTTGGAAGGAGGGAGAAAAATGCTTTGTCACTTTAGATTTCACAGCGCTGGTTTGAACCACAATGCAGCCGGTTTGGATTTCAAAGTCCTCTAGTTCCAGAGAGAAAACAAAAACAAATGTTTGTTTTGTGGTTTATTGTGTTTTAATATGGCAGCAAGATGAGACACAAATTGAATGCAGGAAGAAGTAAGATGCAGCTGCTGAAATCAACCAAAAGCATCTTTCTCTCCAACAATCACGAATAAGCCATGACCTAATCTTCCTTAGAGGAATATTTGCGATTTTGATTACCGACCAGTTTGATTATTTGACTTTTAATCTTTTGATTATATTACCCAGATACAGATTTTTTTTCTTTTCTTTTTTTTTTTAAACTATCTCAAAGGATTTGTTTGTTTTAGTTTGTTCTGGCCTTTCAGCTATGGTCTAATCCATAGTTACTAGTTCCATGATCTCAGATATGAACTTCATTAGAACTTTCAAGAGTAAAAGTGCATAAAACTAAAATGACTACTTAAACAAAAATCTCAAATCTATTCATTGCAAGTAAGGCTTGAATGGAAAATCCAAATATCCAGGGTTATTAATAGCACACCACAGTAAATGAGAGGTATAGTGAAATAAGGCTACCATGGAGTGTTGATTGTGAGTGAAGGCCTATGACCATCACTCATCACCAGTCGTTACACCCGTCGCTCCTTTGGTTAGCCCCACTGGCTGCTAAAATTGAATCTCAAGTTGTGTCCTATTTTGGCTGCAGGAACAGGTGATGTCCTTGGCCCAGCTCGTCCCCTTTCCTCCACACCACCCTCTCGGGGCTGTTAGTGAATGCAATGACAACATAGTTTTCCAAGAAAAGGAGCAGAGGCAAAAATGAGCCCGCTATTCCTACAGTGCGGATCAATACCTGATTAGCCTAGCCTGCGTGCGCACTGTTGTGCTCAGCGCTGGGAAAAGATGTGTTTCACGTGAGCATCTCAGTAAAAGACATCCGTCTCCGAGTTTGTTTGGTAAACTAAATCCATGTTGGACAGATAGTGGTAATCAGTCCAGTACTGTTTAATATTACTGTCAGCTCATGTGGCACCGAGCTTTCCGTCTCGCTTTGTTGCCCTTTGTTGACAAATGCTTGACTGACTTGAAAATATCTATCCAAATGAGGCAAATCTTTCACCTCTCATGCCCTCAAACACAGTTGCACACCATCAAGTAAATGAAAGCGATAATTTAACCAAGTCGTTTGTCAGTACGCTAAATTATATATTGCTCTGGTCTCTAGATAGAAGTCAAACAGCAGCACAGAGCAGATTTTTGTCATTGTCAGCACACCTGGACTTTCCCTTCCTCTGCACCTGCCTGTCTGCCTGCTTTCAGTGTAAACTTCTCCCGACGCACTATTTACATGCCGGCCAAATCCTATTCAAATGCCTCCATCTAAACAGAGGAGCGTTTCAAAACAGACACCCTCAGTTGACTTGTGATCATGCGTCAGTTTGTATAAGGTCTCCTCGGATGCAAAAGCTAGAATAATCAAATTGAAGCTGCAGACAATAATCCCTTATTGGTAATAATGTCATGATAGGCCTTTCGATATCAAATCTTCAATGTGTATTTGGCGGCTGTAAACATAAATATCTTCCCTGTTACTCCAGGCAGGGTCTGGATTGAGGGGAATAATGCAAGAGTGCTGTGACAGAATACTTGATATTTGCCTGGCATACTACTTAAAACTTTCCAACGGTCTTACAGTTATTTATACCATGTGCATGATTACAAGGAGAGCAATAGATATGCACAAGCAAATTATACTACAATCTGGGATGCTTAGATTTGAATACCAGCATGCTTAACTGCAAAGGCCACACTAGAGAAGTGTATGAATCACATGAGATGGAGGAAATCAGAGGAATACAGCATGCAGCCAAGAGTTCCACATCCCTGGTTTCAGAGGTACAGAAGGGAATATTAGTGTAGATTTATATATTATGTGTAATTATGAGAGCAAATTTTAAAAAGTTCTGCAAGATGCTGAGAAACTCCATCCTGTGGAAGCATGCCCTTATTCTGTAACTTCAATTTGAAGAAACGAACCATTCGTATTAACTGCAACAAAGACAAACTAGTACAGTGGCTGCTCTTTCCTGTGAAAGTGATCACATCTTTATGGCTCCCGTCGCTGCTCTTTACAGATCTGTTTCCCAGAGGTATTCGACGGGGAGAGCCAAAGCGGGAGGAAGTGTGGGTCTGCAGCCCGCGTGTTAACAATGGCTCCCCTCAGACCCCCGGCCCAGGCCCAGCCAGTCATGAAACACCGTGGAGATGTTATTGACCTCAAGGTTAACTCTCCTCAGGTAAGCCTGGGAGATAATGGACAAAGAGCAGTTCTTTTACAGGTGGAGTGACACGGCATATCCGCGCTGCGCAACTCCTCTCGCATTGACAGATTTTCTAATTCACTGCAGATTCCCATAAAACTGGGTGGCCAGGGTCAGCTCTACCCAACAGAGGGCCCATTCATGCTGGGTGGGATAGGGGGCCTGGCCAAATTAACCTGGATTAATTTAAAAGAGCAAAGGGTCCTTACATCCGAATAAAATGAAGATCAATAAATTAAATGTCCAGGTCAGGATGTCAAGTTGTGGCGATGATCGACTTGCATACAGAAAGTTACGTTCTTTGGCTCAGGCTGCTCTCTGGGGGAAAAAAATGACAGAGGGAGCCTTAATTACTTTATTCCAAGGAAGAGAAGTGCTTCCATGCGTCTCTCTTTACATGCTAGAGTTGTGCTCCTATAAACACACTCATGTCAGAAAAGAATGCTCATTACTTCTCTCATTTGGCCTGGGATTAGTTACTGCAACAGAAAAGTCATCAAAGAAACCACTCAGAGATTTTTAAACATGTTTGTATTTCACAGTAAGAATTATTATTTAAATGTGTGATTAATCTCTCATGGTTTTTCCAGATTTTTCTTTCTCTATTTATGGCTAGATTGTTCTCTCTTCCTCTCTCTCTCTCTCTCTCTCTAGTGTCACACAAGGTTTTTTTTTCTTCTATTTTTCTAATCAAGTCTTAATGTGTACATGTTTAATTTCCACCCTGAGAGGAATGTAAATTTGTTCTTGAAGACTACGTGGTCCATACAGAAAAAACAAAAAGCTGACGGTGGCTCTGCAGTGGAGAAGCTAGACCTAAACCTGAACCACATCATGTCATTCACTGCATGATCAATTATCCAGTAAGGGCAGCCTTGTAAGGAGGCCATCTCATCATGCAGCCATTAATATCTAAACAGTGTCTGCCTAGAGATGACATGTAGGACAATGGAAAGAGGGCCTAAGAAATGACCAAGTGGCCCAAGTCCAAGCTGTTAGCAGATTAAAGTGACTTAAAAACGCAGGGACATGAATTCTCCATGACAGAAGGGAAGATGGCTGATACAGAGAATTTGGTGAGGTTATGTGAAGGTTGTCTCTATTTTTTTTAAAAAAAAATCAAAGACCAAAAAAATATAATGCACAAGTGTAAAATTTTCACATAATGCTTCAAATTCCTCATGTTGTCACCTACGTTTATGAAAACTGCACATGTGGAAAGTTCATATACAAAGAGGTTAAACTTCACAATCAACTATAAAACCCGCCGCAAAAATACACATAAAATACTAACATAAAAAACAAGCACTTCACTGTTTCATTTGGATCTGTTTGTCTATGTTTTCAGCGCGGACGTTAACTAAACTAAAAGTGAAACATATTGTTCTCGCGCCTGACGCCCACGCACACACACGCTTGTGTTTTTATTGGCTGTGTTTCAGATTGTGTACTGTCGTACCCACAGCTGAGATTTTGAGTGAATAAATGGGTTCACGCTGACATTTTACATGTGCAGCCACATACAGAGCGCTACATTGTTCCCAGATGGGGAACAGAGGTCAAAACGTTGTGGGACACTGTGCACTTCTAACCTTCACACCAGCCATGTTGGCTACATAGTGGAACGGAGCACCAATCAAATTTAAACCAAGAGGAGGAGGGCGCATGATGAGGGGTAAAGGTGGTGCCAAGTTAGCTAGCTAGCCAACCATGTTGCTGTCATTGAGGTTCATAGTATAAAACATGGACACTGCTTCCACATTAAAGCCAATGTGAAAGTGCCTTAAACCTGCATTCTACCTGAAGACCACCAGATGGCAATAGCTCTGGTTTCCTTATGGGTTTATGGGCTCAGTCACTCATTTTGGGTCATATTGAATAAAAATACAATGCGTCAAAAAGGAGTATTAGCTGTGGTATGTTTTTTGGCTAACAACTTATGATTGACAGGTCTTTAGCCACTTTAGCAAGTGTTTTCACAGTCAGACCCACCCCTCCTTGTCATATCCAGGTTTTTGGAACCACGATGGAAGGTGACGGTGAAAATGCTAATCTCGAGCCCTCAAGCACTTCATAAACCAATGGGTGGTTTCTGATGCTAATTATGTCCATCTTCTATAATGTGGTGTTGTCCATTAAACTGACATCTTTAGTGTAGATGATGGAACAGGTCTGGAGGTCAGGGGCTTGAAAAGTTGTAAATATTAGCAAAATGCAGCAGCTGGCTTAACACTCATATGTCAAATGCTGCGCACATGCTTTCCTTTTTTTTTTCATTGATAACATTTTTTAAATCTCTACCTCAACTGTCAGTTGCATGATGCTCACAGTGGCTTTCCAAATTAAATACCAAAGCCAGTGCATTAGTTGTGTTTGTACTCACTGCACAGGCTTGCTGAGACAGGCTTCACAAATATGCCAGGATGATAGTTCCTCAGATTAACAGGGCTGTTTACACAGTACCCTGGTAATCTGGGCCACAGGGGACATACCTGTACTGTGTCAGAAACTCAGCTAGAGTTACACAGTGGGACCAACAGCCCACACCAGAATAAGATCCAGAGGGTCCAGCGGGACTGGCCTGGTTCCAAAGAGGTTGGCACGGGGTACAACTGGCCTCTGCTCCCCCTGACAGATAAGGGGACGAGTGGTGGTGTGTGCATGTGTGCAGCTGTGTAAGGTGGTGACTGGAGGGGTATGCTTGCTGCCACCTCGATATCCTTCCTTCCTGTTCTTGTTCTTTTGGGCATACTTTTGTAATTAGCTTGTCCACAGGTCCATAAGCAATACTGGCAGATACACATCCAGAAACACAAAGAGGAAGCTTTCGGTCAGGTTAAAAAAAAAAAATGTAACCATGCCTTATGGGCCTGGACAATGACAGCACACAGACAGGAGAATACTGGTGTTATTGTGTACTGAGGGGAGGGCCATTTTAATGGAGCCTAAAGCTGATGGAAAGATAATAGGAGAGAGTTGCCCTGTTTGAACTGCATGTATTATAATCAGTGTTGCACACCCACAAACACAAACACACTATTTTGTGCGCCCGTGTGTGTGTGTGTGTGTGTGTACTCATTGGACAGTACCCTTTCTTCCAGGCTCTAGTCTCTCTTCATCCATCAGCTGCTTCTTCCTATAAGCAGATGTCTCAGGACAAAGGGCATAGATGCTCACCACCTGTCCACAATCAAGCAAACTCACAATATACCATTTTTTTTTACTCTGTTACACATAGAACATACTTCTTTGGACAAAAAACCCTAGTGGAAAACACTAGGATCCAGTATATCACTCTTCTCCAATTGCACCAACACCAGAGATGATGCCACCCTAATATCCTGCTACATGTGTACCAAGGAACAACAGAACAGGTTTGGCAAGCTGGCCTTGTTCTACATAATGTCACCTGTGTCCATCTACTCTTAAGTCTATCTGTATGTCCGTCTATCTCTAACCCACAAGGATATTGTACTAGTAGGTAGTAGTGCACTAGACAAAGACTTTCTTTATCACATCAGGGCTTCACACCCTGAGTTCAGTTTTCACAAGCCAATAAAGATCTTCTGCAAGTGTCTTGAAAAGACATTCAAGCAATGTAAAAGAAAAACAAATGGACACCTAAAGGATTTCACAATCCGCTCATGCATATATAATGTGTGTGGTGAGCTGTAGGTGTACACAACAGCAGCAAAAATGCCTTTAAAATTACCCTTGCTCCAAATGTTAATGCATTATCTATTTCATGAAAATCTAGCAGTAAGGCCTTTAAAAAAAAAAAAGGTAAAAAGAATTATCCTTAGGAATGGACATGCTGATCCCAGAGTTTAGCTGACTCTTCAAACTTTTTGGTAACACTTAGGAATTTGTTAAGTTCACTGAACTACACTGAGAATCTGAATCTGAAAAATGAAGCAAACACGAACATGTTCAAACAAAACTGAAGGTCTGCTGGGCTGAAAGATGAAGCAAAACTGGAAGATGGTGACACAGGAGTGGAAGTGCATTGGTCCACTGTGCAGCATCAAGAGTCAGCACAGAAGAATCAACAGCAGGAAATGCGAGCCCACATCTGAAGTACACAAGCAACACCTGACGAAACTGACAACAATCATCTTGAAAAAAATTGCTATTGACAAACTCTTTTTATTTTTTAAAATTTTAAAGGCATGGTTGGTGAGAAAAGCAGGATTTGATGATAGGAACACATCGCCTACTACTACTACAGTGGGTGGAAAAATTCTACATTGAGATTATGGGACAGCCGGTTACACACAAAACATTGCACAGAGAATTCCGCAATATGTCAGCAAATTATGGAAACACATATCACGCAGTTAGCCAAAGACAAGAAACTGAAAATAGGCTGGCTTCTACAACAGGACAATGGTCCAAAACATGACGCAAAATCTGCCATGAACTTCTCAAAGACAGGAAATCTGTGGGTAGATCTTAACACGTGTAAGATCTCAAGAAAAATGGCAGAAAATTCCCAAGACTTTTAGCTGGCTACACAAGCTTTAATTCTTCCTGAGTGAGGTTACTAAATACTGACAAGTAAACCCTTTTTTTAAATTACATCTAGGTCCAATATTTTAAAAAGTAATTATTTCTTCTCACATCAAAAGTCAACAAAACTTTTGCATACGGCTGTTTAGTTCAACCTGAAAATGAACCTACATTTGCACATTTAGCGCACTGCTGCAGTTAAACAGTGGGGAAATGAAGAGCTGACAGATAACAATACTGCTCATGACAGTGACAACAATAATGGAGCCATTATCTACCCCACCCACCCTCATTGCCACCTTCTTCCTAACGGGGGAGCAACTACAGGGTGTGTTTAACATGTTAGTGAGGCAGGATGATGATTCTGGAGTAAATCACTTGTGGAAAGGTGAAATGTGGCCAGCACGAGTCGGCCTAATCCATGCCAGACATGTGCAGAACACCAGAGGAGCAGGTGCAAACAATTGAAGCAGCTGTCAGTGAGCTGCCGTGATCTCTTTTGATATCTTAATTGTTAGTCAATCCAAGAGCAATTTTGGCAACATTGCTGTCAGCCCCAGGACTTGCCCCGCTTAGCTTCAATCTGTCAGGGGCTCGCGGGGCTCTGTTGCTGCTCTCCCTCCCTGAGTGAGGGCCCGTGTCTCCTGGATGTGTGTGTCCAGCCCATCGAGCATCTCCAAGGGAAATCGGGCCTGATTGCTGCCATTTCCGCTCACTTTGGCGGTTTGGGTCGGGGGTGCAGGCTAATGCTGATAATTGCCGTGCTCCAAAACTACTGGAATTCGTTGGGCCTCCCACCCAACTCCGTCCGGCCCTGTCCCGACCCCCCTTGTCTGTTCAATATTCCCAAACATTGTGATTAGCATAAGAGTAGAGTGTATGTCAGTACTGATTTAGGTCTCCGATCTGAGACTCTCCAGATACCCCTGCTACGGAGCTGTTAGGACAGGGGTGATCAGGAGCTACACGGCTCGAGCTCCACAGATGTGGAACCAAGCAATCAGACTGTAAGCAGCACCACCAAGATGTGAGCTAATGCAGCTCCCAGCCAAAACTAGCTGAAGCAATTGTTCTGATTTTAACATGATAGCTAAATTAAAATTCAGAAGTTCTTATATAAAAATGAAATAGTATTCACAGTTTCACAGATGCAGACGCTCACACACACATTCGCAGACATCCATGTGGCGTCATTATAAAGAGATAATTCACAGTGCACTGACAGTGAGTGACCTGTCTCTATCCATTCAAAGTGAGGTGAGGCCTGACTGTAAGCCCAGCCTGACCCTCCCCGGTGATTTATGTGGCCCCAGTAAGCCGGGTCTATTTGAGGGCCCAGCGAGGAATGAAAGTGTTAACAGCGGGTGTTGAGGAAGGTGGGTGCTGAAGGAGAGTTATGAGTTTTCTCAGCTGAGCACCCAGCTTTGGGTTTCTGACATTGTTTTCATCAGGGAGGGAGGGCAGAGCGGAGTAGTAAAAGGTGGTGGTGGTGTTGGTGGGGGGACAGAAGGATGGGAGCGGGGAGGGGTGTCCATGGAGCCCGCAGGCTTGAACTCCACAGCTGAACCACTGACCCCGACCATCCATCAGTGCAGGGGTGTGACAAGGCAGGGGCAGGGGTATGTGACAGGAGGGGGCAAGAGTGGAGACTGGTGATTGGGGGGGCTGAGGGGCTCTAATGGGCTTTGGGACATGGGAAGGGGCAGTGACTGAGGAGGAGGGGTAAGGAAAGGTCAGTGTACTGTAAAAGGATGCAGTGGATTAATAGGCAGAGATTTCTGGTTAGGACAAAACACCGAAGTGGGTGTTGTGCATTCATTTTGTAGTCTGCAGGTCTAATGATGGCGTTTGATAGCATTTTATCATCAGATTTGAAGTCAGAATGCATTCCTCAATTCATTTTTGTGTAACAATTGTAAGTGACAAAATGTTAAAAACTGAGCAGCTTCCAAATTATTCCAGCCACTGAAAACAAAACAAATGGTTATGCCTTTGGTCCAAATCTCTACTTTTATTATCCACAGAAGCAAGACGCTCTGTTTCAGCACAATCAGCTGCAAAATTTGTCATATTTTAACTTTATACGCATTGTCACTTAAATAAATAAACCTGCCTATCAAACAAACCAAACCTTTAACAGTAGGTTCGACTGAGTGCAGTAAATGTTTTGCACATTGCAGTTTTTCTGATAGAAACTTAAGAAAATAGAAGATTTTATTTTTAAAAAAATGTTTTGATGAATGTGTATTTTACCAACCTTGATCAAGAATGAAATATGGAGTCCAACCCTTCCTCTTCTACAGACAATGGCTACATTTTTCTGTTATACTGTTTCCACTTTTGTGAGATTTAGACTGAGCTCAAAGCCAGACTGAACCCTTCCCCCATTTGGGCTCACACTGCCAGCATCTTTCAGCTGTTGCCCAGGACTCACTGTCACTTGGCTCCACTCACACAATGCATGGCCGTGGGTAGGTTGGACCCCGGCATCCATCCTCGGAGGGGCATTGGCCCTTGGCCAGACAAGTCTGAGCAGGCCTCCAACCACCCACCCACCCCCGTCGCACTGAAAGACTAGAGGAACACTAATGGTTAACGCTGAATTGGGACATGAGGAAGAGTCTGGTGGAGAGGGAAGGATGGTTTTAATATGATCCAGTTTGAAACTCCATAACACATATTCCGATTTCATTAGGGGCCAAAGATGGAGCCTTGTGTCGGCAGCGTTAGTAGTTATAGGGGTGACTGTGTTTTTCTGCTTGACACTGTGTAAAAGAGGGTTAGGGGTCTGGAGGATGAAGACATGTAAAGGGAGTAGGGGGGGTGGAGAATAGACAGAGGAAGAGAGTTCTTGGCCCTCCCAGTTAGGTTATGGCACTGCAGCATGGACAAATCCATGAGCAAGCGAAACCACTGTTTTAAATAGCAGGTATCTGGTGTCAGCCTGCCCTGAGAGAGGCCCTCTCCATCAATATGTTCCTTTGCCCTTGTCTGCTCCTGATATCTTTATCTTGTCAGGACCTCTCCTGTATGTTCCACCTCAATGGCTTCCGTCTGTGTTCACCCGCTCCCATGCAGATGGACCTCTGCTGGTCAATTCGGTATAGGCTCTCCAGCCTTGATTGAGGAGATGGGAGGGGTGCGGGTGCAGCGGGGGTGAGCTGAAGGCAGTCTTATGTCAACCTGTAGTCTACAGGGGCCTCATTACAAAGACGCCAAAGGAGAAGCTTTTAGGGGGTAATTAGACCATTACAGATAGCCAGGGGAGCACTCCTTATGTTGTCTGAATAAATGAGATGTTAAAATGTGCAACCAGTCTTTTCAGCTGCTAATACATTTGATACTGTGTCCTTTTAGTGTAAGGAATAGTCAAATATTTAAAAAAAAAACAGCATTACATGCTGAACAAAGAAATTATAGTGTGCACATGTTGGAGCTTTTTTTAAACTTATTTACAGGCTACAGAACAACAACAGAGTGATTTTTCATAATCTAGATGCCAAAGACCTTTCTTCTATCATGAACCCACTGTGCTGAAATAGACTCAACATGGATTGTACAAGAATCTGGTGAATAAGGAGAATAAGGAGGAAGCTTCCACTGTTCTTTCCTGTAATTTCGAGCTTACCCTGAGATGAAAATGGGCCCGGGATTGTGGGAAATGACAGATGCTGCTCGGGAAGGCCATTGAAGAGGTCATATGTCATCACGGGGTCGCACATGCCCTTTGAGGAGGGGCTGGGGTGGGGTGGTGGGGATGGTGGGGGGGGGTTAGAGGGGTTGCCCTTCCCACACTACCTGGGGAGACAAGGCTTGCAAACACAGCTAACCTGGACCCGACTGACTCCTCTCACCTGTCAGCCTGGTGACAAGCATATCCTGCATCTCCGTTTTGGTACTCTGGCAACTGTCTGTGGTGCTGCAGTATCAAAAACTGCTTCGGCAACGCGATCCGACTATAAAAAGAGGCATTTCCCTTGTCTGACTTTCTATATTGCCTACACTTTCGCCTACGCGTCTATAGTGGGAAGCCTTGTGCTGTAGGTTTACAAATATTACGCACATAAATCATCACCATCATCAGTGACATGTTCCTTTGCCTGGTATGTCCTGCCTGTGTTAGAGTTTCTGACAGACAGGCGCCTGCACTGTATTTCATCTCTGCCTCCCTCTCCTTCTCTTTTGGTCTCTTGCAGTAACTTGCAGTGTGTGAGTGTGTACACGAGGACTTAGTGTGTGTGTGGTTTTAATAGCCGTTGGTTACCTGCTCACATATGATACCCCTGCAGCTTGCTTGGGCAGATGGCTATTACTTTCCAGTTGTGAAAATCAAGCTTATATAAACACACGCAAGACTGAGATGCACCGAACCAACTGTAGTATCCATCTTATAGATAGAATTTGTGCGTGTGTGTGTGTGTGTGCGTGTGTGTGTGTGTGTAGGGGTGATTCTCTGGCGTCTGTCATGCGCAGCCTATCCTGTGGAAATCATTAAGTAGGAGCATTAGGCCGTCACTTCCTGGCAAGACATGCAAGTGAGATGAAGAGCTTTATCACTTTCCAGGACAGGTGGGGGCATTATTGAAGGCAGGACAGTATTAGTGTCAGATCAGAATCAAAAGTGAAAAGCAATTTTCAGCTGTGATTGTTTTACTTTTGTTTGAGCTATTTCTCAATTTTTGGATAATCTTTGGACGTTAAAGCCAGTTTTTTTTTATATGCTGTTTTTAAATGGAGAATGGGGTTGGTCATTAATATAAATCACTGCAGCACTTTTATAAATAATCCCCCTCTTTTTATTTCACCTGTGTGCTCATAAAAAATAATTAGCTACTATATTAAAATCTTTATGGGGCAGCTTTGATTTGAATTTTCCGGCTTCATTAATTGCGCGCTCTCCATGTTAGGTACGAAACCTGAACTTCTCACTGTCTTGAAACTCAATATTCCTTTTAGTGTCAAGGTTGGCCCTGTCCTGTTGCCTCTCTTATGGAATCTGCTGTCATGTGACTTGCCCTGCTGTCCCAAACTGCCGGGATTATTGATCACTCGCTGCTGTGAGTGAGACCTTTACTGTAGCCCATATCGCTGCGCAGGAGAGCTGCGCACGGCTCGCTTCTTTTCTCGATCGATAGATAATACTGTGGTAAATGATTCAGCCACTTCGCCATGAGAATGCAATGCCTGCTAATAATAATAATAATAATAATAATAATAATAATAATAATAATAATAATAATAATAATAATAATAATAATAATTTATTGTTGTTATTATTATTAATCCATTTCAGGTTTTTATAGCAACATTTTAATTGGCCTGCACTATTAGCAGTTTTTTAGGCCAGTATCTAAAGTGAATTGCTCTAAGTGTTGCAAAATAAACAACTAACATAAAATTGAGGTAAAATAAAATAAGCAAATTCGCATATTTTTAAGATAAAAATTTAATGGAAATTTTTGTAATTTAAATTATTGGATTAACTGTAACATTATACATTACTATTTAGTGTATTATCCAGTCATATGATAACAAGAATAGACTATCACGACTTTTTTCCCCCTACATTTTGCTTTAGAAGTTATTTTTTGAGGGAAAAAAAATAGCTCAGTCTTTATCATTTTTAAAAAAATATGAAAAATGAAAATGAGTGCATATAGCCTGTTAATGACACTAAATTTACTTCGCAGCTTTAACATTCCTACATCGACTATAATTCAGTCTGCATTTTTCTTTTCTCACTGTTATTATAATGTGTATGCCTGATTTTAATAATAATTTACGACATTAGTTTCACTGACTTCGGAAATTCTGTAAATTTAACGAACAGCTTTCCGTCGAAGAAACACGAGTTGCGGGCTTTGTTGTCTTAAATCACTGAAAGGTATTCATTGAAAATCTAATTAGACAAAAGACAGTTTGCTTGAAAGCAACTGAAGCGTTGGGCTAATTATTGCGGAGTGGGGACGAGTGTAATGAGGCCGATCAAGTGTCTGTCTCTCTCTGACTGCTGGCCTCTGCTCAGACTGGGAGTCGGTGACTGGAAGCCCTGGTGGAAGGCCTAGGCCCTAGGCCGAACTTCATGGGTGGATAGCTTTCGTGTATATATACCGCCATCTGCTGGACGGAAATTAAGCAGGGACCCACACTCTCACTAAAAAAAAAATAGGAACGATAGTATCTTAAAAATAAATTCAGAAGCATCTCCAGTTACGGGACACTGACTCCAAACCGCACCATGGAATTTTTTAATAAACTAACCCACAGAAATAAGAGTAATTATAGTAACTATAGGCTTAAAAATGCAAAACATGGGCTTGATTAACCCCTAATAAAATACCTTTCATCATATTACTTAGAAGCTATTTTGTGTGCCACCGCAAGAATCAATTGTTGTTCTTGACATGATTATTTGTGTTGCAGTTGCACTTACAGGTTTCTGAGTTTTCACTAGTGACACTGTGCACACCCTGTAAGCTTGTAGACTCTAATACATTAATATTATGTTTCCTGTAACTTCATGATTGGCAGTTTGAGATGCTCCAACTGGAAAACGACACAGCGGGCAATCAGTTCATTTCCTCAAAGAAGTCCATTCAGAGCTGTCCAGTGGAGCATATTCCTAAAAGTTGAAATCTTTACCGTTGCAAATGTGATCAGCATCGACAGGCCGACCTCACCCCGTTGGTCAAGAAAGCAGCAAAGTGCCTTATAAGCAAAATACTTTACACAAGCCAAAAATCCTGAACAGAGCTTTGTAATAATGCTAAAACTCTGTGTGCGTATGTGTCTGCTTTTGTGTGTTTCCTGGGAGGAAATCCCACATGTGCCTGCCTGAACTCAGAGCCCTGTTTGGGTATGTATGGAGCCCAGCCTGGACAGGGCCCTCGGGTGGCCTAAAGTGTACTTTTTGCTCCATAAAATGATCAATTATGTCAAATGTAAAGCGCCTATCACAGAAGAAGTTGCCAATCTTGAGAAGCAGGGGACTGTTTGTTTGAGTTCTCCAATGCCTTGTTAAGAATAAGGCACTTCATTCATTCTTACTTGGTTGCTCTTATGAATGTACGTTCCCTGACCTTGAATTTTGTCCAACTCCAGCAGACATTCTTTGTCCAGAAAAACAAAACAAAACAAAAAAAAAAACAGCTCTTAATTCATTTCCACTTCCCCTTGGTCAACTTTCACCCAGCATCACCTCTGACCGCACTCCTCTTCATACATTTTCCACAGATTTCTCCAACAACTTAAACTGTCAAACATCTTTGGCACAAATTACGGTCTGAGATCCCCTTGGCATAGGCAGAATGCAAAATAAACTGCCTCTAATTATGATGCTTTGACCATCTTCCCTCTGACTGTTATTTAGCTTGGCCACTGCCTGGGGCTTTGTGGTTTCAACCGAATAGCTCAGTCAGTGTGAGAGGGAGAGTGCATTATTATTATTCTCGCTGCCCGCTACACTGCACATGCTAATAAGGGAAGACCACTGGGATTTTTTTTTTTTTTTTAGAGGGGAGACGGTGATGTCATCTGTGTGCTTTATCTGAGTTGAGATCTGAAGGGGTGGGGGTGCAGGAGGTAGTTTCCTCTGGTAGACTCTGGGGCCCAGGAGTGAACCCGTGGCTTTGCCAGGGAGCCTTTTTAAGGAGATTACTCAGTCACCACACCTTTGTTGCATTATGGGCCAGACCGAAAGGCCTTGCACCGTGCACATCCCACTGAGATGCCATACTGATAGCTTTTTGACACTCAAATGAAAACAGATAGCAGCGGTCATGTGAGCCAAGTTCTGCGTTTCTGCTTTCTATAAGTTTGAGGAAGTTAGCAGTTGTGGTTTTCTTAGGCAAGGGATGACTTTCTAGTTATCTGATTCCTCATTAATTTTCAGTAACGATGCTAGTGGGACATCATTACTAATTGTTGACAGCAGGGCTGCAGTACATGTCCAATGTGCTAAACAAATCACAGAGAAAAAGAGAAGGACACTTTTTTTTTTTTGATAAAAAAAAAAAACCAGAAGGATCACTTGGAAATTGCTGCTGAGCCACAATAAAATTAAGTCCTCGTGGCCTTGTTAAAGTCCTCTGTTGGACTGTATTTTCAGTATGTTGGAGGTATGAACACTGAGCAATTCTAGGCTACAGGCAGCAACAAAACACATTAGCCTCAAAACTGTGTAAAAACCAGAATGTGACTTTCTGTTTTACTATAATGAAAAATTCTAAGCCATAAAAATGTATAATTTGGTTTGGCTATCTTTAAAAATCCTCAGTGCATTCACCATCACAGAGAGGAGTCAGCTAAAGCAATCGAGCTGTGCTAATTTTAAGCTATAGCTGGGAAAATTGCCAGGGCTGTCTTTAGCCATAGCTTGAGAAAATGTTTTTCTCTATTTATCAATGATCATAAAAAAAATGCCATAAATAATATCACTTTTGCTAATGAGGTGCTCATTGATTAAAAGAGAATGTTGCTAATCTGAGAGGGAAAGAACTACCTTAGAAGGTCTCAGGTGCCATTTTATTAGATTTTTTATAAAATTTGGTATTGCGAAACCTAAATTCACATATGTGTGTTAAAAATCAGTGTAGGTTAATTATTTGTATAGAAATCTACGCGTTATATAAGTATTAGTACAGAAAAGATTAATTTCAGTAAAATTATGAAACGATTAGAAATTTTTTTAAAAATATTTTACAAACTAGTTAAATTGTCACATCCAAAGGATTGTGCATATACTGTACATGGCTCATCTGGATTTTGTAGGTTCTATGGTAAAATAATAAACCCAAAAAGGCAAGTTTCAGTCTGTTGTGCAGTTTTCAAGTCAAACTTGAGGAAAACTTTACCCTTATTGGCCATGGCAGAAGAGGAATGGGGTGGCAGGCTGAGACTCGGTCTGATCCCAGTAGGCGGGGGAGTTCCACAGTCTATTCCAGCCACACAGAACCTGATTTTATTGCCCTGATAAAACATCCTCCAGGGTAATCATGACAGGCAGTTGCCCCTTTTCATGCGCACACTGGAATGGCACCACAAGAAACCAGAGAGAAAATCACACATCCCATTTCTCACACCGACCTGTCCCTGTTGCTCAGGCCCAAAAGGAGTTTTATGGTCATTTCCCTCCCATTCACCGCAGATGGGTTAAATATTACATCAAAGCGTCTTTAATGTTTCACCTCTCGCATTTCTTCTCAGTATCGAGTTCAAAACTAGTGCAGGCTGCGTTTTTACAGTAGATTTAATGGATCAATGTCCATAATCACATTAGCACTGGCTTAACGTATAACAAATTTCACCATACCAGCATCAAAGACCTGACCTCTTGTTATAATTAGGCATAGCATCTTTTCCTCCACTCAAGATCTACGGCCTTTGTGATACTGGGTGAAAAAGAAAATTGTCAAGGGGGTGATAAGCTGTTGTGTACGCAGCTCAGAGGGAAAATGTATGAGAGAAAAACGTTTGTCTCCCCCATACTCATAAAGTCACAGATGCTTTGTGCACCCCCTCACAGTTTTCATGGATCAACCTGATAATCATTTCCTTATCAGAAGACTCTTTTGCCATTTGTGTTTCTCACTGGGGTAAAGCTCTAACCCACAGGGAGTCCACGCGTTTTACAAACGTTCATTGGTGGCCGTACAGATTGATGGCATTTTGACAGGAGAAAAAGAAAAAAAAAAAACATAATGTATGATGTTAAAAATTATACCACATTGGCCATTGCTCAGCACTTCCTGTTTAAGTCCAACAGGCCTTAGGTGAATAATCCAGATTAGCGAAAGATTCAAACAGACAAACTGCAGACAAACTAGAATTGATGGCTTCCACTGAGCCGCTCGAGGAACAGGCCATGACGTAAAAGGAAAAACATGTCAGGTTCCGCCAGCCAGGTTAATCAAGACAAGCTTCCCTTGCAAAAAAGATGTATGTGTGTGTGTGTGTGTATGCTGGTGTGTTTGATTGCAGCTCTTGTGCATATGTACGTGTGAGCCCATTGCTCATTCATAATATGCAATCTTATTTTACGGCTGATTGTATTTGCCATACATAGACTGTATGCATGAGGTCCTCTTACCCATATTTCTACCCCTGCACAGCACAAATAAACAAGAACACTGGATAATCCATCATCCTGTGTGCCGTGGGAGTGTGCCCAACACAAACATGGCTTCTGTTTTCTATCTGTGTGTACGTCTGTGCGGGACAGACCGTGTGTGCGGGCTAGGATGGGTAGCGCCATTATGTTAGCGCGCACTGATTGTCCATGGCTGTGAAACATAAACCTCCTGCACTAAATGAGGATTATACAAATGAGCTTCCTCTTCGCTCTTTGTTTCTGCGTCCCGCTGGCTCAGAGTGGGGAGTACACTTTGCTTCACAGCTTTGAAGTCCTTAAAAGATGACTCACATGTTGGTTTGTGAAGAGCTGAAAAGAGGGTCAAGGTGACATGCCTGTAATTGTTTTAATGTTTATTTTCTGCTGGTTTAGCCGCAATGATCTGGTTTGGATTTAATTTGGCCGGTCTACAAAAGTTGGTTAGTCTACAAAGAGAGCTGCATTAAGGAGGTGATCGACTACCTCTCCTTTCTCACCTGAGAAATTTTGTTAGCTCAAAATGGTCCTAGACACTGAGTTTCTTCTTAAAGGAGCCGAGGTCAGCTGTTTAAGATTGTGGTCATGTGTTCCAGTTGTGTATGAACTTTTCCACAGTGTTGCACTGATGTCCAGAGGGCAATGCCTTTTCTTATCATTCACTGTAAATGGAGCAAATATGGGGGGGCCATCCCTTAATGTCTCCAGAGAATGAAGATACATCTATCTACAGTTAATGCTCCCCACTATGTGACTCGTTGCTGCAGGCAAATTGAAGCCTTACATCAGAATTATAGCAACGACTGACCTCATCTACAGTAATTTCTGCTTAATCCCAGATTGACTTCACCCCATTGCAGCTCTAGACACACAACACCAACAGCTACTCTGGAGCAAAAATCCTAATAGTAACAATGGTAAATCTATTGTACCCACCATAATGCACTATACAATATCCTCATTCATTGCACGAGGGCTTTATTTACAGAACCCTCTAGGTAATGCAATGCTACTCTGTGATCACACACACCAGCCCACTGCATGTAATTATGCTCAGCCTGCTCTCCAATCTGTCACTGCCCAACCTAATTTGTAAGTGTGCATGTACAGTGATTAAAGAAATTTCTGTGCCACTGCAAAAAAAAAAAAAAAAAGTAAGGTGGGGAGAGGGGTCCTATCACTCCCTTCCTCCAGATTTGAGGAATTCTCCCAGAATGAGGCGACGCTGCCATGTCAGAACGAGCCAGGCAGACGTGTACAGATCGCCAACACTGCTAATGCATCTGAGGTGCGCTGGTGCAGCAGTCAAGCCATAATAATTAAAGACATACAGCATCTTAGGGCTTCATTAATCATGGTTTATATGGACTTTGAAGCCCTAATGAAAAACAGCCTGCCTTCCCGGGTTTATTGTGTCTGTACAAATTGTGGGGATGGTGGATGCCAGGAATTCTCCCGCCCTCTCCTGACCGGCTGTTACAGGATGTGGTGATGGAAAACAAAAAGATAAGATTTGGTGAAAAGTCTAGCAGTGGTTATGGAGAGGTCAGTGGTCAAGATTGTTTATGTAGGCATGGAGTGCCATTCAGATCAGACATATCGGAGCTGCTGAGGCGGTGACAGTATGAGATTACATGCTTTCGTGTTGGTACATTTGTCATGTTGCGAGTGTGTTCAATAACAGCACGAGATCAGACCTTTACTTGGCAAAATGAAGACCTGTAGTGGTCTGGAGCTTCATCTTTGGTCTGCTTCTAGTTTCTCAGATTCTCACCGAGCACTCCAGACTTTTCTGGAGGTGGATTTCAGCGAGATCGGAGTTAGAGATTACTGGGTATTAAGCTCTCAGTGCCAGAAGTGGAAATTACTGTGAGGCTGTCAACGCCAGAGTTCTCTCTGCTTGTTTTCTCCTGGAGGCAGGGAGGTAATGCTTTACTCAACACATTTCATCCCAATGGCTTGCGACTGGTCCCTGGCAGCACTATCAGTGGTGAGTCACCGCCATGTGTAGTTCAACAAAGACCACAGAGAGAGAGGGGGAAAGAGAGAGAGAGAGACTGCTTAGGACTCCGGCGCGAGACACATGTGTCTTCTCCCAATAAAAATCCCTCTGGCAGGTTTACATTGCATTAGTTCACTGAGCCCGAGGAAATATACAGTAGAGGGCAGAGAGGGTAGCATCCATCATCTTAAATGCAAAGGTTGATGTGATTTTGGTTGAGTTGCAATGAGACTCCTCCGTGCAGGTTCAAATACCTCCTTTCAGTCCCAAAGGTAAGTTGTTATAAATCAGCATTATGGATAATCTACACATACATTTCTGTCTGTTTGAACCATTTCTAATCATCAATAATAATAATCAATATTTGCCTTTGTTTTCTCTGCATACGCACAGAGCAAATGCACTCCCTGGAGTTTGTGTGTCCGCCGCAGTTCCACAGTAAAACTGAATTCTGTGTGGTAACTACCTGGCAGCGATTCATTTCCTCTCCAACAAACTTCCTCGCTTAAATTTGTCATTTTATGGAGTGCTTCTGACACGGCACAACTGACAGATGAAAGTTAAAGTGGCCTCTTGGAGTAAACAAGTCAGAAAGCTCCGAGTTTGGCTAAATTAAAGGAAGAGGGGAGAGGGCAGGGGCGGAGGGGGACACGCTGCGCTTGTTTGAGAGCCAACAACCACCGTGCTCTCTGGACCCTGCGGTTTGTCAGCGTTCCTCCCAGGTGAGCTCACCCTGGGCCACCCTCCCCTCCCCTTCTGCCCCGGCCAGGAAGAAACAGCGTCCGGCGCTCTCTCCGGCTTGACTCATACAATATTTTGGTGGTAGTCAAAACAAAATTAGCACTGGTTTGTTATTTCTGATTAGCTCATCCATGACCCCCTGTCTTCACCACTTCTCAGGAGGGGGAAATGATTAGTTGCCACCTTTCAGTTTCTAAGTGTTAGGATGTAATAATCTTTCTGGTAGCTGATTTTTATAGTTAAATTTAAGTTGAGTGAGATGACTGAGGTGGCAGATTATCCACTGATCAACTCTTGGTGAGCCTCTGGACTGTCCAGCTTTCCAGGTCTTGTAGATGACCCTGTACTTGATCAGCTGACCATTTTCTTGGTGAAAGGAAGTGATATAAGATATTCAGTGGTCACTGTGCCTACAAGAGCTTAAATAATATACGTAGGACCTTAAATACACTTGCATGCGTTCTTACTAAAAGCACAACTTTTCCGGTTTCGTTACTGTTGCTCACAGCACCATTTGAGCTCACTATTACCTAGAAAAGTCACCCTAGATAATGGCGCCATCCTGTGTTGAGCATATGCGCTACAGGTTTACTCACAATATACAGCACGACCGTACAAATGTTACCCTGCACAGTGCTACAGTTGATGCATGACCAAGCTGCTCAACCTTTGACAAGAAGAGGATATAAATGCTAATCCGAATGATATGATGCACTGAAAAAGCAAGCTTTAAAGAAGCAGAAGAGAAATACAGCAATGCAATTCTGGTCAATTTGATCGATTTGATACACAAACTCGGGGAAAATTGTTTATTTTATTCATTTTGTTTTTCAGTTCCTTCTAAGATTTTGAAGCATTATCAGGAGACAATTCTGCTTTCATTCAAATTTGAGAATTAGCTGCATTTTTACACATTATAAGAATAAATAGGTCGAGAATAAATAAAATACACATTCAGCTACATATATTATTGTTTAACTAACCACCAATAGTGCAAATGATACCTTCAAAAGCTCCAGAAGCTCTGTGCAAGCCCTTTATTCTATCTACATGTGAAATTATTAGGCCAGTTCAACCTGTGCACGTATTAATTTTCCTTTTTTCTCTTACAAATAACTTGACAAAAATCTTTATCAAGGTTGCAAAAAGTTCCTTATTCTTCTTGTTGACTTTGTTTCCTTTCCCAGGCCATCCACCTCATCCGCCTCCCGCCACACTCCTCTGGGGTGCAGGAAGCTGTAGTACAAAGTAAGACACACCAGTCCCAGCACTGAGCATCCACAGATTAAACCACTGACTGTCAGCAGCAAAGTGCTTGTCTGCAGCTCTGGCTTTAACAAAGCCAGCAATAATGGGGCCATAATATTTATAACAGTGTAGAAAATGTAGTAGGTGGTCATGGCTACTTTTGTGTCCTGTCCATTCACGTTGAAAAAGGTGAATGTCAGGATGACTCCTATAACTGCCCTGTAGAGAATCTCCAGGCTTCTGGTTGAGCAGAATTTGGTTTCAAGCAAGTGTGCCCATGTTGTTCCCAGCAGCCAGAGGACGGTGAGGGCTACTGTGGTGTAGACGCTCAGTATGAGTAGGAGACTGTAGCTGAGAACGAGGCTGGTGATGGTACAGATTTTGTAGAGGAGGTAGATTGCTGTGGGGAGGCCAGAGGGCATCTCTCTGATATGGGGGAGAGATCTCCGCAGGCAGCGGCGATAGTCCACCAGTGCCCAGGCAATGTTAAAGAAGGAGAAGGCCACAGATATACCTGAAAGAAAAGCACAGGTAATATGAATAATGATTCTACGAGTTCACAGGCATGCATAGAGTATCTTCTGTCTCTACTTACACTGCATGACTGAGACCTCACTGTGGCCTAGTAATATGTAAAGCTGTAAAAGGAGCTGGGGAGCACTCTCCAGGAAAGTCTCAAAGAGCTTGAGCATGCTCAGATCAGTAGCCATGCAAAACAGCTTCTTGTGAACTTCCTGGATCTTATCCACCGTATCCCAATTTGATTTTGTCCAAATCATTTTGAAGCCCTTTTTCAGCAGGTGGTAATACCTAGAGACAAGACAAGCGCAATGAAAACAAACAGGTTGCCTCCCTGCAACACACGTTTTATTGCATAATGCACCATTGCTACAAAGATAGTGAGTCACTTTTTTCTTATTTCCATACAGCAAAGCACAGCTTGAATGTGGATATTCCGGTTATTAAATACCACTTTGTCACTGTACAGAATTATCTTAATGCACGTTTTGAGTCACAACATGCAGGCACTCCTTCTTGTAGCTACAAAAAGTGGCTTGTGTTAGTTTGCAGATACAAAATCAAAGGTTATAGCCCACTTAGGCTGCAGTTTTCTTATCAAAGCCATCATTTTATTTACATACCTGGTAAAGATGCCCAAGCCAAATGCATGCAGGACAGCAAACCCAGGTTTCGACATGCCTGATATTTCTTTTGTTCCTTCAGAGTTTATGAAAATGTCATTCAAATCATCCCGATACCAGGCATAGCTGAAAATCTGAGTAACCAACAGCCCAGTCAGGACAAACATTAGCGTCAGACCAGTCCAGACGTATTGTTCCTCTTGAAAATATTTCACAGCCAGTCCAATGTCTGTCCAAATGTCCCCGACGTACAAGAAGACTCCAGCAATGGTTAATAACCATCGCTCTTTGGTGTACTGAATGTCTGGCTGAAGCATTGTGTTGTCACTTGAAACTTGGAAGTGTCTTTCTGTGCTGCAGGCAGAAGTGGTTTTGCTTAAAGTTCAGTTTTGCTTTGAACGGTCTGCAGAAATGCTGCTGTGGACCGTTTGCAGTGTTTCAGGGGCCATTTTGGTCAACCTGCAAAGACCACTTAAAAAAAAAAAGAAAATATATATATATATATATATATGTGCATCATTTAACAGACAGTCTTCTTGTTTTTGTTACAGTCTTAAACAAATGGCTGCTTGTTTATGTCAAAGAGTTGAAATGCAGCGTGACTGTAGTCAGGCGCCGTGTGATAATGACCTTTGATCCCTGTCATAAACATATAAACAAGTCCTGGTGAACAGCTAATTTATGTAATAGATCAATTATTTCTATCAGCCCGAATGATACCATAAGAACTCTTATACAAGAGTGCTTATGGTATACAATAGTTCTTAGACAAGACTGTTCTTACACTTCACACAACAAATAAGTCAAATGTGTGTTGACAGAAAATGAGCTCTATTAAAAAAATTTTTTTTTTTTTAGTTTGTCTTCATTGAGCTGCTTAATAAAGTATTCAGAGCTCATTTACAGATCTCAGTTTAGAAGATTCTAGTCTACACAGTTATCAGTGCTTGTCATCACACTGAGCTCTGGCTACAACACAGCACTCTCACAAACACACACACACACACACACACACTCAAAAAGAAGAACTTTAACTTACCAGTACACTCTGAGAAAAGAGAGGTGCTCATTCAGGGAAGGGAGCTGTAAATGCCACTGTCCTTTCATTCCCTAAAACCTGTGACAAGCTCCACCTCAACTATCCGATAAAGTCAGGTCGGAAATTTGTATAGGTATGTGTGAATGTGGTCATAGTCCATACTTCCCTGTCACGATTTTGTACTTGATATGGCCAGCATGTGATGAAATGGCCAGGTTTTCTCTGGATATTTTTTCCATATTTGACAACTGAAAACTCGTACACAAAGACCTGTGTGCATACCTTTTAATTCCTCTGAGCACATAGGCGTAGACAGGTGATGTAATGTAACACCTCAGCTGATTTCCTGTAATTTGAATGATTACAGCAAACGTGTGTTTAACTTTGTCTGAGCTCAGTAAGCAGGTTGCACTTCCTTATTACCAAAAGTGAAACACAGATGGGTAAAAAATTCCAAATGAATTTAAAAGCATGTAATAGATTGATATTGATGGATAGATATTGATGTATTCTGACATTAGTGTGACTCTTGTAACTTACAACAACAACAGGCACACTCCCTCACTGTAAGTCTTGTGGAGCTTGTCATTTCTTAATACTAAAACAAATTAAAGACAAGTCCACAAGTAACACACACATACACATTTTTTCTCTTATTTCTAATAAAGTTTGTAGTATATTTGATCACAAGGCAGCCAGTGTGTTCCTCCCTATCTTAACTACATCTCCCTATCTCCCTATTTCAAAGAAATCACATGAGAGTGGCAGACTAATTGCCACATAATGGTCTGTTTAATCTAGTATTTGCACCTTATGAGGGTGTGGCTTGACCCAGTATACTGTTACACCCGTGACAGCTTACTTGCAAAAAAAAAAAAAGGTTTGTGTTCAATAAATCTTTGAAAAAAAAAATATTTTACATCACTTAATCAATTTGTGATTGAGAATAAAATGCCTGGTCACTCCCCAATCCCCACAACAGGTCAGGAACAACTTCACTGCAACCAGTCAAAAGAACACTAAGTGAACAAACACCCTCAGTGATCGTTACACCTAATTAATGTCACTGCAACCCATGAAAAGCCTACATAAGCATGCACTTTCTTTTTTTTTTTTTGGTGATGGGGAAACAAGGTAACCCTGTAAAAAGCAACACCCGTGTCTTTTTCTGGACGTACCAACTCACTTGCCAGGGTGTAAAAGACAAATGAAACAAACAAACAAAAAGGGGTACACCCAAAAACAATACTCCACGGCAAGGGCGGCTAGTGGCTCACTGGGGCTCTGCTGGGAGGCAAATTTACAGTAAATTTTATTAGCAAGACATTTGAAATTTATTCTAAACGGTATCTCTACCACTCTCTAAAATGATATGATTTAAAGTGCATTAACTAAAGGCTTTCTCCAGCCAGTGAACTCAGGTTCCATCTTGTACTCCAAACCTCTAGGCAGCGACAGAGAGCCCCAGCTGTTTCTCTCCTGTGCGTAAAGATGGCTCGTTGGTCAGGCGCAGCGGCTCTCTCCGTGGACCCTCCCACTAGAAGAAGAGTGACACGCCATTCAATTGCTGCCTGGCCCGCTGCATGTAGGAAACAGGAGGGTGCTTTGAACAGAAGAATTTCTTACTATCTGGCCGGAGGGGGAAAATAAAGCGGCTACATCTGCGCTGCGTAAAGCAAAAGTTTTGACGAATCGCGTCGATATGGGGATCCGAAAAAAGACTAACAAGAATCCGCCGGTGCTAAGCCACGAGTTTGTCATCCAGAATCATGCAGATATTGTTTCCTGTGTTGCTATGGTGTTTCTCCTCGGCTTGATGTTTGAGGTGAGTCCACACAGTGAATGGCTTTTATCCGTGGATCATTCGAGGGATGCTCGGCTGGGAAAACGATGGGGGGTTATTGGTAGACGGAATGCCGAATACTCCCAATCGGTTCTCATGAGAACTGACATGGCTGTCTGATCTATTCTTCACACTACTTCCTCTCGTGATCGAAAGTTTTCCCCTCACGATGGCCTCGCTTTTGCTTTTATTTTAGAGCGTTATAAACTCACTCCACTGATCTCAGGTTCTGTTATTTACCAAGACTGAATATACTTATTTTTTTAAGCTGCGTGGGAACTATTTCACTCCATGTAGCCGCTTTCCCATCTAAAAATCGGTAGGCTATTTTAAAAAAAACATCGACTCCAAGGCCCGCGTTTCGATCACAGACACACACACACAAAAAAAAAAAAGCAGAAACTTGAAAGTATCTTTTTGTGATATGTTCTGCGGAAATATGCCCAGCAAGCGGTAAGTTTGCATTGCAACACTTTATCGATCTTAGTGGTTACAATCTTTTGCAACACTCCGGACTTGGTTAGTTTGTATGTGTTACGTGGCAATCACACAGCGGTGCAGGGAGCGCTGTCATCGCCGAAACTCGCTTTGAACCTTCACTGAAAGTTGTCACCGAAGCTGAAGGAGCGCTTCAGCCGTGACCGGACGTGGATGAACGGGGTCCCCCGTCACGCAGCACCGCAGTCTCTTACGGGGGTGCATTCTGCTCTACTTTAACCCAAATGTATGTTCATTTCAAAGCGCGTTTCAACCTAAACGGAAAAAAGCAGCGCCGCTGGTGTCCAGCTGGCTGTGGTTAGAAGTGCTTCCTGTTTGTCTTTTCCAAAGTAAAATTCCAGGGAACTGCGTGCTGTTGTAGCGTGGGTATTGCCTAATAATATTAGCAGACATTGTTTGGATAAGATCTGGGCTGCTTTAGAATCGATTTCCAGCTGACAGTTAGCGCTTCTTCTTTTTTTTTTTTTAGATATGAATTTGTTGTAAGCCTAGCTCTCTTGCTGTGAAGGGCTAATGTGCAACTTCCAGCTGAAATCTTAGTAGTTACCTGTCTTGATGAAGTTCTGTTTGCTTCTCCTGCTCTACGTTTACTTTTAGTAAGGAGTTTGATGCTTTATGGCCACTAATGTTCTTACAATATTACATAATTCACATTTCGTCTCATGCTTTAGCTCATATTTTTGTATTATCAGATCATATAGAAAAAAATTCATATACAAAACAGAAGGAAAAAGTGTGAAGGTACGCACCAGTGTAGTTGATATTGTCCTACACCCTTGGACACAGGTATTGGGCCACCTACACACTACACCTATGGGAGCATCCCATTTTAAATACATAGATATTAATATGGAGTTGGTTCTGCCTTCGCTCATCTGCGAAGGCCTTCTACAAGATTTTGGAGTGTGTGTCTGGGAATTTTTGCCCATTCCTCCAGAAGAGTGTTGTGTTCAACAAGAGGGCCTGGCTTACAGTCTTCATCCTAGTTCCTCCCAAAGGTGTTTGATGGGGTTGAGGTCAGGGCTCTGTGCGGGCCAGTCATGTTCTTTCACACCACACTCATCCAACCATGAAGAACAGCTCCGTAGCATTATTGATTTCAGTGTTAAGAGGTGTGGCCCAATACTTTTGTCGCTTGTTTGTGGTCGGTTGTGTATCTGTTGTGTCACGTAAATTTTGAGCTGTTAAATTATATTCCTAACAAAGATATCTTTGTTTTCGTGGCCTAAAGGGGGAAATGCATAACACAGAAAGCAAAATAACAGGTAAAAAAATTGGATATTGATTGGATAGTTATTTTAAATGTAACACAGGTGTGTTACTATACCTCTGTATTCATTTACATCTTAAAGTGCCACTCCCCTTTCAAGGCACTCATTATAGGCAAATCTAATTCTCCAGCTTTCAGTAAACGTTTTGACTTGTGTTCTGCATAATTGCTGTCTGCCTGAGATTTACATGACTGCCTTATATGGTTACATTGTATCTTATTATTATTTTTTTTTTTTTTAATGTCTACAGGTCACCTCCAAGTTTGCAGTGTTGTTCATAACTGTCCAGTACAATGTCACCATATCAACAAATGGTAAGTTAAATAGTGGCGAGCGGTGAGGTGGTGAGAACAGAGGTTTCAGTGCAGTACTTTCTTCTGCTAGCTGGAAGCCTCTCATTTGGATTCTAGAGTGGCACTCATGCAGCCTTACACAAACCCATTTGAGGGCTTTTTTTTTTTTCTTTCTTTCTTTCTTTCTTTCTTTTTTTCCTCTTCGCAGCTAAATTTAGCCTGCCTGATTTTATAAAGTTCTCTTGTGGCAAGGTTGCACCGGGCGAATTTGGGCTAAGGTATAATATAGGCCTCACAATCCAAGTCCTGCTCCTTTCAAGGTTAATGCTGTACGAGTCTGCAGGACTCACTCATTCATACTGTGGTGTGCAGGCTCCCAGCTCGGTGATTCGGCTCTTATCTGTGGGACCTTACCACTTACTGACTTCTGTAACTTATTTACAGCTTGAGTCTGATAAACCACATAACAGCAGCACCCTAATCTCTGCAGTGAGTGTTCTGAAACAATTTCAATAATGGCTGCTATGTGATTTTTTTTTTTTTTTTTTTTCCTAACAAACAATTGAATTGATTTCTTTATGAGGTTCCATAAACGATGACCAAAGGAGCAGCACTCAGGCCTTCTCAGACTACTTGCTGGGAACTGTGTGCATCTATCGGCTATCTCTGCTCCGCAGACACTGAGCTGAAGGCTGCGTGGAAATAAACGTAACTTTAGAAAGGCGACAGATGCTCTGTGTCTGTAAACGGTGCAAATGCAGCCTCTGACTCCCGCTTTTTCAAAGCGGTGTAATTCTGCACAGCTGATGCTCACTAATCCAAACATCTCACACCAGGAAAGTGCGCCTGACATTTTGGATGCGAATGACTCACAGATGGATGTTGATTTTTCTCTCTGCATGACTTTTGTGTGCCACAGAAGCTCCAGGGGAGACTGCCGTGAACCACTTCCACCACGGGATCAAGGACTTGGCAACTATCTTCTTCTACATGCTGGTGGCCATCATAATGCACGCCATCATCCAGGAGTATGTGCTGGACGTAAGTGAGATAAAGAGACGGCGTTAAGTAGGCACGTTTTAATCTCTGCGAATAGTTCTGCACAGCTCACTGTTGCTCATCTTTGCAGAAATTCAACAGGAAGAAGCACTTCTCCAAAACCAAGCACAGCAAATTCAACGAGTCCGGCCAGCTCAGCGCCTTCTACCTCTTCTCCTTTGGTTGGGGCACGAGCATCCTGCTCTCTGTACGTACAGTTGATATCTGGCTTTGGTTTTGTTCGCTTATGCTTGACCCCATAAAACTTACTTAAAAGCTTCCTCCTTGTTAGGAAAACTTCCTGTCCAATCCAGTCAGCCTGTGGGAGGGTTATCCACATACACTGATGCCGTAAGTTGTGATGTTGGTTGTGGAAATCGGGTAAAAAAACAAAAAAACTTGTCATATTTGTTACGTTCTAAGCTTTTTGTAACTTCTTGCTTTCCTTCAGATTCCAGATGAAATTCTACTACATTTGTCAGCTGGGCTACTGGTTACATGCTCTACCAGAGATGTATTTCCAAAAGACAAAGAAGGTAAGAGAGCGTGCGGATGCGTCACTTTGGGATAGGACGTTTCCTGTTTGACTTCCACGGCCGAACAGCATTGTTTCGAAGTCTCATCATCCTCTCGCTTAAATCACCACGCAGAGCCGCACTGCTGTAAATATTTTGACCATCTTTGGCCTCCCACCCTTTGTGTTTACTGTTTAGGAGGATATTCCGCGCCAGCTTGTGTACATCTGCCTGTACCTGGTCCACATCGCTGGCGCCTACATTCTGAAGTAAGAAGTGCCACTTTAGAAAGCCTTTAATTAAGTTTGTGAGTTGGTGTATCTTGTGTTTGTACACTGCCCTTTAGGAGAAAGTTGTTGGAGACACCAGTAATTCTTTTTTTTTTTTTCCCTGTCATTTGTAATGAAGAATTTTCTAAAGTTGTCTCCTTTTGTGTTACAGCCTGAACCGCCTGGGTCTGGTCCTCCTAGTGTGTCATTACTTTGTCGAGCTTCTGTTCCACATTTCCCGCCTGGTCTACTTCAGCAATGAGAACAGACAACTGGGGTGAGCTCTTGTGTTCGCTATTAAGAAGTTTCAGATGAGAGAGAGAGCAAAGTCTTAGACGTGATAGAAACTCAGTTATCCTCTTGTCTCACAGTTTCACCATATGGGCGGTCTTTTTTGTCCTTGGACGGCTGCTCACCCTGTCCCTGTCTGTCCTCACCGTGGGCTTTGGCCTCTCCACAGCTGACAGTCAAGGCTTCGATTGGGCGGCAGGAAACTTTAACGTCCTTTTTGTCCGGTAAGTGTGTCTGAGAGTAGAAACTGAAATGAATTTCTTCTGCTTGTAAAATCTGTAATTCATGAAGATATGCCCGAAATTTCTGGATATTTTGTGTAACGCTCGATGTGGTGCTTTTCTGTCTCTCTACTAGGGTAACTGTCCTGAGTGCCATCTGCCTCACACAGGCCTTTATGATGTGGAAATTTATCAACTTTCAGCTGCGCCAGTGGAGAGAGCACGCCCAGACTCAGACCTTGAAAAAGAAACAAGCTCCTTCCAAGAGTAAATCAAAGAAAGACAAAGGTGAGGGCACGAGCATGAACTAGTTCCCTGTTTGTAGTAACGTGGATTCAGCTTCCTCCTTATCAAAAGGCATGACCACAGCAGGGAGCCCCGCATGTTTGATTCAGCAGAGTTTTACTCCGGCGCAACCCCAAAGGGGATTTGTGTCTCCGGCTGCACTCGAACCAGTGACCTTGCCAAGCAAATGTGTTAAGCACTACACTATGGAGACATATTCTAGAGTGCATCATGTTAAATGTCACATTTTAGTTCTTGAAATGAAATAATAATTATAACAGACTTTAAAATTCTGATTTCCTTTTTTTTTCCAGCCAATGGAGTAAATGGAGTGAACTCTCACCAAGCTGATTCACCAAGAGCCAGAAAAGAGAAGTCCTCCTAAAAACATTCCTCTCAGCTCTATCACCCCCACACCCCCCAAAAGATCTTTTTTTTTTTTTTTTTTTCTCCCCCCTCCCCCCCGCATCTTTGTGGCCAACGGATTCTCCAGCTCCGTGACCCATGACCTGCATCTTCAGCTCCCACACACGACTGACCTCCCAGCTGGACTTCAAGGACCAGAGTGCAGCTTCGCTCGTCATCCAGCACACCTTCATTTCTGTGCCCTGCTGTGCTATTGTAAATGAAAGGAACACCAATTTAGAAAAAATAAACTATGGAAAGAAAAAAAAAAAAGACCTTTATTTAAGAAGTGCCTATTGATACAGAGTGTTTTGTACAGTGTAATTTTAAAAGTTCAGGAATGATCACTGCAGTGTTGTAATGTTTCTCCCAGTTTATCTTTTCATGCTTTTTCTAAATACTATGTAGCCCAACATGTCCATTACCCCCCCCCCCCCCCCCCCCCCCCCTTCTATTTATAACTGCTAGCTCAGCTCCTTTTGTAAGCCACTGACTTCTGCCCCTCTGCGGGGGGATTTTTGCAGACACTTTATGGAGTTATGTGAATTTCCCTGTGTCTCTTGTTTTTTCACTGAGTGAGGGCTGCAAAAAGAGGACAAAAAAAACCAAACAAATCTTATCTTTGTCTTTCAGATTAAGACTGGGGTCACACATCGACTCATACTCAATGTTTTCTCCATTTCGTTCATCGACAGACACCTGCAGATGGAAAGGGAGGTAGAATATGGAGAACATTTTTAATATATCCTTATGAATAGTATAAGGGTGAGTGTATAAAAGCATTCAAGGAAAACAGGAGACATCTTTTTGTAATACTGTAAGTAGATTCACGGTTCAGTGTTGTACGAAACTGCCAGCCAAGTAACCTGATGTAGCATTAATTCTCAGAGTTCAGAACAGCTTTGTAATCAGAACGTGAATCTGTTGCGTTTGTATCTATAATGCTGTTCAGAATTAACATGCCTTGAGTTTTAGCTTTGAATGATGGGACTTTCTGAGAGATGGAAAGGACGAAATCAGGCGAACCGTTGGTTTAGTGAGTTTGAATCACTGCTGTGTATGATCCTGCCTCATTTGCTGTTTAAGTGGAGTTATTTCTCTGTATTTGTATGGCCTGCCTGAAGAATGTTCACACGAATGACTTGTTGTAAAAGCATGGACCGAGACTGAAACATAACTGTTTTGTTTAGCAGTCCCCCACCCCCCTCCCCTGCCCTACTATTGACTGTGCCATATGAGCCTGGTTGATATGCCTTTTATTTACATGCCATAAGCTGCAACGCTATGGAGAGCAGTCAAATACATTTTAAGAATCAGTTTTCTAGTTAACACCGGCCTGTTCCAAAAAAAAAAAAATAAGCCCATTGGGGTATGCATTGGTTGCCTTTAAGCCGCATGTGGATTTCTCAACTTGTCCTGAGGGGTTATCTTGAAAAGGAATAAAATGTATTGAAAACAAATTCTGAGTTATGACTTGGCTACATTACTAGCAGTGTGCACATTTTGCTTGAAGAAAGAGGCTCAAAGTTACAGACCAGAGAGGAAGTCTGGTATTTGACATTTGATTGCAATCACTTATGAATTTAGAAGCAACACCTGCAGTGAAAAAAAAATCACGAATAGTTAATTTCACCATTATTTAATGCAGCAAAAGCAATTAGTGTCATCAAGAATTACACCTCAACACCATATGAACCTTTTAATTTTGTTCTTTTAAAACAGACACAATTCACCAGAACTGTCATATTTTTTCTTTGTATAGGTTTAAAAGGGAACTTTAAATTATTTTCTGTCATATGTTTAGATATACAGTTGTGATCAGAGGTTTTCATCCACTCATCATGGGCATGAATGTCAGGTTTCCTGTCATGGACCCGGCTTTTAAGTGCATCCACAGATTTTCAGTAGGGTTGAGGTTGACCTTACCAGTTGTAGTCAATCATGGTTACCAACAAGAAGTTAATAGGCCTTGGCCTTGTCAAGTTAAAAGACGTTGTAGAACCTTCAGGACCACTTATTAAAAGACTTAAGTGTGTATATTTGACCCTGTATGTGTAATTTGATGATTCCCAAACACATCATAACTGCTTTTGGAATGGATAAAGCAGGCTGACGTTAAGCCTCTGGAATGGTCTTCCCAAAGCCCCGACCCCAACCCTACTGAAAATTTGTGGACTAAAGTAAGCTAGTGCCCATTTTCTTTGCATGTGAGAGTCATATTGAATCTAACCGTTTCAAAATCAGCCTCAGAAAATCTAAGTACGTAGGTAACACGTAGTTTTAAGGACCTTTGTAAGTGTAACTGTGACCGATGCAGAGGGGTCCCAGCCACAGTCTTGCATATGTTTTGGTTACATCCAAACCTACATAGATTTTGGAATTCCATTTTTGAGACTTTTTCTAAAATATGTGTGCAAACAGCATATCCATCTCTACTGATTTCACTGGTTGGTTTGGTCCCATTAGACAGCACTCTTTCTATTGGCCAGAAGGCTCATTCTTTCTAGATGGACAGATTCTCTGCCCCCCAACATTTAGCCACTGGATTAGAGGTCATGTGTCATATTCATCTAGAAAAGATCAGATACACCATTGGATAAGTCTGTATTATCTGGCAACCATTCATACCATTTGTTGAAAGCATGCCAGCTGTTGTTATTAAAACACAAGTTATTAGTGTACTGAATGTATGTGACAAAATGAGCATTAATTTTTTATATATATGACTGAGTAAATATGTTAATGATGTCTTACTATGTTCATATCCTTGATCTGGTATTCTAGGAACAGGGTGGGAGAGGTTTGATATATATATATATATATATATATATATATATATATATATATATATATATATATTCACAAATTCACCAAAATTTCCCCAGGATCTAAAAAAAAACAAAAAAACACTGGGGGCCTTTTAAAGATTTAAGGGAGGCACTGTAAAACATTTTACACTTGTAAGAAAAGCACTTATAAGAAAAGTTCGCTTTACACTACTAATTTATAACCTTTTATTACTGCGAGAAAAAGCTCAACACATGGTTTTATATAAGGGTTTCTTCATTGGGTTTCTATTCTAAGCGTTCCCATCATTTTTCAGCTATCCGCCACTAGGCGATGATGTTGCACAACTTTGAATTGTAAAGAAAACGCCTGCTTGCTCCACAGATAGTTGGACCAGACAGTAAATCAAGGTAGCCGAATAAGCAGGAAACGCCTTCTCATATTTCTCAGGGTTTTAATGTTCGATTCGTGTTTTAAAAGATCCATTTGGTTAAATAGCCCCCAAAGTGGCACAGTATGATGAACAACCTTGGCCCTGCTGCTCATTTTCTCATCTATTTATTTTAACTGATGAACGTAATACCAATTTTTAAACTAAGATTAACGAGGCTAGACTGAAATTTCTCTTCTCGTGCTGGGGTTGAAGTGAAACCCAACTACACTGCTTTAACCGGCCGTTTTACTCAAGGCACAGCGCTCACACACATCATTTATAGGGTCACATAAATTTTTATGACCTTACATTTACACACACCTCGATGAGCCATATCCCCCCAGCTCCAGAGGTATTTGTAAAATAGATTTAAAACGTACTCGTTCCCTTTGAGAAACCGGAGTTGCATAAAGTGTAACATTTTTTAAACGTTATTGACACTGACGTGGCACAGTGGTGCGTCTAAGTAACTGCTTGTCAGATAAAATGTTGCCAAACTGATGCCGATCAATCAAACTGCAAGTGGCAGGGTCATCGTGACAGGTAAATCGCCGTAGGACTTGCTTACGAGTCCCCCGGTCGTAACTGAGCTGATATTGCTGGAGCCCCGTGATGTGGTTTAGTGTGTGAGTGTGTGTATGTATGTATCTATCTATATATGTGTGCGTGGAGGGGGGGGGCGGAGGATAGGATCGCTACCAGCCAGATAAACACTCAGCATTGGTTTGCAGAGCAGGAGTAACATGGCGGCACAGTTAGCCAGCAGAAATGTTGTTTCACTATCGCGAAGGTCAGAGCTGCTTCGGATAAGCGGGATTTAACAACGAGGACGCGGCCAAAAGTGTTGAATCGTAAGTAGCCGCACGCGTTTGTGCTCCTTGTTGAGACGCAGCTCGGTGTTTTCGTTGTGAAATCCGCGGAGCAGTGCTAGAGGTCTTCAAATCTCGGTTGTGTGTCTGTCTGGCAGAGGCTCTCGCTTCGGCGTTAGCTTAAATTAGCAAGCGCTAGCTGCTTGGCTAGCCTGTATCGGTGGTGTTTTCTGCAGGAAACTTAATTAGACGACACGGGCAAGCGAGCTTTGCAATAGGGAGTTAGTGCAGCCGTACGCGCACCGCTATTATTCAGCGGTGGTCGCACGTGAAATGGGCGAAAAGTGAAAATGCCAAGTGCACCATACTTTCATGTGTCATTGTTTTTTTTTGTTTTTTTTGTGCTGAGTGAGCGAGAGACGGTGCCTACAACACTGGACGAAGTTCGCCAGGGTAGCAGTTAGCATGCTAACCGTGTAGCTGCAAGCTGGAGTCTTTTTTTTTTTTTGAAAGTCATTGTCAGAAAATGTGTGAGTCGGGACAGTTCCCATCACCATGTGTTTGAGCGGGCTGTTGTTGTACTGACCAAGCCTCTTTACTACATGCCACATTTGGTAAGTTGGATTCTTTTTAGCTGAACTAATGTTTCTCCCGTGTTTGACGTTACTTTTGTCGACATGCTCAACTGATGGGCTAGTTAGCAGCCAGGATGCACATGGGAAACTTTGTAACTTAGATTAGCAGTGTCAAAATCAAGTGTCAAGAAAGTTGCCCGTGGACAGTCACGTGACAAAAACAGATTGTGGCACTGCACTCAAGGTTGTAAGAGGATAAGTGTGCAGATTGCTTGCAGTGTGTTGTGGCTTTGCTTTAAAAGATGAGTATAATAACGTTCAATAAATGAACACTTGCCATGCACGCGCATACGCACCAGCATGGTAATGGAGGAAGGAGTTTAAACTGGAATATAGAAGATGCTCTCTGAAAATTTTAGGCGCTAATGCAGTGTGTGTGTGTGTGTTGAATGTCTGCATGTGTGTTGCATTGTTGTGCCTATGTTGGGAGTGCAGCACTCTCCTTTTAAGGCCCCTCTTGCTTGACTGATTCAGGACTATACAGACAGACAGCTTGTGCCATTTCAGTGTCTTGTCAACGGTCCTCTCAGTAATGCTGCAGGAGCGCATTGCGTGGAACCAGTTGAGCAGTTTCTGTTGCATCTCTCTGCCCACCTGATGGTGCACGGGGCTTGTCACATCACTGATATGAGATTGAACATGACATGTTTTCCAGCTGCGGTTTGACTGTGACTTAGCTGCTTTCATGGAAATAGGATGAGATGGGTTTCAGCCAGATCTCACAAAAGTCATATGCAAATTCTCAAGAAGAACGTAAGGAACACAAATTCAAATGTGTTTTGTTTGTGTTGCTGTGCATGTATGGAAGTGTGTATGTGCATCTTGTTTTCATACATGCTGAAGTATGACTAGAGGAATATGCAAAAAAAAAAAAAGTGTATTTTCTTAAAGGTATTGTGGTACAATGTGTGCATGTGTTGTCTGTAAACCACTTTGAAAGTACCCCTCTTTGCAAGCCTGAACAGCATTTTAATCTCCAAGGCATAGAAGTTGTTGACTTTGTAGTTTGCACTGAAACAAAATTCTGCAAGTATTTCTGTCTGCGGTGGATCGAGGGAGATTAAACTGTTCGTCCTTGCGAGAAGTAAAGACGTCCTTCTGAACTGACCCGATTTAAAATTTTCAGGGTGTATTAGATAAGACTCATATGACGTATGTGACAGCCCACTACTGGTTAAAAGAATGCAGTCCTATTCAAACACAAACCTGCTTTCCAGCGCTGTTGTTAGTTGCCTTTGTGTGTTGTTTTTTTTGTGTGTGTTTGTGTTTAGTTTTGAAGACAAGTCATACTAGACTGTTGGGAAGAAAAGAAAATGTTTTTGTATAGCTTTCACTGAACGGAGCAAAAGAATGACTGCTGGGATTCACAAAAGCATGTAAGCAAGTATGTGGATGTTTATACAAGGATAACTGGCTGGAAGTTTTCTCACACTGACTTGGCACTATTTGTGTGATGGGCGTTTCCTAAAAGCAGAACTCTGCCTGAGCGCATTGTAAACTGCAGCTCCAGCAACAGGTGTGTGGCACAGAAGTGCCCGTCTTTATCACATGATTCGGAAACAATCTTTTCTCCTGCATACTGGCTTTCTTTTCGTTGCCTCACTCAGTCGTAAACCTTTTGTATATTGCTTTTAAGGTCTTTGTGGCTTCCTGCCACCTGTTCACTATGCCTTCAGAATTTCCTAAATCAAGCCAAAATGTTGCTGTAAACTTGGAGATAAACTGCTCCTCATTTATGCACTGACTTTTGTCCTATGGTGGGTTGCTTTGTTGCGTCACACAAAGCGATACTGTATTCATTTGACCCTTGTTCTGCTGCATTTGCTGCCAGTTCTTTTTTTTTTTTTTTTTTTTTTCTCCTTTTTTTCCCCGTTTTTTTCAATAGGTCTTTTTTGTATTGCTGGCATGTAGCAATTTTACAATTGAATGCAACTTTTCTTTCTAGTGATTTGTGCAGACTTTAATTCAAGATAATTGCAGGTTTTAGGGTATATGCCAGACAAAGCAGGGTATATGAAGACACCTTTGACAGTGGCAAAGGAGACAAGCAGGTTTTTAGATCAACCTGTGAAGAACATCATGCAGTCTAAACAGTATTGTTAGACTGACCTGGGAGAAAGTATAACGACATCTGGGGTCATGTTGCTCCACGATTATAAATGATATCAAGACAGTAAAATAATTGTGTTTTTGTAATATGTTTGAGTCCTGTGGTGGGGTTTTTCCTGCCATAATTCTTATTTCTGTGGTCATCTGCATTCTCAGCTTTCCTTTTTTTTTTTTTTTCCTTTTACTTTATCTGTCTTTGTGAATGACTTTATAATCCCTGTAGTCATTGTCCAATGGTATTTGAAAGGATAGGTAACAGTCTGATTCTGGCCAAAATTACTGGATCACAATTTTAGGGCAGGTGATTGTAATTCAATACAATCAATGACCCTAAACAATCACATAAATTCTTAACTAAACTTTGAGAGGTATGTGGTAAAGGGAGATGTGTCTTGAGTAAAAAAAAAGAAAAAAAAAGATGATGCTTAGATAATGTTGCTATGGGTAGTTTCACAGCTGACATCTGGCACTCCCATATGTGTTCAGAACCAATGTGTTAACAAGAGTGGGGGAAAGAGAGCATCGGTATCAACAGGTTCTCAACAAAAAATATAATTTTAGTTCGTTTTTTTTAGTCTTCTGAGAGGGCAAATTGATTATCAATTGGGTTGTTGGGCGGCTAGCAAAAGAATTTGAATTTGACAGCAGATTTATCAGTCACAAAACCCCGACATTTGCAGTATCGTAGTAATGTACAACTCAGAGTTCACTCCAGGGAAAGCCTTGCTGGAGATGTCAGGCTGTCATGTGGTACCTCTGAGACACATGAGCAATCTGATGAACAGTGATATTGCTAGGTTAATTTTAACACACAACTGTTTAAATGATGACATCAGGAGGCTTTTTAAGCATGTAACATTTTAGCAGTGAACAACACTACTCCTCTTGTTACTACACACATCTCTTTGCTAACATCAGCGAGTTGACTCATTTGAACCAGACTGGAAGATGACAGTTATGTATCTGCTGCTCAGCACGATCTGCATTTAATTCAATTAGGGTTTCTTTGCTTTTAGCAAAGTTTACTGTGACCACAGGGGAAGTATTAATTTAAAAAGAAAAAGTGTCATCTGTTGTAGTTTAGATGTAGGAGATTTACCTGTGCTGTGCTATCTGTCCATCACATGCTGTGTAAGGTCCACAGTGAGATGACATGTTACACGCCCCTCTCCTTGGTATCTGTACGCCTTGCCTCGCTGGGCATCTCCCCCTGCTGTCTCTGCGTTTGTGTTGTCATGGAAACAGCAGTGTGACAGGTCCTGGGTGGGCGTGAGGGATGAGCTGTGGGGTAATGGCCAGGTTTTTACAGCAGAGGGATAGAAGAGGGTGAAACAGTAGTGAAGAGGCATCTGAAGCAAGGCAGAGATGGCTGATGAAAAGCTGAGAGGGTTTGACATGGAAGAGGTGAAGTGGGGAGTATTTATTCTCTCTGTGCATCAAGGCTGGTTTTCATTCTGTTATTAAATGACCTCAGATCAGCCATCCTATCTATCGGTGCTGACAGTGGGTTTAGTTGTAGTGTCACCCTGTGCAGGATTGTTTGTGGTTTCTGTTTTTGGTTAAACTGCTTGTGGGCTTTCCAGAAAGGCTCTGAAGAGGTTTGTTATTATCAGATTTATCCAACAATGAGTAGAAGTGCTGCCAGATAAGCTGATATGCAGGGTTTGAACTGATCTGTGAGAGCTCTGTTAAATGTTTTTATGGATACGTCCATGTACTGTCACGCGTCGGTACAGTTTGCCTAGAAGGCGAGTGAAAACAGAGCTGACAAAGTATAGAGGTATTTAAAGCTCACTTTGCCAACAAGTTCTCTTTGTTTGTGCTAATTCATGTCAGAATTGCAGTTTAACAGCAAAGTATGGTTGAGTGAGTTTAGAGTGTTGACCCTGTCTGTTTGTGTGTCCCTTCCTTCCTTCAGTTTTGTTTATATAGAGCCCATTCACAACAGCAGTTGTCACCGTGCTTCATGTTGTGAGGTAAACTCCACAGTGTTGGAGAGGAAATCCAACTCATCATCTTGTTAGCAAGTATTTGGCGACAGTGGGAAGGAAGAACTCCTTGGGAACTCCTTCCCACTGTCTGGGGGGGGGGTCCCACTGGTACCAGATTGGTACTTTATCATTCAGTAATCGCAGCAAAGGTAGCTGTACTCGTATCAGGGCTCTCATGTACCTAGTTTTTTCACAATACTGACTAACTCGTACCTTTAGCGTGCTCAGTGTTTGGCAGTCAAGGACACGAATCTGTGCTGAATGCATGTGAATGAGTATGCCTGTGTAATGTAATATTTAAGAATATTTAATCTTTGGTAAGCGAATGTTGTAAATTGTGCCTTTGATCGTAGTCGGGGCAGGCTGATCCTCTGTAGCAGTTAGGTTGTGAAACATGTGCGTGGTTAAACTTGTATTACTGGCTTAGGAGGGGCCTTTGGTGTAAGTGGGATCCATCCATATGCAGTAAAGGCAGTTAGTCTGTGTTGACTTAGTTGGAGAGTGATGAATTTTTCCTTTTTTTTTTTTTTTTTTTTAAATGATTTTTAGCAAAAATATTTAAAGAAATGAAATCCCATTTAACAGATCTGTTTGAAAAATACTACAGCGCCGATGATTTTCCCTCTTCTGGGGGTGCTTCTGTGCAGGAGAAACCCTGAGAGAGATATGAGGATTATTTGACATTAATGTTTTAAAAACATGATCACACAAAGGTTGACTCATACCCCAGTCCCATGGAGACTCCACCAGGGCTCTGGGGATAGTGAGGCTCACAGGCAATCCAATGATTTCAACATTCTGCGCTCCTCCACTTATGTAGGTCAGCCACAGCAAAGTGCATATTGATCTCTTAAGCTAAATGATATTGTGATGTCTACTGCTCATTGAGAAGAAGGTGCCCTCAGCTTGTTTGGCTTTAACAGAGGAGACAGCAGAGGTCACATGGCTATGTGGCTGTGCTTCTGCAGCTGTTTTCCCTTTTGTTGTGAACCTGGTATGGCTTAGCTGTACAATATGGCAGCTGCGACTACATGTAAGGTGCTCATTTTCATTTCAGAGGAACTCCTTCCACTGTTCACTAGTGTAATGGAAAGATTAGAATGGCAAGATTTTAGTAATAAATAGACATTTATGGAGAACTGTATGGCAAAGGAAGTTTGGCGTTTTTTAAATTGATGTGTGACAGGATGGAGTTGTTGATAAGGGTTTGTGAGTATGCTGTCTTAATTTGTGTGAGTGGGTGAATTGCCTTTTTCCTCTGCCACAATGTGTTTGTGGCTCTGGGTGCTAGCATGTGGTTGGCACCTTTCCCACTGCCCAGGATGGAATCCTTGGCACTGAAGGAGGGAGAGAAAACTTGGATTGAGCAAGCTGCCTGCTGGAGTTGGGTGGGTGGTCCAAAAATATGCAGTGTGAATTGGTCTTGAGAAAGCCGTGCATTCACACTTATTCTAGGACAGAGGTAAACGGCGCACTTTCACCGCCGTCGCAGGCCGTGCTACGGTAGTTCGGAATGACGTGCAGAAGAGCAGCATTTCTCACCCGCTTGTCGTAAAGCCAGAGGAATGCAGGGATTCGGTTTCAGGCTTTTCATTTCTGTACACGTTGTGAGGGTCAAACTCTGACCAGTGCAATTTTTCCCAACCCTCCCATCTCTCTCATCTCTCTGTTGGCCTCTTTCTGCTGACTCAGCAGCTTTTCGTCAGTGACCTATAATGTGGTTTTGCGTGCTTTGTCTTTACTGCTTTGGGGCAGGGAATCTCCTTAGCTGACCTGTGTTTTCAGTCTGTACTGTAGAGTTTAGGCATATAGCTGGCCAGTACTGTGACTAAATTAGCTTAAACACATCTGCTGATGTACAGGTTCACGAGCCTCATATCATGCCTCATTAACTCACCATAAATGGTGAGTTAAACCAGTATAACTAGATGAATATACCAGCACTTTTATATAAATTAGCAATTAATTAATAACAGTGTCCTGAGTTAGTCATCAAATTCAATATTAATTTTTTTTTTTTAAAGTCTAGTTTGACATGAAACTTAACAGTAATGCAAAAAGTATCTGCTTCGATTGCAACTGTAAAGTAAAAACTGAAAGATTGTAAAGGTTGTAATGGGACCAAACACCAGATGGGTTTGAGCAGTCACATTACTCACATTATTCAGCTATCAAATATAAATCTACAAACACGCTAAACACAGGAGGAGGCAGAAATAGAGGGGAAACAAAGCACACACATCAAGAGTTTTCCTTCTGAGATGTTTCACTTATAAGATGACTTTTTTTTTTTTATTTTTTAAGCAAACCCTTTTTTTTTCTTTTCTAGATGTTAAGTTTTAAGAGGCTCACATCATGCAAATGCTGATGATCACTGTTTTCTTTATTTTGCCAGGCTGACAGCCTGAGAGCAGTAAACTTACTCGTGCTTTGTTGAAAGTACTGAAAGGACGCATGCATACCTCACCTCCATGCAAAAGCTTAGCTCTTACATTTGTTTTTAATTTTGGAGAACAGTGGAGTTTTGCCGCCTGGAATACAGACGAGCAATTTCAGGCTAAACAGACACATCTCGCTAGTGGGATAAATACCTTGTTTGGGTTCATTTTTTTTTTTTTTTTTGACATCTGTTCATGGTAATTAGATAAAATTATGCAGGGCTTCTCCTGTAAAATGTGGGGCAGAGGGCACATAAGGCAGAGTCCATGCAGTTCATATGTAAAGAACAACCAAAAAAAACAACTGAGATGCTGCGGATGCCCCCACAAATCTCTTGAGATTTAAAGGCCAGCTCTTACAGTGGATAACAATGTTGCTAACAGTCAGTAAGCTGGAAGTTACTTTTGTTTTTGCATATTTTTAGAAAATATATTTGAGTGTTTTTCTTTTTTCTTTTTTTTATATTGTTACTACCATTTAAGAAAAAAAAACACAATTGTAATTTATATGTCCAAGCATTTAAATGTTTAACAACTTAATAAAACCTTTCTTTCCTGTCAGTTGTCAGATATTTGTCCCTCATGTAGTATGCGAGTGCACATGTGTTTGTGTGCATGTTAACGTGCTTCCATTCATGCCTTAACTCTAGAGACTTGTGGTTTTGGCACCTGAAGATGTGGGCCTTCAAAACAAAACTCCCTCCCATCTCATCTGGCAGTGGATTTCAAAACAAAGGCACTCACTGGAGAGGAGATTACACAGGAGAGGCCGAGCGCTGATGCTTCTGCTGTGGAAGCCAACTGACAGTATCTTAATTTAACAACTCTTTAGTGGGGAGGACTTTCTTTGGCATTAAAAGCAATGCTGACAGGAAATAATTTCATGTCTTCATAAACTGAATATTTAGATAATATATCACTAGTGTTTGAGAAGCTGCCTGACATTTATTTCGACTCCTTTTTCTGATTCCTTTTTCTTTTTTTTTCTTTTCTTTTTTAATCAAAAATAATTTGCTTAAAAAAAAAACAAGCAAACAAAAAGTAACCAACAGAGACAAAAAAAAAAAAAAGGCAAATTTCCTCCAGTTCCAGTCATGACAGTCCACATCCTGTTCTTCCCCACAGATAAAAAGACTACTTTAGCAAAAAAAAATGCTTGAAAATTTCAATTAAACAAGAAATGCATGACCCACAACAAACAACTACTCTGGCTGTTTCTCTGCTTGATCCAGAGTCCACAATCATTTTCACAACTTCTGTCTGTTTATGTGTTATTCTTTCAGGTATAAGCTGGGTATCATTTGATCTGGTGCATAATAGCTGGTCTAAGAGGTTTCATTTCCTTTTTAGCTTTTTGGCACTTTGTCACTCCGCCATTGTAGAAAGAATACAACATTTTGGGAAGAGGACAAACACAGTCAAACAGTCTGTAGATGTGGTCGAGATGACCTGCTAAAGCTCAAACCGAACATCAGAATGGTGAAGAAAGGTGATTTAAGTGACTTTGAACATGACGTGGTTGTTGGTGCCAGATGGGGCTGTTCTGAGTATTTCAGAAACTGTTGATCTACAGGGATCCCACCCACCCCACCACACACACACACACACACACACACACACACACACACACCCAGTTCTCTGGGTATAAATGCCTTGTTGAGGTCAGTGGTGAATGGTTAGACTGCTTAAAGTGGATAGGAAAGCAACAGTAACTCAAATAACCACTGTTACATAGAGCTAAGGTATGCAGAAGAACATCTGTGAACGCACAACACGGCAAACAGGTGCAGCAGTAGAAGAAAGCACCAAGTGGCACTCCTGCCAGCTAAGAACAGGAAGCTGAGGCTACTTGTAGTTTTACAAAACTTCTCAGCTGTGTTTGTTTATAATCTTTTCAATTTATGCCTCAATTCTTCAGAAAACCCGTTAACATCAGAGGTTGGATAATATAGATCTTTAGTCTTTTCAAGCATTTCAGAGGCCCAGAATTTAAATGTAGCATCTGCTCTATCTGGGCTGGGGAAAAAAGGTTATCCCATTTTGGGCTGAATGGTAAAACAAAGAGTGTGGTTCTACCAAATATTTTATCAGAAACCATACCAAGTTTTTATTAAATGCACATGGATTAACTGTCTTTTTAATCTGTTTTGGTTTTTCCCCCTAGTATGTTGGCATATATATACATGAGAGATGATAATTTTAGAGCCCAACATCCCATTTCCACCCAATGAGGGAAATTTTTTTTGGGTGAAAAATAAAACATGATGGACTCATGTTTTGTGCAGCCCATTGATACAACAGTAAATTTGGACAATAAATTTAACCCCCAGCAATCAATAGACAAGCGTAAGGGAAATGAACAAGGCTGGCTTTTCTATTTGTCCAGGTAAATCCCCCCCAAATCTGTTAGCAATGCTTTTTTTTTTTTTTTTTTTTTTTTTTGTGTAAATTTTAAAACCAGGAAGTGAAACTGTTGAGATCAAGAATCTCTTGTATGGGTTTTCCCCACCATCCTGATACTAGATTAGTGCATGATACTTCAACAAGTATGAGAATAATCCTGCTTCAGTTTAAACCAGTGCTAACTACTCATCTGCACAATTACTCGCACAGGTAGAGAAATTCATATATTGAGCTAGTTTCTTCCAGTACAAGTCCATAATTGGCACGTAAAGGTTCCAACTTTGGCACATTGTGTGCCACTAAGTACAAATTAATAAAGTACCAATCGGAACTTGGGTTCCTTTTTTCATTTTCACTAGGAAGTGCTATTACTGACTTAAGTAAATTCACTTTGGATCTTACTTTTTCATTATAATTACATCATCAGCTTATAGCAATAGCTTGTGCTTTGTTGGTTCTTCATCATGTAATTGATGAGCAGGAATCTCAGCCAGCTAGATGCTAACTCTAAAAAAGTCTAAAAAAAATGAAAAGTCCAGTATTACACAGCAGGGTTTCATTAGTAGTGAGTTAAGATGGAAATGATGCTTACTAAACTTTTTGTCTTAATCAGCTATTTCACAGTAGCCTGAGGAGGGGGGGGGGATTACTTCCTGTTAGTGATTTCCAGAGCAAGTCAGTGCTTGCTTTGTGAAATGTAGCTTAAATAGGTTTGGGTCTACTTGACCTGGCATATACAAGTGTTCCAGCAGGATACTGTGTAAATGGAGGGAATGGCAAGAGAGGAAGAGAACGGTGCTTCTCGTAGGTCTTTGGGCTGTCTTGTCCAATTACATGTTCCACTGTCAGAGCAGCAGTTCTCTTAAGCAGGTAATGCTGAGATTTAAAGTCCTCCCCCTAAACATGCTGCACAGATGATTACCGTGCTCACGCTTTGGTTCAGTGAAGCAGAAGGCAGCAGTTGGACCCTTTTTTCCTATCCTTGCTATTGTCACATAACTAAAAGCTTAAAGTCTTTTGCAGATTCATCAAGCTTTGTGTATGTTTGCAGTGGCTGTTGGCCTGTCACATTGTCTCAGTCTTTGGCTGATAAAGTGACATAGTTGTGTCAGCTGATCTCGTCTCCCTCCTCCCTGCTGCGCTAACGTGGTGCCTTATCCTGATTCTGCTTCAACTGTACAGCCTCAGGCCCCATGGGAACTAATTTTTTACAAACTGTGACAAGCAATAAAAGATGGCAGACCCTCCCCACACACACACACGCACGCACGCACAGATATGCAGTTGACATACAGACAAGTCACAAGACAAGTTCCAGATGATCTAAAAAATTTGATACAATTAGCCACAGATTGCGCTTTCTGCTCACACCCCTTCTCAACGTTGCATTTCCATGGACATGTTTCAGCCATACACACACACACACACACACAGTGGGGGAAATATTTGATCCCTTGCTGAATTTGTAAGTTTGTTCACGTCAGTCTTTAATTGCTGTTGTAGTTTCCTTTTAATGGCAAGAGACAGACTGTCAACCAAAACTCCAGGAAAAAAGACACATTACATAAAAGGTATCAATTGATTTAAATGTTATTGAGTGAAATAAGTATTTGACCCCCAAGCAAAACATGACTTAGTACTTGGCAAGGACAGTGGTAAAACGTTTTTTGTAGTTTTTCACCAGCTTTGCAAACATTTCGGGATCTCGGGAGGGATTTAGGCCCACTCCTCTTTATAGAAACTCTAAATCCTTTTAGCTTTCTTGGCTGCTGCTTGGCAACTCGAAGCTTCAGCTCAGATTTTCTATAGGACTGAGGTCTGGAGACTGGCCAGGCCACTCCATGACCTTAATGTGCTTTTTTAGCCACTCCTTTGTTACCTTGTTTTGGGTCATTATCACACTGGAAGACCCATTCATGACCCATCTTCAGTATTCTGGCTCCCGTGTTTCAGCCTCCAAGCTTGACTTCAGTGGGAGTGGGGGGTGCAGGGCTTTCAAATTATGCCGGCGGCAGGCGCATTTTCCACCTACTCCACCACTCTCCGCCGTCTACTTTTTAATTTTCCTAAAAAAAAAATTTTTTTCCGCCATCTCTAATTCCAGGGCCATGTGGATGCACGTGGCAATATTTACGTACTTTCAATCTGAGCAATTTGATTAGTTCACGACTGCCATGTGACTATTCATATCGTCTGCTGCCGTCATGGCTTCGAGCTCGGTCATAAGGCGCCTGCTACTTTGGCATGCCCCCCTGCTACTCCAAAACAATTTGAAAGCCCTGGGGGTGGTCTTTGGGTCATACTTAAGTATTTCTCTTCCTTCAAAACATGGATGGTCGAGTTGATGCCAAAGAGCTCGACTCTACTTGTAATGGAAAAACAACCAAAAACAATTGAGTACCACCTCAGCAAGGCAGCCCAAAAGTCCAGTGACATCACATGTACGCAACACAAACAATTGCTCCTTCTAGCTCCCTTTGGATTCTGTCGTCAACCACCAATCACAAAAATGGTGGGTTTGATTCTTGTGAAGCAATTGCTCTCATGACTCATCTAGTGATGTTACTTCCTGGCCAATCAGTGGCATGCATTCTGTTGACATCACATTTTCAGCTCGCTTGGAACCCCAGCTGAGTAGGTAATAAAAAAAAAAAAGTACCAGGTACTACCACCTAATGAGAAAACCCTAAAAGCTCATGTCGAGCTGAGTAGGTACTAGTGGAAAAGAGGCACTAGATGTTCACTGGCAAACTTAAGGTGCTCTTGTATATGTGCCGCCTTGAGTAGGGGGTACCTTGTGGACGCTGCAAGATATCCATTACAGTGTAGTTGGTTATCAGTGGTGTGGTCCCAACTGCCTTCAGATCATCAACAAGCTTCTCTTGTGTAGTTTTGGGCTGTTTTTTTCTGGCTTTTAGGTGACATTCGGTCTCTCTCCATTAATATGAAATTAAATTACCATTAAAAATTAGAGACTGTTCATTTCTTTGGAAGTGAGCAGGCTTATTAAATTCAGCAGGGGATCAATAATTATTTCCCCCACTGTACACCCATGTACTTCCTCTTGTCACTACGACTCACCGTTTACATCCCATCACAACATTATCAGTCTCATTATGGGCCTTACACATTTGTGCTTACTGCCACTGAGGTCACAGCTAAAGGCACTAGCTGATGTAAGGGCACCTAATACAGGGCTGTATCTACACCAGCCTATTGAATTATTAATGAGCATCTCTGTATATGCTGATCTCACTGATCACTGGATAAAAATCACTGGATTTTTAGTCAAATAGTTTAGATGGCAGCCCCTTTCTTCCTACCCCCTTTTTTTGCTTACTATTTGTACTGTTTGTAACAGTAAATGCAATACAGTACAAGTTGTTCTGAGTGATTACCTTCGTCTTACAATGAAACATTTATATCCTGATAAGGATGGTATTCCATGGTAACAGTGTCCCATATCACAGGACATGAGGGGGAGTTCTGTGTTTAAATAAGTATGAAAATTATGTGAATCATATGTGATTGCCTTTGTACTCACTGGGGGGAAGTGGTTATTTAGCTGGCACTTGACACCGCCGTCACCAACACAACTATTCGTGATCCTAGACAGATTTTGATTTCCTACCACTTTCAGTATCTCCTTTGCATCTTCTTTGACCACACCATCTTGACCATATCTTGGCTTTACAGGGCCAGGTATTCCCATGAGCATGGGCATCAGGCTTTTTTTCTTATTGAATTGATGGCCATTAGTGCCCCATTCAGAAGGCACATGGCAGTAGCAGCAGCTCCATTGGTGTTTAGCCCTTCTGTGACCTGGCTCTTATGGTCATGAACCATCTACCCTTTGTCCAATGAGAACCTGATTAGCTAGCTTATTAGCAATGTTAGCCCAGCTTGAATGTCAAAGCCTTTGACTCAAAAGTAACTCCTTATCAGCTCTTGAAACATTAAGAGCCTGCAACTACTAAGTTTTGGCTTTAGATAACCGCATCAAGCAGAGCAGAAATGTTATCCATCAGAATTGTTTTTGTGTGAGTTGGCCAGTTTTGGCAATAGAAATTTCTGCTCTCTGTTGAATATAATAGAACTTGATGGCACTTGCCTTGTGGTGCTCACTGTGCCAAAAAGATATATTTGTCAAACTTAACAGTAGTGTCTCTTTCTAAGAATCATGGCCTGATTCCTCCAAAAGAAAAAAAAATCTACAAACTAAGGCTTGTCTGGGATCTGCTATATTTCAATGTGCAATAGTTTTCAACCAGACTGTGCTCTATACTCCGTCTTGCTAGTAACATTCAACGACTGCACTATCCGTTCCATTTTGCTATTAGGCATCTGAAAATATCAAACTATATCTTTTGTATATATACTTAAATTATATTTCTTTCTACCTTGTATAGTATTATTGTTATGGTTATAGGTTATGCTATATCTATTTATTTTTATTCCTGCTTTTTTTTTGTTTTTGGCCTTTAGTGGCTTTAACAGTGTACAGTGGCGAGAGACAGGAAAGCGGGAGGAGAGAGATGAGGGAACAGGTGGGGATGTGAACCTGTGCCGCCTGCACCGCCACGCTGCAAACATGTTCGCCTGCTCATCCGTTGAGCCACCGTGGCGCCTCTGCTCTATTCATTTTGCTGCTGTAATAATGTGAATTTCCCAGCTGTGGGACTAATAAAAGCTATCTTATCTTATCTTGTCAATTCACACCACACTTATCTAGATGGACAATAAGCCCTACAAGCTAGTAAAGCACAGTTACATTTTGGGGTGAACTGGGCTTTTAAGAAATGCAGATTAGAGCCTTAACGGCATGTCTGGGCTGTCCATTATTTTCCCTCCTGCGTAACTTAAAGCAGTTTAAAACAAAACACAAACAAACTTGCATGTCATCACATGTATGTGGAGAAGGGAGAGTAGAGTATGTGTCACACCAGAGCAAACTGGTGGTGTATAACGCAGCAGTAATAAGCTGCCTCTCTAGTAAGTTCCTCATCCAGTATGGATGGACTCCCAGCTTCACTAACAAAAAAATGCAGTGGGTGATGGTAGTCCCTGATTCAGTGAGCTCAGCATAGCGGCACCAGTTCTCCACCTGGTGTGGCCTTTTTAAGCTCACAGTGTCTTTTTAGACAGCGGAGTTGGAATCACACCCACACCCACACTTCTTAAATCCACTTCATATGTACATTGCTATGAGGAAGTAAACTCTGCTGTCACAATATTATCACTCATAGTTTAGTTGTTTTCCAAGTTCAGCTTGAGTTCACAAATGATTTTGTTTCATGTTGGATTTTTGTCTTACATTAAGGATAATGTGAGGTTTTGCTGCATATAATAAAATGGCTTTTATCAGTTAACTATTTAATTGGCTGAAGTCTGTTTAAGGAAAGCTTGAACTTCTGACCTCATGATCTTTCACCTCTTTCTAAATACCAACAGATGGTTGGACTGAGTGTATAGAGCACAGTGACAGGTCTTGGTGTGTGTGAGCAGTACTATTAGTATAGTAGTATTAGTAGTCTGCAAATGAGATTTTATGACATTTTTATGAACAAGTGTCATGTTTTTTTTTTTTTTTTGCACTGCAAGTAGATTTTTTTGTGTGTCTTAAATGATGATGCAAAACTCAGTTACGATTGCAGCTGAGATAGCTCAGTGGCAGGGTTGGCAGGGTTGTGTGTTTTTGTTGCGATTACACCATGTATCATTCAACACATCTCCCAAGTAGTACAGACTTCCAAAGAAAGAAGGCTCTAAAGGAACATTGCCTTTTTTCACAGGAAGCACTCTTCTCAACTGTAATTAGATTATTTGTGTGCTTGTATCTTTCATATTTCTGCTGTGGCTTGATCCAAGTCTGGGATGACACTGCTAATGTCACCACCAAGTTCCCAGTGTCACAGGAACAATTGATATGGTTAGATGAGCTGAGAGAGATGCTACCAAGGCCCTGGATGGTACCTGCCAGTTAAAGCGATGTAACAGGGTGTAAGGATGCTTCAGCATCGCAGATCTCTGAGAGATGTTTTTTTATTTTTGACAGTAACTTATGACATATATTGATCCAGCTAAGCATGTATAAATTATTACCGTTTAAAGCAGCTCTGTAGTGTTTTCACACTCAGTCCACAGATCAAGGGTTAGACTGTGAGTGAGCATGTGACTGCATTAGGGAAAATTCCTCCAGAGGATGAAAACTAAGAGCCCTGCAAGAAAGAGAACCTGAAAAATGTCAGGTGGAGTTGATAAATACAGTATTACAGAAAGCTTTATTAAAATTAAATTGACTGTAGCAGTTTTATCCAGACATATCGGCTGTTTTGTGCAGATTCACAGTAGTTCTTGTTAATTGTTTGTGTTAAAAGTATTTGGTAACCTTCCCTGACTCATCTTAGATGCCTGGTATTGAAGTGTGTGGTGTGCAGCAGTTGAGAAAGCCGAATATCATCTTTCCACACGGCTTCTAGCGGTGCAGTTGTGCAGTGTTCACAAGAGGAATCAGTTTACTCTGATGTCAGCACATGACATCACGTGAGTGAATTCCTTCGGCTGACTCACTTGGCACCTTCATGTGGAACATCAACTGCGTGAGGCTGCTGAAGCCTTTCATTGACACTTTTATTTATTTCTTTATTTCCCCAGTTTAGCCAAACGTCTTGGCAGAGCCCTTTTTAAGGTTACCATTGCATTTTGTAATTATCCAAGTGGGAATATCATTTAAAATTGAAACTTTTTTTTAAAATTCTGGATCTAATTAATTGTATGCCATCACTTTCTTCCACAATGTAATAGGCTTTGAGTCCCCGAGGATATAATAAGACTCTGCAGATGACTAACTTGCAGTTTCATGCTAACTTAAGGCAACCTGTTTATCCTGCAGTTGCGAGAAAAAACACCTGGGGTTTCTGCTCCATTAAATGATCGACAGTTTCAGCCCCAAAAATGTTATGTCTTCACTTTACAACATGCAGATATTGCAGCCATTATCTTAACGCATGTTCTAATATAGCAGAGCTACAGATATATATATATATATATATATATATATATATATATATATATATATATATATATATATATATATATATATATATATATATATATATATATATTAGGGCTGCAACGATTCATCGATTAACTCGATTAAATCGATTCTAAAAATTTATCGACACAAATTTACTGTGTCGATGCTTCGTTTAAACTCTGCAGCGCTCAGCTGTCTCGGTGTAAGCGGCGCTCCTCACTAGCATTAGCAGCATTAGTGCTGACGTTTTTTTGTGGGTTTATTGGGGGCTGGCAAACCAACATAGAACTGCATTACCGCCACCTACTGGACTGGAGTGTGAATCACTCACGTATACACAAGCACACATTCTAAAAAGCTCTCCGTCGCTGCGATGGATTTCATTTAACGCAGAGTGGATCATCACTAGAGTTGCCACCTGTCTCGTAAAATACAGAACCCCGTATGTTACGGGACTCCGTGGAATACGGCTCCGTAACATGCGGGGTTCCGTACTTTACGGGACGGGTGGCAACTGTCGCTGACATGCATTTCCACGCCTCCACTGCTCTCTGTGTGTCTGTGTGTGTTGTGCTCGCTGAGAATTTCAGCTGCTATTTTTGTCTTTACTTCAGCTGTAGCTACCAGAACTGGTTTGCTAGCGAGCGCAGGCCATTAGCACTAGCGATGGTTCGGTACCGGAAGGCCCGCCCCCCAGGACTGAGGGGCTCCTTCAAAATATTTTTTATACTTTAATCCCTTATTAGTGACTAAATATAGACCTGCAGTAGAAACGTATTTTCGAGAATGCTTGTGAATACAAAGCATTACACCATTACTCACACATGCGTCATGGCTCCCGCAGCCACTAGTTTTTAAAAACACTCATAGCAGGCAGCGGTTTTAACTGCGCAAGCGCAAAGAGGCGAAGCTGTGACGGTGAGCTCAAGTAGTGAAAAAGGAAACGTTTTTCCAGCGTCCAAAACAGCAGCTTTTTCTTTTAGTAACCACCATTAAATCTGTGAAACAGCTGGAGGTCCTTCATCAAGCACCTGATCAGCAAGTGTTAAGGTGAAGAAAAGAGAACTTTGTAGCTGCTCCATTCACCGCTGTTTGTTCACATGGTGAGAAACTGCATTACGGAAGTTAAAATATGCAGATAAACTGTTAATAAAAAAAAGTATTTCTTATCCGATTACTCGATTAATCGCTGGAATAATCGATAGAATACTCGATTACTAAAATAATCGTTTTATGCAGCCCTAATATATATATATATATATATATATATATATATATATATATATATATATATATATATATATATATATATATATATATATATATATATATATTTTATATATATATATATATTATATATATATATATTTTATATATATATATATTATATATATATATATTTTATATATATAATTTTTTATTTTTTTTTTTGTGCTGATTCACACTGTGGACCCCAATTCTGCTGTTATTTCTTTCAGCAGGGAGAAGTGGATGATGCATAAAGGTTTCCTAGCATTAACATCTTGCAGCAATGGCCTGAGGGACTCTCTGGACTGAAGCCAAGGTGAGAAGCAAAGCCAAAGCCAACTCTTGTTTTACGCAACTCCACTGTGCAACATGGCAAATAAGCACTCCTCGCCAAACACAGAAAGACCGAGTGTACTGATGATGCAAACATCAAATCTATTTTTAATCCTAATAAGTTTAAAAGAAAGAAAAGACTAGATTTGTCTTCAAGCTTGTCTGAAAACAACCTTGCATGTCTTCCTCAGCATCTGGAAGAATTAGACCTTGTGCATACTTCCCGATATTTGCAGTTTCTTAGATCAGTTCTGTAGTTGAAAGGGAAGAGCAGGTAGTTACTCTTGGAAGCAGTATTAATTCTGCAAAGTTCTGTTATTTTAAAGGTTACATTTCAGTTGAAGCTGCCTAGGATTTTTGTATTGCCCGTAGTTCATACAACACGGAGGGGAGTTATTGTCATAATAGTTTGCATGATTTTGCTGGTGCTAAAATTGGATTTTTTTTTTTTGCTATTTATGTACTGAGCTTTATTGTGTTTTGTGTGGTAAATGGGGAAAAGCCTATTTCTTGCACTCATCTTAAGTCATACAGTGTAGGTTATGTATTCCAAGGCTCAGTCCAGTATTTGCGTTCCCCTGTATGCCAGTATAAGTGCTTTTGATGCAGACTGCACTTGTTTAACAAAGCTACATTCTCAGTATGTCAGTGTCGATTGAATCTGCTGCATCGTGAAGATGCACAGTGGCACAGTCTCACCACAATACAATGTTTGCAAAATAATTAACAATAGATATTTGCAAGATAAAGTTTGTGAACCCTTAGGAGTGTTCTCGTCTAACTGTTCTTCATCTAAGTTACAGTTATGGATGCACAGTTGGACAAAACTATTAGCATTTAAACTCTGTCGTTAGTATCTTAAATAATCTCCTTTGCTGCAGCTAGTTACTATTGCACAGTGATGAGGAGAAATTTTGGACCTTTCCTCCTCCTTTATACTTGAGTATATCTGGTGTTTTGATTGAACACCACAGATATACCAAAGCTTTGTACTTCAGTTAAGGTCAGTAGGTCAGACTTGGTGATTCAAAACCTGAATTTGATTCTTTCCACTCTTAGGGAGAGTAGCAACAGTTCTAAATTTCAGTTATCTGTAGATGTTCGTAGTGTTTTTATTTTCTGAACACCAAGGGAATTAGAAATGCTTTTCCAACCTTTTTAAGCTTTTATACCACTTCTTCTGAGATCCTTTGAAACTTGTAAGTAGTTGGTGGGAATCATTCCTCAATCTTAAGACACGAAGACTTTGAGTAAATCATTCGTATGACTTTGTTTATAGGGAGGGGAACCTCTGCAATTCGCACTTCCAATGGCATCTCCTTGATTGGAACACCAGACTCTTGGAAAAGCAGATTTATTCACTTTCATTATTTCAGTCAGTGTGTTTCTACATCTGTGGCTTAGATGAAGATCAGACCACATTTTCATTTATGCTTGCAGAAACCCTGGCAATTCCATTATTTACTTGCAGCTGTATATGACAGTACTAATCAAGAAATTTATCCCTCAAAGATTACCTCATAGCTTCCCTGTATTTCACCTTATACCATAATCTGATTTCCACAGTGATATCTGAATCTCCTTTCTGGCAGTGCTGTCAACCACAGATGAATTGTTGACTGGATTGTTGTGGGGAGTCGCTTACTTATACCAGTTAATCAGTTTTGCTATCCCTTGATAACTGACACTTCACTTCACCTATCCAACCAATCTTGTGTGGTTCTCTGACAGCCAGAGGCTAGCACTCTATGCTTATTATACAGACAGCCCTCTGCTTCGCATCCTGCGACATCCTGAAGTGACTGCCAGTGTTAAAGATTGATGAGCGTGATCAGCTTTCAGTAAATGGGGACCGGGCTCCTGGTTGCACTCGGGCACTTTAGAGCCATTACCTTGCAGTGATTCTAGAGTGGACAAATGCTTGAGTGGGTCTTGGTAGCAGGCAAATATACCACTCTGTTGATTTAATCAGCAGTGGTCTGTTTGTATATTTGTGTCCGATTTTCTGGACATGTGCAATTTGAATAAAGAACTCAATTTGTTTACCGAGTAACCCGAATAACAATGGTTGTTTAAATGTCATGGTCAGCATGTAGGTGGGCAAGTGATTGTGAGTTTGAGGAGAGAACTGAAAGTTAACTTTATGCACTTTAATGGTGTGCTTATGTGAATTATCAAGGGAGTACAGGGAATAGTTGCAGATTTCAGCCACTCACTGGAACCCGTGTTCACTAAATACAAGCCGTTATAATCTATAAACCTTCTCTTAAAAAAACAAAAACATGTTCTGTTGCTGTCCCATCTGTTCATTTACTGACTCTGGGCTCTTAGAATCACAGTTCACTTATTGAATCCTCTACATGGAATACCTCTACAGTGAAATACCCATCACTCAAGCGCCAATGTCATATTGCTCCAAAGCGCTAAATCCATCATCACATCCCTCCCTCCATCTCTTTTTGCCTCTTTCTTGACCCAAACCTAATATCACAACATCTGGTTCAAGGTAACAGCAGCTGTCAACAAGGCCAGAGTACTCAGCACACCCCACCCCACACTGTGTTCTGCTGAAATTGATATTGTTTTTAAATATGTTTGTCTTTAATACCCTCTAACACAGTCCCATCATCTTTCTGTGTGTTTTGGCGTTTTCGGCACATCTCACCCTTGCGAATGTTGAGATGTAAAATGAGAAGACGCGAGTCCTCTGGGCACCTCCCCTTTCACAATTTCCTCTTCAGTTTGTGGGAAATAAATGGACCGTGTTGCAGTGCTCTAGCAGTAGTCTTTATTGGTGCACTCTTGCTCTCCATTTCTCTCTCGGGGGGCCTGTTGTACCAAGAAGCCAACGGAGGACAGATTACACACCAGCGAGACATTGTTCAGTGCCCCACAGAGGCTTTGCACTTTCTGGAAGGGCTCTCGTTATTATAGTGCAGGAGACTTCAAACGCTTCCCCAGTAGCTTTTGATGCAGTTTGGATGCATAGTCATGCCCAGCACTCTCTGAGCTCCCCGAATCACTGGGTGTGTCTCTATAATCAAAGCCCTGCTAACCCACATGATTACAGGAATGGCACACTGGCACATGCCCTCTCCTCTTGGCAATCAGACACAGCCCCCACATCCCCACACCACCACCCCCCCCACCCACACCCCCCAATCCTTTTTTCCCTCCATTATAGTATGACTAGAATGGGTGATTCAGTGTTTTTAAAGGCCCCCTTGGTGACATGCATGCAGCCTAGTTCACCTTTTGTAGTTGTAGCAGCTGTATAGTGTTAGGGAGTTGTACAGATGCATTTAAGGTAAGCAGAAACAGTTGAAAACATCATGGTTTGTTAAATGTACAAATCATATCTAAATTAAATTGCACTTCCCCAGCCTCTTTGTATGTAGAAAATTTCAATTACTAAAATTGCTTCCCAGAATCATTCATTTGTACATATATTCCCCCATAAGGGGAGTGCCAGTGAGACCTTTAAAGGCAGATATTGTTCACTCATTCACTTACCGTACATTAGAATCAGCTCAACCAGTCAGCCAGTATTTATCAAAATTTGCTCCAGTTCTTATCCATCTTAGCATGTCCCAGCTCAGCAGTTGCAGAGTAAATTTCCCTGGTACAGTGTCCTTTTTTTTTTTCTTTTTTTTTAAATGTTAAAAGTTTTGTATTATGTCATTGTCTGCTCACACATGCAGATAAACTATATTTTATGCTTTAGCTGTGTTTAGTGTCATCTCATATAGCATGCCATGTAAATGTTGTAGCAGCTGAGTTTGATCAGAGGAAATATGGTTGCCTCAAGCGGTTGCAGCAGCAGCCCCTTGTTGTCTCTGCAGTCCATCCTCGCCAGACTGGTTGGCTCCAGCTCAGTTGTGGAGAGTCTGCACTTGTGACACCTAAGATATAAGCAATGACACACACCTATGAGCATCTCCCTCAAGTGCACCGAGTACTTTCAAAGTCAATTGATTTCTCTAGGTTTTTACTTGCCTTGGTTTTGTTTTGTTTTTATGACTTTTGATGAAAGAATTTCATATTTACATCTTTGTTCTTGATCTTCTTTAAGTTCTAAAAAAAAAAAAGAAACAGTGATTGTGATAAAAAGCATCAGATACTGCATTGGAATATTCAGTGTTGTGTTGCTACGATAGTGCTGCGGCTGTTAGAGGTTTAATTATCTGACCCTTTGATTTAGCCTTGTGAATTACTCACACAGATGCGCTAAAAATGAAAATCTGTAATGAAGTGCAAATTTGGGTGAGGGGGGAGTGTTTGCTACACTTAGGTGAGTGGAGACCTCACATCTTTGAAGTTGTGGAAAATCTGCATGGAAGAGTATGATGGAGAACCTCAGTGACTGCAGGATAATTTCCAAATGCAGGTCTTATTGTTTCCATGTCTTCAAGTGTGTGATGACCCGCTTGTGTCCGAGCGGCGTAGATTTTGTTGTTGTACAGGCGAGGCTATGTGCAGGCGTCCACATGCCTGCCAGTATTTTTTTTTTGTTTGTTTGTTTTTTTGGTAAGAGAGACTGCACTACAGTGCAACAACTACTGCATGTGCCCTTGAGGTGGACTTCTTCAAGTGGATTTGAAAAATGTAGAACAGGAATGGCTGCATTTTCGTGGTATATGAAATTATACTTGCCCATTGATTTTCAGCCAGAAAGTATGTAAAAAGCATCCCCCTTTTAAACAAATGGGTACCAGATAGCCTCAAGCAATCTGGCAAATGTTTGTCAGATGTATGGTCATCTTTTTGATATTTAAAAAAGAGGAACATGCGAGAAACAGTCTTTGTACAGCATGTTACCAGGTTATTGTAATAGGTTAAAACTGACAAACAAAAGACTGAAACTGTGTGAATAAGCATTTTAGTTAACTAAAAACAAAAACTTGAAAATCTAGAAAGTACAAAACTAACTGAAACAATATTGTGTAACATAAACTAAAATAAAATAAAATGTAACAGGAAGTTTTAGTTTTAGCCTTAGTCAGTGTGGTCAAAATGATCACAACAAGCATCAGATAGCTTCTTGCATATGCTTTGTTTTTTGTGACTGGACATCATTTGTATTGTAATACTTATTCTGAACTTCTTGCACCCGACCAATACCACTCACATTATAATAACTACTACATGCCTGTGGTACAGTGATGTTTGGTCTGTTTGCAAACTCATGTACTTATTCACATTCAGAAAGTTTGAAAAAAAAAAAGTGTGGTAGATATTATTTAGATAGATAAATGGAACGTAAATATGGGACTCAACAAAATGTCTAATTAAGGGATCATTTAAACTATCAATCTCAATCATCAATTGTCTAAATCAGCCAGACACAGTCCACTGCTGAAGTGTGTAGTGAAAAATTGTTATTACAAGATTTTATTCTGTTCAGTGTATACTGATAGAGGAATACTTCATTATGGTTGCATATTTATATGTTTTTAAGGGTTTATATATACACATGTCAATAATATGCAACTGCAAAAACAGGTCTTTCAAATTATGCCGGCGCATTTTCCACCTACTCCACCACGCTACTTTTTAATTTTCCTAAAAAAAAAAAAAATTGCGCAGTCCGCCGTCTCCATTTCCATCGCCATGTGGACGCACGTGGCAATATTTACGTTCTGTCATCTGAGCCATTTGATTGGTTCACGACTGCCATGTGACTATTCATATCATCTGCTGCCGTCATGGCTTTGGTCTCGGTCATAAGGCGCCTGCTACTTTGGTACACACACCCCCCCCCACTTCAAACAATTTGAAAAACCCTGAAAAATGCATAAAAGGACATGCTGGAAAAAATGATTTTCTGTAATTTGGACTAATTCATATGGCTTGAGTATATGGCGCCAATTTCCTGCCCATTGTACTTTTTACTCGTGGCTGAGCCATTAGCTTTACCCTCCTAATTAGTACAGTGTTGGGATGGTTTTCGTTGGAGCCGATTTTATTGTAAATTTGCTCAGCTAATGCTGTCTCCTCTTGTTCATGGTATTCCCAGAGTATTTTATTTTATTTAATAAAATATGGATATTTGGTGTCCTGTAATGAGCCAAACCCACACAGGAAACTAACTGAAACTAAACCAGATCAGTAGTCTAAATTAAAATGCGCGTGTGTGTGTGTGTGTGTGTCTGTGTGTCTCTTTCCCATTTACAATGTTCCTCTTTTCTCTTTCTTACTCCAGTGGACATGTGGTATGGTCACCTGAGGTACTACCCTTCAGTTCTCCAGCTCTTGTGGCTTCTGAAGAATATTAGTTTTGAAGCGGCACAGCTCTCTTTTATTGTGCCTATGTGAATCTTGGCAAACCCCCGCTTAGGCTTACACTGATGTCAAACTGTGTATGACTAACATAGGTAGCTTGTAATGACTGATGGACCATATGTCTCAACTTACAGCACTAATGAACTAAATGAGCTGACAGCTTGATGAACTGAACATTTGATAGATGCCTTCCAGAATATGCCAATCACTCCCATACATAATGAGGTTGCTCTCTTATGCAGTCATTAATCTGTGTTGAGTCTCATCAGCCCTGTTACTGCAGAGTTTAAGATAGCCTGCATAAAATATGATTTAGTCAAATTAAATTGTTTTGATTTGCCCTTCTCCCCTTATGTTACTGCCTAGTTTGCTGCAAGCAAATGTAAGTAGGATGTTAGTCAGAAAAACAGCATTTATTTTAACATGAGCAAATTTTGCTATTCTTGTAAAGTAAGCATTATGAATAATGTATATGCCTACAGTAAGTTGATAAGGATCATGATGGACCCATGGGGCTCAGCCATCCCTACATTGGAGCTATAAACACGATTTTATGTGTTACCTCGGATATCTCCGTTGTCATCATAATTGTGTACATCACAATGGGGGATGTGGGATAAGAATTTATCATGCCATAGACACAATAAACATTGCGGGAGCATGCCCATCATTCACTTCCTTCACACCTACTGCGTCCAAGAACATTTAAGCTTTGAGGGAATTCTTCCCAAGGGGCCGATGTTGATAATTAAGTCAAATCTTAGCGCCTGTACAGTTGTACTAACACCAGTGCCCAGCTGTTTATAGCTGCCCTGGGATCCAGCACATTCTCTAGGATTAGAAGTCCTTTGCTAGTCTGCCAATGTAGAGATCACATCCCCCCCAAACCTCCACCACCCACCCACCCCAGCAACAAAATCGCCTACCAGCCTGCTTGCCAGGCTGTCTGGCTGTCTGTATTGGTGTCATTGAGACGTGCCTTGTTCTTCCAGTCTCTTATTTGTCTCAACGTACAATGACCCATCATTACTGCCATGTCAAGGAGACAGAAGCAACCAATCATATCTGGCCTAGCGGGACTGGTGCAGCCAATCAGGTCTAGAATTCCCATGGTAACTTGTGGCCTGAAAGCAGGGCACAACCAATCGGAGCAGAGAGTGCCACTTAGCTATTAAGGTTTAATTGCCTGTTTCCGTTGTCATTAATAAAAGTTGTAACGTCTCCTTTTAGAGACTGTTATATGTTCAATGAGCAGCATAACGCCTCGGCATAAAAAGGCTAATAGCATTTGAAAAAGCGTAATACAAGGGCACATGCATGCTGACGTTTGTGTATCATGCTCTGTCCATTCACTGTACAGGCCAACAACAGTGCTCAAGCCTCTTGTCAACAGAATGTCTTTTACCCTTCAGTTCTCCTCGTCTCTCCAGCCAATCGCCACTGCTTCATCCATTTGTGCAAGACCCTACCATAGCTTAAAGTAGGTCATTTCAGGCCAGGAGGGAGCCAGACTCAAGTTTGCATGGTCACTTTCTCTCTTTTTAGTTTAGCCTGCTTCTGACGAGTCTTTCCACTCTGCTCTACATTGTGTTGTTCTCTGCTTTGTTCTTCCTTATGTAATGACTGAGCAGTAAGCGGCATGTGTGTGTATGTCATAGCCGTTTCCATGGTTAGAGTGGCTGAGAGTGTAGCACAACGCAGCATGCCTTAATCTTGGGCGCCGTTGCGAGGAAAGACTTTTCCATTTTCTTTCTCCAGGTTTGTGTTGTTTGTTAGTGTTAATTGCTTGTTACCCCTCCCTACCCACACCTAACTTTAAAAGGCAAAAAGCATGTAGATAACCATCTTGCATGAACCAACATGATGTTTTCATGCGTATGTTTTTAGTTGGATATCCTCCTATATTGAAATCCAAGTCCATTAGGCACCACAGATGTTCGCATCAGGTGGTAATTAATAAGACATTACTTTGATCAATAATTGATCATCTTTCATTAGTGGCAGCCTATGGTACTTTTAGGGTTAGTGTAGGAGCAGCATTCAAAAAAAAAAAAAAAGCAAAGGCTCTGAAGGCTCTGGGCTTGTTTAAATTATGGACACAGAGCAAATTCATACTATAACTTCTTGGCATTCCATTTCAACCCAAGATAGCATTGTGCGTGGGGTTTTTAGCAACTGAAGCAGCCCTCAGCTTACTTGTCAGTTCTGATACAAAAACGGTCACAACATGACTTCTTACTCACTAAAATCTTACAGTCTGTCCCATAAGTTCAGAAAGAACAGACAAGATATGATGCCTGCATTTAAATTTTAAGCGACTCTTACAAACCAATACAAGTGAAGCATTCTCAGAGGCATTTAAACAAAGAACACGTGTTGTCATTGTAAATTCACTATGCTCTTAATGCGCGCCGGCTTTGCTTTGGTTTTGTGTAACAAATGGGTTTTTCTTGGTACATGGTTGAGCGTGCAGTCTGGTGCTGTGGGCAAGGTGCTGTGTTCTCATTTCAGTCTCTCTAGGGAGAGCTGCACCATCAGAGAGAAATGATTGAATCTCTTTCTCTGCTCCATTTTCACTCATTTCTCCTGGAGTGGATCTGCCTGTGCCCCCAGCACATTGGTGTGTGTGTGGTGTGTGTGTGTGTGTGTGTGTGTGTGTGTGTGTGTGTGTGTTGTGTTGTATGCAGATTCCGATGCTGGCATCTACACAGGCCAGCACTGGTGTTCTTCACATAGTATAGCTGCTGAAGCTTGTAGAGCTGAAGCATTTCTTCCAAATCTAAAACTCTCTTTTGCCTCTCTGTATGTTCATTTTCCAGACGCTGATATGCATTGAGGATGAGCGGAGTTGGCGAAAATTCATCTGACCCTGCCAGGGCAGAGTCACGGAAACGCAAAGAATGTTCTGCTGAACTTCTTGGACCCAGGTATTTGGCCCCTTTATGAGTTATAATTTTGAGATTTCTGCTAGGTTTTGCTGTGTACAGTTGAATGTAATGTGGGGCAAAGTAGTTATCATGAAATAAAGGTCAGATCCAGTTTTAGCTGGTCCACACAATATGAGTACGACTTTGCCAAAATGTCTGGCCCAAAATCTCCTGCACCACTTTTTTTTTTTTTTCTTTCTTTGCCTACTCTAACATAAATGGAGCCGGACTGATTTGTCGACAGCTGATATTATTGGCCGATATTTGCCAATATCCGTATGTATAACTGCCCGCAGATCCATTATAAATGCCATATCGCACTATGAGTGTTGTGCAGCGGGCACTCTGCAACTTCCCTGTTAGTGGCACACTTGTTGGAACATCAGAAACAACTCTGCTGATCTGAGCAGAGTTGGGCAGAGCCAGAACGTAAAACAAAAAATAAATGTACCCTTTTAAATTTATCTGAAATAAGTGTTTGAGAAATTTGTTAGTTTCCTGTGTTTGAAAGAAAAAAAAAATAAAAATCTGCCGATATATCGGAATATTGAGTTTAAAGTTCATCAAGTATCGGTTGTCAGTATTGATCTGAAAAATCCTATATGTAATTGAGCTCTAAATTTAACTTCATTTACCCCCATATCAGTTAGCACAGGGAAGCTCCTTAAAGGAAAAAATGACGCTAGCATTAACTCTCCTCGATGCCGAGGTTTGCAGTAGATGCATTGCCATTTGGCAACTGTCATAATGAGAGGGCTTCTTCAATCTGTTCAGATGTGTGTGTGTGTGTGGACACTGAACCCTGGATGGACTTGCTCCCCCAGACTTCATTCGCTTGAACCTTTTGCCATCCATCTGTATCACCCTTGTTGTGTTACTGCTGCCCTCAGTGCGGCGTCTCACACCCTCTGTTGTCTTTGTCTCTCTAGTCCCAAGCGGAGCAACGAGAAGCGCAAACCGCGAGCACGAGAACAAATACATTGAAGAGCTTGCTGAGCTGATCTTTGCCAACTTCAACGACATCGACAACTTCAATGTCAACCTGACAAATGTGCAATCCTGAAGGAAACTGTGAAACAGATCAGGCAATAAAGGAGCAAGGTACATGTGGCGGCCTTTAATGGTTTTGATAGTTTGTTGAAGAAACTGTCAGGATCCTAACAGTGCAATAGTGAAAGGAATACTGAGTTTTATTTTATTTTTTATTCCCATGAAGTTCTGTAGTTTTTCCCTTCATCTTTTACGTCATAAAGCCCAGTTTTATACCATGGCTAACCTTAGTGAAAACATGTCAGTGGCTTTGACACAGCTGCAAATCACATTTGTTGCTTTGTTCTTAGTTGTGCTTCTAAGTTCGACACGGCTTCCACGTGTGATTTTATGTTGACAGAAACCTCAGATCTGATGGCATAAATATTATGGTTTGGGATCTGTTCCACACACAATAACTGGTGTTCTTATTAAAGAGCAGCGCAGCTGATTTAATGTTCTCTCCACACTCCATCATATAATGTGGATGAGCCAAAGCAGGTTTTTTTTTGGGGGGGGCTGGCAGTCTTCCCATGAGCACTCTGAGCCAGAAATCAGGCAAATCGATCAGTGTGTTTGGTTATATGCACTGCCATTTCTTTCCCTGTTTTTTTTTTTTTATTATTATTCTTTTATTGTAGTAATAGTAGTATTCTTTAGTAATTGGTAGCAGTATTGCAGGTTTAAAAAAAAAAAAAAAACGTTTTTTTCTCTGGCTTAAATTTGAAGGAAATTGCTAATCTTAAGCTTTACCATTATGCACTCAAAGAAACAGCCGAGTGGCTGGTTGAAGATGAGTGCCCACTCGAGGTGTGCATGAATCAGACCAGCTGATAGGTCATCATGTTTGTGTGACTCACAGAGCCAAGTGTTATGTAATGGTGATGCAAAAATCCACTCAAGCTCTCGCTAGTGTCTGTCACTCTCCCTCCCTTTTGTGATGTCTTATCCGTGCTCCCTCCCTTTCTACCTCTGACGCTCCCTCTCTGCATTTTTTATTTATTATTATTTTTAAATAACACTTGGCTATAGCAACATCCCGTGCCTGCCTCTGTAGCAGAACACTTCAGTACAGAAGGAACCCCTGAGGGAAGGGCTAAATTATCCTGTTCAGCTTTGTCCTCCATACGTCAGCGGTCACGTAAGAGAAACCATTTTTTGTTTTTTTTCTTTTGTAGTTTAAACAGTGAGCTACCACATCTCATCTTGCACAGTTGAAGCAGGCATACTGTGAGCTTATTTAGATGTCTTTATGCTCAAAGTAATCATGTCTTCCACCAGTGTTTGCTTTTCATTGCGCGTCATGTGTTTAATGTGAAACAGAGGCGCAGGATTATTTGTTTTTGGGGTTTTTTTTTGCTGAAGTCCACATTTTAAACGTTTACACGCCGTTTATAGCGACATTACTACATGTGTTCAATTACACTTATGTGACTTGATGACTCTGATTGGTGTCATAGTCTTCCTGCAGAGATGTGCCATGTGGTGATGATGGCCTTTGGGGGGAAAAAAGCTGTTAATTCATCCCTGTTTGTTCCTCTCATGCTGTCTGAGTACATTTTTCACCCTGATTTGGGAATTGTTTGTATTTTTTTTTCTCCTTTTTCCAGCTTGTTGCACCTTCACAGACAATATGTGGTGTAATATGCTTAAAGCTTTAGAATAATGGCATAGCCAAGAGTTTAAATGCTTTTTTTTTTTTTTTTTTTAAACAGTCTGTGTTGGCAATAGCACACAGACACAATAAAACTGTTGACTGGGATTTGCATAGCTTCTCAGCTGCACCTAGTACATTGTTTAGTATATTTTTATTCATTATACACTTCAAAAATACAAAATGTGTGTAAATTGTTAGAAATATGAGGGAAGCAAAGTATCCAGCAAATGTCCTATAACACAGTTGTGTGTTAAGTAGCAATTATTACCGAACTGGTCATGCCTCTCTCCGTCTCTGGCACAGTTCCACAGCTCTCCAGACAGACAGAAAGGCAGGGAGGGCTGCACTGACACTGAGTGATGGGTCTGCACCCAGGGCAGCTGTGCTGGTCTACTGGGTCCCGCTGGGCCTGGAGAGGCCCTGCTGATGCACACATCATTAATGCTGAAAGAGATGGATTTGTGTCTGCACGATGGTGCACCAGCCCACAGAGCACAGGGAACCCTGCATTTTGCTTTCACCCCCCCCCCCCCCCCCCCCCCCCCCCTTAAAAGAAAAAGGAATGAGATGATTTTGTTTGATTAGCAACACAATATTTATTCACCATATGGTCAGCCCATTTCTTGGCATTGTGCGACAGTGAATGCCCCCCCCCCCGGAAAAAAAAAAAAGCCCACTGATATTCCGCCTCACATCGTCATCTCTAAAAGTAGGGCAGCCTACGCTCTGACATAAGGCTTCTCTGCATGGTTAACCCACTCAAATGGACAAATGCATCGCACTATAGCACAGGTACAGGCGCTTACAGGATACTGTTAATTTTCACTTCTTTGTAAAGAGGTGAGAGATTTTTTAAATTTATTTATTTTATTTTTTTTGGGCCAATTAAAAATACTTAACTTTTAATTGGCCATAAGATTTAAATATTCTATAGTTAATCATTAAAACATAATTATTACCAGTCCAGTTTGGTAAATTATAAGCCATAAACGCCTGTATCGATGCATGTGAATTCAGGAGGAGTATTGACTACTACTTGTTAACAATTCATTTCCCAATTTGGAACAAGATTGCTTAGACGCCATCAGTGCTTCATTGTTTCCATATTGGCCTTTTTTTGTTGTTTTTGGCGTTTGGCGTATCAAAGAGTAATCTATCCAGGCAGCTGTGTGTTCTGACACACTTATTTACAATAACCTTTCACACTCTTTGCTGCTTTGTGCTTCAGTGTCAGCCATGCCCACATGTTTTCACAAAGGGCAGCATGGATACCTGTTAAGACTTGTCAACAGCTGACCTCTTTATAGTAAGTGGGTCAGTTTCAGGGAAAAGGTAAAATTGTTTATTTCAGCCTTTTCTCTTTTTCCATGTCTGTGTGTGCCATTGTGCAGTTTGTTTTTTTCCCCACTGCCATAATTACAGTAGTACCTATTGTAACACAATAAGGTTCTGGCATGTTCTCTTAAATGTTTTTTAACATTGCATTTAACAGAAAAGGCTGCAGCAGCAAATGAGGAGGAGGTGCAGAAGGCTGATGTCTCATCAACAGGTCAAAGTGTGATCGACAAAGATGCCTTGGGACCAATGATGTTGGAGGTGGGTGCAGAGGCTTTTCTTCCATACTCGTGGTGTCTCTTGTGAAGAAAATATTATGAGGTACCACACTCGAGCTGAAGTACCCCACACTCAGCACTCGTGCTAACACTCACGCAGGATATACTCTTCTCTTTAAATCATGATTGCTGTATAAAGAGTCCGATCTGCAGAGAACAATTACGAATGGGCCAGCCGTGGTTGTGTGTGAGTGTTGTGGAGTTAAAGCTGCCAGCATCTTGTATCCACCCCTGATTGGCTGTAAATCACCGAGCAGGCCAATGGCCTCGTTGTACCACGAAGGGCCACTGGAGTGCTTACATATAATAGGAAAGAAAGCAACAGCCTGGCGAATGAATCAGTCCATTGAGCCTGTCCTCTCACTCATTTCCTCCCTCCCTTTCTCTTTCTTTCTCTCTTTTACTTGTTCAGTTCTCTTTCCTCGCTGTCTCTCCCTCCCCATCTTCTCTTCATTCGCCTCTAGATCTGTCCTGTCATGGAATATTTATAGCTCTCCTGGTCCAGCGTCACTGAATCGACATACTAACTCGCAGCTAAATATAGACCAGTGCAGCCTGCAAGTCTTTCCCATCTGTCAGCAGCCCCAAAACACAGCGATCGGCCATTCACACCCGCTCCACTCTAGCCATGTCCCGTCCGCCAGCCCAGGCTAATTCACAGCGTGCTCTGCGGGAGAATGGCTGTCGGCAGGAAATGCACCCACGCGCCCCATGACCCTCCTCAAGGCCTTCTGCTGCCCACTATCATGCAACTCAGAGACGGACAAGGCTGTGTGAAGAAACATTAGCGCGCTGTGTTTTAACCTTCTGGGAGCAGTCTTCTTCTGTCACATGATTTATTGGGCATGTAGTTTGCATCCTTTGTAGTACACTCTGTACAGATGTTGTGTGTTTCATGCATATTTTGGCCTCTACCAACAAAGTACTAAGCATCACTGTCATACAGTACTAGAGGCGTGCTTGAATTGTTTTAAGACAGAACTGTAGGAAAACAGCTATATTAAGCAAGAATTTCTAAGAAGAGATATAAATAATCACGAGAACAGAGGGGACCTGCCCAGATTCCTACCCTACAACATTTCACCTGCTACGTATTCCACTGGGAAGTTAAGCAATATGTAATCCTATATGAAGACAATAGGTTATATGAGATCACTCACAATGTATTTATTTAGGCTTGATTCATTTATAGTTGCTTTAGAAATGTCTCTAGAGTGTATATTTAGTATTTAGGGAGGGTGTTGTAAATTAAGGTATTGGCTAAGAGCATTATGCAAGAGTGTCTGGAGGAAGGCAGGCGTTGGCACTAGAATGTGTTTGCTCTGTTTTTGTTTGCCCTACTTGTCCAGTTCATGGCCTTTCTTCACACAGGCTGGACTTACACAACCATGTTGCATTTTGGAAAAGCTCGGCTTCATGCAGTGATAGATGAGATCTCCTTAAGTCTATTTTCAGATCACGCTGCTTTAAGGCGTGCAAAGATAAACTTTCTTCTCAACTTGATTGTGTGTAACCCGGGATATTTGCTGTACCCCAACTTTTAGCACGTTGGTTGACTGTAGATATGTTAGGAAGTGCAGTTTGAGACACACATACTAGGTTGTAGTAGTAGAAGGATGCAAAAAACAATTAACAAAACACAAAATAAACATTTACCTCATAGATCCTTCATGCATACAAGTATTGCTACCCACTGGAACAGTTCATGTTGTGCTGTGTGTGTGTGTGATAAGTGTCTGTGTGGTGTGGGTAATGCTTATTTAAGCAGAGGTGAGACCTTGAGAAGAGTCTCTTGCGTTTTATCTTGACATCAGCTTTTACAGCTTTACAGGCGGCAGAATTCCCTTTTAAGGGCTCCCGGTGATTTGATGGCCTAATTGACACCACCTTGTGTGTAATGGCTGACCTGGGGCTGTATTCTTTCAATTAAGTGCTGCTCCTCCTTCACATCCTCCGGTCTCTGCAGGAGCATGCTTTTATCCTGTTTTTTTTTTAATTTTTTATCAGCCACACTGATTCTGAGCGTCTGTGGGAGTGATCCGTGTACCCCGGACATGGCGTACTAATCGTGTGTCTTTAGGCACGATTAGTACATGTGTCTGCTGTCGTGGGGATGTTAGCATCAACAAAGCTGGATGTCACAATCAAGTTTTTTGTTTTGTTTAAATAAACCGTGCCATTGCAGAGTAGTCTGGCATTATCTGTGAGATCACAGAGATAACAGTGCATTAAATGATGTTCCTGAGAATAACCAGACAGACACATAGAGATTTCTTCTTTTTGTTAATGAGATGTCAGTGTACTGCATACTGTATAATTTGCCGTGATTTGTGCTAATATCTTTGTACTGTATAAGCATTCTTGCTGAAGCACACTAATCACATCACAGGCACAGTAGGCCCAAATAGATCATCCCTAAAGATAATAACTAGCAAATTATTAATGACATTAGAAACAGACAAACAAATAGTAGAAATTAAAAAAGAAATTAGATCTTTCTCTGCATCTGTTGCTGGAATTTATATGTGTAATATCTGAAAACAACCTTCTGAATTGTCTTCCTCCTTCAGGCTCTGGATGGCTTCTTCTTTGTGGTGAACATGGAGGGTAACATTGTGTTCGTGTCAGAGAACGTGACCCAGTACTTGCGCTACAACCAGGAGGAGCTGATGAACACCAGTGTCTACAGCGTGCTGCATGTTGGGGATCATGCTGAGTTCATCAAGAACCTGCTGCCTAAATCCCTTGGTTAGTTCTGAGATTTCTTTTTTTTTTTTTTTTTTTTTTTTTTTTTTGCCCTGCCTGCAGTTTAGTTCTTTTTTTTTTTTTTTTGTTTGTGTGTTTGTTTGTTTGTTTCCCTTCCTGTCAGTTTCTGTCTCATTGCATCCCTTTTATTCCACGTCCCTCACTTTTCCCTGACTCTGCATGTGTGTCCTTTTGTGTTGTGCTTCCACTGCCTCTCAACACCCTCGCCTGTCTTGTTCTCCCTTTTCAAACATGTATGTTGTAGGTGGCTGTTGTTATAGTGATGTCAGATTAATTAAAATGTCAACATTTTCATGAGCAGAAAGCATTTCGTTCAACTGTTTTAATAGAGACTTTTCGGATGGTGCAAAAAAGCTATAGGTTCTTCATTTTCCCTTTTGCTGATGCTCAGCCCAAACATTTGCTCGCACTCTTCCTCCCTCCCTTTTCAGCTAATTAACTTCCTTTTTTTGGCTTCTCTCCCCTGTCAGCAGCATCGTGCGCTTCCTATATTTCCATTTCATGTCCTTCCTTCTCCTTCTCTTCACTTATTTGTGTCATTCTCTCTTTCTCTGCCACACACCCTCACCAAGTTCCTATTTTCATGTTCTCACTTTCCCATTTCCTAGCCCACACATTAAAGTCATTGCATTTATCCTCTTTACTCGATTTATTCTGTCTTGTAAGATAGAATTTACTTTCCTAGCCATGGCCATTTAATGTCCTACCTCTGCTTATCTTCTGTACAGGAGGTGATTTTGATCTATGCCATTGCAGCTCATCAGGAGCTCTCAGTTCTCCTCTCCTTCTCTCATGGTGCTTCGGATTGAGGTCTGAGTACCCAGCCATCTGGGTGGGAGAGCAGCACAGAGCGAAGCACCCTAGAAACGATCAGTGGGCTGTGTCCCAGATACTGGGAGATTATCAATGCACTGAATGAGATCACAAACCAGATGGAGTGTGATGGGAGTTTGTTAGAGTGAACAGAGTGGCGTGTACGACTATACATTTCTTTCCTTGTGTGCGTGTGCATGGCTGCTTACACATGTGTGTGCATGTGTGTTTGCTCACGCCTGTGTAAGTGTTGGAGAGAAGAAGAAAGATTGGCAATGATGTTTTACAGGGCATGCATATGGAAGCCTGGCTGTGATGCATAGCTGTGGATAGATGGCACAGGAGTCAGGGTTCCAACTGTTCATTATGACTGATCTCTACCCAGCAACAACCCTCTCTTTTTTACACTTTTTTTCTGCCTTCATTCTCTCTGTCTTGCTCTCATTATGTCTTTCACTTGCAGTGTGGTAGCCTCTCTTGGCTCTCTCATTGCAGTTCCCATTCTCCCTGTTCTGTTGTTCAGTTTTTGCTGCAGTACAATTTGTTTAAAAAAAAAAAAAAAAAAAAATTCTCCTGTGCCTGCTCTTTCTCCTCTTTAGTGAATGGTGTCCCATGGTCCAGTGAGGGACCAAGAAGGAACAGTCACACTTTCAACTGCCGAATGCTGGTCAATCCGCACAGCGAGAGCCAGGACGAGCCGCACGAGCACGAGGCGCAGCAGCAGAAATATGAGACCATGCAGTGTTTTGCCGTTTCGGAGCCCAAGTCCATCAAGGAGGAAGGAGACGGTATGCACGGAGAGAAACAGAATAAAGTAGTGCCCTATGGCACAAACTTGGGCCAGTTTTCTGTGTTGAAATTTCCTAGTAGGTGCAATTTGAATAACGTTTGCTTTGATTAAATCTAAACCAACTGCAGTTATCTTTCTGATTTGGTGTAAGAGTTTGATTATGCTCTAAGAGCAAGCAAAATAATATAGCCTGAAATACAAAGGTCTGAGTCATTTGTGGCACAATTTTACCCTTTTTGAAATTTTGCATACAGATATCAGCACATCAGACCTCTTGACAGAAGACTAAAAGATTGCTTCATTCACCTAAAATTGACATTTTGCTTTGGAGCACACAACACAATCAAGAATTTCATAAGCATCTCTACTTATATAACATTAGACTGAATTCTGCCCTCTTCTGAGTGGAAGTGAGCAGGACTTTTTTCTTTTTTAAAGCTTAAGTAGTATAAAGATGTCTGCATGCAGTATTGATTGCTCGTGACTTCAGAAACCTTGAAAAAAGAATCAAAATGTGTGCTTAGGTTTAAGAAACACTGGCTGCTACAGACTGACAAAATAGTTTTAAATAATCAGTTTCTACTCATTTTTGACCATAATCTGTGTTATAACTGGCTTTGTATAGCCAGATGATGAAGAGAATTGCTGCTGCCACTCAACTTACACCCATGAAAAGTTAAGTGACACAAGGGAGACGGGAGGCTGGGCAGCTGTCATTAAAGCTCGTCTATAATTCATGTACATCCCTTCCAAACCTGGGCTTGTGACTCCAAGGGAACGATGCGCTTTAACGGTGTAATGCAACAGAAGAGCAGTCATTTGGTATCTTTCAAAACAGCTTGAACACAACAACAGAATACAAACACACTCAACACTTTTGGGAGCATATGGTTGTAAAGAAAGAAAGAAGAGGCATTTGTGTTAGCCGCTGGTATAAACATCTGCTCGCCTTTCCAGGGAAGCGATTTAAATTGTATGTTGTCTCTGCTCTGCTTTCAGAGTTCAGTCACTGAGAGGTCACAGTGCTATTCCAGTGGTTTTCAAGGCTTGAGACGATGATAGATGAGATGCTGAAGTGTGTGTAAATTTCCATCACAAAGTGACCTTTAGCCCAAAATTTTCAAGACTTTTTAAAGCAATGATACTACAGCCGCTTGAATCCCTTTTAGTTCAGTTAGCTCAGTCTCCCACTGCCAATCTCTAACTCGGCAGTAAATTAAAACAATAAGCAAACATTTCACTCCAAATCTACTTGGAGCCTTCCCGCCCCCCTCCTCATCCTACCCCCGCACCCCACTCTCTGGCTTGCTTTGTGCACCAGCTGTTTGCCAGCCATACTTTGGCAAATAGGCCAAGTAGGACTCAGGCCAGAGGTGTGCCAGTGTTTGTGTGTACTGAAGTGGCAAGGCGAGATGAGTGGTTTCCAGTGCAGGAATCTGTCCAGCTATAGACAGAAACAGGGTAAGGGAGGAGATGGAAAATAAGAAATTAATGTAGGTTCACAGATTTAAGGGTCAGACCACCCAAGAGACTGTTTAATAGGGGTGTGTGTGTGTGTGTGTGTGTGTTAGCACTGGCATTCCTTTATTTACAAGAAACATGTATGGGAGTGTGGGTATTACTGGCACAGAAAAGTTAGATGGCAGACTTTTTGGGGTCACCCCAGTCCTGGACTTGGCAGTGTCGTATTTGCCATCAGTCAGTCAGCTCTTCACACACAGTCTTTAATGTTGAGCCAGGGGAGGTGTCGTCAGTGTTAGATAGTTCTGTAGGTGAGACTAGCCAGAGACATGCGTTCAAGTTCGCGTACACACACACACACACACACACACACACACACACACACACACACACACACACACCTTCAAAGGTCACACTTCATCATTTCCCTTGCCAGCGATAGCTGCTCCTCCTCATGAAAGGAGCGGAGCCCTGATCCCCATGCTCATTAATAACTGTATTAATTATGCTGCCTGGGAATAACATGCATTTCATTTTCTTTCCCTCCCTCTGTCTCTATCATTTACGCCCCATCCCACCCCCCACCCCCCCTTCACCTCTTCTGTTTCTGTCCTTTTTGTTGTATTCTCCATTTCATATTTTCTTTCTTCTGCTTGGTCTGTATTCTCTCGTGTTTTTATTTATTATAGACTTTCAGTCGTGCCTGATTTGTGTGGCTCGCAGGGTGCCCACAAAGGAAAGGCCCATGCTTCCCACACATGAGAGCTTCACTACGCGCCAGGACCTACAAGGTACATGAAGCATTCAGCCTGCAATGAACTACAAACTGCTAATCACAGAAAACTTTGCTCTTGATCTGTGCTGCTGCTATTTTAGTATCGCATCTTTCTTTGGATAGCTATGTTAATAACTCTTTGCCTTCCATCAAAAGAGTGGTGTAATGCTTCTAGTAAGGCAAAGTTCCAGCAATACCTTATTTGATGTCAACAGCTTATAAATCACTTCACACCACAGTTAGGGATTTAAAGAATATTATATCCTTGGTAAAGGCCCTTAGGATTGAACAACTTAGCAGAACCAGCATCCTACCACAGGCTGCACTCTGGGAGGTAAAGTACCTGTCTGAACACCGGCACGTAGACGCAGACAGTTGTCTGTGTTTCACCTGGTCTTTGATGTACTCATACCACTTGTGTGGCACAGACCCACACAAACACTGTCACTTATGTATAGTAATTTACTGTGGTTTCCCACACAGACCCCAGGAGCTGTGCATCTAAGGCAGGCCTCCATTTATTCACCCGTTTGTTAGGACTGCACAATTTTAAATAATTACCATGATTTGTTTTATTCTAGATTGACAGCATTATTTTTTCTCTCATATTTTACTGAAAATACTGCCTCTACAGCCTCCTTATGCCTACGAGAACTTGTTGGACATGGTGCAGCGCTGTGAATAGTTCCCATTATGGATGTTAGTTTGACAAGTCTTTAGTCAGTCCCTATGGCTGTCATTCAAACAGCGGCATACTTGTCACCCCTTCAAATGCATCATTGCTTCCATTTAAGTTGCATTCCAGTGAGGGACAACTGTTCCACTGCTATGACTGTGTGTTTACACACGCAGCATGAGAGTACTTGTTGAGCTCTAAAGATAGTTGAGACTGAGCTGCCTTGAACTCATTACCTGCTGTAATGAGTGTCTAAATGGTGGTCTTTTTTAATTTATACTGACAGCACTTGTAATTGTATTTCCATGACTAGTCATATATAGCCAGGACCTTCTGTGCACTTTACTATCACAGAAGCTAATTCTAGCTTTAGCTAAGCTGTAATTAAAATGTAAATGGAGATTTATTACTTATCTCTTCAAATAGTATTAAACCACCGAGCTGCTGGCCAAGTCAACAATATAGATATTAAATCTCTAAATTTGTGTATGTCAACAAAAGTCTCTGCTTTCACTTATGACTAAGACCTCTTTAATCCGGTACTATATGCTTAGGTAAGATAACATCCCTAGATACCAGTCTCCTACGAGCATCCATGAAGCCTGGCTGGGAAGATCTGGTGAGGCGCTGCATCCAAAGGTTCCACCTACAGAATGACGGAGAGATGTCTTTTGCAAAAAGACACCAGCAGGAAGGTAATTCCATTAAGTACGGGGACAGTCCTGTTTGGCTCTGGATATTCAAGATATTCTTAAATATGTGATCTTTTTGATTCTTGTGGTAAACGGCTGCATTAGCATGAAATGGTTATTTAAACAGGAGGCACATCATAAGAACAAAAGCTAATGGTAAAATCATAGGCTTGTGTTTTTGGGATGTGTTATTTTGCCAGCATCTATTAATAAAATCTATTAATATGTGTCCATAGTGCTCCGTCACGGCCAAGCTTTCAGCCCGATCTACCGGTTCTCCCTCTCTGATGGCACCATCGTCTCAGCCCACACCAAGAGCAAACTGGTGCGCTCGCCTGCCACGAACGAACCGCAGCTCTACATGTCCCTGCACATCCTACAGAGGTATGTCCTACCTGCTACACATGTGTCAGAGAGAGAGACACCTGAGGCATGAACTCGCTTGCATGTTTTGGCCTGTGAGTTCCCTGCAGCACAGCCTGTTGGCTTCATGTAAATTGTGATGATGGGATAATATTTAAATAGGTGCTTCCTAATGGTCTTGGTCAAAGTCAGACAGATGTGCTCATCCAAAAGAATGCATGTAGTTGCGTTCATACAGTCAGTATCATTGATAGCAAACAAAAGAGATTTATCATGTCAGATCTCATCCTTGGCATCCAAGTGAAAATTTTTCTTGCAATATAGTTCAGTTTATTTACCATTTACACCATTAATATTCTCATTGAAGATGCATATGATTTTAAGAATATTAAAAAGATGTGTAAGTAGAGTAAATATGTGAAGTAAAAATTCTTTTTTATATGCACACTATTGGTATTAATATTGGTGATCCTGGCCCTGGCATTAATTGTTGTATCTAAACATAAATTTTGTGTAATTACCCAGAAGAGTAAAAGGATATTTAAAGAAGTGCAGAAATATTCCTTTCTTTGTCATGTTAAAGAGCCATTTCTCTCAAATTCCGTGTAAAACTTTTGGTAGTGAAAAGTTTCAATCAGCTGTAATGTATGTGTGTTTTTTAACTTCCAGGGAGCAGACAGTATGTGGAATGGGTCAGGACATGGGTCCTGGCAATCAGGCCACAGGGATGGCTCCCAAACCAATGAACTCCTCCACTCCCTCCATGACTCCTCCAACCCCAGGCAGTTTGCCAGGTTCAGGGCCTCAGGGCCAGGACACTACCATCAGCAGCAACAGCACGCCTTTCTCCCCTCCGGGCCCTGCTGGTCCCAGAGAACCAGCTGCCATGGGGGGCCATATGCAGGGCTACCGATTTGGCTGTCCTCAGCCACACAACCACAATGGGAGCATGCAACCACCACAGCAGGGCCCCAACTGGAGGATGAATAGCCCCTCTCGTGCCAGCCCAAGCCCGGCCGGGGGGCCCCATCCACCTCAACAGAACTCTATGCTATCACCCAGGCACCGAGGGAGTCCTGGGGGTGCAGGCAGCCCTCGTGTAGCAGGAGGGTTGCATTCGCCCTCACCAGTGGGGATGTGCGGTGGAGGGCCTGGAGGTGCAGGAAGTAGCACAACTAGCACTCATGCTAACAGCTACACTAGCAGTTCACTGTCAGCTCTGCAGGCCCTTAGTGAGTGCCATGGTGTAGGACACGGGCATGGACCCCCTCATGCACATACACTAGGGTCTCCAGACCGGAAAATGGGCTCCCCAGCTGGGGTCACACCAGGCTCAGGGGTAAGCGCTCATCTGATGTCAAAACTTGGAGGACCTACCAATGCTACTGGTGGTTCAGGAGACTCGTTTGGACCTCTTTCAGAGGTGAGCCAGGGGCACACCCACACCCAAACAGAGAACAATTTAGCTGAGCCCAAGGAGGAGAGGGATGGGCCCCTTGAGGTCCATGATGTTCACAACCGTGCACATGACAAGAGCCACACCAAGTTACTGCAACTGCTCACCACCAAGCCAGAACCTCTGGAGACGCCCCTTTCCCCTGGTGCAGGAGGTGAGGGCAAAGACCAGGCTGGAACAGGGGTCCGGGGTGGCAACACTCATGCCACATCCCTTAAAGAAAAACATAAAATCCTCCACCAACTGCTTCAGAACAGTACGTCCCCTGTGGATCTTGCTAAGCTCACCGCAGAGGCTACAGGCAAAGAGCTAGGCCAGGGCCAAGACCAAGCTCAGGGTCCCGGTTGTGCTGCTTCTGGGGCAGACATTACTCCTAAGCAGGAGCCACTGAGCCCCAAGAAGAAGGACAATGCCCTGCTACGCTACCTACTGGATAAGGATGACACTGGAATGAAGGACAAGGTCCCTAAGCTGGAGCCTGGGGAAGTGAAGGTTGAAGGGGGCAAACACCCCCAGGTAAAGGCAGAGAAACCAGATGCAGAATACGACCGTGTCGAGCAGGTGAGTTTAACAGAATTTACTCAGTCTTGTTTATTGCATCTTTTTCTTCTTTGAGACGCTAAAAGGACCAGAGCTGCCCCAAAACTAACTTTGTAACCTCTTTAGCTTGTTGCAACAAGCAAAAGTTTTCTGCCCTCTATTGCTCCACTTGCCTCTTCTGTTTTGCATTAATCTGGGTTAGGTAGCAGATCTCATGTCCATGCAAGATGTTACAGCTAAACACACAAACAGTCAGGCAGTGCTGAAGGCAAACAGTATCTGTGGCATATTTACATTCAGAATTAGTCGCATACACTGAATTCATTGTGTATGTTTTTTATTAATGTATATAAACACATCTGGTCCTTTCGCTGCCTGTGTGTTGGCAGCTGAGGGAATCTGTCCGCTAGCTTCAAACAACTGTGACATTTGGAAGGAGCCCCTGTGGTTCTTCAGCCATTTGATCCTGGCTGCTTTTGGCCAGAATCCTCAGGTTTGGCACCGTGCTCAGGTCAGACCTGGCGCTGAAAGAGAGAAAAGAGTCAAAGGGAGTAAACAGGGAGAGTGTTGCTGGTGAAACTCAAAATTTCTGTGCAGCTGATGTTATAACAAGGCAGAGTTTTTAGAGCAACCTGCTGATGCCCTAATGCAGGAAAGAAAACCAGCGTTCACTGAGACCCATAAGCTTTCATACAGGAAACCTGTACATGACATGCTCTACTAAACACATATGCAAGTCTGCAAATGTCATTCTTTCACATACACTTCACCGCTAAACCACAGAATTACAAAGAATTACATATAATTACATAAATGCCCTTCCATTCTTTTCTCTCTGTATCATTAGCTTCCTCTGCTTCGACCAGTCACATAGTCTGGTTGCTTGCATGCCATTTAAATGTCAGTAACGCTGAACAAAGGTCATTTTGGTTTTTTTGTCAAAATGCATGTTCATCTTTTTATTTTAAAAAAGGTAAAGTGGTATACAAACTGCACTTAATCTGTGGTAGGGGTGGTTCAGGTGGTTCAGATAACGTGCTTTGATTGTCCAATTTGAAATATCCATCTTCAAAAGAGTAACCCGAGTCAGAGATTGAGTTTTTAAGGTAATTTGTAACCGCAGTCTTTATTTTTATTATTTTTGTTTTCTTGGTGGGTTTTTTTTTTTTTCTCCATTCAGAGAGCGAGACAGTGGCACAGACTGCCACACAGCTATGCACGCTTGCTGTGTATGTACAGTATGTGCCTGGGCTGCTGAGGTACATAATGTTAACAAGAGGAAAAGCTGATTGGTTGGATAATACAGTAAGAGCCGCTGTTAAACTGAACAAAGAACGGGAGAGGAGAGAGAGAGGTGTAGATACCCCCAGGAGAGGCCAGCCTCGGCAGGCAGAGTGAAAATGATGAGCCATATGCTCCTGCATGTCCTCTCTGCTACCATGGAGATAGAGGGGAGAGGGAGTGGTGTGTTTGTAGAACATACAAGAAACAATAAAGAGAATGAGAAATTGAGGGAAATGCAGGTTTTAATGTGTAATGCCAAAGGGTTTTATTTTCTGGAAGTGGCTAACATACAAGGTTTAGACATTTAGACTGAATATTAAAGGATTTATTCTGCCTTACATTTCAAGTGCAAATGAAATGAGTGGATTCTAGGTTTCACCTTTAGTACTTTAAAACACGCACTGCGTAATGTGGTGACACATTCCAGTTTAACAGATCTCATTAACTAGAACAAGAGCATTTTGTTAGACATACACTAAGCCAAGACTTCATTAGAGCCTTTACGTGTTTGAGTGGGCTTCTGTTCCTTACTGGTGACTTGCTGCTTGGCCATGTGTGAGAGCTGACTGTACTAGTTTGAGTCCACTCATCCTCCTCTCCACTAACCTCACCCACTATTTTCTCGCTGACGCTCCTTCCCTTCCTCTGCCTCTCTCCTCCTCATGATTGTCGAGGGCTGAATTATTGATGGCTGACGCAGAGCTAAATGAGAAATCAGAGCAGAGCTCTGAAGGAGTTATGAGTATGGCTGAAAACAGGGGTAGTTCAGACTTGTACTGCCGATCAGATCGACTCTTAGCGATTGACGAGATAATTACCGGTTGCTTCCCCAGACAATGATAATCATTGCTGTTAATCAGTGAAAATGACACTGCTCTTTAATTTAAAGAAGCCACTTTTGCCGTTCTTTGTCAATCTGCTGAAGACCTTTTATCTTCATTCTTCAAATGCTTGCTCAATAGTCCAACGGTGACCAAAGCATCTGGTTCTGTCACATTTCAGCTGTCTCACACCTGCCAAAGAAGATCTGCTGCCATTTGTGCCCAAGTTTATGTGACCAGTGAAGGCATGACCTATGTCTGACCCCACACTCACTGCTTCACTATCTTTACATGTACAGGTCTGTTTTCCTAACATTAGCTCGTGTCTCTGAAGTAAAAATTCACTTGTTATTGTGTGGTGTATATACACCTGTCAGCCACACCAGTAACACCGCCTGTCTGACATTGTGGTGCTCCTCCATGTTCCCTGTTGAGACATGGTACCCACAGGACCTCTGAGAGAGTGCTTTAGTGTCAGGCACCAAGATGTTTAAAGTAAAATGTTTAAGTTGTTAGGTAGTAGTTGCCTTCGTCGTTCCAGCCCGTTCCACAGATGCTCAGTGTGATAGAGATCTGTGAAATTTTTAGGCCAAGTGAAAACTTTGAACTCACCACCTTCTTCCTCAAATCATTCCTGAGGATTTTTTTATGATGTGGCACAAGCATTATCCTGCTGAAGGAGGTCACTGCCATCGTGGAATACTGTTGCAATGAAGGTGTGCATGTGTAAGGCAGTGTTTCTCAGACTGTGGGGTCAAACGACCTGGGAGAAAGGTCATGAGGAACAAATGTTGAATACTGGATAAATTCTCACGGCTGAGCAAGGAAATGCTAGCAGGTACTTTAGCTAACAGTCTGCTATCTACATAGAGCCGTCATGCCGCCATATTTCATAGTAAAATGCATATAAATGTGAGGATCTAAGGTTTCCAGCTAGAACATTCCCAGAGTATTACAATACTTTTGCCGGTTTGCCTTCTTTGAGTAGTTTATTTCTGCTGTTTCTTTCTCCCTCAGCACATGTAGCCAGCCTTCCACAGAAGCTACAACAAACATAATTTCGAACTAGGCCACCTTCCCCAATTGCTCCATGGTCCAGTTCTGATGCCAGTTGCAGCAGCTTTTAGTAGTAGACATGGGTCAGCAAAGGCACCCTGGGCACCTGAAGTTTTGCAGGCCCTGACGCAGCATTAAGATTTTCAGCAGTTTGTACACTAACTGTTTTGTGGGGTTGGAGGGCACGGACTAGTCTTTGCTTCCCACGCACATCGACAAGCCTTTCGTGCAGCCTTTGTAATCACCGCCCATTTTTGAGATGCTCTGAGCTATCACAATTCACAAAGAAGAAGAAGAAGAAGAAACAGCCTTTATTGTCCCACAGAGGGGAAATTTGGGTGTAACAGCAGCCGTAGTTATTATAAATATAAATAAAGATATAATAATTTACACTATTAAGAAAAGAATATATATAAAATCAACAAACAAGATTAACCTTAATACTACTAATAATAACACTATATACAATGTACATGATGTGCCTGTGTGTTGAACCTTAACAGGCCGGACTATTTACAGTATATTATATATTATCCTACATTGTGTAGGTTATTGTGGTTTTTGTTGGGAGCAGTGATGGTTATAAAGTCTTACAGCTGCTGGGAGGAAGGATCTGCGGTAACGCTCCTTTGTGCATTTAGGATGTGTAGGACAAAGTGGATCAGATTGGCCATTTTTCCTGCATCCACCAATTTGACGTTGAGAGCTGGCCAGGTTTAAATCCTGCTTCCAAAAAGCTGGAAGTGAGCTTGTCTCAAAACAAATCAAATTGAATCAAAATTGCTGAAATAACTTTTCAGCACCAAACACAGGACAAGAAAATCTTGACTGGCACTCAGACCACGGCAGTTACTTTTCAAGTATCTATAAATAAGGATTGCAATTAATATTGGAGCCATTTGTTGCCCTGACTTCTTTTTGTTTAATGCTTGTTTATGTTTAGCTAACAAAAGACGAGCATGACTCTGGGGTCACTTTTCCCTTTTCCTTACTTGACAGTGCCACTTCTGCTTTACTTGGCCTGTTTCTTACTTCCCTTTCCTACGAAGTGTCATGAGCTAGATCAGAGACTCAAGAGCCCTGCTGCCCTGAAGTCCACATCACCATTAGGGAACTTAATGGAAGAGTTTGAGATTACGGTTTAGATGTTTTAATCTAGGATCAGAAAGCATATTTGAGAATAATCATCATAATGTGTCCCACTCGCTCACAAGTTCTTCTGCGACACTGAGGGATTCGCAGTGTTGATCCAAAAACTAAATGGCAACTCGTAATTTGAAAGCATGTTTTGAAAATGTGTATTAACTAATATTACGATTGCATCTGCGGCAACAGTTGACAGAGTTTGCAAGTACTGCAGGATCAGTAGCTGCTGATTAGATTTTTTTATATATATATATATATATATAAATAAATAAATAAAATTTTTGTTTTGTTTTTTGTTTTTTAAATTGGCCTCCTTGTGCAGTTATGGTATGGGTGCTGGACCCCTAAAGACTGAGTGAAAATATTTTACCCAGTGAAATGCTTGTTATGCCTGTATGAGAGGAGCACTGCAATAGTTTTCTTGCAGTTTACAATACAGGTGTTTTTATATCTCACATGTAGCTTCAACTTACAACTAAACATTTATCCCACTTAGCTGAAAATCTCGACTGTGATATTGTGCAGTTGCCCTAAAAAGACCGTTTTGGGTCCATGCTGGAAATTTACATCAGGTCTGCAGTGAAAAATTGTTTTTATAGGCTAAATTGCCCTTCGCTTATTTGAGTATTGCTGTTGCTTCATTTATTTTGTCAGTAAAAATGAAATTAGTTTTTAGGTTCTCTAATCACTTCTCACTTTTTTTTTTCCCCCGCTTATTTTTTGAGTGATGCCACAAATGATTTTTTTTCTTTTTTTTTATGCGTTTTATGTGTTAATGCAATTTGCATATTCACATGTTTTTTCTGGGCATGCAAAGTTTTTACACCTGGATGTTAAATTTGTGCTAAATCTGGAAATTGGGCTTAGCATGAGTCAAAATATTAATGCTTAGTTGTCCTTAAAATCTTTGATTTTTTTTTTATTTTAATTAAATATAGTTAAAGGGTAGGATATGCAGCAAAGAAGGGCATGCATTGCATTACATGCACTGACATGCATTTGGAAGCAGAGTGTAACATGAATTGATAGAAATGGGACCCATTAAGGGTAAAAGCAACTAGAGGAGTGGAGAGAATAGAAAATGGGAGGAGAGAGAATCGAAGAGGAGGAGGAGGAGAGCAAACTGAGAGTGTACAGAAGCATTACATCATTCCTGACCTCATTAGGGCTTTTCTCTCTCCCACCACCACCGCCACCCCCACCCCTCACTCCGTTACTCTCTCTAGCTTTCCTACATATCCTGTCTCCTCCTCGCTGTGATCAGCTATGTGCGGCTAATCCATTTTGTTCTATGTTGAGATATTATTTAAATAACATCTTCCAAGATATGTGTAAAGCATATGAAGTATTAGGCGTACCCAAGACCAGCTGTAGCCCTTGAGCTGTCTAGATAACTGTACTATGAGGTATTTTTGGCAGCCTTGCTATCTGTAGCAGCAGTTAAATGCCCAACAAATACATGTCATTGTCAAGTACAACACTGAAACAGTGCTGGTGTGCTGCTTTCCTGCTGTACAGTATGTCACGATCAGGGGATTCAGCGATTCCATGTGTGCTGCACTCTGGTGGACAGTTACAGCTACTGCAACCTATTTACTTAAAGTCCTCCAGGCCTCTCTAGGAAGCACCCGGATCACGTTTGTGAAATTGCAGTTTGTTTTCGGTTGTTTATTGACTCTTTGGTAGCTTTTTTTGAGGTTGTGGGTTGTCAAGATGTTTTACTGAAGTGCGTTATTCAAGAGTTCCTGTTATTGTATCCACCACATCTGTCACAGAAAGATAAATACACACCATGTCAGTGTTCTGAAACAGAAACTAAGAAGTTTCTCCTTTTGTAGTTCTTCCAGTTCTTTTGTTCAAAACCAGATCTACAGCATGCCTGTGTGTGTGTGTGTGTGTGTGTGTGTGTGTGTGTGTGTGTGTGTGTGTGTGTGTGTAAATGTGTGTCTAAAAATCATATAGCGAGCTTTAAGTCCAGCGGTCTATGAATGCAGCTTTAGGGTGCAGTTAGTTGGCTCCATACAGCTGTTTACTGTAAGGCGTCAGAGAGCATTTCAGACGTTTGGCATCAGCCAAACTGCTGCCTATATCTGCTCTGTTTTACTTTGGCAGGATGCTTTTTAAGTAGCCACATGTTCTCTGTCTTTGCTGTTTTCTCAGTTTAGTGGGAGTAAAATACTGGCCTTAAAAAAAAAAAAAAAAAAAGTGGAGAACTTGTAATGTACCTCTGAAAGAACCACTCAGCAAGAGAAAAGTAGTATGAGAGTCTGAGAAGCTAAGTCAAAGTGAAGTGTGTCCTAGATTTCATGTAAAGTGGTCCATTTTTTTTCTACTAGTTATCCTGTGTTATAAACAAGGCCAATCCCACTGAAAGACATCTCCATGAAAGTTTGCTCTCATGTACGTGGTTGCCACATTTTGTATTTGTGCATTTACAGGTGAAAGAATAAAGGGTTTCTAAATGAGCCTTAACAGCTAATCTAATTCTGTTTTCACATTTTTTTCTTTGTCTGTCTGTCCTCTAGTCCTCAGAGCTGGATGACATCCTGAAAGACCTGCAGAATGCTCAGCCACAGCTCTTCTGTGAGCCACGGCCTGTTTCATTGCCCAGTCCCATGGACAAACAGAACATCATCAATGACATCCTGCAGATGTCTGAGAACAGTCCTGCCATGGCTGCACAGCCGCAACACAGGGGCCTCGGAACTGGCATGGGACCTACTAGTGAGTCTCTTTCCTACTTTGGGCGGAAAAAAGTACACTAACCACTTTGTTTATTCATAAAATTACCCCCATGATGAGGATCTAAATATGCAGTTATGAAGCTTTTTTTTGTGCTATTTTAGAATTTTTGGAGCATGTGGTGAAAATGCATTTATTCTTGTCTTCAGACTTTGGTGGTGTCCGACCAGGCCAGCCAGGAAGGGGTCTGCCTGTTAGGAGTGTGTCTCTGGACATGAATATGTCCCCCCAGCAGCCTTCATTACAGTACCCCATAAGGACCACAAGCCCATACACTGTTATGCAGCAGCAACAGCAGCAAGGCATGGTGGGGAACCATGGCATGATGGGTAACCAGGCTGGTATGGTCAGTGCAGGTAGGTGTGACAGTTATGATTTGCAGGAACCTACAGTTGTCTGAATCTGTGCAATTATTGCCTTCACTCCTCAGTGTGTCCTAAAAAATAAATTAAATCCATGTTTAGATGTTTGTTCAAATTGGGATACGTCCTCAGATTTATCACTGTACAGTAGATGAGCTGATTGGTTCCCAGATTGCACATTGTTGAATCTGTTTCCCTAGTTTTTGACAGTTTTTTTTTTTTTAATTATATGAAGTGTCATTTCCATTTGTCAATCTCACAACAGCAAAATGAGTAGATGAGTCAGAAATGTATTTTTCTTCTTCTACATGACTTATAACAATTAAACCTGCTCCTTAGTTCTGAGGAAAGACCTCTTTTCCTCTCTCTGTGTGTCTCGCTCACTCTTTAACGTATCATGTCACGGCACGGTGACTCACTTCCTGTGACAGGAAATAATCAGCCACACTGGCACAAGGTTCTCTTCTCCCTCAAATTAGTCTTTCCTCTTTATGTAGCTCATGGGGGCAGTGGAAATCCACTAAAATTTGTCCTGAGATTTTATGTGTGCTCGCTCCCCCAGGAATGATGGGTCCAGGTGGTCCACGGCCAGGCATGCAGCAGCAGGAGGGCTGGGGCGGGCCAGCTTCTGCGCCTCCTATTGGAACACCGGGCCCTGCCCAGCAAAATGCTATACAGAGTAGGATGGGACCCAACAGTGCTCCCATGAGGCCCAACAGCCAGCCAGGGCCCCGACCGATGATCCCGTCATCAATGATGGCCAATGGTGAGAGCACTGTGCACAAAATAATCACAAATTAAAATGTTTTAAATGCAGAAAGAACCAAATTGCTTGATTTCAGACTGACCAAATGCAGTAAAGCCTTTTTCCAGTCTCTAAGAATGTAACGGCTCCTGAATCATGTCAGTAAAGAAACCCAGGGAAAAAAAATCACCACGTCTCAGTTTCAATAAAATCACGTTTCATGGAAGGTGTGGTCTATCAAAGACTCATAATGGTGAACAGTTAAAACCTCACCTTACCCATGTAATATAGGCCATATTCACTTGTCATACTTGTAAAGGCTGCCATCTTGTGGTTAGCCACAGTGCGGCATATCTACTACCCTGCTTCTTCCTGTGTTTTAAAGTGTATTTAGCAGCTTGCTTGTTATGCCCCATAATTATTTAACAGTCTAATATTTAGCCAGTCTGTTACTCTTCCCTATGTAGCCCAACCTGATATGGACATTGGAATGGTTGGTGACCATTTCTCACAACAGCAGGCTCCACCCAACCAGACAGCCCCCTGGCCAGACAGCATGATGCCAATCGATCAGACAGCTTTTGTAAACCAGAGCAGGTAAGCTCATTACTGAAGCAGCTCACTGGCATAACATTACACAATTAAGATTTTTCTTCTCATCAGATTTCCATATTTTTCATTATAGTTTAGCTGCAGTGTTTGCTGTGGCTTATACAGCTATAAAGTTCTTAACTGGAAAAAAATAATAATAATTCCAAGACACTTTTTCTGTCTGGTCTTTGCTCAGGGCGCCACCCCAGGATGACTCACTGTGCAATATTGGGCTCAGCTCAAGCGATGGTAGCGCAGTGGACGAGGGGGCTCTGATGTCCCAGCTGTACACCGCTCTAAAAGATTTTGATGGCCTGGAGGAGCTTGATCGAGCTCTGGGGATCCCTGCTCTGGTAGAACAGGTGAGATCTCCATCCTTCCAAACCATCCTTATAACATTCATTACATTCATTATATTTACCCCCCAGAGGGTGCAATGAGGGATTGTTTTTGGCATGTTTGCCTGTTTTGATTTGTTAACAATATTACAACAGAACTACCAATCCGATTCATATCATATTTGTACAAAAGATGGCCCCCTTGATCAGCTGATTTACATTTTTGCCATAATTGGGTCAAGGTCAATGTAAAAAAAAAAAAAAAAAATCCAGAGTAAATGAAATAAAAAAAACCCTGGCTTTAATATAGGGATTCATCTGATATTTGGTACACAGTTGTGGAGGGCCAAGAACTAGTGTCAAACCGAACGCCATCTGGATCTGATCCAGATTCTGGATTTGAAGACTACTTGAATTTAACATGGAGAAACTCCATTTTACACGTATTTTTGGCCGTATCTCAGCTGAAAAAAGACAGCTCATCCTCGTTTGTAGTTTGTAGTAAGGAGCATAACACTGTTGTCCGTAGATATGTAACATTTGATCAGGATATGATCCCAACTAAATGACACAACTTTCAATTCTGTCAATCAGAACACTCAGTTCCTCTATTATCGCCCACCTGACAAATCGAGTATTTTCTCATTATAAGAGAGAAAGCTTTTGCAAACAATTTAGGAATGTATTATTTTGGTTTATGGTACTGGATTATTTATTTGTTTATGCATTTATTTTTATCTGTGGCTCCCTGTTTCAGAACCAGACACTGGAGCCAGAGCAGTTCCCCCAGGAGCCCTCAATGATCATGGACCAGAAGCCCCCCATGTACACCCAACAGTTCGGTCCCCCAGCATCACACATGGCACAAAGAGGCTACCCTGGTGCTCCCATGCAAGAGCCGGGCTACCACCCGATGCCTGGCCAGATGGGCCCACGGCCAGGTTTCCAAATGATGCGAATGCAGGCCCGGCCAGGACTCAGGCCTACCGGGGTCGTGCCCAACCAGCCCAACACACTACGATTGCAGCTCCAGCACCGGCTACAGTCCCAGCAGGTACACGTCTTCATGAAAATTTGAGCATTTAAGGGTTTTTAAGAAATGTATATTTCTCTTTGTAGTAACAGTTTTCTCCTGTTTTTGTTTCAGCAGAATCGTCAACCAATGATGACTCAGATGAGCGGCGTGTCAAATGTGAACCTACCTCTTCGAGCCAATGCTCCAAACCAGGTACAATCCCCTCTGTCATTACATAAGCTACCTGCACAGACATGTTGTGACTGTAGGTAGAGTTTTATTTCTCAGATGGCTTGCAGTAAATTGAAGGCTTTAAGTGTTATGTAGACTTGCTTAGTGTAGAGACATCTTTTTTTTTTTTCCCCCCTCCTTCTTCTTTTCATGCCATTGCTGTCTTACCTGCAGGGAACCATCAATGCTCAGATGTTGGCACAACGTCAGCGGGAACTGCTGAGTAATCACCTGAGACAGAGGCAACAACAGCAGCAGCAGGTGCAACAGGCCCAGCAGGTCCAGCAGCAAAGGAGCATGGCCATGAGGGCTCAGGGCCTCAACCTGCCTCCCAACATGGCTGCTGGAGGCATGAGTAACCCCCGGAATCCCCAGGCCAACCCCCAGCAGTTCCCCTACCCACCCAGCTACGGTACCAGTACAGGCCTGGCCTCGTCACCTCCCCCTACCAGCCCCTTCTCCTCTCCTCTCTCCCCCAGCCTGCCCTCTCTTCCCCCCAACCCTCAGCTCCACCTGCATGGCACCTCCTCCTCTTCCTCCACTCCCTCCTCCTCCTCACAGATGATGATGGGAAACACAAACATGATGGGCGGACAGTACGGGGCCGTACTCAGCCCCCAAATGCAGCACAGTGCCTTTCAGTTTCCCAACTCAGGTACTGCTCCCTCACCCCAGCCAACCACACACCTCACCCTACAACCTGTGCGTGTGTGTGTGCGCGCGCCATTGTGTCTGTGTTGATGTGAAGCTGCACAGCTTTATGTGCTTTTTGGTAGCTGCAATCATTTGGTTTGTAACATTATATACTGATGACTGCATTAATCAGCTTCCATTGCATCAAGCAAATCATAATTAATATCCTCCTCTTTAAAATGTAATAACTGGTGAGTATTTGTCCGTAAGTGTGGTCATATACATATATTTTTATCATTTGGTGCACTGCCTGAAAGGGTGGTCTAGCTGTTCACTCTTGCTCCACCAGGGGGCACCAGGTGCACAATAAAGTTTTAGTTCATGAGCCACACTGATGCTAAAGTCTAAATGTTGTGATCAGTAAACACAGCAACCATCTCTGTACCTGTCAGTCAAACAGCTTGACATATAGTCTGAGTGTAATCTGTAATTTGGTAATCTGGTTTGTCTAGTGACCTCTTATTTATGGCCTGTGGGTTCCTGCAGACTGATAGTTTGGTTACTCTTTAACCTTTCTCCTAAGCGATCTCCTAATCCCTTTTCTTCCTCATTCCTTGCCTTCTGTTTGTCACGTGCATGAAGGAAATATCAACTGTTTGCTAATAATCCTGGAATGGGCTCTTTTGTGCTTTTTTTTTTTTTTTAGTTGTTTGTCAGTGTTTTGTCTTTATGTGGTGTGTTTGTGTCAGTTGCATGGAATTAACTCCCTTGCTCAGTACATTAGTTTTTAGATGAGTCTCTGCAGGCTAAGTTTGGCTGACCTCTTTTGATTCACAGGTATGAGCCAACAGGCAGACGGAACATTTGGAGGTCCCGGCACACCACAGAGCCCTCTGCTTTCACCCCGCATGGCCCACACACAGTCCCCAATGATGCAGCAGGGCCAGCAGAGTGCTGCTTTCCAGGGTTCCCCTGACATGAATGGATGGCCGCAGGGTAATATAGGAGTCAACAGGTAAGGATGACTGGTGCAGCTCGTTAGATCATCAATTCATGCTGTCAAGATGTACAAGCCACCAAATTTGCATCTACACAAACTGTATGAACTGCTATCTCACCGAGTGCAAGTAATCCAGTAAAATGAGATCGGAAGTCTTTTTAGGAAGGGAGTGTGAGAAGATTCACCGTTATCTCCACTATTGTTACTGATGATTAAGAATAGGCCTACAAGGACATACAGATGTCCTTATATATCTTCATGGGCTTCATTTTGAAATACCATTATTTTTTGAATATGCAACTTACCAGACCAACACGTGTACCCTTGTAGTATAAATGGAACCATTAGCCTTTTGTTCATTTTCTGTCAATTTATAACTTCTTAGAAGTTAAAGTAGCAGCCACTTGTAGCACATTCGTAAACTTTTGATTTACACCTCTGCTAGGTTTACTAAAAAATGCTGATTAATCACAATCCACACAGTTATCGCCACAACCTGAAGCTGGAAAAGTCGCCAGCATCACTAAAGGGGCAAATTTCACTGGCTGCCTGGTCAGGTCACACCTCAAAGTGTGTGGGGGTTTTACCCTCGCAGCCAAAACTACTTTTTCAGAGAGAGATTTGAGAGAGATTTGCAGAGAGTGAAGTTAAGATGACAAACTCCGGTTGTTCTTGATTGTCGTCGTTTGGCTGTTTTGTGTGCAGCCAGGATTCTCTGCGTCTTTGGCCGACTTCTTGTGCTGCGTCACTCATCTCTGATGTTAGTTAAATAAATAATAAATCATGTTTTTGGTTTTTTTTTTTTTTTTTTTTACTACTTACTACTACTTTTACAGCTTTCTCATTGATTCCATGGAAGCATTATACTTCCTGTGTCCCAGTGAGCTAAAACAGTAACAGCACAGGTGGTTCAACTTTAAATTTAAACTTTAAATACTGTGAAGAGCAGGTCATTGTAAAAGGAAATTCACCCGGTCATGTGCTTTTCTTTCTGCATCCATACTGTCAGTTTTGTGTTTACTTAATGCAGCTTCTTCCTCCTCCTCCTCAGCATGTTCTCACAGCAGCAGGCATCGCCGCAGTTCAGCCAGCAGAATAACAGCAACATGTACAACGGCAATGGCATGAACCTCAACAATGCGTCTCTGGCCTCCAACATGGCAACCAGCAGCATGGGCCAGATGGCCGGCCAGATGAGTGTCACGTCCATGCCCTCGGGGCCCTCACCTGGCTTGCCCTCCATGGGACAAGAACAGGTGAATACTTCTAGGCCAATCCTGGTTCTTTAAATGGGACAAAATTAGGAAATGATTAAACTTGGCTTCAGGGAAATAACCACCACTGTAATCCTTTCACAGTCGGGCATCTTTAGGCGTGGCCTGACTGAATTAGAGATGTTCAGGGTGTCCAGTAATATCCTCAGTAGTATCCCGTTGCAGTAGCCCCCTGTAGAAATCAGTCTGAGGTTAACAAAATGGACCCCTTAAAGTTTTACACAGTAATCAGGGGACAGAGAAATACTAAAAGGTTTTTCTCTCCACTCCTGACTGCTGATGTCAGTGTTTGTCTTATCATAAGACCCCGAGTGTTTGGGTACACTTACTGAACAGCCGAGCTAATGAATAATTTAGTTGTTTATATAACTCTTCTTGCTATTGTTCTGCTACTTAACTTGAACTTAGAGGTCAGTGATGTAATTAGCAGCGTGCACTTCAAAGCCAGAGTGTTGAGACTAAAGACGTCACGCCGATCACAGACTGGTCTCTGTCAGCTGGTTGGTTCAACACGGAGAGCTCGACTCCTTAAGGCTGAGATCTCTCACATCACCGCGATCCCTGCACACATTCAGGAGCGTAACTGAATGTCGTTAGGCAAGATGAAGTCATCCTTGCATGTAGATAACCTGCTTCGCTCACTCACTAAATGTGAAAATGTTTTCACTTTGGCAGCACTTAGTTCCTGGTGTTTATCATTCTTTTAATGTCAACTAAGTTAATCCTTCTTCCTTTGTCTCTCTGGTATTGTTATGTTGGTATATGGAAAGCACTGTTGTTGTCCATGATGCTTTTAAGCCAATAAAGGGCCATGAATATTTAACCAAGGTGCTGCCATTTGATGTCTGCACTTGAGACTGTTGTAACATACCAGTATATGTGTCACTTGATTTATCTCCCTTGCAGGATTATAGAAAAATATTGGCACTTAGATTATTTCAATTATTTACTGTTTGCCCATTAGTGCAGGCATCTGTGATTTACTGACTTGTTTTTGAGTTGGCGATGCACTCCACGCCGCAAACACGTTTAAGTTCTACAAGTTCAAGTTAACCAGTCAGACGTGCTGTTGAATTGTGAGTTCAGTAACTTCCTTTACAAGTTGGGGCTTACAGTGTGTTGTCTCTTTGCAGAAATACTGTTGACCCCCATGGAGCTCCACACCTGAACCTCAGTGATCAACCTGGCTCAAGAAGCGCGTCGGCCCTTTAATTATTTAAAAACAAACAAACAAAAAAATACTAACCTGTAATCAACCGACTGCCCCTTGAACCAGCCAGGCTGTGCCCTGACACCCCCCCCCCCCCCCCCCCCCCCCCCTTCTTCTCCCCCTCCCCAGCCCAAGTTTGCCGCCTGTCCAGCTGGACCCCACTCAGACACTGGCTGGGGAAGGATCGCGAGTATCTGTCCAACAAGCCTAATCCTCCTGGAGGGAGAGCCTCGTGACGAGCCAGTCTATCTGCCTGTCCAGCAGCATTCACCGTAGTGTGACTTACTGTAGGCCTCCTGGTGGGGTACACTGACTTTAGGGGGCAGCAGTGGGTGGGATTTTGTTCTGATGAATGTATTCCTCTCAGTGGACAGCGGCCATTTACAATCTCATCTCCAAAAAAAAAAAAATAAATCACATACACTGATTTCTTTACACCCCCCCCCCCCTTTATTTCCTCCTCTCACTCATTTGAGACATTTCCACATAGTTCCAAATGGCAGCAAATACTCCAAGTTATGTTCACAATTATGGATGGAGCTCAGACACTTAGCCAATTTTGCCTTTTTGCTGTTCTTTATTTTATTATTATTATAATTATTATTGTTTTTTTTTTTTTTTTTTTTTCTGTTTTTTTGTTTGTATTTTTCCTGTTGTGAAAATTAAGATGTGTTAAAATATGGTGTTAAAAAGACAAACTGCTCTTGTAGAGAAGAAAAAGAAACACTGCAGACTGGTTTGAATGGATTGGTGAATTCTAAGATTAGATTAAAGAGGTTTATATAGTGTATTAAATTAAGTTTTATTTTCTGTATAGATTCATTTTAATTATTGTAGATGATTCTTTATCTTAGTAGCAAGAAGAAGAATATCTCTAAAAGTGTGAAAGAGGCACTTTTTTTTTTTTTTTTTTTTTTATATATATATATATATATATATAATTTTAACAGTAATGGTTGTATTCTTTCTGAGAAGATTCTTCTATTAACCTGAATAATGGATTTTACTTTGGTCCTGTAGTTTCAGAAGATGTCAAAATCAAATATGGTTTGAAATGATTTACAGAGTTTGTACATACCAATAAGTAAAGCATTTTCTTTCCTATTTATTTTATTCCTTTGGGGTTTTACTTGTCCCAGCCTGGTCCCAGACTGCCTCCTGAAGCAGAGCAGTTCTTTATCGTTTTGTTTGTTTCGTTTTGAGGAAGTGGAGGCGGAACCTTCACCTTCTTGAAGTCCTGGTACAGTGCAGACAGGGGTGTGAGTGGGAGGTAGGGAGGGTTGTAAATGGGTGTGCTGTGTATACAGTGTACAGATTATCGCTTGCTTCTCTGCCTTTAGCATAGAACACAAAAAAAAAAGAAGAAAAAAATCAATTCAACACAGCCATACAGTAAAAAATAATAAAGTGTGCTTTCTATGTTGTCTGGAGTGAAAAATGCTTCATACAAGCTGCTAGGTGCAAACTGTTCTGTGTGTTGTAAACAAGCAATAACAATTACTTGAGAATTTCTTGTTTATTTTTTTTTTTGGTTTTTTTTTTTTTTTTTATTTATTTTTTTGTTTTGTTTTTTTAATTTTTGTACAGTTTCCTGGGGAAAAAAGGCCACGTTTTCCCTCTGCGTTTGGATGCAGTATTAAACACAGTTTTTTATTGCAGTTTGTACCAAGAAAGTCTACATCCACACACAGCGTTCCTATTAGATTATGCAGCAATGGCTGAGATCTGGAGAGGGAGTTAGTTTGTGGTCCCCTTATTGGCACATGCCCTCTCTGCCTCCAGCCGTTCTTCTATAGCAGAGGTCAGAGTTAAGACTGCACGGTTCACAAGTGCTGCTCTGACAGACACTTAGCCATATTTTATGACCTCAGGCAGTTAGTTCACCTATAAAGTGTTCAGTAATGACATGCTGTTCTTGTGCCCCATGAGAGGGGGGGGGGGGGGGGGTTGGTTTGGCCTTCACAAGATCTAAAGCAGGTCATCTTCTCTAACCTCAGAAGATTTTCCTCAAAAAACAAAAAACAAAAAAAAAAAAACTTTTTATATCAACTATTTTAACCCAGGACAGACTTTGAACAAGCCAAATAATCCTCACATTTCAATTGGATTTCTGAATTCTACTCATTTTATTTTTTTAATTATTAGCAACCACCTGTTGGTTAGCATGGTTTGGCCCACGGAAAACAAACTTATGATGATGTCACTTAACAGGGTCTGATGTAAATGTTACATCATGAAACAGGAAGAGAATCATTCTGAATGTATTGCCCATAAAGGCCTAAGGACGTGACTGATGGTGTTTCAACATATGGACACATGGTGTTGCACGGCTAAACCGTGCTCTTCTCAGCGTTTCTGAAGTTACCCTTTCCTCTGTTTCCTTTTTATTTTATTTTATTTGTTTGTCTTTTTAATTTCTATATGAAATCTGAAGCTGTAGCAAGTCAACTTTGGAACGCAGAAAGCCTGCACTGACGCTTCGGTTGTCCTGCAGGAGGTCAAACCTTTTTGATAGATGCTGTTTTTGATTGTAAAATACGGTCGTGCAGAATCAGTCTTTTTGAGCCATTTTAAAGAAGGAATCACAGCCCTTTGCAAAATTTCCAAAGATTGTCAAGATTTTGAAAAGACTTAAAGCCATGTGGTAGCAGTGCATTTTATTTTATTTTTTTAAAGCACTTAAAATGAGGACAGGAGCAAATAAATGATTTTTGCCCCTCACAGATATCCAGGCTTTGGACCCACTAAACAAAACTATTTTGTTTTTCTCTTTAATTTATGGTTTTGAAGAACTTTAAATGCCCTTTTGTATTGTCTGCCACTTTCTTAGAGCTAAGATGCAACCTTGAAATGCTAAAAACCCTAGCATAATGCCTTAGATTTTGTCCGTTCTTGTACATTACACCGCTGTCTGTATAAATTTGTATAATGACTTGTGTACAATATTGAATGGGTGCATCATTGTTCAACTCTTCTCAGCTGCTGGAGACTTGGTCACAGTTCAAGTGTCCCTCCTTTGCTCTCTGTTCTGTGTTGGGTTGAAGACTCTGTTATTCCATCTCCTCTCCCTCCGCTCACTGTTCGTATGGACAATGGTGATGATACATAGGGATATCGAAGCAATATGTAATATACTCTATGGACTTTCTGAAGAAAGCTTACTGTTGTGTTTTCCTGAGATATTTTTTTTCTGCATTGTTCACGAGTCACACTGTATACCGATCATTGTACCCCTAGTGTGTGTGAGCGTTTTATGCAAAGTTAGATATACAAGAGAAGTTAAAACCACAGTTATGCAAGTTGTGAACTAATATGGCTTCGCTGATGCTATCTGCCTTGTAAATAAAGAATTCTGTTATTGCATTATTTAATTGAGTGGCTCTTATTTCACTCCCCAACAAAAAGTATTTAATTTTTGGACTGAAACATCTAAAATTATCTGGTCATTTTGGTACCTTTATTTATTTATATAGCAAATCTGAAGAAATAAATTCCATGCACATGACAGGCTGATGTAAATGTTAAACTGAAATATAATTGGCAGCGATTTCTGTTATAATTGAGTACTTTAATTTGCAAATGACCATCGACCCACTACAGATTTCTTCTGAAATATTTCATACTCCATAAAAATTAGGCGTTTTAAATGACTGTAATAGACCTCTAAGTGTTTGTGCCTTTTGCAATGACATGACAATGAAAATTGCCTCTATTAAAATCAACAATAAATTTTTGAAAAGCAAATAACTTTCCACGTTCAAACCATGTTGAAGAACTGATAGAGGTTCGTTTAAGTTTTTTAAGCCTGGAGCAGTGAACGAAAGAGGCAGCTAAGAAATGCCTGGTCGTTTCTCCACTCTTTTATCTCTTCTTTATTTCCAAGTATTAACAGCGGTAATCAACTCCACACGTTGTGCGCAAAATGAAACCTTCGGCTCATTCTCGCAATCGGCCTCATTGTGGCAGAGGAAGCCGACTGAGAAGCGCAGAAGAATATGGGGGTGGGTTGTCCCTGAGAAAATCTATTCCTGTGGGGGCATTGAGATGTATGAGGTCGAGCGGATTCCTGGCCAATAGGAGTAAAGAGCTGTGGAGCATCTCCAGCAGACCTGGCTGTATACAGGATAGGTGCCCTCAGATGACCACAGAGCAGCACGTCCTCTCTGAAGTTTAGGCTGCTCCGGGCTTCCTGCAGAATCTCAGCATTCGTCTGCGTTATTTTAGTGCACGGAGGTTGTTCAAACTGTGGTCTGCGGGCATGATGGAGACAGCACCGGTGTGAAACTCCTCTAATTTATTTCAGAAGGTAAGTTTCTTTTTAAATTTAGGGTGGGGGTGCTGCAGTCCCTTGCTGCATGTGTATGTGGGTATGTGGCAGGCTACTCACTGGTTTAATTTGATTCATTATTTCAAATGATTCGTTTGTACCTTTAAAACAAAACAAAAAAAAAAAACATACTTTTTTCCTCCATAAGATTTAAGTTCGCGTTACACACTCCTATCTTGAGCCTATTTCCTTCATATGGCGGGCTAATTGTAAAAGTCTGTAAAAAGCTTCATTAATGTTGACCTCTGCTCTGGCCTGACGGTTCTTTAATTAGTGTCATGACCCTGATTTGTCTCTCTATTTACTGGCTGACTGGTAAACGGTTCCTAAAAAACACACCACCATCCAGTGGGTCATTGAAAGCCTCTGATGAACCTTTGATGTGTGGCTTGTGTGTGACCTCTCAGCTGGAAATACTGCAAAATCGGCTGTCCGAGCTCACTGCGGATTGCTTTTCCGTACTCCCTTTGCTCAATATTTAGGCGGTGTTTTCATCTGTACCCGACAGTTTAATCGCTTTTCATTTTAAAAGAAAAGCTGTGAATTTGTTGTAGATTTCATTTTGCCATATTCAGCTCCACTTAATATTATTTACATATTTAAACTGAGGGTTGTTCTGCAATAAGATTAATATAATGTTTGGAGGAAATATGAAATAATGTAGCGAAGTAAAGTCTTATGTTCATTAAAATAATCAGTTTTGGTGTGTTCGGCCTCTTTTGATGTCATGTTTCCTTTTTTAGATTCCTTGCATTAAACTTTTATAGCTACACCTCCTCCACCCACCTACTGGCTTCTGTCTCTCTTCCCCACTGAAGGATATATCACCGTCTCCATTTGACCCTTTGCCTCACCTCTATGCTGTCATGTCGGTGTCCCTGTCCAGCATCCCTGTAATGCTGAAGGAGAAGAGCTACCCAGGCGGCATGCTGAAGGGCAGCCCTGCCCGGGGATTCTACCCTGCGCCTCTCCAGGGCCCCCATCATTATGTGGACTTCTTCCCGCGGACGCACAGCCTTCTCCACCCACTCAAGTCCCTCGGTCGACTGGTGTCGGACGCTCAGGCTTCCCTACCGCTCAGCCTGCACGGCGGGACCGCTCCCTTCCTCGGCCAGGGTGGCCACAACGCCTCGGTCTTCCACGAACACGTGTTGAGCGCCTCTGGTATCCCGTATCTGAGCCAGATGTTACCCGGACACCCTCTGTACTCCAAACCGGAGGAGCTGGCTGCAGTGGTGACCGAGCACGCCGCTGGTCCGCTGTCTTCAGACTTCAGCAGCCCCTCCAGTGAACGGGCTTGCTCTGCTCCTTCCTCCGCCAACACACCGCCCAAGGAGAGTTTCTTTCGCCTCCGGAGCGCAGACCATTCGCCGGAGAAAAAGGGCGCATCTTATAACTTCACTGAGGATGAGTTGTTCACGGTGCTCTACGGTTACTCCAGCAGCCAGGAGCGCAGCGTGGGTCACGCCATATCAGGAGTGGCCCTGCCGGAAACCTCAAGTGAGATTTCAGTTTATGGACTACGGATTAAAATGATTGGGTTTTCATTTTGTTTGGTGTGTAATAATAAAACTGCAATGATTAAACGCTATCCAGCCATAAATGTTTTCTTGCGACTATTATAGCCGAATAGGACTCATAGATCACTAAAATAGTAAAAATTATCCTGTGTTTTATTTCCCCAATTTGTTCATGTGGGCTCATTTTCTTTTCAGTGTCTGACTCTCACATCTTCCCAGTGGACAAAGAAACGCTCGAACTTCCAGAGGGTAAGAAGCCACTATTTCATCACCTTTACGTGTGTACTTGATTGCATGATAGAGTGCGGAAATCTGAGATTTCTTTCTCTCTATGTTGCAGGGTTAACTATCCTCCAGGCATCTTGGGGAAAGGCGTCGCATTGTGGCATTTTTGCGGATAAACGCAGCATCCCTAAAGCCACGCGTTTTGGGCCTTTCCAAGGAAAACTGGTCAACACCAGTGAAATTAAAATATACGACGACAACACCTTGATGTGGGAGGTAAGGTGATGAATCGTCTTCCCACAGTGCTGGTCATATCTAGATTTTTAGCAGTGATTTTTAACCTACCCCCATTCCCTCCAATGCAGGTGTTTGAGAACGGCCGCCTCAGTCACTTTGTGGATGGAAGAGGAGGATCTGGAAACTGGATGTCTTTGGTGAAGTGTGCTCGTTTTCCCGAGGAGCAGAACCTGATCGCTGTGCAGGTCCAGGGGCAGATATTCTACGAGGCCTGCAAGGAGATCACGCCAGGCCAGGAGCTTTTGGTGTGGTACGGAGACTGCTACATCCAGTTCCTCGGGATCCCCCTCACACTGAAAGACCCCAGAGAGGACAACAACGTGGTTCCCCCCTCCGAAGGTCAGGATTTTATCTTTTCTTGCGTAAGGGCCCTTCTTCTTTCGGTTTGGTTTTATTTTAACATCGTACACATCTTAAATTTTTTGTTTTTGTTTTTGTTTTATACACATATTTACCCAGATGCAGGGGAAGGCTTTAAGTGTGACAGATGTGGGAAGGTGTTTGCATACAAATACTACAGAGACAAACACCTGAAGTACACGCGCTGCGTGGACCAGGGAGACAGGAAGTTTCCGTGCCACCTCTGCAACAGATCTTTCGAGAAGAGGGACAGATTACGGATCCACATTCTGCACGTCCACGAGAAACACAGACCTCACAAGGTACAACTACGCGTGCATCTCTGCATCTGTCCTGCTGTTATGAAGGATTTCCACCCAAAAGTCCTCTTACATGATTATGGTCAATGGAAAGTTTGAGTGGTGCTGAAAGAACAGCTCCCATAGCCTGCCGGGCCCTGCAGATTATTAACGGACCTCGTAAAAATCCCATTAATATGAGACTTGCATTTCGTGCAAGTATAGAGACTGTAGCATAAATATTAACAATTAGTTGACGTACAGAAACGACAGTTTTTGTTTCGTTTCTGAAAGAAGAAAGCAAGTCTGAAATTTATTTAAATCCTCCCAAAAGCGAGCTTTTTTTTTTTTTTTTTTTTTTTTACTTTAATTTGAGCTAATACATTTGAATAACTACATAACTTTGTGTATATGGCTTTTCTGCAGTGCTCGGTTTGTGGGAAGAGCTTCTCTCAGTCGTCCAGTCTCAACAAACACATGCGCGTACACTCGGGTGAACGTCCGTACAAGTGCGTGTACTGCAACAAGGTAAGAAGCCGTTTTATTCTTTCTCAATACCTGCACCTATGAAAGCATTTGGCTTTACAAATGCAGGCTTATTAAACAATCAGCCCACCCTAAAGAAATGTAGAAACAAATCCTGAATTAAATAGTCAGTAAAATTGGATTTCCGGGTTACTACTGGTAGCTAACTAGAAAAGTTAGAATAAGTCATGGGTATGTTACAAAAAAAAAAATCTTATAAACATTAGCTGCTATTCCAGCAATAATGAAGCTGTTCTCTGAGGGGTTTTTCTCGCTCTGGTTCTATTAGACCTCTCCTCTTTAAACCACAGCAGCATCCATTTCGGGCTTCCTCCTTTCATGGTACATTTGGCACGAGCCCCTCCTTATTGTTCCTCGCGGAGGGCACGCTCTTCGTGGACACTTATATGCTAATTATCGCCAGATGTACACCCACCCCTTTGTCTACTAAGATTATACTTTTATTTTATGGCCCTGGAATGAGCAGAAGTTTTTTGTTGTTGTTGTTGTTCTTTGTTCTTGATATCCTCCCTTTTTTTAATGCTCCCTGCGGATGTTTTGTTTCAGCTAATCCCCTTTCTCCTTATCTGGACTATTTAAGCAATTTAGCACGAGCCCAGCGTTTTTAAAGTCTTTTTGAGGACAAGAGGCTTTGCAAAAAAGGGCTTAAAAAAATAATAAAATAAAAATAAAAAATAAAATAAAATAAAAAAATAAAATAAAATACAAATTAGGAAAAATAGGCCTATATTTTAAGCAAAATGTTTCTAAACTGTTAAGACTTTTTAGCTTTTTTTCCCCACGGCAACAAAAGAAACTGTCTTCTGTGTTAAAAGGTGACTGTTGCGAATTAGGCCTGGCTCATGGAGAAAAAAAAATCAAGCTTAAATAAACAACATTTATCTTGTCATTATTCTTACAACTAAAATTGTGCTTAATTACTACTTACCAAGTGGTTTAAACTCCCCTCTCCCAGGCCTTCACTGCCTCCAGCATTCTGCGCACACACATCCGCCAGCACTCTGGAGAGAGGCCCTTCAAGTGCAAGCACTGCGGGAAGGCCTTCGCCTCGCACGCCGCCCACGACAGCCACGTCCGTCGGACGCACGCCAGAGACAAGGCGTATCCATGCGAGCTGTGCGGAGTGTCTTTTCAAGAAGAGCAGGAGCTTAAATACCACACGAAAAGCCACAAAAGTAAGAGCTCGTTTTAGGCTAACAGCGTGTTTTTTTTTTTTTTGGTTTTTTTTATGGGTTCAGAACTGCGTTGTCTAAGGCGATAGTTCGTTACAGTAAGAGGAATAGAAGTTCACTGCATTATATATTATTATGTCCTAATAATGAAACTACCGCCTTAAAAAAGAGAGAATCATGGCCTATGATGGCATCATTACAGGTGAAGGTACTGGTTGTTGTCGTTGGCCTGTCATTAAAAAAAAAGTAAAAACGGCAGACTGCAAAACTAAAATGTTGTATACTTTTTTAAAAGTACGCATTTTCTTCCTCTGCAGAAAGACAAGTCTTGGATGGCACATGTCCCAAGTCTTCTCCGGAGAGAGGATCGCAGGAGGAGCCCCCATTCCCACTGAAGGACCATCAGAAGAATAGCGGAAAAAACTTTCCTTACAGCGGCTTAACAGTTTTAAATCCAGAATATCGGCCCTGGAACTAGACTGTGCTTTCTTCTGTAAACGTGCCCGTGTTATAGTTTAGATGATTTTAGAAACAACACAAATATGGCAAGAAAACCGATCTTTACGCAGTCTTTGTGGTGAGATTGTGGAAAAATACCCACAGTAAGAGAGAAAGAATAATAGTGGGGCTTTATTTCTGTTATGAAGGTAATTTTGTTGTACAGGCCTATTTAAATAGGTAGATAATAATTCAAGCTGCTGGGCAAGTGTGTCTGCGTCTATTTATATGAACATGTTGTGTATTGTTATGTGGCTTAAAGCATTCACTCTACGATTGTTGTGCGGGACAGTTTTGATGCATTGTAATACTTATTATTATTATTATTATATTTTCTTGCATCATCTACCGCTTCAAAAGCAAAACTATTTTATCGTTGAGCCTATTTGTGTATAAATGTACCCTCTCCTAATTTATAATGTATGATAATATTTTTTACTGCAATATTAGGCTGCCAACAGCAACTAAAAGTGTCGTCGTTTGTTCACTTGGAGCGTCCGCTTTTTCATGGTTAACCTAATAAATCAGCGCATGCAACAAGAGTGTTTTTGCTCTGTTTTATGTCCGAATTTAGAAGCGAATTCATTTCTAAAACGAATAAACGAGCACAGTTCAAACTATCCACCGTGGCTTGTTAAAAGTCTTTGAGATTTTTGGCAGAAATGTGCCGGTCATATGCATGAGAAATAAAACGGCTGGGTGATTTTGATTTGCCAGTGCAATCAAGAACTAGAACTTGTTAACATCATCAGTTATGATATTCAACAAAAAAAAAAAAAAAAATCGAATTTAATTGCACTTCTTCTGTAAAAGTGTTATCATGTCCATCAATGCATTTTTAAAAAAAAAAAGAGTGTAAAAACTGGAGAATATTATGAAGAATGCTATGGAAGGAGGTTGTACTGCATTTCTGTGTTTGATGCAAGGAGCCTGTGCCATCTGAATGTCCAGTTCCACATATATCAGTCCAGTCAGCGCCGTATGTCACTCTGTATGCATTTACAGTCTGCTGAGTGTTTTTTTTTTTTTTTTTAAGTCATGGAGGCTTCATGCTCGCAGTAAAAATAAACAAACCCCACTGGACCAAATGAATGACAATGAAGTGAAGCAATGAGGGCCATTTCTTGACACACAAAGGCGGTCACCATGACTGACATCTGCCCTCATGCTGGCACAAACTGTCCCACATGTGTTCCCCTGAGATCAGATAGATAGAAAGAAGTGTGTGTGTGTGTGTGTTGGGGGTTAATTCAAGGAAAGCCCCAATTGGCAGTGTCGTGGTGGCAGCAGCAGGGGTTCTGACAGATGACACAGTGTCTAGTCTTTGTCTCTGTGCTCTGTTATGTCACCTTTAACCTCTCCGTCACCATACTTCACGCTGTGGGCATGTAGTAACAACCACACTGCAAACTGGTTTAATGGGTGCAAAGAGGCAGGTTCAAGTAGTGTGTAGAAGATGAAAAATAATTTTTAAAGGGAGACACTGAAGCAAGTGATCAAACACACAAGATGCTTTGCCATAAAGCATTTTATTTTACAAGTGGCCGCTCAGCATACATGACTCAGAAATCCACAGTTGCCTACAAATCAGAGCAATTAAGGCCTGAAAATTAGACTTCCTCCTGGGTGTTTGCAGAGATAAGAACAGTTAAAGAGATTAGCAATCACTCCAGCCTCTCTGTTTATTTTCTATAATGGACGGACAGCAGTCTTCAAGGTCAGGGGTCACCTCCTTACTGAATGTTTAACAGCCTGTCTCTCCCTTCAAATAGCTAAAATATGGATGCTTGAGCAAGTGTAGATCAACCTTCAGTGGGCCAGCCCCTCCCATGTATACAACCCCTCAAGCCACCATGAATGGGCCCACTGTGAAAAGAGAAGATACTCCCCTTTGTGGTCTTCCAGGAGCAAAGGGGTGGAGGAGAAGGATGGGACAAGAAACAAAGACAAAAAGAGAGACAGAAGGAGAAAAGGGAGAATGAGCTGCCACAGCTGAAATACTGAGATTGTTAGCAATGCTGTGCTAAAAGACTGGTTTTACTAGCACCTCTGTGATTGGCTGATTTAGGACTCAGCACTAAAGCGTGGAAGAATTTTTATCTAGGTCGTTTATGTGGATTGATTTCACACTTAACCTCCTGGCAAGTTAACAAGGGCCTCTAAGGGGCAATCCATTGGATTCATCTATTATATTAATGTGATATTAATGATTGGGGGAGTGGAGTTTTATGGCAGTTAATTCCCTCTAAGGTTGAAGCAATAGACCATAATGCTCCACAATAAAGTGTTAATACTTTGATATTCTGAAACATTCAAATACATCCTGTAATAATCAGTGGCATGATTAAGTTGTTGATCCAATCATGCATTCACAAGCATATTGCACTCTTCTCTTCTCTTCTCTTCTCTTCTCTTCTCTTCTCTTCTCTTCTCTTCTCTTCTCTTCTCTTCTCTTCTCTTCTCTTCTCTTCTCTTCTCTTCTCTTCTCTTCTCTTCTCTTCTCTTCTCCCTCTCAGACTGAGCTGAGTCGTCAAATGTTCTGATGTATTAGCTTCTATTGATTGTCTAATAGCTGTCAGTGTGTATGTGTGTTTGTGTGTTTGCGTGAGCTGTAGTCTGATGTTGAGGCTGGCCCTCGCTCCAGACAGGCCTCAGACCTTCAGCTGAGTGGACTCATAAAATACAACCACAGCAGCTCAGCATCCATCTGTGCCTCAGTCTGCCTCAAACCACACAGAAACTCACTGATGATAAAGATAAATGAGAATTTTAAAACATGCTACTTTTTATTGTTGATAAATGAAAACAGTTTATTTTTGGTTGATTTTCTACTGTTTCCTTGTCCTTTGCCTTTCTGCCCAAATATGTAATTTATTCTTAAAACATACACAAAAACAAACAGTGCAGTTAAAAAGCTGACAAGAACAACTTCCTGCAGCAACTCTTGCCTGAACTCTATTTGCCTATAATTGCATGAAACCTTCCTGCATCATGGACGGGATGGGAGACAGTGTCCATCATGGTTCTCAGTTTGGACCGAGTTCTCCTCATTATCACCATAATGGCTCCACAGTGTTGTGGTTTACTCATTTGCCTAACAATCAAAATATCCCTGACTTGATCCTGGAAGGATACACAACCCCAAAGGGATTTGTGTCCAGTGTAACAACTCTGCCAAACCAAGCATGTGAGGCTACCTGCTGTGGAGACCCCTTGTGAATAAGGGAGCAGCTGAAAGATGTCCAGAGATCCTGAAGAAGAATCAGAGGGCAAGCTCTGGTCCTCTCTGATCAACCTTTTCATTTCTCATCTGTTATCTCACTTGTAGTTTGAATTAATGCAACGCATCTTTTATTTGATTTTATTTTTTATTATATTTCATTTAATGTTGTGCCAAAGCAGTAGATCTGTTACGCAGTTAGTTTGGAAGGAAGACTTTTGTGTGTTAAATCAGGTTTTTTTTTTAATGTACTTTGTTGGATTTTTAATCCCAGCTTTCTGACATTTAGTTCATCCTTAGAGGATATGTTATCTGCATGACTCCTTCTTTTAATGAAACCTTAGACTTGAGTCATTTAGTCAGGAGATGAAGCTGATCAGCCTGGGTCCTGCCATTCAGGGCTCATGTTGAAGCTGTTGTCTTTGGCCAGTGATTTCCACTGGGAGAGTGGACAGTAGAGTGGGAGACACGCAGAGAGGCTCAGCGTCCTGCATGCTGCTGGCTGAGTGAAAGCAGATCAAACACTGTCTGCAAAGCCCCTCCATATTGCTCCTGAGAGCGTGTCTCTTCTAGGTGGGATTGATGTGTGGGGTGGGCAGATGGCCTTATCCTTCCCTGTGGGGGCTGGTGTGAGGTTCCACTGTGGTCCCATGGGGCAACATATTTGCTGACACACACTCTTACAAACACACACCTCACATAACTCACAGCAACCCTCAAAGTAGCCTATAACTATCTATCTATCTATCTATCTATCTATCTATCTATCTATCTATCTATCTATCTATCTATCTATCTATCTATCTATCTATCTATCTATCTATCTATCTATCCTATCTATCTATCTATCTATCTATCTATCTATCTATCTATCTATCTATCTATCTATCTATCTATCTATCTATCTATCTATCTATCTATCTATTGTTTTGTTTTAACTAACTGTTTTAACCTCTGATGGATTGCAGATCTTCTCTTTCGAGCCAATTCATATGCAACTGAGCTGAGAGCAGTGAATCTTCTTGTAGGGCGACATCTGGCATTGTCATTCGGGATGTTAGAAAGTGTTATAGAGTTCTTCTCCCCATGCTTTGCGCTTTACAATAGTTTTTCTCTGTGTGCTATTTGACTGTCTTTATGCGCAAGGCTTTTGTGTGTACCCAACTGTTATTCCTGCAGGTGATGAAGCTGGTGGCAGGTTAGTGAGGAGAGGGGCTGGTGTTACAGTACTCCCCTCGCTACCTCCCTCCCGCTCTCACTTCTTTCTGTTACTGCAGTACATTAACCCACATTTCTTGTTACCCCTCTGATGTGCATGCATTGATATGCTTCTTAGTAACCTCACAGAGTTTACAGATTCCTTTGAATTAGACAGAATACTGTACATGTTTCGTTCTTGTCTTTTCTCTGACAGACTCTGAACATGTAATCTCCTTGCGTCAAGTTGCCAGCTGCACCTGAGTTTTTTCTGAAGAAAGTGTTTGTTGCTGCGGGGTGGTGGCAGTGATGGTGGTAAAAGGATACTGGTGAATACCTGCATTAACCCAGTGATGTCACTTTAGGCATCTTTAATCAGATTATCTTTTAATGTTCTCTACAGTGTAAGGTGCAGCAGAGGAAGATTTAAATGTAAAAAACACAACAAATCAACGACACTGTAAAAGAATCACTAGCAGAATAACTGCATGTGTCGTTCCCGAGGGAAGGATTTACAGCATATGGACACTGTACCCCTGCCACATGTGCATCCATGCACAGACAAGGTGACCTCTCTGCCTCTAAAGATGTTTGCTGTTAGTCCAGCTAATCCTGACTAAGCTGTCCACTTAGATAAACACTTGGAGGGCGACACGCGTGTATGGTATACACAGAGTAAGTGCGATCCTGTCAAATAGAGATCAGTTTGCTTTCTCACTTTTACTGTTAGGGGATGGATCCTTCTTTGGGGGAGGAAAGGGAGATAATGATTTAGAGATAGTCTTACACATAGCTTACTGTACCAATGCCACTTTGCTGCAAATACAGAAAAATGCAGAAGATGAGAACATGAAGGAAGTGGGAGATTTCATTCCTCTTGGGGTGGATTAGCTAATAAGCACCCTTGTCTTTTCCTCATCTTCCTTGTTTCCTTCATCAGTTTTTTCCCTGAGAATGCACAGTCACCAGCCACACAGGACAGCCAGTGATCGATTTTCCCCACTGACTACCATGAGAGCATAGGAGTGGATACACAAGGTACTATATCCAGTGAATGTACGCCGGTCGGCCACAAAATTAAAACCACTGACGGGTGAATTGAATAAGATTGATCATCTCATTACAGTAATGTGCACTGTAACATCATGCACACCACACACAGCCCCCTATGGCAATGGCACTCCCTGATGGCAGGAGCCTCACCTAGCAGGACAGTGTTGCTCTAATCTCCAAACTCCAAAGAATTTCCCTCCCTCTCCTCCATTGGAGTAAAAGCATAGCACCAACAAGGAGCCATGCTGTTACTCCTGGATGCTTTGTCATGTGCTGCTTCCTCTGTAGCCTGTGTTGTATTGAAGGCTGCCTTGTAGGCCTCTTGTGATCATCACCTTAAGCCATTCTTTGCACTCTAAACACCATTACAGCAGCCATGTTTATAAAGATTGTTTATCTTTGTAAATATCATCCTCTTTTGGGTCTTTCACACCCTTCCTTCCTTGCCTTAAAAAAAAAAAAACATTATGTAGTCCATGTTGTAATCATAACTACACTTTTATTGTTCATGAGACAATTTACTGTGACCCCAGTCAGCTCCCAATGGTCTGTGAGGTCAAAGGATAGAAGAAACTGAAAGGCCCCACAACGTGGACATTTAGCAGCCACCTCAAGACTGAGATGACTGTTTAAGCACCTGATGCTTTGCACTGGTGCCAAACATCAGCAAATCTGAAGCCAAATGGTCATAAACCTGCTCATCCAGGAGACCAGCGGGAATGATTCAACAGAAAGCACGCTGACAGTGATGGAGATGAAATGATGAGGCGGGTACTGAATGCACTACCACAGCTAAGAGTATGTGCGCTTCTGTTTTGCAGGTCATGCTGTGTGTGCGTGTTCCTAAGTGTACTGTCTGTCCGCGCTTGTGACTGTGCCCTGCCGCAGGAAAATAAAGTGTCTTGGCCCTGGAGCCGCAGCCGTCCATCCCCACCCCCAACACTGAGTCATGATGGCTTTTTGACAGCAGAGCTTGGAAGACAAATGCTCCTGACCTGCTGAAACATTCATGTAGCCTTATGATCCTCTCCTACAACTAATGTACCCTAACAGGCCTTTATGGCCTCTCTCTAGCCTAGCGTCACTTTAGTGCTGCTTCCCGGCGTCTAAGTCCTTAACACCCTGCTGGTCTTTTAAGCCCTTCCAGCAGTTTTGTTGGAGAACCCTTGCCTTAGGAAGTTTTTCCTGGCACACAAAGGAAGGCTGCATAGTGATTACTCCAAGAGACCCACTAAATAAAACTGCATATAAATGAACACATGCCTGCTCCATGTCTTTGGGGGTGGCTAAGGCAGACTCTGCCATTTCCTTCCAGGTTCATGTTGTTTCCCTTCTTGTTTCTTTCATCCTCTGTATGTGGTCATTAACAGGTTTTTTTGTAATCTGACTCCTATGGGCTGCATTGATCTGTTAAGATTGTCACTTAAAAAAAAAGAAAGAAGAAGCCCCATAAGGGTTTAAGGTTTGACAGTTGATCTCAGCGTCCGTTGGTGTTGAGCAGTGACCCAGAACACTGTGGATGCCTGTAAAAGTAACTTTATTAAACAATACAAAATTCAGAAGATAAAACTTAAGAAAAGACAAAAATCAAGGTGCTGCAAAGCTGTATGCATTAAGCTAAATGACCTCAACCTGTCATTGGACCATGTCCTCTGTGTGTGTCCACCCTGTGTGGGTCCACAGGGAGATCTGGCCTGAGCAGTGTGTTTTACTATTCTCCTGGCCTCCCCACTGTGTTTACCTCTCCGTGGTAAAAATGCCATATGCTAAATGGGCTAGTGTTACGGCTCTGGTTTCCAGGCAGCCCATAGGCCCCACACACACTCTAACATCAGTCAGAATGGATATCTAAGCTATATCTAAGCCTATAAAGCAGAGCTCCATTGATCTGTTTATGCTTTTTTAACATTCTCCAACACATGAGATTCATCTTGGTCACAGACAATCTTCTGATGGTCATTGATTCATTTGGTAACACCAGAGCAATTAATTAGCGGTAGCAATCATTGCTGTCCTTTGTTTTCAGTCCTTATTGAAGTGTGATCTTTTACCTCATATTGTTTACAAATTCACGAGGTCAGCTGGATAATTGTCGTTTGGTTTGTTTTATTTGTAACGAAATATTCAGTGAGATGCAAATCGTCACGTCATACAAACTTTCCACCCCAGACTACATTGCTGAACAGTGTTCTTATTGACCGAGATAATAGAAGTCACAGAAAACGGCTCCGGATATGGTAAGAGTCGGCCTACATCGCTGATAATGTGCATTCATCAGAAGAAAACTGCAGAGCTCTGCAAAAATTTTCTTCACTTCAGGAGTGGAGATATGGTGACTGCAGGGTTTCTAGACTCCAGGTATAAAACTGTGCCCAGACCTTTTTATTTATTTATTTTTTTTAAACTCATAAGTCTAAACATTTATTATCCTTCAAACAACAAATCGGCTAAAGTTGTGGATCTCTTAAACAGAGGACTGAAAACATCACACAACCAGGCAGCGAAAAAAAATCCATGCTGGCAGAGGAAAGAGAACGCAGCATTAAATCCGAAAATTAAAACAATGCATGAGCTGAAATTATGACATGTCAGACACAAGGATACACAGATGAACTGACTAGCAAAAGGGGGATAGGAAAGGTTTCCAGATGTTGAGGAAAACAAATGGACATAAATGTGTCATTTCAGAAAACATATTTATTCAGATGACCAACTTTTTTTTTTTTTTAAATACCATTTAAAATTAAAAAAGGCTGAATCTGGGTGCCGCCTTCAAAGCGCTGCTCACCCACAATTTATGGCAATGTTTTGTGGTGTGCTGGCGTGTGGCAGCGGGAAGATTTACTGCACTCTTCACACAATGGGACATCTTGTTCTTCATCACAATAAGAATTATTTGCTTGAAAGATGTATGATCCAAATGTTATTATCCTAAAAACACACACCCCAGATTGGTGACACTGCCAGTGTGATACTAAACTACCAAATAATTATATAACTATGGCAGTTGTGGCTTTACTGATCATGCATGGTTCAGATCTGCTTGGATTTTCTGGGATGCACCAATAACAGGACAGAGCAAAGATAAACATGTGGCATTAGTACCCCTGACTGCATGATTTTATATCCACTTCGGGTCTGTCTCTTAGGCTCCAACTCAGCTCTCCCACCACATCGCCCAGAATGCTCCAGTAGCAGATCAATGTGTCTGAAATGGAGCCGACCCGCAGTCGGCAATAATGGTGCTTGTATCATCTTAAAGGGCTCTTCCCAGAAGACCTTCCTCCTCACACTCTCATACATGCGTCAAACGCAGTAGCCAGCAGAGGGGAGACAGAGGTCAGTTCAGTGTTTAGCTTAGTGAGGCCTGCTAACAGTCAGAAGCTTACATTACAAGGTCCTGTTCATTAAGGACCCCAACAAAACCAACGATAATTCTCAGACTTGATGGCGTATCGGGGGGGGGGTATTGTATGATCTACATGTTCTCTGCAACAGGAAGCATCTGTTTTCATGACATGAAAAATAAATCAAGCACCTTTCAGCCTTCTTGTCTCTGTGTGTGTGTGTGTGTGTGTTCTTTCAGTATCACTGACCACAATACATCAATAATGGCACCTCTTACTATTAAAAGATTAACTCATGAGCACCAAGAATTATTAGAATGGAAATATAAAGACAGGAAAGGATGTATATTACTTAATTTTTATTTCCTCTGGCTGCAAGGTGCAGCTACGCTTATGGTACCTGTCATAATGACCAGTTCCAGTGGATAACAAGTGGAGATGTCACCTTCACCACTGTATTGTGGTGGCTGCTCATTGGAGGTCAAATTAGCTTAACTGATGAGCCACTGATCTCTAAAGGTCCTGGTAGACCTGAAAGACGTCCTCAGGGGAGAAGGGGTTACATGTGACCCTTTTTTCCTCTGCTTCACAGATAGTGTGGGAAAGCCTCCTGAGTACATACAAGTAGAAGAGCACTGAGTAATGTGTGAACAGTACTCTGTGCAGGTGACATGAACAGCAATCTGTTCTTTTTTTTCTTTCTTTTTGTTTGGGGGGGGGGGGGGCGCAAAACATGTTGGTACTGTGTTTAGAAGTCCACCCTGATCACTTCTCTCTTTAAAAAATGCTGAACTCAGGGCTTGAATACAGCCTACAAACAATTGGCTAGATCCATCTTTCATATACAGTCTATGGATCTTGCATGTGACATAAACCACCTTTAAATTTGGGCTCTATTACTCAGTAGATGGAAATCTGCCTTTCATCACAGAAAAACAAACTTTTAGTTTGAAATAAACTAAATAGATTGATTAAACATATTTTCATAAATGAAGACAAGGACAAAGGGTTGAATTCAGAGCAGATTTAGATTTAGAGCAGATTTAATTTCAACCTTTCCCTTCAGGTCAAGCTTCTTCTTTAAGTTTGTGGCCTCATTTAAAGTTTTATAGTGACTTCTAACCAGAGTAAATAAATAATTCATAAAAGAAAAAAATGGGATGAAGAAAGTCAGAGGAAGAAAGCTCTGAAGCCTCCTCAACTAAGAGCAGACCAGGCAATAAATCCACCTGTACTCCTCTCTCCCCAGAGCAGCTGGATTGGTTACACATGCTAATCATGTGTGTTGATTTGATTTAATCTCAGCTGCCAGCAAGGAGGGCTGCAGCACAAGAGTTTCCCTTCTGTCCTTGCAGTGTTCAGGCCCAGCGCCTTATTGATCAGAACGAGTAAGTTAATAAGCTTTAGACTCATTCATCAGCAGGGTAGAGACTGGAACTGCACACGGCAGGCTTAATCAAGTCATCAGAGCCCGTCAAGCATGAACACAGTAATTAAAGGAAGAGGGAACATAGTGATGGGGAGAGAGGAGAAGAGCGGGGGGTCTATAGGGCTTGTCTTGAAGAGAGATAGAGAACTTCAGTGCTCCATTTATAAAGCACCGATTTATAAAGACAGTGGCTGAGGGATGACACACAGTTACAGTCATCACTCTTTCTTTTGCCAGAAATAGCTCTCACATTAATCCAGCCTTAGTTAATCAGCAGCTGAAATACAATCAGCCAGGCGATCCAAACAGTAACCCGAGGACAGACAGTTCATCCCGCCTTGAGCAGACCCTCTTAAGTGTGCAAACACGTACACATAAACAAGACAAAGTACAACACATCCCTCCTCCCCCTAATGGCACGCACAGCCGACAAAATCACCAATAATCACCCTTATCATCATCATCATCATCATGATCCTTGACATTTCACCACTGCAACAGAAGCACCACGTGAGACTGAAAGGATGATCTCATTCGGTTTTCTTGCTGGGTTGCTGAGGCCCACCAAATTTACAGCAGCAGTTGTGAGTGATGATGTTCTGCCACAAAGAAAAGCCGTCGCTCCTGTCTGGAGCAGAGGAGGAGGAAGGCTGCATGTACTGATTTAGAGTCACAGCCTATCTGAATCTATGGATTCTCACTGTTGCAACAACTGTGTGTATGATTTAAGCAAACTGGAGCCGTTCTGTACAGTCAGGCCACTCAAACAAGCATCCCGTTGGTTGTTTTAAAGGGCCTTTGCAGCACAAATATCCTTTATTTGTTTTGTTTTCCATGAAACAGACTTAATTTTGCTAATTTGGGCTGCTGAAGCTTTGCATTAGCTTTAGTTAAAAACTTTTATGTCACAATCAGATGGTTCATAATCAGTATGCACAGAAGGAGATGTTATAGGAATTAAACACTCTTTGACTGGGAATATTATCTTTAAACAGACTTACAAAGTGTGTAGTCTGTGTCTGTATATGCTTGTGAATGTAACATGTGAGCAATGGGCTTCACTCAGGTGCTCCTATCCCCCTGTGCCCTATTAGCCGTAAACCTGACCATTACACTGTCCTTTCAACTCCCATGAAAAACACACACATAATGAAGGCGTCTCCCAGACTGAGCGTCCATTAATTGTGACTGTTGTTGTCCTGTAACCTATTTCTGCCTGGATATAAAGCTCTGAGCTAAGAGGTGGTTGTGATATGTGTGTGTGTGTGTGTGTATGGCTGTGGGGTGACAAGCTCACAGGTACCATTGTCGAAGGCCAGGGAAGCAGAGATGCACACACATACACAAGTGGGACCACACACACACACACACATACCCCCACACATAAATAGTCTACTCTACCAGACTCTGCTACTACTTCTTTGAATTAATTAGCTCCCCCTCTCAATTTTTTGAAATGTATTTCTGGGGCTTTGTAGCCTTTATTGCAATAAACAAACAGTAAAGGAAAGAGCAGAAAGTCAAGAGAAACACACAGTAAATGGCCTCAGGGTGGATTTGAACCATGGCCATCTCTCAAATGCAACAAAATGTCAGAACCACACACATATGAAGTGACTTACCTGCTGATAGTTCTGTTCTTTGCATTAATTGGTTTAACATCTCAATCCAAACTCCCCTCCCCTCTGGTCTCTCTAATCACACAGTGCAATAGACAGGATGAATACTGATCCCCCTCTGGGACGAAAACCAACAACCGCAATCACAACCTGCTTTACAACTCATAATTAGCACAGGGAGAACATCTCCCATTTGGGCTGACAGTTTGAAAAACACATGCAGAAAAAAAAAACAACACTATGTGTCTAAACTGTGATGATAATCCTGGACTGGAGCGTACCTGGGGCATGTACCATGAGCCTGCAAACACATGTGCGCCAACTGGAGCACAGGCACACTCCCACAGCAACTCAATTACAGCACGAGTCCTTCATAGATCTGTTAGTTTATCTGATAGCCAGATCACCTGATCGATAGAGAACAACCACTGAGGGTTTATTTAAGCCTGCCGATCATTAATGTGTGGCCTGCAGGGCAGAGACAGAGCAGTGATGGAAACCTGTTGAAGAGCTCAGCGGCACAAACAAGGGCAACACCAGATGTGTGTGTGAGAGGCTGCCATCAGAGTTTTTGGATCGGGAGTTTGCAAGCTTGATTTCTTACTCTGCTTGATGGAGGGAGAGCTGGGTGCTCGTCTCATCTTAGATAGCAGTTGCCCTCACTGTATTGATCCCCATATAATCATTGACAGAGCAATCTCTGAATGACTGGCATGGGATTCAATTAAAGGCTCAGCCCACTGATGATTTCTTTTTTCATCCACCTCGTATAACACCACCTCCCTCAGTGCCTCAATAGGAACACCGCACCTCCCCAATTAATGGGTAACTAACAAATGAAATGAATGACCACTTGTTTCTCAAGTCACAAAGACCTGAGATGAGAGCGGCCGGGCTCTAAACACAGAGGCATGGGACAGCACACTCCAGTGTTTGCATTAAGATGTTGTATAAAAGTTCGCCCCATTGTGCGCCATGCTTCCTGGGCCATGGCGGGGCTTACTGTCACGGGGCTAATTCTGCCTCTGTTTAGTCCCTTTGTGGCAAAGCACACTTCTCTTGTGTGTGGGGTGAAAGAAAGACAGCCTTTTGGAGCTTTTGGAGGGGTCTGGGGGTGATTAAGGGCACAAGGAGGAGGGTGAGCATTGGCAATAATGAAGGAGCAGGCACGTATGACCAACAATGAGATCCATGGGATTATGGTCCAGACAAAGACAGTGTTGCAGTAATTACAGTGCAAACACCACTGCATTGTGTGTGCGCGTGCATGCACGTGTGTTCACAGAAGTGAGGGTATTGCTCTGTTAGCAGCTGTGTCTCAAGAACCTGATCACTGTAAGAGGAAGGTGTGTGTGTGTGTGTGTGTGTGTGTGTGTGTGTGTGTGTGTGTGTGTGTGTGTGTGTGTGTGTGTGTGTGTGTGTGTGTGTGTGTGTGTGTGGCCAATAGAATGAAAAAAGAGAGAAAATAAAGGGAAAGAGGAGCATGCAGCTTGTGTATTTGCTGTTTTTGTTAGCACTAATAATGCCTAAATTTAGAGAAGAATCAAACAAAAAAAAGTGTGGTGGTGATATCACATATTTTATTCTGTCAGCTGATCTCCCAAAAATGAAAATAGAAAACTCATCCTTTGAATAATGTTTATATGAGACATCCCATTTTTTTAAACAGCTGAGAGTCTATACACCTCAATGAGGGGTGGTGGTGGTGGGGGCTGTTTGAATTTAAAAATATCCTTATAAATATGCACACAAACCCACAAATTTGTCCTATTTATGATCTTAACTGCGTATCCAATTTAAGATCACGATGGGGCTGGAGCTTATTCCAGCTGTCATAGGGCAAAATATGATGTGATGATATTCAGGATCACAAACAAATGTGTAATTACCTAATTTTATTACACTGGTAGTGCAGAATGTCCCTTTTAAGATGCACATGAAAAGAAGTGCTTACTGTTACCAGAAATAAAATTATTTCTGGTTTTCCAAAACTACAAGAAGAAACATGCTTGCTTTCCAAGATGTGCATTGATCTTATCCCACCAAATACATCTTGGAAATAGTCACCAAAACTAAGTCAAACTAAGGGCTTTTGCTCCAACGAGTCAGTCCTCCACCACCACCACCCAAGCTTAGGCTGATTATCCGGAGTGACCCATTTACAGTATGGCTAGAAGGTAATTACTGGGATGAGCTGGGCAGAAGGATCCTCTTCAAGGGTTAAGAAGCCACACTCAAGTGCCCCTGGCCTCTGAAGACCACTGGAGCTGGATGTGCTTCTGGGTGGTTTGATAACAAAAGGAAAGAGATTTCCCTTTCGATGCACTCGTGCTAGCAGCCACCCACTTCAGAGGAAAAGAAGCAACAGTCACCTCAGCTTAAGGATTTTTACCAGCTGTCCCAAAGATATTTCATTCAGAAATGCCACAAATGTGTTTTTTTTTTTTTTTCTGTTTTGAAGTGATTAGAGATGCATTATTTTCTTGGCTGCTAGTCAAGTTTTTTTTTTTTAAGTCTGCATCCCAAAAGTTGTAGTCATTTGGCTGTTTTTGCAGTCACAAAGTGAATTACATTTTTTTTATTCTCTTCAGCAATCATCCTTCCTTTTTCTAAATAAAAACAAGCACATTTTGAGCTGATTAGCAAGAAGGTAGATCCCCCCCCCCCCACACACACACACACACACAGAGGCAAACCTTCCTTCCGACTAACCGATGATAAGACAGAACCTCTATTTAAGTGGCTGATGGTGATTACCTGTGCCTAAGGGCCTGAAAAACTCACACATACTACAGATAGCAGCTTAAGCCTCAATTCTTCCATTCATATGGAGGTAATTGTCTTCCATGAATATGAAATGTTTGGCTGTTTCTCCTTTAACACCGTGAGGGCTCTGTTGATGGTCTTGGTGGAAAACAAAGGCCTGAAGGTATGTCCCATTTCCATATGGGGGAATTGAGGAAAGCTTGAAACATCCCACTGTTTACAGTAAACTCCTGGTCTCTTCAGAGGATCTGGAAAGGCTGGCATGATGAGCAAGCAGTTAAACTTTTTCTTTTTTTTTCTCAACTCATGCCAGCAGCTCATTCCTTAACCGTCGCCCATCAGGTGCTGTTTATTAAACTCCCTGAGCTCAGGTTGTTTCTTTGCGTGCATTGTGCAGAGTTATTTTAAATTTTGATCTATTATAACTGACTGACAAGCTTCATTTGTGTTTCTGATGCATTCTGATTTATGATTAGAGATTTCATTTATTATTTAACAGCACTTGCTGTTAATGTAGGATCAACAGTAAAAGGTGAAGATGTAGTCATTATTTTATTTATGCTTATTGAGCTGTATGTTTATGTATTCTATGCAATGATTTCAGTCTCTATTTTTAACTCTTAGAGCAATCTATAATCACATTACTTTTAAAATCTGAGATGTTTTCCGATGCTTCCCTCCGCAGGAGGCATCCCTGTGTGGTTGTCTTTGCTAATCAAACCTGTGTGCTATCAGTGTTAAAGATCCCTACAGGGAAGTGAGCCCATGTGCTCTTTTCTTAACGCAGCACATATTTGTTACTGTTCTCCTGATTTATTAGGAAAGGGACATTCGGTGAGCCTTTGTCATGGAGACACCTCTGTATGAGACCACTCATTGGGTGACTGGGACTACCAATCAGGCTTTTGGAGGTCAGACTTTTTTTGGAGGATGGGCTGAGAGGAGCGGGGTGAGGACTTTAGCATAAGCATGGGGTCAATCTGCTAGGACTGCTCTGCACAGTAAGGGGCCCTCCACAGGCTTGTACTGGGGGTCTTTATTTTAGAGTTCTTGCACCCTTTTTTTTTTAACACAGTAACTATATCAACCTTCTGGCCTGACCTTCTTGACTCATTCATATGCATTGGTTGCTCTCTGGGCTGCAAAGTTTCCAGATGCAAGCCCGTGTGAATGGGTGAACTAATTTGGGAAGTAGTCCTAGCTACAGGCCAGGGAGTCTGTCCACAACGCAAGAATGTCGACTTAGAAAAGCAGCATAAAGAGAAGTGTTAATTTAAAAGGATGTTCCTGAGAGCAGAACATGGTCAAACAGTACCACAGAGGGTTATAGTTCAAGCGCAGACTTCTCCTAAATCTTTGAGTGCCGCTGTAAAACCATTAGCTGATGAAGGCACGCAACAGTCAGCGGAAATTGGATTATTTCCTGTGCATCTTTTCTTTTTTTTTTTTTTTTTTTTTTTTTTTTTTTTTTTTAAGCCTGTCATGTCTGGTAGATCTTGCAAGCAGAACTGTGATCTGAATGCGTTGTTGTGCCAAACATATTTGCTATTTCAAGATGAGCTCTATAGGTTCTCAATAGGCTCTTCTTGTTGTTGTTTTAACCCTTTATTTTATTTATCTGAGTTATTTTTCCACATACTATGTAACAGCCAGAGCTGACAGGCTGAAGAAGAGGAAAATAAAGAGAAGAAAAAGGGAGAGAGAAAGGGAGCAAAAAAAAAAAAAAAAAAGGGGAAAGAGCACAAGTCTATTAATCAGATACTTCATCACTTTAACATATAAAAAAATACTATCAATACTTGCAAAAATAAATTTGTGTGTGAAAAACAAAACTAACAAAGCATGTTACGCACACCAACAATTTTGTTGAGTTGTGATTGAGTGGGCGTTTGTGTCTGTGTCATGTTTGTGTCTGTGTCATGGAACGTACTTACCAATGAGGGCAAAACGCTGCAGCTCCACCCATCAGAAGCCAGAGGCAGGTACGGAAAGCCCCCGGAACCCCAGGCCACCAGCAGCCCACCAAGAGCCAGGAAGACCCCCGGCCACTCAGTCCAAAGACAACCGCACACCTACCCCAGCAGACGGGAGAGGGTGGTCTCAGACGGAGCCCCCCCAGTCGAGGAGCGAGGGCTCCAGGGAACCCAAGGCGATGAGAAGCCAGCCCCCCCCCAGCGGCCAGCCCCCTGCACTGGCCGGCGGCAGGGCTCCCGGGCCCACGGCACCCAAGGACCGCCCGACCCTCCACAGAGCCCCCCCCCACGCCGAAGAAGCCAACGCAGCCCCGCACCGCACCCCCAAGGGGGGCAGGCCAGTACCCACGCCAGAACACCCAGCCCCACCCAGGAACCCCGAGGCACCCCCATCCCAGGGGGGTAGGGGGGAGGAGGCAACCAGCAAGGAGTGGCCAGGAGGCAAGGCACAAGGCCCAGACCCAGGTCCAGCCATACATACAAACACACCCAGACACCCGTGTACACATTTATACACAGATACTCATACATGCCCATACATACTTACCCACACACAGATATGCCATACATACACATTCACTCACCCACCCATACTCACGGAGACGGTGACAAATACACAAAGACACACATTCATCCATAGCTACCCACCCTCTGAAGGCGGGGCAAGTGGAAACCACCCCAGGGCCAACAGCGACCCCAGGACGCCACCAGCCCGGTCCCCAAGGAACCACCCGACCCCTACCCCGGGCGAGACGCAAGAAATCGGGGTGTAAGATGACCCATCCACCCCTCCTCCTCCCCAACTTGTAGGTCTATGTGTTAATGTTTGTGAGTGAATGAGGTGTATAGGGTGCAGTTAAAATTGAGGGGACAGTTATGCCACAAGCGCCAACTGTTGGTCGTCAGCGCTTGCCCACACTGCCCCCCCAAAACCCTCCATGTCTAAAGTGCAAATAAAATTTGGAGACAGACAGTGACGAGGATCCGAGTGGGGCCACCTCAGCGGCCCATCTCATCAACCTCTGAGTAACATGCCTGCCCCAAAGGTCCTATGTGTATCAGGGTGTAAGTGTGTATGTGTTGTGAGTTATAATGACTAAAGTGCAATTAAAACGGAGAGGCAAGTGGTGGTGCAGCTCTCCACGTGGCCTCTCCATCCTACATCTGTGAGTGATGTGTATTCTGTGTGTGTGTGTGTGTGTGTTTGTGTATGGGGAGGGGGGGGGGGGGGGGGGGCATATGACCAGGAAAAATCCTGGAAGAAGAGAGCCAGCTGGCCGCTGGCTCAATAGGCACCCCGACCTCCCACACCCCAGCACAGGGCAGGGGGAGGTGAGCCCGGGGCTGCGGTGACAGCATCCCGGAGCACTGCAGCACCCGAGGTTGGCGCCCTCGTCCCCACCGCAGAGGGCGGCCCGCTCCTCCTAGATGCCCATTCACTCAACAATAGACACAAACAGGCGACAGGACATACTGGCCTGGGCATGGAAATGCAGTGCCCAGTCCCCCCCAACCACCCCACCGCGGCCCCATCCCCCACCCCACCCCCCTGCAATGCAGGCACCCCAGGGCCCCAAAAGCGTAGACCGGACATCCCGACGTCAGGCCAACCCACCCCACCCGGCGGCGCGGCCGGGACAGCAGAGGCCCCCCCCGCGCCAGGGGGGGCCCACCGGGAGCCGGCGCGGCCCCAGTGCCGGGGCCCCAGACCCCAGCCCCCAAGCCATACAGGGAAGACCAGCCAACCGACCGAGGGCCGGCACTACCCCCCCAAGCACCCCGCCCATACCCCAGGACCGAAGGCAGCACCATCCAAGCCCCCACCACCATCAACCAGGACAGGCACACAGACATCACCAGAAGGTCGCCCCAGGACCCCAGCCTCAGGAGGCTACCAGCTACCCAGGCCCCCGGAGTCCCCCCCCACCCCCCCACAAAGCACATCAGGAGCAGAGCCCGCAGCCCACCACCCCCACTAAGTAATGGAGCTGAGCAGTGGGAACCAAAGAGAGTCAAATTCCTCCAATTTGTTTTTAGAAGAAGCAGACATTCTCTCTAAACTAACATGATCTACTAATAAATTTCTGTACTGAGTAATACATAGTTTATTTTTTGTCTTCCAGTTCATGAGGATCATCTTCTTAGCGATGCACAAGGCAGTAAGAACTATGTGTGATATATTTAACTCCATAATTAATTCACTGACATCACCTAAGATGCATAGTCTGGGGGAAGTTGGGATATGACAGCTAAACCATGTGGATAGATCTTCACAAATCCTCTGCCAAAATCTCTGAACTGGTACACAAGACCACAGAGCGTGTAGATGATTATCCTCTGAATTGCTTGTACAGTGGGTGCATATGTTTGAGTGTGTAAGGCCCATTTGGAACATCCTTTGTCCAGTGTAGTATGTTCTATGGAGAATCTTATATTGTACAAGTTGTATTTGGGGTCTTTTAGTCATTTTGAAGATATTTTAACATATTTCTGTCCATAAATTTTGATCCAGGTTGACAGAAAGTTCACGCTCCCATTTTGTAATTGGGAGGGAAACTGAATCATCAGTTTTTATTAATAATTTATATAATTTTGATAACAATTTTGGGGTACAGAGGTTAAGAAATTCTGTTACCCAAGTAGGCATTTCTAGATTCAATTGATTAAGGTTAAATCTTCCCTGTAGGACGGACTTAACTTGTTGATATTCCAGAAATCTACCATTGCCAATTCTATATTTTGATATAAGTTCTTGGAACGTGATAAAATTTCCATCTTGGATAATATGTTCTAAGTTATTTATACCCTTATCACGCCATAACGGAAAATTCAGCATTTTCTTTTTCTGACAAATATCTGGATTGTTCCAAATGGGTGTTAGTTTACAGGGGATGAGTGAAGACTTAGTTATTTTTAAAAATTCCCACCAGGCTGTCAGAGAGGTATTTATACTAAGGACTTTATAGCAGTTATGATGTTTAATACTGGAACTAATGAAAGGTAAATCTGAGATTTTTATTTTTCCACAAAACGCCTGTTCTAGATCCAGCCATGGGTTGTCTAATGAATTGGATTTGATCCACTTTGAAATATACTGCAATCTACTGCTTAAGAAATAGTAATAAAAGTTTGGTAATTCTAGACCTCCACTGTGTTTTGGCTTTTGTAAAGTTTTTAAGCTTATTCTTGACGGTTTGTTTTTCCATAAAAATTTTGAGATGTTTGAATCTAGTGACTTGAACCAAGGAATAGAAGGTTTATTAGGGATCAATGAAAATAGATAATTAATTTTTGGTAAAACCATCATTTTAATGGCAGCAACTCTCCCCATGAGTGATATAGGTAAACTGTTCCAACGTGTGAGATCATCCTCTATTGTTTTTAATAAGGGGATATGATTTAATCGTACCAAGTCTGAGAGCCTGGCGGAAAAATTTATGCCTAAATATCTAATATTTCCTGACTTTAGTGGGGTCCTAGAGGTTCTCTGGAAATTACAATTCAGAGGCAAAACTGTTGATTTACTCCAATTGATAGAGTAATCAGATATAGATGAGAACTTATCTATCAGTGTGATAGTCTTCAAAAGAGAGCCTTGTGAATTCCCAAGGAAAAGTAATACATCATCAGCATAAAGGCTAAGTTTATGGTCCATATTTTCAGTTTGAATCCCTTTAATATTTGCATTTTGACGGATTGCTGCTGCTAGCGGCTCAATGAAAATTACAAAAAGAGAGGGAGAGAGTGGGCAGCCCTGCCTAGTGCCCCTCTGCAGACTGAAACTTTGTGAAATGAGATCATTTGTCCTAACACGCGCATTCGGAGAGCTGTGTAGTGTTCTGATCCAGTTTATGAAGGATGAACCGAATCCAAATTTTTGCAGAACTGCTAGTAAGAATTTCCAATTTACCCGATCAAATGCCTTCTCTGCATCTAAAGACACGATTGTCGTCTCTAATTTGTTAATAGAACAATAGTCTATTATATTTATCAGTCGACGTGTATTATTGGCTGAGTGCCGACCCTTGATAAAGCCTGTTTGATCTGGATGTACAATAAATGGAGTAATACTTTCTAATCTTTTGGCAAGGGCTTTGCAAATTATTTTAAGATCTACATTAATGAGAGAGATTGGCCTGTAGCTGGATGGGAGTGTGGGGTCTTTGCCTGGTTTAAGAAGCAGGCTAATGTTAGCAGAGTTTAAGGTTGGAGATAAGATGTGGTCATTCTGAATCTGAGTTACCATTCTGAAAAAAATGGGAGCTAGCTCAGACCAAAATTCTTTATAAAACTCGGCTGGAAAACCATCTGGGCCTGGGGCTTTATTATTTGGGAGATGCTGTAGGGCTTCACTAAGTTCACACAATGAAAGAGGTAAATCCAGAGCTGCAGCCTGGCTGTCATTTAGTTTTGGTAGATTTATATTATTAAGAAATTCTTCAATTTCAGTATCAGATGGGTTAATCTGTGGTGAATATAAGGCTTCATAGAAGTCTCTGAAAGAGTTATTTATTTGTTGTGGGTCATGAGTAATAATACCAGTCGAGTCTTTAATAGAAAAAATAGCTGTTTTTTCTTTATTCAGTTTTAATTGCTTGGCCAGGAATTTTCCAGATTTATTTCCATGCTCAAAGTTTTCCAAACGCAGCCTCTGCAACATAAATTGTGTCCTTTTATCAATTATTTCATTTAGCTCCAGTTTCAGTTTCCTCAGGCTGATAATTGTATGTTCTTGTGGTGAAGCGGCATAAGCAGTTTCTAAAGATTTAATTTTTTGTTCTAATTCTAACACAAGTGCTTTTTCTTTATTTTTCCTATGCGAGCAGTAAGATATTATTTTGCCCCGCATTACTGCCTTTCCTGCTTCCCAAAGAACACATGGTGATATTCCTGGAATATCATTATATTCTAAGTATGCTGACCATTCCTTTTTGAAATAATTAATAAAATCTTCTTCTTTAAGTAATGATGTATTAAATCTCCAGTTCCTGATTGGTGGTGTGACTCTTTTCTGTGTCAGAGACATAGACACCGGTGCATGATCGCTAATAGTGATAGGGTGAATCTGAGTGTCTGTGATATCCATCATTATGGAGCTGCTAACTAAAAAGTAATCTAAGCGGGAATGAGATTTGTGTACTGGTGAGAAATAACTATAATCTCTCAAAGTAGGGTGATGTGAACGTGCATCTTTTCAAACAGTGACACAAAACCAGCAAAGAGTTCAAGAGACCTCAATAAAGATGATTTGTTATAGCAAAGATTAAGTCGAGTTAAGTATCACATTTGCTCAGGGGTCCAGGAATTCCCAGCAACACCCCTGACTTCCAGTTACAGATGCACGCACCTTAGTATCTACCATTATTAGATTTTTTCCCGTACGCTGCATGGTGGACATGATGCTCAAGGCTACACATACAGGAATGTGTGGATTTGAATAGTGGGGGATGGGCACTTACAGCAAAAATATATGCATGAACATACATGCCAGTGTGTGCGTTATTCCCTTTAATAGCAGTGCAGGCAGACACTGAGCTAAGAAACAGACAGTGTTTCATTAGTGATTCCTGTAATGTCAATAAAGTTGAGATGGTTAACAGGAAGAGTGTGGGATGGGGCAAGGGGAGACGGACCCAAGGCCACGGGAAGTGTTGGACCAGGCTGATGATGGTGGTGCGCTCATCACTCATCAGCTGACAGAAGGAGAGCTCACTGGCACAGGGAATTTGTAGGAAGCACTCTGGGTATTGTAAAGACTGTGTGTAATGTGTACAACCCACAATGGGCAATGAAAAGGAAAAATTTTAATCCTCAAATCAAAGACAAACTGAGTATAAGTGGAAATGGTGCAGTTTGTGTGTTTTTTAAAGCTTCTTCTTTTTAATGTGATGTGGTGCCGTAATGTTTGTACTTTATGCAACACATTTTCCCATCTTAACGTCTAAATTTAAGTAATTACTTTGCGATATTTTCTGAAACATGTCACACTTGAATTCAACCCTGTCACAGTTGTTTCTGTAATTCAGCTATTTGTGTTTGCAGTAGGTCTCTGATCACAATGTCCCAGTTTAGGTGTCCCTTACAAATAATCACATATCATAATTAAATAAACAAACAAGAAAATATGTTGCGCACCATCCATGGCTGGTTGTGAGAAAATAATTTGCTATCCAGTTTGACATTTTCACTTGAAATGCACCTGAATGTCATATAATTTTGACATTTGCCTCAACTGATATTTCCAGATTACAATGCACACAATTAAACACATACTGAAGTTATATTCTGATTATTAAATACAAAAATACAAAAAGTAGATTCATCTAACAGAGACGAATCTAGGGGTAGCAGTTTCTGAAATACTCAGACCAGCCTGTCTGGCACCAACAACATTAAAATAGAGTGTATCTATTTTAATATTATTATTATTAGTTTATTCAGGAAATTCACTGTTTTCAGGCTTGATATTATAAAACTGCTACCAGCAAGTGTTCCCATTAATAACTGATTATATGTATTTAACAAAAAATACATTAAATATTGTGAAGATGTAAAAGGCATCCAACCCTTCAACCCCATTATATGAGGGAGTTGTGATGGAGCTGAAAATTTTGTGCTAATTTAATTTAGCTATTTATGCACCTCAAAGCTACAAAACCACTTTTTGTAACACTTTTCAAACTGTGAGATTTCCCCCTAAAGGTGCCCAAAACCTGAGACTGACAAAGCCCACCATGTGCCGATGATTTTGATGATGTCACTTAATCGTGAACGATGCCTGACAGATGAAACCATTATTTTATGGAGAGGATGGGAGGTGCTTACATTATGGGGCAAAGACAAGGACAGGAGTAAATGCTTTAATTTCTCTGAAAACCAAGGTGTTTTTTTTGTTTGTTTGTTTGTTTTTTAGAGAAGTTTTATATATTTGTATTTTATATATTTTTAAAATTCCTTCATGGTGCTTGAGCTAACCTGTCTGGTAAGCTCTCTCATCATTTCAGATGGTACCACTTATAATGACCTCGGATCAATAGGGCTGGTTTCGCAGACATGCAACATGTCATAGCTGAGATGTGCTTTTCCTGATATTCAGTGCTCATCTTCGTGTTTAATATCATTAAAAAATAGATAAACTAACTTCACATTAAAAGAAAAACTATGAATCTATATTTTGTCTATATTATCTATATTATGACTTTGTCTACAATCGTGCTTGTTCTTTTTTATGTAGCGTCTTCCCAGCAGCATCCCCTGTTTGATGCTGCTACTCTTGATGTCAAAGCACCATCTGCTGGTCATCTTTAAAAAAGTCAAACATACTGCTGATCATTGCGTCTCTACCTGAGATTGTGCACTAGAGGGCAGTGTTGTACTTGTCTCATCTGAGGGACCAGCGCTTAATTTATCCAGTCACATCGTAAATACAAAACAACAACAACAAAAAAGCTTTTGAGCATCATTTGCTGTATATTACAGTTAATCCTTCAGTGTTTAAAAACTCACAGTCCCCTCTCTTTAGTGCCAATTTAACAGAGGTGTTTTTCTGCATAAAACACCTGTTCCGTAAATTGCCCAACAATATTTAAATATTCAATAGCTTGATTTCTGACCCCATATGAGTAATAAACCATTTATGTCATCATAATAAGTGGCTGTAAATTCTTATTGCTGGATATAGTGATAATAGCTGGCAGTGATTGTGGGAACCATTCAGAAATGAAGGAAAGCTTTGTAGTGGCTCCTCTATTAAAATGCAGGCATTCTTGTTTGGCCTGTGTGGTACAAATTCACTTGTTTAGATGGGAAATTTTTTGCTGTTTGTCCTTCTGCACAAAAACAGGCTGTTTTGTTCTTCTGCTGGCATTTAAGAGAGATTCTTCTAAAGCAGAACTGAACTCCATTAAAACTAAGACGTGTTCATATTAACCTTTAGAAAAGGCTGCGCCTGTCATCTGTGAAGTCTCCATTCACTGTCCACGTTTTAAGAAAGGTCATGGGCTCACTAAATGTCCCTGGGATAAGTCTAAAATGTTCCCCTGTGAATATAAAAACAGCATTTGGCATTTCTGCTGTACACAGTGGACATACAGTATGTGGAGTATCCAGATACTTAAACTTCCACAGTTCGTTCCACATTCCTGTGGAATATATATATATATATATATATATATACCCAAATATTGACTTTCAAGTTTGTTAGAATTGTACAAACTCTGTTTTCCTCGTATATACTGTATTTCCGTGTATGTCTGCACATGTTTTTCCGTGTATGTCTGCACATGTTTCAATAAATTGCTGCACCCATTTCCCAGTTTACTAGCAAAATATAACAAAACACAGTACTGTAAACTTAACAAATGTTAACAATAAACACTAGAAAGGGTCCACAGACTGGTGCAAAACTAGAGTTTTACATTCAGAAATAGAGCCTAGTTTCTGTAATCAATGTTGCTATTGTATAACTACATTTGCAGATGTAATAGTACTGCACAAAGGGATTTAGCGGCAGCTAAATAATTCTTCACATCTCTTAATGCTGATGTTAACTCGTGGTGGGTTTTTAATATTGATTAGTTTGCTGAATGCTGATAGTCTGAGATGAAAACCCCTTAAACAGAGGTGACAGAGGCGCCTGATGGACCATGATGCCTCTTCTCGTACATGGTAGAAACACTCACGGGAAAGCGCTAATATCAGGACATCACAAAAATATTAAATGTTAAACCTGGACATTGTGTCTCTATGAAAGCTGTGCTCTTCCACGGAGGAGCAAGTAGGCATCTGAATGAGAGAAGGACTGATGCAGCCTGTAGACCAGGAAATTAATTGATGACCACCAGAATAGTGATCCATCTTTTTGACAGGCCAGCCTCTAGTCTCTGAAAAAGGAAAGCCTTCAGCCCAGATGTTTTCCATTTGATATCCAGATTTACAACTGACAAATGGATAAACGTGTTTTGCTTAAATTTTAATCTCATTTTTTTATAATCCTCTTGAGAAAAATCAGCATATATAATAGTACATTTACATTGTCCTCCTCAAAAGACAAGTCTTCATAATTTACATTTACAGAATCTCTCTTGTGTAGAATTTATATTTCTCAATGACAGAGTGGTAGTAGCAGTAAACGCCAAAGAAATTAAATGACTTAGATGGATTTTGTTTAAATTTATGGCTTCAGGGAGAGTGGCAGGCTCAGAGGCCGTTGTCAGTCCCAGTCAGTCACTGCTATGTCAGCAAGGCTCCCAGCTGTCCCCATGACGTAGTGCACTAAACCAGTGGCCATATGGGCTGACAAGCATGCTGGTATATGAAGTCGCAGTATTAGTGCAATCTAAGATGAATTAAAGAAAATGTAGATGCAGGAAATTTTACAGGTGTTGTCCGTGTGGTTTATACCTGAAAGCAGCCCTGTTACTCAGTTTAGTTATCTGTATAATTAAGCAGGGACGTGGACCGTAGTTGGACTTGTGAAAGAAACTACAAATCCCAGTATGGCTAGTGTGGGAAAAACAATTCACCCCGCACATTTTGAGGCGTTCAAGTTCCTCACGCCGCCTTGGATTTTACCTCGCAGTGTGAAAGTTGTAAATGAGATAATCAGCCTTTAGATTCATGTGCATGACGGAAAATTACAACTCACGGGTCGAACACTGTAATCTACAACAAATCAATGATTTCAGTTATGGAATTTAAAAGACTACATTTTTATTTGCAATATTTACACTGACTATATAATAGGAACAAAGACCTCCGCGTAGTGATCTCAAACATGCTCTTATTTCTTTTAGCGCGTTTCTCATTTTGTGGGCTGGCGTTATAAAAAAATGAGAACTCTTTCACATACTGTTCTCTGCACTGTTACAGTCTCCAAACTCCGATGTATGCACTTTCCCACAGTCCCTGAAAGCACCCCAGCAGCAGCAGTCCTCCGCATCTCACAGATTCACTGTGTGGCTGCTCCGTAGAGAACAACAGGCTACCTCCCTCAGTCCTGTGTGAGTATTCCAGCCTCTGAGCGCTTCATTAAAGTTATAAGAAATACAAATTTGTCGTTTAGGTCGAGGTGGAGGGTTTTTATTTTCAGCTTCAATACAGTAATATTTTTTTCGGGGTTGAATCGGGGGTTTTATTTCTTTTCAAAGTCATGACTGAGACGTTTGTGGACAGCATGGTCTTTTGTTCTCTTGCTATATTTCTCGTTTTGACAAAGAAGAGCTGCATTTTATTTCGCCTAACCGCCGCGACAGTTTGACACCAGTGTTTGCTTGTGTGGGTTATTTTTCTTTTTGTTATGAAATATTTTCTTGCCTTATGTAGAGGTTAAGCTTTACAAGGCGACTGGTATAATCCTGTGTAAACGTACTGTATTATCAGACTGACAGACGAGAAAGGGGTTGTATTCTGTATTTAGGCCTTTGGAAGTAGGTATTCCTGATCATCTTTTTCTTTCCCATTTTTGTGTTTTGCTTTGTTTGTCTAGGATGCTGCGCAGCAGTGGGACAAAGGAAACAAAAAAGGAAGATTTGAAGCAATGTTGCCATCTAACAAAGAGCCATAAAATCAGGATCAACATAGGATTCTAGATAAGAAAATCATTATGACAGCATCTTTGTGTTATTGATTACATTTGAATCATATAGAAAATTAGTTGTCAATACATAACTCCACTGATGACCTCAAGTTTTTAGTTCAAGAAGGTGATGCTTTTCTGTGTTCAGTCAAGCCACCACTATCAGGATTTTTTAGTGGCTTGTAAGCATATTAGGAGCCTGATGTCTTGCTTTGAGGGAGGCTACTTGTGACAGAGCAGCGCTGCTGTAAGTAGGGATGTGGAATAAAACATTCACGCAGCTAGAGGAGTTCAGTCTGCCTCAGTCTCACTGGCAGGGCAGCCCTTTCTCCAGCACACAGCCCTGCAGCAGCTCCACGCTGTCCTCATGTGGCACTAGTTACTGACTGGCAGACTTGTCAGCGCAGCCAGTGGGCTGACTGAAGCTGAAACTCCAGCTGCGCCATGGCTTCATCGGACAATGATGAAACTGGGAGTGATCTGTCTGAGTCTCTGGAAATCTGTGAGCTCCAAGAGCAATACATGGAGCCAGAGACCTGCTTCAAATCCAAAAGTCTACCCATCCTGAATGGTCCTTGTCAACAGGATGGCAAGGCTGCCGAGCCTCGGCTGGTCAGCACAGCCCAGACCTGTGTGGCCGTGGAGGACAGTTGCGGGCTCCAGCCTAAAACTCCGGACTCTAGTCAGGCAGAGTCCCCCTCCTCCAGAACAGACTTCTCCCCCTCTGTGTCCAGCATGGTGGGGCTCAGCACCTCTCTGCCTTTGGAGGGCCACAGGACCACAGGCTCCGGCGGCAAAAAACTTGGTTTCTCTCTCACCCGCCTTATCCACATCCCAGCCAGAAGGTATGTGCGGGTCATCCTGAGCGACTCGCGCTGCTTCTTGTTCTGCATGTGCTACCTGACCTTCATCCAGTCCCTGATGGTTTCGGGCTACCTGAGCAGTGTCATCACCACCATTGAGAAGCGCTACAGTCTGCGTAGCTCCGAGTCCGGCCTGCTGGTCAGCTGCTTCGACATCGGCAGCTTGCTGGTGGTCGTCTTCATCTCGTACTTTGGCGGTAGAGGTCAGAGGCCACGTTGGCTGGCTGTGGGGGGTGTTGTGATTGCTGTAGGCGCAGCATTGTTTTCCCTTCCCCACTTTATCTCACCACCCTACCAGATCCAAGAGATGAACTCCTCAGCGGGCCACGAAGGCCTCTGTCAGAGCAGCAACAACAGCGGCCGTGAACTTGATGTGGCATCGTGCCCTCGCGACCAGGAGGGCAATGAGCACAACCTGTACGTGGCGCTCTTCATCTGTGCCCAGATACTCGTGGGCATGGGGTCAACGCCAATCTACACCCTAGGGCCCACCTACCTGGATGACAATGTGAAGAAAGAAAATGCATCTCTGTATCTGGGTAAGTGGTAGTAGAACAGGAGGCGTGGCAGTCAGAGAAGATAAATCTGTTCCATCCTTTAATCCAGTTTTATTTTCCTTGCTAATGACTGACATTTGCAAAAAAAAGTCAAGGAATTATGTTTGAACACAGAAGCACTTTGTTTGGTTTTACAGAGCCCAGACTGGCTGAATTTATTTAAATAAATATGTAATTAACAGACTGCTTTTTAGACTTGAACAACTTCACAGTGAAACTGCTGTTCTGGAGGGTGGCTGGAAGAATGCAGAGATGCTGGGTTACACAGTTAGTGGTTTGTAACACAATTAGCATCGGTTACCCAAACATATTTCATTCCATTTGTTGTGGCCATTTACCATTTATGCTGAGTTTGTTATGAATTTATAGGTTCTATCAATTTATTTATTTATTTTTTTTTAATTCAGATGGAATATATTTAATTTAGTTTATAATCTAAAATCTGCTTTGGCTGCTATGGTTACTTTGGGTTGGAAGCCTTTAGACCCTCCCATGTATTAAAGGATTGGGAACACACAGGTGTGGGGTGGGAATTTTTGGTCAAATGTCCACCGACGGCCTTATGCTTGGAATGATTTTGGTTTAACGTTTAGGAGGCCGTGACACCATTTGTAGATTTATTGGATGTTGGGATGTCGGCTGAGGCTGAAAGGTTATGATTTAATATTGCGAGAGATTTAGAAGACTGCTTTTTAATTTGTTGGGTCCTGTGATGTTCACCAGCAGGTTTTGACTATGCATGCAAGCATGTATACCTTAAGAGTTTATTCCACCCCTCCATTGCTCTGTCCTTTTGATTTAATCTCCACCCATGTGACCTCTGCATCACACTGAGGTAAATACAGAGACTGCAAAAATCAACCTTGGGCCAGAGGCACAAGAGAGATGAGTGTGTAGCAAGAAGCAGAACTAGGTTGCTTATGATTAATAGGCCAATGCTGCCTCCATGTGTGCGTGTGTTTTCTGTATAATGGTGCTATGTGTGCGTATAAAGAAGCCAGAAAAGACAAGCTTGTGCTTTAGGTGTTAGCAGGCTGTTTCCTCTGCTCTTGTGTTGTTGCATTCCTCCTCAAATGATTCATTTCTTTACAGGTTTCCTCCCATTTATCTATGTTGGGGCTTTACCGGCTCTCAATGGGTTTGCTCGGATTAGATTGGATTTATATACATATACTGTATATACTACATACTCTAAATAGCCCATGGGGGAGCTTATGATTGGAGTAATCCTATATGTGGCCTGTAGTTGAGTTACTGGGACATGGGGTGCCTTTCCGTCTATGGCAGATGGCCACTAACCCAGTAACCTTAGTTTCGTTTAAGCTATTCATTACATTTTTGATATTCTACATTAAAAATATCAGAAAAAGAATAAAAAAATGGCACTCAGAGATATAGAGAATATATTTTTATTTTATATAACAGTTCAAACCCCCCAGATGATAAGCTGGAACCACTGAATATTTTGCCTTTTGTTTGTTTTATCCACATTTTCTTATCAAAAATGTTGATTGTATGCTGACTGATTTGCATGAGCATCTGTTTCACTGACAGCTGGCTACTAGTACTTTTAAATTTGTGCGCATTTCACCACTGAAATAGACTCACATCATTAGCCAGACAGTGCTGACACTGGGCCCCTTATTACTACATTGCACAGCTTATAGAGCATCAGTCCTCTCTGCTACCTGCTCTGTTGCCCTCGAGACCCATTATTGATCAGATCCTTTCATCACAGGGACCCAATGCAGCATAGCTATTGAACCATCCACAAAAGCAAGGCGCAGACGGTCTCAGACACCAACTTGCTCTGCCTGCATCGTGTTAAGGTATTCTGCAGCAGATGCACTCGAAAGGCTCCCTGAGTCGTCATGCTCAAGACGTCCCTTTGTACAGATTTCCATCAAAAGCAGCACTTAATCTGATGACCTTGATGGCTATTTTGAGAGGACTCGCAGAGGGATAATCTGTTCACTCCAGCAAAGCATTGTTTGGGAAACAGAGACATGTTCTGACATGTCAGAGGGAGCAGATAAGCAGGGAAAAAAATGTACTTGATTTGTATTGCAGATACTCAGATAACCATGGAAACTCGGTTTCAGTCATATCCACGTTTTTTTTGTGTAGTTTTCTTATCTTTCAGAGTCCAGACGGTGATGGCTTATCATGTAATATCTTGCTTTCTTGTTAGTTTGAGTGTAACCATAGCCTGAACAGAGGAAGGATGAGAGCTCTTACCACAGGACTGCATGTTTTCACCCCAAAATTAATTTTGTAATGATATAGGCCAACTCACATCTAGGGGAGGTTTTTTTTCCCCTTTTCTCCCTGTCCCTAAACCCATTAATGTAAACCCCATCTCAATTTGCTCTGCCTCAAAGGGGAGGAGTTGCTCTCTTTTGTAGGACAATGCGGTTTACATTGAAGGGTACTTCTGGTGTCCTTGGAGAGAGAGCGTGAAGGCATGCATATGTGTAAGAGAGAGTGTATGATGTGTGTCTTTGTGTCTGCATGCGTACACAGTATGGCCCATCACTCTACTACTCAGCTCCAGTCCCACAGCTCTGGGGTAATATAATAGGCAGAGCATCTGAACTTCACCTCTTCTACTTTCAGAACAAATGGTGACATTAGTGTACACTTCACACAGCTTTTTTTTGAGGGGAGCGTTGCTGTTCATGTGTGTCTTATAAAGATAAGACCTGGTGGCCCAAGTCTTCTCTCTCCGTTGGCTGTGACAGATTTAAAACTGCATTCTTGGTGTTACTATGGTGAACGTTTGTCTGAGAAGCCATTTCATTTGTGTGAAGGTGGCTCGCTGCAGTGGATGCTGTTGTGCGGCGGAACAACAATATGCAAAGACGTATTAGAAACACTTTTGTTCTTCTTTCAATCCAGTTCATTTAGTTTTATTTCTTTAGCACCAAATCACATTATAGTTAAAGGTAAAGACCCTCCAATATTAGAGAGGAAACCCCAACAATCACATGATCCCCTATGATCAAGCTTTAGGTGACAGCGGGAAGGAAAAACTCCATTTTAACAGGAAGAAACCTCCGGCAGAACAGGCTAAGGATGGGGCAGCCATTTGGGTTGACCGGTTGTGGGTGAGGGAAAAGAAGATAAAAAGGAAGAAGACACGAGAGGATTTCTGCTTTTTAAACAGTGTCTTACAGAGATCCACAGATCTAAATAATCAATAATCATGTTTGTCTTTGAATATTTGATCCATACCAGCCTTTGGGCAGTGGCTTGTTCCTGTGATTATTAGATGCCCCCCCTCCTAATGGCCTCAGTGACTTACAGGCTAATGATGAAGAGAAGCTGTAATTGAGGATGGATGTGGCGTGACTTGAGAGATCAGCTTTGGCTTTACTGCATTCTGCGTTCCACATTACCTTTCAAAGTTTGTCCCTGAGCTCAGCTTACAATAAAAAAAATGCACTGATATTACAATCTTTTCTTTATGCTCTGTTGTTCTTTAATAACCTTTCACTGTCTAGACTTTGCTGTCTCTTTGCATGCAAAGGTGCTTGTAGCTAGCTACCTGCTTTACATGCAGGATAAGGTTAATTGATTCTTCCTGGCTGACATCCCCACGGCCTCTGCATTAAGTACTGTAGTTTGCAGTGCAGAGGTCTCTGAAACTTACATCCCAGTGTGCATTAATAGTGTTTTTGCATTATTAATTTTTTATTGGGCACTTATGGAAACCATGTGTCAAGCCTCTGCTTGTCGCAGTAGGACTGTGGGGGATAAATAAGAAGTGAAAGCGGTGGTGCCCAGTTTATAAGGAGAAGCCTAAACAGCAGTCCTGTCTACACTGTACGTACACGCACATGCTCACATAGGCACAAGGGGTGTGTTTTCTGACAAATTTAGAAAGAACAGTTGCTCTCAGTCTTTCTCCTGAAGTGTGTGCAGCGTGTGTGCCCTGCAGAAAACAGAAGAATGAACTGTAAGTTTGCAGTTAAAACCTCACTGTGTTTTTATTTTTCGTGATGCTGGATTATCACTCGTGGCCCCGGCATGTCCCTTTCTCTGCTCGCTCGGTCAGTTTCGTTAAATTGTGTCCTGTTCTGCTTAGCAGCAGCCAAAGCAAATGCAGGTTGTGCACATAGACAGGCAAACACTGAAGTCCCCAGAGAACCCGCCTTCTCCGCGCTACTCTCTGCTCCTCCACTCTCTGCCCCTGTAGGCCGACAGACTCAGGTTTCAGGATCAGTTTAGGGTACACATTGATCTGTCAGAAGCTGGCACACATATAGAAAGGAGACTGGTCTTGTTTCATCACCATCCTTTAGGCTTAGTCTCATGGAGGGTTTAAATTAAGCCGCCCCCCTTTCCCTCCACACCGTCCTGTTAGCTACACTGGCCCCGCAGGGTTACTCAGGAGCAGGCAACCTTTATAGCTGCAGACTGCAGGGCTGCCAGCTCTGAGTGCTACTATTACTATGACTCCCCTATGAACCACTGACCTCTGTGTGGCTATGCTACTGATGACAATGTGTGCTTCAAAATCTTTATAGTGCAAGAAGGAAAAAAAAAAAGTGAGTGCAGTAGTTTGATTCCAGTGGCGGAAGCTTTAACCGCAGCGATTGTAGTGTATTGCATTTATTGCTCAACCTCATTGACCAGTGGCTGTTTTTCAGTGTGGTGTCCAGTTGTTTTGACAGTGTGGGAAGGTTCCTGGGGAAATGCCACAAGAGTTTTTTTTCTTTTCTTTTTTTTTTTGTGATGTGAAGAATGCTAAAAGTCCTTTTGTCTTCAGCTATGCAGGAAAGAAATGCTTGCTTTGTTCTTGCTGCCTCTTTGGTGCATGTTGTTCCACCACATCCTCATTGATCCCTGACTCCTTTTTGGCTCCAGCTGAAATTAAAAAAATGTCTCAGAACACCTTTTGATGTGGGTTAACTCTCAGTGCACAGAAACACTGTCAAGGCCTGGGAGCATTAATAATAGAAAACAAGACTTGAATTTTATACTGACTAATTTTATGGTTTATGCATTATGGGTATAATATAATTAATAGATGCCTCCTTGTGTGATTTTACATCCTTAGCATCTGCTAAGTAACTTGTTCACAACTGGATCCAATTCATGTCTAATTAATGATTTAACTGAGCAACAGGCAGTAAGCGTCTCCTGCAGCTCTCCCCTCTGTTTTAAACCCCATCCCACCGCATGAACACAGTATGTATATGTATACACATACGTATATATGCATAAATACAGCAGGCTCCACTGAGCTGTCACATCTTGCTGTTCTTTGAAAGTGTTTTTGCTTACAGTAATAGAAAAAAAATAAAAAAGGAAGCGACCACATCACTTCAGATGTCCTCATTTTCATCTCGGCTGGCTGAAAACACTCAAAATCATTTCTGTGTATTTTCTATGGTTAAGCTAATCATAACTCTGATGAAAAACATGCCCTTCCTTTGCCTCTTTTGTCCAGTCCGGAAATGAATTGCCGTCAGTAATTGCTAGATGTTTGTTACCAGGGGTGCAGTATATCCTGCGATGGCCTTCAGAACAGAGGGTACTGCTGCTAGCACATGCTGTATTCTCAGAAGGACATATTGTCTGATGGAGCTGCTTTGGCTTTCGACGTAAGTGACTTCTCTCTTGGGATCTCAGGGTTACGCACGCCAGAAACTGTACATCCACATCAAGTTAACACCTCACCACCACCACCTCCCCCCCTTCTTGTGCATCTTCTCTGCTTCCCACAGTGGAAACTCCATGTTGATGCAGCCTTCAGGGTGTTTTTAGGAGTGTTGCTTTGCTACAGAGACAGTGTGGGAAAAAAAAAAAGTCTCACTCCATTCCACTGTTGTACCCTCTTAGCGGTAGACTGGCTATTGTTCTCCTTGACCCCTGTGCTGCTCAGATGGAGTGTGAGCGAGGGAGGGTAGCTGGAGGGAGAAGTGCTAATGGGATTTACATAAGTGCAAGAACATGTGGAGAACAAAAAAAAAAAAAAAAGAACGTGTGCTATTTATGAAAAATGTGCTGTTGCTCACAAATGTGATGCTGTTAACAAATACTGTAATCCACACTGATATCCAGCAGATTTCCTCCATAGTGCCGTATTCATTAGTTTCATTTAATGGCTTTTATATACACTGTCTTCTTTTAATGACACCAAGTCTGACATAGAAATCTTATGTTGAGCTTCCCAGCTCTAAAGGAGATGGATGGCTTTAAACACTCTCTGACCTAACCCTGTTGGACACACGCGCACGATCGCACGCATGCTGAAGCACAAAAAAAAAAAAAATGCATTATGGCCAAAAACTTTGCCTGGCAGCCGTACAGACGAGGGTGAATTTTGCTGTGCGCGTTCATCTGTCTCTCACGGCGACGCTGCCAGGCTGTGTTATGCCAGTAAATGTAGCATTAATCTGGTTGTGCATTATGCAACACAGACTAATAGGCTACACATGTAACTGTGATACAGTTCACTGAAGAAGCAGTGTTTTGACAAGAGTCGTCTTCAGATGTTGGCAGCCGCTGAGTTTGCTCTATGTGGGGAGGTTAGTGGGTTGGGGAGGGCATGCAGGTACGATGGAGGGTTCCTTTGCTTAACACAGACACTTTATGCAACATTATTTTCCCCAAGCTTGCTGCAATAATGTTAATTTTCAGACTTTTGTTCCTGTTTATATTTTGGGGGCCTAGTTTTAAGGCGTCAGTAAGCTCTGGGTGGGATTGGGGAGACAGCAGCTGTTCAGATTTGGCAGGGTGCTTGCCTGGGGGAGGGGAGGGGAGTACACATATATATGTGAGTGTGCACCTGCAGTTGGGGGGTGGGTGAGATTTGGGGCTTTGGGAGTTGCTGGTAGTGTGGGTAAGTGTTTGCAGGAGGGCTGTACACTTGGTTTTCCTGCAAGCATACAGTGTTTGAAAAAGAAATAAAAAAACAGGGCAGAAAAGTCTCATCATCAACGTCAAGTATGGCTTCATACTCTCCTGCCACAGTGTGTAGCAGGCACTGCTACACACCAAATTAATGAAATCTGAATAAAAGCATAGCTGTGCCATGTAATCATTACATCCTCTCATCTTCTTCTTTCGTGTTAATTATATTCACACGATGCGGTTCATGGTTAAGAGCTCATTAGATAGACTCTCATCCCTCAACATACCCCTAAATCCAATTGTCTCTTATGTGGCAGTAAATTGCAAAACACACCTGCAGGAAGAAAACTAGCAGAATTTTTTTTGTTTATGAATAAGCTTAGAGTGTCTGATGAGTCACTAAGATATAAAGGGGAGAATTTTAACTATTAAAATGTTTTAAGTATGAACAAAACTTTTTTTTTAATAAGCTCTCGAGTTGGTATGAGCATTCTTTGTGGTTTATAGGAGCAGCAGAAGCATGAGTCTTATTGGAGGATGTACAGAGGATGCCAAATTCTTGGTGTTGCCTGATGATTTTTTTTGGGGGGGGGGCAGAGATTTAGAACCATGGAGCAGATTGCTGTGCCATGTCTGTCACTGAGAGAAGCTGAAAAGCTGCAGGTGCCAGCTTGCGGCACGCTAAAACCTAACCCCCGTCCGTACTTGCTGCTGTAATGAACTCACAGCTTCACCAAGTGCAATGTGGTTCTGTCCTCGGCCCAGATGCCTCATTCATGGCCACTCATCAGCTGAAAGATTATCTGCCACCCTCTTAAATGCTGGAACATTATCGATTCACGCACAAACACACAGCTTGTTGTGTTTCACGCTAGATCTTGGAGCCCTCCCCTGCATGTTTCTGTTGGCAGGGAGGAATGAAAGAGAAGTACTGTAAAGGTGTCCTCAAATGTCCTGGATGCTACAGTTCTGGTCAGAAGGTTTTCTATGAGAGGATTCACAAAGTCACAGCACAGCGCCATCGCCTAGACGGCCCTTTACAGGCTTTAATTGTACCATTAATCTCATAAATCTGCCGACTAATCCCAACCTGGAATAGAAATTTGTTGACTTAACGGCTTTGCCAGAAAGTGGGTGAAAATAAACAAATGAATAAAAGTCTCAACAGTAATGACTGTCTTGGTATAATATTCTGATTATTTGTATTGACCTGAACTTTTTTTTACTTTTTACTGAAGGTTTCATCACCAATAAATACATTAACAAAAACCTTTTCACTAATTAATTATTAACATTTAGTCTTGGATAAACAATAAGTTGTATACTTTCAAATCTCATAAAGGGAATGAAAGAAGTCACAAAGAAAGATTAAGAGGCGATTCCAAAGTAGATGATGGATTAGACCGTTAAACAAAAGGATTTGCTAAACGTGGAAGCATGTGAAAGACGTCTGAGAGTAAGTAAAGTAAGGTGAAAGGGACGAGGCGCAGTGGAATTAATACGTTTCTCTTGAGCTCTGCCTTTGAATGGCATTTCATCGCTAAGCCATTTAAAGAGAACTGTGTTGGTTTGATTGTCACAAGGGCGGATTTTGAAGAAGGAGGTTTCAGTTGTAACAGCATTCACAAAAATGCCCTCGCAGTTGCTGAAGTGTAACAGTTAAAGCCGCAGTGAATCATGGCTTACTCATAAGTATTAAACAAGTGAAAATGTGCACAATGTTTTTTTTTTTTTCCCCACAGCTTTTTTCATGTTTGCCTGAAGGGAAAGAGGGCAAAATAAGTACTGATTGTTTTACAGAAATAACAATCAGTGCACATTAGTCACCAATAAATAACAGCAATACAGTTCAGGTAAATGGCAAGTGGTTCTAAGAAAGGAGCTCCTACTTGATCAGATTTGTTTTTCCATGCATTACTTAAACTCGGGCTTTAAAGGACAGATTTGCATTAGAGGCCTAGTCATACATTTTAATGCATCATGGAAGAGTGGGCAGCTGAGCTCAGTCCTGATGTGCATTATTTGCTGAGTTCCAACATGCTCCCAGATGATTTTGAGATGTTTTTTTTTTTTCTCCCCATCCAATCCCTTCAGCCCCTTGAGTAGATTTTTCTAGATCAGCAGCTGCAGATTTGAGGACTTGTGCTGCCAGTGCAGGTCTAGAAGCCTTAGGCCAGCAATGGAATCAGCAGAAAATGGTCATTTGGTGTCAGAAGTTGGGTCTGATGCCACTAAAGCGCACTAATGTGAAGCAGTGGTTGGGTGAATGAGGTCCCTCAGGAAAGCGCTTGTGTGCTGCAACCACTATTTCTTTACAGACTTTGCTAACACTCTAAAATAGTTAATATCCTTTATGCCCATCTTTTAGGATGCTTTTTTTATGCCTAATACTAACAAATAAGTAAATAAGCGTATGCAATCATGGCTGGTACAAGTGTTGCCTCACTAGCTGGCTGGCTACTGTACCTCAGGCTCTCTGCTGCAGCTGAGAAAAAGCTAAAAATAGAGAAAAGCCCTTCGTTCTCTTTTCTTTCGTTTTCTAAATATTTGATTTTGCAAAATGAGCTTGGGGAACCCCTGCATGTAGCAGCTTGCATGAAAAATTCATTACAGTTTGAATTTTTCCTGCGCTATACAGTATGAAGAGCTGTGCTATGACGCGTAATAACAGAACACAGTTTCTGAGTGACGCAACACGTGCCACTCAACTGCAGCATGTACTGAATATTTATGAATGGACCTGCACTTACCTGTATTGTGTCTTACACTACACGCGCCGTCACAGATGGGTTACGCAAAAGGTCGTGGGGGTTGTAGCTTGTTGTACAGAAACGGTACATAGAAAAGGGAGGGATGGAGGCAGGCAGGCTTGAGATGCTGATCAAGTTCTTAGTGCTCCTTGTGACTTGTCATGTCTCTGCTTAAGGGGCTTACAGTGTAATGCCTGGAGGTAAAGTGGTACAGAAGTCTGATGGGTGGCCTGAATGTTGATTTCCAAGTCAGGACGGCTTTGATTATGCTGTTCAAAAGGTTTGGTCTGGGTCTGTACCTGCCTGTGCTGCTGCACTGCTAGATCAAAGTTTTCCACTTAATCCATTAAACTCTTCACCACTTTCTGCACCTGAATATGAATTCAAATGAAAACAGAATTATTAAATTAAATTAAGTATTAAAAGACTAAAATTCTTGCTTGTTCAGCATGTTATCGTCCACTGTTCACAGTGATTCTCTAGATTGCTTCACAATCTAGAGTATTTAGAGTATTTATAGTGATAGTACTATTAAATATTCCCTAAATATAAAGATGTTTGACTTTAATAAGTAGTCTATGTTTGCTGAGCAAAACTGGTGGCCGGCAATATTACTAACAGGCTGAATGTGGAAATGCATCACATCCTATGTGTGCCCGAGTTAGTAATAATTGGTACAGTAGTGATTATTCTCATGCATTTCTGCCACCAGTACACTTTTGTTTCTGCTCATGCACGTCTCTTGATTTCCATTTCATTCTCCTGCCTGACTGTTCCTATTTGACTGGAAGCACTTCTGCAAGAACCTATAGAGAACTTTTCCCCCATTATTCACCTGGGGCTAAATGCAAAAACATGCATAATCTTGCAGAGGGGACTCATCCCCCAACGAATGTGCATTTTATTATAATTGGGAACACAACATGATGCATCAACACATAGCAAATGGATTTGAAGATGCAAGCCTTTTTTGTGTGTGTGTGTGTGTCTGTGTGTGTGTATGTATTGTATAAATAACTCATGCATATTAAAGCAGTTTGTCCCTGCGGTCTCGCTCTGTGTGCGTTTGTGTATGTGTGCCCTTTGGGTGAAACTGTAAGGTTAGGACTTGTAAGAAGACACTGCTATGTCAGCAAGTTGTCATGACAATGCCGTCATTCCCCTATTTCATTGTGTTTTTCCTCCTCTTGTCTCTCGGGGGGTTGGAGAGGAGGTCACATGACTGAACTGATCCCCATAACCCAGGGATACATAGAGCAGCGTTCCCCTTCTGTGACTCTCTTTCTAACATCAGCCGCTGCATAGATCATTTATCAAAAACCTGCCGCTACACTTTCCAAAGAGCTGTAGGAACTCTACGGTACAACAAATCAAAGTTCTGTGCTGACATATCACATAAAGTGTATGTTATTAAATAAAGTAGAATGCCTCATTCATATTTTCCCCTCTGCTGTACAGCAGGTGTGAGAATCAATTGTTATCGTAGGGCAGAGTGAACAGTTAATGAGGGAAGCATAATGCTACATAAATCAACATGGCACAGCTCAAATAACGCACACAAGACAATGTGACTGCATCTTTTTTAGAGATTAGGCAGCTCCCACGTAATGCACTGAATACAAATCCAAGGTCGTTCAGTTGCTGCCTGGTATCCATTCCCAGGCTTGTTTAGAGGCTGGCTGAGCGGTGTAGGCTAATGGCCAGGTGGAGCGCGCTACATAATTCATTGAAACAAAGCTCACAGCCAAAGAGCTGGAAAGAGGGGGATTACAGAGCAAGGCTCATACCTCTACAGCCTTTATTGCAGGACAGTCACAAGAGAGAAATAAATTCCAAAATAAAAGAGGTTTTCACATTGGGCTGCATGTAAATATCAATGTGCTCACATAGTTTGTGGAGTTGTGTGAGCTGCAGCTTCGACCTTTTAACTTCACTGTCAAGGAAAGTCCCATCCTTTTATTTCGTCGATGTGCTTAAATCAAATCATTAATCTGTGCTAATTAGTTTGACCACCGGGGAGCTGCTTCATTAGGTGCAATGTGCTTTCTCATCAGGTCCTGTGGCTCTGCATCCTCTGCTGCTCTGGCTGAGTTTCACGGGTGAGGGGTGAGGAGAACACAAGGTCAGGAGAGGTCAGGGGGGATGGAAGGTCAAGAAAAGCCATTTACATTTTTATGTCTGAAATTCCATTCTCTTCGTGCAGCTATACAAGCAGCTAGGTGCCTTGGTAACTACCAAAGAGAACAGCATAAAAACAGAAACGCCACAAGATCGAGTGCAGTTCCTTCCTTCAATTCTTTAATTCATTCCTCTTTTTCTCTTTCACCTTCATTCATTCCTATGAGCTGTGAATGAGTCAGTGCAGCTCATGAATACAAAGAATCAGAAGAAACCGGCAGCTAACGGAGTGCGGAGGAGGCAGAGCGGAGACAACAGAGCAGAACTGGTCCCTGAAGGTTAGATGTAAGAGGGATGCTGCTGAGCAAGCTTTATCACTCAGTTACACAGCAGGATCAGTCACCACAGACTGCGGCCCGGCTATTTTTCTTTTTGCACTCCCTCTGTTTCTTGATGTTCACTCTTTATTCTCACTCTCCATCTCATATATTGTGACCATACATCACATTTGGTCAGATACTGAACTGGTAACACTGATAAGTTGTCACTGTGTGCATTACAAGACTGAGCAGACACCAATGTTTGCTCCTGCTTGACTGGCTGCTAGAGGCATAGAATTAGTTTCTTTCTGTGTCTTGCTTTATTGCCTTTCTCTTTCTGGATTATTGTTGAGTAAATCTTCTCTTCTCTTTGCCTGACACCGCTGTGTCCATCCATCACACTGGAGCTGAACCACTAAATTGGTGTCAGTGAAGCAGTTTAATACGCTAACCTCACTCCTCCTTCACTCTCACCCTTAAATGCACCTTGCCTCTCCACTGTCATGCAGTGGAGAGGCAAGGTGCATTTAATACACATTAATACACAGTGAATACACATTAGATTTAATGTTTTTAAGATGCAGGGAGAGCTGACCTTGAACGCCATTGAAGTCACTGAGATGTAATTGAAACACTGTGCTTCTTGTTGAGCTGCTTTCAGTGCAGGGATGATTGTATTTTCTCTTTGATGGTGCATTTTGTGTATGGTGACTTGCATGCAGTGAGACTACATCCTCAATTTGTATCTTTTGATGCATGTCTGATGCATACAGCATTACCTCAACCTACTGAAAGTCAGACTGATCATCCGTGTGGATGATTTAGATGCCAACTTCGTATAGCATAAGAGTGAAAATGCACTAATTGCAGTGCAGCACTCTTAATCCATTATCTCTACATGTGTATAAAGCATCAAGTCTTAATGTATTGTCCTTCACGTGCTGCAGGTGAAGGTCTATTGCGTAATTCAGTGAAGTAAGGGTGTAGGCGCCATGCCTTCCTCATTGGCATGCACCCCTGCAGTCCACTGACGTCTGCCACCGCAGCATGTGTTGCTCGTGTGTGTGTGTTTGATGGAGCGCTGCTGCTGTGCCAGCATATTCCTCAATCCGATGGCTGTGCCCTGGCCGCCCTTCAGGCCTGACAAGGCCCTCCAATCCCTTCATCCCAACCTGCTGATCCTGAACTATCTCGGATCTATGCCAAGTGGGCAGGATAGGGCAACGAGTAAGGCACAGTTTATGACCCCCCACCCCCCTCACCCCTTGTCCTTCAATCACACAACACTGTTAAAGTGATGGATGGAGTAGCAGGACAGACTTGCGCAATCTCCCAAAAGGGATAAAATATGGCCATCCTGGCTGGGCCCCCCACGAATGAGGAGGATGGAGTTTGGAGGGCAATCAAAGGACCATTCTTGGTGGTTAACCTTTGCATGACAACACGCTGGTTGGATGCACCTGGTGTATTTGTGACTCAAGCCAGAATATGCTTAAACTGTGTTGTGTTATATTTGGGGCAACTGGAATCTCTGAGAGATTTATCTGTTGCAGTCCTCTCCAAAAATAGCCACCTTAACTAGTCATTTAGTTCTACTTTTATATACTTTTGGATACTTTTATAAACAGCTTGTCAAATAACAGATTTGCTGATTTACTTTGCTGCATTTTTGGACATTTGACAGAAAACTTTACTTAGTTAATGCTAGTTGCAAGAGTCGCACTTAAAAGACTGACACTGAAATGGATAGTTTCACTTTAAAAATCTGATATATATATTTATTTATTTATTTATTTCAGACAAGAAGTAAACAGAGTTCCTTAACATTTGTTATGTGTAGTTATTTATTTACTCATTATGCTGATACCAATCGACTGGCAAATAGCTAATGTTGGCCGGTAATGGTGATCCACCGATAAATCGATCAGGCTGTGATGGGGGCAGCAAATTTGAATCTGCAGCCCATCCTGCAATAGTTAAAATAATGTTGACCAACACATTCACTCAGTGATTTAAACTGCATTTCCCAGAATTCATGTGTGGAAACAGCTTTAGGTTTTGTGAGACATTTTTAATTTCAAGATGGACAAAATGTGATAAGCCCTCCTATTGTTCTTGCCAACTGTAATTAATTGTTTATTGTCTCTGGGTGCTAATATCCCGTTACCTCGTGCAGCAGTGAATCGACTCTCCAGCCAGCAGGATATGAGAAACAGCAAAGTGAAAGGAGTTAAAAAGATCAAATGTGATATGGGAGGATTTTTATTGGAATGAAGCTTAACAGATCTCCAGGCTCACACATGTGGTTTTATGTTCTAATACATGTTTTATGTGTGTTTCCAGATGTGTATAGTTAATGTGTTACATTTTAAAAAAATATATAATTATATAAAACCTTCTATCAAAGAGTCTTTGGAGCCTGGACAGTTGATGTCTTACATTTTGTGCTTTTGTGTTACTGTTAGTGTATATGTGCTTTAGATTGGCAAGAGAATTTGTTGAAGGCCTTTGAGCAATATTTTCCTCAGTACTTTTGTTCAAGGGAGCCTTGATTTAATTAAGTTTTGATAAGGATTTGGGCTTCAGAAATATGTTTTTGCTATATTTCTGGCCAAATCCACTCAGGAAATGATGCCCAATAACACCCAAAGTGCTTGGATGAAAATATGAAGGTGCTATATGCAAATGCTGGCACGGCAGCTGAAACATTTGGTTAAACAGACTGAGATGAAATGGTGTTTGAGTTTCCATTCTGACAAAACCAAACTTACATGGTGGATAATGTGTGTGCGTGCATGTGTGTGTGTGTGTGTGTAATCTAGCTGAGAAGATGCATTCATTTGGTCTCAGGAGATTTGATATTTTGGATGCTGGTGTGGACACGGGGCACACCTGCTGCCTCTCCTGCTAAACACAGGCTCTGTCTCACACACCAGCATGTGTGAACATACACTTCAGGGAAACAACAGACAGGAGCATTTTGGTAGGGGTGTGTGTGTGTGTGTGTGTGGGAGAGGAGCAACAGAAGCATATGGCTTGTAGCTATTTTGATCTTTAACTGCAAAGCCTGCATGTGAGTACACATTTTGTCATTCACAGAAACATTTTCAATTACACACACACACACACACACACACACACACAGTAATTATTAAGTGCTAATCAGTCTGTCACGTGCATTCTCTCACATGCGCACCCACATGCCCAGCTAGTGCCAATGTTCCAGGTGTAATTATAGAAAGTTTTGCCCCCTCATACTGAGTAGTAAATGTTTGCTGGATGTCTGCAGGAGGTTTTTCCACTTGTCCAACTAAGGTTATCTAACTTTAATGAGTTTTCCACGTCCTGAAGCAAAGTGACGGAGCATGATTGGCTCTCTAAGTGATGGTCTTAGACTCTGGAGAGTTAATGTTTCAACCACACAAGGTCTGCTGGCGTGTCAGAGCTACAGGTCATTGTGAGACCTCCGGAAATCTCAGATCGGTTTTTAAAGAGGCTTCATGAGCTGTGAGAAATTACCTGAAGGGTGGTGGAGAGTTCCCACTGATCTCAGTGCAGGTGTTACGAATATAGTGAATGAGGAATTGGAGGAAATGAACAGCTCTTCCAGGTCTGGTGCAGTCAGTCACTGGGAACACTCAGTCATTAAGTATTGATGTGGACATTTGTAGGCTTTGCTGTCTTCCTGTCTGCAGGCTTCACACTCATCAAACCTTACTAATCACTGATAACATTTAAAGACGACTGCAAAGTGTTTGTTATGCAGACTTTTGACTGTTCGGTCTGTGCCTCTTCTAGCCATCATGTATGTGATGGGAGCCCTGGGACCTGCAGCTGGCTACCTACTTGGAGGCGTCCTTATCGGCTTTTATGTTGACCCCAAGACTGTTGTCAACATCGACCAGAATGACCCCCGTTTTGTTGGCAACTGGTAAATATGCAGCCCGTCTCCATGTGCCTGTTTTTTTTTTAATAGTATGATCAACCATTTTCTCAGTTATCAACAATTTTGCTGTTTTTTTTTTTTTCTTTTCCTTTTAGGTGGAGTGGCTTTCTCTTGTGTGCCATAGCGATGCTTCTGGTCATCTTCCCCATGTTTGCCTTCCCTAAAAAGCTGCCGCCACGCCACAAAAAGAGGAAGAAGAAGAAGAAGATCGGCTCACCGGGTGACGTGTCCAGTGATGATGATGTGATGAAGGAAAAGTCCAATAGCAAAGGCCAAAATGTTTCCTCCTCCATGGGCTTTGGAAAGGATATTAAAGGTGAGGAACAGACAATACTATTTTTATTACGCTAGGTATTCCATATAGATGGATCTCTAGTTACCATGAGCTATTGATGTGTAAACAGCCTTTAATCCAATCGATGACTGGGATTAGTCATTTTATCCAGTAGTGTAAGGTTCACTGAGCTCTCCTTTAAAGATGCTATTGATTAGTGATCAAAGAGCGTATCTACCCAGATGCCTAATGAAGCAGTAAACCTTAGAAGTGTTGGTGGACATTAGGTTCTATTAACTTTAGTGAATAAACAGTAAACATGGCTAAAGGTCACATACGGGACAGAAGGGCTGCACAATTAATTGAATTTTAATCTCAATCACAATTTTGGCTTCCCACTATTAAATGAGCGTGATCGAGCAACATTTGAAATGCATGCTCTGCTAAATAAAGCGCACAGCAAAAAGCAAACAACAACTTTTTGGGTTCCCGCTTAATGAATTCATTCTTCACTACAAATCTCATATCAGTCTAGACAGGCGTGACTGCAAACTGCAGCTCGACTGGTTGCTGGAGGCTTCCAGCTACAAAGTGGTAGTTCTAGTTTATGTCATCTCTGAGCCAGATGCAGCAGGAATCTCCCGGCTTTCCCTGGAAGAGCTTCTAGTCGAGGCCTGCTCTAGTGTTTCCCAGTTATTTCTTGTGTAATTTGTGCTCTCAGTCAGACAGCTCTCTCTCTCTCTCTCTTTTAAATGAGCTCTCGAGGGAGCTCAGTCACATTTCCACACACAGGAGGAGACAGACTGAGCTGCAGAGGAGTGCACGTTTGCTCTCGCGCAGTTTAGTATGTGTGAAAATCGCATCTGTGAATTTGAACATGCATTTGGGATTTTTGCACACTTATAAAAGAATCCCTATGTGTCCATCGGAGCAGTCGTGATTTTGTCTGAGAGGCAGACGCTGTAATGATGATGAATGCATTATAGCTTCGTGGGCCCACAGCTAGCTCTCCTGCTGTTTTATTTGTCTCAGCAGAATGTTTTGGGCTGTTGTGCAAACTGTGGCCAATTTCGCAGACTCGGGAGGTTCAGTGTTTGGATCGGGAATGTATTTCAGTACTGTGCATGTCCTTCAATTGAGGTGTGCTTGTTTGTCTATAGCCCCAATTCAGCACTTTCTGTGAAAGATATGCTGCAGTGAAGTAGCGTTTTTTTTTTTTACCAGCAGTTTATTATTATTATATTTTTTGCCTTTCACATTATAAGCGAACACTTAAAAATGCCAACACTGAATTTTTTTTGCACATCAGAGGGACAAACTTTTGATTATGGAAAATTCCATACCTTGGCCTACTGCTGTGTGAATGCAATTCCCCATGGAAATGTTGGCAGTATGGATAAACAACTGCTGAGACGTACTGTGTATTACAGCCATGTTTCAATATGTGATTTATTACCTGACAGGGTGAGAAATACAGACACAGGTATTTCAGCTGGCATTTATTCCTCTCACAGGATAAAACATTTTCCAGAGAACAAATACTGTTCTTTAGAACGGTACTGTACCGTTGTAGCTCCAATCCTATTAATAATATAAACATGAAAAGTCAAATCAACTGATCTGGGGCCCTCAGATCTTTGTGCAGGAGTCACGGGCTTAGATTATAGCTGATCCACTTCTTGGCTTGACCGACTATTATAAAACTGACCTAGAAAAAAGAAAAGAAAAAAAGATGGATGACACTATTTGACGGTGTCATCAAATAAATTCTAAAAGAAAAGCAAGTGTGGCAACTATTGCGAGCCAGTGGTCTGTCTGATTAAGAGAGCAGCTGCTGCAGATGCCAGCAGGACTTCTCCATCTGTCCCCCTGCAGACAACGTTTCAGCACGCCTTCCAGGAATGAAATAATTAGCATCACTTTCTGATTCCTACCTTTGATCTGGGATAATGCTGACAGATGCTGCTAATATTTCCCTGCCTACAACAAGATCAGATGAATTAGTACTGAGAGTGCTATTCTCAAATCAAGGCACCATGTCACCCAGTCACACTGGCCAGCTTCCTAATAACCTCTTTAATAAAAGGTGATAATAACATCACGTTCTTCCTGCCCTTTCTTTTGTTCCTGCTTTGCTTTGTGGCATTTACTTTTAAAGCGTACGAGTCAGAAGCAGCCCTCATGATAGCCGTATGACTGTAAAGCCTTTGTTTGTTCTCAGCCGGGGTTTAAAGACCCATGACGGACACGCATGCACGCACACACACACGTACACACACACACACACGCACAGGACGAGACTGGAGATGCCAGTTGTGCAGTGGTAAGGTGAGCCGTCCCCAGCTGCCCAGATCTGACTGATGGGACCGCACACACTCGTCACACTCATATGGAGGCTGAGAAAGAGACTGTAGAGATTTTAATCATTAAAATATAAGACTGTGATTATAAACAAATAATGAAATCATTTTTTATTGGAAGAAGCCCCAAAGTTCATATTCATTTGAATAAAAAAAGCTTTCTGGACATATTTGTGACTTCACCTCTTAAAGTTGGTGATAATTATTTTTTAAAGAGACATTTTTCTGACCTTGTGCTTCCACTGAATGGTAAAAAAGCAAAGGGAGGCTTTTTCTTTCATATCCTGTCTTTAGCTTTTTTTTCTGTTCACATTTTGAACAGTAAACATGAATCTTTTTAGTTCCTTTTTGTTTTGTTTTTTTTAATTCAGTCTAATGCTTTTCTTTATTATTGTCATCGTCAAAGGAAACAGTGATTTGCTCCAGCTCAAGGTGACTTTGGAGATCTAGATCCTGCAGCATATTCTGGATGGTCCACGGGACATAGAACATTCAAACTACATGAGTAGTAGCTAGAGAAGCAGGAGCTTGAATCTGAGGTCTCTGTGGACTGTGGAGATCCTCATTCTGTCAAACTGCTCCTGAAATCATATACCTTATCCTTGTTGAGATGCACCAGTGACCTTGTACCTCTTACATCTTTCTCCATCTCTTGGTGTTGTACTTTTTTTTTCTCCCTGTTAGATCATTCCAGATCATTCTGGCCCACTTTAACCCCTGGATATAAGATATATGCAGAGATGCATTTTTGTCTTAAAAATAGGTATTTTTTTTTTAAATTTCCTAGGACTATTAAATGCTATTAGCTGAAATCTTGTGGAATTTATGAACAGAAGGGTGTTGATGATTGGTTCAAATGGAAGCCCCACTTTTGTGCTGTCTTGACAGCAACCATCTGCCCTGCTTGCTTGCCTGTGAGTAACTGAATCCCTGTGTGCTCCAATTTGTACAGGAATTTATTTCTTTATTTATTTTATTGGCGCAAGATATTTATCTTTGGGAATCAATAAAAACACTTGCTGCCACTTTTCTTTGCTGCTCTTTCTCAGCCAGTGTGATCAAAGTACTGGACTGCAGAGGAAGCACAAGGAGTTCAGTTCTGCCCGGTAACAGTGTTACACTTGCAGTTAGACTACATGACTATTGTGTGACAAAGTGAAGGGGTGTTTTTGCCCTCAAGTAGACATAAAAGGGCATGTGTGCCCTTGACATGTAAACCAAGGATGACAGGATTCAGGCTGTAGATCTTGGTTTGTTTTGGGCATGCAGCCCTGATACACATGATCCACATGTTTGCACTGTACGGCAAACTGGCTTGTGGCTTTATGAAATTCTTGAATATCTGGGCACAACTACAGATGAAAGGAGGTAATTAAAAAGGTTGCGTGAATGTTTAGATTGTGCTCATTAATAAAAAGAAAATCTTTTACTCAGAAATCATTGAACATCTGCGTGTTTGTTTACTGTCTTTTGCTTCTGCAGTCTCACATAAAGCAACAATAATTATCCACACTAATGAGATGAGGCTGAGTGCATCTTTGTATTGAACAACATTTGAGTGAGTTTCATAGACATTTATAAGTGGTGTTTACATTACCTAAGGCTACTCTTACTTAAGGCTTGTTTTGGTTACAAATGCAGCTTATTTTGGCTTTTCTCAATCACATCTTTCCTGTAATGATTCTTCTGATTGTTCCGCTGAGCGTAGAGTGTGTAGGAGGGACTGGGAGCCAAATTAGGAGATTGATTGCGTTTTAATTACAACACGACAGTAACGAGCTGCTCTGTCTTATCTTGTGTCGCTCCTCAGACCTTCCCAAGGCAGCGCTGAGGATCCTCAGCAACATGACCTTCCTGTTCGTCAGCCTGTCCTACACAGCAGAGTGTGCCATTGTCACCGCCTTCATAACCTTCATTCCCAAGTTTATTGAGTCACAGTTTGGTATCCCTGCCTCCAATGCTAGCATATACACAGGTGAGTGTTTCTTTCTTTTCTCTTAGGTGTTGGTACCAGCTGCCAGTTAAAGAGCTGTGGCAGATAGCTCATTTTATCAGTCCTCTTCTTGTTGGTTTTGTTTGTCTACAATCAGCAAATGGCAGTCGATTCAGTCTGTACCCATTTAAGCTCACATTTGTTCTCGCCTCTCCACATCCACACATCACTACGACTTTTGGAGTCCTGCTGGATATCGTTTGGTGATAATCTTCCATTTCATCCCGTGACTGGAACACACAAGTCTCTGCAGGACACACAAACACACGACCCTCTGCCCTGCCCGCGGTTTGTGCGCTCCATACGTAGGGTTCACAAAGAACCGGTCTAATCCTTCAGTCATGGCTGAGCCAGGGGTGTTAATACACAACTAATCTGGTATCAGGATGACTGTGCTAACTCATGATTAAAAACTTCTTTGAAGTCATAAAGATGCGAGTATTTGTGTGTGTGAGTCCAAGAATTTTCCTGGCCAACATATGGTCGTTTTTAGACGCACACACACATACACACACACAATACCATTGCCTCTTCTCATCTGCCTGTTGCCAGGATACAAGGGGTAAGGGCAAATGGGTGGTACAGTTGCCATGACTACCCAAATGATGCCAAGCTGCCAGGATGTGATGATGGTTGGAGGCAAGGTGGAGGAGAGGGGCCTCCCATTGATTGGAGCATAGTGCTCCCTCAACCAGTCAGCTGAGCTGACCAACTACAATTCACTGAGGGATCATTTGTGATCTTAAGAATGTAGGAACAACAGTATTTTTAGAAGTTTAAAGTAATTCTTTTTCACTCAATGAAAGCTGATGTTCAAGATTCAGATTGGCATTAAGAGAATATTATTATATTAGCTATTTGACATGCAGTGGACGTTTGCTAATCAAAAAAGAAAAAAAGCAACCATTTTAGCAGTTTCAGCTCATTTCTTCTCTCATTTGACTTTTTTTTTTTGTTTGTTTCTTTGTTTTGGTTTACTCTGGATACAGTAAGTGAATTGTTTCAGTGAAAAAGCTCTGATAGATCCTCTGTATGCTGCAAGCATCAGCAGACAGATCACATTAGCAACTAGCTAATGAACACAGTGGAGCGTTCAAAGAAATTAAAAGGAGAAGAAACTCAAGATGAGAAGCTGGGCTCGTTGTTTGAGTGAGTGCATCATTTGTCTGCATGGGTATGACCAGTAGCTTTTTATTGCCTAATGTTGGCAACATTTCAATAATAGCACACTGTTTACTGATGTAGTAACCCATCAACTAAATGTTAAGCAGTAGTGGAGAACTGACCGTTGTTTAATCTAGCGCTGTCTCTTTCAGTGGTATCTAATCTGTTAATAGACTGAATCTGAAGAATTTGCTGTGCTGCTTTTGTTCAGTTAGTCTTCTCTGGGGAAAGATGAAGTCAAGAAGCAATGTTATTAATTAAAGCATTATTAATGCTCTATTAACTATAAACAGAAGGAGTGGTTAGCCAATCCATCCTTCCACAATGGCTGACAGGGCCAAATAAAGGTGTACTACTGTGCAAAAATCTGAGTCACCCCTTTTTTTTTTTTTCTTTATCATTTTCTAGGAAAATTTTTAAAAAGTACAGCGATTTATTGAAATGTTAATTCATGGAAATACAGTATATAAGGCCAAAACAGTTTTTGTACAATTCTAATGAGCTTGAAAGTCAATATTTGTTATGACCTTTATTCTTCAACACAGCCTGAACTCTCTTAGGTCAGGATCTTGTCATTTTTTTCAGTAGTCTTCAGGAATAGTTCTCCAGGCTTCTTGAAGGACATTCAAAGCTCTTCTTTGTTTGGCTGCCTTCTCTGTCAAGATGATCCCACACTGCTTCAGATCAGATGCTTTCCAGATAGTATTGCATGGTGGATCAAAATCTGATGGTACATTTCTACATCCTTAAGTGTAACAATTTTGACGAGCTCTCCAACACCACTGTATGAAATGCAGCCCCAAACCATGACAAATCTTCTACTGTATTTTACAGATGGCTGTAGACACTCACTGTTGTACGTGTCTCTGTACATAGACAACAATTTGAACCAAAAATTTCAAATTTGGATTCATCAGTTTATCTGACCTGTTGCCACTGATTTTTAGTCCAGTTCTTCTATAATTTGGCGTACCTCAGCCTTTTCTCACTGTTTCCCTTCCTTAAGAATGGCTTTGTGACAGCCACTGAGATCATTTCTGATGAGGCTTCAGTGAACAGTAGATGGATCAACTGAAGGGCCAGATGCATCTGTCAGGTCCTGTTTCAGGTCTTTGCTGGATTTCTCCTGCTTCTTAAGCGCATGACTTTCAGATACAATTTGTCTGCTGTAGAGTTTTTAGGCCTGCCACTACTTCTTTTGTCCACTACTTGCCCAATTTCCTCAGATTCTTTAAGGACAGACAACACACCATGACGAGATATGACAAGATTTCTGTTCTGCTCTGCTCTTTGGGACTCACCTTGTTGGTACAAAATAGATTAAACTAAAGAAATGGAAACAAAGCATGTGTCTTTGTAAAAGGCTGCTGCCCAAAGATACAATTTAAAATGGGTTCTTTGTTGTCTGTTATGTGTTCATGCTTCAGTCATTCATAAGTCAGTGTTAAGTGGCTTAACAAACATAACTATTGCTCAAAACCACTTTAAAAATTAAAGAGACTTTTGCACAGTGCTGTATTTAAATAAAGATGACTCAGCTTTGTCTAAAGTGATCTAGCGCTGCATTTAATGATAGCAAAATAGTCCCACAGACATCAAATAGAACTAAAGCGAAATCACATTAATTACCACCTTGTTGAATCGGTATCATGCCCGTTTAAAGAGCTGCCACAGCTACGCGTTCATTAGATGTTGCCACAGAAATAGAACTGCAACATCACACGCGCCCCTCTCAGCTGCAGACCTCCCCCCCGCTGCTGTGCTTTTTGTTTGTTCCTCTGACTTTTTTCCACTTAAGTTTTTCTCGTTGTGTTCCTTAAAAGAATGTCCTTTCCATTCGCAGTGTTTTCCTTGTACTGTTAACGCTTTCATGCTCGTCTCTGCACAAACTGCAGTCGACTCTCATTTAGCTTTAGCACTTCTTGTATATCGCCAGCGGCATACACACATTTAGCATGCACATAACCTCTCGTGTTAATAGCTGCAAGAATATGTGTAAATCATTCATGTAGCCTTTTAAACGGATAATAGTGTGTGGGTGGATGTCCCGTCTGATTTTTCCTGTGTAAATGTTTAGCCTGTCAGACAGCACATGGTTTCAGCACAGAAACATACACTTAAAGGATTATATTAAACAGGTGTCTCCTGCCTAGTTCTCACTGAGCATGCTCAGAGATACTTTGACTTTTGTTCTCTCTCTCACTCACACACAAACACACACACACACACACACACACACACACACACACACACACACACACACACACACACACACACACACACACACACACACACACAAAACCATGGATACAGGGAGAAGCCATGTGACATTTCTGAGGACTCTTATCATTTCTCTGCTAATCCTCTTGTCTTTGACAACCCTCCACCTTCGCTGACTGACCCTGTCTTGCTCATTACCTGGCTGTGAGCATGTGTGGCCGGGCTCGAGGGCTGTTATGTGCACCCACCCTGAGCCCTAACTCCAGCGCGAGGTCACTTGCCGTTCGGCCTCTCCTGCTAGCGGCAAGTATTGCCTCTCTTCTCGCTGTCACTTTGACTGGCTCTAGCAGACTGAGAGCACGTGCTGCAGCCTGAAATGACTCACGGGTAACTCACAGCATGGCCTTGTCACATTGATGCCACAAACCTATTCTGGTCTCTTTCTTTCTTTGAAGTAATTTATTCTTGGTTAAATGGGGGCAGTGACCTTGAGCAACCATTTTTGACAGAACTCGCAAACAAATCCCTCTCATATAACAGTGTAACAAGCTCGCGTGGCATTCATGTCGGTGTGCCTGGCTAAAGCTTCTCTCTCCATCTTGCCATGCTCTCTCACAGGTGTTATCATCGTACCCAGTGCCGGGGTGGGAATCGTGCTGGGGGGCTACATCATCAAGAAGTTGAAGCTCGGTGCAAGAGAGTCAGCCAAGCTGGCCATGATCTGCAGCGGGGTGTCTCTTCTGTGCTTTTCCACTCTCTTCATTGTGGGCTGCGAGAGCATCAATCTAGGAGGCATCAACATACCCTACACAACTGGGTAAGGACAAATGAACAGAAATGATTGGAAAGGAATTGTAAAGACACCTAACATTGGTTTTCATTAAAATTACTATCTAACCATTATTTAAGAGGATGCATTAGGTGCAAAATGGGTGCACTGGAGGGATGCTTTTCAGTCTGATCTTTCAAGTTTTCATTTTTGCTTTGCAAGCCTGACGATAAACACACAATCATTTAAAATGTGGCCTTGCAGAGACAGTATACTACCTTAGACTGTACATGCGATGTATCTGAGAAAGGGTGTGGGCAGGGATGCTGTCAGCGTTCCCATCATCCTCGTGTTGTGGTGTGGTGCTGGGAGTGCGAATGATTAATTAGCAACAGTGGCATCTGCTGCAGTGACTCGCTTTACCACCTCTATTTCTGAAGCTGCTGCTCGACAGCACATCAGCAGCCGGCTGCAGAGTTAACAAGCAGTCATTCGACGTGTCAGCCCCGGGGGCAGAAATATGGAGCACATGTCTGTTGACACATTCAGCTGTGAGCGCGCTCACATAGACGTGCGGAGGCACCATCCACACAGTGACCTTAAATGATGCAGAAGACCCTGCAAACTGTAATAACCCCCCCCCCCCCCCCCAATACTGTTTGCTGCCATCGTTCTCGTTCTTCAAACTATCAGCGAAATATTAATTTGTTGCGTGTGCAAGCATCTATTAATAGATAAAGATAATTACAGATAGTTTTTTAAAATGCATTTTTACCCATTAGAACCCCAGTAAATACACATAAGAGTGCTTAACCTCTGTCAAATTTCTTTTTCTCATAACGAAGTTAATCAAGGTGATTATTTGCCACACTGCCAGTAAACCGTTGCCCTTTAAAGTTCTGGAGCTGACTGACTGATAACTGTAGTCTTTGTTTGAGCCTGTGTTTGTAGAGGGGTCAACAAGACCATGTGAGCCAGCGGAACTCCTCATTATTAGCAGCGGTGGTCTCTAGTTGCGGGTAGTACCCACACGAGAAATATTTAGCCTAAGCCTGCCCTTTGTGTCTGCACGCTCACGCTGGTCTAGACGTGGCTCTCCCTCTGCTGACAGACTGAGGACTATCTCACAAAAAAGGGACAGAGCCAAGAGGCATGTCAAGTTATGTAATATCCTTAAATGCCTGCTAAAGTGTTGCATGAGTATGTGTTTGGCTGGCTCTCTTAATTAAAAGCTACAGATCTGCTTTCCTCAGGTCGCAAGACCTTTGTTCCTGATAAGCCTTCTAACCTCACAGGTTGGTTTGTCGTCTTTTTTTTTTCTCCCTAGTCACTGTCTGCAAGCGTTAAAGCTGATTAAGCCACTCACTCTCATGGCTCTGTGTTTGGGTTTTTCATGCAGCGCAGCCTGTGCACAGTGATGCAACATTTGCAGGGTTCATTAAAGGCCAGGGTTTAGTCTGGAAAAGGGCATGTGCAATCACTGTAGCGAGCCTGCAACTCCAGGAGGGCCTATTTTTTTTTTTGGAGAACATTTATGCAAATACACACACACACACACACTCACTGTCTGGAATGTGACACTGTTATGTCAGGGCGAGCCCAAATGTGGCATGCCAGTGACAGCTAATAAAGATGAGGCTGGACTTTCTGGTCCTGTGAAAAATGATGGTCCACTGATTTAAGAGGGAAGAGAAAATATTTTTATTTCTGTTTGGTGAATTTTATGTAATGAAAAGAAATACTGGCAACCAGGGCAACCCACTATTATACATTATGTCAAAAATAATCAGAGAGAAAGGTCCCAGCAGTGTTGGCCGTGCGTGCTTGCGAGTGTCACTCCTGACTGCTGTGTTGTTTGGGCCTGTCCCCGTCTGTTCCGCAGGGCTCAGAGTGAAGCTTCCCAGAGAAAACCCAGGACTCGCTTCACTGCTCCTGGCTTAGATGAAGCCAAAGTCCTGTCTGGCTTAGAGCAACTGTTCCCACACTGCCTAAAGAGCCAGTGGAGGTGTCACTTCCTCAGCCCCCTCATTTCTGTCCTTCTATCATCACACATTACACACGGCTAGATCGAACTTCATTGCAGGGAGGATTAATATAGAGACAACTGGAAAGATTGTCAGGAAGATCAGCAGCCTCCTGAATAATGCACTCTTTCACTGTTGAATTGCAGTTACAAACTATTTTTACTTTGCAAATAAGACACAAGATTTCAGTTTGTTTTTTGACACACACACCCCCACTGAAACAAAAATTTGATGGCATGGTGTGAAGGAGAGTGGGGACAAGTTTAATTCACTTTGCAGTACAGAATGTGGTTTAAAATACAGCATATAGGGCCATAAATTTGTTTTCAATTTCACCGGAGCTAAGTGACTTGCTGCTCCTCCCGCGGGCTCATGCTTGCAAAAAGAGATTGGACTCAGACTAACCTAGACGAATTAATTCTTAAGAAATTATTAAATTCTCCTGCAAATTGAATGGCCAATTCCCCCGCCTCCAGCTCTTGCTAACACAGCGCTCGTGTGAGAATACATTTCTAAATTAAAAAATGAGAGAGAGAGGAAAAAAAAGACTGTTCTGTGTATTTTAGCATTAACCAATATAGTTGGAAAAATTGTTTCACCTGGAAAACCTGAGGTAGAAATAAGTACCAAGTCAGGCCAGAGGGAAAAAAAACAAATAGCAGTTCTGAAATAAATAAAATAAATGAGCTTATGATGATTAAAAATACACTTTTCATACTGTGCTCTGTTCATCCATTTTCTTCACCACGTTTCCAACTTGGTCTCGCACTGAGCTGGAGCCAGCCACAGCTGTGATTGGCAAAAGGGGGGAGGTTTACACCCTGGACAGGTTGCCAGTGCATCACAGAGCGACAGACAACTATTCACACTCACATGCAGGTTCAAACCAGGAACCTCCTCACTGGTTCTTCTTGGTTCTTAACATCTGCGCCTTTTTCTGCAGTCCGACCCTGACGATGACCCACAGGAACCTGACGGGCAGCTGCAACGTGAACTGTGGCTGCAGGATCCACGAGTACGCTCCAGTCTGCGGCTCTGATGGTATCACCTACTTCAACCCCTGCCTGGCTGGATGCAGCACTGTGGGCAATGACAGCACTGGGGTGAGAGCACAATAGAGAGAGAGGACATAATTGCAAACTTGTTACACTAATAGTTCCTTTTGTGTTTGTGTCACATAATTGCTACAAGCATCAAATAAATCAGTAAATTATGAGTGGAAACAGAAATTGGAGAAGTTTCCGAAGGATACACAAATCATTAATGATATACAAAGACCTGTTCTCTGTACATTCTCCTCATTTAGCCCTGGAAGTGCAGGAAGTTTGTGCATGACAATGTCTCAGAGGAAGTTATAACAACACAAAGAAAGGAAATGTTTAGATACTTTGGCCAGATCACTGATTGCACTGTGGTGCTGGTGCCATTCAGTCTGGAGCTGGGTTCTGATTTAACTCAGTTTAACTGGAATCCTTCATTGTTGCTTTTGCCCACAGATCAGGAACTATACTGACTGTGGCTGCGTGCAGAGCAGGCAGGTCATCACTCCGTCCTCCGGCGGCCAGGTCAATCAGCTCCAGCTGGTCATTGTTAAAACGTACCTGAATGAGAATGGCTATGCGATGTCGGGGAAGTGTGACCGCACCTGCAACACACTCATCCCTTTCCTCATCTTCCTCTTCATTGTCACTCTCATCACTGCCTGTGCTCAGCCTTCCGCCATCATTGTCACACTCAGGTAAGGGGCCTCTTCAGCCCGTTAACGGTCTTTTCCAACTCTGTGAAGGGTGCTCAGTTTTTTTTTTTCTCCATTCTAATGTGGTTTCTCTTCTTTCCCAGGTCTGTTGATGAACAAGAGAGGCCCTTTGCTCTTGGGATGCAGTTTGTCTTGCTTCGAACTCTTGGTATGGTGCTCACTATTTACACTACACAGAAAAACTGTCTTCTGTATGGTTTGCTGTCTTGTTAGTTGCGATGAATCACTTACTGTTGCTGTGCACTGAATCTACTTTGGCCATGAAGAAAGCACAAATTGTTTAATTTATTGAAAAGTGAGTATTTGTAATTATTTTGTCCACTAAGACAGCAAACAGCTTCCTGAGCAGTTCAAAACAGTTTAAGGGGCCTCTTCAGCTTAATAGTCTTTTTTTTTTTTTTGCCTCACTACATAAAACATGCAGTGAGGCAAATCTGTCACCTGATGTTTTCCCAGCTGCTTTGTGATCCACGTTTCTCTCTCTAGTTTTTATTGTCTCATTCATCTTTACTAACACCACAGAGTTTTACAGGGCGCAGGGATGCAAGCCTGTAGCGTACCTTTGTGAACCTTTGTGCACGTAGGTGTAGAAAAGTACTCGGGGTGAGTAAGAGCTGCCCTTGCACGGAATCTAATCATTCTGGCCTTGCTGTGTGGACATAAAGTTGTCATATCACTTTTCATAAACTATTGCAAGATGCGTGCAAAGATGGCCAATGGGAGCCTGCACATGTTTGTGGTTATAGAGTTAACACAATCTAAGAATGGGAACTCTTGAGTTGCGTTATACACACCTGCGCTGCCCTCTTCTGATCTGCATAAAGCCAAACAGTGACACCAAGTGGTAGAAAAATGGTGCTGCAGTACAGTTACTCTCTCTGTTACTATTATACTGTATCTATAAATGGATTTTTAGAGTGTATTTGAAGTCTGGGAAATTAAGTACGGTATGTTAGTGGTAATAAAGTTTAATTTGATCAAGAGCTCAATTGAATATTATATCTGCTTCAACCCACTAGAATATAGTATATATTCAAAGTCAGCTGATCTATATGTATATGTAGCATGAAACTGAAAGTCTTTAACTCCAGCTTTTCTCTCCCTCCAGCCTACATACCGACGCCCATCTACTTCGGTGCTGTGATCGACACCACCTGCATGTTATGGCAGCAGGACTGCGGCGTGCACGGCTCATGCTGGGAGTACGACGTCACCTCGTTCCGGTTTGTCTACTTCGGCCTGGCAGCCAGCCTGAAGTTCGTCGGCTTCGTCTTCATCTTCCTCACCTGGTACTCGATCAAGCACAAGGAGGCGCGAGCTGAGCGCTGGCGTCAGCACCTGCCTCCGCTGGGCACCGTCAGCGAGCTCATATGCCACGCCGGAGGCCAGAAAAGCCACGCGCGCACTCGTTCCTGTCCCGTGTTCATCCCGCCTCGGCCCGACCCGCCAGCTGCCCTCCTGCTTAACCATGGGCACAGCAGCCTCAGCTGCCCAGGCAATGCCCTTAAAGCAATAACTCCCCCCATCTTGTTGCCACATCACCACCGAGGCTCTGCCCACGTCTGAGAGCCTCCCTTCGGGTTTCATGGTGACACGTGCCTTCCTGTTTGTGCATTTGCATGACACAGTGTCTGCTTACAACACCAATCAGACACCAGGCGGGCTCCCCAGATTCTGTAGGGCATACAGGTAGAGACACAAGTACGTCCACACTACCTAAAGGGCTGCTTGTCCTTTACGATGACTGGAGAGCGAAAGATGTTCTTTTACTCAGAGCATATCATCAGCTGCAGCCACATGGCATCCACACAGAAGGTCAGACCTCCAGGTTTGGACACTATAAAGACATCTCATGGTGCTACTGTTAAAGGGCAGGGCATTATAATTATGTACAGACAGATGAATCCTCATCAACACAGCATCTAAAGCACAACCTGTACTATGCAAGATCCTATGTACAGCCCCCTCTATCTGTACCTCTTTTTCTCTGCTCATCCACACATACCACCACACTGTTGTGGACTCTGATAATCCCACAGTTTAAGCTGTGAGCACATCAGCTGTCTCTTGTGCATTTGAGCCTTTCCACCCGTTTTCTTGTCTGCTGTCGTCTGCGTCTTCAGTGAGATTGGTTTCTAATCCTTTCACCTTCCTTTTTTCTTAACAGTGCCTCTCAGGCTGCCTCAGCCAGTCCAGTATACAAGGCTAGCTACCAGGGTAAATGCTAGTTACTGAAAAGCCAGTCACTTTTTGTTCAGCTTTTTGTGATTGGCTGTCACAGATTTTGAGTCACAGATGATCCTCTGCAAGTTAACCGTGTAGCTTAAAGCAGATAAAGAGCAGTGGTACAGTGTTGAACGACTTCTGCAGAAAGTCAGTAGACAAGAAATCTCTATTTCATTACCCGTGATGTTATTAACATGTTGTTTGTCAGGTGGCAAATGTGAGAAAGGAAATGAGAATGGTACATTTTCTCTAACCATGTGCTGAAGTTACTGAATGTCCCAAAGATGTGACAGTATCTTTTGTTTTGTTTTTTTAAACGTGGCAAAACTTTAACCCCTTTTTAAAAACATTGTCTTCAGAGTAAAATGATTTGTATGGAATCTATAGCAACAACCAGCAGATGAACAGATGCATCATTTTGGCTTTGTATTGTAATAGCTTCTCCGTACTACTGATCATGAGATGTACATAGTAGTAATTCAAGAATATAATAGTAGTTAAGCAACCATGACCCCTTTAGTCAGTTCTTGGGCGTTTGGGGCCATCTAGTGGACAGAGATGATGGCGTGAAGGCCAGTGAATGCTGCTGTTTGTCAGACCTACTGTACTTTGAAATTATGAAATGACTGGTTTCTAAGTTGATCACTGCTCTAGATTAATCGCCACAGCCCCCCCGTTTAGATTATCACTGAACGAAACGATTATCTGCTGTCTTCGATATTTATTGAATTAAGTCAGATGTTTAAATTTTTTCCTGCTGGTTTGATGAAGTCTGCCGTGTTTCCTTTAACACTGGGCTCGTGTTTCAGTCAACTATGACTTCACTTCCTTTGATCAGGAGAAGAAACGAGGAGGCACTGAAGCCTTGTTGTGTTCTGAAGTTAGAAATGCACTTTATATAAGTGCATTCAAAAAGTCAAATGTGACTTTTTTTTGAAAACCAAATTTTAAGTTTTTTTTTCCATATGTGCGAAGGAATAAATGAAAAAAAAAAAAGTATTTTATATTCTGATTGGTTTGAGTTATTTAGTCACTAGTTTTGAATCTAATGCAGTGACTAAATTTGCCCAAGATTCAGTGTCCTGCTGCCTAAAGATTATCGTAGGTAGATCCAAGTTTAATTTTAATATTACTGTGACTTCAAATAAAATATTCAAAAGTTGTCATTGTGTAAATATTAAAGCAAATGAAGCATATTATAGAGCTCACATGTAGTTAGCAACATATTTATGAACTAATCCATGACTGTAGTTAAAAAGAAAAAAAAAAAAAAACACTTAAAGCTACAAAAAAAAAAAAAACGTGTTCTATGGTGGCTGAACAGTATTATTCAAATGGGAAAGTTTATTTTCCATCATGGAGGGGAAAGAGTTGGGTTATTGAAATGTTATCTGGTAACAGAACAAATTAATTACACTGTTTAAACTATGCTTCCCAGAATGCCCTTCTATCTCTTATGATTCTCTACGCTTCCTCCCCTGTGTCGTATTTATCACGCACTCTAAAAAGAAATAGCAATGGAAATGGGAAATGGACTAGTTCTTATATAGCGCCTTTCTACTCTAGCTGAGCACTCAAAGCGCTTTATACAACACGTTTGCATTTACCCATTCACACAGGCGCCGTTTTTCTCCTTCAGTGCTTTCTAACATTCATACTCCGGCGGATGCATCAGAGAGCATCTTGGGGTTCAGTATCCTGCCCAAGGATACTTGGGACGCAGATTGGAGCAGCCAGGAAATCAGACTACCAACCTTCCTATTAGCAGATGACCTGCTCTACCGCCTGAACCACAGCCACCCCTGAATGTAGGATTATTGATCACGTGACTGAAAGGCTAATCATCGATTGGCTTACTCTGTTCTGATCAAAAAAAAAAAAAAATACCTGTTCACTGCAAGGTGGACCAGTAACATCTCACAAATATTACTTAAGGCCTTCTGTGACCTTAAAACGAGACTTGTTAAACATGAAACCATCTCAATGAGGCAAGTTAACCAAACTGCACTCATTGCAGGGAAGGCTAGAGAATCAATGCCACACAGATCAGACATTATGTCAGATTTTGCTGTTCTGTACAAATACTACTTGGAATTCAGTGTCCTGCTGTTCAAATGTCCGGACTGCTACCAGCACAGATGACTTTGTGTTGACTGCAAGGTTTGCTTTGACATGTTTTTTTCTTTTCTTCAGTATTTACACTGAAAGTGACTTTCCTGTACTCTGAAAGTTGAGCTTTTTCTTGCTTTGTGTTCCTCAGGAGCAGAGGTCTGATTATCATTTGTGAACACTTGGTTTACAAATGCCTTGAATACTTGATATTTGTCATTAAATAAAAAAGAGAAAAGAAAATCAACAGCTTGCTTGAATCATTACACAGCACTACAAACATTGAGACTTGAGGTTGAAAGGTTTTATTTCTTAACAGCGTCATGGTTTTCCTGAAACCAGAGTTGTTCCATCACACGCCACCAATGCAGCAAAGAAAAGGGGGCTTTGTGAAACCAGTTTCAGTTTCAAGCCAGATCGACCTGAAATTTTGCCATCAGTGCACCTTTTAGGACTTTACTGACATAGACAAAGATGTAACAGCGTTTCATAATGTAACCACTTTTCCAGGAGTATTTGAAGCAAACTCCCCACGCGCAGCACTATCAAAGTGCTACGTCTGTACACCCCACGATTAATCTGTGACATTTCTTTAAAAAGTTACAGAATCACACTTTCTAACCCCCCCCGGTGTTTGTGTGAACATTTCCTTGTGATCAGTGAGAGGAAAAAAAAACAACAAATCTTGACTTAAAGTCAAATGTGAATCTCTAAGAAGTCAGATCTGGTGCAGCATAACCGACCATTAACCTGTGCCATGATTGTCTAAAAATCACAGAACGCTGGGAAAAACAAAAAGTTATGTTGATTCTGTAACTTTTCCAGATGTGACGAGCCACTTTTAATTATTTCGTGAAATCTGAGTTCACGGCGGGCAGAAATTTCAAGGCCGCAAAGCAGTGGAGGACCAGGGTCATTGTGTGTGTGTGGGGGGGGGAGTTCAAAAGTGCTGCGACTGGGCAGGTTTAGGATTAACTGTTTGAAGAATGGAGCGTACCTAACTCATGCTCATCATCCATTCAGAGATGGTTTAACCACTCACACCGTTTTTCATAAAAACATATATTAAAAACATCAATGGTGTTGTTATCCATGTGGAATTAATCATTTTTAATCCCAACACTTAAGCTTAGCTGCATTAAGGCTTTTTCTAAATATATATTTGAAGAAAAATATAACACTGTTTACTAATCATAGGCAACAGTAAAAAAATAAACAATAACTTTAATACTCATTATACAACTCTGACTGACTGATGTGGCATTACTCGCCTTTGCTCTTGGCAAGCCCTCCTTAATCACCATGTCTTTAAGGTGACCAGAAGTTTATTGGCTGGCTGGCCAGAGCATGAGTCTGCCTCAGAGGGTCTGACTGGAGGGTTGAGGCAGAGAGCCGCTGCCCTCATAGTCCAAGGTGATGGGCAGAGCTGACTGAGGCAGCGCTTTCAGCACCACCCTGATGCTCTGTGGGGTGCTAGTCTGTGTGGCGGTGGTGGCAGCAGTGGTGGTAGTGGGAGGGCTCCCTGTGGTGCTGATTTGCACCTTAGGCCTCAGAGTCTGTGAGACAAAAGGGAGAAAGCCTTGGGCCTGGAAAATGTCATCCTCTTCTTCAGGGTCCAGGTTATGGCTAAGACCCTGCGGGCTGGTGGCCTTTTGGTGACCCAGTCCAAGTTCTAGCTGGGCTTGCAGGCTGTTGTGAGTGCGTAAGAGGTCGTCATGTCGTGTCTCAAGCTCTGTCAGTCCGTTCCCGCTAAATGTTTCGCCTTCAATCTCCTCAAGCAGTTGCGCCCACGTATCACTCTGAAGGACTACCTTGCCTCTACTTGGACCTGGTGATGATATCGTCACCAGTGATTTTGACATAACAGACGCCCCAGGTCTGCTTACAAGCCTCTCAGGAAGGTCATTGAAAGCAGACTCCAGTTTCTGTTCCGGTGTGGGTGGTGCAGATGGCATTTTGCTGGGGATGGGGGTGGTGAGGCGAGTCCCTGTGACTAAGCCCGGCCAGACGTCACTGGCAGAAGCCAGCTCTTCTCCACTGCCCATTTCAAGCCCTCCACCCCCGGCCCCGGAGCCCAGCTCTGGCAGGGTGGAGTTGTCAAGCGTAAGGGTTTGGTTGACTTTGTTAAAAATGTGTCGCAGTGCAAACATTTTATCTACATCCTTCTGGAAGTTGGCCCAGTTCTCTGGGCTGGGGCTGTAGTCAGGCCTACATTCATACAGGCTTTCGTTTATGCTATACAAATCCTCTAGTCCCTGCCAGTTCACCTCCTCATCTGTCAAGTTGGGTAGCTTAACCTTGTCGTCCTTCCCACATCGGCTGTGTGCTGTCAAAGAAAAAGAAAGACTGTGAGGAGCAGAAAGAACGGAGAACTTTTTCCAGGTTCACTCAGACAGCATGCAGTCACGCTCAGCTCCCAACTCTCACAAAAGCAGCCAACATATAGGAGTCTGAGGCCCAAGCAACACACACACTTTTCAAAAGTAGCATTTCATAAACTAGAAAACACAGTATTCACCCTGAGCTCAAGCCATGAGTAGCGCAGACACATGCTGGCTTTTTTTCTAATTCATTAAAAAAAAAAAAATTAATGACCTATTATAATACACTAACATACTAAACCGTACAGGTAATATGTAATGGTATAGTTAATAAATGGGCCTTGGTTGAACTGAAATGCAAAGTCGGGCAACCTGGAATAAAAGAACTTAATGGCAGTGAAACAAAAACATGGTCAACACAAACAAGATGTTCAGGAATCAAAATAAGAGAAGGAGCTCTGTACGGAATGGCAAATTCCCAGCGAAATGAGAAAGGAATTCAGAATGCTACAAGAAAACAAAGCAGCAAAAGCCTAAATCAGAGTTGGGCTCAGTTTGATGTCTGCAAGAAAAAGAAGCATCAGTGACACTTTTGGTTGGCTCTCCTCATGAGATGGGCTCTCTTCTAACTATTGCAGCTAGGAAATGGAGATGGTTTGACATTGGTTTCATGACTCACAGGAAGGAGAGGCTTGGTCTCCTCTTTGACCACTTTCGATGCTGCTGCCGCCTGGTAAGCAGGTGCCAGAAACAGAGGTCAAAAGTGCAGAGGTCAGTGGCTGGACAGAGAGGTCACGGCAACTCAAGTGTCCATTCTACCGCTAGCTAATGGCCATGAGCAGATATGAAGAGCTATGTCGTGTTACACCGGGACAAAATGGGATGACTGTGGCTGGCATGGTATGAAATGTCATGTGTTAAAGGAATAGTTTCAAATTTTGGGCAGTTATACCTACTTTTTTTTTTTTTTTTTGCCTGATGAGAAGATTAATACTGCTCTCACATCTGTCCAAATGTTTTAACCCTTTGCTTTTGTGTGGACTAAACAAACATACACAGTGTGTTAATTAGATGAGATTCCAGGAGGATTTTGTTGACCTCTTTCTAATCTTTGTGCTTGGCAGTAAATGGTATTGATCACTGAAACAAAAAAAGCAGCATCAATCTTCTCATCTGCCTCTTGGTAGGAGCACAAATAAGCTTATTTCCCAAAATGTCAAACTATTCCTTTGAGCTGTCGTGTAGTGATGCATTAGGGGGATGATACAGTTTCATGCATTGTCATTCACGTGCACTTGATGCTTGGCTTGGCCTCAAGTAAACACATATTCAGCACCTCCCTATAGGACTTTGGATCATTTTTATTTAAACAGCCATGCTATCCTATAAATCCATGAAAATGATATTTAACATGGGAAACTGATACAAATGTTGCACTCTTGAGCAAAGCTGAGAAAACATGTGCCAGAGAGCTGATTACACATTCAAGTAGCTGCAAACTGACAATACACAGCAGATAAAGGTAAAGACAGACTGTGTGCGCAGGATGAAAACAAACAAACAATATATCTGTTATGCTTTGTTAGCGCGTTCCCAGCATGCAGCCACAGATCAAGCGTCGGCACTCCGTGGATGACGGATTAGTGGGAATGAGGCAGTTGGGCCCATGCAGGTGTTAAAGAGAAAAAAAAAAAAGCCACTGAAGAGAAACAAAAACTTGGAGAATACCTGTGTGGCTCAAAGCTTCCTCCATCTTTACCTCCTGATAAAAATAAAAGCAGTCGATTGTTAATGCTTTGATTCAAGGAGATGTGGGAGGGGGAAAAAAAAAACAGATCATTCACACTGAAGATGTCTTCATGCACTGCTGCTATATGCTATGGAGAAACGCAATTATCGGATGATTAGGAGGAGGACTGAGGAGACAATGGAGGAAAAAGTTTGAAAGGTCACATGACTGATGTAGAGATGAGGAGATTCAGAATAAAGTGGTCTGATCAGGCGGTCGCTTTACAGGTTTTCCCCTTCAAAGCAAAAAAAAGTACACAAGGTTATCCAGTCAGGTAATGTCGACGGTCACACTTCACAAATAGATTCTGCTGGACCCATTTCACCCCACAGTTCAATTTTAATAATCTAATTTTCCAACTAAAACACCACTTGATGTAACCACAACAGTAATTTCATTGGTTCACAGAGCTGGCATCATAACTGAGAAAGGGCAGCCAGTGCAAGTAAGAGATTTTAGGCTGTTTTGTGACATGTGTTGGCATGGGTTTGACAAGTCCAGCGTGCCAGCACTGAAACACAATCAGTTTTCTCAGAGCAGCTTGGCCGCTCCAGCGCTCCACTCTCCAGCTGGTAATTACAGACATGAAAGTTTTATCCTCGGGACATAAACAACGCAGCCAGTTCATGCCACACACAAACGCTATATAGCTCAGCCTTTACAGGCTTAGGTCATAGTGACATTACTTATTATCCACCTCCATCACTGGGATGTCTTCTTTTAATGATGCTTGGACCACGTGGTGGTAATAAAAAAAAATAAATATATTGTGGCTGCCTATAGCACTGATGCATGACAGGCTCAAATAAAACGACAGCTTAAATTGCTGTGATGACAGAGTCCTCCAAATAATATCCCTAACACTTGGTGACTCACAAAGGGGAAGATGGCCAGCATGCACAACTGTAACCTGGCCTTGTTTTTTTTTTTTTTTTTTTTGTGGTGAAATACAATCATTCAGAACTGGGAATATATATCAGCAGAGTGGGAGATCCTGAGCTGAAAGAGAAGTCACAGTGCATGTGGGTGTGTGGGTATACGTGAAGGAAACACAGAAAACAAGGGGAATGCATATCTCAGTGATGATTACTTGACCTCCACCTGAAATTCTAGCAAACTGAGTGGATCATCCAGAAACACATGCACCATGCAGATATGTACAAACACACACACATACACCACTGAGACTGAGATAGATTCAAACCAGCAAAAAACACACAGGGTGAGATTACAATGCCCAGATTAGGATTATTATATCATCCCTCAGATTGCAAGTGTTTTTGTACCACAAATTCAAATGTCACTGTCTATTGTGCACATAATTCAGTCTAATTCTTCTGTGTGTAGAATCTGTTTCAGTCTTTATTGGCATCACAACTACCACTAAACCCAGTTCTTCACTCCAGGGGAGAAAAAAACAGACTAAAATAGCTTTTTATTTATTTATTATTTTACCTGCATCTGTGCCTTTAGGGCGAGGGTTGCACTGCTTGTACCCTTGACAACTCCTCATCTCCATGAGCTGGGCATGGAGTGTGTTCAGTACCTCTCGATCCACAGCGTATACTGCATTGGTAAGCTGCCAACACAACACACACACACACACACACACACACACACACACACACACACACACACACACACACACACACACACACACACAAAACTTGTTTAATTGTCATGATGTTATATTTCCTGTTATATTGCCTGATCTCACACAAATACCTTCAAAATTACTAAACAACACATGCGCTTTAATGGATGAGTTTTATAACGCACGAACCAATGAAAATGGTTTGAGGGGGACAAAGCAGACAAACACAGCGGGAGAGCACAGCTGACTGATTGCAGACAGATGTTCACTCACCTGGTAGGGGTCACTGTTGAGGTCAAAGTACTCCAGGAAGCCGGTGGAGAATTCGCAGAAGAGCGTGTTGTGGGTTTCGTTGATGGTTCGCAGGCACCAGTAGGTGTTGTTGTTGGAGCTTGTGCATGCACAGAATGCACCCACTGCAAAATAAATGACACAGTCGCTGCTGTCGGCCTTAATCCTGACCATTTCAGGCAAAGGCGTCAAAATGATTTGCAGAACAAAATTAAAGGAATGGAAATGTTGCAAACGTCTGACATCAGATCTGCACGATCATACATCACTTTTGCTGAGTTCAGGTGTTTGTAACGGTTTTTGAGGAGAGTGAAGTTGAAAAACCTACGTGTCCAGAATGGAGCAGTCTGCCAGTGGTCATTATTATGTGAGAAGCAAGTGAGGCCTGGCAGGCTGCAGTCATCGCCATTCCTTTGGCGCTTCTTCTCCTTCCTTTCCTTCTTCCTTCTGCGGATCTCGTTGTACAACTGGGCCTTCCCGTCTATGTCCTGCCCAGCCTCCCTGTCAGAGAGAAACGTGAGAGAATTACAAAAGCGTGACGCAAACATGACATCAGCCTCTACCCTCCCTGGTGCCAGTAACCACAGTAATGGAAGATTCAGAGGGGACTTCCAGAAGGCCTCACTGATCCCAGGCTATGACAGCCTGTTTACTTTCATGTTTAAGGTCTACAGTATTTCTACTTTTCTCTGGAATGACATTCAAGCCACTGTCCCCTCTTCCTTCAGCCTGAACACACAGCAGGCACTGCAAGAAACAGCTGCTTTATATTGGCATAATCGGTTCCCAGTGTTTCCTGGTGCAAGTTGATCAGTGTTTGAGGGACTGATTTCCCCTCTGCTGGATCATTCGATCTTTCCATGCAACTCAATCACTTCCAGACACACACAAATACACTCACACACACCATGACAACATGTGCTTTGTCAGTTAAACTCTATTGACTTATAGATGGCATGCCTTCTTTAGAAACCCATGTGTATTTTAGGATCACAAACATCATTAACACACCACAGTACACATACATGATGGAGTGTTCAACTGTGAGCTACAAAGCAAACGAAATGAAGATGATTTAGTGATGGATTCGCGTTATAGCCGGCATGCAGGGACCACCATGCAGATACACACTATTTGCACATTTTCATTCAGTCGCAGATTTCACGGCCAGTGTTAACTGATACATAAAAAGGCTGATACTAAATAGGGCAAAGCCATAATTGAAGGGGAAGAGAAACTCACTTAAATGGATGGAGTTGATCATTCCTGCTCCTCAATCTCTCTGCCTTGTTTCTGTGTCCTTTGCTATAATAGCTGTTTGTTATGAACAGAGAAAGGACCGTGGAAGAACAGTTTTTTTTTTAAATCTATGCATTCCAGCAGGGTTTGGAATTAGGCCTTAAAAAAGCTTTAAAAATCAACTTTTCTGGCAATATTTAAGAGAAGAAATATAAATGACTGACCTCTTCTTTCCACAGTCACAGTCGTCTGGCCGTGTCTTCTTCAGATGGCCTCTTACTTCTCGAAGGTTTTTGATTTTATCTTGAAGTGCTTCAATCTAGAAATACACAATCAATATAAGCAAAGACCTGTGAAAAAACCTGGACGAGAGCCTCAAATTGAACCTCATACACTCACCTCCTGGTCCACGTAGCTCTTATGATCTTTCCATGCTCTGGAGGACTGGTAGATTTCTCTCTCGCAATGGACGCTGTCATTCATGAGGATGTAACACCTAAAAAAAAAACATGCAAATAAATAAATAAAGTCTATACTGCTCTATCGACACACAGAAACATAAGTGAGAGAGGAAATCTGATTTCTTACTTGTGGGTAACTTTCACAGAATTTGGGTATCCGACTGCATTTGTATCATCTGCCAGCATTTCCTCTGAACCGTCGTCAGACCCCAAGTCATATTCTGGTTCCTCTGGGTTGTAGTGACGCTTTGAGATGACACGAGGACGGACGGCCGACTGATCATCTGCCTGAAGGTCAATATCATATATCTGACCTTCAAATTCCACAGACAGGGACCTGGCAGACCGGGTGTGGACGAAACGTGGGCGATAACCTGTTAAAAAAGGAAAAAAAAACATGAAACTCGAGTCAGCAGGATGTTATGCTGCATTTTCTTTGATTTTAATACCATCTTATTTCAATATTGCAATGAAGTAAAAAGCCAGCATCCTAAAACTCCCAACTGTTTAAGGTAGGATGAGCTCCTATCTGAAGATTTAAGGATTATTGCATCTTCATACTTCAGTTGCACCTTCCCCAAGCAACATTAGAGGGCATCAGATCATTTGATAATACAGTCCCGACAGTACATGCATATACACAGCAATGTCCAGAGCATAAATTCCAGGACTGGTTTCAGTGTGTTTGCTTTTTCCATGCATGCGTCTCCCTTTAGAGCATAAATAATCCATTACTGGGAATAAAAGCATGAGCCTTTTAAATACCTCTTTTTCTAGTAGTGAGAGACAGACATCAGTGGGAAAATTTAGGAAAACAAAAGCTGCCTTTTTGAAGTGAAATAATCTTACACACATGTGTATGCTCCCCCCCCACACACACACATGTGTATGCCCCCCCATTGTTTAAATTACTTTATGTCCGTGTATATTACATGAAGAAAGAGCAGGTTCGTGTATACTCACGCTGGCCTGGTGAGGAAGAAAACTGTCGGCGGGAGCGGCGGTCGGTCTTGGATGGTTCGTAGGCTGCGTCCCCACAGTCACAGGCCCTCTCTCTGTTGTCATAACTGTTACGGGGCTTCAGGCTGCGTGCTCTCTTCCTGGAGCCTTCTTTGGAACCACCTTTACACTTCTGTATCCTCCACTTCCCTGTGATCTCCTCAACGCAGTGCCATTTCTGTGGCATGAACAAATTTTTTTGGTATAGCTAATTAGTGCCATACTGTAGATATTAATGATATGGCAGTACAATTTGAGATTTCACAGCTAAACCTATCCTGTGTGATTTTAGAAAAATGAACACATGCTTCTGACAGACATGTCAGATCAGAGCCTGTGGGAAAGAACAGCATTCAAAAGCAGCAAGAAAGATAAATCAAAACTAAAGCATGAGATGAATTAGGTCTGTCTGGTTTCTAGAAAACAAAGTGGAGACCCATATCATTTTCACATTGGGTATGTCTACACTATGTGCGTCACTGGCGTAATTGTGTAAATACATGTCCATACACTCGCCTACATCCTCCGTGTCTTTTCCCAACATGCATTCACACCAGGAAAAGAAAGTTTTAAAGCTAATTGCTGTGAGTCGTGCTGCCGGTTGAGTCTCGAGTTAACGAAAGAAACACATCTGTAAAGTTTGGTGCAGATGATGAGGAGTGAGTGTGGGAATGAGGGTCCAAACAAAGGGCCATAAGGCGGATCAGGTTTCTTCTGGAAGAGCTTAGAGACCAAGCAGGGCTGTTATATCAGCAATAGACAAGATGCAAGAGAGAGAGAGAAAGAGAGAGATGTATTGTCACCGAAGGAGGAGAACAATCTCCGTCTTTCTTTCTGCTTCTACCTTGCCCACCCTCCAGCGAGTACTTTAAAGGTATAACAGTATCACTGCAGCAGCAGGACAGCAGAAATGGATGGGAAACAGAGGATAAGGGGGGGGGGGGGGTGTTAGAGAAGCATGACTTGCTGCCTGTCACTGAAAAACAGCGGTGTTGAAGAAATGCCATTTTACAGTCATCTGTGCTCACAAAGATTTACTCTGCAGAATGCTTCCACTGTTTGTTGTGATTTGGTGCTATATAAATAAAATTGAATTCAGTTGAATTTGTAATCATGTGTACTGTTCTGCCCCGTCTGCTCCACATACTGTACTATTTGGCCGTTGGTCTGCCAGAAAATTCATGGGCGCAGATCAAAGTGATGCACCAACCAATTAGAGCACCACAAAACGGTGGAAAGGGGTCTAATTATAAACCAGTTGTGGCTTTGTAGAATAGTTCAACAGGCAGCAAGGAGGTCACTTCAAAAGAATGGAATCAGCTTTCTTTAGTGTGTATATCAGGGCACTCGTGTGGACAAAGGTTTGCAGAAAGAAGACGCATTTGTGTGCAAATGGGTGTTTTTCTTTTACCTGGCCAGGCTGTTCACACGGTGTCTGGAATTCGGCCTGTTGGCAAGTTTCTCTGACCTTCTTGTACTTGGGAAGGCTGTTGCTGTGTTGAGTGCTCACTGAGTCATCCTTTTTTCTCAGGATTTTCCTGCACGACACAACAGTGAGGAGAGGAAAATTGTATCAAGTGAGTGACTTTTCCAGGGAGTGAGTATACTATTAACATGAGCTGAATGAAATGCTCTCGTTTTCACATTCTGTCATAGCCAGTCCTGTGCGTTTTCCTGGGCAATGAATGAAAAGGTTATGTAGTTTGTGTATGTGCCAGAGGGTCTGGGTATGGTGTTCAGCTTAGCCTCACACCACTGCTAAGGTCCAGGCCAAGTTGTTTGACCTCAGCTTGGCATCAAATTCACTTGCCCTGCCCCATTTTCCTTTGCAACCACCACCACAAAGACTGGCTGAGTCTCTTCTATAGCCATGCCAACCCCCTGTCCTCGCCTCCATCTCTTCCATTATACCCTGACTGGTCTCAGCCCACAGCCAGAATGAAGATGCCAATGAGGCACAGAACAACCTGCCCACAGGAGGGCCACTGCAGTGTCTGATCCTTTGTAGCACAGAGAAGCAGGGAGTGTTCACACGCTAGCTTGGCTGACGTATCCTGCCTTCAGCCAAGAGTGATTAAAGAGCTAACAGTTGTTAAAGTCACTCCCTGATTGCTGCATTACGTAGATGAAGTGTTAAACAACATAGTCAGTCCCAGCTGTCATTCAGCATTTCACAGGCTCAGAGGTAGTACTGTAAGGTCAGGAATAGCACATAAAACTTCAGCTACTGTGTTTGTGTCAATAGATTTGCAAGTAAAAGAGTCAGGTCCAAGAAGGCTAATTTTATCATTTAAAGACATGTAGACCCATGGACATCATTTAAGAAGAGTTTAGAGCTTAACGAAAGAACAGATTTAAAAGCCAGCAGTCTGCTGGCCACCGTGAGCGGCAGCAAAGCTAACTAAAGCTTCTTTTATACTCTTGAATATGCATCTGCAGATGCTGATGCACTCGCTGGCAAATAAGTTAATCAGTGGAAATGAGATATGAGATCCAAGCCAGCGACTTGGGGGGAAAATAAAAATAGGGATTGTGATGAAATGATAGAGGGGATGTAGCTGTAACAGTAGCTGTATGGAAGAATGTAACTCTGTAATATACAACATTGTATTTTTTCTTCTTCTTTTGGTTGCACATGCTGCCAGCACAATCTGGCTTCAACCAGTGATATTGTTCTCTTGCCATTTGTTTTCATACGAGTGCCCCTTTCTTTTCTTACCGCTTCGGCCTTATTTTTTTAACCCTCGGGCAGCTGTATATTGCGAAGTTGAGCTCGACGGGATTATTTCTCTCCTCACTTGTCATGTTTCTGTCAGTGTACCCCTGGCATTAGCACAGCTAAGCATGTTAAGCGAACAAAAGTGGACTGACAGCTTGGAGGTATCATTTTCTGCAACATATATCTTGTGGTAGAGGAAGTTAAATAGAGAACTGACAGGGTCTGTGAAAGAACACACACTGGATGGAATCAGAAAACAGCCTTGGGGAAACAGTCAAGTGTTTTCTGCAGTGTGGCTCCTGCATTCCACACTGGGAAAGCTGGTGACATGTCCTGTGAGTGGATTGAGTGTGAGCCTTCCAGCCATTCCTCAGGTAACATCATCCTGAGCCTGGCTAGCCTTTGTTTATTTTGCTTATGCCTAGTTCTCCCATGTTACTGAAATGTATCTTCCCTCTGTCTCCAGCAGTGCAAGCTAAGTCAAGTTTAGGGCTAAGATATAGTGTTGTGTACTTTATATATGCAAGGCCCCTTAAGGAGACAAAGACTTCGTAGCTTTTTTTTTCTTTCCAAATGACCTGGTTACACATGTGTCAGCGCCCCTTGCGTGAACTGTCATAATTTTCTAGGCAATTTTAGCTTCACCAAACAACTTAGAGCACTTCAATCTGTTACACCATCACTGCCGTCCAAGCCGACTGCGGTCAGGAAATGTCTGTCAGATAACAAATAACTGTGAAAAGCAGCTGTGTTGCTTGAAAAGGGAACACGTACCGACCCTTGTGCATTTCGGGTTCATTTAAATGTTCTGTCAGGTTTATGTGACACACACACAGTGCTCTGCAGTGACACGGATGTGTTTGTGGTGTGGAAAGGGAATAAAGAAACCTAGTTTACCCTCGCTCCACCAGGAATGTGTCTCTCCAGACTTTGGGTTTCCGGTTTGGTTTGAATCTGGGAAAACAAAATGTACAAAGTTTATAAGCTTCATATGGCCTACGCATTCACCATGAGCTACAGTATGTTGGGAACAAAATACTAGTCAAACTTATGGAAGCTGATCACAGCGAGCTCAGGACCTTGTGGGTGTAATGCTCTTTCAGTAATAAATGGATTAGCCCAGTTTTGTTCCCTCTAAAAACATTTTTGTGCAGATTTTTTAAGAATAACTACATTGTGTAAGGGACAATAATCTTGGATTCCTTTTATACACTGTTAATATAGTGGGTTTGCAGGAGACAAAAAATATTTAGTTTGCAAACCAATTCTACAGCAAACTTCATAAAGAAGAACCTCAATGTATCGCAGCCAAAGTCCCACAGCCAAGGAAAATCTGCCAAATTACCCTGAACCCACTCTGACCAGCTGGAGCAAAAGCCATCATTTTGGCTATGGAAATTTGCATTTGCTTAAGAGAAGCCAATAAACATAGCTGATGCACACATCATGCACACTGTGCAATTACATGTACATAATATCCATTACAACATGGCATAATGGATCCACACAAACCTGTTGCCAGTCCGTTCCTGTTCCAGCAACTTAAGGACGGACTTTCCATCCATATCTGGAGGGGTCTCCAGCCCAGCAATGTGGAGAATTGTGGGAGCCAGGTCAATGTTTAGCACCAGATGAGGGTTGCTGAAACAGTACAGGCGTAAAGACTGTACTTAATTTTTTTTGCAAAAGCAGTATTACATGATAAAACTGATGAGTTTAAGGAACTGAAATTTACAGCAAGAAAACAAGAAGAATGCAGTAAAGACTTAAAGTTTTACAATGAAAGAATAATTTTAGTAGTTACTTACACTGCCCCTGGCTCCACATTGGGTCCTCTCATGAAAAATGGTACACGGATATCAAAATCATAAGGCATCGATTTGCCCTTGACCAACCCAAACTGACCAATGTGGTATCCATGGTCTGCTGTATAAATGATATAAGTGTTTTCCAGTTCTCCAGTTTCCTCTAACATTTCATAAATCTGTGTAAAAACAAAAAAATCTGTATTTAGAATGCCTTTATTGTCATTATACAGGATGTACAATGAGATTGGAGAGATTGGAGGTAAAAAGGTCTATGGTAGACTACACAATTATTTAGAGTAACTTCAAGTCCATTAATCGTTAGTCATACCTTCTGGACCGAGTCATCCACAGACATAAGTGTCTGCAACCTTTTCCGATGGAGGAAGTTGGTGAACTCCATATGGATTGGTTTCATGGGGCCTGTGTATTGCATGATCCAATGTTTGTCCATATTGGGGGCATAGTTGTAGCTTGGGGTGCTGAGAGGGCAGAAGGAAAGCAGGAAGGAGACAGGTATGTGATTTGGGTTTGATAGAACAAACATCTTTATTGTATCGGTGTTGAACTCCTGTAGAAGAAAGAAAAACACTTTAGACGTGTCTACATGCGAGTTGTTGGAGAACCTAACAGTCAAGGAGAAAACCTTTAAGATGCTGAAAACACCTGTCTGCTACTTTTCACAAACCTCTGCTCAGTAGCAGGTGCCAGAGTTGTCCACTGTGCTTGACACGCATCAGTAGCCACTCTGTTTGTTGAGGGAAATGTCTTAATATCTTGCAGCCAGCACTTTGACTGTTTTTACACACCTATCTCAGAACACCTCTCCCTTCACACAGAGACAAGTCTCCTTGCTTCACTGCACTCATGGCAAAGACAAGTCATTTGAGGGTTGGTACATTTTTAAGAAAATAATAGTTTGCAACAACTTCTGGACCAAAAAGTCATGCTTATTTGAAATCAGGGAATAACAAGACTGGACAGGTCATGGGTCACAGGACTGGAAGTGGTCATGTTTGCTGTGTTTTTGTTCAGTTAGAAGGAAACTGTTTCTCTGCTTGCAGTAAAGGAAAGCAGAGAGTTTGATGTTGTGCAGATATTCTGCGGTTGAAGGTAAAATAGTACACAAATAATGTACAGGAAGTAACTACAGTATGTAGAAACTCAGAGAATCTTGTCAACTTTCTAGTCTGCTGCATTGGAGTAATTTCCTTCAGCTTCAAATAATCCTATAACAGCTTCCACACCTGAATAAGTAGCACAAACCTCGTGTTTTAGTCAGCCAAGAGATCAAAAACATTAAATTTAGACTGTAACCCATAACGGCCACAGCTGGCTGGCGTGTTTCTACTACTGTTTCTGTAAAAAATACATTTTTGTGGACATTATATTTTAAAATAGTTGAATAATATCAACACTTTGCAATAAATCAGAAAATGAAAAAATGGATAGTCAATTAAACATTTTGCGATATTTTACATTTTTAGCCCCAAATCACCTCAAAAACTCTGGCTGCTGTTCGTCTGTTGTGAGTGTACTCAGATAGTGACTCTGGACTGGCACCGCCCTGGAGTTTTTCCCTGTTGTATAGGCTGTCAGTCCACTCTTTACCTCAGCAGTCAATGCTAGGTCAGAAGTGTCCACCTTTATTTACTTTAAAAGAGGCTGTGAAACTTTGTGAAACTTTGAGGATATCCTGAACTTTTCTGTCAGTAAGCTCTGCCATTTTTGTGCTGTTAGCTTAGTTAGGTTCACTACTGCCAACTATCTTTAAAGGGGATTTAAATTTGTTGGACTCTGAGGCTTAGCAAATGAACTCTCATACGATGTGAGAATGTACTGAAACTGTTTATCAGAGGGAAAGTGTGACTTTTAGGACACTCAAGCCTACAATAACTAGCAAAATGTTAGCTAAAGGTGCAGGCACAAATTTAAATGTCCCTCCACAGCAGGTGAACACAATAGGTAATACCACGGACATATATATACCATACCACACCATAGGTATATATCGATTAGTCGTAAGAGAGAGGTCCCTCCCAGCCACTGCATTCAAATATGGTGGGGCACATGGAGGCTTCCACAATTCAGCACCCACTCCTAAATATCTTTAATGGGCTAATAATAGGTTTATGAGAATGCAACAGTTTATTGGAAGACATAATTACACAATAGTCTATGTATATTTAGGAGTACAATATCCTTTTTTTCCCTATTAAATAACCTGAAAAAATTACTGACTGTACCTTTAATGAAGACTTGCTTTGAGAGCTACTTTGCCCTCACTGACTGAGCTGCCTTCTGTCCTCGTCTCCTCAGGTCTATTTTGTGAGAAGGGTGAACTCTTCACCCACTTAGCAGGCGGTCTAATAAGACCCACAAAGAAACGTGTCTCTGGGCAATGGGCCACCAAGGTATGGGGCCCTGAGCACTGGGGAACTAGGAATGTAGATATCAGTGGAATGAAGCCAGTCCATAGCAGAGGTTACACCTGCCAACTGTCGCATATAGTGAAGGTCTATATTTTTTGCATATTATCTTTGGATTACAGCAGCATGCCATACACCCTAGAATACCTCCTAAACATTACAGAGACACAGCACGCTTGAAGATTAGAGAGTTTCCATACAGCAAGTTGTTAATCTATGACCAGAATAACATTCATCACTCCCTGCTATGGAAAAACGTGCCATTGAGAAACCGCACCAAATCGACAGTGTTTAAAATAGGTTGGGAGCACAGCTTACATCTGAGAGTGTAAAAGCACCTGAAGAATGTTAATGACATTAACATCAAACCATCCCCAGCTACTGGTGCTGTCAAAAGTACAGACGTTTGTTTTGATTTATGAAGCAGCTCCTCCTTAACTGCCACGCGGTCTCTTTCCATCTCTGCGCATACCAGACTAGCTGTAGATGGCATCTACTACAAAGTCATATCTTTCCATAATCTAATTTAAAATGGAACAGTGTCAAGAATATTCCCATCTATAAAAAGACATTTTTAACTGCTGAAAAAGGTGTTTCCATCTCTCTTGTGAAAGTTTATAGTCAACAAACACCCACCCCATGCCAACCACCTGGGCACTCCATAGTAATCTCACCACTTATTCCACACAAACACACAATAACTGGGGCAACCCCTTTAGTCACTCGTGGGCCCCAGCTCCACCCCCTTTGCCCGGAGGCTCAAGCTAAAAATAAATTAATAATGTCACAAAGGGTGTTCCAGAGCGCACAATGCATTCCTCTGGTCCTAGGAGCTGCAGGGAGAAACTGCTGATTGATATGGACAGGGTCAGGAAGTCCTTTGCGAATTGCGCAGGCAGAGACGAAGCTGCAAAGAGAGAGGGAGATGACACTGGGAAACAAGGGGGGAGAGGTAAACAGAGTGACAGAAACAGAGATATACGGATAAAGAGACAGAGAGGTTGTATAAATAGATGAGAATGTTAAGTGTGACAGAAAGTGAGAGGCAGGAACACTGAAACCTCTGGGAAACATAAAGAAAGGGGAATATCGAGCCTTCAAGTCCAAATCTAATTCTCTAAAACACCATCCCTCCATGCATTCAGTTGTTCAGTGCAGGGGTAAGGCACAGTGCCAGTGGAATGACCCAAAGTACTGCAGCATGGCCTTAACTCAGTGAGAGCTGCGGGAGGCCAGCGTGGGTTTGGCGTGAGCACAGTGCTATGTTAAAAAAGCCATTCCCGATCTTCTCTATGGTATGTGCCCCAGCTATTCTTGGATGATAAATCATTTTGATTTCACGCTTGCCAAGTCGTCGCCCCCAGAAGCTTCTAAGCAACCTGCCATCTCTTGGGGATTGAGGAGCATACGTGCTATTATAATTTTAGGCAAACCAACTTTTAAAACGCAAATTGGATGTTAAAGAGTCTGAAATCAAAATATGGGCCCTAAACATTCATTTTTCATTCTTCTACAAGGTTAAAATTCCTATGTCAAAACCCTGATTAGTGTATATGTTTGAGCATGTATGATAATCTGAGTCTGAGTATTACTTACATGTGCTGCGAAGCATTCGGGAAGAAGTCGGCATACTGTGGCGCCGAGTCCTCTGGGCCGTGAGGAGCAGCGTGACTGATGACCATCATCACGGGACGGTGAGGGTACATCTTCTTGGACATGCGGAAAAAGCTAATGCTGTTGTTGGTGATTAGGTCTGTGAAATAGTCCTTTAAAAGAAGAGCAGAAATAAGGCCCATTAATGAGGGCAAAAAGACTACAAGAGAAAGCTAGAAATAAAGGTGGAACTGAGGAAAGAAGAAAAAAAACACACACACACACACACACACACACACCACAAGCTTTCATAACTCATTCGCAGTCCAATCACCATGACATGTTGCCTGCCTTCGTCTAGTCATTTTCAAATAAATTGAGAGGGGCCAGTGGGGGTATGAAGTGGGGCCACTGAGTACACTACAGTACCAATCTGTCGAGTCAACAGCTGGCAGCTTGCCTCTGTGTGTGTGTGTGTGTGTGTGTGTGCAAATGAGTGCGTGTAGTGTATACAGTGTGTGAGCTGTTGCCTCATCAGTGAATCTCTGCACTACTGAATGTGACTGGTTGTGATAAATTTGTTTCTGCTACATTCAGTTTATTTTCTCCATTTTCTGTTACATTTCCCTGCTTCCTTCTGTCTGTTCCATACAAAGAGATGCAAAAATCAGACACTTAAAAAATATAGGCCTCAGGCAATATAAGAAATATCTCGAAATTAAACGGCACAGGCAAAGAGAGAACAACTCGATGAATGTAACTGTAACTTAACGTGAAGAGCTTACATATAGGAAATGTGAAATTGTCAGACCATTGTACAGTAGGTCCCACCTTGAATAAAAATTACCAGTGTCATTTGCCAAGTTTCCAAGAGAAGATTAACCATTGTACCTGTTGTTGTTGCCTGGCATACAACAAATGAAAGGGAGTGCCGGGCTGATTCAAAGGGTAACGGGTGATTTCCCTGAAATGTCAGAAGTGGGTTTGGCTGATTCATCTTGTCTCTATTAATAGATTTTACAGCTAGACCAGCCTTAATGGCCTGGCGGCTGTACATGCCCGTGGAGGCCGATGATTATGTGCACATGGCAAAGCGCTGCTGTGCACTTTACACTGCCAGCTCCCAAATCTGAGCCACTGCTGCTGAGAGCTCTGGCAGGTCATAAGGAAGTGACAGTGTCATGGGGAATGCCTGGCCAACAGCTATAAAATAGTCAGGGAGGTGAAGAGTATCACTTTTCCCTTTTGGAGCTTATTGGTAATAGTAAGTGGCAGTCACCCAACGGGACCCCATTAGCACATGGTTTCATTTCCCAACAACATTAATCTATTTAATTTGTAATCCCCATATTTTAAGTTTTAAAATGACCTACAGGACAATCAGTGCAACAGTGTTTTATAGGTTTGAATTGACTTTTTTCCCTAAAGTTGCTCGATTGCACATCTGTTAAATTAGCACTGAAGACACTTTATAATATCACAGCTGTTACAGTTCTTGTTCTATTGCCATGGGATTTGAATAAAAGCATTGTTTGGATCATATTCTGAAACTAAATCTCACTAACGAGACTTTGACAAAATCCTAAACCTCAATTAACTCATCTTCCTACAGATGAGGAAGGAATCAGATGAGGAATCACAAGGCAGGGTCTGCATCTAAATCAGTGACTTGATGTGCCAGCTGCACTCTGCACAGATACCGATACCCTCACCTTCTCACCCTGTCCAAATCTAAAGAATTGTGGTTGTCCTGGAGGCAGCAGGTTGATGGGTTTGGCAGCAAAGAGAAAATATTGTGTCCATTTGGTTTTAAACCACAATCTGCTGACCAAGTCCATGTCATGTAAACACCCTGGCCTCAGCCTGTGGGTAATTTTACACCTTGGTCCAAGTTGGCAGAGAAATAGCAATCCAAACATTTGTTTACCCATCTTATAGGCCAGCGCGCCACATGGATTTCTTGTGTATCCAGGACTGCGCAACCTAGGGAGATATTGGCATGGACTTGCGAAAACAAACTGACAGCTCTTACAAAAACATTTGGGGAAGATTGATGACCGATGCCATCCAGAGCTACAAAAAGACAGTGTAACCACAGTGTAGCAGCAGCAAACAGAAATTCTCCTCTTATATTGTGGTATTACAGCACAAACTCATTCTGCAAAACTTCACAGTAAGACACAAAGAGGAGGAATAAGGCAGACAGAGTGAGAGACAAAAACAAGTGCAAGATGGCATTTGTTGCAAGCAAGTTGGCTTCTCATAAAGATGCATCGCTTTTATAGCGTCTAAATATCGAGGAAAGGTGCCTCATAATAAAGGGATACTGCAGAAAGAGGAGGCGCCACCTCAGCTCAGCTCATTCCCTTTAATCCTCGAGAGAGAATTCCTGCCATCCTGAATCACCACACAGCCATAAGCTGCTTCACTGCCTGTATTTATAAGTGAGTGGAACCTGCAATTTGTCATGTGAAGTCTTAATATTAAGTCATAACTGCAAAACAAATTAGGGACTGAGTTAATGGACCCCGTTCTTAAGAATTATGAGAACACATACCTTGGCATAATCAGCACCGTGTTTCTCCTTGTAACCATTCCGACAGACAGTGTAATTATAGAAGCGGGAATTTTTGATCAATCCAACCCATTCACGCCACCCAGGTGGGATGTAGCTGCCATTGTACTCATTGAGGTACTTGCCGAAGAAGGCTGCAGAAGAAAAGATGAAAGAAAAAAGGGAAAGATGGGTCTCTTTTAATATGTAGTTTCTTTAAATGTTGCTTCCTTAAGGCAATGCTTGTAAAAACCTTAAGTGTGTGTCTGTGTGACTTTATGTGCACTTATGTGATGCTCAGCTTTTTTGCTTGTCTCCTTTTCCCTGGCTTCACTGACAGCATTCTCAGATAGGCTGGGCAGGAAGCCAGGCTGTCCCAGAGAAGGCTAATTGCAGACTAACGCACCAACTCCAAAACCACAGGTCGAGCTGCAGCCCACAGGACCCCACTGAGCTGCCCAGTTCAACGCCTGCCCATCACTCACGCAGACACTGTCTGATGAGACACGACATCGGCCTGGCACGCTCAACGTGTTTGCATTTCTCACAGCAGACAGCCAGGCAGGCAGGCAGGTTTGTGGAGTCTAGCTTACTGTATAAATTTGCATTGACTAACATATGAATGGAGTCGCCAGGAGGAGATTAGAGGTAGTAGTGATTGACAGTCTGCTAATCAAAACCGAGAACCTAATACAGGTAAACCGTCATCACTATCAAAACTGCCACTTTCTGTAAAAATAATAAAACACCACAGCTATGAAATAAGGACGCCTTAATTATATTTGTGTGAGTGTGTATCCACAGACCTGTTCTATAGCCAGTGTCGTTGAGGTAGACTGCAAAGGAGCGTGGCTCATGCTGAGCTTGCCAGGATGGGGAGGAACAATTCTCATTGTTGGTGTAGGTGTTGTGGTTGTGAACGTACTTGCCCGTCAACATGGAAGAACGTGACGGGCAGCACATGGGTGTGGTGACAAAGGCATTGGTGAAAGTAGTGCCCCCATCTTCCATGATCTTACGGGTTTTATTCATTACCTGTAGAGAACCTGGAGGGCAAAGTAATGTGATCAGTGCTGTACAGTTACAGTAAAATCTTCTGAAGACCTGTTTGTGCCATTAAACACAGGCAAACACCAAACACCGCCTATTTACTTAATATCTGATTCAGTTCTCTGAAAGGCAAATAATTACAATTCAGCACGAGAGACCAGATGGCCATTCCGGTGTGGCTTATGGCCTCTATTTAATATTTAATGTGTGGAGGACGACTACAGAAGTCCTGATGCAAATCACCACAAAGACAAAGAAACACATTAGAACAGAGAGGAGCAAAGGCTGGGGGAAACATGGAATTTTAAATAAACTGTGTACAAGCCTTTTTTTTTTTAATAGAAGAAATTAAATACGGGCCCTTGAGTTCCAGGAAGACCAGGAGCTTTGCCAGGCAGCCTTACCCAACTCAACATCCTGGTCGTCAGTCATGATAAGGATGATGTTGGGCCTGATGTTTCTGCGGTCTCTCTGGATGCGACCCCTGAGGCCCTGAGCCCTGGTGGTGGTGAAGGCCCAGCTGCCTGGAGCCCAGTCCAGCGACAGGAGGGCCAACCAGGACAGCCAGTGAATCAGCATGGTGACTGAAACAACAGGCCAGTGGATGGGTAAATCGGGGGGATTAATGGAGAGATGGGAGGGAGAAGAGAACCAGCCAGGCCACTCACTCACACTTGTGCAGTACTCGCAGCCGTGGTGGACTGTGGGGGAGAGAAGAGGAGAAACATATGGAGACATTACAGCAACAGTCATGGTGAGGCGTGAAATTAAGGGGCCAATGTTACAGCAGTAGAAGAGAAAAGTGCATTACACCTGCAGAAAGACAGATTCCCTGTTGGAACATTTAAGCTCATTTACTTCAGGTAAACTTGTGTGCAGACGGTCACAAATCACACTCAAATGGAACAGTTTATCCATAAACAGGGAAGCCAAAACAGATCGTTCCGAGCTTTAGCCCTTGACGGTCCAGCGAGGAAAACTTATTCAGCAGTTCAAATATATGCTTTGCGCAGATGGAAACCCCATTAATATTGAATATAAAATCCCTCAACATCAACTCTCCTGATCTGAATGAAAACAGAATACACAACTATATCGCAGAAGCCCGTTAAACAACAACGCACAAACAGTGAAAATCCAGAAACACAGATCTCACCTCAGAGAATCCCATGAGTCTCCTATTTTTGGTGTTTTCTCTTTATATCTTTATACTTTGTCCTGTTTTTCCACTTGACTTCTGTGTCAGACAACGCACACTCACACACGTAAAGTCTCCATCTCTACTGGAGAGCTGCTGTTTAACTACTGTGATGAGATTAGGCCATTGGCTGCACACCCAGAACCACTCATCTGCATGAGCCAATCGTGGCCCCCCTTCTACCTGTCACTCAAAAGTCACCCCCTGGTGAGTCAAGCATGACACAGGGCCAGTGGGGGGAGAGTTCGAGGCACTGGAGGCGGGGGAGAGGGTTCCGCTACATTAACCCTAACGCCACTGTCGGGAATCACAGATGACCACTGAGTCATCACACTTAGCAGCCTCTTTCTCACTCCAACAGTCATCGTAATTAAATGCTTTTGACTAAATTCCACTGATCAGTGTAAAATGCACACTACTGCAAACCTGAGCTCAGTCTTCCTGCCATTTCCAATGGAAAGCCAGTAGGAAATACAAAACATGAATCCAATATTCCACTAGATGACTACAAAATAAGGAAAATTATAAAAGAAATTCAAAGATGCCTTCGAATAGAAGGCAAGACTATTTTAGTAACAATAATATATATGAAAGAATGGCTTGCGGCAATGAGATGAACTGTGACGCTGTAATAATGAGCGCTTCATCACCACCTGTGAAAAAGTGCCTTATGGACAGCAGTCCCACTGAGTGGCACCACACTGCTCCCTATTCTGAGTTAATGGCCTGAAAACAAATGGCAGGTCTATGACACCTGAGCCTGGCCAAACCCCACTGGGTGCCTCCGCCCATACCCTCATTTCCACCAAAGCCCTGTCCTAATCAGCAAAGAGTAACAACCCTAATAAATGATTTGTATCCTTAATGAAATGTTTTGATCTATTGCATGACTGCGGATGTACTGACCTGTGTTGCTTAGTAAAGGATGGCAAACATTCTGTTTGAGAATTTGCATCAGGAAATTAAAATACCAACTCTAGTCATGTATCAAATAGATGCAAATCATCTCAAACACCCGACACCTCCCAGTATTGACCTTGCTCTACTACACTGTTTATTTCAGCTGCTCCTCCAGTTAGATGTTAGATATGATAAGCAGAGCTTCAGACAGAGCTTTAAGAGTACTTTGGTGTACTGTGTTTCAGACGAGCTGTGTCTGGGCTAGCCAGCCAGCCCAGTCATCGTGACAGCCCTGTGCAAACATTGGCGCCGTTTGGACAAACACCCCTCTGGTGAGGGGTGGCAGAGTGCACAGAACCTTGCAGTGAGTTACACACACAACACAAACTATTCTGCAAACATATGGTGACACGCAGAAACTCATAGACAAGCCTTTCTCCCACAAAAACACATTCTCCTCCTGTGCGGGTCCAAGTCCTCCTACACAAATGGGAAAGCTTCCCAGATGCAAGACACATAACCCATATCTAGACAAAGCTCAAGTATCTGTTTCTATCAAGCTGTGGAAGACCTGACATCAGCTGTACGCCAGTCGGCCAGCTCGTGTAATGTTAGCACCCAGCGCAAATTCAATTTTACATGCCAACGATTCCAAGCAATAGCCTCTTCTTGTGTCTTACAGAAAACAGACAAGAAGGTTCATTGTGGTGTCTGATACAAACCTTGTGGTGCTGATCTACAGCGGAGTCAATAGCTATACTGTCTGACACGACCAAGACTGCAGGGCTAATGAAGTGCCACACAACCCCCCCCCCCCCCCCCCCCCCCCCCATAGAATGAGGGCTGTTATTATGAAGCTAGCTCTTCTTTTTCTGGACTACCGCTCATACTAACTCCATTTCACCTGATCCACTTTGCTCACTAGGTCATCTGAGGTTCACTTAGGACCAAAGGGATTTTAAGCAGGTCTGTGTCTTGGATCATTTGAACATCCTTCTCAAAGTCACCCGTCATCAAAGAAAAAAGTATATATTGGCATCACATCCTCAGTACCCCGACTTCCTCATGTTAATGTGACATATGGAGCGTAAAGCCTCAGGAGGAAATGACCAGCTGAGTGACAGGACATGTCAGTATGTGGAGATAAGCAGCTGCTGTTTATAAGGCAAAGATGGCTGGCTTTATTGTGACCTTTAATGCATGAAGCAAGTTTCCAATTCACTTGGAGAGAGAAAATTAAAAAAGCAATTCGCCTAAGGATATTCGGCAGATATTTCTTCCATGCAGACTCTACATGAGTGTGCTTCTATCAGAATAAAGTGCCCCTGCAGCAATTTCTGCCTCAGACAAGTCCACTCTGCATGAAGATTTAATTTGGTTTGTTTTAAATACAGAAAACATCCTGTGAGTGCGCTAGAGCTGTACGGTATGCTGTACAGTTTCATGTGCTCTATTTAACGTGTATAATGAAAACATCTGCTCCAGATTTGAAAATCTGAGAGAGTGTGTACGCTGTCCAGTCAGGATAGTTTAAACACCTCTTTAATTACCACTGGATGTCAGAATTAACTCCATTAGTTTTGTGTGTACAAACACACACACACACGTGTATTTTGTTTTGTATAAAAGGTTCAAATGTTACGCAGAGCTCACAGCTTCAGGCAAATTTGGGGATCAGCGTAAATCAGGCACATCATACACTTTAAATACATAGAACAATATGAGTGACTATTCTGAAATCTGAAAGTTATTAGTAGGCTTCTGAATCCATGTTCTGGTATTGTCGCTGCTTCTTTCTTGCCCCCAGAGTTCAAATTCATGTTTCCAATTTCATGATCCCCTTAAATCATTTCATGTTATTTTCGTAAACCTTTAATTTTGAATGAGTCATTTATTTATGTCATGTAGCGTGATATCAGTAGAACGGGCTACTTCTAAACATCTGTGGGGCGAACAAGAGGTCTTTATTATTGGACAGTCAGAGGACTAGGGAGCACATTGTTTCCCCTTGCTCATTGTTTTGAAGGATTAACTCTAATGACCCTTTAAATGAGCCCTTACTGTACTCATCATGGTTAAGCTGGGGGAGGAATATTGAGGATGGATGGGAGGAACGTAACATGCCCAGGGGTTCAAAAGGACTGAAACAAAAAGGCCACTATGGAGTTCTCAGACACACAGCTGCCAGATACATAAAAGATGTGCAATTTTCAGATTAATGGCAATCAACACTTTTAGCACACCTCAACACCCTACTAATCTTTGCTTTCATGAGGGTAAAGCCCCCCACCCCCAGCTTGCAGAAAAAAGCTATTTCACTTACTTTCCTACAGCACATGCAGTATTCCTCAGTAATTTGGTATGGCTACACAGACAGCTGTGCTTTGTGCGCTGAGTAAAGCTGAACATAATAGAGTTGCTGCTTGTGTAGCCATGCAGGGCAGCAGTATTTGGCTGGTTGGCAGTTGTGCCCTCTTGTTAGGGCCTCAAACCACACACTCCGCTGCGCCCTGACCCTCCTCCGACCTGAGTGGTGTTATGGCTTTGATGGTGGCTTGTTTAACCTAACCTCAGCAACCTGAGGCTACCCACACACAGGGGTTAAGAGGTGAAAGTCTGAAGAGAGAGAGAGAAAAAAAAAGGAGGTATGAAGGCAACAAAAGTCTTGTAAAAAGTCTGGTTGTGATTGGCCTGCATTTTCATTTCATCAATGGCAAACAGGCTGCATCTGGCTTAGGCCGTGCTCATTCAGGAGTGGCAGCATACATTTATCAGCTGTGACTGAAAAGCAGCAGATTACCTGAGAGCACACATAAAAGACTTCTTATGTAAAAACACAGAATGACAGCCGAGTCCGCGCATCTCCTACAGCCACATGTTTGTCCACCAGCGTACATCTGCTCACAGAGCAGGATCTTGCCCAAGTTAACATAGAGAGAGTGTGGAGGTGAGGGGGTTCACATTCCCAAAACAAGATGCAAGTCAAACACAAACCAGATGCCATGCTCCTCTAAAGTAAATCAGTCATTCATAAAAGGCCTTGCTATTAAGGACAATGGCCATTTCAAAGCACCTCAAATCCCCCCTTATTCCTGTTCATTCTCTCTCTTGCTCTCTCGCTATTTGCCTAGTCCATCTCTATGGCAGCCAAGTCACAGAGGAACAATGGCAAAAAGAGAGGAATTATAGTCCAATAGCATAGTTTGAATTCTGTAGGCTGCTCTGTGACTATAGACTACGTGGCTTGCATTAGCAGTAAAAAAAAAAAAAAAAAAAGATAATTTACCATAATAGTCATTAGACTATGAGAAAACTGTGGAAAGCCATAAATAAACAGAGTAGGGATATAGAACATGCTAACCTGCAAGCAGATCTGAGTAACAATGCAGACTTAGATACAAGAGAATGTTTTTGAAATAGATATGATTGCTCCTTCTTACGGAGAGGGAAAAAAATGAATATGGCGCGGACTTAGATTAATATGGAGGTTTGTCCAGATATTTCTGTAATCTGAGGGAATTCAGCTGGTCTGCTGCCATGAGGACTGACGAGACTTTTATACTGAGGAGGGCCTGTGTCAGGTCCCGCTGTGCCCGGCAGGCCAAGGGGAGCACTTGTACCCACCAAGACCCACCCGTTAGCCACACTGAGCTGACTGAAGGGGAGTTCTGTCCCAGTACATTCACTTGGCTGTGGGTAGGCACTGGGAAAAGACTCAAACCTTGGTGTTTTCATACTCTTAACTCCACTGATTTGTTTGACCAAAATGCCCAAGTTGGTGTAAGATTTATGCAAAAATTCCAATAAGAAAACCCAAGTGCAAAGTAGTGAAGAGAGATCACTGTTCCAGCACGTTTATGTCTACAAAACCTTTTACCGTGACAGGCACAATCAGAAGCTTTGTTTTGTTCAATATTAAAACCTATAAAAGTTCACATGTTTAAGCTTCCCATTCACTGGTATGTGGTGTGTTTGGGGTACAATGCAGGCCACTTTAATGAAGAAGAAAATGGCCTCAATTCAGTGAAACGTGAACCTGGAGTTAGTGCATTCACGGATGTTAGTTAAACCCCACATGTTTCTCTCGGACCTGGCAAGAGACGCTTTGTAGTACCAGGGCTCCCATGCCACCCCATCAATATTATGGATGCATCTTAATGTATAATTAAATAAATCCTGGTTGAAAATACTTCAAAGTGGGAATGACTTGTGGGCCCACAAGCAGCCTATTAGAAACATGAGTGAGTTTTCAGTATATTTAAAAAAACAAACCAAAAAAAACAAAAAACAAAAAACACACACACACACACACACACACACACACACACACACACACACACACACACACACACACACATACATTTCAGAAACTGAGAAACCATTTGTATTTGTGTATGGCTGTGTGCATGTGTGCATGTGTGTTCCCAGTCAGAAGTATTTAAACATTCGTAGACAACCTTTGTTTAGTTCTTTGAGTCTAAAGCAAAACTCTATGCTGGTAGCCATGGAGAACTGGGTTAGTGTTTGGAACCATAGTTGTACCATTTTCAGTAACCTGATAGAAATCTAGAAATTTAAAGAGCCAAACACTTCCTCAAACAGACAAACATAAATCCTCCATCAAGAAAAGCATCTGTTTGCTCCCAAATTCTTTCTGCTGCACGGCAATGACCCCAAACATGCAGCCAGAGTCTCAAGAAACTATCTTAAGTGACATGAACAACAAGTAGTCCTCCCACAGATGGTATGGCCCTCATACAGCCCTGATCTCAACATCGATGAGTCAGCCTGTGATTAAATGAAAAGACAGAAAACACAGAGAGACAGGAGCCTTGCTTCGCAAGTGCGGTTCAATTATACAAATGGAAAAGCACCTTTACTGTTCAAGTGGGTGGAGAGGAAAAGGTAAAAGAAGGGGGAAGGCTGAAGAGGGAGAGAGTGAACGGAAGGGAAACCACTCCACTGATTTATAGTGTGATACAAAAACATGGAATCACAATCAGAGGATCAGCAACCACAGTTATACGAGCCTAAAGCAAGCATTTATTTTTTAAAACTGTTCTAAGCCATGAATGGAAACCATTAGCAACAGACGACCTCAGATGAATGAAATAAAACACATTTATATTCCTCCAGCCACTTTCTTGTCAAAATCCACGCTCCCATCAGAAACACTTTATCAGGGTGCAAGAGCTCCAGGGAAAGCCAGAGTGAGTGGGAGCAGAACTCACGGGTGGCTTTCTTGTCTCTTTGACGTGTCAAATATACCCCGGATAAATTATTTCTTTTACCACAAAAGAGAGCTACGGCAAATTGCTTCAATGGGTTTCCACTGAGGTAATTGTCAAGAATAAAGAGACTGACTTCTTTTCCATGAAATCAGCAACATGGTGGCAGAGGGAGAGAGAGAGAGAGACACACACACACACACACACACACACAGAGAGAGAGAGAGCCAATGCACCAAGCCTGATGGATGGTTTTTGTTCCCTTATGTGAAAAATGTGACTTTACCCCCCCCCCCCCCTTGCACAATGTGAAGATTGAGAAAGAAAAAAATTTCCTAGTTGCTGAATTTGAGCACAACTTGTAAATGATCTGCTCTAACAGTGCCTACTAGTTGCTAACAAAAACAAAAATATAAAGAAATAATTATTTAGGATATACTGATTCATCATAGTTTATTCCTTCTAGCTTCTAAACAGTACTTCTATGAAAAAAAAAATGAAAAAGGTGGTAGCAGTTGAGAAAGGAAACTCCTATTAAATGTAGTGCGGCTGCTGGCACGCAAAACTAAACACTCCTAAAATGTGGAGCATGTGTAGGCATATTTTTTTGGGAACCATAGACAAACAGACTATGGGAACCAGCCCGTGTGACCCTGAATGCCATAAACAAACTTCTCGATGACTCTGACACACCAACGTGATACTGCTCATAAAAACCGTGCTGGTATCATTGCACCTGTGCCAGTTCAGCACTCCGCCCCAACCGTGCCTTTGGATATATATGTGTACGCTCGGTATGTGGATATCATGTACTCTGTGAGTGCGTGTCATTCACTCAAACAGAGAGTGAATCACGCAGACTTGAATGCAGACAGACACGTAACCTGTAATTTGTACACAGGGGAGATCTCCTTTCCATTGCCTCTGGCTTAGTGTGTGGCTTTCCAATGCACGCAGCAATGTCACTTTGAATTTAATTAACTTTATCCCGCCTGGCAAAATTTCCAGATTTAATTCCTTTGTAAAATACATAATATGATTTTGATTAAAACATTAATTAGCTCACAAAGCATTAAACAGGAAGCTTACCCATCCAAATGCTTCCATTCCTTTACTTTTGAGCCAAACCTAAAAGAATGTAGTCACTACAACATCCAAACATGTTCAAGAGACAGCAGGCAAAAATCAGCTGAAGTTGCCACAGGCAATTCAAGAAAAGCAAAGATAATGTGAGTCATGCAATGTTAGACCTTGTCATTATAAAGAAAGTTGCTGTTCAAACCCTTTAAAGATGCAGCTATTCTCCATCCACATGGCCAAGTTGTGTTGATCAAATAAGGTCAAACAGGACTAGAGGCGACCAGCAGAACATGGCCAAGTCCTCACATATAAGGACTTGTGCATGTACATACACATAGACACACACACACACACACACACACACACACACACACACACACACACATAGGCAGAGGAGGGGAGTGCTGGCAGAAGCTGAATGTGTTTGCTCGCTCCAGGGGAGAAGGAAAGAAAGGGAGCAGAAGAGCTGAAACAAACGCATGCTGGCTTCTATTAGTCGAGCTGTAGAGCGCAATGGACGGGTGAGGAAACATATTCATTCCCTCTACCCCCCCCACTCCCCCTCTCCCCCAACATCCCTCCAACCCTCCCACCCCATTATCTCCATTCTGGAAAAGCGGTGGATGAAAGGGACAACCCCCCAGTGGCAGCACTTCTCCCTCCAAACTTTCAGCGACGCATTCTGATGGCTGCTTAATTGTATGTGATACAGGCAGGATCCTTTCTCTTTCAAATCTAAAACAGATTGCTTCTCCCTGGGGAGGAGGATTATTGGACAAGTGAAATGACAAAGCAGGGACTGTCCAGCCCTCTGGGCGGTGGAGGACAGAGGGGGTAAGCTCGTGCACAGTGTGTCTGTGTGTGTAAATAGCTTTTCTATGTTTGTCTTTTGTACATGCCGGTCTTGCAAGAAGATTATGTTTGTACCCATGTGTTTTAAGTGTGTGCACATTATCCAGCCTCCCTGGATCTTTCTTTCCACTTAAAACTCTCTCTTTTGTCCCCTCTTTATCACATGTTCACACCTCCCTTTCTCTGATCTTGGCCTCTCCTTTATCTTCTCACTCTTCCACTTCCCCTTCCGTGTCTCTCTTGACTTGGCTTTCTCTTTCTCTAAAGTCCATGCTGCATTTACGTGCAGCGACATTTGAACAAATGCTGCTCTAAACATTACAGAAAAAGCATTAAAATCCTCTCTCTCACTCTCTCACTGAGGATTTATTGTTAAAGTGCACTTTTAGCCACCATTAGCAAACCCACATTTACCCCTGTTGTGTAAATTCTTAGGCCACAATTGCACGGACCTAGTCTGGGGTCATTCCTGGCTTTTGTGCAGCTGAACCACCTACTGAACATTTTCTTCATAAAACACATCTTTCCTTTTCAACTAGTCATCAAGGCAGAGGCTCAAGACAAAGGGATATAGAGCCACACAAAACGCTAAAGTACTGAATGTGTGTCTGGATTGCTGCTCCTTTTAGGGTGTCCTAAGTACCACATCAAAGGGTTGGAGGATAAGGAATTCCCTCTAATAATGAGATGGATGTAATGTTTGCGTGTCCTGACCTTTCTCACTCATATAACAAGCTGAACAAACATGTGGTGCCCTATCGTGAGCTCCCAGATACTCCCAAAAAGACTTGATATATATGGCATATTTCTCTGGACATATGTTCTTCAATCAAAGACGCTGCATTTAACGTGCATTTTACGTGCAATTTGAAATGCCATAAAGATGTTTGATCAGTAAGGTCAACAGAGGAACTGAGAAAGTGGCTGACTCATCTAAAGATAGCCTTTCTAGATCCCACATAAATAAAAGCATGCCAAGTGCTCACTGTTCAAATACTGGTCATTTGCAGTGATAGGACTGTGCAATCTACTCGAGCGCTACTATGCAATCAGGCTAGTATGAGGAACACTATCATTAGGTTGAAGAGATAAACAAGTGCTGGAGCAGGGAGAGAGAGAGAGGGTGGTTTAGGAAACCTTTTCTCAACATGCTCACACACACAAGAGAACACACACAAGCTTTAGTTATACAGCGCTGCTCGCTGTACTTTCCAGAGAGAAAAAATGTGAAGAACTAGACTAGTGGCATTCCACTGGACTTCAAAAGCAAAGATGTCTCAATCTAATTAAAGTGGAATTTGATTACAAATAATCATCCAATTCTAGACCCAATGTCACTAATTCGAGGCCATTTCACAGAAATCCGGAGAAGCTATAATGACAGAATTCAGAAATGTGACTTCAGTCGCATAGTGTCGAGTTCATAAAGTGATGCAGCATGATGGCAGAGTTGGAGACAAGAAGAGAATGCAGTCATGTCACTGCTCAACTAAAAATGAAAAAGCTAAAAAGGAAAAAAAGCAAAACACTGAAGACTCGCCTAGAAGCATCTATCTTTCAGTCACACACACACACGCACACACACGCACACACAAAATAATGAACTGCAGAAGCTTGGATCTGTATTGCAACCATTACATTACATGTGCTGCTTTTCTCCAATGTGACTTACAATAAGCTGTGAAAGTTTAAAACTGTGTTTGTATCCCTTTTAAAACAGACACATGTATATGCACACTTGAGCCATTCCCACTTCCTGTAATAATCACGCTGCCGTGAATGTTTTAGACCCTCTTCATGAGATGATGAGATGGCGTGAGTGTCTGGGAAATCTCGGATTCGCGGCCGGCATTTAAAACACACGCACACTTTTGGGAGCGTTCGCTTACACTCAGTCACTCAGCATGCTCTCACTCAGTATCAGAAGAACAAATTGCTTCACTGAATACTTTCACACCCATAAAGAGGCAGACACACGCACACACATCCCCAAGCAGATCCGAATGATGGCAAAGCGGCTACTGGAACAACGTTTGTCTTGGCAAGCGCCTACCCCCCCAGAATGTAATTATTTGCAGCAGCTGCCCATGCTCTTGCTTGTAGTACAGCGAAGCTAGAAACTGTTTAAAGAATCTGTCTTCTTTTCTGAGCTGACAGGAGGCACTGTGCTTTAAAGCAGTGCTCTGAGCAGGTTAATCAGAAAATCGAATCTAAGTATTGCCGGGTGGAGGTTGGATTTGTGCATAGTGAAAGTTTTACATTAAAGTTCTCCGTCATTCTCCAGCCTCGCTGTTCAGTAATACACACAGACACTGCCAAGGTATTGAAATCCAAGCCAGCCATTCCACAAAAAGAACCAGATTTGTATGGGACCACAGGATGATTTTGCCATCTAGGTCAGAAGGATAAATTCTGTGGTTTTTGTGGTGCTGTAGGTGAGCACAGTGGTCCAGTACACATTAAAGAGCAGAGTCAAGTCACTTCACTTGGTCCTGAAAATGGATGGAACCACACACAGCAGAAGAAGACAAAATGTACTCTACATTTAGATTTTTTTTTTTTTTAGAGCACTCAGAAGCTGATCAATACTCAGTGAAGACTGCAGGCACGTCTCAATTAAGAAGACTGTCAACTCTGCATTCCAGTTCTCAGAAATCTTTCAGCTGCTTTCCTAAATAATCAGCTCACACAAACAACTCTACAGGTCTTAAAGCGATAGTCAACACTACCTATTGGTGGTTGTGTTAAATACTTCAAGTAACAAGCAGGAAGTGTAGCTACGGCTGGTTTACCAAGGTAAACACAAATTCACACAACAGCAGCTTTCACCCATACACCCTTCTCTTCTCTCAGCCCGGCTCCTGTCCATACAGCCTTTCACAGCTGCACAATCTCCATCTGCAAATGCCTCATACGCACATATAGTGCCTGGAGCAAGGTACAAATACTATACATCATATTCCCACTTCACTGGCAAGTTTCGCTCCTCACTTGACTTAAGTTAAATAGCTAGAGCGAGGTGCACATTCCCCAAGTCTGTCTCTCTGCTCAGCTTTGACAGTTTGTCCGGAAAGAACTCTTCAGCAGCTCATCCATTTAGCGTATACTGACACGATCTGCCAGAGGTGCACTCTGAATGAGATTTATGAAAAGAAAAGAAGAAAAAAAAACATATCTGGGCTGAAGTGAGGACACATTAAATACCACATTGATTTATGTGAATGTAGAAAAATGTGTCTGATTTTGCTATTATAGACGGAAAACTATTTAACTTAAATACAGGATTTCTGGATAATAAAAACATGATACAATCAACATAAAACTGAATAAAATATTATCTGTACTTTTCTCTAAATCACAACCTACTGACAGTCAAACACACAGCATACTTTTAAGTGAGTGAATTGTTTAAAATATAGTGTAGCTATCTTTCCTATATTCTGCATTCAGAAAATGAAACACAAGCTGATGAATGCTTATGGTTTGAGGGAAAAAATGACATTAATGGAATGTGCTGCCTTCTAATCCCTTGAGATGGAGGAATTTGCGACCGAGGGAATTCCTGTCATTCAGGGGGAAAACTATGAGATCCTGCACACACTGAGCTGCTGTACAGGCAGCACAGATTGGCTGCGGGTACAGCGCAGCTCACCACCAACACAAATCCAAACTTACTGAGTTATACCTGACTCCTGACTGTAAACTGAGTCAGAAATTTACTGCTAAATAAACAGTCTAGCATGCACACTGTGTAGAAGTGCTAGAAACTAGACAAAAAGAGTGAAAAAGTTGTACAGTACCTGGAAGACAGGAGAGCAGAGTGCTGGCTGACTGAGAGGCAAGGCTAGGATTCCTCCGTTTTATCCTCACGTTTCTTGACCAGAGCTGCCTTCGCTCAGAGGGGTTTGTATCTTGGTGCTGGGACTTGGTTTCAAGAGTAGGGGGGGACCACACAGCTCCTGGAAGACAACCTCACTTCTCTAATCCTCTCCCCAATGTGATGACACTCTCTAACCTCGACCATCTGTTGAAACACGTCCCAAAGCAGTCAGCACCACGCTGTGTCAAGAACCCCACTCCCCTGCCCAATCACAGCCCGGCTGCTGGGCAGCTCCTCGCTGCCAGGAGGCAGGGACAAGGACACAGCACAGCGCAGAGGGAGACACACACACACACACACACGCATACAGTCACACCACCGCCTCCACACATTCACATAGACACTCTACGAGATGAGAGCAAGAAAACCCCCAGTCATCGTAACCTGAGAGGCAGAGTAGGACGGGGAGAGTGAGTGGAGGAGGAGGAAGGGGAGGGGAGCAAGCAAGAGAGAGAGCAAGGGAGGGGGAGAGAGAGAGGCACATGCTTAAGCGCTAAAATAGAGAGGATAGAGAAATACCATTTGTATCTTTAATAATATTTTGCTGGTAATGTCACATAAATAACAAGTCTCTCACCAAACTCACACACAGAATTAAGGCTACTATACTTCACACTCACTCCTTGAGCTCTTCCCCACCATTCCTCCCCCTGAATCCACAGTCCATGTGGTCTGAAGAAATAAAACTTTTTTTTTTTTTAAAAAGGCAATAAAATTCTGTATTGGCTCCATGGTGGGAATGCGGTTGGCACTAAACTGTTACATCTGCAGGCGTAGAAGCACAAGAGCAGCCCTCACACCTTAGTGCGTTAAATCCTTACATCCCCCCGGCCACATTCCAGCCCTTCACCACCTATTGCCTTAAGTTAGAAAAGAGGGCAGAGGGGAATACACTAAAATTACAAAGCTAAAGGAAAGAGTAAGATAAAGAGAAAAGAGATAAGGGAGGTCTGGATTTTTGGCTAGATGGTGGCAAGCTGTTAAAGCAAACACCTTTGATGATCAGGCTTTCAGCAGCAACACAATTACTACTTAGTTTCCTAAACAAATCAACCAGTTTTCAATCAGTTCATGCAAAGCACGGCGAACATCAGGTGAGAAAGGCTGTCACGTCCATCAGCTGGTTGAACTACTGTACTACTCACTGATCCATTAAAAAGGGATTATGAGACTAATGATATTCAGGGGTAAATTCAAAGGCAGGCTCTAATGAGGTAATACCCATTTGATAGTCAACAGCATCACCATGTGTTAATCAAAGCTGTGAAACACCAAAGAAGGGCTTCTGAGTGGTTCATTTACATTGCATAAGCACAAGCAGCACAAACACAATGACCTCTGTTTCAAGTTGTCAAGCAGGTATTAATTGATAATGAATCGCTGTTTCATTTTTTCCCCTCTTGGGTGGGGGTGGGGTCATTCCTAAAAGAAGGTTTCGTGCTATTGTGTAATAGTCCTCGGATCCCAAATGTGTATCAGCTTTACATTTTAATTTGATTTTACCACACAAAACCACAGAGAGCTGCTCTCACTTTTTTCAGTGGATGCTACTAGTTATACCCCCCCCAGGTTGACATTAAACTAAACAAAGCCTAGACATGTAATGCTCTATTCTGTTTTGATGTTTGAAACGTAGGCACTGGTGAGAGAGAGTAAGGGCCTGAAGGGGGGGGGGGGGCTCAAATTAGATTAACTACATTTACAAAGACTGTCCCCAGCCCCTCCTGCATGGCTACACACATCCCAACCCACACCTCCAACCCCAAGCCCCCATTCTCACGGCCGAGAGGTTTCAAAAGGGCCTTCAGGCAGGACAGGGGCGACCAAATCCCTGTGCTCTTTACCGGATTAAAGATGGCTGTCCCACTAGGGGAGAGGGGCTGTTTTATTCAGAAGCTCAGCACATCTGTAAACATCTTAAATCCATGCAGACAAAAAAGGTTATCAGGAGTGTTTCTGTGAAGAAAACGTCCACAGTCTTATCCAGTGCTATTCAAACTTTTAAAAAAAGGTAGAAACTGGCCAGCTTCATCATGCAAACACACCATCCATTTTGCATGACCACCATTAATCTCCATTTTCCATTTTCACTTCCGCTGATGGACAAAACAGCAACAAAAGCAAGGGCAGAGGGAGGTCTATAAAACGGCCTCATCTTATGAATGACTGAATGATCTGCAGGGGGGGGGGGCACGTGGTCCTCTGGTAACCCCTACTCACTCTCCTTCTCCCTATCCTGACTTCACAAACAATTCACCAAGCACATCAGCATGGATATCTGGCAGATAAACTATCTTTAAGATGAGTAGTTTTCTCTTATTTTATACATCTCTGTCTCTCGTGCAGGTTTTGCTCTTAAACTGAATCCAAGCCTCCTCTGACCTCAGACTCACTTCCCCCCCTTTTCCTTCCAGCCTCGCAGCCATCAGTTGGGCCTGCAGGTGCAGGCAGAGCCCAGTGTTGGGGGGGGGGGGCTCCTCGGTTCACTAGCTCCATTTTCTATGGTTGAATGAGATACATAGGGGTGTCATAGCTGTGATTCTGCCTCCGTGCCAGTATAAACTGCTGCAGCTTAAGCTGGGGGACACAGTCATGAGGTGGGGGTGATTTTGTCTTTCTACAAAGTATTTCATTTTCAAACCATACTAACCTCTCACTGTACTGCAGTAGTCATGCAAGATGACAGGGAGAATACAGGAGGAAAGCAAAAGACATGCACAGCTGGTCATGGATGTATAGAAGAATTGAAGAAAGGAGAGGGGAGAACAGAGGGAAGACAAATACAGAATGGGCAGAAGGAGAGAAAGACAATATTAAAAGTATTTTGTTGGTATTGAATTGGTCAGAACAGCTGATAAGCTCAGGAGCATTGGTATAACCTCGTTTCCAAAACCGTAAAATGAAAATAGGACTTGCTTATTTCAGCAGGACACTGCCAAACTGCATTATGGATTTATTAAAACAGTATGGCGCCACTTTTTTAGAAAATTTCTAAAAAAAAAGTTCTGATGTTTGCACTGTTGCCAAGTTAGGTTGAAGGTCATGGAAGAGGGCAGAAATCAATTTCTAGACTTCTTTGCTTGTTTTCTTTGACTTGTATCTACCAAAAATATGACATCCTGATCAGAGTCTCAAACACCACACACAGTACATGTAAACTGTACCACAAACAAAGTTCAGTTATACTTTATGAAGAACTCATTTGGGTTATCAGCCATATTTTACAATTATAGTGAAATTTATTGAGATACAAACATTGTTTCTATTTATTTGCATCTAATACATCACACACTGAATAAAAGAGTACACAGTATTACTATGCTCTTGCAACTTTGAAGATTTCCATTGATTGTTCCAATAAACATCAAGCCTGATGCCTAGTCTTGATAACCTATTGTCAATTCAGCTAACGGGCAGTGCTGCAGACAAAAGGAATGCATACACTCACCCATAATAAACTCATTTACAGTAACCAGAGTTCAGGTTTGATAGTGATGGGATTTAGAGGTCTTTTCATAATAACATCCATTAACAGGTTTCAGTTAAATGGCACATGTGCCATCTCTTCTCATAGCTGTGATTCATAGATGTTTACATGATAAGCATGTAATAGCTTACAATTAAAGACACTATTATGTTTGGGTGATGTAATCTTAGGCTGGTTTTACTATCAAAGTCTCTTCTAAATGTCATCAGTTCAGAGTAGATGGTAAATTTCTCATTCCCTCATACAGTATAAGTGACTGTCATTCATTGAGAGCAGTCGTTTCCAAAACAACTCAAACTGTAGCTGACTCCATCATTCGTCTTGTATTGTGATCTAACAATATTATAAATTAGATTTTAATTGTTGGAATATTCATAGTATATGCCACTTATATATATCTTACATACATTTACTTCCCTGAGAAATTTGTCTGGAAAATAACTTAACTGATTAAAAATACAGAAGCTTATAAGGTTCCGTGTCATCATGAACTTTGTGTTCTGACTGCACACTGATGAAGACTACACAATGATAGAAATGGAGACCTCGAGGTCACCCTGTTGTTGAAATTATCTGTTTTCCACTTTCTGTTTTGTAAATGATGTAATCAAGACTGATATGCTCTGACTATATGACAACTGTCACTTGAATTTGAAAGTGCCAGTACTTCATGCCATCTCACATGAGTATGGTATGCAGTTCTGACCCAGATTAATCTGTAAACTGTTTGGAAATGGCTTTATTAAATTTAATATTTGGACTCCTTATTCCGTTGTGTTTGTCATTCCTGTTCGATGAAACGAACACGCAGAAACTTAAAGGCTTAAACAGCAACAGCACAGACACTAATTATTTTAAATTCCTTCACAATACAAATTTCCAAACATTTTAGTACTATTGGTACTACTAGAAATGTAGAAATACCCACTAACTGCTGCATATCTATTTCAAAATTAATGTATTATTTGTTGGTAAAAAATTAGGGCATGCAAATCTTAACTGCAGGCCAAAAAATAAATAAATAAATAAAAAGCAATGGTTACTACAAGCTGCTTTCCAATACTGAGTTGCATATTTGAAGCCCCAGGTCAATTCAATGACATTTGTATTACATATACTGCAATACTGTATTACTGCAAAAAGAGCAATAGAATCTTTTTTTAAAAGGTTTTTCAAATGTACAGTATTTTCAGGATTAAGAAAAAATAATAAAATTCACTGATACTGCAGAGGCCAACAGCAGGACTCTCACAGACCACCCACAGAGCCTTTTTTAAAAAATAGGATTAGGACCTTCCAAGAGCTTCCAGAAAGCAAGGAACAGATACCAAGACAAATCAATATTATCACAGCCCTGATCTGATGACTCACAGGATGACGGAAATGTATTTGGGACAGCCTTAAGGTTCAGTAAATGGCTGGGAACCAGTGCTGTAAACCATGAGATGCAGAGAAGAGATACTGATCAATCTCCCTGGGTCCAAGTAAGATGAAAGACATTCTGACAGCTGAGACAATGGTTATCATGTAGCCACCGGGTTTCACAGGCAAAGCCCAAGGGACTTTTGACAATGAATTCCACTTTACCCCCCAGTTTGAAATTATCTGATGCCCAGCAAAGTGTGTTAAGTGAGACAAACATTATAAAGGACTATTCACCTGGAGAGGATGACATTTTATAGTTTATATAATAATAATAATAATAATAATAATAATAATAATAAAATTCTGCATTTCAAATTACACAAGTTTGTATCTTTAAAAAAAAAAAAAAAATTGCCATATTCTCGGTCTCTATCCTTTTCTCCTGCAGACATTGGATATGCAATCTAAGATAATATAAATAGGCTTTTTAAATGTTATTATAACAAATCGGATCACTTTTCATATAGTGTTATTTGGCCAAGCATCCCAATTTTAATATTTATTATGAAATAATCTCAAAATGCAACGGCATATTAATAATAATAATAATAAGACGTTGCAAAGCTGATCTTTGTGGGAAATTCTGGTGTAGATCAGGCATGAGTCTGACACTGAAACTCACACACCAACTCATTCAGGTTGGAGTAGCTTTCACACTGAAACAGCGGCATACCTGAAAGCCATGCATGGATCGAGGTAGATTTGGAATGGGACCAGGATCCCCCTCAACTGGGGGGTTTTTGATTTTCTAACATCAGTGGCTCTTAATGCAATGCTGGCTTAAAACTTAGGTTCTTTTACTAATTTTTAGTTAAGCTCTTCAAATCATTGGTAAGAGTCCAAAATGTTTAAACAAGTTCATCTAATTCTGCTGATAGCAGAATTTAACTCAGACATTCAAAGTTCTCTTTTGTACAAGAACTAGACGTCTGTTCAAAGAGTATTTCTGTTCAGTAAGCCCAACCTGAATTTGAACCCTTTTGCTGGAACTGTCAATAGGATGGATATTTTTTTTTTTTATCCTCAGCAAAGAATGCTTTTTGTGCATAAAGCAATTTATCAGAGATAAAGGAAAAAATGTATTGGTAAAGCATATCGTTGACCTCTCTTGAGAGTTCCTCTGTAGCCACAAATAAACAGTCTCCACACCACTAAACAATAATCCATTCAACAAATAATCATTTCCCCTCATACCCCCGTAGTCCGCAGACTCCAAACAGTCTCTAGGGTCACAGAAAAAATTTTGCTCCAAGTGTGTTTGTTTACGCTGATATTCCCTCTTTGTTAACTTCGAAAAACCTCAACCCCTGAAAGACACAGAAAAAGGAGTAACTGCTGTCACAGCGTTAGTGTTCAGCTCCTCCGTGTCATTGAGGCGCTTTTGGAAGTCTCATCCTCACAGTGGTGCTCAATTTCCGGAAGCCTGACTTACTAATCCTCTCAGGCGAGAAGGTGAAAGGAAAGAACAAGGAGAAAGGGAGAAAGCGGTACGTGGGAAGGAAAGGCCATGTATGCTACAACATTCAAAATGCCTGGTTGAAAATAATCCCATAAAGCATGCCGCCAGAGGCCTGTTGAGAGGAAGAATTAGGATTTGCGTTAGCCAGATAGGCTGTTCAATTATCCCCTCAGAGGCCTTGACTCGCCCCAGGCCACAATAAGGACAGAATTTTCATTTGTCAGCAGAATGCAGGAAGAACGAGGCAGAGCAGGTTAGAGCGCACTGTAGCGCAACCTAACAATGCCATGAAGAATACTCTGAAATCACCAAACTAAATGCAATGAGCAATAAAAATGCCCAACAAAGAGGCCAATAGACATCCACTGCAGCACTGCTGTCCACATGGCAAACTTGGTACACATGCTAGCTGAATTAGAATACAAACTGTGTTTTCTGGAGACCAGTAAGATGAAAACACAGGGATGTGGCTGTGGCTTTTAACAGGGTGTTTGTTGGGTTCCTGAGAAAGGGGAAGGCTCTGTGTGATTTGTGATTCGCACGCGGGTGGGAAGAGAAGCCTTTTAATCTGTGTCCCTGGACCCTGCTTCCTCTCGCTAGGAGAAAATCAGTAACATGAACGACTCAGCCACTGGGATGTTTATGGCCCACACAGCACAAGAGATCATTTGTAAGAGAATAGATCCAACAGCGGGGGGGGGGCTCCCCTTTACCAGGCTCCCTCATCCAGCTTCTTTTACACTCCTGGATCTTCTCACCATACACTCTGCCCTGGACCCATTTATTGTTTTTGACCACTCCGCTCCTTTTAAGATTTATTTAAACATTTCCATATACATAATTTCAAAGCTCGGCCCCTAGGGTTATAAAAAAATGTATATTTCGCAACAAGAGCCAGCTTTCAGGAAAGAAGCTCTAAAAGAAGCAACGTAGGTCTCAAACAGGTGCAAATTCCAGTGATGCCTGCATGCACTTGGACAGCATTGTGCCTCTTTAAAACTGGGCCAAGCCACACATTGAAGGTGATGGCCAGCAGAGATGTCTGACAGCTATGTCTGCTTTCATGTAGGCAAAAGCATGTAGAGCATTTTCTTTTTTTTTTTTTTACTATGTGTGTATGCATAAGTAAGGCTGACAAAGCACAGCACAAATCATGAATATTAATATTTATTATAACTTTTTATACATGTATTTTAAATTGAACTTAACAGTAAATTGTGACACGGGCACAGGTTTCCATTTCACGCTCATCTTGCAGACTGTGGAGTCTGGAGAAGAGGAAAAAAAAAAAAAAAAAGTACCCGACAGCCCACAGCAAAGGAGAATTCAGAGGAGTCTGGAGCTGTGTGGGTGGGTGAGCACTCATTTGAAGAAAACTCCCAATAATCCAATTAAGCACATAATTTCCTTTAGTACACAGGAACTGAATCGACTGTCAGAAAGCAGCAGAGTCAGAGAAAGTGAAAAGTTAAAAGGGTCTGGACAGAGGAAGGGTAAGAAAAGACTTTTCTGTGTACTGTTCAGCTGCTGCACCGAACAAAACGCAAACAAAGCTTTAGAAAAAGAGGCTTTAGATCTCTGCAAACATGGCGGGGCCTCCCGTGCTCCACTTTGTAACTGTCCTGCTTGGCTGACGATCAGCTTCCTTGCCCAGGACTAGTTTTTATCCCTTGACCAAGAGCCAAGCTGTCTTTCACAGTGTGCGAGTGTGAGTGCACGCACTCGTGCTTGAATATGCATGAGAAGAGCGGAGGGGCTCCTTCACTGTGCAGTGTTCTGTGGCTGGCCTCATATTCACATAGAAAGACAACAATGAGAAGATGAAGAGAAATAAGACAACAGAAATCTTCATTTGCTGGAAAAAGCAAGTTAGACCACATATCATTAACCTTCTGATACCCACTGCTGATTTCTGATTATGGGAATATTCTTGCAAAATGAACATGGAAATGGAGCAGAGTTGGTGAACGCACTCCAAAGAGAGGCAAGCTGGAATGGTGAAAAACTATAAAGGAATTCAGAACATCTTCTTGTAAGTGATTATCTTCCCTCTAGGGGAATCTCAGGCACCACAGCCAGCCCAAAATGGAGATAATGAGCATAGCTTGAGCTCCTATTCTAAACTGTTCAAATTATTTTCAATATATCTGCTGGGTTACAGATTATGTCAAACATGCAGGCAGATCAAAGCTTTCACAAAGGCTTTCTAAATGAAAACAAAATGTAAAATCTCAGCTGCATTTTGCACAAGCTAAGACAAGCCCAAAATTTAAAAAAAGAATAAAAATTACCCACTATGAATTGTTATTAAGAGGGAAATTATCAATAGAGGTCAAATTATTATTTTTATTATATCAGGCTGTAAATATGAATGAAAGAAAATTTAATTTAATTTAAGGTTTATATTCTGTGGATGCACCTTACAAAAAGCCACTGTCAGATAATCTGTCTCCAGCTGCATGTATAGGAACACTAAGAGTTGTTATGAAAGAGGAAATTATCCATAGGAGGTCAAAAAAAGTTTTTTCTTTTGTATAAGGCTATAAATATGCTTTTTAATGCTGTAAAGTTGGACATTTTAACGTGTAGTCTACGGGGCTGACTCCCTTTTGGAAATTGCTTCAAGTGGCCACTAGAAGAACTGCGGCTTTTGGCAATTTTGTCACAGTTGGCTTAATTTTTCAGTTTAAATTTAAATTGTGAAAATCCTCTTGATGACAAAAAGAAAAAACAAAGTGCTAAAATGAGCACAATATGACAGCAAGGAGGAAGGGAATTAATTGGAGATGAGTGTAGAGGAGGGCTACATGGTGTTAAAAAAAAAAAAAGATATTTTTACAAAATTGTACACTGGTTTTTTTTTGTTTGTTTTTTTAAATAAGACCTCAAGCATTGACTAGTTTTGGTAAAACTTTGTTAGTTTTTTGTATATAAATGAAGGCTATGAACTACTTCATTTAGACAGTGATAGAGTTTTCCAGCCTTTGAATAAAGGCAGGAAGGAAGGAGCAAATGAAAAATAAGGGAAGAAGTAAGGAAGGTAAAAGAAAAGGGAAACGGCCTCAATCTGTCTAAGCCAAGCTTAAACTGTGAAAAGGGGTGCTCGGCTTTCTTTTTCAAGCTTTCATATCCTAAAAAGATCCCCACTTAATTCCCCGTTCTTCATTTCCTGTCCAGATGGCCAAGGTATCTAGACTACAAATGTAGCTGAATCGCTGAGTCGGTGCAGGAATGATGCTGGTTGGAGGTACTTTTGTGGCATCACTAAATCTACATTTGCAAAAAAAAAAAAAAAATTTTTTAAATAAAATAAAAGCTGAAGCCAATGAAGGTCAGTTTGAGCTTCTGAAAAACTGGAAAAATAAAATCCTCTGTTATAAGGTAGTACTGTTAGACATGTTGAAACCACACACAAGAAAGAAAGTGGTTAACTTGAAGGCTTTATGGGCTCCTTGCCAAATACTGTACTACTTGAGCTCATGGTGAAATCAAAACATCTGCTTACAGCATTGAAATAGTCATAAATATTATAGCCTATAGCTTAGATAAACATGCTTTAGGGGAAAAAAAAATACAAACGTAGCAGCTCTAGAGACATTTTCAGTGCTCATCTGCACAGGTATGTTTAGACACTGACAGGTTCACAGCTAGCAATAAAGACAAGTATTCTAATCTAATACTTCATTCAAAAATGCAAGTAATCACTAATAAAATAAGAAAACCTTTACATTTTGCTTCTATTGCAGTCAACTGTAGTACAATCACCTACTTAACCTTTTTTTTTTTTTTTTTTTTAAATCATTCTACATCAGTATTCTGCATCATGCAAAAACATGTTATTGGTCGTCATGCTTTCTGCTTTTTTCTTTTTTTTTAATCCTCCATGTAATCTATTCCGCTGCACTGGAAGCCTAAAACAGATAACTGTCAGGGCAAGCGGTGCTTAGCGAGATGACAGCCTTAAACAACTGAGGTGTAACTCAGGTAAAGTGAGATCATGGGCTGCTAAAAAGATCACCACTTTTTTAAGCCTTTTGCAAGCAGATGTATTCCAGCCAAATGCTGCAAACTAATTGACAAATCAGGTTAAATCATTCTGTTTTGGGAAGCTGTCTATATCCCATTACGGAGAAACAGTAACTCAGCTCAACCGCAAATATGCAGAGTCAAAAAGTGTGACAGAAACTGCCTATAAAGTGCGCTCTCTGCACTTTCCACAACACATCAAGTTTGCCATATGAACCCCATGTTCTTGGCATCTTTGCTTATGACATTACACAATAGTGTTCCATGTCAAACAACAAGTTGGCCCTCTCAGGTCACCAGCCAAATAGAAATCACAACCTCAAGTTTAATATCCAAGTCAGAGAAAACTATGATTCTGGCCTGGCAAAAGTAGAAATCTGGATCAATAGGAAGTCAAATGGCTTTCACTTGAACCTTTTCTACCGCAATTAGGACTTCATAAATATATTTCAGAATATAAAACACCTAAAACTGGGCCCTTTTGCACTGCATTTGACTGACAAGACTGCTGTGGTCCAAATTATTCACAGGCACACAGCAGGCAAATAGAGCACTTGGCTGAGATGTGTGTGTGGTGCCAGTGAGCTGTAGACATGCCAAACTTTTGGAGTCAATTGTCAAGGGCATGCAAGTCTTAGCCATGAAAGCCATCTGGAAAGGGGCAGAAATGCCACTATTTACAGCTATAAATAGAACAAATAAGGCCCACAATCAGTAATAATCCCCAAACAATGTAGCAGCTTTGCGGTATTACTTAATGTTCCACAGTAAGACTTGGACAATATGTTCTGTTTCACCTAACCATCACATTGGTGCTTTCAGATAAACTGAGTACACTGTATGTAGTGAGAGTGTTGGGTAGGGCACGTGACCTTTGAGGAGGGGTTGTAGGAATCAGAGGGGGTCTAGGATTAGTTTAGGATTCTCACTTAATCCCTCATCTGCAAGAGTCCTCTTTAGCACAAATAAGGTGGATGCAAATATAGCAGGCAGGTACACTGCAAACTGTGGAGGGTCATCAGTGAGGGGCCAGTTTATCATTTCATTTAAATCATTTCATAAAATCTACCTACAGAATTTAATTTATAGACGTGACAAATGCGATCAGCGGTTTTTAAATTTATATTTGTTGCCTCTAAATAAATCAGCGAGAGTGCTCACTGAAAAGTATCAAATAACAGGCACCAAATGTAAAATATCCATTCTTCACCACCATTCTTCCCCTCCATGTGGGGGCTGAAAAGCCAACTTGGCACCCCTCTGCCTCCAAAATCTACTTCTGCATACACAAACACAGGAAGCACTGTGCTTCTGAAGCCGATTCTTTTTACTAAATAGCTTTTCCCCTATGGCATTGTGTTTGCTCCTTCTTCCTTGACATGGGGGCAATTTATTAAAATGTATGAGCCTTTATCCTACCGTGTTCAAACAGCCAAGTTGGGTTTGCCCAAACCACTCTCTCTCTCTCACACACACACACACACACACACACACACACACACGCACGGGAGAGTCAACTTGTCTCCATCCATAAGCAGCAGCTGCAAATATCCATGCTGGAAGCATGTTTGAGATGAAATAGTATACAGAGAGCCAAAACTGGCCTTTAACAAGAACAAAGAAACCAAGCCACAAATCTACAAAAACACATCTGCCAAAACCAGAGGACTTTTGTGTATTTAAGGTAACCATCAGTTTTTATTTGCAACTGCTTTATGCGCTCTCAGTTTTTGTTTAATTACAAAACCATCTCGTGTTTCTTCCACTTTCCGGCGCTGCAATACGGTTAAATTACTCTGTTCCCATCATCAAAGCACACAGTGAGGCTGCACGCAAAAACTTCAGGGAAAATGTGGTTATTTGCTAAAAGCTTTACTCCCCAAGGGTGGCAAATATACTCAGAGTTGATGCAAAACATATTCACGTATGAAAGCCTCTTAATGCTAGGAACAGACAGAGTAAACAGCGAGACAAAAAAAAGCCTCATCAATGGGGAAAAAGGATGAGGCAGTTTCTTCAAATGTGCTGCAGAGCCAATCAAGAGCTCATCCGCTCTGGGCTCAGCCTTAAACACATACCAGTCATTATTGGCACTGGATGGGAGAAGGTTATCAGATATCAGCGCTCAGTGCTGCTTCAACCAAACCCTAAGGTGATCCTTTTCTCAAACAATTAAAGGTGCTATAAAAGTTATCCATTTCATATCACAGACCTGTCCACTGTCCTGGGAAGACAGTATTTCCTGATAAGAGTACAATCTTTACAGTACAGTCATTTTTATACCAGAGAAGGCCAGAAATGATATTGTTTTAAGTAAAAAGCAATGAGGTTGTGTTTTTCACTAAGAGGGGTTACATATCAGATATGAAGGTTTCAGAGAAACTAAACATATTTTTCATATCAGCCTCTCTGGCTAGCTGGTGCTTTCCCGGGCTTGAGCCTGGGAATCGAGAGGTTTGCGGCTAAATGGAAGCTCAGGTTAAGCTCAGACTGCAGATAAATCAACCTCTACACACATCCTTCTCTAACTCCTTTCTTTTCCTCCGGTACCTCCCAGTTTCCCCAAGCCCAGCAGAGCCGCAAGCTGCCGTTTTGAAACAAAACTAAATCTTCTCCGCCACTGGTCTAGAAAACAATATGGCAGCAATCTATACAGCAAACCACAAAAAATGGCCATATTTTTTAAAACGTGCAGTTGGACTGTACATACAGAGTGTAGTCCCAGGATACACAAATGGAAGAGTTTAGAAAGACAGAAAACACAAAATAAATACATTTTCATTGATGGTTATACAAAGCATATATAACAGTACAATGGTTTCTATATGTGGCTTATGACTTTGCAGCCTTTTCATACACAGACACACAGCGTGTGAGTCTCTGTGCACCAATCTCAATACGTAAAGGTGATAACATCAGCTATTTCACAACAGCTCATGAGGACTGAGGTGCCAGCAGATGCACAGAAACACCCTTACATAACAAATGCAAGTGATGAAGGACAACTAACTGCCACTGGCTACTTATAGATATATATATATACAATAATGTCAAACCTCAAATAAATTAGAATCCTTTACTTCTATTTTACAAGTTATATTTCAGGAAAAAAAAAATGTTTTCTTGATCTGCATACAAAAGCCATTGCAGACCCTACATGTGGTCAACTAGATCACGACTATCTCGTGAAAATTAGAGACATGTGGGCCAAACAAATGGGCACGCTACAAAACACATAAAATGCTCAGGATCATTTATCATAATTTTCATATATAACATGTTTTGTTCTCCTCACATATATGATCTTGTTTAGTTTGAGTGTGTCTGAATGTCATCTCTGATCTTAGTGGGGGTCGAGCACCAATGTGGCATTGATTGTTTGCAACTCTAAGCCTTCCTGGTAAGCCCTCTCTGTCACCCGTGATCCTTTCCAATGAGAAGCAGACTTGACCAGGCTTCCACTGCAGTGTAACAGCTCTAAGTGATTTTGTTCTTAACCCCACAGCTTGTTTTGAAACCTCCAGGGAGGGGGTTTGAAAAATGAATTGGGAGTGTTGTGGAAACTTTGCCCTTCTCCCTTCCACTGCCACGGTTAAGAGAACAGATAGTCCGTGATGGGGAAGTGCATCTCACTTAGCTAAATTGACCGTGTCACATCCCTCAATACCTACTGTGGGCTAAACGAGCTTCACCAGGTGCAATGTAGGATCTTTAGAGTCCCGAGAATTTTCTAAACTTGTCCACACCCCTGTATTCATCCTATTGAAGTGGAGATCGGTTAGACATGCCTGAATGGCTTTGGTCAACACCTCACCATTACCAAATCATGCTCTGAGGTGTGCAGCAGTATTTCTGATGAGTCATTTAATATACCTCTGGCACAAATCTTCTTACAAGTACAGCACACAATCTCACTACATAAGGCATCGCATTTTTTAAGAATTTGGATGGAGGGCAAATTGTCCAGATGGCCCTAACTCAGCAGTAGTCATATTAGCTTTCAAAATGCCGTCTCAGTCCTGAGTTACCATTTACCTGCGGCAGCAGGGTACTTCCCTTTTGATTTCTGCACAGTTGCTCTGATCTGTCAAGCAGAAAAATAACCAGAGGCTACTTCAAAGGCCAAGCCTCCTCACAGTGGCTACATCCTAAATGCTACTGCCTTCATGCAAGGAGCCAAAGCTAAAAGGCGTCTTTATATGAAAATTGGTTTCATTAAGATCACCGGAATCCTTTGAGGATCAGTGCAAAAGAAAAAAAAAACCCACATATGTTGACAAGCACAAACGTCTGCACCTTCTTATAAACATTAGGCCCCACTACTCTTCACAATGCATTTACAGTAGTTCCCCCACCAATTTATTAAGACAGTACACTACTCATAAAGCAAATGTAAAAGTCCAAAAAACTTTGAGGCAGTTTCTAAACAACAAGACCCTGTTCTTACACCAGTAACGCACATTTATAGTCTCCGTGTTGGTGAAAGCATACCCTGTGCACTAAAATTTTAACTTAAGAGGTGTTTTATAGCATCCAGTGGGAGGCTAAGAGGAAAAAGGATCTATTTTTTTTTAAGGTACATATGTTGCACTCATGGGGGGAAAAAAAAACACTAATAACCCTGTTTGAATCACCAATAATCCTTGCAGAGTCACTCAAACCCTTGTACCGAAAAAAGTGTCAGCACCAAACACATTAAAAGTCAAACTGGTATTAAAAAGAAAAGGTCCAACAATAAGACATTCATGTCGAACAGAAGGGTCTAATTCACTAACAGACAGGATAAAAGAGATCAAAGATGCATATTCTAAAGATTTAGACAGACTCAACAGTCCTTAATTTCAGGGGCTAATTTCAAAACACTTAAGCTGGAATGTGAAATTGTGGGTCAGCTGCTCATTCACACCCTTCAGGATGGCCTGGAAAAGCTTTCCAGCTGTAGCTTGTCTGCAGAAATACATCCAAATCCTGTCAAGTCAACTGATAGCCAAGCGTGGAAATTATTAGACATCATACATGAGGAGACGGGAGAACTCCAAGAGGGAGGCATTTTATCACAGTCCAGGCTCAGGACCTACTGTGGTCGTTCTTTTCCAAGGTTAGAAAGGGGGGCAACCCAGTCCATCAAGCAGTTCCTTATCTGGCTGATGATCAAACCCTTGGGAGTGTGCTGTAATTTCTTCAGATGACTTTGACACGCAGGGTTTCAGTGTGCTTTGCTCCTGCCGTGAAAAGGAGTACAAGCTCTATACACCTATACATTATACAGGGCAAAGATTAGAAAAATATGCTGGCAGTGAATGGAAAATGAGGTGTTTCCTAACACCACATGGGGTCTTGGGTAAACTGGCTGCTATCAAATTCAAGCTCTTTTCCACTATGACCACGTAAGATGCTTTGTCATCAAAAACACACAGTGAGAAGGATTTCAGCTCTCAGCTGTAGGTCTTATATATATATAAAATAAGCTTCAGTTAGGCTACCCCTCGATCATAGCTCACTGAGCTCCTTGTGGCTTTTTTTTTTTACTTAAGAAGAAGTGAAGACTTTAAAGTCATCTGTTTCGGTCTCCATGGATGTATTTTGGAGGATGGTTGAGTTATGAGTTTGGCTCGTGTTACCTGGCTCTGCTGGAGCTGACCTGAGCGGGACCTACAGATTAAGCAACCATCTGGGAGCTGCAACCTGAGCCCAGGAGAGGAGGAACAAGACGGCCTGGCCAGGACATAGTTTTCCCTTATTTACAATAATGCATGGTACACACAGACATAAAAATTAGCCATCTCACCATGGTTAAAAGAGGTTTAGCATAAAATGCCACTAATGATGATTTGTATCTACAACCCCCCCCCCCACACACACACACAGGCTGTGACTGTAATGCCAATCTAATTAGCTCCACTGACTGTCTCAAAATTACTGACTCACTGATATAAGACTGATATATTAAAGTCAAATGGGAGCTCACACAACATTAAAACCTAAAAATCTAACATATTTCAAGAAAACATCAGTGGAGCACTACAGTCCAATCACAAATAGCAATGTAGTTGCTGCAGCACCACAATTTAACTGCAATATGGGCTTTTATACTGGAATATAACCAGAATGCAAACAGTTGTAAACCAGCTGATTCAAAGAGTCTCCTATTGCAAAGAGACACGTCACAGACGGCATGTGGTCATCAGTGCAGACCGACTTAGACTGATTGCAACGTGCTGACAATTTGTCTCTGTTCATAAATTGCACAGCAGTTGCTTGCAAACCTTCACCAATCTGTCTGAGAGTGATTGCAGTCGGTCTAAGTCGGACTGCAATTGGATAGATTGCCTCCTACCAGGCGACCTGTGCAATCACATTGGTCAACTTCCTGGTAACCAGTTGGTTACCACAATTCCTTGAAATTGATTGATGAATGCAAAAAAAAAAAAATTCAATGCAATCGCTGATTTTTCCTAGTTGCAGGTAGGTTGTTGTCCCATTCTTACTCTTCTGTGACTGAGCCATTATGTACAATACCAGTCAAAAGTTTGACTGGTACTCAAACACTAGTATAGGAGACACAGTGAAGAGCAAAACTGGTTACATAGGACAAACGATTGAGCAGTACTCCAAATGTGGCATAACAAGTGACTGAACATCATAAATCAAAACATGAGAGGGAACGCATGCTTAGCATTTCCTTAAAATAGCAATGCCTTCTACTATCTTACAGAGTCTTTGGTAACGCTTTGCAGCTCAGCAAGTAAATTCTTTCTTCACAAAATATCATGATCATCATACATAACTACTTCAGCATATGGTAAATCATTAATAACTGGAAAACAAGCAGACCTAAACTACTCCCCTGTGGAACGCCACAGGATATTTTCTTACACTCAGAAAAAGTAGTTTTTCTGAGTGTAAGAAAAACTCATATTTCTTAAAGTCAGGGAAAAAAAAAACAAACAAAAAAAAACCACTGACTGATCTGCCAGTGATGCAGCTCTTCATCAAAGCGAGAGCTAACTCTGAGGAACCATAATGTCTGAGCTGAGCAATTACAATATTCTCGTCAATGACACTGAAAGCTGCAGAAAAAAAAAAAATAAATTTATATATACATATACATACACACACACACACACACACACACACACACACACACACATACATCCTTTTTATATATTAACCACTGATCCAGCAGTGTACTTTGGTGAATATGTCTGCTGTTTAATGATCAGTAAATAGATCGTTAACGCTAAAATAATTTCAGATCTGATCTGAAGTATTCTAAAAGTTGTACAGTCTAAATCTGTAAAACTTGCTTGTACATTTCTAGATAAAGCTATGATTTTACTTTCTTTTCAAAGCTCTGGAAAGGTAAAAGATCTGACAGATTGGTTTGGAAAGCAGAGAAGCTGCGGCTTTAAAAATTCTTTATTCCTAGTTACATATAACAGAAGATGTTTCATCTGAAAAGTGGCTCTATAGTGTGGTGGTTTACACTTAACAAGCAAAAGATCCCTGGTTCAGTTCCGGGAGTAGACACAAATCCCTTTGGGGTTGTGTCAGGAAGGGCATCCAGCATAAAAATCTGCCAACTCAAACCTGGAAATCTGCCCACTGTGGCGACCCTTTTGTGATAAAAGCAGCTTTGACCACCCTTGAAAAAAAAAAAAAAAAAAATTGAATTAAAGCAAAAGTATACCATCATCCAAAACAGGATTTGTTTCTTAGCAATTCATTTCCTATCTGGAGAGGCACACTATCCACCAAAAGGACCTACACCACTGTAGATTTTTCATTGAAGCAATCCATATTTGATTTTTCCCACAAGTATAATAAATCCTCTACCTCATTTATTCAAATTATAATTCCGGGGTCGCCACAAGTAGGAAAATCTTTAGATTTGTAAAGAATCCAGGTTTTGCATCTAATAGCATTTGCTGCAATTCATAATAGTATGCCTGGATGTGAAATACAGTAGGCATAATGTTATATTTTCTGGCCGTTTGATCCAGAGTCCATCTGCTGGTCACTTTTTCAATATATTATCCTCTATACAACTTTAGAGAATGAGAACCAAATGCTGTCTAACTGCATTTATGTAATGAAGGAGATCTGGCAGAGGGCGATTCATATTTAAGGGACCACATCACAAATTACGAAGAACTTCTGTTCCTTCACCACAATTACGATTACCTCGAAACAGTCTCAGGTTGACTTTTCCTAGCTGATGCTCTTCCGAAGTTCAGCAGCTCATTTCTAAAGGTTCTGTGTGATTCTCAAAAGGCTCATTTAGGTCTTTGTGGTGGCAACTCTAATCAGTGTATTACACACAGAGCTCCAGAGTAAGGCCTGGTTTCCATCTGAGAAAACAATAATGGCTCCTAGTGCCATCAGGACCCTTTCCCTGTCAGAAAACTCACGCTGATAGAGCCATTTATGGCAATTATGCTCATTTTTAAAACAGGGCTTTTAGGTCTCAGTTAAAAGGCCCATGCTATACAAAAAATGCCAAAGGCAGTAACCACTTGATTAAAGATCATTTGTAGAAAAGTGTATGACTTTTATTCTCAAGTTGACAAATCAGAAAAATCAAGGCAGCTGACTGCCTTAATTTTCTTATAATCATCCAAGTTCCCTTAATAAGCCTGGATAAGCAGTTAAGAAAAATCAATGAAAGAGTAAATGCTGCACTTAGAATTTTATTATACGTAAATTATAATGCTTATTAAGTCAACCCAATCAGTTACCTTACTTCTGTGCCTTAGTTTTCAATTATCTCTCCCATAGGATTATTTTAAGACATTTTAATATATAAAAGCAGTGCAGTACTGTAATTTTAGGTAACAAATGAAATAAAGCAGCTGCTAAAAATTGAATGGGATTGGTACTCCTTAGTTTTGTCTTGCATGGAACTTTTATTTTGCAATCATAGCAATTGAGATGACTTGAAGCTACTTAAAATATTTTTCAGACTCTTGCTGCACACTTCTCTTTGCGTTAACAAATTGATAGTCATTAACCCCCTCAATGCACTCTTGATGCCACAGCTTCTTAAAACACCAAACAAACTGTTCTTAGCTGACAGGAGTGGCACGCGGTGTGGTCTTCTGCTGCTGTAGCCCATCTGCTTCAAGGTTTGACATGTGCATTCAGAGATGCTCTTCTGAATGCTTTGGTTGTAATGAGTGTTTGTTTCAGTAAAGCAGCGATTATACTTTCTGTGTTCGCGAGTCCGCTACTGTCTGCTCAGGTCCCAGTAACACAAATTTTGCCATCAGAGAAGTTAGTGCAAAGATCTGTGCGGATGTCCATGTGCTTGCCTGTTTGTTTGTTTTTTGTTTTTTGGGACCGTGTAGACTCTTCTACAGTGAATTTACATTACAACACACCAACTATGCAAGCGCCCAGGTAACAGGCCTCAAAGAAGTATAATTGGGATGAAGGTTCGACTATCAAGTCTCCAGCTGTCCGTGTCCGCAACGGAGTATAATCAGGATCAGAAATACTTTGAAATTTCCCTCAATAAAGGTGCAATTTATCATGTAAAAAGAATAAACCCTCTGATAATTTAAATCATTTAAAACCAAAAAGAGAAATTTGTAATATGTACACAAGAATTCTTATGAAATTAAAGGCAGTGGCTGTGATAATAAATATAATCGCACCTCTAAAGTAAAGTAAAAATTTATTTGTATAGCATATTTCAGCGGAACGGCAATTCAAAGTGCTTTACATCATAAGAACATCAAACAAATGTGCAGTAAAATCATTAAAAAACATCAATCAAGTACACAGTAAATCATCAAAACATCAGAATCATCACACAAAATCATTAAACCATCAAGCAGATACACATGATAATCATAGGGAGATGGTCAATGTGTAATAAGATATTTTGTTTAGAGCAGCTTTCACCCAGATTTGTTTGCAGTCTACTAATCAAAGGCAGCTCTAAAAAGGTGGGTTTTCAGCCTTGATTTAAAGGAATTTAGTGTTTCGGCTGTTTTGCAGTTTTCTGGGAGTTTGTTCCAGATTAAAGGTGCATAAAACTGAAAGCTGCTTCTCCATGTTTGGTTCTGGTTCTGGGGATACAAAGTAGACTGGAACCAAAAGACCTGAGTGTTCTGGAAGGCTGATACAATGATAGTAAATCTTTAATGTATTTTAAAGTCTATTCTCTGAGCTACAGGTAGCCAGTGTAAGGACTTTAAAACTGGGGTGATGTGCTCTATTTTTTTAGTCTTGGTGTGAACACGAGCAGCAGCGTTTTGGATTAGCTGCAGCTGTCTGATTGATTTTTTTTTGGAAGACCTGTGAAGATACTGTTGCAATAATCAATGGGACTAAAGATAAATACATGGATGGGTTTCTGTAGAGTTTCTCTGAGTTATTGCACACAGTAAATCGCCCAGATGAACCATAGTAGTATAGGAGTAGTATAGGAGCTATAGAGTCTGATGGCCACAGGTAAGAATGACCTCCTGTGGTGCTTTACTGTTACCCTCCTATCAGCTCAAAGCGGTTTGATCATTCTCCTCCGACTTCTGACATCAACAAGTCATTTTCACTCAGAGAACTGCCACACACTCTATAGTTTCTCTTTTTCAGACCGTTCTCTGTAAACCCTACGGATGGCTTTGTGGGAGATTCCCAATAAATCAGCAGTTTCTGAAGTACTCAGACCAGCCCATCTGGCACCAACAACCACACCACATTCAAAGTCACTTAAGTCACCTTTCTTCTCCATTCGGATGCTCAGTTTTGAACTTCAGCAGGCCATAAATGCATTGAGTTGCTACCATGTGATATGCAGTTAACCATTTACTGATCAGGTTTACCTAACGAAGTGGCTGGTGAGTATACATTATACTTATCCCATGTATATAAACGCGTCAAATCAACTTAAAACTCAAAATTTAAGTAATAAAAGTTTTACTCCCACATAATAAATTTAATGACTTAGGATTTGGGGTTACTATGGTACCCACAGTGCAAGAACAGAAACCCTGTTACGCACATGTTGTTGAAAACCTCATAACCTAAAGCATAACCGCACCGAAAACCAAATAGTTCTTTTGAAAACATGCTCACCAGCTTTACACCCCTGCATGCCCGAACCCCCTTTCTCTCTCACAGACACACAATGAAGCGCTCATCTAGAGTCTGCCCACCCATTAGCTGTGCCTACAAGGCACACAACCCAGTAGAAAAACAGCTATGGACTCCATCTTCCCTGCAAAGCCTCTGTTCTGCTGACAGCTGTGATAAGCACAGGCCTCACAGCTGTTGCACTTAACAAGTTCACCCAAAACATGAAACTGGCATACCATCTGCTACTTATGTCTCCTCAACATCATTAATCAAACTCCCTATTGCTTCATTGATGAAACAGAAGATCCTTTTTCCATCACATCATTGAGAGCAGAGAAGCCCGCATTGTTTTATATGTGAAGCAGTTGAACTTTAATGTGTCTAATGGAGTGAGGACTTCTCATAAATGAAAACATAAATCAAGAAGACAAGTAATGAAATTAAAAGTAATGACATTTACACTCATTTGGCAGTACACACTCAAGAAATTGATAAGGCGCTGAGTAAAGCGCAAACATTTCCAAAATCAATTTTTAAACAAAAACAGACTATTTTATCAATATAAAGACAATGCAAGTTCTTAATATATGATAATCTTTATTTTTCAGCAATGCAAAAAAAAAGTTCCTGCTTTTGTGGAGTTTGATTGTACCCGCTAAAAAACAATGTGGCGGATAGACGACGCTCACAGGCCCATTACAGAACACCACTAATGGATGTCAAAACCGCAAGTAATGACTGTCTGTCCTTGACACACGCTGTGCCATCCCATAAACCTCAGACGCCCAACAGGGGGTTATTTGCAAAATTTAATAACAAAGAAATGTTTTCTGCTAAAAGATTTTACGCCCTCGTTTTTGCCACACTGTGACATGATAGCTAGTTCGGGGCATTTCAAACCAAACATACCTGTCCAAAAACCCTTCTTGTGACATATTATCATGTGTCACATATTAAAAAGTCAGTAAATAGATACAGAAATTTGGAGAAAACTACCACCAGATTGTTCGAGTGAAAGAATTTGCATTGTTCCAACTTTTACCAGAGGGTTGGATATTGACCACCAACATATAAGAATGGGACATATTTTTCTTCCTCATACATGAAACTGGCTGTCAAAAACAATAAATAAAAAACAAAAAAAAAACAAAAAGAAAAACAGAAACACTTGGCCCTCATCTGCTTCTTTAGTAATATCCTCTAAAGCAAATGACGCATGACCACCCAGCAACTCTTCTATAGTAAGCCGGAAAGTGAATGCAGCAGCAAATAGTGTTGTTACTTCTTCAGAGACTTTGTTTTGATATTTTCTTGGCACATTGAAGTTCAACGTTTGAATTCAGAGAGCTAGTAAAACTTGTTTAAATTGGACAACTACTTTACAGTCTAATTCCAAGTCCAGACTTGTCAGGGTTACTGCTAATGCAGCAAATGACTTTTACAGGGTAAGCATTTAACCGTTAATTTAAATTGAATGTAGGTAAACAATACATAAGTGTACACCATTAATCAAGAGTTTAACAAACAATTCCCTTCATTCACCATATTTCTGCATTCATGATAACACATCAGCAAGCCGTGCACCAAAATTCTCTCACTTTTCAGTTCTGTTATGTCCATGTTTTTGCCATAGGGTGCTTTCATGTGAATTTTCCCAGTCAGGAACTAATTTTTCCAATTATTCCAGATGCCATATGATTGCACTACAAGATTACAGGGCAGCCTTGTTCTGCAAGCTGCTGAGGCCTAAGTTAGGAAGTGTCTTTGTAATATTATTTGAGGACATGAAGAAAGGCAGTATTGTTAACAAAAACAGGGTCCTTATTTGCCCATAACTGGAAGTTTGCAAAAATTGATTTCCATGTTGCCCGGCTACTGAATTGAGGGTCTTGTTTACCAATTACCTCACATGCTGACGCAGACACTGAATTTAGCTGAGAAGGATACCAGCTGGGAACCATACAATGGATTTCTTACTCATGCGTCGTGTGACAAGATATAATGCTGTGAAAAAAAATTACTAGCCCGCTTCCTGGTTTCTTATTTTTTCACATATTTGTCACACATACATGTTTCAGACCATCAAACAAACTTTAATATTAGACAAAGATAACCTGAGTAGATACAAAAATGCAGTTTTTAAATGATGATTTCATGATGATACCTAAACTTGTTTGATGATCTGAAACATGCGAGTGTGACAAATATGAGGGAAAAAAAAAAAAAAAGAAATCAGGAAGTGGGGCAAATATTTTCACAGCACTATATCTTTCTGCAAGTCATACTTTTATTTTATATTTTCTGGTAGGGTTTCCATGAAAGCTGAAAATACCGCTGACCTGTGAGTTTTAATTTCCTTTTTCTTGGAGCCTTCTCAAAACTTTTAGCTGTGTCTAGCTGACACAGCTATTGGAGCAGACAGTTTACAGTCACAAAAAGGACTTTATTAGAAGACAATATAGTTCACTTGCAGCAACTTGAGGCCCTAAATATTGTTTCACGAGAGCTGCTGGACCACATCACAGCTACAGAGGGAGTGAATGTAGGACTGAAATTTATCAGGTGGTCAGAAACATAACTCCTCTGGGATGTTTATGGCATTCTATGCTGGCGAGAGCAGTTTTGTTATATGTTAGCCAACTTCACACTGTAAATTGAGTTGTGACTGCTGTCCATATGAATCTGTTTTAGGGCCTTACTGTTTACTTGGGGGACAAAAAAAAAGTACTTCACTGCAGATTTAATTTAAGAATAGTCAAGTTTAACTTTTTTTAAGCAGTTTCAAATTTAGATTTCATTACAATACAAACAATAAAGCAAAGAAAGAGAAGCATGCATGCATATATAGTGTATATGAACTTGACTGAGGGTTCAGAGGATGACCTGTACCATTAAATGAAACATCTGTGATGGGAGGTTCCTATATGACAAACTCAATGACCCACACTTCTGTGTGCTCCTGATCCCCAGAAATAAGCAGCTATATGAACCTGCATTAGCACCTACACAACATATACATCTGTCATCATCCGTGCATTAGCCCTCATCTATTACCAGAAGACTTTGTTTAGAATTCCCATCTGAGAACCCAAGCCAGCTCAACCTACTCACAAGAACTTTGAGTAGACTTTTGACACTGCTGAAGTAATGCCCTTGAGAGCCTTTGTAGCTGTCCTGCCTCAAGCTGATTTATGAGAGTGCCAACTTTTAACACCAGCTTTGCTGCGCTACTGCAACTGAGGCTTTGAAAATCTGAGCCAGGTTTGACAATAAATGCAGAAATGAAAGTGCAACACAGGCACAGGCATTTCCAAAAGGTGCAGGGAGCTCCCTTTCGGGTATTTGTTTGCTTACAGTGTGACATTCCCAGTTTGCAAGTTGATGCGTTAATCAATGCAGGCAGTAAAGCAGGCTTCTATTAAAAACTATTACTAGACTCATACAAAAGTGAAAACTCTCCATCATAGACATTTGTGATGGTGCATTAATCTGTTTCAAAGCTGCAGCCTTTTGGCTGTGGGTGTGTAGCCAACATGGTGTGACGGTGAGTAATATGGGACCTTGTCACAGGGGTGTGCTCAGGGCGGTGACATGTTTATTTGTTCTTTAAGAATTCAACCATTATCAGAAAAAGATGTCTCAGGTCACTGCTTTGCTCTTGCTAGGGCAGGCCCTTTCCTTATCATTCACACGCTCACGTAACCAATGCCGCCCGCTCTCAGGTTTGAATCTATACCTTTAAATATAGACATGTATCTACTGAATATCAACATAAGAAAAGACAAGGTAAGATCAGACAGACAAAAATCCCTGGAATCGTTCCCAGTAGGAGGATAGCAGCAGACAGATGGCAAATTAAAAGACCATGTTAAGAACAACATCAATGAAAAACACCTGTTATTCCATGTTTAAAACAAGGCCACAAGTGAAGAACAAAGTGCTGTGATGGGAGTGCTTCTCAGAGCTGTGGTGTAAACTGAAAACTACTCCTCTACCATTAGCCATCTGAAAAGATCATTTTCCCTTGTTCCCACTCAGAATTTACTGCTTCTATGACAACGTGCTCTCTGTTTACTAAGCCTTTCAGAAACATCTGGTTGCGCTGCCCATCCAACTGAGGGCAGTGACTTTGCTCTATTATATATTGTGGATAATGGCTCTCAATGTTATCCACAATATACACTGCTCAAGAAAAACTTAAAGGAACACTTTGAAAACACATCAGATCTCAATGAAAAAAAAGAACAACAAAAAAAAAACAAAACCATGCTGAATAGCTATACTGCTATGGACTGGGTAATGTGTTAGGAATGAAAGGATGCCACCTTGTATGATGGAAATGAAAATTATCAACCTACAGAGGAGTGAATTCAAAGACACCCTGAAAATCAAAGTGAAAAAATGATGCGGCAGTCCAGTCTATTTTACTGAAAATTTCATTGCAGCTCAAAAATGGTATTAAGTAGTTTGTATGCCCCTAGCTTGTAGAGGTCTGTGTGTTCCTCCATGGAAATGCCTCCCCAGACCATCACTGACCCACCACCAATCTGATCCATCTGTGAAAAGCACAGGGTATGCCAATTCTAGTATCCTATGGCAAATGCCAATTGGGCTTGACGGTGCTGGGCAGTGAGCACAGGGACCACTAGAGGACGTCAGGCCCTCAGGCCACCCTCACGAGGTCTGTTTCTGATTGTTTGGTCAGAGACATTCACCTGCTTGAGGTTATTTTGTAGGGCTCTGGCAGTACTTATCCTGTTTCTCCTTGCACAAAGGAGCGGAAACCAGTCCTGATGATGGATTAAGGATGTTCTACGGCCATGTCCAGCTCTCTTAGAATAACTGCCAGTAACTGTGCTGGAAGACACAACAATCCTTCTGGCAATGGCATGTACTGATGTGCCATCCTGGAGGAGTTGGACTACCTCTGCAACCTCTGTAGGGTCCAGGTATCGCCTCATGCTACCAGTAGTGACACTGACCCTAGCCAAATGCAAAACTAGTGAAAAAACAGTCAGAAAAGATGAGGAGGGAAAAAAATGTCAGTGGCCTACACCTGTAAAACCAAACTAACTTTCTGCTATACAGACCATTACCAAAAGTGAAGTGCAAGAGAAGATAAATTTCCCCTGACAGGGTTTTCTGTTGTATAAATCTCAGTCATTACAGAAACGTAACTCCAAAGATGACCGCATTCATGCATGGAGAAGTTAAAGGTGACTTTACTTGTCCAGAGAGGTGACCCAAAAATGTTGAATGCCTGTGCTTTTTCTTAACACCTGGAGCACATCCAAAATTGGCTAAACTTTGTGACTTTTCATCAAACAAGCCAACCAAAATATCCACCTATGAAATCACCTCAAATAAAACATTATGTAGCAGAGCATTATAGTCAGTTCCTGTATTAATTTTGACCAAAAATGCAACAAGAACCATGACAATCAGTCAAACAAAAATGGAAATGAAACACACCTGTTGATATATGGACCCTCATTCCTGGCATTAATATGGCCAATATCCCATGCATAATTCCTGGCTAAGAGAGAACAGACGCTGGTGTTTATATTTGGAAATGTTAAAAGGCCGCCTGTCTTAGGATGTGCACATTTTAAAATGTGATGAAGTGAGATTAAAGGAGGCAATGAGAGAGAGACGGACAGGCTCAGGATTTAGGTGTGACTGTGACACAATAAGAAACAGAAAGAGCCTCAATTTCCTGATCTTTAAGTAATTAATAGCATTTGTATCTACTTCAGCGATGGGGGTCTAAAGTTCTATGTTATATTAATATCTATTGCACTGCAACAAGCCAGTTTTTAAAGAATGGACCATTCCTGCTTTGGGACATTTTCCTTTGAATACAATGAATACAGCTGTAATATGAGAAGTCAAAAGGCCAATATTAGATTATGTGAATGGAAAGACCGTTTACATGCAATTTTAAAACACGGGGCATATAATAACAAGCATGTCATCATAGTGATTCTAATTTTTGATCCAATAGGTGGAAGGTAAGAATGAAGAATTTTCAAAAATCTATAGAATTATTAATGATTAATATGGTAAGCTGATTTTCTACATTTAATGACCTTTTATCTAGCTAACAGCATAGGTGTAAAACGTGTGCTGACAGTGTTGGGGATGTGGACCACTCAAATGACAGACTAACACACAAGTATTGGATGGATTGCCATGAAAATTTGTGCAGCCACCCAGGATGAGTCCTAAAGACATCCCTGTTCCTGTGACTTGTTTTTCTCCTAGCAACACAACCTCTGGACACTTATTCTCAATCTTTTCTTTTCTTTGGTTTTTTTTATTTTTAAAACTGACCCAAGCTTTCCTCCTTCCTTCTGTTAGTTTTCTCCTAATCCTTACCGCCCTTTGCCATCCTTCCAGATGTTCACTGGTGTCATTGGTGCTTCATAAATCCCCTTTCATGTCAAAAATGACTCAACATCCTTCCTTGCCTCTCTTCCACTAACCCCCCAATCCTCCCAGCTATCAAATCTGACTTCAACTGTCCCACCCATAGGTATCCTCGTCTCAGGACTCGCTGAAGCAGCGTGTTTTACTTAGGAAATGACTCATAAATTACAAGAGCTCCCAGGCTGGCTGTGAAAGAGCCAGACAAGCATCCACAAGGGTCCCTGATTAGTAAAGCTGGGAGAAAGGCCAGACATGCTAAAGCTGGAGGAACCATTTAGGACCGCCATTGACTTGAAAGAAGAAAGGAAAACATATTGATCACATGGCACTGGCTGGGTCATATTAATAGCTATTTTAACAAGATACCTGAGCTAGAAGAATAAGTCTTGCATCTCAAGAGTACTACTTAATATTTTCCTTTGTTGAAAGAAGATTTTTAAAAGATTTTAAAAAGGTCAGTTTACACACAAAAGTTTATTTAGATTATGTCACATAAGATTCCCAGTAGCCTTAGGCTTTCAAAAGCTAAGAGTTTCGAGTTTCCTATGATTGCACTTCATGAAAAGGGATAATGTTGCAAGTAGTTCTGAAATGCATACTAGAATAATAAATCATTTGATTAACAGAAAATAAGTGGAAAACGGTTTCAGTGGACAAAAAACAAAAACAAAACATTTGCTACTTACAGCTTCTTAAAATGGGAGAAGTTCCTTACTCTCCCTTTTGCATAAATATGTATGGAAAATTTCTTTTGGCTGTTAGATGAAACAGACAATATTAACCTTTGAAACAAAAACTGCTCCAGGAACTTTGTCTTACTTGTTAGCATTTTATAGAGTAAATAGTTAATGGAAAGGTTAGTTGAAAACCTTTGGCAAGGCGGAGAACACAAATTTACAAATTGCTTGAAAATGAAAAGAGGAAACATATCTGCAAATAAATGGAGTGGTACTTATTAGGGTTTAATATTTTTCCCGAAAATGACATGAATCAAATCCCGGGAAATGACGAGCCATTTCCCGGGAATCCCGGGAAAAAGTTTATTTATTTTTTTATTTTAATTAGGCCTTCTGTAGCCTGTGTCGGCCTTAACCTATTGTGATATTGCAGAGGTAGCTTTCCAGCTATGTCCTGTTATGCCCAGTAGGGGGTAACGTCGGCTTGATTAACGCAATAAAACCTACATCTCGGCATTCGAGTGCTCGAGCTATGCGGTGTTGTATCGTTCCTCAACACTCCCTTAACAAATATAATTCGAATATTCCTCCATTGTACATGGAATTATACCAAGCTATTTTACAACTGCTGGTACAAAACAATACGGTTCATCTCCACAGCATTGATAAAGGCTCAGCCACGCTGTCGTGGCGACATCTGTTGCGCTATATCTCCACCAGTGGAACGCTGTAATAGTCATTGAAAAGTTAACTACCGTTCTACACTATAATATGACATAACACAGGGCCTTGAGTAATGCACTACGACTTGGTCATTGCCATTCTGGCAACAGCAAATTTATAACACCGTGTCTGAGGGTTAAAGTAGGTTCGCTGTGAATCGTCTATTGAAAAACTGGCCAATCATTATAGCCTAAAAAATATACATTTTACTCAACTCCATTTTAAAAGTGAAATATGTTAAAGCAATCTATTTCATGATAATTTCTTCACACATTAGGCCCGTATCCTAATTCATGATTGTTAGTAAGCGGCTGCAAACGAGGAAAAGAAACACTCGAAGTTAAACAGATATTTCTTTATTGTTCAGGGCAGGCATATTTTATAGGCTATATAATGCAATATAACAATATATAATAATATGAAATTATATAATACAAAATACCTTAGGGTAAACACATTGCCTACGATTTCAACAAATTAAAGAGGAAAAAAGTACAACTGTGTAATACCTCTATTAAAACGCTTGAGATGAAGGCTGAAGCCTTAAACGGAGGCTGAACGCGCCTGAAATGAAGAGTAATGCTTTTCGCATTAAACGAACCCTTCTCTCAATATTTCCTTTAAATTTAACATTCTGAAGCTTTCTTTTCTTTCTGAAAGTCAAATCGACGCGCGCGACTTTTTTCCCGGTTTCCCGTCTAACGTTTCCCGGGAAACGGGAAATTGTTCTGATCGCATTTCCCGGGAATCCCGGATCCCGGGATTAAACCCTAGTACTTATACAGCACTTTTCTACTCTACATGAGCACTTAAAGCAATTTCTTACCACAAGCCCCATTCACTCATTCACACACACGTTCATACAAGCACCTTTTTCTTGAAGGCTCTTAACCCAACATTCACATGCTCACACTCTGATGGATGCATCAGGGGCAACTCTGGGTTTAGTATTTTGCCCAAGGGTACTTCAACATGCAGGCTAGAGGAGGAACCAAGGATCAAACTACAGACCTTCCAATTAGTAGACAACTCACTCCATCTCCTGAGTGACAGCCACCCCAAATACATAACTAAGATATTATTGCTAGGTGTTACAAGAGTGCAAAGCTCCATGCAGAGGGGAGACTAACCTGCCTACAGTTTCACCTGCATTTTAAATAAATTTAATCTAAACTGTTATTTTTTTTATTCCACATTAGGAGCAAATATCCTACTTTTCAAATGATGAAATTATTTTAAAGGTTATAAAAGTTTGACATTAAAGTGAAATTGCACTGGGGTATACTCACTTCTGTTGTACACTGTATATCCAGAAGATGAATACCAGAAACCTATAAAGTTGTAAAAACAAAGTCTGCTGATGAATTATACCAGCACTCAGGTTCTGGATTTTTTTTTTTTTTTAATACTGTTCAAATAGGCTGTCCATTGAGGAAAACCAGGATCATGTTCTGGTGCTTATCTACCGTAAGAGTTCATCCTCAGCCAAGTTTATTAAACTGATGATAGCATAAAATTCTGAGGAGCAGCACATTTATATCAAAGGCGGACTGTATTTCCAGGTTATTTCTGTTTGTAGAGTCTGAAAAAGTGCACATTTAAAAAAAAAAACAAAAAAAAAACTAACACTGTTAAAATCTGGGCTATTTCTTTTACAGAATGACAACATAAATTAAGTCATATGTAAGTAAGTAAGTAAGTGAATTTTATTTATTTAGCACTTTTCACAGACACTAGTCACAAAGCGCTGTACATGCAGAAAACACACAAAAACAGACAGTAAATAAACACCATAATATCTAAAAACCAATAATGTAAAGCTAAAAATAATTAAACACCATAATAGCTAAAACTAAAATTCATCAAAATTTCTCAATAGAAGGCCTTTTTAAAAAGGAAAGTTTTTAACTGCTTTTTAAAAGAATCCACAGAGTCAGCTGAGCATAGATGTATGAACGCACACAAGTATACCTCTTTTGAACTCTTTTGCACTGAGCACATACCCAGCATTTAATGAATTTCAGGTCGAGGAGATTCCCCTCCTTCATATATTTTCTGTCTGTATCTACAGTCATGTGAAAAAGCAAGTTTTCACAGGATTCTATGCAGATGTGAAAAATTAAGTATACTCTTACTGCTTCCATACAAATTATGAGGGTGCTGCTGCTGCTAATCAAATGCACTTGATTAACTGGTCAACAACAAGTGTGACCACCTCTATAAAAGCAGAAGTTTTGGCACTTTGCAGATCTGGAGCACTCACATGCATGTTAACACAATGCCACAACTTTCCCACGAGTGGACGTCCCAGCAAATTCACCTGATGATTTGTTTAAAAAAAAGGAAATGACAGACCACAAAGAAGTACTCCAATAATCCATCTTATCAGCAGGTCTGAGTCTCTACCTAGTCAGTATGACCAGTCACACAGTGAAGGATGTTAGCACTATAGATTTACAGCTGGATGTTTGGTTCTTTATAAGATTCCAGGTTATAAAAAAGGCATTGTGTACAACAAAGTTCTTTACATAAGCACAAATAGCAGTTTTGTGAAATTGTGGCTGCTGAGAATACGGAGACATTTTCCACATTCTCACCTGTACAACTTTTACCACCGTTGCCTAATTAAAACGTTTTATAGGTCTACAGACATAGTAGTTGTGAATGGATGAACATGTTGAAAACATAAAAACACAAAGAACTTTAGCAATGCCTCAAACATATGAACAACAGCCATCTATAATCTCTAACTGAGCAGACGGTCTAGGTCAATCACAAAGTATAAAAGACTCAACACCTAACAAAAACAAGCCTTGAATGCTTACCAAAAGCCCTGCAATTTTCCACTCATAGTTCCACTACAAGAGACAAGGGGATTTCAGTTGTGAGGGGAGTTTGGGTTTATGGGCACTCCCTAAGGATGCATAGGAGCATAACAGTTTACTTTAGCACATTCTCTGGGGGTTAACTTCAAAAAATGCTGTTCAGACAGACATAAATCCAATGGGTGCATTGTAAAGTACCAAAAAACAAATAACACATTTAGCACAAGGCATTCAAGTGCCACACATGAGTGGGTCAATCAACCCAACAGGATGCCATCCATCTTTATGCCCAAACTTGACAGAGAATAAAAGCACGCTCACTTAAACATTCCTGGCTGTTCAACGAGGTATTCAGAACTTCAAGTCAAGCATGTTTCTCACACTATTAAATTTTCCAAGAATGTCCTTTAGAGCAGATGGCAATAAAGAGAGATGCAGAGAAGTGTGGCCCTTAAGACAGAGCTATATTCAGTCTGATTTTCGGAGTAGCCAGGTGACGTCTAGCTTCTGGGACTAATTCCCCTAAAGCCGACAACAGCAGAGGATCTGTTAGCCCTGTGACAGGGATCTGATTCTGTACAAAACATAGTGGAGGAGAACAGGAAATTCCTGGAGTGAGTCCTGAGACGAGCATTGTCTCGCAGTCAGTGAACTGAAGAGCATCTGTCCCTCACCTACTCCTAACCTCTCCCAGCCAGGTCAGACTTTCAGCTGGCAAAAAAAACTCTTAGACAGCAGGCGGCTAAATTAGCATTTTACAGTTGTGGGTTGTAAAGAAGGTGCAGCAGACAACAAGGTAGGAGGTGGAGAAGAGGGTGGGAAAGAGGAAGTGAGGGCTTTGACAAAGATACCGTAATGACAGGAACTGTCATTCACACTGTTGTAAAAGTGGATAGCTGACTGTAAATTATACCAATGGATAATAAAGAAGACATTATTCACAGAGGGAACAGATCCTGATTAAGGGTCAAGGTCAATAATGTTTAAGTCCCCCTCCCACACACACACACACACACACACACACACACACACACACACACACACACACACACACACACACACACACACACACACACACAGTCTTAACCCATCCTCACTTCTTTATATTTTGCTTCCAAGGAGCCAAAATTTCTTGAAAGTCTTTCAGAGGTTTTTCTTTGGACATTTGCTGCTTGTACCGAACCATTTTCAGAGGAATTCCTTTTTGTTTGTTAAGCCACTTTACACTGACCTATGAATCATTTAAGCATACAAAACTGACACCTAACTGAAGTGGTGAATCAGTGTTGTGTCTACGCATAGCAGACAACTCAACAAAGAACCGGTTTTAAATTGTATCTTTAGGCACTTTTTGACAAGCAGCCTGTTGCACAAACACAATTTGTTCACATTTCTTTAACCAAATCTACAAAAGAAAAAAAAGGCAAAGATAACACAGTTTAACAGACATAAAACAGTATTTTTGCATCAACAAGGGGACTTCTAACGAGCTATTAGGCAAAAACATGGCACATTCTCTGCATGGTGTGCAGTGTGTGCTCAAAAAAAAAAAAAAAAAAAAAAAAAAGAAATGCTTAAGAAATAGGAAACAAAATCCAGCAAGGACCTGAGAGATGCATCTGATCCTTCAGCTGATCCATTATGCTGTTCAGTGAGGTTTCATCAGAAATGGTCTAATGGGTGGCTGTTGCGAAGCCATTTTTAAGAAAAGGACTTTTTTTGGTTCAAATCGTCTTCAATATGGTCAGGAGAGAGGTACAACAGTGAGTGTTGTAGTGAGTGCCATCTGTAAAGCACGGTAGAGGCTCTGTCATGGCTTGGGGCTTCATTTTTTCAGCCACTGGTTTTGGAGATCTTGTCAAAATTGTTAGAATTATAAAAAAAGAGTACAGTCATATTTTGATCCACCCCATAATACTATCTAGAAAGTGTCTGATCGGTAATGGTTTCATTTTTCAGTGGGACAATGATCCCAAACACACTGTCAGTGCAGTAAAAGCATACCTGGACAGAAAAAACACACAATGGAACACCATCAGTCATGGATTGGCCTCCTCAGAGCCCGGACCTCACCATTATTGAAGCAGTGTGGGATCATCTTGACAGAATGGAACAAAAGGCAGGAAACATCCAAAGAAGAGCTTTGAATGTCCTTCAGGAAGCCTGGAGAACTATTCCTGAAGACTGCTGAAACAAATTACAAGGAAGCTGTCTCAGAGACTTCAGGCTGTGTGCAATAACAAAGGTGTTCATAACAAATATTAATTTTCAAGCTTATTAGAATTGTACAAACTCCATTTTTACGTTATCTACTGTATTTCCATGTACGTTTGAAGATATTTCAATAAATAAAAAGTAAAAATAAAAGTCAGAAACAGCTTAGCCCATAACATTCAATGACATCCTTCATTAAATACACAAACACACTGAATGTAATACACACTAACCTGGTATCTTACTTGAACTAATCAAACAGGACTGCATTTCAAGATGGCACTGCAGGCTCCAGGCTCAGCCAAATCAAAGCAAACCACCTCACCCATACTACAGTATATACAGTGTACGCCTGCTGAGACGGCCTGACTGCCAAATATCTCGAGAGTTGTGGGAAAGAAAACTCAGTTGAGCTGAAAGAAGAAAGGTTTTCCACATCAAGATTTCTCTAAAAATGTCCAACAAAGATGAGCAAGACATGCCGATAACTTATACTGAAAGACAGTGGCCCGCATTGCAAACACACATGCCATGCACTAGAGGTCTCTCAGTCAATGACGGCAGGTTTATTTTAACAGTGTAGATAAAACACGTGCGTGAGCTTTAAAAAAACGTTTTTTCAGCTGTTTGAAACTTGTCATTTAATTTAGAAAAAATATAGATAAACGGGCTCTCAAAAGCCAAAAATGAAGTAATCGATTCAATTTCAAGGCCTGTTCACAGTGAACAGAAAATAAATGGGGTTTATGATATACTTTATAAAATATCAAAACTATTAAATGTAATAATAAACATGATTGTACCTTTTTTAATCTATTTAATCCAAGACCACCAGAAAAAGCAGTTAAACTGGGAGTCCACTTCTTTTTCCTTTGCGACCACCTGTGCACACATCTTAAAAGGCTCGTACTCATTAACACACACAGAGCTTAAAAATACCGTTTTCAATAACACAACAGGGCAAAGTCTTAGTCGATCTGAGGTGGCGGTGTTTGTATAAATTTAGAAGGACAAGTCCCTGTTGATCCCACCACACCCACTGGTTTCCTCTCTGAAAGGTAAATAGCAGTAGGACCACTAATGCAAACACACACACACACACACACACACACACACACACACACACACACACACACACACACACACACACACACACACAAGCATCGGCCCGGCAAGTTGTACAGCTACCCACTCTCCCTCTCATCTGAGGACATACTCATCACCTTCCCCCGCACAATCTGACTTCCTCCATTTTGCAAGCCTGATAAACAAACACACCAAATGCTAACATTGCATAACCCAAGCAGCGACCCCAGCCAAATGTCACCCCTATACACACATACAATTGGCACATCCCCCACACAGAGGGGGAAGAGCTATAACTGCTACGCAAGCTCTGATTTGAGCATTCGTAAATTTGCTCATCATTGGTGTGTCACTGACTCCCCTCCTACCCCCCTCCCTCCTTGCCCTCATTTCCCTCTTTCCCTTCACTTTTTTGGCCAACAGGTCCTTCCATCTGTTAGCCAGCTGGTGGAAGACGGGGATGGTGGGAGACGGGGATGGTGGGAGAGTGTGGGGTGGAGGGGTCGCTCCACCCGTACTTTTGCTACTCTCCGCAGTTTTAACTTTCTCACACTAACTAATGAGGCTCCTGTTGGTCCCACTAGGGCTTGACCCAGTACTGGGTCTACCTCCCTGCATGATGTCACATCCGGGCCACAGACAACCTTGTGCTGAATAGAGAGCGCTGCAATAAATCACTAACATAATACTTCCTGTTCAGAGAGTTCACATAATAAATGCATAGGCCGAAAATCTGGAAATTAAAAACTTAGAGGGCTGGGAGTCAGCTTGTGCTTCGAGTCTCAGTCCTCATCTCTATAAAAAATATACATAACTCACTAAAAGAATCTCCACTAGACCCAAAAGCCATTTTTCTTTTATTTCAATTGCATCCAGAAGAACACACATGAATACTACCAAACAAGATAAGAAAAAAGAACACTGGAAAGAAATGATTAAAAATATCTGAAATGTTTTGGGAGCACTTATTGTTTGTAGAAAACCATGAAATGTTTATGATCTTATGAATCAGCAAAAAAAAAAAAAAAAAAAAAAAAAAAAAAAGGTCATCTCAGATAAGTGGAGCAGTTTATAGTTCTGTTGGTTTGTTAGCTTGTTTTGATTGTTCAAAAGACTAAAAAGATTTTGGCAGAAAAATAAAATGATAAAACACATGCAAATTTTTTATTCTTGTTTGTGGTTGAAAACAGTTCTAATATAACCATCAGTCTGGACTCGCCTCTGCTACTGTACGACCTAAAGCAGGAAACAGTCTCTAGCTGAATGGCGCCTATTGAGCAAAGCCTGTATGTCAAAATGTTTCACTCATCAATTTTCTGTCTCCTCGTCTTCACTCTCCTCTTACCCTCGGCCTCTCTGACAGGTTCAGGGCAAGTCTGGGGTTGACAACGTGTAACCTGACCCTGCCTAGTGCGCTCACCCCCCCCCCCCCCCCCCCTCAAATGATCTTGGCCCCTTCCCATTCCTAATGTTAGTTTAACCTGATGTTAATGTGCCCGTTCTGTGCTACTGAAACAAAGTTCTGTTCGAACGAACGTCTAGCCTGTGTCACCTCTGCTGTCAAATGCAATTCTAAGTAGCAGCTTCTTAAACAAGAAAGACTACATTCGCACATCTGTAGACACATGTTCACACAACTGTGGGGGAGGTATTGAGTGACCTACAGTGCTGATAGGTTTTGCAAATTTATTTTTGTAGGGAATGAGGAATTTTGACTCAGGATTTGGTTAGATCGTTAGTCTCATTCAAGATCAATTCAAAATTTTATTCTTGACCCTTAATTTAACCAATGTTAACCAATATCTGCCTTTAGCCTTACTTATTTGACACTTGGTGTGTGTGTTTAGAAATCCAAAGAAGTGTAATATTGAATTTGAAGTTGTATAGATGCATAATCCTCATTTTAACTCAGAGTTGGTTTCTTGTTACACTATCACAACAACGAGAGACACAGCTTGTGATGAGGCATGGCAGGCAACTGCATGGGGGCAGACAAACTTTACTCCCTAGCACGGTCTTGAAATTAGCAACTTCTGTGAATGCAACATTCTCCCATTAACTGTCTAATGGACAATTTTCAGTACTTGGGGAGGCCTTCTCATTAGAGCCATGAGAATGACCTCTGTTAGAGATGATGCTCTAACAGAGCTAGCTGCTTGTTGATAGAGTGCCAAACTGCCTTTCCTGACAGCGGGAGAAGGTACAGTGAGATTAGAACTTCAGAATTAGAGCATACCTGCTGTAACGTGTGTTCTCCTTGATATCAAGTGATGTTCCACACTACAAGTGCCTATATTTTATGGACAAACCCGGTTTTATGAATCCCATAACAGGAGCCACCTTCTATAACGTGTCAGTTTGTGTGCACGTGCACATGTGTGTAACTGTAGCAAACTGCAGGAAAACTTCTAACCACCCAAAGTGAAGAGGTTTTGGACACCATTTTTAAAAACTATTTATCAGTCCCACTGTCAATTTTATATTTGTGATTGTGCCAAAGCAGTTCAAGACCAGGCGTGTTCATCCTCAGCTAAATGTTGGCAACATGACTTAGTTGTGTAATTGCTGATTGTGAAAACCATACTTCACGACTGATCTCACTGCCTTTGTCAGTTGTTCATTCTGTCCAAATTACTAGAAGCAATACCAGACTGCCTTTAAAACGTCATTGACCTTTCACCCCTGGTTGTGCTACACCTGTTAGCAAGTATCAGTTGCATGTGGGATCCATACCACCCACCCCCACCCCAATTTTACCCCCATTATAGGACAAGATCCTGACATTTGTGAACTCGATAACTTAGAACAGCTCATGGTGCACGGGAATTCTTTGCAGACTGCTCAAAGGCAGAGAGCAAACAAGGCAATGATTTAAGCTGAAACTAGCTCCTTGTTCCATGAGGTTGCCCCCCACATTAGGTGTGTTTCTTGGACGCAATTTGTGAGATGCACGTTATATCCAGTTTTTAAAATGTGCTGCTGTTCTGTGAATATCTCTGAGGTATTCAACACTACAGCAGCAGTACTGTGCATGCAGAGAAATAAACCCAGATGAATTCTTAAGTCCAGGCTTTGAAATTTTATGATACTGCCTCAAGAGGACAAATCTCAGACTCACCCAAGTTGCATCACACAATTATGGCGCAGACCACCATTTGATATCACTCCACCACATGTTCTAGACACATAGTAATGAAGCTGATGACCATATTCACCAAAAAATGTGTTTTCTGACCCAAAGTCATTAGAGAAAGAATAACTGATGACAGCATGGACCATTGACTTTATAGTGACCTCATCCTAACAACCCCTCCCGCCCCCTACTTTCGCTACCCGTCTCTTCCATCCTATTCACACCAACTTTGGTGAAAGCCCTAAGTCTTCCCTCATTCAATAAGATGCCTGTCCATTTCAGCTGGGGTTTCCATGTCTCTCCAAACACAGAAAGGCTAGGTCAGAAGAAAAGTCCACCAAAGAGAAATCCATTCTGTGTCCTCATCCATTCTGCAGGTCAGGACATGAGCAAACAGCATGCTTTCACCACCCTGGCAACTCTTTTCACTTCACACTGGCAAACCATTGGAGTCAACACAGACACACACACACACAAATCAAAGTTCTTGACAGCAAACCTAACACCCTCTCATGAACTGAGAGATAAACGCTTTTGTAGTCACAAACAGAAAAAGACTTCCGGGGCTCTTTGTGACACTGGTAGCAAAGCTGTCTGGGAAGCCTGAAGACACTGATGGTTTCTGAACAGCAGAGAGATCTATGCACCGCAGCATTTTGAGAAACATATTGTTGAAGCAGCAAGCTTTAAACTATGGCACAATGAGGATGCATTTGAAGTTTGCATATGGTAATCATTGGCCAGACATAAAGATTTGGCTTAATTTCAAAGGCTTTAAAATACTTCTGTGTGGTGTATTAAATTAAATTAAATGTTAAAGATCTGCAGATAAATATGAATCAAAGTATGATCTATGCAGCTTCACTTTGTTGAGAAGAAAAAGCACCTTTGAAAACACAGACATTTATGTTGATTAAAAAAATTCACAAATAAATTTACCAGAAATTTCACGTAACAGGTGCATAGTTCGTAAGCAGTCATTACACTTCACAACTGTTTTTAAAATTCAAAGGCTGCCTCCTGCTCAGTTCAAAGCATTATTCCTCTTTCAATTACATGCCACACAGACACAGAGCAATGCGATGGGAAAGTTCAGTCCTCAATTGGGGAGTTTGCTTGGACAGATTGGACAAATATTTCTTTTATGTGGTCGTATCCACGCCTCAGTTCTGCCCTGACAGCCACAGAAGAGGGAGTGAACAATCCAAACTGCACTACATTATGGGCTGGGTGGCTGTTCCATCCATGACACATGGCTGTCTCGCCAGCTGCCTGTCTGTTTACACTTCACTGCTAGCCTTAGGTATCAATTAGGTTTATGTGGACATGGAGGCTAATAGTACAGCATGGACAGCATTCAGATTTCTAACACATAACAGCGAAATGAAGGCACAAGGACAACTAACCAATTCAACAATGCACTCTAATGAAAAACATGATGGATAAGAATACAGTTTAGCATTATTTAAAAACAAATTCAAGCCCCAATTTCAGCTTGAAAGATTGTTTTTGACACACACACACACAAAAAAATCCCATCCCTGGAAAAAATAACTCATTCCACTTTTCATTTCAAACCAAAGTCCAGCCACAGTAAGACAACTTCAAATATCTCTTGCACCATATGGGGCCATCTAAAGAGTCTAAGGCTTTGTAATAGCACACCAACTGCAAGGACAAACAGCAGCCCAGACCACATGCTCCTGTAAATCAAGCCCAGCCTGCTCTTCGGTGTCAACATCTGACATCCAGCACGAAAGGATAGGTGATATCATTATAATCACTGCACAGCAATGCGTCATAGGCTGTTCAGCGAAGCACGCAGCCCTGTCCCGAGGAAGGGGAAAAAACCCCCCCCCCAAAAAAAAAAAAAACCTTTGTAGATGTGTAAACTTCTGAGAGCTTTCCAAGGGATGTCTTTGCAAATTCACACCACTAAAATTGCAAGTACAAATCCAGACTTCTGATGAGCAACTGAGGAGCTACAAGAAGAGCTTCACAAATTGTCCTCAAGAGAAACCCATATCTAGAGTAATTTTATTTAGTCAAGTATCTCAGCAACAATCAAAGAAACTTGGAACACATTAACAAATATGTTAGCCTTAAATATTTTCCTTGTCCTCCTGTAAAGCCAAGCTGAAACACAAAGCGGTAAGAGCGCTCTAAATACAAAAGGTCCTGCTTAAGATTCCCCCTTAAAATTCACATCTGTTTGGTACAGGCGACCAATTCTGATAACTGATTAAATGATCGATTAAGTACATACAGTAGTCCCCTGAAATTGGTTTAAAAATCTGCAATTTCCTCAAGCCCAAGTTAACTTCTTTTACTTGATCAACCACCTACAACAGCAACAATAATAATAGATTATGAATTGTGCCAGCCTGAAGCTTAAGATGAAGTGTCCAGCAGAAACACTCTAGGGGGAGGCAATGCAGCAACATCATCTGTGCCCTCTTGTGGATGGATGGTACAGTTCACGTATCTTCACTCCAGGCATCTATTAGCTAATTTGAGGCAAAAAGACCACAGCTGCTGGCAAGACACATTCATCAACAGTCATTCCAACACCCCCACCCCACTCTCTCTTTTCTCGAGCTGCACTTCTTTCTTTTCTCCCTCAAAACTGTTGGCAAGGCCCAGACCCCTCTCAGCATGGAAATACATCAGAGTAACTGGTATCAGCCCCAAACCCCTCATTGTTTGGCCTTGACTTGAAAGACTATTAAACTTCAATGCACTATATCCATAAACTGAAGTCCAACTATGAGCTAAACTTGTTACTGACATCATGGAGGAACAGTAAAATTACTTGGTTATCAATGATTTCCCTTCATTCATTCACTGGTCTCACTTTAAAAAGAGCCAAAGCCAAATATCAAAAGCAATCTAAAGGGGAGCTCTATAGGCAGCTTCTGTCCCACTGACATGTTGCAGAAGACAAAGGAGGACTCAGAGCTCTGATCCTGTAAGGGGAACCGTCAGAAAGGAGAACAGAGACACAGGAGTCATGTTCAGTCTTAGGACTGAATAATTTGATAGGTTTCTCTTTTAAGCTGTTAATGTACACTTGAAGAAGTGGATCATTATCAGGTAGTGGTCAAGTGATTTTTAAAGCCTGTAAATGACAAAGTAGGCAGACCTCTCAAAACTTCTTATGCTATGGGACTTTACAACAACGACTAGTGGATGTGCTCCTTATATCGAGTCATGTTTCTAGTCAGTACGGAGTTGCTTTGGATAACAAAAAAGGGGTTTCACTCTTACCCAATAAATCCTTTTTATTTTCATGTTCGTTTGTGCGCCGACACCAGTGAGATCATTTACCATTACATCTGCTCACATGCCTACACTACAGTACATATTGTATAGATCACACTTGTGGGTTACAGTATTGTACAACATTGTACTTTTTTTCGCCTATGGTTCTAAATCTTTGTGGTCTCTGCTTAATAGGACGCTAAACACTGTGTGGCTGCAAAACTAATCCAAAGTCAGTGTTTGAGGTAGCCTACCTGCTGCGTAACCTTTTAAAGCTAAATTTTCTTTTAAGTCAACTCTATCCCTGTGGTTTAAAAATCACTTATTGAGGTTTCAGACCTGTTTAATTTGGATAAATATTACATTTGCAACCTTGAGATTAAAATAGCACTAAATCAAAACAAGATTTAAGCTCCGCTTACAGTGAAAAAAATACGCTGGGACAGCTGGTATGAACATCAAATCATTCTTTGTTCAAAATCATGAAACTGAAACCCAGAAACTGGAAAGCACTTTGTGCCGCCAAAGCAAAAACACTTATGAGTCAGACAGAATTTCACCCTAAGTCCATCATGCTGGGGATTCATCTTCTTTGTATCTTGAGACTCTCAACATCCTAAGCAAATCATGACAAACTTCATCACAACAAATGTAACTTGTTCGTGTTCCAGTATGTCCATCATGTTCCAATTCAGCCAAACCTAGCTAATGTATCATGACCCCTAAATAATTCCATTTTGAACTGCATTGCTGGGAAGTTGACATCAGACTCTTGGCAGCATATGTCTTTGATGAGGGGAAACGGCGTCATCTTGGTGATTGGGAATGAAGAGAACCAAACACTTCCAATGTTACTAACTTAGTGACAATTAATCTGGGTTTTCTGCCATTTCTCCTGCTGTTACCTACAACCCAGTGACCCTTAAATGCAAATGAATGAATGTGGATGACATGCAATGTATACACAAGGAGGAAATTTCTGAAAAACTTGCCAACAAAGCCAACAAACATTTTAGGGAGGAGAGTAAAGAAAAAAAGAAAGGAGAGGGAAGGCAGCAGGTGTATTGCAGCCTTTTGGCATTATTACAGACATTTTCTGTCCTCCTGTGGTCAGGCTTTCACAAATTCTTGAACAGAGCTAATCACGCAGCTAACCCTCATCTGACCGGCCAGTTACAGCATCATCATTTATTCCTCCTCCACCCTTTTCCTGCATGGAAAACCATCCCACGGAGAGCTGATAAAATAACAGGAACACTACAAAAGAGCCCTTATTACCAAATCAAATGATTACCAGCTGTGACAGCATGGCCAACATTGTTTTTTTATCTTCTGAGTCAGTCAGTCCGTCTCTCCATGTCACCACAACAAAAATCTGATCCCGGAGACCACAAAGGCAGTTTTGAGTACTCTGGAAGCTGTCTGGACAAGAGATGTCTTTGTAGACAGTTTAATCAAAGCTGCAGTGTAACACTGCAACATGCAGTCACAAAACTTTACAGGTGTGTAGCAGAAAATGAAGGTGGAGTGTGAAAATGGGTGCAGTCTGACCCATGAGTACTGAGTAAAGGCCATCAGAGGTAGAGAGCAAGGAAGTCCACGGCCCCTTCCCACTTCATGCTTCTGTCAAGCTGCCTTTTGCATTTGTAATCTATTTTCAATCTGGGAACACATTGGCTGTTTTCATCAGAAAACAGCCAATGTGTCAGGATGTGTCGGGACTTCTGGTGTAGCTGCATCAGAGGCAAATCTTCCTTCACTATAGATCGTCATCATTTACAGTCTGAATCTCTTAGACTCTGTTTACATAATTTGACAGAATATAACAATGCATATTACTCTTATTTATGACCATCTGATAAAGAAAAGGTTCAGTATTACTTCACCCGCTTACTCAGCATCTGTATTAAGAAGTTGAGAGCAAGGGCCTACGTGGATCTTGCGACTGCTTAAGTGTCAAAAAGATTAATTAGAGAAAAAAAGGGGGAGCAAAGAAAAAAAAATATTCTGAGTAATACTTCCAACATTGTAATTTTCATAAATCATTTCAAAATAAATACTTCTGCACAGGAAATGGACCGTCAAATATTGTTTAAGAAGGCAAATTTCATATGGCTGTGGTTTATGGTCAATTTTTGAGTGTAGACATATCAAGCCACAAATGTGTCCAAAGTGATTAAAAAAAAAAAAAAGGTCTCAAGTTTACACAAACAGTCACTTCTCATTATACAAAAGGCCACATTATTTCTAGACCTGACAGTGCACTGCCAGTTCATCCCAAATTCTCTCCTGCTAACATCTTAAATATTTACCTCCTCTCATCAGCAAAGGAAAACAGAAACATGACAATGTCTCGACTTGAAGACAAATACAATTAGCATCTCATGGAAGATGGTGGTTGTGATCATTTTTGATAGGCAATATCATATAAACCTGGAAACATGAGTGCAAAGCATCTGGATCAAGATAACCATCCCTCCCAATTAAGCAAGTAATATTTTTTGATGTATTTATGTTAAAGATTTGCTGTAGAGTAAATCAGTGAATCTGCAGATGACATCATGTGCTTTCACTTATCAACAATACTGGGAGGAAAAAGAGAATCTCACCTCACTCCACCCCAGACTCATCCACTGCTCCACACAGAGTTCCATTTAAAAGAAAATAAAATTATAATAAACGACCCCAAGATCCTTTTTATTTTTATTCCTTCAGGGGTCATTGTATCTGAAAAGAATTATAATTGCACAATGCTGTATCCCGTGACATTTTCTAAGATGGTTATTGCCCCATGGAAAACTCTTATTGTTGCAAACAGCGATGCACCAATCTGTCGGCCATCTGCCTGTCTGCAAACAGGATGACATTTACCGAAGGCAGTGGCTGAATGTTCGAAGATATTGCGACAAAGACCTAAATGACTTCAATAACGAAGAAACGGCCACAAAAGCGTCATTCATGACAAAAACTAAATGAACAACAAAAATAAAATACTGACATGGGCCAAATTGTTATTTTAAATACCAGCCAAAGCAGAAGGCTTTGATAAATGGGAGAAAATGCAAAAAAAAAAAAAAAAAAAAAAAAAAAAAAGATGGCCTGGCAGACAATTTGAACAAAGTGCTGTGAGAATGGGTAATAAATCACAGCTTGAGTAAAAGGCCATGTGCAAGCTCAATAAATTCACTGAAACTTTATATGTAAATGAAAACACAAAAGAGGAAGGAGCAGGAAGGATTGTTTGAGAACATGATAGTGAAACAAAACCCAAGTACTATATAACCAAGGCATTGAAGGTGCTCCACGTTACCCTAAGGGAGCTTTGGTGGCAACCTACTGTCAGCTACCTCAGCAGCACAGTAAGTATACATATGGTCAGGTTAACCCTTTGTTTGTGTCTCTGCCACAATATTCTATTTCAATCCACTCCACACATGGATTAAAACATCCACTCAAACAAACCAAACATTTCCAACACACGGTGCATCACCACCCCACGATTCTAAGATTTCCTTGACCCAGAGACAGACACTGAGTTTGGATGAGTCATCCGAGCCAGGTCTAAGCCTCACTCACCACAAGGCCTGCCAGTGTGTAACACACACACACACACACACACACACACACACACACACACACACACACACACACACACACACACAGAGACACACCTCATCCTTTGAAAAGATCCCCAAGCATCTGGATACTGACCACGTCACGGACAGGGAGAGGAATCATAAATTTGTCTGGGAAAAAGAAAAAAGGGAGATACAGACATGACAGCTCAGACTACCGTTCTCACACAGTGAGGTTTCACCGTTGAGCCATAGCAAAGTACAGGGGTAATCTCAGGGCTCCAGAGCACTCCTGAGTCTGTGATTCTTATGGAGATTTGACAGAAAAGCCTCGCACTCAGCCAGAGATCACAACAGGATTTCTGTTTATCCATCCACTTTGTAATCCCTCACTAGTCCATCTGGATTTTCTTTTAAACAAAACATTAAATAGATGTTTCAGAGGGCCATGCAAGCATTTGCAAATCCTGATAGGGATCTTTTTTTTCCTTTCAAATAACACTAAAGGAGGTGAGTCACTTTTCATGTTGTTAATCATAAAAATTTAGACCGCAACTTTGATCCGTATGGGGGAAGAAGAAAACTAATTAAACTAATGGCTCTTTAGCTATCATTTATAGTTGTTTTTTTGTTTGTTTGTTTGTTTTTTGCCATGGCAAACAGCTTAAGATGTTAGGAAAACTACAGAGCTAGAAACTACATCACACTTGGTTAATACGGGCAGCATGTCCATCAACGCTCCAGGAGCCCAGCCAAACCCAACAGCCTCAACTATCCACACAACAATGATGAATATCTTCTGGTTTGCAGTGTTGGGCTAAGGATGGTCAAAGGTTATTTTCATTCAGCTGCCGGAGGCAATAGCTCAAAATTAAATACTTAAGTTATTTAAAATGTGCCGCTAACAAGTGGACCTATAGCCTACCGCACAAATAGGACGACAATCGATACTATTATCAGGCTACACAGAATAAATAATAACCTGAGTGAACAGAGAACAGCTACATGCAGGCCAACCCATCCCCAAAGCTGGAGGTATAAAACATACGTGAAAGTCAAATGACGCTCAAGAAAACCTAAAATAGCATTTATGGAAGCAAACCAACCATCTGCATAATGCAGCCTCACTTACCTTCAAACCGTCTTTATCTCGAACGACGCCGTCTCTGTCGTAACGCTGATCATGATTTCCTCCGTTACTGACTTTTTCCGCCGATGACGTTTTAATAACGGAACTAAGTTAAGTGTAATGCGCAATATTTATTCCAGTTAAACTATAAACAAAGGTATTTTTCATTTGATAGTTTTGTTTTTGAGGGCATTTCGAGACAGTTTGAAGAAAAAAAAAAACATGATTTAATGCAAACCTGTTAACAATTTAATTAGATGCTACCGACCCCTGCTTTGATACGAAGCAGAAGAAGAAGATGATGCTTCGTATTATTCCTTATTTCATATTATTCCTTGGAACCTGAACATCATAAACAACTTTAACACCAATAAAGCTGATTGATAATGATGTCATTATCAGTGGCCAAAATGGCCAGACTGCTTTGAGCTGTTAGGTATGCACAAGAGCGTTTCTGAATGCACAGCATGTCAAACCTTAAACACCATAATGGGTCCCACTCCTGCCATTAGGAACAGGACACTGAGTTTACAGTTTGCAGGCCTTATTAACATTGGACAATAGATGATTGGAAAAACATTGCCTGGTCTGATGAGTCTCAATTTCTGCTGCAACATTCAGATGCCAGGTTCAGAATTTGGCATAAACAATATGACAGCATGGATCCATCCTGCCTTGCATGAACACTTCAGGCTGCTGGTGGTGGTGTAATGATGTGCGGAGAATTTTATTGGCACACTTTTGGCCCCTTAGTACCAACTGAGCATAATTTAAAAGCCACAACCTGCTTGTGTATTGTTGCTGACCATGTCCTTTATGACCACAGTATACTAGTATCCTGATGGGATAACGCACCATGTCAAAACACTCAAATCATCTCAAAGGTTTCTTGCAGCTCTGAAGGAAAAAGGGGGTCCAACCGGGTACTAGCAAGATGTACTTAACACATTGGTGAGTGTATGGTGCTGAAATCCTCAGTGGGTTTTTTTTTTTGTTTTTGTTTGTAGGTTGATCCCAAATGCTGCAAGGTTGATAGAATAAATTCTTGATATTGTAGTAATAATACACCAGTGTGCAAAACAATTCTGGCTGTGCGTGCAGGAGTCCTGTCAACATGTGAACTCATGTTCTGCTCTACAAACAATGATGGGGTCAGACTTTCATTGTTTGTTGTTGCTTTTATTGCAGCTAGGAAAGTTTATTGCTCTAGATTTTTTTTTAGAAAACAAAGTGAATTGGGCCTGCAGTAGCGGGCCAAAATTCCTACCTCAGCTTCAAATGACAGCACTTCCATGTTGATGACAGACTTGAAGTAGTAAACAGTTAAAGAGCAGCAGAGGCTGATTTTTATTAGTTCTGTGAGAACAGGCAGTTCACTTCAATGAGCACAGAAAACAAAATCCAGATTGATGATTATGTTTTAAATTACAGTTACCATAAAAAGGACCCACATAAACCTCCCCGGGTGATTCTGCTGAGGAGTCCTCACAAACAGGGCTTAATATGGAGCTTCATAATTATAGCCTACCACGTGTAGCTGTAGTGTAGAATGGAGCACTAGCTACTTATTCAGATTTCCTCCTTTTCATATGAAAGTTCAAAAAGTGTTTATCTGTGGAAAACTGAATGCATTTAAACTAATTAGAAAATGTCACAAGATTTGAACATTGGGTTCCTATCTTTCATAGCACCAAAAAAGCCTTGCGGTTTTACCAACCTACACATACACACACACACATACACACACTCTCTCTCTCTCCGTCCACAAAGTCTGAGACCCAGTCCTTCTATGCACACAAAAACACATTCTGCTAGTTTTCCCCATGTAGCACATTCTCATGATATTGGAACATTTCGAACAACAAATGACTATATGCCTTCAAAGCTTACCTCCCACCCACCATTGATTTATTTGTGCTGTATGTCAAGATAATTCCCAGTCTGTTCAGTTGTAAATTAAGACACGGGTCAGCCTGCTGACCATTGATGGTGGTCCGGATCTCACGGTAAGTACAGTGATGGCTGTTGCTATTCCTGGGTGGCCCTTACAGTTGCTTTGGGCCTGATGTATAAAGCCTGCACAATACACACACTTTAAGAAGATACTGAGGGTTTCATATTCCAGAGAGAGATATATTAATGATGGGGAATTTAATCTCTCTATGTTTGTCAATTTAATGCCGTACAATCACAATAGTCTTTGTGGTAATCGTATAGCTACAATCTGAAATATGATACTATACAGAGAAAGGGTGTTGGTAATTTTACGTACTGAGATGATGGCAAATATGAAAAGCAGAGGAGAAAGGATCAGAGTGCTTATTTTGTGCGACATCTGTGGCAGTAATTGAAGTCCTCATCTCAGAGTGTCTTGCCTTTTTCCAGAACTCCTCATGCCTTGATATTTGGCTGACATGACATATGAAAGCCTGGAGGAGACACATGAACTCAAGAGAAAATATTGATAGTATAAATGGAGTTAATGTGCTGGTGATCAGTGGAACAAGAACAGACGGCAGTCACATTCCCAAATGTTTTTTCAACATAGGGAAAATGGAATATGAAATATGAAAATTGAAACATGCAAAGCGATACATTTCCTTTCTCTGTTAGGAAAATATTGTTTATGGTGTGATAAAGATTATATCAAGGCACCACTGTGAGTTAATTATGCCATGTCCTGAAATTTTTCCACAGATCTGCAAAAACCACATCCCCTTTCCAAAGAGCGCACAATGTGCTAGAATGCAGAGGGCATTAATTCACACGCTGTGTTTTACAGGATGAGGTTTTAGAGTGATTAGTCTTCTTACACATCATTTTTATAGGAATCGGGCATTGTGAAATGAGGCTGGAGATCTGAGTAGTTTGTAACCACATCCCAAGGGACGGGCTTGAAAGCTGGCATTGCTTGGTGTACGTTACCGCAAAATTCAGTGGGGTTCGAGTGAAGGGATCAGACTGTCAGACTGAAGGCTGTGTCCGTGGTGTGTCTGTCTCTGGAGCTGACGTTGTCTATTTAACACTCAGACAGCCACAGTTTAACCAACTAGTGCCCAGAGAAACACAGAGGCAGTGTGGCAATGGTCATGTGTCTGTGCAGTACCTCTGTGCATGTAAGAAACACAAAGGTGGATGCTGGCATTTCTGGGGAAAGACTGGATTAAAACAGGGCTTCTTTATTACAGTACATGTTGGGTAGTTTAAGTTTTGAGTTAAGCTCTATCCACCCTGGAGGTCCTTACATGGGGACCAGGCCGTATCTGGCACAACTTTTCAAAGGTTTCCAAGCATGGCACACAAAACGAACACAAAGTACGGCTGTGAACATAATGGATATTGTGCTTCATTTCTGTGGACTCGTATTTGGTGGAATTTTCAGGACCGCTTCAATACCATAAGGGTTTGCTGAGTCACTGTGAGGATGTGTTTTACTCTCCTTTTTTAAAGGATTAATTTGAAAGGAATAAAAGCTAAACTATTTCCTGGAATTTTTAAGAACTCACTCGACCTGGTGATGGGGACAAGGAGGCATATTGCGTTTCAAAATTTTCCCAAGTGCCTCATCCATTGAGGCCAAGTTGTTTTTGTTTCTTTTGCACTTTGGACTATTTCTAGGAAAAATTTCAAACAAAACTGCCTCGAGCTTCAGGGGGTAAAAACTCCTTTTTCAGTCTTTTTTTTTTCAAGTTGAAATGCAGAAAGCGCTGAATAAAAAAAAAAAAAAAATCAACAAAAGAACAAGGTGTGATACACCGGGGTAGAAAATAGAACAAGTGCACCAAATCATTTTAATTAATATAACAGCATTCCTCGTATACCCTTCACAACTTGCAAATTTGCTAAAAAAAAACAAAAACAAACCCAAACCAAACAAAAACACAAAATCATTCAACAATGCATTTAATAAACACTTTCCTAACATAGGTGTGCTGCCCTGACAGTGTGAAAACGCCATAGGCCTAGAAAAAGAGTTTATCAACAAACAAAATGCAATTTCAACCGCATGCTATAGAACAAACAAAAATAAATGGCATATTCCATACTCTGATGTAATATTTTCACATTTTATCATACAGTTACAGTACAATGTCTATGAAATAACTGTGAAAAAGTATACAATCTTTTTTCTTTCCTGTCTATGAATTATAAAAATAATTGTCTGTATATTCACATAATCAAAATGTCCAGCGGTTTGCATAATAGTTTGATTGGATCAGTGTCTCTGGTCTTCATCACTATAGGCCTGTGAAAAATGAAAGACAAAAACATCAGTCTCCTAGAAACCAAAATCAGACACATTTAAACCGCTAATAAGAATAATAACTGGGGCAATTACTTTGAAACAGCCGTTTAATATTTGAGCATGTCATAGACAAACATGAGGTGGAAAATAAGACTTAGTGCTGCCCAGTGGAGGTTCCAATGACCATATTTCACAATATGGAAGAGTTGTGGGAGAGCGGCGAGCTTTGAGTTTGGTTGCTGTGGCAATGCTCTGGCCTCTCTGATAGCCAAGCAGCAGCAGCAGCCTGCTCTCAGATCTGCCTCCAGACTGGCACACTGACACTGGGAGCTGTGGGCACCTCCGAAGCCACAAGAAGGAGAACCGCAGACAACCTCAAACCAGACAGACTTTCTCCTTCTCCCAAATGTTGACGCTGTGACTTGACGCTGTCTGCTGCGTGTAAACTCACAACCCAAGTGACTTAATGGAATTGGGCAACAGAGTCCCCCCCCGGTCTCCACGCACAGGCAGCCTCGACCAATCACGTTTGAGAGCCGCTGTGCCCTCCATTTAGCCTGTGACGGTAACTGAATGGACTGTAAATGAAGGTGGAGGCTTCTGCAGCAACTCACCCACTGGTAGTTATTTGGGTTAACACATTACGGCTCTAAAAATGAGCTCACTGACAGACACTGAGGCTCTCGGGTTGAAGCAGTTATTTACAGTAGCAGAACTCTTAACGTGACCAAATTATGCAACACATTATGAAGGGAGTCTCTCTCTTTTGGTTAAAACATCTACCTGCTCAGATTCTCACCTGAAAACACAGATCTCTTATTGGCATCTCGTGAACCACCTGTGAAAGAGATGAATAAGGAAAATGTGTCACGTAGGACAGCCACGATGGCGCATCGGAAATAGTTCAACATTTTGGGAATTAAGTGTATTGGATGTAGTGCTACAAGTTACAATAAAAGGGCAATAATCCTGGGTTTACAGGCACTTTTACAAATACATTTCCATTACTTTTCTGTGGCTTTGACAGAATTTTTATTAGCATGAATCCTCTGAAACATCTTTGTACACATATTAAAAAAAAGCTGAATAAAAATCCATGCAAGAAACAGGCAGAACTGCAGCCCATTGTGGGCGCTATGTTCAACGATAGGGTGAAAAAGCTGGCAGTGGGGTTGTCCATAGCAGCTTGGTGCTGAGCTCCTTTAACAGTAATGGCTACTGCATTACCCATTTACTGAAGACATACCCATACACAGACACCATTTCCCAGGCGTGGGTCACGGACTAAAAACTGGAGATCTTCATTGTTTTCTTTTCTTTTAGTCTAGGACTAGACTTATTCTTATTTCTTTAAACTTTAACTTTACACTAAAGCTACAGCCAGCAGGTGGCTAGTTTGCTTAATACACAGAATGAAAATAAGGGGGAAACCACTTGCTTACTAATATTTTTCATATTTAAAATTTTGTACGCAAATAACTCGATTGAGCCCAAGTTAGCTGTAGTGGTGCTGGTAGACAGAGATTCTAACATCACTATTCCATATATCGTTAACCTATTGTGGAAGTTTACAGAATAACATGTAACAGTTAAGGATTTTACTGTACTACAAAGTTCTATGTTCAGACCCATCCTATGGGGACAAAAAAGATGCACCAATGATGTGCATCCCATATTCAAAGACATTCAGTGTGAGTATTTGTTTTTATTTGAAAGAATTCCTAAATAAGCAAACAACAGAAGATTTCTTTACTTTTTGCTTTATTCGTAGCAATTTTTTAAAAAAAAATCTTAGTTGCCCCAACTGAGTATTTAGCTGCCAGTGCAGCTGCTGTTTAACAGTATTATTTCATAGGTCAAAAAATTCCCAGGAAAACACTGGGCGATCGGATAAAGAGGGCAAAAGTGCTCTCTCTGAAAACTATTTTAATACCTTACACTGACTAATACAATCGCTCACATGCACATACGCAAAAGCACACAAACCAGATTTCAGTGAACAGTCCCTGTGGGTCCTCTCTCACGCCAGAAAGTGCTTTGTCACGTCTTGTGGCTCTCTTTCTCTGTCAGTCTCTCTCTCCCCTGTCTGAGCCACGTCTAATTCAATCTGTGGTTCATATCCTTTCTCAGCATGCTGTTATTACTGCCAAGGCTTAGAGCAGGCCCCCAGGGGCTATTAGGAAAATTCATCCATTTATTGTGCAAGATACACATTTGGCAAAACAACGGCCCTCTAGAGGAACTTGTCAGAAGAGTTATATTTCCATGTGACAACCATTCGCCTGCTTGATCTTTTGTTTAACTTGAATTCCTGTTTCATAACATCAATGAAAGCTGTCTTTTTAAGTCCCACATGCACTTTATTTTCAGTCTGAGTAGCCGATGATTCTTTGTTTGCTGAGAAAACAGATCTTAGTTCAATTCCGAATGTTGTCTTTTATCATTTAACTCATTCATAAATTGGAAGCATCTTATTTTTGGCTAAGTAGTCACAGGACCTAAATGTTGGCAATGCTGGTCTGCAGTGCTCTGTACATCCAGCACAGGCTCGAGAAGCCTTGACAAATGCGAGAAAGGACAACGTGGAATTTGGTTTGGGAACTTGATCAGGTCATGATTTCCCTTTGACAAACATGTCGATCCATTAGATGTCTCAAAAACATTTGTAATGTTTTAAATGTACTGAGCATATTCATGTTTCCCCAGAGGATGAATCTTTCAGTTTGCATGGGATATTTTACTCATTTATTTGTTCATTTCATTTGCTGTCAGGAAATCTTCAGAGAGCATAGTCATGCTCGCAATGAATTAAACCCTGCTGGTTTTTCTTGACCCTATGGCCTTATGTCAGTGCCTCCATCAGGATAGATATTAGGAAGTCCTGGGTGGCTCTATAGTGTAGAGCTACCCCCTGTGGTGACCCCTTGTGAATAAATGAGCAGCTGAAAGTATCTTCTTCTACTGACAAGTGCTTTCAGTCCAGTGAATTTGTATGCCCCATACAGCAGGCCCTAAAACAATGTGCTCTGCAGAAATATATAATATTTTCATAACTGATTTGTCATTTTGTGCAGCCACAGAAGTGAATTCTTACCAAAGTCTCTCAGGATCTAAGACATTTATCCATATGTTAATCAGTCACAAGGCAGTATACGTTTGACAGTTTCTGAGCGGATCACGGTGAACTGAAAAGTACTTAGTTTCACTCTGGCGAGCATGTCATTATCAGACCATACCACCACATACACTCATTTGATTTATGGACCAGAACTTTCAAGGAGGTCTGATTTAATTCTGCCATGTTCAAAGCCAGAGTAACACACACACACATATCCAAGCCAGGCCATTACTTTGACTGGATTTATGACTTTTGAGTAAGAAAAAAAAAATTCATGTCTATGCGCTGGATTTTGATAAAGATATATCTCTTTCAGGTGCCAGGAAACGAAACTGTACGTGACAACATCCCACCCTTTCAGAACCTCTCCAGGATTTCACACAGGGATGAAATATGGAAATTTTCATGAGTCAGCCATTTTGCGCCATTGCAGAATTTTACAAGGAATAAGTTTCTTTTGCCAATTTAATGCAACAGTAATTCATTGTGGTAAAGTGACTATACAGTAATGAAATGAACCTCATGTCTCACAAAGAAAAAAAAAAAATCAGTGGAAAGGTAAAAACAGAGGGACTGAATTCTAAATTGTGCAAATGAGAGCTTTTGAAAAACTCCCAGTAACTGAGCTCCACTGTGAATGTTTGTCCCACCTGCATGGGAAAAACCAGACAGGAAAAAGAAGGAAGGCAGAGCTAGAAAAGCCACTCACTCTTATCCTGTTCTGGAGGGTCCAAGATGTCACTGTCTGTGTCACTGGGAATATGCCAAGGCTGTCTGATGGCCTGTAACTGCTGGTAAAACTCATCCTAAAATGGAAAAATGGAACATAGCAGAAATAATGGAGGATGGGGAAATTTATAATCTGTAGATAATGGACAGAACAAAACAAGATTAGGAAAGACACTCTAAAACCGCCTGTCCATTTAGATGTCACTCCACTTATACCATAAATATCATGCTCAAAGTCTTAAAATATTTGAAAACAGAAACACTGTATGTCTCTGCAAACATCTGTAATACCAGTTGGAGGCTCTGTCATGGTTTGGGGCTGCATTTCAGCCAGTGGTGCTGGAGATCTTGTTCAAATTGATGCAATTATGAAAGCAAAAAAATGTTCCATCAGATTTTGATCCACCAATCAATACCATCTGGAAAGTGTCTGACTGGCATCAGCTTCATTTTTCAGCATGACAATGATCCCAAACATGCTGCCAATGCAGTAAAAGCATACCTGGATAGAAAAACACACAATGGAACACTATTAATAATAGACTGGCCTCCACAGAGCCCGGACCTCAAAATTATTGAAGCAGTGTGGGATCATCTCGACAGAGAACAGAAGAAAAGGCAGTCAACATCCAAAGAAGAGCTTTGAATGTCCTTAATGAAGCCTGGAGAACTATTCCTGAAGACTACTGAAAGAAATGACAAGAAAGTTGCCTGAGTGAGTTCAGGCTGTGTTGAAGAATAAAGGTAATCATACCAAATATTGACCTTAAAGTTGAAAAGAATTGTATAAACTCTGTTTGCCTCATCTACTGTATTTCCATGTGTGTTTTCACATGTTTTAACAGATCACTGTGTCTAATGCTTATTTTCCTAGCAAAATATACATACAGCTTTTGCACAGTACTGTATATTTTACAGTTTTTGTGTGTTCACTTTTGACACTTCTTGATATTCAGCTAGGCATTTTGTAAAACCTGTGTATTGCTGTATTTGCTTAAAGTCATCAGAAAAAAAACTATAAATAAAATGCCATCAAATGTTCCTATATAAAAAACCTTACATAATGGTTTGGGTCTTTGTTTGACTCTCCAGTTAAAGTTACTACACAAATGAAGGCAAGATAGCCAGCATTTATATCCTTTCTCCTCTATTTTAAGAGGTTAAAGATTCCCTCACTCTGGAACCAGGCCTCACCTTAAAGCTTCAGTCCTTCTACACGGGACCAGGTGGCCTTAATAAAGGCAGACTGGGTGCAGTAGTGTTTTGGATAATGTCACTAGGTGTCAACTGGAATAACTGTCAGATTACACAAAGGGACTGTAAAATTCCTGCCCACCATTAATAAAAGCCTTCAAAAAAGTCTCATATTTAACGGTCCTGCTGTTAAGTAGATCATGAAAGGAACATAAGAAAGAAATCCCAATGAAAGTTCCCCTTTTATGCCAGACTCATTTTTCCACAGTGAAGGGACATCCTACTGTACAGACCTCCACGACTTTCTGCTAAACCCCACACGAAGTGTGTGTGTGTGCGTGTGTGTGTGTGTGTGTGTGCCCGCGAGGATTTGCACATGTGTAATATTGTGTGTTCTGGTGATCCTGCTCATATTTCTTTCTGAGTAAAGGCTCTCAGCTTCAATACCCAGCTTTACTTTTTGGGTTTTCAAAATACACGAGAATACATTCTCATGATCCTAAAACTTTTTCAAGCCCATGACCCAATTTTTATGACAGCTTTATCCTTACAATGTGAAATATAATATGCAGAAATATATCTCACATTAATTGCTTGCATGACTTGAAAAAAAATTAATTAAAAAGGTCTAAAAAAAAAAAATGCTGTGTTTCATTGTGTGGGGGCTTACCTCAGACAGATAGGCCCGTAGGCTGGCACCAAGGGTATCTGTACTGCTTAGTCCTGGAGGGGTGAGCAGCGGTCTGGTAAGTATTGGCTGACTTGTGGGTGTGACGGGGCGGCTCCGTGACCTCCTGAAGGTCACCTCTTTATAAGATCCAGAGTTAAAGGTGGAGCGAGTCAGCAAACTATTTGGGGTCATGGGTCTGCTGGGTGTTCTGGGGGTTTGAGTCCTGCTCCCAGGGTTGCTTGGAGACTGAGTCCTACCCATGGTGAGGGTAGTGGGCTTGGGGCTAAGCAAGGGGAGGCCCACACCACAAGACTTGCCTGAAAGGCTACCAGCTGGAGACTGGGGCCTGGAGACAAGGCTGGGGAGAGGGAGTGTGTCAGGCAGAGTTCTGTGGCGCACTGGGGTGTGGTATAGGCTGCTATGTGGATTATTGGAGCTCCGGGTGGTCATCTTTCCTACTTCTGCCAACTTTGCCAGGTCCTTCTCAACCTCTGGAGAAAGAAAAGAGATAATTCAAGTCAGCATCCGAATACTTAAGGACTGAGCTATAAGTTTCCTATTTAAATGCTACAGTACTGGCACATTTAAATAAAAATATCTGAACAGAGTTTTTGTAAGCACATGAAAATGCCCATAATACTTTATAAGAATCCCAAACGACTCTGGAAAATGAACTTCCAACATAAAATCAGGCTTATTTTGACTTTTATTCATAGGCTGATTTGACTGATGATTCACAAACTTTACTGAGCATTAATGTGGGCGAGACTGCTTGTGTTAATCCCTTTTCTCGGCAATGATGACAATATTTATAGACCTTATAAACTGTGGTGAATCCGGCTTCCTCTGTCAGAAAACGTCCCAAGTTGATACAGTAAGTGCAGCATAGCAATATTTTTCCCCTGTTCCTGACAAAAAGACATTAGTCTGCTGCTCTGGTAGTCTCAAAAACATTTTTGTTTGTAAAATAAGTGACACTGCCAACTTCTGTGATCAACATCTGGGTCATTTTTTCCATGTTTTCTGCTTTTGTTCCAAATCTTGGCAATCGGGATTCAACAAACCAGTCTGGGAGTTATCATTTAAGAGGCATGATTTAGAGGAATGACTCATCAGAGGCAGAGTATTTCTGGAAAATTGTGTATGTGTGACGTTAGATAAATAACAAACGCAAGCATGACGATTATTTCACAAACCCTGACTTCCATGTTGTTGAGCAAATGCTGCTTTTCTGGTTTACAAACAGCATTTGCAGAAAACTTGAAACATGTGCTTCTATTCACTGACAAATATCCATTTAGTATGCAAACAGAAAATGCCTGAAATACTATCCTAAATTTAGCTTTTGGACATTACTCTGGAAGATCCTGCTTGTTTAAAATCAGACTGTTCTGCACACAAACCTTTGGGGATCAAATGCATATAATTATTTGACATGCCTAAGTGGACTGCTGTTTATGTGCTTAAACAGCTCAACGTGCATAGAAATAAATCTTCATTTGAGACACAATGCTGAACATATGCTGCTCGGTGTTGGTTTTGTGTTCAATAACTTCTCTGTTGCGTGACATTGTGTCTGTGAACCCGAAAACATTACAGACGTAATAATTTCAAAATGATAAAAGGAGGGGTTCTCAACGTTTTGGTGACTGAATTCCAACATACACTCACTGGTACACTTGTTCAACATTAACACAGCTATCTAATCAGCCAGTCAGTCACACGGCAGCAGCTCTATACATTTAGGCATGTAGGCAAGGTCAAGACAGCCTGCTGAAGTTAAAACTAAGCATCAGTGATTTAAGTGGCTTTGAGCATGGCATGGTTGTTGGTGTCAGACAGACTAGTCTGAGTATTTCAGAAATTGCTAATCTACTGGGATTTTGTTTGATTATGTTACCTGGTCTGCACCTCTTAGTACCAACTAAGCATTGTTGCTTACCGTGTCCATCCATTTACAGCCACAGTGTACTCATCAGCAGGATAATGCGACATGTCACAAAACTCAAATCATCTCGAACTGGTTTTTTGAAAATGATGATCACCATTTCCTGTACTCAAATAGCCTCCACAGTCACCAGATCTAAATCCAATAGAGAACCTGTGGTGGAGCAGGAGATTCACATCGTGGATGTGCAGCAGACAAATCTGCAGCCATTGTATTATTATGGACCAAAATCCCTGAGGAATGTTTCCAGCATAACCACCTCCAGGGGACTGTGCCCACTGGGGTTTAAATACCTGGGTCTCTCCACCATTTGGTTTGAGAACTGAAGAAGCCTTTCAGATGAGAGGTGAAACGTCTTCAAGAAACAAAAAGAAGTCGAGTCGCCTTTTTTCAAGCTCCAGAAACTTTCCAGCACCTTGCTGAATCTGTGCCATGAAGAATTAAGGCAGTTCTGTAGGGGCTCCAACCCAGTGGCAAGGTGTACTTAACACATTGGTGAGTGAATGTTGCTGAAATCCTCAATTATTGTTTTTAGTTTATTGGGTGATATAAAAAAAAATCCCAAATGTTGCAAGGCTGATACAACACATTCTTGATATTAGAGTAATAATACACCAGTGTGCCAAACAATTCTACCTGACAAAGTGTCTGGTGAATTTGTAATGTGTCATTTCAAGGTTGTGATTTATGTTGTAACTGTCAGTTTTGGACTGGATTATAGTTGTAATCACTGTTAGGCAGGTTTAGTTGGAAATGCACTCTTGGTTTTGTTCTGACTTGCTATAAAATGGATGAAGAAAACATGAGACAGGGAGAGTAGCGTCTGACGTTGTCAGGCATCATACAAGCACATGGGGGCCATATAAAGTACTGAGTACCATTCTGAGTTACTGCAATGAAATTTTGACAAAATTAACAAGCCTGTTGCATCATTTCAGCTTTGCTGTGTCTCCCAACACAGTCTCAAGAGCATGGAGGAGATTTCAGGAGACAGGCAGTTACTCTAGAAGAGCTAGACAGGGTGGTAGAAGGTCCTTAACCCATCAGCAGGACCAGTATCTGCTCTGTTGTGCAAGGAGGAACAAGATGAGCACTGCCAGACCGCAACAAAATGCTCTCCAGCAGGCCACTGGTGTGAATGCCTCTGACCAAACAATCAGAAACAGACTTCATGACAACAGCTTTTGGCAGTGGCAAGATTGTTGTATGTTCTGTTACTGTGCGCTAACCTCCACAGACAGCTGGCTTTTGACCATAACACGAAAAGATAAATAAGTGAATACTTTCAGACTGCAGTGAAATAAATACTACAGAAAAAAGGAAAGTTCAGCACATATCATTTCCTGGTTTAAGTCCTTAATCACCCACACACTATGTCCACCCACACTATGATGGCTGATATTATTTTATCAAGCTGTAAACAGGATGTATTCCTTAGTTCCGGTGTTTCTATAATGCTGATATTTTCATCTTGGGATATTTACCATATAATGATAAACACCACATGTTTTTGTTGTAAATAGCTTTTCCCCCTCCATACATGGTTGTTCCACTCTGACTTCCTGGCATTAAAGAGTAGCCTATGAGAAGCAGTTTTAGTTTTAAACTGACTTACGGTAGTTAAACACAGAAATACTTTAATGTATCTCACAGACACTGATATAAAAAGACAGTCCCTGGAGATCAAAAACGTGCCATCAAAATGCATATGCTATGAACCTTTGATGAGTTTTGAAACGTGAGTAATAACAACAGGGATAAGAGGGTAGAAAATGAGACAGAGATGGACAGAAAGGAAACAAGAAGAAATAGAAACAGATCTATTAAAGTCTTTGATCCAGAAGCAGTTGCATGTGGTGAGCGAGTACAAGGCCCTAGCACGCTATACAACCATTCAGAACTCATGAAATCTTTATTGGATCCTTCCACTGAAAATAAACAAATGTGCTAAAGACATATCATTTGTCAGCAGGCTTACAACTATACAATATACTGTTTGCCTGACAAAATTAAAACGCTACCCTTTGTCCTTGGGTTGATAACGTACAAGTATGCGAAACAAATAAACATTTCTCACGTGGTGTGAATTCAACTGAAATTCAAAGTTGGCAACACAGGCTTGGAAAAATTCTTAGGATTATTTACTTTTACTCTGATGAGATGTTCCTGGCTCTAAATGAGGAAAGCTTTCTTTCACAAAAGTCTTTGTCACTGATGAATCGAGCAGTTTGGGATGTTTTGTACAATGGATCAAGAGGTTACAGGTATTATATAAAGACACCTTTCCGACTTGGCCGCTCCCTGTCTCAAACAAGCGTGAGTGAAGGATCCAGCTGTGGTCAAGCAAGCTAAAACGTGAATCAGAAAGATGAGGGACTGTTTTCTGATTGTTTCAGGGCGGTTACGTTCTAAAGCACAAATAAAAACAGTCACACCTCTGCACCAGCCCGAGGGAAAGTGCCGAATACAGATGGAGTGCATGTTTCATCTGGTGTGTTGCGGCTTCTCTGCATTTATGTGTGTGTGCATAGCTTAGCCCCACCCTCAGTCAAACAGAAATATAGACCTGCACAACACAGACAGAGAGCAAATGAAAAAAGAAAAAAAAAAAATATATATTATTGACTGGAGGGCAATGAAAGCACCGCCTAAAGGTTCCAATCAAGAAATGTCCTAAACACAGCAGATTTAGAAGATAACACAGAGTAAAGGGTGTCTGCATATAAATACACAAACACACTTCTAACGGGTCTCAGGTGATAACTGAGTGGGACTATCTTTGCATGAATCTACAAAATCCTGCATATTAAAACATTTCAAGTGTGCTAATTACATTTAGGTCTAAACAGTTTGCCTCCATACACCAACAAAGACTTTAAACCAAATAATCAAAATGTGACTGGAGTGCCGACTTTCAGCTTTAATTAAGGGGGGTTTAACAAAAGGTCTTTACATGAACTGTTTGAGTACAAACAGCTGTAATACCTATAGTCCCCATTTTTAGAGGCTGAAAGTGCAACAATGGGCAAATGACTGATAAGCAGTTTAATAGACAGGTGAGGTTCGTTCACATAGTTTTCCATAGCAAATTATACACAAAAAAAAAGGTCTGAAGTTAATTCTAGGTTCAACTTGCATTTGGTTGTTATTCACACTAACTCTCAATATGAGATCCAAAGACATGTTGATACCTGTGAAGGAGGCCACTATTACACTAGAAACCAAGATAAACCTTGAATAATAAAACTTTGGAAGTGGAAAAATCAACAATCAGGTAAAAAGAATAAATGCCCTGGCCAGCTCAGTGACACTAAAAGGCCTGGAAGACCACAGAAGATGACTAAAGCGTATGAGCACAGAAATCTTTTTTTTTGGTTTATATCAGCTAGCCAAGTCAAGAACACTCTCGAGGAGGTAGGCGTATCATTTTCGAGTCTATAAATAAGAGATGTCTTCATAAGTGTAAATACAGAGGGTTTACAGCAAGGTGCAGACCACAGGTTACACTCAAGGGCAGGAAGTCCAGATAAGACTTTGCCAGAAAACATCTAAAAGCGCCTGCAACAGTTATGGAAACAAAATATTTGGACAGATGAACCCAAGATGAACTTATACCCGAATGATGGGAAGGGAAAAGTGTGGAGGAGAAGAGAAACAGCTTGTGATCTGAAGTGTACCACATCATCTGTCAAACATGGTGGAGCCAGTATTGTAGCATGGTCATGCAAAGCTGCCAGCGGACCTGGGCCACTAGTGCTTATTGATGATGTGACTGTGGATAGAAGTAGCAGGATGAATTGTGAAGTGTACAGGGCTGTATTCTCTGCTCAGATTCAGCCAAATGCTGCAAAACTGATCAGACAGCACTGCAAATGGATAATGACCCAAAGTATACTGCAAAAGCAACCCAAGCATTTCTTAAGACAAAGAAATATGATATTCTTCACTGGCCAAGTCACTGACCTGATCTCAACCCAACAGAGCATGCTTTTCAGCTATTAAATACAAAGCTGAAGGCAAAGAGACCCACAACCAAGCAGTAACTGAAGGTGGTGTCACTAAAGACCTAGCAGAGCATCTCAAAGAAGTATACACAGCTTCAGGTAAAGACTTGAAAGGATAAAATAATTAAAAGCAATCCTTAAATTTAAAATTGTGTTTGTTTGTCCAATTACTTTTGAGCCTCTGACAATGGGGTACTATGTCTAAAAAAATGGCTGTATTTTCTAAAAGGTTAATGCTTTATTTTGTCAAACCGTTTGACTTAAAGCTGAAAGTCTGCACTCTATTCACATCTTCACTGTTTGATTTCAGATCCGCTGTGGTGGTGTACAGTGACAACATTACAAAAAAAAAAAAAAGAAAGTGTCACTGTCCAAATACTTACGGGCCTGGATGGGCCTGACTATATTCCCAAAATGTACTCTAATAGCAACTATGTGGTTAAACTGATCTTCAGCAACAATCTCAGTGAGCAGTAATTGAATATGTACGTGAGGAAAAATATGCTTTTTCACAAAACACAGACGCAGACTGAGGAAACAATGAATGCAGAACAGTAAGGCTCTGGCTCATAACATGGAACAGATTAACAGCTAATAAAGGCTTGAAAGAGTTGAATTAGCTTGTTTAACAGTTTCTATGAAATGCCTGCTGGGAATCATCAGGCTGAATAGTCAGTGTTAAACAACCAGAAATCAATACCATCTGAAAAGTTAGTATATTTTTAACACAAAATTTATCTTTCTTGTTCTTTTTTTTTTTAGCAAGAAACAACATGCAACACAGTGTATTTAGCGTCATTCGCAGATGAGCTTAGAAGGTTTTTCCAGCTGTGACCACTGTTGTTTGACAGGAACAGCTTCACTCACTGTGACCGATATGCGTCTAATATCCGTGGTATGCGAAGGCATTTATGGAGCCGTTACACACTGTGACACTATTAAACAGAACGGGAAGACATACATACACAAACAAGTGTGTGACACATGATGGTAAATCGTGAGATTCCCTCTGGCCTCCATTCCTCACTTTCATCTGATTCATAAGCAAATACATACTTGATCTTCATGACAACAAAAGCAGTCTCTGAGTCACCCAGACGTCACATTTATCAACTATCAGCCTCAGACTACACTAAGAATAATCGTTCCCAAATTGCCACACAAATTCCATCTCATCAGACAAATAACACTCCAGCAGAGTCAGGCTTCGATCAACCTGTAATGACGCAGCAGCACAAGTGAGAGTTATTACTGAACCTGTCAAAACTGGAGCTCAAAAGAATTCCTGGCATGGGGAAAGTATTTTAATTAGTTTTTCTATCTAACATCTATGGAGCCCAGACATAGGCAGAGGGAGACAGGGATATATATCTATTATTACACAAAGAACAAAAAATGCTCATAATTCATCCCAGGATTATAGATTAACTTGTTCCTGTGTTTTAAATAATTAGAAGCCAAAAGATACATCTTGTTCTAATATTTTAGTTGTGTGTGCAAATTATATAAGAGGGCCAAAAGAGTCCAGTTTCCCTGATCAATAGCTCATGAGAAAAATGTTAAAACCAAACCAGAGAGTAAGGTAAACAAGCTAATTTTGTGATAACAATCTGTCCTCTGAGCTTGATGAATACCATCAGGCTTTATTTGCATTTGAGATGAGTGCACAGGGAGGGACTACACTGAGATACTACAAAATTATTCAGTAACTTCAGTCCTCGTCCACATTTTTACTCTTAGGCTTCCATGACATCACTGTGAATGTGGCTATGTAAATGGGCAGCTGCATAAATCATGGGTAGTTGTTCTTAACTGACTACAGAGCAGCTTTCATGAGAGTTCGCTTGCATGTGCATTACAGACATTTGCAGGAGACTGATCCAAAGTCAAGATAATTTCCCTCCGAGAATTATTGTGCATCTAATTGTCTTTTAGTAAACAGACGCAGCGGAAACGGACGTCTTTGCACTGTTTTCAAATTCAGTGAGCCTCGTGTATAATCCACTTGAAGGCCAAATTTAAGCAAGCAGACCATCCTTGTGGATATGGAAACTGTAACAGTGCTCTTACACAGAGTACTGCATTACCAGTCAATTATTATTATTTTTTCTTGGTGACACTACACTGTGTAAGAGCGACCATCCTTATGTGCTCATTTCATCATTGGTCAATGTGAGAAGGTGAATTGCATTTGTGGCCATCTATTAAAACAAAAGAATGAATGAATCAAAACTTGTTGAATAAAATTTTGTATGCACACAATACTGCTGTGCTGTGTAATAAAATGGCCCCTTGATATGCATTTTTTTCTCTCTTTACAGCTAATCCAGGGCTCCATAAGTCTTAGTTTTTAATTAAAAATCCTCTGACCAAAAGCTGTGCATTCTTTCTTTCCATGGACCCCCCCCCCCACCTTCCCACTCCTCAAGCGCTATCTAAATCCCCTTCAGTTTCATAAGAGTCTATAGTTTTGCATGTCTGCATGTGTGCATGTTGGCACCGTGTTTTTGCATTCAAAGAAAGGAGGCTTTTTGATCTGCCTCACTCTTTCAATTCATCATTATAGCTAATAACACATACGCGGACACACACACAATGCACACAAACATACACAGAGCTGCCTACCAGCGAGCTGTTTGCCCATGTTCTCCAGCTCTTTAGAAAAGAGGGAGTCACCCAGTAGCAGGCCCGTCTGCCCGACAGAGCTCCCACCTCTCACAGCCTTCACATCAGCCTCCCAGACAGCCTGACGCTAGTTAGCAAGGAAAACAGAAAAAGAGAGAAAGTCACATTAGAAGAAAGAACCTTCAATTAACTCTTTATATAATTTTCAGCTTTTGCTGGAAATATCTGAGCCATATCTGCTGGAAAAAAGAGGCAATTATTATTTTATGAGCTCAAGAAAAACACAAGAAACCACAGCAAGTGTAGATGAAAGCATACATCATGGAGTGCACTGTGTTAAGTGAGTGCAGGGTGCTAGACAGTCAGTAGTGGTTCACGGCATTTTTGTGTGACTATCAGTAAATCTATAGGCGCGTGTATGCACACCAGTCTGCTGGCAACGAGCCTGGCAGCAGCACATCTCGCACTGGCAGTTAAGGAGCAATAAATCAGACAATTTGAATAGTTTCCAGAGTTCACGTGATACAGTTTTTTTGTTGTTTTTTTTTACAAAAATATTGATGATCATATTCTAAAGCATAAGAAATTAAAGAAATAAGGCTAAAAAGGCAGCTTGAATCACTTATGTGTAGTTGCTGTAGTTGGCCTATGTTGCTCGTACCAGTCCTGGCCAAGTGTATGATTTGGAAAGGGACCTGTTAGACAGTCTAAACTTTGCCAAGTCCTGTAATAGCAGCATGCGTAATCCTCCTATTTTTTTTCCTTTGATAGGACACAAGTCGCCAGATGATCTGTTAAGTCAGTGGACCAAGTGCACATGAGCTCCAAGCACAGGTGAACAATAAAACCTGTCAGCCGTAATTCCACCTCCTGTAACTTTGGTTTACACTAGATAAGTTATAATACCTCTGATGCCAGCACTTACATCATTTGATGTGCTAAGCACTTAATGAGAGACAGAGCTGACTAGACAAAGTGCTGACACAAAGCGGGGTTTGGAGACATCTGGTGATATACATACAGTGAGGCTTCCAACCTTCTTTAAAGACAATCCTGGGATAATCACTGTGCAGCAGAACCGAGTACACGGCTGCACAATATCACTAAAAATGAAGCAGTTCAAAATGAAAACATCTTGAAATCATTTTTTTTTTTTTTTTTTTAGGATTTTTATTTTGAAGTGTGAGGTACTTGATCCTATGTATGACAGACTAGGAACATAAAACACAAGCCACAAAGTCCAACCTCAATAGAACAAATGTCAGAACACCTGTGACCACTGGAACCAAACTGAATCCACATGAAATCCTAGTTGAGGCTAATTGCTCGAACAAGGTTATAAAAGAACACCTGTGAACACACTGTTTTCTTCTAGGTTATATCTAATACAACATGGCTGAACGTGGTGAGAGTAAAATGTGTGAAAGGAAGTATAAGAAGAGCCATGTAGCTAGCAATGGAAGATGCAGTTGTGACCTCACACAATATGCCATTTATACAACCTCACATTTGGAAAATAGACAAGAAAATGCTTCTTATTCAGAAAGAAGAATATGTGGTGGTGTCAGGCGCTGCAACGGATTCTGCATAAAGTCAACCTCTAAAAAGCCATTACTCACAAAACGGCAAGATTTAACTTGGCCAAGGAACAAGAAAAGAAGCCTGATGAAGTGCAGAACACGCTTTGGTCAGTTAAAACCAAAATAAATTTGTGTGGATCCGATGGTTTCCAGCATGTCTGGTGTGAACCTGGCCAATAATACCACAGTGACTGCATGAAACATGGTTGTGTGAGTGCGCTGTTATGGGACTGCACGAATGTCAAAGGTGCATGGAAGGTCAGTGCAACTGAATACTGAATGGTGTTTTCATTCAGTAATTGGCCAGCTACAAGAAGCTTGACTGGAAAGGAATTTTACAGTACGACAGTGATCACAAACACACCGCAAAACGCACACAAGAATCGTTAGATTCTTAAAGTGAAAACTATGACCTCTCACTTAAAACCAACACCTTTGGAGAGCTTTAGAAATAGGGTTAGGGTTGTACTTTTCTGTTAAGCAGTGTAACTCTTAACACATTCGTCTCGCACACAAAATATCTCCGGTCTGATTCTGGGAGGAGACAAAAATCCAGCCTCGGGGGGGTCACAGGCTAGTGTACTTGTAGTGCTGGTCCCGAGCTCGGATAAATGGGAAGGCTGCATCAGGAAGGTCATCCGGCGTAAAATCTGTACCAAATCAAAAACATGCAGAGCCATCTGCTATGGCGACCCCTTAGGAAATAATACAATAATACTGTAAATACTGTAACAAATTAAGCGCCCGTCATAGAGGACTCCAACGCCTAGTTTCAAAGAGTAGGTGTAGTGAAAAACAAGGGGAGCTGCTATCCTCTGATAAATGACAGAACCGAATTCCCAGGGTCTATGGCATTGATCTTCGTGCCTGTCAGATACATGAGGCGTTATGTGGTCACAGAACCACAACACCCAAGCCAATCCTTAATTACAGCCCTCATAAAGCAGCAAGGCGGGTTGAGGGTTACAACTGAATCCCCTCCCCAGCTTTATTTCTTATTTCTCTTTGGTGGCATCTCCCTAAATCCAACAGCATGACATCATTCTGTCCTCCTCTTGCCTTCCTTACTCAGTTCTGGCAAACAAGGCCACCAACAGATTCCCAATTTGAAATTTCTCAAACATTTTCATGATCTTAAGTGGACTTTAAGTCATTACATTTTACCGCTGCTTTGGAAATCCAAGTCCAGAGTTCAGATTGATTGTATCAAAGATCAAATTAATCATAGCGTCTTATAAAACAGCCTAGTTTTATAAGAGCATTTGATATACAATAGATTAACTATTATTAGCAACATCTAAAGCACAACATCTGCATTGAGTTCTAAAGCTCTGCAGTAATCAGGACCATATATCCTGGAGACTGCAGACTGGAGACTACGGCTGGTGGTGCTCCACAGTCCCAAAGACCAGGCAAATCAAGTGAATCTGTAAGAAATTCACCTCATCAGACAACATCAGTAAATAAACATACACTGCAATCAAAGTATGACTTTCATTTCACTGAGTTTGATGAAGTCATACTAACAAAGTCACCTGGAAGATGTAATCATGTATCGATACGGAATATTTAAAAAAAAAAAAAATCACATACAAAACCAGAGCCACAAAAAATGGACTTAATTACACAGTGAAAAGATACAACGACGTGATGGAGAGTGGTTTCAATTAGCCATGGTTTAGAGCATCTATTGTTATTACAACAAACAATGTATGACGTGAGATGCTTTAATCCCCGCAACAGGAAATATAGGAAGGAATGCCTTTTCATTTGCAAAATAAAAAGTGATTTTGCAATGATTTACAGTATATTAATGTCAGTGGCATAAAACCCAACTGTTATAATCTCCCTCCCACTATGATAAAACTAAAGAAACCCTCAAGAGAAAAGGGGAAACCCTTCTGGTAATGCTTCTGCCTAACTAACAAACATGGGTCTTGTTTCTTACAAAATTGATCCCATGTTGAGAGCAAACAAGACAGAAAGAAAGAGGATGCAAGTTTGGAGTTAAATATTTTATAGCCTGCATGTGTGCAGCTATACGTGTGTGGTCAGCAGTAATAATCACCACAATCTGGGGTTTGGTCCAACTTGGCCCTCCACAAAACAAGGACTGCTGGGGATGTGTGCTTGCAGTCACAGGGGTTTGAGGCTACTGCTGGCTTTGTGAGCACAATTGATGGACTCTTGTTGTGGTCAGGCCAGGGTTGCATGGGGACCAATATACACACAACACACACAGGACCTTACACCAAGACACACTGCATTTGAGGAGCATCTCTCATTTCAGCTCATTATTTGAGGCTTTTAGCTGCTTTACTTTACTTATTGGGGCTCCTTTGGGTTATAAATGCTTTGGCTTATATGGTTTGCTGCTAAGAGTTGTTGCAGTGTTTAGTGCGCATTGTGGACTGCATTAAAGGCACTGCAGTTCTTCTGGTGTTTGCATGTTCTATATAATCCATTGCAGCATCCATTGAGACCCTCCTCTTTATCAACCTGAATTGTTGGATCAGCCAGAGGATCAGTCAAATCCTCTGCTGCTCTGCAGCAGCAGGAGATAACTCTTTCAGCACCTTCTTTACCCTCATCTGCACCTCTTTTACTTCACCCTCATTTTTAATTTTGAAAAAGCCTCCTTGGCTATAACTATGCACAGCCGAGCTGACACCAGAAGCCAACAATGAGAAGCCTGGCCCGGTCTCTCTCCGCAGCGCACTCACACAAAATGCTCCGTGCCAGGTAGTGTAAAGTGGATCTGCTGCTTGAAAGACACTCTGAGGACCCTTATTTAGTGTGAGATTAGTCTGGGAATAGTGAGAGTTGACACAGAGACTGAAAATGGGTATCACATGCCAAAAGAAACTCAGCATAAAGTCAAGCATGACATTTTTCTCCCTGTGAATATTTTTTTTTTCACCCTTGAGCCTCATGAACCCCTTATGTCATCGGGCCCTATGGTTCAACCTCTGGTAAGCTGGTGCATTAAATGCTGACAATGACCCAGCCAGTCTGGTGTTTTTTTTTTGTTGTTTTTTTTTTAAATAGAATCAGGTGTGGGATGGGCCAGTGTTGTACAGCTGAAAAGCCATATGCGTACTGGAGAATGAGATCCCGGCAATTTTAACTGAAGTGGAAAGAAACAAAAAATAGGACGATATTTTCTGCCATTCTTATATCCTTAAATGGATTAATCAGCTAAACCTTACTGTAAGAAACAGGATTTATTGCGTCTTTAAACACCTCACTTTGCTTTTTTGTAGCCCCCATCTAGGTTGCATAGTGGTGGGAGGATATGGGATGCGAGAGTTAACACATAACGTTTAATGAATTCCTGTTATTTTGGCTTACAGCAGAATCACCTAATGGATTTTATGGACTTGCATACAGGACTCAGAGGCTCACCGATCCAACCACAGCCAAAAGCAGGCAGGATATTGACAATAACACAGTTAGGCCCTCACGCAAGCACTCTAAAGACAGATTTTATGACACGCTGCCTGTTGCTAAATCAGAGAAAAACTATGAAAAGTGCCAACAGAAGTGCAAATGAGAGGATTCTTTGCAAGAAAATGATAATGTTCGGTTAGTAAATCCTGAACTGCAGCTAGATAATCATTGGCTTTAAAGCTCAGAGTCTGAGGAAGAATGATGTTTTCACAGTATTTATTCAACATTTAGCAGAAGTCGTAAAATGATTAGTTTTGTATGTGTGACATCTTGTAGTTCATTTTCCAAAACCTAAAAAAACCCAAAAGATTTTAAGTCTTCTATCCTCCTGAGACCTGAGCTCTTGTTTGGGATGGATTTTTACCATCTACTAGCTATTTGTGATTAGTTGGACCTTTGCTGATTATATTCCTGTTTTGTATGACATTTTCTTTTTCACAAACAACATTTAACAGTTGTAGTATGGGCTTATCCTAGCTTTTATCATTCTGCAATTATTCCCGTGATTGGCAAAGTCGCCCCACACCGAGAAGGGTTTGAATCCAGGCTAAAGCCTTTTTGTGTTTGGTTTGTGTTTCTGGTGATTCTAAATTGGCTGCTGGTGTGAATGTGAGTGCAAAGGGCTGCCTATTTTGATGTGTTAGCCCTGCGAGAGACTGTACAGGGTGTACCCTGCTTCTCGCCCCGTGACAGCTAGGATAGGCTCCAGCACCTCCCACGACCCCGAACTGGATAAATGGAGGTAAATGGATGGATGGATATATTACAAGTAAATCCCTAACAGAAATCTCTCCATCATTGTAAGCTGAAAACATTTTAGTACACAGAGAAATGAAGGAAAAAAACAGAAAAGCCTGTAAATCCTAAACAAAGCTTTGGTGGAAAACACCAGCACTCACGTTGTGTGGCTACGCTGTGAGATTTGCTCAGATGATAACCATACATGCATGTCTGTGGAGGTGTGGGGAGCAGACTGGTGCCAAATATAAAAAGCCATACAGTGTATCGACTCAAAACTCCTTTCCTTTGGAAACAAAAATAAACCCTCATAACATTTCTGCTTCGCATCAGGCACGCAGCACTGCATCACACTAATTATCTTATTTCCAGCATACAAATGAACAGTTTCCCCCGGCATATTTTATGATGGTAACACCCATACCACTCAGAGCAAATCTGATTAACGCATATCACTGAACTGAAGGAAAGTGGGAGAATTTGGGGAAGGGGGGGGGGGGGGGGGGGGGGGGGTACGCTGGCTATTGCTTTAGGAAAGTATTTGTCTTTATGGGGCAATTATCACCTAAAGGAGCTGGCAGAGGCAGGAGGGCTTGTCAGACTAATAATGATAACCGTTAACAGTGTTTACTTTCCAAAATCTCCAGGGCATTTACTGCCCAAACCAGGGCAGTCTACAATACAAGGCTCTACTTTATTTATGGACAGTTGTAAATGCTAATAATAAAAAATGACTTCAAACTTTTAAAACTTGCCAAAAAATACGCAGTGACCACTGCAACAAGAGAGGAAGCTTTGAGACACGTTTCTACCAATGCAAATAACTCTTGTGTTCTTACTCTTTACAATACAGTAATACGTTTCTTCAAGTTATTTGCCATACTGTACCCCCACCTCCAAAATAAAACCCATAGAAACATTGCAATTTTTTCCACACTGCTCAGTCATTATACTCCACAAGCCCCTGGAGGACCAGCTGAACTTACAAATTGCATTTGCCTTTCAAAGAGAGCCAAACATAAGCAATTAAGCGCAAAACAAGCACCATTAGCTGCAGCACTATAGGTTACAGGAGATACTTGCACTTGCTGGTTCCATATGGGACACATTAGTGCACTGTTCTCTAAGTTGCCAGACAAGGCTTAACCTATGAAGATGTAGTGCAGCAGCAGGATGGAGTATTTAATCCCTTGTTACAAGCAGCCACAAACTGGTGGTTCCACGTGGATGTGAAGGTCACTGAAAAAGGAGGAAAAGACAGAAGCTAAACTAATCGACTTAACTCTTTAAGATCTATTAAAGTGCTGCTTGTTATCGGTTGTGGTTAAGCCTCAGCTTTTTGGTTACGAAATCTTTCCGTACATGTGTCAAAGAACACAATTGTAAAACCCTGGGAATTGGTATGATTGGCATGATATGCTGAGGTCCAAGTGTCTACAGTTTCAGGATGGAGGCTATTGTATTTGGCTTAATCCGTCATACCTCCGACTAGTGCTGTAGTCCTTCGTTTCTAAAAGTCTGCTCCCAGTTAGTCTGGAGCCTCTCTGCATCTGCTCCACACACGGAGCATTGCATTGGCTACAAACCCCTTTCTTTCTTTAAAAAAAAAAAAAAAATGCAGTAAAAAAGCCTTGTCTAACACTTAGATTGGGCAATTATATAAAAAAGGTATTGGCTTCTTGCAGAGGTGATTATACAAACGCACCGGCGTCTTAGCTGAACGCTTTATTAACAGCATGTGCCTTTGTCTGCGTCTGATGTGTGCCACATAAGGCCACTATAGATTTCTTCCCTGAAGCATGTGAGGTTTATCACGCCACCTTCCTATTCAGCAAAGCTTTGTGTACCTATTGTAACCCATAAATATTTAGAGCCATTATCTAAAATACCTAAATCTGCTGCAGTTATGTCACTCGATACTCTTTTCATTTATTCCTTTCAAACTGCACACAAGGGCTGTGAAAGGTAAGCAAAGTGATACAGGGAGAGTTTTAATTGGGATTGTTTAGTACTATCAACTGTTGTGTAAGCTGAAATGCCCACATAAAGATGGATCACTTTTGCTCGGGCCTTGTTCTGTTAACAAGAGGCTTGAGGTGGTTTTCGCTCGCTCTCAGACAAAAGCCGAGGAGGAGAGAGTGACGAGGTAATTGATGGCTGTAAAGCGATCTTAATTGTTCTGTGATGGATGTAGGGAGGACACTCACAGAGCCTGACATTTGAGATAAGGCCTCGCATTCCTGGAGTCGTCCCATCACTGCGTCCACCCCGGGCAAAGGAGCTGCTCCAGATGACACACACAAACAAGGCAAAAGAAGGATAAAGCAGAGTGAAACCGCATGAAGATTTCATATTAAAAAAAATATTTTGAGTATGAACTGCAACTTACAAGATATATCAGGTACAGCTTGTTCAGATATGTGTGGCCTATGCTCCTCTTCAGATCTGCTGTCTGATAGCGTGTCACCCTGCAACCTGGAAAGAACACACAACATAAACTTACACTACAGCGCATGTTTGGAAATTGAACGTCAGATAATGGAAAGACAAGTCAGCCTCTATCAGGCTGAGGTGATGAGACAAAGAGGAAATGTTTTAGCGAAATGTTCTGCGAAATCTTTGGTAACGTGGAGGTCGGTTTTAGGTCACAAACTTTTTTTCTTTTTCATCAGCTTTTTCTCATCCTGCTGAAATCAAATTTGAATAATAATGAAGAAACAACAGTAACACACTTACAGACAATGCGTACACAGACACAAGTACCTCTACTATGCTTATGAAAACACAAAACTGAAGAAAAAAAAAAAAACTGGCACGCAGATGCTATTTTCCCTTACATCATTCAGTTACTGTTTTTTTTTTTTTTTTTTTTTATCATAATGTGTTCCAAGCCCCTATTGCTTTTTTGAAAGATAACAGCTTGAACTGAAATGGAAGTTGGTCTGAGAGATCTGGTTGTCTTAAGGTAGCAAAAGATTTGGGCTGCCCAGAGATAGTGAAGTAAACTGTGGATGAAAGACAAACAGGGCCTTTTCTCTTCCCGGTGTTTCAGTGGGAAGAGAAAAATGCTACTTTCACTGCATTTTTCATGCCCTTTATCCACTCACTATCACATTAACTGTAAATCATATCACATATTAAATGTGTGCGTGCACTACTTTGGCACCAAATTCCTTTGCCTCATGCTGTTTCCATGTCATGAGAGCAACCACTAGCCGAGGACAAAAGAAAGCAATCCCTGTGCTTTTATGGCATAGCTGCATTCCCAGCTGTAGGGCCTCCTGGATTCTACCTCTACAATGAGAGTCAAGGCAGAACACAACTTTTTAAAGTGGATTCTATTTCTTTCCTTCTTTAGATATCGCTTTCCTTGTCTCCCCTCTCTTTAATGGTCTTTATAAGACCATTAAAAGTACCCAAGATGACTATCAAAAGGCCTTCCCATTCTCTGAACAAAAGTTGCTCATAGCCACAAGTCTTGACTACAATTCCCTTAGTGCATTCCTGATATGAAAGCAATTAATTTAATGAGAACTACAAGTCCAAAAGAGGTTTGTGGAGATCTATCCATTTCATAAAACCACACTGCCAGCTACTTAAGAGCAGGCCTAAGATCTGGGATGCGTTTGCACACAGGAGATTTTGTGGCTGGAGTACATACCCTTTAAATGAACCGATCGGGCCCATGAGGGAGGTGGATGAAATGTTGGTGTGACCACAGTTATAGCCCAAAAGGCAGAAATGTGGCCACAACACACAGGCCACACAGCATTTTACACTTCAACCAACCAGCAGAGAGCCACTGGAAGCTACATGTTTTCTGACCTGCCACTGCTGGTTAGGAGGCGCACTGGCTGACTGGAGCATTTGGTGGTGTGGACAGTGTCTGGACAGAAGGGAAGGAAAAGGACGTTGGGAAGGGAAGGTGTCTTAGAAGGCAGGGGTCAGTTTCAATATGGGGTCAGTGAGTTTAAAAAGAAAAGAGACGCTCCACTGCAAACTTTATATTTTGTTCTTATTATTGTGCCCAAATAGGACGCGAGTTATCGCCTTCACACTGTGGGTTAAGTGTTAATTAAGTGTCACTTTTTCCTGGTTTGGGGTAGTACATGGTAGAGCCAAGTGGTTCTGTCTCATTTGCGCAGAATGGACCTCACTGACCTGTAACCAAAAAAAAAAGAGTTGCTGAATTCTAATGTGTTTGCTTGAGGGATGGCGGGTATGTGAGGAATGCTTGTCCAACTTGGGCCAGCGTTCACAGTTCCCTGCTGAGCCAAGCAAGCCTCTGGTATCTTTGTGCGAGTTATAAAATATTGCAAAGATTCCCCTCAGTCATGTCGATTTTAAAATGAACCAACTGTGAAAAATATCTTCAAGTTTATAACACGAGTATTACTGTAAGGTCACATCTCACCAGTAGCGCTGTCTGCAGGTGCGAAGCACAAATGCATTGGCACATATGTTAGTTTTCTGTTAAGTTTTAAGACCGACCCCAAATGGAGCCGTGTTGGAAATGTCCTTCTGGGAATCCCATCGAGGCAGAGTGCTAAAGTACACAGTATAAAACCTGCGTCCCAGTTGCCCCTGTCCAACCTGCTCCCTGACCTTTGCCCCTGCTATCTTCTGTTCAAGTCAGCGTATGCATGTAAGAACATGCACGTACATGTTTTATGTGTGGATCCATGAATACCTGAGTCTGTGCATGAATGAACTTCTGCACAGCCCTAATTTGAGAATTCTGTCTTCTCAGAACAGCACAAAGGGCAAACCATGCGTGCAGCACTTTTCCAGCTTACTGATCTGTTTATGGCCCTACGACTACCCAAAAATTACTTTGAAAGACCACAACTCCTTTGCCAATAAAACTGGGAAAGATTTGGCGGTCAGGTTAAAGAGGACGAAGCAAGAATTTGGCCTCAGCCAAAAGGATACAGGAAGACAGAGAAAGGGAACAGATGTCTGACATTTCAGTAACACACACACACAAAAAAAAGCCCTCACAAAAGCCAAAAATGACTGCAGATACAGATGCTGCTTTGCTTTGCCACTAATTCCACCATGGGACAAGAGGTATAAACAATTTGCTTAAAAACATCAAGTCGATAAACTGCCAACAAAAATCCAGTGATAGCATTCATCCTCCTGCAGAACCTTTGACAGCATCCCGCAGCCTGCGTGCGGAACGAAACTGATAAGCTGCATGAATGAAAGAAGAGTAGGAAACAAACAAATTCCAAACCCCAAACAGTGGAGGCTGTGTAGGCAGATTTGTGCCTGGCGTCTCATCAAGAAGATACCCGTTTATCTCTGACTGGCATCAAGAAAGAGTTTTGCCCACACCTGCCTGTGGTATCACACCCAAAACTCAGAAATCTGAGCACCAGACTGACGATGCGAATCTGGGGAAACAGGAAATGTGTCTGAAGAGAAAAGCGGTGATAACGAGAGAAAGGGGTGATAATGGAGACAATTATCCGCGCTAGAGCTGATTTGGGAAAACAAGCAACACTGGAATGGACCGAAGATATGATATTATTCTCTGCTACCTCTGATACAAAGGCAGAGAGAGAGGAAATGGAGGGTAAGAAAAGGATAAGAAAAAAGTGCAGAAAGGATTGCAGTCAATACCACGGTATAGTAGCCACAAATGAACTGTGGAGGAAAATTTAAAGAAGTAGTTTAGCATTTCAGTCAGGAAATAAGTGTGTTTGCGTTCTTGCTGAGGTTTTGGTGAGGAGATTATTTCTGGTAAACACAATAAGTACAGCTTTGCATGGGGTTACGAGCTAAACAGTTTCTTGGCTTGGGGCAATAACAACATAATTCTGGCAAAACAGAAACTTGCCACCTATGCACTGCCTCCAGTCTTTCTGCTAAGATAAGCAGCTATGAGAATTTATCCACCCATCTTCTTAACTGATTCTGATTTCGGGTAGCAGGGGAGCTGGAGCCTATTCCAGCTGTCATGGGGGGAAAGGCGGGGTGCGCCCTGGACAGTCTGTTACAGGGCTAACACAGGCAACCACTCATGTTCACACGTAGAGCCAATATAATAACAAATTAGCCTAACAGGCATGTCTTTGGACTGTGGAGGGAAGCCAGAGTCCATGTAGACAGTGGAAAATGTGCAAACTTCCTACAGAAAGGCCCCAGCTGGCTGGTGGATTTGAACCCCAGACCTTCTTGCTGTGAGATGATAGCACTAAACCACTGTGGCACCATTAGTGGAATCATTAGTCATAAATAATTTATGATTAACAAATTCATCAGAGTACTCTCGTTCTAAGAAATTGAAGCTCTTCCATGCAGAAAACTGCAAATAAATAAATAAATCACAGGATTTCATACATTCACTCCCTTCACAAACCCCCACAGTCTGGCTTTCATAGTACGATTAAATGAAGCTGCCAGTTGAGGAATTGTGCAGTGTCTGTTTTTCAAATTAAAGTTTCTGACATATGATGATGATGATGATGCTTTTCTTTTGCTCGGTTCTGCCTTTGAGCCTTGCTCTTTTCTTTCTGTTCTAATTAGAACCAGTTTGCAGTGTTCTTAGTGCACATTATTGCTTACAATTTATAAAATTTATAAAATGAATGATTCCATTGAACATTGTCATTGGTAACAATTCTGATCAGTTTAAAGCTGTATGAGCTAAAGACAAAGACATTTCAAACTTTTTTTTCTTTTTTTTTAACAGTTCTATGCATGTATTCTCTGTGCCAGAAAACAGTAGATGGAAACATTTACCTGGCACACCTAGAGCAGATGTTGAGTGTAACTTTGGCCTGTGGTTCAGGCTGATAGGAGCTGCGTCCTTGGCTGAACTTGCTGCCGGATAGAGCCAGCCCTGTCACACCCTCCATCCGCAGGTCATCCAGGTCCTCTGAGAGCAGAGGGAGCGACACACAGAGAGAGACAGACACAGGGAAAGGAAAGCAAAGAAAATGGAGTGAAAACAAGACAGAAGGGACAGTTATTAATCATACTTTGGTCTCACCCTTCTCAAACAATCCCCTGTGATGACATTCTGCTAAGACCCAAAAGGAGCAAGCGAACACATCACAGTAAATAAACGCTCTCAACTTAGCCCTGCTGCTGCGCTGCTTCACACACACACAGCAGACATACATCCACAAAAAAGTGCAGAATCATAGGTTCATAAGGGTGGCTGTTCATCATCACCACAATGCACTTTGTTATGAGGAATGATGGTGATGAGTTGATGACAGGACCACATTATCCCTGCACAGAAACAGGAAGGGTAACAAGCTGAACTGGACAAAGAACAATACGGAGAAAAAAACAAAAGTGGTAAGATGGAAGGAAAGGGTGATGGAGAGGTGGAAAATTGGGTTTTGTCTGATCTCTCACTGTGTCCTTAAGAGCAAACAGTTGCAGAAGCACACGCACACAGACCCTCTTCCCTCTGAGTCTAAAGAAGTCCATATGTATCAGACATGCCACTTTTTACAGCGCGTCACGCTAAAAGCCACATCAGAGCACACGCTCACAAGCAGAGTGTACAGGTGTGGAGAGCCTTTTGAATTCTTCTAACATACGTGTTAAATAAACATTTTTCTCTGCCTTGTCTCTCTCTTGCTAAGATAATTGCCTTATCTTAAAATCCAGATGTTCCTTATGAGCGTAAATCCTATCCTCATGCTACAATAATTCAAAATCTGAGTAATGGATGTGATTCAAGCATGGACCTGGATCTTCAGTTATCATTTTCATGGTATCAGCATCAAGACACAGAGCATAATACAAGCTTCTTTAATAGACAGAGGACAAGCACCACAGAGAAAGAAAGCTTATATTTATAAAAAAAAAAACAGCAGGGAGCCAGAACAACAGGAAATTTTTCTGTAGCAAAGCACAGATTTGCAACTGTTCATTAATATAACCCAGTATCAAAGGGGAGAGTTTGACTCAGCCAGACCATTTTGGTTTTGAGTGCATCCCCATGAGATAAAACATACTGCAGTATTTTCCGTGTCACAGTCCTTTCCGTGAGCATGAATACTGCGCGGGTGTTTTGGCCTCTTCCTTGGTTAAATGCGCTGGTCAAGTTTTTTTAAATGTTGAATCAACATTTTGAACGGTCACCATAACAAAACTGTCCCCTTTTTCTCAGACCAGACAAATTTCCCAGCTTTGCCAATTGGGGTGGTGGGGTGGTGGTGGTGGTGGTGGGGGGGTCTCCTTCAGGCCACACAGTATACTCTAACTTCCCTCTGCCATTGTTTCTGCTCTTATGCATGTAGCACAGTACGTGCCTGACCGTCTGTGTGTCTAGTTATTTGAAACCAACATTGATACTTTTCATTTTGGGATTACATTACCTGGCCCCTGGTTTGGGGGAGAAAAAATGGGCCTCACACCTTGAAAGAGGAGAACGCATGACTAATCACCTGGATTAGATTGGATGACACTTGCTCATGAGAACTCTCTCGCACCATCCATCAGCGTGGCACAGAGCCAGGAAGTCTCATTTGTCTCTTGACTCCTTGAGGTGAAATCACTGCGACAAGATGGCTAACAGCAGTCCGTCACTCATATTTGTTATCCACCTAGCCTGACCTGCTACATAAAAGGTCAGGGTAAATGGAAGTTATCAGAATTTTAGTCTTATGTTGTAAACACATACAGTCTATGTGTTTATGCTACTGATAAACAAACATCTGTATCATGTTTTTATTTTTTAAACCCAAGTTCACTTTCAGCACTTGCGATCTGTGACAGCAGAGACGACACTGTTAGCTCGGATGATCCGGATCCTGCTCTGTTTCAGATTTTCATTATACCCCTGCTGTTTTAGCATGAAAACTACTGCTAACTAAATAAAAAAGAAATGAAAAGGATTCAAAGCATCGCGTTTTACAAAAAATTCAGAGAAATATTCCCACTGTCAACTACATGCCTGCTCTGCAGCTTTTTATTTCAACTTGTTGAATTGCAGTTATGCACTGGGGCTGCTGTCTGCGACACCCTGCACTGCACCCTATATTGCACTGGGGTCCTTGACCTGCCTGCCACAGCTGGTACATGACAGGTTCAACCAGTAAAATAACTAATTTGTATTAAGGATACACAAATTTTGAAATTCTGGGCTTCAATTCACTTCAGTTCAATTCAAAGTTTGTCACATATATGTTCATACAAGGTGCAACTTGTGGTGAAATATTTTGACCACTACATGAAGATGAAATATATAAAAGGGGAATTTAAAATAGAAATGGAGTAATTAATAAAATATAATCAAAAATAGCAAATATATTAAAATATAATCAAAAATACACTAAAACAGGGTATTTGGGGGGGGGGGGGGGGGTGCAACTGTGCATATGTGTGCAACAGAATGCAGTGCAAATAGCATGATATGCCCAGATCAGTGGGAGAGTCGGTGAATAATGTGTGTGTGTGTGGGGGGTGTAGTCAATCAGGTGTCCTGATGCAGGGCCTGAATGGCCCGCAGAAAGAAGCTCCTTCTCAGCCTCTCGGTGTTAGCCTTCATGGCCTTCAAGCCTTCAAGATAAGAGTCCATAGTTGAGATGGTTGGGGTCTTTCACGATATTTCTGGCGTTGGTCTGGTACCGCCTGTGGACGCACCTGCTTGTTTGCTGTTCCCAAACCAGACTGTGATGTTCCCTGTGAGGATGCTTTCGATGGTGCTTATACCAAAGTCTAAACTAATTTGGTTGATACTGTATGCCAGTATCCTTTATGAGATTTTTCCCACTTGTTTAATTACAAAAAAAGTAATTGTTTTTATGGTTTTAGACATATGCAAAATACATACCCACATTCTGTTAAGGATGGCACAGAAATCGCTAAAATTATGTGCCAGCACCCCAGAAATAACGCCAATGGAAAGTCACCATTTCAGTAAAACATCTGTAAACTATCTAAAATCAAATTAAAAGCTTTAACAAAGTCCAGGTTTCTTGGTTTTCTTCTAGCTTTGACAATATGTCACTCACATCCAAGCTGCCAGAGACCAAGTGCTGCTTTAGTGTTTAGTGAAGGACAGATAAGATACATTCCAGTGATACCCTTAAGCAGAGCAATATTAAATGTCCCATTCATCATGGAATGCATTGGAGGGGTGGGGACAGAGAGAGCCACCAGCAATCTGGGCAATTTTCTGGTCATGGGAACTGCTCCGTTTTGGGCCTTCACCCTTTTCCCATTTTCTCTTCACACATTCCCACTTCTATCCATTCTTTTTGACAACTGACTAACGTGGCATGCCGGATTTTCTTTGGGTCATAGCCTGTGATCATTACAAATCATTACTTGACATTTGGAAATACTCACTTGTGAGACTGCAGCTTTCACGAAACACCAAAAGAATAACAGGGACCGGCTCTGACCCTGAAAAATGAATATAACCTCAGTGTGTGCAGCTGCTTGTCACCTCAACTCCCACTTTGTCTTTTCAACTTGTTTCCTTCTGGTCAACATATTATGACACAATAAGCGAGAGAAAGACCTCTGTCCGAAGAAAGAGGGCGCTATTCTTGGACACTTAGCGGTCAGTGGTTTTTCTCTGAACTGCATCTTATACAGAAAACTGATTAGACTGCGGCTGAATGAAATACAAGAGAAGCTCAAACATTTTGAAATGAGTCACGAAACTTGAACTTGACCTGACCTGCCAAAAGCACAGGAAATGAGCATACGCAGACAATATCATGAGCTACAAATGGAAAATGAAGAGTTTTTTTATTGTATTTATGAGTATGTGTGTGCATATTTGTGGATATGAAAGTGAAGCAGCAAAAAATGTAGACCTACTGTACCACAAAACTGAATCAAATTGAAGCCCCTAGCTGCCCCATGGTAGCTGTTCTATGGCCATGCATTTTGGTCCTTATTAGCTCTCAGACATAAACTGGATGAATGAAACAAAACAGCAGAGGAAGATTATTTTTGCTTTTGTAAATGCAGGGTGCAAAAGAGTTCTTTCGTGAGTTAAAGCCTCGTGTTGCCAGGAACAGGCTTTGAGAGAGGGTGTAGCCCTTCGTCTGTACAACAGCGGCCTGAATTGTGTCCATGTCGGCCCTAACGCTGAATCCAACTTTCTACTGGAGAGAGATGACAGATTTCTTTGTTGACACCATCCTATCTCTGAGGAAGGCCTGTGAATGGAGCGCTAAAGTGATGAATATGTGTCTCAAGGGATGGGGTTTGGGTGTTAACATTATATATGACTCGTTTTACAAGCCAAGCCTGAGGCCTGAATATGACAGCAGAAACTGTTTATTAGTGTGAAGATTATTATTTTTGTCATCTCACATTGACAGTCATGGACTATGACAGTAATTAATAAACATGGATTTATTGGTGTGCAAAAGGACTTTTGTACTAGAACAAGAAAAAAGAATAGCATGTATCTGAAATGGAAGAAGTTTAAAGATGTCCTGATGGTAACCGTTGATCAAACACAAATGAATATAAAGTGTAACATATGCCATCTATACTTTAAACATAGAAATTTAAACTATGCTGAATGAATTGTGGCTGAAAAATAAAGCCAACTAGAGTGCCAAAAAATCCAGTTCCTCCAACAGCCACTTGGGGTTGTCTCTAAAAGTGAGCAAATCCCCACAGACTCCATGTTAAAATACCTAACCTCAGCGATTGACATGTTTTAGTCTCTATAGATTATTTCCTTGTTTATAACAACTGTAGAGTGGGTGATTTTTTTTCTACAACTCCATCCATTTATTCATCTTTAAGCACGTATCCACTTCAGGGTCGCAGGGGAGCTGGATCTGAAACTGGTAATTATGTGACAATGCACTTCGGGTGATTTTACGATGTAATGCACAAGTAATGTAACAAATGACTTTCTCATCGAGTAATTAAGTAATGTACTGCCTTACTTTTAAGAAAAGAAATGAGTAAGGTGAAACAGGTTACTTTTTTCCCCAACACTGGAAATCAGTGGGTGACATCATTGTGATTATTGTCATCTTTTATATACAGTCTATGATTATTACACACCACATAAGCTAGACTTCTTTAACCCATCTTGTGTTAATACTCAATTTCATGCAAACAAATATGCTCAAAAGAATATTTAGCACACTAGGTGCATATAAACAGCCTTTTCCTGTGTCTACTTAGTCCACGTTCACAACAGAATCCAGCATGCTTCCCACACAATAACACTGTGATAAGTTTCCAATGTGTGTGCCTCCTGTGAGACTAGTTTACCCTAAGACCACGACGGCCTCATAGGCCTCAGTCTAGACACAACAAACGTCCGTCCACACTCGCCCATTTGTCAGCCATGTCACATTTTCACTCCCCGGGCACCAGGGCAGCCATGCGTGCTCTCCCACTGTCTACCGATGACACGGCAGATAAATAAAATGGATCTACACTGGGGCTGAGTGTGTGTGTGTGTGTGTGTGTGTGTGTGTGTGTGGGGGGGGGGACGGAAACTATTCAAGCGATGCAATCCCAACAAAAGGCCCGAGCGCTGAGGAATTCCGTGCCGCAATCACTCATTTACAGTAGGGAAGTTAAAGGAGACCAGCAAAGCACGCAGATAAAGAGCTCGTCTCTGTCTCTAAGTTTCCATGTAATTCCATGTTGTTTGGATAGCGACGGACTGGCTGTCTCTTTCCTACTCTTCGTAAAGCTAAAAAAAAAAAGAACTGAAGTCGTAATTAGCACTCCATCCATCCATTTTCTTTGCAAATAGCTTAATATACACCTTCTCAGATGATGTGTTGACAGATTGGGTGGAATCATCTGAAGCACAACCTCACACATGGGGGGGCGGGGGACTCACACACATACACACTTCATCTCCCACATAGAATGCGTGGCGTTTCATCAAGCCCTGTGAGTTATTGGGTCTCATCAAAGTGAAATAATTGAATTTTCCATTCTTTCATGAGCAGCGACGACAGGTAACCACAAAAACACTGGGCTCTAATTAATAGTCTGTACACGACAGATGCCTTGCTCCTTACGGTGTGCAGTCAAAAAGTTGCACTTACTCACAGACAGGGACCCACATGTGCGAGCAACATACTCGAGACATATAGATAAAAAGGCGCACAGCAACACATACAGTGACACTTGCAGACCTCACACTTTTGCTGCCCTCACACACACAGCCAGCATTTGGGTTTCATTAAACCTCAAACACCATGCCTCCACTTGGTGGTTAGTCGTCACACAGACATCTTTGATGTGATTCGCGACAGAGACACATTTGTTTGGCTTTGTAATAAAAACAATATTCCAACTTACATTTTATAATTATGTCTTGGCTTTCAATACCCCCCCCCCCCTTCTCCTGGCCTAAAAATATGCCTGTTAGGCTCCAAGCCCTCACAGCTCTGAGTGCAGCACTAAAAACCCTGATCAGAATCAGATGGGGGACACACATGAGCGGGGTAACATCACAGCTCAGAGAGGCCTGTGGAAAGTCTTATCACAGACCTGGTGCAAACCTCCTTTTAACTCGCTTTCTAACCGCAAATATTGCTGAGATTAGGACGTCAGCGTAGACACAGCCAAGCTTGATGTATTGATGCATTACAATCCCAGTCATTACACTTGGATAAAGAGTATTTATTGGTGTTTTACTACGCATATTTCAAAATTAATGGTACTTGATCTTCAAGAAAGCATTTGACATGTACTACATAATAAAAATATACTCAAACATCTGTCTGCCAGGATCAAGGTTGCCATCTACAGTTCAAAACAATGATGTTAATCACTCGAAGAGAAGCGTGCCTATGCAAGAAGCAAACAGGCGAAAATACAGAGAAACAGCTATTAAAATAACAAAAAGATGAGTGATGGAATAATGTGGTAGGTAGCGCCATACAAGCAATACATTCATTTGAGCTCAAAGCTTCTTTTGGAGATCACTGTTTTCCTGCTTGTTTGTGATAACTGCATAGATACAGCAGCACAGTTTCACAGAACTTCACAAAGAAATGCAGCGTGGCATTTGTATTCAGTCAATATATTAACACACTACTAATTATTGCGCAGTGTCATTAAGTCTATAACTCTATCAGGTATAGCTCTTCAGAGTCTCAATATTGATGCATGCATGAGCCAAAAACACTGGCGCTGTTAGCCGATTACCTATACTAACACAATGCATCTATTCACACAACCGCTTTATCTGCCAGTCTAGATAACAGCACTATCTAAGGATTACATACTTGCGCACCTATCTATCATCTTTCGCTCCTGTCTAGCAACAGTAGTCACAATACAGCATCACTGTATCCATTCAGCTCGCTTCCATTCAAATTATCTGCTCAGTTCATCTAAGGCGCTTACGCACACAGGAGGTACGTACGCTGGCTGTTATTAGGCCATGCTCTGCATAATGACTACCTCTAGATTTATGGTATAATCGCAGCAGTCTACTTGCCTATTGGTAATTGCTTCCAGTAATACCACCGTAATACCGCAGCAATTTGCCCCTCGATTAACGTATCCATCTGCACTGTGGAGACTTTTACAGGCATCAAATTGGGCGCAGCTACACTTTTAATGGGGACGTTCTTTTCGCCATCAGGCCAGCAAAACCTTCAGAGGTGAGCCCAGACCTTTCAAGATTCAAGTAAAAGATTTATTGTTCAAGCAGCTTACACTACCGACATATATGGTCTCATTTACCGCCTCCTCTCAATGCACCGTGATGATACAGCTTTGTTTTTGTTGGTTTACTCAGTGTCCAGGGCAACTGTTGTGTCTTTAGTTGTTTGGGCAAAGATGAGGGAGGCAATGGTATCATACCCTGGCTGTACCTCCTTCCCTTTCCCTGTGTTTACTCTTTGTTCTCTTACTTTTCTTGTCTCCAGTTTGTTTACCTGTCTCCCTTGTTGTCCTTAAGTTTGTGAATTTTACGCACGACACCTTCATAACTAATGCTCTGCTCTTGTGTACACCTGTGGTCATAAGTTCATCCTTACCCTGTATATCTATTCCAGTTGACAAGTCATTTTCTACCAGACCATTCTCCCTGTTACACTCACTCTCCCTCTGCCATCAGTCCTCTTTCTGCCCACCTGACAACTCAGTTTTCCCCCCAGGCCGTATGCTCCATCTTCAAAGATCCATCCACTCCAATTACCTGTCTATTCACAGCAAGCTACTTTTAATCATTGCCAACTTGAGTGTGTGTGTCCCACCTTTTGGGGTCCAGAAATTTTCAATCAACATAACAAATGGTGGTGATTAGAGTGTGTCTGCATGCGGTGTGTGCGTTGCAGGGGGGCTGTTTCTGATGTTATCAGAAAACTGGAAATCTGAAAAGTGACCTAAGGCAGAGGACAAGGTGGCAGCCACAGTTAGTTCAGTATTCCTTCTAGACACAAGCAGGGATTTACATGTACAGCAACTTATTAACACAGGCAGGATGATATTAAAAGTGCTCTTTAGAATCCTAGAAAGTAAATAAAACTATTGTACTTGTACTTCTGATACTACTTTCTGGAGGAATAATGTGTTGGGGTTTCATTTTTTTTTTTTTTTTTTTTTGCATTTTTGGCCACAGCGGCTTTTATGGGCAGTGGAGAGAGACAAGAAATGGGGGAAAGATACAGGGGAAGACACGCAGGAAAACTGGCGACGGGCCGGGACTCGAACCCGCGCCACCCACACCGCAACGCGGCATATGTATGTGGTCGCCGGCTTCACCACTAAGCCACCCAGGCGCCCCGGTTTCATTTTTTTTGTGTGTTTTCACAGCTGTACAAGTGAAAGCACTCAATTTGAATTTGCATATGTACAATGAGCTTATAAAACAAATGTCTCTACATTCAGGATTGTAAAATGGTCGCGACAACCTGTTGAATTTCAAACGAAGAATCAGCATGGGGGAGAAAGGTAATTAAGTGACTCTGGATGCAGTTTCGAGCTGATAGGAAAGTAACAGTAACTCAAAAACCACTTTACACATTACATTACAACCAAGGTATGCAGAAGAGCATCTCTGTATGCACAACATGTCAAACCTTGAAGCAGGTGGACTACAACAACAGAAGACCACACCAGGTGCCACTCCTGTCAGCTAAGGACATCCTGCCTTAATGGATCAGGCTAGTGGTAACGGTGGTGTAATGGTGTGGGGGAAAATTTCTTGGCACACTTTGGACTCCTTAGTACCAACTGAGCATTATTTAAACACCACAGCCTGCCTGAGTATCCCTTTACAACCACAGCGTACCCATCGTTTGATGGCTGCTTCCAGCAGGAGAACATACAATCTCACAACTTTACGATGACAATGAGTTCACTGTACTCTAATGGCCTCCACAGTCACCAGATCTCAATCCAACAGAGCCCATTTGAGATGTGGTGGAAGAGGAGATCCTCATCATGGATATGCATCGAACAAATCTGCAGCAACTGTGTGAGCTATCATGTCAATATGGACCAAAATCTCTGAGACATGTTTCCAGCACCTTGTTGAATCTGTACCATCAAGAAATGAGGCAGTTCTGAAGGCAAAAGGGGGTCCAACCCAGTAGTAGCAGAGTGTACCTCATAAAATGACTGTTGATTGTATATCTTTAGCCATACTGTGCTAAATTTATCATACCAACATGCTTAGAGTACAACAAAGCTGTAAAGTATGTTTAATGCTTATTACTCATTAATAGCATGTTAGTATCAACAATTACATTTCAGGAAGAAAGTCACGACAGTGAAAAAAACTGCTCACTTTTCTACACCTATTCTATTTTATACAAAACACTGGGCTATTGTACTGTAGGCAGCACTTCAAGAAAGGAAGCCATAACCCCAGCAAAGAGCTGCACACGGGTATTGTAACTCATTACCAGTCTGTGTTTTATTCTATGTGTATCAAAGATCAGACAGAGCTTTATCATGCCCTCATCTTGTCAGCATCAAATCTTCAGTGTCACCGTGAATCGGCGAGCGTGGGTAAAACTGCTCTCACATTCTCCTCTCCCGTTTCAGGATTCACGCCAGAGCGGGTTCACATACTGAAAGGATCTGCTGGCTCGTGAAGGGGGCCCTGATGACATGTCATATGCTGTTGTTTTACAGTGCAGGCTCTGTTACCCTATGCAACAATGAAAGTGTGTATTCTAGCACAAACATACTGCAGGGTCCCAAAATGAATAAGAATTTCTCCCAGTGTTCCTTCTTTTAAAGTATGAAACATTAAGTACTAAATGTTAAACAGTTTGACTTTATGTTGCTACAGAGTACAATACACAACTTGTGCTGTTGAAAAAGTTTTTTCCCCCTTTTTTTGTAAAATAAAAGTATGTTTGTCATTGTCTGCATGCATTTAAACCAAATAGATTTTCTGCTCTTATTCATAAACACAGAATTTGAGAATTCAAACATTATCCCCCTGAAATGGAACACTTCCACCATGGATGACAATAACAGTAACCTTACAGAGGGGAACTGGCTAACGCGTCTCATTAACTTACCATAAAATAACACTGCAAGGCCAAAAACAGGGTGTTTCTCCCCGCACACTGAACTCTGCTTGTTCCTTGCTTGAGATCAGTATATTGCTGCGGTCCCACCGTCTAGCAAAAGCTAGAATTTTGACATTTTCCATGGTTACACAAGAACATGTGAGTCATATTCATTTTAAATATGGTTTGGACTGTGGTGAATATTAAGCGCAGAACTAATGAAAGCAACTGGGAAAAACACAGTGCCATCCCTGAGAACTACCAGAGAATCAATAAGACTGCAACCTCTAAGCTGATTTTAGCTTCTCCTTTTGGAACCATCTGAACAAAACAAATCAAACTTAAGCCATGTATTTGGTTTTTATAATTGTATTACAACTGGAAAACCTTGGCCAGCAGTGCTGTAAACCATTCCGAGGCGATCCTATTATTTTCTCATAAGCTCCTTATCCAGGTACTGGGAAAAGAAAAAAAGAAAAGAAAAAAAACAAAAAACATCCAGTTTGCAAAAACCTCTTGCCCACTATGAAAATAGGGCTAAGTTGCTAACTGTCTTTGTATCCTCTAAGCCTACTTTTATTACACTCTCACAGAAGTTGTACTTGTTCCACAGTAGGACAAAACAGTGCTCCTTTCCTGCCTCCCAGTGGAAATTTTGCAGTCTTCTCAGTGTTCACTGAACTTCCCTCTCTTCATCCTCCAGAAATTTTGACACAAACCAAACATGACTGCTCTCAGTAGCATCATGGTTAATGGTTAGTTCTCATCAATATATCTGCTTTCATTTCTGTGCAGAAACAGCAGAAATCACCTCGACCAGGAGGCTCACAACCAGTTAGGAGGCGAGATGAGCAAAGGCCTATCAGCCCGACTTATATTGTGACACCAGCAAGGAGAAGCCACCGATGTGCATCTGGACTTATTATGGGATGTGACTGCAATACATGGTAGGAAAAGGCAATATGCCAAAGAAAGCACAAAATCCCAAAAGCATAAAGCCTATATGTACTTTTAGGTCAAGTTAACTCAATTCAAATCATCGTATTCAACTGGCACAATGTTTCTCAGTAGGCTTTATGCACATCAACTGTAATACCATAATTTAGCCACTAGATGTCAGTCTAGCCAAATGCTAAAGTGGAGAGCCCCCCCAACTATTTCTGTTCCTGTAGTTGTTGCATTGCTGCATGTGTGAGGCCTTAAGCAAATCACCATGTTTAGCATATGTTATCAATCAACAGCTCATTGTTTGGTAAAGCAAAATCAAGAGGAATAAGGAGGTAATGTTGCATATGTTTATAAAAATGAGAACAACAAATGGTATTTTTTGTAATAATCCATTACTGTACAAAACTGAGCTACAGTAGCTTTAGCTCTGTCATCAGATTTGAGAGAGCACTTAGAGTGATTCGGTCTATTTGACAGCAAGCACCCCTCAACTGTAGAGTCCTTGAACATGTTATTGAATCCCAACCAGCTCAAGAAGCAGCACTGAGCACATGACCATATGTTTCAGCCTTCATGCGGACAGCAGCAGGGGGAAAAAAAAAAAAGATGAATATCTCCTTTAGGGATCAATATACTATCACAAGCTCACCAACCCTGCCAAGGATCATCAGTCATCTTGGCATGCATTTGGTCATAGCTGCAGAGTTTTTGCCAAGACCCTCTTTCTAGACGAGGCCCAGAAATCCTCACAAGGGTCCTTCATTTCACTGAATCCACCAAGGCACTGCATGATGCGTGTTAGCATCACCTTTAATCAACTCCACAGCAGTGAGGCAGTCAACGCAGAGGCGGTAGTCTCTGGAGAGCTCCATGACCAGGCCTTGACAGAGAATCAGAAATGCATTCGTTCCTTTGAATTACTGCCATGGACCAAAGTGTAAAAGCCACAGGGGGAATATGCCTGGGTTTCAGAGCTATGAACAAGGAGGGTCATCACAGACCACCAGCATCCTACTTTATGGTTATATTTATTACTGCTCTCCTGGGTCATGTCTGTAGAACCCTTCCTTCTAAAAATGGTGTTACCAAACTACATTCACAATTACTTTTCAAGGAGACCTATTTTCTCTCTAACACAAGACTGTCATCCTGTAGACAAAGGTTCAGCTAGCACGTGAGACCATTTTTCCTGCCCAGTTTTGTTCTATTTCTTGACTTTTAGGTCTTTTTTCTTCTGGCTGTGGTTCAGAAGATAGAGCAGGCCATCTAAAGATTGGAAGGTCGGCGGTTCGATCTCTGGCTCCATTCTCCTTGGGCAAAATACTGACCTCTGAGTTACCCACGATATATCCACTGGACTGAGTGTGTGTGAATGTTAGGGTAAAAGTACTTAGGCATAGAAAAAAAAAATAAAAATCACATGTATGTGAATGGGTGAATGAGGCTTGTAGTAAGAATTAAGCACCTTAATTTTATGCTTTTCTTAAGCACCTCAGAAGCTTCTCCTCTATTTTGGGGGTTACCAGCATGATGAGTCCTGCCACATTTAATTTATGAGCTGTTGCCTGCAAACGAGCGATACCAGCGAAGGACATAAATTACGGCTATTTTGATTCTTAGTATTTTTGTGAATCGACAAACGCAAACGGAATCAAAATTTTACTGTAAATGATCATGCAATTTTTAGGAGACCACGTGATGACGACACAAAAGAAAAGAAAAACTTTGCATTTAAATCACATTTTCTAATGTTTTCTTGCACCTACTAGCAGACTGATAGAAGCCGATTCATGCCCAGGACCCTCATGCTGTGAAGATACAGTGTCATGGTGCTGTGGCAATACGTAACATTAAAAGAGCAATTAATTTGATAAAATGCCCAGTTTTTAAGATGTGCACCTAAATGTCGCAGCTTCAGTCTGTGTAACCTGTGGGAATTGCTACCATGCAGCGGAAATGAAATGTGACCCTCTGATTGACCCTGGTGAAAAGATCCTGCTAACAAGCAGAAGTGTCTCACTGCTGTGACAGTCGAGTGGAGAGCAAAGACTCGCGTAGATGTCCATGTCACCACAGAGCAACAGCTCTAAGGAGGCTGGAGAGAGTGAAGCACTATAACTGGAACCTATGTTAGACACAAGGCAATAAAAAGACTACTTGCTAGCCAACACTGAGTTATATCTGCATGGACCGGCTTCCATAAACCACGTAAGTGATGCTCGAAATCTACAAGTGTGACCATAAGCCACTTTACTCAAGAGGAACACCCCTGCAGATGAACATTACTGCAACACCGAGACAAAATGTGAGGAACAAGTGACAGACAGTAGCAGAGGGAATGCTTCACCACACAAAATATTCCAGACAACAGATTCAGTTTAAAAGAGGCATTACATCCTGCGTCTACACACGACAGAATGACAAGCTCTCAGACCCTCCCCTGAATTAAACAAGCCTTTACATTAGGTGTTCTTTCCACTGACACTCATCCATCTCAAGTCATGGTGGTTGAACTGGCACGAAGGAATGTAAACACACGCATGCACTCCCCCACAGGCAAAGTAAATCAAATGAGCCACTTCGCGATTCTCCACTTGTCAAAGTGAATACCTAGACTCGCTAGCTGAAAACATCTGGACTGCCAGAGTAAACAGGAAGAGCAGTTTCCTTTAACGGCTACTAAAGTGCTCTTTAATGCAAAACAAACTGAATGCCATTACATGCACAACATGTGCTTCTACGGGTCTGCATGAATACACACAACGCTTTCCGTCAGTTTAAGTAAATATGTGCTGAAGAAAGTGTCCATTTTTTAACCGCTTTAATCGTTTACTTCAGGACAGCAGAATCTCTACAACCATAGACGGTGTAGCACCAGGGTAAAGTGGGGGCATGCCAAGGGCCCTGGGGCAAATTTGAGGCAAGTTTATTTATTTATTTATTTCTAATTAATGTATACAGCACTATTTTTTTTTTAATATTTGACTAAAGGATTTTTAAAATGTTTTTTAAATTAGCTGATTGGATCGCATGCCATAATGATATAGATTGAAAGTCCAAGGTAAATCTGGCAAGCAACTTAGAGAAGGTATAGACAGTCTCTGGGAGAAAGCCACACTTATCAAATCAGCAAAGCATAAACCGAAGCATAAAATGTCAGCAGTTGTGCCAGCGCTACAAAAGATTTTCCTTATGGTTATGCCATTTACAGGGAATGGTCCAAAAAGAGAAAATATACAGTGAGCTGCAGTTCTCTGGGCCTTGTTGGAGAAAAGCCAGACTGCTTCAAGCTGATAGGAAGGCAACAGTGACTCAAATAACCATAACTTGGTTTACAACCAAGGTATGCAGAAGAGCATCTCGAAATGCGCAACACACATGCAGATGGGCTACAACAGCAGAAGACCACACCAGGTGTCACTTCTGTCAGCTAAGAACAGGAAATTGAGGCTATAATTCCTACAGACTCACCAATAAATGACTGGAAAAACATTGCCTGCTCTAATGAGATGCCATTTCAGCTGCAACATTCAGGTGGTAGGGTCAGAATTTGGTGTAAACAACATGAAAGTACAGAGCCATCCTGCCTTGTATTGATGGTTCAGGGTGTTGATGGTGGTGTAATGGGGAGGGAGATATTTTCCTGGCACACTTTGGGCCCCTTAATACCAACTGAGCATTGTTTAAATACCACAGCCTACCTGAGTATTGTTGCTGGCAATCCATCCCTTTATTTTCTTATGGCTGCTTCCAGCAGAGTAATACATCATGTCACACACCTCAAATCATCTCAAATTGAATTCTTGAGCATGACAATGAGCTCACTGTACTCAAATGGCCTCCACAGTCTCCAGATCTCAGTCTAATAGAGTACCTTTGAGACGGGAACTTCACAACATGGATGTTCAGCTGTTTATTATATTTAATATGACAAATATAAGTTAAAGGTAATACACACTATAGTTGTAAGCTGCCTTGTGTTATTGTGCAACCAAACTGTGTGCTTGGGAAGGGCATATGCAGTGCATACTCTCTGCATGAGTAAGTACAGTAGGTGGGCCTGTGGCAAGTTTGTGTACAGGGCCCATGTTTGCCATTAAGCGCTTTCCCACTTTTACCAAGATTTTTTTTCCCACAAAAAAATATGTCAAGAAAATATGTAAAAACATGGTGTATTTGACTGTATGCATGTGGCCAAAGAAAGCAACTGCAATAACAGTGGTGCTGTAAAAAGACCCATTTCTCTTGTTTTTCCTAGCTGAGAAAAAGCAGGAGGCACAACAGCAACCGGGCATGCCATAAGACTTCAATGTGAAGTTTTTTCAGTGTATGTTATGACGTGTTTCATCCAATTATGCATCTGTATGTGCCTTCAAAAAGGCACTATATACAGTACATGTGTTTTTATTCAAAGTAGCTGGAAAATATATAGTGAAAAATATGTAGTTTCAGCTGCAGATTTCATTTGAGTGTTATCTAAAACTCCAGTTCAGAGGTTTGCCTAATGTAAGAACAGGACAAAGAATTGCACAAGGATCAATGGCACTTTTACACTGAAGAAATTAATGGACTGCAACTGCCTAGGAAAACCATTCACTCTGGTCCATTATACACCAGATCTTACACAGATTTGTAACTTGTGTCTGTGTATGTAAGTCGCATCAGCTTGTGACATTACCCAGAAGCTCCATGGCATCATCCTCATCCTCAATCTCCTCTTCCACGACAGGGGGGGTGGGGCTGTGGACTGAATCAAAAGAGTCCTGGGACAACATGGCTGCCAGAAGCTTCTTATGATGCTGCTGCTGCTCCTTTAGCCCTTTGCTCTTCGTTTCCATCTTCAGGCTAAAGGTGAAATATACAGTAAAAGACAGTTCAAGTCTTAAGCAAGAAAAATAGTATAAAGTAATACTTTTCAACCCCCATACAAACTGGATCACCAGTTGATACATATTAACATGTAATTACACTGTCGCTCACTTCAGTAAAGCATTTTAAAGTTGAATAGGTTATGAATCGGAAGCTATTATCTTCTACAATAATATACTTTGAGTTCGTGGGAAATACACAGAGAAAAACAGCATGCTTTATAATAACAGTGTCCCCACAGTAATTACATCCCCTCATCGTAATCTGTCAGGGTTGAATCTAAGCAGACTCAGGCTTTCCAGCAAGAACCAAATGATGCATCACCCTCAGTGCTATGCAGATGCGTGACTACATTTAAAAGGCGTTTCACCACTGGTTGCACTTGGCAGTCATTCCATGGGTGTTACAGACAAAACAGAGTACAGTTATACCAAGTGTCATGCAGGTGCAGTGCACCTTGCTATAAATGACTAGCGGGGAGAACATAAGATGAGATAATTGCTCTGAGGTGAGCAACAGAGCAAAAGTTCTACCACTACCCACAAACCATTAGCCGTTTAGAGGATGTCAGGTTGAAAGGGGAATCTAAGCTCGGGGTTTATAAGCATGTAGGTGTTGAAAGCACCCCCTGCAGTTTTTACTCATCGGGGGAGCCAATGATCAAACCAAAACAAGTTACTTACTGCTTTAAACTTTTAAATATTCAAGAACAGAAAGGATATACTGTCTTACATACTCTATTTAATTTATTTAAAAAAAACAAAGGATCATTAAAAATTTATAAAATCTGAATACTCTTTTTATAATATTACTTCTAGTTATGTCACAGTGAATAGTCATGTTGCTTTCTTCCAGAAAGTCCATCTATTGTTTTATCACTATATTCAGCCTCCACCATTTATTTCATCATACAGGCTTATGCTAACATTTCCTACATGGTAATTTATGAATAATATGTGCTGTTTGCTATGGATACATCCATGGAAATGCACAATAAATCCATCCATACTTCAACATTTGTGGAAAGATCATCATGGTTCTGAGACTGTTTTCAATTAAAAATAATAACTGGATGGTTTTAAAAATATATATTTTTTCATATTTCTGTTCCCACATCAAATTGAATTATCTCTGGGTCTTCATTTTCCTTTACTGTTAGAGATACAGATACAATAATGAAGGCTAGCTTCCTCTTACCTCTATATTGGAGAAATTAATTTTCACATCCCAATGGCTGAGTCAGTGGATTATAGGGGCGGAAGAGTTTTAATTTGATGCCAATCTCAGTTTAATGACTTCTATTTACAGCTAATGGGAAAGGGTCAAAAGATGACTGATATTTCTTCATACCGTACCCTCCTTGTGGTATTTATGCTAATAGTATCTCCTAATACAAGTAACGTGGCTGGTAAGTGGTATTTTTCACAGCTGCTGTCTCTGGGGGAAAAAAAAAAGAAGCTGGAACATTTTGCTGTGATTGCAAACAGTCAGTTTTAACCTGAGGGTAAATTTTCCAACACCATGGACAGAATCTAAAATGAGACCCACAAACAAAGCATGAAAGTAATAATTGTGAATAATGTAAGTAAACAAAAAAAGAGAGAGAGAGAGAGAAGGATGCTTGGTTAGCTTGTGTGGAGAAAGTGTTATTACTTTTATGTGTTGTATAATGGGCCCACATCTGATATGAAAATCTCAGACCCACTGTGCCTCCCTGTAGCTTTACCAGAGTCAGCAATTCTTTTTCACCACAGGAGCCAAAACATTAAACACAATAAATATGACAAAAAAGCAGCTTTATGGCACCAGTTTTTCCTCTTTCAGTGCCCAATAAGTGATCAGAACCCACAGAAGTTAATATCTTTATATTCTTTTGTTAACAGGAAAAAAAGTGGCAAGAGAAAGAAGGACAGCTTGTGCTAGACATTAACTGTAGAAGTCCTGTTCCACTGGACAGTCAAAACGAACCAACTCCTTCAATAAACTTTGGCCACAGTTCATTCTTGATTTCCCAAGTGCATTTTGCACTTATCCCTCTAGATACTGCAGCCCATCATACAGAGAGTGGCTATCACCTGTCAGTTCCTCTCATGGTCATAAGTGACAGGTGGGCTGGAATGAGGGACAGAAGCAATAAGTTAGAAAGTAAAAACAAGTAAACTTGCAAAAGTCAGAGGAGGAAGATGGACTGCCTAGACGAAAAAGGTCAAATACATGAGGAAGGGAAAAAAAGCATATGAGCTTTCAGATAGAGTTCTTTTTTTTTTGGTTGAGATAGAGTTGAGATGGCTGAGTTGAAGATGCTAAGATTTTCATTGGAAGTGACCAAGATGGGCAGGATTAGAAATGAATATATCAGAGGGACAGCTCAGTTTGAGCGGTTTGGAGACAAAGTTAGAAGGACAAGGCTGAGATGGTTTGTGCAGAGGCGGGATAGTGGATTATATTAGACAAAGAGCTGCCAAGCAGACCACAGAGGAGGTTTGTGGATGTAGTGATAGAGGACAAGCACAGGGGTGGTGTGACAGAAGAAGATGCTGGGGACAGGGTAAGATGGAGGCAGATGAGCCACTGAGGCGACCCCTAAAGGGAACAGCCGAAAGAAGAAGAATCTGAACGCATTTGAGCACCATGAGGGGACGGCCTATTAAAGCTCAGATGGGATTTTAAGAGAGGGCACTGCTGGTCTTTGCCAATTTTCCATTAGATCAGAGTGGTCATTTTTAGCTTCTCTAATTACAAACCTAACCAGTGGATTTAAAATTCTCTAGCCATGACATTTTATGCCATATAATATTATAACTTTAAATAGAAGCGTGACTTTAGGCTGGGTCAGAAAACAGCCTTGATTAAGTGAATGTGATGTGGATCCCCAAAAAGAATGTGAAGGGGGAGTAAGCTCCCAGTAAATGCAATTTGGAGTTGATATAAATGATCTATGTGATGAGCCAAGTACTCCTGTAGTTAATGAGAGAAGAGGCTGTGATTACGCTGAGACACAATATCATCCCAAACAAAGAGCAGTCCAGGTTTTTCACAGTCTTAATAGGTAACTACAAAACATCTCATTTACACACACATACAGAGCAGAGCTCATCAGTGAGCCCCCCCCACACACACACACACATCCCTATCTCCTAGCTCAGGGTTTAAACTAAGTGATTTCTCCCTATAATCCACCCATACAGTAACCTAATGAGATTAACACTGTGTGTATGTCAGCTCAGGCCTGAACATGATTTATGGTTTTATATCCATTCCTCTTTTAATTTGTCACATCAGAACCACATGCATGCGCACACACACAAACAAACACACACACCTTGTCTTACGATCCATGTGGGGGTAACTCAATGACATAATGCATTCCCAGAAGCAGAATATTTGTCCCCACAGTGGCACATCTCACTGTGGGTTTCACACAGCAGAGTTTCTCACACCCCTCATAAGTAAACACATTTACACAAACACATATATGTGGTTCTGTTGGGAACACAATTTGGGTCCCCTTAGTGACACAAGTCCTCGTGGACTGTGCGCAGTTAGGTCAAAGTCCCCACCAGGCAGAAAAAACATGACACCTCCCAACACACACACACACACACACGCACACACACACACACACACACACACACACACACACACACACACACACACACACACACACACACACACACACACACCAGTAGCAGCATCTAACAACAAAGTCCCCTTAATTTGGAACCTAAATAGTTTGATGACAGTTTTTTCAACAATGCAATACATGATGGAGTTAAACTGTCAAAAAGGGGCCATTTTTAAAATAACAAGCAGAAAATTTCCTTGGCCTTGAGCACACAGAAATGAGGTTAGCTTTAATTTGAAATTGGGTTGAAGCAGTATCATGGCAAGCATGTTTGATCGCGCCTTTGAAATGGGATTATCAAACCCATTCAGATGGGCATTCCTCAGGCAGCCAGAGTTAGAAGTCTACCTCCTCATTTTAAAGAGCCAACAAGAGCTTTGCGAAGTTTTTGAAGTTTAAAACTTTTTGCATTAAATGATTCACATGCACACACTTGCGCGCACACATACACTCGTATAGATGACATCACAAATATACTATAATGCCAATCACTAACCTCCCAGCAGGGCTGCTGTCTCCACTCCAACATGCTTCAGTTTTGGACCGAGGGACAGGGGGGTGCAGCATTTCAGCAGCCAGTGGGTCTGCATCATCTTCCTCCCGTCCAACCCACTCCCCCACCACCCGAGGGCGCAGAACTGAGTTATATCCCACCAAGTTCTAAAACAGAAATGCATATTAAAAATATGAGGCACGACAACAGCAGGAAAGAGCCGACAGAAAGGGAAAGATTAAGATGAAAAAAGCAGAGGCGGAGGTGAGAGGAGTCAACGAAACTGACATTTAACACTATGTACTTTTAATCCAAAAAGAAACTCTTCATTATTAAATAATAATTGTGTTCTTCATAGTAATAAAGTGCAAGGGAGTTTGCCTGATTTCTGCCTCCCAAGCCAGCCAGTACACATTTGCATCCTTCTCAGTGCAAAAGGCAAAAATATTTATCCTCATCTTTCACTAAATCCAGAATGAATTCTATTGTCTCTGCACGATCGTAGCAGGTATTTAGTATTCATTCCCTGTTCTGTCCCACAGAAAAGAAGGAAAATCTCTGGACTATAAGCCAAGGATGTTGGACATGCTGCGCTGAGCAAAAGTAAAGTCCCTGTCAAAACATATGCTGTGTTTCTCATCCAGAGCCAACATTTCCAAATCAATCTGTGCATCTCCAACCTGAGCAGTCGCTGCACTATTGTGCTGGTAGAGAAATTTGGGCCAGGCGAGGACAAAGGCAGAGCGCAGACAAAGCTTTGCGAGTAAGATCCACAGCGAAGCAGCAAGGGAGAGGGAGATGGAGATGGAGGACATGCTTTACTGAAGTATCACTCTCGCATAACAATCCCATGAGATAGCAGTTCATCATCAGAAAAAGATGATGTCTGCGCTGCTCTGTCAAGCAAGGGAAAGTTTTGAAATCTGGCTTTTATTTGATGTAGCAATTCAGCAGCATGATGAGAGGAAGCTTTAACTACGATGTCAATATATGAGTGGGTTTTTTTTTTTCCCCCTAAGATTCCAAGCTGGTGAATACCTACCTGGTCAAGCTCATCAGAGATGGCGATGCCTGCAGAAAGAAGAAAATTGTTTAAAGCACAGAAGCATCTAATACGGTTTAAAACCACAGCTTAGGCTGCTTCTAAGCTCAGTGGTGAGCCTGTAAGATAAGCTGCTCTATCCGGTTTCTTCCCAGGATTAACAGTGACATTTACAGGAAGGTCTAGACTTTAGTTCTATATGTTAAGATGTATTAAACGCCGCTGAGTATGATGCAAGCATGAATTCTGCTGAGTTGCAGCCACTCACTGCGTGACAGGCTCTCCAGGGCCTTGCCGAGCTTCTTGCTCTCCTGCAAAATGTGGTTGAGCTCATCAAAGTCCCTGCTCTCCCTCCAGTCCCAGGGCGGGTACTCGATTGACCGAGGCACTGGACACCGCAAAAACAAACACACAATTTATGTCATGCCTTCCGAAAGCATTGCTTATCAACTTTGTCTGACGATTATAAAAGGAATGAAAACTGATCCAGAGAAATATCCAAATAACAACCATGCTACAAAAGCCCCTGCTTGACTTTCTATTTGCCCCAACACAAATTTGTGAATTACTGCAGGATGAAGTGAAATGGAAACTCTGGCAGAAAAGTCACAGTGTGGCTTCCAGAGGCACAGAGCTCACTGGACTGAGGCCAGAGGACAGTGTCTGTCAGTCTCTTTGATTAACAAATAAGTCAAACAGGAGCAGGAAATGACCCACATACTCTACTGATGTCCTGCTCATGTCCCCTAGCAGTGTTCCGAAGCTTTGACAGCCTCATTTAGACATACAAGGAGCAATATTGTTTTATAGAAGAGGGATTACTTGTACTTCAGCCATATCAAACGTTCTCATGCTCAAACACAGCTGGATTTAAATCAACATGAAGCAGCACTGGGTTATGTAGACATAACCCAGTGCTGTCTACCGGCCACTCTTCAGTGCCTGAACACACACTGAAAAGTAGAGAGGAGTTTTGATTAAATTTCATGCATGTTTGAATCAAACTTATATGTCCTGACAGGTGCAGAAAGTGAGTGGTCTATTTTCACTCAAATACATAAATAAACTTGAGGGTGAATATTTGTCAGCGCTGCAGCTACAGTCTGCCTTCCTCTACGCTTGTTCACCCTGACTAAGCTGCTTGGCATTCTAACAACTGTAAACACACAGCAAATGCCTCTGCCAAATACAGACAGGAGAGTGTGTGTGTGTGTGTGTGTGTGTGTGTGTGTGTGTGTGGGTGTGGGTGTGTGTGTGTGTGTGTGGGGCTGGAGGGATTCATTACTTCCGGCAAAGAGTGTCTTTCTCCTACGTGCAGCTCTGTGTGATCTGCTGGCCCAGCAAAGGGCTATGCTGTATCTTAATAGCTTAGATTAGGGGTTAAGAATTCAATTCCCTCTGGATCTGACTATTAAATTATCAGTCAAGTAGAAGTGAGGCCAAACTGTACACAGAAAAAGAAGAGGGATTCATTTTGATCAGTGAATAAGTGGACCTTTAGTATGTTTTTGACAGCTGTTGTGCTGGATAGCTGCATTCAAAATGTGCAGTAATGATGAAAGTCAGTTCTTTTGATTTCAATTTTTCATGAGCTCTGCATGCCAAAACACCTATGCATGTATTTTTAATGTGATTTGACGTTAAATCCAGCTTTGAAAGCTTCTCCTTCTGAAGGGGCAACAGGAATGCTGCTAACACACCAAACTTAAGTACACCTTGATGTGCTGCACAGTTCTCCCATTCACTTGTTCTCTTTTTTATTGACTTTACGAGGACCTCTTGACACTCGCTTCCTCTCAACTGTGAGCGATGCTCCTACCATGGTCTAAAATAGACATAGTCTGGCAATGACAGAGTGCAGTTTTACATTATGAAGAAGTCCGTGGCGCTGCTTGCTCCCCATTTGACCTATTCTCATCGGCTCAGTTGTCATACTTCATTCTAACACCACAGCTAAAATTACCCCCAGAAAATCGTCTTCATATATTCTGCATGAATCCAAGAAATCTGTGAAGAATCCATCTTTAGAGTGTGAAGCAGTGCAGGCCAAAGTGTAGGCCATAATGAGGTGGCCCTTAATAATGAACTAATTTGCAGGGCTCTGAAAGGCTGGAAGGAGGACACTGGACTATACTCTGTGACTAACTTTAATTAGACCTAATTATATCAAATTAAAAATGGAGATTAAAGTCAATGGTGCATGTAATTGGGAAACAACCGATGCAACAGGTATCAAAACTGTGCTGTTTCATATTTAAAAATGGATTATGTGTGTCTGAGTGTGCCTCTGTAAGTAACATAACCACAAAAAAAATCATGAAGTAGTAAAGCAGATGGCTTAAAAATTAAACTTACAGGATTTGGATTCTGGTGAAGGTGGAGAGATGCTTGAAACAGCAAGGTCGCTCTTTGATTTTTTCGGTTTCTTTGGGTGAATTTGCCAGGGCTTTTCATAGTTGGTGTACTCCCTCCGAGTGTTTTTGTTTTCTGTTAGGAAAGACAGTCAGAATTTATGTTGCATATCACTGCATATCATAAGGCTATTTATCAAAAACTGGGGTACAGAGGAACATGTGCAAAAGCAAATACTTTATTCTGCTTGTGTATGTTTCCCCTAAGCTGACTACCACATCCACAAATGACTGCAAAACACAGTAGACATTTACGCTAAAATGAATCAAGGGCAGACATTAAGCAAATACAGGAAATGAAAGGAATATTATTTATGTTTTATTTTTCTCCTGTGGTTTTTCTTGGGCGGATAGACAGGGAGTTTTGTTCAGCTAGACAAGGTAATGGAAGGGGAAGGGGAAACACTGCATATAAATCATGTTAGTTTGCATGTGTATGCACCAACCTGGGGAGCTCTGCGCCCAAAGTGCAGCAGAGCCGGAAGAAAGCTCTGTGCAGCTTGCCAGGGCTGTCTTGCTTGGTCTGCAGGTGATCAATGAGAAAAGGGATTGGATGGTCTGGAGTCTCAGTTATCAATTTGGTCATCAACTCCTAGAGGAGAGCGCAAAGCAAAGAGCCATTAGAGGAAAGTGGCACTGCAAAGGAGTGAGAGAGTGGATCCAAGGCAATGGAGTATCCACCATGCTGAAGTCCTATGAGTACCCCAGGAGTTGTTTTGTAGTTGAAATCGCTCAGGAAGAGTGTGAGAGTTGAGCAAGGAGTGAGTTATACTATGCCCAATACTATAATCTTTAAATAATAAAAAAAATGGTACTAGCTTTTTCTTACAGATAGGAGCAATCCCCTTCTGTGACTATTCGTAAAACCTGTCTGGAAGCTTGTTAAAAATCAGATGAGGCAAATAAGTATACAAAAAAAAACCAAAAAAAAAAAAACAGTGCAGCAATAAAAGGTGCTCTCATGCAGTGTTTCTGGTGAGTAACATTTGATATATGAAGAACAGTACACAGACACTGATGGAAATTCTCAACAGCAAATGTAGTGCGACAGAGACCTGACACAGTGCTGCACAAAACTCCACAGATATGTCTGCAATTTCCAGTTTTTGGGCTAATGGCAGCCAGTTCTAAAATTCACATATCACCCATGCCTAGATGGTTTTGACACTTTTAGATGTTACAGGGGAACTTGGCTTTGGCAGTCTGACAAATATAAGGTGCACAACCCTATAAATGTTCAAAAAAAGTGCACAAGCTCCTGACTTGGTTCACTGCAGGGTTGTTTTTAGGCTTTTTTTTTTTTTTCCAATATTTGCAATGGAAGTCATTTGCAATGGATCTGATGGATAAACAGACAAAAGCAGCAAATCAGGATCACTGACTATCTCCACAACATCTTTCAGTGCTTCGGTGCTCAATATGAAGTGTTTCATTGGCACCTGCAGAATACATGTAATCATAGGATAAACTCACAATTCTAAGAACATTTTGAGAGAAAAGCAGCCAAAAAAGGAGCAGTGAACTTCATGGTGGATGGTAGAAAAGAAGGAAAACACACAGTAACAGGTGCTGAGGGTGGAGGCCATATCTCACTCTGCATGCTAATTTCAAATTCTTCAAATGCATACATACACGATTATTTTGGACATAATCACACTTGACTTGCATCAACGAGTGATCATGCCCCCCCCCCCCTTACAACTCATTTCCTCCTTGTAGGCACACACTGACAAATATATATGTATATAATAATACTGCCCAAAAGACTTCATAATACATTAGCTACAATACAAATTTAGCCCACCCCCACAGTCAGAAAACTAAAGAGCAAAACTCTTGTATCACAGCTATAGGGAATGGCAGTCCCTTTGAAGATGATGAGTGCAGTGAAATGAGCATATGTCTGCTCCTGTCAGTTTATTTGTGTGTGCTGCTGCGATATGGTATGAGAATGAACTCTGTTTGACCAGTTTAAGCCAGTCAGAGCAGAGCTGAGGCTGACTTCAGGGTGACTACTGCAGTGAAGCAGAGAAGCCATTAGTGGACTGCAGTGAATTGGCAGTAATGTATGGATAAATGAGTGTGTGTGTGTGTGTGTGTGTGTGTGTGTGTGTGTGTGTGTGTGTGTGTGTGTGTGTGTGTGTGTGTGTGTGTGTTGTGTGTGTGTGTGTGTGTTTAAGTATTTGTGATAGGAACATACTGTAGAGTTGCTTACCTAGCAGAATTGTATTTTCCTATGCTTTGATGGCTGGTATGCATTTGCCAATGTGTGTTTATCTATATGTGTGTGTGTGAGTGTGTTTCAAGAGGTGGAGAGGGGATACAGAGAGCCTGCCTGTGTGTGTGTATTACAGCTGGCTAGTCTTGGCTGCGCTATGTGTGCTCAGAAAGCTAATCAGGTAATTGGTCCGGGGGACATTCCTGCTCTGCCCCAGAGTCTACAGCAGCTCTGACAGGAAACAGCATGTGAATGGATAAACAGGGAGCATGCTCAAATGTCCCTCTGTAAGGTCTAATAACAGAGGGAACTTGCTCCACTGTTTGCAAGAAAAGCACCATATGAGAGAATAGCGAGCAAAGAGTTTAGCAGAGCACTGCTCCTTACCATAGTCTAACTGTTTAAAGCCTCTAAAATGGTGCTATGTAAAAGTTGTAATTAATGCTTAGTAGTTCCTGTGGGTAATTTAACTAACTTACCAACAGGAGGTCTATTACTGAAGGTTGTAATTTGGAAGCAAATAATGAGAACTCTGTTAAGTGCCCCAAGTCTTAATTTCTTTTTGCAGTGAAGGGTAAAGGGAAGACAGTTCTTAGTGGAAACTGCATACGCAGGGATGCACAGGCATGAGTTGGACATGAGAAGTAAGCAGTGTTGCAAAGACATACAACATCCCGTAGACATACTACATCCTGTAGTTTGTAGCTATATCTGTATTCTGCACACGTCTGTACTCTATAGCACTCTTGTGCCAACATATATTGATTGCATGAACTATATGGTGTTCTGCTCCCAGTATGACACGCGCTGTTTAATAAGATAAAGCACCCTTTATACCTTTGTGTCCTTCACCAGCTACACTGACATCATAATAAGGCAAAAGCACACACTGTAAGCAGTAGATCCCACTAAATCTGCACGGTGGATATGCATGCATTTCCACTGCTCACGTATGCAGCAGAGCAAAGTAACCGTGTCTGACACTTTCACGTCCTATGGTAATGAGCTGCTTTAAATAACACAAGTCTTCTTTTGATAAGCACATGCTGTTAGACAGGTAATCATATTTTCTTTGACAGGAACCACAATAAGATGTAGACTCAAATTTGGGTCAACATTTTCTTCTATGCAAGCAGACTTTAATACTGTTTGGTTTGGACTTGCACTGGCAGAAACATCATCCTTAGTTATGTTTTTATATGTGTGGAGGGAGATTTAGAGCGGCGGAGAGTTTCAGTCTGTGCAGAGGTAATCTTATAAGCAGACCAACAGGTGGCGGAAGCAACTGAGACGTGGAGTCCGTATCTGAGCAGATCTGTCGTTTGGCGAGATATCTGCGTGCCCCAGGCAGTTTTGTCCGGTCACAGTAATTGACAAGCTGTCAGCCAGCCAAGAGACACCCGTGTCATTGGAGCTCTCAAGGACTCCCTCCGGGGACAATGGCAGTCATGATACACTCACTGATGCAGCCTGGCTACCCACAACTTAAAAACTCCGCAAATTCAAAGTGGAAAGAGAGGCTACGGACACAGAAAACAGAAAGTTCATGGAGGTTGTGCATGGGGTAGCACACAGAGAGTATGATGGCGGCATTAAAAGGGGAAAGGAAGAGAGAACGCTAACAGGGTGGCAAGTAAAGACAAATCTTCAGTCTCTGGTGGCAGAGAGTATCCACCCTGCTCAAGTGTCTTTTGCAGTACAATAAATTCTGCCAACCCCAAGGGGTTCTTTTCTGTTTGTTACCTTGGACACTTGGATAAAGATTTCTCTTGTGTGAAATCAGAGACGGTATCACAAAGAACATGCACAAGAATAAAATGAAATAATAAAAGGTGGACTGAAGAAGAAGAAAAAAAAACAGATACCGACAGAGCTGATGCTGCTTCACAAGCTCTGTGGTTTAGATGACTTTGCCTAAACCTTTTTTTTTTGTCAACCTGTGAGCTGATGAATTTCTTCCTCAGCCATTGTAGACTCCTGGTGGACTATTTGAGCTATGGATTTATGGATGCGAGGAGACACTGAGCACCCCAGCACACAACACTTACTCTGCATGAGTCGGCTTTCTGTGATGTCTGTGTTCCAAGCAGGCTGCGTATCTATTCACAGATCTACTGAGACAAGCGCGGTGTGTCTATATTTTATTATAAGATAAGAAGTTTCAGCAGTTGTAGAGTACATTTATGACTTTTCTTGTGTTGAATAAAATTAATATCACCTTCAGCATATTCTGGACTTAAAGCAACACAGTAACACCTAAAACCTGCTCTCACTACTTGACCTTGTTTGAAAACAATGTGTAATGTAGCAACAGGTCCTCCAATACTCCCAGAGGGCTCCTGTCCCTTTCACCTATACTAGAGGCCAAAGGGCTGCCACTGATTTACCTGCTCTTCTTGTCAGTAAAATATGTTAGGCAAGGTCCCTCACAGGTGTCCTTCCAATGTGCCTCAAACACAGAGAAAGGTCATTATTGGGGGGAAAAAAAAGAGAACAACACAATGAGCCAACACAGGTGAGACAAGCAGAAGGAGATCAAGAGACATGCCAATGGAAGCGATCCAGACCTTGAATAAGCAGGAAGACAAAAGCAGGGAGATCATGTGGAAGAGGAGACTATAGGACATGCAATGTCACCCGACCAGACTGGCACCACCAGCTTTCATCTGCCTCACTGATATGCACCCTTCACTTCCTTTGTCCTCACTGAGTATTTGCTGATTTTGTTTGAAATATATCACTGTAAAGTAAATGTTGTCATTGCAATTTTCAATCCAGCAGTCTGATGTTACACCTTTCCTCTCACCATTTGGATTTATGTCTCCTACCTTTTAATTTGTGCCTTTTTTGTTCTCTGCCACTTCTGCAACCAGGGAGCCCAATTATTATCATCCTCTACTGATTAATGATGACTTTTGATACTGTTGAATTCCTTCAAGGCACTGAAAAATAATTAGTTTTAATCCAAAATTGTGTAATTGCTAATTTGCTAATTATCTTTTGGTACCTTGGTGATTGATGGGTTCCACAGGGCCACATTTATTTACAATGTTCATAAATGACTTAACTTTTTCAAAACCTAAACCAAAATCTTTCTGCTGCATGGCAAACTTTTGTCATAAATTATTACAACTGAGATCAAAATTATATTAATTTTCTTTTACAGAAAAGCTGGCCGATAGTTACATTGCTATATTACTACTTGTTCTAACTTCTACTTAAAGCGACTCTGCCTTTTAAATGCACAATTTCTTTGGAAACTTTAAACACACACACACACACACACACACACACACACACACACACACACACACACACACACACACACACACATACACTTATGGAAACACTATAAGCAGTGATACTTTTTGGACAAATGTACACACATGGTCATTAGTCACCAGCTGAACAAACAGAGGGCAACTGTCAAAGCATTGTGTATCACATGATCAGCTCTCCTACACCGCCAGCATGACTATCAGTTTCACACATCAGTAAGCCCCCAGGATCTGTGGGCTCTAAATGGACATGATGTCTTTATTAGCATGCACCAGAGCCACTGTACTCGCTTCTTGTTTCCTGCCTTCTTACAAATACAATACTCCTTCCCCCTGCCTAATGTTGCACGCTTTAAATCTTCCTCATATTGGACTTCACTCATCATGTCCCTGCTTGATCTTCCAGATATCACAGAAATATTTTGCCTTCCCTCTTTGTCCCCTTCCTACACTCCCTCAGGACCAGCCTGGCCTTGGGCTGTGTGTTGAGCCGCCTGTCTCGTAGTAATTACTCGTACTGTGCCTGAGGGGAAGCTGTATTAACCCATGCATGACCACACATCTGTCACACCAAGTTATCAAACTCAAGACCATCACAGAACTTGAACAAAAAAAATAACGTCTAATTGATATGGCTGCTGCAATGTTTTCTCTGGCACATTATGATGTAATTTAACCAATCCCCAACTTCTCTCCCCTGAATTTTGATGATGTTCATTTGTAAATGAACGCTTTATCCTACCAGCCAGACATCAAAAGGGAAAAAGCTTTGTTTCAAGTTTCACACGGTGTCATAATAAATTAGCCAAGGAAATCATTTTGCTTTTAATTGACAGGTATTTACCGTGCCCACGCATTTGCTTAAAAGGATTCAAAATCAGAGTCAGCAGGTCTGTGTAGAGATGTGTCTGTATGCTATAATCACCAATGCTACATTTAAAGTAGTCTTGAAGATATGATCATGAGCATATCTGGATGTATGATCAAAAAACCTCACACTGCATACTGGACTCTATACCGTATGACACACAATATTAAATGTTTAGTTTCGCTATAGGTCAGTTTGTATATTAATGTCTATTGTTGTATTGTCAGTCTTAAGGTTTATCATGCATTCATTTTTACTTCAGGTCGGCTCGGCTAATTGATGGATGGAGAAACTTCAGTTCAGACATAGAAATCCAAAGTAAAGAGGAGGAATAAGGAGTTACACTGGATCAATTTCCAGAAGAAAAATAAGATGTATTTAATTTTTCAGGCAATGCATATTCTTTAAAAGCCCAGCATTTGTAATGTAATGATCATTTTTACCATTGTTCTCACATGACCTGCATGAAACAACATAGTGCAGCCGGATTCTCTGAGCACCGTTAGTCCTTTTTAATTCTTCTTCAAGTCAAGGGTAAGCAATTAGAAAAAGAAGGTAGACGGTCATTTTTGGACCATTCAACCATACCCTTTCCCTCCTTGGTAACTGTCTGCCACATCCTGATTAGTCTCATCTGTTGCTTATTTTTTTTCCCCTCACACCTGTTCCCATCTGCCAATTACTCACCTGTCTTCCATCAGTGAGTTGCTCACTCCAGGATAAGTACTCCCCTGTTTCTATATGTTCCCTGTCAGAGTGTCTTGGTTTCACTATGTCAGGCTTTTCAGGCATTTTCCAGTTTTTCTTGTTTTCTAGTGTTCTTGTTATTTCTCCTGTTTAGTCATTGATTTTCTTGTGTGCGACCTTTTAGGGCTGTTTTATGGATTTGCCTTTTGCCTGCTCCCCACTTGGACTGTTTACCTTGCTGCCTCTCTTGTTCTGCATGATCACTGCCTTTTTGACAAAAAATTTGGAGTCTGAGCTTTTACTAAGCCTTCAAGTGTTCTCCATTCAGCTGCTTTCCTCCTGCATTGTTACATATGCGGCAAACTTTGAAAAGGAGAAAAATTAAGTGAAAATATGAAATAACATAGCAAATGACTGCTAAATTTTATGTTCAAAGAATGACAATAATACTAAATCCTGATCTGACTAATCTATGATACACAGCCCTAAGTGTGCAATATGATGATATATATCTGAAGACAAAATAAAAATGTCTATAATTTCATATTATACTCCACAGTTTACTTCCTGTTGTCGCAAAATATTTCTTCAACATCTGAATGACGGTTTGCAGTCATTCAAGGCAGCACATGGACACAGGCGAAACCATGAGTACCAGCATGGTGAGTGAAGGTGGGACAGAACCAGGTAGCTCCAAACACAAGAAGGACCAGCCGAGAGAAATTGTGGAGCTACCTCTGTAGCGTGGGCATGGTTTGGTTTCAAAAAGTCTGACACAGATCTGAAAACTACTTTGACACACACAGTTTAAACTTCAAAGTTTGATGTTTACATGTGATATTTTATATAACAACAAGAAAACTTTATTCTATACATTTTGACATTCTTAATTGAATATTTGTCCAGAATAACAAAGAGAAAAAAATAACCATGTGTGAATGAATGAATATATATAAGATGAACAACCACAAGGAGCAGTACCCTCCATGGAAAAGATGGCTAGAGGCTAATATCGAGGCAGCACAGAGGGAAGATAGCAGCTATCAGAGCTGCAGAAAGATGTGATAAAGAAAGGGGTGGCTAAGAAGTACGACAACCTGTCCATGCCTGAGGCCTTAGAGACTGCCAAGCAAAGACTCACAGCCTTGGCCAACTGCTTGAAGAGGTATACAGTAATCCCTCGCCACTTCGCGGTTCGCTTTTCGCGGACTCGCTGTTTCGCGGGTTTTCAATCAATATTAGTGTAAAATATTTATTGCGGTATTTTCACTGTTTCATGGGTTTTTGCAGTACTCTTCACATGCGTAGTACGTGTTGTACAGTAATGTATATATTTGGTGTATAAGTGTGTAGGGAGGGTTTATAAAAACTTAAAATAGTGTGTAACTACTAAAATAATGTATAAGTATTAAAATAAATATAGCGTCCCTACTTCGCGGATTTTCACTTAACGCGGGTGGTCCTGGAACGTACCAGAGAGACAGAAACCAGGAGAATGAACCAGAAGTTCTCCACTGAACCATCCAAGGTTTACTCTCAGTGGCAGTGGAATGGAACATATGAGAACAGCACCCCCACCAGGCTAAAGACAGAGCAATCCAGGAAGAGCATATGTGAGAAGGATGCAAGTACAACACCAACTTACAGTAGGTAGCAGTCACTCGAGACTATAAGACTAGACTGACCAACCTGTATCTCTACCGGAAGGTAGTCAGAATAGAGGGGATTGCACTACTAGAAGGTAACATTGAGGACAGCTACAAGTACTTTGGAATTCCACATGCAAATGGGAATCACAAAGAGGCCACTAGGAAAGCTGCAACCACCAAGTACCTCCAGAGAGTAAGGCAAGTCCTGAAGAGTTAGATGAATGGGAAGAACAAGATCCAGGCAATCAACACCTACGCCCTGCCAGTTGTCAGATACCCTGCTGGGATAATAAGCTGGCCAAAGGAGATGTCAAGACAAGAAAGCTCATTACCATGCATTTAGAGTTTCACCCCAAATCCAGCACCCTGAGACTGTACGCTAGGCAGAAGGAAGGAGGCCGAAACAAGTGAGTGTCAGAACCACTATCCTAGATGAAACAAAGTTCCATGAGCACATCAGGAAGATGGCCACAAATGATCACATGCTTAGTGAATACCTCAGGCAGCAGAAACCAGAGAAAGAAATTTAGAAAGACCAGGAACCATCATGGAAAGACAGGCCTCTGGATGGCATGTACCACCAGCAGAGAGAAGTGGCTGATATCAAAAAATCCTACAAATGGCTGAACAAAGCTGAGCTGAAGGATAGCACAGAGACACTAATCATGGCAGCACAGGAACAGGCTCTAAGCACAAGATCGATAGAGGCTGGGGTCTACCACACCAGGCAAGACCCCAAGTGCACGCTGTGCAGAGATTCCTCTGAGACAATCCAGCACATAACAGCAGGGTGCGAGGTGCTAGCAGGCAGGGCATACGTGGAACGCCATAATCAAGTTGCTAGCATAGTATACAGGAACATCTGTGCCGAGTATGACCTGGAAGTCCCGAGGTCAAAATGGGATATGAGAATTACCGCACTAAGATCCTGTGGGACTTCCAGACACAGACAGACAAACTGGTAATGGCTAACCAACTGGACATAGTAGTGGTGGACCAACAGAGGAAGAAAGCCTTGGTGAAAGATATAACGATACCAAGCAATGGCAACATTGAGAATAAGGAACACGAGAAGCTCAATAAATACTAAGGGCTGAGAGAAGAGCTAGAGAGGATGTGAAAGGTGAAGGTAACAGTGCTTTTAAATATTGTGCCCTACGATAGTGACTTGTTGCATATTTGTTACATTATGTTTATGGATCAGAAGCTCATGTTTTATTATTTAATTTCATTTTAGAATAGGTAAGCCCAAAGTACATAGCACTTTTAACTGTAATCAAGTAGAACATAATATCACAACTTGTCAAAAAAAATAATTTTCTTGGGTTCTGCCATTTGATTTTTGGTATACAATGTAGATTATCTTCAAATCTGGAGAAATTACAGTAAATGCGGGTCAGACAGTGAAAATATATTACATGTATATGATTAATGTTTATGGCCAACAAGAAATATTACAGAAATATTAGTTCCACTGAGACAGAAAGGTGAGGGATGTTGGTAATAATGTCAGTGAAAATAACCAACAGTATACCCAATCACACCAAGTCCAATAAATTATCGCTACAGGAAGTGGATCAATAGGTCGGGCAGTGTGTCTGTACATATACCAGTGGTTCCAAGTCCTGTCTGACCTCTTTAGAGCTCTGCAGGGGTGGGCTACTTAGACCCTAGACACAGCACATTAAAAGAACTACACAGCTGAGCAGGCTGGAGTGGAGCTTTTCCATGTGGATGGATAAACAATACACTCAGAAAAATCTTTAGGGAGAAGCAAAGTCATTTAACTTCACTCGAAGTAGAAACACCAATAGTAGAAACTGGGGAGCCAACTCATTTAAATTCCTGTACCTCGACCCAAAGTATTGGCTCAAACAAAGTGCAAATTCAATACTGGTGTTCCTTTTTTCCCCTTTATTGATTTCAAATCTGTCATTCTCACTGTGCAGAACTAATTGAGCCTGTTCGTCTATTTTTAAAATAAACATGAGGTTATAAAAAGCCTCATATGAATAATGAAAGCAATACGTACACAAAACACAGACGTTATATGTGTTAGTGTTGCACCGATGTTAGTATTTTTCATTTGCAGGTTTCTAAGCACTATTGTCCACAAATTGAATATACATACACACATCTAAAGAAAAACTGAGCTGCTCTGTTTAATTAAATGTGTATAAGATTAAATACCAGTCTAGATTATTACTCATCAAATTTATTAATATCAGCGAGCAATCACAACAACCTCTAAACTAAAACCAATACCCAGTTAATAATGGATAGCATTAAGCCTGCATTCAAGTTATTAAAGTCGCAAAGGAAAAAGTCAGACACCAATTATTTCACAGAGCAGTGCTGTGTTTCAACATTTGACTGTTACACCAGTTTCCAGTTCAATGCAGTGACATTTTTTTGATCCAGGCAGCATTTACATGATCCATCAGTTCACATTTCCAACAGAACCGTTATATCGCCTAAGATATGACTGACAGATCACAGCAGGGAGGAACACGAGAGCACGTTTTTACACTGTCTGCTGATAAAGGCAAAAAAGTGCCCCATTTTACATCTACTGTGTTACACAAGTTTAAATGTCAGGAGCTTGCAGGTAGATCCTACAGACCCTCCTTTGATAAAGCAAAGATTAAAAGGATTAGACCCATTATTTCACCCATTAATGATCTCTATGTGTTGACAAATGTCAGGAAAGGGGGATTTTTATAGCTTAAAAAGTGGCAGTTACAATGGAGTATCATACAGAGTATAACAAAGGAAGCTGAGTGTGTGACCTTCAACTTGCTTTAATGCCTAACACCGATGACAATTTGTCACATTGCAAGAAAACTGTTAAGAAATTGGAAAAGGGCAGAAGTTTGAAAAGAATATCAATTTACCAAAACGCTTTACAATACATTGGAGAGCAGTTACTTCGCTTATTATGAAAGGCTGCTTCACTTTTTTTGGAAGAATCTTCTGTCTGAGTTGACTCAGCTTGCTATCTCTGCAAAGCAACCATTTCATTACAGTGAGGAGGAGGGGGGGATCGATTCTCTGGCAAATCATAAGCTGTGTCTCATCAGAGCAAGTAAATGAACCCTCACTCGCTTCTACTCACACTGTTTAAGACTGCAGCTGTGTGCTGGATATGAGGAAGGAGTGATGGCGCTTTGCCTTAGGAGGAAATAAAATAAAACAGAAGTTATATTTTTTTTATGCAACATGAGAGGCCCGAGTAGATTGGTACAGATTGGGAAGTTCAAGGAGGGAGGGAGGACCTAAAACATATGTAGCAATATTGTAAGAGGACTCTTAATGGAGAAAAGGGGGATCTTTTTTCCTATTACAAACTTGTCCACAAACTTGTGTTTGTAAATGCGCTTTGAGAAATCTATTTTGCAGATACTTCACAGAAAAACAAGGCCTTTAATATGAACAGTTACGTAAAAACTGAAGGAGACAATCCATTTACATTTTTGAGAGAATTAGATCATTCAAAAGAAACTCCCTACAGAGCACTACTGCTACACAGAATTTCTGCTCTAACGAGCTAAAAGACGCCTGGGAATACATGTGTCTAAGTTCAGTTATCATTAATTTAGTGGTGTTTTTATGGTTATTTCACATATGTTGCATTTGGACTTAATTGTGGATGTGTAATCTGTTTCCAGTGTTTGTGTATATGAGAACAGTGTTAAGGTTTAGCTAGCAATGAGCCATCATGACAAAGATGAATTACCTGTGGCGAGCATTCATCAGCGTTCCTGTGACCGTGCACTGCCACGAGCATGGGAGCTGCAAGTGTTTGGAGCTGATATCTTGCCATAGTCAAGGGCCCAAATGCTAAAGACTGCAGTTCCTTTAGTTGCCCTTTGAGGCTGGATCCAAAAGCAAGTCAACTATGTTAAAATGCCCAACTTCACAGCAGAAACGAGTTTAAAGCCTGCTACAATTTTTTTCTTTCCCTATAGCTAATATGCCACTTCTTATTAACTCAATGAACTAGATCTCTCAACCGTGTTTGTGGTGTTGGTGCCTCTTCAAAATACAATTACATGACAAATGTCATTTAAGTGACTTTGAACATGACTTTGATGGGCTGGTCCGAGTATTTCAGAAACTGCTGATCTACTGGGATTTTCCCACACAATTGTCTTCAGGGTTTATGGAGAGTAGTCAGAAAAAGAGGAACCATCCAGCAAGTTCTCTTGTTGATGCCAGAGGTCAGAGGAGAAAGGCCAGACTGCTTTGAGCTGCTAAGAAGGCAACAGTAAATAGCGACTCATTACAACTAAGGTATGCAGAAGAGCACGACAAGTAAGATGGGCTACAGCAGCAGAAGACCAAACCAGATGCAACTGCTATCAACTAAGAACAGAAATCTGAAGCTACAATTCACACAGGCTCAGTAAAACTGGTCAATAGAAGTTTGGACAAATGTTGCCTGGTCTGCTGAGTCTTGATTTCTGCTGCAACATTCAGATGGTAGGGCAGATTTTGGTCTAAACAACATGAAAGCATGGATCCATCCTGCCTTATATTGATGGTTCAGGCGGCCGGTGGTGTAATACTGTGGGGGATATTTTCTTGGCACACTTTTGGCCCCTTAGTACCAACTGAACATCAATTAACTTCCACAGCCTGAGTATTGTTGTTGACCATGTCCATCCATTTATGACCATATGTACCCATCTTCTGATGGCTGCTTCCAATAGGATAACACTTCATGTCACAAAGCCCAGACCATCTGAAATTCATTTTTTGAACATGGCAATGAGTTCACTGTACTCAAACAACCTCCACAATCACCAGATTTATATCCAAAACAACACCTTTGAGATGTTGTGGTGCAAGAGATTGCATCATGGATGAGCAGCTGACAAATCTGCAGCAACTGTGTGATGCTGTCATGTCAATATGGAACAACATTTCTGGGGAATGTTTCCAGCACTTTGTCAAATCTGTGCCACAAAGAATTAAGGCAGTTTGAAGGCAAAAGAGTGTCCAACCAATGCTAACAAGGTGTACCTAATAAACTGGCCAGTGAGTCTAGCTCTGTGACATTTTAATATATTTCTGTACTAAACTGCTTATGGATATTTTTTTTTTAAAGGAACATTAACATAACAGTAAAATGGCAACTGTACAGCTGGCATATTACAGTGTAAAACTTCTATTCTACATAGTGCAGCAGTGTAATACCTTTCACAGTAAGAATGTGCTGCAGTTTATATAGATTATTTGGGTTTTCTCTGTGTTACTGTATGGTGTTTACCTTAAAATATAAAGCACCTTGAGGCGACTGTTGTTGTGAGTTGGCAGTATATACATAAAAATAAATTGAATTCATAGTGTCACTACATTTTGTTTTTTGTAATTCACTTTGGCAAACTGCTATTATCATACTTTCAATTTAACTGATCTATTTTACCTGTAGGTATTGTACTGTTTGGCTATCAAACTTCCAGCGAACTCATTTTTGGTCTGAGCACACAGGACAGCTTTATTATTCCTTCTCCTGTATCAGTTTTCCCACATCTGGTCAAAAAGAAAATCACCGGGAGAATTCTAGCCTCTCTTCAGGACTCTTGCAATAAAAAAAGAAGGTGTTTCTTCACAACCGAATGCACACGGATGGATTTTCTTTAGGACAACAATAAAATGATCAAGGTTTTTCAAGCGCAGCAGCAGGGTAGCAGCGACATCATTTTTCTCATGAGGAGAGTGGCAGACCCAGGAGAGTTTTCAGTATTCCCCTCTTACTACACCTCTTTCTCACTGCTGGCAGTTTCCCCAGCAAATCTACATGGCACAAGGTAGCCTCACAATACACCATTCACTGCCTATTTGCTGTGAACAGCTCACTGATGATCCCCCGTCATCGTAACTCAGAAAAACAAGTCTGTTTGATAACTTTGGGACACACCTTGGGATGCAACACACGTAAAAGATTTACTACAAAGTCTCATCACAGATGTTTGGCACAAATGCATTTTTGATCGGCTCGGCTAGCATTTCCTTTGCTTTAATCACCTTCAATCGTCTCATGAAGGAGACAATTTAATTGAGCACGGAGCAAGGAATAAAAATAAAGCACAGCCTAGAGGTAGGGAACAGAGGGAAGAAGAAGATGGAGGGAGGAAAAACAGACAAAAAGAGTACACAGAGGCCTATCAACTGAGCATTTTTGGCCTGGCAAGAAGATTTTGTCTTCTTTGCTGGTGAAATGCACGGTAGGCTTGAGTCACTGTCCATGGTGCTGAAACAAGCCACAATACTGCTCCTGTATCTGTTCCTACATGCACTGTGCGTTTGCCGCTTCCACATATGCAGCTGGAGCACAGAAGTGAAACGTCAGCACATTGTGAAACACAAGGTGCATGTATACATGCACAGTGCATGCCATTCCTCTATATCCCTACTTCCTTCCCATAAGTCATTCTTGAAATTATACTTCTGCATCTCAGAGAAAGGCTTCTTCGCCTGGATGCTTGCTCTGTTAAATCTGATTCTGTCTCACACCCGTGCAGTCCTGCTCTCAGCAATTAGCCAATTAGCAAAAACAAGGGATGAAGTCATGCTTTCCCCTGGGTTTCTTACTGTAGTGTCACCCAGAATAACCCCTGATGATGAACACACAGGCCATTTCAGTAACACACAGCGAGGCGGGCTGTGTCCTCTGTAGCAAAACGCATAGTAAAGCCAAGCCTGCTGCGTGCAGTCTGAATTACAACTGGCTTCCCTGAGCGCCCACCACCACCAACTTCACCAAACTGTAACCGGCAGATCTTAAATGCAAATCACTAACAGAAGGAGCTAAGCTTGGAGATGCGAGGCAAACACAGCAGCCCATATTCCTTTACTGGTGGTTGCAGTGTCGTTTAACAAGGAGCGCACAGGGAACCAGGACGGTGTCTGCTGATGATGATCACACACCAAAGTGTAAGAAAATAAAAGCCCCCCTAATTTTACTAGCCCACTGTTTTAACCTCTACGACCCATCAGGTGTAGTAATAAGCCAGTGGCTGCTCACACGCAAACGTGCGCTCGCCATTTGGGACAAACTGTAAATGAAAGGGAACAATGCAGTCCGGTGCAAAGCAGTGGTCCTTTAAACCGGCTGCCAATAACTTCGGAGTTGTGTGCGTATTCGTACACTCACCTCAAACAAGGGTCCGATTTTATTCTTCTCCAGATACGACTGGATTCTTGACTGTTGTAGAGACGCCATTGAGAAAGTGTTGTGCCTCGCAAGAGCTTTCAGCGGAATGAAATCAAGGTGAGCCGGTGTCATTCGCCCTTCAGGAGACGTCTCGGCGACTTGAAATGTAGAAAATGTGCACAGGGTCGACTGCGACGGAGCCACGTTAAGTTCAGACAGGTTTGCGTCAAGTGCGGAGCGGGCGACTCTGAGTCCGGCTCATTGTGGAGGAGAGTCAGCCCGGGACCTTCCCCAGCTTGTCGCCTCACTGACTCTCTGCCACAGCGGCTCTGTGACAGGGATTACAAATCTTCCGCTTACTGGCTGCCAGTTTTAAACAGCGCCACAGCCACTCCCACTTATACACCGGGCTCTGCCTAGCACTGTGTTTAACGCGACTGTGTGTGTGTGTGTGTGTGTGTGTGTGTGTGCCTCAAAATGTAAATTGCACAACAGTTCGTGTACTGACCAGAGTTACTGCGCATTTTGCTAATTACCATAAGAAAACAAGTGCACTTCACTGTTCATATCGAATTAGACTGCAATACCTGCACATTAATAAGTAAAATTGCATATGCCTAAAGAGTTGGTGAAAGGTGGGTGCCTTCTACACCAAGATTACAACCAAAAAGGCCAGTGGAAAACTGGTCATTTCAAGAACAAAAACTACAGAAATGTCCACTGTACTCAGCTTTAATACACATTTTACAAACTGTATACATGGCAGCATTTTTAGTATTTTGAAGGAAAAAAGCGCGGGGGGGGGGGGGGGTCTGCTTGATTTTTACATTGATCATACAAAGGCATACAGCTTACATAGGAAACATCACTTTTTGTTTGCATAGCAGTGAGCTAGTCATCCACTCTACAATTACATGTATAACGTGTTTTAATCCTGAGTACTGTCAATATATATATATAAAAAAAAACAATATAGCCCTAGCTCTATGCTGCTTTATAATACTGATAAATCACAGAAAATCTTCATCTGATGCGAGATAGTTTGACTCTATCAGCACTTTTTCTCTCTCCACCCCCCCCCCCCCCCCCCCCCCCCCCCCCCCCCCCCCCCCCCCCCCCCCCCCCCCCCCCCCCCCCCCCCCCCCCCCCCCCCCCCCCCCCCCCCCCCCCCCCCCCCCCCCCTAAAAGCTGTGCATATTTAAAAGTGAATAAACATCTTTTTGAGAAACACACGCAGTCATAGCATGAAACAACACGGAACTGACAAAGCACTGAAGTCAGAGCTGAACAGAAGCTGACAAATTACTGGCTAATTTGAACAAATAGTGTGCCAAATTACACCCAGTATCCTTCTAATCATTTTTATTTCATATGCAAATAAAGCTAATACCATGAAATGCAAATGTCCCTCATAAAAACAAGAAGAATAATATGCAGACACATAACTGATGGGATTAATTTTGTTCATTCATTAAGCTAATTTCACTCCCTTCACTCTGACACACTGTCTTGTCAGATGCATCATAGACTTTAAAAAAAAAAAAAAAAAAAAAAAAAAAAAAATATCAATGTGTCAAATAAAAAGTGAAAAATATAACGTACTAAAACACTATTTATGGTTACAAATTCTATTTACATAGTTAGGCAGCTACTCCGGACATATAAATGAACCCAATAGCTCTCTTTAATTAGGTTAGGCTACTGGTGGAAGGAAAGCACTGATGACTCAAAGATCCTCAAGACCTCTTCCTGGATGCAATGCATTATGGATCACCATCTGGGGTGGGGCTGGCACAGCTTGTACAACCTGATCAGAGAAACACATATGCAACATGACGCTTAATTACATTCAACCCAAGCAATGATTTGCTGTTCAGTTTCACCTCTCCAGGCAACACTTTATTGTTGCTTGTTTTGGACTTACTGGGGGGGCTGTCTGTACTGGAAATGTGCAACAACACCTTTGTAAATACTGTCGTAATAGTTTCTGTACTTTTCACAGTCAAACCATGGTTTGTTCTGCTTCCTCAATGAACAGAAAACATTACTTAGCACCACTTTCATGTTATATTGTCCATGACTGGCCACTGTAATCCAAAATCAATTTCAAGCAGCATCAAATATGATGAATTTTTTGGCGTTGACCCCTCTATTTCATGAGGTCTCAACATTTTAAAACAGGTCTGAAGGAGGTCAGGCCCGGTGGAGCACAGCAACCTGGCTGTCTTGTTTGCCATTGTTTGTTTTGCCGTTAAGAAAGGCCTTGAGGAGAGCCTGGCTGCTCGTTGAAGGTGTAGGTGTGCACTGTGTTCCTATCTAAATTATGGTATAAAGAAACTCTCTTTGCCAGGAACATGTGAGGACCATTTCCATAACAAATGCATCAATATTTGAAACTACACAACTGCATCTCCTGAAAGATTATTTCTGCATAAGGGAAAAACCTGGTCTCATTAATATTTCCACATCGTCACATGCATTTCTTGCAACCTAATGCAGCATTGCTGTCATTTCTCTGGTCTTGAGCATTAACAACACATAACTGCAGGGTAAAGTACCACTAAAATGTAAGAGTCCCTTTCATCTAGAGATCAGCAGGAGTGAGAGTCTATCTCTAATGATCCTCAAGGATGCGTACATATTCTGCAGCTGTGCCAGCTACTTATGCTGCAACACTTATGACATAAACCTGGGAGTGCAGTAATTTTGCTGCGTGATCACGACATCTCAGTGTCTCAACACTAATCATCCGGCACATTAATTGTATCTGTCAATTTCACTAAAAGGTTCAAAAGGGCTGCTCTCTCACAAAACCTATACAGTATGTCATAGCCAAATGGCTGAGGCAGTCTTTGCCTCCCTTACAGCTCTTGAGCAAAGGAATCTCCCTTCTAATGTGACTAAAATTACTATTTGGCTCCAGACCTGCACAAAAAGCACACACATGGATCTATAGTACATGAATGATCATAAACAATGAAAAAGTCTTGTACTATCATCCTTATCACTCTGGGGTTGAAATTTTTTATTTCCAAGTATGTAGTGGTTAACATATTTTGCACACACAGATCCAATCCCTGGTTCAATTCCTCCCATATATCCAGGTCCCAACTCAGATAATCCAAGGGTTGTGTCAGGAAGGGCATCAGACATAAAAAAAAAAAAAAAAAAAACTGTACAAACATACAGATCCATCCACTGTGGCGACCCCTTGAGAAATAAGGGAGCAGGTTAAAGTAAAGGTTAAATTTGGATTCTTCTGATGACCAGCAGGGTGACAAATGATTAAGCAGGGTATATTCTCTTTCCACAAGGCTACCCTTTGACAAGTTGCTGCCATATGTGTGCGCAGTGAACGTCAGTCGGTTTGCATTCACACCTACCTTGCTCAGGATGGTTGTGCTAAAAGACACACTGAAACCACAGCTGCAATGTTCTTGTAGTACATTTGTTTCAAGCCCAATTTTCACGAGCCAAAACAAAAGGTGAATAAATAATATCACAGTGACTAACAGAGGCATGTTACTGACCAATCTAGGCAGCTAGCAGTAGCTCGCCTCTCTGCTCCAAATATAGTTATTAAATACAAGATGGCAACAGCCAACGTGCTAAAACTCAAAACTTGTAGTCAACATCGTGTGGCTACATTCATCTTTTATGTAGTCTATGGAAAGAAGTGAGATAAAAGATTGAGACAAGATTCACAAGTCATCACAAACTATTATATGTATGGAAAATCATAAAAAAAAAAAGAAAAAGGAGAACCCTCAAAATCAGGAAACACTCAAATTCTTTAATTAATGTTGCCACATGTAAACCGGTGGTGTTTGTAGATTTACATTGGGACAGATGACGGCGTACGATCCCTCACTCCCAGGTTCTTGGCAGAATTCTGAACTCTTGCCCCCTACAAGACAAAAAGTCCAAAATTCGGAACAAGGACATCGGTTGAAATGCAGCAGCCACAGATAGAAGCTGAATATAACACCATAGAGAGATGAGCTTAAACAAAAGCTTAGACAATAAGCCAAAGAACATTTCTATCCTCTGAGTACTGCAGTTGCATTTGCCTAAAGCTACAAAAATATGACAATGAGGAGTCTGGTTTGTCAGCTTTTAGAAATAATAAATTTCTGAGCAATATCATCCAAACTGTCTACTATCTGGCCTGATATGTGGTGTTCTTCCCATGTTGGCTTATTGATGTTTATTGAATCAGGAAACTCTGTAAAGTTTTGAGTCAATGTCAATTTTAGTGGAGTAACTCTTCATGGATCTATGGTTCCCTCTCATCTTTGAGCAGATTTATTTATGATCATAAATTCAAAAACACAAGAAGCACACATTTCATCTCTCCAGTGATAGTTTATAATTAACAACATAAGGTTCCCCTGTGAGAATGCTTTATGTTAAGCCTGGAGTGACTTTCAGCTGTCTGCAGGAGAGGAGGTACAGGTTCTTTTCTAAATATTGTATGTTTTGAAGCATTTGTGGGGTATGATGCATGTGTAGAGTCTAAATTTAAACTGCTGCTGCTGCCAGTGTGTAGCTCTTCTTTCTTTCTTTCATTCTTTCTTTCTTTCTATGCATGCAAAAGAGCGCTGCAGATTAGTCATTGTCAGGAATTTTAAGCCAGTAGTAAAGAATCTGGAAGATGAGTAGGGTGTCTGTGCGTCCATGTGTGTGTTAGAGTTTGATTATGCCCAGTCAGGAGAATGTCTGCTCTTCGCTAATGTTCCTTCAGTCTGCTGGCTGTGCGCAGAGTCGGCAGATAAATGACTGCAGGGGGGGGCAGGAAGCAACTTAGGCTTTCAATTTAGAGGCACAAACACCTGCGCTCAAAAACACACCCCCTCTCTACTTCTGTGCTGCATGCGCGTAAGCAAAAATACATAATCAAATCTTTTTTTCTTTTTTTTCTTAAGAGCTCATCAGCCTTTGAGCAGCGAGGGACCAACCGGCCAAAAGTGCATTAGCCGACCTCTCAGTTACAACTCTGCCGTGCCCCATCTTACTGTCTGCTTCGAGTTACGTCCAGATAAGAGGATAGCATCAGCAATTACCCGATGCCTATCTGGGCCATCCATTCTGATGCCTCCAGACAGAGATGCCCCCTAATGTTCCTGAAGGTCACAGCATCCAGCGAGAACACACCAAAACTATTTTAAAAGTAAACCAAATAAGTGGAATTTTGTTTTCATGACTTAATAATGGCTCTGAAACTATCCAAGTACTGTGGCATACCAACATTATAAATACATACTCTCAAATGATTATTTGAAGGTACGGTGGCGTGGTGGTTAGCACTACTGCCTCCAGCACCCCCCCCACACACACACACACATCCACAACATCATCTACAGTCACCATCAGTTTTATTAGGTACACCTTTTTAATTGCTCATTAATCATGTAGCAGCAACTCAGTGCATTTAGGCTTGTACACATGGTCAAGACAACCTGCTGAAGCTCAAACTGAGCATCAGAATGATGAATAAAGGCAATTTAAGGGACTTTGAATGTGTCATGGTTGTTGGTGCCAGATGGTCTGAGCTACTGGGATTTTTCAACACAAACATCCCTCAGTTTACAGAGAATGGCCTGAAAAAGAGAAAATATCTAAAGCAGCAGCTCTCTGGGCAAAAATGCCTTGTTGAGACCAGAGGTCAGAGAAGAATGGCCAGACTGCTTCAAGCTGATAGGAAGGCAACAGTAACTCAAATATTTGTTACACCCAAGGTATGCAGAAGAGCATCTCTGAATGCACAACACGTTGAACATTGAAGTAGATGGGCAACAGCAGCAGAAGACCACACCAGATGCTAAGAACAGAGAGGCTATAATTTGCATGGGCTCAACAAAAATTGGACAAGTCTCAATTTCTGCTGCAACATTTGGATGGTAGCATCAGAATTCAGTGTATCTATAAAGGTACATCTTCCTATTGGGTAGCAAGGCGTACCTAATAAAGTGTCTGGTGAGTGTATGTAACATGTATCTAACGCGTATCTAACATTCACACACACAACTACACTCCAATGAACACATCGGGAGCAACTTGGGGTTCCGTATCTTGCCCAAGGCATGCAGACTGGAGCAGCCAGGGATCAAACCACCAACCTTCCAATTAGTTTTATTAATTACTGCTCTACCTCCTGAGCCACAGCAACCCATGGGATGCCTTCTTCATAATCAAACAAATCAGTATAATTGATCATCACAATTTTTATAATTAATGCTGGGTCTGCACCCAATTTCACGCCAATCCATATCACAGTTGTTAAAATATTGAGTATGGACCACAGCGGTGGACAAATATGCAGACTCTGCTATCAGCAAAGCAGAAAGCATGCCATAGCACAGACTAAAACACATATAATGCTAAGAATATGTTTGATTAAAAAAAAAGATTTATTTAGTTGTCCAGGAAACAAATGAGTTCAAATAGTGCACACACAGTCCTTCAGGTGCCTTATAATGAGCATAAGTTCATTCATGAATACAGATGCTGTATGTAATCTGTAGAAATGCTTTCATTTTTCACATGTGACACGTAACGCACATCTAATGTCTGTTTTCTTTATGTACTTGTATCAGCATCTAAAATGGTAAACTCAATATTCGCCACAGCTTTAACAGAACGTGAAATTAATTATTTATTCAAAGTAAAATATTTGTCAGCATATTCAATCTGGTTCATACCACCGGCGCTGACTTAAACAGCAGTGCTTACTTCTCTCCTGAACTCCGAGTGAATGAAGGTCTTACAGTTACTAAAAAAATGAAACAAGAAAATATAGTCCCGTTTATGAGTGACGGGGTGATGCCATGAGTCATTCTTTACATTTAGTGTATGACACACACTATACTGCCAAAGTATTCGCTCGTCTGCCTTCACACGCATACGAACTTGAGTGATATCCCATTCTTAATCCATAGGGTTTATATGATGTAGGCCCACCCTTTGCAGCTATAACAGCTTCAACTCTTCTGGAAGGCTTTCCACAAGGTTTAGGTGTGTTTATGGGAATTTTTGACCATTCTTCCAGAAGCACTTTTGTGATGTTGGACACTGATGTTGGACGAGAAGACCTGGCTCGCAGTCTCCACCCTAATTCATCCCCAAGGTGCTCTGTTGGGTTGAGGCCAGGATTCTGTGCAGGCCAGGCAAGTTCCACACCAAAGTTGCTCATCCATGTCTTTATGGACCTTGCTTTGTGCACTGGTGCGCATTCATGTTGGAACAGGAAGGGGCCATCGCTATACTCTTCGCACAAAGCTGGGAGCATGAAATTGTCCAAAATGTCTTGGTATGCTGAAGCACTAAGAGTTCCTTTCACGGGAACTAAGAGGCTCCTGCAAACAACCCCACACCATAATCTCTCCTCCACCAAACTTTACACTTGGCACAATGCAGTCAGACAGTACTGTTTTCCTGGCAACCACCAAACCCAGATTCATCCATTGGATTGCGAGACGGAGAAGTGTGATTTGTCATTCCAGAGAACATGTCTCCACTGCTCTAGAGTCCAGTGGTGGCATGCTTTACACCACTGCATCCAACACTTTGCATTGTGCTTGGTGATGTAAGGCTTGGTTGCAGCTGCTCAGCCATGGAAACCCATTCCATGACGCACTCTACGCACTGTTCTTGAGCTAATCTGAAGGCCACATGAAGTTAGGAGGTCTGTAGCGATTGGCTCGGCAGAAAGTTGATGACCTCTGTTTTACTATGCGCCAGCTGACTGTGGAATATTTAGTAGTGAGGAACTGGACTTGCTGCAAAGGTGACATCCTATCATGGTACCACGCTGGAATTCACTGAGTGTTTGCATGGGTGCTTGATTTATACACCCGTGGCCATGGAAATGATTGGAACACCTGAATTCAATGATTTATATGGGTGAGTGAATACTTTTCGCAATATAGTGTATGTTGTATGGTGTTTGTATGTTGGTTTATATTTGGGCAAAACAGGTCTAATCTCAGCTTCATTTGTAAACTTATATACATCACTCTAATTATGAATTATGTTGTCGGAGCTTGATGGATGAATCCTCCTGGGACTGGATTCTGTGCTGATAACCTTTTTGTGAGTAAGCATGACTCTAGAGCGAGAAAGAAGATGTGTCATTCAAATCCTGTGTGATATTCATATTCACCAGATTCATCAGCTGTCTGAGAGCAAGGGTAGGCACACAGACACAGACACACACACACACACACACACACACACACAGACACACACACAAAGCAGCTCAGATTCCCTAAGCTCTCTATCTGGGCTGAACCATGTCTTCTCAGTGTCTGTCTAGGTCAACAGTGATGCAGAGTAAGAGAAATATCTCATTCCAGAACAAGATTTGTTCTTGTTAATCTAAACAATAAATCCCCATACTTGCACTTTTCAGAATGAATGTAAAATATCCTCAAATCAAAGCCCTCACAGTAATGTTTTAAATGTTTGCCAGATGCACACTATACAAGTCAAGGTCATACAGTGCACCTAGTTGCACCCTCCTGGCTGCCATCCCATTTCTCTGAGAGGAGAAATTAAATGCCTCCTGTCCTGCAGGATCCAAGCCTACTGAGGAACCTCTCCTCTCAGTAAAAACAGCTACATAACCACAACTGACAGAACTTTCAAAGACAGTGTGAAGTATGCACCAAGCTGTGGTCATGGTTGGAGCCTATTAAAAAAAAAATGCAAAAATGGGCAAAAATGGGAATGCACTGAAAGAGTAATAGGAATTTCTTCCTTTCTTCCTCCTAATGCATATGCAGATAAACAAACAAGCCCCAGACTTTCAACGAGCCTGCTTGGTTTCTCATTACTCTCTCATTTGGTCCGATTCATATTCTGGTAGCAGTGAATGCATATCTGATCAGTTTGAAATCAGGTAGGGGGTGAAGAGGCAAAACAAATTATAATGTAGACAGGAGCTAATGATTTTTTTCATGTGGACAGCAGCTAATATTTCTTTCATTACCCAAAAGTATACTTACTGCTGGCTGCCTTTAAAAATTGCATTATTACTGAAGTAATGAGACTCTGTGAGAAATATTGACCAAGGAAGCTAAAATGGCATAATTCTCCCTATTTGACTCGATGAAGCATACAGTTTGTGTGATGACTTTGGATGCGGAAACTGTTCCGTGGATTGAAACACAAATTTACTCTGAGATTGAAAATGTCACTGCAAGGGCTGCTGCAAGAAAAGGTGGTAGAAGCAGCAGCATCAGGAGGCTGAGAAGAAACATAACAAAAGAGACTGAAGTATGTATCAGGGGTGGAAATCACAGTAATTCATGATAAGATACCTCGATGATGCAATTCTTTGATACCCGACTTATTCCAAGACAGTCATTCAAGACGCATCACAGTATCCGAAGAAAAAATATCCCTCAGAAGCCAGAACTGAAGTATTTTTTTCCTCTGCAATGTGTTGTAAGTGTGTGTTTATTATGTATAAACCTGAAGGTAAGTGTGAGTCCATGAATATAGAAAAGGGGTAGCATGCTATAGTACGCCACAGGAAAACTGCAAAATGGGCAGTGGATTGTTTTAGTACACGTGGAAACCACATACCTGTTTCCTCATGACATCAGTGGCCTGCATGATGCAGCGAGGGGGGAGGCCGTGGTTTCGAGCTAGCAGGATGGCCTGCTCCAGTGTCACACTCAGGGTGCAGCTGTTGGCCAGAGACAAAACATAAGGTCAGGCTTATTCTCATCAAACGGTTGGATGATGCTTGATTATATTATCATAAATCACAATACTGTATCCACTGCTGCAGTTTGGGGCTAAGAATTTGTTGTGCCAAAAATGAAGGGCATTTAATGTCTTTTCCCATTTCAGTGATGCTGAACTACCAAAATAGTGCCTTTATTTGACATGGATCACGGCAGTTGAGCAGCCTTTGCAACAGACGGAGACAGAAACAAAATCAACTGAAAAAAATTCAGTTCAGCTAAATCACATCACCACGAGAGCGTTTTGCTCCTCTTGACATCTTGCCATTACCATCACATTCTTCCTGTCTCACCTTCGCTCATCTCCACACTAATGAATCACTGCACTTGCCGCTGAAAAGTCAATCACACCAAGCAAACATGCAGTATCAAGAGGATAACGAGTTCCCTGATCTTTGCCTTACAGGAAGGAGAGGGGTTGAAATTTGTGGTAGAGCTCTGGCACTTGAGGAGACTTCCAGGTTTTCTTGTCCTCAGGATTGATGCAGCCACAGAAATGGGTCTAAAGACAAGTCAGTGCATCTCCTGTGGCACAGGCGACATACTCTCACCACCATAATGGTGTGATATGTGTAAAATGAGTGCTGACATGAGTCTGTGATTCATTAGTTGCAGCAAACTTTGTTCCCAGGCACATATGCAGCCATCTTTTCCCCTCCTGCCTTTACACACACCACAGATGGCAGTATGTGGATAGATCCTTAGAGAGCCAGTGACGGGTGTCAAGGCTGTTGGGTGACCTTTCTATGATAACAAGCTGTACTAGTAGATCGATCCAGAGCCTTTTCACTGCAAAGCGACCTGTCCAAAGTTCCAACACTGCCAGGCTCGCTGTCATTGAGAAGCACTGCCATGACGCTGCTAAGAAATCTGAGCTGTTTGTTTAATATCTCCTTCTCTCATGACAGAGTTTCACATTGACTGAGGAGAACAAAAAAAAAAAAAGCGCGGATGTGAGACAGGGGACTTATCACTGCCAGAAGCCGTTACTTTGAGTCAATCAGATCAAGATTTAAAAGTCCCCTAGAGTTCCAGTTGCATAACTTTATTACAGGGAAACACGATGCGATAAAAGTAATGAACTCAACGATCATTTCCAGTATGTGCCGAAAGATATCCCAGAAGATATCCCAGGAAAGATGTCCTTTTACGGGCCACCCCAGAATATTTTATGCACCCACTTTGAGCTTCCCACACCGATAAAGAAGGGCAGGAAGGGAAAAAAATAAAACACCAAAAGAAGAAAAAGAGGATCTTTAAATATCTCTTCTGCTGGAGCAAGATGAAGGAACTGCACAAAATCCGTGTGTGCGTTAGGCTGTTTCCCTTTTCATTAGGGCTGGTGAGATAGTACAAGATGATTTACACCCATCTGTTTTATGTTGTTCCATCCCATATCCCATTTACACTCTGTGTTTCTGCAGAGTGAATCCATACTGATAAATGAACAAAGAAAGAAAGACACAAAAAAGTAAAGATAGCATTAAGAGGAGGACCCCCACCCCAGTGAAGTCTTCCTTTGCCTGTCTAGTGGTATTTCTGGGAGTGATTGACAAAAAAAGAGAGGAGTGATAGCATTTTGCTGATACCCCCCAAAATATCACGCTTTCACTGTTATTAAAACTCATCCATCAAGCCAAATAATCCAATCAATAGTGCCTGAGAAGACTGTCACACTGATAATGCAATTTCCACATTACTAATCTACTGGCTTGGTTTCATTGGCTTTTCAATTATTCCACATTTAGCCTGTGTGCTCACCGTTTACATCTTTTTTTCTTCTAACATTTGGAATTCTACAGAGAAAGCAGTAAAAATTGGTTCATTTCTATATAATCTGTATGCTGTCAATAGTAAAAGGGGTTATATATAAAACCTGATCAGCCAAAGTTAATGACATTGATTCTGAGAAAACTTGCATCAGGCCCAGGATTTGCTGATTCACTCTCCCATCACACAAAATCCAATATGCCCATCATTCTCCAACTTTAAAGGGGTAAAATGGTGTTTAAAGAGAAAGTCTTTTCACAAATAGTCCTAGATATGGCAGGTGCTGTCACCTGCTGTGTCGCACTACACTTAACCCGCCTATGTGGGTGAGTTGTAGCTAGTAAATGTAATCGCAAACACACAATATAGGCTGTGGGTTAATAAAGTAACAGAACTCATTGCGCAGACAGGAACTTTCTATTAGAGCTCTGTCAACGGGGCCGCTCCATCCACAGCCCTTTATCAAGCCATCAGTCACATACAGTGAACGCATGAATGCGCGTGTGTGAGCCTGTGCATGTAACTGAGACAAAAAGATATGAAAACTGTCACACGGTAAAGGAAGAGGGTATCAGAGAGATGGGTGGGCGGGTGGAGGGGAAGAGCAGAGTATGAGATGAAGATGAAAGCTTGAATTGGGGATCAAGGTGACAAATGATCTGGGTATTTTTGTCCTCATGCACTGATGAATGCTGCCCTCAGCAGCAGGTGAATTAGGAAGCTGCATATAGAAGTCAGTGAGGATGGAAGTAATTGGTCCATCTCCTTCTTAAAGTCCCTAATCTGGTCTGAGAAGCAATCAGGCCTATTAACTAAAATATCTTGCTGTTAATTAATGCAGAGGAATGAGTATTAATAGAAAACCCCAAGGGTGAGCTGTGTTGGGCTCTCGTGAAATTGAGAGGTAGGTAGAAAATAAACGCTAGTGAAAATGGTAAAGGTGAGAAGAGCGTCAATGCAAGACAGATGAAAGAGGAAGGAAAATTGCAAGTGTGCCACCAAAAGGAAGAAAACGATAAGCTCAAATGTATAATTTAACTGGAGGCGGCTCATAGAAAGGTAGAAGACATGTATGTGCCCACACACTTACCGATGCACACCACTGTTGCACATGACAATGTGTGTGGCTCCCAGACGTGAGCAGAGCTCAGAGGCCACAGTGAGCAGCCCCACTCCAGAAGCCCCACAGGCGGTATACTGACAGGCAGCAGTGCGGCGACAACTAATAAAACTTTCCATCACGGTGGTAGAGCTCCTCCAGAGCATTGAGGGGACGCATTAACTGTACAGAAACAATGGAGAGAGGTTAGTGTGGGATGAAAACAAGAAGATAAACTGAGTGGATTTAGAGATTATGAGGTTAACACTGTTGAGGCTAAACCATTTCTGTCTCAGGCTGTCATATATATACTGTTGCTGTGCGATCATTGGCAAAGCTTCAAATAATCAGTTTGTTTGTTTTTTTAAATGTTGGATCTGTGTGCTCTCTGATGGGATGTCCTTAATACAGCCCCCTGACCTTCTGTTTATGAGGGAAGCTAATCAGTAGAAAGTTTGCTTAAAGAGAGGAGGACAGGGGGGTTTTGAGACTCTACTTTGCATGATTCAAAGAAAAAAATATGGAGCCATAAATGAAGATAATAGTTTCCCTTAAAAGTCACTATCGACTGCCTGGAGGTTTTAGATTTGACTTTAACACTGCTTCATTTGTTTTTAATAGTGCAGCGCCAGCCTCTCTCTCAGACATCTGTACCTAGCAGATGTCTCAGATCCTCTGATACTGGCTTCCTAGTGGTCCCACAGAACTCAACAACAACACACGGAGAAATCAGCCTTTAGCCATCGTTGCCCCAGGCTCTGGAACAGTCTGACTGTAAGAATCTGAGGACTTTACTTCAGTGGAAGAAACTTCAAGACATGCACTATATGGACAAAATACTAGGTCGCACTATTTAATCTTTAAATTCAGGTGTTTTCTGTCCTATGGCAACAGGTGTAAAATCAAGCAACTAGCCATGCAGTCAATCACAATCAACTCTAAGTGGTATTACTGCAAAATGGAAGCGTTTAGGAACCACAGCAACTCAGCCACAAAGTGACAGACCACATCAAGTCGACCACGTGCTGAGGCGCGTAGTGCGTAAAAGTCACCAACGCTCTGCTGACTCAGAATTCCAAACGTCCTCTGACATCAACATCAGCACCAACACTGTGCACCAGGAGCTTCACGGCATGGGTTTCCATGGCCGAGCAGCTCTTTACTTAGTAATTTATTGCTCTAATTACACCTTAATTTAATTAAGCACAATGTTTTTCTTACTTTTAACTACTGTGATTTTATTAAAAGAAAATACTTCTTCATATTCTCAACTATTGGTTGTTGCAACACATGCAAGACAGTCCATATTGCAGCATCTACTCCTCCTGAGGTTGATCTTACCTTATCTATGAGGGCAGCTTTTGGTGCAGAGCTAGGAGGCATGTTGGACTGATCAAGGTAGAAAGCCCTGTGGGAGAAACAAACAGTAAATCTGTAAATGCAGTTGGACAGGAAACGGCGTATATTAAAACCCAACACATGACAGAAGACTACATTTAACAATCAGGCAGGAGTTGTTTTTCTATTTAGTAGCTCCACTGCATGAAATCAAAATTGTTTCCCCGCACCATTAGGTCATCAGGAGAACTGGCCACTTTTCTGGGAAAACTAGGCCACTTGCTCATTATGGACTGCCACCATCTGACTATCAATCATGAGAGTAACTTGGGCACAGCTAAGCACAAGCACAAACACAGACTAAGCATCTCTTGTCCCGGGCATCACTCCAAATGCCATTCCCTCATTCATTCATGGAGTACAATCAATGTTCCTCGTCCTCCACTGGAGGCAGCACTGCACTGGTGTCCTTGCAGATGGAGGCTGTATGCCGCAATGAGTCCTTCTGAGGTGGAGTGCTACTGGTGCAACCTCAGCAGTCTGTGATTCCATTAAATCTTAGTAATCCAGCAGCGTGCTAAAAATAGATACACTACACCACATTAAACACCCTGTAAAAAAATCACATACTCCATTACCTCTTGCCAGAGGCAATTATAACGTTTAACATACAGTCACCCATATACTACACATTTTAGAAATCACTAATATATAATGAACATAAAAAAAAAACACTTTCAAGAAATTCAGCAACTGCAGACTGTGGAGGAGGGAGACTGTTTACAAGACTCAGTGAGGCATATCTCATTCATCTGCATTCACTCTGCTATTAAGTGATTAAAATCAGGCCAAGTAGGCATTCATTATGACTGTGGTATTTCTGCTTGACATAATATTAATGAAATTAATTAATGAGGGGAGAATTAACACATCCCTGATTCAAGATTTTATAGTGATTATAAACTATTCCAGCTGAAACTTAAAGTTTACACAAGCATTAAACATACAGTCATACTGTAGGAAACCTGGGGTACCAATGCATTTGTGTAACACATGACTAGGACCCAAAGCCTAAAGAACACAAGTCCTTCAACCATTTGAACTTTCCTAATCACTAAAGCTCATTTAAATATTACACAACACACATCTCTTCTGAGATACAGATGAGTACTCAATCTATACTTTGACATGTAATTAATGCCCTTCTACCAGATGACGCAACAACTCTGAGGTGTGCTCTACAAAAAGACTATGAGCAGGGTTCAGATGCAGCTAACAGCCCATGTAATTGGTTCAAGATGCTCTTATCATTCAAACGATGCTCACGACAGCGTCACAGCACGTAATGCTCCCCTCTCAGAAAGAGCATTTAAAGTGGCCAAAAAGCCCACAAACCGCTGAATAATACATGTGAGAGTAAACAGTTATTCTTTTTATTTGGCTTAAGCTCTATTTGTATTTGCGTGCATACTCATTCGAGTACAAGTGTGTGGCGCCTAAGGACATATCTATGAAGTAAATGAAGGTTACATCCAACATCTTCTAAACCAAATATTATTCACTTACCAGGTCAGCAACACACAGTGAAGGACTGTGAATACAACACAAAATAACATTTATTGGAAATCCTTGACCTGAAATAGTTCCTGATCTGTTATCTGTTTACTTCAACTGAGAGCCCATTCACCCTTGTCCTTATCGGTCAACTGCTCTGACTTTTATCTTAAAAAGCATATAATAGAATCTGTCCGATAGCAGTCGACTTTTGTGTAACTGTCCAACTCTACTTCATCTGTACACAGTTGTTTATCTTTTTCAGACAAAACAGACGCACCTCATCTTGCCCTTGCACGCTTCTTTTTGCAGCACGAAGGTCATAATACCCACTGATTATCTCATCCTCCTGCGGTAAGAGTTGTACTAAAAAAACCACCAACCCCAGCTCGAAGAACAAACCTGACTCTCCTGGAGGTCTCTCTAATGACAAAATAATAGGAGTCAGACTCACAAGTGATGTGTGATTTAACAAGGACCTGCACTACATCTCCTGAGCTGATGATGTTTTGTCAGAGCTTTGGAAACTGAGCACCTGAAAAATGAAATTTTAAGGCCACACACAGTGCACAAACACACCACCGTGTAGTTAGGAGCACGTTACACATGCACTGGGTTGAAAATCCACTGGGTGTCTGTTACTTGTTCACACATCAGCAGTGGTTCCCAGTTTACGTCCTTGAGCTTTAGCTGCTCCGTCTTAATGGCAGGACAACGACTGCCCTTGCAGGCTTTTGCACAAGCTTGTTATCATTTTTCTTACCCACTGGCATTCTCCAACATTAAAACTGAAAAATCTCAACTTCTCCCAAGTTTTATTTAGGGAAAACTATGCCAATCAAAACTCCAGCCCACCGTCTGAAAGCCACTGTGTACCAAAAATAAAGGTTGCATTAAGTGTGTGCAATCAAGCTTGTTGTGGTTACAAGAATTTGCCTTCTTCATATTTTTGCTTTTAGTAGAGACAGAGAGAGCCATAGGTAAAGTTTGCTTGTGGCGCTCTCTTTAATAAAAAAACAACCCAAAACACACACACACATATACGCGTGCAGCCAATAGGATTTCACGAGGCTCTAATGGAGAATTTGGCTGCAGGCCAAAGATGACCTGCCCTGTGTGTAGCTGGTTTTATTTCATTGAACCAATGAGAATACTTAATTCTCTTTGTTTCTCTACCTTCATGACAATAGGGCTCTCGAGGCCCTTTACAGCACAGGAGCATTAGCGGTCAGCTGCAGCGTCAAAGAAGAGGAATCTGAGGCACAGATGTTTTCAGACAAGTAGCGTGGGAATGGGTATGCTAGCACCACATCCTGCACATTAAAATGTCCAAAAGAAACACAAGTGGTCCCTGAATTAAATGCGTCAAATGGACGATTCTGTGGATTTAGTTTTGTACACATTCACACATGGTGACACAAGTAAATTGTCTTGAATTTATGACATTAAATGTGACCTTCCAGAAGTCCATACGGTGTTCATGTAAATCACTCAGAAAGCCATGATTAATGACATCCTCCATTATTAAATTGCCCACCAACCTCTGAAGTGTGTGACAGAGCTGCTTGGGGGCTAATGAGGGCTACCAAGGGCCCTCAAATACCACACGGCGATGATACTGCAGTGACACCAGTGAAATGGTGTGTGTGAAAGTGTGAGGGAAGTCATTTTCTTATTCCACACATTTTTCCTATTTTTACACAGGCGTAAAAGCACATGCCAGCGGATACAGCCCTGAAAACCACAGTGGAATTCATCTGTACATGTTAGGACTGATTTGCTCTGGTTTAAAATGTGAGTTGTAATATAAATTTGCATTTATGTCAACTAGTTTTATATCAAGTTCAGAAAAAAAAAGAATCCAGTCCTTTGCACTTAAAGTAACTTTGTGCTGAGTGTGTCTTAATGCTACGAGTAGTTAGTACCTGACTAAATCACTGTCACTGGGACACTGAGGACATGCAAATATATTAAAATACAAGGGGATCAAATTTATGATCCTACCACTGCACATAAATAAAAGTATAAAAATATGCAAAGTATTCTTAGATCTTTAAAGTGTTTTTTTTTAAACTTGCACAGAAAGTGGTACAGAGATGAGACAAGGTCTTTTCTTTTTTTTTTTTAACAGCATCAACCATCGCTATGTGCAGAGCTGTCATCATTACAGCCATTCAATGATGGAATCAAAGAGAAGTGATAAATGAGAAAAGCTCAGCCCTCCGGGCTTTATAAACAGGGGTTCGGTGCACACTAGCTGGAGTAGAACGAAGCCTCACCACCTTCCTCAGAGCTCTAGTGAATTGGGACTCCCTCTGCCAGAGCAAAAACTGCAGCATTTTCCAAAGTGGAGAGAAACAGAAAGAAAGCTATGATGCCGTTTAGGACTGGTATATACTGTAAGACCAAAATACCTTCCTTCTGAAGTTAGGTTAATATCCATAAGCAATCTCCATAATACCACTGAATATCTAGAATTATCCATAAACACATAATATCCATAATAGCTCAATTAAGTCAAATTCTTCAGTAAACTAAAAATACTCAAACTAGCTGCACTGCTGCACGACATTTGCTCCACCCTGAAGCATAATCGTTTAAGAATTCTGCAGGCTAACGCATGTCGAATGGAAGAATTTGCCACAGTAGCTACTGCTATAACAAACATTACTGCAAAGCCGTGTTCCAGAGAGGAAGAAAAATACCATCAGTTAGAGGTAGCGACTGTGATACCGGCGCACGGCTACAGATTTGAGATGTTCAGCATGCAGCGCAGCGCTCAACAATCTGAAGTCATGTCACACTACCTATCATCTAATTTTATGGGCATATATTGAGGAGGTGTCCTGAGAGAACAAAAACACGATCTACACAAAGGAAGCCGCCAGGGACACTTTTGTTGTCGTATAAGTTTGCATGTCTTTTTATGAAGATGTGAGCTGGACTGGATACATGCACCTATCTAAGTTTACGATAAACTTATCTTGAATCATTAACTAATCTATTGAATCACATTATTGGACATTTGGCACACTGACACATCTATGCTCTGCTCCAGCCACAGGTAACTGAAATAAAGAAAGCAATGGAGAATACTGCAACTGGGTTAGAAGGGAAAATATAACCTTCAAGAGCCATTAAGCATTTTTGCTTAAACAAAACAAAGCACACTGCAGCAATATGATTACTGAGTCCATATGGCTGGTGGAATATCTATGAGCACAAATGTCTTAGAAGCTGTGCTGCGCGGTGATGACAAATGACTGTTTGACTAACAAAACATGAAATTCAACAGTCTAATAACATAAACCAACAATCGGATAGAGGTATACATCCAAATTTATTGCTTATCATCCAACATCATTATACCCCATTTGTCAGACTGTGCAGAAATTTTATATCCACATAAATCAAGCTTTTTTTTTTCCTTTTTTAAAATCAGAGGGACACCAACTGCCAAACATTTTCCCCGCTACTGCCAAATGTGTTTTAATTAGGGGGAAATGCCCAATGGCTGCAGCACAACATTGCAGTTTCTCCACTGAGGCAAATACAGCGATTTAAACATTCCTGCTGACAGTCACTGTTATGCCCGCAACAAGAATGTGCCACATATACAATTCACCAGCAGACTACATTTAGTGACTACTAGACCTTTATTATTTTGCACTGCAAAGGTGTACGTACAAGGAAAATCGAACCAAAAAGTCTTGTCAGTAAGAGCAAAATGAGATAAAAATCATGAGCCTGCAATAATCTCTCTCTCCCTTTCTCTGTGAATAATGCATTTGTGTACTCTGCTGTGGACCAACCCTCTCTGGCACACACTCCCCTCAACCCATCATTCTCATCCCTTCCCTTAAATCCCCACCTTGCCATTTCAATCTTCTCTCTTCTTTTATTAGTGATCCTAAAGTGTGTGTGTGTGTGTGTGTGTGTCTTATTCCCTCAAATAAATTCAAAATATCTTTGTGATTTTTGCATGAGAAGGAACTTTCAATGTGATTCAAGCGAACTACAAACCTATGACTAAGGAATCTGTCACTTTTGAACACATCAGGGTTTCCGGGTCCTTCTACATAAATGCACATGTCAGCTAAGATGGTTTATGCAAGCTTGAAAATGTGGGTGCAGTTTCTGGCTCTATATACCGCTGACTAGCTGATTCTGGTCCATGAGTTCATGTTCTGTGGTAAACTTGTGAGTGACTTCATCCGGCAGTATGGGTTTGCGCTGATCGTACTGTATCTTTTTTGTGGGCAAGAAAAGTGGAAGCCATAGACAGAGATAGTGGTTTTATTTACCGCTCTGAAATTGTCCACAAGACATGCTGGCAAAGATCAGGGTAGCATCTTTGCAAGCATGTGTTGTAAGCACAAAAATACTAATTGATGTAGACATGAAATTTTCTTTTGCTTCAGCATTTCACAATGAAATGCACTGCATGTACAAAATGATGCATGCAAATCCCAAACTGTTCCTGCAGAAAAGCATGTTTCTTCTAAACAGGATCCCAGGAGGGGTTGAATATAATGAGAAGCTCCCTTTTTTTTACTAATTAATTACAAAATGATTCCACTAACAGCATTTGTAAAAGAAATGTCAGTTAGAAAATCCAATTTCAGCTTCTAAATAACTATACCTTAGGGGTCCCAAATGCACACGGGGTTCTCAGGAATAATGGGAACCTGTCTAGGGAGTTGACACCAGGACAGTGTTCAACCCTCGGCCCTGCAGTTCATTCAGTTCAGTAATGTGTGTTCAGAGCTGCGTCTGTCAGTGAGCCACTGGCTCTCACACACAGCGTGGGTTTAACCCAACACTGCTGTGGCTGAACTCCAAGGATAACGAGGTGATCGAGGTTGGAACTCCGTGGTGGAGAGAGGAGTGACATCACAGCCTGGTCTGTGGTTAGCCAGATGACACATGGCACCCGGCAAAAGAAAAGTGCTGGTAATATTACATGGAGTGAGACCACAGCACTGACTACTGAAAACCACCTGGGAATGTTTACTTTACAACGATTAAAACAAGGAAGCACTCTAGGTGGGAGCAAAATGGTCAGCTGTTTACGTCTGGCTACATTTCACTTTCACATAAATTAATGATGATGAATGATTAACTAGCAATTTTGAAGCAGCAGTACTGGTTTGTGTGTTTTTCATGTTCCTGAACACTTTTCATCAGTCCAGTCTCATATGTAGTGATACACAGTAGTTCATATGTAGTTCGTTTGCACAAAATGAATATTTTCCACTTTTTAAAAAGGCAAAAAAAAAGTCAGCTGATGGAGCAGAGGGGCTGATGGTGGAGCAAATCATTTCACCGCCTAGCCAGAGACCTAAGTTCAAGTCATCCACATCACAGACTTTCACGTGTCAACTATATTATTTTTTAAATATGTTGTTAACCAAGTGACATATTTTTAATTAAATTTAGACAGGGTTAGGCATTAAAAACTACTGGGTTTGGTTTAGAAAAGGATCATGGTTTGGGTTAAAATACAGCTTTTCCCACTTCTTCTAAAGATTTGTTTTCTTGGTTCCCATGGTGACGCCTCCCCACTTTCTCTAAAAAATAAAAATAGATGGTTGTTTGTGACTATTTCACATTCTTTACTGGGCTGCAATAAAAACACTACATTGAGATGTGGGTAACCCCATAGCTCAAAAAAACAGTCGCTCACTGACAAAAAATTAATCGGAAGCAAATTAGTTATATTAAATCATCGTTAGTCACTGGGAGTGACCAGGATGGGCAGGATCAGAAATTAATACATCAGAGGGACAGCTGAGGTTGAGCGATTTGTAAACAAATGTTAGAGAAGCTTAGATGGTTTGGATATGTGAAGAGGAGGGAGAATGGATAAACTGGACAAAAGATGCTGAATGTGGAGCTGCCGGGCAGGTGAAAAAGAGGAAGAGCAGAGAGGAGGTTGCTGGAAGTGGTGAAGGAAAACATGCAGAGAGTTGGTGTGACAGAAGAGGATGCCAGGGATAGAGGGAGATGAAGGAAGATGATCCGCTGTAGCGACCCCTAAAGGAGCAGCTGAAAGAAGGAGGAGGAGAAGAAGAGGATTTTCTCACAATCAATCCTGAAATTATAGAAACATATACTAAAAAATAATTTACAACATGAAAAAAATTCCAGCTCAGATAACTCAGAAGTGGAAGCGGTTACTGACAAACAGTTAATGCACTCAGTTGTGCTTTGCATTGTGAATGTGTCACCAGTGTTGCTGCAGGGAACCTGTACTGGCAGAAAATAAGAAGTCAAACTGCTGCGGCCCAGACTTTTTCCTGCTTTTAAAAAAATGTGACTTTTTTTGTAGAATTGTTTCTTGGGAGAAGATATATATGTCAACTCTACCCCCTGATTCACCCCACTAGACTGCAATATATATATATACAGCATGAGGCCTGAAAATGGTCTTGAGAGCTTAGAGAGCTTATTGGATTTAAACTGAAATAATCAGCTGTTTTATGCTGCAACAGGTTTTGCTGAAAAGCAGTATTTGAGAAGAGCGCAGTCTCCAAAAGTTTCACTCTACTTGCATCCCTGAAGCACGCTGCCTCTCCAAATCCCTACCCAACACCCCTAATGCTCCCACAATCACCAGCCACACTTGCTTGCCTGTAAGACACATCTGCTCCAAGTTACTGCTGGAGCCTGTGCTGTCAATGCAATTTAGGTTTTTTGAGTAAAGGTATAACTGTACAGACATTTACAGTACATGTGCATACATGTAAAACCAAAGGCTGTTCTAAATAACATGGCTAACATGGTAGGGTCCTGCTGTACATGCATGGTTTGCAATATTTAGAGACAGATGCACTTGTTGGGACAATTCATGTGATAAGATACTATACTACTCTTAAAAAGATTCGGGCGTCAGGGTGGCTCAGCGGTTGAGCGTGGCGGTGCAGATGGCGTAGGTTTGAATCCCGACCTAGTCACCATTTACTGCGTGTCCTCCCCCATCTCTCCTCCCGCTTTCCTGTCTCTCTCCACTGCATAACACTACCAAACAAAGCCACAAAGGGCCAAAAAAAATAATTTGAAAAGGTTGATTCCCAGTAGAGCTAACAGACAAAGAGATAGGAAGGAAAGCAGAAAATGACCTATGCACGGCATACTTTGCTATCCAAAACTGTGCTTTGGGCAATCTGATACTTACAAAATGCATTCATTTTACTCATCAAACTAAAACACTACCAACAAATTAAAAACCCTCCCCAGACAGCAGTCCCAGGAAATAAACACTTCGCTTGAGTGGTTTGGTACTGATGCGGCACACGACTTCCCAAACCCTTAAATTATTCAAATCCTCACAGCAGATTGTCCATAAATAACAAGAAAACGTTTCGATACGAGATCTGCTTTGCATTCAATTATCCGCCCGATCTGCAGCAGATGTTTAGTTGAAGCTGACGTATCAACCGGTCGCCCACCCAGGTATTCAACGAGGGAAACATATTTTAACCGGGCTTCAAACATCTCCCCAAGAGGAGGACTGTTCATTTTTATGAACCACCATAGTTTATAGAAACCACCATCATTTAATTTCAATATAACAGGACTCAGTTCCACTGGCAGAAATATATAAAGAAGGCTTTCTTACATGATGAATTTGGGTCCAATTAACACAACTGAGATCAGCTCTCATCTTGCAACATCTTATTTTCAAAAGCCACATGTAACTTCTCAGTTAGTCAGTCTTCTAAGAATTCCCATTTTATACACAGCTGGTTCAACTCTGTGAAATCACAAGCTAGCCTCTTACATGAAACTACACTGATCCTCAGACAACATCGTGCACACTGTAGCTCTTAAACTCACTCCCATATTCAGGAAGTTAAATAAAGTCAAGTTCTCATTTATTACTCCCAGAGTCATCTTCTTCTCATGTCTTTTCATCTCATTTAATTATCCTCGCATGGCCAATCACAGAGAGTCTCACAGAGGTGTGCGGCAAACCAGCGGAGTGTGAGGGAACTCGAGCACAGCAGCTGTAAAGGCACTGCGTCAGCACGGGTGACATGCTGGGCATCCTCATCCAATCAGTGCTTCCCCCTGCTGAGTGTGTTCGCAACCAATCATAAAACATTCCCGCTGTGGTTCTCTCAGCCAATCACCTTGAGGCCCTGCTGGGTGTTGACACCCAAGTCTGACTGAATTGGAGGTCGTTTTGATTTATATCAGATCTAAAAAGAAAAAAAAAAAAAAAAAAAACGCCAAATCACAAAGGAAATGCAACCTTAAAGTGTGTGCACGTGTCTCATACAGTTCCATACACACACCAGCGAGGCAGCCATTCAAGTAGCTTTTTGTGTAATTCTCTTTTATTTATCTATTTATTTTTACTTTTAATTTATCATCTTAGCTGCGTACTTGGTGTAGATTTCTTTCTATCCTACGGATACTCGTGTACATCTGTATTTGCTGTTATTTTGTATTTTGGAAGCCACTGGATGTCTAAATTTCTTTTGGGATCAATATCCTTCCATCCATGTGTATGTGTGTCATATACCATACCTCAGTCTTTTGTAGTACTGCTTGACCTTATCCAGTGATGCAGTATTGATTTGGGCCTGGTATTCCTCCACTGACACGTTGTCTCTATAGTAGTATCCCTCCATACTCTCCAGTGCTACAAAGGGATCAACAGATCGAGTGACAGATAAAGGCACCGCATATACTGACCATAAAGCAAGGGTTGATCCTCTTACAACAGCTAGGCTCACTGTACCTTGTGTGAAGAGCACAGGGTAGATTTTGATGCCTCCTCCATTTTTCAGCCTGAAAGGCAGCAGCGAGAAGTAGAAACTCTCAAGGTAGAAGCAAATCTTCAAGGCCTGGCGGGTGCCCTCCACCTGGTATGAGATGGGCATGTCTGCCACAGGAGATGAAAGGGAGAGTTTAGAATTTATTAGTAGCAATGATAACCCTGTAATGACTGTTTGCTACTGTGAAATGTAAACTAAAACACAGAGTACGTACTGGCAACCAGCGGCTCCCCTTCAAATTCATGGAAGTAGAAGGTAACTTTCTCCAGATCAATTAGGGCTACTTGAGTGTCTTCTAGCATGGCTTGCTCGTCAGTCTGGAAATAAAATGATAGCACAAATGTGTTTGAGGAAACTCTAATGATAATTTACTATCTACAGATCCCACATAAAAGGGACTTATAATTGAAGCTACATTAGCCACTACCAGCATATGTAGTGTCACATTCTGCATGCATGTAGACTGCAGCCCTCTAACAGCAAACAGTCTTCCTCCAGAGGAGAATAATGAAGTTCCCTCAAGCAAGCAGTGGCTTAATCATTTATAATACCTCATGCCTTACAAGGCTGCAACTCTTGTTAGCTGATCCAAAGTTCAACAATGGCAAATCATAATTTAGCCTCACCATTAATCTTTGCTGACCACATTAGAGAAGTTATATTATCTCACAATTTTTTTTTCCCACAGAAGGCTTTGGCTAGTTTTACAGTTTGCATGTCTTATTGTTAAAAACTTTTGTGCATTGTCAAACAAAGCTACACACTTGAAGAGATTGTAACAGTCGTACTTGTGATGTCTCTTTACGACAGTCTGGTCTTTTTGTGTTGATGATGTCACCAGTGTGCGCCCGCCGCTCCTCAGTAGAGAGCGCGGGAGATGTGTTTTTGCAGACGGACATTTTGGCTTGAGGCGGACCCTTTCCTTTTCTTATTTTTTGTACCGTCATAGGTTGTATGAACACTGCTCGTTTTCATGTGTGTTAGTGTAGCAGCCGTTCAACCGGGCTTCATAAGGTTGTGAAGATTACGTTTATTAAAAGGGCAACACTGAAATTCCCAGTGCCAGTGTGGTTGTGCGTTTTTTTGCTGCCTGATAAGTACGCCCGCCACCTCCTCTTCACCACCGAACACAACCCAGACGTTACAAGATGAAGAATGACATCATATATATGTTTGCAGTTCCTTACACCTCCACATTACTGCACATGGCTGCAGTTGACTGCAGTAGAGAGGTCCTCACTGAAATGAAAATATTGAAGTACACAGTCCATCAAATTTACTGGCACATTCATACATTCAACTGTATGATGAGATGCTCACACACATATCTGAGGAGCGTGGCTATGTTTACACACACAGTGTGTTTATGGCCTCGGCTTTGTCCATCATTATATTTGCTTTTGATTGACTGTTTATATCTCTGAATGTGGGTGCGTACATGTTGCCATCTCAAGCATCCACAGAGCATCTAATAGCAAGCACATCAGCTTGTGGCCACAGTGATAGCACCTTGAATATTTTTATTCTGACACACTGCACTCTTCAGTCAACCTTCTTCCCATTTCATTTCCTCCTCAGTCTCTTCTGCTTTCCATCCACCACATGCAGAGGGATAAACAGCAGCAGCAGAAGAGGATTAGGGCCTTTTTCTAAAGACACATTTGAGCTGGCCCGACATGTGACAGAGGGGTACCCACTGTCCTGCCAAGTGACACCTGGTGTGTGTGGGTAAGTTTATCTCAGAGGATGTGACAAACACATTACCCCCGACACACATGGTATTCAGTGCACACACAAAACACAAACACACACACGTCCACAGCATCCCCAGCTCCACTCATACTGCCTTTCATGTGGTGCCCTGAAAAGGAGCGTGTTGAGATTTCACTGGAATCACCTGCAGGTACTGAGGCCCTATTTTGTTCCACAGAGACACTTGAAAGAGAAATTTCTCGAGACAGACAGAAGAGAAGACGTGCAGAGAAAAAGGCAGCATGGCAGCAGGAAAAGAGAAAAGCAACCATGATTTCACAGGTTCTGACATAAGCCACCTACCCCTCTACACCTAAATAAATAGTGATCCACAAACAGCAGTAAGCAGGTAAATAATAGCTTTTCAACAACACATCACCAGTCCTTTAGTTACCTAAGGTCTCAGCTTCTCCAACTTGGTTGAAGGCACATTTAAATTTATTTAAAAACCTTGGTGGGAAATATTAATATTGATCCCACTGAGGTTGCAGTCTGGCCCAGTATTAGCAGCGGCTGTTCATAATGAACTCCTGCCTAGACTCATGCACTAAAAGACAATAAGCTGGTAAAAACAAAGCTTAAAGCAATACTTGTGTTTTTGTGTCCGTGTTTTGGTTTTTAAGAAATTTGAGATCTGCTGTCTGAGGACACCTTCGGGTCACATTTCCAGTTAAAACAGTAACTATGATGACCAAAAAAATCTTTAAAAGATTGCTTTTGTTTGGGTCCCCCTTGTATCCTGGCAGTGGCACACTGATTGGTGATAATGAATGTTGAAAATCCACACACATAATATCTTAGCTGGTAGCTGCAGTAAATGACTGAGCTGTAGCTCGAAGAAAAATCCTGGATGTTGAATGGCTCATAACATACAGTCATGAGAAAAAGAAGGGTTGACAGTACATCCTTACTGCTTCCATAGGAATTAAGAGGATAAGGAGCAGCTAGGTGCTGCTAATCATATGCACTTGATTAAATTATCATCAACAAGTGTGAGCACCTCTATAAAAACAGAAGTTTTGAAACTTTGCATATCTGGAGCACTCACATGTATGTTAACACAATTCCACAGTCTTCCCGGGAGTGGATGTCCCGGGAAGACTATGCAATGCTCAGAGAAACTGCAAAAGACCCAAGAGCTACATCTCAGGCCTCAGTTAGCATGTTAAATGTTAAAGTTCATAACAGTGCAATTAGAAAAAGACTGAACAAGTAAGTATTTGGAACAGTTGCCGGAAGAAAGCCTCTTCTTTCTAAGAAGAGCAAGGCAGCACAGCTTAGGTTTGACAAGTTGATTGTGAACAAATCACAAGACTCCTGGAGCAATGTCCTTTGGACAGATGAGACCAAAGTGGAGATGTTTGTCCATGCAAAAACCAAATATAGCATATACCAGTGGCATATGGTGTTTGTGCTTGTTTTGCAGCGATAGGACCTGGGCACCTGGCAGTTATTGAGTCAACCTGTGAGTCCTGCGAAAATGTTTTTCACTTGGCTATAGAAACCTTTGAAATTCAGTAACCAATACTGTTTGATATGACTGATTGTTTGGTATGCTGCATGTTTATCAGTATATGGATGGTGCACTGGAAAGATAAGTAAGAATAGGCTGAGGTCCCATTTGCACGAAACGAGTATTATCTGAGGACCTTCAGTAATTTAATGATTGTGAATGTTGTTTGGTTTCTTGTTTTTTTTTGGGAGGTTTTTTTGGGCACATCTTTTTTATACATCTTACCAACATAGGAATTATAGCCTAGAAAATGAGAATCTGAACAGTATTTTAGGTGCAAATATAAGTGATCCAGAGATGGAGACCCATTCATAGAATAGAGTATACAAATCCAACAGAATCTCAAAGGAACACCTTCCTGTCCACAGAGTTCACTCACCCTGTGAGAATATGCAAAATACAGATGTGAGCGTGGGGATATCTGAATACATGAGGTGCCCTGATAGTACTAATCCCATGCAATATGGTTATAACAGTTAAAACCAACATTTACATTTATATAATGCAAAAAAAAAAGAAAAAAAATGCAAAGTAACAAATTGTTCATTTTACAACAAACTAGACAGACTCCTGTTTTTAGAGTGTCTATAGCTGGTCTGTTGCTCACCAGATTGGGTGAAAGCAGAGACTGGAAGTGGAAGAGCAGCCCAGCACTGGCAATCTGCTCGAGCCATCGACGGCTTGCTTCCTGGGCCTCCTGAAGGTCCTGGGAGTCAGGGATTTCCTGGTCCAAGTCTTTCCCTGCAGTGTAGAACTGAGAGTGCGCGCGCGCACACAAACACACACACACACACACAAAAATCTAAGTAGGGAGCTGAGAAAAATACTGTTTCTTAATTCCCAGTTCTAAACAAATCACATACATAATTTACCTGGTTGAGGACAGCTAGCAGATGCTCTGAGAAGGCGCACACAGATGCAACTAGAGACTGACAGAATACCATATCTCGACGTAACTGGATCTCTGAGTCTACAAGGAAACAAACAGAGGGGTGAGATTGAAAAGAAAATCATGATGAGTAGAGAGCTAAGTAGTAAAAGAAGCACAGTCAGGAAATGATGAAGGAAAAACAAAACAGAGTGAAGGGTCAAGATTAAAAACTGCAGTGTAAAACAACGAGGGTGAAAGAAATAAGTGCCACGAGTCTGTTATGGTAATTAAAGACACTTTCAGTAAGGTGAACAAAAGGCTGCCCCCCCCTCCCAACCCACATGTGTTGGGTATTAAATAATGTATCAGGAAAAAATGAGCAAATGACAGGTGCGCCCAAGCGGAAAATAATTGGCTGCCATAATTTCCTGAGAAATAGGCGCCTTTAAAAAGTTCAGCAATCCAACTGAGTTAAAAATAGGTTCATGAACCCCTCAGAAATGAATAATGTGAAGGTTGTAAGGAATGACTGCAAACTTTTTGACACTATTAACCCAGTTCCTGGGGGTCTGTAAATGTGCATAATGCCTGAATGTTATCAGCAGTTATTCTGCAGTACAGTAGTGCCAACAGGACGAGTCCTACGGATTTTATATCTGTATCTCATTGCTTTCTGACCTGTTTTTGGTTTTTTATGTGTGATGTTATTGTACAGCACTTTGATCAGCCCTGTTGTTTTTAAAAGTGCTTTATAAATAAAGTGGTATGGTATGGTATGGATTTTAATTTACAGCTTTCATTGTGGCAATGTGGAAGTTATTTTAATGGAGTGGATCTCAAACTTTTTACTTTGAGATTTGTTTGTTTTTTTTAATCATATAACTAACTATAATATATCACTGTCCACCTGCAACACTTTGTGAATCCACTGTCCAGTATTTCAAGGGATGAAGATAATGAAGGTAAAATTCCAGTATCCAATATGCATTAAACCTACTTGAGCCAGTTTGATCATTGTCAGCAGATTTGGAGACTTGTAGAAATCTAAATTTTGAAGAAGAAAGGTACATAATATTCTTTAGAACAGTCCAATTCAGGTGAATGTCATTTAAGTTTGAATATGAGGGGAAAAAGGACATTTTCATCCAACTTTAGTGTGATGTTCCCTCAGGTATGACACCATGTACCAAATACTGATTAACCTTTTAATTTTTTTTTTTTAAGAAAGAGCAGGCTTATGTTGTTATATCCAAAATTTGAAGAGGAGAGGATGTATGCTGAGTAACGCTATCGTAAATCATTTCTCACTGGAAATTTAATTTTTAGGTAAATCTGTGATGGTCAGGTGGGAGGCATTTGAAATTATCTTCTGAACCAATTTCATTTAGAGGGATCCTGACTCCCAGATTGTACTTAAGAATTTGACATCTATGCCTTGGGTGTTTTTACTAATATGATATTGTACTTCTGACGCTTATAACTGCAACAAAACACCAAAATGTGCTCTAGAGACATGTGCTCTGACTTTAATTGTTTTTCCTTTTTGTCATGTTTTGTGTGTATGTGTGATGCTTCCATTATCTTATCTTACTGAGCTTTCAGTTTGGGTCACAAGCTGATGACGGTGTCTTTAGGGAGTGTTGTTTTGGGTTGTTTTTGTGCAAAAGGCATAATATTCACTTAGAGTAAGGCTTCAGCACAGCAGGATGGGACAAACCTGAATACTGTAGTAAGACCAACAGCAGTCGAGTCTTCACCTCTGAATAAGAAAAGAAAAGCAATTCAGTGAGGCAGTGAAGCACCTTATATCAAATCAAACACACCCCTTCCTTAACTGCAATATTATGACCTATACTTTAAATTTAAACTCGTAAAGTCGTAAGTAGGACAACGCTGTGTAACTTGGCTCAATCTGAGCATATAAAAAAAAAAACATAACATCTTAAAAACAACCACAGGCAAAGATAACAACATAAATCCTCATTTGTTTATAGTCATATCAGAGCTCCGGGTACACTAGCAGGACGCTGCACTGCTTGAAAAAGCCATCATGGGAAGAGGAGGGGAAAAAGTGTCATACACAGACCGCTGCTTATTATTAATAAGTACACTTTTTACAGTCGTGACCGCCAGTTCACCTTTCCCAGGAGTGTCGTGTGGCTGGCCTTTGTTTGTATCTGGGAATTTGGTGGTAGTGTGTCCATGTGTACATATACAGTATTGTCCATATGTGTCTGCCAACAAACACAAAAACCACATACTCCCGTTGGGAATAAATATGGATGAATTGCCTCTCTGGATAAAAATCAATAAATAAAGGAATCTCACGGAGTGCAGCTCTTTAATTCTCTGCATGTGTTCAGCTCCACCTATGTTCCTCCAATTTATGAATCCCAGGATAGTTTCAGGTTTAAAGGTTAAAGAAAGCGGTGCAGTTAGTGGGACTGCCTGTACCCACACAACTGTAACAGAGGTTATTATTGCATCTCATAAATACGATGAGGTGTGCTGGAGACTCAAAGCACATTTCTTCCTAAGCCAGACATGTTCTCTCCATGATAAATATTTGATATAACTGTGTGAGCAAGCTATAATGCCTGGGCATTGTGAAAGCATAATGTGTAAGTGGCTGGGTGCACATATTAACCATGTGTGGAGTTGCTTAGGTACACACTGACCTTCAACATATTTAGTTATGGTTTGTGTGAGCGCCTGCACACTGCTGGGAAGATTCCAGGGATCCTGCTTGACGTGGAGACGCAACCTTTTGGTGCAGCTCACTCTGGGCTCCATCTCCTGCTGAAACTCTGACACAAACACATACACAGCAAATTAACGTGCGTCTACTACAGCTACATGACTGCATGTACTCTGTATCAGTTGCAAGGCACACTTTACATAAAGAGATTATCAATCAATTCTAATATGTTTATCTGCATCAATGAAAGTCTGTTCAAACAACTGAATTCTCTTGCCTACATCTGTCTACACAACCTTATCTTTTTCTCTTTCCTTGTCAGGCCTCATCATCTCGCTCTATCCTTCTAGAGAAAATTATAGGTCACTGATGTCCAGAAGCAACACTTCTTTTTCATTAATCAATTTTAAACTCATGCCATCAAATCTTTTTTATCACCTCATCTTGGCAGTGCTGAAAAATGAGTAAGTCAATCTGATGTAACGCCTGTAAAAACTACACAGGAAGACTTGTAATAAAGTTTACTTTGGAGAACAACAGCTCTCTGAGAGAAAGGTGGCTGTTATCAGGGGGGCTTTGTGTGTCTTAGAGCAACAGACAGGGTGCGAGATGCAGGAATGCTCTACTTGTCAGATAATCCTATTTGCTCTGCTATCAACCACACACATTACTGGAGTTGTGATGGATCTGCTCTGATCAAGGCATCCTGAGGGAATTTATTTACACACACACACACACACAAACACACACACATACACACACACACGCAGACCTATTTTCAGTTCTAGCATATTTGCACTGACTTGAGGACAGCTGTAGATGGAGGGGGGGGGCTGTGCGCCAAATGGGTCGGAGTGTTTGCAAGCTTTAGTAATCAAAATGACAGAATCACAGGGTAATTTGCCATTTTGCTCTTACTGCACAACACACTTCATAAAAGTCACATTCAAAAACACAAAAACAAACAAACTTTGTCATACCAAAGCTAAGCATAATACAAACCACCGGGATATAAAACAGATAGCATTTTTTGCAAAGACAGAAAGAAAACAATTGCTGATGTCAGCCACTTTCTTATCTTAAAATGGACTGAGTCATCTGAATAGTGCTCCACAGAGGATAAAAGGGCACTGTAAGCTAGTTTGTATTTGTTGCGAGGCATGATAAAGGATAAATTCTGTTCTTTCCAGTAACATTTCCTACATTTTTGTTAAGAGAGATAAAACATAACAATAGAAGCTGCGGTTAAACACCAAGGCCAGGAGGAGGTCAGGTAGCAAATAAACAGAGTAAAATTAAATGATCATATACCATACAAGCTCAAGAGCTTTTTATAGGTCACATTTTCCATTGACTGGTAAGTAGCACTACAATAACCATAAAGTGAAGATGAGTACCAAACTAAGTGGTGCTATTTCAACACTATTAAGAGAAGGACACTGAAATAGCTGAAAGTGAAAAGAAGTGGAAAAGTAAAGAGGCAGAGGGGAAATGGCTGGGAACCTTTTTTTTATTTTAAATTAAAAAAAACAACATTCTCAAGTCCACCTACAACACTTTCCCCAAAGTCTGTGCTCACACTCATTACACAACAGGAAGTTGCAGCCCCTACGTGCAGGCAGCTGCAACATTTTCAGTGCCTGTTTTATGTCTGTATTTGTGTTGGCTGGGTTCAAGAGCATCTCTAACATTATCTCTCCCCCCCCTCCCAAGACACCCTGTGGACATCGGAGATGCAAATTTAACACAGAAAAAAAAAAACATGAAGTTATTTTTGATTTAAAAAAAAAAAAGTTGAACTTTTTGCTACAATGAATGTACGAAATGAAAGAAGGTTAAATAAATGGTGAAGGACATCACCAGCACAAGGCGCAAATCAAATTCCTGTTGTTTTACCTTGTAATCCTCTTCCAGGTGTGAAGCATTTGGTCTGCTCAAATGCCCGAGCCACTACTGTCCCTCTCAGCATGCTAGTGATTGAGTCCACCTGAAGACAGAACAAGGGTCAAGTTGATGCACTTGATACAGTTTCTCCACTTAGTGCAGACTGAAAGTACTGCCCAGGCATAACCAACACCCGCTTCTCCTGCTTTTTTTGTAATAAACACACAATCCCGCTAAACCTCGGTGAACACAGTTTGCTGTGCAGTATGTAAACAAAGCACAGAGACAGCCAAACAGCTTTTTTTCCCCCCTTTCTTTTTTTTTGTGCAGCTTGTCCTCCGCCGATGGAAAAGTCCTCATAAAACATGTAATCAGATTTGGTTGGTCTCCACTCTAAAAGGTTTCAGAAAGGTCAAGGATCATTAAGGCTCTCACAATTCTGCCTCCCTAAGCACAAGTCAAAGATACACAATTCCTGTATTTTATGCCCAAAAGCCCAAATAAGCATTTGACCTTTAGAAAACCAATAAGGTGCACATGAAACAAGATCAATTTTTTTGTTTAAAAATCATAGTGTGTATTTTATAACTATACTGATGCTTGTATTTGTGTAAACATAATCCTAAGGGGATGCACAAATTCTGTAAAACCATCTCTGTGACACAAAATACAGTTCCATGTTTGGACAATGAGACAGATGTGACTGAAGTGCAAACTTTCAGTTTTAATTCAGTAGCTTTAGCAACAATATTGTAGTAACTGTTCAGGAATTACAGCCACTTATATACACAGCCCCCATTTTCAAGGGCTCAAAAGTAATTTAAAAAAAAAGAAAGAAAAACTAACATGACTTTAAGTATAAGGATTGTTTTTAAAAATTTTATTGTTTACTTGGATGAAAATCCTTTGCAGTCAATCACTGCCTGACGTCTAGAAGCCACGGCCATCACCAAATGCTGCATTTCCTCCCTTGAGATTCTGCTAGGTCTTGACTGCAGTTGGTATGCTTCGGATCATGAGCAGTTTCCCTCCATCTCTATACTTCACTTTTCCCATCATTGTAGTTCAAGTTTATCTTGGTTTCATCTTTCCAGGGATTTGTTTTCAGGCTCTTTTAGATGCTTTCTGGCAAACTGTAACATTTTCCTGTTCTTGAGTGTAACCAGTGGTTTGAACTTTGTTGTAAACCCTCTGTTTATCTATTCATGAAGGCGTCTCAAGATCGTAAACCTCGACAATGACATGCCTACCTCCTCATGCACCTGGACGGATGTTGTGAACTGGTTTTTCTTCACCAAGGAAAGAATTTGTCTTCTGTGGTCTTTAAGGCCTTTTTTGTATTGCTGAGCTTTTAAGAAGGTACCAGATTGCTGATTTGGACACTCCTAAAGTTTTTGCTCTCTCTACTAGGTTTCCAAATTTTTATGTTCTTAATCTGTCCTAGAATAACAAAGGGACAGACCTCACCTGACCATAAAACTATTTGTTAGTCAATTTTTAAATGACTTTTAAACCTCTGAAAGTTTAAAAACTGGTACCCTGGTTCCACTGGAGTAGGACACTATGTATAAAAATGCCTGTAATTCTTAAACAATTAATGCAATATTTTGTCAATCCCCTTAAATATAAAATTTAAAAGCAAAACTAACTAACTTTGAATCTGAGGAATTTCTGAGAAAACAAAAATATGTAGCTTTTGAAAATCATATTAAGTTACTTCTTATGTTTAACTTTTTATGTATTTGTAAAGATGTTTCAGACACTTACTTGGCTAAACAGGTGCTCTAGAAAGCTGTGAAGCTTCTTCTGTTTATCATGGGAAAGCCACACACTGGAGGGCATCTCATCTCCTGCAGAGGTTTGATTATAGCTTGTCACACAACTGTACTGCAGTAAACACCTGTGTGTGCAACACAGAGATTTCTTTCCTACTGTCACATGGTCACAGGGTACTTAGTGTGGCCAATCATGAGGATGTTATACCAAAAAAAAAAAAATGCATGCAGATTAATACTGCTGATAATAACTGTGATGCCTTTTGTTTACCTGAGTCCATGTCATCACTGTGAACGTAGGAGCTGCAGTGACTGCTGCAGATACTGGTGAAGGAGGCGATGGAGTTCCGATTGCTGTTACAGTCACTGATGAGAAATTTGGGGGGAAAATAAAACACTTAAGATGCAGTATACTTGTATATAAACAATGCTTTATATTAAAAATACCTCCTTTTTCAAAAATGCCTTAATTTAAACTATTAATAATAAAGCATCTCTGAAATACAGCATGTTCCTCCTATGTGACCACCTGTGACTTTTGTTTACCTGTATGAGTCTCTGTTGCTGATTGTGTCGTGCCCAGAGTCCTCCGCTCGTCCCCTGCCATATTAAAGCAGACTTTCTTCCCATTCCTTTCACCCTTCTCCCCCTCACTCTCTGCCGTGATGTAGCTCTCAGGGGTTCTCACTCTGAGGCTGGAGGATGGGTGATGGAGGATAGAAGGCTGATGGAGAGAGAAAGGAAGGAAAAGGGGAGAAAAAAAAAAAAGGAAGAAAGGCAGGAAGGGTTATTTAAAACTGACATTCATCCAAATCTACACACAAAACAGCATGATAACAACAGCTCCTTTGATCAGACTAATGTCCCAGCGCTGAAACTTTTTCATAGGTACAGTATGTACAGTATGCACTTGAGCCTACGCACATGTAGTAGGCTCCCACAGCTGACTGAGCAGGCCAAACTCAAACCCCAGCCTGTTTGTGTTTGACTTCCGCACAACAGCTTCAGATGTCAGGGATCCACATCATATTAATAGGTTCAAACACGTCGAAAGGTGCAGCTGTGTCAACACGCTGCAACACGGCTGCAGAGATCAGCTCCCCTCTTTTTATTACCTTTGGCTTGTTTTCTATTAGGCAGCTATCAGAGAAGCAGGAAGAGGCTACACGAGATATTTTTACAGTTGCAGCAACACATGGTGGCATTTAAAGCCATATTCCAATAAATTTTTTTTTATCCCTTCCCACGCAAACACTCTGAAACGGGATGTTTATTTACATTTCAGACTTATTTTAATTTGTGTCTGCTTGCATTTTCCATCGTGTCATACCACTGGCCTCCAAGACTGCATCAAAATAAACAACCTGTCTCTCTGATGTAAGCCAAATGCATCTCAGTTTGATGCCTATTTTTATGATTTTGAACACCTCTTCTCACCACCCCCCCACCCCCTTTCTATCCATTCACAGGCTGACTAGGCCACAAAGATGCCCTCATTAAAGGTCCACTACAGGATGCACCACAATGCCCCTGCAAAGCAGAGTGGCATTCCATCGCCATGGAGAAGCCCTCCAGGCTCTGTGATTGGCTATTGGTTAATAAAGAAGTGAGCGCAGTTTGGGACCTTTGGGGCGAGGGAGCAAAGTAGAATAACAATGACTGGATCAGAGAAGTGGCTTCAAAAGAGAGAGGAGAGAGAAAACAGAAACAAGAGAATGAGAGTAGGCCAAAGTACACGACTGCTTATTGCACCAAATCAGAAAGATCTCTTAATCTCTAACAGGAAGCTCTTTGACACATTAAACTATCAGACTTCAATCACATTTATTGCATCTGTAAGTGCTTCTGAATTACAAAGCTCCACATCAGGCAGTTTCACAGTAAGAAATTTGCATAATGCTTCACTCCATAGTGAGATAAATAAGTCTGAGGATCCTATAGCTCTCCACCCACTGCTAGTCATGGCACTTTTTGCAATGTGCAAAGAATAAGGAAAAGATATGAAAATGGGGGAAGGGTGGTATTTGATTCAGGAAGGGAGGAGGCTCTGATATAAAGCACGTCGCCAGGAATGTCCTCACACAGCTGCAAAGCCTTCTCTGTGGCCCAGAGACAAAGGTTCACAGGTCACAGCCACAAAATGGATTCCTCGTTGGCCGGCCAAGAACTTATGTAACATCATGCTATGTCAAGTTGTTTTCTTTCCCCAGATTGCTTACGGATATTTCTAATCTGCCACAAATGTACAGTAGACTTCCTCTGATGTTGGGAACGGAAGAGGATTGTGGTAACATAACGCACAAAATAGCCGCTCAAGTTCATTATGACATCCTTCAAGTTGTGCTGTCAGCGCTGACCCCACCCAGTACAAAAAAAGGAGTCACAGTGAGTGAAGAATGTCCGTCTATGGTGTGTATGCCGACGGGTGCAAAGATATCAAGACATAGGAAGTAAGACAAAGAAAACTACAGGTTTAGACAGCTAAAAGAGGGAGTCTCTAAGGTGGATGTGTATTGTATTTTAAAAAAATATTAAAGTAATTTACTTATTTTTATAGTAGTAGTAGTAGTAGTAGTAATGACCCTTGGCCAGTCAGTGAACAAGTTAATGAAAACGAATCTGCTGAAGTTCTCAATGCACCCACAAAGGTCAAAGCAGTGTCGCCAGACTACTGCTTGCAATGCATCCTATTAGTATCACTGCTGCATATCACTTGTGCCCAACCTTACCGCTCATCCTTAACAAGCTCCTTAAGTGCTCATGTGTATCTGCATGTTTGAACAGATAGCTGATGCTAAAGGTCACTTTTGCTTTGCTGGATACGTCTTGGACCATTTCAGCGTGCATGGATGCGACTACGTTAATTGCCACTGACAAGAGCATGATGAAATTTGTCCAGACTCACTCATTACGAGCCCTGCTGTGGACTCTCATTATTACCATGGTTAGGTGACAGCTCTGCTTGTAGTGTTTAATGTCACTCTCTGAATGTTGCTGGCTTAGCTGAGAAGACTCCTAATGACTAAATCAGCCAAATGGCTCTCTTTCGTAACCCACATTACAACCAGTTAGCGCTCCACCAGTAAATATTATCTACAACTGCAGCAGCTATCTGTAAATGAAAGTTTCTTATTAAAGACAGCTTACTGTGGAAAATGACAGTCTTATGCACTATTAGTGGTGTGTCTTTATTGTGTCAGCAGTGGCCCATTGTTGCTGAATGGCTTTTCCAGACACCACCTGGCCCAGTGTCACGCCCTACTTCATTGAGACTGTATTTCCTGGTTCGCGGTGGGGTGGTGGTTGGTTTTGACGAGTGACTGAGCAGTGTTTCCCATTTCCTTTCCGCTGCCTCATGTGCTTCCAAATAATGAGTCTTGCAACAATGCAAAACACAGGACCATGCCAAAATTCTGACTGGACACACACACACACACACACACACCATGCACAGCACAAACTGAGTAGTAATAAAAAAGAACATTTCCAAATCAACACATTTCTGCTCAAATACTTTCTGTCTTTCTCACATGCACAGCACATATAGGTGCCAGGTCATGTGTGTCAACTAATGACCAGATGCCACACTTTCATTATGCTGGTTTCTATGCCTAAGCGTTGCTATAGGACAGAATCTGGTTTTCAAAGGTCTGCACGCATGTGATCGTATTTGAAATTATATTTCATTAGTGTAGGTATGCACACAAAGCTACTCCTCATGAATGTGAGCACCATGTGTCTCCATCTCCTGACAGCAGCCGTGAGTTTGTAGAGAAGTTTCTGATACGCATCCAGGGTGAGCAGATCTTCTTCTCTGAGAAGGAAACGAAGGCCATGGCCCTCGGTCCGCCCCAGGCTATGACCTGATGGTGCTGCCATAGTGGTAATGGTGTGCTGCACGTTTACCATGGGGTTCAGCTTACCTGTACATAGAAACATGAAGAAAAACATACACTAATAAAAAATATAAATCTGGGCTTCAAACTAATTTAGATGAATATGTCAAATTCTTCTGCTGTCCAGGTGTTTTTCGTTTTTAAGCTCACCCTGCTCATCACTGCTGCGGCCTCCCTTCTCCAGAGTATTCTTCCTGTTGTCCAGCTGCACACCAAAGGCACTACCCAAAGAGGTTGTGGTCTTTGGGTAGGACACCTCCATCACGTTAATATGACAGTTTGTGGGGCAGAAGTCACTACTATGGAGAGGGGACACCTTGGCTTTGGCTTGCTTAAAGGTGGGCCACGCCCTGTTCTTCAGTACTCGAGAAAACTGGAATGAGAGATATAACAACAGCTTAGATATAAAACATGTTTATATATTTATTTTGATTTTAATCTATTTGGAAAAGACGACCACAGCAATTACGGCAGTGAGCACGACTCTTTGATACACTGGTAAGGTGGTGGGCTACAAAAGGAAGAATCTTTCCATTATGCAGCTGATGTACGAGAGAATAAAAGGCTCCATGTGAAACAATAACAGTGTTATGTGCATGCTGTTTAGTTTTACATACTATGTATGACACCTGGCTCAGGAAGAAAAGAATAAACACCAATTCTGTATATTTTCAACATTCCTCTTTTTTTATTTGGCAGCTCAAATATTTAAACCAAATGAAAGATCCAAGACAGACTCATAAGATTATCATTACATACATATGTGAAGAACTCCAGACCTCAACATCACCATTTATCATTTAAAACTGATATAAACGGAGTTAAAACGGTGCATAGCAGCTCATATCATCATGCCGTAATTATGATTGGATGTTCAACTTTAACAACCTCCAGAGCTGTGGTTTTATTTTCACCACAGTAATATCAAACACATTTTAAATAAAAATGATGTTTAAGGATATCTGAAGTTGTAGGGTTCAGACTATACTACATTTCTGTCTGTTATGATGCTCACTGTGTCAGATTAGGGGATTACTGAGTCATAAAATCTTGCGCGTTTGCGACACGACAGCCCACACATTCCTTCCCGACTAAGTACGCATGATATCATCTGTAAGAAGGTGTTAGCGGGAAAAGAATGTAAACAGAAAATGTCAAACGAAGCATTGTGCAGGGATGGCTGTCTTGTGTTAATCCATTTCAGTTCCACCTAGCTACACCGGTAACGTCATTCCTCTTTCACTTTGCCATGTTCACAGCTGTGCATAGTGCGCGGGAGAAAACGGAACAGCTGGCTGACGGAGTGCTGTGCGCTCGTAATGGTCAACCTCAAAGAGGTTGGGACTATTCTGAAAGACGAAAAATTAAATTCAAATATGCTGCTCTTTCTGTGGGGATGTTGTGATAGTGATGCACCGCTGATGGTGTTACTTTTTGTATTCTAACTGTCATGCCAATGGTCATTTTATTTTGAACCCAAACTGACACGCAAGGAAACCTCCTCAAATCTTTTAGAATTTAGACTTTATTTGTAAAAACACAATGAGAAGGAAGGTTTTCTCCAATAGAGCCAATTACAGAATATCACAAAGACTTTTTTTTTTTCTTTGCAATACTTGGTTGCACTTTACTTGAACCAGCCCCCTCACTGGGCCTGCATCCTGTCTTGGATATTCACAACAGATGCTATAAGCCATCAGATCAGTTTTAGCATCTTGAGCAGACAACATAAGCCTAACATAATGTATATGAAACAAGTAACTTTAAGCAAGCATTTCTCCTCTTCTATCTTAGAAAGCTGGAGTATAAAACCGTTACTTCAGCTGAACTGATATGATCCAGATGGACAATGAAGTGACCTTGCATAGAGACCGAGGAGTCATTCGACATATCCTGGTCAATAGTTCAGGACAATTACTTCCAAGCTCGTGTCTCCTTCTAATCACTTTCTGTTCTGTCTTCCTGTCCCATTCTGCTTTCTTTTCTCTCTATATCTATCTATCTATATTTTATATATATATATTTTTTTTTGCTCCTCCTGCTTCTCTTTTGCTCTCCCTCCTTTCTCTCTAGGGGTCTGAGGAGGAATGCTCTGGTGCACGAGGGGCACAACAAAAATACCGGCTGTGGCTGTGCAGAGATATTTTTAAGTGACTGGTAATGAATCCAAGGCACACTCGCATGTTGAGTCAGATCCTCTCTCTCTCACGCACACTTGCATGCATTGTTTTGCCTATAGACACATGCTTGCAGATGTGAATGAAAAGTGCTGAAAACACTTTGGCTCTGTCATTTAACAGCTGTAACCTAATTAAAAACAAAGTGCTATATTGTGGACACAGTCACAAAGTCAGCAAGACCTTTTGTCTCAATAGTCCTTGAAGACCAACGACCACTGATTATGCAGCAGCCTTCTGATGGTTGAGTGCTGGGTTTAACTTGTTTGTACCACAGTCCAGTCAGTCCAGTGTGTTACTTGACTGATATAGCACCAAATCACAACAACAGTCGCCTCAAGGCTCTTTAGATTGTAAGGTAGAGACCCTACAATAATACAGAGAAAACCTAACAATCAGATGGCCCCCTATGAGCAAGCACTTGGCGACAGTGAGAAGGAAAAACTCCCTTTTAACAGGAAGAAATCAGAAGGATAAGATGTGGCCTGATTATTCAAGACCTTGTACGTGAGGAGAAAGATTTTAAATTTGATCCTGGATTTAACAGGGAGCCAATGAAGAGAAGCCAATATGGGAGGCATATGCTCTCTCTTTCTAGTCCCCGTCAGCACTCTGGCTGCAGCATTTTGGATCAGCTGAAGGCTTTTCAGGGAGCTTTTAGAAAAACCTGATAATAATTATAATAGTCCAGCCTAGAAGTAATAAATGCATGAACTAGTTTTTCAGCATCACTCTGAGACAGGATGTTTCTAATTTTAGCGATACTGTGCAAATGCAAAAAAGCAGTCCTACATATTTGTTTAATATGGAGATTGAAGGACAGAACCTCTTCAAAACTGACTCCAAGAATCCTCACAGTTTTCCTGGAGGCCAAGGCTATGCCACCCAGAGTACGTACCTGGTTATACACCATGTTTCTAAGATTTTTAGGGCCAAATGCAATAACCTTAGTTTTATCTGAATGTAGAAGCAGGAAATTAGAGGTCATCAAGGCCTTTATGTCTTTAAGACATTCCTGCAGTTTACCAGTACACCTCTGGCATCTATACCTTTTCAGTGTCACTTGCCCCAGTCCTGAACAAGAAGCTTCTATTCTTTTACAGTCAGTGTGCAGTGGAAATCACTTCTTTTACACTGTATCTATGTTTTACAGCTTCAGAAAAGATTCCCACTGTTTCTTTCAGGAGCAAAACCCTATTATGGATCTATGTAATAGTGAATCTCTACACCAGCTGCATCCTGTTTCTATTATTGTAAATCTACAGAGAATTGTCCATATTCATAATTGCAAGCTGTACAGTTTAGCATGATGAGAAGTATCACTAATGTTAGAGAGACTGCTGAAGGGCTTCTAAATAGCTACCTTTCTGTAGTTGGTTATGCGTCGATTAATGTGCTCCGCCCTCTCACTGTGCATGGCACCCAGGCGCACCTGCAGCTCCTCGGGGATCACATCACAACTGGAACTCAGCCTGCTGCACATCTGCACCAGCGCATCATCATTACGCGCCAGTACCTCCAGGATCTGGTTTCAGAAAGAGTAAACAAAATCAGGGATGATATAATGATATGCAAATGTATCTTGAATCCCTTTTGGAGCAATTAATGGGATGTAAATGAATGACCGAGCTCCTTATTTAGTTGAAAACAAAATCTAATTTGGACAGAGGGCGGATTTTTCTGCAGCATTTCGTCAGCAGTTAAATTCCAGTCTCAAAAATTTCTGTGTGCACGGATAGAAAACCCAGATTGTGATGCATATACTGTTCATATGAAAACTCCAGATCAGAGATTAGATACAAAGACAATAAGACACACAAATCTCTGAGCCTTCTTAATGAGATGCCCAGTGGAGGAGGGAGGAAAGCAGGAGGAGGAAATGTAACAGCAGGAAGAGACTGGAGCACAAGACAATCCATGCACCCCGACAGTGTAACCAACATTAAAATTCTACATCACACAGATCTCAGAGGACAGCGTGGAATGCCGGAGCAGATGTTTATAATAACACTAAAATTTAACTTTGGAGGAATGAGAAATTGTATATACTGAGAGAAGTTATGGCGAGTATTATTTCACGCATGTCATTAGGCTTCATTTAGAAGAGAGCTTTTACAGACTTTCAAAGGCAAGAACAGTAAATCTAGATCAGTTTAAAACATGTACCCAAAAGTGATTTTGTCTAATTTACCATAAACAAGACAGATGTAGCTCATCATGGAATTTGGCAGAAATACGTTTCAAACTGTGTTTTATTTCCCACAACAGCAAGTGCGCATCTATGTCTGAGTGAATCTTTCATCCTCTGTGTATCTTAAATCAATAATGATCATTCTGTGAACATCACTGCTGGGATGTAAAAAGCATGCACTTAGCCCAGCTGAGAACTAACAACTAAAATAAAGCTGTCTTTTTTTAACTAGCTTCAAGCCCCACTACAATGTACACAGCGGGAGGGCTATGGGCGTCCCTGGCAACAAAAACATTATATTGCAATTTATGGTAGAATTTGTGTGTCTTGTTAAATTTGAGGGGGGGTGTCGTATATTAGTAGTTAGTAGTCTCCTGCTCAAGAGCCTGTTAAAAGACAGAAGCATTCCAGAGTTTGTTCACACTATGACTGATGCTGTCCCTTAATAAGCAAGGGACTGCTTGCTCTTGGTGATAACACCACTATCCATCATCTAAAAGGTAATAAAATGTCTCCCTCTCCTCCACTTTTGTCTCTCTTTTTGTCCACAGCCACCCAGGATTTAGGTCACAGCTTAAAACAACACCACTGCTTCATAAATTATTCTTAAGGTGATTTTTTACTAGCTGAATAGGATATTCCACATTCTGGATTTAGCAACATGGATGCCTTCAACTACTGGGTTCCCTGTGGAGAATACATAAGCTTTTCTGTATTTTTGCAGAGCCCTAAACACCAACCTGTGCTCCCTGCCTGAATAATAGTGGCTCATACGAGGCATGCAGTTGGTGGCTCCATAGTGTAGTGGTATACACATTCATCTAGTAACCATAAGTTCACCAATTCACTCCCAGGAGGAGACACAAATCCCCGTAGGGTTGCATAAAGAAGGGAACTGCTAAATCAAACATTCAGCGCTACCAGCTGTGGCGACCTCGTGCAAATAAGGGAGCAGCCGAAATAGCTTTATCAGGCATACAATTGAACAAGAAGACAGTCAACTGCACTATTAATGTCAACAATTGACATACATGAAAAACATCCCAAATGGGAAAGGAAGTGTACTGATGTTATAAGACTGTCAACAAGGCAAAGAACATCGCTCAGCTGGACAGGATACCTTAGCAGTGAGGCTGAAGAATCCCTTGGGCTCAACCATCTTCTCCAGCACATGGCACTTGATGCCAGCCGTGCTGTCATACTCGTACACCACTCCGTACTCCAGGTGGACATTGTCTACCGTCAGACTTACATGGTCTGTTTTTCCATCAATAATGGCTATCGTGTTGATTTTGTCCATTACCTCTGAGGTTGGAGAAATACACAAAACATATAATGTATTAAAAAAAAAAAACATAGCATAAAATATTTTTGTTCATTTGCAAAGCAACAAGACAGGACTGCAATGCACAGATGCAGTTTTTCCAGCATTTTTGTCAACACTGTTAGAACTGCAGGCCTACGAGGACCAAATCTGCAGATAGTTTCAGAGAAAGACCTTCTGCTCATGGCTTTCTTCCATTTCCATTCAAAAAAAAAAAAAAGATGAGTAATTCCAAGAGCGCCAAGTTAACCACTAACGCTAAACCTAATACAGTTATAAATCCTGACACGGAGCTGCTTGCTATGAAGGGAATAATTTTCCCAGTTTTACTTTCTCATTGGGAAACATAAATTGCAGGGGGAAATTAACACTTGATGAGCCAGAAGGGGCAGCTGTTCTCACACTAACACATTCCAGATGACCCTGTTTGGAGCTACGTTTTGCTTGTTAACTGAAGGAGGTAATGGGATTGTGTTCCTGTGAACAAGCCTGCATTACATCCACAGACACTTTAAGGAAAAAAAAAAATTGGCAAAAAGAGATATTCCCATGCAGCTTGTGAACGTGCATGTGTGTGTGTGTGCGCATGTGTGGTCACCTTCTACTTTACACTCAAACCCATCTCCATTCTCCTCGGGGCCGGGTTTCTGGTTAGTTTTTTGGCTGTCCTCCTGTGCGCTCTCACTGCTGTTGTAGACCCACTTAATAGTATCTTGCTGAATAAGTTAAGAAAAAAAAATAGGTTAAATGTAGACTTTTAATAAGATTATATGTGTTTCATATTATTGAAGTAGCTGTTGAAATGACAAATTGTCCATTTTACACTTTGAATTGATTAACTGTAATTCATCTGCGTCTTTTCATTTACAATTAATTTGATTGGCGAGATTATAGGCCCATATGTGCACCACTGTCAACATGAATCAGTCTACTGCACCATCACTCTCATCCCTCCATCCCTGGTGTTTCACAGGTGGCATTTCTATTACTCTGTTGATTGTGCGCATGTGGGCTGAGGCTGGGGTTTGTTGCAGCATGTTTAGCTGGTTACTGCCTAGATATGGTGTGCAGTGTCACAGTTGGGTTGGCAGAGCATACAGTGAAAAGCCTTCACAAACATATGGAAACATGGCACTTGGTGAGACCGCAAAAGCAAACCCATGCCAATCTTATCAACCCACTCTAGCATGCCATTCAGCCCTCTGTGTGTGTGTGTGTGTGTGCGTGCGTGTGTGCGTGCGTGCGTGTGTGTTCTCCACACCCAAGCCCACAGTGGGTTTTCTGCCAAGGCTACATGCTGCGCCTTCCCACTGGTCTGTGGTCTTCTAGTGTACAACCGCACACGCAGGCACGGATATACAAACACACACAAAGACGCAAAGAACGAGAAGGAGAGGGTGGTTCCTCCGTGTCCACACTTGATGGAAGCCAGATCCCCAGGGGTTTTGGAACACTGTAGTGCATCATTAAGCCTGAGGTCCACATGAGGCTCAATTATAATGACACACTACACTAACTCACACCATACACACACCCTGGGGTTTCTATTTTTCACCGTTTCCCACCTTCAACAGGTGGACTGAGCACTCACTTGTCTGTTGCCTAGCCTATCCCCCTCTTTTCTTCTTTCTCCAAGGCTCTCACACACCCTGACCCCCAGCCACCTCGGGATCCTTTCCCACCTCTATCTGCAGCCTGCCAGTCTCTCACAACAAGCCCACCGCTGTGAGCAAGGGGTCAGAGCTGGAGGAGCCAAAACTACTGTTATTATTGAGTAATGACCCAAGAGAAGGAAAAACGGAGGCAGATTGAGAAAGAGAACCAGTGTAAACAGTTTCCCTTCTTTTCTGCTCTTTTGTACTTCTGTGATCTCAGACATCCCACTACTAGTTCCACCAGCAAGTAATCATTCTAAAGCCTCATTAAAAAAAAACGCTAACATATTAGCAGAAATTAATTCCATTTTTCTTGTAAACCAGTCATTTATTCTTTTTTTTTTTAAACTTCACAATGACACATAATAACAAATTAAATATTTTTTCATTAACACTAGATGACACCATCCCCCAAATGAAAAGGTTTGACAAATGAAAGTGTCTGGTTGGGTTTACTCTGCAGTTTATCCCTTTTTTGCTTTTCCCTTCCTCCTGTCTCACCTGCGTGGGTCGCCGATACTTCCTGCACGCCGTGACATGAGCAATGACGCTGGCATGGCTCTCCTTGCTCACATTGATACCGTTCACCTTTATGATGCACTGGCCTGGGTGGAGACCGGCAGTTGCTGCCACTGTGCCTGGCGTGAGACAGAAAGACAGAAGGGAAGGGTGTCAAGGGCAATAGCTACCGCACGTTATCTTGCAGGTGCATGCTCAAACAGGATGAAAAAACATGAGCACATCCTAAAAAAATAATTGTCATTTCTTACACATCCTGTACACAAAATTGGATTGAACAACATTGTTTGTTTTTTTTTTTTTGCTTTGTATTTACAAGACTGTTTCCTGTTTTGGCAGCTCAGGAGGAGTTTGAGAGGGAGAGTGTGGTGCAGAGAGGAGGGAAGTTGTTTATCTGGGGTAGACGAAGGCCTCTGAGGGATGTGATTCAGACCATAGGAGAACTTCAAGGTTTACAGCTATCAGTAGGAAGTGCAAAGCAGACTAAATATTCCTCCCATTTGTTTTCATAGCTCCTTAAAAATACATCATGAAAACCTCACACTGTAATGTAAGGAATCTGCAACCATTTGGCCAAGGATTGCAAGGATGGAAGCATTCAGATGTACTTTCGCTTCTGCTTTATCTGAACTTAAATATATCAACAACATACAAGGATATTCTAGTTAATAATAGAGCAAAGAGTCTAAAAAAATACATAAAAAAGCATATTGAGCAATATAGTATAAATGAGCACTGTGCAAAACACAAGTATCTAACATTTTTATGTTTTCTCCATGCCTGTGTGGGTTTTCTGCAAGAGTTTCAACATCTTCTGAGAAAGGCCTTTGGACCTCTGTCACCTGGGATTGACCCCAGTGCCCTTGGGATTCTCTAAAAGGATAAGCATGTATTGCTAATGGATGATAAAACATCAATCAATAGCTCTCTAAGCAGCCAGTCTCAGGTGGGGTTTTCCTTCAGGAAAAAAAAACAAAAAAACAAGCTCACAGCAACAGTGATAACAGACTAGTGTTTAGCAGGTTCATTGTTTACTATGTTAACTGCCTCTGACATAGCATCCTTCAATACTATCACTCACTAATTTGAGCACATAAGTGTGTTCACACTGACAATGGGGGCAGCTAAATGAACTGCAACTCAAGTACCCAGATGGTGTACTCGTGATGGTTAAAAGTTGAACCCTCAGTAGTCAGCAGCTTGGCTAAACCACCAAACAATTTTCAGCCAGTGCAAGGAGAATTCATCAGCGCCAACTAGCTAACAGTGCAAGATGATTTTCTGGACATATACAGTTGTATTATGGAGCTCCATAAGGTTGTTGCTTTCTAAATACATTACATTCAAGACAAGAGGCACTTTTCGACATGCTTAATTTATTTTAGGGTGAACAGTCCCGATAACACAAAGAAATACCAACCAATACAACAACACACATCCACCCAGATAACTGTATTTCTACAGTAGTGGACATTTACATATACTTATCATGGGCATGAATGTACTGTGAAGAAGTATTTGCCCCCTTCCTGATATAATTTTTTTTGCATATCTGTCACAATTAAATGTTTCAGAACAAACAAATTTTAATATTAGTTCATATTTTAAATGATTTAATTTAGGAAAATAAAAGTTATCCAAACCTACCAGGCCTATGTGAAAAAGTAATTGCCCCCTAAACCTAAAAACTGGTTGAGACACCCTTGGTACCAAGACGTGCAATTAAGCAAAATTGGCGATGAGTCTTTCACATCACTGTGGAGGACTTTTGGCCCACTATTCATTGTAGAATTGTTTTCATTCAGCCACACTGAAGGCTTTTCAAGCATGAATGGCCTGTTTAAGATCATGCCAAAACATCTCAATTGGATTTAAGTCTGGACTTTGACTAGGCCACTCCAAAACCTTCATTTTTTTTTTTTTTTTTTTTTTTTTTGTTTTGAGCCATTTAGAGGCGGACTTGCTGCTGTGTTTTGGATCATTGTCCTGCTTCATAACCCAAGTGCTCTTGAGCTTCAGGGTACAAACTGATGGGCGGACATTCTCTGGTAGAGAACAGAATTCATGGTTCCATCAATTATGGCAAGTCGTCCAGGTCCTGAAGCAGCAAAGCAGCCTCAGACCATCACACTACCACCACCATTTTTGACTGTTGGTGTGATGTTCTTTTTTTGAAATGTTGTGACTCAAACCTTCCAAAAAGTTCAGCTTTTGTCTATAGAATATTTTCCTAAAAGTTTTGGGGATCATCAAGATGTTCTCTGGCAAATGAGATGAGCCTTTGGGTAAGCAGTGTTTTTCTCCTCTTAACTCTGCTATGGATGCCATTTTTGCCGTCAGTGGGCATAAATTCTTACTGACATGAACTCTGACCTTAACTGAGGCAAGTGTGGCCTGCAGTTCTTTAGATGTTCTGGGTTCTTTTGTGACCTCCTGGATAAGTCATTGATGAGCTCTTGGAGTAATTTTGTTCGGCTGGCCACTCCACTGTTCTAAGTTTTTTTCCATTTGTGGATATTGGGTCTCACTGTGGTTTGCTGAAGTCCAAAAGCCTTAGAAATGACTTTGTAACCCTCTCCAGACTGATAGATGTTATTGACTTTGTTTCTCAGCTATTTCTTTAGATTGTGGCCTGATGTGCTGCTTTTTGAGATCTTTTAGCCTACTTCACTTTGTCAGACAGGTTCTATTTAAGTGAGTTCTTGATTCAACAGGACCGGCAATAATCCGGCCTGGGTATGGCTAGTTAAATTGAACTCAGCTTTCCAAAAAAAAAATTTGATTAATCGCAGTTAATTCATGATTTAACAAGGGAACAATTACTGGGGTGATGCTAAAGATAAATAAATCACTCAAGTATCTTTTTAAAATATTATGACAGACCATCCTCTGGCTTTTCCAAAATAGAGGACCAAGTGTGTTGCTATCTTGGCTAAAAAAGATGTCATAAAACTTATTTCAGAAACTGTGTAACACCTGTCTCAAGCAACAGTGCCAATATACTGAACTGCTGTGCACAATTAATTTCACGATGGAGCTTTCTGTGCAACAGCTCTTTTTTCTGTGCCTCAGTTTCTTCATCTCTAATTGGTATTACCAGCTCCTGTTGACCTCAGTCACCAGGGAACAGAGGCTATTATGACAATCCAAGGGATTAGACACCTCCTATATTTTGAGCTTTGTCAGTGGGGATTGTAGCGTCCACTTAAACACACAGCAGGTTCCCAAGCAACCACATCATCAAGTCAACACATGCAGATGCACACGTGCACGCTGACACGCAAGCACATACTCTGCTATCCCCACTTAGATTGCTTAAGGGGGAAAGGAAAAAAAAAGGATTCAATTCCCTTGAGATGGAGATGGATTGTTTTTTGATTGAACCCTACCTCATGCCAGCCCTGATAGCAGTGCTACTAAATATGCTGTGTTAGGTAAGAGCAGTGATGAGTTTAGACCACAAAATGCAGAGTGCTTTCCTATCAAACAGGGTAATCGAACCGCTAAGAAAAATGTGAGTAGGTGCATGGAAATCATTGTATTCACGTCACACTGCAGCCAAGTCACGCATACCCCCAAAGACTGGTGTAGCAGCTGCTCACCAGCTGTGCCACAATAACAAAGAGGTGATGGAAAGACTTTTGCTGATGAGGCCAGACGGCTCAAGTGGTGGAAACTGCAATCTCTTACCTCTCCCAACAGCATGGACCACAGAAGGACCAAATCCACGGATCTGGAAACCTAAACCATCAGCCGAGTCTGGAATCTTTATCGTCCTGGAAATGAGAGGAAAGAGTAAATTGCTGAGCTGCTACATGCAGACAATGAGATGATATTGACAGTGCGTGTGCATACACACATTACACATACGTTGACTTACTCTCTAGGTTTGGTGCTGACCAGCACTCGGAGGGGTCCTTTGCTGTTGAAACATTGTTTGAGGAGGACTTCAACTTCAGAGAAAGGCCTGAGGAACACCAGGTCTCCATTTATGGCAAACAACTTCTTCCCAACTTCCAGGCCAGCCATCTTAAAACAGAATATGGAGAACAAGAGAAATAATAAATTACAGAAAAGGATTAAGTCACACATTCGGACTTAATGTGACGCAGAATCACAATGAAATGTTCAAATCACAATGAAAAGCATACACACTCCACAGTATTAGGAGGCAACACGGGATAACTTGTCTGTCAGCACGCAGCTGGATCCTGTTGAGGATTTTATTTTTCAAAGACATCACACACACAAAATGCTATTCTCAATGCAAGCCAGACCTTCAAGTCTCCTTCAGTGCTACTTTAGGACTGGAGGGAATCAAAGATCATGCGCTCAAACTGATCACATTTGCCTTCAAACTCTCCTGTGTCATTTTCAAATAGCAGATCAAAGCTAAAAAAAAAAAAAACAGAAACAAAAAAGCAACAGAGACCTCAAAAACATGTCACCATTCTTTATGATCTATATGTATAAATATGCTAATGGTGGCATTAGTGCCACATCACAATAAAGCAGGTTTAAAGGAAGGGCAAACAGTCAGAGGTTTATAGTTTTTGTGACTAATGACTGAATCATATTTTAATAACAAAGGACTTCTACTGACTGGTACATCTGCAACAGCTCCGCTGTTACTTTCATCTTGGAAAATAAAATCAAAGCAATCACATTAGCGGTGTTCCTTCCTATTCTACGTAACCTCTGATCTGATAAATGAGGAGCAACTCGAGGAGAGCCTTCTGCTTGGTGTGCACTTTTTTGCATAAACATGCTAGAGCATGCAAAAAAAAAAAAAATCAGAGAATTAGAGAAGAAACTTCATGATTGTTTTTTTTTTTTTTTGCACATCTTTGTGTGTGTGTGTTGTCACCTCAGCTGGGGAGCCCTTCTCCACAAATTTGATTATGGGGACACGGTTCCTCTCTTCCAGGGTAAAGCCATAGCCTCCATCACTGGGCCTTATCTGGAAAACAACATGTCTCGTATCAGCAAAATCCCAAGCGAGCAGACCAAGCACAAACACGGACACACCAGAAGAAGATACTGTTGCAGACAGATAGCACACACGGTTCTGTCTGCTCACTCGTCTGCAAAAAAGAGGAAAAAAGAATGCTCTTCTTGCTTACCGAGCTATAAAATGGACTTTTGCAGTGTTAATACTTTTACTTCTCACAGCTGCGTGCTGCATAATGATTTGCAGTGCTTTCACTTTCTCCAAGTTGTGAAAGTTTAGCAAACCTTAGCAGATCAGTCAGCGTCAGAGATAATCGATCAATAATCCACCAAGGAGCACTCACCAAGAGAGACTTGGAGATGACATTTTCAAGTATTTTCAGGTCATGCTTCATAGGTTTGTATTTGGTGTTGGAACCCTCCATCTCCTCATCAGCAAAGAAGCGGAACAGCAGGGGTTCATCCTTGAATTCGCTCTTCTCCAGCACTGAGGCAGACGACAACAAAGTCACGTATGAAAAGGGCAACTGAAGAGTCCAAAGGTTTAGGCACTAATGCAAAGTACAGTTTAAAAGCTGCACTTCACAACCTGAATGTGAATTTTAGAACTGATTTTAAGACTTTTAAAGCCCCTTTGTAATCTGGTTCCTACCTATATCTGCAAGAACAACTGCTTAAAATTAATAATAGAAGTTCCTAATTGTCAATTTGTACACTGAGGCAACGGGGCCTTTTCTAACTTCTTCGGTGGAGATCTCAGGCAGGGTAACCTGGTGTTCTCTTTTATTGTAAGGCTTTTCCTTCGCTAATAGTAATTTTCTTTTTTTTTATTGTAGCTGAATATGAGAATTGTCACTAAAGGGGGATTTAAATGTTGGACAGACCATTTTCGAGGGAGTAGAAACTCTATAAACTGTCAGTGTGCGGGTCTGTGCAGAAGCAAAACGTGTTAAATTTAGCAAAAACTCATTTTGCATTACATTAAGAAGTTTAAACCCATCTAAGTGTGACTGCAGTAGTATTGCATGCCAAATGTTCAAATAGACACTTTGACAAAAAGGCAGACCCCACTTTCCATGCCGGACAAAAAATAAGACTTTAGAACGAACCCAGTCTCAGGAGCAACATAACATATCCACCACGACTGCAATTTTAAACTAAAAAATAGCCCTGAGGGGAAAAACAGAGTTTCCTTCTCACATTTCCTCACTTCATTCCTCTCAAGATCAGATATAGCGTCAATAGTTTTAATAGCTACATCGTCAGGCCAAATAACTTACAGGCACGAATGGTGAAATTACCCTGTAGGCTGTGGAAGTGACAGGAAGTTTGATGGCTGGGGCTGTTATGTTCTGGAGATGTGCTGGTAATTTGTAGCATGAGGATTAAACTGTGGGTAGTTTGAAGCAGTTACATCATGGGGTCCGAGGTGATACGCTGTGATTCATACTGTAGTGTGTATGATGTGGACTTTGGCACGGGGGAGACGCGCAGTTAAAAACAAATCCGACTCTCATAAACAAAACTGTAACCATGGCCACTGTCTGTTTTGCACTTACAGATAAACAGTTTTCTCGCATTTACCCACAACTCTTGGTTACTTAAGACATATACAGTGCATATATGCGCTCAGGCATACATGGAATTAATGATGGTATGCACTTATTCACTGGATTGGAAAAAAGTTCTATTCGTGTAGCATGTCAGAGGGACGTTAAGTAGAAATGGAAAGAGAACAAGAGTGGTTGTGTTCTAAAACAGGATGCTAAATACCAGGCGCCCTCTGCGTGGTTTCACCAAAGCATTCATCTCTCATTTACTCAGTGACGGAGAGGATTCTATGGTTCAGCAGCATCAGACCCCCCCCCCCCCTTTTCTTTTTCTTTGTTCTGCTTAAATTCTCAGCAGTGAAAAGTGCTGTACCGTGATGCATGAAGCCATTGTCGCACAGCTCGACCCCCAAGATCACCGCTTCCTCCCTCGTTCTGCAGTCCCCCTGCACCAGAAGAGTGGACGCACAGTAGAAATAAGACAGATGCAAGGATGAAGAGTGGATAGAGTAAATGAGTCAATAAAGGGAAAAAATAAAGCAAAGGAGGATGAGAGAAAACAGAACAAAGGACATTGTGTGTTTAGAGTGCAGTCAAAATGTCACATTCACACCCTTCCTTTGTTCTTGCATCCAAAAGCCCTGAGGCCAGCAGAGCCACTCCATGCTCCATCTTAAACAGAGCCAAAATCATGTCTAGACAGTATAGTGTGACAACTCTTGAAGGCCCACTGAAGAAGTGAGAGCTACTCCACTGCACCGACTCAAACGCATTCATATGGACTACCACAAACACACATATGCACTTCTCCACGGACACATGCATGTAATGTCTGCCAGTGATTCTGTGGTTGCTGGTCACCATATACGTTTCATTCCTTTGTTGTTATCCTGAACAAGACTATCAATCTGTCACCCTCAGAACTTCCTGTCAAAGTCAATAAAGCTTAGCTGTCCAATCAATTCTGCTTTTCTTTCTTCATTTTTTTTTCAAGGCTCCTTTGAGAGCTTCAAGTCTGATGGTTTCATTTTTTTGCTGCACATTTGAAGTGACTGACCTGTAATGATGACAACCGGTAGACTTCTCTATGTTTTAAAGGGAGGGGGGGTCTGGTTTCAATATGCAACAACATGGGGTATCTTTAGAAACACATAACTAACTGTATGAAAGTATCCAAATTGAATGACAAGAAAACCAAAACAAAACAACTAGTGTTCAGAATAATAACAGATTAACTTAACATTTGGCTCCATCAAAATTTTTTTACATATACAAATTGGAAAAATTCAACTTATATTGTTGAAAAGATGTGTTTGGATAAAATAAACATATGTTCACATCAGAAAGTCTCCAAAAAATAATATTTATGGAGCAGCAAAAGGGCTTACCTGCGCTATGAGCCAGTCTATCAGCTTATTAGCCATGACCACTGATTTGTAGGTCCGTAAATGATAGTCTTTATCCCTGGATGGGCACAAAAGCAGAAATCATCAATAGAAGGATCTGGGAAACAAAATTCTTGGCATTTTTAATTTTACTATTTGTTTAAGCTATGAGGAGTAATTGCTTGGTCTATTTAAATACAATTCCTAAAGGAGGGATAACAATTCCCAGTGTCAGCAAGACGTGGCCTCTTTTCAAGTACTGGCTGGTGTTTGGCCTTGGGGTGCTCCATGTCAGTATGGGGTTGCTTTTCTCAGTGTTACCCATGCAGCCACACTTTGCCAGACCCCGAGAATGCTGTTTGAAATGGAGCCGTGACTTTCCCATGAACACGGAGGCCTCCCCGGGGACACACAGGGGGCTGGAGCGGCAGGGCCGGGAAAGTCCAGAACCACCATGACTTACACCACTCCACCGCTTCCAGCACATGCAAACACTTACACACGCACACACAAAACTAAACATACGCACGCCTTTCTAGCATACACAGTTCAGACAAGTCAAATAAGACTTGTGGGCCAAGTTAAAGTCCAATTTCAGATGCCTAGTACGCTTCAGAATGTGAATTGTTAGAGGCCAAGTGCAGCCCTGTTTCAGCCATTCTGAAACCTCTTGTTACATAACTGTATTTGACAGCCTGCACTGATCCCGGATGAGGACAGTAGAATTGGAAGTCGTGTCACACCATGCATAAACCACTCTGACCAGAGGAACCAAGAGCCACCCTGCATTTCCCCCCGAATAGGATACTAGAGCCAGGGAGATTTGGGCTTCAGCGGCTGGTGCAAACTGAGGCTGTCAGAGTGAAAAATGGGGAGTAAACAGCGGTCCATTGGGCAGCCATATGTTGAGGATAAGGAAACAGCAGTTTGAGGACTAACAGAGGGAAAGGTCAGAGAGGTGGTTTTTAACTTGCTGTCCAAAGACAAAGTTTGCCTTGACATTTTGTGAGCAAAGATGTATGCAACTGTTGTATTTTCAAAGTATTCTTTAGAATAAATTACACAGAGGATGCTGAAAGTTCAAACTTTAATCCACTGCTCAGTACTGATAAATTACTCAAGCAGTTTTCCATACTGTTTGTTATTCTGAAAATCCTACCCATACATCCGTAAACATTGAGCTTCTGGGGGACCCATTTTTTTTATCCTATATGACCATAATTTAGGAGTAGCCTTTGCTGCATTGACCTTGTGCACATGATAGAAAATGTTCTCATTATCTGTTTTAACACTTAACAGTGTGCACACAGCATAAGCTTGCAGTGGGCATGCAGTGAGGTCTCCTGGAGTGGCTGGATTCACAGATTTCTTGTAAGGGAAGCAGGGGCTTAAGTAGGGGTGGGGGGGGCAAAGAAGCCACGGAGGGATGTGGGGGCTGCACAGTATATGCCCCACCCCCCACCCCCCCTTGCCTCATCTCTCTCACTCTGCCAGGAAATTCCACCTAATTAGGCAGGGGCTGGTTGCTCCAATTAAACTCTGGCATTCCCAGGCCCTGTTGATGCATTGTGCTGGCTTCTCACTGAGACTGCACTGTGCAGATATGCGAGCTAACAACATACACAACTCCAGTTCACCAAAAGGAGTTTTTACATCAAGAGTTTTGGCTTCAACACAAAAACCCCAATGGACTGAATGCTGACAATCCAAACATATACACACACCAATTCACCCTTTGAGCTTTTTAGTAGTTAATGCAACCAAAAAAGCCTCTAAGCTTGGACACATGAAGGACCCGCGTGCCCCCACTAGCTAAGGCACAGTTTTATAGGTGTGAAATTAAAGCTTTTATTCAAGCCATTTGAAATCAGTATAAACACCAACTTTGATGTTGTGCTTTGCAGTAAGATACATTATCAGGCTGCAATAGAATTAAAGTTAGATTATCAGAAACAAAAATCAAAGCAGGCCATTCAATTAGATTCAATTCAGTTTTATTTATATAACACCAAATCACAACAACAGTCACTGCAAGCTGTTTTATAAGGCAACGACCCTACAGTATTAGACAAACTCCAACAATCAGATTATCTCCTATGAGCATGCATTAGGCAACAGCGGGAAGGAAAGACTTCCTTTTAACAGGAAGAAACCTCAAGCAGGACCAGGCTCAAGAAGGAGCAGCAGGTCGCTGGGACCAGATGGGGGTAAGGCAAAAGAGAAGAGAAAGGAAGAAAATGAAAAAAGAAAAGCATAGGAAGATAGGATAAAATGCAGAATATGGAAGACAGAAGACAAAATTTAATGACATGCAGTAGTGTTGTATAAACTCGTAGGAAGAAGTGCTCAATGCATCAAGTTCCCCAGCAGCCTGAGCCTATAACAGCATAAATAAGTTACAGCTCAGGGTCACCTGATCCAGCCCTAACTCTAAGCTTTATCAGAAAGGAAAGTTTGAAGTTCTGCCTTCCATTGTACTTCTAGAAATTCTAGTAAGCCTGCAGTCTGAGAGAACAGTTCTCTATTGGGATAATCTGGTACTGTGAGGTCTTTAAGATATAACAGGCCCTGATTTTTCTAGTACTTGTACACTCCAATAGACATTTTTCATTACTTGTGGGCAAAACTGCTCAAAAAAACACCTGTTCAAGTGACTACTTCATGGGTAGCCTATGCTGGATGATTCTTCTTTGGCAGGTTTCCAGTAATTTCCCTATTGTAAGATACTGAGAGAAATCACTTTAGTTTCATTACTCATATTCCCAGGCCATCATGTTCATTTTCTAAGTTTAATTACTATTTTGCATCACACTGTGTGTCATTTTGAAACAGGAATGGCTTTGTGATGTGCCTTTCGAAACAAAATCAATGTGCTGTCAGTCACTTTCAATGAAATGTGTTAAGACTTGTTTATTGAGACAAAAACGAGGCACTAGTGAGCTATGATTAATGGACTAGGCCATGTGACTTAAGCGAGGTGTAGAGATGCATCCAAAGGAAATTGCCTGTGCTCTTTACCGTGTTGATCAAGACCATGTTTGAGGTTAGAAAGCAGATAGAACCAGACATGCTCAATCACCCACAGGAGCCTGTCACCATCTGTGCCAACTCCTCACAAGGCCTCAAAAACAACGAGCTCATAGTTCACCGTGATATCCCTCTCCTTCACTCTGGTTAGTTTGTGGCGGGGGGTTATTTTTAGGCACAAAGACCAGACGCGAAACTACATTCATGCCCCACCTGGCTTGGCTGCAACGGAGTGGAAAAGAAAATGACTGCCCACCTGATGACGGGAGTGAAGAGGCTGTGAAGACGGCAGAACAGCCGAACACCCTGTGAAAAACAGGAGAGAGTGTTTGAGTTGTTTGAATTTGTCTAAAATGTGATTGTAATTGACTTAGTTTCCACAGCAGCACCGTTACCTTGGATATAACATCGTGCATGTCACTTCTCGGATGGTAGGTGCCATCGTCGTAGCGAAAACGGTAGAGTACAGGCTCAGGTTTGAACTGGTGTTTGTCTGTGACTAAAGAAGTGCCACATATTCATGTCTCAGAATGACAGAAGAAATGAGTGAAAAAGTCTCAACCTCCCCCCTGGGGAGCATTATTCAGTTTTGCTTTAAATGTGAGTGTAAGAAGTTTAAAAAAAAAAACATACTGAAGCCAAGCAGGGCTGCACAGAGAAACAAGCTCTCCAGACGAGAGGAAGACTTGAGCACCACACAGAGTGGTCACAGATAACACAGCTGCTCAGAGCTTCCTGCTTTTCTTGCTTTAGGGGACTTTGTGTAGACCCTCCAGCAGTAATAAAAGTTGGCTCTGTATTTCTGGCTGCAGCTGAGCAGGTTCCATTAAAGGTTTTTTTATGAAAAGATATTCTATCATTTTTCACATGGGGACTGCTAACTGCACTGTGAGGGAGAGCTCAGAGGGGCTCTGAGTTATTCCTCTCTGTCAGGAACAGCTCTAAAGCCCAATCTCATTTCTCAGTGAGGAAGCAATAAAGTGCCCCTGAGTGATTTAAGATACAACTTGACTTGGGGCCCTATGCTTTTGAGGAAAAAAAAAAAAAAATTACATGCAGAGCTGTATGCGCCATTTAGTGTGAATGCAGAGCGTTGGCCAGCTTAAAGCCTCATGCACTACACGCACACTTGTTACCCAAAGCCACAGAACGGCAGCTGAGAAAATATAACACAAACACTAAGGCAAGAAGAGATTAATATTTGTAATCCCTTACCTAAACATAGTGTCAAAGTAGTGTTTAAATGGGACATCTGCTAAAAAATAAATAAGAGAGCCACATCTACTTCCTAGACTTCAGCCAGAAAGTGAAAGCACTGAAGAGCATTCTTCAGACATGTCTGGTGGTTAGGTCAGGGAATGGCAGGCATTTGCATGCTCTACACTGTGCAGCACAAAGTAAATTATACTATGGCAGATTTGATTTAATATGTGGGACAGCAAAGGATGATAAAGCAGGTCTGAGTGGGAGAAGAAGAAAAGAGATAAAATGAAGAACTAACCGTGGTGGATGATGCCATTCTCCAGCAGAGCTTGACCCAGGTGAACCCCTTCCTCTGGGTTGCCCGTTTCACCAATTTCCATCAGCCAGGACACAAACTCACTAGCGGGAGGAGGGACAACACACAAAATGCAGAACTGGCACAACAGCATATGTGGCTCAATTGTAGGCAATAGAACAAAAAAACCCATGGGAAATTTCCTCACTTCATAAAGGGCGATGTTTGTGATCATTGGAGACAGAAGAGAAGAAACGGTCTTTATAACTTTCTACAAACTGCATTTACTCTAAATCAACGTGACTATGGCAACAAACACTGCACTGGCAAAGGGGAATGATTTATTTATTGTCAAGGCCCAGGTTTGTTTGTTAAAACAACCAGCAGGGTTTAGTTCTTGCTTTTTTTTCTCATTTAACTTTATTTAATTTAGACACACAATATAACAATATCAATAACAGAGGATTTGACTCGAGCTTGGGAATTTTTTGACAGAAATTGCGAGGTTTTTTTCCCCCCCCTCCCCCTCTCTGCACCACTTAAAACGGGAAAGGGAAAAAACAAACCAACCGCTAAAGCACCGTACACAGCATCTGATGTTCTGGCCCAAATGAACTTAATGGGATAATTCTTTGTAATTTAGTGACTCAATAAAAGACAGAGAGCAACACAAACAGGCAATGCAGCAGCAGTCGATCTGATTACATCCTTGATGTCCTGTCTGTCCGCAAAAGTCAAACTTACACAGCCAGCAGCACGTCTGGAATTCTGTGGAACTCACTTCCAGGCCACGATGGGGGCAACTGGTGTCAGTGTTAAAAACGAACCAAAAAGCAGCATTTTTAAAACAGCTTTTATAGAAACAGCTCACTGAACACCCCACTGCCAGCCCGTCACGCTCTCAAACCACCGACTGTTGACGTCTTTTCTCTCCAAATTAAACCTCAGTTTGAAAACACAAACCTATAACGACCTCTGTACGGAGAAACTCTCTAAAAAAAAAAAAATGTTGACAATTGAGTTCTCCCAGTTAGTCGCCTGAGTAAACCAGTTTAACAGCTGAAATCTATATTTGAATCTGAGAGAAACTGAGCCAATCAGACACCGCGGCTCATTGCAGACTCAATACATGTAGGTAATTTTAGAGCAAAGCTATTAGTCATTAGTTTCTAAACAAATTTTTCTCTTTTCTTTTTTTGCCATTTAACATTAAGACTTTTATATTTGGGCTTTTTAAGTAAAAGCTACGTCCAGCTGCTCGGGGTCGCTCTGCATGTTTGATTTGGCAGAGTTTTCAAGACGAGACGCCCTTGCTGACACAACCCCACAGGGATCAGTGTGTCCACCCGGGACCAAACTGGGGATCTTTTGCTTGTTAGGCAAACGTGTAAACCACTTCACAATGGAGCTACAATTTATGTGTTTTTGAGTAAATCAGAAAATTGGAGAGTTGATGTCCTGGGCAGCCTCAGGTGTAGAGCACATTGTCCACTGATCACAGGGCCAAAGTGCCCTTGGACAAAATACTGAACCGAGCTGGTCCAGATGGCAGGTAAGCACCCCACATAGCAGATGTGTTTGAGTGTATGTGAATGGGTAAATAAAGTTTTAAAGGATAATCCTTTTTTTCTTTTCCCCCAACAGAAGATATCCAAATCCAAATCTGTCCGTTCAGTTCAATTCTATTTTTACTTGGTTTGCCAGTCAGAAGAAACGGTTGATTTTAACTTAAGTTTTCATATGGAACTAAACAAACAAGATAGAAAGTGTTAATCAGTGAGCTTTAGAGGTACTGCTAAATACATTTTTTGTGCCTTCAGTCAGGGGCAGCCAAGCTGTCCCCCCCCGTGCAGCCTTTATGGTAAGCTGAGCAAACTGCCTGCTGGCTATAACTTCATATTTACAGAACAGAAAGAGAATAGCAAGAGATAAAAGACTTCTTACAGAACTCTCAGCAAGAAAGCAATTCCACATGTTTCTCAGTTTTCCAATATTCATGATCTAGGTGCATAACTGTCATCTGCTAAAGGTGTATCCAATCTAATGTCAAAAAGAAAGAGAAGAGGTCTTAAGAGGCTTTTCACCAGCATCTGTCATGATAAGCAGCCACTAGAGTCCATCACATGTAGAAAATGCAAACATGGTTTTTCTGTTTGTTTCAGGTTTAAAATTGGATGATAATGTCAGGCTAGGTGGCTGTCATACACAATTTCTTTGATGAATTACACTGTTTCAGAAAACGAACCGTAAATAAGATCATAACATTTAGAGGGGCAGAGTTTACAATGCAGAAATAGCCCTCGGTAAAAAGAAAAGTCAAAAAAGAAAAGGGGGAGGCGTGGAAAGAGAATGATGGAAAGGCATTTCACAATGGAGGGAGTGGGCTGAGTTGAAGCCATAGGCAATGTGGTTTTCATCAGAGACATACGATCCTGGTTTCCATTCACCAATTACGCCTACATGTAATCATCTCCAAAATCATCGCAGACAGGGGAAGCACCGGGGGGGGGGGGTTGAGATATACTCTTACCCACAAGTGGTCATCCAGGTGTAAAGGGGTAGGTTTTCAAAAGGGAGCTTCCCAGAGCTTCTTTCTCACCATATAATCTCTACAGACTCAACAAGATGACCACATCGGACTAGTGTTTGATCCTGCTAATCTTTTCAGCTGACAGATCCATTCCTTCTCCAGACCGCAAGGGATCTGGTGTTGTCTGTGTGGACGAAAGGAGAAAGTAACCCCTCATTTCAAACCACCATGCCATGTAACTTGGCCACAACTATGTCCAATTGGACTTTTTGGTTGTTTTTTTTTCCCCTTCTATTTATGCTTTTAAAAATAACAGGGATTTTGACATGACTGTATAAGCTCGGGAGATTTTCAATGTGATTATAACAAGTAAAAAAAAAACAAAACTAAAAGTAAAATTTTATAACAAATGGAAAACATGGCTCATTCTGAATTGTACTGGGGTGTTTACAAGGCAAATTTGTTAAGAGATTTCAACAGTCAAGAGAGGATTAGAACTTGAACAAAATCCAACCAACGCTGTCTTGTGGAAAAGCCTTTTAAATTTTACAGCATGGCTGTGTAAATGTATTTTTCACTACCACGTACATACCACCATCAGATGCTTGTCGCTTTTCTTATCTTTTGGCCACCTTCTCTGTCACACTTTGTCCTCTTCACACATCGGTGTACAATATGGGACAGGCAGCATTACTAGAGCGCATGCTGAATGTGAGGAATGGACAGGAGAGTTTTGCAGTTCCCAACTACAAGTGTAATCATTGAGATTCCCCATAAAATAGAGAAACAACTGGCTGTGCCCAAATATTTGATCTGATTTGAAGTAGACTGCAAGAGAGCTCCAGAATTCCAACTACAATAAAAAGTGTGCCCTTGTGAGGTATTCAAAAATTTTTTTTCCCCCCTTCATAAAAAGCACACAAAGCCTAGAAATCTGACACGACACCAAGTCGTCTGCATTTTACATTATGAAAGCAAAATACCCAAATGGCATCGACTTCTGCATACTTAAAATAGCCCAAGGACAGGATTTTCAGCAAAGCACCACTCACAGTAAATATTTTCACTTGTCAGCGAGTGCAGGAGAGACGGTCATGTTTAGACTCAAAAGTGAATATGGAAAGTGCGCCAAATTAACTGTGAAAATTCAAGGACAACGATTAAAGATAACCCAAACACACACACACACACACACACACAGCCACCCTCTGGCATAATGAACCTTCTACAATGGTTATCTCATGGATTTCTCAGCAGACAGCTTACTATAATCTAACATGGGCGAGGGAGCAAAGGGGCATTCAGCTGAGCCACACAGGGATATCTCCCTGTGATTTATGACTGGCATTCAATGGCCGATCCATCCCTCAGACACCACACCAATAATCCTTAAATAAGATTCATGGGCTAAATCTCGCTGGATTTCATTTTCCCATGACTGAGACTGCAGATACACATAACACAGAGTCGCCTGAACAAAAAAGTGCAAATGCGTTCTTCTTTCCAGCAGTTGTCTTTACAAATCCTCGCCAGTTTTAAAACAAAAGCTTGGATAGCTTTATGCTTTATGATTTTAACATGAATAAGTACAAAAGACCTATAAATCTTTTAAGTACAGACACGGAATACAGACATTAAGTCCTGGTTTTTGAACGGCACAGTCATACAGTTTGGGACCTACTCAAGGATGAAATGGTTACACTGACATGACACAGAGAAAGCCACACAGCTGAACACTAAGTAAGCATCAAGGTCAGCAGCAAGGAGTCTTACCTTCCCAGGAAACACTTGGGGAAGGTGGTGAGCTTGCGTTTCCGGTCCTTTATGAGGTTACCCTTGGTCATGAGGTGATAGAGCTTCTCTCCCTTCTCTGACACCATCACCCACGTATCCTGCTCCATGCCGAGCCTGAGACCTACACAGAACAGGGTGCAAAGAGCCTGTCAGTAACACGACATTAATAATCTTTGCACCTAGCTCCTACACTAAAGGCATCAATCACTAGGTGGAGAAGGTTAATGTCTTCTAATCTGACAAGATAATTAGCAGTTGGTATAGCCTTCATTATGTGAGTTCCTTGAGGGAAATACCGCAATTAAGCATGAAACCCTGTCAGTTTTAGACGCAGATTCCTCATACTGTCCACAGATGGGATCTACTCACGTTTTTAGTAATTCAAGTTATATTGCTTTGTATCGATTTTCCCAAACACAGCCTATATTCTCAGTTATTTAAATCAAGACAGATGTAACTGGCTTTCCCTGAGTGTAATAAAAGCACTGACACTGATAAACCATCGCTTACTTTTCCTGCGCTCCCTCTCTTTCATGATGGCCTCCAGCCACTCCTGTTTCTCCTCTGGGGTCTTGGCCATGCAGACGAACCACTTGTTCTTTGCCGTGTTGTGGATCTTCCAGCCGTTGTTCACTATGTTCCCGCTGCTGTGGTAGTCAGCTGAGGAGAAGAAAACACAGAAACAATTGTGACTCTTTCTAGTTTGTTTTTTTTTGTTTTTTTTAAGTCAGCTCTTTGCAAGGGAAGGACTTATTTACTCCACTTTTTCATATTTGAAAGAGGAAAGCCATGAGTCAGTGGCTGCACTGATCACGACACTGTAAACAGAGTTATTGGGAAGTTGGGTTCACAGTAAATAAGGGTTACCGCATAAAACACAGCAATAACATGGGGCACAAATCAAGTGAGCTGTTTCAGAGAAAAGCAAAGCTGAATGACATAGTGACAGCAACATTACTATAAAGGAAAAAAAAAAATTCACTAAATTAAAAAAAAAAAAAACATGCCTTCCGATGAGTTATTGCTTTCTTACACACTGTCTTACTGCAAATGCTAGACTCAGACTCATTTTTCCATGCTCTAGTACCAGCCTCTCTATTGAGTGGTTCATTGATTATCGCTCTTCTCCTTTAATGAGATAAGAGAGAGGGAACAACTGCAGAAAGAGGACTATCCATCAGCATTATTTACTACTGAGTCCTCAGAATACTTCCTCAGAGCTGGTGGCTACTTGTGATTCACCATCTATGCTCGTAGTATATACATGTTAGGAATGTCAAAACCTCCAGATAATAGAAGTGAACTTTTGACCCTTTGTCCGTCACCATTTTCATCTCTTAAGAACCATTTCCAGTGTCTTCCCAGCTGGCCTCTGACTTTCCTCTCTAAGCAAGCCATTACAATCACCAATTACAATCATGTCTAAAAGAATAGATGGTGTGGTGGTGTCCTTTATATGGAATGCCTCGAGGGTGTGTTTCAACCTCAGGCAGCAAGTGTGTGCCTGGGAAAAAAGTTGTGGCACTTTGTTAACATAGGAATCCAAGCTAAAATAATCCAGTCACCCTGGATTTAAGATTGAGATCTCCCGCCTGTGGTGAAGAACACCCACAAGTTACTGCTCTGCCGCCTGCCTCGCCTGTTTATCCAGACCCAAGCCCATCCATCCCTCACCAAAAACACCCAATATTACTGCCCATCTAGGACTGCTGGAAAGGAAATGATGGCTTCTACAAATATAAATGCTAATCAGTGGCTACGTGAGGCCAAAAGACACAAGGGCTCAAGTTCACCAAGGACCAGCAGCAGCACTGCCCCAAGGATATGTAACTATAGACATCTAAAAAAATGTTTATAGGTAAGTCTTATTTTTCCATTGGCGATCCAAGTGTAAAATCACACAGTTGTGCACCAGTTCACGCCAAGGACTCTGTTGTCTACTTCCCCGTGTGGCTTATTATGGCATATATTTAAACTCCTCCTGCCAGGATCTCCGTAAGCGGTCCTGGCAAGTGAGCGTAGAGAATGAAAATCAAACAGCGCTTGTCCAAAGTAAATGTGGTATCTTTTTTTACAGCATTGCTCACCTGTGCCATCATCCACATTTTCCACCTCCATCACCTCAGTGCTGATTCTTCCCCTGAACAGGTAGCGAGGACCCTCAGCGGATGTCTTACTATTTTTTAAACGCCTTTAACAGAGAGAAACAAAACTGTGAGTAAACCTAGAAAGTTTATTCATACTTAGTGTACAATTAGTCACACTTACAAGCATATTTTGGCATCTACACTAAAGTAATTATAACCACTGGATGTTTGTCCATATAAGGTAACCAGTAGCAAAACAGGGGGAAAAAAAAAGAAAAGAAACTGCTTTATACATGAAAGCCTATTCATCCAGTTGTGCTGACACACAAATATGCAGTGAATTATTTGCCCCTACTGTAGGGGCACAGACACACGGGAATGAGCACAAACAATATCTTTATTCTCTCTTTAAAAAAATAAAAATACACACCCTAACGAGAACTTAAAATTCACCTTCTGCTCTGTAGACTTTTTGGATCAGAGTAATGAATAAAAAAATAAAATAAAAAAAAATCACCTATTTTTCTTCTTGCAATAGACCAGAAGCTTGTCGAACAAGAAGAAAATCCTCTCTTGTATGTTCCCAGCTGAGATCTTCAGCAGGACACCCTGCATTAGCATCTCCGTGCATGTATCCGTGATATTTGAACCCTGGAAACCCAGAAAAAAAATTGACACACATGAGACATATGGGAATTTGTGCACAGAGTTACAGTTTAAATTTTGAACTACAGTCAACTATATAACTTGGGCCATTTTGGCATTCACATATAGTGTCTGAACAGAAGGAGAGACTACAGAGCCCAACCTTTTCCTGTTCCCTCTCTCAGGGGTCTGTAAAAACACTCCCTGCTTCCTCACAGCAGATTGCTGTGAGACTTTAAAATGCGCAGCTGTTAATAGCTTCTATAGAATAACATCCCGTGTAGTCAAACCATGCGCTACGCTGTCGCGCCTGGTCACCATATTGGTTGGGGTTCCTGCTGCAAGTGATAAAGCGTGCTGTCTTTTCCCTTACCTTGCCTGCTCAGGGAATTTATGTACCATGTTTGATCAGCCCTTCAGAGCTAAAAATAACCCCCATGCACACAGAGGCGGAAAATGTGCTAAGCATTTCCTCCTGCTCGAGACATCAGCGGGCCAAAACCTATCCCACATTTTTTTTTCCCTTCTTCTTCTTCTCCTCCCTTTTCCTCTGCTGATCATTTTTCACTTCTCTTCCCCTGCTCTGTTCCTCGCTATCTTTTATTCCTTCCTCCACACTTTTCTTTTTAAGTCTCCCACTCTTTCACAGGCCCATGACCAGATGTTAAACTAATTTGCAGCTTTTGAATGCGTGCACACCAGACACAGAAAAGGTCTCGGTCACTTGAAGGGGCCAATGGTAACATCACACCAGTCCAGATTGTAAAGCAGCACATCCTTAATGGAAGAATCGGCACTTCCCCGTTGTGTTACATGTGCTTTAAACGGAACCTCATCACATTTGCTTGGTGCAGCCTTTAAATTTCCACTTCTTCTGCAGCATTTTTTCAGTTGTTGTTTATATTAACTCTGGTCCATAAAAAGCTTCTCACTTCAAACCTTCAATCATCTGTTTCATCCTGAATTCAAGCATCTACTTTCATAGAGAGGAAATGAGTCATAACAACTGCAAAGCAGGATATGCTATTAATTAAAAAAAAAAAATGCCAGACAAGTATTGAGCTCAGAAGTGGAATTTGCCAATTACCTCAAGAGATGAGAGAATTTTTTTTAAGCCAAGGAAGCCAAATCAAGCAAACTCTACAACTCAAGTACATTTTAAGCATGCTAATTAAACAAGAGAACAGAATGTGAAATGAAATTTGAAACTACAACCCTCTAGTCTAAAATTAACATATTTTTATAGTGCACAGTGACAAAACACAGACACATGCAACACTAACCAACTGGCAATCACTACCCTGACGAATGCTGGCAGCACACAATCATGGTGACCACTTTGGGCCACAGCCCTGCTTCTCACACGGGAGGTGAACCTGCCAGGATGCCCTGACGGTGGCCAGCAGTGGAGCAGGTCAGCGCTAACAAGCAATCATCCCAGGGGGAGGAGCAGAAATGGAAAAACAGCGGCTCTCACAATCACTCCTCGTCCCACCGACATACCTCAGACACCCACACAGAAAAACAAGATACAAGCATCACTCAGTTCGTTTTTTCTCCTCCTCTCTTCTCTCCCTCTTAGTTCCATCTCATTTAGGGCCGGAGAGCCTGGCGTGCAGCAGTCACAGGGTCCAGCTCCAGAATGAGCTAATGTTTATAATTAATAAAAAGTACTGAGGGGAAACTGCAAAGTAGCTACAGCCAGGATTATGTTGAATACAAGATGTCACCCCACCCAAAAACTAAGCCTGATTCTGATTACACTATTCTTAGATTTGTGTCTGTTTATCACTATGTAAACCTAAAACCTGTATAATGGCCTTACATTGAGGTTTGGGGTTGGATTTATACAACATTAATGGATCCACTGTTGAGGTTCCTGCCATTTATTTTACTGTAAAGCAAAAGCACTCACACTAAAAGGCATCTTTCCGATACTAAAAACTAGAGCGGCTCAATCAAATAATTCAATTCAAATTATTTTCTCCCATATCTTTCCTTACTCAAGTCTGAGTTAAAAGCCTGTTTTCTATTTAGAAACAAATATCTGTTACTGCCTACAAAGGCTCTATCAACACTGCAGCATCTCTCAGTCTGCATGTGTGCAGGAAGCCTTAAGGCCCTTTTACATGAAGCCAGGTCAATTACATAAGTATTCCACCCTCTTTCTGTATAATTACCATCACTTTTTACACTTTCCAGCTTCTATAAAGGCCTACCAACTCTTTATCAAGGCACCCTAAGGGGGAGGGAAAAAAAGCTAAAAAGCTCTACTCACAAAGAAGTGCAATCTACCTGATGATGATCAGACTGCTCACCCCAAAGCATGACGGCTTTAACTCAACCATGCAGAAGCAGTGTGGCTATTGTGAATACAAGTCATTGTTCCCAGCGAGTACAAGAAAGCTTAAAAGGCTACAAAAGTCAGGCCATGTGGAATTCTTGTTGAATTGCTGGCACAGGGCTGAGTGACTTTAAATAAGTCATGACTTTCAGCTTGGGAGTAAAAGCTCCGTTTAGGATCACACAAAAAAAAAAAAAATGCCTGGAATACAGCAAGAAGTTAAGTTGAAGTCAATGAAAAATGAATAAAATGAAATTATGTTTAATGAAATCATTAAACATGCTTTACTATGTTTAGCTGAGGCTCACCTCCCAGCCCTCAATATGGGACTGCCATTCCTCTAAAATCTCCAGTTTTTCCATCTGTCTCTTGGCCTCGTTGATGCTGGAGCACACCTCCTTCATCACCTGCAGAGACTCCTGTACCAGGGTGTAGTCGTTGTGCTTCTTAGGGGTCCTCTTAAGCAGCTCCTACGCATGTAAAGATCACACAAAATGTCACATAATTCTACAGACAAGTATAATTAAACTGACGCAGCTGATCAAATAGCTGGTGAATATTGCTCCAAATTATGATTTCCACATCACGAAAAGCCCGTCCAATTCACCTATCACCCTCCCATTGTTTTTGTAGTTTGGTGGTTTAAACCCTTCTACTGCAATGGCAATCTCTTAGTCCATAGTCTGAACACTGTGCTTTAGCATGTCAGCTACTATGAGTGCACAATTTACGCTCTTCTGGATGTACTGGTGTTACTTTATGGGCCCGGCAGCTGGAAGACTTCAAATAGCAGAGCATCAAATTACCCCCTTATTATCATAACATCTCTGTACATATGTTGGTGGCTCTTTAGAGAACGCCTAGAAGAATTAATAGATCATAACAAGATAAATGAAATGAGACGGCTCAGATCACCAACTTAAACAAGCCTTTGAAAATGTATTTCATTTCACTCACGTTTCACATTGGAAAAATGGAAACTTCAAAACTAACAACCTAGAGTGCCAGTGTGAATGAGCCCAGTCAAAGTGTCTGAAAGCGCAGCTGGGCCGGGGAGGTGATGATAGGCCTTGTGTTATTCCGACGATGTGGCTGTGCCAGGGAACTAAAGCAGAGACGTGTCAGAATATGAGGCCAGTGTTTCATTAGCAAGGGAGAGGTTGATGTGAATAGGTTGGGACAGCCCTAACTAATGACTAGGTGTGGTTGGACGAAAAGAGGAGAAGAAGTTGCTCTACAGAGGTGGCACATGGGTGTGGTAGCTCTGTAACACATGGTTAGCATGCACAAGACTATACTCACTCTGAGCAGCAACGGGTACTTGCAAATCCTCTGAATAGGAGCTACGAGATATCCCTCCAGCGGGACCTCTGTGTTTTTTCTGCCACCCAGCAACATACAGTTCTGGAGGAGAGGAGAGGAGAGGAGAGGAGAGGAGAGGAGAGGAGAGGAGAGGAGAGGAGAGGAGAGGAGAGGAGAGGAGAGGAGGATGGTAAATTAAATATGATAAAAGTTCACAGTGTACTTAATCATTAATATTTTTTAGAGATGATGTCATCAGAAAAGCCATTAAATCAAAGAATTTATAATAATAATAACAATAATAGTAATAATAAAACTTTATTTGTATAGCACTTTTTAAAAACACACAGTCAATCATGCGGTCTTACATTCATTACAACATACAAACTTCCATACACACGTTCGATATTAACTATGGCCAATATAATTGAAAGATAGATAACCAATAAATATGAGTTTTCAGCAGTCGTTGAAAACAAATCACAGATTCAGCCGACCTGACCGGCTCAGGAAGGCTCTTCCAGAGTTTGGAGAACCTGGAATGTAAACATGCTCGTGTGGCAGCAAGAAGAAAAAGTCAAAGGGGTGTCAAAGCACAGTGAATGCATGTAACAAAGTAACAAATGATACTACTCTGTTTAATACCTCGTTTAGCTATGCTTTTATCATCCCATTTCAACTGTTAACCCTCAGAGTTACCAAACTTTTTAACTGACAGCCACACTTTTAGCAAAATAATTTGCAACTTTGTATTGATAATTTTAGCTAGGTGTAACTCAACTGTGAAGCTGTCATGTTTTTTGTCTATGAATAGCCTATTAACTACAAATTCCAACAGTTAGCCATGATTTTAAAAAGCTATTTGAAACATTTAGTTCACTTTTCTGCTTCAATTTGTTCCAAGTCCTGTCACTTCTTTAATTTTAATAGCTGAGTTAATCTTTCTCCCTACACTTTGGGTAATGCAGGGGTATCTGCATTACCCAAAGCTGAACTTTTTTCCCCCCACGGTGACCCCGACTTAATGCGGTAGGTTTCAAGTTATGAGGTCAATATTCAGTCTCACCTTGCTCTCACCTGAAATGTAGAAGAGGTGCTGCTGAGGGTAAACACTAATCCAGGTTTTATAGCTGTCAGTAGGCCAAAGGTTATAGTGGAGGTTAGCAGATATCCTGTTCACTGTAGGGTCTGGGAGATGACCTCAAGTATAAAAGCTCATGGCTGACTGGAGCTTGGAGGGTAACACAAAACCCTAGGTTACCAAAGGGTCAAGGCTATAAAGACCCCATCAAATCAGAGTCAATTAATATTTTTGGCTCCACTGCCTTCTTAGATTAAAGACACCAGTTTTCTCACGTGATGCGTATAGTAGATGCATGTGTATTCTTATCTCTCACTCCATCAATTACAGTCTAAGCAAAGATCATACACTTCCCCACAGATGTCTCCGATCAATACAAGTAAGTCATACTCTAGTTTTTCTGGGTGTTTAACTCTGTAATGGAAGAAGTCATTCTCTTTTTATGCTCTTCAAACACTGGGTGTGATGAGATGCTTGTAACTCTCACCAAAAAAAAAGGACTTAAAGGTATTAACTGAGGGTAAACAGCTCGGAGTGGGGACCTGTGGATAAAGGGAGAAGAAAAGTGCACACACTTTTGCTCCCCCCGCCCCCCCAAAAAAATGAGCTAGCAGTGGGAATGTAGTCATCTTTTGTTCTCGCAACATGATGCTCCCCTGTGGAAGTGAAAGTTTCTTAGAGCGTCAGGACAGGAAGAGGGAGTTCGCCCACACATGGGGCAGAACCACATCAGCTGTCAAACAAACTGGGACACAGAGTAGAGAGTTTTACACTGTCCAGATGCTGTGTGTGGGTGACTGTGTCTTTGTACGCCCAGGAGAGCGTGTCTTCATATGGGAGCACGCTCAGTCCAGTTTTGATCACTCAAAAACCACTTGATCTTTAATAGTGGCTCTTAGAAATCCCCACAGAAGGTTTAATTGTACCAGAAGTCACATTTCATATTGCTTTTAAAAGAATTAAAACAGGTTTCTCAGATGTAAACTTAAACTGACTTAAATGCTGAGATTTTTGAGACTTGATCGTACCCAGTTTAGCTGTGCTGACAGTACACATTAAGTGTATGCATGTTACAACATATGCATCATGCAGAGGTTTACTGTTTCTTCTCACCAGTAAACATGTCCTGACGCTTCTGATCTTATTGAGCTCCAGCAGCAGCCTCTGGGCCTTCTCATGGTTCCCGCAGTATTCGTCATAAATCTGAAAACGGCTCCTCTGCAAGAGCCAGAGAAAGTCAAGGTGAAAAGAAAAAAAAAAAAAAAAAAAGAGTAGAAATTATTGTCAGAAAGCAACAGAAAGAGGGCAACAAAGTCAAACAGAAAAATGGGAAAAGAGTGGAGGGCATCAGGAAACAGATTAACCCGGAGAGGGCAGCAAAGAAGACTAAATAAAGCTAAATGAGAGGAAAGGGGGCAAACTGACTGCAGAGCATATTATATATATATATATATATATATATATAAAATTTAGAAGATATAAATTCTTCTCAACACTCATCACAAAATACATAATAGCAATCATATCCTGTCATCTGCCTCATAGCCATATGACCGACAACCTTCCACCAAAGCCATTCGTATGACATACTCCATTGTCTTTCGCAGCGCGCCCAGACCACACAGCCTCTAAATCACTCACTACACAGTCACTACAAAGCAGCAAAAATAGTACACCCATGCTGCTGTGCCACAGATGACAAAGCGCATGATCTGAAGAGACATAACTGTCATAACAAGCAGGAGCGCATACAAAAACAGAACCTTATGATTAACTTTACAGATCGCTCTGCTCGAATCATGTTTTATAAGAAGACTGTTTATGAACACCCGAATTGTTTATGTTTTGGCTTTAGGATTGATTTCAATGCAGTCCAAAAGGAAAGCCTAGCCGGTACGAGAGGGAGTTTGACGGGGGCGCGCCACTGTCCAGCTGGCTTACTTTTTTGTGTTTTTGGAGTAGATTGTATAATTCTTTCTTGAAACTTTTATAGCATCAACAAATCAGAAGGAAACTCTGAAAAGGCTGCAAAATAAGGGAGGTGTGTCTAATTTGTTTCATCTCCACACACATGACCACTTATGACTGAATTATGGTCATGAGTCATGGATTCAGTACATCCCATCTTCCTAATGAGGTCATCACATCATAAACCTAAATATACCACTTGTACTGCCAGGTCATCTCTCTTCCACCTGCTCTAACAGCAGCCAGCCAGGACTGACACAGGAGTTGCCTTAAACCCAACAGATTTATTAGACTTTGAAGCCCATTATACGCCATCAGGCCTCAAGGCTCAGCATCAAAGAATTGTGATATATAGTGGGAAAGAGCTGTATATCAGAGCTCCATCAAGCATATCACACATGTGCACGCTCTCTCATCACAAGTAATCCAAGGTTGTTAAATTGACAACACGTGGAGTACATCAGCATAACTGTGCACCGAAGCCCTGACAGAGAATTTCTTTTTTTTCCAGATTACACGCTCCAGTGAACTGAGGAGTATTAGGAAGGGAGATAGCATCAGTGCCACTGAGCTTTAAGAGCTTGGACAAGGCATCATAATTAAACGTGTTGAGTTGACATTCAGTTTGCAGAAGCATGAGTTACGTACAAAGTGCAAGAAGCAGCGACCGATTTCATGGTGAGCGTGAGGCTCAGGCTGCAGCAGCTCCTCCACCATGGACAGGAAGTCTTTGTGAACGGCCAGAATCTCCTCAATGTTGGAGAATAAGACCTGAGAGAGAGAGACAGACAGAGAGAGAATCAATACTTTGGCATATGCTTCTTCTTGCGGTCAGGGGTGCTTTGATGGACCATCTAAGGCCACAGAATAAAGAATGAGGTTTCTTTGTAATGAGTATCTTAGCTTAAGATGTCTTTGATATTTGAATTTCAAACATAATTTGGGATATTTTAACAGAAAGGCAAAAAAAAAAAAAAGGGAACATAATGTTAAGATGTGTTGTGTGGAAACTTAGCCTTTATGTGGTGTTGACTTCTGCCCTCATTTATGTCATTTTTGTGGTGATATTAAAGAAAAAATCTTTCCATATGCTGGATACAGAAGGAAGTGAAATAAAACCAAAGCATGAAAACCAGAAGTCTTTCATGGGTGCTCTAAGGCTAGAAGTAACTAGTGCTGTTAAGCAAAAAAAAATACATCTGGGCAAATCCGATCCTTACGTTTCCATTTTGGAGGACTCTCAGCTGCTTGGTGACATCACGGCCACCGGCCTTTGCCACGATGACCCTTTCGCTATCTAAAACCCTGTCAGCATGTTCCCAAACAAATCGGAACGTGACAGGGACTTGTTCCAAAAACACGGGACGTTCAGTAAATTTCCAATGAATGCATGTTTACCTTCAAAAGTAAGCAAGCTCAGAGAAACGCTCCCACTGTGAGAGAGCATCCTTTATTATCCTCCAGCTGGGACCATTTAAAAATAGAATATATTCACAGCTGCTTCCTGGATCGCTCACTGCTTCTTTCTACAGTCCAGAACTTTATACTTTTTCAGCTTGAAAGAGCACCCAAAAGCACAAAGAGCTCGGTTAGTTTTTACATGCAGTTTCCAAACTGTTCATGGGTCAGGTTACTGAAGGAACTTAAGGTTTGCGTGCAGTGTCAGAGCAAAAGACTGCCTCTCACCTTAACCGTTTCCTCTGTGATGTTCTTGTCAATTTTGGTGGCTGCGTACTGATTGAGACGGTGCAGGAACACCTGAAGCAGAGCAGAAAAGGAAAAAACAGCAGCTTACACTTTCAAACTGGTCCCACGGTAAATTACTTTCCGGCATTTGACCTCTTGTACCTTAAACGGGCTGAACAGAAGACAAGATTTGAGGCTTTGTGTGCAGCTGCAACACTTCACAGCCACTGCAAATTGGTAACCTTCACAATGGACACCTGATATTTGCGAAACACACTCTTTACACTAGATGAGGAGGAAAAAAAAAAAAAAAATTGCACCTCATGGTATTTCAAAGGCAGCATTAAGTGGCTTTGGATGTGAATTGTAAAGGCCAAACAGTGTGTGAACTGAGATGGATGGAAAGTGCTCTTAACTTTCTTTGGTCTCTGAGGACGCTGGTTCCCAGGCTGCTTTGCTGCATAAGCGCCCAACAACCCATTTAATGCTTCAGGGCACATTCTGAGAATGGCAAATTAAGAAGGTGCACTTCAAATGTAGTCCTAAAATGGGACTAAGGAGAAATTAGTCATTTTCTGAAGTCTGCCTAAGGGAGAGCTTTTAAAGAAGACGACATTTATCAGTGGCTACCAGGCAAGAATCTTTATGTTTGCTGCATGTGTGCAGCGACTGGAATAGCGTTTGGCAGAACGGGAGCTATCTTGAGTTTGCTGCATCACACTTTCATTTCGATGGATCCCCGTATTGCGCTCTACTGCAGGGAAGCTGTGATGAAATCAGAAGCAAGGCTGAAAAATCTAAACTTTTTCAGTAAAATATTAAGTAGATGAAAAATTACCGTCAACAGCTAAAAATTTAGTATTTGTTTCCAAAAACAAAACTTTTTCTTATGTTTCTTGAATGAAAGTTAATTAAGCAGCAGAATCTCAGAAATGTACACAAAAATACAATGAAGATGTTATAATTGTTGACATTATGTAGTTTGTCCACCAGAGGGAACTCAACGTGAACAAGTAAAGAAATAACTAACCAGAAATTTTTTTAGGACAATCCATTTATGTTTCGTGATCAACCAGTTAGGTAACAGAATCAGCCAATTTCCAACGTTCTCGGCCCGCACGCTCACAGACACAGGCTAAAATGTCTTTAGTGAGGAAGCTCTTCAATGTGAGTGAAGACACAAAGTTTGCCAAAGTAAACCATGGGGGTAAAAGTAAACCATTCAGCTGAACATTTTGAAGGCGCTAACAAAGGCAAGGTGGATAAAGCTAAAGCTATCCAGAGCTCAGAGCTCTTTGGGGGAACTTGTAAAGTTTAATAAAAGCTACTTTCAGCTACTTCCTTAGTCATAAGGGGTCACCACAGCACCATGTTTGATTTCTGGCAGGTTTTTTTTTTATGCTGGATGCCCTTCCTGACACAACCCCAGAGGGATTTGTGTTTCCTCCCAGGATCAAACCAGGGATCTTTCACTTATTAGGCTAATGTGTAAACCACTACACTTCGGAGCCACTGACAATTGTTTAATAACTTAATAGTAAAGTTTAATAACTTATTTTATTATGAAAATAAAATTTTACATTGAAGACAAGTTGATTTTTGATTGTATATACTGCCAGTTGTAGTTGGGAATCTGTAAAAATCAGTATCAGCAGATCACACTTAAAAAAAGAAAAAAAAAAAAAAATCACAATTGCTCCTGAAAACTGCAATCCGTGCAGTGTTGTGTGTCTGAAATATCAGATTTTTTTAAATCCCCAAATATCAGTATCAGTCTTAAAAATCATATATCGGTCAGGCTCTACTATGACAAGTAGATAAATTTACAAAGATATAATTCAGGTGATGCAAAAACAATATGTTGACTGGGGACTGATTCAAACCACACCCATCATGACAACATGGTGTATTACAACTCAATCAATGTCATGTCACACCAGTCCAAGCCAACGCAATGTGACAGACTTAGAGAGACTTAAGTACAATACGACAGACTGACACTGACATTTCAGCAGCCCAGTCCTTGGATAGCAAGACACAAACCAGCAACGGCAGTTCTGTAAACACCAACATGATCAAACCCCACACTGTGACGCACACAGTCACTTCATTCAATAAAAACTTACATCTGTCTTTGCAGTTAACCCCAACCATGGGCATCCTTTTACTGCCCCACTGAGGGCCATAATGCCATCTGCCGCCCACTGCAGCCACACAGCAGGCAGCCTGACCTGAGCAAGCAAACATAATGCAACCACAAAGCATGTAAACAGGTTACTTTAATGAGCACACAAGCCAAGAGTTATTCCTTGCCATCGAGATCTAAGTGAGTGGCTGTGACTACAGTGAGCTTATTGAACAGTTTCACTTGATTAATTGTGAACAGATGGAAAGCGGGTGTTGCTAAATTGGTGGTAAAAATCTACATTTCAAGCTAATTACAAAGCCAGTGTTCTGTTAACCTTCTAAGAAAACAAGCTGACATGAAAACGTTACTTAAATCATTTTAATCACGCAGTACTGACGTCAAGCAGCACTTCAAAAGGAAACGCACAAGCAAATGCACAAATCTAGATTTGTGGTTGTGGGAAAAAAAAGGAGGGGGGGGGGGGGGGGGGGGGGGGGCTTAAATAATCAGCCCCTTTGTTGTAGGCAAACTCCATGCTGATTACCATTCTGTAGCTGCCTTGCCTCACAACTCTGCCACTCACTAGCATTAGCATCTGATTAGCAATTCTAATATGTACAAACACTAAGCAGAATCCGACAGGCCCTCGCAAAAGGCCCACCGGGGCTTACAGTATATAACCTCAGCTGAGCAAGTTTCATCAAAACAGTGCATCCTATCACCAAAGACAGGCTTTATGAAGTATCACTTTTAATGATGAAGGGTCCACTCAACTGGAAATAATCTCTATATCTGCATCTCACTAATTATGCTGCGTATCTATAGCTAAGGAGAGCTCTGCTGCAAACCATCATGATACACCCTCGAGATACTTATCAGATTAAAATCACAAGACAAAACATGTGGCACAATGGAGGTCGAGGACTCTAAATCTGATTGGATGAGATAATAAACTTTGTTGTTTAAAAAATTGGGGGTTTTGTCACAAAGAAAGGCTGGTGTAAAAAAAAACAAACGAACAAAAAAAAAACTCATCAGTCTGAACAATTAATCTGAGACACAGCGGACATTATTCCAAGAATTGCGGATGGCTCAGGCTTGATTTGTGGAAACGAACACGTCTCTTCCAACGAGACTGCCAAGAATGCCTTGTTGATGTCGTTAAAGAGACTAGTTCTGGAACAGCTCCACGGACAGTGAAAGGGAAGTTGACTGGCTGACTTTATGGACACAGTAACAATACGCAGGGTGACCATTTCTACATTTGAAACAAGTAACAGCACTGAGTAAGCGAGCACCTCAGATGTGTCAAATGTAACACTTGTGTATTCCAGTCCACTCGAATTTGGTTAGTGGAGTGTCTCTTGATTGCATCATAGAGCAAAGCAACTGTTTTGTGATTTAAACCTTTGGGTGTGATATTATTTGCAGTTCTTTCCAAGATGATAATAATTAGTAACTTGAAACAAACTGCATTTAAGATGGATTTTTTAATAATTTTGGAAGGCCATCTTGAGAGTGTAGCCAAGACTGAGCCATGACTCTTCCTCAAACTTCAGGTATGTTCTGATGTCGCTTCATAAGAAAAAAAAAACAAAAAAAAAACCTTCCCACTAATCTCCTTCTTGGTTGCTATTTTGTCCTTGCAATGAAAGGTGAAACACATTTTTTTTTTTTCCCTCCCCTAACGACAGGATGTGTTTTCTCACAGGAATCCACTGTCTGAGCACTGACCACTACTGAATCACAAGCAGACTTCAATGCATTGCAGAGCTCAATGGGGGCAGTTCACGGTCAATGTAATGCCTTCTTGTGACCAAAAATATACAGAAAAAAGCATGAAATACTGAACAGCAAGTTGTGTTTCATTGGAAGTGTGTCTTTATTTGAGGTTTAAATACACAGGCCATCCAATCAACCTTAATACAAACATAATGTGCCAGCATCAAATCCCACTTAATTACACTATTTGGCCAGCTGCGCCTTCAATATTTAGTATGAAACAATCTCAATTTTCAAAAGCACAAAAAGTTGTCAAATTAAAAAATAAATAAACACTCCTCTCCAGTAGACTCCAACATCTCAGACAAGGAAAACAGACTTTTTCTGCTTTTCTGTGGTGCTCATCTATAGCGTGCCCTCCCTATTTTTACCCATATGTGCAAATATCCATACCTGGTTCTATGTTTCAAAATAGAGGAATATCTGTGGTATGGAGATCCACCCCTTCTTGCCACATCCAGTTTTTTGCAACTAACGACAACTGTGAAAACACTTCACAAGGCTTGCGTGAGGTCATGGTAGCTACGGCCATCGTTTTTTACTGGTCAGTCACTGCTCTATGTTGTGGCATTGTTTGGCATTTATTGGTTAAGCATCTTCAGTGTATAATAATTAACTATTAAATGTCTAGTAGGAGGCTCAATAAGAGGTGGTGTGTTCAGTTTGAGACAACACCACCCTGATCAGTTTCACAACTCAAGTAAGTACATAGTGTATGAACAGAAATGTCAAGATACTGTGTATCTTCATTGTAAACCAAGCAAAGGCTGCTGTTTGGAATTACAGTACACACTTTTCTATCCATGATTTTGTATCAAGAGCGCTCAACAGCAAAACTCTTTGAAAGTAATTGTGTTCCCTCAGGCCCAGGTGTAATCACCTGGACTGTCATTCTGATGGTTTGGGGGGGGGGGGGGGGGGGGGGGGGGGGGGGGGGGAGCACATTAAAACCCCATTAAAGTTTTCATTATTCTGCAGAGCAGATGGGTGTGATGAATAGTTCGGTCCAATCGCTGCATGCAGCCCTACGTGCTATTAATCAGCAAAGGCCTACATGCTGTGGGCTGCAAAGGCATGGCAATGCAAATCATCACCGTACTCTCTCATACAGTGTTGCTGTTATTTGAAAACTTAAATAGCCTTACACTTATGGTCACACTAGGATTAGGAATAAGAAATGGATATCAGGTTCCGTTTGCTGATCTGCAGGCCAAATCACAGAACCTCCGATTACAGAACTGAACAGTTTCTTGGAGTAAAAAACATCCTCAATCTCACATGAGTGACAGTTTGCTAAATATCTACAAGAGTTGTGCAGTCCAAATTACACCCGGAGTCCTCTGGACTTCAGTGTCGTATGCAAAAGTAGAACAGCAGACACGCTGGCCAGAGGATCAAACTAGTTCAGGACATTTTGTGAATGGATATTATGTAATGCTGTCCCCGTGGCACCTCTCCACCAGACTGGAAAGATACAATCAGCGGAACTAGCCCCTCCCCTTGTTTATGTTTATCTCTTTGTCAATGAAACACATGTATCACAGCAAAGGAGTTTGGCAAAAACAGAGGTCACTTGCTTCCTCAAATAAGTAAGCTAGCAATGACATGACAGGAGGACAATGAGAGACATTCTTGCACTCCAAAATAAAGGATGTGTACAGTATACTGTATGCACTGAGCCTGAGCATGTGCTCGGGTCAGAGAAAGGCTGCAGAGAACGTGCAGTGCATAGATGTTCGGCATGCCCAGCAGTATGTGGTGGCACTCTGGAAACCACAAAGAGAGGAAAAAGAGTGCTTAAAAATAGCCCAAAAAAGAGCAAGACAATGCAAACAAGCTGCTCTGATTAGAAAAGCTGAAAAAGTCATGTAGCTGCTTCTATGGTGCAAAAATTACTTTGAATCAAGTACAAAGCTAGCCTCAAACATCTGTTAATGCATTCAAGTTAGAGCCATTTAAAGAGTGGGTAGGAATACAGGGTGTGTTTGATGTATCAAATGGAAAACAACCATTTTAAATCCTTGAGGATCAATTGGTTCAACCGTAGAACACCGTGCTCTTCCTAAAATTAAAGTGGTGACGCAGCGTTATTAAAATATTATGTGAAGTAACACATCTGTCAGCACAACTCAAAAAACTTCTGCTCCTAACAGCATTACACTGCTTTTGCTGTAATGTGGGATCTGTTGCTCACTACTGAAAAAGGTCCAATGGAAGTTCATTGGCAATGGCCACCAGCACTCCAGAAGAACAAACAGGCCTTTCTCTGAGCCTATTAGAGAAACGGCCCCTTTTGTCCAGGGACAATTTGCTGATTTGCTTTGTTGTGGTGACCACAACAAAGCAAATCAGCTTTGTTGTGGTCACCCCCCCACCCGAAAAATTTGTAGGGACATCTCTATGCACTTGTATTCATAATCATTCCATCACAGTCTGCAATCTAGGATGAAGTCCTGTCTAATCAATAAATAAAGATGAGACAAAGGCCATTCAAAGCTGGAGACAGACACACAAAACCAACTTCTACACAACAAAGCCCACTGGAGTGAATCACTAGACTGTGACGCTTTTCTCATTAACATAACTGTGTTTTTGAGTACAGTATGCGTGCCTGTGTGTGTCGGTGTGTGCATGTGTGTATGTTTTTTTTTATCTGCCCTCAAAATAATGTAAAAGGTAAGAAGAATGATAAAAGGACAGCAGGTAACAAGTGTGTGAGCTGTTCAGCACCCTCAGGCAAGCTTTGAAAGCACCTGAGTGTGTGAAGGTGCTGCACTGCTGAGAAATGAGAGGGCAGAGATGCAAGGAAAGACAGACAGGAAGAGGTGTTAAAAAAAAGAAGCCTCTTTGGCCTTCTTTTTAACACAACAACTCTGTAGGGAGGAGATGGTGCCTTTACAATATATCCCGCACAGAGGAACTGCTTTTGAAACAGAATTAAGGGGCACATTAGGAGTAAATCTCTTGCACAGAGGCCTACAAAACACGTGTATCCACACACCCTAAATTCCTGGCAAGCAAAGACTGAAGTTCCTTTAAATACTGACTACAGACAAACAGTCTCTGGTGCAGAGATCACACTGGGAGACATCCGAAAAGAGAGAAAAGGCCCTTTGTAGTGATTCCCGCAATAAGCCAGGTCCCTTCCTGGCTTCAACAGGTTCTGATGACACCTCCAAGAGTCATCCTGCGTTTCCCCATCTCATTAGTCCTCTTTCCCAAACTGACTTTTTCCCCTCCACTGGGAATGTATACAGGAAACAGACACTATAAATACAACGGGGAATGTTAATAATTCCATCTTGGGAGCGGCTATTAAAACTCATCTGCACAGCTCTGGTTTTAATTTATAGCAGAGAACACAGTGAGAATTCATTTTACATGATCTTCTGGTAAACAAAAGTCAATTTATCTGCACAACGTGTTATTTTGAGAGGCTGTCTGTATGAGAACTCCTGAGGAGTAATTAAAATACTGTAGAAGTAGGAATTTAACATTCTCACAGCAGCATATAATATACAGTGCTGTGAAAAAGTATTTGTCCCTTCTTGATTTCTTAGTTGTTTTTTTTTTTCATATTTGTCATGCCATAATCTAAAGAAACTCAAGAAAAGTCGTTAACACCTATAAGTCTGGAAAAGGTTATAAAGCCATTTTCAAGGCTTTGGGACTCCAGTGAACCACGGTGAAAGAGATTATCCACAAATGGAGAAACTTGGAACAGTGGTGATCCTTCCCAGGAGTTCCAACATGAAAACCATGTCTCACATCTTGATGATCTCCAAGACTTTTGGGAAAATATTCTGTAGACTGATGAGATAAAAAAACTGAGGTTTTTGGAAGGTTTGATTCCCGTTATATTCAGTATAAAACTAACACAGCACTTCATGAAAGGATCATCATACCAACAGTCAAACATGGTGATGGTATCGTAATATCTGGGGCAGCTTTGCTGCTTCAGGACCTGAACAACTTGATGTAATTGATGGAACCATGAATTTGGCGCTCTACCAGAAAATCCTGAAGGAAAATGTCCAGCCATCAGTTAATGCCCAGAAGCTCAAGAGCACTTGGGTTATGCAGGTTATGCAACAATCTGAAACACACCAGCATATCTACCTCCGGATGGCTCAAAAAACAAAATGAAGGTTTTGGAGTGAGCCAGTCAAAGTTGGGACTTAAATCCAATTGAGATGTTTTGGATTGACCTTGAGCAGGCCATTCATGCTGGAAAACGCTCCAATCTGGCTGAATTAAAACAATTCCGCAAAAGAAAAGTTGGCCAAAATTCCTCCACAGTGATGTGAAAGACTCATTGCCGGTTATCACAAACACTTGACTGCAGTTCTTGCTGCCAAGGGTGGCACAACCGGTTATTAGGTTTAGGGGGCAATTACTTTTTCACTCTATGTGCCTTTCGTGAAAAAGCCTGGAACAAAGTTCAGGGTTGTGAAAGAAAGTTTTGACCAATAATCAATGTGCTTTGAGGCATCTATAAGAACTCCCAATTGTCTGTGAAAGTTAAGAACATTTCTCTACTTTGATGTTACTGCTATCCTTTCACTGACCCTGACACCAAGTACATTCATGAACAGCTGGAATGAAGCAATTTATCTAATGAATATGTCTGTGTCCAATGTCTCTGCCTGACTCGGTGAGCTGCTTGCACAATTGACACTGAAGCGAAATGAGCACACGAGCATAAAATGATCCTTGCGGTCATCTCCGCTGAGCTTAATACCTGACAACTTGTGGGTCTGTTTAATTTCACCCATCGTTGTACTCTAAGTGGGAAGCAAGTTGAACATGTTAGGAAGATCGTTTCATTTGTGAAATTGGATATTAGGTGGGGAGGGACTTGCCTCCAGTAGATGACAGCATGTTTCTAGAGAGCAGGCCTCCAATCTCCAAGTGCAGTCAAGCAAACCATCACCCACTGATTGCTGCCGATTCCCAGCAGAGCCACACACACAGCACGCTGTATTGATCTCCGAGATGACTAAACAGAATTGTCAGCGTCCTAATCTGTGGCGCGCTCCCAAGCATGACTGTCTCACAGCCCGATTGTTCATTTGATTAACATTCGAACCTTCCAAACCATCTGCAGGAGGCCCCCCTGCAACCCATTTCAACAGGACTGGCAGGAAAAATGAAACCTGCAGTGTCAGCCTCTCTCACACATGGCAGAACTGGACATTTTGTCAAAGAAGAAAGAAGAGCTGAACTACCCGGCCAGTTTCTCCCCAACTCTCATTCTGCCCCACCACAACTACTGAGCATATTAACACCCATATACAACCCTGCTGCCCCCCCACCGCCCTTTTCTGACAGGGTTCTGCTCATAACTGCTGCTTTTTTGGTCTGTTAATGACCAGAGCAGAAAGCACCACACTAAAGGGACTGCATTATTTACCATTTTATCATTATTTTTCAAGATGCTGTGAAAGTCTTCTTGCCAGCAGACAGCACAGATACCAAGACTCTAAACTTGCGTGCAAAGGGCCAGTTTAATGTTAGCGTGTTTAACACTGGGGCTAACACATCATCTATCCATCGCACAAGGCCCAGCAATTAAAGAGTCTGCTTCAAGAAAAAGAAAGACGTGGAAAGGATGTCTGGAGACAGAACATGTTTAGAGACAGAGAGACACTTGTCTTACAGCAAATCTTATTCAACTTTTTAATTAAATAATTGAGACTAAAGTGGAAATTCCCATCATGTCTGGCTAGCTCTGGTTGTGTACAGAGTCAGAGCCCTGAAGTGCTGGATGGACAGACATGAATGACATGGAAAGTGTGAGTTTGAACCACAGAGGAAACATGGAAGCCTGTCTAGACATATTCAGCAAACACGCCATCAAAAAAAGAAAAAAAAGGACAAAATCAGATTTGAGTGTGTAACAGCAAAGAGCCATAGCGTTTGTGAGATAATTGAAGACATGAAAACACATGGTTGGCAATTAAATTTTTTTATGGCAATCGCTTAATCCAGCTAATCAGCAACATGTGAATATTTTGTTTAGTTTAGAAACATACTGTCATTTTTTCCAGGGGTGTTATCCAAAAGGATGGCAATACTGGGGCAAGTTCACAGCACTGCAAGCACATTACAATGATCTTTTCTAATGCATGCCAGATAAAGTATCTACTGTAGTCTCGGCTCTTTTCTACTTGTCGCATGTAGGCACCATGTGACAAAGCAACTGGCACTGGTCAAATCAAATCCTTCCTTCTCCTCTGGGCTGAGGGATAGCACCCCCTCTGGCTGCTGAGCTAAACCTCCTCTATGGATCCAGCACAAAGGTTAATGCAATTCTGACGTCTATGCAGTTAAGCTCCTGGTTTCCAAGTGGCCATTTCTGGCACAACATTGCTTTCCATGTCCAGTGGTGGGTGGGTGTGTGTGTGTGTGTGTGTGTGTGCGTGTGCGTGTGTTTAAGCAGGAAATATGCAGCACAATGTAAAGATGGGATGGTACAAGAGGGAAGGAAATCCTGCTTGAAAAATGGCCTGAGACAAAAGCAAAAGAGCCCCCCGATGCATTAAAATCTGCTAGTGGGACTTTACACAAGGTACTTTTGGAGGACCACAGAAACTTTTTTCATAGTTGTAGTATCTGCAGGACATATCATATTTTTTTTTAAACTTTCCCTGTGTTTGCAATGAAAAACCTTAGTATTTAGGATCTTTTTCACAGCATAAGAGAGACTGAGTGCTGTGTGCATAGATTGGTCAAACACTTGAAAATAAATACCATAAAATAAAAAGTAATAACTGTAAAAGTTTAGCTTTTAGGGTTAGCCTTAAAAATGGATCAAGGTGCAAAGGAATGAGCTGAGACTGGAGTCCAGCCTTTATTAAACTCATATTTGGAAAAGCAAAATTTGGACTATAAAACAAACTATAAAACCCTCTACTTGCAGTTTCCCTCAGCTGGCAACTAGGCATTACAAAGCAATATGGAGAGAAAAGGAAAAGACTGAAACAGGATTAGAAGACGACATAAGACCACAACAAGAGGCAACATTGCTTTCGGCTGGGCAGCTATTGCATCACTTTGCATTTCCTATTAGCAGGGCAAATTTAACACAGAAAAAAGGCTTGGGCATTTGTGGTTCCCCAGTGGATACTTACCCTCACGTAGCTCCCAAAACTCTTTGTTGGAATGCTGGCAGAGAGAAGGAAAGGGCCAAAACAACCACTTTGCATCAGTGAAGTCATAGATCACAATTCCAAAGAGACTTAGCTAGAGATTTGCTAAATCTGGAATGGATAGGTGAATGAACGAAATACTGAAATGCTTGCCAAAGACACAGGAGCTCCCAACACAGCACTGCTCAATGGAGAGAAGAAGAATTATCCTACTCAGTGTTTTAATTGATACAGGACTTGAGACTACGCAAAACAAGAGTTGGAGTGGACTCTGTTGTTTCCAAACCAATCTTGGCTGGCTAAAAGGCAGATTTAGATTTAAGATATGATGCTTAACATGTTAGACGTACCACAGAAGTACTGCTTAGAGTACTTTACAGCCAATAACAGAGAGAATCACTTAAATATAGGAATAGAGCCTATGAAATTGTCAAGCAATGTGACAGGTACATCCTTGCAAACACAGCAGAAAATGTAGGCTGCTTGTGTAGTGCCAGCAGTGTTAAAATTAAAATGCAAGCGAGCCGCTCCATCAGTTTGGGGGCCTCACAAGGGGGACACAAAAGAGAAGCTGCCTGTATTCTTGGAGAGGACAGCCTGACCAAATCCAATTAAAAAGAGTCAAGGAGAACCACATCTCACCTCTCCCTCCCTTCACTTCTGTCTTCTAGTTAGTCTCTCACAAACATACACGTGCGTGTCTGCAAACCTGGAATATAGCTAAATAAAGAAAGTCTGAAGTTTAAGATTCTGCTCTGTGACGAGGAAACATGCAGCTCTAGCCAAAAGTGGAAAACTACACTTCATTGATGGGCTACCCACGGATAAAATGTGCAGCCACTGCCTGCTCTGGGAGTAGTGTTGAAAACAAGGAATCAGGATTTGTGACATATGAAAGGGCAGAGTGTATAAGAGGCAGGTGCGGAAGGCATAGCATTATGAGGCCATCATCCGCTCTGGGGGGAGAAAAAAAGAAAAAGGAAGTAATTAAGGAATAAAGAGGGGAGCAGTCCAGACAGATACAGCAGACTGCCTCTCTGTGGAATCGCTTATCACAAAACACAGCCTATTACTGAGCCAAACTGATGTAAGCAACAGTAAAATGGCTATCGGCAGGCTCTCTGCATGAAGCACTCACCCTGAGTCTCATAACTACACATTCCCAGCCTACCAGCATCATGCTGAATATGCCCTCTCTTGTGTTATATCTCATAACTCTAACATACACAACTTTTGCAATTCACCCTCTGATCCAGCTTCTCCTGCAAGACACCAGCAACATCTCTGGCTTCTGATGCCTACCACATGGACCACTTTTTTTTTTTTATATATGTCAATAAAACATCTCTAAGTGTCTATAAAATAATAAATCTGACTTAATTTATTAATTTACCTGCAGATTTCCATTACATCAAAAGTATATGATATCTTAATTCTTTAGCATGGCAGCACTGAACTCTCAAACAGACACGTATACACACAAGATTACATTTTCTCTGTTTACATGTTTGCTTTTTCATCTGATCAGGATGCACTGATCAACAGGATCTTCTCTTCCTGTTTCCATCATGCAGAAGAGGAGAGAGCTGAATTCTCAAATGACATCTACAGATTATCAGGCAGGAAAGGGATGGGAACAGGAGGCTGTGACCTTCGGGGTCATCTGCTGACTGTCTAGAGGCGATGAACCTCCTCCTCATTCAGCTGGTCATATGTTTGGGGGGAAGGGGTGGAGGGGGGACATGCCAGAGCAACTATCCCAACCATGTAAATAAATCCAAACCCTGAGGGACAGCAATGGAGCCTCCAAATACAAATACACAGAGTTTACTTGAATACCTAGGTTTCCATTAGGCTTCATTTTCTAACTTCCTGCAGGCATAGTCACATGGAAGACACGAGTCATTTAAAGTGTTGACCAACAACTGCTCCACATTTAAGCCCAGAAAATACAAGGATCATGTCTATTTGAAAGAAGTAAAAAGAAATGAGCGCACATTATATAGACAGTATTTCCTGAATTTCTTCCCTTGGTGATCAACAGCTTCTAAGACAAAAGCAGGGATTCTGCAGCATTGCACTGCCTAAAACCACACATATTCAATTTCAAGTTATTCAAGGGATTAAAAATGTTTTAAACATTACACTAACATTACACAGGCTTTTGTTGGGGAAGGGAGGCAGCAGCTAAGGGACCACTTAATGCACTGCAAAGCTCTTCGGAATATATTAAGTTAACTTATGATCTCCCTCCAGAATCGGGACATGAAAGGTTTCCCCCATTGTAGCTTCTTGCATGATTCTTTTTTTAAGTGCCTATCATTGCAAGTGAATGGCTTTCAGTGTCTCTCCATCAATGGCAAACATTGGCAGACTAAGTATTTTGTTTGACAGTGTGGCTAAAAAACTGCAGACAAGCAAAGACCTCATTAGAGTCGCTGTTTACATTATGTCTTGATTTGTTCCTCCCATTGAGGCTTTTCTAAGAATGACTATCATTTTATTGGCTCATAGCTGTCCAAGATAAACACCAGTGTCCACCACCACCCACTATCTCTTGCTATAATTGTTCATTATATAAGAAAGGAAAGACATATTACAGACAGCTTCCCTGAAGCCTTCCTGCCACAGTCCGAATACTAAGAAGGTTTAATACATTAAGTGGGAAAGGTGGCGTTTTAATCCAAACAATGTCCCATTTAAACTTTCCCAGTAGCTTTAAGATGTAATCTACATATTTTCCCACAAGAGGCTTGGTACATCCACACAATAGGCTCATACTGTCCTGGGACAAATTGCTCTAATCATCCTTGTTCCCCATGTTGTTTTCCACTACCTTAAAAGTGAAGTATGTGTGAGGTGCATTGTGTTTAGGTCCCACAGATCAGCAGCAACAATCTTTGCTCCTCAGTTCAACTGTGCCTACTGACCAGAGCCTCATTGTTCTCCAGCATTTCCTAACCTCAGAGGAATTCCTCCTCCAGGAAATATGCTTTACAAGAGAAGGCACCAAGCCCAGTTACTCACCACCCCACCCCCTTCACTCTCCTGGCAACATCTGCCCTCTGATCCACTGTACCCTTTTCCCTCTCGACCCTTTAGTGATATCGTGTGTACCCATCTTCAAGGCTCCAAGGCAGCACAAACAGGGGAGCCTCCACTTTGACCTCAAGACTATTGGCAGTGGAGTAAAAAGCAGAGACAAGTATGTGTTTGTGTGATCAGATGAAAGTCTTCAATATGACCCCTCTCCACAGGAGGTCTGTCTTTGATCATCCTGAGCATTTTCCACGATGCCCTCCAGGATCTCCCAGAAGATAGAACAGCTGATAACAGTACATCTTTGTCTTCTTCTCATTCTTCTGTCTTTTTAATCATTATCACGCCACTAAACCAACTAAGTTATCTCACAGTTAGACTCCAGTCTGATGCTTCCAGCATGGCATTCCCAGCCACAACAGAAAGGCCTTGTAGGGATCAGTCACCTCTGAAATCAATCCCAGTTCCAGCACTACAGGGGAGATAAAGAAGGGGAAGGGGGGGGGGGGGGGGGGGGTACATTCCCCAACCCCCATCTCCAGGACTGAGGACACATTCCCTCATGTAATCACCTCCTCAATTTCTCTACCGATGTGCCACTTCTAAGAAAGGCTCCATCCCCTCTCTGGCTCCTCTGTCCTCCATTGGAAACATCTGGGCGGCGGTGGTGATGGAAGGTCGAGATGTACACATTCATACATGTGGTCTGGGAAACTGCACACCACAAAGTGCCCCCTCAACCTTTCTTCACTGGAACATTCCCACCGTGCTGGGAATGTGAAAATATGGTGAAAGGCAAAGGGTACAGGGATCACATCGTATTAAAGTTTTCAACGCAAGGATTAACATCCACCACGGCCACTCGGGTAAATGAAAACACTCGATAAGCAGCAGTAGACAATGATAACTTCTCACAACGTTTCGGTTTAAGCAGAGCCCCACATCCTCCCGTCTTTGAAGTTAGGTGTCACTTTATGTAATGCCATTAAGTTGACAGCCATGACTCAATCATGCAGCAACCAAGTGTTGCGCTTTAGTGCAAGACTGGAGATGTGTTGCCAGCTGAGTGCTAACTCTAGTGGTTTGCATTTGAGTCCACCTGTGCTGTCTTTGGCAGAACTCACTCCTCCTGGATTTAATGAGAAGCTGGCAAAGGCAGTGACTAAATGCCCTCTCCTGTGCTTCTTATGAAGTGTGTGGCAAATGAGGGTAATTACAGATGCTGTACAGGGCGCAAAATAACAGCCTGAACATGACAAAAAAAAAAAAAAAACACATTGAGCTGAGATACAGAGGCCGTTAAACAAGTTTCCTTTGTGAATTTCAGTTCAGTGATTGTGAAGACTTTAACAGATTTTAAGGTAAAGGTGTATACAACACAGAATGATGTATCTAAATGAGGAAAATAGTGCAAAAAAAAAAATTGTGGAAATATTACTGTTTTTTTGTTTTGGGTTTTTTTTTTGGTCTTGGTTGACCTGCCATTCATCCTAATGGTTTCTGTGTGCCAGACTAACCACTATGAGTCTAGAGCAGCCCATAAGTAGACTGCGAAGAGGATTAAACATCACACTGGCTGTGCAGGAACTAAAGCTGTGCCATGCCTCTTTGTGATTGTTCTTCCAATTTCACACTTGCATTTTAAAAGGTAAACGTCTCCATCAGTAGGATAACTTCACACAGTATTAGAGACACCTTTTTTTTTTCTTTCCCCCAAACGTAGCTCACTTTAGACATCCTGCTCACAGCGCAGCATGCAGGGTTTCTACAGGAGAAGTCGCAACACTTTTTTGCCCTGCAGGCTGATGCACCGTGCATACTAAGCAGGCTGGCTGGCTTGTGTTTATTGGGAGGCTTGTTTTCCTCATTAAAGTTATCTGTGTTAAGAGCGTTATCTGTTTAAAACTGTGCTCATCACTCACCGAGAGAAACTCGAGCGTCCCGACATAGTCCCGCTCAGTCTTTAAAAGTTCATTTAAGACGCACACTCGTAACCGCAGCTGTTTCTCCAGGTCCTTCCCGCTTTCAGCTCTGTGCTCACTCCTGCTCTCCTCAGTCATTGTGAGTATATGTAAAAGTTATTTCCTTCAGAAGTTCACAGCTTCACATCACAAAGCGAGTTTTAATGGCGAAAGTGTAAAGTTTGCAGCATGGTCAAAAAAAAAAAAACTCAAGGGGCAACCGGTGTCTGCAGAAAAAGAGCGAAACACGCATGGAAAACAAGTTTAAATAAGGAATAAAAAAAAAAAGTTATACAAAAGTATGAAGCAGCTTCCCACAAATTGTGACTGAGCAGTGAACAACAACTGGACACCACTTAGTGCACTGAGTCCATGTGACTCCTTAAATCTTCATTCTGATCCAGCCTCCCAACAGTGTTTAACGCAGTTTACCAGTGTCAGGTCGGCAATAATACTACCCGCGTCCTCTTGCTGCCTTTTTTCAAAATAAAAGCGTGGGCTTTGAGAGAGCGCAAAACACCAACTTAGATAAAAGTTTCCTCCCAGTGATGAAGATGCTCTATAGCTGATCTAACTGCCAGCGAGAACTGCTGAAAGGCCATTCATTGTACGCTCCGATGCTTAGTCTGAGTCTCTTTATGCTTTTAATTTGAAGGAACAATTAGTGTCGCCTACACTGGGTATTTTGTAGCCATCTTCAGCTGCCTTGACAATCCTGAAACCTATAATACACTTCACACATATTAGATCATAAACCTAAGCTACTAAACTATAACTTGGGAGAAACCTGCATAAGCATGAATTTCTATAAAAGGTGACAGAGAAACGTGGCCCGCAGTTTAATTCCACTGGAAATTATTGAGTGAAAAAATAGTTTGAGAACCTTCTGAAACTTCATGCAGCCCATCTGATACTGCTGCAAGCCAGTAGTCACTTCAAAAGTTAACCGTGCAATATAATTATATAGTATTATTTTTTATTACTTTAATTTTTCTACTTGTGATACAGCTCAGTAGTTGTTTAATGGAGTAGTGAATTTCAGTCATAACCCTTGACTTGTATCATTAAGTTTCAAATGAGCTCATCACTAGTGTCTGTGAGATATGGGAAACTTACTGCATAGTCTGCATATGCTATCAGTTCTTTAAATTAGTAGTAATTTTGGTGACAAAAAAGATGGAATTCTAAAGAGCTGCTATGTAAAAGTAGAAGAATGTGACATGATAGCCCTGCATGCGCCATGTGTTTTACTGCAGTTACACATTTATTAAAATTTAAGCTTTCTGCTTGAGCACATCCAGTTTGAGATGATTAAAGTTTTAATAAGGGTAGGTTTCCATCTGTTTTGAAAGAAATGTCTCTGAGCTCTTAACCTCTTAACATAGAGTAGTCAAATTCTTGCCAGCTGACATGCAGGGCAGCCTGCAGGTTCTCGATTGTGTCTGTGTCAGGCCACTTTCTCAGTGATGCTCCAGCTCTAACTGAGGGTCTTGAGCTTTGTTTCATGTTCTCGTACAGATATGTGTCTTTTTGAACATTAGCGTATGCACAAATGTGGCTCGGAATCGATTAATAGATGAGAGACATGAGGGATTTATGAGGCAGCCATACAAGTCAAGAAGATATTTAGAATTTATCTGCCCAAATATACAAATAGGAACAAATTTCACTTATTAAAGAAAATGAAAAAAAAAAAGGGGGGAATAGCTTATTGCTTAAAACACACCACATCATCTGTCAAACATGATGATGGTTATTTGAGGGCATGCTGCCTGGAGGGCTGGAATTCTGGCTGACAGAAGCAACAAGATGAATCCGGAGACACGCAGGAGTATTTACTGGCCCCAGATTCAGCCAAATATATCAAAACTTATTGAATAAAAGCTCTAGCAGGACATCAATCCTACACAAACCACCAAAGCAAGCAACCAACAACTGAAGATCTTTCCAGGGTTACTGGCCAAGTCAGCCACCTGATCTCAGCGTGACTGAGCAGCGTTACACAGAAAGGCAAAGAGACCCCACAACAAGTAATGCTGAAGGTGGCTACAGTGAACATCTCGGAGTCTCTGAGGATGTTTGTGACCGACAATCGACAAAAAATGAAATATGATGTATCTATTTGCTCCTAAGATACCAAAGTGCAAGCAACAATAAAATATTTAACTGAAAGAGAAAGAAAGAGAGCGCTAAAGAAACAAACAAGAAACAATAAGTGGGTCTGTGGAAGACAGGCTGCTCCTTTGCTTTCATTCACTCGCTGCATTTGTTTGAGCACCGACTGAAAAACACTTATCTTCAGTGAAAGTGAGGCACAGGTGGCAAGAGAAGCAGAAAGAAAATGTGTTATCGTCTGTCTCTGGAATCCTCAAGGAGGCAGACTGCAAACATTTAAATTATAGGGGTCCAAAAGACCACACAAAATTCTTCTTGCCATAACATAATTTGTGTGAGAGGATTTCATCTGAAACACAATCAGCCGTTGCTCGTGTTATAAGGTTGTTAAGTCTCATGAACCGTAAAGCACCATAATTGCATACACGTGCATGTACATGTATGCACAGTACATGTTTCACGCAGGCAAAAGCAAACTAGAATATTACCCAAGAAACAACAGCATCAATGCTTCTGTCAGGTGTTTGTTAATATTTGATTGAAGAGTTTCCTCTTGATTAAAGCTCTTGCACCACAGCTCACGTATACAAGCTGGTGAATCCTGTTACATTATACTGCAGTTAGAAACACAGATTCAGAAAGATGCATAAAGTCATATTTAATTAATCAGACTGTTTATAATTAGGTCAGAACTTCCTCCTACAGGCAGGTAAGACGCGTCACCTCCCTCCCTGCTCGCTGCTATCACTGAATTTGCTGGGGGGGGTGCCTCTCGAGAAGCTGGTTAAGTGTCTTTATATTAAATTAGACACAGTCATGTTGTGCCTGGGTAAATATGAACGCGATCAACACTAAAACCAGCTTGAAGGTCTTTTGAGAGGATTTGAGAGGAGCCATTTCCAGCCCACAATAATGATTTAGGGATTAACATCTCAACAAGTAAGGATTCAGTTAGCTCCATTCTGCAGTCTATTCATAGCCTTTCCTCCGTATCATTTTTTAATGTATCCGCATACTTAATCTGAAGAGTAGTCTGTGGAGTTTTAGTGGCACACATTCACTGCGAGAGAAAGGGAATTTAACTGATAAAAATTGCCCTAATTTGTCAGCACCAGAGGGAGTCTTCATTTTATCGAGCTGTTTTATGTCTCAATTACAGGTTAGTGTCAGTTTTGCGAGGTGAGGCGAGGACGTGGAGTTTAAACTTGAGCAAATCTTGGTATTTACTATACTCTGGTGCTCAAATGTGGTATTGCATGCATTTAGTGTTTTTCCAGCTATAGAAGGGCCGTCCTGCACTGTTTTTTTGTTGTCACCAGAGAGCAGTGTTGATGTTTTTTGTTATGGATGATCCTGCTATTAATCAAAACCCTTTTACCATTACATAGATTTAGATCATGCCTCAAAACAGGTCTATTTATTAACAAAGTCCTGACACCGAATGTACTCAGTTTATTTGGAAATCCGCAAGTAACAGATCAACTTAGCTGTGGTTTTATATGGGCCCTTTCAGCACAGGTAAATTTCCAGACCATCTGATTTTATTGCCCATGGCTTTAGTCATGTGGGATTACCTTCTATTATTTGTAATTCAGAGCTGCTGGTGCCTTGCTGAGCGCTGCCAGGAAGTTTTCTGTTCTTCCCATTGGAAAAGGAGGGTCAGACTATGAAAGCTGCTTTTTCTCTGATTATTTTCATTTAACATTGAGCAAAAGTGTTGAAAATGCTGTTAATTGACTCATTTTTATCCCTTATTTCCACCCATTTTCCTTCTAGATCAGTTTATAGCAGCCAAAACCAACATTCACGTCATGTGCAGTGGTGTCAGGAGAAAGAAGATCATTAAAGCCAAGGCTGGGCGAATTTTGAAATCCTATTTATTCTTATAACACTGTTTGGAGACCAGGCTGTAGGTGTGCATGCATCTAGATGCAGTATTTTCTAATCAAATAAATCCTTTTTCTGGCAGAATTTGAATGCACTTATGCTGTTCTGTTCAGGACTTTCAAGGTAAAAACAAAGTACACCCTCATTTAGTTTTAAGGTTTTATGTATCAGGGCATAATTTAAAGAGATCATCTTGTCCTTACCAGGTCTTAAATTTAGGTAAGTACAACCTCAGATAAATATCAATATCAACATATCACACAGTGTGAGTGTTTATTTAACAAAAACTGAGCCAAAGTGCAGAAACAGCGTGTGAAAAACTAAGCACATCTCATTATTGAATAGTTGTAGAACTACTTGAAGCAATAATTTGAAGTAATTGTTTTCTGTATGACTTTATCAGTCTGTCACACTGTGGAGGACTTTTTTCTTTTCTGCTGGCATTTGTTTATGCACAGCTCTCCTAAGAGCTAAGGTTCCTCCACAGTATTTCAGTCAGGTTGAGATCTGGACATAGGTTGGACCATTATAACACCTTGATTCTTTTCTTTTTCAGCCATTCTCTTGTAGATTTGCTGCTGTGCTTGGGCCCATTGTCCTCTTGCATGACCCAGTTTTTGCCAGGCTTTAGCGGTCAGACAGATGGTCTCAAATTTGACTCTAGAATACTTTGGTACACAGAGGAGTTCATGGTTGACTCAATGCCTTCAAGGGCCGCAGGGTCCTGTGGCTGCAAAACAAGCTCAAATTATCACCCCTCCACCACTATGCTTGAGAACCGGTGTAAGATGTTTGTGCTGATATGCTGTTTGGTTTTAGCCAAACAAGGTGCTGTGCCTTAAGGCACATCTTCACTTTGGTCAAAGGACATTGTTCCAGAAGTCTTGTGGTTTGTTCAGATGCAACTTTTCAAACCTAAGCTGTGCCTGCATGTTCCTTTTAGAGAGAAGAGGCTTTCTCCTGGCAACCCGTCCAAACAACACATATTTGATCAGCCTTTTTCTGATTGTGCTGTCATGAACTTTAACATTGAACATGCTGAGTCTGCAGAGTCAGCATGTTAAATGCCTGCAGATTCTGAGATGTAGCTCTTGACTTTTTTGCAGTTTTCCTGAGCATTGCATGGTCTGACCCTGGGGTGAATTTGCTGTGACGTCTACTCCTGAGATAATTGTTGCATCATGTTAACACACACCTGAATGGTCCTGAATGCAAATTGCCAAAACTTAAGCTTTTATAGAGGCAGTCACATTTACTGATGACCAGTTAATCAAGTGCATTTGATTAGCAGCACCTGGTTGCTACTTTCCCTCATAATTAATTTGAAAGCAGTAAGGCCTACTGCATCGAGTCCTGTGAAAATGTTCTTTTCCACACGGCTGTGACATATAACAGTGGGGAAAAGGAAAATTATTTTATGAAATAACTACATGTTTGAGTATATGAAGTCCTATTACAAAGATGTATTCATACTCAAACATACTACAGTTGCAGTGAGTCGCAGTTTCTGCATTGTGGTTGATTTGTACCAATTCGTATTGCAACAGAAAGTCAAGATTTGTTATTTAATAAAGTCCTGGCATGTTGCTAACTCAGGCCTACTTGTCTATTAAAGTTCTTCATGTTTTTCCCAGCTGTCTGCAAAATTTCTGTTTCAGCAAGCCAACTGAACTGAAAAGCATGAGTCATATTTTATCAGCATTATCACCAAAGTCCCTGCAGCTATTAATAAAAATCCAGTAATATGTATTTACTATGTTCCCAGGATGATAAAATAAAATACTGTGGTAAAAATAGCAAGGCACTGCGCCTCGTCTCTAAAATAAATAATGGACAGTTTCTAGCAGGCGTATAGAGCAGTATGTTTCATACAATAATAAAGGGAGTAGAATTATCAAAGATTTACCGTAAGAAAATAGTTGAGATCAGATTCAAACAACGCAAGGAATACTTTCATTACACTCTATAAAGCCTGTGGTCTCTCACATAAATCCACTTTAACGTACTAAATCACTGAAAATAAATACTGAGCTGAAGTAGAACAAATTCATAAAATGAACTAAATTCATATTTATCTAGAATCTGATGTGAAACACAATTTAAGGTTTGTCACTGACTCTGAATTACACCTTTAATATTAAGGAAGGTCAGTCCCCGAGTGTAATAAACATAAGTTACACACTGTCTGATTTTATTCTGGTCTCGTAATTCAATCTTTTGTGTAGGGGAGTGTTTCAGGTGAAACTGATTACATTTCCCAACACACTATGAATCTCCCTCTCCCCCCATATTACTTATGAAAGGGCAGACCTATATAAATCTGAACTCAAACTTTTGAGGAAGCTTGTGCTGCTTGCCAGGACAAAATAGTGTATGCAAAGAGAAAAGCTGATGACCTAAAATTATTTTATATATATATATATATATATATATATATATATATATATATATATATATATATATATATATATATATATATATATATATATATATTCAGATTTTTTATTCTTGGGTGAATAAGTCTTTATTCACCCATGATGTCTTAAACAATATTCATATAACAAAATGGAGAAATAAGATACACAGAGCCAAAAACACAGAAAGGTGTGTTGCTGCTAGCTTAGCCTGGTAATTCATAATGCTCTTGACAGCCTTTCCATTTTCATGCTGTGTAATGTAAGAAGACTTGATGGCTCTACCAACAAGCAGCACTCTCCAGAAATCCTCTTCCACTTTATTGACTCATCTCATATTCTTTAACCACTACACTCCTCTGCCAAGGTCTCCTGTAATGCACACTGATTTCTATTACTGTGAGCAAGTCTTTGTGCTTTGTAATGAAACAGATGGAGGTCTGTGAGCTGCAGATGTCTGAGCAAAGCTTAGTGCGTGTTTCATCTATGCACTTCTCTCGTGATGATGGATGGCGATCTCGGTGTTTGATCTCTAGACTGAGATCATTAATTAAAAGCAAGTCGTCGTCACGGAGATGTTTTTTTCCCCCCCTTTAAATTCTTCATTCATTACATGAGAGACAAATTTCTCTGGCTGTTAAATGTCCCACTTTGTGCTGCCTCCCAGTGTCTGCATCATCTTTAACCTCTGCCGACCAACTTCTTTCACTTCTCCCTTTGGGGTCAAATGGTCATAGATGTGCACTCACAGCTCTGCTCGAGGTCAGCCGCGATCTTTCAGATCCAGCAGAGGCCCCGTGGTTTCACCAGACCCCCACTCAACACCACCAACCCGGCAGACTGAACGCCTATCAAAGAGCTCTTTCACACCCCTCTGCACAGTTCAGGACTCAGAGATGAAAATGGAGATTTACTGGCCCTGGATGCCATGCTAAGATTGTGCAGCTTTAGACTTATAGCTCTGAAAAGGAAGCTTGGTCCTTCACTTTCACTCAGACCACAGTGTAAAGCAGTGCCACACACACACACCCAAGTCTGCTTTCCTGAGTATTAAAAATAACACCAAAATGAGTCTTGGAGGTTCCCTCTGTACCAGACAAGTCACGCTTAAATGACCAGCCAATGGAACAACCTTTACACACCAATGTTTTCACTCTGCCTACAAATCCCTGAACATGATATACATGGACGGCAAAACAAGCATTTTATGAATATGCTCCTGTGTGCAGCTGCTGTGGTGCTCAGACACTTTCATGGATTTTATGTTATTTCTTGGGGAAAAAAAAAAAAGATAAAATAAAAAATGGCCCCGTCAGACAAACACTTTTTCAATGGTCGATTCAATTTAAGATCTGAGCGATCGCAGAATGTTTATAAGGCGTGGATGTTCTGACCAAGTGCTCCTCACATGGAGTAAAGACACCAGTCCCAGCTGTTAAAAAGACAGCAATGCTCCATCTTGATTAAAAATATGTTGCAGCTGCAGAACAGCGTGTCATTTTCTGTGCTGGACTTCTGAAACATGTTGTTTGTACAAAATAAAGCTTATGAATAATGATCAAAGTAGAAAAAGGCCTTCAGTTATGTTCTTTGTGCTTTAAAATCCTATAATCTGCAGGACCCTAAACAGAACAGCCAGGGTTTTATAGGAAATGAAAAATTCCCACATGGTAGAGGTTCACAGTGTGTGTGTATGATTGGGTGGACACAAACAGGCAATATCTACTTTAAAATGAACTGAAGTCAGCACCCTTATACTGAAGATACTAGGACTGATTTTTAAGCCCCTTAACACTGACCTAAAACATAAAAAGGTCACCTAACTCGAGGGGTGAATCACTGTTGTGTCTACACATAACAGACAACTTAGCAAAGGACCAGTTTTAAACTGTATCTTTCAGCACTTTGTTACTAGCAGCCTGTTACAAAACATATAATTTATTCCCATTTCTTTAGTTGAATCTCTAAAAAAAATGTCAAAGCTAACACAGTTTGACAGCTATAAAATTAACCGAAAACTGTGATGAATCCAAATTTTAAATTGTTGTCAAATTGTTGTCAATATGTACAGATACAGGTACAGCAGTGAGTGTCTACAGCCCTCTTTAAAGCACGATGGAGGCTCTGTCATGGTTTGGGGGCTATATTTCAGAAAGTGGTGTTGAGGATCTTGTACAAATTTATCCAATTATGAATGTAGAAGAGTAGCATCGGATTTTGAGCCACCATGCAACACCATCTGGAAAACATCTGACCGGGATCAGCTTCATTTTTCAGCCTTAACATGATTGCACATTTCTTTCCTGTGTGTGTGTGTGTGTGTGTGTGTGTGTGTGTGTGTGTGTGTGTGTGTGTGTGTGTGTGTGTGTGTGTGTGTGTGTGTGTGTGTGTGTCTGCTAGGGAGAGGGGGGTTATAAAAGACAAGGGTGTGTTTTGGAGGCTGTTGTAAAGTAATTGGTGTAGAACAGGTGGCGCACTGTTGACACTGGAAAAAAGTATGTGAAAAATGTGCTGCTGCCATGCAATCACAAAAGAAAAAGGCTGGCAGTTGACTTAGACATTTAATCACTGTGTTGGGTGATAAGTAGAGGATCAAAAGGAGGCACGAAAAAAGCTCAGAACAAGGAGAGTCATCTACGTGTCTTCAGAGGAATTCCTCCATGGTTGAGTCAGGCCAAGGCACTGACAGAAATGGTAGCTGGTTATGACACTGGCTTTGGTATACAGAGATATAAGCAAACTGGAAGAGGATTCAGGATGTCAGTGGACTCCTCTGGTCTGAATGAGAATACTCCCTGGATTCAATCTTTTCTTCCTCTTCTCCTGACAAAACCACTTTTTTTTTTTTTTTTTTTTTGCTTATCAGGTTCCATCATGACTGTAACAAGATTTCTCACCAGGAGATACAATTCGTAGTAACAAAAATCATCAGAGTGCTGATGGAAACTACTTGTGAGAGGAGAATGTGCATTATTTATATGCATGGATGTTTAATCCGGACAAGAAGAGAGCTGTGTTACTCAAAGCGCCTGAGTTAAATATTGTACATTGGAAGAAAGTTGCTGTGAGGAGTTAGAGGTGACAAAGTTCTGGTGTTTCAAACCAGAACTTTGTGTATCACTTAAAAATTACAGACACATAAATCCTTTTTTAAAAATAAAATGTGAACACAAATTAACAGCTGACATTAATACTTATTATCCCCTCGGAGCACATTGCGCACCGGGGAGGGATCCAGTTACCGGCTTCGCCCACACCGGAGCCACGCGATTCAGGTCCTCCTCATTTTAAAAAGAGCTGCTACCCTGCAGTTCCCTCCAGAGCTTCAAAGGGGTGGTAAAAGTATCCCTCGTGCCAGCGGACCAACTTTTTGCACCTTTTCTGTCAGAGGAAGAACGGAACGAGCGTGCACGCCAATCTGCGGCTGCTGATGGTGCGCTGGACCGAGAGTCATTTAAGTTTCCATTTTTCTTCCAGCTGCTTCTGCATCCTTCAAAGTATCTTCAGTCTTTGATCTGCTGACCAGAAATGGCACTGGACCGCAGGAGAACATTTCGCGCCTCCGTTTTACTGACTTGTGTGATAATCTGCAATAACGTGCTATGTCCCGTCCGTGGCTATCTCTACAACAACCGCTACGCAGGGTGAGTGAAGACCCCCATTTATTCCTGGGGCTGCTGGGATTCCCGTTCACGTAAAGACCGAAAGAAGTGTTTAGAGTGAAGGAAAGGCGCACTTTGACAAACCGTCTGCAGATCCTGCCACTTATCTTATGAGAGACTGAACAAAGACAGTCTTTGTGCTTGCCATCTTCTCAATCCATGTGGGGCATGTTTCCTGTTTGAGACATAATACCATGTTTTAGTTTGCTCTAAATTTTTCCCAGACTGCTCTTGTTGTCTGATGCCATTTGTATAAGACAGTGTCTGTTGTGTGTTGCTGAAAAAAGGCGTTCAGATTACGCTGGGGATTATTGTAGCAGCACTGACATCCAAAGCAATGCTTTTTTTTTCTATTAGAAATGTTATAAAGTGGTTTTTGTAAAAGTTCTTGGTTTACCAAGATGTCTGCAGGTTCATGTGACTGAATATAGGGCCAAAATCAAAATCAGAAATAATATACCAGCTTTTAAATTTTGGGGACACTTGGACAACTGGACATTTCCTCTTTTGCAGTTTGTAACTGGGCACATATAATTTGGGTAATGTGTAGAAAGCGTGAAGAGGGAGACCAACTCTACTGAAAAAAAAAAATCACAGTTTGCAGACGGAAGAGGTTTAGTTTCAGTTGATGTCATGTAATTCATTAAGAGAGCATCCCAACATTATCAGACACTAAGATCTGGATACTTAAACTGGAGAAAGGCTCAGGCTAGTTTGTTTAAATATCAAATAATACTGTGAGCTTCTTGGTTGAAGGGCCAGAGCGTCTTAAAAACAAATTGCTTCCATCCCAGAGAGGGTTCTGCTGTGAGAGTCAACAGACTGACAACTTAAGGACAGCTTTAGCCCTGTAGCTGGTAGAAACAAAGCAAAATGTCTGCCAGTCCTGCTTTGTAACAAAAACAGTCTGTCAGCTTTGAGAATCATTAAAACATGAAGGGATGGTTCGATTTGTGCTAAAAAAAAAAAGCTCTGGGACGCCAAAGGCTGTCTTTGGTACAGTAATATAAGCATGGTGTAAACAAAAGTCCCGCTTGCTTAAATCAGTGGGCCTTGTTTTTGAACACATATTATTCTGATGATTCAGAAACTGTGTTTCACTAAGTTTTCTGTCAATACCCTTTCATGGAAATAGGCTGTTTTTGGCAGTGTGAAATGGGGTGGCCACTCATGTGGGACACCCAGACGCCTTTGTTGCTCAGACCTTTAGAGTGGCCTACTGCCACCTTTGTTTAGGGGGGCCCAACTTCCTGCGTGACAGGCCATTAAAAGCCTTTTGAAAGAAGTGAATGACGAAGATGCTCAAAGAGAAGGTGGAAGCACGCAAAGCTTGGTAGATAAACAGGTAACTCGGTAGATAAAACGCCTACCTTTTAAGAGAATGCAACAAAAATATTGCCAGCATGTTAACGTTAGGGTCAACCCCAGAAACTGTGTTCTGCAGATTAAAAGTAACCCGGTGTACGATTCATATTGAGGAAAAAGAGAGCCTGTGTTTTGCTGCCAGGCAAAAAGATGTGGTTTGCAGATTGAGTTAGAAGCGCTCTCAAGCTTCACAGGATGCAGTTTTTATTTCAATTATCTGCAAACATGTCAAGATTTATATGGGGATATAATGATTTCTGAAGCTCATTATACCATGCTTGAACTGTAAATGTATTACATCAGTCCATATTTACACTATGTACTAATTTGCAGTATGAAAATGTGAAACAGCTGCTGCTACTGTATGAAGGCTGCCAGAGACTTGTTCCAGGTGCAACCTGCAGAGCTGAAAACGATGAAATATAATCCTTTAATGACACCTCAGACAGATTGTTTGGCTGGGGTTTGATCCTGTCATCTATCGCGCCCTGAAAAAGGAACCACCCATTTCCTCATCTAAAATCTGTGCTGCTATTATAAGTGTCCCCTTCTGTTGGCACAAAAGGTAGATTCATTACCTGACACAATGGCCCAGATGTTTATAAATGATGTGCATTTTGCAAAAAATGGATCAAAGCCCTATTATAGTGCCATAAAAAGCACTTTGGGACACTTTTTTTTTTTCTAGTTATAACCCAACATTTAGAAAAGCTTTTCTCTTCACAGTGATCAAGTCTTCAAGATAATCCCAAGTAATGACAAGGAGGTCCGGACTCTAAAGGGAATTCTCGGACATATGAAGGTTGGCATGTTTTTCCATTTATACCTTTTATATCCATTCTTACATACTATATATTTATGTGTGAATTAATTCAGAGGCACCTTTTTAAACATTCAAAACATTTTCTTGCATTGACTTTTTGTTTTGTTTTTTTTCCCAATGCCATATGAAAAGTTTAATATCTGTTATCGTTCAGTTCACACAAACGTTTGACAGTTGAACATTCAGACAGCCGTTAGTCCCGATCTCTGTGGGGCGAGTGGGGAGAGGGAGATGTGACAGCTTTGCGGGGACTGAAACAGAGAGGCAGAAAGCAGCGGAGTGTGTTCATCTGTCAAAGCCGGGACACATTTGCAATCTGAGAGACTGAGATACTGTCAGTAAGGCACTCGGCAATCGTTTTTTAACGTGAAACTCCAAAAGAAAATTGGGGAAAATACAAAGGAGTTTGTTATATTGGGTTAAATGCGTGGATGTCTTACAGCTTACGAATTAAATGAGCTAAATGAACACATGTTTCAAAGATACTGAAATTAGGGGGGGAACCCCTGCAGGACACAACAGCCTTGCTTCTATTCCCATAACCATTTGGAAGTAATTACCCATCAGCCTCAGAAATATGCATGACCCTCTTTGTACATTGTTTTAGTTTGCTAATACACAAGCAAAATTGTTTGTGGATTTTAATTCATATCAGGGCTCTTTATATTTACCACATAAAGTGGGCCTATTATTCTTTTCCTTATATTCTGCAATATATAGTATAGTACAGGGCTCTTCAACTCCAGGCCTCGAGAGCCCCTGTCCTGCAGGTTTTAGATGTGTCCCTTATCCAACACACCTGAATCAAATGGCTGAATTACCTCCTCAGTATGCAGTCAAGTTCTCCAGAGTCCTGCTAACAATTTCTATATTCGACTCAGGTGTGTTGAAGCAGAGACACATCTAAAACCTGCAGGACAGGGGCTCTCGAGGCCTGGAGTTGAAGAGCCCTGGTATAGTATATAGTATAGAGCTTGTTAGAATTGTGGATCCTCATATTAAACATGGCCAAAGTTTCAAATAATGAGTTTTTTTTTTTCTGGCTCTCACTGGTGTCAGTGAGAGTGCGTGTCATTGATAAGGCCTTTAGTGATGTGTGATACTGCAAATTTTGGTATCGATCCGATACCAAGTAACAACAGGGCCAGTACAATACTTTTAACTTATGTAGTGTGTCACTGAATCACTGTGATTTTTTTCACAATAATTAGGTAACACAATAAAACACACCTTTCAGCTTTTCATGTATTTTGAAACTTTGCACTTTGGGTAAGCTTCTGTTTTTAAATGTGTTATATAAATAAAACAGAGGGTTAACAAAGGGTTATTATAGTCAGACATTTTTCATAGTTCATGTTGGAGGTATATTTTTTTTAAGTTTAAATAAAATAATTTAACGCAGTTCGGTGGACTGAAGTAACAGCTATAATGACCAATAACACTTTAATATTCACTAATGCTGAAGAACTGACATGTTTCATGACTTTCACCACTATATGAGCTACCTGGTTTTCTGCCTCTCTGTGACAGTGGGCCCTGTATCTGTGCTGGGGGTCTGGGTCTGTCTGAGGGATTTTCTTCCTCCACTCTTCTTTTCTTTTGCTGCTTATTTTGGAACAAAGCTTTTTCTTTTTTTGTGGTCTTTCACGTATTTATATAAGTTGGTGGTGTTGCCACAGTAGAGAATTTTCTTCCAACACACATCACTGTTTCCAGTGTTTACATTTACAGCTGCAAAGTAACTCTACACGATGCTCAGCTTTCTCACTCACTGAAGCCGACACGGCTCTGCTCAATGCCGCTGAGTCACGTGACCACAGGACTACTAAACACAGCAGAGCAGGGAGGAGGGGACGGGCCAAAGTGTGCCTGCATGAGAGGAGCAGTGTTTGCACAAACATGGTTACTTTCCAATGAACGGCAGCAACGTACTGAACTTAGAGGAGAGAAATAAAGTATCGATCCTATTGCACTAGTATCGATCCAATACCGATACCAGCATTGGTATCGATACTATCAATACTTGGCTTGATCCACCCACCCCTAACAGCCACTTCAGGCACAGTTGGTTAGGCATAACTAGTTAAAAGAAAGTTAGCTTCAGTTAGGATCTTGTTTTAGGTAGTGGATGAACTGAGAAGCTGCATCAAGGTACAATACAGGATAAATAAGGTAGATTTTGAACCGTGAATCATAGAAAGCTACTCTAATACAGTCGAAGATAGGAAATATGGAGTTGGAAGCAATAATTTTGTCCCCTTTAACAGTAAGAGTCAAAACTAAACTTTAATTCTAATATTTAAAATGGGAGACTGGATGTAATTTGCACTTTTTTCTCATGACTATTAATGTTCAAATATTCACAGATATCATTTGGGGTTTCACTACCTCTGGTGTAAAGTTTACATTTTATTAGCACATTGCACGTTATTTAACAGGTCTGTTATCACCAAAAAATTACACTGAAAGTCTGCTAAATTTAGAAGAGCTTATAGAAATACTACCTGAACAGCTAATTCAATTTAAAAATCAAGGCCACAGTATTGCTAAAATCCTGACTTTCAGGCACTGTGGTCAGTTTTGGCTTCCTTTGGTATCCCATATATGCATGGCTTCAGGTCATGTGGTTCAGGAACAGCAGGCCAGCACAGCTCTATGCAGGAAAAGGATCGAAGAGAACAAAGTAATCAGTAAATGTTTTTTTTTTATTTGTAAGCGAGCGACACTAGGAGAGAGCCAGGCTCCTGGTTGGGACTTGGCCTCAGTTTTATGTATGGATGCACAGTGGACAGGGTGCTTCAAGGCCAACCAACCAAAGCAACAGCAGCCACTGTTTGGACAGCTGTGGACATGTGTTTTCAGCAGCTTATTCACACTGCCATGCCTCCAGTGTCAAGTCAGACTTTTCATTTTCAGTCTCGGCATGCAGTCGAATAGACTTTAGGGTGCAGGTGAGTCAGAAATTGGATGCATCATCAGCAAAATAACATCATTTTTAGGGATCTCCTTTTACCTGTGTTCCTCATTTTGGAAAAACCTGGCCGTATCTTCACTTGGGCTTCAATCAAGGATTTCTTTCCTCCCTAAAATGTCAAAAACAAGCTCCTAAAGTTAATGCCCTCATATGGCTTTTGTTCCCTGACCAGCGGTTTAAAGCTTGAGAACATTTAGTTTATTTTTGCAAAATAAAAACCTGGAAACCCTTTGCAACTGAGAAGATGGAATTAGGTATTTCATTTATGATAGCTTTGCATGGAAACAGGTTTTTTTTTAACGTGGTTACTGATAGTTTTTCTTTCAAACAACGGATAAAATAAACCACTAACAGTTCCAGCTGTAACAACTAAGACTAAACTGAGATAAACAGAAACATTCAGTGACGTGATACGAGCCACGCAACAGAATTATTGATGGTCTCCTTCGGGGCTTATGTTAGAGATATCCACAGGCTAAATATGAAACCAATATTCCTGTTATATGTTATATTGTGGAACAGTTACAGCATTTGTCTGTAGAAGACGGTATCATTAATGAATTTCTCATCCACAGCAGGCGAGACAGTTGTTAACAGACTCTTGCTGATCCATGTGGGCTATACAGGTTTTAAGAATAAATGATGATGTGCATATGATTTGATTCAGTTATGACTAACCCCAAAAAAGGCATTTAAGATGCTATAGCCTGCCCAACTCAGCTTAGACAGTCCTGTTAATTTAATCTACCTTGCCCAGCTTGATTTATTTACCAAGAGTCGTTTCCTTTTTTTTTTTTCTTATTTTTTCAAATGTTAACTTTTTCTCTCTTGTGTCTGTGCTACAGAGAACAAAACAAACCCAATTTACTTCCTACCCTGCAAATAAACAATCAAGAAATAAAAGATTTATAAGGCAGACCAAGAATGTCTCTTTGAGGTTCATAAATACAGCTATAAAATCTTAACTTAAGGAATTGTATTATCTGATCGGGGACATTTGAGTGCCCTCTGGCATATGCGTTTTGGATTTGATTTGCTAACAGATGAGCAGTGCTGAAACATTTGGGGTACTTAACCATTTGGAAATGCCATAAAAGTGCAGCAATAGAGAGGGGTTTGCACTCAGGGGCACCAAACATTCCAGCTGAGGGTATTTGACCCTTCTGGCTCTAAACGTAGTTAAATGAATCTGGTATGCATTCTGTAAAGCATTAAACCAATTGACACATTAACAAGCATGTGTACCAGCTTGCATATTTCTGCCCCCATGCAGAAAATGAAAGCCAGCTGAAGGCGTTCACGTCTGCAAACGTAGGAACAGCATTCCCTTTACAGTGACTGCAGTGTTTTTATTGGTGGATCAGTTCCTTCCTGTTTGTTTTAAATCCTTTTAAACCCTCTTCTTCTCTGCCTTTTTTCCATTATTTTACTGCTAGAGTTACTACGTGGTTTATTATTTGTTTATTTGGTCGGCAAGGATATCTGGCCATTAGGACTCTGGCTATCACGTCCCGATAAGTACCGAAAGACCTTGTTATCAAGGTTATTTAAAGTTCATACAGTAGAGAAGAAAGCCGAGTGAGACGTATTTCCTCTGGATTGTTAATAGGTCCTGTGATTGGGGTTTTTCTCCACTGAATCATTCCCCAGTTTCACTTCATCGCAGTGGTAGGAATGGTTCCCTGTTTGGGTCTTATTAATAAAATAAATGTTTAAGGCTATCCAGGCATACCTGCAGATGAGATAAAAAGATCTTTCTTTGGATCAGTTTCTTGACATTAAATCCATTTCAGTGTTTCCACTGTTGTGTGCATTTGGTCACAGTGAGCCTACAACTTATATAAAAACTGCAATAGTTTGAGATTACTGTTGTCCTTAATGCTGGCAGACACTCTGATCTGAGGCAGTAGAATTGGTATCTCAGCTCTTCCAGTCCAAAGAACTGCCCAAGGACATGTTAGACAGTCCTTGGGCCATATATTGGACCCCAAATTGCCCCTGATACATCCATTAGAGCGTGTGCATTTGTGTCATAGTTAGAAAGTGCCTAAAGACATGGATATGAATATGGTTTGTAGTAAAAAGCACTTTAAATGCTTAGTTAAGTTAGAAAAGTGGAACATGAGCTATAAATGCTGATATATTGGTATTGGCTGATAAATGAAAATTTAAAAAGTAAGGAAGACCGTGTTACGAATGTTGCTGTTGCATAGTTCGTCCACCAAAGGGCACTCTGCAATTTCCCTGTTGGCAACAAAGTTAAGGAACTCTGTTTATGTTTTGTGTGTCTGAAAGAAAATAAATATCCCCCAATAGATAAATATCACCCAATCACTGAGTATCGGTCTTAACAGTCCTACATCGGTCTAAGTACCAGTCCATTTACCATCACTAGTGAGTTCTCCTAAGTAGACAGCATTATGCATCCACAAAGCAAAAAAAAAAAAAATGTTTTCTTCATTAAAACAATTAAGCAATTAAAATCATCCCATTAAATTTGGTTGATTAAATATGCACACAGTATGTCCAAGTATAGCAACCTATCAACTAACAGAGCGTTTGTAATTCTGTTTATTCTGTGATAGCTTTACCTGTAATGTTGTTGTATATCGCACCTTTCTGGGCAAAGTTCCTATCAATACGCAGGGCTAGTGCTTGGACAAATGTTGGATTTGAATATGAATTTCATTTGATATTCTTAAGGCAAAAACTGTCATTTTTGTCAGGCTATTTTCCCCCAAGAACAGTTTCAGTATCTGAATTCGTACATCACTGCTGGGTGTTTCTGTCATTGCAACCCTAATATCTTCATTGTGTTCAATTAGGTGGATTTCTGGCAGCCCAACAGTGCTTCTCTAATCTGCCAAAATGCCACAGTGGATGTCCACGTGAAACGTAACGACACACAAGGTTTACATGCACAATTAAAGCAGGAACATATTGATCATCAGTAAGTATAAAAACATGGATACTCATACTTCATGCATGCACCCTCTGACACATCTGCTATCGAAAGGTTGTTGTAATTACCCAGCTTTCACCCAACAGAATATATGATTTGCACATGCAGAATTGGCCGTGGTTTGCATGCGAAAGCCGTCATATTTCCACAAAGCTGGGACACACACACACACACACACACACAGAGAGAACATCAGAGACTGTATCAATCTGCTCCAAAAAGCAACGCTTTCATCTCTCGACACCATCCCTCATCAAAATTAACGCTGAAATGATGGAGTTTTATCAAAGCAGCCACAGCCAGAAAGAATTCCATTGTCATCTCGGTCCGCGGGGAGGAATTGAAGCACTGAGGATTTTTTTTTTTTTTCCTACTGTCTGTTGACTTTCAAAAAATGGTTTACACTGCAGGGGACGGTCTTTGGTGGATGACTGAGGTTTTCATTTTGTTCATCTCAGTATATTCACAGGATAATGATCCAATTTTTGGCATCATTAAAGGACTTATGGATAGAAACAGTTACAGAAGGACCTTAAGAGGAAATGGATTTTAGTTTGGCTGTTCACATAGCTGCTATAAAAAAAAAAGATCACATACTATTCTATAGATTGGGGTGGGAATTGAAAGAGGACAGTCTGTACAGAGATAATGATGCTGATAATTATGGTTTAGCCTCAATTACAACACATAATTCATAAACAGTAGTAGCGGAACTGCTACGATTTTTCCATCCAGCAGGGAGACTGATGGTTTAGACGGTGCAAGAGAAGAACGAGGGTGAGCAGAATTGCCACTTCATGCCACCACCCCCAAATACCATGATTCATTCACAATGGCAGTGCAATCAACAGGGTCCTACTGTAAAAAAAAAAAAAAAAATTAATTGACAAATTATCTGTAAATTTTATCAAGACAAATTCATTTAGGCCCGCTTATTATCAAAAATGTTCTCTCAAAAAAGTTGAGAGAAGACCATGTTTACCACTGTGTAGCATCCTCTCTTCTTTTAACAACAGTCCGTAAACATCTGGGAACTGAGGAGACCAGTTGCTGGACGTTTGGGAGAGGAATGTTGTCCTATTCTTGTCTGATAGAGGATTTTAGCTCCTTTGTTTCATTGGTGACAGGTCTGGACTGCAAATTTTGATCTGTCTGACCACAGAACAGTTTTCCACTTTACCTCAGTTGAGTTTTGGCCCAGAGAAGACAGTAGCTCTTGTGCATCCTGTTCACATATGACTTCTTTGCATGAGTTTACACGCATGCCATCTCTAAATCCCAGTCTCTCATTGGGACTGAATTTGGATGTGAAGATTTATGGTGGAGTAAGTCATCATCTTACAGTAAGACACTCCCTAGTGCTGCACAGTGAGACTCAAGCCAGCTCTGTTTCTCAAATGAAGTCATACGGGCTGTACTAACTAACAAAGATAGTAAGTTTTTCTTTAGATTTCATCATTTATGTTTCCCTTTGGTTAGTTCACATCCTCCTCTGGCATATTTTTGCTTTGGCATCTAGCTGTGTAACTCAAATATGCACCATACAGTCCAAGTATTACATGTTCAAATGCACCAGTGAGAAATATGCTGCAGTGGTTGGTTATAATGTGCATCATGTTTGTCTGCCTCACTCTCTTTCATTCCCACAGGGTGTTTATCTCCAATCTACAAAAGGAAATTGAAAAGCAGACGGGATATCGCTCCTCTCGCAAGCGGAGGTCAGAGTCTCAGTATGACTACGAGGTTTACCACTCTTTGGAAGAGGTAGACATGAAGCCCAACATCTACCTACCTATCTCTCATTCTCCTCTGCTCTCTAATCTATGGCGCCCACAAGGTAAACAGACAACCTCTCTAAGGGTGCTTTCAAACTCTCAATTACTCGGTTCCACATGTGTCTCTCCCACGGCCTCGTGCTTTCACACACCGAGACGTGCACTCCACTTCAGACACTTCACAGCTTTAGAGTGTTTATTTTCCCAGGTTGATCAGGATCCTGGTTCACAAATCTTTCAAGCCCTATGAAGCGCCATAACTCAGGGGACAAATCTTTGGTTCTTTGAGCTTTTATCCTCTCTGTCATTGTACAACACACACTTACAAAGGCACACAAATGTGCTATAATGCAAAGTAATTCCACTTAAAAACTACGTAAACAAGTCTTTTAATAGCATCCACTTCCCTACACTATTTCCTGCCCCTCAGATCCAGAGCTGGATGTTTATGATGAACGCAACCCACTCCAACCTGGTTGACATGTTCTCTATTGGGAAGTCATATGAAGGAAGACCACTTTATGTGCTTCAGGTAGGAGAGAAGGCACATAAAAGCTAAGAAATTCACATTCTTGTCCTACTCTAAAGCTAACAACGCTCGTGTCCTGTCAGCTAGGAAAGAGACGTCGTCCCCAGAAGAAAGCTGTGTGGATCGACTGTGGCGTTCACGCCAGAGAATGGATAGGACCTGCCTTCTGCCAGTGGTTTGTCAAAGAGGTACTTATAAAGTCTACAGATTGCTTGTAATTTTTTTTTTTTTTTTGCCCTGAGGTATGCATGAAAAGTGCCTCGACAGGAACACAATGCATATCTTACTGATAGCCTGAACGATGACCTGCAGCAGGCAGTCTGTGACATCAAAACACCAACATCTGTTCACTTGTCATTTACAGCTATCCGAATACTTAAGAAAATACTTTATAGTTAAAATGCTGGAAGTAACACAGGCATTTACACAAGTTCCTTTGCACCCTTAAAGTCTTAGTGCTCTCTGAAGTGAGGACGGTACCAGACCGGAGCCAGACATTAACTGCAAGAACATTTAATGGCTCATTTTATAATGCTTAAATGCCAGATGAGTGGGATTTGCAACACGGTCCAACACAATAAGTGCCAGAAAGTAAAGAAAATTAAAGGAAAGTCTGTTATCTGTAAAGCGAGAGCGCTGACTTCAAGTGAATTCCAAAGAGCTGGGGTTTTGTGTGTGCGTGCGTGCGTGTGTGTGCACGTGTGTGTGTGTATGTTGTTACCTGTGAGGTACATTAAGAGCTAGCAAAAGTTTCAAAATCTAGTAACAAAGTGAACTTATTTGGAGGTGTAAATAACTGCATCAGCTAGGGAAAAAGTAGCACATGTATACTGGACCATACCATTTGCAGAACAATGATTTGTTGCACTCTGCATTGATTGTTTTTGCAGCCACTTCCTCCAGTACGATAGTTTAGTTCTGATTTGTAGACAGACAAACTAAAATACATGACTGTTTCACCTTACTCAGTAGTGAAATCTTAAAAGAGGTTTAAAGTGAACAAAGGAGGAACTGAAAAGACAAATAGCTAAAAGATATCAGAAATGTGTGAAAAAAAAAAAAAAAGGTGTTAAAACAGGAAAAACATTTAATTTCTAACCACAGTCAAAGAGGTGAACTGGAATATAAATGTGTTGCGGTGTAGTGACAGAGGTAGGCCACTGGAGGTCAGGGTGCCATCTTTGTTCAAGCTTTAAGCACATTAACCTTGGCCTCAGCCTGGTTAAAAGGCAGGCATAAGCAGCATTAGCCCAGTGCCTAGATCTCATAACTTCAATCCTCTTATGCTGTCAAACTCAGATTATCTCAGTTGTTTGAATGCACATCTACAGTGAATTCAAACAACTGAGTTAATGAGGTTTGCTTGAGACGGTACCTGCAGCCCATTCTGCTTGCACAAGTAATCCAGCTCCTCTAGGATGGGGCATTCATACGAGGCTTTTTGTGTTTCCTAGCACAACTTTAAAAGTGTGGAGGAGATACCAGGACACAGGCCAGTTTACACTGAGCAGAGTGTAACGGTGTGAAAGCATCTGGAGGTGTTGTGGCATCTCTCACATGTGCTCAGTGTGAGTCTGCTCTTATCTGTGAAGAGAATAGAGCGTTAGTTGCTGACCTGTCTGTTCTGGTGTTCTCTAGCAAATGCCAATCAAGATGCAGGTCTCTCAGGTCCTCATACCACCCTCATGGATTCTTAATCCATGTTTGGTTTGGTCAGACACATGCACATGGTGATTTTGTGGGGATTTGGCAGCGCTCCTCCTGCTCCTTCACACAAAGGAGAAGATACTAGTCCTGCTGCTGGGTTGATGCCCTTCCATGCCCCTGTCCAGCTCTCCTGGTATCTTCTCCACACTCTTGAGACTGTGCTGAGAGACACAGCAAACGTTCTTGTGATGCACATACAGATGTGTCATCCTGAAGCAGTGGGATTGATTTCCCTGACTTCATGACATACTGTGATGATCATATGTTCACTTGATTGTTTGTTGTTTAATATCACAAAGCAATGGCATGTGACCGCATAGATTTGTCTCATCAATTAACACAGTTGAGTATGTTCTATAATTACACTGGCCTATATTATTATTACAGGCTGTCAACTCATTCCAGTATGACTCTGTGATGACAAGACTCCTCAGCCAGCTCAACTTCTACATCATGCCTGTCTTTAATGTGGACGGATATCGTTTCAGCTGGACTACGGTACTGTTATTGCTGCATGTAGAAAAGTGACCCTCAAAATCCTGACTCCATAACTACCTTTTTAAAGTCATTAACCCACTAGAGCTGAATGAGATGAATATTTGTGTAATACTGGTCATTTTGATGAGTTTCACTGTCAGTCTACTGGAACGATGTCTGTACTTTTGCACGCAGGATCGGTTCTGGAGGAAGACACGGTCCAAAAATCACAAGTTCCACTGCAGAGGAGTGGACGCTAACAGAAACTGGAAAGTAAAATGGTGTGGTAGGTTTGATAACACCAGGCTGAATCTGACAAACAGTACATGTACAATGTGTGTGTGTAGGAACAACTTTAGCATTTGTAGGGTGATGATTGTTTTTGTAATACAAACAGATACAGAGGCATGGAAGATATCTCTATACCTGACAAATAACATTTCTTCAAGGGAACCCTCTGTCAGTGAAAACACTATGAACACACAGCATTTGAAGTCTTGGCATGTGACAGCTTGAGAATTTATACTTAATTTATGATAAAAGTCACTGAAACTTGAGAAAATGATATGAGAACTTTACCATAATTAAATTAATTATACTCTATTTGATTAGTCAGTAATAGACTGCAGTGAAAAGGCATGAAACAGGACAGAATGGGCCCACAGATAGCATTCAGCTTGATTGAAATTCATTGTTTTTCATTTGCCTCCGCTATTTATGGATATATTTAGGGGACTTTCATATGTAGATGTAAATGGTGCTAATTGAGCATTAGAAAAAGTATCCCTGAAGATACTGCTGAAATATGCTATTTTATTTTTCCACATACTGCTTCTGCAAAAATTCTGAAGTAATAAACATATTTCAAACAAAATCCAGTCACATTACATAAACATTTTTCCCATGTTTAAAATATACAGATTTAACTAAAATTGTGTCTTAATTAAATTCCCCTCATGCTGGCATTTATAAAGCACTTTTCTAGTCTTACTGACCACTCAAAGAGCTTTACACAACAAACCCCATTCATCCATTTACACACGCATTCACACAGCACTTTATTCTATGCTCGTAATGCTCTCTTAAGCTCTTTTTTTTCTCTCTCACATGGCCACACGTGCGGCCGATTTAGAATCACCTATCAGCCTAACACACTTGTCTTTGAACTGTGCGAGGAAACCACACACTCGCCGCACAGAAAGGCCCCGGGAAAGTTTCTAACTGCTGCACTACTCTCCCTCCCATCTCTTTACATTTGCTGCTCAGTCACTGTTGCTGGATTAAATCTAGGACGTGTAGACTCCATATCAAGTTGCCTTTGCTTGGTAAAAGGTCTGATAGAAATATTAGCAAAAAAAAAAAAAAGGATTTATGCATCCAAATCACTTAAAGCATCCTGGTGTGATTAGAAGATATGATGATGTTTTTGCTCTCTCTTTCCTTTCCCAGATGAAGGTGCCTCTTCTCATCCCTGCGATGATACGTATTGCGGTCCCTTTCCCGAATCTGAACCTGAAGTCAAAGCTGTCGCCAAGTTCCTGCGCAAGCACAAGAAGCGCATGAAGGCGTACATATCCATTCATGCCTATGCACAAATGCTGCTTTACCCATATTCCTACAAGTATGCCACAATCCCCAACTTCAACTGTGTGGTGAGACATCTATTGCTTATTGCTGCTTTGACCTATCCTGTGATAATGTTAAATAAATTAACCTGGTGAAGCTGATTATATCCTACTGCGAGTAAGTATACAGTATATAAGATGGGCGGGCCCTGTGCTTTCGTGCTCCAGGAGTCAGCAGCTCACAATGCAGTGACAGCCTTGTATTCTGCCTATGGTGTGAGGTATAGATACGGACCTGCCTCCACAACTCTGTGTGAGTTCCATGACTCCTTCTCATACTGCGTTCTAGCAATGAAAATGAGTTCTTGTACATGTTTTAAAGTTAACAGAAATGCCAGTTTTCTAATTATACAAGATCAGTTCAGTGTTGCCTTGAGTGTTGTTCTCGAGAGGAGCGACATCTAAATGCAGACCTGCAGGTGGAACAGCAACAGAAATGAAACACTGCTAAAATCAAAGCTGCTTAAATTCAGGTGTAACCGCCGTGAGCGTCCCTTAACCTCGTTTTGTTTTTTTCTTTCTTAAAGATGTCAGCTCAGGCAGCTCTATCGACTGGGCATACAGGAACGGGATCCCCTACGCGTTCGCGTTTGAGTTGAGGGATACAGGATACTTTGGCTTCCTCCTGCCTGAATCACTAATAAACCCAACCTGCACTGAGACTATGAGAGCTGTGAAGGCCATCGCATCGGGTCTGCTGAAGAAATGCAAGACAGACAGCGAGAAATTTCCATTTATATGAACCCACCCCGAGAGTTACCTATCTTAACACCTAATATTTTCCCGAGATTTCATATTCTTCTAAGATGTTATCAGGTGACGAGCTGACAAAGACCCACAAAGCGTGAATTTGAATTTGGTGTTCATCTTATTTTCCTTTTCTGATAAGAGCTGATGGTGATGCATTTTTGTGTGCAAGAAAAGCAAAAAAAAAAAAAAAAACCTTGAACCCCAGAGGATATTTTAAGTAATGCATACTTTTTTTTCATACGTTGTATTTTTTACAGTGAATAGTGATCATGTGATCACTCATCATGCTACAGCAGCACTTTTATGGCAAAGATAAAGCTAATTTTTTTTGTCTTCCAAAATGTGCTTTATGAAATACATGTGTAAAAAGAATAACATCTTTAACACAGTCTTTATTCTGTTTTTGTTTTAAAGAAAATACTCTTACCAAGTGCCCGTTTAGATTTTCATATAATGCATAAACGCCTCTATTACTGCAAATTAGCTGGTGTACATAATAAGCTCGCCAAAGGGATATGTATAAATATCAATGTAGGTCTTTTTTAATACCATTTTTCTCTCTTTCATTTGGCTCAGACTGACATTTGGAAAGGATGACCTGTAACCTTAGTAGCTTACTGTGTCATTACTCAGGCATGAGAGAAGGCAGCGTCTGAAATGTTTACTTGTGGCCAGCTTTGTTCTTACTAAGAGATCTTTTTAAATGTCTGACGTGAATAAATGTTGTTTTATAATACAGAACATATTTTTCTGATTACATTTATGTCAACTTTGCCTCTCTACTTGTCAGCTTTTACAAGTGTATGTTTTGTTTGGGCTATTTTCATTTAATTTGGCCTCCAGCTGCAACTGACATCATTGCAAATTATTCCCTTCTAAGGATTTTCTTGCAAAAAAAAAAAAAATCTACCCACCTGCAAAGAACAAGGCTATAGGTCACATTTTCAGCCCTCATTTGTGTCCTGTCAGTGTTTTTTGCACACATACTCGTAGCCATGTTTGATGATAAACATTATTCTAGTCAGGAGATGTTTGCAATGAATAACTTGCTGACCTTTCTTGATTTAACCGATAGCATTAAATGATACATTTGAGTCAAACATCTGCCTCGTTTCATTCTCTCTTCATAGCCAGTCTGCAGAATCTGCAGCTCTGCTCTTATTTATTTCAGAAATGGTGGGACTGACACACGAGACGGTCCGATCCAAGTGAAAGTGAACCATACCGCCCACAGCTGCCAAATTTGTGTTGTCAAATTGCCAGATTTCCTGGATGTGTTGCACTCTGCTAAAGGCGGTAAAATCCACCGTAGCACTATCTAAACGTGGGTATGCACAGTTGCGTGTGAGGTAAGGCAATAAGCAAAATAACAGATTAAATAGGGAAAGTTTTAATAGAAATCAATCACAGACAAATGAGTTGCCATATATAAAACTATTTAAAGTTGGCCCACCACCACCAAAAAATTAAACGCACAACTGAACCCTGCTATCACTCCTAAACTGACTTCATGCTGAAACCTAGAACCTGCCCTTGAGATGCTCTGCCAGGTCTTTAGTGCAGCCATCTGCATCAGCTGCTGCTTGTTTGCGGACCTCACTGACTTAAAAAAAGAAAAGAAAAAAAAAGCTCTGCTGGGTTGAGATCATGTGACTGACTTAGCCACTGAAGAATATCTCGTTTCCTTGCCTTGAACAACTCTTGGGTTGCTTTTGCAGTCCGATCATCCTGCTACTTCTATCAGCAGTCACATCATCAGTAAACACTCCTGATCCGGTTCCCTTGGAAGCCATATATTCCATATGCCATAATATTACCTCCACCATGTTTGATAGCCAGCGCTGTATGATTCACATCAGGAGCTGTTTCTCTCCTCCACACTTTTCTCTTCCCATCATTCTTGTACAACTCATCTTGGCTTCATCTATTTAAAGAATTTTTGTTTCCAGAGCTGTGCATGTGTAACAATGCCAATTCTTTGTTAATAGTGTTCACAATTTACAGTTGTCTCTACCTGTTAGTTTAAAGTTTATTTATATAGAACTTCACTAAATTTATTTGTTTATTTAGTTTACCTGACGTGTTTGTATAACTCCGGTTGGTGTGCGGAACCTTTCTTTTGTTACTGTTTTCTGTACCCCTACCTTTGGTTTTCTGGGACAACTCGTTTATAAGGAGCAGTTTCGCGTATTACTCCCCCTCCCCCTTTTCCTGTGGCATTGGTGAGTGAAAGTTTAGTGATCGTAAATCCAACTGTAGTTGACAATAATGTCTTTGTGTGTTTTGTTTGTATAGTATGGGGGCTTAAAGCGATCATCGCTAACTGGAGAATAATGTTTTATTACTGTGTTGTCAGCAAATAAACGGAGATTCCCTCCAAAACACGTCGGTGGTCCGATCATCATTTTCCAACACAAAGTCTAATCTGGCCTTCCTGTTTTTGAGCATAACCTGTGGTTTGCAGTTTGCTGTAAACTCTGTGCATTTCCATTTTTTCCATTGTTGATTTGGACACTTCTTAATTAATTCTTCTTAATCTTGAGCCTTTGAGAATGGGGGACTGTGTATAAAAAAAACAATAATAATAAAAGATGCAATTTTTAAACAGTTAATGCAAAACAAAGCTGAATCAAAGCTCAAAGTCTCCACTTTGATTTCAAATACAAAACTACAAAAAAAAAAAAAAAATGCGTCTTTGTCCAACAAATTATGTGCGTGCGTGAATGTGCAGGGCAAGCTCAGCGGTAGGGCCGCTCTCCCCTCTCTCTCCCCACTCCCTGCTGCCTCACTGCGGCCGCTCTCAAACGTACGTGACGTCGCTTCCTCTCTCCAACATGGCGCAGGAGGCAGGTCGTTAATGGCAATCTGAGGGATTTACCCCACCTTCTGTGTTTATTTATGTTTGTCTGTTAGGGGCTCTGCGGCTGACATTTCTAAAGGAATACATCTCTATTCGAGGAGGCTGCAGCCCCCCCTTTGGGACCAGGCACACCTCGCTCCAAATTCCGGTGCGACATGTTTGAGGGCAAAAAGACGAAAAACATGTTCCTTACACGAGCTTTGGAAAAGATCCTGGCCGACAAGGAGGTGAAAAAGGCTCACCATTCCCAGTTGCGCAAAGCCTGCGAGGTGGCACTAGGTGAGTTGTGTTGTTTTTAGCGTCAAGTTGTTGCTGTCTTGGACTCATTGATTTAGACACGTCATGCACCCTTTCACTTATTAACCGGTTCTCAATAACAATGTCGCAGTGTTTAGCAAAACACTGTGTTTTTCATTCATTACAGGCTGGCTCTGACTGCGGTCTTACTGTCTTACGTTAGATTTCAGCAAAAACCTGTATTTAATTGACGTGGCACGGGCTCCGTGGAAATGATTCCGTTTAAAACACGGAAATGGTGCAGGAGGGGTGGGTGTTTGCAACACTGAAGCGATGCTGCGAAACTAGTAGCGATGTGAGAACAGGCCGGACATCATAGAGAAAACAAAGTTGTTTAAGGCTGTGTTTCCCTTAGTCATCACCCTAGCACGCAAGTACAATCTGTACATTCATGGAGCGTAAACTGTGGTTATCTGAACTACCTGATTTCACCCTAAGAAGGTGAGATGTTTGCGAGTCTTCCTGGTACAGAGTGGCCGTTCTCGGTCAGTACAGGAAGGGACCGAAGACATATTTGTCTTTTTTATTAGAGCTATTATTTATTAACCTTTTACTCGGGGGGGGGCTCCTCTCCTCTGTGATATTTTAAACCCAGACGACGAAGTCGACTTGGCGACAAGCATGAGGTGATGGTTGTCAGGAGCACCTTTATGCTAGGAATCGTGTCATTTCTCCGGGAAAAAAATGGTGATGTTTTCCGGTCAGTACAAAAATAAAATTACAATCAGAAGAGTTCATACTAACCGAAAGGGAGAATGCCTAAATACAGTCTATTAATGTTTAATAAATTATAAATTTTGAGCTTTCTGTTCTTATAAATGTCTTTTTTTTTCGTAATAAAACCAAGGTTATTCGGCCTGCCATCTAAATAACTCCGCTTTTACTTTGAAATCGACGTCACAGGACGTCCGTTTGACGCTCGGCTGCAGCTGCGAGCTTAACGAAAGTTTGGTAGGAGGTGTATCTTGGGGAAACATGACCTTAGGGTGTTTATTAGTGATAATCTCATTTTTAAAACGTTATTGGCCAAACGGAAATTCCTCAAGTAAAACGTTTTTTCCAAATCCTGGAGTTAAAAATTGCTCTCTGGCTTTGAGCAAGCCAGGGTTTGGGTTTTTTTTTTTTTTAATTTGTATGTATGTGTGTGTGTGTGTGTGTGTGGTAATATGACACAGCCAGAGAAACAATGAGTCCTGTTGTGGAGCAGCCAAACATCCTACCTGTCCCAACAGTGCTGCCTTTATCAACCCGTGCAGCTGCTGAAGGCTTTTGTAGCGGTCCATAGGCTAGATACATGCAGCATATTTATTTAGGCTTTGCTATGGTATTTTATGAAGCCAACCCACCCACACAAATTATATAGTTTTAATTTTTACATTTTTTTTAGTCCATATAGAAACGAGATGGTCTGAATTCAGAATAGGAAGCTCTGTGTAGCGTGGCTTTAAAGCAAACACACAGAATTTGCATGCTGCTGTTCCTGTGATTGGTGGACAGTCAATATTGTTCCTCTATCTGAGAAAATAGGGAGCTTAAGGACTTGATCTGACGATATCATCAGTTGGTACTGTTTGTCCCTTGCTTCTGATTTCCCTGCTTACCTCAAGGATTTGATTGAAATGCAGGCGTTACAGCTGTGAGACAGAAAAGAAGCATAAACCATTTATAGTTTACATGGGCTGTGCTTAGTCATAAGCCAGTAAAGTCGTCGTGGCTGCTGGCTGTTTTGTAGCATCTTAGCAGCTGGATTTGTTTACTGAAATATGATGTCTATGCACTGAATTCTACTTTAGGCTGTGCTTTACCTTTAAAAAAAAAAAAAAAAAAAAAAAAAAGCAGTATTAGCCACACAGTCAGTGGCAGTGGGTCTTCTCTAAAATGTATAAATGAATTAATATAAAATCTTTTAACTTGCCAGTGAAGCTGTACACAGGCTCTGTGAAATAAGGATCTCTGCAATAAGCGCAGTTGTAGCGGTGATGCAGTAGTGTATCAAAAACAACTGGGTGACCCAGTATACTGATTGACTTACATAATCCCCTTTAGCTCTTGGAGCTCTGAGACATCTCTGAGAAAGTGCCTGTGCCACACTTTCCTCTCTGCTGTCACTGAAAGTCTTCCTGTTTTACATCGGCTCTATTAAATACCAGTTATTTACAGCATTTTCTGTCTACAGCAAGAGGTATCAGGAAGGAGCTAAAATGATTAGGCTACCTTTGCCAACCAGTCCATCTTCATAGCTCCCAAAGTGAAGTTCCTCCTGGATCATCAGTGTCACTCAGCAGTTCACAAAAAGTATATCATCTCAGTTTCTCACACTCTCCAAAGTGCAGCTTTAGCAGGTCCCTATTATCTTTGGATCATACTGTCGGTTTCTTTGAGAGGCGCTGTCTGATGGTAAAGACAGACACTCAAAATATCAAAGGCCCTTAGACTGTATCTGCACACTACCTCTTTGAACTCAGCACGGGCTTTGGTTCATTGTTGTCGCAAGTTGCTTTTTTTTTTTTTTTTTAATGTGATTGGATCTAGTTGGTTTTATTGTTTGTAAATCCAACCTCCTCTTTCCCTTGAGAAGCTCTTATGGCCTATCAGCTGGTGAAAGACTGGTAATGTGAATCTGCAGAGCAGTCTAAACCAGGGGGCTCTCTTCACGCCTCAGTGCTAAGAGGAGGGAGCACTTGTTTCCACCTGAGCAGTTGAGTCCCGCTGAGCACAATGCTCATTATCTCTCCCCTTAGGGTGTATGATCTGAGGGTCAGCTGCAGAGGTCACAGGAAACTTGTTGCAGCTGCACTCCTACGGAGCTACCTGGAAAGGAGAAGAGACACAGAAACACTGATTGAGTCAGGGATTTAAGTTTTTGTTTTGTTTTGTGGATACAAAAAGGAGAAAATATGGTCATATTTTGAGTAGAGCTCGACTAGTATTGGGCCTTTGGGTTTTGTTTTTTGTTTTCTGTTTTCTAAGGAGTTAAAATGATATTGCTAAATTGACTCATATGCCTCGCATTAATGAAAGGCAACCTACCCTGAAGACCCTGCCTTACTCACCGCTGCCTTCTCAACTGTGGTGCTACATGTGCTGTAGACAGGGCTGAGAAACAACATTGGAGTCCAAATTATGCAGTCCATGTTTTCTATATCTGTCATAGACCTCATATTACTCTATTTTTGAGAGAGATATTCTTGTCAACTGTTGTCAGCTTGCTTTCTGTAAAGTGCTGATTATTTGGGTGATATTCATTAAATATGAATGCAACATGGGGTGGATACAAAAAAACCCAAAGCAATTTCCATAAATCATTATCTAGGTACTATATTTACATGGGCTGCAGGCTCGTGGGATGCTTTAATAGTAAGGTTTGTTTTCGTGGATTGGTTCAGTAGTGCCTGTCTCCTCCCTGGATTTCAAAAAGTTGGTGATTTTTGTTCTGTGTTTTGTCATGCTGACTTTTCTAGTTTGGCAGTGCTGCTGTGACTCCCAGATTGTTAGCTAAGTCTATTTAAAAGAAATGAAAACTCATAATTTTTGAGTCTAAAGACATTTGGTTCTTTTGTTCAGTCATGTTAAAAATACCATTCGATCTGTTGATGGAGAAAGGCTTCTTAGCGATATCTTTGCTTTCCTTAACTGCTCCTCCGGCACTTTATGGTTAATAATCGCTTAATAATCAATCTTCCAAAAGAAACGTGCTTAATATTTAGCAGAAGTCCTGTGTTACTTAAAACCATCTAACATCTATAGTTTTTAAAAAATTCTTTCAACACTTAATCATTACCTCCTCTTATTGAAATAAAGTTCAACACAATTAGGAAGCAATTCCTGCCTATTCACTGCATTTTTGCTCCGGTACAAGCTTTAATTTGGACCTAACAAACAGAAACCATTTCCTGAAAGCTTCAGCCAATGCCACTTTATTTGCAGCTTTACTGTGGCAAATATTTTCCCTGTCCAAGGTCAAAAGAACCTTGAATAAAGCTGTAAACAGGGACAAAATCAGCAAGAGTTTACAGGCTGTTCTTTTGCACAGAGCTCAAGGCCACTGCCTGCACCGGCTACCTTCTCTTCAGAGCTGGCAGGGAAGCCAGTGAGACAAATGCACCTCTGATCATTAAGATTGGTGAGCACATGCTCCTCTGTGATAAGCTGCGCCATAGTCGCCACATGCTCAACCATGATAAGCACCAGGTTATAAATGGTGCTGTCTGTTAATTGGGCTTTTTACCGTGACACCCCAAAGACCTCACGCAGCCTTCCCAGGATATGAAGCGCAGGAACTCGAGGCTGCTGTTGGGGCAAGCCTTGAACGTTTGTGCTCCTGCAAAATAACAAACATTAACTTGCATACTTGACAACCTTTTACCGGCATCTTTCATTCTCCTCATGAAAATTTAGTAACCCAGAAGTTGAAGGGAGCCAGTTTACTTCTGATTTCTGTGCAGCTGAGGCACGCCAAGAAACCTGCCGATGACGCCGGCAGGCATCGGGGGATGAGAAAGTCTAAATGAGGGGAGCGATGGCAGCTGTCAGCTTACTTTTTATGTCACTTTTATTTGTCAAGGTGCTCTAAATGTTCGTGCCACTGAATGCGTTATCCTGGGGCTGTTTGAGCCTAACTAGAAGCTGATTATATATGTGCAGCTCAGGTCAAATTCTTAAAAGTAAGAAAATTATCAGTATAAAAATAATGCATCTTGGAGTTCTAAAAGGTCTGAGATGACCTCTGGACTTGCATAGATTTTTTTTCTTTTCCTGTAAAAGTACTATTAAGAGTCCATCAAAAATTTCCAAAATCCAAGGTGACATCTTCAGTGTGTTTGTTTTACTCAAGCAACACTTCAAAATCCAAGGATATTTAGTTCACAGTTAAAAAAAAACAAAAAAAACCCCAGCTGTTATCCTACTTGAATTTAGACTGTAGTGCATGTGTACAGTCAAGTTTCCTCCTTTGTGGGCCTAAGGAAAGGCCCCATGCCCGGTTGTATGTCTCATTTCCACCCCTCCAGACCAAAGGCAGATGCAAAAGCTCCTTGTAACCTCAGAGGTTGACTGGTGTTCAGATAACGAGCAGTGGAGTAGTTAACATTGAATGAGCCTATTCTCGCTCTGAAAGCATAAATAATCCTTTTATCTGTGCAGTGGAGACTGTTTAGAATTTAGAAAGGAGAGTCCTCCTCACACTTTATTTCTTGTTATTCTTACACTGATATGCCCATACATAATACATTATTTCTTTCCACTGATGCCTCCTTCAGTCCTGGGACAGGTGATAAATTAATTATAGCCTTCTGCAAACGGATGAGCCAAATGAAGAGAAACCCTCCTCCCTCTGTGTTGCTTTCTGTTTTGTCTTACAGGACTTACCTTAATCAGTTATCTGTATTAATTTGCTACTGAGCAAATTGTGCACCACAGTTATTTTGTGTGTGTGTGTTTCAGTTTGGAGCCATATCAGTGTTTGTGGGGACTATAATATAGTTCAAATTATAAATAAATTCAGTGTGAGCAGACATGCAGGCAGGTAACCAGCTGTGTGCCATTGTTTTTAGCCCTGAAAGTCTGTGAGTTGAGTACCCTGTTACTCTTAATTTAGATCTGGGTGTAGTTTATATTGTGGTATGCTGAGCTTATAGAGCTGTCCATTTGTCTACATAGTTAAGTAGTCACATAGTAGATTGCAGAGATTGACTAGGAGCAAAACGGCCATGCAACAGAGGTCCCTTAACTGGATGAACTGGATGCCACATCGTGGCAACAAGGCTGACAAATGAATACAACAAGGAAATGCAAAAAAAACTGCAGTTCCTCTAATGGCCACTTGAGGCTGACTCCATAAGCAGAAATAGAAATGTTTGCGGCCTGGGACATAAGACAGCTTTGCTTTCTGTATCGAATTTATTCCTTCATGACAGTTGTGCATAGGGGGATTTTATTTATTTGTTTAAATAATTCACCAGTCAAAATTTTTCTGAGGCTAAAAGTTTGGGCATAGCAAATGTAGAGGCAGACGCAGCAACTGCCACCACTAGCTGTCAGCTGTATGCTTCACTCCCACAATTCGAGACACTGAAGTGGACCCTTGTTTGTGGTGTTCCTGTATTTCAGAGCATTTCTGATGAAATTATCTGACAAATAATATTGATTTCTGTGTGGTTAACTAATACCCCATCAAAGAAGTTTTGCCCCGTTTTAGCTCAGTAAAATTCTGCCATTTCTAGTGATGGACTCAGTCTGTGGATATGCATTGCTAACCGAGCTTGCTATTGCTGACTGATAATGTAGCATTTCACCGTTTTTGTGCAGATGTGGTCATCGCTGACTCCGAAAACACAAGTAGTAAAAAAACAAAATGGTAAAATTCAGGTGCCTGTGACTGCATCCATTTGTTTTCTATACAGTGTAGGCTACTGATTTCCATAGTATTGATCTGTGTTGAGTTTTACATGCAAGCCAGACATTTAGCACTAGCTTCACCTGATCATTCTATTAATAGTAAAGCACACAACAAATGTGTGCTGCTGATGAAGCTTGTCTTGAAATGATGAAGAAGAAACGCAGTCGCTATTGTGCGTTAGTCTAGCTTGCAAGCTTGGACTTACTGAATGGAGTAAAAATTTAACAGCAACTTGACATCATTCCAAATGAATGGTGTTTGAAAGGGACAGTTGTATTAAATTGCACTACCAAAGGGTACATATCTTATATCCATTTTCAAAGGCTATGCAGGACAGTGGGAGGCTTTAGATAAAGTAGTAGTGTGCAGTAGAAGTTAGCAGCATGTATCTTCATGCCAGCTCTCAAATGTCAGGTGACGTCAGAGGGGAATTTCAAGCTTCTGTTTTCACAAATAAGTCCAACTTGTGCCATAATACATACAACATCACTGTTCTAATGAAGTCTCACACATAGCTTGTGAGTGAACTTTTACATCACTGTTTTCTCCTCAGCATGGCAGGGCTGGTAGTAGACGACCGGTGTACTTACAAAAAGGAGTTGTGTTTATCTTCCGTAGGTTCACTGTTTGTCTCCAGATTCTGCAGCCTGCACATTAATAATAACCCATTTTTTAAAGGAAAGAATGTGCATTTCATACAGTTAGATAGAAGAGTGCCGCATAATGTGTCCGTCCACAGTGGAATTATTAAAGATGCATTAATTTCAATAACAAAGCCAACAGCTGAGTAATCAAGACCTTGTGGAGGCAGAGCACTTTGGGACTTTTTGGCTACAAAATTAGAGCCTTGATTCAGCCATGGGAGTGAGACTAGTGATTAGAAGGGCTTATGCAAGTGCGAGTGAGTGAGTGGGTTGGTGGGACACGCATACACATGGATGTAAAGCGCACATGCACGCATGCGCAAACGCATAAGTGCACACATGATTAGGTAGCCCAGACAACCTCTGGCAGTCTTTCCTTCTTCCACAGCAAATGTAATTACTGCTGTGCAACCTTTCCTTTCATTGTGAACAACAGAAATGTCAGAGGTCTGATTTTTCTCAGGCTTTCCTCCGTGGTCACAGCTTCCCCATGTTTACCTACACAACAGTTTATCCTTTGATTGGCCAAATATACTGGGTTAGTGTGATCTTCTGTTATGTGTGTGGACATATGCTTATAAACTAGCCTTAAACGCCTTTTGCTGATTAACGAATACACCAGGGATGTAATCATGACAGGCTGGTTGCGACCATGATTGTTATTGGGTTAAAAGCAGTCAGACCGAAATGAATGTTACCTGATCACTGCGTATGGTGTGGTTAGTGCCAACTGCGGGATCCATGCCAAATGCAGATGGGCTCTAAAGTCTCTGAAATGGAAATGGTGCTGCAGGAGGCGGATGCCCTTTGTCACTCTCCAGCTCCTTTCTCAGGTGATAGAAACTGAGTCAGAGGCTAACCTCTAACCTCTCGTATATGCATATGCATGTGTATGTGTAGTGACTGTTGCGGTCCCCGTATGAAGAAGTGTTGTGTTATCATAATGCAGATTTGTGACCCAACCAAAGGGCAGGAATTGATTAGGCTGCAGTGAAATTCTTAACATTGTCTCCCTTTCTTACATCTTTCTTTCTTATGTCTGTGGTACAGACAAACAAAAATGTGTCTGATCACAGCCTTAAAATGATACCAAGCCTATTATACTGTGGTGGCAGCTTTATAAAACGGCAACACAATGCTTGTATTGCCCATGGACAAAAAAGATTAATAATCATAGCGCTGATAAAAAGCAGGTTTATTAAGCTTAGTTTCTTTGGAAGCCAGCCTCGTCCTTGCCTCTGCTTCCTCTCGCTTTCTCCCTTTTCTCTCCTCACTTTGTGTCTGAAGCCACCGTCCCCTCCCAGCGAGCTGTTTTCTAGCTGCTTGTCTTGTGACGTGTTGCAGAGCATCTCCAGAGAGCTGCCTGTTTATCTCCCTCCCTCCCACCAGTGTAGCAGCCGTGTGCAGACTCTGCTGTGTCTTAATTGATGAAATGTTAGAGGTCTCATGAGATTTTTTTTATTCTTTTTTTTTTTTTTTGGTGCGAACCCATGCGCATTAAACTGAATTTGATTGTTATTCTGTCCATGAACTTTATGCTGGCAAAATGTCTACTTATTGAATTAGTGTTGATCCAGCAGCTTTAATCAGCAAAGATCTATTTGCCCAGGTGAACACATCTTCTCAGGGCTGTCACTGAATCGCTCTCCCTGCTGTGTACACTGCTGTTGCCGTCAGTGATAATGAGCGAATCCAGCAGCAGGACAACCAGACTGCAACATTTTGGAGACGTACAGCACACTGGAAGTTTTATTTCTGTATTTGTTTTCGCTCCAAGCCTCCTTCCACAGATGTCCATGTACAGTATACTAGCAGCCTTTGCAAAACACAATGTCAGTGACATATCGTAACAAAATTTTACATTTGGTCTTATTTTGGCAGTTTGCAACGAGAGGAGCTGCACATTTATAAACATGGAAAAAAAAAAAAAAGAATCTAATGTTTACCACAGCCACACAGCTAAACTGGCTACTAGAGCTGAACATTTTGCAGGCTCACTGAGTCGCAAAAAGTTATTGAAATTCAAGGCAGACCCCTTTTTGTGTGTACTTTATTTGCACCACCTGCTGCAACCTTTTTTTCTCTAACACTGGGATGGTAGTTGACCTTCTTGGGATGGGCAGCTTCTTTGCCTCACAGCCCAACCTTTTATCCATATTTAGATTAAATGTAGGTAAATAAATTCTTTCAATACTTTAAATTACAATCTAAGGCTTCCTTTCAGATAATCATTATCATATATACTTGCAGCAAAAGGGACCGATGGCATTAGATGTGCTTTTGCACAACACACCTTGCATGCACCCAAACACACACGAGGAGGCCTTAGGATGTGTGATTCCAGTGTCAGCGGTCCCGGTGAGTTGTCAGTCCTGTGGCGGACAGTCCTAGCAGAGTGCTGTACTGCTGGCTGAGGAATGCTTTGTCACGGCACTCAGGCAGGGTGGTGCACGGGAAGAGGGAGACTCAAGTCTGCAAGTAGCTCCCGGCAGCAGTGAGAGACGGGGGGAGCAGGTTGTTCTGTCTGCCTCAAGAAGCAGCTTTGGACTTTGATGTGTTGTATGATGAAAGCGGGCTGCCATTCTGCTTGTGTTAGTGGACATTGTGTCTTCTACAGTGCATCACGCATTATATAGCCGGACCCACTAGTACATGTAGTACACTTTTAGCTTCGGTGCCGGCTTCTGTGAATATTTAAGCACATCTTTTGTTTACATTCACCCAGAAACACAAACTGTAGTGGTTTTTACCCCATTCGGGATTTTAAACTGGCAACCCCCCTCGCAATCCCACTGCTAACCTTTGGCTCAGGGCTTCCAAATACTTCCCATGCTGATTCATCAGCCTTATCTGTTATGGCTGCCTATTTGCATTCTAAGTGGCTGACTGCACTATTGTGTAGTTGATATCTAAGCCGTGATCGGCTTTTGCTGTAGCTCAGTGTAAGTGTGATTGAAAGGGATCACTGATAATCCCCTTTGAAACACATATTATATAAAGCACAACAGGAACCTGTCTTAGTTCACTGTCAGGTTCAGCACTTGAGTGTGATGTTGGTGTCTTTCTTTTTACATCAGGCTGTGCTTATCCTAGCATCTCAGTCAGGCACTGCCTCTTGATGCTACGAGGCTTTCATCTGTCAGACTGTTGGCTATTAGCTGCTCATATTATTACTTTTATATATGGCTCACATCCTAATAACACATACACCATGCCTTGCAAGCTCTTTTCACATAAGTGCATTATTTTAGTAGGGCTGTAAGGCTGTCAGGGGTGGAATGTGGCTGTTTTGTGTGAGCTGACTTCAGGCTGTGGCGCTGAAGCTCAAGTCTCTTCATGATGTCATCGTCTCATGTATTTTTCACACATGGTCTTGATGTGTTGGTGTCACATATCAGGCTTTAGTTCACTGAGGGACATCGGCAGAAAGAAGTCAGTACGCTCTGTGAAATGTAAATAAAAACTATATTTTGCAGATCATTTAAACCCCAGATTTAATCAATCTTGTTTGGAAGCAGAGCCGTAAATTTGCTTTTATGAATCCGCTAAGGCTAAAATATCCCAGGATTTTGTTGTCTTCAGTAGGCACAGAGAGATGCGGTGATATATGTGGTTATAAGTGAGATATAAATCATGTTGTAATGCTCAGTAGCACTGACTCGGCAGCTTGCATTGGTGCCGTGATATGTAAACTAGCTAGGGTTGCAGAAGTGAATGTTTTCTGAATTTCAGGAAGTTTTTTTATTTACCCATCAGGAGGCTGTTAATATTGTAGGTGCAGCAGTATGATTTTATTGTGGGGAAGTACCTGATGTGTGTGTGTGTGTGTGTGTGTGTGTGTGTGTGTGTGTGTGTGTGTGTGTGTGTGTGTGTGTGTGTGTGTGTGTGTGTGTGTGTGTGTTTTTACGCGCACGCATCCATAAGTATTCATGAATGCCCATTTGATAGTCTTGCTAGCACTCAGAAGTGCCCCTCTACCCACTCTTGCCTTTATACAGGTGTGGAGCGACTGCATTCACTCCAGAGTAGAGTGGAGCGATGATTAGCCAGCTTTTCACTGACCCTCTCTGCAGCTTAGAGACAGCTTTTTGGTGGGGGATACTTCAATAAATGACAGCCTTAGGGTATACGGGCTCGCTCTAAAGTATCTGGGCTAAACTTTTGATAGGAGTGTCAGGGTTAGCGGGACTGTGTGAACGCAGGTTCTCAGACTACCAACTCCTTTTCAGGAGTAGCCCTATGTGATAATACACCAGAGGGAAGCATATTTCTATACGTAGTTGACCCACTTGTCTTTGGATGATGAAAGAAACGTGTACTGTGGGCCTAAAAAGACACACTCCAAGGGGGGGATTTGGCATGCAGACATTATTGCTCATTTAAGTCTTAATGTTTGGATCTGGGTCAAAGTCAGGGTAAGAGTGAAAAGAGAGAAAAAAGTTGGTGGAGCTCTTCAAGGCTTTTTGTTGACTTGTGATGTGGGTGATAGCAGTGGAGAGCTGGACAGCTCCCTGTGGTGCACCTTTGTCAGTGTATGTAAGCCATAAGACACCTATTACAGATACATTAAGACACCTGTTATGGATTACTAAGAGCTGCCTGCCAGTTATACAGCTGTAATCCTGGTACAGCAAAATAAAGAATAAGTAAGAACCTCAAGCAATTTATTTTCATTAATAATGTTTATAATACACATGAAATAGTTTCCTCTTCAGTTTCTTTTTGTCACTTTAGACAAATGGGCCAGCTTTAATTTACCTTTTCTTCATTTTGACTTCCTAAAACTGCTCTTTTTAAGACGTAATAGAAGAATAATGACCTTGAGGAGATGAATTTTGCTCTTTGGGGCAGTCTGATTTTGAAGTTTTAGTTGCAGAGTTTCAAAGTTTTACTAGTTAACCCACATAAACCCCTTTAGTGGACTTCTGCTCTTCATGTGTACTCATTAGATTGAAATGTGGTGAGCCATTTGGCTTTATCTGCATCACTGTCATCCTGCGTGACAGCAGTGTGGAGGAGGTTTTACCCACTGCGCTAAACAACTACTGCTTCTGCTGTTTCCCTGTTGATTGTAGCGGAGCCCTGGGACAAACTAGTGCGCAGAGAACTTTAGCTGCTGACCTTGAAGATAAAGTAAATCAAGAGTGAGCCTTGATAAATAAGTCACAAAGGGCTCACTTCTCTTAGCTTATGATAGCAAACTAAAGTTTGGAGCTATTTAATGTGTACGGGCTCCTTTAGAAAGTTTGGTCTATTGGACACATACAGCCCAGTTTGATTTCCAGTGGGACAGACCATTAAAACCATTACATAACCAATAACCTTTTTTTTTTTTAACTTCATTTCACTGTGGGGGAAAAAAATACATCCTAAATATGTTTATATGGAATGAAACTTTCCATTGGCAAGATAGGCTCTAAAAGCTTGAAAGAAACCTTTTTTTTTTTTTTTTTTTTTTTCCGGCTTCAACAGTGTGCCGTAGTTTTTTCCACATTAATTTGATCTTCTGTCATCATAGAAACACTACTGTTGCAAATAAAAGAAATACGATGGTTTTGGTCATTCTATTGGGTAGGGCAGGCAAGTCTCTTTGCGGGTAAAAAGGCTGTAAAACTGGCAATGAAACTGAAAGTTCGGGTAAGCACTCATGACGACTTCAACGCAATATTTCAAATACAGTAAAAAGTGCAAAATGATGTCCTCGTACTCTGCAGTTTTCACACTTTGCAAGGCCATCCAGTTGGCTCGATCGGACCCTTTGGCTCTTTCTGGCCAGTGTTTTTATTTATTTCGTCCACTAAATGAAACTTTTTTTTTTTTTTTTTTTTTTTTTTTTAACTCGTACCTCTTGGCCACAAAGTATTCCTGAGCTCCTGCGCCTGTGAGTCTTCAGGCTGTTTTTGATTTTCAGACCATAGATTAGACTGCGATCAGTGATTTGTGATGTCTCTCCTTGTCAGTGTTTTGCCCTTTACATACCAAGTTAATTCAGTTCAGCATTCAAGGAAAGAAACTATTACATCATGACTCAGTTGGTAAAAATAGAGAACAATTAATAAGTGTTTTTAGTGTGGTTTAGTGCTGCTCTCTTGTCTTTGCCCACTTCCTACCATGCCTCATATGATTGCATATATTTTGCTTTGAAACCTGTAGCCGGCAGAGCAGTCGTAATTTTCCTTAACTTTAATTTGCAAGTCATGTCTGCCCAGTCCCAGGAGTGTCCAGCACTTGTGTAGCTCATCATTATCTCCACCAACCGCCGTTGCTATGGTTTCAGTGCTCAAATCCTGGGGTGACAGTTTCTCGTCAATGCTCCTGATGCATGGAGCTAATTATTCGATGGTTACATACGCAGTCAATATGACAATCCCCACCCCTCCTCTCAAAATGACTGCTCGTGTGCCGCTGACTGTCTGCTTGTTTGACTTCTCTGTGCATTTGCATAAATCTGATAAAGGCTCAAGCAATCGCTTGACGTGAAGCTAATATTGAAAGCGGAATAGCCAGGGGTCAGCGCTTTTCTAATTTCACACATCCCCGTAAAAGCGGCCTCTAGAGTCTTGCTGGGATTTTAGTGTCATGCACTACAGACTTGCAGAATTGCACAGACAGTAGGCAATCATACAGCTTTTTCTTACACTGTGGCATGCACCTGATATGACTCTGATGTTTGACTGGGTGTATTTCCAGAGATAAAAGATCCTACTGCAATTTCTCAGGAGATAATTCATCAAAAAAAAAAAAAAATGAGGGCCAACCTCAGGACACAACACAGTGGTGAATATACAGTCAGTGGCCACTTGCACTGAATTACACTACAAAAGGGTGCGTGACTTGTATCAGTTTTCAAAGGTACCATGTAGCAGAAGTTAGCAGCGTATGCCAGTTCTTAAATGTCAGTTGATGTCAGAGGGGAATTTCACATTTGTGTTTTCAGAAACATGTCTTTTCAGAAACTTACATCCACCACATCTCAAAGGTGCGCTACTCTGGAGGCCGTTTGAGCACAGTCAGATTCAAGAAACCAGTTTGAGATGATTTGAGCTTGGTGACATGGTGCATTATCCTGCTGGAAGCAGCCAGCAGAAGATGGGTACACTGTGGTTGTAAAGGAATGAACACGGTCAGCAACAGTCCTCAGGTAGCCTGTGAGGTTTAACCAATTCTCATTTGGTACTAAGGGGCCCAAAATGTGCCAAGAAAATATCCCCCAGACCATTACACCGCCAGCAGATAGGATGGATCCATACTTTCATGTTGTTTACACCAAATTCTGACCCTACCATCTGAATGTCACAGCAGAAATTGAGACTCATCAGACCAGGAAACCTTTTTCCAATCTTCTGTTGTCTAGTTTTGGTGAGCCCATCTGAATTGTAGCCTCAGCGTCCTGTTCTTAACTGACAGGAGTGGTACCCGGTGTGGTCTTCTGCTGCTGTAGCCCATTTGCTCCATGGTTCGGCGTGTTGTGTGTTCAGAGGTGCTCTTCTGCAAATCTTGGTCGTGAGTTATGAGTGGTTATTTGACTTACTGTTCCTTCCTAGTATCAGCTCAGTCCAGCCATTCTCCTCTGACCTCTGGCATCAACAAGGCATTTTCTCCTAGAGACCTGCCAGCAAGTGGATATTTTCTCTTTTTCGGATCATTCTCGTGATTCTCATGAATGTAGATGGGTCAGTAAGCAACAGTTTAGATTATTTCTAGTTATCTGGGGTTTTTTTTTTTTTTTTTTTTTTTTTTGGGCTTCATCCTCTTTTCAGTGTTGTGTTAAAGAGACAAATACATCAATTTGCTGTGTTTGCATGAAGCCAAGATAACCCCCATATTTTTACTACTACTGCAGTTCCTAAGTGTTAAATTATACCATCTAAACCAAATGAGCAAGAACAAAATATAGATCAATAAATAATATAATTTATTAATTATACCTGTTTTTTAAATAAAAAAAAAGCAAACAAATATTTGCTGTTTGTAGCTTCTAAAATTTGCATATGAGCCGTTTTCCTTTTATAACTATTGTCAATTTTGGTTTATTTGGGTTCTCTTGAACATCAAAAGCATGTTAAGGAAATCTCATTAGGATTTGAGGTTCATTGAATAAACAGACAGTTATGGCAAAAGTTAATCTACAGTATAGACTTTTACATTTTTCTCAATTTAAAGTCAGTGCAACACTGCAGTGAAAGCCCCCCACCCACCCACTGTGTAATACACAGGTTACAGCACTGAACTGAAAAATAGGTAACTTGGACGCAGGGGCCGCGATCCTGCTCTGTCTGCTGCAGAATAAAGACATTATGAGATGAGAAAAGATGATCTTTGCTTGGATCTTATGTCAAATTCGAGTCCACGTGGACAAAAGGCCCATGGACCAGTTGTGACTGCATGCAACAGATGTGTAAATTAGCATCAGACAGTTCAGAAAATCTTCCTCTCCTGAGTTCCACAAAGTGTTAAGTACTAAATATTCTCAACAAGTGGATTTCTTTGAAAGGAGCCGTTAGCCTTCCAGCGGTGAAATAATTGAGCTGTCATTGCGTTACTGGGGTTTTTCCCAATCATCGCAGGCTCGTGCAATTCTGCGAGGACTCTGCCGATTGCCACTGTGTTTTTAAAAGCTTGGTTATTGAAAGCTCCCTTTAATGTCTAGTAGCAATTGGCCTCTCTTCCGCTCTCTCTCTATTTCTGTCTCAGCTTCTCTCTCATCCCTCCCTCTGTGTGTCTGCCTCTCTTGTTTTTCTGCTCTTCTGTGTCAGTGCTCAGCAAGTTCATACAACTGCTTTCATGCCTGGAGATCTGTGAAATAAACACAAATGTTGGCCTGGCTCACGGACACAGCGCGGAGTGAATAATGATTACATTTTTTGGGGACTGTGCTGCAGCTGAGGCGATACAGAAACCAGTCTCCTCTCTGGTTGCTGTTGGGGACATAAAACAAGACCGTCACCATGACGAAACAAGTGCATTCATGCAGGAAAAAACAAGCTGCACACTGAATGCATCAACTTAAATATTTTTAATGTGGATGTATTTGAAAAGTCACTCTGTTGATGCACTAAGGCTGCGAATGGGTCTGATATGCGCAGCTGTACTGTGTGTTGGGGGTTTTCCTCACTCTGACTGAACCTTTGGGAGGGTGAACACATGAACTCGATTTGTCTGTGTCAGTAAAGGCACCGTGTGTTTTATTTGACACAAATCTAAGCATTTTGCTGTTATTTTTGAACTGGTTTAATTTTATTACACTAAAATTAATTTTCTTTTGGCTGAAACTTCGTTGGAGGGTGCCAGCATTTCCTCTGTGGAGGTAATTGATGGCTGCACATAGATGTCAGCTTCCTAAAAGGTTCTGAATAACACTTGAGTGTTTAATCTGATAAGCTTAAAGCGGACCTATTATTCTAATTTCCAGTTCCATATTTTTATTCTTGGACTCATGATTTACAGTTCAAAATAATCCTTATTTAACCTTTAACCTGCCCTGGTGGAGCACCTCTCTTCACCCTGAAACAAGCTGTTTTAGTTCCTTTTTGTGTCGCCTGCCGACAGGCAGGGAGACACTTTGGGATCACTTTTCCATTGTCCGTCTGTCCGTCTGTCCATTACACTTTCAGTATCTCTGTAACCGTGCAACATATTGACTTCAAACTTGGAGCATAGATATGTATTGAAGAATATAACTGCAGAGCACAAGTACCATAACCCTGTCTCCTCTTTTACTGGAGTTATTGCCCTTTGTTTACTTTTTAAAAACTAAAATCTTTTATGAATATATAACCTGAGAGTAAAACAGTTTAGATCACAGAGGTCCAAGTTTTGTGGGGCTCATTAGGATCCAAAGTTTTTGCCAAGGTCACCATTGGTCAATAGAATTAGCCTGCTAATGTACAAAGAGGGTCAAGTGTTTAGTGGTTGGGGGCCATATCATATTTACAGTCTTTTTTTTTAATCACTGTTGGGAATCTTTCATTTGCCTCTCAGGTGTCTCATCTTTGTTTTTACTGTGTCAGATATCTTTAGCAATATTGAATGAAATAAACTGCATGTATAAAATATAGAGTTCTACTCAGTACCTGTTGAACAACAATTATTTACTGTAAAAATCAATTTGTAAATATTAACCGCTAAGCTCAGCACTTAATCACTTACTTTCATATACATGAATATACTTTCTGACAAACCTCTGAGCACGTGACAGATTATATTATATTATATTATATTATATTATATTATATTATATTATATTATATTATATTATATTATATTATATTATATAACTGTGAAAATTGAGCATTTTGAGCAGTCTGGAAGGATTCCTTCTGCATATGCTGACCTCATTATTTGAGTCTTTGGCCCTGCATTATATGATCATTCACTGCTGTAACAGTATGCATGTGACCAAAAATGAGAAAACACATAGTAGGTCTTCTTTAAGTTTTGGATTCAAGATTTTATTTTTATTTATTTTATTTTTTTTTAAGCAAATTCTTTAAAATAAAACTACCATTTATTTCAAAAATTTTAAAAAGTCAAATCCCCTGTGCTGCCATGGCCTGATATGTGCTCCACAGTGTAATAAGCTGCCTACAGAGCCTCCTACTTGGCTAATTTAACATGCTCTCCCCCTTTTCCTTTCTTTCTCTTTCAGAGGAAATCAAAGAGGAATCGGAAAAATTAAGGTAAGCAACTGATGAATTCTGTAACACAATAAGGCAGCAAAGGTCATTTCATGGGTTTTTGTCTCTCCCTGCGTGTTCAGCCACTGTAAAATTCATGGCTCACTTGCAAGCCTTTCTGTTGCTTTTGCCTGTGTTCAGACGAGTAAAAGGGATTAAAACTGTGTGTGGGATTCTTTTTTGTGTGTGTATGTATGTCTGTATTTGTGTGTTCATGTGCACGTCTCTGGTGTGTTTTTGTTTGTGGCTCTCTGTCTGGCATGTTCCCAACAGTGCCTTGCCTTCTCATTAATGGATTTCTTCATGAAGCCCTGCCTAATGCCTTTGACAGTGTGTGTTTGTACGTGAGTGTGTGGGGGTGCTCGTGAATGGGCTTCACAGTAACATGGGCTTTGGAATGAAATGTAGCATGAGTGCCACCTCGCCTCTTTCCCATCCTTTCTTCCTCCTGCCAGCTCATTTTTATTTCCCACTTACATTTCTGTCCCTCATCATTTTCCCTTTCACACAATCCTTCCTCTATTATTTTACTCAGTTCTCTCCAAATTAGATTTACCAGTAACTTAAAATTCATCAGAATTTTAAGGCTAGGGATTATCTGCAGCCACACTGGGCTCGCAGAAGTATTGCTGCTCTTTGGTTTCACCTCAGGTGCTTCACAAGTCTCTTCTGATTTCGTATAGATGCAACAGTCTAGCTTTGCCACTTATGAATACAAACACCCTGTTTGAGCCTGCAGCCCAGTTTAAATGGGTTTTCTCTGTGCATTCATTCTGTAATGTAATTGCAACAGCAGGCATGGGCAATATCTGAACAAGTACATTTTAAATCATTGTTTAAAATCATAGCTAAATGTATTCAAAGTTAATGGGTACTGAGCATTACTAGCAAGTTTAATTGCTGTGATATTTAAATAAAGCAGACAGATAATGTGTTATATGGAAATCATTATTGCTGTTTTAGGAAATGTTTTCAAAATCATTTCTTAAGCTTAGAAAATGCACTTATCATTTAACTGTATCACCACATAACACACACATGAAGCTAGAGCCAGCCTGTGGTCAGTTTATGAACCCCTCAGCTATCCTTTGCTAACTTACACTATATGGGCAAAAGTACTGAACCATCAACAGAAAACGCCTACAAGAGCTGCTCGGCCATGGAAATCCATACCATGAAGCTCCCCACGCACAGTTCTTGTGCTGATGTTAATGCCAGAGGAGCTCTGTGGTTACTGAGTCAGCAGAGGGTTGGAAACCTTTCCGCACTTTGCGCCTCAGCGACCCCACTCTGTGACTTTACATGGTCTGCCACTTCATGGCTGATTTGCTGTGGTTCCTAAACCTTTCCACTTTACAATAATACCACATACAGTTCATCTAGGAGGAAAGAAATTTCACAAACTGCCTTGTTGCAAAAAGTAGCATCCTGTTACAGAAACATGCTCTTTAGAAACACCCGTTCTTTCACAGATGTTTGTGAAGGCAGACTGCAGGGCTAAGTGCTTGATTTTTAGCTCTGCTGTTTCGAATAAAAAGCCGAGTTATTGTCATAGCCTTGGCGGCGGTGGCGTCTGTTCCACAGCCCGTATTGTGAGGCTTCTGGTGTAACCAGTTCCAGACTTCCTGTACTGTGCACTGGTAATTCTTTATGAATGCTGGTGAATTTATAAAATCTAATAAATCTAAATTGTCATCAGAAAACAGGCAATGGTTTTGAGTTTGTGTTTGTGGCAAATGCAATCCCTCTTTCGCTGACAGTGTTTACCTCCATGCAGCAAAAGCCTGCTGAAATGATGGGCCACGTATTGCAAACATTACCAGAATTTTTGTCCCTTGTCTAAAAATTGTGCATATTTAAGTGGTGATGTATCTTTGTAGAGATTAGCTCGGGATAAAGATGAAGGAAGCCTGGCTTTGTCCAAACGTGACAGATTTGACTAACCGGCAGCCTTGAAGCTCAGTAGTCAATAAGATAATTTCTGTGGAATCTTTTTGGGGGTTTTTGCAAGGAAATTAGATGAGTTTACTGTGAAACTATTCCTTCAACCGGTCTGGGACAACTGAGCAAAGTACAACTGCTAATGAAGACCGTGTGACATGATTGAAAGCTCCCGAGTGATCGTAAGCAAATCTTGCAAGAATTTTTAAACACTTATTTCCAAGATGAATATTCAGTTGTACGTCATAATGTTGATTATTAAATTATGCATTGCCACACACCCGTGTTGCCTCTTTCCAGACCAGTTGGTGCACGATAGCAGCAGGGAGATGTATATGCAGGCTGTGCTGTCTGATTAAAACCCAGTTTTATAGTGTTTATGTTTTATAAGCAGCCTGAGCCTGACACTGGGCTGATAATAAAGGGGAGAGCAGGCCGGGTGACATTAAGCAGGGAGTTCAGGAATAAGCCAGAGGAAAAGAACTCCCAGCATAATGGCTGAGAGAGAGATGGAGACTGGGGCAGACCAGTAATAAGCTGACGGAGTGGATGTTCTTTGCTGAATAATAGCTTTATTTTAATGTTGTTATCCAGAAGGATTTTGAAAAAGACTGAAAGGCTGGGGAACAGGTTTGTATTTTCCATTTTTATGCTTTTATATTTGTGGCTCTTTCCCTGTCTAATCATCTTTAATTTGTGGCAATTAATACCTGTTTCCTCTGTTGCTTTCAGACCACTTATATTACTTTTCTTTCCAGCCCTCCAAGCTTCCTCCTTTCTTCTGCTCCTCTCTACAGCCTCTTAAGCACCCTCATTTTCCTGTTGAATTCATGCTGCTTGATGCCTCTTTTATTTTTAAATAGCTCAGAATAATATTATACTTTCTTCTCTTCCTTTATAAGTGATTCTTCCTCTCTTCTTTCTCTCTCTCTGATTGTGCCCTTCTATACTCAGTGTGGTCATCCCTCTAAAAAGAGCTGAACTCATCCTTTTTCATTGCCAAGACACAAACAATGCAGCCCCCTCCACTGCTGTCTTTCTCCCTGCCTCCCTCCCTCCCTTTCTCTGCTCTTCTCTTCTTCTAGCATGTGCAGTCTGGGTGTGGTGTTAGTGCTTAGGGATGCTGTAAAGACATGGCTGCTGAAAGCGATGGTCTGTATTTTGTGTCTGTCTCTGGTCTTTAAAAATTCAGAAAAAATAGCTGTGTAGTTACTAGTCGTGGAGGAGGAGATGCTTTGTCAGCACGGACCCATTGCAAAGCCTGAATTACAAACCTCTGAGATTACTACCCCAGGCGCTATATTAAATTCAGCGTAATAAAAAAATGTTCTTACTATTCATTTTCCCCTCAGGAACAGGATGAAGCACAGGGTCGTCTTTGGTTTAGCTTGTTTAATGTCCTGTTCCAGCTGTGGAGCAAGAAGAGGTTGTTCTTTATAGTGAAGCACGTCATCCCCAGCACTTTTTCATGTAGTGTTTTTCAGGCTTGGATGTCAACAAAAGTGTTAGTGTGTCATGCTGATTTTTATGCCCCGTTTCTTTTCTTGTGACTCCAGATGACAGACAGGACCACGGAGTCACAGTGTTTATCTCACAGTCTACATCACTTTCTTTCTCTCTCCCCCCCCGCCCCCCTAGTCCACCCGGTGGAGATGGCAAATCAGGTTCCAGCACTTTACCGCCAATCAAATCAAAGACCAACTTCATTGAAGCCGACAAGTACTTCTTGCCGTTTGAGCTGGCGTGTCAGTCCAAATGTCCCCGCATCGTCATCACCTCGCTCGACTGTTTACAGGTCAGTGGCGGGACAAGTCACACCGCAGACCCCCAAATGCTTGCATGAGTGTTACTTTATGGCAGCGACTTGTGCGCTGGGTACTTCCTTTAGTGTATCTTTGGGGGGTCGGTGAATCCTGCTAAACAGTAAATGAAAAAAACCCCCCCAAAACAACCAGTTTAATTAAAAATAAATGATTTTAATTCCATGGAGATGTGGTTCCTAAAATAAAGACTACCAGGTTGTTAAGTTGTGTTTTTGTGCCTGTGCGTTTACATGCACGTCTGCATATTCATGTGATTTTTTTTTTTTTAGAAGCTGATAGCGTATGGCCACCTGACGGGCAGCGCCCCGGACAGCACGGCTCCGGGCAAGAAGCTCATCGACAGGATCATCGAGACCATCTGCGCTTGTTTTCAAGGACCTCAGACTGATGAGGGCGTGCAGCTACAGATTATTAAGGTGTGCTGCTGTCCCATCTGACACATCACAGCTTGTTGCACACATACTTCACACACTTTAGAGTATTTAATTAGCAGTCAGTCATTTCTTAAGGGAAGTGATCTGCATCTTTTTGTGACTTTGATCTGCAGTAATCTTTAATGATACTTGATCATTTCACTGTATGCAGATGTTTGCGGTTCCAGCAGACAATCCTGCTGGGCCGTTTATTAATACAAATATTTTTTTTTTTTTTCTTTCAGGCTCTTTTGACAGCAGTGACGTCTCAGCATATAGAAATCCACGAGGGTACTGTGCTGCAAGCTGTCCGCACCTGTTACAACATCTACCTGGCCAGCAAGAACCTCATCAATCAGACCACAGCCAAGGCCACGCTCACACAGATGCTCAACGTTATCTTCGCACGCATGGAGAATCAAGCAGTATGTTCAAACCCACTGTAAACACTGAATCATACAGGATCCTGTTTTTGTAGAGAGACTGAGGACAGCTCTTCTTTGGAGCTACTGTCTGAATAAAAGCCAGTGAAGCTAATTTGAGTATTTAAAAAAAAAAAAAACATAGTTTTAGCCTAAACAAATCCATGTTGCAGTCAGATTCGCAGTAGGTGAAGCTGTTTGGATATGGAGTCAGACTGGATTTGAAATAATGACTTTACCTTCTGTGGCTGGTTTACTCAAGCCACCAGATTTCATTAAAATCTGCTGTTTGCTTTGTGTCCAGAGGGACATGTTAGCTATTGCCTTCAAAAAAAAAAAAAAAAAAGCTTGCTCTAATGTCATCTTTTTCTTTTTGAATGACACTTTTTCCCCCTCCTCACCTGCCTCCCTCCCTTCCTTTTGGACACATAGCTTACAAATCACAGGCTATCTTGGTCTCTGGCCTCCAGAAAGCGTGATCGCCAGGTAAAGCGTGCAGGACTGCCGTGACATGCCTGATCCGACCTCTTTAAACTCTTCTCTGTGCATCTGTGTTTGCAAATTAGAGCTTTTTTTTTTTTTTTTTTTTTCCTTCTCCCGTCATCCATTCATGCACTCATCCGTCCTCTCCTCCTTTGCTCCTGCACTGCACAGGAGCAGGTATGCTGTGCATTTCTTCCACCATATGCTTGCTGTGGCTTCTGTTGACTTGCCTACAAATCATCTCGCTTTTCTCCCGCACCAGTTTACATCTTACAGTTTATTGTCACACCTGGGCGCGGTAAATGCTTTACAGCGGGTCAGCCTCGCCCCGCTCATTCCTCAGGAGTTTTGTTATGCTTTACTTCTTGAGAGGACTTTCAGAACAACAAGCCGCTGGTATTGAGTCAGCCGCAGACGGAGAAATGTAAGGCAGCAGTCAGGAGCAGAGATGGAGACAAGGCAGACTTTGAAGCAGAGGCCTATTGTTGTGCTGTCACTGCATGCGTAGTGTTGTGCTGCTGCACAGAGAGATCCACGTTCTGTGTCTGTGTGTAGATGTACTGCAGCTCAGCACGCTGTGATCACAGGCACACAAACACAGGGTTTGTCTTGCACAGCCCTGACTATCCGACTGAGGTGGCATTTAAATAATGAGCTTAGTTTGTCTGCGCTGCCTCCCCCCCCCTCACCTCCCCAGTCGAGGCGCGTTGGTCCGATCCCGTTACCCTCTCTCATATTGAACACTGATTGTTTCATTCGCAATCCCGTGTCACTGAATTTAATTGATTACATTTAATGCGACAATATTGGCAGTCTGATTTAATTACAGTGGAGCAGCTTTTAATGGGAGCGTTGCTTTGAGAGTAAGACATAACAGGTTTAATGAAAGGAGTCAGTTTTTGGTTTGCCTTGTAAGAGTTAAAAAAAAAATCAAATGAATGTCATGAAACTGACTGTGTAATTGTGTCTTATGGCTAGTAATAGATACGAGACTGACTAATTAATTGAAACAAATTCATATCGGTTGATTTGTACTCCTAATTACAGTTCTGAATTTGAGAGTCTGCTGTAGCTCAAAAGATCACCATTGTTTTGTAAATGTGCCACACTGTTTGTATTTTCATCTGTAACCCACGTCCCCTTCAGCTGCTGCACCTTTTCTCTTCGCATCTCTCAAGGCTATAATTTGCTTTTTAACCTCTTTTTTTATTCTCGGCAAATCTGAACACGCTCTCCGACTGCAAAATGCACCGTTGGGCTGTTGTTAATGTAGCCTGGCTGAGAGAATCTCCGCTGCTTGTAGTTATTTTTCTCATTACGTACTGATGTTTGCTGTCAACCAGTGAAGTGTTAAACTGTAAAGACAATAATACACCAGGTTAAAATATTTTTTTTCCTAAGAGGCCTTTTCTAGAAGGTAACGGCACAGTATTTACCAACATGTAACACTTTTTTTTTTTTTTAATTAATTATTTTTAGATTAGAACACGTGACATAAGCAAACTTTTGGCTCATGACCTGCCTTTCTAAAAGCATGGCAACACTTTGCGGTGCTCTCTGTCAGAAGCAGCGGTTGCACATGTCAGCTGTGACAGCAGGAGCCATTTATTGTACCACCAGAAATGCCTCCCAACACCAGGGGGCTAGAATAGACCGAGTTCACATCGGCCAGCATGAATTGATTCCTCAGTTTGTCTGATTTCAGTTTTTTAGTGGCATGTCCTCCTTCTCAGTGCGTGCATTTCCATACGCATCTCCATGAGAACACACATCTGATGTATGCTGGCAAACTGTACTGTTTTTTTGGGCTTTTAAAAAAAAAAAACTACAATCTGTAATCATCTTATGTTTTCTGTTTTGACATCTGGAAATGTTGTGAGTCTTCAGGGAGTGTACACAGGCTGATCATACTTGTAACTGTTGATGAGTTTGTTGAAATGCTTAACCACTATCTTTTTCTGTGTGTCTGTGTATGTGTGCTTTGCATTGCTTTCTTTTGTTGTGTGTGCGCATGTGTGTGTGTGTGGGCCCTACCCCTACTTACAGCTGCAGGAAGCAAAACAGCTGGAGAGAGAACGACACCGGCAGCATTCCCCAGTCACTCAGCACACTGAGCCAGACTCCGCCCAGCTCCAGACTCACGTTCACTCGCCAGCTAAGAGTCTGACACAGGAGGCCAACGGGCCCCTCACCCCTCCTACTCCCAGCATCACCGTCCCGTCCACCCCGTCCACTCCCTCGACACCAGCCCCGGAGTGCAGCGGCAGGTCTGTGCCTAAAGAGCAGGAGGAGCAGAGGGAGCAGGAGGAGCAGGGAGAGAACCCAGACCCAGAAAATGGTTCAGAGTTCTGCACGGCTGAAAACGAACAAACTGAGGCAGACCAAGCCACGGCAGCAGCAGAAAGTAAGGCAAAGAGATTTCTATTCTTTTTTTTTTTTTTTTTTCTTTTTTCAGTAGATGTGGACAAGCACCATTTTCTCCTCATTTTCTGATTATGAACCCATTATCTGGCTTTTTTTTTTTAATTTTTTTATTTATCTCTCCCTGTGTTACCAAATGCCATGTTTGGTCACTGAAGCAATCAAGCCTCTCACAACTCAATGTTGATTAACCAGCTTTAAATATATGAGGCTCTGTTCACACTTGATTAACAATCCAGGAATGTTCAGGATCGCACTGCATGTCATTAGAGTTGTGTCAACTTGTTACAGCACCCTGAATATGTGCTGTAAAAGCATCCCTTAAAATGCAGTTTATTGTAATAAAAAAAAGTCAAGAACCAGTGTTTTCTGTTGCAGACATTTGATACCACGTTCAGCGTTACAGAAGCTACTTTAATGAGGGATCTGGTGTAGAATTTGAAGAGGAGAATAAAAAATGTTTTTCACTGACACTGTAACTTTATGCATGCTTTATTGCATTCCACATTTTATTTACAATCATGTGAAAAAGGAAGTTTTAAGAGTAATCTAGGCAGTCCCATGGGAAAAAAAAAAACTGCTTCCAAAGGAATTAAGAGGGTGAGTAGCTGCCAGTTGCTGCTAATCAGCCATCAGAAAGTGTGAACACCTGTATAAAAGCAGAAGTTTTAGTAGTTTGCTGGCCTGGAGCATTCAGGTGTGTGCCACAATCTTCCCAGGAGTGGACGTCACAAATCATTCCATGCTCAGGCTGTGCAGCGCTCAAAACAAAACCCAAGAGCTACAGACTCTCAGACTCACTTAGCATGTTAACATGTTCAAGTTCATCAGCACTGCACAATTAGAAAAAGACTGAGTCTGGCTTGTTTGGAAGGGCTGCCAGGAGAAAGCCTCTTCTCGGTAAAAAGAACACAGCAGCACGGCTTAAGTTTGCATCTGAACAAACCACAAGACTTCTGGAACAGTGTCCTTTAGACAGACGAGCCCAAAGTGGAGATGTTTGGCTGTAATGCACAGCACCACGTTTCGTGACCGCATCTCAGCGCAAACACCTCATACCAACTGTCGAGCACGGTGGTGGAGGGGTGATGATTTGTGCTGGGCACCTTGCAGTCACTGAATTGAATGTGAGCTCCTCTGTGTACCAAAGTAATCCAGAGTCAAATGTGAGGCCATCTGTCCGACACCTAAAGCGTGGCTGAGGTTGTCCAGACCTCAACCTGATTGAAATGCTGTGGAGGACCTTAATAAAGCTGTGCATAAATAAATGCTTGCAAACCTCAATGAACTGAGGCAACTGTGTTAAGAAGAATGGGCCAAAATTCCTCTGCATAGAGACTGCATGGGGAAAACTTTCTTTTTTACTTGATTGCATGTAAAAAAGAATCAAGGTGTACACTGAAACTTTACGTGTGTTGTTCAGATGCAGCAGCCCAGAAGCATGCAGAGGCAGCTGAGGAGGAGGACAGGGAGACACCAAACTATGAGGAGAAAGCCCAGGAAATTGTTCAGAGTATTCTGCAAGAGGTGGTCAATACTGTTGCAGGAGGTAAGATTTTTGCTTGTTTGTTTAAATCAGCGTTTTATTTTTAAAGGCAGTGACTAATTAGTGGCTCGCTGAAGAGCCGATTCAAGCGCTGCAGCCAACTGCTCTTTCTTCAGGCCAGCTCCTGAAAGTATATTTCAGTTTACTCGCAACATTTCCGTGGAGTAGGAGATCTTTAAATTCTTATATTCCCTCCAAAAACCTGTGCAAACTTGCACCCTTTATGCATAGCTGACCCAAGATTTTGTGGTGTGTAAGAATATATCTTATAATTTGCACAGTCCTTTCGTGCATACATATGAAAAAAGGACAAGAGGTACACACTACATATATATAAAAGTTGCACCTCAGATGGCGTGTAAGCTGTGCTTTCAGGTTGTAGCTGCTAATGCACTACAATTTAAGGTCATGTCAAGTTGCTTTAACTTCCCATTCATGCTGGCAAAGAGAAGGCATAGCGCTCTTTCTTTGTGTGCAAAGAAAAAGCAGAAAAAAAGAGTAGTGCTCTAGTTTTTTTTCCCCCAAATACACTTTTACCCTTTGGCAGAAATTTAACAGGCTGCCTTGAAAGTTCAGGCAGAAGTTTGAGCATAAATGTGCTCCAGTATCAGATCATAACCTCAGATCTGCTGTTAAATATGTTTAAGGTTCCAGAGCGGTCCTCTTTCTTTGTATTTGATCGCGTCAAACCAAGTCCAAATTGCTTTGCTCGTCATATAACACCAAATATGTCCTTTTGGTAGATTATTTTTAAGGTATTTAAGTATTATGGATTATTTTATCACCCGTCAATTCAACTTCTCCATCACGATCGCTGCAGGCCACTGCCTGGACCCAGCAAACCTCTGCTCTGACACCAAGGAGTCTGGTGGCGAGGGTGAGCCAGCAGAGTCAGAGCCTGCCGAAGCGGTGACAGAGGGCACCCAGAGCTCCCTGGAGGACGAGGGCACCGTGGGGAGCGACAGCGAACACATCCATGCCAACGGCATTCCCGGCACACCTATTTCTGCCAGCTTCACCCCCTCGCTGCCTGATGACAGACTCTCTGTCTCATCCAACGACACTCAGGTAACAGGAAACGCAGCTAGCATCTCCTGCGAATCATCAGAGATGTGAATGTGAACCTTTCATGTTGCTCTTTTCTATTTAATTAAAATACAACATGATGAAAGACACACTTTACATGCACTTTGAGTACTGCTACTTTTTTCCTTTTTTTAAAAAATTTTTTTTTAAATTGAGCTAAGTGTGTTTTCTGTAATTCTTATGTAATTTCCATTTTTCATTCAGCTGTATATGACCGCTGCAGTTATGCATGATTGCACTCCTCAGTGATCATGGTTAAACAAATCTATTAGATCTGGAGGCTTATAATCACACACTGTTTGTTAAATAGTCAAGAGGATATAAAAAGAGTAAAAGAAGATGCTTACTGCTCACTTTTTTTTTTTTTTTGTCTGTTCTTGTTTCTCTGCAGGAATCAGGAACAGCGGCGGGCCAGCCGCCAGGTGCTAAATTCTCCCACATCCTCCAGAAAGATGCCTTTCTTGTCTTTCGCTCACTCTGCAAGCTGTCAATGAAGCCGCTGTCAGATGGGCCACCTGATCCTAAGTAAGGCTTCAAATTTACTTGATGGTCTATTTCTGTTCAATATTTTGGCTTCTTTGAAAGGGCTTTTTAAAAAATGCCACATATTAAAAAAAAAAAAAAGTAGGTCATTTATACAAAAAACATGAGAGAATTATTCTCTGAATTTTACATGTTAAGAAGGGAAGGTATAGTAGCAGTCTGATGCTGAAATAATGCTGAGTGAGTTTTGTACCTTGATTAACTCATAGGAGAAAAAAATGACTCCGTTGCGGTGGTATGCTTCTTGAAACCAGTCAAGCAGACTCTTTTAAATTATGTAGGGAAGGCTAAAGTCAGTTTCAGTAACTGGGGATCAGACTACCAAGGCCTCCACCTTTGACTGCCCACTGATCTACATTGCAACAGACCACCTCTCCTGATGGTGGTAGGTGGACAGGAAGGCTGGCCTGGTGTTCCAGGTATGTCCTACCAGGAAGAGACAGAGTTAGTTTATATCTCTCAGCTGGCTTGAGATCTTTGACGTCTCCCGGAAGAGCTGGAGGAGGTGGGAAATCTTGGGATCTTTTCTTTGACTGCTTCCCTTCTGACATGGATGGATGGATGGATGGATGGATGGATGGTGACTGTCAGATATAAGATATTTTTGCTTAAAAACAGAACAACCTGAAACATTTAATTGTCCAAATAGTTGTGTACTCATTTTCAGTTCGTTATACTTTTAGCAAAGCCACTGTGAAAACCCTGTTGTATTGCCCCAGTTGTTGTTTTGTGTTTCATCTTCGGGATAGACATGGACAGACGTGAGTCATATTTTAAATTGAGGATCGTTCCCATGATAACTGCAGTGTTCTGAGACATGATGATAGAGGAGACGATGAGCCATCACTCAGCATTTTCTGAATCACTTCCTGGTTTTATCCCATTTTAACTGCTTCCCTTAAAAAAATAAATAAATAAACAGCAGGAAAGTATAATTAGATTAGTGCCTTCATTTAATATTTCTTCTGACCTATCTCTGGTTTTCCAAAAAGAGGAATGTGATTGGCTTGTCCTGATGGCTGTAGCTTTGAGAAGCTGGATTTCCTGCATCTGGTCTCTGTATGAAACTCAGTTCAGAGCCTGCAGCCTGGTTTGTTTACTGCTCCATTTATTTAATCTTCTCTCACTCTTATTTCACTTTTAAATCTCCATTCTTCAATAGCTTTTTTTAATGAAAATGTTGAAAATTCAAAAGGTGCGTGCGTGCGTGCGTGCGTGCGTGCGTGCGTGCGTGTGTGTGTGTAATGAAGGTCGCGTCAGTTCCTTCAGCACTGATGTGCCATGTCAGTACCAGACAGAAACCTTTTACCTTCCTAACAAAGCTGTTCTGCCTGATGATTCACTCTCTCATGACAGAGCACACAGGCTGAAGTGTTGCTTAATTATTACTGTCCTCACTATTGGAAACTGCTTTGCTTTGTTATTTCTTAAACTATAAGAAACACTGGATCCTCATGCTGGCTGCTTGTTTTCAGATTAGGTAACCACTCTCTTCTGACTGTGCCAAGGGCACAGACTTTAAATAAAGGCGATTGTAGCTTCTGGGTCTGAAAAGGGACGTCACCTCCCTTAAACCTGCATTCTTTCTAATGGCCAGCAGGGGGGCGATAACTTTGATTGCCAGAGGGAGGTTACTTGTACAGAAGTCGGTGAGAAAAATGATCCAACTTCACACTTGAGTTATGACCTTGGTAAATACCTCAATAAATACTTTCCTCACTTTCTTTGTCAGGTCATATATGCAACATGCCCGTTTTGGAAACTTAGCCCCGTTTAGAGTAAAGTAGATGCTAAAGCAGGGCATGTTATAGGGTGTGGCCATCCTGCATGAGCGTGCAGCCCTCTGTTTCTCACAGATCCATCCTTCGCTCATGATGTCTGGCTTGAAAAAAACAAAACAAGATGACAGAGGCCAGAAGGTCAAACTCCAGGCTCCAGAATCAGAATTCATGAACCAATCGCAGACAAAAAAGTGGCTACATCCATCTTTTATATACAGTTTATGACCAAGAGCCTAACATAACCAAGCATTTACTGTCTTTACTGCTGAACTCTGCAGCAGTCTACCTGCTAACTATGAGATTATCCTGTTTAAATTAAACTGACTTCACTGTTACCTTTTTTTCCCCAATCTAATGAGCTGAAATTTATAATTTTGTTGTTTTTTTTTTGTTTGTTGTATTTCATCTGTCTGTTGCTTGTTTTTATGCCTTTTAATGTGAAGCATTTTTAAAGCGCTAAATAGATCCTTAGCTACTTGTTATGCCTCTGCTATGAGACATTAATCTGTACAAAAGGCTTAAAAAAATTAGTGATGATTTTATGAAAAAGCCTTTTGGCCGCATTTCAAGATTTTTAGAAATATTATTAAAGTTATTTTCCTACTCTGAGTTCTTTCCTGTACTTGTAAGTGGAACATAAATGCATATGGTTCTGTACTATTAACTGGATCACAAACTATGGATGTATTTTATCATTATTCCTTTCAACTGATTCTGCTCCTCTTTCAAATGAAACAGTTATTTTTCTTTATTTTTCTGGTTTTCCTGCATTGCACTAAGATTGCATTTGTTTCTTCACAACAATCTGGTTAGTGATAAAGCAATATGTTTTCCTTTGCTCCATATTTTTTGGCTCTTGAAGAAGAAGTAGAGGCACCCTGTTGTTGTGCCACATAAATCCTAATTTGTCTGCTTGCCAGAGATGGAAGACGTAGCACAGAAGCAGCCAAACTCCGAATATAAAGTAGCGGAAAGTGTGATTTTTGAGTCGTTCTGTCCTGCTGCTGCAGAAAAACAGTTCAGACGGGCTGAGGCTATACACGCAGAGGCTCTTTGATTTGGTTGCCCAAGCATTTCTTTGAAGGCTGTTGAAGTTTTTAAGTCTCTGATGCAGAGATACGGCATGATTTAGTTTCACTGTGCGTTACACTTTTTCCACTTTGTGGAATAACTTTGCTTGGAGGACAGATCGTTTAATTTATAGGTACTTGGTTTTAACGAGATGTTTTTGTTGCCCTGAGTATTGTGTGGCTAAAATTTTAATGGTGAAAAGTCTTGGACAGATGATTAGATAACAAATCCTGAGTTTTTTTATGCAGTGCTTAGCCTTATTGAAGTTTAGGATCCATCGGAGGTGAAGCTTCACACATGGATATGTGCACAAACAAAAACCGCTGCACGGATTCTGTTTTAATTTAAGCCATCTTTTCTATTCAAAAAAACATACTGAATTCATGATAACAGTCTTCTCAACTTGGTATTATGGATCCAGTTTAATCTTTTCATTTTCTGAATGTTAATCATTCCTTGATTTCACAGAAAATATCCCCTTAACTTCCTCTTTTCTCTCTCTCTCTGTCTCAGGTCCCACGAGTTGCGATCGAAGGTCTTGTCCCTCCAGCTGCTGCTGTCCATCCTGCAGAATGCCGGGCCCATCTTCAAGACCAACGAGATGTTCATAAACGCCATCAAGCAGTACCTGTGTGTGGCCCTGTCCAAGAATGGTGTCTCCTCTGTGCCTGAGGTCTTCGAACTCTCGCTCTCCATTTTCCTCACTCTGCTCTCTCATTTTAAGACACACCTCAAGATGCAAATCGAGGTAATGTATTTGCATTTTTTAGTGTAGCTCCTCATGTCAACCACTCACACTTTAAGTACACAGTATGGACAAAGGTACCGAGCCACCTACGGCAGCTTCACGGCCATGGAAACCCACGCCGTGAAGCTCCCGGAGTAGATTTTGTGTTTCCTAAATGCTTCCACTTTGCAATATTAATACCACTTACAACTGATTGTGTAATATCTAAGAGGGAAGAAATTTCATGAACTGACTTGTTACAACGGTGGCATCTTGCTGGTGTACCTGTGGCAATGAGCACCTGAACTCAAAGATTAAGAGGTTTGGCCCAATACTTTTGTCTTTATAGCGTTTAAAGCTTGTTGAAGCTGTGTATAAAAGATGATTGTGGAATCTCATTTTGAAGCATTATGTTTGAGATTTCGGTCTTCACAGTCTTGATTCTCTGGTGCCAAAAGTGGCCTTATTTGGAAGAGTGCAAAGTTGTCAGGTGATATCACCAAACTTTGTTAGCAGACTCCATCCATAGACTTTATAGGTTCATCATACAGGCATACCACTCCCCTTATTTGGGGTCTTAGTACAGTTAATCCTATAGTAAGCTGTGTGGTTGTCAGATAACTGCATTAAAAATGCAGGTCCAGTTATCTGAGGTGACATCTAGGAAGGCAGCTTGTGACCTTTGTCAGCACACTCAAACTGGTTAACCCCACACACACACACACACCCGTACACTGGTGATAAAGGGAAATTAGCTTAAGAGACCTGAACCATTTTGTACCAGGCTGTAAATATTAATATCTGCTCTGTGAGGGGCTTTAACATGGGAGTCTATGGGGATTGTCTCGCTTTTGGACTCAGCCTCAAGTGGCATTTTTGGCAAATTAGTACTGACAGAAAGGACTGTTGTAAAAATTAGCAATTTCTGTGCTTACAGCCTCTGAAATATAGTACAAAGAAATGTTTTGAACTCTTAAGACATTACATTTTCTTACATTTTCGGGCTCTGTCTTTTCTTTTCTTTGCTTCACGGTATTTTTATTCAGATATGCAGGGAAATCCTGATGAACTAGTTGGCTAGTACAGTAGCTATATTGATATGACTAGCAAGACGTGGACTTTCACTCCTTCTCTGGCACCAACCAAGAAATGAACAAATGAAGTGTAAGAGAATGAGGGGGAAGTAAGGACATATATTTTACATATTTACAGCCTTTCTTTAAAAAAAAAAATCCTTTTAGTCACTTGTTTTTTTACAGCGATGAACTGTGGGTTATAGGTACAGTACCAGTCAAAGTTTGGACACGCTCCATATTTATATCTATCATCTTTCTGTGGTAACAGATATTGACAGTCTGTTACTATATCTGGTGTACCATTCTTCCTCCTCTGCCTACAGTTTATTCTTCTGAGTTTAACTGTCTGACATGTGACCTACATTTGTTGTATCCACTCAAGGGGAATCATACTTTACTTCTGGAGGTTTGCATGTGGGCTTTTTTTTTTTTTTTTTTTTTGGTTATGCAGGCAGTTTTTTTTTAACCTCTCCTTGTGTGTGGTTCAGGTTTACACTGTCACATGAACTCTCTCACCAGGTGTTCTTCAAAGAGATTTTCCTGTATATTCTTGAGACGTCCACAAGCTCCTATGACCACAAATGGATGGTCATACAAACCCTCACTAGAATATGTGCAGGTTGGTTTCTCTCTTTTCACTTCTCTTTGTGTCATTAATAAAATATAAGTACTTTCATAAAGAGACAGTAATGAGGAGGCTTTTGGTCTAGTGTGGATGTTTTTCAAGAGTTTTTCCTCTACACGGATATGGTAAAAAGAAAGTATTCATATCTACGGTTTTATGTACAGGACATAATAAAAATCATCTGGTGCTTACCAGGTTTTAAAATTGGGTAAGTCATATTACACTGTGTTATTATTTATAATCAAAACTAAGCCAAAATGCAGAAGCAGTGTGTGAAAAATGAGCCACTTTATTTATTTATTCATGTTCTGACTCAAAAAAATCTCATAATTTAAAGAGGGTATACTTTCTTCTTTTTACATGACTATGTCTAATTACATTCTAACAAAGTTCCAGTTTAATCTAATGATCATTATCTTCAAATGTGTGCCTACTGATTGACCATCCATATGTGTTTCAGGTATTTTCACTGACAGACTGCATCTGTGTCCCATCTGTCTCTTTCAGACGCCCAGAGTGTGGTGGACATCTACGTGAACTACGATTGCGACTTGAATGCTGCTAACATATTTGAACGGCTGGTCAACGACCTCTCGAAAATCGCACAAGGACGCGGAGGCCATGAGCTTGGCATAACACCCCAACAGGTCATATGTTTTCTGATGTTGTTGCAATATTTATTGTACTCCTTTAAAATCTTTAAAGTTATTATTACCATTAATGACTATCATGGGCTAAGATTTTTTTTAATTTTATTTTTTTTCTAGGAGCTGACCCTGAGAAAGAAAGGCCTTGAGTGTCTAGTATCCATCCTGAAGTGTATGGTGGAATGGAGTAAAGACCAATACGTCAACCCCAATTCCCAGACCAGCCTCGGTGAGACGCTCATGCACTGAACACCAATGTAATTTATCAAAACTGTCTGGCAGTCATCAGACTTGATCTGAATGCAAGACATGAGAAAATAACCTTTCTCTTCATTCTTATTCTGCAGGCTGATCAGTGTTTGTCTGGTAGTTTGGAACAATGCAAGACAGAGTAACTAAACACAGAATAATGTGTCACTGTAGAGCTGCTAGTCCCATTGTTAAGAGTTGAATTAGCTGCAGGGGAGACTAATAATCTCTGTAAGAAAGCAAAATAAAATAAAAATACCAGTTAAGAGTGTTAGAGATGCATAACATGGATGAATATATCGGGACACAAACCTCTAATACAACTGAAATTTTCAGAAGTGGTTTGAATTTATGATTAAAGCTTAAATGAAATGATACATATGGGGGCCTTCAATTTTTTTTTTGCTTTGTAGGCTGTTTTCTTATCCACTATAGGAATCGTGTGAGATGTTGTACTTTACGACTGTTGTCCGTCAGCCTGGTTTGGCACCGGTTTATCATTGAGATGAACTGGTTTGTGATAAAGCTCATATCCATCAGAATAGTTGCAATCAGATGTAGAATGGACAGCTGGAATTCAGCTACAACTGTAAGAAGAAATGTGAGCGTTTGTCAGCTCCCTCCGGTCGAGGCAGTGTGATAATGCCCAGAGGCCAGCGCAGACAGGCTAATCCAGGAGGTTTAATCCTAAATAGAGCGATACCTTAGGCCAAGCCATAATTGGGAAGGGGGGGAGAAAAAAAAAAACCTCCGCAACATACTGAGCATATCCTGTGTCAGACTGGCCCTTGGGTCTTCTGAACACTGGAGGATTTCCGTTGTTTGCCAATGGAGGAGCTCAAATTAAGGAGAATTACAGCTGTGTGAAAGGACAGGAAAGATATTCCACAAGCCCCTGGAACAACACATGGGCTAGCCTCAGGCTAGGCTGTCAGGGCTAACCAGCACAGGCAGCTGTGTTCGCTCACGGGGACTTTTTTTCTTTTTGCCAGAACTTATGACAACTCATTAGTAATCTAGCAGGAACTCATAGGTTAGTATTTGAATTTTGAATGTTAAGTTTGCCCTGTAGGCTCTTTCTCTCTATTGTCTTCCTTTTACAATGGGGAATATAAATTGTGGTTACAAAGCAATGAGTTGTGTAGTGTATTAAAGTGTCGCATTACAGTATATTTCATGCACTGTTTTTAAATTGTCCCTTGTCTCTCTTTCGTGAATGACTTCAAAGCAAGAGCAGGTAAAAGTAGAGCAGAATGGAGTGTTTGCTGGAACGTGTCTGTGTCACTCGTTTTACACCCATTGTGTCCGTAGGGAGTTTTGTACTAATGTTGCATTATGTAACTTGTGTTTGAGAGTTTCCTGTTGCCCTGTTACACCCACAGATTGTAACCAAAACCGTGTTTGAATTTAACTAAAACTACTAGTAGAAACAGTCATTCAAAGGGTGAAAATGCTGCTGGTTAATTTTTATGAAAATGTTGCACAGTAGTTCCCCAACACACAGCCTGTGTGCCTCCAATTTTAGAGCCCTCCGCTCTAAAAGTCTGGGAGTCGACACAGACTGGCAGCTCACGTTACTGTGGCACTGTCCTGAATGTTTTAAAGAGTTTCCAATAAGTAATCAGACCCCTCTTTTGTCTTAAAGCGTGGCCTCGCTCCAGCTGCAGCAGCAGCAGCAGATCCCCGAGCTCACCTCAGCAGGCTTAAGAAACCAACCTCTGTTGGTCTCCAAGTTCTGGCTGCTTTCCCTTTGATGACCTGGAGCTTTTCAGATAACCCACCTTTTATAATGCCCTCCCCTGCCGCTCTGCCTTGCACCTGCTCCGCGTGTCAGTGTGAATAAATGTGTGTTTCTGGAATTCATTAGGCTGCGATTGTGTGTGTGTGTGTGTGTGCACGCAAGTAACGCCTGTGTTCATACTCTTCCTGCCAGCATTAAAAAAAAAAAAAAATCGTTAAGTAGACCTCGGGGTCATTTTGTTTGGTCTTGCAGTTTCCCGCTTAAATTACTGAAGTTTCTCTCCTGCAGTCCCTGGCTTTAAGTTAGCTCATTTTTTTTAAGCCTTCAGGCTGTGCTTGTGCCAGAGATTCAATTAAAGGCCTCACTTCTATGATGGTTTCTGGGAGCTGCAACAATAGAATCCCTTTTTTTTTTCTTTCTATTATTATTATTATATATTTCCACTCATCTGTCATCACTTCTGCGTTGTCTTATCTGGTGTCTTTTTGCTCCTCAGGCCAAGAGAAACCATCAGAACAAGAGAGCACAGAGACAAAGGCTCCGGAGACCATAAACCGCTATGGGAGCATTAACTCTCTGGACTCCACAGCCTCATCTGGTATCGGAAGCTACAGCACGCAGATGTCTGGTACTGACAACCCTGAGCAGTTTGAAGTGCTCAAGCAGCAAAAGGAGATCATCGAGCAAGGCATCGACCTGTAAGGGGTGCCGCTTTCACACTGTTATCCTTTTACCCTCTGAATATTGTGGTATTAGCGTCATTAAGTTGTCTTTCTTTACATAGGTTTAACAAGAAACCAAAGAGAGGAATCCAGTACCTTCAGGAGCAAGGCATGCTGGGTACAACCCCCGAGGACCTTGCTCAGTTTTTGCACCAGGAGGAGAGGCTCGATTCGGTACGAAGTCATTCTGTTCTTATTCGTGTTCTCAACTAAAACCGAGCGCAGACTGCACAGATCTGATTCTCTGCTCACGCCACAACACAGATTTTGGTCCAGACTGTTGGCGTGTTGAAGTGAGGAAGCACAAAGCACACAGTGATCTCAGAGCAGGTGTAATGATTACAGGGTTATCCCAAGACTGGATTAAACAAACATGGTTTTCAGTCACCGGCGGCTGACGGTGCCACATTTGTAGGTGCAGCTGTTACACATTGTACCACCAGAACAGCTGTTGTATATATCAGAGAATGTGTTATAAAAATAGGGCAAATGAGATTTTCTCAAGCAGTGTTGGTGACAGTTCAATGAAAACTGATCCATTAAATGACAAAAGGCGTTAAGAAATATCTAAAATTTTTAAATGTGATTTCAACAAATGTCTGAGTGTGAAAATTATATAGTTTTTTTGTGATAAAATTTAAAATTGGACGGATGATTTTAAAGGGACAGTCCACCCCAAAATCCATCCAGGGGCGGTTTTTGTTCAGTTGCCTGCGTGCACCTATTACAATCAGGGTGAATCTACCTAACACTACAGAGGTCTGTCTTACAAAGCAGGATTTGGTTTATCCAGGTAACTTATCCAGCTTAACTTCAGGGTTAACCCTGGGTTTTCTGAACTATAAAGGGGCTTCACTTCTTACTGGGGTACATCACTATGATAATGCATGCTGCAAACCTAACCTGCTCTGGAACAGGTTACATCTGAGATTAGAGATCAACAGGTATGAAATCACCACCTACTGACCAATCAGTTCTCCAGAAAATAGCGTCACCATTCCTGGAAGATGCCCCAGACCCCTGTGGGTTTGATTCCACCTTGGCCCAGGCCTCTTGCTGTGTGGAGTTTGCATGTTCTCCCCGTGTCTTTCGTGGGTTTACTCCGGGTATTCCGGTTTCCCTCCCACAGTCCAAAGACATGCACTTTCTGGGGTTAGGTTAATTGGTCACACTAACGCGACCCTGAACAGGATAAGCCAAAGAGAATGGATGGATGGATGGTCTGAAGTCTTTGTGTTTCTCTGAATGATTTTCAGTGATAAGTGGAGATTGTTAGGCGCAGCTTTATTCCTTGATTTATTTACTTTTTCCCCAAGTTGACTGCAAACTATTTTACAACAATTTTATTGTTCTATAAACATTAATAATTGATCTTAAAGCAGGGCAGCTATTTGTACTTGATGACTGGTTATCAAATTTGCACACACCCTAAGGCTACGTTTGAATTGTGTTTCTATATTAATTCTTTACTTGCTCTCAGACTGTTAAACACAGCCGATACTGCAGCTGAAAGAATAATAACTGAAACTGTCTCTTAAACATAAATTTAACGAAACACGTGATAATAATCCATCAGATTCCGTGTCTTAATGATAGCGGTGTGATATTAATAAGTCTAACTTTGACGGTCGGCATTTTCCCGGCTTTTTTCCTGGCTTCAAATAAGCTAAACTTTATTAATATACCATCATTTCCAGTCTGTAGCAGCTGTGTTGCTTTCAGCCTATATTATGTGGTTAACCACTTCATATTTTTCCCATATTATAGTTTCATCTTCCCCTGTAAGATCAGCCGCTCTGCTACCAGTACACTATCTATAACTGTGATTGGTTAGAAACTGCCAGCACCAACCCCACTTTCATGTGAACATGCTCGTAGCTAGATTGCTAAGCCCTAGATTAAATTATTGAGTTGACCACTCATCCTAATTGCTATTAATATTTTATATCCTGTCACTAGCATAAGCCTTTGTGCAAAGTGATACAATTGGCATTTGTAGCCTTGTATAAAGAAAAGCTTTTTTTTTTTGGGGGGGGGGGGGGGGGGGGGGGGGGGGGGGGGGGGTTTGGGCAACCATATCATTATTTCTGGAAAGAGATGCTGGTGCTGCATGCTAAGTGCCATTTAGACCCATTATATTCAAGAGCAGGCAGACATTTCTACAGCGCAAACTCACACCAGATCCATCTAGCTGGATAAATAGTATTACAAGAGAGGAAAAACATGTATAATTAATTTTGGGCTGAACTATCCCTTTAACACAAATACAGTTAGGCCTATAGGTTTTTTTGGACAATTGCACAGTTGTTGTAATTTTGGGAGACTGTGCATAAAAAAAAAAAAAATGGCTGTAATTCCTAAACAGTACATGGAATACTTTAGTTAAACCCCTTGAATTAAAGCTGAAAGTGTGCACTTCAATCACATCTTGATTGTTTGATTTAAAATCCGCTGTGGCCCTGTACAAACTTCTGTCATTGTCCAAATACTTAAAGACCTAATTACTAAGACATTTGACTGAGAGTCAAACTGTGGTCTTGTAGTGTGCACTTGCCCTAATGATCAACAGGCAGAGCGATCAAGTCCATCACCTTTAATGGGTTTATAGAGGAGTCCTACAGAAAATTAACATCTGACAATCAGTGTTCAGCAGAATGCTTTGGCAGATAAACAAATAGCCCGTCCAACTGAACAAAGTCTGCACTTTGTGCCTTGTAGAGCAGTTGGTCTCACTGCACAAAAGCTGCAAAAAAAAAAGCCGCGCAACACTGTAGCGTTAGACATAAACAGCCATCCAACAATTCTAACTTAAGTCTGCAGCGTAACTTTAACAAGGAGCCTCAGGGGTGCTTATGCGCACTTGTAATCAGCATTTAAGGTCATAACGTCATTAGAAAAAAAAGCTCACTGGCATCACAGTGGAAATGTAGCAAGTATTTAAATAATTTGTAAAGGAATGGAACAGTAAAATGGTGGTATTGATTTTTGGGAAACGTGCAAGCTGAAGAACAATGAATAGAAAGCATTTCGATCTGAGTTAGTTACAACTAAATTTCTCACACACTGTATAAGAAGCAGCAAAGATATATTCCAGATTTGTGTGGTACATTGCAGTATGTTAAACATAACCTCTCTTTTGCTCTTTCAGACTCAAGTGGGAGAATTCCTCGGGGATAATGACCGTTTCAATAAAGAGGTGATGTACGCCTACGTGGATCAAATGGACTTCCAGGGCAAAGACTTTGTCTCCGCACTGAGGATGTTCCTGGAGGGCTTTCGGCTGCCTGGAGAGGCCCAGAAGATCGACCGGCTCATGGAGAAATTTGCAGCGAGATATCTCGAATGCAATCAGGGGTGAGTTTATGTCTTCGGAAAAGCTTGCATTTGATTCTCTGTGGTCAGTGTGCGCCGTGCCGTTAAATTAATCTGCTGTCCTATCCTTGCCTTCCTTTCTGTATTCCAGGCAAACCCTCTTTGCCAGCGCTGACACTGCATATGTCCTTGCCTACTCAATCATTATGTTGACAACAGACCTTCACAGTCCACAGGTGAGCGCTCCAGCTCAGTGAGACAGCGGCCTTCGGGGATGTGTTTAGACAGCAGTCCTTCCTTTAGATATCAGTGCAGCATAAATCACACAAATTACATAAGCAGCTTTTGACCCGAATCCTTGTTGTTATCTGCAAAGGTTAAGAACAAAATGACGAAAGAGCAATATATCAAGATGAACCGCGGCATCAATGACAGCAAAGACCTACCTGAGGAATATCTCTCAGCCATCTACGACGAGATTGCAGGAAAGAAGATTGCCATGAAGGAGACAAAAGAGCTCACCATGAAATCCAACAAGCAAAGTGAGTCTCACTGCCGTAGCAGCTCTCAAAGATGTAATGAATAAGGAGCAAGATTGTAGATATTATCCGGAGTCATTTACCTGATATCTTTGTTGCTGTAATGGTTTTGGATGAGGCTTGGAGCTATCTGCAATCAGTTATTCTATGAAAACACTTCTAATTTACACTTTGCAGTGCTTGTTAAATGAAGAGCTGCAGTGTTTTTCATTCGCAGTTTGTTAAGGTGGCTTTTAAAAAGAAAAAGGAAAAAAAAAAAGAGAAGCTCTTCACAGATGCGTTTTTGTGTGTGTGGCTGACTGGGGGTTTATCGCTCAGGTGTGGCCAGCGAGAAGCAGAGGCGCCTGCTGTACAACGTGGAGATGGAGCAGATGGCCAAGACGGCCAAAGCTCTGATGGAGGCCGTCAGCCACGTCCAGGCGCCCTTCACCAGTGCCACACATTTGGAGCACGTCAGGCCCATGTTCAAGGTAACAAAGCTAGCAGATCCACAGATCTTTCAAACACAGCTGGGCACAAACACAGCTGGAAACAAATCATCCTTGTTTTTGTTTTTTTTTTCTTTCCTCAGCTGGCATGGACGCCCTTCCTGGCCGCCTTCAGCGTGGGGCTTCAGGACTGCGACGACACGGAAGTGGCCTCACTGTGTCTTGAAGGAATCCGTTGTGCCATCAGGATCGCGTGCATCTTCTCCATACAGGTGCTGCAGTCTGAAGTGTAGGATTAGTGCCTTGCTGTTTACTTATCTGGCAGCACTCTGACCCAGTGCATTGTTATTTTCCCTCTGTAACAGTTGGAGAGGGATGCATACGTGCAGGCCCTGGCGAGGTTCACCCTGCTCACAGCCACCTCCGGCATTGCAGAAATGAAGCAGAAGAACATTGACACCATCAAGACCCTCATCACTGTAGCCCACACAGATGGAAACTATCTGGGCAACTCCTGGCATGAGGTTTTCCTTCTCTTCTGACACATAAAACTTTCTTTTACTGGTTTCTATTTGCTTGCAGGAGTGTTTTATTCTAATTCATTTATTTATTTATTTTTGTAGAGATTTTTTTTAATGTTGCCTTTTTCCCAGTATACCCCTTTATTCTACATATCATCATCCTGCTAAAATAATGGCCAAAGCAATTTTAGAAAACACAAAATACTGAAGCGAATTTTGAAAATATGACGATATGTTAGTCTGCCATGCTTTATTTTTTTTTCACTTCTTCCTTCATTTCTGCATCTGTTTGTCTCTCCAAATACCTCACTGCTGTTTCTCTCCTCAGATCTTGAAGTGCATCAGTCAGCTGGAGCTGGCTCAGCTGATTGGTACTGGGGTCAAGGCACGTTACATCTCAGGGACGGTGCGGGGCAAAGAGGGTTTTATTGCGAGCACGAAGGAGCAGAGCAGCGATGAGTACCTGGGCCTCGGTCAGCAATATTATTTGAATGTTTCGTGCACCCAAGTCCAACATTAAAGCCTTTTTTTTTTCCTCCCTCTGTGCTTTTTCTAACTCGACCTAATAATCCTCCGTGCTTTGCTCTGCAGTTGGAGGGACTGTGGACCGTAAGCAGATTGCCAGCATTCAAGAATCCATCGGCGAGACCAGCTCTCAAAGTGTGGTGGTGGCTGTGGACAGGTACTGCACCTCCTGCCGTTGAGCTCAACATTTGTTTATTTGTAGAATTTCAAATCTTTAAAAACTGACCTTGCAGTAAGTGTGCATCACATCCTCTTATTTACCTCTGTTTTGAGCTAAAGAAAATTTAAGCTGAAAATATAGTGTAGCTAATAAGTAATCATTGCCATCATTTGTGTTTCTGTTCAGGATATTCACAGGTTCTACCAGACTGGACGGTAATGCAATAGGTGAGTCTAGCTGATCCAGCAGCACATTATATTTTCCTTATTGCTTGCAAGGGCAGGTACATTCTAGCTATTTTTGATTGGCATGAGTCACACAGCCTGCACAAAGCGCTTCTCATTGCCAACGTCTTCTGTCCGTTCATCAGTTGACTTTGTGCGCTGGCTGTGCGCCGTGTCCATGGATGAGCTGGCCTCGCCCACACACCCACGTATGTTCAGCCTGCAAAAAATAGTCGAGATCTCCTACTACAACATGGGCCGCATTAGGCTGCAGTGGTCCAGGATCTGGGAGGTTATTGGAGACCACTTTAACAAGGTGAGCGAAGATTTGATAACTCATAATGTAATATGTCATCAGATGCACCCAAAACAGTTTTATATTTCTTCAGTGATTTGCTTTCCTGTGTGTTTCACATTTATCAGTAAAAGTTTTTTTTTTCTTTTTTATCCCTTTATCTTCACCTTGAAGTAAATTTCTTTATTTCTTGGTTTAGTTTTTGGATTTTTGGCAGATCTGATCCTCCATAAATTGTTGGTTTAAATAGATATCCCAAAGGTTTGAGAGATGTGAGCTACAAAGGACTGTTTTTCTTCTCTCCCACCTTCTGTTTTGCAATGATAAACACCAATTGTTGCCAAATTCTGGCATTTTGATATTCAAGGACCCATCTCTCACCAAGACTCTTGAGCCTTGCTGAGCAGCTGCAACCTGAATTTGGCAAACTAGTGTCTGTCATGTGAAAAGTTTAGTTCACAAAGTATTTGAGGCTTATTTTTCAATTCCAAGTTTTACTAAAGGAACAGTTTGTTTTTGGAGAGCCACACGTTATGTGCTGTATTTAGGCAAAATATTAAAAAATAATCTAGTGGTAATAATATTGTTTTATCTTTGCATAGGTTGGGTGCAATCCCAATGAAGATGTGGCCATTTTCGCGGTGGATTCTCTTCGGCAACTGTCCATGAAGTTTTTGGAAAAGGGGGAGCTGGCTAACTTCAGATTCCAGAAAGACTTTCTGAGGCCTTTCGAGCACATCATGAAGAAGAACAGGTACACAAAGAGTGCAATTGTGTGTGAGTGAGTGCTCATGTTAACTCTGATATAAATTCCTGGTGGTGCAAAGACAGGTTGGGAGTCACTCTTTTTTCCTTCACTCTGCACACACAGAATGAAGTAACACACCCAATCCTTCCCTTAACCTCTTCCGCAGCCCTGTGCCTCCCTTTCTCTCTCTCTCTCTGCCTTTCTTTCTCTCTATAGCAGTGAGTGAGCGAGCATATTGTTTGGTTTCTCACGCAGAGACGAGCACCAACCCAGCATTTCAGCTGACCCATTTCAGTCTCTTTGCATTACCCTTTCAGTGAATTCCACGTAAAAGCCTCTCTTCCCTCGTTTGCTCTGAATCTGTCTCAGCTGGAATTTAAACAGCTATCATTTATAAATGAGACCGATTCTCTGTAAAGGTTCCTGAGCAGCACGTCAAAAAATAGGCAAGCTGTTTCACTGCAGCACACGTTTCATTGATATGAAATAGGAGTAGCAGTTTAAGTATAAATCCACCCACAGATTGAGCAGGCTGAGAGCTTCAACAGAGAGGAGATGGCAGGCAGCCATGTAAACCCTGCAGCGCAGTGAGTCTCACTTATGCTCACTCATGCTGCCTTCCTCTGTGTTAGTGTGTTTAGGAATGGTAAGTGGAGGCAGAGCTCCTGTCTCATTCATAGCTACGGCGCAATTAGGATTGCTCTTCACTGGGGCCACGATTGGAGCCAAGGCTGAAATAATCATTCTCTCTGAAAACGAGGCTGTGGATGTTATCAAGCGCCTTTAAAATCAAGGAAGGGATTAATATTCTTCTCTTTACAAGGGACCGATTATGCTGGCTTTAAGGTCCATGTTTTTATTCGTGGACTCTACTAGAGTAGCTCTGCATGATCCACAGTTCAAAATAAGCCTTATTTAACTTAAACTGGGCCTCAGTTGATCCACTGTCTGTTTCTTTTTCCCTTTAAGGCCACCCCCTCTCTAAAACAACACCTTCTGATTGGCCGCCCCTCTTAAACGAAAGGAGGGGTGCAAGATTAATAGGTCAGCAAGCAATGTTGACCTTAAAGTCAGATATTCAGTGTCATAAAACTGACTCTTTTTACCTGGCTGACTAGTACTGAATACACAACCTGGTTGCGAGCAGGTTATGTTCAGAGTTTTGGTTTTAAATCTTCTGGAAGTGCCACATTTTTGCTGATCGTTTTGTTTACAGCATGTTTTAATTAATACGTTTCATATGTTCACCTTGTTAAGCCGTACCTCACTAACATCATACATGAAGTCCAGCTGGAAAGTTAGAGCAGCGCAGGCCGTGCATTGCATTGTCACTGTGCATGTACTCAGCTGGTGATGCAGAAAACGTTGAAAGGCTTTTATGTAATCTGCTGTTAAGTCCCTTTTACACTGCAGCTACTAAAAAAACAGAAGAATACCTGTTTATGCAATAAAATTAAGGGACCATACCCTTTAATGCCATCATCTTAGAAATAAACAGCAGCATCGAGAGCGCACTCAGAGTTAAAATAAATATATTGACTCAATTTAAAATGTTTATTTTACTGCTCTGTGAACTAAATCCCAAGATTAATGATTTTTTGCAGCAATAATCTCTCATTTGCGACAGTGTTGCATTTTACTGTTATATTTTTATTTTCTTCGGACACTTTTATCACCATTTTATCATCAACTGATGGCGCCTCTGATTGGAGTAGGCAGCACTTATGTGTAGAAGAGTCACATGATGTGTGAACGGCTCTTTATTTTTTTATATATATATTAGAATGCACACAGAGCCCGAAGCATAAAGCCCAGCTTAACAGAGAAAGTCGTGACAACATTATCTCCATCTGAGGTTTTAGGTTTTGTTAAGCTAGCTAATGCAAAGAAAGCCTGGCTGTGTTGAACTTCCTTGGTAGTGCGCCCCTCTGGTGGGTGCTGACAGCCAGAGAGCGTACCTGAGATGATCACATCATGATCATATTCCTTTTGAAAATGAGCAAATTGATCCTCATTTTGTTTTTGTGCTTTCTTCCTTCTCTTTTGCTTCTTGTCCTCTTTGTTTTGACCTCTGTCCTCCTTCCACTTCATCACTCACCTGTTCCTACTCCATGTATCCCCTTCAGGTCTCCCACCATCCGAGACATGGTGGTGCGCTGTATTGCCCAGATGGTTAACTCCCAGGCAGGAAACATCCGTTCAGGATGGAAAAACATCTTCTCCGTCTTCCACCTGGCTGCCTCTGACCAGGATGAGAGCATTGTAGAGCTGGCCTTCCAGACCACTGGTCATATCGTCAGTAAGTCCAACAACTTCCCTAATTTATTTTATTGTTAGCTGGTTATATTTTTCGTGTAGTCAACAGATTTGTCTTCCTTCTACCATCACACTCCTTATTTTGCCTTAATCACCCCTCTGTCTGCCTCCTAGCGAATGTATTTGAAAAGCACTTTGCGGCTACGATCGACTCCTTCCAGGATGCCGTGAAGTGTCTGTCAGAGTTTGCCTGCAATGCCTCTTTCCCGGACACCAGTATGGAAGCCATTCGCCTCATCCGACACTGCGCCAAATACGTCTCAGATAGGCCACAGGTCAATATCATTCCTCGTCTTATACAGAAGGCTTAATTTAATACTGTAGGGAGGCAATGTGCAGTGTTGTGATTGATTATGATGCAGAATGCATTGACTTGTCCATCAGTTCAGATTGTCTGAATATAATTGGTTGGTTGAAGCAGCAAAAAAATTGAATAAAGCCATATTAAAGACATGAATAATGCAGACATGCTTCTATTAAGTATAATGCATTGAAAATATATATTCAGAATGCTAATGTCTAATCTATCCTACATCTACTGACTGTCTACAAAAATTACCTTCTTATGCTTGATGTAATAACTTAGGAGTGTGTGCAGTGCGTATCAGGGGCATGAACACTGTATGGAAATGTGTGTCTGTGCGGGAGGATTAATTGTCTCCTGAGGCAGAAATGGTGCAGTAGTGAACATGGCTCTTATTTCTCTGGCAGGCCTTCAAAGACTACACCAGTGATGACATGAATGTAGCGCCTGAGGACCGCGTGTGGGTGCGGGGGTGGTTCCCCATTCTCTTTGAGCTTTCCTGCATCATCAACAGGTGTAAATTGGATGTCAGAACCAGGTAGGCGGGATTCACCTTTTAGTTTGCTGTTTCGGGGCTTATCGGATGGGCATCTTTATGCAAAAGAGTGCATTTTAAAAGCTTACTTCATATTTCAGCGGATTGAAAATGGAGAAAAGTTAGAGGTTCTGTGCAGTCCTGGTGCAGATTCAGAGTTAAAGCTAAATAGAACAGAGTTCAAAGACTTAAGAACACATCAGCTGCAGCATTAAGAATGACAAACGTGCATATGTGTGTGCGCCTATTTTCCCAGGGGGCTTACAGTGATGTTTGAAGTGATGAAGACCTATGGGCACACTTTTGAAAAACACTGGTGGCAAGACCTGTTCAGAATCGTCTTCAGGATCTTTGACAACATGAAGCTGCCTGAGCAACAGACTGAGGTATATGATGGTGCTTTCATCCTCATCCTCTGTTTCACATCCTGTGTTTGAACAGCTCAGCCAGATACACCCCTAAAATGTCAGAACACAATCTTGAATCTCTGAGTGTATTTGTTGTTTTTGTTCTCAACGCGCCCTCAGAAAGCAGAGTGGATGACGACTACCTGCAACCACGCACTTTACGCCATCTGTGATGTCTTCACTCAATACTTTGAGTCCCTTAATGGCGTCCTGTTGGATGACATCCTGGCTCAGCTCTACTGGTGTGTGCAGCAAGGTGAGTACACAGCCCCCCCCCCATTTATCTCACCGGTTATTTTGTTAAATATTCTTTGCATTTGCATCAATACTGGACCAACAGTTCAAAAAAAAGAATCTCAAATGAATGATCAAAAGCTGTTTTTAGAGTTTCAGCTGAGTTTGGAAGAAATCTCAGCAGAGTTTACACATGAATGCATTTGAACTTTTTTTTAAAACTCTCCTTTTAATTTACCCTTCCCTTGTCTCTCCCTCCTCCTCCTCCTCATCTCCTCTTCATCTGTAGATAATGAGCAGCTTGCCCGTTCAGGCACCAACTGCCTAGAGAATGTGGTCATCCTGAACGGAGAGAAGTTTTCCCCAGAAACCTGGGACAAGACATGTAACTGCATGCTGGACATCTTCAAGACCACAATCCCACACGCGTAAGCCGCTGCCAAAAACATACCATGCTTTTGAATTTAGCATTTAATCCCTATGGTTATTCTTATAGCAGTATTTAGATACTAAATGAAAGCGGCAGCTAGAATTAAAGAATGCAGGTTATAATTTTGTGTCTTGTGTGTCTGTATTCTAATTTTTCATCCTCAGTTCAGAGTCTAATCTGATGCTTTCAAACACATCTTATTTATAAGGAAATAAAAATGAAAATAGACTTTAAAAATTAAGACCTTGTTTGGTTTAATCAGCCATCCATCTCTGGTAATTTTCTAGAATGGAAGCTGGATGTTGTTTATTACTCTGCACAAAAATGAATGTGTTGTGTTTTATTGAATGAATATTTCTCCTGTCTCTAAGGCTTTTAACATGGAGACCAGCAGGGGCAGAGGGAGAGCACTTAACAACCCAGAGCCTGCCTGACAAACAGCTGGTATTTTTCATTTATGTGGCTAATTATTTCTTTCCTTGGCTTGTTGCAGGTCACGAAATGTATCAAATGTATTTTATTTTTTTGCATGAGAACACAAGTTAGATTTCTTATAGCGAATCGTTTTACACGTACAGCACTTGTGTCATATTAAGCGATGTGGATTCATCACATAGCAGTACCTCTGTTTACTTTACTCCCAGGACTCGGTCTCCCAGAAGTCAGTGGACATCCAGTCCCGCTCCGATGACCAGCACTCCATCAGCAGCGCTGACAGAGCTGCGATGGAGAACCGCCGGCAGAGTCAGTACAGCTCAGCCTCAGGCGTGGCTGAGGATGGTTCAAGGAGCAGAACCTCAACAAGTCAGCCCGTCACTTCGCTCAAAGACTTTTGACGGCTGTTTTTATCTGCGTACATTTTCTGATTGACTTTTTTTTTTCCCTGTACGTCCCACAGAGATCCAGGAGCAGCGTTTATTCTCGGCTTTGCTCATAAAGTGCGTCGTGCAGCTGGAGCTGATCCAGACTATCGACAACATCGTCTTTTTCCCCGCCACCAGCAAAAAGGAAGATGCGGAGAACTTTGCGGCTGCTCAGGTACAAACAGCTGTGAATTCCCACTCCTGTGTAGCAGCGTCTTTGTGTTTTGTCATTGTGTTTAATGTTAATGTAGCATTTATTTCTCTTTTTGAAGCGGGACACTGTGTGCGCATCAGACGTCTCAGTGGAGACGCAGGATCAGGGCATGTATCGCTACCTGACCTCCGAGCAGCTTTTTAAGCTGCTGGATTGCCTGCTGGAGTCGCACCGCTTTGCCAAGGCTTTCAACTCCAACAACGAGCAAAGAACCTTGCTGTGGAAAGCAGGTAGGAGGAGAAAACACCGGCTCCATCTTTTCTACTTTGCTTTTGATCATGTCGTCGAAAGTAACACCAAGCTGGCTGTGGGGACACTTTACTTTAATATGTTGAAATGTAAATGTTTGCTTGTATGTGTTCATTTTCAAGGTTTTAAAGGAAAGTCAAAGCCCAACCTCTTGAAGCAGGAGACCAGCAGTCTGGCATGTGGGCTGCGCATCCTGTTTCGCATGTATACAGATGAGAGTCGCCAGGATGCCTGGGAGGAGGTCCAGAGACGGCTGCTCAAGTAAGGAACACACCGACACCGTACATAGTGTATCACCGATGGGCAGCAGTAACATTGCATCTACTGAGGCAGTCAGTGGAGCTGACAATTCCCAATTCCCAAAACATGATGAGCTCTTTTTGAAGGTTTCTGTTGTCACCCTGCTTATTTACATCCCAAAAATGATGCTGCATTTTGTGTGATACTGTTGGCTAGTATTATTATAGTAATTAGTCAGAGACTATAAGGAGGACTGTCTCAATTCCTGGTCTGAGTATATGGGAAAATATTTGCATTTCTTCTCAGAGTTAAAAACTGTTCTACTGGTCAAAATGAGATTAAGCCCAAGATATCTGTGTGAAGCAGAGGGTTGTTCTCTTGTCACGCTGACATCGGGGAGGATCGTTTAGATGTCACTAACTGTAGTCGGTTACTCACAGCAAAGGCCCAGCATGTTTAACAGCTGTGAGGTTGTCTGAAGTGGATGCTGTGTGATGCTTAGATTCAAAGGATTCAGTGCATAAGATGCTTCATTGTTCAATCAGCACTGCTGTCATCACAGTCTTTATTCAGCACCTCACACGCTGCCGTCACCTTATTTCTCTCCCTGCCTCGCCTTCATATTGCTGATGATATCAAGATGAAGCAGAATCATTGCCTGTCTCTCCTACTTGTGTTCATTATTAGAGAGAAGATAAGAATGGATGCAGTTGGAGGAGGAGGAGGCTAGTGCCTGCATGGAGATCCTAATTCACTGAAATGCTACTATGTGTCACTTAAAACACCATATCAGCACCACAGGCTTATTTTTAAGTTACACACAAGCACATTTTCTGTTTACCAGAGGCCACGCATCACATATGCAGCTGATTAGTGCAGGGTCCAAAGCAGATTTGCGTGGCAATTAGGTCACAGAGACTGGAGAGGAGGGAAAGGGGGGGTGAATGGCTAACAGATGGAGCTGATGTCAGACAGCCGCAGGGTCAGAGACAAAAGGTCAGAGGTGGCTTCAGTTTTCCTCAAGCTTAAACTGTGAAGAAAAATGTCTTTGTTTTCATAACAGTCTCAGTCAGGGGCTTTAATTAGCAGTCACTGAACAAGAGCAATCTTCATCATCCTTGTTGCAGCAATTTTTCACGTGACAAGTGAGGCGGGGAAACAGATGCTGCCTTACTACAGTACATTACAGAACAACAGAGCAATCAGAAGCGGTTTTCTATATTTGAGTTCATATTTTCCAGGATTGTTCTGCTCAGTGTTTTCTCAGTGTGTCCGATACACATTTCTGGTTCTCTGTTCGTGCAGCGTGTGCAGCGAGGCTGTAGCATACTTCTTGGCTCTGACCTCAGAAAGCCACAGAGAGGCCTGGACCAACCTGCTGCTGCTCTTCCTCACCAAGGTGCTAAAGATCAGTGATAAAAGGGTAAGAAGCCAAAACACCCACTGATGCCTTTCCTTACTGCTGTGAGCGACCTTTGTGCACACAGACTGTTTGAGGCAGTTATGTGTTATATCTTAACACTTCAGACTGTATCGATGAACTTTTAGGGTTCAAGAAACAAAATATGAAGTTGTGTTCATCCATTTTTCCAGCTGAGTCTTATGGTATAGTCGCACTAGGGAAACCAGTGGCTGGAGACTGCAGCAAAATCATTACATCCATGCGCCTTTAAAATAGCTGCTTCAAAAACAGGGACCAAATTGGGAATCTGTTGCCATTTACATGCACAAAAATTGACATTAAGAAGAAATTCACATTAACTTGTAACATTCAGAGTCCAGCTGGAACCTCATCATTTCTGAAACAGAAATTCTCCCACAAATATTGAGGTAGTTGCCGCAGGGTGGCATTTTTCCAAGTCACAAGGAGATCGCCTTCCTGTTTTCATTTTAGTGTGACTGAGCCATTAGAGAGCTCTTTGTATAGATTGTAGAATTTTTCTGTAAATAACTTATCTATTTTGTGTACATCAAATAACATATGAACAGGTGCTTAAAAGTGTAACTTTATTCTGATTGTCTCCTTCTTGCTTTGTCTCTCACCTCCACTTGTAGTTCAAGGCTCACGCGTCCAGATACTACCCTCTTCTGTGTGAGATCATGCAGTTCGACCTGATCCCCGAGCTCCGAGCTGTACTAAGGAAGTTTTACCTACGTATCGGCATCGTGTTTAACATTGCACAGCTGCCTGAGCCAGAACCAGATCCTCAGCAGGCCCGTGAGCCAGAGACCGACACGGAGGTGGGCGAGGAGGCTGGGGAGGAGGCCCAGTGATGGTGCAACACAAACAGCCTGGAGCACAAAGCTCTCATGAGGCCTTCGTTGTGGATTTGTGTGGCCGTGCTGGAGCTCTGTGCCGCCTCGGTGTGTTTCACGCCGAACACTGGACTTAAATGGCTGATTGTCAATCAGCTGTCTGTTAACACCCAGCCGCTCCCTTAACTCTGTCACAGTACACACACTCACAGACACGCCTGTACACACACACACAGCCCAGATGGAGCCCTTGCTAACACTATAAAAACATGTCTTGTACCAGGTGTAGCGATGCCTCCACTGGATAAAACTACTGATAACCAACTGACAGTTAACCATATCTCTGCTCAGAAGGAATTTATTTCAAAAAAACGTGTGCTTCTTACTGTATATTTAAAACATAAAGAATGAATGGTTTCAGCAACATGCAAAAAGACATATTCTGCAACTATGACAATGACATTTGTCACACGTTGATAGTAATGATCTCTCTGTCTGCACTGCAGATGGCTAACATTAGTATGGATAGCCTCTTGGATGATACTAGTTGTACAGATCTGATCCGCCGCTATGTAATATAATCTTATAACACTAAATTTCTTTTATTTTTGTTTAAATTTCTTTTAATTCTCTGGATTTGCTGCACTTGATTTTTTTTTTTTTGAATGCACTGGAGATTTTACTTTTGTGATAATTTATTTGACTGTACCATCTCCCGCAGATTGTCCTACACAGTACGAATTGTAATTAAACTAAGACTGTGGAAAGTGAAGGGTTAAATTATTCCATTTTATATGTTATTAGGTTTTTAACTGAGATAGACGTAATGGGGCTTCTATAACTGGAAGGCCAGAGCAAACTGATTCTAGCTGCTTTTTGAGTCACTAGTCTGTTTTCATGTGAGTTTAGGTTTCACTCTGGTGTACAAAATCAAAAGTTAATAATATATTTAATGTTTTTTTTTCCTTTGGTCTGGGGTGGGGTGGGGGGAGATATATGTATAGAGACAATGACAAATGTTAGCTGTGCTTTAAGTATGAATGGGATGCATTCCTGCTCATGGATGTAGAAAACAAAATGTATATGATACAGCAATGTAAAGTTTTCTATGTTGCAAAAGATTATGTACAACTTTCTGTACAATACATCATCTGGCATTCTAATCAGGTTCTAGGTCAATAAAGTTTTTGAACTTGGTTGATTTGAAATGCTGAATCACTGGATTATAGTTGCGGCTAGCCGTTTGTTTGTTAAGCTATGTAATGATTTGTGTAAGTCAGGGTGGATGCTCCACCCTGCTGTTTCTCCTGTCTCTGCAGCCCTGGTGCTTTACAGCGTCTGACGTTCCGGGCCGGAGCCACGGCTCTGTGGCAACGGTGTCCATAGAGGCGCGCCTCCCCAGGGCAGAGCCCAGCAACGACACGTCTGCTTCATCACCAGGCAGCCAATCTGGAGAATGCAGGGCCTTATTAATTACGCATTTCTTTAGGCAACTTCATATTAAAGTTGCTTAGGCATTTTCATTTCCGAAGGTTTAACGTCTGTTTCATTTTTGTTGGGGTGGTAGCAAAGCTTTAGATGGAAACTAATGCACATGTTCCTGAAAGCCAACGTGTATATAAAGTGGCCTGCTCTTTATCTTATTGCTATTGTAATAAGATAAAGTAGTGAATTCCTTCTTCTCACCTTTTATGTTGTCACCAGAGTGGGAGTCTGGTCTCATAATGTGGTTCTGGTCCCGATCCCACACTTTAGAGCTGAGGTTTAGACCGTTTGCCTCTGGCTGATTATCACCTCCCCTCTCAGCCACCTCCTGTAAAGATAGGCAGAGATCTGATTCCTTAGTGATTGTGATCATTTTGATCGGAGTAAAATGCAAGCTGTGAGATATATATAGATATACATCACAGTTAAGTCTCCTCCTTGGGGCCGTCCTCTCCTGGTGCCCTGCTGATGGTTGAGGGGACCTCTGCTCTTCAGGTGCATCACCACTATAAACATCTGACAAAACCCAAATGTCCTTAGAGCTGAACAGATGTTAGGGATCTAAAGCTTATTCAGTTTATACATGTGTAATATGAAAATGGTGGAAAAACCATAAAGATGAGGCAAAGTATTCAAAAGCCACCTTGTTTTTTTTGCATCAGGCTTTTTTTTTAAAAAAAAAATTTCCAAATGTATCCATTCCCTCTGCTCTGGGAGTCTGCTATCACCACCCTGCAGCTGGCATAGTCACCTTGCACCCAGCACTGGCACCAGCTGCAACACAGACAGCTGGCTGGCATACACCACAGTTAGCCTGGCATAGAAACTGAGAGCTAAATTGGCCTGGCACACAGGGTGCTGTAGAAAGGTACTGTGAGGTTGTATGTAGCGGACCTCCCAGACTGTGTCACCTTTATGGAAAACATCTGGTGCCTTTGATAAAAGAAAAATCCCAACGTGTATTGTGTCCCCAGTGATGTGAACACACAGACCATGTTCAGCCAGTCTTACCAATAAAAGTACTCTCAGATGGTAATGTGGGGTTTCTGTGACTGACCCGTCCAGGTTTCTTCCACTGAGAGGAGACACAAACACAAGCAGAAAACAATGAAATCGCTACAATTTGGAAAAATTAAGCCATGCTTGACTGAATTCTGTACACAATGTAGTTAATGTGTAATGTGCAGATCACTTACAGGATAATAATCACCTAGTTGATGGTCCAAGAAGTCTATAGAGGAATACAGAAGAAGGAATTAGAGGGCAAACACTTGAAGAGCAACTGGTGTGTATTTCCTCACTGACCGTCATCTTTCAGTCGATTCATAAGCCTGATTTTGCGCTGTTGTTCACATAGAAGTGCTTGCTGTTGGATGTCCAGACTTTGTGCATCAGTGGGAGGGTCAGGATACATGGCTCGAACCTCCTGACGGGATGCCGTATCTGCCAGATAAAGGCAAGGCGTGTCACATCAGGTGTTGTCCTGGATCTGCCCTACAGTATCAATCAACTGGCAGTTGAGACAATAAAAATATTTGCAGTAGCACAATAACACATTCAAACCAAAGACAAAATACACAAAGGTAAACATTTAAAAAGACAATTTACATTTTTGATAAATCATTTTTTTCTCAGCGGTCTCCTTTTTCCTCCATTCTCTTAATAAGCATCCTACATGAATCCATTATTTATATGTGGACGTTGTTCTAAGTGGTTAGCCGAGTCCAAATCAAACTGGCTATTCCTATATGCTCTTGTTGACTTTACAGGTTGCAGCTCTGAGTGTCTTTCAGACTGCTGTTTGGGAACTCATCCAAAGTCATTGATTCGGTGGCTTGCGTGACATTCATAGTTTACTGCCTGTCGCTATGACCTCATGAGATTAAAGTTTCAGTTTGGATAAAGGGAGACGGAGCACTGATTAGACTCTCCGAAGTCTGCATCAACACCCTGAGTAAGGTAAGAGGACTCCACACTGACTTCCTCTTCGTGGCTTGGCAGGGTTCTAGCCAGAATTTTTTTTAGCCCGGCACCAATATTGACCAAGGTGAATGTGTAATCTACTAACATATTTTATAGCAGGTGCCAAATGCTGCTCAAATCATATGAATTTAACATGAAACTCTCACACGCACATGGTGTGGCTGCCAGCGTAAGATGCAACATTAATCTCCCCACACCAGAAACCTCTGTCACCATTAAACAATCTGATGTTACCAAACAAAGCATCCTCATCCACAGAGCACACCACATGGGTCTGAGTCCCTTGCACTCAGACACAAAAGCATAGCACTTGAGGTAAATAAACACATAATATAAATGCAACTTTAGCTAAGGCATATTCAAGGTAAGACAAATTTCATAAGTGTCAGCATTTTTCACACAATCGGCGGAGGTTGAATCTCACTGACTTGCTTCCCGATTGTGACTATGGCTGAAACCAACTTATGGGTGTTTATCCTGTTACGTCAGTAGACCAAAAACCAGCCAGCAACCAGATGACACCAGAATCTAATTCTTGTACCAAACACTGGGCCAGCACCCTCTCATGTGTTTCCATGGTTTTACTGTAGTACAGGTGCTGGTCATAAAATTAGAATATCATGAAAAAGTTGATTTATTTCAGTAATTCCATTCAAAAAATTAAACTTGTATATTATATTCATTCATTACACACAGACTGATATATTTCAAATGTTTATTTATTTTCATTTTGATGTTTTCTGGCCAATTAAGAACAGGGATACCATGCTCCTTAAAGCAGGTACTGGTAGCTTTGGCACTGTGTGCAGGTGCCAAGTCCTGTTGGAAAATGAAATCTGCATCTCCATAAAGTTGGTCAGCAGCAGGAAGCATGAAGTAAAACTTCCTGGTAGATGGCTGCATCGACCTTGGACCTCAGGAAATGCAGTGGACCAACACCAGCAGATGACATGGCACCCCAAACCATCACTGACTGTGGAAACTTTACACTGGACCTCAAGCAACGTGGATTCTGTGCCTCCCCTTTCTTCCTCTAGACTCTGGGACCTTGATTTCCAAATAAAATACAAAAATTTACTTTGATTGGAGAACATAACTTTGGAGCACTCAGCAGCAGTCCAGGCCTTTTTGTCTTTTAGTCCAGGCGAGACGCTTCTGACGCCGTCTCTTGTTCAAGAGTGGCTTGACACAAGGAGTGCGACAGCTGAAACCATGTCTGCATACGTCTGTGCGTGGTGGTTCTTGAAGCACTGACTCCAGTTGCAGTCCACTCTTTGTGAATCTCCCCCACATTTTTGAATGGGTTTTGTTCCACAATCCTCTCCAGGGTGCGGTTATCCCTATTGCTTTTACACTTTTTTCTACCACATCTTTTCCTTCCCTTCGCCTCTCTATTAATGTGCTTGGACACAGAGCTCTGTGAACGGCCAGCCTCTTTAGCAATGACGTTTTGTGTCTTGCCCTCCTTGTGCAAGGTGTCAAAGGTCGTCTTTTGGACAAATGTCAAGTCAGCAGTCTTCCCCATGATTGTGTAGCCTACAGAACTAGACTGAGAGACCATTTAAAGGTTTTTGAGTTAATTAGCTGATTAGAGTGTGGCACCAGGTGTCTTCAATATAGAACCTTTTCACAATATTCTAATTTTCTGAGATATTGAATTTGGGGTTTTCATTAGTTGTCAGTTATAATCATCAAATTTAAAAGAAACAAACATTTGAAATATATCAGTCTATGTAATGAATGAATATAATATACAAGTTTCACTTTTTGAATGGAATAAAATCAACTTTTTCATGATATTCTAATTTTATGACCAGCACCTGTATGGTAGTAGCAGATAAGCAATAACAATAATAGTGGGGGAGTTTTCAATGAGTGTCTTTTCTCAAAAATAGGGGTCACTGCTTATACAGAGTTTAATCTGTCCCTCAATTAGATTTTTTTTTTTTTTTAATGCAAAGAAAACAATTATTTTGGCTTCTACAGGTTTGTAATTTTAATCCAGTCTGAGTCTTGTTGAAGTTGTATTTTGAAACTAGTCAATGTAAAACCTGGAAGGATGTCAAAGATCCTTTGTTTAATTGATACGGGGTCAAGGATGTAACATGCTTGCTTCCTTCCTTGCTTTTGCTTCCCCTTCACATGTGTCTCTGTGACTGCATTTGATCTTATTTAGGTGCTGCTGGTAACTCTTAAATGAGCATCCAATTAGGTGGGCTTTCAGTATTCGCTCACACGCTGTGTATTATTGACACTGAGCATCTGGTCTTGGCCTCAGTGCCACCTAGATGCCACGTGGGTAGGTGGGGGAGATCACAGGTCTATGCTATAACATACAGTCAGTGGATTTTAAACCCACAGTTTGCTTTTCAATTGAAGCAGCTGTTATTTAAAAGAAAAAAGTTGCCATGGTAACAACAATGTTTAGATCTATGTTTAAGTATACCTGGTGATGTCACAGTCTTCCGGAATGTCACCACAATTCAAACCTGAACAGTGATGTTATTTGAGAAGTCACACATTATTAAGATCAAAGGATCCCATTGTCAAAAAGGCCAGAATCTTGAAAACACATACACAAAATCTCTCCTGGTTTACACAGTGCAGTCTTGTAAAGCGTAACCAAAGAATTCGATTGCAGATTTAGTGTAACATCATCTGGACTTGCTTGATACACAAAGATGCCACTCGAGGTTTTTAGAAAAGCGGCACAGTTCATCAGATCACGCCTGGGACACTCTCAGTCACCAGATCCTACGCAAGGTTTGGAGTCCCAGACTGAAATTCACCAGAACACAGCAAAACAACCCACCTCTGCAACTGGGAGAAATGCCTCTGAGTTATCGTCGATAAAATCTGATCGAACTCAAGCCAAGTCACTGAGTTTTATTCAGTTGTTCAGTTGTTGTTTTAGAGGCTCAGAACAACTGGATGAAACTGAGGACATAGAAGACCAACCCACCTCTGTGACTGAGGGAAATGCCTCTGAGTTATCGGTTCCAGAATCTGATCCACCTCAAGGTGACTTAGATAATGCTCTTCCTGAGCCCAGAGGATTGGAACAACTGGGAGAAACTCAGAATATAGCAGACCAACCCCCCTCTGCTACTGAGGGAAATGTTTCTGAGTTATCGGCGGTAGAATCTGATCCACCTCAAGCCGAGTTAGATGATGATCATCCTGAGCCCAGAGGCTTGGAACAACTGGGAGAAACTCAGAACATGGCAGACCAACCCACCTCTGCGACTGAGGGAAATGTTTCTGAGTTATCGGCAGTAGAATCTCATCCACCTCAAGCCGAGTTAGATGATGATCATCCTGAGCCCAGAGGCTTGGAACAACTGGGAGAAACTCAGAACATGGCAGACCAACCCACCTCTGCGACTGAGGGAAATGTTTCTGAGTTATCGGCAGTAGAATCTGATCCACCTCAAGGTGAGTCAGATGATGCTCTTCCTGAGCCCAGAGGCTCTGAACAGCTGGGAGAAACTCAGAACATGGCAGACCAACACACCTCTGCGACTGAGGGAAATGTTTCTGAGTTATCGGTGCTAGAATCTGATCCACCTCAAGGTGAGTCAGATGATGCTCTTCCTGAGCCCAGAGGCTTGGAACAACTGGGAGAAACTCAGAACATGGCAGACCAACCCACCTCTGTGACTGAGGGAAATTTCTCTGAGTTATTAACACCAGAATCTGATCCACCTCAAGTCGTATTAGATGATGATGATCATTCTGAGCCCAGAGGCTTGGAACAGCTGGGAGAAACTCAGAACATGGCAGACCAACCCACCTCTGCGACTGAGGGAAATGTTTCTGAGTTATCGGTGCTAGAATCTGATCCACCTCAAGTTACTGAGGTACACCTCAAGGTACTCTCTGGGAGTACATCCTTGGCCTCTCGAACAGTTGAAAATCAGAAAAAGAAAGAAGCCCAGAGGCTCGAAACAACTGAAAAAACAAAAGGAAAAAACAGAAAGAAGGAAAGTAGAAAGTCAAAAAAAAATAACCATGAGGTCTTCAGATCACAACGGGGAACATCTCAAGCACCATATTCTATACAAGATCTGGAAAAGTCCCTGATTAAAATTCAGCAGAAGAGGGCAGACCAACCCACCTCTTTGACTCAGAGAAATGCCTGTGACACACAGGAGCTCTCTAGAAGTACATCCTCTCTGACAGATGAAATTCAGAAGAGGAAAGAAGAAAAAAGAAAGAAGAAGCAAAGAAGAGAGGAAGAAAATCCTGCTCTCAGGCTTGTTCCCAGACATTTTAGAGGAGATATTACAGTCTTCAGTTTTCTAACTGAAACAGAAGCTCCTTAAAAAGTTTATTCTGGAGCCAGAGCTGTTGTCCCGTGTGTTGTCTGAGGAACAATTTTTATCCTGAGGCCATGGATCAACTGCAGGACTGCAATTCTACAAAAGTCTTCCATGGTCTGGCAAAGAAGTGCAGCTCTCATACAGAGATTGTTGGCTCCAGAAGACCTCAGAATAGCTGCTAAAATTTGTATCTAAATTATTGGTAGTACAAGACCTATTTCAATTGGTTTGTATTCTAAATTTTAAGATGTAGTTTTTATATAACCAAACAGCAATTGCCCCAAGTACATTAACCCAACCAGTCACGACAGATGGCTGCCCTTCCCTGAGCCCGGATCTGTCGAAGGTTTCTTCCTGTTAAAGGGGAGTTTTTCCTTCCCACTGTCGCCAAGTGCTTGCTCATAGGGGATCACTGGATTGTTGGGCTCCTCTATAATACTGCTGGGATTCTGCAGTATTATAGAGGCTTGGGGAAATTGCTGTTTTAAACTAAATTTACATAAATAAACTTTAAAAAAAAAACATATACAAGAGAGAACAGTCTTTTTTTTGTCTCACTCCTCCTGGAGACTGGCCACATGTTTTGAAATCTAAGGAAATGGGAAATTTCTTTACACGTACACATTTATGGTGCAGAAGAACAAATGTAAGTGCACAGGGAACATGTTTTTGAAGGCAAAAAGAGAAAGGGGGAAAAAAAAAACCCTAAATAGTTTTGCCATGGTAACCAGAAAGAGGATGGAGCATGGAGCACTGCTGCTTCTTCAGGATGGAACATCAGACTGCTAAAACATCCTCAGACTTTTAAATATTCCCCCAGCCACGTTTCACTGTTTTCTCATTCTCTCTCTCTCCTGTTGGTCTCCTTACCTACATTCATTGTGTTTCATCAAAGAACCAGCCACTGTGAAATGCTGGTTGAAGAATTTATAGAATTTATCCCCTGCTTATCTATGTTATAAAAACACAGGTTGGTCTGCAGAACTCCACTTTTGGAGCCCGCCTGTCACAAAACTTCCTAAAATACAACATCAGGTTACAAAGTCATGTGACCCAAAGATGTTTCTGCATCCAACCACCAAGGTCTCAAGCATATATGAGTATTGGCTATAACAGGCCTTACCTTTACCCCAATAACCTTAACGTATTCAGTGTTCATTAATTCAGTGTGTGTGTGTGAGACTCAGCCAGAAATTTTTTCAGCCCAGCGCAGGGGTATTGCTAATGCTAATTAGCAAGCTAATGCTAACCCCTAAAAGCTGCTCCAACTTGTTAATTGGGTGATGGGGCCTACATATGTAACCAGAAAGCACCTCTGAAGCCTAGGCAGTAATCACAGTTTTTGTGGACATGTAGTTACATTTCTCAAGGTGCATGTTTTTATATATATATATATATATATATATATATATATATATATATATATATATATATATATATATATATATATATATATATATATATATATATAAATAAACCGTTATGTACATAGGACCGACGCAGAATGCTAAACCAGGCCTTATTAGATCTAGAGTGATAATTTTTGCATATAATCCAGAAGAGTTACACTTATATATCATGCATTTAATGTGTCCAAGAGTGCTGTTTACTTTCACTAATGGGTTTGCAGAAATCACGTAAAAAGCATACCCAATAAAAACATAATCCAGATGTTTTAAGGATCAGCTGCTAAAAGCATTTTCTGTGTTCAAATATCAGTCACTATGTTGCAAACGATGGCTAGTGCTAATCCGGTCTTTAAGTCTGACACCATTTCCGGGTCCAAATGCTCCTAAATAAACAGCAATGGCATAACCAATGACTGTTCACTATTAAGGATGATTGTAACATACCTTATCAACTGCAGCCGTTTCCGCTTCTCTTTCTTTCTTGAAATTTTCATTTGATCTTCATTTTTCCTCTTACTTGTCCTCGCGTTCATGGCGGTGTTACTTCGATTCGCGTTTCCCCATCAGATACGTTTCCCCAGCGTCTCCTCGCCGCTCCGCGCCGCCCACAGGGCAAAAAAAAAAAAAAACGCGCGTGCCTGCGCCACAAGAGAACTACGGACATCGTGAAAGCTGAAACGTGTTTCGGCGATGTTGTCCCACTTTTTTCCAACTGCGCTCTCATCAGATACAGGATGCGTTCCCTCAGATACTGGGGGAACGCATCATAATGGCCCAATAAGGGCCATCACGATGCGTTCCCCCCGGTGTTAAACTGGGGGAATGGTATCTAATGCACCCATTAGATACCATTCCCGTGTTTGACCTTTCACGGTGTTCGTAGTTCTCTTGCAGCGCAAGTAAGCACTGAACAAGCACGCGCGTTCTTTGCCGCGTGGCCGCTCGGCGCAGCGCCTGGTGATCAACCGCTAGCTAGAACACTGCTTGGTTTAAAGAACAGAAGACAATTATGAATCTATTATTTTTTTTGTGTGAGGGAAATTAAATCAAGAAAGATTTTGCTATAACAATCTCACTGCAGTTTGGTAGATTGTGTGAACACCTGTGGCTCATAGAAGAAAAGAGCTGGCATGGAAAGCTGTGTCACTGCCTTTTATTACCTCTATCTTTAAGCTGGATGAACTCCCTGATGTTTTGCCTGTTAGCATGCGGATCAGCTGGAGAAGGAGCCCTAGCGGAAGACAGGACAGCTTCTCCGTGTGCAGATTCAAAGTCATCCACTTTTGGTCGTCTTCTGTGCACAAGCAAAGGAGGAAAACCCCGTTTTAAACAGAACCACCTCTAATAACACATAGATGTCTCTCTGAAAACATGCCAGTAGTTCACTCTGCCAAATGCTTTCCAGTTGAGCACAGTGAGTATAACACTCAGCTCCACCTCCTGCACTGTCCTGCAGGGACAGAAATTAATTCAGCATTTCTATAAAACAGGGAGGACATTACACCTGACCTGTAATTGCTGAATACATTTCAAAGCTTCTATGACGCCTAAAGCATTGGTCTTTCTATGTGAGCAGCTTGCAGCAAAAGAAAAGCTCTGAAACTGGCACCGGTTCAAAGACATTTCTCAGATGATTTGCTGTAAACTTGAACACAAGCGGAGATTAACAAGCGGCTTGTAAAACATTCCTCTAATTTTATGGTTATTCAACATATCACATTAGGCCTGCTAATAATGGGTAGAGGATATTATAAGTAACAACGTGTCTCCTGTAGTGCTCCACAGCAATTCACTGAGCAAACTGAAGACCAGGGACATGCGTCACTTCACAGGAATACATACTTAACTATGAATATCAAATCAAGATTACATTTTAACAAGCCAGAATTAGTACTTGTATCTCAGTATTACCATCTCTGGGGGTTAATTAAACATTATAGTATCTCTAAATGACTAATAATCTAAGCCAGGCACAAAAGATATAATCACTGTTATTCTGGGCATGTTATACCTTGACAAATCCCCCCTGCTCTTCAGCGGTATCTGACTGTAATACCTGTTTACTGGAGTGTAGTGGGTCTCCTGTGAATCTGTCCGATGAACATCCAGTCGTCTCTGCTCTTCCTTCAGATACCTACGCATAGCTGACAGCACTCTGACTGCTTCCTGTTGACCATCTGAAGTGAGACGGGCAGTGAGGGCAGAGCAAGGCAAGAATTGGAAAATCAAAAGTTAAAGATCTGCATGCAGCCAGGCAAGGTCAAGACAATCTTACCCTGGCTCCTGGGTATTTTATCAGGTGATGCTGACACTGAGCGATTCTGTGAATGTATTTTCTTTATTATTTTAGATTCACCATAAAGGGCAAAATGTGCAAATTATTTGCAGCCTTTGCAGCGAGTTACTTACAGTTCTGGATGAGCGTCGGCTCGAAACAGAGGACGGCCTAGATGGCTCAAGATTTGCCACCTTCTTCTGCAACGTTGGGATGGGAGGTGAGGACTGTCTCTGCTGAAAAATGAGCAGAATCTCATTTCTTGACAAAGACGCAGGAAGCAAAAGCACTCCTGTGTTTTCAGGCTGACTGTACCTCATAATTCAACTGTAAGTCTTTCTCCTCTCTTGCCCTGGTGCTCTGAGGTACCTTCTCAGTCTCTTTTTCCTGCCTCACCACCTTTTCTTCCTCCTTGCGATGTCTTTCAGCTTGATGGATCCACCCTTGTTTTTTCAGTTTAAGCTGCAGAGAGTAAATAAAACTATTTCTCCAAGGCCGCTCCTGTGTGACGGGACCCATTCTTATCTGTAAGGAAGGAGAAATGATGAAGGATTCTTTATCAAAAACAAATTCCTCACCTCAATCTTCTTTTTTTCTTTCCTTTGCTCCTCCTCATATTCCTGCTGTAAGCGAGCTCTCTCCACGGCCAGCCTCTTCTCTTCTTTCTCCTCCTCAATCCTAATGCATTCTTTTTCCTCCTGCTTTTTTCTCCTGTTTTCCTCGATCTGTATGAAATGCACAGTTACAGTGAATTCACAGCTTCTTTAAAGTGGTGTAACTCTAAAATCTATTGTGCATTTCATCTTGCAGTTGATCGGTGTCCTCTCTTATCGTCAAGGTAGTTCCATCTACAGACTGAGACCCACCTGCTGTTTTAGGGCTTCTTTGTAACTGTCCTGCTGTGTAGGCGGCTGATCCTTGAGACCTGTAGGGATGAAAAGAGTTACAAAAAAAAGAAGAGATAGAAAACAATAGATCACAAAGCATAAAACTATGCACAGTCCACTGAAATATGAGGAAGAGAACCTGTTAGCTGATGGGAATAGAGAGACCTAGCTTCAGCTCCAGGAGTGGACAGAGGATTCCTGTATAATGCCTCATTGATCCTGTGCATCTGATTCAGGTCACCTAAAGGCAGAGAAATATTAATAACTTCTTAAAATATGTTGTATTGGTAGCTATTGATCAAACACCTTGAAGTATCTCAGCTCTAGTGGACACCATTACAACCAAACTTACTAAAAAGTTTGCCTTGTTGGTCTTTAATCGGAGCGCCTCCACCACCTCTCCCCCAGGGATTGTATGCCCTGATCTCAGCCTCTATCTTGGCATTGGATCGTGCTTCCTCTTCTTTCTCTCTTTTCCTACGCTCCTCACTTTCTTTAATCTGGGCACAAGACATAAGTTTCAAAAGATTAAACCATGACACTGCTAGAAGAAAAAAAAAAGCATGACATTTGCTCATGGAAATATAACAATACACCTGCAGTTTGAGTGCCTCTTTGTAGCTTAGTGCACTCTCTCTCCTCTGGTTAGAATTTTCTACATGAAGCTCTTCAAAAACCAAAGCAGATGCTCTATGCTGATGAGGTGCTCTAGAAGCAGAAAGAGTGGCAAATGGCACACAGGTATAAATACAAAAGGTAGTGATAGGCATTCAGTTTGTGAGGGCCCTCTCCTGGAAGACAAAAAAAAGATCTCTGCTAACAGAGATGGTGACAGTTAACGCAAATTAATTTCCTGGGTAAAGATTCAAATTTTGTATAAAATCTATTTTAACATCAACACAATGAATTCAACAACACAATCAAAGGTGCTGGGACAGTTACTGACTCAGTGTGGCCACTAGATATGAGAGGAGGTGTCCTCTGAGATGGAATCTCGGAATTCCCAGAGTGCTGATTCCCCCCGGGAAGACCATCTGATGTAGAACATACAAAAATATAAGGAAGAATACACACTGTTCAACTGTTTCAGTAACTATCTACTGTCACTGACTGCTGCAAACAAATAAAGGGCAGGAATTTGGCAGTAATATAAAATTGGAAAGGAAATCAATGTAACCAAACACACCAGCCGGATTAAGTGAGATCTAACTAGCAGTAATCAGTAATATGTCCAGAAAATAAAGAACAGACAAAAGACAAGAAACACTTTTTTAAACGAAAGTTTGTAAATACAGACAGTTATAATACTTGGATTGTGAGGAAGATGAGGATCTAATGGATTCCTAGTTCCATAGTAGTAATAAGCTGCATCATATGGAGTCTTGTAAGTATGAAGCACAATGGGAGGTACAGGAGGAGCAACACCTGCAACCCTGAAAAACAGAGTTACCAACACTCCAGCGAATGTGTAGCAGAGTTGCTAATTTTATTCATTTAAACAAAGCAAATGTGAGCTACCTTGGCACAGTCGGCTCTCCTAGGATGTTTGAGAAGTCTCTGTGGTAGTCCGCACCAAAGTAGTCCAATGAGGGGACACCTTGTGGTAATTCCATCCCATCTGTAGGCACCGTCTTCCCAGGAAGTTGTCTGAGAGCTGCACTGAAGTCCAGCTGGGACTTTCCTGGGTTTGCTCTCTGTTCTGTGTTCTCAGTGGGTTTCCCATTTTCAAGACTGGGATTTGGATGCTTCCCTTCAGCCTCCAGAGCTTTTCCTGGCTTGTGAGGAACATCCCGTCTCAGGCTGTTATAGTCATGATTTACGGACCCAACCTGCTGTATCCCATTGGGCTGGAACAGATGATGCATGGTTCAGAAGAAAAAAAAAGAAAGAAACACACAACAAATACTGAGAATAAGATTAGCTGCACTTTATTTTTAAGACATTTCTCCCTAACTCCCTAACCTATAAAAGCTTTGACAACAAATGCAGAACTGACACCAACATCAGGACTTCATTCTGGTCTTTATGTTCAGAGGTCCACATCTTGCAATAACTGTCGGAATAGCTAGCCAGTTCTTTAAATGCCCCTTTAATACCTCTTTCTCAGGGTCTGTAGCTCCAGAAACAGCAACCCTCAGCTCAAGTCTCTTCTCCCTAAAGAAAAAAAAAAGGACAGCGAACATCATCACATCCCTTGTGCCTTGTTGACTGTAAGGGTTGTGCTAACTGAAAAGACTCCAAGGAAAACAGTCATTTTTGTGAATAAATACTTACTCCGTCTTCTTTCTCTGTTTTTCAGCAATCTGTCTCAGTAAGTCCTGTCGGTACTGTTCTTTCCTCATCTGAGTTACTGTCTGCTCTTCTACTTTTCCTGCATCACAACATAGAGTCATTAAAAGAAAACTGCTCAAGTGCTGAAACACAATTTTAAGTGATACGTTCCTTCAATAATCTGTGTAGTAAGAACGTTTTTTTACCTATTAGGAGTCCAGTAGCAAATTTAACCTCATCCTTGCTGACAGCAGGTTTTGCGGGTGTCTTCATGCTACCTGGCATTTGAAAACTATTGAATACAGATACACAAACAGAATGGGACTCTCCATAAGAGTCAGCCAGTTACTGACAGCATGTAAGGGTAAAAGCACTGCATGGCTCACTCTCTATCACTGCCCCACATGTTGCCAGCTTAATGACAGTAGCTCATCTTAATAGCCTAAACCAGAAACAATGAAATGCAACAGAAGTGCTGAAGAGCAATAACTGAGTATGGCAGCAATTACCAGTACAATCAGTTATGGTACTTTATTGATTCTGAAAATTTATGGGACTTTCCAGCAGAATGTTATTGACTGGCCACGTCCGCATGTGGATGTTTCATCATTATAAATCTCAGTGGTGGAAGACCTGTGACGCAGGGCACAGCTATTTAAAAGCATCTATAGGGTAACATTAGCTCCAGTATAAGGTTATCAGCTCATTTTATACTTAAGATACTTTCAGGAAGCAGGGCCCAGAATTATATACTCAATTCAATTCAATTTTATTTATATAGCACCAAATCACAATAGTCACCTCAAGGCGCTTTATGTTGTAAGGTAAAGACCCCACAATAAAAACCCAACAGTCAAAACGACCCCCTATGAGCAGCACTTGGCAACAGTGAGAAGGAAAAACTCCCTTTTAACAGGAAGAAACCTCCAGCAGAACCAGACGCAGGGAGGGGAGAGAGACAGGACAAAAGACACACTGTGGAAGAGAGCCAGAGATTAATAACAACTAATGATTAAATGCAGAGTGGGGTATAAACAGAGTAAAAAGAGGTGAATGAAAAGAAACACTCAGTGCATCATGGGAGCCCCCCAGCCTAGGCCTATTGCAGCATAACTAAGGGATGGTTCAGGGTCACCTGATTCAGCCCTAACTATAAGCTTGATCAAAAAGGAAAGTTTTAAGCCTAATCGTAAAAATAGAGAGGGTGTCTGTCTCCCAAATCCAAACTAGGAAACCTGAAGGCTCTGCCTCCCTTTCTACTCTTAAGTATCCTAGGAACCAATAGAGCAAAGTGCTCTATTGGGGTGATACGGTACTATGAGGTCTTTAATTTAAGATGGGGCCTGATTATTCAAGACCTTGTATGTGAGAAGAATTTTAAATTCTATTCTGGATTTAACAGGGAGACAATGAAGAGAAGTCAATTTAGGAGAAATATGCTCTCTCTTTCTAGTCCCCATATGCAGCATTTTTGGATCAGCTGAAGGGCCGCTTTCCAGGAAGCTTTTAGGACAGCCTGATAATGAATTTCAATAGTCCAGCCTAGAAATAATAAATGCATGAATTAGCTCTTCCGCATCACTCTGAAACAGGATGTTTCTAATTTTAGAAATATTGCGCAAATGCAAAAAAACGTGTGTAAGACTGCAACTCTGCTTCCTGGTCTCAACCCTGGGTAGTCAGGTTTTAGGAGGGTTAATAAATTTGGCCAGATTTCTAGAAATGAGAGCTGCTCCATCCAAAGTGGGATGGATGACGTCTCTTCTAACAAGACCAGGTTTTCCCCAGAAACTTTCCCAATTATCTATAACACCATTTTTTTGGACTCAACTCAGACAGCCAGCATTTCAATGAGAACACAGCTAAACATGTTGCTCCTGGTCCGATTGGGGAGGGGCCCAGAGAAAACTACAGTCTGACATTTAATTTTAGTGACTGTTGCCGACGTGAATTATGATTTTACCAAATACGTTATGTTTAGCCTTAGCCAGCAGTTAAAAATTTCCTTGAACTTAGCCTGCTCTGGCCCCTGGACGACATTCGACTATGTTTGCTGGTGGCTAGCTTCCCGTTTCTCAAAACAGAGTCGCCATTAACCAGAGTTTGTTCCTCGGTGTGTCGTCGAGTGGGGAAAAACGGTTAGAGACGTGAACGGGTTTGTGGTGTACCAGGGGCTTCTGTTTAGGACCACGCTTCCTCCTCGCAGTCACCCAGCCGGCCTGCTTTCCCAGCTGCTCGGGATCTACTGGAGGCTAACGGCGGCTAAGCTACCATGATCCACAACCTGCTAATCCTTGCAAAATTCTTCATCCACACCTGTAAATGGGGAAATAGAAAACCTAACTTTTCAGCCTTTAAATGCCTTCTAATAGACAACCACCTGAGAGCCTTAAAATTGATTAAAAGCAAACATGGCGTACAGCTCCTTGATGCCTGTGAAGAACTGGGTTTTTTTGATAAGAATTAGTGCCCCTATGTCTTTGTCTTTGTCTATGGTTTTTCTTCTCTTTTTTTGTTTTTTTTTTGTTTTGTTTTTGTTTTGTTTTTCTAATTAATTTATCCTTTTACATTTCTTTCCCCGTTTAACGTGTGTGCCTTAAATATGTAAAACCTGATGTGTTTATTGTGTATACATGCCACATGATTCTGTACATTTGTTCAAATGTTTAATTAAAAATAAATAAATAAATAAATAAGCTACCATGATCCGCACTGACTACAGGAGCCTGGCTAGCTACTGGATTTTCCAGGGTGCGCAACCGAGTCTCCAATTCACTGAGCCTGGCCTCCAAAACTACAAACAGGCTACATTTTTTTTTTACAAGTATCGTTACTGCTAGAAGACAACAAAACATCTGACACACAGAGAAGGAAAGTGCAGGAGGGACAGGAGAAGAAGCCATGCTACTAGTAAGTTGGCTAAGAGCTAAGTTAACAGCTGCGCTAAGCTAGCGAATTCCTAAAAACAGACTATGTGAATAGAATTTACAGGTGATTTAGCAAAGAGTGTGCTGTGAATAAAGCACGTGAAGCTTACATTGAAATATGTCGTTATTTAGATAAATCGAGCTACACAGATCATACAGCAAAACACCACGGTGCTCTGGTACAGGAAGTGATACGATACCGCAGGGAGAGCCAACACCATATAAAAAAATAATCTTGCTTACTCTGACTTCCAAATTGTATCATTGCTGTTCTGATCAGGAACAGGAGCCTCCATCTCCTTTATGTCCTGAGAAACCCTGCCATAGAAACAGCCAGGACAGTGAAATTTAGCAGAGGAGCAATCTGATCTCATCTATATGGTAATAGATGAAACTATCACTAATTCAAGATCATTTCTCAGAAAAAGATGGACACCTGTTCACTCTGCGCTCTCGTGCTGTCATCTCCTCTTTATGCTCAGGCTCTTGAGTGTCCCTGTCCTTCCCCCGCCTATATTTCAAATCAAACTCATCCTCTCTGTCTGTGTTTATCTCATCCTCAGAGCTATAGGGCTCTTCTACTCTATATATTTGCCAGCGTCTTCGCCGCCTCTGAACTGGACCCCTGATCCATGTGCTTGTTCCATCATTCAGTGCCTCGGTTAGAATGGCAGCATCTTTCCTGGATGGACACCTCTCCTTGGGTAGAGGGACTATGTTTGTTTTCATACCATCTGAAGCCTGAATCTGTCCAGGCTGAAAATGAAATGTGAGAAAGACATTCAGTATTTAAAAAAAAAAAATTACCTTGTAGCAGGGTGCTTTTCATCATTTACATTTGAAGTATTCAGTGAGCTGCATCTACTTGATACATGGAGAAGCATTTCTAGTAATAGAAAATGCTTTAAACTACACTATAAAATTAAATGGATTAGATAGAATAGAATAACCCTTTATTGTCATTGTACATAGTATAACAAAATTGTGGGTGCTCCACCCAAGACGTAGTCAAGTCTCTGTGCACTCAATTATATGGGAAATGTAAAAATAAATAAATACAATGAAATACAAGCAGATACAAAAACTGTACACTACTACACAAGTAAAACACACAACTGTAAAAACAGTGAAGCGGACAGAAAATTGCTGGGGGGGGGGTCATTGTTTATTTACAATCTGTATGGCCCAGAGTCAGAAACTGTTGGTGAGTCAGTCTGGTAGTGTTTGATTTAATTGACATTAAAAGCCATCCGGAGGGTAACGTGTCAAACAAGTGATGGGCAGGATATAAAGGGTCTCCTGTGATTGTGCTGATTCTCCTGAGGCAGCAGGTTCTGGATATGCCCTCCAGGAAGGGCAGAGGGCAGCCGATGATCTTATGGGCGTTGTTGATTACCCTCTGCACTACCTGTCTGTTCTCAGCCGTGGAGCCTATGTACCATACCCCCAGACAGTACGTCAGTACACGTTTCACAGAGGAGCGATAGAAGGCCAGCAGCAGCAGCTTCTTGTCCAGATGTTTTTTCTCAGAACATGGAGGAAGTGAAGTCGCTGCTGCGCCTTCTTCACTAGGGCCTTGGTGTTTTGAGTCCAGGAGAGATCAGCTGAAATGTGGGTGCCAAGGAACCTGAAGGTGGTGACAATTTCCACGTGTTCACCATTTGTTTCAAGGGGGGGTGTGGTCTTGTTGTCTCAGCACTCTGTGAAGTGTTATTGTGATAGCATCCTCTGTGGACTGCTTTGCTTTATTGGCGAACTGTTTGGGAGTCAAAGGAGGGAGGGAGGCAGTCCCTGATGTGCTTGGAGACCAGTCGCTCTAGGCATTTCCTGACTACAGACGTGAGGGTTATGGGTCTGTAGTCACTGAGGCTGTCGATGACAGGTTTTTTTGGGATGGGAACGATGATGGAGGCCTCCAAATAGGTGGGGACTGTGGCATGCACCAGGGACAGGTTGAAGAGCTTGGTCCCTGCACATGCTTTGACCACTGCTTCCTGGATGCCATGAGGTCCAGAGGCCTTCCTCGGGTTCACTGCTTTCAGATGTTTCCTCACCTCGTGTTCCTGGAGAGAGAGAGGAGGGGTGTTGGAGTTTTGGAGAAACGGTGGGTCCAGGTGTGTGGTGGTCTCGTACCGGGCAAGGAAGTTGTTGAGCTCGTCTTCTAGCGAGGTTCTGCTTCCTCGAGAGGATGTGGGGCACTGGCTTCTATAGCTTGTTAAGGCCTGGATGCCCCTCCGTATCTGTCAAGGATTGGTGTCCATCAAATAGCTCTCCATCTTCTTCCTGTAGGCCTCCTTTGCCCTCCTAATGCCTTTCCTTAGGTTATTTCTGGCTGTGCTGTACAGTGAGCAGTCCTTCTTCATGAAGGCTGAATCTTGCTCTTTGATCAGGGCCTGGATTTCACTCATCATCCAGGGTTTCCTGTTTGGGAAGACCTGGATGCGATTGTTAATTGTCACATTCTCTATGCAGCACTGAATGTAAAAAAGGACAGTCTCTGTGTGTATATCCAGGTCCTGCTGCACAAAGATGTCCCTTTCTGTACAGGCAAAGCAGTTCTGTAGTCCTGTGTTTTCTGAGTGGGGTGTAGGCCGGGAGGAGGAGCAGGGAGAGGTGGCCAGATTTTCCAGGTAGGGGGGGGTCCCCTCTGTGAGCATGCTTGATGTTGGTATAAACATGATCAAGTCTCTTTTCCCCTCTAGTTGGACACTTGACATGCTGGTGAAACTTAGGGAGTACAGTTTTTAGGTGTGCTCGGCTGAAGTCCCCCACAATTATGTGGACACTGTCTGGATGGGCTCTCTGTTGTCTGTTTATTATGAGTTGAAGCTGGCTTAGCGCTAAGCTAACATTTGCGTAGGGTGGAGTGTAAACAACAGTAACAATGACTACTGTTAGCTCCCAGGGCAGATAGAATCAAATACATTGTGTTGATGTGCAGGATTTGAACCCATTTGTTCATTAATCTTCTTACCTTGTGAGTGACAGATGTTCTCTTCTTTAACTTTCTGACTTGAGCTTGTTCTTGAAGGAAGAGGTTGTACTCTTTATTTCTCTCCTCTCTCAGTTTTTCCTGTGACAGGAAACAAAAAAGCCAGAGTCGAGCAGCCGTATCACTCAGTTAAAGCTCAAGTTAGACCTTTTCGCTTTTGGGTGGAACCAACTAAATAAATGCTGTGTCACCTTTTCAATTTAATGAACAAAATATGCCACTTTTAATTTAAGAAAATATGGAATAAAATAACAAATGAATAATAAAACAATAGTCTTTGCTATCCAAAGTATCTTACATTTTTTCTGCATGCACACATCCAGCAGAGGATGAGGTTAATTTTTTTCTGAAGCAGCTGGACATCAAAACAATAAATTAATTTCCAGTAGGCCCTATCACTCACACTAAGGGGTCCCATAATGGTTTACACAGATGCTTTAAAATCCCACAATAATGGAGGATTTATTTTTCTACCTCAATGTTTCAAAAATGCTTGGATTAATACTTATTAACATTAGACTAGTGGTGCACACATACACCCCTGAAATCCCTTAAACTTGGTTAGTAAGTTCATTGTCATATATAAAGAAAAATCAGCTGCCATGAAACACACAGCACTGGGCAGTCAGCAGTTTATTTCAGCTCAAGCTGAGGCACTAAAGTCCCACTTCGATGGCCACACACATGCACACACACCTTTACAGATATCCTCTCATCAATAGGTAGTGACAGACCCTCAGGCTGCTGTTGAGGATCTCTAGATTTCAGATCCTTTTTCTGTAGGAAGAATAAAAGGCAGAGCTGTGTGTCAGCAAATGCAACACAGAGGCAAGTGAGTGAAACATAAACACACACTCACCGGCCACTTTGTTAGATGTTAGATTCAACTCATTGTCACTGTGCACACAACGAAATGAGCGTTCCAGATCGCTCATCCAGAGACGAGCACCTGCGGTCATGCAGCCAGAGACCGGCGCTACCATTTACCTATTTTATGTTATTATTAATGCTGTTGGTGTTGTATTTTCTGTGTATGTAAATATATGTACATATGCATATATACATATATGTATGTTTTATTTTCCTAAACTGTTTTTTCTTTTTGATTGTTTGAAATAAATAAATATAAAAACAATTACTACACTGTCAACTGGATATGTATGCAAACTAGCACATATTTAATCAGATACCAAATCATTTAAATATTTCAGCAAAAGCTTCAGAAAACTTGTAATACATAAAATAATCCTCTTATTATAAATAATCAAAGCCCTGCGACAAACCGGTGACCTGTCCAGGGTGTAACCTGCCTCATGCATGTCTTGGCATATTGTTTTGTTTTGTTTTTCTGATTTATTAAGATGTATTGTTATAGATTATGTTTAATATTTTGGCTGAACAACAATAAATTCCCATTCTTTGGGCTAAATAAACTACATCTTGTTTTAGATATAAGGTTAAAATAATCTGTATGTATTAAGATCTTTTTTACATAATCACACCTTGAAAACATTGTGTTTGTAGTCCAGCTGGAGCTCCTGCATTAGTTTCTGCTTCTTCCTTTCATAGTCGGTCCCCAGAAGGCGGCTTGAGTCCATACCTCGGAGATATGACAGAAAACAGGCAACTACTTACTGAACACTACAGGCTTAAAAAATGTCCCATCCTGATACACTATTAGACTCCCCGGTCTATTTAACTCTGGCTACTCAAACATTACGGTATACGCTATCCACTCTTAAATTACTTCCGTACACAGCCAAAACTCATCCAGCTGCGCTTAGCCCAAAGCGTCAGCCCGTTGCCATGGGCAACCATGATACAAACCTTCTCGTGGGAGAGGCTAACTAACGCAAAACTTCAAGAAAATATATCCGATATAGTCCAAATATTAAGTCTTTAATAACTTTACATCATTTAATGCTGAGATTTGAATTGTTGTTTCTTTCTAACCGTCTTTCATCAACTTAAAAACCCAGCAGCCAAACATGACACGCTGTGTTTTGTCAAAAATTGTACAAACTAGGTTTAACCATTTGCCCTTAGTTTGGAGGTATGCTGTGCTTAGGCAGAATTTGGCTCCGTTCCCGAATATTAGCTTCAGCTTTATCGACTCGTACCTTAACTCTGAGTGCAGCTCCGAAGATCTGCGAGGAAAAGCCCTCTCAGGTGTATCTGCCTTTCCGAAAGCCGCCGCTAGATGTCAGTGCAACCCCGGTGGTTAGTTTGACATCTTCACAGGACTAAACCGTGCCTTCCATCACAGGGGTGAATATATTTGAATAGGAGTAATAAGTACGACACAGATCACCTTAGGGGTGCGATGCTGTCATATATCATTATATTTTACTGTTAAAAGATGACATATAAATAAATGCATGAATGATCTTTTCAGCATCACTCTGAAACAGGATGTTTATAATTTCTGAAATATTGCACAAATGCAAAGAAGTAGACCTACATGTTTTTTTTAAATATGTGCATTGAAGGACATATCGTGGTCAAAAATGACCAAACATGAAGATATGTCTTTGAGATGGGTATGAATATTTTTTTTCTCTAATGGTTAAAATTTTATTTGTGAAGAAATTAATGTCATTACTAGTTCAAGTTAAAGGAATACTCAGCTCAACAGAGCTCTGACTCTTTGTCAGTGCTGAAAAGAAACCTGGGGTTGTTCTTATTTTCTTCAATTAGTGATGAATAGTAAGATGTCCTAGCTTTACGGAGGGCTTTTTAATAGAGCAACAAACTCTTTTTCCAGGCTAAATGAGCACCTTTTAAATTAGTGAGACGCCATTCCCTCTCCAGCTTATGGGTTATCTGCTTTAAGCTGTGCGTTTGTGAATTATACCACGGAGTCAGGCACTTCTGATTTGAGGCTTTCCTTTTCAGAGGAGCCACAGAATTCAAAGTCATACGCAGTCAGGATGTAGAACTATTGACGATCACTGGGTGCAGAGTTTAGGTAGCTGCTCTGCGCTGAGTTGGCACATGGCACTGAAGAGCATCATAATGAAGGAATTAGATCCTTAAACTTAGTTACAGCACTTCCAGAAAGACTTCTACTGAAATAAAACATATTCCCCACTGTTGTGTAATCCATTAAAGTAAATGTAAATGTTACTAAGAAATGATCAGACAGAAACTGTTAAGTCTTCAGTTTCTATGCCATATGTCAGGACAAGATCCAGGGTATGATTAAAGTGGTGGATAGGCTCATTTACATTTTGAGAGAAGCTAACTGAATCTAATAATAGATTAAGTGCAGTATTGAGGCTGTCATTTTCAGCATCTACATGGATGATAAAATTATATTTTAACATCTACATGGATGTTAAAATATAATTATTTTATCTGAACTGAGCACTAAATCAGATAAAAAGTCTGAGAACTCTGCGTAAGCGTCGGGTGGATGATCGATAATAACAAATAAAACAGGTTTTTGAATTTTCCAATTAGGGTGGACAAGGCTAAGAGTCAGGCTTTCAAATGAATTAAAACTTTTTCTGGGTCTTTGATTATTAAGCTAGAATAGAAGATTGCTGCTAATCCTCCTCTTTGACCTGTCCTTCCAGCATTCTGCTGGAAGTTATGTTGTTGTTATTCAACAACATAAAACCCAGACAAACTCGACACGCTGTGTTGTCAAAAATTGTACTAACTAGGCTTAACTAGTTGCCTTTAGTTTGGGAGTATGCTGTGCTTATGGGCAAAATTTGGCTTCATTACTGAATATTTGCTTCAGCTTTATCGACTCATTAAATACCTCAACTCTCACTGTGAGTACAGCTTCGAGGATCTGAGAGGAAAAGCCATCTCAGCTATACCTGCTTTTATGAAAATCGCCGCTAGATGTCAGTGAATCCCCGGCAGTTAGTTTGACGTCTTTACAGGACTAAACCATGCTTTGCGTCAGAGGGGTGAATAAATTTGAATAGGAGTAATAAATACGACACAGATCTCCATGGGGGGGGGGGCTGATATAGTCATATATTATTGTCATATATCGTTATATTTTACCGTTAAAAGATGACATACCGTATAAACATATCAGCGGTATATGTGTGTAATATGAAGACAAACGTCCCCGTCGATTTCACGTTTTTACGTTGGTATCGCTTACTGTCATGGCTCCTTGAACGAGTGGATGTTTGCAGCTGAACGATATCAAAATCTTTGGGGGAAGATACTGCTTTTCTCCGCTTTTTTAAGCAGAAATTGTTTTGTTTTTTTTTAACGGCTCGATTTTTGTTTAGATAAATTATTATGGCGGGCAGCAGTACGGCTCAGAAAACATGGGAGCTGTCCAATAGCATGCAGGAAGTTCAGAGCATTGACGAAATTTACAAATATGACAAAAAGCAACAGCAAGAAATACTCGCTGCGAAGCCGTGGACGAAAGAGTGGGTGCTAAACTGCATTGTGGTATTTAGGTTTCTGTTTGAGTGCTTAGATGATTGCCGAGCTGCGGTATTTATATTACATGTTGTTTCTCGGTAGTTTATTGTTGGAACATTACTGGTAGCTTAGCTATAAATTAGCAGACCGGTCTCTGTGTCAGTAGCAGCAGAGCAAACTGTGTATGTGTATCTGCTTAATATTATTGAATGTGAATACAAATACATTTGTCATTCTTCGCCCATTAGTCACCACTACTTCAAGTACTGCAAAATCTCAGCTTTGGCCCTGTTGAAGATGGTGATGCATGCCAGGTCCGGAGGAAACCTGGAGGTGATGGGCCTCATGCTGGGGAAGGTGGACGGTGAAACCATGATCATCATGGACAGCTTTGCTTTACCCGTGGAGGGCACAGAGACCAGAGTCAACGCCCAGGCGGCCGCCTATGAATACATGGCTGCCTACATCGAAAATGCCAAACAGGTGGGACATTGACTTCCACACACATGAAGAGCATTGTGTTTGATTTATGACTGAGGAACAAGGAACAGAACTACACTCAGCTCAGACACTATCTCAGTTAGTAGTGTGATACTTTCTGAATAAGAGTGTTTCAGCTATTTTAGAAAAGTTATTGCCTTTGTAATGTGAAAAAGATATTTACAGATTAACAGGATTTTTGACACCATTACTGACTTTTGATAGTATTAATTTATGATAAACACATATAACCAGATTATATAAATGTGTCTATCTTTAGAGGTTTTTCTATGCTGGGTATAATATAACTTATCTCTATTTCTTTTCAAGCAATCTGTTGTAGTTATTGTTTCAAACCAAGGAGCAGGGCTACAGTCTGGATATATTGTAAGGTTAATAAGCACTCTTTAGCTAGATTATCTATAAACCATTTTTCAGTTGTGTAAAATTTATATACAGTGAGGTCCCTGTTTAACATACACTATGCAGTATTCTTAATGAATTCAAGTGACTGTATATATGATAACAATCATACTCTACTAATCATACTTTAATTCTGGTCCGCTGACAGTTGTTCGAGGTGGTAATCTCCTTAAAAAACAAAACAACTATAGGAATAGACTACTGCAGGCAGAGATTAAAATAGCAAATTAAAAAACATGTCAAATGCAATGATATTATTGATCAACACTTAATACTGTGTATATATATATATATATATATATAAAGTCATGCTTTAAATACAAGCCTTCATATAATCTCCGGTCCTTCAGGTTGGCCGGCAGGAGAATGCTATAGGCTGGTACCACAGTCATCCGGGCTATGGATGCTGGCTCTCAGGCATAGATGTCAGCACTCAGATGCTCAACCAGCAGTTTCAGGAGCCTTTTGTTGCTGTTGTGGTAAGACAGGAAATAATAACCAGTTTGATTTTAAGCTAAAGGTTTTTTTTTTTTTTCTTCTTTTTTTTTTTTTTAACTTTTCCTTCTATTTTCCCACTTTTCAAATGGAGCTCAAGAAAGTTTTTTTTTCCTTCCAGGTATAATGATTCCCATTAATGTTGGTGTAACTGAGAAGGGGGGAAGATTATTGATGGATGAGTTGTAGATTTGCATGTAGTACTGATGAATATTTTGCTATTGCAACCATATATGCTATTTACACTTCATTTGGTTTAGCGGTGCTTAAATGCCAGGGGGCATCATGTTATTAAGTGTGTATTTTCAGCACACTGACAGCCCCAGTAAAAAGGTTCCTGGTGGCCACATTTGAGTAGTCCCTGGAGGTTTGCCTGACCCCTGACTTTGTTTTCCTGTTCTACTGTATCTTGCTTCCTACAGATCGACCCCACTCGGACTATTTCTGCAGGGAAAGTCAACCTCGGTGCCTTCAGAACATACCCGAAGGTAAAGAAAGCAGTATATAGCAGCAGTCCTCCTTTGTCTTTAATAATTAAAGTCACAAAATATCAGCTTTTTTATTAATGTATGTTGTGCATAGCTGTTTTTGGTTATCTTGGTAGTTTTTAAATACTGGTTTTATTGTTGTATATTTGTTAAAGCGTATAATTATAAATTAAGACCCTGTCATTTTCTGTCACTCTGGTTACTTAATTCCTTAATGGGTTATTAATTGCTAAGTTTTTAGTATTTCCTTTTGGATTCTTAGGGTTACAAACCCCCCGATGAGGGACCCTCAGAATATCAGACTATCCCCCTGAACAAGATTGAAGACTTCGGTGTTCACTGTAAACAGTGAGTATTTATATATGCTGTAGTATTGTACCAGATTACTTATGCAACATGTACTGCATCATTTTTCACTGATTACCTTAATTTCAGTACTTGTGTATATACTTTTTAGTTCAACCCAACAATTATTTTTTTGTCCTTTTAGGTATTACGCCTTGGAAGTGACTTACTTTAAGTCCTCCCTCGATAGAAAGCTCCTGGAACTCCTTTGGAATAAATATTGGGTTAATACTTTAAGTTCCTCAAGTCTCCTCACGGTATGTAGGGCACTTCAAAAATCAAAATGTTTGCTATTTGTTTGACATTTTGATTTATGGTTAATTATTACTCTATAACTCATTTAGACATGTGGTCACCAGCTTGTGATGTCATGATTTATTGCAGCTTATTAGCTAAGCGTCCGTGTTTGTTGATCTTAGTAATAAGCTGTATGTGAACTTTTTGACAAAGGAGATAAGTATTAAAGGTGGAACAGACTCCAGTGATGCTCCTTTTTTCCCTTGCTGTTCATTCGAAAGCCTGAAAGCCCCCCCCCCCCATGTAAATTTGCATTGTGGCTGCAGCAGCTCTGTCCTGAGCTTACATAGAGTCTAAATAGGCATCAGGCTTGTCCAAACAGTTGGCTCTTTGGCATTCTGGATGAAGATGAATTGACTAGATGTCAAGAACAAGCTGCGCTATGGGTGATGGGCTTTGTCAGTTCCTACACTGTCACTCCAGTCAGGGGGGCCCCTTGTCATTGTGTTGTAATTACCTTTTCTACCATAAACACGGCCTCACCTTAAGCAAACCTTTCGCTGACTGCTTTTCATTCACCACAACCCACAAAGTGTCTCTCTGGCTTTTTAGACACATTTGTAGCCATTCTGTCAAAAAAAAAAAAAAATTGGGAAAATCTGTTATCCAGCTTTTGTTGGCAAATTGTGCATGAGTCAGTTTCTGTGTGTTTGTGTGTTGGATGGTCAGAACTCGGACTACACCACGGGCCAGGTGTTTGACCTGTCAGAGAAGCTGGAGCAGTCGGAGGCCCAGCTGGGCAGAGGCTGCTTCATGCTCGGATTGGACACGCATGACAGGAAGTCTGAGGACAAACTGGCCAAAGCAACACGAGACAGGTGGGTTTTATTTCAGAAAGGCTGCACTCCTAAAATTAAATGTCAGCTTAATTTATTTTAGGAACTATAACTTAAGTATAATATAATGTGACTGGAAATGTATAAAAAATATCCCATTAGATGCTTTGAAGAAAGTGGTTAATGGCGTTGCTTTCAATTATTGAATCATATTTTCTACCTGTGTGATATATAGTATGACCATTGACCTTATAGCTGACTTATTTTCTGTCATTTCCACCAGTATTTTCGGCTTTAGTTTCTGTGCTATCTGATCCTCAAGTAGAGATACATCCACTACGAATATCTGCAAACAGCAGTGTCGCTATTTATTGCAGAAGTCCACTCTAAATGTCATCTCTCTTTATGCTGCATCTGTTTTTTGTTTTTTTTTCTGGATTAAATGCTAATCTTCATTTTTCACTGTGGTTTATTTTAGCTGTAAGACAACCATAGAGGCAATTCATGGTCTGATGTCTCAAGTCATTAAGGACAAACTCTTCAATCAAATCAACACATCTGCCAATTAAACCAGAGCCACAAGCCATTTGAATTTCACCTGGAAATATGTTCTTGTGCATGCCCGGCGCTTAGTGATTTATGGTGTGTTTAACTATTAAGAGTAGCATCATCTTTGGTTTATCTTAGGAGTGCTTTTCTATCCTTTTTTTTCTTTCTTTTTTTTCTCCTTCATGTAAGTAAGAAGTAGAGGACACATGCAAAAAAATAAAACTTTAAATAAAAAAAGCAACATTTTGTGATTTTTTTCTTTTCACATAATTCAGCGTGTAGCTGGGATCGGTGACAGTTTCAGTTGAAGGTGGATTAGATGAACACTGCTCTCCAAATATTTAGTCCTTAACACATAATGTATATTCTGAATGCCTGAGGCACGGCAACATCTTTTCGCACATAGCACTGCTCAGCACACCATGTAAATAACACACCGGTGTGATCACATTTAACGCTCAGTCTCACCCAGCACCGGTCAGTCATTCAAGTGGTGTAGCCTGTCATAGCATTACATAATGGAACGACAAACTACAGCTTCTGCTTAGGCTCAGCGGGAATCGACTGCCGTGTGTGGGACGTCTCTGCGGAGTCGCTCCCAGCGCAGTTTGGCTCTCAGCGGTACGCTCTGGCAGAGCGGCCACCTCGTCAGGTTGTGGTGTGGCAGTGATGCAGCGCAGAAACAGAAGCCGTGCACACTGGAGTCCATTCACCCTACGCGTCTGCTCTCCATCGAAGCAGACGTTTTCCTAGTCTGCCTTTCTTTTTTTACTGCTGCTTTGGCCTGGATTTGTGTGATCTCTTTTTCTATGGTATTGTAATGGCTAAATGTATATTTTTGATGTCATGTATTGCAGAGGCGAGAATCCCAGTAGGACAGCGGAGGTGCCTGTTTTTTGTTATAAGCATGAGCTTTGGCACCACTTGCTATAATGATTTTACTTAACTGTGATTTAAGCCGTGTCTTAAAACAGAGCATTTTTGGTATACTGGACTATGAAAAATGAACTTATTAGATTAATTTAATGTAGTTTAGGAATATGAAATTGTTGAATAAGGTTAAGAGTGCTGAATAGCTCATGTTTTTGCCAGTTATTTAAATGTATTACATGGCTGACTGTTAGTGCTGAAGAGGTATTTAAAGTATGCACTTCTAAAATAGTTTAACCTAATGTTGAGTCTTTCATGATTTAAGAAACATGTTGAACTTGTTGGATATGTAAATATTGTGATTACCACCAGATGGACATTTGTATGCATGAATAAAGCTGCAATAAGAACATTTATGTAAACTCTAATCAAGACAAATTGTGGGCAGCAAAAAAAAAAAAAAAAATTAAACCACTCTTTTCAGCAATTCTCTAATTCCAAAGTATGTTCCCCATTAGTACAAAAAGTCTATGCTGTCTATGCAAAATAAAATTCTGACAAACGTTACTCAAATTTTTTATTACATAGCACTATTTTACAGTGATTTGACAGATAGTCAGATATCTGTTGTCTTCCAATAGGCTGTGTAGATCTAATGACCACTCTAATCAGGAGATGGTAACTGCAGTTAGTTAGTGAGAAGAACTCAGCCCATAAGTATGTGTGAAGAAGATGAACCCTGCTGGACGAACTGCACTTCCTCCCCACCAAGTGCTCCTGCACAAGCAGAGGCAAGTCCCTCCCTCACATGGAACCCAGGTCATGACATGATATAGATTAACATTGGATGGATCACTGGGATTAATGGCACTCTGTCCAGACTTGGTATGTTGTAGTAATAAAATAACTTAAATGTTTTCAAGTTTGAGTGTGAATTTAGTTCAAAGTTTTTTGTTTTTTAAAACAAGGCCATTGCACTCAATTGTTTTTTTAATGACTGAAAAGTTACACTACAAAATAGTTCAAACATTCCTAATAAATTCCTAAATATACTAACAAATTTGGGGCTTTATATATTAATCATTGCCTTCTTTCAAACCTTCCTGTTAGAAGCCATTGTGCCATCTTGAAAAGCCTCTGGTCACTTACTGGTGTAGTTGAATCTGAATTCATTTAGATTTAGCTGTCAAAAAAACTGCACGCATACAAGGAATGGAAGCTGGTTTCAGCTACTGAAAAAACAAAAAAGCCAGGGAGAGCTAAATTTCTGTTATGTCAAAATATCGACTTAATGACAAAGTATCTAAAATTTTCGAGTTACTTATGAGCAAGTCAAAATTCGGGGATACAAACATGAAATTTTGACATACAGATGGCAAAAAAAATTGTTTTTCAGTGGTGGAAACAAGCTTGCATAATGAAAACTTGCTCAAAATTTTGACTTAATAACTTGAAATGTGGACTCGGCTGTGCCTGACTTTTTTCTGGCAGTTTTTGTTTTTTCGAGTAGCGGAAACAAAACATTCCATAGTATAGGCATTCCATAGTGTATATATATATATATATATATATAAAGCTTAAAAGTTTACTGGCTTTGCCCTTTTCCTACAGCTTCACTTCCATCGTCACGTTTGCTGTTCAGGATTTTTGAGTGGCATGCGTCCCAGAGTTACTTAATCGCTCACTTCCGCTTTGCCGGTGTTGCGCCAGTTTCAGTGACCCGTGGAATTCTGTGTTTTACTGACGCTACTTCCGTTGTTTCCATAGAAACCTCAAACAAAAAAACCCAGCTCGCTTTAAAACCGCTTGAAAACTCACGTTTTAAAACCCGCTGACGACATAGAAAGGTAGGAAAATGTAATTAACACTTTTATTATTTATGAAGAAATTTAGCTTAAGTGCATCTTTAAAGCGAAGCTAGCTATGATGAAAATAAATAAATTGTAATTAATAGACAATGATCCCATCCCCAGCTTTCACTTTGCACTTTATCCACTTCAGTATGTTACTCTATCCCTTATGCACTGCTATGACTGTGGACTTTCTTTGACAATGACAAACTGCTGCCCCAAAGTCGCTGGAAACCACAGGCCCAGGAGTGTTTGAGTGTAGTTAGCCTATAGCTTATCGATCAGTGTGTAGTTTTCCCTACAACCCCGATCTGAAGCCTTGAGATCAAGCGTGGATGATACCTGCTGTCACATCACTCTGCCTTCCTCTTCCCAACACTGTGTACATGTGTCTACACATGCAGTTACATAAACAATTAAGCCTAATACATAAGGAAAGTAAACTCAAAAAGTACAATTTTATACCTCAGTGTCAGGTCAAACTAACACGAAAGCCCCGTGTAAACAGGATAAAAACACGATCTTCACCCAAACCATGTTATGTCCCATTATTTATTTCAAACCACAAGATGATTAGGTTTTAGACCACTGAAAACTCTGCACTAAGATGATTAGAAATGCTTTTTCATCAGCAAATATTCAGAAGAAACATTTGTCTGTTTTACACACAGTCACTTGCTGCAGGCTGAATGCTTGGCTGAAGCTGAAAGGGATCCTCTGAAGTCGAGACTGTGACAAGCCAACATGGTACTTCTGAGCGTAGATCTGATTGCTAAGTCTAGGAAGCACTTCAAAAAGAAAAGGGGCCTCTCCTTCCCAGAGTACCTTAAGACACTCACCCACCTCCACTTTTCCAACAAGAATATTGAAGATATTGTAAGTGGTCAATATCTCCACTTCTTTAATTCTGTTTTTTTTTTTCCCATTATCGCTCTTTAATGCCTAATTTTGCTGATTTTTAGGGAGATCTCTCAATGTGCACAAACCTCACCGTTCTTTACCTGTATGATAACAAGGTTACATACATTAGAAACCTCGACTTTGCCTCCAGCCTCACGCATCTCTATATGCAGAACAACAGCATAACTCATATAGATAATCTCCACTATCTGCAGAAGCTCTCTAAACTGTGAGTAAGGTTCAACTGATTGGTGATAACCATATGAAGTGGGAGGTGTGTGTGAACATGTGTGTGATTTTTGCTGCTCTGTAGGTATCTCGGGGGAAACAGAATTGCTGTGGTGGAGGGCTTAGAGCAGCTCCTTCAGCTCAAGGAGCTTCACTTGGAGAATCAGAGGCTGACACCGGGGGAAAAGTTGCTCTTTGACCCCAGGACACTCCACTCCCTTGCTGTATGACCTATTTTTCCTCTGTTTAGCTCACTAATAGTATTAGAAAAAACATCGTCCACACTTCTGAATAGCTTCAGTTCTCTTTGTTTGATTTGTTAAGTTATCGAAAGGCCAGAGGAAGGTCTAATAACCTCTTTTCATACACGAAGATGTGTGTGGGCTGTCAACCCAGTAGGTTATCACATCCAGTGTAAGAGAGATCTGAGATTTCCCTGAGACGAGTGATCCGTGTAAAAGCAGTATTGTGCGGGGCTTGATGATGTCAAAGAGATCTCTGTTGCTCCCTCTGGTCTGACAAATCAGTTGAGTCTGTTTGCTTCGTTTACTGCCCATGCTATGGATAAACACACCAGAAGTCTCAGCTTCTTGTTTGTTTAGATAAATTAAAGAAATTGCTGTGCAAATTTAAAGAGTTCCAGCTTTTTATAAATGAGCCATTGTGGAACTTCAAACCAGGGTGAATATTTAGCAACTGCACTACACACAGTCTGATTTGGATGTGATCCTAGTAGCTTAAAAAATTTAAATTATATATATATATATATATATATATATATATATATATATATATATATATATATATATATATAAATTACAAGAAAATAAAGAGATAAAAGTAAATGTATTCTGCTACAGTAGTGCTCCTCTGCTTCCTTTATGCTCTGACATATGGTATTGCAGATATTTTCTTTGGGTTGGTTCGCATGATTTTTGCCTTTTCTTTGGAAGTTGTGTTGCATATTTGAATAACTGTGGTTTAATATGGGGTTGATTTGCCCATAAGGAACATGTATCCTATGTACTTTAAAGTTCAGGATGTATCTGTAGTAGTCTGTCATTATACTGACTGTAACATGAACTCTTCTCTCTTCATTAATATGAATTCTGTGAATTCTTTGCTCAGGAATCTCTGTGTGTCCTGAATATTAATAACAACAATATCGATGATATCACAGACCTGGCAGTGCTGAAGGAGCTCCGGCATTTTTCCGCTGCAGACAATAAGTTGTGCAGTATAGAGGTAAATATACGTTTTCAGGACTTACTCAGTGGCCATTCACGCCTTCCGCTGCAGTGTGACTGAATCAGAAACTGAGTGCATGTGAAGTCAAAGTAAATACTATCCCATCACGGCAACTATGCATGCCTGATCAGGTCAGCATTAACATTGTTCCGTAGCTTTCTGCACTGATGTGTGAAATGATATGGAGAACAGGGCTGTAAGGAACTAAATCCTGCAAATCCCGCCAGAGCTTCCCAGTCTCCACGACTCGCACAGGGTCAGAATTATTCAACAAATCAGCGAGCCGTTCCCCTGAGACTTTTCTCGCTGACAGCTTTAAACAAGCACAAGTTTCTCCCTTTCCTTGGAAGGTTGATTTTTCCTCTCTGCCCTGGAATCGTCTATTTGATGTCCCAAACCCTCGGTGTATCACTTTATGAGATTTATTAGACTCCCTGACGCTCTGATGGCAATGATGTCTCTGTTTGAATTCATCTGTTAACTGAGACGGTTGATGGCTTTATTTGAAAGGGTATAATTATTCTTTCTTATTGGCATTTGACAACAGGGTGACGCAGTGAAAGCACTTTGTAGTTGACTTTACTGCCTTCTTAAAACAAGGGACTTTCTTTTAAGATCGTCGATGCAGGTAATTGTTGTACACGTGTCATTTTTTTAGCAGATATCTCCTATAATTTATACAACCCGTCTGCCACTATTGATTGTGCAAAGACAGCCCTCTAAAGGATCAATTCCTTCTTCTGCACCATTTGGTCAGAGTCCAGAGGAAACATTATGGATTTTTAAAATAGATTATGACAGGCAGTCAGCCTGGGTGACAAATGGGGAGCATCTTCAGAGGCAGTTAGCAGTGCGCGGGGCAGAGAGGACAGGGGAATCGAAGCTCTGGTCAAATACAGGTTCATAACTGGCCCATCATTAGTGGAAGCGAGCCAGCCAGCCAAGCTCAGTGAGCATCCAGCCTCTGCTGTTCTTCACGCCCCCGCGTGGGGGGCAATTTGGCGCTGGGCTCCTCTTCAGTGAGGGCCTTCTGAGTGACGGCCCTGACACGATCATTTATCAAAGCCTGGGAGCGTGTGGTGCTCAGGGGTCCCCCTCTGAACTGATTGCGGCTCAAGCTGGAAAAGTGGAAGCGCTTTGGCCAAGACAGGAAGGCAATGAACAATCAGAGCGTGTCCAGAGAGTATTCATATTTCCAGGCTTGGATTAATGTGCCTTTAGATAAACATACAACTGCAGGCTACTCGCTGGAGGAGCCAGCCTCACACTGCCCCAGGAGGAAACTTGTAGTTACATGACACCGGCGACACTGTTTATTAAAACAGACTGATGTGTTGTTTATGCACTTTCTATTGGCCCCTTGTGCTTCATATTACCATTCACTCACACCTTACTTTTGTTTTTTTCAGTGATCGTCTGAATAGTAATGATAAAATTGCATTTTATTTGTTTTAAACAGACTGGACGATTATTTCCCGTTTAGTTAACGAGGATAACTTTGGTTCAGACACGAGAGATTAAAGCAGATTTACTGCTCCGTGTTTGTTTTCAGGAGCTAGAAGATGTGTTCAGCCACTGGCCTCAGCTCTCTCTAATGGATTTGAGTGGAAATCCGGTGTGCAAAAAACCAAAGTACAGAGACCGCCTGATAATCGTGTGCACAAGCCTCGGTAATATGATAATCATTTGTTTACTCCATTCAACTGTAATTTGAAAATACTCTTTTTTTTTTTTTTTTGCTTTTACTTAAATTTAACACCACTCTGATAAAATCAAAATATTTACGATGATCACTTTTAGATTTTTAATGTATGTTTTGTTAAACAATTTCTTATAGAGGCTCTTGATGGAAGGGAGATTAATGAATTAACCAGACAGTTTCTTATTAACTGGAAAGCATCCAGGGAGGCCAAGAAGAAAGAAAATAACAAACACACCATGCCTGGATCACTCGTCCTTCTCCTTTAACAAGTAAGTAAATCACTACAGTTAAAAAAAAAATCTATAACCTTCATGTGAATAATCCACCTCCTTTAGTACAATCATTTTCTTCCTACTTTTTTGTTAGTTCTCTCTTTCATCTTTAAATGGTCTTTTTAGTCCCATCAGGGTATTAAAAATCTTCTAATATGTACAACAATTAAACCATATTATCACTTTTTAGTTTAATGTGTAAACCACACCTACAAAAAAAAGAGGTCTGGATTGAGTTTTACAGAAATTGCTCAGGGCTCCGGGTGAGCTTGCACCCATGCAAATTCCAGTAGTCGTAGAAGTATTTAGCTTTGTTTATATTTCAGATGACTTTAACATGGGTCAAGATCTACAGCCTGGTTACAGCCATGCTAACATGCAGAGGTGGAAGCCACAGCAGTCTCTCAGGTCCAGAATCACAGATTAAGAAAGTCAACGTTTGGCACACCTATGTTGTGGATTTAACTGCAGATATTAAAAATTTGTGATGAAGTATGTACAAAGCTATCTTACAAAATGAATATCCTGTAAGATGAAATGTGCAAAGCGTCAGTGATTAGCACTGATGGGCTTGAGCTCACCCCACATCTTTAAGTTCCCCCAAACATCACAAAGTGAAAATTGCTAAATTCAGATTTATTGTAGGGGATATATATATTTTTTTTTTACTTTCTTGTCCTTCCTACCTTTTTTCTAGAAAACCTGGAGTGGATGGTCAGTTTTACTCAGATTATATAAGATCAAAGTCATTTACTACAGTTTGGTCACAGAATCATTACAGAGCTAGCATTTATTTGGCAGCCTTTGATTTTCTTTTTCTCTGTGGTCTTCTAGGGCAGGAAAATTCCAGGTTCCTATAAATGGACTCCATCGTGTTGCCGTCTCACCGGCTGTCTGCAGTCATGTGGATGCTTAAAGACAAATCCTATCAGTCCACCAAAATCTTCACATCATCCACACGTACAAACGAGCGGGAGCCCACAACTAAACGTGCTTCTGCTTTATTTAAGCATCTTTAAGCAAAACAGTTAAATAAAAAATATATAGAGAGAGTAATTTTTACTGCTGTTTTATTCATAATTACATTTTTTTTTTGTCTGATGATTTAAATAATCAGTCCACCTCATATTGTTAGTTGCTATACATTTCCTGTGATGCCATTTTTCTTCTAAATGCATGTCAGCAAATAAGTGAACCTGGAGATGCAGAGTGGCACACTCTAAATGATCGCTCTGCTTTATTATTACAAGTCTTTACATTATCCAAAGCTAACATGGTGTGCTTCTATTTAAACAGCTGTGATAAATGATTCCGTCCTCTTTTATAACAAATAAAGTAACAACGCGGATGTGTTTGTTGTCATTGTTGTTACTTTGAATGAGTTTGTGGGAGCCACGTGGGCACGTAACCCTGAAAGATGCGGGATAATTAGGGAAACAAGCTTACTTAACCTTCTCTTACTTCTCCTTATAATTAGTGGCCCCGAGCAATACTGTTACCCCATCCTTACAAAAACAATGTTTATTAAGAACACTCCGAGGATATACATATTCTGAATAATTCCTTTCATTAATTTGCCGACATCTCTGTTTGGAGCCCTGAAAATCAGAGTGATTAATTTATGAGTCTCGCAAGAATTTCCTCAATGCCTGCCTGTTGATTGCACTGCTGGAGTTTATTTATTAGCTGTTCCAATGAGCTTGCAATTCAAGACGCTCTGGCAATTCGTCAAATGTTTTGCATATCATCTTACCCTTGTCAGTTTGGCTTCATGGTCTATTGCAAATAGCGTTTTGGTAGACCTGCCTTTTGTTTCTGACCTTAAGGAGCATGTTTGAGGTAATTGTGACCAAACTTCTCCTTCATGCCACTTTTTTTTTCCTTTTTTGATAGGCTTATAAAGAAAATACAGTGTCGGGTTTGCAGCCAATTAGAGTGGGATACGGCCTGCGCATATCAAGAGTTGAAGCAAAAGAGAGTCCTGCCTCTGGCGTTGAAAACGAGCGTCTGCTGCCCTCAGACAGAAATAAGCAGGGAAGGGGGAAAGAGCAGCCTTTTCTCCGCTGCGAGGGGGTGTTATGGGTCGAAAGATTAATTACGTCGGAGTGAAATATTTGTCTGCCGCTTTGTGTATCCAATAAATTAAGGGCTCCCGAGACTTTTACGCACACAGGTGAAGTGTTGGATGCGCGTACGGGACTGCAGCGCACCGTTTCTGCCTACTTTATGAGGATACGCGGGACTTGGAAGGGAACTCTTCTACATTGACGAACATTTTCTCTGACCCAACAAAGTCTTCTTTGGGTTGCCTTCATGTCGTTTTGTAAAGCAGTGCCTTTGAGAAGTACCAGAGGTAAACTCCATATAAGACAGATTACCGAACAGATAAGACTCATGCTGGCGAAATGTTTGACGGGGACGTGATTTGGAAGTCTTTGAGCAGTTATCTGCATAAATTCATGTCAGTGCAACTAGACAGCTGTCAGTTGTTTGGATTTCTTACAGATTTTCTTTGGTGATGAAAGAGCTGTAGACTTTAAGTGTGTTTTCTGTTTAATTTGCAACATCATACAGTTTGACCTCTGACCAGACAACTTAACTTATGAATATATAAATACAAACGGGAGTAACTCAAATAGTGTAGATTGGAATATATATTTAAAATTAAGCCTAAGGTAGAACATTTGCTACAAAACAGCAGGTTCCAATAAATACTGTAATTTGTCTCTAAAAGAGCTGAATGTTATAGCTAAGGTTCAAATCAAATGTGCAATAATGCTTCTTTATCTAGGTCAGTAAGTGCAGCCCGATGGTTGGAAGACAGGCGCTCCGAATGGACAGCGGTAATTGCTCCGGAGCAGTGGTGGATGACAGTCCAGCATCCAGTCCGAGCTCCAGCCCCAGTCCGGACGATCATCGTCGTCGGGAGCTCCACCGTGCCAGGGTGCTCCAGAGCGGCGGGGTCGGCGGCAGAGGACGCCCTGCAGCAGCGAATGCAGCGCGGGAGAGGAGCCGGGTGCAAACGCTGAGGAACGCGTTCCTGGAGCTCCAAAGGACTTTGCCGTCTGTGCCGCCGGACACCAAGCTGTCTAAACTCGACGTGCTGATACTGGCCACCACCTATATTGCCCATTTGACTCGAACTCTACAGGAAGAAGGCGCGGAGGAGGGAGAGAGCACAAAACAAACAGAGGCGTTACACTCACTGAAAGGTGAAGGCTACCTGCACCCAGTAAAGGTCAGTGTTAATGAGTGTAGTCATTAGACGTTTGTTTTTGTATCAATTCTGCATTAATGGGTTTTATTGTAAAATTATTTTCATGAGCAAGTTTTGTTAGAAATTTCTCACTTAATTAATTTAAGAAGTAAATACAGGGACACCTACAGGGATCATTTATAGGGTACTTAATCCTATAGATGCAGCAAGTCACGTCACACCGCCGAGCTCTGGTTTTAGAAGTTATTTAACCAATTAAAAACGTATATATATATATATATATATATATATATATATATATATATATATATATATATATATATATATATATAATAAAAAAAACTAAAAAATCTATAAGTTTTTTTTTTTTTTTTACAGAAATGGCCAATGCGATCCAGGCTGTACGTCGGAGCAACCGGGCAGTTCTTGAACACTTCAAGTCCTTCAGAGTCGGAGGATCAAGGCCCATCGTCGTCCACCTCCCACTAAAATAGGCCTGATTCATTTGTGCCAAACAGCTTCATACTCGCATGAGTTCATGCTTTACTTCGGAAGCAGCTTATGATTGTAGAACAGTTCGCCAATCCGATTTCACTCCCACTAACGCCCTACCAATAGGAAGACATTGTAAATTAATATATTACGTGAATTTTATTGTATAAATTTTGAGGAAAGCATACATTATATTTCTGTGTTGTTATTTCGGATAATCCTGCCTGCATTGTGCAGCTCCACACACGTTCCAGGTATATTTGCAGAGACTCCTCGGGGCGACGAGCCCGTCATGCTTGAGTGTGCACTTTCAGCTGAGACATTTGCACTAAATGCATGTGTGAATAACTTAACATCTGTCATGTGAAGTGGTCTGTCAGAGAGCCCACAATGCAGGCTCTGCGTCTCATGTTCCTCCTTATTTTTCCATGCATGAGTGTAAATGTGTTTGTGAATAAATTACTTGACAATGAAAGAAGACATGTCTCCAGGTTTGAACGATAGCAGAAAAATTTAAACGGTGTTCCTAATAGAAACGTAGCTTAAAGTAATTGAAAATCCAACAATTATTATTATTTTTATTGATGGTATTTGTTGGACATTTCTAATTGTGGTTTTTGTGGTCACGGAGGCCTAGCCATGCAATAAAAAAAAAACACTTTCTAATTGATTTTATAATTAAGATTACAAATATTAAAACTTAACATTGATTACTCTGTTTAACTAATTAATCGGATTTTATAAAGTAACTTATTAAAATATTGATAAAGGCATGGGTAAAAATCATTTTGGGCTACTATGACACAAATGGCATTATATGCGTATTTTAGCCCGTTTGAATAAATGAAGGAAGGTTATAGGGATAGAAATTATTTATAAAGATTCGTGTCTGATATTTGGCTGTCAATATAGACATGTCTGTATCATCAAGTCACAGACCCCAGGACACATTTTTTTTTTTTTTATGTTCAGCTTTCTGTCTTTCTTAGCACTCTGTAGCATTCTGCAAAAAGAAAAAGAAAAGTGACCATCACAATAAAGCTTGACTGAAAGCTCTAAAGCTTTCAGTGAAGCGTATATTAAATGGAAAATGAAGCAGTCTGATCTTTTCGTGTTTTATAGCGATAACACTATGTTTAATGTAAGCGTTCATGCACATGCACACATACACACACCTGTTGTTGCCTCCCTTTTTCTCAGATGTTTAAGCGAACACATTCCCGGTATTACTACTACTACAACTATTATTTATTTTGTTATTTCAAATTTTCCTCTTGAATGAGCCCCCAACTCTACATGCCCAGAATGTCCATTGGGCCCATCCGGCCCAGAATGCAGAATAAAATTATGTGGAGTGAATAAAAATTCACTCCACATATATGATTCTTTACAGGCATTGCGCCTTTATGTAATAAGTTACATAAATAAGACTACTTTAGATTTTAAAACGAAGCACCTAAAAAGTCTGAGCACATTGAATTCATGCTCAGCTGCGCGCTTTACGCGCTGCACTGCGCAGCTGCGGCGCGCAGAAGCAGGAGGACGGACCGGAAACTCGCCCTCTTCTGCTGGAGACGGTTGCAGCAGGCGGCGTTGCGCATCAGCTCTTCTCAGCCTTTGCCTTCTTCGAGATTCTCCGCGTAGGTAAGCAATGAAATGGTTGCTTACGTCTTCATAGCTTAAAATCTGCTAATCGGTCAGCGTGTTTTCAAGCTCATTATGAATTTGTTAGGGAAAGATGCCATTAGTAGGTAGCATGAAGCTAGTTAGCAAATGGGCCACGTGGGTAAGGAGCACAGCGTAGTTCCCTCCTCGCTTTACTGTTAATCAGTCATAGTTAAAATACTAAAGGAAAGGTGTTTTATTCTGTTTGTATAATAAAGCCGGTAAAATAAATCTCCTTACAAATGCACGCAGGTGTGTTAGCAATTAAATGCGGGTCCTGATACTTATCGCTACCCTTAATCACCGTGTATGGTACTATGAAGCATTTTTATTCCTCGTCCCGCATGATGAGTGTCCCATAATTTCATTGGTCCTAGTTTACAAAAGCCAACACGTGAGGCTCACAGGAAACACGTGGCTCATAGACTTATATTTGCAGATCTATGGATGCATCTCTGCTGAAACCCTAAGGCAGGCAGAGCAAAGTTGAAATGACAGTAAATTTGTAATAGTTACTGGGAATAAAAAAAAAAAAAAAAGTCACAATTTAAAAAAAGACAATCGCACAAGATCTTATAAACAAACTCCTGTACATGAGCAGTGCTTAAAGTGTAATCTGAGTTTGTGTGTTTGTCTAAATTACACTTAGTCCACACATACTTTTTTTTTTTTTTTTTTCCACCTTTGGGATCTGGTCACCCTAATTACAAGTGATGCCACATTATAAGTTTGCCTATGCATCTCATATGTAACATTAGGAAAATGTCTTCTTTCACCATTATGCTGGTTTGTATGTCTCATTATCGACTGGTCTCATCCCTGAAATAAAGTAATAAATCATTCTTTTGGACTCGCTGTCATTCACCACCTTACTGAACACCATGTCTAGTTTTGTCCCGGGGTCATCAGGAGAGCTGCTGGTCAGGGAGTTACCACCTCTCATTATTTCACTGGGGAAAGTCATCAAGGCCCCAATGAAGACATAAGGTCATGGCAGAGGTTGTGACCTGTTGTTGAACCCGTCCTCAGACCTGCAGTGTTAGCCGTGCTCTCTGACTGTGTTACTTTGTAACCTTTGACCTTCATGTGATCAGTCATCTGTCCCTGGGATATTGGCTTTTCTTTCAGTACATTTTATTTATTCAAGCTGAAAATCAATGTCACATCACCCCCTGAGAGCAATTAGTTGTAAGGGTTGAAAAAGTTGCAGTAGCAGATCGTCACTGATCTTTGAGAGGCGGAGGGGTGTTTCGATTGAAAGGGGGCAACTGTTATTAAAACTCAGGTTGGACTGAATGTTATCATTTGTCTTTTATCAGTGTCGACCATCCACAGTTCAAACTATGGCCGGTGTTTCGCTATTCAAGCATGGAATTAAAAGAGCATACTAAACAAACTCAGACTCAGTGCTCAGATTTATCTTTGTGCTCATTCATCATTTGATTCCAGATGCCACGCCGCTACTGATGATAACCAGACGTCTTCACTGTGTCGACCTTTTAAGGTGAGCACTGATGTATTTGACTGTTTTTGGTTGCATTTTGCTTTACCTGTAGCCCAGTCTAGCTGCTGGAATAGTGATGAGTTCACTTTTTTGCCGTTTACCCATCAGACAATAAGATGGTGAAACTGTGACTATCTGAATAACCAGCACGACACCAGACAGCCTGTTTTAAAGCATCATGTTTTTTATGTATATGAAGGGGGTTTCAGGAAGCTCATCTCAGTGGTTTATTTTGCTTCAGGTCTCACGCTGAGGTAGCAGGAGATGCGTGATCCTTTGTCTCCTTCCCTGAGGACAGGTGAGCGATTTCACCACAGTATGTTTTTGTACTGCTGCTGGAAAAATGAGTAACTGTAAAAAGTGGTGTTAAATTTTGTCCTCTGAAACAGTTGCCTGAAGAAATTTTGTCAGTAGCTAAAATGATTTAAAATCAACAAGTTTTATTTATTTCCTGTGTTTTAATTTTTGCAGCTGGAATAGTGATGAGTTCACTTTTTCGCCGTTTACCCATCAGACAATAAAGTGGTGCGATTGTGACTACTGAATTACCAGCTGCAGTTTTTGTCACCTAGTTTGCCCCAATGATTTTTATTTAATGCCAAAAATGTTTCACATATAGGCAGAATATTACTTGAGCACTTTTTTTTTTTTTTTAATTATTCAGTTTGCCTGATTTCAGTTGATTCTTTTTGAAATCCATCACTCTGAGTCTGTATATTTCTACACCACATGTATCTAGAATCACAGTATGTATTGTTAATTCTGCAGATAGACGGTAGCAGCAGTAATGGAGCTACACTGGCACTGACCCTCATGACGTTCTCGGTAAGTAAAGCCAATGGTAGACTGGTGTAGTATCTGGTATCCTAACAGGCCAGTTTTCTTCACTGGTCTGTCTGCTCTTTTAACTTGTAATGATGAGTTCACTTTTTCGCCGTTTACCCATCAGACCAAAATGGGCTGCTGAGAATGTGACTAACTGAACTAAAAATCACTTTTAACCCCATATAAATCACTTATTCTTATTTGACTAATCATATACACTGCATGTTTGTTAGATTTGCAAGATTATGGAACCATTTGACTGACCAGAGCACACGGAGCCACATTTTAACGGTGAGTGCCAAAATCTGCCTCGGTCGCTTTGGGTTTCAGCCCTGCAGATGCCATATTAAACTCAGCTTTTACATGTTTTTTTTTTTTACAGCCATACTACATCCAAAATGGACAGTTACTTTTGTTGTTGTAATGAATAATTAATAATTAATTTACTTAATTGTGAGAATTTATTTCTGATATGTATTCTTAGATGCAATATTCTGTATTCAGATTTTTGGGTAATGCTTACAGGACACCCTTCGTCTTACCTCTGCATTCAGTATGTATTTGTTTGGCTGTGTTTGATCAGTGTACCACTTCGAAGGAATGAAATAAAGGAATTTAATCTTGTGCTGCCTACCTGCATTTTTTTTTTTTTTTTTAAACCTGTTAGAGAGGCTTTACTCCTCTGTAATGTATGTGTCTGCTCCGGGTGCGTAAGCGTAGATGAACTGTAAGATGTTCTGGTGGAGCTCATCCAGAGCAGCGTCTCTCCTGCGCAAACCGTCCACGTCTCCCAGGTCACACGGAAACACTGGATCAGGTGGGATAATGAGAGCAGAGGCCCCTGTGTGACAAAAAGATCCTTGAGACTGTTGCTGTACATTGGTGTGCTTTGTTAACTTGGGTGTTTTGTATTCATTAATAAAATAAGCCATGCTTATAAACAACCATAGGGTGTGAAGATTGGGGGGGGGGGGGTACCATGTTTGAGTGAGACTGAGTTTTCACACAGGAGTACAGCGATCACGGCGTCCTGCTCCAGTACTTTAGTTCTGAGACATAACTTGCAATGAGCCTCAGCCAGAGAGATCCTGTGACAATGAATATCCAGTGTTAATGACTGCCTCTGTATTTAGTAATACTTATAATCTACAGTAGGACAAGTAATCAATATAAATGTTACGTCTAAAATAGAAATGGGTAAATCAAAATGGGTTGTGTGTAATAAGAGTGGAATGTAGCCTGCCCTGTTTGGCCTTCTTACTGAGAACATATTTATTTTCATAGTTTTAGTTGAATGTAAAATGTGTCACCACAGTGAGAAAGATTTGTAAACCTTGGTCTTAATTACATGAAAAATAGTCATCTGAGAGCAGAGACTGAGTGAGCTTGCACCATCTAGTGGATGAAATCAACATTACAGCGGACCTGAACAGTTTAGTCTATTGTGATGCAGAAAGTCCACATTCTGCAGTCGAGCACTTACAGTAATTTGACAGAGGCCACAGACATCTTGACACCCTGCGAGCGAACTCTGCGGCTCGCCATGTAGTAACCAAGGATCATTTTCTCTGCTGCAGGGCTAAGCTCCACTTGCAAACCTTGTGCATGGGCCACCAGCTGAAAGAATCAATACCAAAGACTGTCAGGGCAATGAATTTCAGTTTAAAAGAAAAAAGTAATGCAAGGAATCTGGTAAAAGAACATGTTTGTTAACCTCCCGATAGTCTTGCGTGGAAAACTCCCAGCAGGATGGGTCATGGAGGTTTCCAGACTGTACTGCCTGCTGGAGGGTGTGGACAGTCTGGGCAAGCAGGGTCTGCGCTCCAACCCTGTCCTTACACTCAATGACAAGGCCAAAGGCATCTGCCAACTGAACTGGTACAGGACCCATCTCCTGCTCACAATAAAGAATCTAGGTATCAGAAAGCTGTCAATAAAGCCTTTATTTGACTTGTTGCATGTTATTTTTTACCCCTTGCCTACAAAAGAACAACACAGAGCACTGATTATTCTCAAGGGTTCTGCTGTGAAGTAATATCGCCTGGGCAGGGCACTTCCTTCAAGAACACTAAATTGTCTCAATTTCCTGTTTTTCCTGTAGCACCAACAGACGGCATCTGAGCTGAAGGAAATGAGATATTTTTCGAACTGTAATGTGCAAAATAAGTTACACAAAATAATTCATAGAACTCTAAACTTAGATCTGGTGTAAGCACATTTACACATCAATAATGTGCGTACAGTGATGTAACTGGACTTACTGCTGTTCCCGGTGCGGCACAGTCTGCCCTCCCAGATCGGCAGGAGGAGTCGGCGAGGGCCCAAAAGCTGCACTGGACTGGGAAGGAAAGCTGCTGGTCTGCATCCTCACCATATTTCTTTCCGGGGATGAACACAGACAGTGTGCGACTCTCCAGAACTGAAAATAAATACATAAATGATCCATGATTTTTATAGCTGACAGAAGTTTCCTTTTAAGTTTTTGTCACATATATTACCTGACTGAATGGAATCCAACTTGTCCTTTTTGTAACAGCTGAGATCTCCCAACATGCAAATCCCCCCAGTGGCTAGCAGGGCAGAACCAGCACGGATATTGGCAGTACCTGTTCCGTGTTCATCCCGGGACAGGCATGCAAACATCTCCCTCGAGGCCTGATGCCTAACCCCACGATATGCCAAACTCAAGCTGTATGCCATTAGTCTAGCACAAAAAAAGAAAGGGTGGTGGATGGGCAATGAGGAGGGTTAGATCTCAAGTGTGGTGTCCAGTGGGTCCATTTAGGATGTAGAAGGATTCAGATCATTTAAGTTTGTTTTACCTGTCGAGTATGAGCGTGTCAGCAGTGACAACAAGTAGATCCAAGTTGTGAAATGTGTCTTTTTCATCTATTCTGGTCTGCACCAAACTAAGCAGCAAGCTCATCTTCAGAGTGTTGTACAAGCCCAGAGGAGCCATGTCCAACCCAAAGCAGTGAGCTACAATTGCTGAGAACCTCCATGGAGAGGAGACAGTGGCCTTCAACAGTTCCTGCAAGCGAGGGCTGACTTCACAGCCATCTGTAGGTGGAGTTGTGAAAGATGGTAAGTCTTTCAATACAGTTTAAAAATATAAAAAACTGAGACTTCGCTGTATTAAGACACATATCTGCAATCAGTACAGCTATAGCTTCATTCTGTAGTTTTAATAGGAGATATTTCAGTGCCTTACACTCTGGTTCCCACGGTTGGACGCTATTTGCCTCCACACTCCAGGTAATGTTGGGCCATTGGTGCACATGCGCAGGAATGCCCAACACCCGGTAAAATCGACCGATTCTCATAGAGTTACACAGCTCGTCTATGTGAGGAGGGGAAATAAAGCATTAACACTCAAAGGAGTTGTTCTCGGCCGCCTGGTGATTACTGAAGAAACATGCACGCCACCTACGAACCGCCGCCAAGAGAAACGGGAGCGAGGCCTTCGGAACAAAGATTTCACTGTGTGCAAGCTGCACAGCCAGCTAATGAGTGTTCTTTGCACTTATTAACATATATGTTTAGTAACGGGAGCCCGCTGTATTGAATTCCTCCAAAAGACTGGCTCAACAGAATATGTTAATCCTGGTGCAGAGATTTGCTAAGCTCTCAGGGGTGCTGGCGGGACAATGTTATTCGAGGGGACAGAAACACTTAATATCCCACCATGAGGCACCGCGCTCAGCTGGCTGCACGAAAAGCTATTTATTTGAACTCTCCCCCACTAAGTTTGTGTTTCAAAGCGAGCCTCATTTAGCAAGCCAGAGAAATTAATGGCAAACCTCAATACATCTGACTAAATATAAGCCATTATAGCCACATTTCTCAAGAGTAATAGATTAGAATCTTATTTTCCAAACAAAAAAAAATGCACTTGCAATTTGAGGATATTAATCTACAGTACAGTCCTTTAATGCTTTAGCTTGCAAATGAAAACCAAGCCTTTTAACCAAAGAATAAAGGCTACATGCTTTACAGAGCAGGGTCAGAGTCTTTTCAAATAACAGAGTCAATAATCTGTTTCTTTTTTTTGCTGTTTGGTTCATATGTTTTATAGTGAAGATTTATTTTTATGTTATGCAGCTCTCTGGATCAAAAAGCCAAGGTGCACAAAGGCCTGTTTGAAAGAGCAGATCAGTGGCGACCTTTCATGGAGGAGCAGTCACACTCAGCGCTGTTTGTTATCATTTGTATCCTTTGAGATTAGGCTACTCTGATGTAAACATTCGGTAATGCAACGTGTTTCTGCTCTAGGCTATTATTAAGTGTGATCATGATGTATTGTAATGTATGCTAGTGCATATTTTTCATCTTCTGACACCACTTTCATCACTCCCAAAAAAGGCTGTGAGTTTTCTTCTCCATTATTCACGCTGCTAGAACTGGTTTTACACTGCAGACTGCACACATACCTCTGAGAAACAGAGTAACAGACTGGTATCTCGTGGCGCTTTGCTGATGGCTTCTTAGAACATCCAGTGCTTTGACATGGATCAGCTCCACAAGCTGTTTGTCTGTTTCCAAAAAAAGACAGATACCGACAGTACTGTGCAAAACTCTTGAGCTAGGGAAATAGGAAGTAGCTGCAACGAGGCAAAAACAGAGTTTGTATCATTCTAACAAACTTGAAAGTTAATATTTGGTATGACCACCTTTATTCTTCAACACAGCCTGAACTCTCTTAGGGAAGCTTTCTTGTAATTTTTTTTAAGTAGTCTTTAGGAATAGTTCTCCAGGCTTCTTGAAGGACATTCAGATCCAGATCCAGATGCAGCTCTCAGGTTCTGTGTGATTTTATTCTGTTTCTTAAAGACATGACTTTCAGATCCTGTTCATCTGCTGTAGATAGTTTTTTAGGCCTGCCACTTCTCCTTTTGTCCTCCACTTGTTGAGATTTGCCACATTTTTCAGCTAATAGCTCTTTGGGAATTACATTGTTGGTACAAAAACACTATTTTGTGTCTGTCAAACTGTTACTTTTGGAATTTTTGTACATATTCAACTAAAGAAATGGGAACAAATTGTGTTTTGTAACAGACTGCTAGTAGCAAAGTGCCTAAAGATAAAATTTAAAATTGGTCTTTGCTAAGTTTTATGTATATGCACAAAGTGCCTTTATATGCTTGAATGATTTATGTTACGTGGTTTAATAAAAAAAGAAAAACTCATTCCTCTGAAAATGGTCAGGTACAAGGACTGAACTGAAAATGAGTGAAAAAGCAAACAAATGTCCAAAGAAATACTTTGAAAGACCTCCAGAAAACCTGGAAAACTATTGCTCAATACCACTTTTATAAATGTACAAGAAAGTCTGCCTCCTTGGAAGCAAAATATAATGAAATGCGGGGTGGCTCAAGACTTTTACACAGTACTGTATATGCACAAAACATTACAGTGCACTACCACATTCTGAATCACTCTCACCTCCTAAAACCCTGAACTTCACATCCTCTTTCAGTTGGGAGCTGCAGATCGTGCAGCTGAAGTCATTTCTCACTGTGGCTGACTCTGTAGCTCCGGGTGCGTGGACCCGAATGTGGTGGAAACCTACAAGTAGTATCATGGAAATGTGAACTTGCACACTCTATTTGTCTGAGTACATCTTGAAAACCACACAGCCCGTGCAGTACCTGTAGAGCAGGGGCAGTCAGCATCAGTACAGAGGAACCTCGCCCCCTGGGTGTACTTTGTGACCCTTGTCATGGCAATGACCAGGCCTTCCATAGAGACAGGCCTCATAGGGCGATATGCACGAGGAAAACTGGAGAGGTCCAGTGTGTACTCGGGGAATGGAGGCAGGTGTGTGTACTTCAGAATAACATTCACCTCAAAAGAAACACACACACACTGTGAGAGGACTGAACTGTTGATTCAATCCAGTCAGGTTCAGGCATCTTTAATTGTAAGAGGTAGGTGTATTATTATGGGCTACATTCCCTATAGATGTTAGTGTAATATAGTGTATTGGGACAGTTAACGGAATCGAGCCATCCACTTGTGGATTTATACTAAACACAGTTTTGTGTCAGCGAAAGGAGAAGCAGTTGTTTATTCATACCTGACTCTCCATGTGTATTTTTTCAATAAGCGAAAGGGTCTTTACGGCCAGGAAGCAAACCTAAATGAGGAATTGGGTAAATACGGTTACCCGTACAGGAGAAATGTACCTACGTTTCACTTTAGCCCGCAGTTTTCACTTACAGACTGAAACAAAGCTGTCGCTCTCAGGGGGTCATGGAGAACACAGTCCCCCAGCACAGGATCCAGCTCCATCACATCACAGGGGTTAACACTGACACACAGCCGGTACACTGCCTCGGTCTGCTGGGAGCCTGAAAATTAGCGGTAGCAAAGTTACAAACCCGCTGATTTTAGCTGTCACGGCAGCCTTAAAGCTCAGCCTCATACCGTTAAAACGTTTGCAGTCTCCGGCGAGTTTTTTAAGACCGCCGCTTCTGTCTAAATACACCAAAACCGATTCTTTCAACGATAAAACGTCGGCCATTTTCAGGATGTCATGAAGCGGGTTCCGCCGATGGCGCCAACTTCAAGGATGTAATTATTTAATAAAAATCAATAAAAATTGTACATACATAAAAACTAAAATAATAATATCTAAGGGGAAAATAAACCGCTTCCAAATATAAAGCAAATATTTTAAGGACAACTGTTGACCTTGTTTTACTAGAAAAAATTTCAGTTCTGTGGCATTACTATTAATTTATAGCATATTAGAAACGCACGTCAGTAGCTAAAATGTATCTGGAAATCCTTCATGCATTATTTATATCTTTTACATCTTTTGATGTTGATATTAATCCAATGAGCTGGTTGAATATTTATTCAAAAGTGTCAAACTTTGTTTTTTATTTATTTTTTATTATTATTCTGGTGGAGTACAGGCAAAGAGAAGAATTGTGGATTTTTAATTTCTGAATAAAAAATAAAATAAAATAAACGTGTTAAGGCAAATAACAGCAAAAAATAAACAGTCCAATTAAAAAAAACACCAAAAAAAAAAAAAAAAATCAAACATAAAGGTAACTTACAACCAGAAGTCTCTTTTTTGTGACCTATCAACCAAAATGCTGCATTCATTGGTTTCTCAAGTAATCCCTACTTCCAGCTTAGTTAATGTGAACATGTATGTTTTTATTTTTACAGTAACTACATGAACACACACAACTGTGTCTGAGGGTCAAAGTGAGTTACTTAAAATCCAGTGAATTGTTCAAGTTTGTCAGAAAACTGCTTACTGACTTTATTTAAGGGACAATTTTTAAGATGACGTGAAGGCTCATTTCTTAAACTATCAGAAATCACTTTAATAAAGAACAGCGGCCCCTGAATCTAAAAAAATCTAATCAGTTTTGTATATATATATATTTTTTTTTTCATAAATACAAGTAAAACAAAGACTTTCTGACACATCTTATCTCAACCAAAATCAGTTTCTTCTCAGCTGCTTGCTTTGGCTTCACATAACAAGTTAATCCATTTATAATGCTTCCCTTTATTAAAAAAAAACAAAAGAAAGTTACAATGGTTAAGGCAACTGAAGATTTCGATGGGAATGTTTTATAGGAAAGAGTCATCAGAGGGTGGTGCGTAAGAGAAGCCCACAAAAGCGTCATCGGCCTCCATAACACTAGCGTTGACAATCGACTGCTCTTGAGACCAGCAGATGGAGTTGGGAACCATCTCCTCCGTGAACTCAGGGTCAAAGTTCGAGATATCACTGACGGAGCTCTGTAAACAAAAACATAGGAGAACGGATATAACAGCGTGGAGGTCATATTAGTATTCATGTAGCAAATACAAAAGAAAATACACCAGTGTGTTCATAAGGGCGACTTACTCTCGTGACAGAAAAACATTATTTTGATTACACAATGTGCCTCAAAGAGAAAATGAGCTGCCAACTTAAAAATCAGCACTTGCACTTGTAACAAATCTTACCTAAGTGAACTTTAAAATGCTCAAAGAGTGAGATGTGACCATTAAAAATGTGTCTTTTAGCTTGCACATCTTATTGTACTGGACTGCATGTAACTGCACAATTATTACTAATAAAGTGACAAGAGTGGATTGTTTATTCTTCAAGAATTAGTGTGAACTAGATCTACTCATACTATAAATATAATAACTCAAATAATGAAGCCCCTGCATTTCCACAAAGTTGATTTTAGTTATTCAATGTGATCAAAACTAATCAGGTACAACTTCTACTGTATATACTATATAGAACGTCCTCTGTAGAAGTCGGTACTTCTGCAAAGCAAGCAAGTGTCTTATGAAGAGTCATCTTATGTGTAAAATATACAGAAGGTTTCAGTTTCAGTTTGTGGTTATATTTACCACAAGTGGCGTGAAAGGGGGAGGGATCTTCTTTTGTTCGAGGTCATCCCAGTTGATGGAAGAGAAGAAGCTGTGTCTTCTGATCTCATTCTGAAAGTGAAGGCTAAATATGACTTTTGTGCTAACAGAGAGCAAACAGAAGAATGACATTCATTTGTAATGTATTAGTGACAGTGCACATCAGAGGGATGGACCACTAGAGGGAGCTCATAAGTTAAAGATTCTGTAGTGAAAATTGATTAAATAAATTATACGTACAAAGTCTTCCCTGGATCCCAGTCTGCGTCTGCCATCTTTCTCCAGCAGCCCCTCGAGGAGCAACCAGGCCGTGTTGGAGGCCCCGGGACGCTTGGTTAGCGGCTTGTGGAGGATGTTGTCATACATCTCATGTGTGTCCCTGCTATAGAAAGGCGGCTAGGGCATGAGGGGGGAAAAAAGAGGGAAGCAGAGGTTTGTGAGTAGGAAAATGTGGCAACTCAACATTTATCACTAAAGGTAATGTCAAAGTAAATACTCACAAGGCCAAAGAGCATTTCATACAGCACTGAGCCCAGACACCACCAGTCTACTGTACTATCATATGGCAGCTTCCTCAGGACCTCTGGAGCTAAGTACTGGTCATTAAAAACAAAACACAATAATATGACATTAACTGACATTTTCTTTCTTGCCTAAAATATATTAACAAACGCTACAGCATTTTTGCTCATAAAAGTGTATTTTCATCTTTGGGAAATGCATCTCATACCCAAAACACGCAGCAGTGTAACAAATTGGAAAACACACATAGCTGAAAAATTATTAAACACACTACTGCAGCAAGGTTTTCTTGGAACCCATACCTCAGGTGTTCCACAAAATGTAGTGGTGGTATCCTTCTGGGAAATGCCCTCCTTGCACAATCCAAAGTCTGTCAGAACGATATGCCCCTTGAAAAGTGAGGACACAGGGACATTTTGAGATAACATGTGCCACACAAGCAGCTCATTATCCCCCAGGACTGAGGATTCTATTGTTAACTAGGAATGTTGGCTGAAGCAGTCAGTCCCATTCACCGTTCCCTCACTTTCTCAATGAGGCTAGGCAGGAAAATCATTAAGACCTAATCCAATCACACACTTTCTGTCCAGCTGGAACTGGAAATGACATCAGGAGAATGAAATGTGTCCTGTAAATGTTTTATGTAATAACTCTTCTGTCGGTTACAGCCCTAACAGGACATCTAAAATAAGAAAAATGGATGCAGTGTCATTGAGGTTTAATTAAAGAAATGTGAACACTCACCTCATGGTCAAGAAGGATATTTTCTGGCTTCAAGTCTCTAGAAAAAGTAATTACAAACAGTTGTAAATTTACTTAAAGTGCACATGTTTTAAGTAAACTTAACCTCAGTTTTATTTGTTATGAGCTTTTTCACATTTTCTACACTTGAAGGATGGAAAACTATATAATCTTAAAGCCACTGCAACATATCAGGACCTATATAACTCATATAAAGATGATCTCCTTACCAGGCCTTAAAATAAGGCAAATACAACCTTAGATGAACAACACACATAACACATTACACTGTCTTATTATTTATTCAACAAAAACTAAGTCAAAATGCAGAAGCAGCTTGTGAAAAATTAAGTACATCCCACGACTGAGTAGTTTTTAGAACCACCTTTATCAGCAGTAACTTGAAGAAAAGGTTTTCTGTATGACTTTAGTCTCTCACATCATTGTGGAGGAACTTTGGCCCACTCTTCTTTACAATGTTGCTTCAGTTCCTTGAGGTTTGTGGGCATTTATGCTCTTAAGGTCCCACCCACAGCATTTCAATCAGTCTGAGGTCTGGACTTTGACTGGGCAATTGCAACTCTCTGATTCTTTTCTTTTTCAGTCATTCTGTTCTTTATGTGCTGCTGTGCTTGGGATCATTGTCCTGTTGCATGACCCAATTTTGTCCAGCCTTTAGCTGTCGGACAGATGGCCTCACATTTGACTGCAGAATACTTTGGTATATAGAGGAGCTCATGGTGGATTCATTGACTGCAAGGTACTCAGGTCCTGCTGCGGCTGCAAAACAAGCCCAAACCATCACCCCTCCACCACTGTGCTTGACAGTGGACATGAGGTGCTTGTGCTGATATGCTCTGTTTGGTTTTCTACAAATGTGTACTGTGCATTGTGGCCAACCATCTCCACTTTGGTCTCAGCTGTCCAAAGGACATTGCCCCAGAAGTCTTGATGCAACTCTGCAAACCTAAACTGCACTGTCATGTTTTTGTTTTGTTTTGTTTTTCACAGAGAAGAGGCTGTCTCCTGGCAACCCTTTCAAATAAGCCATACTTGTTCAGTCTTTTTCTAATAGTACATCATGAACTTTATCATTTAACATGCTAACTGAGGACTGTAGAGGCTGAGATATAACTCGTTTTTTTTTTCCACTTCCTCTGGTCTGACCCTGAATTGTGGTAAAACACATGAATGCTCCAGACCAGCAAACTAATCAAAAACTTTTATAGAGCTGGTCACACTTGCTGATGATCAGTTAATTAAGTATATTTCCTTGGTAGCACATGACTCACATATTTCATGACTCTCTGCATAGAGTCATGCAAAAACTTTATTTTCCACATGACTGTATCTAGAACTTACTGATCTGGCTTGACTGACACTTAAATAGCAGCATACCTGTAAACAATGGTGAGAGAATGCAGGTACCCCAGAGCGCTCGCCATTTCAGCAATGTAGAACTTTGCTCTGGGCTCTGGAAAGGTCCTTTCTCGTTGTAGATGAAAGAAAAGCTGAAACAAAAAGGTTCCAGTAAGTTGACATAAAGTTACAGAAATCATTTTTAAGATTTAAATTCAGAATACTGGAGAACAGTGAATGGATGATGTGATACTGATCTGATTTTATATTTTGCTTATGGCACGTTGTAATCATCTTGTTCAGAGCACAAGGCAGATTTACTGGGATGCAGACTGTCACACGGTAGCTAAAAATGCTGGTGACACTTGAAGGAGTAACACGCGAGAGCCACCCTTACTCTAAGTAATGATATAATCTGGTGGGCCGTGGATGACCCGGGTCCCCTGGGTCTTTCCCTGCCTGCCTCTGGATCCCGAGGGGGGTGGTTGCAGCTTCTTGCCCTCATTATTGAGTACGTTCCATGACAGAGGAACACACATACATTACTACAAACTACAGCAAGACTGTATGTGTGTGTGTGTAATATATATATACACACACACACAGGTCAAAAAAAAAAAAAGTAATGATATAATCTCTAACAAAAATATCACACATGGTGGTGTGTTAACTAGTGAAAGTACAGCGAAAGGGGTATTTTTATTAATTAATTTATTGCTTCATCTCTCAGTTGTTCATGACATTGTGACTCATTTCTGCGTGACTATATTGCTCATAAAACTGAAACCACTCACTTCTCCTCCATTGATGAAATCCAGTACGAAGTATAACTTGTCTTTAGTCTGGAAGGAATAATGAAGCCCGACCAGGAAAGGGTGTTTCACATTCTTCAGCAAAACATTGCGTTCTGCCATGATGTGTTTTTGCTAATTTACAGAATGATACACATGAAGCATTATCACACACATATGCAGGCCAAAATACAAACAAGCTCAAAGATGATAAGATCAAAGTCGAACCTCTTTCCTGTTGAGAATGACCCTTTTTTGTAAGATCTTGACTGCGTAAAACTTTCCATCGTGTTTCCGTTTAGCAAGGAAAACCTGCACCGGGACAGAGACGGAGCATGTTGAAGATTGCATCAACACTGAAAACCAAAATAATTCCTGATCTGATTCTCACTTCCTATGTGGAAAGACCAACACATGCAGAACTAAAACCTGTTGCTTCCCCAACAGTAAACAAGGAACACATTTCAGAACATTCCACTGCCTGACATCTGGGACGAAGAGAAAGTGAGAGTATTTCCCAGTATTGCATCGATTACATACCTTACCAAAACTCCCTTTTCCTATGACTTTTAAAAAGTCAAAGTCTGTGGGCTTGGCTCTGAAAAATACAATTGTTTTAATTTCACTATGTGAAAATGTTTGTGATTTGTTAAGATAAGATCATTGATAAAAAAATACCAAGGCTGCCAGTTTTGTACTAAAATGCATCTGGATAGTGAACATACTGTGGATTTGCAGAGGGTCCCAGGTTAATGTTTCTGGAGGTAGAGTTGTTCTGTTAGACAGCAGAGAAAGCATCAGTCAGTGAGATGTAACTAAAGGCTGAAGCTGAAGCAAAGCTGCTATATGCAGTCATCAGGAAAGCAAAACCATCTTTCAAAAAAAGTTCAAAACCGCTACTTACTTTTTCATCTTCATCCTCAGAGGCATCAGATATTTGTTCCATTTTGTCCATTAGTAAAAAGGCCCTCACATCTGGACTGTGAAATTTAACACGGAGCAAGCAGATAAATAAAGGAATTATTCTAACAGCAAATTCTTTTTCAGAAATTCTTTGTATTTTTTTTTTTAAACCTTTATTTTACCAGGTAAAACGTTTGAGAGATTTTTCTGGTTTTTAAGGGGGCTGTAGCACTCTTAACTCTGGGAACCACTGATCTAAGAATTTATCTAAACAAATTTCAAAAACTCATCCTAATAAAGTCAGCTTTAGACATACATGTATAATTTATTGTTATATAATAAGAGGGAACTGCAACACTTACTGGCTGGAAAGGTCGGGATGTGAGACAATTCTTTTGATGAACTCATGTAACCCTGCTCTTCTTTGCTTGATGAACTCTATTGAAACAAACCCACAATCAATCACTAGCCACTCATTACAGATCAAGCAGGGCACATTTAGTGTAGTGCAAACACCTACCCGGGTCAAAGTTGTCCCCAAATATCCTTTTAGCAGGAATTTTCAAGTTCATGGACGGAAACTGTTTCCTTAACTGTGTTAAAAGAACAATGGGGAAATGATGTTAAAAGAATGGAATAGTTTAATGTGACACGTCTGTTATTATTCTGAATGTCACTCTGAACATCATGAAACACAAGCCAGAAAATAACACACACACAAAAAAAACAGTCAAAAAAACAAAACTCAAAATTTCAAACATTTTAATTGAAGATCAAAATGTTCCACCACTTACTGTATTGTAAAGTTTATCAAACTCTGCATATCGCCTGAAGACGAACCATTCCTGTTGTCTAACAGAGACCATCACTTTGTAAACCTAAAAAAAAACAACCACACATGATGTAAACAAAGTCCAAATTTAAATTAATTTCTGCAATTAATCTTCCTGCCTAGTAAATATGAATGACCCAACACACGCACTGTGTAACGCTTTTTCTTGTCCCTCTGCTCATTGTGGCAAGGGATGCTGACATTGGGAAAACTGGGATGGTCCTCCATCTTAGGGACTGTCAGCATTCAAAGGTGCAGTAATAGAAAAGGCGTCAAGTATGTGACTGGGCAATCCCCATTCTGGATCTGTGCTGTAAGAGAGAAAAGAGAAGAGCTCACTCTGTTATTCAGGAAGTGAAACTGGTCTTCCTCTGCTCACTACACATTTCAGCCTGGAGAACTTATGTCATCCCTGAGTTCAACAGTATTAGCAATATTTTTTCATTAATCAGCACATCTGGTCACTATTTCTTTGATACAAGCTGTAATGTACCCTGGCTGGTTAATGGTTAGTGGCCAGAGCTGCTAATTGGCCTTAATTTATTAAGATAGCTCGTTTATTAATCACTCACTTATTCACCACTATATTTTCTTGGCTGTTATTCAAGGTTGCAAGAGCTATGTTTCAAGCTGTGCTTGTCAGTGGTAGAAAAGGTCATCTGGCCACTGGGTGCATGCCTGCAAGTTCCAAGCTTGCTACTGATGTCCACATTCCAGGTAAAATAACTCGGGCTTCAACAGGAAACAGTCTAACACTGGTCGTATTTAGACTGCATTTGTCATCTATCCATCCATCCATCCATCCATCCATCCATCCATCCATCCATCCATCCATCCTCTTCCGCTTCTCCATATCCTTCCGCTGGAGCCTAGCTTTAAATTTTAAAAGCAGCATTCTCAAAACATCATCCCATTTTATTCTGCCAAGAATTAAACCTTTTTTTTCTCCTTTGCTTTGGGATATAAATGGACAGATTTCAAGACAATCTGTCATTTATTAAAACTGTTAAAAATAACTGGTTAAAACAATAATTAAAAATAACTTTACGACCATGCTAGACATTGCTGTAACATTTTTCCCTTCTTTTTTTTCTCTGGGCTTCAGGAAAGTATTGACAGGTGTCCTGCTCCTGTAGATGAAACAGGTACAGTAGCAAGCTGAGATGTCTTATGTAGCTCCAGCAGCTGAGTGAAGCTGACACCCCACCCACGTGAAAAATTCCAGCAAATAGACTGAGCGGTTAGTGCTTCGTTTGTGCTGGTTTGTGCCGTTAAAACTAGCTTTTGTGCTGCTTTCGTTTTTGAGTTATTAAAAATTATTTTTTAGGTCATTCAAAGGTCACCATCCCCCCCATCATGCTCCAAAACAACCCAGAGTGGTAGGCTTTTCAAATAGTTGAGCGCTGCCGCCTGACCGCCGATGGCCGAGGAATCCACACCACTGCACCACTGTGTGGTCTGCAGCGATATTTCCTCCGGTCTGGCAGATCAGTTCAAAGGCCTCACTGAATTCTGTAAAATCGATTCACAAAATGACTCTACTGACGATATTAGACAGAAACAAGCTGTGAGTGCGGCGCAGCAGGTGTGGAAAGCAGCCAAAGCCGCCGGAGATAAATTCAACAAGAAGTGGAAGCATTGTTCCAAAAATAGAAACCGTACACAGTAAACCGCAGAAAACGATGATGAATTTTATTCATGTTCCTGGCCTATTTTCATCTATGCTGGCCCGTATCTTTGTGCGTAATATGAAAATAGACCCGTTCATTGATATTATAATGATATCATAATGCAGTGCGCCTTATGGTCCGAAAAATACGGTACTTTAATTCTTTTGTGCTGCTTACCGGCCAGTGTTATGTTTTACTGTCAGGCGATCACATCTCTTCACCTAAATAGAAGACAATGAATCACCTGCTGCAGGCTGTAATTACTGTTTTGGTTATGCGTCGGTTGTGTTTCAGCACTTTCTTGTCACCAGTTCATTCAGTGTGAATTTGTCGGATGTTGTCAATGCAGGAAAGGACATTCGGTAAGTGTTGTTTCTATTTGCTCTGCAAATAGCGAACAGTAGTTGTACAGAAAAATACCTGAGGTCTTTCCTGCTTTTTAATGAGAATAGTTGTATATAACTTTATTATTTACTATATTTTTTACACACGTTTTGAAAAAACGTGGTGGTGGTGGTGGTGGGGTGACATTATCGGCCAAAATAATAATTCATATCTCTGAAACGAAAGCAGCACAAATGCTAGTTTTAACGGCACAAACCAGCACAAACGAAGCACTAAAAAAGTAGACCACTCTGGTTTGTTTTGGAGCATGATGAGGGGGATGATGACGTCATCGGCCAAAATTATAATTCATAATATCTCCAAAATGAAAGCAGCACAAACGCGAGTTTTAACGACACAAACCAGCACAAATGAAGCACTAAAAAAGTAGACCACTCTGGTTTGTTTTGGAGCATGATGGGGGGGATGGTGACCTTTGGATGACCTAAAAAATAATTTTTAATATCTCCGATACGAAAGCAGCACAAACGCTAGCTTTAACGGCACAAACCAGCACAAACGAAGCACTAACCGCTCAGTCTATTTGCTGTAATTTTTCACGTGGGTGAGGTGTCAGCTACACTCAGCTTTTTTAGCGCACATTTGGGAAGACATGCATGTGATGTTCCCCAATATCCAAATCCCTTCAAAGGCAGCAAGATGAATCACAGTGAAACCCAGCAACCAAACACTTAAACAAGGATAAAGAAACAAGCAAAAACAAAACCAGGCACTGTGGTGATTTTATGTTGAGGACACCCCCACTCCTATCTGAGTCACCAGAATCTCCAGAATCCAAACATAACACAGAGTAGTGATGAGAACCCAAATGAGACCAGAAACCCCAAGTGGCAGCAACTAACAGCAGGGGACACCTGCATGCTGAGCCAGAAACATGCATGAAGGTCTCAACCAGTGTCCACGGCCATTGCCAAGCTCCAGAGGCCAGACAGCACATCCCGGTCCCACCCAGACAGCACGAGCACCCAGAAAGAGGAGCCCACAGCATGGCACAAGCTGAGGGACACCAAACAGACCCAAAGCCCAGGAAGGACACCAGCCAGCACAACCAGGGTGCTGAAGTACACCCCCAGCGGGACAGGATGACCAGACCCACAGGATCCCCACCCGCCAACAGAGCAAAAAGTACACACCCCGCCCCAGAGAGCCAGGCACAGGGACAGGGCACCAGGCCGCACCACACAGGCCACCATAGCGTAGGGGGGGGTGGTTCAAGGGAAAGAGAAGGGAAGGGGAAAGGGAGAGCCAAACCAGCAGAACTCATCAGCCCCCACCCATCCTCTAGTCACACCTCCCCAAACCACCACCCCACCTAGAGCTAGGAGATGACACAGTAGATGCAAAAACAGAGTCAGACATAGCCACCATGGCACCGCACCCCCCCATGGAGACACCAAGAGAGGCATACCAGGGCAGCCCCCACCCCCGAGAACCATGGAGGATCAGACCCAAGGGGCACCAGGGTGAGGAGACAGAGACAGCAGAAGTGAAAGCATGAGTGAGGGGGACAAAAAAGGATGCTAGATCAGATAAAACAACATTTTATCATTAAACATACGCTAAAAACACAACAGAACAAAATATCCAACAGTGGTCTACTAATTTTTTTATATTTAAATACGTCAAGGTTATACACAGCATGTTATATCATCCATAAGTGCTATTCGTTTTTCTTTTTATATGTGTTATTGTATGTTTGTCACAGTCTGTTACATTACTGGTTGTGTTAAACAGCGGGCAGGCTACGTCCTCCTGGGCAACCGGTTAACTGCCTCCTTTCTCTGAGCACGTTCCATCCTCTCCCCTCTCATAAACACTTACAGCACATATTGGTCAGTTACTCTTGTTTTGGTGTTAATCAAGCTGTCTTCCAGCTGAAAAATAGAAATCTCCATCTATGAAGTCTCTTCCATGTACATACATCTCACACACATGAGCACATACAAGCCTGCAGTCATTCACACACTAGCTCTCATACATGTTGAGCCTGTGACATTCTCCCGTGTTTGGCTCAGTAGAAAATGTATTTTTTTAAAAACTTTCCACGGGTCTTTGAAGCTGGAGTTATACAACTTGCCAAACACAAGAAGGAAATTATTGAAGCTAATTGCTGGAGTGTAGTAAATTCTTTCCCCTGACAGCTGAATTAACAGAAGGTCCGGATATCTGACTGAAGGTGAAGAGGGACAAAGTTCATTCTTACTGATATGTCTACTGAGTGAATTCTGATCAACTGTAACGGGATTGTCTTCTGTATCCAGCTTAACTGTGGACCTGATGGAAAGTATCACGTGTACTGTAAATACTCAACACTGTGTGATCTAACTAAACACACACAGAGAGACGGGCATATCTTTCTCCGTAAGTTATGTAACGTCTTCTTTTACAACAAAGCTCTTTGTCTGCTGCTCTGACTCGACCATTGTCTGATGTTTGTGAGGTCAGCTTAGTTTTGTTTGGTATTTTTAAAAAAATCTTTCTAAGCACTACTGTTTGCTCAAAACACAGGGAAAAATGCTTTGTGACAGCTTTCTCTTGTTGCATATGGATCCTGAGTGCATCCTGAAAGGATCTCTCATTCTGCTCACGTTAGGGTGAGGAAACGGTAAAAGAGCGGCCCTCTTTAAAATGCATGTGTGCAGTCAGAGGGACCTTCATGCCCTCTTCATCACTAGGCCTTCTTTCTGTTTTGTCACAGCGCTGTAAAACTTTCTTTTAGTTTCACTTTCACCCACATTAATCAGAATATAATACAAAGAGCCCTACAGGATTAACTTTTTCCTCTAACACAACTGCACTTCCACATATGCAAAACAGTTCCTGTACCTAAGAAATATTTTAATTTTAAAGAGACTGATGGCCTTTGATAGACTAAACATAGTCTCAAAGACCAAGGTGACCACTTTATGTGTAATTCTAGTGAGACTAACCACCCAAGATCTAAAAAATATTACATTTACAATAACAGCAGACAGCTGTAGAAGAACAGTCATATTTGTGATTCTGGAGAAGAATTTGGCATTTATTCTTTACCTGTTGATCTAACAGACTGAAACCTCTGCAATATATATCCTCTATACCAAACTCTGTAATGGAAAACAAACCTTAAGTTTGTGTCACTGTGGCCGGTACGCACTAAAATGGCTGTACATGTCCCTGAGCTGCCTCACATCTGTGCTTGTTTTCATGCTTAAATGGCTTGTGAAAGTCACAGGGTAGGACCCGCTTTTTAACATTCCAGAAATATTTTTGTTGATTTGGGGGTTGGAGAGGAATAACCTATAACCATGCAACACAATTTACATTTCACGCTGACATGGCTGCTACTCCTGAGCATGGAATGCTGTATCTCACCACACCCACCAACACGCACTGTCAAGTTCAATTATAAGAAGTGAAAACAAAGAGTGGAAAGCACAATATAAAATAAGAAGGAGCAAGATTAATGTTAAGCATGTCCCCTAACCACAGTTTATGTGCAGTAAACCTTGCAATCACACCACGTCATGAATTAACTTGTGCTGACAGACCCCAGAATATTCCAGGCTACTACATGGGATCAAAAAATAGCATTCTTCCTGATCTACTCAAACATGGGGATGTGTGTGGTTCTGCTCAATAAAACAGAAGCCACACTAGAATGGTAAATCTGCTGTGAAAGCTCAAACAGGCAAGCTCAACAGAAGAACACTGACTCATGAAAGTAGAAAGGTTTTGAGGGAACAGAAAATCATTTCTAACCTTTAGTCAGACCAGTCTGCAGAGCCTCCACAGTGGCAAATCTCTGATTGAGGAAGTGCAGCTAGAGTAGTGTGAGGTGAATAAAAACAGTGCATCAGCATGTGACCAAATTCTTACCCTAACCTGACGATCCAGACAGCACAGAAACAGCCACAGTCTCTGTTGACTTCCTTTTCGGAACAAGCCTGAATCAGTGCGTGCACTGACAGAAATGACCACTTCATCAGCAACAGAAAAGAACAACCCAAAGAAAGCATGCTGAGCAACCCTAAGGAGCATCCTGTTATGACACATGATGAGCTCGGTAAATCTTAAGTAAATAATGGAGTCTTGTGTAACTTGTACCATAAAGCCACACATTAGCATAACAAGGAAGGAAATGTAAACTTCTTACAGTCAAAGCAAATGGAAAGATACAGATTTCCAAATTACAGTTTAAATATACTCTTTGGATGACAGAAAATGGAATAATGAAGAGAAGAATCACCAAGGGAAGCAACCTTCCTGTCTGTGTAAATTTGACTGTTTGGGGTGTAAATATCACACAAGGGTGAATAAACATCCAAAGTGAATATTCATTGTGACCGCTTCTGAAATCTGACAGCTATGCACAACCATGTGGATGACATTTCCCTTAAAGACAGGATTGAAAATGAGTTGTCTATAACTGTTTTATTTTGCCAAAACTATCTGCAAAGCTTATAAAGCTTTTTACCTGAGGCTGCAAGTGTACTTACACCGGTACGACTTTTAAATCTCTGCACATATCATATGTATTACGAGAAGGGGGGGAAGAGTCCTACCTTTTCGAGCCGAGGACGTGAGAGAAAAGAAAAAGAGCCAGGGGAGGGAGGAGCTGAGCTTAACACACACACACACACACACACACACACACACACACACACACACACACACACACACACACACACCCCGACAGACACTAAATGAGAGGGTTCACATACTCTTACAAGCTCTCAAATGTAACACAAACTATGACCACTATAATGACATCGCAAAGTAAACACAGTAAATGAGCTAACATAAGTTAGTGACTTTTATAGCATTTTCAGTCGGTTAAACTTTTATTTAGTTATATATTTAAGCAAAAAAAAAAAAAAAAAAAAAAAAGGAGGTCGTTGTTACACATAGCAATATGTTACTTGACATTACACTGGCACTAATTCTCCGCATGTGAAGTAAACATTACAGCTACAGCTTGGTCGTCGGGAGTTATATGAACATCACGTACCTTTTAGGATTTTGATGCGGTGTTCGCTTATTTTCGCAGTTCTGGAGGGAACTTTTCGCTCTATGGCACTTAAGCTGCCAGTGTAGCAAACATTTGCCACGTTCGTGTAGGGACGAAAGCCCCGAACCCTCCAAATGTGAGCGTACTTTCTCTCTGATCACAGACGTCTGACAAGTGAGCGCAGCAGGAAGCAGGACTCTTTCCTGGCCACACAAAGTTCCAAGGAAATTTGTCACGGGACCTCACACCGTTACAACAGCCGCGAGACACACGGAAGACACCACGATGCTTCCGCTGCTGCTTTTCAAAATAAGGGAAGGGGAAAATGGTTGGATTGATGCCTTTATTGTCATTATACTGAATGTACAATGAGATTGGAGGGCCTCTCCTGTTCAGTGCCATGCAGTAGAAAGTCACACTTCCTAAAATATAAAATAGAACTTCTAAAAAATATACAGAAAATAAAACAATGAATAAAAATATACAGAAAATAAAACAGAATGTATAAAAATATATACAGAAAATAAAACAGTGTATAAAAATATATACATTGTAAAAAATAAAATAAGTATGTACACATAATAATGAAGATTGTCTGTATTGCACTAGTCAATAAATATTGGATATTACACAATAAAGGAGTGATAGATATTGTTAAGTATGAATGTTAAGGAGCAAGTGAACATGTTGTCCTCAATGTATTAGAGGCAGGAAAAATGGGCATAAGGATTTGAGAGAATGTGACAAGAGCCAAATTGTGATGTCAACCTTTTATTGTGCATCACTGTCTGCACAGGTGTGATGGGCTACATGTGCCATGGAGCTCACGCAAAACAACGGAGTGTGAGCCGTATAGTAAACACAGAACCCTTACACATGATAGACCCAGACAGACCTTAAGACTGAATAAAAATGTAGAGCCGAGATATTGTAATGGACACGTTTGCCTTTCATTGAATTATCAAAATTGCCACCATTGTTGTAGTTTTTTGTTTGTTTATTCCCGAGCTGATCAAGAGGCCTTGAGAAGCACTTTTCCCAGCTTGTAATTGTATGCAAATGTCCTTTGTTAAAATGGGTTTACTAAAGTCTTGATGGTTTTGATTGCGCAATAAGTGCTCGGGCTTTTATTTTCATGGCACTACAAATAACTTCCGGTCTTGTTTGCATAGCACAGCTAAATTTACTTTTACTCTCACTAACTTCAAAATCGAGAAATCCAACAGTTCGACAGCGCCACCTACAGGTTAACAGGACACAGAAGGCAGAAAACAGCATACCTGCTACAGTGACATCTTCTCAGAGACAGTTTATGGCCCGTATCCTCCAGAATTATCCATAATCAACTAGAATTATCCAGATATGAGTAACATTGACCATGCAATCAATAATAGTTTGTGAGTTAATATCACAGAATATGATGCTTCATAAATGTGGCCTCATTAACAGTCACAAGTGATTTAAGCTTTCAGTGCATTTTAGTCAAACTGTAAAGATGTGATAATGCATGAATAAAATCAATTTTCATTGGCAGCATTTATTTTTTAAACTACTATGTAAGACAGAAGAATTAACAGTGCAATCTGCTAATGAATCTTTCACAGAGGTTATTTTCAAAAGCTTTGTTTTTATTGGCTTTAGTCCATGTGAAGAGTCATTAAAGTTTATATTAAAAGGCACTACTACTAGTCTATCTTCTTATTATGCTGATCACTGCAATTAAAGTTAGAAGTGTCTATATAATTTGTTCTGTCTTCTCCTGATATCCCTCCATCTGCTCAAACTGACCAGCTTGAATAACTGAGCATTCGTTTTCAGTTCAGTTCTTGCATCTGACCATTTTCAGAGGTACCTAACTGAAGGGATGAACCAGTGTTGAGTCTACACATAACAGACAACTTGAAGAATACATTTTAAATTGTATCTTTAGGCACTATGTTACTAGCAGCCTGTCACAAAAACACAAAAAGACAGAAACACTATGTGGACAAAAGTATAAGGCCACACCACTTGATCTTCGAATTAAGGTGTTTTCAGTTCAGTTGCCACAGGTGTATAAAATAAAGGACCTAGCCATACAGTCTGCTGTACAAATATTTTTGAAAGAATGGGTCATCCTAAAGAGCTTGCAGAATTCGAACCTGGCACTGTAATAGGGTGCCATTGGCACCGGTCAGTTTGTTCCAAAAATCCTCTGGCATTAACATCAGCACAAAAACTGTGCACCTGGAGCTTCATGGCATGAGTTTCCATGGCTGAGCAGCTCCTGTAGGTGTTATGTGTAGGTAGACTGATACATTTGTCTATATAGTGTACTTTTTTTTTTTTTTTAACAGACCCGGGTTCAGGGCAAATGGAATAAAAATCTGTGCCATTACCAACTGAACACTTCTGAAGCTTGTGACAGAAAGGACTGTGAATGCATGACGTGCAAAAAATACTTTCACTGTCAAATGTATAATTTAGAATTTCTTATGATTCTAGGAAGAACTGAGTGACGTCTCTTTTGTTGTGAGGAACTGTGTTCAAGTGGTATTTCTAAGTAAACTTAACAACCTTTGGCTTCTCTCTGCACAGACTCCATGTGACTTTGTGTAGACACTCTGAAAAGAAAAATTAATTAATTAATTAAGCCACTTAACAAGAAACAACCCGTTATGGATGCTAAGTTATTGGGCTAGCATACAGACTCAGTTTTGTTATCACAGCTCTTCTAGTACAGAGGTTTTACACAACCCTAGAAAGTTGCATTAAAACACAGGTACAAGAAATAGACAATAGTTTTGGGAAATATGACAGATATACCCTGCTCAAAAAAATGAAAGGAATACTTTGTGAATGTCTATGACCAAACAAACAGAGTTCATGAGGGTGGCCTGAGGGTCCCACAACCTCTAGTGGACCCTGTGCTCACTGCCTGGCACTGTGGCACGCAACTGGCATTTGCTCAGAATTACCCTGAGCCGTGGAGAACATTATGCTGCCTGCAACATGATTCATTGCAACATCAACAGCATTTGGTGGTGATGGTCTGGAGAGACGTGGACAGATGCACAGGCCTCTACAGCCTAGGCAACAACACCCTGACCGATTTGGGTATTATACAAACTACCGAGTACCATTTTGAGTTGCTACAATGAAATTTCAACAAAAGGGACTAGCCTGCCACATCATTTTTGTTTTCACTTTGATTTTTGGGGTGTCTTTGAACTCAGCCCTCTGTAGGTTGATTTCCCATGACTGGCCAATAGGTAGCCGTGTTTGGCATGCACAAAATGAAAAGATGGCCAGGTCAATTACAGCGTCTCCTTTTCACTGCAGCGCCATCATCGGTTCATATCAGGCTACTGTAGCTACATTTTTACACTTTTACAGTGGCCGTGGCTTCCAACAGAGCTGCTACACTTTCAGTAAGGAACTGCAAGTCTTTAATAGAAAAATATAAACTAGATCTATTGAAAATATCACTCTGCAGGAGTGTGAATTTCCCTTATTTTGTGGCAGCAGATATGTTTCAGTAAGCCAATGGTATCCCCCACCCCACATTAGCTCATTTAATTGTCAAGACACTTCTGGCAGCTCCAAAAGTTTGTTACAGTCTGTCAACATAAACAGAAAAATTAAAATGAATCTTAATTATTACGGAAACTTGTTTTCACCACTGAGAAAAAAAAAAAAATTGCCATCCATAAGTCAAACTTGGGTTATTATCTCAGAATTTCAACTTACTAACTCAAATTTCTGAGAAAATAACTCAAAATTGAGCAAATAATTTGAAACTTCCGAGTTATTAAATTGAAATTTTGAGATTGTAGCCCCAAAAACTTGATTTATGGATGCAAATGTGTTTGTTCCACACATTATATTTAATTTTTACTTATATGATTCTTGTATCATTTTGGTAACAGTTAATGTTAGCGACCTTTCAGTTTCATGTTGCTCAGCCAGCCAACATAAAAATAACAAAAAAACCAAAAAAAAAACACTCCCCCCCAAAAAAGTTTATATGTCTAAAGGGTCTACACCCTTTCTCACTGGTATTTGTTTGTAAGTTGTATTTACCTTCAAAGTGCAGAACACATTAGCTCAGAGCCACAGTCAAGTTTCCAAAGCCAGAGCCAAAATGGAAGGAGATGCCTTTGTCTTCCCTCCAGAGGGCAGAGGAGAGAAAACATGACACTTTCAGCAGGATTCATTGTAATAGATTGAACATCCTAAAATATTATATAAAAACTCTAAGACTAAATTATAGCTCCTGGGATCACTGGGACACACAAACCCCTTCACCACGATAAGGTGGCGATTCACGGAGGAGTAAATTATGTTTAGATAAGAAATTTAAAATTTTCATGTACTGTAGTATGCTTGTGGATCCAAATCATTGAATTCGGGTGTTTCAGTCCCTTCCACGCCCACAGGTGTATAAAACCAAGCACCTAGGCATGCAGACTGCTTCTACATTTATGAAAGAATGGGTCGCTCTCAGGAGCTCAGTGAATTCTAGCGTGATACCGTGATAGGATGCCACCTGTGCAACAATTGTAGTCGTGGAATTTCCTCGCTACTAAATAGTCCACAGTCAACTGTTAGTGGTATTATAAATGAATGTTTTGATGACGACTGAATCGACTGAGCCGCCATATTGGATTTTATACAAAGTGAAACTAATTTTTCACCGGTCTGTTTGGAAAATAAAATTAATCATATGAATATTAAGCTAATGCACGTTTGCGACTTTCTCCAGAACATTCGCCTAGTTCAGGGATCCTCACATCCAGGCCTCGAGAGCAGGTGTCCTGCAGGTTTTAGATGTGTCCCTGATCCAACACACCTGAATCAAATGGCTGAATTACCTCCTCAGTATTAGGTCAAGTTTTCCAGAGTCCTGCTAATGACTTCTATATTTGACTCAGGTGTGTTGAAGCAGAGACACATCTAAAACCTGCAGGACACCTGCTCTCGAGGCCTGGATGTGAGGATCCCTGGCCTAGTTGAAGGTGAACTGGTTTGCAGTAAATATGATTAACCAGTAGATGGAGACAAATGAACTCTGTGGACAAAGAAGTTTTGACTGTGAAAATCTCCTGAGGCAGCAACTCTGTGTGTTGCTAAATATAATACACTAATCAATATATTAAAAAAAAATGTTTTAATTTTTTTTTTTTTTAGCTCAAAGTCGAAGCAGGAAAAATGTTACCTGCATGATCCAACAGTAAAACTCAAATCAAACCAAGTGAAGAACAACATTATAGCGAGACCACCATAATTTCACTGCTGATATGAAAGCTTGGTATTTTACACTAGCTTATGTTTCTAATTTTGATTTTAATTTTGTTTATTCTTGTTTTTTCACCTTCCTAATGAAAAAAGGAAAACCAGAGACCTGTAAGCATGAAAGTGCACACACACTGTAGGTGTTGTGATATTTTCATATCACACAGCTATAGAAATGTTCAATTGTGATATCGCAGGAATAAAACCCATCTTAAGTAGTAAATGGTATTTTTATATGCGTGAAACCTGCAAGCAGTGTGTCGATATAATCACGTTTTGTCCACAAGGTGTCAGCAAAACCTAGTCTGTAGAGCTGGTCGTCCAAAGCAAATTCTATTCTATCTTGCCTGTCAGTTTTTTTTTTTAATGTTACTGCTTTACTGCTAACCTGATACAACACACGACTTTGAGATGTGAACTATAATAATAAAAATATCACAGTAATGCATCATATCAAAGCAAATACAACGACCTGAAGGCATAAGGTGCAGATGATGCTGTAAATTAAACATAAATTGTGCGGTTCACTGTGCTATATATCTCAGAATCATCTGAAAGTCCCTAAAGGCCCCCAGAAAGTCCCCGTAACCCACTTTCAGCCGCCTTCGCCTTAATGAAAAGATCCATTCTAATGAAGGAGGCAACAATACAGTTATCTGATATAACACCCGCCTCCTGAGATTACTAACCAATGAAAGAAAGGCTTGCGAACGCTTTAACCATTCAGCCGAGAGGGTGTCCTCATTGGTAACCTATCAGTTTCGAGTATCCACTCCTCTGTCACGGCCCCATTTCCGACCAATCGGGGGCGAGGCCGCCTGTGCAGAGGGCTGGGCGCGAGAATCGGCGGGATGGACAAAAATCATAACGTCAAACAGAAGTACATTGGAGAAAGATTACGATAGAAACAGTTCGGACAGCAAGTAATGAAAGTACACACCTCCAGTTTCATAGCGACTTTTTGATGCTAAAAAATTGAAGCAAACCGTTATCTGAAGAGGACATAGCGACGCCTTTCTCCGGAAAAATGTGAATATGGCTTATACCGAGAAAGTATAATGTTATAAACTGCTCATTAAGTTAGCTCGCTGCTAGCCAGATCAAGAAGAAACCGGCAATGACTGTCAACACTTTCTATGGATACGCATCTATTAATGTGGGATTTTAGGGAGCTGCCAAAGCACAGGTTCATCTTTGAAAAGTTTCAGTCCTCCTACCAGCTGTCATGGACAACGTGAAATCACGCAGGTGGGTGCCAGCTGTAGTGGTACAGTGTTGTTTCGTTATCCAGCTCCCTAGCCATCTGCTTGTCTCAGTTACCAGTGTCACTGTGCACCTGTGTACAGTCAATACAATGTGTTTCATCCTCCCAGCATGTATTCCAAATGCACCTGCATGCTTACACTGTAACAAGGTCTGCCTATGGAAATTATGAATGGGTAGTTAATGAAGTTTACTCGTGATAGTTCATTATTACAGTAGTTAATAACATTAGCCCGATAATAAGTACAGATAGTGTAAAATAGATATTTTAGGTTAAAATACCTGAAACGTGCATTAATTTAAATGGGTGGTAATGCTGCTGAAAGTTTAGCATGCAAAATAATTTGCTGTGAATGGGAGGCGGACAGCCAGTTTAACACAGCAATCACGCAACAGCATAATCCTTAAAAATACCTTACTAGATTCAGCCAGATTAGTACATCTTTACTGCTCAGATTCTATTCTTTATGAATATTAAAAAACAAAACAGATGAAAACCTCTGCATCAGATCGCACGTGTCCTGTAATTATACATTACGGCTTTTAGTACTGAGTCTCGGGTTTCAGGCAGTAGAAGGAAAAGGCTTCTAGAAACAGCATAAGATGATTTAAGCTATGATACAAGGGAAAGAGAAGAATGTTTGCAATGAGATGTTTACTGTAACTATAACATGTGAAAAATGTGGGTTAATTAGTTTAATAATTATCCCTTAAGCTAAAATACTGCATTTACTGGTTCCAGCTCACTAAATATGAATATTTGGACAGTATAGTACAGCACAGAGCAGTATATTTGGCCTAAAGATGTAACCTTAGGCTGTGGGACACTGTAAGGGGTATTTTTCATTATATTCTAACCTATTACTGGCAAACCTAAACAACAGCATGATCAGTTTAAGGCTGGATATAATATCAATATGCTACTTGATGGTATTTTTATTATATGTTCAGTTATTTCAGGCCAAATTATATGCATCCCGCCTTGTGAGTCGTAGAACAATTCAGAGTTTGACCAGGAAGCTGCATCATGTATCGATTTTACTGTTTCCTATTCACTGTTCATGACTGGTGATGTATTCCTAATTCATTAAACATTGAGTATAAAGGGCTACTTGCTACTGAGACATTACACTTTTATATTCTTTATATCCAAAGTTAATAAGTGAATAAATGGCATGCTAAAGTAAATGCAAGTACGCCTCTTCTTTTAAACTTTTTGAACTGGACCGTTAGGGGTTTGCCAGTCCCCTGACCACACCTCAGTACACCTCTTCCACCTCATCAACACACACACACACACACACACACACACACTCATACTCATACAGCTCTGGTAGTGAAAGAGCCTGTTGATGTAGGATCCCTCCTTTCCTCCAGTCACCTTAGGCCCCTCCTTCCTTTTCAGCCAGGCTCATTCCAAACTTCTCTTGCCTCTAGTGAGGGAATCAGGCCACACCAAAATTCAATTGCCATACTTGAGTTTCCACTCTGAGGAAGATCTTTCATCCACATTTTCATACAAGACCTGAGGAAATCACTTTTCTTTTCCTGCTTGTGCATATGTGATTGTAAAGGGCTCCTACAGGGTAACAGCTCTAACTGCTCAGGAATTTAATTTCTCCTCTATTTTTTTTACAGTCTGCTCCAGTACCACAGAGACATTAGTGCACAGCAGCAGGTTTTATGGGAAAACAAAATTGAAATGCACCGTGCCAACATTTTGTATCATAAGTAATTGGATTTTGTGTTCTTTGTGTTCAGTAATTATAAATGACATGTTATTTCTTTACATAATCAAATTTTAGCTAAATAAGGCATGTGACCTAATGATATTATGCACTCATACTGAGACCTCCCCACCTCTCCACACACACGTCCACTGACTGACTGATTTACTCATTGATTTATTTGTTTGCTTACCTGTTAGTAGTATCTTATCTCATTATTATGAGCAATATGCTTCCTCTGTCTTAGTCTCAGTGCTATATCGCTAAAATATCCAAAGTTAGTACTGTGTTATAGTTTTCAAATCTAATATTATTTAGTGAGGAGCAGGTTGCTTTTAGTTTTGATAAAACGTGTGAAAGGCTTGCTCACGTGCTACTGATGTTTTTGGTTTTGCTTTCATTTGTCTTCCTTTCATTTATTTAGCAGTGACATAAAAAAAAAAAAAGAGTCATAGTTAACATAGTATATGCTGCTGCTTTTCCTCAAGCCGGCCCCTACAACCTTGGCACAGTACACTGCTAAAGTCTAATGCTTTTAACAGTGATTGTGTTTCTCTCAGTTGAAGTTAAAACAAGGAAGCCAATCTAGTTAGTCACACGATTTTAATTATGTCCACTGAGCCCGTTTCATCCTGTAGTAATAGTTAAGCTTGTCACACCATTCCTGTGTCATTTCTTTTTAGAGCTTTAGTTTCCAAGCATGTAGCTTTGTGTATGTAGATTAGTGTATTGATGTGTAATGTATTAGCTCACAGGTACTGACCTCATACCTCAGACCTGGACTCTGTTTGTGGTCTAAATGTGCTCTTCTTTTACTGCCCTTTATATTTTAGCAATGATGAGGATGAAGAGCTGCAGTCCACAGATCCAGAGAGTAAAGAGAAGAGCAAAGATAAAAAGACACTGTGCAAAGTAAAGTGGTCACGAGATGAGGTAAGTGTATCAGAGCTATACGTGACATCTGAGCTGGGAATTTGTAGGAGAGGCTGAATTTGAGGCAACGCATGTTACGTTGTGCATTTGTCCCCTTGCAAATGCCTTTAAGGGTAACTCTATTGATGAGAGTTTATGTGAAAATGTTGTACAAGATGCTTCCTTACATGCTCTCTGTATTTTTTGCTTCTTTTCCATCTGTCTCCCTTCAGGATGAAAAGCTGAAAAAGCTTGTTGAGCAGCATGGAACAGACTCCTGGAAATTAATATCTACCCTTTTCCCAGTAGGTGTATTTGTGTAATTTCATTTAACAAAAATATTTGCTTTTTTGTTACTATCAGTAGCATCTTACTACTTTACACCATACTGGTCTATCTCTTTCAGTTACTACTGCAATGAGGTGTTGTTCTTTGTGTATGTCTGTCACAGGGGAGGACAGATGGTCAGTGTCAGCACCGCTGGCAGAAGGTGCTCAACCCAGAGCTAGTGAAAGGGCCATGGACAAAAGAGGAGGATCAAAAGGTAAGATGAGCTTTGAGTTCCTATTCTGTGCAAAAACAGGGGTGACAAAATCGGTAAATGATATGGTAGAGAGGGAAGAGAGCAGCTTAGACTGGTTGAAAACACACAATGCAAACACAAATGCCACAATATGTAATGTATCTTTTAACTTCAGATTAGCAAGGCTGTGCACATGTGCATGCTTATTTCCCGCCAAGGAATTTTTCTTCTCTTTTTTTGCCTTCTTTTTTTGTAAAGTAAATGCTCCACTACGTCATTCCTAATAAAACACACTCTCTCCAAGTAAGAGGTTTAGCTGCCAGCCTTTTTTTTTTTTTTTTTTTTTTAAAACAGAGTAAACCTTTAATATGGTTTCCTGCTCTTAGATGAACGTTGCATTCCTTAAATGGATCACTGTTGTTCAAGAATGCCAAGAATGATGTCTCATTTCTCCAAAGTGTTGGCATCATAACAAAAAACACAGAGCTTACAATTCTAGTTTAGCCTGCCAACAGTGACATCACTACATTTTTCAGCCTTGATGGAAAGAGCCAAACAAGCTCTGCTGTTGCCAGGGTGAAGGTTTCTATACACCAGTGCTGCTTTTAGAAATCTGAACTCTTTATTCAAGTTTACAGTCTGGAAAAATTAATTAGGGATTTACTCCATTAATTCATAAAATAATTAATTTATTTACTTATGTCTCTGCTAAATTTCTGCAGGTTATTGACCTTGTACATAAATATGGCCCCAAGCGCTGGTCAGTTATAGCGAAGCACCTCCAGGGAAGGATTGGAAAGCAGTGCCGTGAACGGTGGCACAACCACCTCAACCCAGAAGTTAAGAAGTCTTCATGGACTCAGGAAGAGGATCGAATCATCTATGAAGCCCACAAACGCCTTGGCAACCGCTGGGCAGAAATCTCTAAGCTTCTTCCTGGACGGTAATGTAGCGTCACACACATTGTGTGTTTTTGCTTCCTGTTTAATTAATATTGATTGTTAAAAATAGCAATCTTATCCCCAACAGGACAGACAACTCCATCAAGAACCATTGGAATTCCACCATGAAGAGAAAAGTAGAGCATGAGGGGTACCTGCAAGATGGGTGCAAGACTTCCTCTGGTAGCGTGAAGAGACGCCACAACAGACAGTGTCCTCCAACTCCAGCAGAGCCCCAGCACTGTGACCACAGTCCTGTCCCTATGACAGGATCAAACCAGGTCCATCGTCAGTCTTTGCTTCATACTATCTTTTAAATTGTTTCATTTGTTCCCTTTACCAAGTGTAATGTTTTGTTTGCAGATGGGTGGTTTTCCATTTGATCCTCACGGTGGACACATGATGGACAGTCTTCCGGAAAATTCAAGCTTCATATCAGTGAGTCTTTTATATGAGTTTTTGCGTAAGCTAGTGGGGAAAACTTTTGTCATTCGTTATTTTCTGGTCTTTCTGTAATTGTACTTGTGATTGCTAACCCTGGTTCTCAAATCAAGAACTTGAGCGTCCTGTTATTTTCTCTTAACATAAAATACAGCTGGAAGAGTGTGCAATGCCAGCGCTCTGGTGAATGTAAATGTTATGTTTATGTCTTGTTTTCCTGATTTTCCTAACTCTCGTAACTGTTTCCCCTTTTCCTTTCGGACTCTCCTCCGTGATTGTTTATTTCAGCCATCCTGCCTGGATGATCCTGACAGAGAGCAAAGAATTAAGGAGCTTGAGCTACTGCTTATGTCAGCAGAAAATGAAGTCCAACAACAAGTGCAGTGCAGAGGTTCATGTGTAAGAACACACTCTGAATGTGTGTTAGCATCCTTAGTCAGCATAGCCTGTGTGTGTTAATAGCTTGCATACACTGTAAAAAGGCTAATTTGTATATTAAATATGTCTTCACATCAAAGTGAAATAAACAGTGAGTTGCATAATCTGGTCTGGAAAAAAATATTGATACTGAAAAGTTTCTTAAAGTGCCGTCTCTTTGGATTTGATATTAACTGGCCTTCCATAATGGACATTTTGCAGTGTATACATGCTAAAACAAGAATGGGGGACATGTATGCGTGCCTGTAGCCCGGTTGCTGTAGTGTTGCAATAGTAACTACTTTCCCCATCTCGCCACTTACTCAGACTGGCCTGAAGCTGTGCTTGGTGGTCCCCCTAGCTCCCACCCTTCACCTTGCCCATTGTTTCAGTTTTAAACTTGATCCTGCCCCCTCATCCCCTCTAGCCCACCCTGCCATACCCACACTTAGCCTTCAGTTTGGTTCTGACTAAAGCACTCTTTCTCTCCTGTCCCTATTCTGTCTGCACTGACATTGTTTTCATACTTCATTCACATTCATTCTTTCCAGTGAGTGCCATTTAGTCTTCAACACTTGTATTATCATCAGTGTTTTCCACATTTCCTACACATCATTTTGAAACTCATGCAAATTAACAATAATTTTTATACCACATCTGCCAAACTCATGCCAACAGTTCAGACACCAACCTGCCGCAGGAGCCAAAAATCTAATGCCGGTGTCTTTACCCCTCCTCTACCTCAGAGTTTGGAGCAGTACACAGCATGGCCAGACAGTGTGTCAGATGACACACTTACCACAAGCAGCAGTAGCCTGGATGAGCAAGCGGAAAGCAGACCCTGGAAGGGCCCTGAAATCCCACAGGGTGCTCCAGGACAGCTTCCTGTCTCACCCAGCAAGTTCCTGGCTGTAGAGGCCAGCACTGTGCTGTCCACCCTGCAGACCATACCAGAGTTTGCAGAGACCATGGAGCTCATTGATTCAGTGAGTAACAGAGGGAGCTAAACAGAGAACAAACATATCTCAGTGTAAATATGTTTACCAAATATTGTGAATATATTAAAGATCTACTGTAGATGTGTTTTGCTCTGCAGGACCCTGTTGCATGGAACGAAGTGGCCAGTTTTGATTTGTCAGAGACAGCGACACCGCCCAGGCACAACCAGGCAGGCTATAGCACTCTGTTGCAAGAGCGGACCATTTATGATTCAGTGAATTACCCAGTCAACCCTTCCACTACCACCTTAAGCCAAGACAGGAACTGTGCTCCATTTGGTGTGGGAGGTCTTACCTCCCTGACTCCCATTAACTCATCCAAACCCACCCAGGTTTCCACTGGCAGGAAGAGAAGAAGAGAGAGGGGGGAACCATCTCCTTTGTGCGACAAGACTTGCTCCTCCTTCTTGGAAAATATTTCAAATTCTCCCAAGAAAACCCCTATAAAGACACTGCCATTTACCCCGTCACGAGTAAATAAAGCTAGTTTTTCTTTCTTCACACATCCTAATCATTTACTTCAGACAACATCTTCCCATTACAGGTTATGCAATGATTTGACTTATATGCCTTGTCTCAATTTTTCCCAGTTCTGCAACATATCAGGGCCAGAGCATCTAAATCTGGAAAACCCCGCCCTCACCTCAACTCCTGTGTGTGGTCAAAGGTGTCTGCTCAACACACCCCTTCAAAAAGATATCATACCTAAGCACCAGAAAGAGAATGATGGGTAAATATATCAGCATTCAAAAGTATGTCAGAAGATCTTTTTGTTTGGAGAAAACTACTGTAATGACAGTGACTAATTTGTAGTTCCAGGACTCCTAAACTCAGCAAAACAGTCATGATTCCAACCCCGAGGACACCAACTCCTTTCAAAAATGCTTTGGCTGCCCAGGAGAAAATGCACGGTCCACTAAAGATGGAGGTAAGTTAGCCACATTTTGGTGAAAGCAGCTCACCATATTGCTGCCTTTTCTCGTGGTTATACTCACCTGTTTGTGTTTTGCAGCCACAGCCTTTAGCATTTCTCGAAGAAGACATTCGAGAAGTTCTGAAGCAGGAGATCGGAACAGACATCTTCAACAGAGCAGACATACAGCCAGACTACAGAGCGTGGAAACATAATGTATGTCATGAAATACACCTTTCATTACCTCAACACCTGTTCTCTCATTATTATTATTAGGTCCAACACTGAGAAATAATTTTATTTCAATCTTGAACCTTCAAACTTAGATGGATGGCCCAGCTAGAAAAGTGCGCAAGTCTCTTGTCCTCGACCTTTGGGGCAAAGACAGCGTTAATACCCAACTCTTCCAAGAGCAGCTTGGCGATGCACAGGTAAGCCTCTCTCACAACACTTCAATCAGGTTCAGGTCTTGGAACACTTTTCAAGAAGTATTTTTATAAATACCACAGATGTATGTGGTATGTGTACTTGAATAAGACACGAAAGCAACACAAAGTCTTATAGTAACGAGGCGTGGTTTTATTAGGAAACTCAAATGATGGTTGACCATGCGTGAATTGAATTTGAGGTCATAATTACTATCACTGTTAACCTACACCATTTACTGAATACCATATTACAGGTGTCAGATGAAGGTCTACTAACAAGCTCTTCACTGGTTTCTCCGATCCCTGAGAGAGACGAGTGTGGCAATTCTGTGACTTCTGGGAAAGATGAGCCCTCATTAGGAGTCTCCGTTCATACTCAACACTTTACTAACCCCCGGATGAAGAAGCTTCCGTCCTCTAACAAAGCACCAAAACACAACGCTGCACAGGTATGATGAAACAAAGCTAAACTTTGATGATATATTTCAATTTCATTAGGATGTCCTATTGGAGCACAGTAGTCTCATTGTGTACTTAATGTTGTGTATTGCCTATGAAAGGGTAGGCTGCCCAAGAAACTGACAATCACAGTCACCACTGATCACCTTCTCTGCAGGTGAGTGAGTGGGAAGCAGTGGTTTATGGAAAGACAGAAGACCAGCTGATCATGACAGAACAGGCGCGTCAGTACCTGAGTCCCTACCCACCGTCCGGCTCCGTCTCAAGAGCCCTTGTGCTTTAAAGCCCCCCCCACTACACAGGCAGCACTACATCTGTCCAACAACTAAAACCTCCACTGAATCCTGTAAGAGACAATCCAGTGAAGACAAACGATTTTTATTTTTCTTTTGAAGCAGAAATGCACTGCCAGTGACGTCCACACGGAGGCTTTTGTTTTCAACACATTCTGAGGTAACTGCCCAAGGTGTTCACATACCAGCTTCATGAGTGGTTTTGTACACATTCATAAAGGCTTTTCTTTAATCAACCTGCACATACGATAGGCTGCAGAAATAGTGTGTATCAGCAGCGGCTACTTCTGAGTTGTATATTGTTAATATATTTTAAAGACAAGAAAGTCATTATAAGATGTAGCGCTACTCATTGTTTATCTCCTCCTGCCTGTTTTACTAAACTGCCCTGTTGCTGTTAGCAGATAAAAAAACACTTTTTACTGACACCCATGTACACTGAAATCACACCATGGGTTTTAAACTGACACAGTACAGACGACATTCACCAGACATTTCATTGGGTATACCTGCTTGACTGCTCATTAACATAGTATCTTTTCAGCCAGTCATATGGCAGCAACTCAGTGCATTTAGGCACGTAGACATGGTCAAAATGACCTGCTGAAGTTCAAACTGAGCATCAGAATCAGAAGAAAGGTGATGGTTGTTAATGGTTGTTAATGCTAGATGGGCTGGTCTGAGTATTTTTGAAAGTGCTGATCTACTGATATTTTCCCACACAATCATCTCTAGGGTTTACAGAGAATGGTCCCAGAAAAGAGAAAATCTGTCTGGGAGAAAATGCCTTGTTGGTGTCAGAGATCAGAGGAGAATGGCTAGACTGCTTTGAGCTGATAGGAGGGCAATGGCACACTTTGAACCCCTTAGTACCAAATTGAGCATCGCTTAAATGCTACAGTCTACCTGGGACCAGGTCCATCCCTTATGACCACAGTGTACCCATTTTCTGATGGATGCTTCCAGCAGGAAAACGCACCATCCCACAAATTTCAGATAATCTCAAACTGGTTTCTTGACCGTGACAATTAGTTTACTGTAATCAAATGGTCTCCACAACCACCAGACCTCCTTTGGGATGTGGTGGAATGGGAGATTCACATCATGAATGTACAACCAACAAATCTGCAGCAACTATGTGATGCTATAATATCAATATGGACTAAAATCTGTGAGGAATGTTTCCAGCACCTTGTTGAATCTGTGCCACGAACAGATTAAGGCAGTTCTGAAAGCAAAAGCGGGTCCAATCTGGTATTAGGAAGGTGTACCTAAAAAAGTGTCTGGTGAGTGTATAATGTTACTATTGATTTTTAAATGAGAAAAAAATGCACTTATGTGTTTTTTGTGACAGCAGTGTTATGTTAAGGAGGATGCCAGTCCAAGTCCATGTGAATTTTTGAGGATGGAGATAGGAAGCTGTCAGTATTGCACTATTGAGTTGACTTTGCTGCTGAGAAAGGAGCAGTATTTTCAAGGGCAAACTGGATAGCATGATGGTATTTTTTTTTTTATTATTATCTTTTATTCAGCATTTCCTTTCCAAGGCCATAGAGTCGGTGGAGACATCGGTTGAATGTATTTCATTGCAATGTACATGTGAAAGAACCTCAAAAACGGAAGGGTACCTTAATGTTTATTTTTTGTTTGTTTTATTTATTATCTGACAGCTATAAGGCTTAGATATTAATATAAATCGGACACCATAAGTTTTCAAGAAGTTTAACTTTGCTGCCAAAACAGCCTAAAATCTCTCACTTGCTCTAAAGCAGATCTCTATTAGGCGATGAATGGCCACCATTACTTTGGTCAGACGTTCATATCATTAGTGTTCAGCAACAAGCATTTGGTTGAGAAGGATTTAGGTTTCATGTGAGGGCTGTAGGTTCTATTTATTTAATGTCTACTAATTTATTTATTTCTAAAAGAAAAACATTTAAGAGAAGAATTATTGAAGAATTATATTGTCTTTTTCTTTCAAAATTAGGATTGGGCAACCATTCAGTTTCATTTCTCCAAGGTAGAAGAACAAGCACTGCTACTGATTTAATCTTAATTTCTTTTCCGGATTAGACAAGATCTAGCAAATAACCAGTGTGTAGTTGTATGTGAGATTTTGTAAAATATAGATAGGACGTATGTAGGTAGCGGGACTCCATCTCTGACCTCTAATCATAGACTAATTGCACTTTTTTTCTCTTTGTTTAAATGTAAATGTTCATTCTCATAATGTAGCTCCTGTTCTCACTTTTTTTGTGTGTGTATGTGTTAGATGGGCGTTTCGCCGTGTTTGAAGTGAATGCTGACATTAAGATCATGCTGCTTTATTTACACGTTCTTTTCTCCTGTTTTGCTGCAAAAAAGTGTATTTAAAATGCACTACGTAAAAACCTTGTATTTTTAGACAGATGGCTTTGAGCAAAAAAAAAGAAGAAACACAGGTAATACATTATTACAACCCTGTTCCCTAAAAAGTTGGGCTGCTATGCAGAATGCAGTATATTGCGATAAACCTATATTTAATTGAAAATAGTGCAAAGACGTTATCGGATGGTGTATTTTGAAACTGATGCCAGCAACACAGTTCAAATAAGCTTTAAATATTTTTTTACTTCATAATGACGGGTGTGGACGCCGCGCAGGACAGTTTAGCACCTGCGCTCTTTCTTTGGAGCCACGCTGTTAGATTACATGCGGAATATGGTTTGGCATTGTTTTGCTGAAATAAGCAAGACCTTTCTCAAAAAGAAGTTATTTGAATGGCAGCATATGTAGCTCCAAAACTTATATATCACTGAGCAGTAATGGGACCGTGACAGAAGTGCAAATTGGCCGTGCGGTGTGCACTAAGGCAACCTCATATAAACTGGCTTTTGAACTGTGCACTCATAAGAAGTTGAATACTCCCTCTCCTTTTTAGCCCGGGGAACACATTGTCCATGATGTCAGAGATAAATTACAGATTTTGATTGGTGAGACCGCAGGACAGTTTTCCACTTCACTTCAGCCCGTTTCAAATGAGCTTGACCCAGACAGCTGCATTTCTGGATATTGTTTATATAGTTTTTATTTTCCTCCCGCTCGATATTAAGCAGGAGGATACTGTCCTCATACCGTCCGTCTATCTGTGAGGTTTTACCTTCAAAGATGTGCAACAGGATATTCATATTCCTGGATGTTTTGTACACTTTGGCTGTATTTGTCTGAAGTGGAGAGTAAACAACATAGAGCATTTCAGGCCTCCAAATTAGGGCAAAATAGTTTTGCAGACAGTAAAATGTCTGCTGAAAGGTTAACTGTTATGGGGCTGTAATGTTACCAGGACTTCTAAATTTATTTTATATTTTCATTATTATTTTTCTTTGAATGCCTTAATTTTAACTTGCTATTGTGGGCATTAGCATTACTCGACTTCTCCACCATCCCAGCTGATTTGAAACGTGTCGCTGACATCGAAAAATGAACGTATATTTTCAAAAAAACAAAAACAAAAATTAAACAAATCTCAGATTTGACATTTGTTATATTGTCTTTGTGATATTTTAAACTAAATATAGGGCTTTAATTTTTTTTTTTTTAAATCATTGCATTCTGTTTTTATTAAATTCTGTACAAGATCCAGACGTGATCCCTGCTGCCGTTACTGTCTCCTTGTATCCTGCTGAACTGCCCTTGAGCAAGACATCACATCTTTATCGGCTCACTCGTTTGACATTCTGCATAAGAACAAATGCTTATAATATAATGTAAATACGTGTTTCCGTGTTAAAAACGTGATTAATCACACTCTTGAATCAACCTGAGACAAACGCTTTATAATCTGGTGAAGTAACACTATAGCGCCGTGTATTTTTCTTGCATCATCTACTTTAGTGGATCCAGTTTTTTTTTTTTAATCTGGATTATCCTGCATTAAGCATTTGAGTGAGAATAAGAAGGGAATCTTGTCAGGAAAATCAAGTGGAAAGATCAGAAGAATATGGTACACAACTCTATGACAAAACAGACTAACAACCTTATAAGACATTTACTGTATATTTGAATCCAATGGCTGAGATCTGTCCAATCTGTATATATTTGTGTCGTATGTTTTGTGTGTTGGTTTGTATATTCCATTTGTTAAATCTAAGATAATCTGTTTGTGTGTGTTAACGACACTTGGCCACATAACATCATAGGTTTTGAGGGAATTAAGTACATATGCAACATAGTCGCAGCTGTCATATACTATTGTAGTTATGCATGAGCAGTACACAAGATGCAGGACTTTGCTTTCATTTACAAGGAGAATCACACTTGTAACAGTTATATTATATAGCATTTTCAGTTGAAATCATAATCAAGGTACCATAGAAATCCTGCCAGCTGTCTTTGTAACCATGTACTTAATTTGGCTAAATAAATGCATTTGTTGCATTATTTCAGTTGTTTCTTGTGTCTGCATTTCTCCGTGCCTTCAGCTGCCAAATGCCTCCGTGAAAATTAGTATACGTTACATGCTGTTTTCTGCATAATAAAGATTTCTGATGATCTCTCAGTTTTTCTGACATGCTCACAGCAGGCATGGCGACACTCTGACTTCATGCCAAAAATTAATGTCTTGAAAACTTTTTTTTTTTTTTTTTTTTTTTTTTTAACAGTGTGAGTGGAAATTGAAATTCTTCACCTTTAATCGTGTACTGTCACTTTTCCTTGCACGGAGTGGCCATCTAAGCAGGTGGAGGCTGGGTTTGACAACTCATAAAGTGGCTTAAGCTGACCTCTCTGTCATGTGTGTATGTATACGTTGGGATGCTGTCAACTTGGCCTGGGGTCCAGGGACACGAGCCCCCTCCACCAGAACAAGAGGCCTCTCCACAGGGTCAGCTGCTGGCCCTAAAGGGGCCCACTCACCCATGACTTAATGCCCCTGAGCTCCTTTGTCCTTTGGGCTGTTGGTTTTACAGGCCCATTCACTCAATTGCCCCCCAAATGGAGGGAGGCAGAGAATGTGACGACTTGCCTTATGCTGAAGGAGCGGCAGTGCGCATGCATGCAAACAATGTACATATAAACACACGGGCGCCACATGCACGCCATGTCCACTTAATCAATCTGTCCTCCTTTGCTTTCATTCTGGTACAAGAGGGCCTTTTGTTCTTGTGTGACCCGCACTATGAGTTGAAAGATGTCAGGGACCCTTTGCTTCTTAATTGGTTATTGGCAGCAGCCCTTCCACTTTGTACCTTCTGCATGTATTTAGTTAAAACAATGACTTACTGAGACACTGTATAGACTTAAAGTAAATATTTAATTGCTGTTTTCACATTAATTACATTTTACTTAAATACAGTACCAGTCAAAAGTGTCCAAACATTTGACTGTATACAGATGTTTGCACTAATTTAATTATAATATCCAGTGCAGGTTTGCCCCTTCTATATCTCTACTCATTCAGTCAGCTGAACTCGGTAAGGTATGTGTGTGTCCATTTTTAGGTCTACCCTGTGCACTGAAGACATAAAACAGAACCTGCAGGCATCTGACCAAATCTCCTCGGCCTTCTTTCTTTAAGCACACACCCATAAGTGAGCGCACAAACTCTCTCACACACACTATTTGCCTTTGTCTATGCTAGACAGCAGATGGCAGCCCATTATAGGGCTGACAGAGCAGTCATCTGGCAGGCACCCTGGTACCCCCTCCTTCCACCTCTCCTCCCCCACTGCCCAAAGGACACCCAACACAACAGGGATAGGACAATTTTAGGCGGGAGAGTTGTGTGTGTGTGAGAGTGTGTGTATTAAAATTGGACACTGGCCTTTCCACCCTATATAGGTCACTGTTTCCACTGTTGTGTGTGTCAGCACCCTGTGAGGTAAGTCAGGCTCACATTTGGCTGAGGGTTTGTTATGTTATGAATTACTTTGACTGGAAAGTAAGAACAGTATGGAGGACTGATACTGCCAGAGTTAATGAATAAATTAATGAATAGTCAATTGAAAAATAAATATAGGTATTAAGCAGAAGAGAACGGATGGGTAGATGTTTTAATTTGCTTCTTCATTCATTTCCTCAATTTTATTATTTTATTTATTATTTTACACTTTTAATGACAGTCCCCTACATCTGCATAACAGAGTAGAAATAGATGAAGAAATACAGAAGGAAATACAGAAATTATTCAATCTGAGGAAATAAATAGGGGGAAAATGCAATAGGAGAATAAATATAATACATAAACATATATATATATATATATATATATATATATATATATATATATATATATATATATATATATATATATATATATATATATATATATATATATATATATAAACACAACAAATGAAATATAAAACTAGGAAATACAACAAAATGGAAATATCAATTTGTCATATTTTATAAATAATTGATAATTAATTATAAATTATAAAAATATTGCAATTTTTTGTGCAATTATTGATATACTGACTTATTTGTTAACTTTATTTATTTATTTAATATTTATTTGGGATTTTGGCAGTTTTGGTCCTCCATGCTATATACCTCATTTTCTCTACTACATACACACATTGTATATCTGTGGATATACAGTATGCATACACTCACTTGTTTTATACTCTATGAGTCTTTAAAGTCAAATTTCAGAAGTAATCCTGCAAGTTATTCACAACAATTCCTTGACTCTGCATAAAAGTGGAAGTCAGAGACTTGAAGTAAACTGTAACGGTAAAACAGGAGCAGTGGCGCTGTCTCTCTTTGTAACATTTACACTCTTCACTGTGCAGGACATGCCTTCCAAACACTGGCCCCAGAGTGACTGCCTCCTGCAGCCTTTATAACAAAGGATTATACAACAGTGAATATCAAACAGCAAGTGGAGGAGGGGTGTATTTCCCTGTGGAGGTCAAGGCCAAAGTTAGGATTTTGTGTCCATTGCAAAGAGGTAATCTACAGCCCACCCCACAGAGATCCCACTGCAAGGACATGCTGGGAGGCACCACTGAAGAAGAAGACTACATGCAACTTCTGAGAGCTGCTTTGGAGTTGCTGTGGCAACTCGCACAATCCCTGGTCTTTTGGCAAAGCTTTCAGCAGGCCTCAATCACACTTCCTCTTGCTCGAGAGACTTTTTTTTTTTCCAGTCCTGCGCTATTAGAAATGAGGGAGGCCCAGTGTGTTCAAAGGAAAATGAACAGGAGCTCAAGTATTGAGTCATACACTAAGGCATGTTTGCACTGAAAAGAAATCATGTTAGCCAGGAAGGGTTTGCTGGTTTTATCATTATCACAGTAACATATTATGCATATTGCATATTACAGAGACATAGATACACATCATCAAATTACAGGTGAAAATAAAGTTAAGGAATATAACAAAACCAACAACAAAAATAGCATTAATCAAAGGCAACTTTATAGAAAAAGGCTAAATTTAATCAACGTGAAGAATTACTTTCCGCTTCACTGAATGCATCTAACTGCTAAGTTGTTAGCGCTTTGATTGCAGCGGCTATAGCTACACAGTTTTCAGAATATAAGCTTGACATTAGATTAGCTGAAGAACTGGGCAGAAAAGAACAACTGCTTAGCTATCTGTACATTCAAACTTTCCAGCACGTTGCACTTGAGACAACGCCCCCATCAGTGATGTCACGGCATGCTTTGCCCATCAGATGAAGTGGGTAACACAGTGCCGTGACATCACTAATTGGGGTGTTTACATTCAGCCTTCACCCTCCTGCTTGCATCTAATAAGAAGCTAAGTCCAGAATGCCTGATGGAGCACGAGTACAAGCTCACGTCAGGAAATTCAAGATTTGCCTGCATATTTCAGAAGCTCTCTGCTTACTTCCCAAGCACAACCCCACCAAAGTGAACTCAGCTCAGCCACCCAGGACAAAGAAAAGGGCTACTTAGTCGCCCTCGAAGGCCCCATTGGTGGCTCCCTGGCATTCAATCTTTTTCCGGCACTTGGACAAGATCCTGCAGAGCAAGTTTGGAGATCGGTGTTCCTGGGGCTGGGAGGCCACGGGCTGAGGCAAAGGGACCCGGGAGCTCCGCACCAGGAAGGGGACCTCACGCTCACCCTGGCCCTTATCCAGCCCCACTCCTCCTCCACCTCCTCTGCTCCCCTTCATGAATGCCTGCAGAATGTATCCACTGGGGGACAAAGAGGAAATAACAAACACAAAGACCCTGTTTATTCCTTATGACCCAAATTCCACTGCGAGCAGACAAGACAGGCTTGGAACTGCACAGAGGCGTGTGTGTTTATGTACAGTATGTGTCTGTGCGCGTGTGCAAAGTTTAGCGGCAGACTATGAAAGATAATTTATCTAATAAACTGAATGTGTGCTATATCAAATAGTTCTCGCAGGTGGTGTGCTTGACTGATTTAGATACATATTCAAACAAACAAGCAAACAAACAAAAAAATACTACAAAGGCTTTCCTTTCCCTCTCACTCCTCTTTGGCCCTAATGAGATGCAGCACAGTGAGAAGGGGATTGACTAGCTTGTGTGCATGTGTGTGCTTTGCAGGCTGAGTAATCAGTGTGCTTTGTCAACTAATGAGGGAAGAGAGGGGCCACCTGTTCAGGGGTGCTGGGCGGAGAGCAGTGGGGTGGGATTTGGAGATGGGGGATGTGGGGAACATCTGCCGAGTGGTGGGTGTATGTGCATGATTGTGTGTGTGTGTGTGTGTGTGTGTGTGCATACACTTGATAAGTGGGAAGCATGAAATTATTGATGTTTGTGTTTACACGTACTTCCCATATCTGCTGCGCTCACTGTCACCGGGTGTAGTCCTCAGAGATAAACTCCTCCGAAGGCCTTTGGGAGGCAGATTTGCCTGAGAGTGGAAACATGGTGTGTTTGAGTTTAAAAATATTCTGTTGGAATAACCTGTACTATACATTTGATACTGCCTTTTAGTGCTTTTTTCCTTAAATGATGGGAGTTATTTAAAATGGCCTTCTTCTCTGTTCAGAGAATAGTGGTTTGTAGTTATTAATCATTAGTAAGGTGTTTGTTATACTTCTTAAAACCTGTTGTATTTGTCAATGTTTAGTCTGCTATAATTGCTAGAACAGAAAAGGTAAAATTATAAGAAATGCTCTCTTGGTTTTTTTCTCTCCTGCTAGTCTATCACTTTATAAGATGAACTGTGGATAAACTACAGTCATATGAAAAAAGAAAGTTTTTCCTCAGGACTCTTTGCAGTCCTGTGGAAAAACTAAGTACCTTCCATAATCCAGTAGCTTTTAGAACAACATTCAGCGGCAATAACATGAAGTACTCATATTCTGTATGACTTTATCAGTCTCTCACATGGTTGTGCAGGAATTTTAGCCCACTCTTCTTTACACTGTTGCTTCAGTTCATTGAGGTTTGCAGGCATTTCTTTATGCACAGCTCTCTTAAGATTTCACAGCATTTCAGTCAGGTTGAGGTCTGGACTTTGACTGGGCTGTTGCAACACCTTGATTCTTTTCTTTTTCAGCCATTTTGGTGTCTTTGTCTTTGCTGCTGAGGTTGGGATTGTTGTCCAGCATGACCCAGTTTTGGCCAACCTTTAGCTGTCAGACAGATGTCCTCTCATTTGACTCTTGAATACTTTTTGGTATACAGAGGAGTTCATGGTCGACTCAACGACTGCAAGGTGCCCAGGTCCTGTGGTTGCAAAACAAGCCCAAATCATCACCCCTCCACCACTATGCTGACAGTTGGTATGAGGTGGTTGTGCTGATATGCTGTGCTTGGTTTTCTCATTATTCCAGAAGTCTTGTGGTTTTTTCCGATGCAGCTTTGCAAATATAAGCTGTGCTGCTACAAATAAGAGGCTTTCTCCTGGTCACCCTTCCAAACAAGCCATACTTGTTCAGGTTTTTTTTTTTTCTAATTGTACTGTCACGAACTTTAACATTTGAAACGCTAACTGAGGCCTGTAGAGCTTTAGATGTACCTCTTGGGTTTTGTGCAGTATCTACGATCATTGCACTGTTAGAACATGGGGTGAATTTGCTGGGATGTCCACGCCTGGGAAGATTGTGATAACAAACACAGCTTAATGCACCAGACCAGCAAACTGCCAAAACCTGTTTTTATAGATGTGCTCATACTTTCTATTGATCAATCAGGTGCATTTGACTAGCAGGAGCTGGCTGCTACTTACACTCTCAATTCCTGAAGCAGCATAGGGTGTACTTTCTTTTTCACATGGCTGTAAATGAGGCTCAAGGGCTGCCATTAACCCACAGTCCAAACTTTCAGAATTCCAAGAGTCCACATTAATTAAAACAAACATTTGACCGGAACCTTGTTTGGAACCTCTGACAATCAGTATTAAGCTACAAGCACTTGAGTCGAGTTTAGGTTCTTGAAAATGATTCGCTTCTCATTCAAAAGGCTTCTAGAAAAAACCGATGCAGAATTAGAGATAACATTTAACATTAAAATGTTAAATCCCAATAAACACCACAGGCAAATATGTGGGACTCCAGATCATTTTTTTTAGAACTGAATAAGCATTTGAATTCTGAAACAGCTTCAAAAACCACTTTCCACACACTTAAGACTACTGTGACCTGGATGACTGAGAACCTACACAGACAATATTAAGCTATGTTATCGAGGTCCCCTGTCAAAACCTCCAAAGTATCACTGGACAGCTTTAAAGTTGTTCTACTCACAACAGAAAGATCAGATATGATTTTTTTTCTTTTTACTCCATGCATTTTTCTCCAAATCAAACTTAATGTTTTGAGCACAGCATTTCTTTATCATTTCATACAAGGAATAATGCAACTGTTTGTTATACATTTCTATAAAAGTGGAAAACTTGAAAGCAGCAAAATTAAAAAAGAGCAGCAAAAAGCGTAGATGCATGGTTCAGGATCCCAAAACTCTTCACATTACAGTTCACTTAATTTATATTTAAGTAGACGCTGCGTGCCTCTGGAATTGCTCCAAATTTCATGATGTAATGCAGTTTGTCTCAAGATCAAACTGAGATAGCCCTAATGACACATAACATGTGACATAATCGCAGTTTTTTTTCCCTAAATATTGGAAAGGTCCCACCAGAACCAGTGCAAAGATTATACATCTAAGTCTGAAATGAATGGAATTACCCTTTAAATATGAGAAAATATGCAGCAGTTCAAGACTGACTCCAGAAAACAGCGCACACAGGCATATCTAAATTCTGTCATGAATGTAATATGTTTATGCTGGCACCCATTAGGTTTTGCCTTATTTAAAACCAAACAGAGCAGAAAATGTAATCTGCCCTCTGCAGAAGCTGCAGCAACAACAGCGCTGTCCAGTCTCTCTGCATTACTGAGCACATCCAAGCAGCCAACCAACCTGGCCCAGCTCCATCACACATGAGGCGGGGAAATAACCTTGCTGCCCATTCTGCAGCCGCCCAAACCACCTCCCCTCCTCGTGTTTGGACAGCACCAGGATGACGTCACCTGGAGACAGCGCCAGCTCCTCAGGCCAGTGGGGCTTGTATCTGTGCACCACTACCATCTAATGGACAAAGGGAGAGCTACAGTAATTTTTACTCTGAATTGTGCATTTTATATTACAAGATTAAATTTCAACACCAGATTTATATTAGGCGGAACTTGCTTATTATTAGCATCCAACTCCTTTTTGCAGTCTACAGGTCAGACTCAGTGAATGGAAAGGATTATGTGTGAAGACACGGATTAACTGTTGTGCAGTGAAATAGTTACTCTTAATCTGGATTTAAGCTTCATTATGTTACACCTGAATATGGTGTGAGAGAAATTGGAAAATAAATGCATAAAGCTGCAGGAAATTTCTTCACTTTATGCATATCCATTAGTCTTTGACACATTTAAACGTATATAAATGTGTATGTGCGTAAGTGTATATGTGTATTTTGTTTTCTTTTTCATATTAATGCTAGTTTATGCAGATTTCTATTGATGGAAATTAAGAAAAATAATGAACTTGCCTTTTCAGCTTCTGCTCTGTATCGATACCTCCCTGTTTACATCGAAAGCAGAAATGAATCAGCAAAAAACAGGGTTATTTTTAAATTTTTTAATTAATATGCAAATATACATAAGAAGACCCTGACATTAATGCATGCACATAAGCATCTGTGCAGCTAAATCTTTCAGTAAATGGGGGCGAGAAAACAAGGCATCTATCAGTCAGCTGGCACTGATGTTGCTCTTGCTAACAACATAAATAATGTCCTGCTAAGCCACACTTCCCTGCAGATATGATTCCACTCACCTTGTGGAGCAAGGACAGTGGTGAAGACTTCAAAGTGTTCATTGCTGTGCATGTAGATGCGCTGCATCTTGAAGATCGGACACTCGCACACTGTCCGGACTCCTGCACTCTCTCTGCACAACCTTAAATAAATGCAGCTGACTAATCCACTGCAGCACAGACTGGAGCTGGACACAAGCGGCAACGCACATGCAGACATGTGACCAGGGACAAGTAAAATCTTTGTCAGAAAATGTATGATTACTAGAATTTTCTTTCAAGATTTCACATCACCTGACACCCATATTTTTTTTATTTTGGAATAATAAGCAGCATCTTTCTCACACATCATGCTTGACCACCTCATCTTGCTGCCAGCATCTATTGTTCTTTGACCATATGGCCACATGCAAAAGAAGTTTAGAGGCCACTGCCACCGCTTGCTCTGATGTGAATGAGAATTCATAATTTCACCTCATCAGGAGTGCTTGATTGATTATTGGCTGTGCCCCACTTTCCAGTGGCCTGGGTGAGCAGGGACAAAGATGAATGGGCTTGGGACAGAGTGGCTCAACAGATGGTGATTGAAACCCCACCACCTCCCCTCTCCTGCTCTGGTGCGAAGGCGCTTGGCTGTGAGCTCGCGCCAGTGATTAAAAAGCATCCATCAATAACATGAGAGATGACTCAGCCGGACAGTCCTATCAAAGCGCCCTGCAGCCTTGGTGACAAAGCGATGATACTGTACGTGCAGAATGATTTGACTTTATTTTCTTTTAGACAATTCAAATATATGTGTTGTCTGTTTTCTCAATTAATTATAATCGGTGTCAACAGGAAATAAGGTTGAAATCCTGTCAGGAGGATTGTGGATTATCTAGGTGAAGGGAGCAAGAAGTGTGTCTGTGTACTGTCTGAAAGTGGAAACACCTGTAAATGGATGAGAGTAATAAATCTCATTATCTGAGGCCTCAGTAGCCCAGTAAATGCCTGACTGGACTGCACCCCCTCTGGCCCCATGACCAATCTCTTTCAATAGGGGCAGACCATGGAAATAAACACCTCAATACCTCCACTAAAGAGAGATGTGCTCACTCGAATGATAGAAAAATCCCACTGAGTTTGCTTTGTGTTGTGTTTAAATGTACTTAAGTTGCAAACTCTGGCTTTGTGAGCTATCGGTTACACTCTACACTGCTCCTAATTCAGTGTGATGCCTCCCGTCTAGACATCAAGGCCAAAGCGAAGCCCTTACATAACCAAAAAAACCGCGGCTAAGCTGTTAAGAAATCCAATCTGACGCTTACTTCTAGGAAGTAGAAAACTGATGAACGCTGCACAGCTCAGAGTCTGTTAAGACAATCTAGGGCAGATTTAAAAAATATTCAAAACATAAGAACTTCTCAGCTATGACATTAATAATACATCTGATGTGATGCTGACATGCCTGTTCTGGCCAGAGCTTGTATTCGGAGCTTGTTGCTACAGTTAACCAACCTCATTTAATATGAATGGAGAGCATTCTTAACACAATAAAGTGACATCGAAATGTATTCCCTAAGACAATACACTAAAGATTTGGCCAAACAATTTTTACCAAGTATGTATGAGAATCTGCTTGCATATCTTCATTAATATGCCTTTGTAGGCATTATAGCTAAGCAATAATTGGATTTGTGATATGATTTAACACCAACTTTGTAAGCTAACTTTAATTTTCTTACATTGTTGTTAGCCAGAACAGACTACCAGGTTATCTTTCCACTTTTTCAGAAAATGTGCAGTAAAATAATGAATTGTGGCACACTAGCAAATTATTAAATATACCATAAAAAGTTTCACATCACCAACCCCGGCAGTTCTTCTTAGCTGCTGTGCAGCTTTTTTATGCAGTCTCATTAGTCTGCTGTGGATATATGTTTAGACAGAGGAGCAGAAAACTCACCTATTACCTCTCTTACTTTTACAATAGATAAAAATAATTAACATAATGATGAACATACACAATGCTGTGTGTGTTGGAAGTGATCCACAAACTAATTCTAATAAAATATCAGTTTTTTACTACATACTGTATAAAAGGATGCTGTAGATATGAACATCCTTAAAATACAAACACTACAGACAAAGATTTGACCTCCAGGAGCTGCTCAGCCATGGAAACCCACACCGTGAAGCTTTTGTGCTGATGTTAATACCAGAGGAAGTTTGGAGCTCTGCTGCTACTGAGTTGGCAGTGTCGGTGCTTTATATCCACGATGCTCCTCAGCACTCGGCGATCTCGCTCTGTAACTTCTCATGGAGTTTCTGTGGTTCCTGAAACCTCCCATTTTGCAATAATACCACTCAACAGTTGATATGAAGTATCTAGGACAGAAGTTTCACTTCATTTGACTCAGAGGATCCTATTAAAGCACCACGCTCTAATTCAATGAGCACTTTAGATCAACCCATTCTCTCACTGTTTGTAAAGGCAGACTGCAAGGCTGGATGCTTGAATTCAAAGATTAAGGCTCAATACTTTTGACCATACCCTGTAGATAGCTAATAATCAAAGCTATGCAGCAGCAGGAACGTTCGGAAGCTCATTTCCACCACTGAATAGTTTTTTTTGCCATCTAAAAATCCCAATTTTAGGTCATTTAAAAATTTTGACTTAATAACTCAAAAGTTATTTCCTCAGAAGTTTGAGCTAGTAAGCTGATAACCCAAAATTTTGACTCATGGATGGCAAAAGATGTCTTTTTTTTTTCAGTGGCAGAAAGAAGCTTCCATAGTGACGGGTTGTTGCACCCTGACAGAAAAGACTGAGCTCATAACAGGTTAACATGGTTTACTGCAATCAAGTGAAGGCTTCTGCTGGCTGTAAAATAAGGGGAATGTCTGATGGTCCCCATCTGTGTCTAATGATGTAACAGCAAAGTTTTATGATTTATACGAAACTACTCCTGGATTTTAATTTAAAAACATCAAAATAGTCCTTATAATCCCAGCGTGTTTTACACAACTGCTTTTATGCAGAAAAAAAACCCACACTGGGTTTACTAAGATGATTAAGCACTTTTCCCCCTGACATCATGTGACATTTAGTTAAAACTATATAACTCATATGCATTGAAAATGTGATGAAATTAAAAAATTATAATACTAAACACTCAAACATTTTGAATGCATATAGGGAGTTTAAACAGTAGTATAAAAACTGCTTCTTTAAAAAAAAAAACAAACCCATCAGTAACATCTAAATATTTCTCATTTGGCCCAAACTTCAAATATATTTAGCTCACAAAGGATCTAAAAGACTTAAAAGCAGCAAAGCTTCGCATGTGAGAAAACCACTGAAACAATTACAGTTCTTAAAGTTGCTGACTTAAACTTTTAGTGTCAATTTAATTACACAAAATTAACAAACAAATTCTGCACGAATTAAAAGACAGAAAAAGAAGTCAGTCATTTTCTACTTGGCTGCAATATTAAAGTGTATTTGCACAATTTTTTTTGTTTGTGAATATTACACATTTATTGAAAAGAATCTTCATGGATGCTGGGACCAATTTACAGTAAACATAGTTTACATTAAGGGAAGAGCCACAAATATCCTCACAACATCCCACCTGTCGATCACAGGTAAAGCAGGTGTTCAGTTTATATTACATCATGAATGTCTAACACTTTGATGCCAAGGCACACAGGCATGTAAGAAGACACGAGAGTCCTCAGCGCCTCCCAGGTTTCCCTCTTTTCTTCCCCCCTCCTCCTGCTTTTCCTTTCCCACCTTTTCCTTTGGACTTTCCGACCATGTTGCTGCCTTTACGTCCTTTCTTCCCTGCTCCCTTCTTGCGTTTGGCCGCAGCCTCCTCTCTGTCCTCCTCTCTCATCTGTTTATTGACAGCTTTGGTGATGTCCAACTTGGGCTTCTTAGTGTCCAAGACTTTCAGAAGCTCCAGCTGCTTCTGCTTTTCATTAGCAAAGTCGCCGATGAGGGGCTCAAATTTCCTCTTCTTACCCTTCTTTGCAGGGTTCTCTTTGGGTAGGCGGTCCTGAAACTTCCCCAAGGATGCCGTTGATGTTTTGGCCACACTCTCAGCTCTGGCCAGCTCGTCTCTGGACTGGCTGGCTTTGGGGGCGAGGCCCACAGCAGGGACCTTGACTTTCTGCGTCCTGGCGATGTTTTTCAGCCTGTTGAGCTCGTTTTTGGCCACCCTCTCCTTCTTAGCTTTGACGCGTTTGGCGAACTGGTCCTCATTCGGGTCTGCGCTCTCGGGCACCTCAATCAGCCACTCCTTGGTGTCATCGTTGGCCCTCTTGTAGCCCCAGCGCCTCTTCCACTCCTTTGCAGTTTCATCCCAGACCAGGTTGGTCTTCTTCTTCTTCTGTATGCCCTTCAGCTTGGCGAACTGCTCCCATTTTGTTGGAGGTCTGGGTTTCGGAGGTGGCTTCTCTCTGGGCAGCCGAGTCGTCGGCTCCGGCAGTTTGGCCACTATAGCCTCCTCAACTCTCTCCGTGGGTTGTTTCCATATTTCATTAATAAGAAGCTGCGTGTTGTCACGAGCGAGAGCACGCAGAAAGTCCTCCTTGTTCTTCTCCCTGAGGTCGCGTGGCTCGATGCGGTTTTTGTCACAACCCAGCAGGTTCCCGATGTCAAACTCCAGGTCCAGTTCTTTCTGGACTGAGATGCTTTTCAGCGTTTCTGCCTCTTGTTCTTCAGCTTTAGCCAACAACTCCTCCACACTGCACGCAGCCATGTTGGTCACTGTTGAAACCCCACGTGTGAGACAGAGAAACACGCGAAACTACTTCCGGGTCACACATGGCGAGCTGCCGTTTGACCACTTCGTGACCACAAGAGTGCGCTGTTGTTTTATTTCTTTGCGTAACAGCATCCGCTGCATGTAACAATTACAGGTAAACAATCGACGCAGTAACATGCAGATTTAATGTAAGTAAATAAAGAAACAAGAAAAATAAAGTCACATAAAAATAATAAATGCAGCGCTGTGCAAAAGTCATGAGCAACCGCTCATTTCTTCTATTTTGCTTCCAAGCAGCCAGACTTTCTCATAACGTTTTTTTTAAAGTGGTCTTGAGCAATAGTTCTGGAGGCTTTCTGAAGGTCTTTCAAAGTTTTTCTTTGGACATTGGCTACTTTTTCACTCATGTACCTGACCATGGAGGAATGTTTTTGCTTGGTTGTTTGCTTTTTGTTAAGCCACTTAACACTGACCTATGAATTATTTAAAAAAAAAAAAAAGGCACCTAACTACACATATCACAGAACTTACTGTAACAAATAACCCATTTTAAATTGTATTTTTAACTACTTTATTACTAAGAGCCTGTTGCAAAAACCATAATTTGTTCCCATTGCTTTAGTTGAATCTATGAAAACTGCCAAAAATAATGCAATTTGACAGGAATAGAAGTATTTTTGCAACAAGATGAGTCTCAAAAAACTGAAAAACTGAAAAACTGGCATATCTCAGCATGGTGAGGAATGAGTTTTTAAAAAAAAAAATTCAGGAAACTGCACAAGTGGAGGACAAAAGTAGAAGTGGCAGGCCTAAAACCTATCTGCAGCAGATAAACAGTATCCAAAAGTCACAATCTTAAGAAACAAGATAAAATCCAGCAAAGGCCTGATACAGGACCTGAGAGATGCATCTGGCCCTTCATTTGATCCAGTGGAGGGGTGGCTGTTAGGAAGCCATTCTTAAAGAAGGGAAACTGTGGTGTGCCAAATTACACAAGAACTTGAGTGAAAAACAGTGGCAACACGTCTTATGGAGTGATTAATCCACATTTAAAATTTTTGGTTCAAATCATCAATATGTACAGAGGAGGTCAGGAGAGAGGTAAAACAGTGAGTGCCTACATCTATAAAACACGGTGGAGGCTCTGTCATAGTTCACAGCTGCATTTCAGCCAGTGGTGGTGGAGATCTTGACAAAATTGATGAAATTAAGAATGCAGAAAAGTATCATCAGATTTTGATCCACCATGAAACAACATCTGGAAAGCATCTGACTGGCAACAACTCAATTTTTCAGCACGACAATGATCCCATACCTGGATAGAAACCCACATGGAATCAGTCTCAAGAACATGGACCACAACATTATGGAAGCAGTGTGGGATCATATTGACAGAACGGAACAAAAGGCAGCAACATCCAAAGAACAGCTTTGAATGTCCTTCAAGAAGCCCGGAGAACTATTCCTGAAGATGACTTAAAGAAATTACAAGAAAGCTGCCAAAAAGAGTTCAGGCTGTGTTGAAGAATAAAGGTGGTCATACCAAATACTGAATTTCAAACCCATTAGAATTGTACAAACTCTGTTTTTGCCTCATGTACTGTGTTTCTGTGTATATTTGCATGTCCGTTAATAAATTGCTGCACCTATTTTCGATTTTCCTAGCAAAATATAAATAAATAAGGGGAGGCTCAAGACTTTTGCACAGCACTGTAGATATAAATAATCCACAAAAATACCAATACATGTAAAAACAATCTGCTTTTAATAATAAGTTCCACGCTTGTGCTAGTTTCACCCTGGATCAGTGGTTGGCTTCCAGTCCTGGCTCTTATTGCACATGTTTAACTGAAATGAATGAAAACTAAATATTTGGTGTGAAAAAATAAAAAAGTAACTAAATGAATAGCTAAGGCTCAAAAGTTTGGAATGTGTGTGTTTTAGAAAGAAGAGCACATTTGTTTTCTCTAAAAATAAAATAAAATTGATCAGAAATGATGTAATTGAAAATTAACGGACTCATTCATCATAAATCATTCATTATTTTAATGGATTATCTATACCTAGGGACACAGCAGTCATCCCTGTGTTTCAAGAAGTAGGAGACCCCGATGCCTCAGCTGAGCTGCAGAACATCAGATCACATCAGAACCTCTGCTCTGAGTCACCTCACAGGTCCTCAACTGGCAGCTTCGTTAAAAGGTACCCACAAAACAGCAGACTCAACGTCAGCAGTGAAGAGGCGACCTCATAATGCTGGCCTTCAAGGCAGAGGCACAAAGAAAAAAAAAAAAAACCTTGTCTGAGACTGGCTAATAAATGGAAAATATTAAAATTTTTAAAAGAACAGACCTTGGATAGAGGAAAATTTAACAGCGTTAACTCAGATGGAAAAGTGGGTCTTTTAACATCAGGGAGAACGGATACACAGAAGTGATGGCTGCTGAAAATGGATAGAAAATCAATAATGATGAATGATTCCATCAATCATTAACAGCGGCTTGCATAATTTATGATTCATTGTTATTTTGAATAAATGCAAATATGCTTTTTGTTCAAAAACAAGAATCTGTGTAAGTAATACCAAACATCTGATGGTAACACTCTTCCTAAATGAGCTTAAATAAAATAAAAATACATGACAAACATTTTAAATTTTAGCATTTGTCACAGTTTTCAATATAATGTGGATGAGGAGGCATTGATGCAGCTGAAGCTGGGATCTCCACATGACTCTAGGTCATATCTTGCATTATCTATTCTGACTTCAGTACTGTTAGAATGGCCAGTAATGGCTGAGGATTAATGCAGGAAGCTTGAGGAAGAGATAGATAAGATGCAGACCGACTACGTGTTTAGTCACCAACGTGGAACATTACACAAAACACATCCATCCATCCATCCATCCATCCATCTTCTCCCACTTATCCGGGTCTGGATCAGGGTTGGTGAGGCAGCAGTCTAAGCAGAGAAGACCTCCCTCTCCCCAGCCACCTCCTCCAGTTCATCCGGGACACCAAGCCAGCCGAGAGATGTTATTTCTCCAGTGTCTCCTGGATCTGTTCCAGGGTCTCCTACCACTAGGACATGCCTGAAACACTTCACCTAAAAGGTGTCCAGGAGGCATCCCAGTCAGATGCCCGAACCACCTCAACTGGCTCCTTTCAATGTGGAGGATTAATGCTCCACTCTGAGTTTCTCCTGAGTGACCGAGCACTTCGCCCTATCTTTAAGAGAGAGCCCAGACACCCTACAAAGGAAGTTTTTTTTCTACTGCTTGTGTCCGCAGTCTCATTCTTTCAGTCACTACCAACCGCCTATGGCCATAGGTGAGGGTAGGAATGTAGCTTCGCATTCACTTTCAGCTTTCTCTTCACCACAATGGTGCCCGCACTAACCTACATCAATCCCCCGCTCCACTCTTCCCTCACTCATGAACAAGAGACTGGTACTTGGACATTTCCATATGGGGCAGCAACTCATTTCTGACCCAGAATGGGTTCTCCACCTTTTTCCGGCCTCAGACTTGGAGGTGCTAATTTTTATCCCAACAGTTTCACACTTAGCTGCAAACCGCCCCAGTGTGAGCTGGACATCATGGTTGATGGTCCAGCTGGCCGGAGCAGAGCCGAGATCCCTAGGCTGACTGTCAGCTTCTATCCACTTGGCTCCCCAAAATTTAACAAAACAAAAAACCATGTTGCTCAGCAGCTGCCTCTGATGTTAACTGGCATATATACTCATTACAGCCACTCCTCAAATGCGGGGGACAAAAACATCAGCGACAGAACATGTAGGAACTCCTCAAGACCCAAAATAAAAATGAAAAAAGGAGAGTTAAGAAATATATTACAGTCTTCACTGGTGTCTTCTACTCTTTGACTTTCTCTGCTGTGTGTCATTTTAAAGTTGTGTGCCTGTAATAAACTTTATAATAGGATTACTATAAGTGTTATCATGAGAGATTAAAGTCCTGAATTATTAATATCCCATCCCTTCTCTCCAGCGTATTCTGTATGGGTCTCTCCCATAGACCCAGAATGATAATGACTCTATTTTTGTCCTTGTCTCATGTAATTTGGAGGAGGGAGGGTGGGGCTCTGTTACAATTGACTGGCTGCTGGTTGCTCGAAGACGATGGTGTTATTATTTTGGGCTCCGGTAATTACATTCATCGCCACACTTGCCATGTGAATGCTAACACTCTGACAGGCACAGAGATAAGGTCACAAGTGATGCTGTGTTTGTTAGATGTGAGGAGGAAATGCGCAATTAGTGGCCCAAAGTCCCTGTCGTGATTTAGAGAAAGCTATAAGGTCCTGTGTGACGTGGATATATATCATCTAAAATTACCCAATTTAAGCATAGTCCACCAGTTAGCTGGCTGGCCTCCTGTGCTCATTTCCTTTCTTGCTGACTTTTGATCCAGGGTGAATTCAGGCAAGCAGGATTACTTTTCCATGGTGTTTCTTTTCTGAGAGGATACACAGTCGCAGGCAGGATAAAGTCCTCTATGAGCTGTGACCGTAGAGCAAAGACATTCCCACTTTCAGTGTTGCCATCTCCCCAGCTTTTAAATGGGCTTATAGGATAAGATTTAGAAAGAGTTCTCGCCATAAAACATTACTACTTTCATGTGAAAAACCCTTTAAGGTTTAGATTTCTTTATTTTTATTTGTTCGTTTCAGCCTAACCTTCTCTTTATTTCAACGTGTGTAGGAAAAAGAGACATTTAGGACTTGCAGGCGACTGACTGAGTCTTATCTGAGGTTGTATTGTAGTTAAAGCAAAGTAAAATAGTAAGAAAAAACACCAAATGAGGGAGTTATTTTTAAATTTTATGTTTTTTTTTTTTGGAAGTCTTAGTCTTAATTTTTATGCTCCAGAGTTAAGCAGAGATGTGATGCATCTCTGGGCACTTTCTGCGTGTTAAAGTTAAATAAATAAAATTAAATCAAATCAAGCGCATCTCTGTAATTCTAATTTGAATAATGTCTGAATGCATGGTCTCACCTGCCTTATCTGTGATGTCTAACATTCATATGCAGCAGATGAGTTGATGGCGCTCTTTGTATTTTAAAAATAAAGATGCATAAATCAAAAAAAAAAAAAAAAGAAAAAACAGCACTTGAAGTGATTATCACAAGCAATGAAATCCACATAATAACATTATTATCATAATTGTTCTTCACTGTAAAATACATCCGGACATGTAATAAACAAAGACCTTAAGCACCTTTGTATGTTTGTTCTTTTTATGAATGAATACGGCTTATGAATGGTTCCCTGAGCAGAGACAAACCCCTGACAGGATCAGTGTCTTGCACTATTTAAAGAGCTGAATGGTTTAAGAGTACAATAATGCATTTATTTAATGTATTTGACTTCTTCTTTTTTTTTTTTGCACTGTACATGTCATAGCAAAAAGGTCCATTATTTAAAGATCTGCACACCTTACTTTTTAAAAAAAAATCTCATCCTTAAATGCTTACTGACTGGTAGCCACTGTGATCCATGAATCACGGGGGAAAAGAAAGGACACCCATTCATGCAAAAAAGAGCCTGAGGCTTGAAACTCCTTCTAAAAGCTGACCTGTTAACATCAGAGAGGTGAGAGCGCTGCAGGCTCAGATACAGAGGAGAAAAATAGTCTCATCAGCATCGTCCTGGCATAAATCAGACATGATTAGCTGCTGACAGTTTGCTTGTGTATTTATAGTCATTGTGTTATTACATAAAATTCTTTGACCTACTTAGCTGGAGGACAGAGGAGGTGATTTTTTTAGAGAGAGATTTTGTCAGGATTGAGAGGAATGTCTGTTCTCTTTAAAGAAAAGCATGCTTGTAAAATGTGTTTTACAAAGTGAAGTCTGCTTTTGCTTCGGGGCAAAAAAGTGACTGAGCATGCAAAGGAGAAATTTCAGGTTTCACATGTGTCAGAGAGGCCAATAAGAGACTAGAAATATTCCCCAAACACACAGCAAACATTTGGATTCATCACAGTGTCCAACCCCCCCCAGCATCATGTGACAGGATTTTTCTGACAGGGGTCAATAAAAGCGTCTGATTGTCACCCTTGAGTGCTCATTTAAAATAAAAATTTTAAATGCCCAAGCTGATAAGCTCGCGCACTTTTGTACACTTACTGTTACAATGAGCGTCCCCTTGCGAGCAGAGTTTAGCTGGCTGACAGCTGAGGTCAGAGCTTTTATTGATCTGCTGTAGTCGAGACAGAAACATCATTTGGCAATGAGCAATGCCCCACAGCTACCTGCTGCTTCCAAACGACTACCTGCACTGCATGGCTTCACACACTCTGCAAAGTCAGAGGATAGACTGCAAAAATCTGGGTGAAAGGTAATCTCGTGATTAGACCTGCCCCAGTGGCAAGTGCTACCCAGCTCTCTGGAGCCAGCACACATCAGGTGTTCTGTTTGCCAGGTAGAAAATACAAAGCTACGGCCTCCCGGAAGTGCGCCCCCTGTTTGTTCAATTGACACGAGTGAGACGGTTCACCCCAAAACCTGGCCTGCGTCCTAGACCCAGCATGGCGTGGAAAGCCGAGTCCTTGAGCTATCATTCGAGCCACATTAATTCTGTGTGTGTGTGTGTGTGTGTGTGAGGGGTTGTGATGATGCAAGCGAGTGCATTACGCATGTGTTTGCGAGAGTGCGAGCGTGCTGGAGAGGCTTCATGCTGGATGCTGGAAGCTGGGTAGTGCCTGGTGTCATGGAAGCTTTCAGAGGTCGTCCCTCAGTTTTGTATTCAGCAGCACTGTGGGGGATTATTGCAGTGACATCATTGGTTATATCTTGACCGCTGTTCAACCAGTTCCCTCATAACTTTGATCATGACTGAATGACTAGTTCAGTGGTTTTCTTCTTCTTAATCTACAGCCAGTAATTGTTCCTGTATTGTTTGCATTAGAATTGGTCATGATTTAACGGGAACACACAGCACATTTTTCCAGACCAATGGAAGGCCTTTTTGTTTATACCTCAGGGCACTGGACTGATACCCACTTCATTCACTGCTATTTAAATTAGCATAGACAGTATCCATCATGACAATAGTCCTATTATGAATAAAGCTGAGCATTTTTGCTATTGTCACTTTGTTACTTTGACACTGGGCCTGATGAGAGATAGGCAGAGAAACTGAGCGCATTTCATCCTCAGTGGCAAATGACTTGTAACCAACAAAGTGTTAACTAGTGACTGAACACATGAAGTCATCAGGAAAGTGTTTACTGACGTTACACAGCAAGAGAGGTGAAAGCAGTCTTCCTGTAGAGTTCTATAGAACCACAAGTCTTTTTTGGGACCACAGGAGTCGCCCCCTGCTGGTCATTAAAAATAATGCAGGTTTAAAGCACTTAGGCTTACTGATGGCTTTTCAGATCTGGAAGCTACAATATTTTTTTTTGGTAAGTTATTTCTTTCTTTCTTTCTACATATTTGTCACATATGTCAGATCATCAAGCAAACTTTAATATTAGACAAAGATAACTGAGGTGATACAAAATGCAGTTTTTAAATGACTTCATTTATTAAGGGAAAAAGCTATCATTAAAATGAGTTCAATGTCACTAGCCACACCCAAGCCTGATTACTGCCAGACCTGCTGAATCAAGAAATCCCTTAAATAGAAATTGTCTGACAAAGTGAAGTAGGCTAAAAGCATCACATGCCAAAATCTAAAGAAACAAGAACAGATGAGAAAGTCATTCACACATATGAGTCTGGGAAAGTCTACAAAGCCATTTCTAAAGCTTTGGGACTCCAGTGAACCACGGGGTCAGACCCCTTTCCTTCCCTTTCAGACTCGTCCTGATTGCGAGTCTCATTATTTACCTGCCCCTATTTACTGTGTCTGTTTTCTCTGCATTGTAAATTAACTCACTTTCATTGACTACAGTTGTTTTGTCTGTTCCTTTGGTCCAGCAAAATCTAGTAACCATGACATGGTGAACCTTCTCAGGAGTGGCCGGCCTACCAAAATTACTCCAAGAGCACATTAACGACTCGTCCAGGAGGTCACAAAAGAACCAGGAACAACATCTAAAGAACTGCAGGCCTCACTTGCCTCAGTTAAGGTCAGAGTTCATGATTCAACAATAAAAAAAGAGACTGGGCAAAAATGGCATCCATGTTCCAAGGTGAAAACCACTGCTGACCAAAAACACAAAGCCTCATCTTACATTTGCGAAAAGAGATCTTGATGAGCCCCAAGACTTTTGGGAAAATATTATGTGGACTGATGAGGCAAAAGTTTAACTTTTTTGGAAGGTTTGAGTCCTGTTACATCTGACATAAAACTGACACAGCATTTCATAAAAAGAGCATCATACAGTCAAACATGGTGGTGGTAGTGTGATGGTCTGGGGCTGCTTTGCTGCTTCAGGACCTGGACAACTTGGGTTATGCAGCAGGACAGTGATCTGGCAAGTCCACCTCAAAAAAAAAAAAAAAAGAAGAAGAAGGTTTTGGAGCGGTCTAGTCAAAGTCTGGATGCCAATCTGATTGAAATGCTTTGGCATGACCTTAAACAGGCCGTTCATGCTGGATAAAATAAATAAAATAAAACAATTCTGCAAAGAGGACCAAAATTCCTCCACAGTGATGTGAAAAACTCACTGCCAGTTATCCCAAACACTTGATTGCAGTTGTTGCTGCCAAGAGTGGCACAACTATTACATTATTACGTTTAGGGGGCAATTTCTTTTTTCACACAGGGCCAGGCAGATTTGGATAATCTTTTTCCTTTAATAAATGAAAGCATAAATTACAAACTGCATTTTGCATTTATTCAGGTTATCTTTGTCTAATATTACAATTTGTTTGATGATCTGAATCATTTAGGTGTGACAAATATGCAAAAAAATAAGATATCAGGAAGGTGGCAAGTACTTTTTTTTTTTACAGAACTGCGTGTTCATCTTTTATATTTTTAATTTTATTGTGTTTATGTCCTCAGCCCTAACTAAGACCTGTCTACACGATTTTGAAAGCCAGTTCCTCCCTTCTTGACAGCTGTTCAGGTGGGGAAGAATCCATTTATATTTGACCTGTTTAAAGGCTTAAAATTTGCATCATTAGGGGCATGGCCACTGTAACTGACAAGTGAGTGCCAACACAGCCAGCCATAGCTAATTTGTGTTACTGAATTGGACTGCTTGACTGTGTTTGTGATGTTGGTGACTTTTGGAGAATTTTTAATACCATTATATGACATATTTCTAACAGTATGTCCAACAAGCCGGTGCTCCATTTTTTTACTTCTGTGTTCCTTTAGCATTAATTAGTAAGAAGGCCTATTGGTGTGTGTGGGATGCAAACACATGGAAGCACCATGCTATATATGCTTTTTGGCCTCAGCTGATAACTTAGCACTCCTGCCTCTCAGTTATATATAATCTCTTCTTATTTTCTAAGATTAGAAGGGTCAAAATGCTAAAATTGAGGCTTCACAACAAGAGTTCACTAATTAATGTGTGACGTGACAATGGCTATATATCCATTTTTTAAATACAATGTATACTGTAGACATGGTATTGGCCATCTGGCTCCATCTGTAGCCAGGATAGATTCACATGGCACAGTCTAGTCTATAACCTCTCCCTCTACATAGATGACCTTTATTAAATGGATTTTCAATCAACTGCCTTAATGTCTTCTACCTTGAATTGATAAGGTAAAAGGTCACAAACCAAATCTTCATAACAGCAATAGGGAAAAAAATAAATATATTTGCTTCTTGAAAATATCCATCAACTAAATAAAAAAATCTCAACATCTCACAGGATTTGTGAGATTATTACTCGCCATGTGGCATAACAAAACCACGCTGCAGCAGCCTTCTCATAACTGCCTACCTTGGATTCAAACTGAAGTATCATCCATATAAAGCTCATTGCACCCTGTAATTAATTCCAACCTTGCATAGCCTCTAAAACAACCCAGTTATCATTAAAATAGTCAAGATTTGACTCAGACAAAGCGCCAATTCACACCTTAAACAGTACACAGTAACTTATCCCCCCTGTTCTGTTTAGTCCCTGCTGTACGGTCAGTGGCTCAGCAGCACTCGATGCTCTGTATGAGGACTGGGTTTTTCTTTCTCTCTTACTCACTTCAGCTACACATAATTAGCTTAATTGTCATTCCACAGCTTTGAAATTAGGCACTCTGTGCAAAAGCAGTTCCCCAGTTTCCACAACCATCCTCTTGATTCTGAAATTGACAGATTTCTTAGCTTTGATTAAAAGCACATCAATAACTTGCATAATTGACTCTCTAAATCAGATGCCACTATATCCCTTAGAGGCTCTTCGGAGATGTCATGTCAAATCACCGCTGAAGTGACATACCCTGCCTGGCGCATTCCTCATCCATTTGTGTCCAGTGCGTCACAAAGCTCTCTTCACCGATGCTTAATTGGTTATGACAGTTTCTGATAGATACTTATACCTGCAACAGATGTCACCAATCTACAGCTGACTGTTTGTATGCTGTGGAAAAGCCTGCAGCATAATTACTTTTGGCTAAATCTGTTTAATTTTAGAACTAAATTATTCTTTAAAGGGGATACGAAATACCTCTGTTTTCTTTCTGGCAGTGATTAGAGGGGAATACTGATGCCACTCAGATGCCTGTATGATGAATATGTGGCTATTGCTAGCAGTCATCAATGCTGATGGGCAAATTTATTGAACATCTCATCAAATTCCCCATAAGAAAGCAAAAAAAAAAACAAAAAATGTATTAAATAGTGCCTAAAGTATTCCTTTAAATTCAGTGCAGTGGATGTAATATGGTTAAATTTGTCCTGTCACAGGTCCTTCCAGCCTTTCACCTCATAACCATGTTAAATCTCCACGGGGCCCGAAGACTTGTGGAGCACCCTTAAATAGTTTGTCATCTTCTTCTGCAGCCTGTGGTAATTGTCACATGCTTATAATCACTTTGCTCAACACACACTAATAGAGAAAGAGAGCGAGAGAGGAGTAGAAACACCAACTTTTGCCAAACCGGCAGCCTAATGTGTCATCCAGCCCCCGGGGCAGAGCCTGAGAAATCCTCTTTGAAGACTCAGTGCAGCTCCAATAATGAGGGGGCTGAGTGGTGGGGCCCTACGTGAGAGGCATCCAGGGCCCTTATTGATCCCCTGTTAATTAGTCCGTAGGTGCACATTGGCGCATAATTAGACTGATACTGAGCTTAATGAATGCAGACAGCCACTAATTCCACAGGGAAATGGTTTTCTGCAGAAGGGATGTAGAATTTAGTCAATCAGACATTATTTAGTGAATAAATCATGCTTACAACAGACATTATGTGCACTAAAACAGCTGAAAATTAGGTATGTAATCTCATGTGCAGCGCTATTTTTTCAGCAAAATTTCAATCATGACTGATGAGCTTGCGTGAAACGTGACTTAGAAAAAGAAAGCGAGCAGCCCTAATGACGTACCCTTCACATGCTTTATCAAAGACAAGAGGGCTTTTAGCCACTAAGTGCTATTCAACGTGACGCCAAATGATCTGATGGCAATGGACCATGGGGAATGTAAAAAAATATTACTGAAAGAAATTGTTTCAAACAAAATATGCATTCTGACAAGTGACAAATTGGTCTTTTCAAGATGCACTGAGACGCCGTGGAAGTGCCGCTGTCTCCCTTGTGGGCTGCGAGTCAAGCACCACTAACATCTCAAAAAGGATTTGTAGAGACATTTCATCTGTCTATTAAACTTCAGAAACTCTTATTCATCTGTGAACGCAGCTGGAAAGTGTTGAGTGGGAGATTCAAGTTGTAAGGACGTAAATGACGATTGCAAGTCAATGACACAAAGTGCAAGTTTGGGATGAACTTGTATTGTTTTTGGCTTCTTTTGTAAAAAACATTTTCATGAGCTGATCAGTTTATTTGAGCAACTGCTCTGGAGCTTCTGCCTTTTTCCGGTTCTGCCTCTTTAACCGGATGCTGTTAATGCGCAACTGCATCCACAGAAGTTGATGGTCCTGCTCTTTTTTTGAATGCACTCCTGTGACAGATTCAGCATACTACAGAATAGATTGAGATTCCAAGAAATCCACCCGGGAATAGGGACTTTGTTTCTGCGGTATTCAACAGGAGCCACTCATACATCAGTCAGTGGTGTCTGAATGAGCCAGAGGAACGGTGCTCATTAACAAAAGGGCAGGAGTCACCTTGCTCCACTCATTCTCCATGCCACTGTCACTTATTACTAACAGAGTGTCACTGTGTCACCGGCATGCTAAACATCCCTGTGTGATCAGAATCATGTTAGAGCAGAAAATCACAGATGGCAATATAAAGTCCACCTGCTCTTTATGACTGTGTCTCTAAAACCAGCTGCTGTCAGCTGCTTAGCTTCGTTTTCCAAAAAGTTGCCAGATCAATGGGGTGATTAAAACCACAAGAACAAGGTACTAGCGCCTAATGGAACTGAGCCAAGCTGAATCTAGCTGAGCTGAGTAGGTACTAGTGGAAAAGCGGCAGTTTCGCTGACGACATGGAGATATCAGCTCTGTAACTAGAGCTCTGCTAGCATTATAGAAGGTGAGCAGCATAAACAGAGGGTTTGTAATTGGCAGGTGATTTGAAATGTTTCAAACAGCTTGACAAACTGCAGTTTGGACCACAGTGTGTCTGTGAGCTAAAAGGTAATGATTGTTGTTCAAAGGTTACATGAATATACTACGCAGTTTAGTGCAGGCTAAAGTAGTTAGTTAGTTAGTAGTTAGTGAAGTATTGTGGTGACATGTATAGTGATGCAGTGTGTTGGACTGGTGCAGAGGAGGCTGTGGTGTTGATGGTGAAGAAACCTGCTACCAACTTATTCCTCCCAGGTTTTGGTATGTTCGTTCATCGAACAGGAATGAGACAACACAACGGAATAAGGAGTCCAATTATTAAATTTAATAAAGCCATTTCAAACAGTTTTACAGGTTAATCTGGGTCAGGACTGCATGCTATGCCAGTGGGTATAACATGAAGTACTGACACATTCTTTTTCAGCTTACAGTTTCATATAGTCACAGCTTATCAATCTTGGCTACATCATTATACAAAAGAATATGTGGAAAACAGAGAACTTCAACAGCTGGGTGACCTTGAAGTCTCCATTTCTATCATTGTGTAGTCTCCATCAGTGCGGTCCGTTGCCCAGTGAGAACGCAAAGTTCCTGATGACACTAAACATTATAAGCTTCTGTATTTTTAATTAGTTATGTTTATCTTCCAGTCTAAGACAAATTTCTCAGGAAAATAAATGTACATTTGGTAAAGGCAAACATATACCATGAGTATGTTCCTTCAATGGCCAGTGTTAGCAGGCATCAGTTTAAATTAAAGGACTGGACTGTTACTTAATGCCTGAGTGTTTCAGCTGATCTGTCTGTTTCCACCTTGTTGAATTCAGTTACATCCACAAAGAGCAGTAAACAGCAGCAGCAGATGTCAGCTGATCAGTGTGTAAAATTCTTCCCATGCTGCATCGCTGCTACACCAGATATTAGGTTTCCCCCATCTACCAAATCTCATGTTAACCCCAGGACATAGTGTATCTGCTCCTGTTGACAGCTGTTAACACTTTTAAATGGTGATAGTTAAAGATTTTAAAATTATTTTGTTGTCTGTCTTTTATTTTATTTGTATTTTTGTGGCATGCCTACTTTATTGAACAGTGGCAGTAGACAGACGGGAAACACAGCAGAGAGAGGGGATGATCTGCAGCAAAAGGCCCAAACTGGAATTGAACCTTGGCCAGTGTGACATGTGGTGCATGTACTACCAGGTGAGGCCCAACTGTTTATGGATTTGAGTGTGAAATGTATTAGAATGTAATTTGCTACATGTGCAGTGCACAGAGTGAAAGTGTTGATACCGCTCTAACTCAGGAGGATGTTGGTCCTGTCAGTCCTCTCTACTTCCCTGCCAGTGGTTCAGATGGACTTTATCAACCACTTTGCTGTCCTACCAGTCTACCTGTCTGTTCAGAAACCAGTCTAGTCAAGGATAAATAGAGTGGTAGGGTAAGTGGTTGCACAGTTCAGTGTGTGATGATTTATCAACAGAATGCTTTAGACGAATCTGCTTTTGTAAGCACTGTGCAGCCATTTCATGTTCAATTTCTGCATTTGTTGATGTTTAGCACTGCAGAAATCCAGGACCTAAATGATGGGATTAACATCTTGCCAGCGTCAGCCCTTTGGGTCCAGTTGTCCTCTTTTCAATACTTCACCAATTTTCGATCACCTACCAGAATATTGCTATTTTATTCCTCAATGGAGACTTAGCTGGGACCAATGGATTGCTGCCTCCTGGTGCAGCTTTGTCCACTTACTACAGTTCCACAGGCTGTGGTGGGGGCACTGCATCTGTTTATAAGAACCACCTCTGTGCTGTCCTTTTTACTGCTTTATTTCTAATAAACATGTATGTCAGTGATTTCTCTAATGTCTATTCATACAATTTTTAAACACAACAAAATCATGTATCATTCTCCTCAGCACAGTACAGTGGAGAATGCAGTGCTGCCACCTTCACAGGGATGTGCGATGGCAGCAGTTTGACTCGACATCAGCATTATCAGGTACTGTCCATAATTTGTTTTTTTTTTTTTCTTTTTGATGGTGTTTCTTTTTGTATTCTTTTTCATTTCTGACAAATGTTCACCTCAGGAATTATGTTAACTGCTAACTCATAACTCTTTTTTTCTGATCAGCATCACATGTCCACATTACTGAAGTTGCAGTATTTTTTGCAGTTTTACTTAACAGTTGCAGGTTGGCTTTAGAAATGAATATTAATGCAGACATTTACTGCATTCTTTCTCTAGGAGAACCTTCGTGATCTTTGCATTAAAGACACTTAATATGTACAAGGTGTATATTTTATATTCAGGGTATATATGTCATCTAACTGAAAATTTGTTTAATTCATTTGTGTAAGAACTATAACATTATCATTATTATTATTACTGCTTTATTTTATTTTGTTATTCTGGCTGCAGCGAGGATCCTGCAATTCCACAGCAAACACCTGATAACTAACGGGGGTCCTCAAGCAGAACTGGTGACACTACAATTACATATTTTTCCCAAAGAATTTCTAAATGCAAGAAGTGATTTATATTTCAACAATGTCTTTGTTTGCAATGGGCTTTAAATGTTATTTTCTTTGTAATTAACCATGGGCAGTTGGTTGTAAAATCTTAGCCACTGTTCCATATTTTTTTCTGGGTGAAGTTCTGGCAGCAACAGCTGCCACTGTTTGAATGTTGATTTTTACAATAAAATACTGTTATGTGTCACAGTTGTATTCTGTTTTTCATCAACAACTGTAATTAGGCTTATGGTATATCATTTGTATTTAGAATTATTTAACATAAACGGTTTTAAATTGTCACTGTATTTTATACAGTAAAATACAGGCAACCACAGGGGCCAGTATTTTGCCGCGAACCCAGTTTACGGTATTTTACTGTGAACCCGTTTTACGGTATTTTGCTGTGAACCGGGTTTACAGTACGGTTTGAGGCAACTGTTGCTGTGATCTGGTGTCATCTAAGTAAAATTGAACTGAGTTGACTTGAACCCACGTGTTAACATTATCATTTCACCTGCTTCGGGAAGCAGATGAAACGCTAATGTTAATATTATTAATATTCCATAACTTCTAATAAATGTTGATTTTGTGTAAGTGTGTATAATGACTAATTCAAGGGAACTGAAGAAAAAGCATTTACATTTTACACTATTTATATTTTAGTCGACTAAATCGACTGTAGATTTTGTCGACTATATTCTTACGATAATTTCGTCGACTAAAACTAGACTAAAACTAGACTAAAACTAAAACTATTCAGATGACTAAATTATGACCAAAACTAAATTACATTTTCGACAAAAGACTATGACTAAACATGTCTGTGTAGATTCTCAGTTATCCAGGTCATAGTAGTCTCTGGAGCTTGAAAAAAGGCGACTGGACTTCTTTTTGTTTCTTGAAGACGTTTCACCTCTCATCCGAAAGGCTTCTTCAGTTCTCAACCAAATGGTGGAGAGACCCAGGTATTTAAACCCCTGTGGGCGTAGTCCCCTGGAGGTGGTTATGACCCTCTATTGATCATGTGCTTGAACACATGTGCCCAGGTGTGAAGGGGGCGTGGGTCATATTTAATCAGTGGTTTCAGTTGAAACCAACTTAGGACTCCGCTCCATTGTTTCCTGTGGCCTATTGAGGTCACTGGAACAAAGGTGTGAATGGGGGTTGAGACGTCTGGGAAGGGAGCTCAGGACAGCACTGTAAGCGGGGGAAAGTTGGTGACGTAATCCACCTCCTCTGTTCAATGATGGTTGTTCACAGTGGACATAGATGGCTTCTTTCACTCCTCTTTCAAACCATCTGTTTTCCCTGTCCAAAATGTGGACATTGGCATCCTCAAAAGAGTGCCCTTTTTCCTTCAGATGCAGATGTACTGCTGAATCTTGTCCTGTCGAAGTGGCTCTTCTATGTTGTGCCATTCGTTTGTGAAGAGGCTGTTTGGTTTCACCAATGTAGAGGTCCGAGCACTCTTCACTGCACTGAACAGCATACTATGACTAAACCTAAATCAAAATTTGCTGTCAAAATTAACACAACCTCAGTGTCAGTCCACGCAAAACCTCTCACATTGGCCATTTTGTAAGTAATGAACAATTTGCCGTGCTTCCTACTGTGTCCCTCCACGCATGCGCATCTTGCGTAAACAAGCTTTGCAAAGAAAAAAACCAACACCAACTTGTGGCTTGGCATGGGAACGACATAGTTTTCATCGTTTCACGTGTCACTGTGTAAACGCAGATCGTTTCTGAAACGCTATGGTGTAAACCAGGGATCCTCAACTCCAGGCCTCGAGGGCCAGTGTCCTGCAGGTTTTAGATGTGTCCCTGATCCAACACACCTGAATCAAATGGCTGAATGACCTCCTCAGTATGCAGTCAAGTTCTCCAGAGTCCTGCTAATGACTTCTATATGTGACTCAGGTGTGTTGAAGCAGAGACACATCTAAAACCTGCAGGACTCCGGCCCTCGAGGCCTGGAGTTGAGGATCCCTGGTGTAAACGGAAGGCTGAAATGCATCAAAACGGTGTAAACGGGGCCCTACACATGTGACACTCAGAGCAGGCAAATGCAGGAGCGACAGGAGAAGAAGCCATGCTGCTAGTGAGTCAGCTAAGAGCTAAGCTACTAGCTGCGCTAAGCTAGCGAATTTCTAAAAACAAATAAAGTGAATAACGTGAATACAGGTGATTTAGCAAAGAGTGTGCTCTAGATAAAGCAGGTGAAGATTACACTGAAATATGTTGTTATCCAGATAAATCAAGCTATAAAGATTAAGCAGCTAACAGATAGCAAAACACCACTGTGCTCTACAAAACAAAACAAAGCTCAAAAATAGAAAGTCATATCAAGAAAGTTGGAGTTGATTATTGTTTTTTGTTTTTTTTTTATGGTCCAAAATTGGGCAGAATTATGTAGTCTTTGGCCCAGGTTAATAATAATAAAAAGAAGATTAACAATAAGAACAACTACTACTAATAATAACAATATAGAAAACAAAAAACAGTCAAAATGATCCCCTATGAGCAGCACTTGGCAACAGTGGGAGGGAAAAACTCCCTTTCAACAGGAAGAAACCTCCGGCAGAACCAGGCTCAGGGAGGGGCAGTCATCTGCCGTGACTGGTGACTGTAAAGTAATTAATTAATCAAAAGTAAGTAAACAAAAAAAGTTAAAGAAAGCAAGAAATAAAAGATTAAAGGCCAGGCATCTTGGCAAGTGTTTAAGGTTTGACGTGAGTTTGATTCTGCAGCCAGGGGTGCTGCTGAATCTGCTCTAAGGTGGCCCGCTGATTTGGGTTTGTAGCTAAACACTGCTCCAAAAATTTCTGGCAGCCTGATTAGAGAGAGGACAGAAAACAAAGCAAAGATCAGGATGGAAACTGCAGCAATCTTTTGGAAGCGTTTATACAGTGTCAGCACCAAAACACAGCTATTCTACCAATGTCTCACCTTGGGAGAGGTCTTTGTTGAAATGAATTCTTCCACGAAGGAACTCAAAGGTGGAAAAATATTGCTCTGCATCCAGCATTTTATAAAGCAGAGCATCCAGCTGCCATACTGTGGTGGGGGCAGCCTCATACCTCCCGCATGTTAACAACTCTGGAGGGGCGTACGCTGAGGTTCCTGTATTGCAGACCGAAAGGAAGGATGAGGAACAGGTTCAGACTGAAATCAAAATCATCACTCCGTAGCGCAACGGCTGAATGAAGAGCCGGAGCCAGATGTCATACCAGAGAAGATGAAGTATGGCTCTTCCTGTACCAAGCAGCCACATCCAAAGTCGATGACCCGCACTTGAGGGTCACTGGAGCCGGTTTCAAGGAGCAGGTTTTCGGCCTTGATGTTACCGTGGAAGATGCCTTTGGTGTGCATTGTTATGGCTGCATCCACCAGCTGCTTCATGATGTCCTGAAACACAAAGGGGACGGTCAGAGCTGAAGAAGGGACTGATTCCCGACAGTGTGGCAACTATCAAACAAGCTCTGTGGAGCTTCTCTGGGCCAGACTTTAGTACCTTAGCAACATCCTCCTTCAGGGGTCCACTGTTCTCCATATACTTCAGCAGACTCACACATGGGAATGGTCTTTCCATGACCAGAAGGACCTCCTGCTCTAGGTCATACCAGTCTAGAAGAGAGACTGCTGCAGAAGGGCCTACTGAGGCTGGTCCACCTTCCACTTTGGTCATGAGGAGAACCTCCAGTGGGACCATGGAGGTCTTCCCATTTAAGACCTAAAGAAAAGTGAATGAGTGCATGAGTTTTTCGGTCTGGTTTCCTCATAAACAGCAAATGTACAGGAAGGTGAAACTTTAAAAAATTTTTGAATCACTCACCACTTGTGCATGCTCCACATCTTCTTTCAGGATGTGTTTGATGGCCACCTACAGGTCAGTCAGGAGTACTTTGGTTAGTGCAGGGAATGGTGGCAACGTGCACGAGATATAAGAATATATGCGTTATACTCACTGAAAAGCTGTCCGTCATTCTCCACCCAGCATACTCTGAACAGAGTATGCTTCCCCAAGCTTGTAAAGCTCCAGGTACGTCGCCTCAGAGTGAGCTACAAAAACACAGATACACATTTTAACGTTGTAATTGGTAAATGAGTTGGATCTTATATAGTGCTTTTCTCTCATGTAGGATGCAGCAGGAAACAGTCAAATTCAGACATGTTTGCACAACTAGAAATGGTCTGTGTAGTTTATTTGAAAGAGCTGACAGGAAAGAGCGTGCAGAAGGAAGCACCAAAGTAAGTAAGTGTAAGAGTGTTTCAGCTGGGTGGCTGCGTTGCCCGTCCGTCGAAGCACTTGTTTGTTATTTTGCTTTGTTTTAGTTTATTGTGTTTGGTGGTTATCCTGGGTGGGGGTGTGCTTCTGAGTTAGGTAGTGAATGACCTATCTGGCTTCCTGTCTGCTCACGAGTTTAGTGCCTAAAATTGCCTAGTTAGTTAAGTTAGTTTTTGTTTCACGTCAGGCTGGGAGTTGCTAAAATTAAACCAGTGACTCTTTTTATTAGAAATTTTGAGAGTACGTTAAAAACAGTCACGAGCCATGGTTGTGGTTGAAGCAGGTAGGCTTTTTGTTTAGTTGGCATGTAGTGTGTTCCAGTTATGTCTGCATATGCTTCTGTACATCTGTCAATATTCATGGATGCTGACTGATGAGGTGATTCTTGTGCTGTGACCTTTAGTGTTGTGGAGAAGTTGGCCACTTTTGTTGGATCACTTGTGAGTGTTGCTGGCCAGGTGATGGCAGTAACTGTGTGGTGTTGTGATCATTGTTTGGTCATAGTGCTCCATTTGTGGGTAGTTACTAGCACACTTGCTTTACTGAATTTTGTTGATTAAAGTAACTTGTTGTGGTATAGGACCACTTGGAGTGTGACCATTTGTTGTGTGGAGGCAACAGATCACTTGGTGGGATTATTGGTCGCCACTTTTGGTATTATGTTGTAGCTGTTGTTTGCGTAATCCTTTTGGTTTGTGGCTGTTGTGCTCCTCTTTGTGTTGGTCACATGTTACTTTGTGTTCAGTGCAGCAACTTGTGATCCTCATATAGGGGTCTCCATGTTTAGGGATGTCCACTTAAGTCATTTGAGAGCACTTAGTTATTGGGGGGATGGTAAGCTGTCTGCTGCTTAAATCCCCCAAAATGATGTCCTTCGGTGGTTCAAGCTTATGTGCTGGATTTCCTCTAGCTTCAACTGGGGTGTGATCTATTGGACTAACTTCATGGCTGATGGACATTGTACTCGTGTTCCAGTTTTTACCACTGTTTTCAGGGCTGGGAGATCAAGAACCAGAGGACTGCAAAGGGACTTGTTTGTTTAGGGCTCCTAGAGGAACCCTTTTGAGGGGGGGAGGTGTTACGCCCATCTGCAATCCCTACTCTCTGTAGTGGCAGTGAGAGTTTAAGGTGCTGCCTCTTCTAATTGCTGATTACCTGCATCTGATGAGGTGTGGATAAAGGCAGGTATGAGGTCAGCTTTGCAGGGCTCACCACTTTTGCTCTTCTGCTTGCTTGGTTTTAGCAGTGCGTACCACAGGGTACAAAAGAAAACCTATCTGTTCTTAAAGCTCTGGTGTTGGTTTCCACTTGATGTTGCAGCTTTTGAGCCGGGTCGTAACACTGCCTATCACACTTTCAGTTTACCTCTGTTGCGTGCCAATGGGAGGGATGCGCTCCCACTGTTTGGTATGGCAGCTGATGGACTGGAGGCCCCTTTGCTGGGGGCCCCTTGCATTGTTCTGGCCTTCCTCTTCTTTGCACACACCCTGCAATTTTCTCCCAACCTGTGGTTGAGTTGGATGCTGGTGCATATAAAGTAAAAGAGCTGTATTTTTTGTCACTCTGTCATCCCTCCAACCTTATAGCATGAACAATCACATGCTAAGGTGTGGAAGAGGCCAACTACTGGTGCTACATTTGGGACTGGTAACAGATAATAGCCATTAAAAATTCTGCTAACATTTAAAACTAATCTGCATAAAATACAAGCATTGCATACACAGATTCTTGTTAAGTGTAACTACAGTGTGTGTGTGTGTGTGTGTGTGTGTGTGTGTGTGTGTGTGGACTTGTAATTTTGCAATTGTGAGGAGAGTAAATTACAAACACAGTCTCGTCCTGGGGACACGAAAATTCCTGGGGACAAAAATCGCGTCCCCACTAGTTTTATTGTTGCAAAGAGTAGTGGGAGGGTGTGGTGTGATTTTTAGAGTATGTCAGACAAGTGATGAAATTCTGAAGTGTGTGTGTGTGTGTGTGTAAGCCTGTTCTCCACAGCGCCAATTTTTTGATGGTGGTATTGCAGGGGGCGTGGACTTTCTGGGTTCACACACTCACCGAATAAGCATGTATATGCAAATTCACATCCTGTAGTCCTCTCTATAGCTACCACAGCCATATCAATGGAGTTCAACGGTTATATGGACTACATTATCCATAATGTTTGTGTTACCTTACCCAGTGGCTTGAAATAAAGTGAATGTATCGCATTTTAGGCATATTTTTGAAACATAGCTTTATGTTACTTTTTTAATCTACTATTTTTAAATTGATTATAAATATTCTGGGTGAATTAGCAACTTTGATGGCATTTATCCTCCTACATTGAAGCTTTAGGCAAATTTAGCTAGCAAGGAAATGTTTAGCCAGGTGCGGCACATTAGCTAATCAGCATCAGAAACTGCAAAGAAGCCCACGTATGCAGACCTCTGATGTTCAGTGTGCGCAGACAGTGGAATACTAACAAAAATTTGACACTTCTTGCTCAAACTTTGAAAGTAATCTAACTTAATTTGTTCTAAAAACATAATCTTTGACCAGAGTGCTGTCTGGTTAGCTCTGCTTAGCTCAATGTAGTGCAGTTTAAGCTAGCCATGGCTGCACGGTTCAGATAAGTTAAGCTATCACGTATCTATCTATCAATCAGTCAGTCTAAGCGCCATGTAGTGTAGTTTAAACTAGCTGTTAATGCACAGTTTAAATGAGGTATTGGCACTTTGCAGGCATGTTTTACCCAAATTTAAGAGTGTTTTCATTTTCTGTAAGAATTCTCAGTACTCTAGAACATAATATAATTCTTTTGGAGTATAGAGGGTTTTAAAATAGTGATCTAATTGCGCACTTAGACATCTCTCTGTAATTTTATTTTCCATTTGGCATTTTTGTTGTGAAAAATCCCACTGTATGTGGGGAGGCCATGGTAAAAAGTAGAGAAGAGACAAATAACATTAAAAATCACCTGCAGTTTAATATTTTTTTGAAGGACAGAGAAACTGTGTATATGTCAAGAGAGATACAGCAGGAGCATCCAAACACTGCACTTTAAATTAATTTAAGCCAGACTATAAGTTTTTATAATGAGTAACAATTTTTCTCTTTTTAGTTGTCAAAATGTCGAAGAGAATAAATACTTCAAGTGATGCAAAGACACATCCTGCCACAAAGACTGATGTGACTGGAAAGTTGGAAGTAACCTTTATCAATTCTACTAAAGGTAAAAGTATTTTTAAAATATTTTTTTACAACATGCCATTGCACACAGATAAAATGCTGTGTATCACTAACATGCAGATGTTAGAAAGTGGGCAACTAGTAATTACTACACAATTTATGGTGGTGGATAAATGTAGTTTATGGTGGAACTGTGGTTTGCACTGGCAAAAAAGAAGGTCTTGAGTTTTAACTGGCGGGCCAGCTGGGCACCCTCTGCATGGAGTCTGCATATTCTCCTTGCATCAGTATGGGTTCTCTCCAAGTACTGCTTCTTCCCACAGTCCAGAGATATGCATGTTTGGTTAATCAGTGATTCTAAGGTGGCCATAGCTATGAATTTTAGTGTGAATGGTTGTCTTTCTCTTTGTTTTAGTCTTTTGATAGACTAAACAACCTGTCCAGGGGCCTATTCCAGGAAGCAGGTTTAGCTAACAACTCTAGGTTTGTTAACCCTAAAATGAGGGAAGCTCGGGTTTTCAGTTTCAGAATGAGAGCTAACTGCAACTCAGTCAGTTACAGACTTTGTGAACCTAACCTGCTTGCTGGCAGGTTTTATCCAACAAACTCTGAATATCTCTGACTTCTCCTCTCCTGCTGCACCTGAACCACCTGTCTGACACTCTGATTCATTTCCTCCTTTATAAAGTGGCTGTCAGAGCGTCAGAGGAGCGAATTCATCTGCAGACGTTTGTTTCTACAAGCACTGAAATCCCAGTTAGATGTTAGTTTGTTATTTTCATATGTAACATGAAGCTTTTACAGTTGTTCACTCGTCAACAGGCTATAAGGATGGAGACAGCGATGATGTCACAGATTTATAATGAGCACATCTGCAGCTGTCAGTCAGTTCCTCTGAAACATTTAGTGTAGTTACTGTAGAATCACACTGATCTGGATGAAGCTTTAGACACAGAACACACTTTGAATGGAAAAATGTCTGGATCAGAAAATGTGAATGTTTGAGTGAAGATGTCTGTAATTCAGAGTATGAATTTAGACATATTTTCCATTGAAAATCACTTAAGTTGGTGCTCATAGCGGATGAGCAAACTGTGTCCGAGTCCACCTGAATTCTCCATTAAAAGAATGAATAAAGTGATTTTGCTATTCCATCAATAGATTCCATTTTTACTGTATGATTATTTAAAAAATTAAATGGCCATAAACTGACCTGTCATAAACTGAACTGTCACAAACTGCAGCAAAAACAGTTTTTTTAAATAAAGACTGACCTTCGGGGTCTATTATTAGATTCAATTGGCTTCTCTCAAAGTGTAAAGGAGCCCACCCACCACTTTAATCATACTCTGGATCTTGTCCTGACATATGGCATAGAAACTGAAGACTTAACAGTATTCCCTGAAAGCCCCCTCCTGTCTGATCATTTACATTTACTTTAATGGATTACACAGCAGTGGGGAATAAGTTTTATTACAGTAGAAGTCTTTCTGAAAGTGCTGTAACTAAGTTTAAGGATATAATTCCTTCATTATTATGCTCTTCAGTGCCATGTGCCAACACAGTGCAGAGCAGCTATTCTATTTACATTATACATGCTTCCCTTAGGCAGTATTATTAGAAAGCATTGCATCAATTTTCATTGTTACGCAGATGATACTCAGCTTTACCTATCAATGAAGCCAGATGACACACATCAATTAGTTAAACTGCAGGAATGTCTTAAAGACATAAAGGCCTGGATGACCTCTAATTTCCTGCTTCTAAATTCAGATAAAACTGAAATTCTTGTACTCGGCCCCATAAATCTTAGAAACATGGTGTCAAACCAGATACTTACTCTGGATGGCATTATTTTAGCCTCCAGTAACACTGGAATCATTTTTGACCAGGATATGTCCTTCAATGCACATATTAAACATATGTGGGACCGCTTTTTTGCATTTGCGCAATTTTTCTAAACATACTTTCTAAATATACTTTCTCAGAGTGATGCTGAAAAGCTAATTCATGCATTTATTAATTCTAGGGTGAACTATTGTAATTCGTTATTATCAGGCTGTCCTAAAAACTCCCTGAAAAGCCTTCAGCTGATCCAAAATGCTGCAGCTAGAGTACTGACAGGGACTAGAAAGAGAGAGCATATTTCCCCATATTGGCTTCTCTTCATTGGCTCCCTGTTAAATCCAGAATAGAATTTAAACTCCTTCTCCTCACATACAAGGTCTTGAATAATCAGGCCCCATCTTATCTCAAAGACCTTATAGTACCATATCACCCCAATAGAGCACTTTGCTCTCAGACTGCTGGCTTACTTGTGGTTCCTAGGATACTTAAGAGTAGAAAGGGAGGCAGAGCCTTCAGGTTTCCTAGTTTGGATATGGGAGACAGACACCCTCTCTATTTTTAAGATTAGGCTTAAAACTTTCCTTTTTGATAAAGCTTATAGTTAGGGCTGGATCAGGTGGCCCTGAACCATCCCTTAGATATGCTGCTATAGGCCTAGGCTGCTGGGTGGGTTCCCATAATGCACTGTTTCTTTTCATTCACCTTGTTTATACTCCACTCTGCATTTAATCATTAATTGCTATTAATCTCTGGCTCTCTTCCACAGCATGTCTTTTTTTTCTCCCCTCATCTCCTCAGGTCACAGCAGATGACCCCCCCTCCCTGAGCCTGGTTCTGCTGGAGGTTTCTTCCTGTTAAAAGGGAGTTTTTCCTTCCCACTGTCACTAAGTGCTGCTCATAGGGGATTGTTTTGACTGTTGGGTTTTCTCTGTATTATTGTAGGGTCTTTACCCACAATACAAAGTGCCTTGAGACGACTGCTTTTTTGTGATTTGGTGCTATATAAATAAAATTGAATTGAATTGAACTGAATTATTTGGTAGGGACAATGCACATTAATAAACAATCTGTAAATGTGCCAGAATTAGCCAAAAGGCTATTTTTCATCTGCTGTCCCTAAACAAATTGCAATTTGTCTTGTTAAAAAACAAAGGTTATACAGTCAAGGTTAAAATGACTAAACTACACAAATTTGCCAATAAATAAGAGAAAAAAAGAAAATACAAACAATACAATACAATAAATAAATGAGACTACACACAATTTTCAAAAAAGGTATAAGTAATTAAAACTAAATTAATTGATTAGAGGATTCCTGATCTACATGGATGTTAAAATCACCCACTATAATTATTTTATCTGAATTGAGAATTAAATCAGATAAAAAGTCTGAGAAATCAGACAGAAACTCTGAGTAAGGACGAGGTGGACGATAGACAGTAACAAATAAAACAGGTTTTTGAATTTCCCAATTAGGGTGGACAAGACTAAGAGTCAGGCTTTCAAAAGAATTAAATCTTTGTCTGAGTGTTTGATTAATTAATAAGCTGGAATGGAAGATTGCTGGTAATCTTCATCCTTGACCTGTGCTTAGACCATTCTGACAGTTAGTGTGAGTCAGGGGTGTTGATTCATTTAAACTAACATATTCATCCTGCTGTAACCAGGTTTCTGTAACACATATATATCAATATGTTAATGACTTATTAAATCATTTACTAACAGGGACTTGGAAGACAGAGGCCTAATTTTTAATAAACTATATTTAACTGTTTTATTATTTGGTGCAGTTGAGGAAGTTTTTGAATTTTCATGCTGAAATACTTTTTTGCTGATTTTAGGTTTGTTTTTGGTGGTCTGGGAGCAGGCACCGTCTCTATGGGGATGGGGTTTTGGGGAGATGGCAGGAAATCGTTGCTTTTGTTGACCTCTTTTCAGTATAGCTTTTTTAAGGTCTCCAATAATATACTGAGACAAAGTTTCTTTGTTTATGATGATCTATTTCTAGGCAATGATGACTGACCAACTGCATGAAAGGACTGAAGGGATGAGTGAATACCTTCAACAGAAATCAGAATGTCCTTCACTAGATGAAAAGGTATTTGCAGAGACCAAGAACCTGTTGATATCAGATGTTAGACTGTTAGCAAACTGGTGTTTGTGACATTTTTTTTAATAGATTGCAGTGTTAACACTAACATAGTTGCCTTTGTTGATGTGCCTTCATGTTGTCCCCACAATGCCAGTTTTGTCATATTTCAATTGTGTGTGTGAGATTTATTTTTCAAGAGTTAACTGTTGCTCATTTGGAGTGCTAACGCACCAAATCTACTACTGATAAAACCTACTTTGTGGGGACGACGGCCATTCACACACATAAAGTGTAGCTTAGGAGCACAGAAGCTTTGAGGAAATGATTGTCCATATTAAATGTTGGTCACACACTGTGCAACCCTTTGACTCACTCATCGCAAGCTACATTCACCTAACTGTCCTCGTTTGTGGCCTGACAGATGTGGAGAAGCACCAGGATCCCAGGGGACATTCCTGAGCTATAAATAATATGGATCACATACATCTATGCAAGGACCCTCAAGCCTTGGTATGCTCCCTTTGAAATGTAAATTTAATCTCTGCTTTTTTCCCCTCCATGCCCTGGAGTTTGAGTAAAGTGAAGCAATTTGGAAGAGTTTCACAAGGTGTCTACAGGTTTAGAAAGCTCAAAAATCACATTTAGCATTTAATTTTAAGCATCATTATTGTTAAATTGTTGATTGTATGTTAGCCACATGATGTGAGGCAACCAGACTTCCAGAAATCACAACAGCAAGTGCCCAAAGTGGACAAAGTGCATCAGCAAAGCAGAGCACTGGCCATAAATGGACACTTTGTTGTGCTTAAGTGCCTCCAGTGTGCCGCCTCAAATAAGACCACTAAATTGAGCCGGCACCTCTGTCACTCATTCCCAAGAAAACTGTAGTTTGTGACCTTCAGCATACAAAGCTTGAATGTATGGTGGGGCTGGCTTTCAGAAACCAGTTTTATATAACGCCTATGCACAAAGACGAGAAACCTGGCGTACCGAGCTCAGATTCTGAGCCCTTGAGCAATGAAAAGATCTGAACATGAATGAACCTTTATGAGGAGTTTTGGATCTCAGCGTGCAAAGCAGATTTCCACCTCAGTTATCCTTCAAAGGGGGAATTTTTTCTATTGAATGAACACAGTTTCAGACTGTGGCAGCATCTAAAGAAGGCTCGGATCTGTTTTCAAAGCAACCCCCCCCCAGGTGCTTGATATCATTTGGTGTTTCTCTTATTTTGTCCACACTTGCTCATGCTCAGTGGATAGATGCGCGATTGTGGTTTTTGAAAGGCGGGATTCCTGCTGTTCTATTGGCATCTTAGATTCAGCAGGAAGTGGAGAGACCTGTTATAATGAGCTGTGATCAAAATGGCCAAAGTCAGCAATTCTTTTTGAGAGGGTCTTTCATTTCCATTATATGCTGTCTCTACAAACACCCTAATGAGAATACATAACACACACACACACATACACACATTGACTTTTCTACTCTGCGTCCTTCCACGAAGAAGCGCCTCAAATCGAAACTAACTGCTGTGCTGGTTCTTGGGTTTATTTTGAGGTTTTTTTCCTCCAGAGCAGGGATTTCTGGATAATTTACACTACAGCTTGTTTTACTCTTGCCTGCATACGTGGCGTCGGTCGCCGGTAATGCAGAGTGACAGCCTTGAGGCGTCGACTCCATATGTACTTCCAAATAAAACATGATGATTCAGTGTTGGAGACTATTTAGAATGGATAACAGATGCCGAATCCATTTTCTGATCCTTTACATGCTCTTGGAGGCAGGGTGTAGGGGTGAAACAAAGCAACATCTTGACTGCAATTGTGTGAATCACCTCAGGCTATGCACAGCCTACTTGTGGTTAGTTAGGCTCCTGATTCTTCTGCCCTGTTTGAAAGTCATTGCCAACCCAAGTTAAACTAAACTACATCCACCCTGAGGCTCAGTGTTATATCACACAGCTCAATCAGGCAGATGGGTGCACATGTTTAGTTGCGTTTTGTACTGTAAGTTTATTCATGTAAAGCAGACAGAAAAAATGCGTACACACATGCACATCGGTGCCAAAACAACAAACCTGAGCATCGTGGAGAGTGATGGCTTCCAGCAAAGTGCAGAAGGAAAGATTGGTTTTGTGCCAGTATCCAAACCCCTCATCTAATTAATGTTTACATAACTGCAGGTAATGAAATTCACTCTCACTGATGTTGAGAGGGGGTCAAGGAGCTTGGGGAAGCCCACCGGAGTTGACAATCGCCTGTGTGGGAGTTGTATGCACAGCCCAGTGAGCTGGACACATCGGGAGGGGGAAAAAGAAAACACCCTAATTACAAATCATTGGTCACAGGACAATTCAGTAATCAAATAGAAAGTTCTTGGACTGCTTGAGTGTAGCCTTCCAGCTATGATCAATGAATATTTGCTCACCACATCCTGTCTAATTTAGCTGGGAATAAAACAGTTTTGCACCGAGATAAATATGTTAACGCAAACCTTAACCGCGAGGCAAAGTACTCATACAAGCACTGCTGATTAGTAAAAGTGGAAACAATAATTAGATATGAAAATGCAGGTACTCAAATATAATGACCTGTGAATGATTTTTTTTTTTTTTTAGTCGTGCAGCAGAGAAAAACTCCCATCACAGAGCACTTAGCGAGTTTTTAAAGACACTGTGATTTAATTGCGAGGAAAGCCAATTTAAATTGCTGGCTGCACAGGGATAAACTTCACCTTTACTCCATGTGACATATATTATTTTTATTTTCAAGTCATCTCATTAAGGAAACATTGTCACTGTCAGCCAAATGATAGCCAACTCCACTTTGTACAAAGTAATCAAAGGAAGACTTTGTCACAGTAGCAAAAATAATTGCGCCGTGAGAGGAACAATTTTAATTTGATTTAAAAAACAAAGAACAAACACTTGGTTACTACTTTGTCTTTGCTACATGATACTCGCACCTGCCACTTCATTAAGTACACCTTTCTAGTACCAGATTGGACCTCCTTTTGCCTTCAGATCTGCCTTATTTCTTCATGGCACTGATTCAACAAGGTGCTGGAAACATTCCTCAGAGATTTTGGTTCATATTGACATGACAGCATCACACAGTTGCTGTGGATTTGTCAGCTGCACATTCATGATGAGAATCTCACGTTCCACCACATCCCAAAGGTGCTGTACTGGATTTAGATCTGGTGTCTGTGGAGGCCATTTGAGTACAGAGAACTGCTGGAAGCAGCCATCAGAACACAGGTAACCTGTGGTCATAACAGGATGGTCAGCAGCAACACTCAGGTAGGCTATGGTGTTTAAAGATGCTCAGGTGGTACTAAGGGGCCAAGAAAATGTCCTCCACACCATTACACCACCAGTGGCTTGAACTGTTGATAACAGGCTGGGTGGATCCATGCTTTCATACTGTTTACACCAAATTCTGACCCTACTATCCAAATGTTGCAGCAGAAATCGAGCCTCATCAGACCAGCCAATGTTTTCCCAGTCTTCTGTTGTCCAGTTTTGGTGAGCTGTGCAAATGACTGCCTCAGTATCCTGTTCTTAGGAGGCAGGAGTGGCACCCAGTGTGGTCTTCTGCTGCTGTAACCCACTTGCTTCGAGTTAGATGTATTGTGCTTTCAGAGATACTCTTCTGCATACTTCGGTTGTAACAAATGGTTATTTGAATTACTGTTTGCTCCCTATCAGCTTGAAGCAGTTTGACCATTCTCCTCTGACTTCTGACATCAACAAGGCATTTTCTCTCAGAGAACTGCCACTCACTGGATATTTTCTCTTTTTCAGACCATTCTCTATAGTGGAGATGGTCATGAAGGAAAATCCCAGTAAATCAACAGTTTCTGAAATAGTCAAACCAGCCTGTCTGGCTCCAACAACCACGTCACACTTGAAGTCACTTAAATCACCTGTCTTCCCCATTATGATGCTCAGTTTGACTGATTAGATATTTGCATTAACAAGCATTTGAGCAGGTGTACCTTCAGTCTATGCTCAGAAGCCACTTCATTAGTGGCCTCTGAGTGTAGACTGAAGGTAAAGATCCAAAAGTGCATCTAAAAATTACATTTCCAGGTTACACCAAAAACAGTTATTATGGTGCTGTTTGACTGGGAGTGGAAATTTACAGAAGGATGACTATTAAATTGAACTCTAAGGTATTTTGCATGGCAAAGATACAAGTTTGGCGATACTGAATAGGCTTTTTTAAAGATTAGGATGATGTATAATGTGAATCATGCAACAAAGAGCAGATTTGGAGGTTGAGGCAAGATGTCATAAGCAGCTTACACATACAGCGGCCGATGTCAGCCAGCAAAGATTCAAGTGTTAAATCTACAGATAGAGCTATTTAATTCTAACAAAGGCTTCAAAAGTTCAAAACTTGATGGTAAAACAGGCCAAAAGTAGAAAGTCTAGTAGCAAAAATAGACCCTCAGAAAAGGCAGTAAGAAAAAGGAGCTGGAGAAAATCCAACAGACAACACAACCCCACACAACAGGACTGCAGAGGTCTAGCTTTTGTCACAGTTTAGTTTGTATGCAGCAAAATTAAACGGGCCACTGACTGGAGCATCAGCTCATCATCAGCAGGGTATCTTAAGATCTGCCAAAGCAGCTGAAGCAGCGATGATGGATAAACTCAGTCGATATATGTAGAGAAGAAAATGAAAAGCTCAGGTGGTCGCTGGGTTCAGACACAGCAGTGCTGAAATACATCAAGATTCAAAGGTTTTCACAAGGTCAGTACACTTGGCTGCATAACAAGAGGCTACAACAACAGTTAAGCTCACATTAACTATTTTTAACCTTTGTCAGGACATTGAGCTCTAAATGAAACTAACTTTATAGAGCATCACTATAGTAGTTTATGAAATATCAACAATCATGCTACATTCAAAATCACCTTTCTTCCCCATTCTGATGCTCAGTTTGAACTTCAGCAGGTCATCTTTGCTATGTCTGCATGCCTAAATGCAGTGAGTTGCTGCCATGTGAATTGAGCTACCATGTGAAGTCAACACCAGCAGGTGGCCAGCTGAACTTAGCAAAAAAAGAGTGAAATAAAAAGAGTGAGCATTGAGTCCATTTATAGGTAACTTTTTTCTCCCTTTAATCAATGCTTAAGATGATATTTATTCTTTGGGAACATTGTGACTGGGTTTAGCACTGATATCTGGCTGTTTTTTTTTCTCAGAATATTAAAGATTTCTCCATTAACACATAATGATAGTAACTGTTTTTAAACTAGTAAAAATACTGGTGTGGCTGAGCTTGTTTTGAAATGTGATCAGGCACTGGTTGTGGCCCCACACTGCCCATAATGACGTACTTATGTCTATGTGCTTTCTACGTCAAAGGGTGTTTTCTTTCTGCATTAACAGCACCGGGGGACAGTTACATCAGATCCTCAGTATTGCTAAATGTTTGGATGACCGCCCATCACTACTGCATCAAGGAGGGAACAGTGAAGGACAGCACAGTTCCTGGCACGTCTCCTCTGTCCGTCAGCTGTTTTGGCGTTGTTCATACCAAGAAATGATGTCACCACGGTGTTGTCCAATCACTCACAGTGATGAATTTACTAGACAAGACTAGCTTCAGTGTCGAACCACCTGCCTGTATCTCCCTCCACTGTTTTCTGTGTACCGGACATTCACTCTTTCCTCTTCTCTGGAGGGTTAAGCTTGGTGTTGAGAGGTTTCTGACAGAGGAGAGCTTCAGATTAATGTGTGTATCTCTGCTGATTGATTCATTACATTAGTTTTATTCGACTAGTTCAGCGGATTGATGTGGAGGCTCTGGAAGCTTTTAAATTACAGCCACTCAATCGAATTAATCGCAAAGAACAAGGTTCACGCCAGCAGTGATTCTCTGTCACAGTTAATGCTCTCAACATAACAATACATTATTAACTAAATTTAACTATATTTAAAAAAAATTATTACTTACTGTACTGTAGCAAAAGCTCTTTGCATTTCTTATGTTTAGCTTATTCTTTCTGAGTTCATTTTTGTGCCAACCAGAATCGCGTTTTGCTCGGGTTTCTGCGAAGAAAGGATGAATAGCTTTTGGTTTCCTTTTCCCCGAGTGCTCCTGTCTGGTGTGATTGTCTCATTTTTTATTTTGGCCTGCTGCCACTGTGTGATCAGTGCCTGTTAACTCCTCACTAATGTTCAGAGAGAAGCCAAAGAGGGAATATTGACACCTACACAAACAATTAGGGAAGAGGAATTCTTCCCAATTTACAGTAGAAAAATCTCAGCCATCTTCTGATCTTAAGTAAAACAGAAAACAAAAAGAACGCAAAGGATGAGTCACTCAGTTTTGCTCTGGGGTAAAACGTGTGGATGTACAGAATGTCTTTATTTGACAGACACTCTCCTAATGATCCTCTAATGTGATAAACAACAAAATCAAGACTGTGGTTTTTTTTTTTTTTTTGTGGTATAGTTCCTTTTCTGCACAAGGGTCTCAAAATATTTTTTGACCCAATTTGCTGCTCCATCATTTTTTTCCTCATTAGAATAGTCACATCCTGAAAAATAGAAATGCACCTCATAGCTGATTTCACTTCATCTTCACTGGCTTGGGTGATGGAGGACAGTCGTTATGCGTGCTATGGGGCAAATGAACAGTGTGATCATCTGAGAAGACTCAGTTTGTGCACATGGCATGAAGAGCCGTGAAGAGCTGTTGGATACCCTCTGTCAGTACACACACACACACACACACACACACACTTATACGCTATATTGCCAAAAGTATTTGCTCAACTGCCTTCACACACACATGAACTTGAGTGATATCCCATTCTTAATCCATAGGGTTTAATATGATATCAGCTCACACTTTGCAGCTATAACAGCTCTCTTCTCTTTTGGAAAGGCTTTCCACAAGTTTTAGGAGTGTGTTTATGGGAATTTTTGACCATTCTTGCAGAAGCACATTTGTGAGGTCAGACACTGATGCTGAACGAGAAGGCCTGGCTCACAGTCTCCACTCTAGTTCATCCCAAAGGTGTTCTATTAGGATGAAGTCAGGATTCTGTGCAGGCCAGTCAAGTTCTTCCACACCAACTTCGCTCATCCATGCCTTTATGGACCTTGCTTTGTGCACTGGTGCGCAGTCATGTTGGAACAGGAAGGGGCCATCCCCAAACTGTTCCCACAAAGTTGGAAGCATGAAATTGTCCAAAATGTCTTGGTATGCTGAAGCATTAAGAGTTCCTTTCATGGGAACTAAGAAGCTGAGACCAACTCCTGAAAAACAACCCCACACCATAATCCCCCCTCCACCAAACTTTACACTTGGCACAATGCAGTCAGACAAGTGCCATTCTCCTGGGAACCACCAAATCTAGACTTGTTCATCAGATTGCCAGATGGAGAAGCATGATTCATCACTCCAGAGAACACGTCTCCACTGCTCTAGAGTCCAGTGGCGACGTGCTTTACACCACTGCATCCGATGCTTTGCATTGTGCTTGGTGATGTAAGGCTTGAGCTCTTTAGCTAATCTGAAGGCCACATGAAATTTAGAAGTCTGTAGTGATTGACTGATTGATTCAATGATTTGGATGGGTGGATGAATACTTTTGGCAATATAGTGCACATAAAAGTGGACAAGGCTCTCCTAGAAACTGGGAACTTTGGGAGTAAATTTAATGAAGTTGATGCCAGCAACATGTTGACTGTGTTTGGGAACTTTACTGCAGTTTTGAAAGTAAAATGTGTCTTAATTAATATAGGACTTTCAGCTCCGCAGCAGTAGTAACAGGGTGCCCTTTGTCATGTGTTTTTGTTTCATAATGTGCCAAATATTTTTAAATGGTGACAGGTCTGGACACCTGGCACGGCCCTTTAGCACCTGGACTCTTGGAGCTATACTTGCAAAATGTAGTTTGCCATTTTCTTGCTGAAATAAGCAGGAGCTCCCCAGTAATATGTTTTGCCTTGATGCCATCATAGATTGATGCTACCCATGCCACGTGCATTAATGCATTATGGGCTCTGGATTTTGATCTGTGCTTTATCCAGTCTGCCTCAGTTCAGTTATTTCAAATGCCACCAGGCTCAAAGAGGACAATGGTGTTATTTAATCTTTACTGTTTTGCACCCCCCCCCCCCCCCCCACACACACACACACACTTGTTTACTTCTGAAAATGATTTTTTAAATACCCAAACATGTTACGCAGTGTTGCCAATTAATCCATTTAATTGTGAGAAGTTTCAGCAGGTCTAAATAAATAAATCATTTTCAAATAAATATAGGCTCATTGACTTCTAGTTTTATTTAGATGCAAGGTTTTTTTTTTTTTTTTTTTTTTTAGTAACTGGGCTTTTGCTGTTTAGTTTAGAAAAACAGAAATAAACAAACAAACAAAAAAAAGATAGAAGTTGCAGCAAGCATGCTTGGTTAAAGCAAGGGAGAAAAGACCACACTGCTTCTATACACTGACAGTTTTTCTCTCATTAGCCCTCCATTTGACATAAATAGACCCTGCAGTTTCTGAAACTGATGGCCTCTTTTCAACAGAGTATAAAACATTGCCACAGACACTAAAAATATTATATAAGAAAAATATTAGAGGCGTATAACAGCAGTTACGACCATTTTAATCCACATATTGGCAACTAGCTGTCTCTGATGAACTTCCTTTTGATCATAACCCAGATAAAATGCCCTTACATAAAGATATTTGCGCTAACCACTGATCGCTGTGAGACAGAACAATGTGACGGACATTCACAAAGACAGGAAGAAACCTGCTCAACCATTTCAGCCTTTATGCCTCTGATTGTTACATGGAGTGAGGATAGATGTGTTGAAAGGAAGGAGAGAGCTTTTAAGGTCGTTAGCGCTCAGAGACAGTCCAAGTTTAGAATAAAGAAAGCTGTTTGAAATGTTTCTTCCCTGGCTGTCTTCTGTCACTTTGATCTGTATAACTGTCAGCATGAGTGCATTTGATGTATATCAATCTTTCTGAAAGGAAGGCGTGAATTTTATTTATTTATTTAGTTTATAATTCCTGTCACTGATAATACTTTATATCTGCGTAAAGTTTTGACAAAATTAATGAATTATAAATGAGTCACAGCTTAGCCATGAGGGTACACAGGGACGACAGCATCAGCATATATGTTCAGATTAAGTGGCCCCAAAGAGACAATTATGGTCAAAGTGTATTATCAAAGAGCAAAGAAAACTGGGTTACAATTTTGCTAGAATGGCTTTGGCCTAGATTTCTCCTGAGACTGATTTTTCTTCTTCTTCTTCTTCTTCTTTTTATCACAGTCTAAGATTGGACATTTGCTGTCTTATGCCTTTGAGTGAAATGTTATAACTGTATGTCACGTATCACTCAAATAAAGTTTCACTAATAATAACTTGAAATCATTCAGAGGAGCAGAACATTTAGGACTTTCTGGAAACAGAGACAAGCCCCTAAATGTGTCTCATTTCACAGACACAAAGTCTAAGGATTAATCTGAGAGAATGGACTGAACCAGCATGTTCAGTTCACATTATGACAGCGAGGTGGGAATTATAAGTCGTCAAATTCTGGCTGCATGAGTGCTGGACAAAATGACAGGAAATCACTTGTCAAGTCAAATTTCAGCAAAGAATGATGCATGAACATTGTACAAACCCATAACACGTGATGTGTCTATGAAAACATTCACAGTTTTATTTCCACATCAATATGCATTCATGTACACCTTGCCAGTACCAGGTTGGACCCCTTTTGCCTTCAGAATTGCCTTAAGTATTCATGGCACAGATTCAACAAGGTGCTGGAAATATTCCTCAGCGATCCCCCACTCCAATGCACCACCATCAACAGCCTGAACTCTTGATACAAGGCAGCATGGATCCATGCTTTCATGTTGTTCACCCCAAATTTTGACCCGACAGAATCATCTGAATGTTGCAGCAGAAAATGAGACTCATCATCAGACCAGGCAATGTTTCTCCAGTCTGCTATTGTCCAATTTTGGTGAGCCAGTGTGAAGTGTAGCCTTGGTTTCCTGTTCATAGCTGACAGGAGTGGCACCTGGTGTAGATTTCTGCTGCTCACTGGATATTTTCTCTTGTTCAGCCCTTTCTCTGTGAACCTTAGAGAAGGAAAATCCCAGTCTACCAGCAGTTTCTGAAATACACAGACCAGCCTGGCTGGCGCTAACAATTATGCCACATTCAGAGTCTCAGTCTCAGACTCAGTTTGAAGTTCAGCAGGTCATCATGACTGTGTCTACATGCCTAAAAGCAGTGATTTCCTGGCATGTGATTGGCTGGTTAGATATTTGTGTTAATGAGCAGTTGAACAGGTGTACCTAACAAAGTGGCTGGTAAATGTGTATGAAAAGTATTAGAAAAAAAAATCCCTCCTTGGTCTGCAATCACATCTGACTGATTTGTTATACACAAAAAGATACGACACTATTATCCAGTGTCCAGGTTAGAAGATAACCTCGATTGTATTCTACAGTATAGTTTCATCTTTTTCTGCATGAAAACAGTACAAAACAATAGGTTCTGCTAAAAACACCGAATATATTGGATTCCCACGTGTCTGAGAGCAATGCTTGACACGCTTCCTCCTTAAGACACACAGTGGCATTTACTACATACACAATCCAGGTGCTGCCAACGATCACAAATAACAATAAATGCACCTTTTACTGTTGTTTGAATGACCTTTGCAGAAAACTACAGACCCCAGCTGTTCTTGAGAATCACTGAGTCTTTTATAAGAAAATAATGAAGCTATGTATCAGTGACATCTTTTAAAAGATTTATGCCTTGATGGGAACAAACAGGATCAGAGTGTCTCGAGGAAAAAGGCAATGACGGAGAACCGAGCGGATAATTGATTTTGATTTTTTTCATTTGATTTGTTGTCAATAAGAAAAGTGATCAAAACCCTCTGACTTTTCATTTTAATTGGATGTATAAAATATTTTATGTTTGATCTATAATCCAATTATAAAATTAGCTTTTTAGATTAAAGGAGTGAGTGTGTTTTGTATCTTTTTTGTTTAGACAAATTGAAATTTAACAAAGAAAAAAGGGGAGTTTAAACATAAAAAAGACTCGATATCTTTAATTTTCTAGGAAGAACAAGGTAGGCAGACACTAATATTAGAAGCTAATTGTTCTGCTCTTTATTCACTACAACCACAGAATATGAACTCAAACTTTTTGCTTCCCAGAAAGTAATCTGCATGTACCTTCTCTTTAAAGAAGAGTTGTTACTTGCTCATTTGAACTAAACACTGGAACTATACTGTAAATGATGGGTTGTTTTATAATTACCAAAATCATCCTTACAGGCATTATTCCCCTTTCTCTGTGTGCCCAGACTGACAGTCAATATGTAAACGAGCAACAGTGACGCCTCTGACCTGCATGTGCTAGATTGTTACAGACAGATGGCCCTCGAGGGGGTTTCGGTGCGTTACAGAGAACTTTGCTTCACACGTTCAACCTGTGAGGTTACCAGATTTCTTCTTGCATAATTAAATGACCTGCTTAGCCTTAAATGGCCATGATCGAAGCATATATGTTTAACCATATAACTAGTGGGCTGATTGAATGAAAGCTTCGTGTCATTTTGTGGTCAACTGTAAAACAAGAAATGCCATTTCTGTAAAATTGTTTTTTTTTTTTCTTACTCTTCTTACTTTTTTTTTTTTTTTTGTAAAATGAAAGGCCAGGCTCTCACTTCTATTAGAGGTGTTTTTATAACAGGTTATATCACTGCACTATAAACCAGAAGGACACCTGAGCAACAAGACTTAAGGTCAGGCGGTGGTCTCTCCCTTGGCTCTGCAGTGCCAGCGATCACACTCACTTAAACAGTGAGAGTGACTTTGATTACTAAAATTTTGTTTGTGAACGTCAAGGATGTGTTAGGAAAAACATGGTGCTATCCACTGGAGAAGGCTGCCCAATTATTCAGGAAGGGAAAGCTCACTGAGAAGTACTGGAAAGGCAAATGATCAAATAATGAATCTGCTGCCAAAGAGAATTTGTTCATATGACAGTGATTCTGTAAAATACTTTTTCGCTGGCAATTTGCAGTGTGTGCTGAGGAAATATAACTTCATCTATTCATTCTGCATGCCCAACCTGCACAAAAAGGTCAGCGTGAAAGGTGGCAACATCCCAGTTTTCCAGGACAAATCATTCAGGTTTTATCTAATCTAATCATCTAAAAGACTCGCTTTAATTGAGGAAACAGATAATAATTTAAGCCTGAGTACCTTCCGGTGTGACATCGCAGGGGAGGATTTCTCTCCCAGTGATCTGTCCAGGGATGGTGATTTGAAAATGAGGTGACGTGAGTTGACCACAAGCAGTCCTTCTCTCGTGGCGGTGTTTTCTATTTGTGTCAGCCAACATGTGTTTCTCATGATGGGACCTGACACTTCCCCTTGAGCAGTAACGGAGCATGAAAAGTGACAAAGTGCAGAGGCTAGAGGAAAAACAAATTTTGCATATTATCTTCTAATCCAGTAAAATGCATACAGGCAATGCATGAATTTGGAAGCTGGCACTTTTTTCTGAAGAAAAACCATCTTGCACTTCATGACTACAGTTACAAAATCAAATGTTCTCCCCCTGCTCTCGCTCTCTTTCAGACTGGCTCATTTTACTTGAGTGCACTACCTGTTAAGTCACCTCAACCTCTGCATATGTTTGAGTCTTCCTTTTTCCTGCCCTGAATGTCTGAATGAAATGGACTTACTGTTAAGGATTAATTGGAAGGGTTTCATCACATTTTTAAGGGTGACTTACTGTAACACACATGCTGAGTTTAGGTGTAAGTATAAAATGGCCATCTTTCATCACCATATTTTACCAAATGCGAATCCACATCCTCTGCCTCTAACTTTGTGGAAGAATTAGTGCTTATTTAATGGCATAGCACAACTAAAAGGTTGTTTTTTTTAGTTTTTTTTTTTATTTAATCTTGCTTAAAGACAAACAAAGATTAATTCCTCTGTCTTTGTAGAAGAATTAGTGTTTGTTTGATTGTACTGCACAAATGCTGGAGAAGCAGACAGAAACATATAAGTTAAAGATTCAAGCTGTTTAACATTCTAATGGCTTGTCTGATGCTGGGTTAAACTCTCCATCTTGAAAGTGTAGCTTGGCGGTGGGTCCCTCTGGAGCTAGGTGGCCAAGGCACGGATTGGTAGAGTTGGTGATGTATATATGTGCAGCAGCAGCAATGAATCACTGGGAGACAATACCTCTCTCTCTCAGCCTGAGGTGTTTGCAAATGCATTTTCACTGCATTACAGCTCAGGGCAGATGGAAAACTGCTTTGGAATAATTGCGGTGCAATATGCAGGGACAAACTGAGTCCTGAAGATTGCACTAAAATGTACCTGCCACACCTGAAACCACTGGATGAACCGCCAAAATGTTACATAACTTCTGCAGTTTTGCAGCCAAGAGCTGTCACTATATGCTGCTGTCAAATAAGGAGGATATTTTAGACACATGATGAAAATGAGCAGTGACTGATGAGCAGAAAAAACACAATTCTAGACTTGCCTCTTCTAAATATTACTTGAAAACTTCGGATTGTTTGCTATTTGGATTCCAAAACCTCTGCAGTTATTTTTCAACTAACTAATTCAAGTGAAAATGCCGGCAGGTGTGTCACCTATAGGCCTATTCTGAAAGCCCCGAAGTAGACGCTCGTGCACGCGCGCGCACACTCACATATGACTCATCTCATCTAAACTAAAGCACTTTGTCAGAGGCGTCCATTCACGTTACACCCATGCAAGAACGCGCAGACTCAATCTCAGCTTGGAGCGCGACACTTATAGTGAGGGTGGCTATATAAGTCCATTCAGCATCTCTCCTTTAAATAACTATATACTTGATTCCTCAAAGTGAAGTGAAGGAGGGCGGCATCTCGCCAACTACCTGGCAACGTACACGGCAGTACCGGACCACCTCTAAAGCCTGAAGGTAAGAAAAGTTTAATTTATTTTACCCATATTGTTAATTCGTCTCTTTCCCTCCTTTGGCGTGTTAGACATTCTCATTTCTACCTCAGACTCCGGGGGGTTTGGTTAAAGAGATCTTTGTGCTTTAGAGCAAACATTTAAAAAAAAAATGTATTTACAGATGGCAAAGTAGATTTTTGGCTTTGCTGGTGCATCTTTCTGTTTCTTTCCTGATTGCGTTTTTTGGGGATGGACTAAGTGCAATGATAGAAGACAATTCTCACTTTGTCTTTACGCGTAAATATTCCACGTCGCAGATCAGTCTCACAATATCCAGTCCCATTATTAATAACAGGTGGCACCAAATCACAAAATATTTTACAATAATAAAAATAAACTGCAGCAGTAATAGTTATAATTTGCCCGTTATATTATCGCAATATCTCTTTTACGTGCGTAATTGCCTTTTTACGCGGCACATCTCACACCACAGCAAGAAAAATGAGCATGCCACATTTAAATAATACGCAATCTTGCAATTTTCTTTCCAGATTCCTGTTGAAATCCTGACATGAAGCTCAATTTATTCGGTACCACCGTGATTCTGCTAGTTGCCTTCTTACCGCGCTTCGAATGTCGGGCTATTGAGAGCCCTGGCAGTACCCTGCGCGTCCCAGCTCTACAAACCCAAATCTCCCAGCAGCAGCAGCAGCAGCAGACCGGCCCCATTCTGGAGCGTCTTGGGGAGGAGTATTTCATCCGACTGGGCAACGGAGACTCGAACTCTTTCCCATCAACGTCCATGTATCCCGGCGGATCACCTGCCATCTTCAACAGAGCTTTGCAACTCCAACTGACGCGGCGTCTTTTACAGGGGAAAGTTGGGAACATCAGGGCGCTCATAAGTGGCTTCGGAGACCGCGGGGATGACTCAATGGAGAGGGGAAGAAGGTCCGAGGACCCGCCGATATCCCTGGATCTGACCTTCCACCTGCTCCGGGAGATGATGGAGATGTCCAGGGCGGAACAGCTGGCTCAGCAAGCGCAGAATAACAGAAGAATGATGGAGCTCTTCGGGAAATAATTTCCCAGCCCGCCAAAGATCTCCCTTCCCTTTCTTTTTTTGTTTACTCCTTCTGTTGTGCATTTTTACCATCAGCACAAAACATGCTCTGTACAATATAGTGCTGCTTTATCACTTTATTGTTTATAGCTTTAACCTCAAACTATGGAGCATAAACGGGCTTCACTTAAAATGAGCCGATTGTACCTTGCCATTGTTGGTGTCAGATCTGTAGAGGTATGCCGTTCTTCATATTTGAGATGAAATACTTTTGTCTAAGACATGAATTGCATTTTGTTTTAGATTATGAATCACTGTATTTATGATATTTATGTTTGTTAATAAACTTATGTGCAACCAGTCATTTTCTGTTGTGCAACATAACGTCTTATATCTATATTTTTAATAAAAAAAATAAAAGCAATGCTTACACTTCTCTGTGGATATCCTTACATATTAGGTACTAGTAACTCCAAAACCCCCCCCCAAAAAACTATTCCTATTAACTTTGACCACTAGTCTGATTAAAATACACTTTCCTAATAGTCCTTAGCAAATGAATTTGATGTCCCACAAGTGGCACAAAAGGCCACTGCAGCTTGAGTCTTGCCTATAAATGCTGACTGAAGGTTTGTCTAACTCATTGCATGGCATTGCTCTGGAGCCAATTTGTGGGTTAAAATCATGCATTGTCTCTAACACAGGCACACAAAAAGCCACAAAACAGCAACACTTTGCCAAAGATATGAACAACCCTTTAGCGCAGTAAACATTCATACAGCGTTCTTCTTCTTCTAAACCCTTAATCCTCAAGAGGCAATTCGCATTATACCAGCTAGAGGCAACCATGCTTAACACAAAGATACACCACTGATAGCTAATTAGTGTGAAAGACACTGTGTGTGTGTGTGTGTGTGTGTGTGTGTGTGTGTGTGTGTGTTTATTTACGTGTGAGTGTATGTATGTGAACGCTGATTCTTGACCCCCAGTGTCAGGGTAAGCTAAACAAGAGCTGTGGGTGTGAGTCATCCTATTCTTTTTGGCCCATGAAGCATCTTGAGGGTTAGTGTGGGACTGAGCCCGTTTGTAAAGGATCCAACTCACTGAGAGACGGTGTAAAATAACAGATGGTCATTGAACGGTGGACTACCTGAGCAGCGGAGTTAAAGCAAGGTGAGGCAATTGCAGGGCAGCAAATTATTTGCTTTGGTCTATAAATATGGGACCGCTCATATTACCCTGATCATACAGTGGAGAAGAATGTCATAAGTGTCTGAACAAGCCAATCATGCATCAAGATGGATTTCCTTTCACAGAAATATGTGAATATGCATGTGGAAAAATGAAGAGAGAAGGAGAAGGCATTAAGAAGAACCAGCTGTATTTCCTATATCTATTATTAACAGGGGATGTAAAATAATAATGCTGAACATGTTTAGTCAAATCACTTTTAATGTATATTATGTGCATGCATAATGTATGATGTACCATAAAGTGGTAGCTTATGTTTTTCTATCATGGGAATAATACCTGTGCTACATTACAAGAAATATTAAACATAATACAAGCAGTCTCATGTAGGAAATGCTGAAATGTCACAGGGGTTATTTTATCACTCTGCTACAGTACTCGTAAAATGATTTCAGTCATAAAGAAGTACACAACAGTGAGGAGAACCAGAAGCTCTCTTATTATGCTTTTTAATGCAGCAGTTTAAGCAGTCAGTCTCAAAAGGTCAACTACATAAAAAATGCTGGAGTACATCTCAATTCTGCAAAAAGGCAATTTACAGTCAAAGTTCGCCTGCCATCAAGTATGTCCAAAATGAAGAGGAGGACCCAGTTTTTTAATCAGAGAAAAGGAAATAAAATCAGTCCGTATGCAGTGACATACCCTCCCACAATCCCAATAAAAGAAGCAGAAGTAAAACTTGTGATTTCCTTTAGACCTACATACATAACTTAGGTTTTTTCCTTTGGCATGGGCCTACATTTTTCTCAAAGTTTCCCAGGGTGGTTAAAAATGTATCACAACTGACCAGAGGTCAATATTTAGGAGCAGCAATCATCCCACTCTTGGTTTGGGTGTTGTCAGGGCTGACAGCTAGGTGGAGGGAGTGCTTGTGGCTGCGCTGGGGGAGGAGCTTATCTGCTGGGGGGCAGAAGGTTGGGCAGAGGCAGCTGAAATAGCACCTCCAGAAACAGTCTGGGTCCCTTCTCCTTCCTCAGCACCGGCTTCTGCATCCTCATCGTCTTCATCTTCGTCTTCATCATCTGTGTAAGAAGTAAGGCAAAAAAAAAAAAGTTGGAGAACTACAAGACGGAGGGGTAAGGAGTAAAATAAAGACATGATCTCTGTTCCTTCACCTTGGATGAAGTCGATGCTCCGCAGGGCCTTGCCCTCTTTCTTGAAGTTAACTTTGTAACGATCCATACTCTCATAGCCACGCTCTACTTTATCCAGGTGCGCTGCACCGGATGCTTCTTCAATCCTAAGCACATGAGGTTCATACAGCATATTCATAGGACTAAATCTAGCCTCACAAAGTCGTGGTAACACGTCTTAAATATATTTAATCTGTGATGTTTAGCACGTTCCACAAGTTATTTCAGGATGCCACAGCAGAAGATAGTGATTTGCAACATTTCACAGAATTACTTTCCACAGCTGCCAGAGACAAGGTGTGAATTAGAATTGTGGTTTTATGTGTAGGTGCAGATGTAAATTTGGTGAATCATTCACAAGAATGATTAAAACACACACACACACACACACACACACTAGAAAGGATTTTGACTTTTACTGTGGCAGTATAATCTCTTTTTTTCCATAGCAAACTTTTTTTTTTTTTTTATTATCAGAGCAATTATTATTATTTAAAGAAAACAACAACAAACCTGCACTTACTTTTTGAGGAGAGGCTTTGTGTTCTGAAAGACACAAGGGAAAGTCCAATTCAACGTACACATAACTTATTAATAATTGCAGCCAATTCATGAGAGTTTATGTCAAATTTAAACCCCATTTGGTATCAACTCTGACCTGTAGGAATAAAGCCATTTCTGGCTCTTCCATAGTCTGGATCCCCGTCTCCAAGATCTTACAGCTCTCTTCCAGATGGTCTCCATATTTCCTTGTCAGTCCCCGGATATAGTTCACCTTCTCTTCCTGCTCATCTGTCACCTTCTGACTCATCTCCCTCTTTTTCTCCTCCAGGATAGAGTATAACTTGTCAAACTTTTCACATACCAGAGTCTTCTGTCTCCGACTGTTCTCCTGTACGTGCATGAACAAGTGAAGAAAACATGCACACCCACAGGGAAAGATTGTAAATTCTGCAAGTCCGTTCTTTATTAATGAGTTCTGGATGGGAAAATTTATGCAATTCAATTTTAGAGTACATCAGAATTTCAAAATGAAAGAAAATGTGATAACAGTTGTTGTTTTCATTGTCTGGATGTGTAAATACTGCAAAATGTCTTTCATTTGGTGCCATGTGCATGACGCCACTTGCATGGGGACACACGGGGGACTGGAGTCCCTCCAGCTTCTGATCTAATATGCCCAACTGTGGCACGTGAACCATAAGAAAGCTGCCCGTTCTCACCCTATGAATTACACGGCTCGTTTTATTGTCCATGGAAGTGGGCAATAAATAGGGTTCTCTAACTAGTGTATGTGGACCCAACATAAGAGAAAATATGAAAAGGGGAGATTAAAGCAGTCTGTTGCACCAAAACATCTATTTTCCTCTAAATGCCTCTCTGTCTAAATCTCGCAGATGGATAAAAGCAGAAAGAGTGGCTGTGACAAGGACACATTACATGAGTTTGGTCGTCTGTGCAGGTGCATCAGTGTGTGCACAGAGTGCGGCTTGCTGCGTGAGTAAGCGGCCAGGCACTGCAGCGGTTGGACACTGACCTCTATGGCACGACAGGCTTCCTCTAGCTGACTAATGATGCCTTGCATCCTGTCGTTGTTACCAACCATCATGGCAATCCCGTCACTCAGCTCCGTCTAGAGGGTAAGGAGATGGCAGAATGACTACTGGCTTAAATCTGGGGCAAATCTATGATTATATAAATATACTTCATGACTTCATGATAAAAAAAAAAAAAAACACATTACCACAGCTGACAGTATTCATTGCCTTTGTGAGTATCTTCGGCCTCACCTTCTTTGTCTGGTAGATGCTGCTGAGGGGGGCGACCTCACAGTCTTTGTGGGCTCCGAAGACCTTACACATGGAGCATGTAGGCACACCGTGGGTCACACAGTAAATGTTGATCTTTTCATCCTCGTGAACATCACACATGGGCGTTTCCTCCTTTCTCTCTGGTGCTGGTTTGCTGCTGTTGAGGTGTGATGGGAACAGTTATAGCATCCTGTTATGCTGCACATTTGACTGCATACTGATGTGACATGCGGTGTCAGTTTGATAATGTCACTGTTACGCATCTTAGCAACCCCAACAGCTTATCGATGACCCATCAGCTTTGCCTTGCCATTCATTCAGTCAGCACTGCAATCAATATGTCATCATTATTGCTGAGTAGTGTACAGGTGTGGGAGCAAGCGTACATGATTCATTTTTATATATTTCTACCTTCATGTGTAGCTCATGCAGTACTGTAGTATTAACATATTTGTCACACTTACATGTTTCAGATCATCAAACAAATTGTAACATTAGACAATGATAACCTGAGTAAATACAAGATGCAGTTTTTAAATGATGCGTTTATTTATTAAGGGTAAAAGATTATCTGAATCTATCTGGCCCTGTGTGAAAAAGTAATTGGCCCTAGACCTGATAACTGGTTGTGCCACCCTTGGCAGCAACAACTGTAATCAAGCGTTTGCAATAACTGGAAATGAGTCTTTCACATCACTGTGGAGGGATTTTGGTCTTCTTTGCAGAACTGTTTTATTTCAGATACATTCAGAGGTGGACTTGCTGGATCACTGTCCTACTGCATAACCCAAGTGCTCTTGAGCTTGAAGGCACAAACTGATGGCCGGACATTCTCCTTCAGGATTTTCTGGTAGAGAGCAGAATTCATGGTTCCATCAGTTACAGTAAGTTGTCCAGGTCCTGAAACAGCAAAGCAGCCCCAGACCATCACACTACCACCACCATGTTTGAGCTACTATGATGTTAGTTTTATGTCATTAAAAAAAATGTAACGGGACTCAAACCTTCCAAAAAGTTCGGCTTTTGTCTCATCAGTCCACAGAATATTTTCCCAAAAGTCTTGGGGATCATCAACATGTTTTTTGGCAAATGTGAAACGAGCTTCTCTGTTTTTTGTCGTCAGCAGTGAGGCAAGACAGGCCTGCAGTTCTTTAGATGTTGTTCTGGGTTCTTTTGACCTCCTGGATGAGTCACTGATGTGCTCTTGGAGTAATTCTGGTAGGCCGGCCACTCCTGGGAAGGTTCACCACCGTTCCAGGTTTTCTCCATTTCTGGATAATGGCTCTCACTGTGGTTTGCTGGAGTCCCAAAGCTTTAGAAATGACTCTTTTCCAGAGTGATAGATGGACTGATAGTTCCTGAGTTGCTCATGATGTGTTGCTTTTTGAGATATTTTAGCTTCACTTTGTCAGACAGGTTCTATTTAAGTGATTCAGCGGGTCTGGCAGTAATCAGGCCTGAGTGTGGCTAGTGAAATTGAACTCAGCTTTCAAAAAAAAAAATGCGGTTTAATCATAGGTTTGGATCGCTTTTATCCCTTAATAAATGAAACCATCATTTAGAAACTGCATTTGGTATTTATTCATGTTATCTTTGTCTAATATAAAAAATTGTTGAATAATCTTAAACATTTAAGTGTGACAAAAGAAATGAGGAAGACGGCAGATACTTTTCAATGGCACTATATTTACACTATCTGTGAAATTCATCCTATAAACACTACTCAAGATAATGCCAGTGAAATAATGCCACAATGAGTGGAGCCAATAGGAAGTGAGCATGCCAAATGAGCTGAAGTGTTGTGCATATTATGTCATACAAGCATTTCAGTCAGCGGCTGGATAAATCATCTGTGTGGATGACTACTACTTGAAACGTCCTGTCACCCACTGCAGCTCTCTGACTCAGAAGCCACTGGTTCACTTCTTTTCTTCTATCTTTTTCTGCTCTAAAGGGCAAGTTTGACTGCAGAACAAAGCCTCCTGGCAGATGTGAAGGTTTCCTTTGATTTTCTGTTATATCCATATTGACAAATGTCTGAACTGTCTCACCTGTTGGACTCCTGCTTGAACATGTCAATGATATTCTCAACCAGCAGGTTCCTCTGCAGGCCGTAAACACCATGCCTGTCCAACACCACCTCGTGTCTGCAGGATGGGCATCGGAAACGGCCACCAGATGTCAAAGAACCACTTCTTGTTGGAAGGTATGGGTTTGAAGCCTGTAAACATTAAGAACAGTTCTGAATGTTAATCCAGCGGATTAATAATCCATACTACAACCTTGGAACCCCATCATCAAAATTCGGTTCACAGACTTTTGAACACATTTGAACCAAATTGAAGCATTTTCTCACTGCAAAAATTAACAATCTTAATGTTTGTAAACAAAGCGTATACATGTTAAATTTGTGTGTCATCTAAACAGCCACTATTTGGGTCTCTAATACATGAAACTCGGGCCAGATTTATAAATAACAATTTAAGTCATTCAGTTGCTTACCTGAAAAACATCACTGGCACATTTTCTGCACAGGTTGTGCTGGCAGGGTAGGATGACCACAGGCTTTGTAAACATTTCCAGGCATATTGGACAAATCAGCTGTTTCTCCAAGTTGTCCATGGTGTTGATGATTTCACACACAACTTAAGCCAACAACTAGTGTGATAGGTTTAGTAAAAAGTCCTTTCTGAAAGTAATCTATCATGGGCCCGTGGTCAGGCTGAGTTGTAGGCCTCCTGCGCTTGTCCTGAAGGGTGTAGACTCCTATCTCTTCTGTGTCAGTTCTATTTTTAGCAGCTACTGCTGTCACGTCTATGGTTGCCATTTTTACCTTGCCCATATTTGAAACTGAGTAGGGCAGTGCTAAACAGCTGCCCACCCCCAGCCTATTCTACACTGGGTGCCATGTGGCTATGTGTTTGAGAGGATGGGGGCAAGTTATTTAGCAAGTGATGCAGTCTTAATAGCATCTGGCAGTATCTGCTGAAAACACGTGCTGCTAAGTCAACAGATATACACTGAGAAAAGCTAATATGATTTTTTTTTAAAAACCATGTTATAATCAACTATTAATCTCTTTAGACAGCATCAGGAAGCCATCAAAAGTGACTTGCAGTCAAACTTTAAATCAGCAGCTTTGTGCATAGAAGGGAAGATGACCATACAGAAGAAAAGGCTCGTTACAATAATAGGTTTGCCGGCTAAGCACATCATTAAAGGAGGGATCGTGGGTTTACCTGGCATTACTGTAATATCTATAAAACAAAGTTTTAATGTGTATTTGGACTTGGAGAGCAGGTTAGTGTAATAATTTTTTGCTGTATTCGTCACCGCATCTTTCAACGTAGCTGATCATTAAATCAAGTAAAAAAAAATCATCCATTTATAACATTTTGCTGTTAGTCAGAAAAAAAGAAAAAGAAAAAAAAACTTCATTGGAGAATGCGGGCATCGATCCCGCTACCTCTCGCATGCTAAGCGAGCGCTCTACCATTTGAGCTAATTCCCCACATACTGTAAAAGCAGTAATCTACGTATTTATTCTACGAAGTGAACAAATTGAATGACCCATACCTCCCCCCCATTGGTGCGGGTATGGTTGGTTTTTGTTTTATGGCACTATGTAACATTTAACATATTGACATTTGCAGAAATAGAGTGCGGTGACGCAGCATTGTATGTGTATATCAAGCGGTAGCTAGGTTAGCTAACGAATACAACCAATAAGAGCATTTATAACTATTAACTTAGTGGAAAGCTCGCGATGTTTATGTTTCTTTAAGGGCAGCCAAGTTACTTTAAAGATATGGCGCCATGAAACCTTTGCCCACAGCTATTTAGTTCAAGTCCAGAAAGAGTAGCGAAAGCGAATTTCCGGCAACGTGAACGAAATGTCGTGCGAACAGGCTTCCTTCCCTGCTTCTTCCGATCTGATAAATACACATGGTCAGCAGCGAACATTCAGCTCCCTTCGATAGCTCAGTTGGTAGAGCGGAGGACTGTAGTGGTAAATCAGGAATCCTTAGGTCGCTGGTTCGAATCCGGCTCGAAGGAGGGTACTTATTTTTCTTGGCTAAATGAATGTCACTCTTTTTACATATGTACACAGAACTGTTGTTCGTTTTAAATAAATTATATTTCAGCTATTGAAACAAAATAGGTAGCATTAGCAGTTAATGGATTTCTATGACTGAAGATTATTTTCTTCAGATTTCTCACATCAGCATATTCTGCATGGCTACTTTGCATGTTAAACTAAAAATGATCACACCTGCAAGCACTCTGTTCAAAGGGGAAATTAAAGGGGATTGTTTAGTGTTTGATTTTCTCGCCACTAGTGATGAAAACAAACTTTATCACTTTCTTTGACTGTGAAATGACTTATAAAGGTGCTGCAAACACATTCAGATGGATGACTCAGAGACAATAATTAACAGTCGTGTGGAGGACTGATGCAATCTTCACACACTAATAAAGTGCCTTTGTTTATAACAAATGACATTTCTCTGTGCTGTTGCACGATTGTTATTCCTCCATCCAGTGATTCTCATTAGCAGAATTTCAATTCCAATTTGAAACCCCTGTCCTCTACTAATGGAGCGCTCATCTTCATGAATCTGTATGAGCTCTAATCTCCAAAAGTCATCACAAGTATTTCATGACAAGCAAACAAGGCAACTAAAACTGTCAGGTTTTACAGACTACGCGAAGATTATTTTTGTGGTGTTGTATGTCAGCACTTTTTCAAAACATTTAACCTATACAAAAAATATAAAACATCATTAACTATAGATTCATGTCAAAATGAGCATAGCAGGATCCTCATAGTGGATGCTTCTGACCCATTTAAGCATACCTAATCTGTTTTTTTTTTTCTTTTTCATCTGACTCATACAATTTGACATCTGCCTTCCTCACACCTCTTTTCCCTTTATATAAAGCCGCATGGATATGCACACAGTGCTTTTCATGCAAGTGTATCAGAATCAGTGAGTCATATTTAAGCATTTTAGACAGATGTCATTACTGAAAATGAATGAACGTCTCTCTCACCCTCTCTAATTTGTCTCTTTGTTTCATTTAGTGTCCCCTCCTGGGTCTGGAAGTTAGGAATCAACTTTTTTTAAAAAAAGAAAATTAGGGAAAAAAATGGGGAAAAGGATGAGAAATATTCACATTCACGTTCAAATAGTAAATGTAAAGTTTCTGTCTCTTGTGATTTGCAAATCTATGTAAATGTAAAACGACACGCTTACTAATTTTTGTCATTTACTTTTGTCATGTGTGTGTCACTCAGTTCTCCTTTCTGTTGATGTGTTTTTTTTATTCTGTGATGCACTACAAATGAAGTTTTTTTAGTCGTTTTGTGATGCTGTGGGCACACCACTTTATTCAGTTTTAATCAGTAATCTCTAAAAAGGCTGAACTAGCATGATTACATATTCATTAGCGACAAAGCAAAGGCTGCTCAGATGCTCACCATTTAGATAAAAGTGAATTCAAATGAGGTCAATTAAGAAGATGTTCTGGGTTACGTCTTTGTGATTGAAGTGAATTCATAATTTTTCAGCCATTACTATCTGACTCATAATATTGCAGCGCCTGTTAGTAAAAATCCAATAAAGATTGACAAATTAAGAGCAGTGTGGAGATTACTCGGAGATGAAAGGCCAATATGAATGCCAGACAGTGCTGCCTTTGAGGCTAAAAGCTGCCAATTTAAAGAGCACAGTGTGAAACTCCTGTTCCTCTTTTTTGCTCGGCGTTGGTAAGCGGAGCTTTGCGTGTATCGTAAAAAGGTCTGCATGCACTGCCAAGGCCATGAAATACACCTGCACTTGCACGTAATCACACACATAGATGTCTACAAACTCATAAGCAAGAAGAAAGTGTGCAGGGGACCAGAAAAAGGAGCAGAGCAAAGGGTGCCATCTGTTCACTTGTATGAATATTTCAGTTAGGTGGAAGTCATATTGTATTCATGCAGATGGTAGGCAGTCAGTGGCTGTGATTTAAAAACTCTCCGTGAGCAATTCCAGATAATGTCCATTTCTTCAGTTCCATATTTGTCCAAATGCTCCACTGAAGTGAAAATTTTTGGGTGTGATTAGAGTCAGAAAAATTATAATCATACCCAAGAAATCATGCTAAAATCTGAGTCCTACAGAATAATGAATAGCAATGTTAAAGGTAGCAGTAGCTCACTGTGGACGTGCTTGGGATGAAGATATATAAATAAATTTAGAAATATAATAAAATTTACACAGAACACACTATCGGCTAGTCTCCACATAACTGCAATGTAGTGTACAAACAAAAGTGTTAATATGCAGACTCTTTACAAAATTGCACATTTCAGCTGGAGACCACTGTTCAAAAATTATGACAATGTGCAAAGGTTTTATGAAATTTCATAATGCAACATACAACAATCAAGTATAACATTATGACCACTCAAAGAGGGACATTGAAAAAACTGGAATTAACCTTTTACACCAGCCACATGATCTTTGGCTTTAAATACAACTGTCCAATCATCATACAGACGATTAACATCTCCAGAACTTAGCATCTCATCTAAAATGCGACTGTCATGCTGTGGTATAATATGGGTCAAGATTGCCCAACTTGGCTCAGTTGTATAACAAAACACATGAACTACAATATCTTAGCGCAGAAACATCCCAATGCTATAATCCACAGGGAGTGAAAACGGAAAGTTGGAGTAAAAATCTATCACACTGTTTCTGGGATAACTCGGTATTTGTATGAGTACAGATGGATAAACAGACCAATGGGATGTGATAACTCTCACACTCGTATAAATGTCTAACATCCTATTTGATAAAGTCACTTGATTAGAAGAAAGATGAAATCAATCAGCCTGATTTTTGCTCCTAACTTTATGTAACATCCTCTGCCATGCAGTGACGTAAAAGAGACGTCAGCCTGCTTTAACAAGCACGGCTGCACTTCATGGTCATGGGAAACTGAGATGTACTCAGCATTCAAGTGCTTGTCTCAGCCTGGTTTAAACCTCACACCCTCTAAAACATGAACAGTGCAGTCCACCGTCCTTAAAGCTTTGTTTCACAGCATATCTAAGCAGGGTGATTTTACCAACTAGAAGCTGATTGTTTAAACATCAAGAGGTATCTGTGGTAGACAAAGGGCACAGTATAAATATAGTATAGTGGGATTATTGTGAATGATCATAGCGCCATTGTCATGTTAACTTCTGTGCTGATACCTTAATGAGGGAGGATAAAGCGGTGCAAAGGTCATTATATAGTTTCTTTTATGCAGAGGCAGTATCAAGCAATTCAACCAGTTTGAAATTTGTGCATACATTACAACATTTGAGACTGTCCACTGGCCAGTTACCATACAAATCTGGATGTCAGTATTAAATGGAGTATTTGTTCATGCATCTTGCAAAAGACTTCTACAGAAGCCTTAATGTCAAATTATTTGTGAGGCAATTTCCTGGGTAGCGCTGTTAAAGAGGTGAGAAACAGAGAAAGGCTCAAAGCTGGAACTTTACAGTTCATGGCTGCCACCTTAACTGCACCTGTGCCATCTAATGAGCTTCAATATTACATCTAAACTGTCAGTTATCAAGTTTAGATTATATTGCTCCATCACGTTATTATAATAAATCAGTTTCTCAGTGGTTTGTTTGTTTACAGATTAAAAAAATAAAGAATCTGACTCTTAATGCTGACAAAAGCGGGATAATACTGTAATATACTGTACTTGTACTATGGAGCTGTGACTGTAACTCATACTGGCCTTTAACGCAGTAAAAGGGTGCTATCTAGTGGTGGAAAGAAAACAGGGTATGCTCGGCATGTTTCACAGCTGCAGATTGACATCATTGCAGACGTCACCCCAGGACCGACACTGCAGTCATAATTATGCTGTTTCATCCTGTGATTCACACTCTTTTTATTAGATATAATGTGCACAATGTGGATGGAAATAAGAGATGAGATGTCTTGGAAACATAATTAAAAATTAAGCACAACTGATGATATTCAGAACTTGGTCGTTAGATTTACAACTACTAGCTGCAGCTAGAGTACTGACAGGGACTAGAAAGAAAGAACATATTTCTCCCATATTGGCTTCTCTTCATTGGCTCCCTGTTAAATGAATAGGATAGAATAGAATGCCTTTATTGTCATTATACAGAATGTACTATGAGATTAGAGGGCCATTCCTGTTCAGTGCCATGCTGTAGAAAGTCACACTTTATAAAATATAAAATAGAACTTCTAAAAATATACAGAAAACAAAATAGAATGTACAAAAATGTATACATTGTAAACAAATAAAATAACTATATGCATATAATAATGAAGATGGGTGAGTATTGCACTTGGTGACTGAATATTGGACATTGCACATTATGGGGTGATAGATATTGTTCAGTATGAATGAGATAAATATTGCAGAGATGTGGGTATTGCACAGTTAGAGTGTGTGTGTGTGTGTGAGTTCAGGGTGGTTATTGCTTTGGCAAAGTAACTTTTCTTGAGTCTGTTTGTTCTGGCTTTGATGCACCTGTAGCATCTGCTAGAGGGCAGCAGGTCAAACAGTTCAAAGCCAGGGTGAGAGCTGTCCTTGATGGTGTTTTTGGCTCTGCTGAGACAGCAGGAGGTGTACATGTCCATCAGGGAGGGGAGAGGGCAGCCAGTGAATGCAGCCAGATGCAGAATTGAAATTAAAATTCTTCTTCTCACATACAAGGTCTTGAATAATCAGGCCCCATCTTATCTTAAAGGCCTCATAGTACCCCAATAGAGCACTTTGCTCTCAGGCTGCTTACTTATTACTTGCTTACTTGTGGTTTTTAAGATAATTAAGAGTAGATTGGGAGGCAGAGTCTTCACCTTTCAGGCCCCTCAGCCCACCAGCTCCCAGTTTGGATTTGGGAGATAGACACCCTCTCTATTTTTTAAGCCTAAGCTTATAGTTAGGGCTGGATCAGGTGACCCTGAACCCTCCCTTAGTTATGCTGCAATAGATCTAGCCTGCTGGTGGGTTTCCAGAATGCATCCACTTCTTTTTACGCTGTTTACACTCCACTCTGCATTTAATCATTAGTAATCATTAATCTCTGGCTCTCTTCCACAGCATGTGTTTCTTCCTGTCTCTCTCTCCTCAGCCCCAACCGGTTGCGGCAGATGACTGCCCCTCGCTGAGCCTGGTTCTGCTGGAGATTTCTTCCTGTTAAAAGGGAGTTTTTCCTTCCTGCTGTTACCAAGCGCTTCCTCATAGGGTTCGTTTTGACTGTTGGGTTTTCCTTACCTTTACCTTGTGATTTGGAACTATATAAATAAAACTGAATTGAATTTTGTTTTTTAACCTTTACTTATACTGGTAGTCCCACTGAGACTCAGTGTCTCATTTGCAAGAGAGACCTGTTTCCAAAACATAATAAATTGAATTGAATTATTTTATGTAAAGCTAAGCATTTAGCTTTACATATTTTTTCCAAATAGTATATAGGTGTTTGCTCAGGGAAAACACGTGTGCATTATCTTTGTATTAGTCTGGTATAATACAATGGGTAGTAGTATTAGTGGAAAATATGAGTGTATTAGAAAGCTGCTATTACTTTTGGTGCACTGTTCTTCTGGATATACATCAGAAACCCAATCATTTTATAGTATATTTGAGATGTTCTTTAATTTACCTGAATATCTTTAATCTACCAGCACACATCATTGTAAAGACTCTTTTTTTTAACCACAAGATGGCTCTAGATACATACAGAGATAAATTTCCCAAAGCATACTGTTCAATTCTTCAGTTTTAACCTGACCATAGATGCAAGCCAGAGGATGTAGCTTTACATTACATACATTAACATTACAAACATATATCAGGAATCAGCACATTTGCTATGCATGCATGTGTTTGTGTGTACATAATGAATCTACTTTTCACTATAGATGAAAAAAAAACTGCCAATGAAGGAAAATATAATGACTCAAGTGATGCTTGCAGTGTCATCACAGAGTAGAAGATAATCAATTAGTGACACCATGGTGAATTGTCCAGGGGGAGTGGAGCACTGGGGGTCTCAGTAAACTGCACTTGTGGCAACAAGAGGAATTAACAGGTTTGCAGTTTATTAAAAGTCCTGAGGCTGATGCTCTGTGCTAGTTTATAACCCCATGCATGGTGTGTGTTAGTTTTTGTGTGAGTGTGGCAAAAAAACAAACAAACAAAAAAGATGGCAGAGGAACAAATTAATTAATGGAAAGTTTTCCCTGATCACGCTCCCAGATGTATATTAAATGTAGGAGGTGTAAAATTTGTCTGTGCGTGCGTGATGTGCCACTGACACCGTCATGTGCTAGATTAAGCAGTTTCAAAACCCTGAATGTAAATGCTGTACAGCCCAGTTATGGCTGGCCATTTCTGTAGTGGTTGCAGTAGCTGATATTTTTAAAAAGCAAGACGTGTTATTTTAGACATTTGTACGTGAATGTCAAATTAAAAGGTTTCGAATGTATTCTGTCACAAGGTGTTCCAGCATCCAGGGTAGGAAAGTAACTGATGCTTCACAATATTACATATTTTTCTATATTATATTATATTATATTATATTATATTATATTATATTATATTATATTATATTATATTATATTATATTATATTATATATCCTGCCCAGGTTTGCAAAGGCCAAATTTGCTGAGAAAACAAAGTTAAGAATATTTTGATATAAATTTCATTTAAATTTCACTTATCTTCTTATTCCTCTGAACAAATCTTGTGAAAAAATATTTTAAGATTGTGTCTACTTTGGCAGGTATAAATACAGTATAGTGGGACATTGCTGAGTTTCTGGTTGGTAAGTAGTTATGAAATGCAATCAGTCATTTGTGCTTTACCTACACTGTACTGTCAGATGACCTCCAGTACCACTCCATGAATACCACCTGAAGTGATTTGAATCTACTTTAAATATTGGTATATTTAATTTTCATACAACTGAAAAGTCAGTGTTAAGATTCATAGTATTTCAGTCATGTATCCATTACATTTAGCATACTTGCCATCAGTTCTATTTCAAAAAGAATTTTATTTAAGTATTTCAGCTTTGCACTGGCTCGACTGATGACCCGTCCAGGGTCGACCCAGGGAAAGGTTCCAGTCCCCCCTCTGAGTTGGATAAGCAGTTAATAAGATGGATTGCTTTTATCATTGCAATTAATATAGCCATCTGTGCTGGACATATAGCAAAGAATTAGCTACAGATTTTTACCATTTAATTGATTATTGAATATTTATTACTTTTAGGCCAGCTTTTCATTAGCTGGTCTATTTTCCTTCTTAGTGTCCATGATTCAGTTACATAATCCTTGGATGATGCATAAGTAGCCTCATTTGGAAGCACTGTTTTAGGTGAATGTATGTAAAATTTAAGAGTAACTGTGACTGCCTGGTGTTGCTGGGTGCTCTGTAGTTTCCTTTAGTAGTTTTAAACACAAGCTCTTCAATGGAAATTATCCAAAAAAAATCAAATAAAGGGATAGCTGTGCTTGGGTTGGCTATTCTAGCACTCTGTCCACTCCTGCTACTGTCTACAACACATTTGTTGTTCTGTTTTGCAGTGTTGCCCTAGTTGCCTGGAAAAGATGGCAGGACCTCTGTGTGGGGGGTATGGTTGTGGGGAACTGCATTCAGACCATTCAGGCACATGGAAATGGGGGAGGGAGGTGATTATGCATCCACTGGCACTTGGCCTGGCTGTTGCCATGGCACACCCATTGTCCCCGAGCACACGGGCATGGCAGAGAAACGTCCAGTGAAAATGTTAATGCAGTAATTTTTCACTTAGGGGTTTATTTGAGGAATTGCAGCAGAAGGCCAGCTACACCTTATAAATGAAAGATAATGAACTGTCATGTGTCTTAAGAGATATTCCGCGTAGACAGAAATCCCAAGCAGTGCATGCAGACAGTAAAATGCGCAAGTTAAAGTCATTGTTTCAACGGAATTTCCATTTGTCTTGAGTCACCGCATGCACCCATATGGCCACTTTGTAACAAAAGGTGCAAGATGTTGCTACAGTTATTAGACTGCATTTTAAACTACCGGCAAGTCTCAGCTCCCAAGTTGTATGACTCATGAAAGGAAGGTAATCACAGGCAATGATGTGGACCGCTGCAGGGCAAACCCCGTTGTGGAGGAATACCCTTGAGAAAGTCCACGCCGTCTGCAAACGACTGCTCATATAGGTCTTGGGATTGCCCTGGCCTCACAGCTAATCATCAGTGTCCTTCTATAGTGTCTAAACGGCATTGTCCAATCAACGTCCAGCTTGCAAAAACACCTTTCACGCCATTGGTCGAGCTCAAACAAGGGCGGTTTTTTTTTTTTTTTTTTTTTTGCTCGCTCCAACAGCACCATCTCTGGCAGGTGGTGTGCGCTCTTAAAGCGTGAAGTAGGCTAATGTGTAGGAGGATAGGTAGGTAGTTGTAGTGAAGTAAACGCTGTATAGGTTATTAATTTATCGTTTTTTTTGTTTTTCTTATATTTTTTTTGTTTTGGTTTTGGTTGCCAGTTTTGTGGTACGCGTCGTTACGTTTCCTTCACACCCAGCGGAGTCGCAGTGAGTGAAATGAGCGTCGGGGTTCCCCCTTCTGAGCCAGACACTTTGTGCTTTACGGTCAGCGGTGAATTAGACAACTGCTCCTTCATCATGCAGCTGCAGAAAAAAGACGGAAAAGCCCTACGTGTTGATTATATTTCGCCGCCGGTATAAGTGCGAATGAGCGAAAGCCCTCCCCGACCGACGAGCTCTCACATCCTGGAGCTGCCTCACTTCGTCCGCCGGGGTAGCACACAATATATGTTGATGACATCTTTTGGAAGTCGTCGTGCCTTTTGTTTTCATATCAGGATATGTGATATGCGGATCTGTGAACGCCACGAAACCCAAATGAGCGGACGTTTTTTTCCGATTTAAAAATGAGGAAGCGATTTCATAGAGACCCAGAAAATGGCAAGAAGGTCTCGTCGTCCGTGGGCCCGGATTTGAGTAAAATGAGAAGGAAAGAGGCAAATGCAACAGCAGCATGATTTCGTTTTCTTTTTTTCCGCTTTTTTTCTTTTTTGAATTCTTGCAGCATGACACCAAAGGGGGTAAAACTGGAGGCAGATGAGACGCAGCATCAATGAAGGCGATCTGGACAAGTTTTGAGTCGCTCATAATGAACAGAAATACTTTGCAGCTCGATATCAGATCGTTTCCACAATATTGAAAGATTGTTTTCGGCTTTGGTAGATTTTCTAACTCACCAGTCACCTGTTTTTGCATTGCATCTGCTGTCTCTTTCATTATATATTTATTTTTTTATATTTTTGATCCGGATTCAGCCCTGACTATTCAATGGAAGTATGTTATCAGCTGCCGGTTTTGCCTCTAGACAGGCCGGTTCCCAAGCATGTCCTCAGCCGAAGGGGAGCCATTAGTTTCAGCTCCAGCTCTTCTCTCTTCGGGGCTCCTGATCCAAGGCAGCTGTCACAGGTAAAGAAATTAAAAAAAACAAAAAAACCTAAATAAAATCCTACGCTAATCTTACAATTTCATATCATCTAGTCACAGTGGGCTCAGTTCTGGGGATCACACGGGCCTTAAAACCTGCATCTTTTCAATAAACACGAATAATCCACAGGAATCTTGCAGGTGGTTGCTGGATTTTTAGGCCCCAACACACACAGTGAGCGCACTCTAGTACAGACGCACACTGTATATTCTTATCTCCTTGAGCCTAAGATACACAGCAAGTCATCACCCAAAACCAACTTTAAATTTGTGTATGTTTTCCCCTGATAAAGGCCTCCTCGGCTTAAACTTTGTAGCCTTAACAGCCTGATGCTGAAGTGTACCAGCTCACTCCTGGGATTTGTTGGAAGGAATGTGCCACACAGTTATTTATTTTAACACAGTGCCGGACGAGCTTAAAGTCATGCTTGAACTTACTACTTTCTCGGAGTCTTGAATTCTTGAAAATGTACCCCTGGCAAGCCTGCCTTTATTTATTGTCATGGTGTGTGTGTGTGTGTGTGTGTGTGTGTGTGTGTGTGTGTGTGTGGGGCACTGGCAGGCAGCACACTGCATTTTGAATACATGAGCCAATCACTGAACCATGTTTGAGCATGTGTCTGAGGTGATGGTACCAACTATTAGGCCTTTGTCCAGTGCACTAGTTAAATCTACACGTGTCTGCGACGTCACCTCAGAGGAAAGCCGCACATCATGCCATCGGTCAATGAACTCCTTTCCCACGGTGTTGCGCTTTTTAAAAGGAGAAGTATCCTTACTATTGATTCAGTATTTCTTGACAAAAGCAGCAGCAGGGTGTATTCTCGTGTCTTTCAGTTGCATCCTGCTAAACAGAAGCTCCCACAGTGTTGCATGGCGCCTCTCAGCCCATTAACTGAGCGTTAAGCCACTGTCTTTGCATACGTGAGCATCCTCTTCAATGGGCTGTCCATTAGGTCTTTGTACAGGACCCTGCTCCACATAACCACCCATGTGTGTCTCTGGTTTGAACTTACATCCATCCTCAGGCAGTCCCTTCAAAGACCATTTCATCTGTCTCCCCGCGTCATTAGTGTTTGTCCTTTGGTGACCAATATCATGAAATATAGATTGGTTGGACCATGTACTCACTCAATACTTGCATTCTTTTACTCTTCAAACACGCTGCAAACATCTCTGAGCTCAGTTAGGGAGTCTTATAAAAACCAATCCAGCAGCTTGAAACTGTCCTTGTGCCATGGTGGTTTTTGGACTGTAGTCCAAAGGAGGACTCTTTGGAGAAATCCCAAAAACCTCATAAGGAAATCAATCTCTGCATATCGCTGTATTGTTCATCTTATGCACCCAAACACAAGTGTGAAGCTGTTCTGTCTCATGCTCACATTGATTTCTCAGTTCAGCCAGGCTTCCTTTACAGCCGGGGTGTGCTTCTTTGTTGTGAAAAGACGAGTTATTTGTGATGAAACATGCACTATTTAGTGTTAAGCTAATTTCCAGTGAAACGATACTGATCTGCATGACTTTTTTTTTTTTTATGTGGACATTGTTGAACTGGAGAAGATTTACAAACACTACAGACAGAATCAGAACATTAAGACCAGCCTACATAGTCATTACCTTCTTGCTTGTGAACATCAGTAGAACTGGGTGAACATGCTTGCATACGGCAGTGTCACTCAGCCTTTGTCACCAAGCAATTACACTTACACAAATATTGTGTTTCGGGCCCTATTTATGACCATAAGGGTGCATTTGTCCTTGGTGGCTGCTGTGTTTTTGTGTGTGGTTCCACAGGCCTGTTGTTTGTGGAAGCAGGGCTGGACTACCATTGCAGAAAGAGGCAGTTAGGCATGGGCCTCAGCTCTGTGGGCAGTGGTTTGGCTTGCTGCCAGGCTCACAGATGGCCGAAGTCTCAGTCCCTTTTCTTTCTCTGGCTATCTTGTTCTGCCTGCTCACAGGCTCCCTCTCTTTCTTTCTCTTTCTCCTCTGCACCCCTCCCCTTCCCTCGCAGATGAAGACATTTCCTCTTGTAAACAGAGCACGAAAGAGTAGGGTCGAAGACACGACTGGAGCCTCAGAAGAATATGTCACTCTGTGGTTGTGGAATTCTTATGATTGGGTGTAAATATGCTGTTGAAGAGGCGTTGAAAACAGCAACGGCATTAAATAAATGGGCCCATTTATCCATTACAGTGCCTCCATTGTTTTTAGCACAATGAGTGTTGCAAGTTGATTAAATCCCAAAAGTGAGGTGAAAGATGAATTTGAATTTTGCTGGACTATAGCGTAGCGCGCTAGCTCCATTTGGCTTCTCTTGGAAAAGAGCAGGGCAAACACAATAATAATGAATAAGACAGATTAGATTGGTGCAAAATGACAGGACGCTGTAAAGAGTCATGTGGTTCTCACTTAAACTACAAAGCACAAATGCATTTGCACACAGCTTGACATTATGCTACTTCTCCTCTAACATACATCTCATATTAGAGATGATGCACATGGCAGGACTGAGGGTTTCTATGCCTTGTGCTTGGCTGTCATGAGTTGCTGCACAGTCACATGGTTGTGATAAGGCTTTAAACTTTAAGAAAGAACGCTCCAGCAGAGATACAGTCGTCAAAGAGATGAGCAGTATTGATGAAACCTGTGCAGTCACATGATTTTTTTTTTTTTGGTCATAATGGGAGGAACACAGCTGTAGACTGGAAGAACTGATCTGCTATCAGCAGACTTAGTCATATCACAGTTGGAGATATCATCGGTGCTATAGTGGGCGCTGACCCTAGTCCGGCTCCTCATTTGAAATGTTTACGCGCAAGAGATGATGATCATGATGATGATGATGATGATGATGATGATGATGATAAGTCTGTGCATAAGGGTGGAGGATGGCACTACTTGTTTCATCCCCACTATGGGTGTTTCTGTGCAGAGGTTGATAAGGGAATACAGTACCGTGCCTTTTTTTTGTGGGAGTTACTTTGTTGATTTTAACTGAACCGATAAGGGTTTTTTTTTTTTTTTTTTTTTTTTCCTGTGCAGTGCCATCAGATTGACGTCGTTTCAGGATGTGGTAAGAATGCTGAAGGAGCTGTTCAGACTCTGAGCCTGGTGTTTCACAACTGTTCACAAAAACATTAACCCCTGCGCTGCCAAAACGTTTTGCACTGTGCTCACATAATGGAGCTGAAATCTGCCGTACAGTTTGCTGATTGAGGGGAGGTTGTTCATTAACCTGTTGATTAATAACGAGGAGCTGATTATTGCATCATGTCTTCATTCAATTATACACACTCCTAGCCCTTTCTCTTTGCCTGCCTATCTCTGCAAGGGGCCCCTCTTATCACGTGACCGATCTGTTTTTGTGCTGCAGCGTCGAGTGCTGTCAGCCACGAGAGTGTGTGGCTACAAACATTGACACGCTAACAACCACAATATCAGCAGTGTTTGAATTTTATTCTTATTTACTGTGGCTTTATTGACGCAAGAGCCTATACAGGAAGGCAGTCTGTTTTTCAGTGTTACTGGTTTCAAGCCTCAGACACATCGCACTGGTTGGTGAACTGGGTCTTGTTTGTTTTCCTCAGAAAGCTCTAAGAAGAGAGGGAGGGAGAACAAATCTGGCCCCAAGAGGCAATTAGAGCCTGGGGATGATGTTTGAAATGAATGAAATTCCTGTGCAGTGTAGACAGCCTGTGAGAATATAAAGCACAAGTTTCCCCCATCCCCCACCTGTTATCGCTACTTACTTTATAGAGCACTGCTTACACTATATGTGTGTGTGTGTGTGTATAAGGCCCTTTTAAGCACTCTGTAAAAATCATTTTATGAGACACTTACCCAGTAGTTTAAAAGTTAAATAATAATAAAAAAACAAACACTTCTTGTTGATATATTACTGCTTGACAAGCATGCAGCTTTGCAACACTCATCATCATTTGCTGGCCAAGATATCACGCCAATTCACCCCAGGCCTCTCCTCAAACCAGCAGCCCTCTCTCAAAAACTAACTGCAGCTGGAGTGTGTCACAGTGGACAGAGTACTCATAAAACACTCTTACAGCAGGCAGACTCTATCTAGAGCTTTAGTGTATGTAGTGGCTGATGCGTACACACACTCACCAAACCTGCTCGTGTTTATGGCCTAGCACTCAGTTACTGGAATTTGCCGTCCCACACAGCAGAGCGCTGCAAGAGGTCATAACTCAGAAGGAAGCTTTTGGTTTATGAAACCCTGTCCACCTGCTTTTATCTCGAGAATTTACGTGTGTGTGTGTGTGTGTGTGTGTGTGTGCGCGTGCGCGTGTGCGTGTGCGCGTGATGATGTATGCACTGCTTTGTTTTTTGATATGTCAGTTTATAGGAATACTGCTGGCTTCCTCATTTGCTTGGCCCCAGCTGCCTTACTTACTGGAACAGGCAGGTCCTCAGTTAAAGCCAAATTTGAAAACCTTTATAACATAATAAAAGCCAGTTTTAGGCCTGTGTTTCAAATAGGGAAGTGTGAGAATGTTGCATTCGATTGTGCCATTAAAAGAGCATCAGACTATAATATCTTCTCTTTCATGATGCTCCAATGAGTAGAGCATTTTTTTTTTGGAGAGATGCTTTTTTTTTTTTTTTTTTTTTTCTTTTTCTTTTTCTTTTTTTTAGTTAGACTTGCAGGCGTTAATCATACTGCATGTTTTGATATATGTTTTAGTGTCTGTTTAACTATACGAGTGAGAAAATGACAAACAATGAAGCTCTGGGGTCAACCACATAGTAAGGAGTTTCTCACATTAGGTAGTGACCTCAGAAACCTGAGTGTTGTGCCCCAAGGCAATGAGACTAAGCTGAGATAAGAAACAGAGCTGTATGTAAACGAGCTTAGATGGAATTGCTGGGAGAACAATGAGTGCGCTGTTAGGCCTAGTGGTTAAAAACTGAAGCTAGTTTGTTCCCAGACCGCTCCAAGCAGAAACCAAAAGACTGCAACTCACCGTGTCATTTAAAGGGACTGAAAGTAATTGAAGTTTTCTTACATTTGTAAAGCTATATTGATGTAAAATGAAAGGGCTTTCAGCATGGGCCATTGCTACCCATTTAATTTTAATTAAAGTATAAAATCCTGAAGACTCAGGACACATTAAAGGGTAAAACCAACATAAGGTGTCTTAGTAAGGTGTTAGGCTGCAACGAGCCTCAAGAACAGCTTCAGTTTCAAGTCTCTTAAGTCATGGGAAGGACCATTCTTCCAAAGCGTATTCCCACATTTGGTGTTTTGATGATGGTAGAGAAAAGCGAGAGTTGAGATCTGCTGACTCTGATGGCCATAGCATACTGTCATAGTACCTTTTGGCATAAAAATGATTTAATTGATTTAAGATGGACCCAAACTACCCTGGCAAAATGCATCGTGGAGTTGACAAGTTCAGGCTTTTCCTTTAACGTTCATGTTCAGGACATTTTAGCTTTGTGTGTTCCCCACACCATTACACTGCCTTCACCAGCTTGATAAAAGCCGGGATGGATCCATACTTTCACGTCAGTTTCAGAACTGCCGCTCGCTGGATAATTTCCCTTTTTCAGACTGTTCTCTGTAGACCCTAGGGATGGTTGTGTGGGAAAATCCCAGCAGATCATTTTCTGAAATACTCAGTCTGGCACCAACAACCATACCATTTAAATCACCCTTCTTCCCCCATTCTGATGCTCAGTCTGAACCTCAGCAAATCATCTTGACCATGTCCACATGCCTGAATGCACTGAGCTGCTGCCATGTGATTGGCTGATTAGATACTTGCGTCAATGAGCAGTTGAACAGGTGTAGCTAACAAAGTGGCTATAATTATATTGATCACTTCTGTAATGGCTATCCTATCTTGGTGCCTGATATTGATACTAGATTGAAGTCTACCTTTTGACAGACTCTGTCTGTTCTCATTCTCCATGGTTTTTGGGCAACTGTTATTACTTGCTGGAGGTTAACAACAAGTGGAAATTGGGTAGAAGCAGGCTTCATTTTTGCTGTTTTAGATGTTATTTATTTTATTGGTATATTTGAATAAGTGAAAGAAGATGGATGGATGGATGGATGGTTTAAGGTGTGTAAATATTCATTAGAGTAGAATATACTTTTTTGATGGTTTTGTGTAAATATTGTATATTTGTGTGTGGTTACCTGGAGACTCTGTGATTTGCATGTGGCAGCTAGTATTTAAAGTAGATGTATATATGCTGAAGGTGTGGTAAGCCCTGTTTGTGTGGTGATTTGTTAACATAAATGTTGGCTCACTCAGATGCCATCTGGACTTGTAACTGTCTTCATTTTGCCTCCTTGGCCAAAGCTAACAACTTCACACTGTTTACTCATTCCACTTGTACTTATTACAAGTTATTACAAAATCTAGATGGCAAGATTAGCATATCCTGTACACATGTATCACTTTTTTGTAGCTACAATGCTCAGGGTGATCAGGAGAGAGTGTGAGAGCCTTATGTAAAACTATCTAGAATACATCAGAAATGGCTGGATGGTGACTTCATTGCTTTCCAGCCCAGTAAGTCAAATTTCACCAATCACACCCCTGTTTTGCTTCAACCCAACGTTTAAAGAAAACGCTAAAGGGGAACAGAAACTTGCTAGAAATTTTAATCCTGGCTCTGCCTTGTTTGATCCCTGAGGCTGTTGGTCAAATGCAAACTGGCACTGCTCCAGAAGGAAGCCAGAGTTGCTAAAGCTGTGATTTCTTGAGGGGCAGCTAGGAGCTGGTCAGAGTAACTCTAACTGTATTAAAGTCTTTGGGAAACAAATCAAGCAGTCTCTGTTATGACATGAACAAAGGGCATTTGCCAGGACCTACCTGCCAGTCTAAAGCTTGTATTGTTAAGTATCTACATGCAAGAAAATTAAGAGAGCTTTATTTATTTATTCATTTTTGCTGCATGTACAGTTTGTGTAGCATGCACTAAATTTTCCACTCTCTGTATACCCTTAATTACAAAAAGCTGATACAAAAACAAAAAACAAAACCTATACCGTGCTATAAGCCCTGCTGGACATCTTTTTGTATGTCATAATTTAATTTAGGCTGTTAATTACAGTAAATAAACTATATTCATTAAGTGTGAATGTGTGACATTGAGCTCAAGTCCTTCAGTTGATATCTTGCATGATGCATCTGTCTTCTCATCTCTGTCACCTTCAGTTGTGAAGCATAAATACCAAAAATATAAAGCTTTAAGAAAATGTCTTAAGTTGTTGTTGGACCATGACAGGCCCATGGTTCTCTGGGTTTGTGTGTCGGTGCTGCAAGGCTTGTCCAGGGTGTGTATTGTTTGCTGGCCATTTCAAGGGTAAAATGTGACTTTCCCCTTTTGTTCAGTGAGGATGTGACATAGACAAAGTGCACCAGTGAGTACTTCTTATCCACTTATTATACATTGGAGCTCATGGCAGCAAGTGCCAACTGGTTGCTGGACCCGTGTGCACGTGTGTGGGTTTAGGTTCACTAAGTTCTAGCCAAAAGGTTTTGTTGATGTAAATGTTAGCAGCGCTGGTCATTGTTCATGCCCACTCCTGGAGCCAGCATTAGACGGTTCCCACACGTATTGCAGCCTATTCGAACCTCCATTCTGCACACACACCACACTATAATGCACCGTGTGTAAACACAGAGGCCTGTTGACACTAAAATACAGCTTTGCACATTACCCACCCTGAGTCAAGCTGTCTGCTAGGCAGTAAAATATTAGCTTTGGATTGGTGGTTGTCATGAGCTTAGAGTGAAGATATTGTTAGGTGTGTGTGTGTGTATGTGTGTGAAGGAGATTCACGGTAATCCTAATTATATGAGGTAATGAGTGTACAAGCAAGAGCATTTGTGTTTTTAGATGTGTTTGTGTTTGGTGTGACCCGCCGGCTGTCGTTAAATGATTGCAGATTATAGACACATTTATCAAGCCCATCACTGTACTCTGTAGTTTCAAACCGTAATATAAAGCATGCTAGTTTTGCCCTTTTTTTTTTTTTTAAATATTGTTTTTCATATATTTTTTCAATATTTAAAATTTTAAATTTTCTTCTTTAGAGGAGTGCTTCTTTGAGTGAAGGGTGCCCTGTGTTAACTGGCGGTTAAGGATTTGGTATGCCCCTTTTGTGCTTTAGTGGTGTGCACAGTGAATGGGTTGGTTGTCAGTGGACCAAAACATGCGCCCTTTTAAAGCAGTCTGTCCTAGTAGACAGCCATAAGTCTGGCACAGAGTCAATCAGTGAGGTAACCTGCCAGTTATGCAGGATCCCTGTGGAATGGGTAACTCTAGACAAGGGTAGCCCCAGTAGAGAGAGTGGTGTGTTGGCCTGGAGGGGGGCCAGAATGTGTAAAGTGCACAGAGGGGTGAGCCAACATCTCAGTGTAGCCTTGGGCAGCTGTCTGTCCACAGAGAGCAAATATGTAGTTACCGGAGTCATACCTGCTACAGCTACCACTGTGCAAGTGACACTATTGCTGCAGCTGCCTCCTGCTCTGGAATACCAGTTTGTCCTGGACTTGGTAATTAATTTTTTTTGCAGATAATAAAAGGTAAAATTTTATCCTGTAATGGACCGTTATCTGTGTCCAGGGTGTACCCTGCTTTTTGCCCTGGGTTAGGCTCCTGAAATCCTGCAACCCTGAGCTGGATAAGCAGTTCAGGTGAATAGATGGATGCAGGGATAGGAAAGTAAACATTGTGTGCTGTAACATTTTTCAGTATTTCTGCAGCCCTTTTGCTTTCCGTGGTCAATAAGAGCATTCCTATTAAAATCAAATGTAATATTTGGGAATTCCACAGTAGGTCAGTGACAACTGTGGCTCGCAAAACCCAACCTAAATCGCTTATTTCTTGTTTCATGTATATGTGTGTGTGTGTGTGTGTGTGTGTGTGTGTGTGTGTGTGTGTGTGTGTGTGTGCATTACAAATGTCTTTGCAACCCATGTACCATAGGGGTTTGCTCGCATTGCTGCAGCCTTTTGAATGCATGAGGAAGTATTTACGCATTTGAAACATGATGTTTTAAGTGCATTACTATACAGGAAATGGTATTGTGATTTGTTTGGATGTGATGCTGAATCCAGTATTGAGTGAGAAGTATTTCAGGAAGTTACAGCAGAATAGCTGTAACTGTTTACGTGGCACTTCGTGTTTATGGGTAGGCCAGTATAAGCAGTAAAAATGGTAGGCCCCTTAGCGCAATCTTAATTTGGCTTTTGAAAATTAGTACTAAATTATATTTCAGTAAATTCCATGAGACTGATCATCCTTGTCTCTCTGTGCATGCAACAGTAATATAAGCCTAATGTAGAAATGGTGACAACTGTATGTTATGATAGATAGACACGGAAAAAAAATGGATATTTCAAGATGTTCCCTGATGGGTTTTTTGTGTGTTAGAATTGTATTTGCTTACTGTGTCATATCTGCTGTCTAAGCAGCATTTGGATGTTTCTGTGTTTTGCGTGAGTTCTCCCTTGGTTCTCACCCGGTTCTCCTGCTTCCTCCCACAGTCCTCAGACATGCATGTTTGGTTAATTAGGGATTCTAAATTGGACTTAGGCATGAATATGAGTGTGACTGGTTGTATGCCTCTCTGTCGGCCGTGCGATGGACTGAGGACCTGTTCAGGGTGTACCCCACTGCTTGCCCAGTGAATGAATGGATGTCTTGCAGTTTGCACTCGTTGAACGTTTAGTCCTCACAATGCAAGCCTGATCGTAGCCTATCTTAGTCCAATACTTTAAAGTGTGCATTTTGGATTATGGAAGCCATAGATTGAATCCCAGTACAGCAGTACTATTTACAAAGTAGTGAGTGGTTTATGATATTTACGCATCATTCTCCCTCTGCTTTTTGTCTTGCATTCAAGAAGTTTTTGATCATTTTATGTTTCCTTGGCACACTCTTGCATGGAATAAAAACTCTAAATTAAATGTCCAAATCTAGATTTAGCTCAGGCTTTATTTAATAAACAGTTAGCAGATGGCCACTAATCGCTTCCTGTAGCTGTTTTTAAGAAAAAAAAAATCATTTATGAAGCAGCTGCCAGAAATTCTGAGTTTAGATTATGAGATTGTTCATGTAAGCTGACAAGTTGACTTGTTGCCGGTTGGTGCGTCACACCTGTGCAAGCTGTCAATTCCACTGTAGCCAATTTTAATACGAATTCCCTCAAATTGCATTCACATGCTGATATCAGAATAATTAAAAAAAAATTTTTTTTTTTTTTTTTTTATTTACCATTTAATACTTCCCTGTTTCCAAACTATTATTTGAGGCATAGCTTTCAAGGTAAGTAAAAACATCACTGAAAACTTTGGGCAGATCTGTTTTGATGGGACATAAAACAATTTCTATTTATGGGAAAGTGTGTGTTTATGTGTGTGTCCCCAAATAGCACGTGTGTTTCTCACATGACTGATAGCAGTGCCGAATCAGGCCGATGACATGGTGCTGGAACATGTTTATCAGTATAACAGCAGAGTACACACGCTGCAGATTAGGACTAGCAGAAGCATTACACCACCCTCGCCTTATCAAGTCCTGCATATACATTAAAATGTAAAAATAATTCATGCCTTTCTGTTTTTGAATGAAATGTTTTGGGGTACGTGGGCTCTTGCGCTGTGCTTGTTATAGTAAGAAAACAGCTGCAGGGTTCAGGTTTACAATTATTTGTTGAACCAACGAAAAGGAGCGATGTTTCGAGCACCACCTCTCTTTATCAGTCATCAGGGACTTTTATACTTCACACATCAGTTCTGGACTGGTGGGACCCTCTTCATTGTTCTGTAATATTTGTAATTGCATTGCACTATATTGGTAGAACCCTTGAACAATTGCTGATTGTTTTTTTTTTTTTTTTTTTTTGTCTTTTGGTTTGTTTGTTTTTTTCCCCCCATTCAGAGACGAGGGGCCATCTCCTACGACAGCTCTGACCAGACAGCGCTGTACATTCGTATGCTAGGTAAGTGTTAACCTGCTCTTACCGCGTACACACAGTAGACACACATGCACGTACTTTCAAGACAGCAGAAGGTTTAGCTTCTCTGCGATCATGTCCATTTGTTAATACACAGCGGCTTAAAAAAAAAAATCAGTGAGGTGGGAGGTGGATGGTGTAAAGATTCTGAAGAGAGGGGGACACGTTGAAGTGCATGTCCAGAATCCTTTCAATCTCTGTCCTTTTTCTTAATCTGTCACAATAGGTTCTCTGTGTGTGTGTGTGTGTGTGTGTGTGTGTGTGTATTGGTAGCCTTTAGTGTCTTAAAAGTTTGGTCAGATTTGTAATGTGCATAGGATTTTATTTTAACCGTAAACAGACTAAAGCTTCTTTGCCTGAGTGTATTTTTGTGCTTGTGCACATATGTGTGTGTCTATGTGTGTACATGCTGCGTTCGTGCATCTCCATTTGCCCTCACTGACCCTAAAGAGGATAAGCAGTTTAGAAAATGGATGTGAGGATGGAGGGTTCATAGCTCTGCCAGACAGATGGAGTCAAATGCATCTAGGAAGCAGCCAGTTCAGCCACAGCTTTAGCCAGGGCTTCCAAATCAATAAGGTTACCGGGGATAATGGTGCGATTAGAGCCTCGTTATACCCTTGAGGTATGTGTGCTAAACAAAGATGTGCTCGTGCATGCAACTTTTGCCACCTCATATCATACTTGTTGGCTGGGAGGTAGCAGCAAAGAAGAAAAGCAGAATTGCTCACAGTGTTATTCTGTCAATATGCTTCTTGGATATCAGATTGCTACTATGAAATGTAGTGAGTAGGCAGGGAACATTCAGTGTTAGTGGCAGTTCAGTGGCTTTGTTGAACTGCTTGACTTGTGTTGTTTTTTTTCCCTGTTTCTCATAATATTTCTATACTTTGATTCTTTCCAGCATGATCATGATTTGACTGCTGCCACATGTGTCTAGTCACAATAACAGCATTTCATTGAGCTGACTGAAGGAGCTTTAGCTTTTTTAATCATTGTACTTAGCTAAGTATGATGCCGGTCTCATATGTCGCTGGCATAAAGCATCTGTGTGTGTAGATTTTCTATTAAATTAAGTGTGAGGAGAGGCACGCTAATGCAGACTGGTCCTGGCCTGGGCTAGGGTTCAGTCTGCCAAGTTAATGCTGATGTGCTTTCAAATAGCAGGACTCAGAGCTTTTGCCTCATCAGTTATAATGACATGACCTACATTCACCCCAGAGCACCAGCACTAATGCACCATAGGGGAAACATGGACCCTTTGACACCTGAAACGCACTAATCACACAAATGCACACAGGCACATGTGCGCTGAGCCCGAGCATGTGTTTGCAGCTGCAGATGTGACAGATGTGTATATGTATGGGCACATACTCACTTCTTAGGAGTGCATGAATTGTGGTGTTGTATTTTTTTCCCCATAATTCATGTTATGCACACAGTATAGTTTAACTCTAAACCTTCATAAACAGCTTTTCAAAGTAATGTTTAGCACCATTATGCCTTGAATAGTAATTCTTAGTTTTTGGTATTTTGATAGGAGCTTGTGTAATATTCAAACAGCTGTTTGCAAGTAAGTAACAAGGTGGTTGTGGGGACACACTGTTGTGACTGCTTCTTCTTTTTTTTTTATCCTGATGCACACGTGACACAATCTTAAGTGCCATGCTGGAAGCATACCATTGCACCTTAATCAGTATACTGCAGTATAGAGCCTTGCTGTATATATAGTGTTGCCTGGAACAACACACCAGCATTTGCCGCATCAGTGTCACAGCACCGTCCTGTCACCTCACTGCGCTCTCACTGCTCTTGACTGCAGTCTTCAAGCAGGCCGGCCGCCGTCTGTTAGGTCTGAGTTTGGAGCTCGTCTGTTTCTCTGCCTGACTACTAAAACCAGTCACAGATCGACTGTAGATCCTTTTCAGTGGCCCGGAGTACTAATAGTAGATCAGACTGTCCTGACATGGCATTGCATGCTCAGCTGTTTGACTTGTCTGTCCGTTGAGTTTCCTCTTCTGGGACATGGGAGTGTGTGTTTGTGTGTGACTGTGCCCGCACATGGATAGTCCGCATCGGGTCTTGGTCGAATAGTATTTTCAAAATCAAATCTTTTGCTTGTTTTAGCTTGCTGGGAGTACAGAAATGATGGGTTTTACCACAGTGTCCTGTCATATGTCCCGATTCAGTTCCAGTGCTTCGTATAAAAAGCATTATTTCCTCATTGTTTTCAAAAGCTGAGACATGATGGAAGGGTTTTCTGTCAACACTCTGATGTATAATAAATGGTTGCCCATAAGTTTTGACAAGAAAAAGCACATTTTAAAGACCAGAGATTGATTATTCTGTTAGCATTCAGTGCCTACAGCTGCCATGAGGCATTGACGGCGAAGTAAAAGTGTTTGACATTAAAAGGATTTTAAGCACAAGCTATCAAAAAGGGCAGATGGCAACAAACACTGGCACAAATAACAGTTCAGAAAAACAGAAGTGGCAAAAAATAACAATTAGTTTATTAATTTTGCTCGGTCTTTGGCAGTTGCCAGAAAGCCAGAATAAGTTTCAGCTTTTAAAAAGTACTAAAGGAAAACTCTGATAGAGGCTCTTAAGGGTGCCAGGCTCTTTTCATGAATTGCAGTTCATTTGCATTTGTCTTATGGCAGTGATCTGCCATTGTCATGTGGTAAAGCCCATCTTTGTGCCGCTAAAGCAAGATAAGCTCCACCGTATAGAACCCCAAATTTTGTAACTACTAATTGGATGCACATTTAGACTTCTTTTCACGCTGTCTGAATCTTGAGGAAATAAGTGTTAATTTCTTCTAGGAGATGTGAGAGTGAGAAGTCAGGTTGGATTTGAACCGGAACGTAGAAGCTCCCACCCGTACCTGTGCATCGACTTCCGAACGCTTCACAGTGAGTACAGCTCGAGCATCTTGAATGAACAGCCTCCCTGATAACACGAGTCATTATCAAACTGTAGCTCTATGCAGATTGATCCTCTCCTGTGTGATTGAACGATGCTTGTGCACTAGTCTCAGGATGATAAAGACTGAGATGTGTCTTACTTCGAGGCTTAATATAAAATGTTTGTTTTATAGGTCTGCGATAAAGTACCACTTTCATTTTCAGTGAAAACCTTTGAGAGTGTGTGTTGACATTTTGACCCAGGAGTAATCCTACCTCATGCTGACGTGTTTCCGGATTGCAGCGACAGTTTACTCAGACACAGTGTCTTTTGTGGAGTGTGTGTGTGTGTGTGAGAGAGGGAGAAAGAGGGCAAGAGACCACTGACAAAGCATGTCTGCTGTGTGATCCCAGACGAAAGGCTTATGAGTGGGCGGCTGTGTCAGCAGCAACTGTTTGAATATTGCTGTGTTGGTGTCAGATCCCCACCAAGCTTGTCCGAGCCAAGTCATTCCCCAAGCCTAACGAGGTTTAGAAATGAACGTGCCCTAACAATGCTGTCTATTTCACATGTTGCATCCTTTGTAAAATATCGTGTGTGTCTGTGTGTGCAGCGCGGCTGGGCTGTGGCTCCACGTCGGCCAGCTCTGATCCTGAAAGGCGGGTCCACAGACTCCTCAGCTTCCAGAGATACCTGCATTCGTCCCGTCTGCTACGGGGCATCCCCCAGCAGATACCCCTCCACATCCTCGATGAAGATTACACTGGACAGGCTAGAGTATGACACTACTTCTAATAAAGTGACACCACAATAAGATAGAAGTGCACATTTGGTTTTGTTTTTGTTTTTTTCCTAACTTCATGTAAAACTCTGGGCTTCTCTCTTTCTCTCTTGTAGTGCATGCTGGAAAAGGTCGGGAATTGGAATTTTGATATTTTCCTCTTCGATAGGTTGACAAACGGTAGGTAAAATATAATTTGTAGTACTGTTCAGAAGTTGTTCTAAATGCCATAATACCTTAACTGACACCGATCAGCCAGAACATTAAAACCACATGCCTAATATTGTGCAGTTCCTCCTTGTGACCCAAAAAACAGCCATAATCCATGAGAGCATGGACACAAGACCTCTAAAATGGGGATTATACTGTGTTATGGATGTAGACACAGGTAGCTGCAGACACCATGATGCTACACATGCACCATTAGTGCAATGTAGTGGTTACTCTACACCCACATGGATCCTCGTGCTCAGTTTGTTGATTAAAATGTATGCCACTCTGACCAAGCAGACCTTAGCAGGCTCACAGATGGGGAAACTATAACATACGTTTAAGTGTTTTGTGGTGTCTGGCACTGGGAAGTTGGTAATGGGTTTTGTGGGTAATAGGACCAAGGCAATGTGGATCAGTCTTGTTCAGATGGATCCTGTTAATGCTCAGTCAGATTGGGGTGACTTTAGAGGCCAGGTTAACACAGTGGACCTCGAATAGCTCCTGAGCAGTTTTAGTGATACGGGGATTGTGCAAGGAGTAGAGGTAATGAAGGTGGATGGGTTTGAATACCTGAGGTCCACCATCCAAAGTAACAGCGTTGCTGGAGGTGTTAAGATTTTCCATTGGGAGTGACCAGAATGAACAGGATTAGAAATGAATACATCAGAAGGACAGCTCAGATTTGGAGACAAAGTTAGAGAGGTAAGGCTGAGATGGTCTGGACATGTGCAGAGGAGGGATAGTGGATACACTGGGCAAAGGATGTTGAAGATGGAGCTGCCAGACTGGAGGAAAAGAGGAAGACCACAGAGAAAATTCATGGGTATAGTGAAGGGGGGCATGCAGAGGGTTGGTGTGGCAGAAGAGGATGCTGGGGAGTGAGATGGAGGCAGATACTTAAAGGGACCAGTAGAAGGAAGAAAAAGAAGTGTGTGTGTGTGTGTGTGTGTGTGTGTGTGTGTGTGTGTGTGTGTGTGTGTATTGACTCTAAAACAATGTTTCATGCGTATTATTTATCAAAGTAACACCCAGTTTTAATGTTGTGGCTGACTGGTGTACAGTTCTGGTTGAGATTCAAACTGTTAGCACTGATACCTGACACAGTGTTTGGGTTAACTCTACAGCATTACTATTACATTACTATGCTTTAATTTGATTAAAATATAGCTGTTTTATATATAATATATATATATTTATGTATAAAAGGTGGGGAAAAAAGTCTAGGCTTCATAGAAAATGCATACACGATGCTGTATTTTTTTTTTTTTTTTTTTTAAGATTTGTATCATGCATGATGTTCTTATCTCTAAACTCTCCAAATTTTTAAGTGTACTGGTGTCCAGTAGGATTTATCTATGTCACAGGATAGTACATATGGAATCAGACAACACCCCTGCGTATGCTGTAGTGGGTGAAATTTTAGACAAATTGGCTCCTCCTCCTTTCTGTGTGTACTTCTCTAATCTATAAAATTGTGAAGAATATTTTCCCATAAGCCATTTTCACATATACACTGCAGCCCTGAATTTTTCTAGATATCACAGACTGGTGACCTGTGCAGAGTGTACTCCATCTCTCACTCTGACAGCTGGGATAGGCTCCAGCACCCCCCTCAACCCTAAATTGGATAAGCAGTTAAGAAAATCGATGGATCACATGGCAGGTGTATGGGACAGATGTCCGTCACGTCTGTCTGTCCTTGGGCATTAGCAGGTCTTTCATCTGCGGGGGTGCCTAGTGCAGTGTCCATGTGATGTTTGATTGCACCTGTGTGCAAATAATGCAGAAAATACACCAGACTATTAGGTGCTATAAAGTAGGTGTGACGTGTGTGCTGCCTCCTCCCCTCTGTGTCCACAAAGCTCCCTCGCTCAAACCAACACGAGTATTTCCTGTAGTGAGAACGTGTCTGAAGCGGATGGTTTCCTGCTGTGTACAACATGTGAGAAAGGACAACTGGAAACAAAACTGTCCCAAATTCATGTGTGAAAATGGCTTCAGAGATTGTGCTTTGCATTTTCATGGTGCTACATTTTTGGCCAGCCTATCTGTGTGAAAGCCACAACTCAGCCAGACTGCTGCAATGGAGTTCAGCAACTCAGCAGTTTTAAAAAAAAACAAGTGGAATGAAGGGATAAATGCACAGTGCTCATTCTGATTTGACTTCTTGCTCAGGAAACAGCCTGATCACCCTGACTTTCCACCTGCTCAACCAGTATGGCCTCGTGGAGCTCTTCCAGCTGGACATGGTCAGACTCTGGAGGTTTTTGGTCATGGTCCAGGAGGACTACCACAGCGACAACCCTTACCACAACGCTGTCCATGCTGCAGATGTCACACAGGCCATGTACTGCTACCTGCGAGAGCCCATGGTGAGACAAAACACTCGTTCTTTTAGGTTTAACTAACTAACTTTCACATGGTTCTCTGCTAGCAACAACAAGAGCTGCTCTGATTTTTCTAAATTCAAAGGAAAGCTTGTTTGTTTTTCGTTTACTTTTTTTTTTTTTTTCTTTTTTTTTTTTTTGGTTGTATAGCCAAGGTTTGCTGTCTGTGAGCAACAGACAGCTCACAGTGCAGGCTTTCCTCATCGGCTTCTTTGAGTCTCACCAGTGAATACCATTAAGATGTGGGTTTGAGAATGCAACCAAATAAATCCTCTTACAGACAGGTTTTGAATAGAAATATGCTATTTGCAGAGCTGAAAGTGCTTCAGAAATGATGTTCTTGTATTTTCTTGCATTATTTCATTGTACAGCTTGCCAAGTCTCTGACCTCCAAAGACATCTTACTGGGACTCCTAGCAGCTGCCACCCATGACCTGGGCCATCCTGGGGTCAACCAGCCTTTCCTCATCAAGACTGACCACTATCTAGCCACACTCTATAGAGTAAGGCAACAAAGCAGTCATTCTTTAGCCTGCTCAACTTGTTAGTGGACCTTAGTGGAGGATGTCATATGATGTATTAAATTAATGTGTATGCACAATTTCTCATTTGTACACACAGAATACCTCAGTTCTGGAAAACCACCACTGGAAGTCAGCAATGGGTCTGCTCAGAGAGACTGGGCTGTTCTCCCATTTGCCTGCTGAGGACAGGTCAGTTTGACACAGGTTATACAGAAACTGAGTTCTTTCATAAGGCTGCTCTTTGTATTTGTTTTTTCTTTTTTTAAACAATTGTGCTTTGTGACACCTCAGCCTGAACATGGAGAGGGATTTGGGCTCCTTAATCCTGGCCACGGACATCAGCAGACAGAACGACTACCTGTCCAGGTTTCGCTTGCACCTGGACCAGGAGAACCTGTGCTTGGGCAATGCCAGCCATCGTCATTTCATCCTGCAGGTCCGTTTCGGTTTAAAAGAAACAACTCCTGCATCTCAGCAAAATAGCGGGTTTATATTTTGTTTTGCTTTCCAACTCATGCAGATGGCTCTGAAGTGTGCAGATATCTGTAACCCCTGCAGACCATGGGAGCTGAGCAAACAGTGGAGTGAGAAAGTGACAGAGGAGTTCTTCCAGCAAGGTTATTTGTCTATATTGTTCCTTATTTGTTTTCCTGTTGCAGTTCCTTTCTTCTTGTTTCTAATGGTCTGTGATACGCAGGAGACATTGAGAAGAAGCACAAACTTGAAGTCAGCCCACTTTGTGACAGAGAGACAAACACGGTTGGCAACATTCAAATAGGCAAGTATTTTAGCTCTGTTGGATCTGGTTTTATTCACCTGTTATTAACAGCTTGTATGTAATATAATACTTGGCCTAATCTTCCACCCTCGCTCCTCCCTCAGGTTTTATGACATACGTGGCTGAGCCGCTGTTTGCAGAGTGGGCCCGTTTCTGTGACACACGTCTGTCCCAGACCATGCTGGGCCACTTGGGGCTGAACAAGGCCAGCTGGGGAGGCTTACAGCAGGAACAAACTCCAGCCTCTGAGGAGGCAGAGCCCAGCACGGCCTCCGCAGACACAGAAGACACCGCCACCGCGCAAAGTGACGGCAGCACAGCGACAACCGCAGGAGGAACCAGCTCCAAAGAAATACCTCAGGGAAGCAGAGAATCCTGACACTCCTTCTGTGCCATTTCACCTCAACCTCCTGACCCCAGGAGCTTCGGGGCCTCACAATACACTGAGGGCCGGGTGGGGCGCCACCCAATCCGAACACCTTGATATATTTTGTTGCTTTGGCCTCCCATCTTGATAAACCACTGTTTTTATTTAATTTATTTAATTTTAATTCCTCTGTTTTGGCATAGAGCAATACATAGATACCTCATTTGGCTACTGCTGTATTTTCTTTTTATTTGCTTTATTTATTTGTCCACTGTAGTTTTGGCATTACTGACTGAACACACCACTTTTTTTTTTTTTTTTTTTAAGTTGGTGAACTTTAAGGGGAAAGCAGTATAAGAACTGAAGACCTTTTTTCTGGTATTTTTAAGTGCCATTTGAAAACAAAGATTTGAAGAATGATCTGAACTGTATTGACTGAGACAACTGGAGTATTCAGACCCTCCTGAGACTTTGGTGTAATGCCGTGTTGCATTTGTATTGAAGATTCTTCCTCATGTAAAAAGAAAAACAAAAAAAAAAAAAAAAATGTGACAAGCCCAGTCCTTTTGCTGCCTCTACGAAGACTGTTTACGCATCTCGTTTGTTGCATCTTTCCGTCGAACTGAAATGAATCACGTCGGCCCCACATTTGCCTTCGAAGCACAGATGTGAAGAAACCGCTCTTTTGAACTGTCATCCCTCTGTCGAAGCCATGAGCAGAACCTTATTCAAACACACCAGATGCCATAAATGACTCCACCTGTGCTACTATGTGTTCCTGCACTCCCGAATAACAATGGTGTTGGATGAGCAGCTTTGTCTCCGTGACCTCTCCAAGACATCCTGTGAAGGTATTATAGAAAGTAGTCTCTCTGCACATGTTTCACTTGGAACTCCACGCAAATCGACTCGCTCAGGGTTTGCCAGTCTTTTTTTTTTTTTTTTTAAAGGAGAGGGGCAGAGGAGGCAACTGTGGATGATGCAAGTATTTTCTTTTTTGTTTGTTTTCCTGGGTGGCTAGGATCTACCGAAGGAGTCTCCTTCTCCGCAGAATGTCTCTCACAGCCACATGAAACCTAAAGGACTGCTCGACCTTTGCCTTATAACTATGCACAAACTATGCTAAGTGACCAAACCAACTCCTGTTCCCATCAAGTGCATGGTGTGCTTGTCTTTGAATGCACTGTCCAATCCCTTTGCCTTTTTGTTGCAAGGAACAACTCCAGCTATCTTTTCTTTTTTTTTTTTTTTTTTGTACGGAAACAAAATGGTCGAGTGAGTTTGAACATTCCATTTTTTCGTGTTTGGTTTGTCTACTTTGATTTTGTGTAGTGCCACAAATTGTGTTTGTGTTTAAAGATTTTGAAAGATAACAGGTGCTTTTTTCTTACTTTAGCCGATTTGTATTTTTGCTGTTAAGTGCTGTAAGACTGTTGATAAAACTGTTTACAATTTGTTGCGACAGCCATTTTTGGGAAGACTTCAGTGTCAAGCCAGATTTTGTAAAGGCTTTGCTGTATTGACCTTTTTGATACATGCCTGTTGCAGTTACAGTTTCAATAATAAAACCTGTTGTTGACAAATGTTTGACTTTATGCCAGTCAATAAATAATCGTGCCAACACTGGCAAACTATGAAACTCGTAGGCCCAGTTGAGCGGTTTTTAGAATACACTTTAACAAAATCTGCACTCACAGGCACTCTGATATTTATAGTGTGACAACAATGCACTCACTGGACAGTTTAAGAGGTACACCTTGCTAGTTTCAGGTTGGACCCCCTTTTGCCTTCAGGGCTGCCTTAATTCTTCATGGCATAGATTGAACAAAGTTCTGGGAACATTGCTCAGATTTTGGTCCATATTAACATGATAGCATCACACAGTTGCTGCAGATTTGTCAGCTGCACACCTGTAATGGGATTCTCCCATCCACCCTGATGACTGATACAGTAAACCATAGGCTAAAAAAGTAAAGTTGTTCTTTATGCTGCAAGTGTTGCTGGAGCTTTGACCTCTTTTAGACCCTTGTTCTCCATGCAACTTGGAAATAGGTGAAGTTGTGCCAGAAACCACTCTTTCCAACCATGTCCTGTTCCACCTGATCCCAAAGGTCTATTAGATCGAAATCTGGTGACTGTGGCGGCTGAATGTTGCATTATCCAGCTGGAAGCAGCCATCAGATGGATACACTGAGATCATAAATGGATGGAGATGGTCAGCAATAAGACTCAAGTAGGCTGTAGTGTTTAAATGATCCTCAGTTGGTACTAAGGGGCCCAGTGACAGGAAAATATACCCCCCACTATTACACCACCAGCAGTCTGAATCATTGATATAAAGCAAGATGGATCCATGCTTTCATGTTGTTCACAGCAGAAATTCAGCAACATTCTTCCAATCTTCTGTTGTCCAATTTAGATGCAAATCATAGGTTTGGTTTTCTGCTCTTAGCTGACATCTGGTGTGGTCTTCTGCTGTAGCCCATCTGTTTCAAGGGGCAACGTATTGTGCATTCAATGATGCTCTTCTGCATGCTTTGGTTGTAACACATTGCCATTCGAGTCACTGTTGCCTTCCTATCAGCTTGAAATAGTCTGTCCACTTTCCTCTGACATCAACAACTGGATATTTTCACTTTGTTGGACCATTCTCTATAAATCCCAGAGATGGCTGTGTGGGAAAATCCCAGTAGATCAGCGGTGTCAACCAACACATCACACTGAAAGTCATTTAAATCACCCATCTTCCCCCATCTGATGCTCAGTTTGAACTTCAGCAGGTTATCTTGACCTTATCTACATGTCTAAATGCACTGGGTTGATATCAGGTGACTGGCATAGATATTTGCATTAGCAAGAAGTTGGACAGGTTTTCCTGACAAAGTGGCCAGTGAGTGTAGATCAAAAAATGCATGTAAAAATTAGCTATAAAGGTTACACCAAAAACCATTATTATGGTGCACTTTGACTGGAAGTTGAATTTTACATAAGAAATAACTTAACGTGAACTGCAAGGGTATGCCGCACAGCAGAGATGAAAGTTTCGGGGCGAATAGGATTTTTCAGAGTTGCCACCATGTGATTGGCTGATTAGATATTTGCGTTAAGCAGTTGAACAGAAAGTGGCTGATAAGTGTATAACCATAAAGCAATTGGCTTATAAATTATTCTGTTTTCAGGTTGACTGTTTTTAAAATGTCCCATTTAACTTGAAAACCAGCTTACAACCCAAAGTATTTAAATACAAATACACACATCGGATTTTTCAAATAAAAATTCTCAGAATGACCAAATCATCACCTAATTGTTTCAACTCTATATATAATTACTGCCAAAAAACAAACAAACAAAAAACCCCACAGCAAAACAGGTCAGGGTAGATAAACTTTTATTTATTGGTTTGATAAATTAACTTTTATGTAGGACAACTTAAACAAAAACTACAATTACTACTGACATATCCAGTCCCATAAAAAGATAATCCAGCTGATGTGCAGCAGCAATTACAGTGGCACACATAGTAATAGTAACACAGAAATGTTAATGTGCATTCCTTAATTAAACAAAAATACTTCCTAAAAACTTTGAATGCCTCTGAATCCAATCCGGACATGGAAATGTGATCAATACCTGCAAGAAAGCAGGATTTAGGCAATACCGACGACTTTGGGAATGTTTGTTAAAACACGGCATCAGTACAGAGCTTTCCAGTATTGCGACAGTGTTATTTAGTGTTGTTGCTGAACCTTCAGTCTAGAAGAGTGTTTCTCAACAGAGCTAGAAACAAAGTGCTGCGCATGTACCTCCACTGTTAAGTATCTAGCAGCAGTTGTAGTTTCTCAATATTAAAGCATCGTTTCAAAAATAAAAAAAAAAAAAGGAAAAAGGGACATGAAAAAGTCAAATTTGGCAGTGAAAGGTGAAATCTTGAAAGGCTTCAGTGGAGCATCTTTGGTTCTTATACTCATACAGAAAGACGTGCATAATTTTGAACCAGTTAAAGACAAGCCACAGAAAGACTGGCAACTAAGAAACAACGTCCACAGGCTCAGAAGATAAAATATTATGTCGCGTTGCTGACCTTCACTCAAGACTGACTCTTAAACACAAAAATTAAGACCTTCAAAAATAAAGCAAAACATTTTTAAAAGCAGGAAGTTAATATAAGTTAGAAAAGTGCAAAATCAGTCAGGACGATCACCTGGTGAAACACTATGAGAGCACACGAGGTCGTACTTGGGCAAAAATCCCTTTTCGTTCCATAGAAACAGATGATATTAAGAGGCATTTCAAAGTGTCTGCAGAACATCTGGACTTTACGCTTAGATCTGTCTGTTCACAGGAACTTTCTTTTTCCAGTTGCTTTCAACATGTGCTGCCCAAACTGTAGAAAAAGACAAAAACACAGAGTTAAGTCCATCTCTGGAAAGCACCTAGAAGGGATTGTAACTCTCAATTCCATGACAAAAGAATGAATTAGATCCTGAATTGATATCTACAAACACTGAGCTTCAAATAATTTATTAATCTTTTTTTTTTTTTTTTTTGCCTCGTGAGGCAGCAAACTTCTCATAAGATCAGCTTGTGGTTCTGCTTCAAACTGCTCACTTGTCGCTAAGTTCGTAAGGACCAATCAGCATCCTTTTGAGAAACTCCTGGCCAATAAGGTTGTACTTAAAGGCATGTTTCAGGAGTGATGAAACATTTTTTCAAAATAACTTTCTGTGAGTGCCTTTTATGCACAAATTTTACTTGTGAAGACAGAAGGAGAGCTCTACCAACAAGCTAGCGACACAGCTAGTCAAGGTTATTAAAGATAACTAAAACTAAATATATGTGAAAAAAAAAACATTTTAGTTTACTAAAATAAAAACTAAAGTTTTGAAACAAATGAAAACTGAAATGATTTTGTGAACTTGGAAAACAAACTAAACTAAAGATAAAAATATAGAGGAAATATCCTTAGTTTTAGTATTTGTTAATTTGGTACATTTATTATCCAGTCTTGGTTGATGAGGCTTTGATGAGATGTCTCCAAGACTGTGAGTCAACCGCTCAATACAATAATACTTAAAAAGACTCACTAACAGTGAAATTAACAAAAACTGAACCAAAACTAAACATGTTCAAACAATAAAAAAATAAACTGAAATGAGCAAATTCACTGAAACTCAACTGATTTTCTGAGACTCGATGTGCTGTAATTTATTGACGTGACTGGTTGAAGATAGATGCTTCATTCAACACCTGCCAGATTTTTTGACAAAGCAGGCCTCCTACAAACTGTTCTGAAGAACGACTTCCTGTATGGTTCTGTGAATCAGACCATCTGGAGTGTCGGGTTAACTTCTTAAATTAATATAAGCCTCCCGATAATACAGCAGCATTTCTCACCAGAGGGGTTTCATTCCCAGGTTTCACTTCTGAGACAGGAAGTTTGAAGTCTTCCCTGTCATCCTGTTCACTGTCGCTTCGATGACGGTGAGCAAACTTGCGCTTCAGGGCTTCGGCGATGAGAGCTGCAGCATCTGCCGGCTCCTTGGACTTCACTTTGGCGTCATCTTCCACCAGACGACTGTGAACACGTACAGGCGATGAGGGCATTTACACATCTTACTGTAATAGACCAAATCTCTCTATTTGTTCGCAAATTCCTCCAAGACCATCAGGAGGTGAGCAAGCAATCTTGGCACACAGGTATGCCTCAGACTCCTGAAGGTTCTCGTTTTTATCAGCTATGATAACGTCATCACGTTGCCTTAGCAACCACCTAGCAACTGGCTAAAATGACCCGCTTTTAGCCTTTATGCAGCTATAACACCTCATAAAAGCACTGCATGATTTTCATGACAATAACATCTAATTTATAATCACAAAAGATGAATTATGCATGCTATATTATGACGTCTGGAAACCGCCTAGCAACAGGCTAAAAGGGCCTGTTTTGAGCCTTTATGCATCTGCAACACCTTAGGAAATATCCTATTTTAATTTCACTACAATAGCCTCACATTAATGCCCACAAAACTGTAATTATACATGCCTAGCAATGGGCTAAAGATTACAAACATCTACCACCTCTATTAAAAAACAAACAAAAAAAAAACCTTTCCTCAATGTGAATATTTGACTATTGAATATTTATATCAGTTGCAAACAGCATGAACAGAACTAACAATACTGTAACACTGAGATGTAGTGGTTGTGGCAATACGTAAGAATTCTGCGTGACACAAACATATCTTAATAGCAGCGGCTCGAAAAAAGACGAGACAGAATGTTTTTAATTCTTAACACTTTGGTTATTTACCAAAATGTAAACAGACACAATCAGAAGGACTTGCATTCACTTATTAGACTTGAGACACATCAGAAACACTTCACTGGTCACTTTTCGTCATTTCCAAATGCATCTCATTCATGTCTTAAGCGAAGGCCTACCTTTTCACTGAGCGCAGTTTGACTTTGTTGATGTCCTTCAGGACATCAAGCATGTTGGGGATTTCTGCTGGCCTTGCCTCCAAAACTGTCTGCCCGCCTGGCTTCTTCCCTCTACGCTCTTTTATCAGTTCGATGGCTGAAAATGTCTGCTGCAGACTTGGGGGTGGGGGTGGGGGTGGAGGAGGGGGAGGTGGTGGTGGTGGTGGTGGGGGAGGTGGCAGGTTGCCACAGGGTGGAGGTGCCCCTGTGGTAGCAGCAAATTTGACACAAAAGAAAAAAAGAGAGGGAAAAAAAAAGAACATTAGCCATTTGACATGTGAAACTCTGCTGCCATCTAGAGGAGAATTTATATTATTACAACTGAACAAGAAGAGGAACATGAGAAACTTTGCAGTTGCTCAGTATGGTGCAAGAAAGAAATACCTTGCTGTGCACTCTTTTCTTGAGCCAGAACGATTTGTGCTATCTGAGCTCTGAGTTTTGCAAGCTCAGTCTCCAGCGCACTGATCTTCTGAAAGGCTTCATCATTGGCAATAACTGACCCCTGTGGAGCTGAAGCTCCCTGATGCAGGCTGGGTAGAGAGTTCTGGCAGGTTAGGTGGCTTCTTTGAGGATGAGGCCGGTGGGCTCGAAACATGAGTCCTGGTGGGATCCCCAACCTGTTTCCATTACAGATATGAAATAGAACTGCCTTCTTTTAGACACTCTTTACAGGCGTTCAATTCTTCAAGCCACAACTTCAATCTGATCCAAAAAATATATCTTCTTACAGATTATCACTCTGCTCTTACCTCGGCTTGCCAAAGTAGTTGTCTTCATCATCCTCATCCCTTTCAATCCAGGCGACATCAGCCAGAGTGGCCACCAGGCTGTTCTGCCTCCTGGTGCCAACCAGGACACCAGCTTCCTCATAATATGGATAAAGCTACCAAAGAAGAAGCCATGTTCAGCATTAGAAGATAATGCTTAGAAAAGAAAAACATGCCAGATGACAGTACACACTGGCATACACTACAACAACTAATGTTAAAAAAAACAAAACACCATTAAGTAAAAATTAGGGCGGTTTAGAGGAAGAGCATCTACATATTGGTAATGAAAGTTTCAGGTAGTTCTGTAGGACTTTAATCAACTCATGGTTCTTGAAGGTTGCTGAACCAACTGACCTAAAGCAGACATACTGCATTCCTCATAGCTACGGAGGGTAGCTGGAGACAGAAGAAAAGAAGAGAAAGCACAGAGTTGAAGGAAAGTGAAGAACAGCAAGGCAGTTTAACATTTTTAAAATGCTACTCAAATAACTCAAAGGTTGGGTCTAAAAAAAAAAAACACTTCTGACACACAGAAGACACACAGTAAGTGTTCTCATGGTAATCAAATATCCCTTCATCCACTGTTTATGGTTCAGAAATGAACACAGGCGAGCAGCGGTAAACAAAAGCTAAAGAGGGCATGCACGTCTCTCCAGCGGGCAGAAAAGAGGTGCAGGAAAACAGATGAAGAGACAGGACTGAATCACAAGAAGGACAACATGCTGTTGTCTTAAATCAAACTCATTCTATTCTAATTTGCCTTAAATAACACATAACTATAAAAACTACTATGAGATTAACGTGCCCTCACCTGAAAATGAACCCTGGGGCAGGGTTTAATGGGAAGACTTGTACCTATTCTCCTAACAATACTTCTTGAGGACCCATAGAGCTTTACTGATCCAGAAGCCTGCAAAAGAAACAGCAATACATCAAGTACAGGTACAGTTAACTTATTATTCTAATCAAGGTGAAAGCACCAGCCTGACAAAGACCACACACACAGAGACCACACTGAGACTGTGTCTCAGTCTTACAGGTTGTGAAATGTATGGATATAAATTCACATCACATACCAGGTCCATTTCCATCCTTGCATACTCTTTATCCATTCCTGCCAACGCGTTTTAAGGGCACAATGGCACACACGCCAACATAAACATCATCATCATTATCGTCATCACCAACCAGTGATCTAGAAGAAACACAAAACAAGAGCGAGAAGGTCAGGTTCAACCACCATCAAGCACAACAGTGCTGGAGGAGCTCTGTGGATCTACGATGTACAAAGTTTAAGATGCTCTGGAACAAAAGAAATTACATCAGAAATTATCATTTTTCAAATAAGTGGGCACAATGTACTGTTTCTTTTAGAAACTTGGCTGCTCTTACATTGCACTTCCCCACCAAGATGATTATTTGTGAAAGCCTGTCTTTCTATATGACATTGCTGAGCCACACATTTATCCTTCTGGCACTACACCGAAAGGATAATCATGGGAACGACCGTTGTCAAGCTAACACAGGCCAGTGTGTTTGTTAAGTCTATGGATAAACTAAATGACTCATTCTCAACTTCAGCGGGCATTTATGCTAACCGGCTAATAATAGCGGCAAGATAGCTAATTCCAGACGGTAAAGTTTATTAGGATTTATCTTAGATGTCCTTTATAATAACTTTTAACATATCCCAGATAATTATCACCACGCGTGTATACGTTGTATTCACATCCAAAGATCAATGTGTGCCTTGCTTTGATTCCAACTTACCGGATTTGCGTTTCCAGAGCAACTTTCTCAATTTTTGCACCTTGTCAACACGACGGACTCGTACAGCAGAAGTGGCTAACATGGGCGGCCCCATGGGATGCGTTTTGATCCAATTGAAAAAGGGATTACGCAGAACAAGCTCACAATTGGTTATTCTAATTGATTGGCAAACAATTTCACCAATTGGTATTGAGCTCTAAAACACATCTGCCTCATGATTTGCTATTATGACAGTGTATTCAACTAGAACGTCCAATCATCTACCAGCAAATATGTGGACGTTCGTTATATTTCCCCATATTTCCCGACGGAGACACAGCAGTGAAGCTTCCCGGATCTTTAAGGAAAATTGGGATGCCCTTTATGAAGAAACAGCTGTACCCATTGGCTCGCCACAAAACACAAACACAGTGCACAGCTGCTAGCTACATAGGCAGAGTGAAGACCGAGGCGCAGGCCTGGCGTTAGTGAGATTATTTTGTTACACTTGTTTTTGGGCCAGTATCTGAACGTAGCTGCCTGTATTTGCGCCGTCTTTGAATCCGTCGTAACCGAAATTACGCGGAGGTATCTCGTGGTTTCCATGAAAACTGACAGAAAGGTATGCGCCAATTGTCAAGTGATTAATGCCTGCTAGCCTAGCTTAGCCCCGGACCGTCTCACAGGGCGTGATTTGAGGTGAGGTTAGGGGTCGCAGAAAGTGTCTTTTCCTTGAAAGGATCGCCTGTATTTGGGTTTAGGAAAATTACGCGCCCGTTTTAGCTATAAAGTACGGCTTCAAGTTCCTAATAGCACGCTAAGCTATTTACTGTTCAGATAAGATAACTCCTATTGTACATACATGTGTAGCTATATGGTTAAAAGCCACTTGTCAGTCAGCTTGCACTGTAGCGCATTACACAGATTATTGCTGATATAAACCAGTACACGCGGTCTTAGGCAACGTTATGTTTAGTATTTAGAACCTGCCATTGACACTTAACATTATCATAACTTGTAGTATTAACGTTGGTCTGCAGCAAGTTAGCTTTATTCGGGTAAACGTTGATTTATTAATAGCTTCACACGATTTACAGTCAACTAATTTTTGTTTTCAAACAAGTAACTGATGTTTTAAAAAAACGATTTATAGACTAATATGCGCCAAAGAGAAGCTGTAAAACAACAGAACTGATTAAGAGATCAACAAAAACTGAAAAATAAAATGAATGTATTAGGCAAATCTAACAAAAAAATCTCTACGTTGCACGGCTAATTATTATTTACATGTGTAGTGCAAATATTTTTATCTGCTCGCATCCTGTGGAAGGAAGATCAGTCTTTGTGGAACAACAGAAGAGTTGCAGGATCAGAGGTTCCTTCACGGTTCATGAGCTAAAATTATTTCTGAGAGGCAGTCTGGTGCAAGGCCATTCAGTGTCACAAAACATCACATTTACTGCTTCCAGCTTGGCTTTAAATGATCTCAAAATGAATATCTTTGAGCTTCTCACCAAATTACAACCTGAAAGTCAGCTTGGACAGTATATTGCAAAAACGTCTCTAAAAACTAAAATTAGCTACATCTGTAACTTGTTCAACATAAGCTCCCTAAAATATAACACTGGTTTATTTTTGTGTAGAGTGAAGAGACTGGTTTAATGTGTGTGGCATTGAGGCAAGAGGCACCATGAGTGCAGAGGTGGATGCACTGACCGTGGTGAACCAGCTGCGAGATCTTGCTGCAGACCCCTTGAACCGGAGAGCCATAGTAGAAGACCAAGGCTGTCTGCCAGGCCTCATCCTCTTTTTGGACCATCCCAACCCACAGGTTGTTTACTCTGCGCTATTGGTAAGTATGTGGCCATGAAGAACACAGAAAGCACTTGGTTTATAAAGGGAAATCTCCCCCTGTTGTCCAACAGTGTCAGAACAGGTTTCAGTGACAGTTTAAAGGGCATGTTTTCCACCTCTGTGTCCCATTCAGTCACGAGCTTGTGCATGGTGCCATTTAAAAAAAAAAAAAAAAAAAAAAAAAGCTCCACATTTGTAGACACTGCACAATAAGGACATCTGCTGTCTGTGGTGTAAACACAATAGAGGGTCTTGATATAGCCACCCCTCCCAGCTTTCTCTACAGCCATTCTTTCACATTGCATGTGCACATTTTAAGTGGCTTTATATAACAGCCTTTTCTGTTACTCAATAAACACTAAGGCAGTACATTTGTATTTATATTGGTTATGTAACATTTTCTGTTTGCGCATGCATGCACTTTTTAAAATGATTTATTTTTTTTTTTTTATCATCACCACAAAGCGTCTTTCAGCTTTTAGTACCGGATAGATAACACTTGCCCTTGTCCTTGCAGGCCGTGCGCTACCTGGCAGAATGTCGAGCCAACAGGGAGAAGATGAAGGGCGAGCTGGGCATGATGCTGAGTTTGCAGAATGTCATGCAGAAGCAAGTCCCTGTTCCCACCACATAATACGCGCATGCATGCACATACGCACCCAACACATGCTCACAATGCATTTTCTGTACATGAAACCTTTAACATAGGTTTTGTATGGACTGTGTTTGCCAGTCTGCAGAATTTCCAGACGGGCTGATGTCCTTCTGTTTGCCATGTCAGAGGATGAATGTGATTAAAGCTGAATTAGAATAGAGCAGCAAAGGCTTAAAATGCTGTTTTTGCACATTGTAGATTTAAATCCATTTTGTCATGTCTAAAATTCTTGATCTATATGTATTAATTGATGTAGTCAAATATTTGCACTTGTTTTATTGTGCACACATGGTGATATATTTCTTTTGTTAACTATCCTTTAAAAGCTTTAGTAGAAGAGTGCATATAATTAGATGTCTTTTTATTTATTTATTTTAAAGATGATCATGTAGTTGTCATTTTTAAGGGAGAGAACTACTTTTACCTGAGAGGGTCTCTGGAAACACCTGTGGCAATAGCTCATGCTAGACATAAAGTAAGCCAGTCACTCCAGCTTGTCAGTGTCGGCATGAAAAGTAGGCCTGCAGGAACGGCAGCAAGTTTCCAGCTTACAGCCCAGTCAAGCTGACTTTGAGTGGAGGTCGATCATAGCTGGACAGAGTGGGAACACATGGCTAAAGGGAAGTGTTTAGCATTGTCGTGCAAAACGGGTGTGAATATGATTTTAAACCCTTAACTTATTAAGCTCTCAAGTAGCTGCATCTTATTCAGTGATTTAAGTATTAAATATATTTAATGAATTAACTGATAAGATTGTTTGGTTTGCTGGAAGGCTTCTATAGAGCTGCGGTAGGAGTGTGTGGCACAGGGTTGTGGATTGTCAGGCTCCCAGAGGGCAGCAATGCCAGACAGCCAATGTCATATGCGGTTAATATAAAAGGACTGATGATTTGGTGACACATGAAGCAGTATAGCCTGCAGGGGTAACCCAGGATCCCTCATAAAATATCAATTCTGGCACAACAGTGGCTCCTGACCTCGCACGAATTCCTCAAGAAAAGCTGCTGCTGTAAAATATTGTGCTTTGCTGTGGCATTTTTTGCAAAAGGGATGTAACAAAGCAGACAGAAGTGCAGAATAGGCTTAATTAACTTGAGTTTAAATGTTGTCTTTGATGGCAACATTATCTTTTGGTACACTAAATAGCCGCACAAAGAATTTTGCAATAGATGCAAAGATTAGGCTTCCTATGAATGTGGGCGCCTGTTTGTTAATCTCTAGAATCAGACCAGAAAGGATGCTTACAAAGCTTAGAAGTAAAATTAAACCTGGGCAACACTGTTTTGCTATTACCAGGCAAAAAAACCCCAAAAAGCAACATTAACATTCATAACTGAATTCGCATGTGGTAGTTGGCACTGTTGCCTCACAGCTGGAAGATCTGGGTTCTAATCCACCTTGGCCCGTGCCTTTCTGTGTGGAGTTTGCATGTTCTCCCCATGTTTGCGTGGGGTTTATCCGATACTGTTTCCTCCCACAGTCCAAAGACATGCAGTTCGTGGGGTTAGGTTAATTGGTGATTCTAAATTGCCCAAAGGTGCAAATGTGAGTGTGAATAGTTGTCTTTCTGTTTGTCTGTGTTAGCCCTGCGACAGGATGCCGACCTGTACGGGGTGTACCCTGCCTCTTGCCCTATGACAGCTGTGATGGAAGACTAGGTCATTAGACCACATGATGATTAGTAGAACGTGCATGAAACCCAGTGTGTATACTTGGCTTGTAGGAGGCTTTCACAACTGAAAGAGAAGCTCTGCAGGAAGGCTACTTATTTTCAAATGTATTTTTTCCCCCCTTTTTCTAGATTTCTGTCTACTGCAGCTCTAATTAATTTCAGTTTTATGAGTCAGTTCACACTTCCTACAGAGGCAACCAGGTTTTGACATTGCTGTTTCTACTTTCATTCATATGAATTTCCATTTTATTTTCACACGACTAAATTAGCAGATTTATTCTTGGTATCTGACTTACAAGATCTACTTTGCACTTTTAGTTTCAATATAGATGAAATACACCCAGTAACCTATCAGGTAGCACTGTAGGTTGGCACTGACCACTTGTGTGAAATAAACAACATTTTACAGATGATATAGTAAGATGACTGAGTCTTCGTTGGTCACTTACATTTACTTTTTTCCACAGGAGCACCTCACCTGGGGAGACCAAACTGCTGGCCTCAGAGATCTATGAGATTTTGCAGTCAGCTGGTAAAGAAGAGGCCGAAAATGCCGAAGCAGCTGCCGCCTCCTGCCGGCGTAAAGCCCAGTTCTTTCTGGGCTCCAACAACAAGAAGGCCAAAACTGTCGTGTTGCACATTGATGGACTGGATGACTCTGTAAGTGCATTTAGGTCTTAACACAGCGTATTGTCAGGCTTTTGTCATGTCCAGACGCACACCAAAGGTCTACTGATGCACAAGAAACTCTTTTTGGTTCAATGTATTTGCTGCTGTCATAATCACAGTGTTTGCCAGAGCATCATAAGGGTGTCTATCTGGCACATGATAAGGAGAGCAGAGGGGTCGGGTTGTAAATGTCAGCCATTGAACAGCAGGACATTAAGATTGAAGCCGAATGCTGCGCTCCAGGAAGCTTGCACCTAGCCAGATTACATTACAGCAGACAGACAGGGAAGTAGCCCACCAGAGGCTATCACTTTAGCAGAAGCACACAATGCTGCTGAAGCTGGAAACCAGAAATGTATAAATTCTGTTTCTCAAAAGGAAGTGTGATATAGCAGATTAATGTTTTATTATGTACATTTCTATTCAAAATTGATTAAAATCAAAAGTAGGTCACTCTACATCATCCACGTTTTGAAGCTTATAATGTATAGCTAAGATATTAGACTTTGTTCTGTTCATAATTGTCACACTGTCCCTTCCTGGTATCAGACTCGAAGGAGCCTGTGTGAGGAGGCCTTGCTAAAGATTCGAGGAGTCATCAGTTTCACCTTCCAGATGGCTGTTAAGAGATGTGTTGTCAGGATCCGTTCTGACCTTAGGGCTGAGGTAAAATGACAAGACACAGACACAGAAAACATCTTTGGCGTTTAGGGGTATACATCTTTACTGTGCTGTAAGGCTAATACCAGCTGCATTTTGTGACCGTGTTTTAATTTATGGGATAATTAATGCTTTTTCTTTAACCGTCTTGAAGATGTTTTTAAAACTGGGGAAATCTGGTCCGTCTAGCCAGGTATGAAACAAAAAAAAAATGTCAGGTTTCTTATTTAAAACTTGCATGTTAAATCAGAAAATGTCTTAACAAATTATATATCATCATATTTGTTGGATGGCATAAATTTGGTAATGATATTGGTACCAAACACATTAGAGCACAGAAAAGCTGACCCAGTCTTATCATCATGGTATATAATGTATTTTAAATGAAATACATTTTCTTCTCATAGGCACTGGGAACAGCCATTAACTCCACCAAAGTAATGATGGCTCAGCAGGTGGTGAAGACCGAGGATGGAGGAGAGGTAAAGACCAACAGGGGTACTTAGATGTGAAAAAGAAAGCAATGTTAGACTTGGACTGTTTACCTTAAACTCCTTCACATAAAACTCTTTTACCCCTAGAAGCCCCCAGCTGATAGGTCAGTGTGCTCACTGTATGTTGTGTGTATCTGTGTACAGGGAGTCTAGCCACCTGCCTGTGGCTGAGACTTATTCACACTGACATGATTAGCTAGTCACATCTCTGCCTCGGCCTGTAGGCTAGTTTGCTTTTTGCCAAAGACACGACCAATCCTAGTTGCACCTTTTACAGCATATGCTCCAAATTCTTTAATAGCCCATATTCAAAGATTATGATTTTAACAGCTCTATAAAGAATAAACAATTACCCTATAAATATTTTGAATGCATTTTACCTTAAAAATTGCAAGAAAGTAGCAGTTTATCATGCAGCCAGCAGGGGTCAGACCTGTCCCAGTGATGTATTTGAGCCTAAACTGTAGGGGTTCTGGCTCAGTTGTTCAACAGTTGAGCTTTATGTTAACCACTTATTCTTATGAACCTTTTAAATTTTATATATTTACTTAAAAAACCAAACACATTTTATTCACTTTATTATCCCCACCCTGACTTTGTGCAGCTAATAGTGCCATTCCAGGAGGATTCGGCGGTTGTGGTTGAGGAAAACACAGACATCCCAGACTACCTGCCTGAGGACGAGAGTCCATCCCAGGAGCAGGACAAGGCTGTCACACGTGTAGGATCTATTACTGATGGCATGGGCTGGCTCAGCACGGCCGCCAATTTCCTGTCACGCTCTTTCTACTGGTGACAACTTCCCGCGATCTGCTCTTATCTCCCTGTTTTGTCAAAGGTACCATCCAGCTGCAGAATTAGCATCTCTCAGCCTCCTCCCAGGCTAAGGCCTGAACCACAGCCCTACACTAGTCTAGACTCCCGGCTCCAAAGCACACAGAGCCCAGTAACACGTGTGCAGCGAGAGCTGGACTGTCAGGTGAAACCTGCAATAATCTGCGTATACCTATTATGAGCTACACATCCCACTACTGGCTGTATGTGCACAACTATATACTAGCTGCATATGTAACTAAAAGACATAGCCAGAGGACTTTAAATCGAATGAAACCAAATGGCTTTCTGGGAATGTGTGTGTCGCTGTGTCGACTGGGTTCTGGCAGGTGTATTTACCTATTCTGAGGCGGATTTTGTGTATCTAAAAAAAATGGAGTGTTCTCTTTGTTAATGCATGATTTTTGGTTTCTTTTCTTCCCCCCTGATGTCTATTTCCAATCATCGTCCTATTACTATATATTTTTTTTCATATTTTTAATCCTTTAATTTCTTAATAACGTCATTTATGTCCGTCCCTCCAGGTTTTTGTTTTAGCATGCTTTTGTGCCAATCTTGCCTGATGCCAACCTCCTTGATTATTGTATGCCTTTTTGACATTTCACTGTAATTATTATTTATTCATCATTCATTCAAATGAGTTGAGAGCTTCGAGCATGTTTAATGTTTGTTGTTTGCTAGCAGCAGCTGCCCCCTCCCCTGGCTTTCTGCCCACTAAAGGACGTCACTTCAGTAGAAATAGTAAATAGACACCAGCAAGAGGCCACATTGACTCACATGCATTAGACTGCATTGCATTCTGGAGTAACAACTAGCTGGCCAGTTGGCTGATTCATACATAAACCCTCAATGTCTGTGTTTGTGTCAGAAATCAGGACTTTTCTGATTTTCTGATAATGCAAAAGTATTCAGCCCTACAGCGGCTGTGAATGGACTGTGTTAATTGCACAAAATTTTGGCTACCTCTGCTTTTAGCCTCCTGTCCTCACATCAGCATTATGGTCATCTGTAGTTTTAGTAAAACCGTGAATCAGCATGGTGAAGATGAACCTGTAAGCTGCCTGCTTGTGTAATACATCCCAGTGTTACCTGTAATTCCTGACATTGTTACAGTATTGTAGCTGCTTCTGATAAGTTAGTTTTCAGTTTAGCCAGCAGTGTCCTTAAAGCAAAGATCATGTTGGTGCATGCTCTCAAACACACACACACACACACACGTACAGAGGACTTACTAATGCTGGCATATGAGCAGTAGTGGTGTGCTGTGAGAGGGGTATGGTTATGTATGTGTTGTAAATGGTGCCTGATTCCCTAAAATCTCGTACGTGTGAAGGATTTTTTTTTGGAATTTTTGTAATAATGGTTTTAATTTTAAGTTGGATTAAGAGGTTCAAACTGTTAATGCTCTTAGTGAGTTTTTTTTAACCTTCACAACTAAATGACTCTCTACATTTAAATATTTTGACATATTTGAACGTCATGACTTTTAGTCTTTTGGTGTAGTGGAGATTTCAAAACGGATACACGGCAAGAATTGACCTGAATAGCCTGAACTGATGGTGGCTACCCTCTGGAAAAGCAATAATCACTTTTGTATTTAATGTAGTGAACATAGTTCAATAACAGCCTAAAAATCAATGTTTTTGGAGAGGACGGTATTAGTTGGAAACAAGACTTGTGAGCAATATTAAAATTGCTTCATTAATGTGTCCGTTTTCACAGAGTAAACCTCCATGTGTAGTTTGATTTTAATATTTCGTGTCTCGGCTCATACTGCAAAGAAATACTTGAACATTGTTCAGAATTGTCCGTATGTGTTGATCGAAGTGTAAATTCTTTTTACTTTTAGAGTTGCCGCAGCTGTAAGGTTGACAAAGAACCTCTAAGTCCTCAAACATGTAACATCATGTGTACAGACATCCACTGTCAGCAGATGTAATATAATGTATGCAGTTCTTAAAATTGTAGATTCCCATACACTGTTACTGCAAATAATGATAAATGTAAAAATCAAAATTTTGTCTGCTGCTTTTTATTTTTAACCGATTTTGTTGACCTATCATTTGCACTCCTCTTCCTTCTCTTACCACGTGCAGTGCTCACTCCAGCGCTTCAGACCTCACTTGGTCAAATCAAATTGCTGAGGGCCGCAAATATTCCTAGCACAGAGAGAAATTCAGTTTTCTTTACTGGTGCATAAGCGACGTGCCCTGGGGCAATCCTGTGGCCTGCCCACCATTTCTCCCCAGCCTCAATGCTGGTAGGCAGGCGGAGGCAGCAGCCAACCCCAGCTGGAGGCCCTGAAGCTTCTGCTGCTGCTGATGTGGCTGCTGCTGAGCCGCCAATGAAATGCTGTGCCAAGCTATAGAGAAGGCCTTCACTTATCTGCTGTATCATCTGGATGGACAGTGACCTAAAATAACTTTTTTTGTTTTGTTTTGTTAATGTTGACAGAAAACTTCAGAATCTCCCAGGGCTATTTTTATATGAATCCTTGGTTCTTACTGGGAAGTATCCTGAGAATGGAAGAAATGAGAAAATCCAGCATAAACACAGCTTGTAAATTCAGTTTTATTTGACTTTTGGTACTCGGATATGATCTTTGACAGGCAAGCGAACAGTTAGTAGTGAAGGACGGAAACCAAAACAGGTTTGGTCACTGATGGGTTGAACCTAACTATACTATGTTGACTAATTAGCCCAGCCATTTTTCTTCATAATTATGAGGACATTGAAGCCAAACCATTTGTGTGAATTTTTCTTTTTTTCCTGGGCATATTAAAAGCTCACAGTTTAATTTCTCAGTGCTTTTATAGATTACACAGACTATTTAAAAAAAACAAAAAAAAAAAAAAACGTGTATCTTACAGTGACACAGACCGCAGTTCGCAGGATGGTTTGTGTACAGTTTTGTTATGAAAGGCTTGTAAGTCCTTATTTCTCACACATCACCACTAGAGAGAGACAGCAGCCTGGGGAAGATGACAAATAAGAAAGTGAGTGGTCCAGAGTATAAATCTCATCTTCTGACGAAAACACTTGTTTGTAATTAGATGACCTAAGATGATTATTGAAAGCCCATGCTGAAACTCCCTTTCCATCTGGTAGGTTTGAACATGAGCAAGAATCATCATAACCATTAACAGACCACAGCCATTAACGTGGTTTACACACCTCAGTCTAATATCTGTGAGGCTAACGGGACTAATGCAGCCATAAGGTTGTTTTCCGTAGTTAAGTGCGCACCTTTCTCTTCAGTGCCCTTAGCACTAATGATAAGCCATTTGCAGGTTTAAATATTTTTTTCAATAATTGAAATGCTTGTCTAACTATGACCTTACTCCTCAATTATTTATTTGATTTTTAATATAAGGGGATATGCTTTGATATCCTCCAGAGAACAGGCGGCGCTTACCTCTCATTTTCGAATTAAAGCTTTAGATAATTTCACTCTCCTTTTTTTTATGGGGGTGGGGGGGTAATCCGCATTCCAATTCCGCCTTTCTAATCTCCCTCATCAGATAAAACACAATCAGACTGTCTTGTGCTGCGCAGTCCCTCATATCAGCCCGGTTGCATAAATGTGCATAAATGTGTTGTCGGTATCACCCTCCCACCTGTGCGTATTTGCATGGTTAATCTGCGCGCAGGGAAGAGGGGTCTGATGGAGGGTAGATAGGTGCATCTCACGGCCCCACGGGCTCTTGAGGAATTTTATTGGAGGTTCAGCTCCCAGTCAATGGGATCAGCTGTAAATCCCGCTCAGAGTGTGGCAGGAAATGATGTGACTCCGGCAATTTATGTCAAATAACTTTTGAGGATGTGTGAGTGTAGCGATCAGCGCTACCGGGGCAGCGATAACTCTTCGGTAGGGGGCCCCGGTGAAGATTTAATTGAGACATTTTTCTTTATCTGGAGCGAAGCGCCTGAGCCGTGTTGTTGTGTAACGAGATGTAATGTCTCTCTTTATACGGGGGTCAACATCCAGGATGAGGGAAGGTCACGGACTGACTGTTTGAGCATCCAATTTGCTCACATAATACCCGCTCTTCAGGGAGCTGGGTAAAGACACAGAGTATTAAGTTACACAGTCCACATATCACACTAAGACCTGAGGCCCTGTGCGCTGCAGAAATGTAATGCTGTGTGAGTTTATACTGCATGTAGCTTTTGTTCGAGTGTGAACTCAACACATATATATAAACAATGTGCAACGCATTTGTTTCTCACTTTACAACTAGCCATTATAGTTACATGATACAACCTGGCAACCCTTTAGATTCGTGGCTTTTAGTGATATGAAGCACTGGCAAAAGCTGGGTTAACAATTAATAAGGACTCCGGTTACAGCTTACACTTGCTTTGTGAAGATGCTTTATCAGAAAATGGTGCAAACGTTCATTTCCTACTCAGATAAAACATACAGTTAAATACTTTGCATAACAAGAACTGCCCAAATGGGGTACAGTCATGAAATAGAATAGCTCCTTTCAGTATTATATAATACTGGATAATTATTATGTAAGAACCATATGATGTTAGTGCTGGGATAGCAATGTGCAGTCACATTTTGCAAAACATATCACAAGCTGTTTATATATTTTGTGTGTATCCAGATGCAGGATGGAAGACTGCAACGGAAATAGAAACCTAAAGTACATTTGAAGGTTTTGCATTCAACCATAACTACAGAAATATTAGTAAACAAATAACTTATATGAGGGGTGTCAAAACCAGTTTACATCATGGGCCACATATGGCTCCGTTTCATCTTAAGCGAGCTGGACCAGTGAAGCTATTGCTGAATAACCTATATATATATATATAAAAAAATACACCTCCACATTGTTACTTTCAGTGTAAAGACGTTAACTACACATTTAATCCATGAGATGTGTTAAGTAAAAATAAAAGAAGTGCAGTTTCAACAATACTTCTCAGTTTTTCAACAGCATGCTGTAGTAAATCAAAGAAACCTGCTAGCAAGGCTCACTGGGCTCACACTGTAAAGGAAATAAAGAAATGAAGGACTTTGTCCTGTAACAGAAATTATCTGTGAATTCACAGATTATTTATTATGCAAAAAAATTTTGAAAATTCTATTGTGTATAGTGAATAGGAAGGAAGATTTCTTAAAATTAATAATAACAGAAAAACTATTTTCTCACAGTTAATGTTTATCAGTTAGGCTACTTACTCTCGTGTATGGCAGGCTATAGGCTATGGATTTGTCAGTAAGAAAACTAAAATTGATGAAAATACAGTTCAGAGGTTCAAGGTTCAGAATTTATGCTCTCCTCCTTTGAAATTTCCACATTTTTCAAAGCAATCTAATGGGCCGGGCTGGACCCTTAGGTGGGCCGTTTCTGGCTCGGGGGCTGTATGTTTGAAAAACCTGACTTATATCTATATAAACCTGAATGGCCACTGGAACTTTTTACATTCTATTACAGCAATACAGAGTAGTCAAGTTCAACAATTTTACATAGCATGAACATAAGAAGTTATGTCAAACCTTAATTCATAAGTAGCACTCACTGACTTTATGTGGTGGACTTTAGATGCAGTGTTGAAGAAGTTTGAACCTGCACAGCTGCTCTTGAGTGCAGCTCAACTTTACTAAATCTAATGAATTACATTGCAGGACTGTTGACATGTAAAGATACTGCAGTATCTAGTTAAAGTAATTCAAGAGCGATGATTAAGTTCTCTGAACAACTCGTTGATTAAGCCCATATATATATATATATATATATATATATATATATATATATATATATATATATATATATATATATATATATATATATATATATATATATATATATATATAAAATTTTATTTTATTTTATTTTGCACCGCTCTGCGTGCTTCCCTTTCTGCAGCAGCTTGCGTGGGGGCCTTGATGAGATGCATGCACACAGAGGCAGCTCGTAATTGTGGCCATAGCTCATTATTGTTCCCCGGATGATTTGGATCTGCCGGGGGGAGTCTCGTCCTCTGACACCGCCGCGTCCACCCGGCGACAACCACTCCAGGCGCTGATTGGTGGGATGAAATATTGCCGGCGAAAATTAAAAGGTCCCAGTGTCAAAATAATTCATGATATGCATATCTTCCCGGCTTGATGAAATCGCTGATATCTGGATTAGTCGGATAATAAAAGCGATCAGGCTACAGTGAAACTGTTTCAGCACTAGCTGTGGGGGGGAAACAGCTTCTTCATGTGTCAAAAGAGGTGGATTTGCTGCGTCGAGAAAGCCTACAACAAGTATGTGCGTGCCTGCGTGTGCGTGCGCACGCACGACGTTGGTCAAACCCCTGTCAAGTCGTGCGCGTTGCAGTTCACCACACAGCCACACCAGTGATTTGAATATCCGCTGTAATTGTCCCAAAACGGCTCATCAGTGGATCTGCCTGCTGCCATTAGGGCCCAACAAAATGGTGTGACATTCAAATTCCCCTCAATGACAGGTTATTAGAAGCCCCAAGCAGCCGGCACATAATTAAGCACCGTAACGCTGACCTGTAATATGAAGTGATGGCACACTCGTATAGTGGGCAAAAATGAAATAGGTGCTTTGTTAAAATACAAGGAGAATTGTATGATTTTTCACACTGGAGCAAAGTAATCATAAAAAAGAAGGCAGCTGTCCATAAAAAAAAAAAAAAAAAAAATCCACTCAAAATTATAGAGGCAAATAACACAGAGGATGATTTTACAATAGGGGGAAACTGCATGCCAAATGCCATGGCAACTGCTGTCACACAGCAGAGATTGACGTGTTAGTCATGAATACTGTTCAAGAAAAAGTGACGAATCCTGATATTATTATGCCTGAATTCGAGCTCGTCTCTGAGACCATGCTGGTTTATGTTATACAGTTATACAGCTCATAAGTCCATATTTATCTCTGAGATGTTGAGCAGTGTGAACAAATCTCTCAGTCCAAAAAAGAAAAAGGAAAAAAACAAAACAAAACAAAACAAACAACCTGAGAAAAAAAAAGCAAATGTGTGACTTTCATTTGTGACACTAAAAGCCTATTACACAACTTAAGACATGCTGTCTTAGGCCCCCGCTTTCCCCTTTAGAACAAGTGGACGTTGTGATGAGCAATGGACCCATCTGCTGTGCCCTCTCCTCCAACTGGTGTGTGAATATGATGTAGTCTGTAGGTGCCATTTTCAAGACAAAATATAATACCATTGCTACCTGGGAAGTATTACAAAGATAATAAAGTTTGATTTTATGCATTCCTGACTGTGCCCCTGGGCCGAGCAGTTATCACCTCTCTGCATTCGACATTGTGTATTCTTTTTCTTTCAGTGTTCAGTTCATGTAAAAAATACAAAACTGCACATTTTATGACCCACTTCTGCTTGTTTTATTGGTTCAAAAACTCACCTTCATATACTGGGACAAAGACAGCCTTCATGTTAAACTGAAGGCCAGAGGCCTGTGTAATGGTGGGTCTGTGGCAGGGTTGCCGAACAGAAGGTCTGCACTTCCCTCCCTCCTCCCTCCCTCCATGTCTCTCTCTCTCTAGCTCTCTGCTAGACCCCCCCCCTCCCCCCCTTCATAACGATGGCAGATGGCTGCAGATGAATCCCTCATAATCATGTCAGGACGGCTCCTCCGATCCCAATTCATCTCTTTAAACACATTTCATCAGACGGAGAATTACACAAAGATAAAGGCAGCCGGCAGACAACAAAAGCACACAAAGATTGTCCTTGCAAACAAGTGTTCCTAGTCCCTAACACCACTTAATCATTCGTGCTCCTGTTATTGCTCCTCACCCTGTGCGCAATCAACTCTACCCCATTTACCTCCTCTGTTTCTTACTCTTTCACTCTTTATTTATGTTTTTTCATACTGTTAATTGTCTCCATCCCCAGCTACTGTCTGTCCTTATTAAACATAAATCTTTCCTCTCATTCCAGTTTTTTTTTTTTTTTTTTTTTTAAGGACATGTGTGTAAAATCCTTTCCTCTCCTCATTGAGCCCCCGTTTCTTATGGCTGCCCCTTTTTGAGGGGTGATAATTTGCCACAAAGTGAATTGTGCTTTCCCACCCTCCTCCCATCCATCCCTCCCCTGCCGTGACTCTGCGCCACCCATCCGCATGATGCCGTTAATTGTGGATCAGGTGAAGTTTGTCTCACCTCATTTCAGGGCCATGCTCTGCTAGGGCCATTCTCCCCACTCAAAGGCCACATAATTTCACAGCCTCCTACTTCTCATTAATCCCTCCTGAGTGGCTGCTCTCCGAGTTCCAGTTCACAGATTTGTTTTGCTCTTGTTTTCTGACTCGCTGCCCTTCCTGCCCCACCCACTCCTCTCCTCCGCCTTCACATTAACCCGTTTAGAGAGACCCCTTCCCTCCACCGTGCCTTCACTGTTCACACTATATTTCATCCATAAAAAGCTTTCCTTTTCATGAAGATTTGACAGCTGAGAGTACATTTGTCTTCTCTCGCTCTCTCTCACAGTTTACCCACATTTTCTCCACTGTATGACTCTCCTCTTCTCTACCTTTGGAATAGAGGCTACTATATGTTATAAAGTAGCCACGAACAGGCGTTTGCTTGTGATGCCAGTATCACCTCGTCTTCCAAAACAACTCCACACCCGGCTGCCTTGTACATTCAACTTGTGCAACCTGCCATCTCCAACCCAATAAAATACCCAATGACAAATTGAACACAACTATAGGAACTGAAGGGAAAGCTGTGCGCTTGCGTGTCTCCACACACGTGCATGTGTCTGATCAACACGGCAGTCAGACGTCCTCATTCCTTCCCCGCTAAACTTTTTTGTTGACTCATAAATCATTCATGAGCTGAAAAAGCTGAAGATCTCTCATTAACATAAAATAACAATTTGCTAATTTATGGAAACTCCTAATTACTTGCCTTATTTGCCATGACCATATTAAATATTCATAAATATGTGATTATTTCTTTGATTTGACTGTCGTTCAGTTTAATCTACTATTTTTCCTCAACAATAGCGGTGTGCCGGCTTGTGCCGTGTCTACCAAGTGAAACAAAAACCCAGGAGAGAGCGATGAACAATATTGTGCATTCAGAGTAGGGGTCTCTTTAATTTCAGTACACCTCTATTTTACACGATCCATTATGCTGATTTCACAGCTTAATAGTTGCTGATTTGAAACCCTTTTTATATGTGGAAAGGCTTCTGGCTGCCGATATCTCAGGTAATTTTTGTGAATTGATCTTTAGGGAACTGAATTAGCAAAATAAAAGGTTCTTACAATCAACTATAGTGTGAATTGCCACTGAAACAGTTTTAAAATTGTATAAATAAAATCCCAGCTGACATATTTATTTTAAGTGACTTGTATCTACCAAACTATCTGTGCAACGGGGTGGACTAACTGAAAAGCACAGTAATGCATGACACATAAAGTAAATCTAACAGAAATGTAAGGACAGAGCTCACACTCAGGCTACAGAAGCTTGTAAAATGTCGCGTGAATGCGGCTTCATTTCAGTGCTAGTCAAAAATCAAAAATGCATTCATTCATTTGGCTTCCATCCACAGCTAATCATTTCATTTTCCATTCTGTAGCCTGCAAGACAACTTTCACTCCACTTCATTTATTCAAAGCTGAAAAAGACCAAAAAGAGAATGCAAGAAAATATTCAGTCTCTCAATATCTCCTCTTTGATGCAGCAAACAGTTGTCAGAGGAGGTCTCAGCCAAGTTCTTGGGAGAAAGCAGAGTCTTGGATCCCATCTGGGACGACTAGATGAGGTCTCTTGCTGTCATCGCGTCTGTTGTCAAGGCTGCATTTAACCTCAAATTTATGGCTTTGTTATATCAGAATTAATTACAGATATTTCCCCCCAAAGTGAGTGACGTTGACGAAAACGCTAAGCGCAGGCAATTTAGCTCTATTTGCAGATTAATTTGGGCCCACCTGTGATGCTTGGTGCGCTAAGTAGGTACATCAGTTTTAATTACAGACCTCACAGAGTGGGTTTAGTTAAATTACAGTATTAATTATCACATTTACCAGATATCAGAGTGACAAACGGTTGTGGAGAAGCACTTCCTTCGAACCTCCTGTTTCTCCAGACAGTGGCTCCGCTCGTGTCCTTCAAGCAACCTTCAGGAGAGCGGATATGACGGAAGGCTTTGTTTCTGAAAGACGAGTGTTTACCTTGATTTACCGCATAGGATTAGCTGTCAATGAAGGAAGTCACGTCTGAAGCACGCTACTAAATATGAAGTTTTATAGCCATATGGTGAAATTGGAGGATTATGTGGAAAATGAGGGGAAAAAAATACCTGAAAGGAAACATTATAAAAAAGTAGTTAATCCCAGTGTAAAAAGAAAATATGTGGCCTTTGTCTACATCATTACCCCCTTCATTCACTCAGCTACATTAATCTCTCCAGGATAATATGATTCATGCTTGACTGCCACTTCACGCATCTACATCAGAAAAAGAAAATAGTGATCTTTGACCTATGGGATCATTTCAAATAGAAGATATATGGGATGGGTGATCAGTGTGAGACATTTATCCTGTGTGTTTATAGGAGCTCTACATTATTGTTCATATATGAATAATGGATACAGGATCAGCTTTGGGCAGTGGATGTAGTCATAAATATGGTCACATTTCATTACCAAGGCTGAAAAGCTATATGTTCCTAATCTATATGTTCATAAAGTAATTTAAGAATAACTGAAAGTTATTCCAGAAAATGTGCTTCTTTGTGTTCTTGCAGAGAGTTCGATGAGAGTATTGACATGTCTGCACAGTTAAAATGAAGCTACAACCACAGCTTAGCTCAAGGAAACAACTAGAACTGGCTCTTTCCAAGCATCACATCCTTGTTGCGAGACTCCACACCTGGGCGAGAAATAATTCACATCATACGCTGTGTAAAACCACAATGTTATATTTTTATACTTCTTTTTGGTACAGATTAGGCAAACAAGAGATAATGTGTTGAAATTACCATCACAACTATTATTAAGTATGAATCAAATGTCTACTAATATTTGACACACTGTATGTACAGAGAATCTGCAGCTCTTCTCGTCTGCACAGAGCTCCTTTTTATAAGTTTTGCTTCTCTTGCTTCAACATTATTGCGTTTGTGTAACCTGTCATTTTCTGCCAAAGCAGGCACTTGATAAACAAACAGTTCAGTTTCTGTGAGTTCTGTAAGTGGTGCCCTGTAGTTAAAACGTTTGCCTTACACACAAATGATCCCCGGTTTGATCACAGGAGAAGATACAAACGCAGCGTCAGGAGGCCACAAGACAGTGCACTCCTAATTCTGTTCCCAAGCCCAGTTAAATTGGAAGGTTGTATCAGGAAGGCTATCCAGTGTAAAAATCTGTGCCAAATCAAACATGTGGGTCAATCCGCTGTGGCGATCCCTTGGGAAATGAGGGAGCGGCTGAAGCGATTTCTGTAAGTGATTTTTTTTTACATTCTCCAATTGTAAAAATGTGTAACCCATACACTGAATTAAAACAAACATACATTTTAATATGTGCATCATAGCTTATTTATGTCACCTGCACTTTATCCTCTTATCACTATATATGGTATGATGTTGCTCTTAGGCAACAAACCACATTATTGCTTATTTTTATATATATATTCAATTTAATGACACAAGACATGTTCAGTAAAATGAGGAGGAGAAGTAGTAGAAGAGGGTTTGACCACATCTGCATGGAAGGCAATGCCAGCTACTGCTAAGACTAATATAATTTTTTATACATGTTTAAATTTAAACTATATTAAAACTATGTGCATGAATGTGTGAATACGTGTATTTAGTTATTTAAAGACAAATTTTGATTACAAAAACAACATCTTTTGGTTCGTTGCCTCAGGGCAAAATTATGCAGTTATACCAAGAACTCTGGTACTTGGGACAGCTTGTTTATGGTTTTTAAGTGCTTCTCCACTCCAAAAAAATTCATTCAAATGATCATCTATTATCAGGTAACGTTTAAACGACAACATTTAATACCCAGCTGATTATTTGAATCAGGTGTGTTGGAGCAGGGATTGGGCTCACTGTGTTAAGGTTTTGAGTGATGGGATATATAAGCAGGCAAACCACGGTTACAGGAAATGAGCAGAAGAATGTTTTATGACAGGAAAGAATGTGATTGGACAGTTGGGATCATTCCCTCAGTGAGGACAGTGATGAGACTGACAGTCAGGAAGAGTGGACTCCAGGATCAGGTTTGAGGAACAGTTAGGAGATCAGGGGTCAGTTAAGGGCCATACATACGTGATGTGTGGGTAAGCAATAGTGGGTGTATGTACTAACCGATGAAGCTGTGCCTGACTCTCCAAATCCTATCCACCCTGATCCAGAGTCTGCTGACGTCATTTCTGAGTGAGGTGTTTTAATGGATGGTCTCAAGAACCTACCTCAAGTACTTTGTCTCTTGTTTGGGCTTTTAATGCTTTACGCTTGGACTGCTCTGAAGCCATGAAAAACACAGACATTCATTTGAAAGTTGATGCTTGGCTTTACACCAACATGTGAAACTAAATGATGCTTTGTGACTTTTTATGTGTAAATAAGGCCGGCTTGGGCATACTAAACTTGTTTTCTGTCATTTGGTCCTCATCTGCAAATTATGTTACCAAAAAAAGTCACACTTAACTGTCATTCTGGCCTTTGACTGATCCCGCCACTGGTGTGAATAACATTTTTAGATGAGCAGTGTCAGTTGTTTTAGAAAGGAGGAAATAAAATATACGTTTATCTGTACTTTGAACTGTGCTTCTACTATGTAGTGACTGTTTGAGGAGAATGAAGCCTGTTTTTCATTTATCTCTGTGGATTTCTGAAGCACTTAAGTCACATGAGTAACGCTTTTTTCAAGGCAGTCGGTTTGCATGGTTTCACCAGGTAAGTGTTCAAGTGAATACAGCTAAGAAATCCTATGTTACAGGAAGTGTCACAGTGATTATTTTAAAATAATAATTCTTTGTTAAGTCAAGAGTGCATCTGACATAAAATATTGAGTACTCACTACTGTTTTTATCTGGTTACTTGAACTTGAGTGTAAGTAAACTACAGTAAAAATCCATTAATAGTACAACAGACATTGCCTATTCCACTTGGTTTATTCAAGGCAATGGGTTTTCATGCTTTTTCTTGGTAAGGTTAACTAATTATAATTTACACTGCAGTGTACAGAAGTCCAGACAGAGCTGAAATGCTTCCAGGACTGGAGCCAGAGAGAGTGGGGCCTCATTTAGCTGTTGGCTGATGTTCTCTCCCACCAAAGTACTATATTAATCATAATCACACAACACCATTAGACTATGTCATTCTATTAAAGAAATCACATTATCATACATTTCATTAATTAAACTCAAACTCAGTCCATCCACAGACAGAGAAGGAAATGTGGGGTAGGGGTGCTGAGGTCAGAGGGCAGGACACTTCACCACTCCACTCACCATCTCTCCAAAGGGAAATCAAGGGGACAGATTTGCATGTCATAGGCTCCTGGGACTGGGTGCGACCAGAGGCTTTAGACAATAGCATCTGATGATGGAGGTGGAGTGGAGTGTTTGGGAAGCGGCAAAAATCCTTCTGATAAGTGTCTGCACAATGGGGAAAAACAAGAGGAGAAGATGGAGAAGAGAAGAGGAAGGACCAGCTTCATCCTTAAATGCTAATCACTGGCTGGGTCATAGGGGGATCCAGAATGATATGATGAGGATGCAGGGGATTCGATTCCTCCTCCCTGACACACACACACTCTTCTAGTGGCTGTGAAGAGACACTAGTGTTGCTGATACCTCTTGGACAAGGAAAGGTGCACCTGCTTGTGCTTAGAAGCTGGCACAAGGCCCCGTTTGTTATCATGTTTTGTCCTCTTCAAGCTAAATTGAAGCACGATCAATAAAAGGAAGGGCAAAAGCTAGTCATGTGTCGATGGCTGCTATAGTTCTATGGTTGTGCAATTTGTTATGAAAATAATTGAGGTAAAAGAAAACATTTTAAGTCAAATTCAATAAAGCCAACCCTTGTAATCCCACCAGCAGTTCTCTGATTAAAATGAGAGCTGAAAATCTTCTTAAATTTGTGTGTTTTTGTAACAACACAAACACCTAGAATAGACATCAGCCTATTTTTGCTGTCCACCGTGCATATTTCCTCTTTCTGCATTTGGTCTAGAGATCCCCACTCTTTCTTATTTTACTCAATTTCTTCATCCCTGCCTCCATCTGCCCATCTCTGCCTCTCCCACTCGCCGTCTCTCTGGGTCTGATTAGCATGTGTAGTGTATGTTCCGTCACGCTGTAGTGTTGACCTGTGCTGTCATCTCCCTGATTACCTCCCTGATTCACTTTCCTTGTTTAGTAATGTGCAATCAATCATAATCAATTAGGCAAAATGTAGAATCATTAAAACCATTATCATTAATTAAAATAATTATCACTTTCTGCCAATGCTTCATTACCAGTGTTGTCTAACGTGTCTGCCACACACCAGACTTTCCTGCAATGCTTTTTTTTTTTCAGAAGAAATAAGATTTCAGAAGATTTTAAAAGTTCTTTTGAAAGCTCTGAAGTTATTTGCATGCAAACAAAGGCTGATTGCTTCGCTTTTGCTAATAATAATTGTAGATTTTTTCTAATATACCCATTTGAATGTTAAAAATAAAATGCAACAGCAAAAGTTTAGGCCAAACAATACTAATCATATTTTTCCAAAACAGAACTGAACATCAAGCATGTCCAAAAACTTTCTAACAGTGCGCAGGCAGCTCTTCTTGACGCGACCTGAAATGTTTTCTCACTGTCTGTCCCGATGCCTGTTTACTTTCTCTCGCATTTGACCAGAAACTGTCTTCTCTTCTACCTCAGATCTACTGCAGCCCTGTTCTTTAAAGGACAGGGCAGAGATGAGACAGAACCTTAATGATGTGTAAACATCCAGGGAGAGCAGAGCACTCGTCTAAAAAGCCCTGAGGGGGAAAAAGAGAGGCAGACAGACATGGAGCTCACTTAGTTTAGCACACTCAACCCGAGTGGTAATTCCAGACGATTGTCAGCCCACTTCTCCTCTGTGTGTCTGTTGAAACCTGGAATAGACCTGTCACTCCCTAACCCCCAATAATTGCTTACATTGAAATTTCCTTGAAAGTGGGCTGGAGACCCTGAGGGTGTCAGGGGTTCAACTGAGTGTATGCATGCGTAAGAGATGTGTGAGCCCATGGGCGTCTGCTTTTTCCAGCCCAACCCACTGGGCAAAGAAGGGTCTCCTCGCTCCCCTGCCCCTGCACTATGGAGGAGCATCGCTCACTGCCACCTGGGGAAAGCAGGCGTCTCATTGGGGTCATGCCATCCCCAGTGGAATGTGAGTCCAAAGGAAATGGGCCTGAACATTGCACAGTATCCCCAGTCTGAGCTCCATTAAGCCAGGCATCCTCACTGTGGGATGGATGTCCATTATTACACAGAACACAAGGGCCATCCATTGAGCCTAGAGACACACTGCCTCATGTCCTACATCACCACATTAGAGAAGAGGATAATGAACTTATAAGGGCCTCAAAAGGAGAGTTTTTAAAAGTCACTGGCTTATTACAATTGTTAAAGAAATAAAACACGGACCCTCGTTCAGTGAAAATATTAAGAAGAAATCATGACTTAATTCTTCAGTATACTCTGCCTCCCTTTGCCGGTCTCAATGGAGAAGTCTATCTGGCTGTTCCAGCTCTCTCAGCTCATGCCCATGGCACCGCCTGGCATGAAGGGGGGTCCTGCAGAGAGGAACCACAGAAAACAGGCTGTGAGACAAGAGGGGTCTCAGAACATGTGGCATCCCTCTTTCTCTCTATCAAGCGGCTGCCTGATCCTTCAGTGGAGCTCATCATGCCCACCTGATTACATTTTTTTGCAAATGGTCTCCAGGAATAAAAATAATTGGGTCTCATTAAATGCTATGAAGTGTGATAGGAAGTGACTGAAAGTGTTTTGCCAAAAATATCTTGAAAAGCACCAAAAATGTTCATCTTTATTTTGGAACCCACAGTTTTGTTTTTTTTTGTTTTGTTTTGTTTTGTTTTTAGCAAACATTGAAATGACACATAATGTTATTTACTTGTTGGTTAATAGTTGCTTTCAAACCCTCCATGAACATTATTAGATGGCTATTGTAGAGTTGCAACTGATGTTTCTAAAAGTTTGTTCATAGCACACCAGCGAACATATATTGTATGGTTATGAAAAGGTTGAAAAATTAGGCTGAAGGGTGTTTCAATGTGACGCCAAGGGCTCCTGCCCTTGAGACCAGTCTGTCCACTGGGTCCTCCGTTTAACAGATGCTTCTTAAAGGACACCTTGTGCATATCAGTGAGGGCAGTGGCCTTGACTAAATAACTCTGACACTCTGAGTACAGGCTCACTGATCAATAGTGAAAGCTTAACAACAAAACCACAAGAAAACTTGTCATTCATGCCATTTTATTAAGTACACCTGTTCGACTGCTCATTAACTCATATATGTAATCAGCAAACCACATGGCAGCAACTCAATGCATTTAGGCATGTATACATGGTGAAGGCGATGTGCTGAAGTTCAGACTGAGGATCAGAATGGAGAAGAGAGATGATTTAAGTGACTTTGAAAGTGCCAGTTGGGCTGGTCTCAGTATTTCACGCCTATCAACTAAGAACAGGAAACTGAGGACATAGAAATTGGACAGTAGAAGAACCACGTTGCCTGGTCTGATGAATCTCAATTTTTGCTGCAACGTTCAGATGGAAGGATCAGAATTTGGTACAAACAATATGAAAGCATGGATCCATCCTGCCTTGTATCAACAGTTCAGGCTGCTGCTGGTGGTGTAATGGCATGAAGGATATTTTCTCGGCACACTTTGGGCCTCTTAGTACTATTTAGTAATTGTTTAAACACCACAGCCTACCGGAGTATTGCTGCTGAGCATGTCCATCCTTTCATGACCACAATGTACCCATCTTCTGATGGCTGCTTCCAACAGGATAACGCACCTTGTCACAAAACTCAAATCATCTCCAACTTGAACATGAATATGCACATGGCAATGAGTTCACTGTAATCTAATGGCCTCCACAGTCACCAAATCTCAGTCCAACAGAGCACCTTTGGGATGTGGTGGCACGGAAGATTGGCTTCATGTGCAGCCACACATTGCTTATCACATCGACATTGACCAAAATCTCTGAGGAATGTTTCCAGCACCTTATTGAATCTATACCATGAAGAATTAAGGTAGTTCTGAAGACAAAAGGAGGTCCAACCCGGGACTAGAAACATACATAATGAAGTGTCTGGTCAGTGTAGCATAAAAATATTATGCTTGTGGAAACCATCAGAACTGCATTCATCTATAATCAGCTATGATATAATGTAATAGTAATATTTTTTTAACTGCTCATCCACTTCAGGATTGAGGGATGTAAGGCAATATATAATTTAAAAGGAAAATGATTTTATATTACACAAACTAATGACTAAGAATGCTCACTAAACACAGTTAGTGATCTTTTTTGTTAAAAATGGCTAAAGTTTAATTTAATATTAATTTACAAATTTTTATTCATTATTATTATTATTATTATTATTATTGTAACTGTCACTGTCACTGAAATTGATCTGAGAGTCCTATTGCAGCAAAACAGCATGAAGCTCTGTGTCTGTGATTTTGTTGTACAGTGATAGCCTGGATATCTGATGAAACAGTGTAATAAGAACAAGCACCCAGAAAAAGACAAAAAGACATCCTGTTCTGTCCTGGTTGTCTCCATCTCTGCCTGTTTATGATGAAGGGCTCTTTTTGGTGTGAGAGTGAAAGAGACAGGCTGGGCTGCCTGTCATGTCATAAAGGATGCAGTCAGAGAGAGCAGACATGATTTCATGGATAATGATTCCTGCACTAATATCAGTGTGGGCTGCAGAGGGGATAACCAAGTTGAGCTGTCTTAGCTCAAATGATTCAATTAGGCCAGCTGTCCCTATTTGTCATGGCTCAACTGGCTTCTAGATTACCTTTCCAGAGTGCATACGTGCCTCTGCATTGAACTTACCAGCTCAACAATTTCATGAAAAAAACGAAAGGAAAAAAAGAAAAAAAGAAAAGCAAGCGAAACAGAGGGAGACAGCGCCGTGGAGGGGAAGGAATGAAACAAAGAATGCAGTAATAACCACATTATCCACTTAAACACTGAGGCCAATTACAGAGATAAATGTGACTTTTTGTTTCAAGGAGGATCCTTGTGAAATCAGAGGAGAGCCTCGGAGCATGTTAGAGTGATGGGAGAGATGCTAGACATGGAAATGTGATCCACTAAAAGAGCATGGCAGAGGCATTGTGAAGGTCAAGAGTTAGAAATAAGGGCGAAAGATAAATTGTGAAGCATGATCTTCTGCTGTTTTTTCATTCTGATGTGATTTTGAAAAATGTAAGATTATTCTTCATTACTCTACAGTCCTATAAATGCTGAATGACACCAAAAACACTGCAGCAGTATTGCTTCATCTTTCCCTCTCTGATTTTTGTGGGCCGAGCCTCAATTAAGTGTGTGATAAGTATAAAATTCAAAGAAGCATTAGAGTCATTAGTGTTGATTGAGTTGATGACTCCAAGGGCGATGTCCTCTTCCTTTCACTTTAACGTAGTTAAGCACAAATTTCCATCAACTAACCTTATCAGGTGTAATTAACGCAATTGTCAGTTTTGGGTCAAGGAAGAGAAGACAAGGATAGGCATACTAAAATGGTCAAATATTTCATTTATTAAAGGTAATTAGTTATGTTAGCATTATTAGTGCTGTCACTTTTCCCTTAATATGGCACCTACAGTAAGAGTCTGTATCAGTGCAGCGCACTCGGTGTAATGTGAGGAAGAGCTCGATTAGACATGCCTTTTTACAATTCAAAATAAATAACAACCCATTAAAAGCTGGGGCATTACATGCTTTGTGGATAGCGTGCTCGATGCTTACATGACCATGAAAGCACAAATGATGTTTCATTTTTCACTTCTTCCTGGCTAAACAACATCACATTGCTGTCCTCCACAGAAACAATATTAACACAAGAAATAAAGGGTTTTATCCTTAGCAGACCTAATGGGATGGTGTTCCTTAAAGATGCTCTGTGTACTTCCACTGTACTGCTTATGGCCTGATAACAATGACAGTGGAGATAATGAGATAACACTGCTGCGCGCATCAGTGCAGCTCCTTCACCCTATATGAATGAGCCTCTGAGTGGGGAGAATTATAGACTCGTGCGTATATTTCTTCAGAATCCCCATTCAGTGTTTTAAATTTAAAGTGTTTCTTGATGACAAAGATGATTACACAAAGGTGTCCTTATGGTATTCTGGTTGAAAACAACTCCTGACAGTGACCAACAATTTTTCAGATCAAAAAAGTATAATAGTTTACCAAATTGCCATAAGGGACAATAACAGCCTCATGGACATTTATTGATGACAGAGAGATGTCCAGAAAACTTAAACCATTAAAATTAAGATATCTGATTTTAAGGTGATAAAATGTGATCCATATTTGTCTTAAATTTTTTATTGTAAGAGATAAATTGAATGTGCTGCTGTATGCAGTTTGTAGAGCGCTCTCAGATAGGCTGCAGTTTGTGAGTCCAATCATTTTGTCCCCTCTTGTGCTGTATAAAAACAGGGCAGCCTCATCTCTGAGCTGTCAGAGCTCTGACTGGGATCAGCCTTATTACAGTGATTGAAAGAACAGCCCTTTGCAGCAAAAATACCATCCACGGGGACTTGCAAGACCACATTCACACAACCGAGTTCACATATTTGTCTTCGTTAATCCAATTCGGTTCTCTTTTGTCAGGTTTTCAACTGAACAGTTACGCAGTTATGCAGTTGGTGAAGACATAAAAGGACCAGATATTGCCAGAGGTTGCAGAATTGATGCAGTAAATGGGAATGTTTCATGTTGTTAGCGATGAAGGTCCCCTGGGTGCTTCATCACTTTTGACCCTTTAAAGAATGTGATGATGGTGTCATTTAATGTAATGAATCGCTGACTGATTGCTGATGGATTTACCTGAGCACACATTTCATCCAAACACTTTTTGCATAATATCATCTTCACAGGCAAAATCATCCCCCATTTTTCCTGCTGACCTTCCTAATAATACTTAAAGAATAAAAAGAAGATGCTCGGGAATAAACAATTTTAGATGAATTTAGCATATGCTGCAAGCAGGCTAATTTGCTGTTGAGATCTTTACCACTTTGGCCAAATAGTGACTAACACCCAGACTCAGCAAGCCCAGGAATACAGAACGTCATTACTGCCTTATCTTTAGAGATGGAGCGAGGTGTCAATGACACTTCTGCTGCATGCAGGCAGCAGCTGAGCTGTGAGATGTCCTGGCACACAGCACACACTTCTTGGCCAGAGCTTTGCAGCCCAGCACCCAGAATCTTTACCTTATAATTGCGGGAATAATCACTGCACACAGAGATTACATATTGTACTCATTTTCAGCCTGTTTCAATTGCACATTGTTTTTATTTCTCAAATATTTTTCTTCGTCTTGAGTTTGAGAGGTCTGTACATTATATTTTTCCATTTCTTGAAGAAAATAAATAACTGTGGTATAAAAATAATATGCTTTGTTTCCTTCCTGCTAAGCATTATATATCACTGTCAGAGCTGTAGGATGAGTATGCTAAAGACAGGAATAGTGAGGAACACAGCCAGTCTGACTCTGTGGGCATGGATGACTTTCTTCAAAGAAAATTAAAAAAATAAATAAATAAAAAACTGAAGAAACTAAACAGCACCACAAACCACAGCTTGTCATTTTAAGTTTAATTGTTGTGTGGATTAACCAACTAACGTCTTAAGTGTTAAGTAAGGCGCATTATGTTGCAGCTTTTGAAGCTAGCTATTTCCTCTGTTACCAGACTTCATGCTAAACTTTATGCTAAACTAAGTCAGCCCACCTGGCTGATACCACCTGGTATCAGCATCTCATCTACCACTTCAGGTGTGCAACAGGAAATGTTTTTTTCCAGGTATCATTTGTGTGATTTCAGCTGCCTGACCATTAGTTTCTTTTCTAAATATGTAAATATGAGTCTATCCATTGACTCTGTGTGCAGTGGCACAGCCATTAAAAATCTCAATTCCTGTAAGTAGCTAGTAAGATATAAAATAGCCTAGGTATGGTCTCCAAAAATCCTTTTATTTCAAGAGGTTCTTAAAAATTAAAAATGTGTGATACTGATAGCAACTCCACTAAGATTACAAGAGGCCATCAATCACAATCCAATCCACAGAGTTATCGCCACAGGCTGACATGTGGCTGCGGTGAGCAGTTTTCCCCTCACAGCCCAGATTGAAGGGAAAATAGTCTGTTGTTTATTTGCAGTTTGTGTATCTGAAACATTCACTTTGAGAGATATTGCAGATAGTGAAGTTAAGATAATAAAACACTGGAAATATTCCGGCTGTCCGATTGTGTCTCTGTATGGCTGTTTTTGTGCACAGCTGGAATTCCTGGTCTGTGTCTTTGGCTGACTTTTCCCGTGTTGTGTCACATGTAGTAATTATTTAAGCTCAGCAAGAGTTATGGAAATCACCCAAGTATCAGTTATGTCCCTTTACCACCAAACTAATCAAATTTGATTAAGGAAGAAGGCAACTATCTTATAGCTAATGTAGCTACTGACTAATTTCCAGCTACTTAAAGGAGCAGCTACCTGGCCAACCTCAGTTTTCATGAGTTGCGCTTATGTGGTGTTTTTATTCAAGTGTTGTCTGTGCTGGGATTTGGGTTTTTGTTAATGTTAGGGATTAGCTAAGCTAACATTTGCTATTGCTGCTTTCTGTAGACGCTTCAGGGGAGCAGGAGAGAGGATTTGGCTAAACGTCCTTTGCATTTTTTTGTGCAAAATTGACCCAAGTCAGAAATCCACATGCTGTCAAAGCAGCCATTTTTTTTTTAGTTTTGTTGCAATCCATTCACACTGATAATGGTAAGAATCATCAGGCGATGTTAAAGTATTTTGTCTTTGTTCCTGCTCTGTATTGACCATATCTGAATTCATCCACTATCTGAGTGCCCCTCTCTGCTGGAGAGCAGAGAGACAGAGGGTTCATAGAAAACCTCTTCACCTTCTCCCTTCACCCCTCCTTCTCTCCTCCATGTGTACCTGCAGTACTGGGCTGCACTGCATCACGGGTGCAGCTGAGGCCATGCCAAAACCCAATTTGGAACGTATCCAACACTTCATTGGAAAGTAATGGTTTTCACTGAACTGAGTTATGACCAGCTGTTTGCAGACAGTCTGTGACATACTGATGGAGCAGAACACCGTATGTTGCTTTCCAAATCAAATGATACAAGGAGTGTGACAGTGTGGAGAAACATCTGTCATTAGCAATTTTCAGCACGCTCCACTAATTCTGGACAAAATATGCTTAATGAAGTTACTGCAGGAAACTTCAAATATTGTCAGTGCAACAAGGCCATAAGAAGCCAGTGCTCACCAAGGCCTGTAATCTGATTCATTTGTTGTGAGAAAAATACAGAAGGAGGAGGATAATTGTTTTTGATCATGATGTTTTTAAATGCAAATCACAAAGATTCTTCTTTAATCCCAGAACAAAAACCAGAGAAATCAAGGCCGAGAGGATGGCTGGCTCGCTTTCACTGATGTCCTCTCCCTTGTAGTGCGGCTTTATAGATGGAGTTTCCGTATGGGAGAACACAAAGGCTTTGATGAGCCTAGTTATCAAGTCACCATATATACAGTACATGAAACTGAGGATAGCTTGTATTCTGGCATCTGCAGAATGAAAGGCTCAGTTCATGGTAACGAGGATTGTGTTTCTTTCCAAGTTATCTCACAGGTTGTTTCTTCAGTGAATTTTAAATGTCAGAACAACAAAAATAAAGCAGTAAGAAATAAACTTATCTGTCTATCTATCTATCTATCTATCTATCTATCTATCTATCTATCTATCTATCTATCTATCTATCTATCTATCTATCTATCTATCTATCTATCTATCTATCTATCTATCTATCTATCTATCTATCTATCTATCTATCTATCTATCTATCTATCTATCTATCTATCTATCTATCTATCTATCTATCTATCTATCTATCTATCTATCTATATGAATTTTCTTTAATTATATGTTAATATTTGGGCCCTGTGACAAACCAACAAATAGGTTTCCTCCTTGGTGAATGATGATTTGATACTGAGTTGAAATGTATACTATAAGTCTAGCACTAACAATATTCATTTGGCTTCTGTGTGTTTGCTGGTTTCCAAGAACTGTTCTCAATTTATTCAGACTTTGCTGCGTGGATGAGAGGGTTTGTGACAGGCAGCTCTGCTGAAAGTGGTCCTCTCCTCCAGAACAGTTGTTGTAGTGAGAAGTGTTAGAGACGGGTGGGCGTCTGGACCCAAGTATGCTGCTCAAACACGAGGCCTGTGTCTATCTGGCAGCAGTCTCCTGGCGGCAGAAGGGCTATAAACCCGCCTGTGTTAATTCTGCCGTAATTATCATGGGTGCCACATGTTATGCAGGATGTCCTACCACTGCAGAGCCACTCAAAAGTTTGCAGTGAAATCCTTGCACACTGCTGCTTAAAGCTGTGGCAGACGAGCGGATGCAGAAGGTGACAGTTGGCCATTGTGATTAGAAAGGGCTGCTCCTGGAGCCCTGCCCCATATCTCATTTCCTGTCGTGGCCCTTTGTAATGATGTGTTTTATGCGGTGCATGTTGGTGAATAACTGGCTGCATTGAGATGACAATAATCACCCATAATGCCCCTAGGGAGGGGGTGGCCTCTCTCAGGGACAACATTAGTCATAAATATGCAAAACGGCTGCTGTCCTTTACTGCACGCTATCTCACAAACACACTTTGTTTCAGTTCAAGGTTGATCTAACTGTATGCTTATATTTGAAAAAAAAATTGCTATTAACAGAAGTTCATAAATAGGATAACAAAAATGACTTCATGTTACAGTTTTTGCACTACTGAGAATCAGAGAATTTTATGCAAGTAGTCACAAAGCTAAACTGAGCTCATCCAGGATGAGAATTTTAACTTGGCTGAGCAGTTAAATATTCAGCTGCTGATCAATTGCTACCATTACCATTACCCATCACTCTCAGCTTCAGTCGAAGCTAATACAGGCTCCTCTCCACTGCTTCATCTTGAGTCCGTGTATCCCCCATGAGAGGCACAAGCAGCCCCTCTCAGCCTGCCTTGGCCGTGCTTTGGCAGGACTGCACGGTTTAGCACCCTGAGAAATCACACACTCCCCCCCCCAGTCGCTGTAGAAGGCTTTGTGTCTGTCCCATCTTGACCTTCTCCCACTCCTGCACTCCCGACATCCATCTGTCAGAAAACACTTTCTTCCTGTTGTCCTGCGATTCTGACAAGATCACCCACGTGCTCCCATCTTGTTATCCGTTTACAGGGAGACAAGCAGCTCATACAGCCATTGTTTCTTACACTACACAGTAAATTGAAGAGCAACACTCTCTAAAATATTTGCATGAACACGTGCATAATCAAACTATATAGGGTCCTGTCTGGACAGTAATAGCATCCACTCTGTAATATCAGTGATAGTAAAAAGAAGCCTTCTGTTTTATCCTCTCAGCACTCTAATCAGTGTTAACGTACCCTCCTGTTTCCAGGAGGAGTTAGAGCAGGGCAGTGACATCTAGACATGTCTGTCAGGTTAGTGGATGTCTCCCCTCCCTAAATCTGCTGACGTTGATTTGTGAGCATAATGCCTGATTATAGGATGGCTGACAGATAAATTTTATCAAAATTAAGGCACAATTAAACATTTCATCTCTGCTAATTGCTGGCTGTAGATTTGGCGAGATGACCATGTGCTGTAGGAAATCAGCAACCATAACACATTTTAATGGGGCACAGCTGTCTTACAGCTTGGTAATATTTGCACAGTGCACCAGAACTGTAATTTATGAGACAGAAAGAGGGGGAAAATCTGCATTGGATTGAGTGCCAGAATAGATTTTGAATTTATATTCTTTAATGAGGTTTGGATTTGTTGCTGATGGTTGTTCTGCATTTAAGATCTATGCGGATGCTGCGGCGTCTTGGAAGAGACTGCTGTTGTTTGTATTTCTTAAAATAACATTAATGTTGTATCTTGCAACTTTGCACCCGCGGCATTTAGATTTCTTTTAGAAGCTCACCGCAAGAGAGGAAGGTGGCTGGTTTTTGAGCATGCAGCCTGGGCAGACTTGATGGGTTCACGCTAAAGTAATCAGCCCCAGTATTCACTTCTGCCAACAAATAAGCCTGGGAAATTCACCAAAATGTGGGAACAGCTTGGGAACAGATTGATGCAGAAGGGTGAAAAAGGCTGAGACTGAGTGTGTGCTGAAATGGGTGTGTATGTGTGTACATGCTCTCAGAGCTAATTCCAACGCAAACAAGAGGAAGCTTCTTCTAAGTAACTCAGCTCTGGTGTGCTCCAATGGTATGTCTCCAGTGGGGTCTAGCAATGCCTCTTCAATTACATGGAAGTTTGGGCACCAAATCCCCTATAAAACATACTCAATGCATTGTGAGGAATATGAATTTTACAATTTCCACACCGAAAGGATCGGTGTTTATCTGAAAGTGACTGTTTCGTGTAAGAACTTGCACCTCAGCAGGGCCTGGAAGTTAGCAATGCTCCATCAGTATGTTTGTCTCATATTGAGGCATAGTGATTACTATGAAGATAGCACCATTCTATAAACATATTTGACTGGATGGTGGCCTTCCAGAGCAAAATGAGTGATTGACTTTATAATACATTCATCTCACTTAACTAATACCATCCCAGCATGTGGACCGGGCATAAACTGAACAGGGCTGGGTTGGACTGTGCTGGCATGCTGCGGGCTGTGTTTGCTTGGAGCTCGCAGAGGTTAATTTAACTGCTGTTTCCCGGGTGACACCTTCAGTCTGTGACAGGCCTGCGAGGGCTGGGTGCTTGTGGCACTTTTCATGATACCCCACTGATCTGCAGTTGGGTCTGGTTCAGGTGCATCTCAGTACAGTAAACTCCCTGAAGGCTCTGGTGACCTTCTTTCATGAGTGATTATGTTCATATTTAGTGTAGTGATATTAAATAGGGGCATGTGGTCATTTAGCTTGTCAGGGGCTTTGTCTCTGTGATGGAATCGGGGCTTGTCATGGTGGCAGTCTATGTTTTTTTGTATGAAACTTCAACAGAACAGGTGAAGTGCAATGCTTATGGTTCTGAAAACATTCCAGGAATTATTTTTTGAAATCAATGGACATTAAGATGTATTTACAGTGGTTATTAAAGTTGCCTTGCTTTGATATGATCAAAGTCATGTTGCAGTCTGGGGCTGTGGATTGTTTCCGCTTTGCTTTGAGCTGAAATATGACCACAGGCTGGCATACAGTATGTCAGTTTGTGCACCGTGCTGGAGACTGACGAGGGGGCTCACCCTCACAGATAGCCGGCTGTTGTCCTAAAAGTGCAGCACATTGCCGTATTGCTCCAGGACAGAAAATCAGGGACAGCAAAGGACAGTGGAGTGCATTTTTCTACAGACAACAACCCACTCTTTACAAACAAGTATTGAAATTACAAGGACTTCAGTCACACAAAGGAATTATGTAGATTTTTTTTTTGTGGCTACGCTACAGTGACGGTTTTGAAGCATTATTTATGCAGGGGAGTTTTTCTACAGTCATTAGGTCAGCTATGCGCTTCAATAGTGCATCTTTGCTGAGGCAATCCAAACATTAGATTAGATGTAATTGAGAGAAATGAAGCCATGCTTCAAGCAGTTAAGCCTTTTGCATTAAAGCATACACCGAAATGCTCTTTGTTAATCACTGATCAAGTGGGATATTACCTCTCATGAAGAGCTTAGTAATGCTCATTAAGGCATTACACAGTAAATGCCTGAATAATTATGAATTCCATTTTGCCTCCCTATATAATCACACAGTTTACCAAACAATGAACGGCATTAAAGTGAATGAACTTTTGGCTTCTAAAGGAGCATGACAAATGAGTGGTGACGTTACACATGTCAGTTTTTAATCCTGAACATACTCTTCACCCTCCTGGTCATGCAGTACATATGTCCGGGATAGGGACAACAGCCTCCTGCCAATGTCTCATACCAGGCTGAATCTGTTTGAATCAGACTCATGCATCAATGGACATTTGTGCACACAGACTTTATTGCACAGCATAGTGCTCTGATTATTTTATTATGACAATTTCCAGGCGCACACACGGATGCCTCTTTATAGGCACTTATTAGTGTTGATCATTGGCCCATGTGGTCACACAGCTTTTGCCACGATCCTGCAGGATACTGTTGCTGTATTATACAAAGGTGTGACATTGAAGGCATATGTCAGTACTCCTAGAAGTCACACATTAAATGACAATGTCTATTACATGACAATGAATACCACCAACAGCCATCCCACCTAACATTTTGCCACATGCCATATTTTCCCATTATTCAGGATTACAAACAGGTGTTTGTGTGTGTGTGTGTGTGTGTGTGCTATGTGTGTGTGTGTGTCGGTGTGCGGATGTAGTAACACAGACATCGCATGCCCTGAGTAGATCTGTATTTGTTTTTTTGACAAGTGGTCCTGTGTGCTATGTGTGTGCTTATGTGACTATGTGTGCGTGACAGCTGAAGAAGAGGACTGTATTTGTGGAGGAACAGCATGGCTGCAGAGAGGAGTGGAGATCCTGAGGGAGGCCTAATGGTTCCACTCCTTCCTGCACAGAGATAAAGACTCATAATAAGCGTGTATGCTCACCATCTGGCCCTGTGCATGTGGCCCTTATGGAGGCGAAAGCAGCACAATCTGTAAACGATCAGGAGCCATGGCGCTCCCCCTAGAGAGGCCGCCATGCAATCAAGGTGACAGATGGCAGCACCACTGCTGTGGCCTCATGGAGGAGATCAAAATCACCTTCAATAAACTCTGACTGGAATGGGCACAAGCCCCTCAAAAAGTCAGTTTGTCAGTCAAACTGTGGCAGCTTGCTGAAACAGGGGGAACACACAGCGGTCCGTCCGTCCACCGCCTGATTTCCATATTTTCCATCTGACTGAGCCTGAACTGTGATCTTTCTCCAGTTGTCCTCTCGACTCGTGCCGGCGTGGGCAAGCTGGCTGCCAGGACGAGCAATGCTACTGGGGGAAAATTGAGAACATGATGCTGCTAATGTAGGACAATATCAGCCGATGGGGGTAGAAAGACATTAAATAACTGACTGGTACTCTATTTTTGATCTGACAGGACCCCCTGTGACTTGCCTCTGTGTGTTTATCTAACTATAGGTTTACACACACAAGCAACAGCACAAAGCCCAACACCACTGTGCAGCATATAATACAACTCATTATTGTAAAATAGCTTTACAGTGAGTGGCGCATTTGTCCTGAATTCCTTCCCTCTGAAATTTTTTTGTTTAAGCATCTGATGAAGCAGCACGGTCCGGCCTCCGCACCTTGCCTGTATGTGAGTGTTTGTGTCCTGAGCATGGAGACAGAAAATGCTTGGGAATGCTATTTCACACATCCCCTTCATCTGATGCGCAGCTTCTGTCAGTGATGTGAGAAAAACAGCCTGACTCTCCAAGCTTTTTTTGCACCAGTGCAAAAGTTCAAAATTGAAAGCCATCTGTTCAAAAAAAAAAAAAAAAAAAAAACTAATCTAGGCAGGGAGAGCTGCTTCCAAGGCGGTCCTCATTGGATGAGTTTCTTGTCTTTGAACTCCTGCCACAAGGTTCAAAATCAGCTCAGGACATTGTCATTTGCAAAAGAAGCCACATTTATGTTAATGTTGGGCAAAAACAAACTTAGTCCGTCTTTCTATAAGTACTAGATGTTTTTGCTATGCTTTTTGAGCTGTGCTTTTGAACATTGCTCTCCCTTTATCTTATAAATTCAGCTGTGGGCAGTTTTATTGTACATAGTATATCTGGATTCAGGGTCCTAACCATCCTCACTCTTTAGTTCTAATAAAATGAGAGGCCTTAAGTACTTTCAGAGAAAATCAATTGTCCTCTCTTCCACTGCTGCCCTTAAGCACTCACTTAGTTAATTGCCACACTTATTTGATTAATTTGATGTGTTCCATTGTAGTCTCTCTTTACCTCCTATGTTTTATAGAGGTGTTTCAGAGCACTCTTAATCATCCACTTTTAAACATTTTACAAATGTTAAATATGTGCACTTTAACTAATAATTAGATCAATTACACTAATTAGTTTCATAAGTTGAACTGTAAAACACTGAAGTGGCTTTTATGTCTCATATATAGAGTGGGCTATCTTTGTGAGTCCTGTTTTAAATCTGCGACCTGTGGCTGGTCTGGACATTCGACAAGAACATCGGGGCTCTGGTCATCACTCTTAAGGTTAAAATAATAGCCCTTAAAATTCAGCCAAATTGAAGTTGTTTTATTTTCATGATAAATACAAGATGTAAGATTAGAGTGCATAGAGCAGAATTATGAAGACTTTGTATATGTACAACTGCCCTAATCAATCAGACTGTTAATGTTTATGTCTGTTACTGCTGATGTGCTTCAAACTGATTCCTTTTTGTACCTAAGCCATAATTGTATGTTTTCAGCTAACTGTATTTAAAAAAAGCCTCACAATGGGGATTTTTCTTTTTAATGAAAAGATCCACATTTTATCTATTGATCATCAAGATGTATCATTTTTGCCTGTGCTCTTTGCACAAACAGCAGAGTATATTTGAAGAAATGCGTGATGTCATAGATGACAAAACCTTTGGATCATCAGATGTGGGAGGTCGTGTTAATCTAACAAAGTGTCAGTTCTTGAAAATGCAAAAAACTAAAAACGCGCCTGGGTTGTACTTAACTCAATCGTGACGCATGTGATCTTCAAGGCCAGAAATATACATCGTTTTAGCCAATCCTCTTTGTTTATGGTACCCATTTAAATTAAAATAAAAATCATGTCAGATCCCATGTATTATCGCTGTGTAAACACAAACATAGACAGATGAGAAGAGACCACAAATAGCAGGATTACAGTTTTCCACTACTGAGTGCCTGAGAGTGGGCGGAGCTTGTCAATTAACTCACTGTCGCGCCCCTGCTTAGCAATTTTTTCCCTTTACTTTCTGAACTTCTGGTTGAACTAAATTCTGGAAACTGTCCCATGACAGTAGATTTTTGTATTGCTTCAACAGATGCATAATGAAGTCCTGCTTAGTTACCTTCAGTTACAACAAATACCAAGTCCAGGTAAGCCAGGTTTCCAACTATCCGCTTCTCTCTTTCTCCCTCTTGTATAATAGACTGTATAAAACATCAGTTCTGCCCCTGAACTTTGGGCAGCACAGTGATGTTGTGGAAGAGTTCGTTGGACACTACATATTTATCATTGTAATTAAAGGGCTGTTCTCTTGATGTTGTAAGCATGAGTTAAAGAAACAAACATGAATTTTGTTTTAAACTGAAGTTCTTAATTGCTAATTGTTTCAGTCCGTGTCCATTCTACAGTGTTTCTAGTATAGTTTGCTTTCATGAAATAATGCATTTTGCACAATGAGTAAAGTTATGTGCATGATTAGTACTTTTCTTTCTGCATACTGTAGGTGGTGCTGAGCATTTTGCATGATGAGAAGCCTGAAAAAAAAAAAAGTTTCCTAAGGTCCAGATTGATCTGTGGCCAATGTCAGCCTGTGTATTAAAATGAAAGTGTGTATTTAATATGGTAGGATCTAACAGTATGCAAAAATAGTCTGCACCTCACTTCTCAGCTGCTTGCCTGGAGTCAACTCCCACAATGGATCTGCAAGCCCCACTCACTTACAAGTACTCTTGGTACATGGATGGAGCAACGCTCCTGGTTGCAGGTCCACACTGCTGAAGTCTGTCTGTTTTGTAAGCAAGAAAACACACACACACACACACACACACACACACACACACACACACACACACACACACACACACACACACACACACACAGTGAAGAGGTCACAAAGAGAAAACGTCAAAGCACATAAAAAAAAATCCACAGTGCTTGGAGCACACTGGACATTGGCAGGTGCTCTTTGGTCCAAAAATAAACAAAACTGTCATCACAAAGCATTTAGACAGATTAATACTTGTTGGGGACTTTTTATTGTACTTACAATAACAGAATGAGTGAAGTTAACATGCTCATTGTGTGTCTGCTCCACGCTGTGTGTGTCACACAGTGAGCTCTGCAGATGAACAGAGAATGAACACACACACGAACACAGTGTAATAGAGGCAATGAGAGCAGCAAACCAGCAGCAAAGACTCTCACACTGAGCTGAAGTGAACAGATAGAACGAAGACAACTTCCTTTGAGTTGACTGGTGTTGTCAGCAGCTAATAATGTATTGCCCATGTTAGATAAACCTTGTTCTGTAATTGCCAGCTCTGACATGTTGTCTTTGGCTGTCTTTGGTACATTGAAGTTCCAAAGCAAAAATGGCCTGCTGTGGCGTCGACTGCCTGTTTCGATCAGGATATGTCGTAAAGCAAAAACAAAACAAAAAGAAAGCACGTGGATGTGTATAAAAGCTAAAAGCTTGATTTTCATTGGAGGAAGTCAGTAACACTGTGCCAAAGAGGTGTCGAGCCAACTGGGTTTGTTTCAGCAGGTTTTCCACTTGACCTCAGAGCAGGAGCGGTGTTGGTGCTAGCAGATTAATAAAGCAAAGTATCATCAGCTGCAGCGGTAGCTAATAGACCTTTCTCCAACCAGACATTTTGTCAGCTTTGGGGAAAGCATAGTTGAAAATAATGATGGCTCAGTTGCATTAAGTGTCCCTGTCAGCCATGACAGTTAACCAGCATGCACAAAAGCATGACCTCCTCTAAGTAGCCCTCATTAATAGACCTGAGGTTTCCCTACTGTGACAAAATGTCTGGCATGAAATAGATCAGCATAACCCCTAGACAGTACAGAAGGCTCCGGTACAACACAGCCACTGCTAGATGTTCCAACTACAGAGTGAGGACTTGTTTTCTTTGTGATTGTGTTTGAACCCTGACTGAAATTCAGAACCACACGTTCCCTTTTAAGATTTAGTGTCAAAATGTAAAGAAGGGGCAATTGGTTTCAACTTTAGTGGAAATTCTGGCTTTGGGGGTCTTATGATTGGGATAAATCACACTGATTCATGAGTGAGCTCACACATTTCCCATTGCTTTGTCAGATGAGGATTTTAATTTGAGCCTCACCTGATGGATGCTAGTAATTTATGCTGATTAGAAATAAAGCATCATATTTTCCTTTATCTTCCCTCACCCATCTCAACAGAAGAAGACTTTTTTTTCCAGAAGGGTATAGGGAGAGCAGTTGATTAGTTGTAATGTGACCGCTGTACCCCGCAGGCTCAAATTTATGTCCTCCATTTGAAGTGTGGCTGCGTGTGCTGTATACATCAGGTTTGTTAATGAAATTTGTCGCCAGGAGGGAGTCAGTGGCGGCGGTCGTTCGGCGCTTTGACACATAATCGTGTGAAATCTAACCTTTCAAACCTCAAGTCAGCACAACTTTAATTGTAGCGTTAATATTATCCACATCAAAACATTACACAGTGTATTACTTTATGGATTATTGCCGTCAGACTGTTGTAGAAGGAATTAAATTACCAGTGTTTTATTTAATAATCTCCTTGTTTGCTTTAAATGCTACACAACTATGTTCGGAAAAACAACGCAGTGTAACAGCACTACCTGTACACGCTCCTGTGTGTGGATGAGTGGTAAAGTGAGGTCAGTGGTGTTCTGCTGTAACATGTGGACCCGTGTATGCTGCTGTCCTCTCCATCCTGCCTGTGAGTGTATGACTGACAGGTGTCAGGCTTGTCATAGCAATCCAGGCTGCTGTGGGTGAGATGTTTGGGGGACGATGAGAGATGGAGGCAGTGGTGGAGAGGGATGGCGAGAGAGTCTGTCATTTCATTCAGGCTTTTCTCTTTTATGACACGCTTCCTCAACCCCGTATTGTCTATCAGTATCAGCAGATGACTGACAAAGGAACTGCTCAGCTTCAGACAGATACACATCGGGACTGTGTTTATGCCTGTGTGTATGTGTGTCTTTGAACTTTCATGGATGAATGCAGGAGTTGACGCATTAAAACAATGCCGTGCCCCCACTTTGCCAGATCAGCATAACCTCACATCCTCACAGTCATGATCAGGCCTTGGTGTTTTGAGCACAACAACTGAGGCTGCTGCCTTTTCCCTTTTTACACTCGCTTCACTCTGACCATCAAAATGCTGACTGCTTTCCAAAAACTTGATTTCACAAATGGAAAAACAGCATCTGCTTTCCTACAGCTTCACATATGGCAGCCATAGCTTGCTCATATGAACTGAAGCAGGTAAGCAGGGTAGGGGGTTGGCCCCTGGGGACCTTGAACAGAGGGCCTGGCCCTCGGGACATTGGACTCTGCAGCAAGGACCACGCTTGTCCAGAGCCAGATGAACCTGCAAATGAAATGAGGCCACAGAGAGCTGGGGACCATGAACGTGGAGGAAAGTGGAGGTTCTGCATCTGTTACAGTCATTTCAGTAAATTACTGGAGAATATAGATTCACTCAGGACCATATTTATTTACATTTGCATACCTGTCTTTCCACCATGATGATTATGTTTGCACAGAAGTAAATTGTTGTTAAAACCAGTAATATTAATGAAAAAAGTGTCTTTTTAAATTCTTAAAACTCAGCTACTGTGACAGGCTAGGATAGATTGTACCCATCTTTTTAAACTGGACATGACAAGTGAGGTGAACAAGTCACTTTTCAAAGCATACTGTGCTTTATTTATAGAGCCAGAATTTACAAAATCAGCATTATGCTAGCAAGACACTGAAACCTAATGTCATCAGGAAATTGTTTACAGAGGTCATAAAACAAATAAACATTAGGTTAATTTTCTCATAGAAAGTCTAACTTGTTTTTATAACTAGAGGAATCGCCTTCCCATGCTCGCGGGTTTGAGGAATGTCTGCATTGGCTTTTTTTCAGACCCAGAGGCAGCATCTTTTATATACAGTCTGTGGTTTTTAAGGAGTTCTTATCACTGTAAGATCAGGGCTTTTAAAAATATTTTGGCCTCATAGTATAGTGTGTAATTGTTTCCATACGGATCATAAGAAAACAACTAACAAATTTTGAAAAATTTGCATCTGTGGCAATGTTTGCACTCTGAATGTTATGTAGACGATAATACAGTTTGCTCATTTAGATTAAATGCAGGGTTTTATGAACGTGCAGTCAGACTGGACCTGGGAAATCAACCACATTCAGTCAGATTAAATTTAATCTCATTCAGGATGTAGTCATTGTTTCTTGGTTTTTTTTCTTCTTTTTTTTTTTCAGCTGCATGGTGAAATCATGCCAGCCGCGCAGTGGAAGGGTTGGCTGTATTGAGTGCAAGGACGATGACATAGGTCAATGACAGCGTTTGAAGCTGTTTAATTAACAGCTAACTTTGTGAACTGCTGCTTCCAACCTGCTAGCCGCACTAATGCCCATAGTTTATGGTTATGTTTACAACCTGGGCTGTTTTCAGGCGGCTACTTCTTTTTGCCAAGCTACATGTAAATTTGTTGGGCAGATTTTAAATGCTGTGCTTGCTCTAATGTAACCAGTTCTGTTTTATGTTTTATCTTTTTTTCCTCTCCCTTTCTCTCGTCCTCTCATCTCCGTTCCCTCTGGTCTGGTCTGGTTTCCTGGTGTCGTTATCACGTTGATCACAGCGTGACAGGCCGTCCTTGGGGAGTAAGGAGCACCGTTTACAACCCTTTTGGTGTCAGCGCTTCCTGTCTGCTCCAGTTTCTACCTAACTGCTGTACCTCAAACATTTGCCCTGTGCTCGCCCAAACTAGTGGACATCTATTATGCAGTCAATGAGGTAGCCCAGGATTTCAACTTTTATGCGTCTCTTATTGTCTTTTACATGTGCTCACAGACCCATGCGTGAATTGTAGATTAAGTGTGGTGGTAAAATCATTTCCAGTATCTGCCTGTAGGCCACGTAGAGTAGAAATTTGTAATGATTGCTAATTGCCTTGTTAGTATGAAAACAAAGCAGCATTTTTTTTTCTCATGCTGAAGGGCTAAATTACCAGGAAACAAACAAGTGGAGGGGAACATGTGAATAAGGATGTTTTTACATGAGCATCTGTGGATACAGCTGCTGCTTGCTCTGACCATCCTGCCTTCTCCTCTCTGCTTCTCTCAGGCTCAAACAAACAAAGCCAAACAAGACAGCATCCTCATGCGCCTGTTTTGGGTAAGTGTTGTAATCTACAGGCCGAGTTTTTTATGACATCAGTTCATGTCTTTTTTTTTTTTTCTTTTTTTTTTCTTCTGATGAGCAGATAAAAGCTGTAGCCATCTAGCTCTCACGATGTACCACTATAGCAAGTCTCCTCAGTTTTATGGCCTTGTTTTTATGTTTAGATCAAGTGCAGTGCAATGGTACCACTTGTGTTATCTTCTGGTAATGAGGAAAGCAAATAGCACCCTGGGCATTTCTTTTTTCTTCAGTCAAAACACACTTTCTACTCTGATAAAACACACTCACTTGTTTCCACCTTCTTTTATCTCAAATCTTCCTCATGCCTCTCTTCATCCCCAGAGAACTGTGTTTACCTCAGCAGTCACCTGCTACTACGGGAGCCAGAATGAGATTCAGGGGCCTTTTGTCCCAATCAGCTTTTCCTATCAGGCTAAATGCTCCCTGGAGACCGGGCTTATTACCTGACACAATTCCCAGAGTAGATAAATAGCTGCCCATGTCACAAGCCGAACCCTGCTTACAGAGGCTGGGGGTGTGAGTAGTAGACAGACAGCTTGGAGCCCCAAGAGATGAAAGGAGCCCACAGCCTTATTGACATTTTAATCAAAAACAGTTAGCACTGAATCAGTCTGTTTGTAGGCAGTGATGCAGGGAGGCTTTTCATCCGGGCCTGTTGAAAATATGCAAGGATTGAAATGCAGACCTTGCTGACATACAATTTACCTGCTGTCAGTTTGTATGGGCCCGTTTTATCATGAGGGCTTGTTGTGATGCCTCCCACACCAACTCCACCCCACTCACCCACACTTTGCATCTCCTGCCACCTGTTTTGATCTCAGCTATGTAAAGCTGCATGCGTGAGTATTAAATGTACTTGTAATTGTCTTTTAGGTTCATGAGTCTGTGGAGAAGTTATTCTGAGGCCAGCGAGTCTTTGAGCTATTGAGAAATTGTGTCATCACATTGTCTGAGGACAGTATCGTTTAAAGGTTCTGCTTTGCAGACAGCTTGCAGAGGTTCTTAGAGTTATTCAGCTGATTAGACGTGAGTGGTTGGACATATGCTATAACCCTTTTCACACATGTTGACATATTACTGGCTGAGCAAAGGTCTGATTAGAATAAGTGTGACTTCTGTACAGTTGTCCATGGCCTTTAAATGTGAGTGACTACATCGACAACAGCGGTGTTTGCTGTAACATGAATTGCTTTTTCTCTTTGCACTTTAGATAGATGTTTCTTTGGGTATGGTCAGATGTAACCTGCTACCTGTAAGCACACCCACAGTACTTTGCTGTTGTTCAGAAACAACATTTGTACCTACTAAATGTAACAGATTATGAGCTATCCATGTGGCATTGGTACATTATATTCTGGGATATGCAAGAAGTCATACAGATGGGTCCATAATTTATTGGACAAAAACACACTTTTTGTGATTGTGCCTCTGTATACCACCACAGAGAATTATAAATCAAACAGTTAATATGGGATTGAAGTGCAGACTTTCAGATGTAATTCAAGGAGCTTTAAAAAATTTGCATTAACTGTTTAGGAATTACACCCATTTTTTTATAGATAGTCCCTGATATTGAGAGGCTCAATGTTAATTTGACAGTTCACTGACAAGTAGTTTCATGGCCATGTGAAGCCACTTTCAATGTTATTTTATGACAAATTAAGCAAACATAAAATCTGAAATTGATTCAAAGTGTTGAATTTCTATTTTATAGCTTTTCACTGGAATATTAAAAACATGGGCTCCGAGAGTTATCACTGCAAGTGAAGGAGGCCATCATTAGGCTGAAAAACAAAACAAACCTATAAGAGAGACAGCAAAAACTTTGGAAGTGGCCAAATCAACAGTCTGGTTCATTCTTGAAAACAAGGAATGCACCGACCAGCTCAGCAAATCCAAAACACCCGAAAGACCACAGAAGAAAAGTAAAGGGCACGATAACAGAATTATTTCCATGATTAAGTAAAACAGTCTGACAAATCTGAGCACGTTAAGAACACAAGGAGGAAGGTATATTGTTGTCAGGGTCTACAATCAAAAGATGCCTTCATGAATGGAAATATGGAGGACCACTGGCTACACTCATCAACAAGGCCAGATAGCATAGCACATTACCTTTCAAACATGGTGGAGACAATGTTGTGGCATAGGCATGTATTGCTGCACTAGAGTTTATTGACGATGTGACTGTTTATAGAAGTAGCAGGATGAATTGTGACGTTCACAGGGCTATACTCTGCTCAGACGCAGTCAAATGCTGCAAAAGTGATCAAACCGTGCTTCACAGTGCAAGTGGATAATGAGTCAAAGCAAACTGCAAAAGCAACCCAAGAGTTTCTCAAGGTGAAGAAATGGGCTTATTTTCAATGGCCAAGTCAGTCAATTAACTAAGAATACAGAATTATAGTAATTCAGACATTGTTAGTAGTATTTCTCTTGGGATAATATGCGTGCATATTTTATATGTATGTGTCTATTTTTACTTTATAGTTTGCATCTCAGTATGAAATATGCATCATAACATCTTGCAGTTTACTGGGTGGAGTCACCTTCTAGTAGTTATCAGTTCCCCTCTGTCATGCCGGCTCTCTCCCTCAATATTAGAATATTATATACCGAGACTCTCAAACATTTGCATTTCTGTTAAATTATTCATTTTGCACGCTTTAGTCTGAGTCAGAAAATGCAGCGAACAATTTTCCACACTAAGAGCTACACAACTAATTGTTAAACACACTCCACTGAGTTTTAAAGATGTTGTCACCGACTTTTCATCAAACATTAACACGTGGTACCGATGATTTCATGCAGTGCGCTCTTAACATCGTGCTTTTAATGATGCTCTGAAAAAACCCTTTAAAACTAATCATAAATTACTCAATGATAATCGGAGGAGGGAGAGCAGGAAAAGGCTCTGCTCCCCGTCCGGTCATAAGTTGATCATCTTAAGCTCCGAGCTGCAGGTAGGCGGTGACAGCTGCTTAATTTGGTTTTGTCACCAGGGTGACTTAATCCTGTAGCGGGCCCCAGTGACAGTGGCCTCACAGACGGCCGAGAGACAGAACGGCACTCTGGTTGCCCGTTTACAGATGCAGCAATAGACACCAAGGTCACTTTAATTAACTGCCAAATTACAATTTAAACGATAATACTAATCACTCACTTTTGCAGTAGCAAGAAGCCACTGGCTGTCATGTTAATTTAAGGGTGTGGGGGAAAATGGGCATTTCCACCTCTGCCTCACAGTGGGCCCGAGTCTGTGCTGCCCTGTTTTCATTTGCTCTGTGTGTGGCTTTCGGATCAGGAGCAGGGCGACCTAACTTGTCGCTACAGCTTTTTATTGCTTTAGTATTCATCACTTTCTGTGCCGGTCTTAGTTTTTGTCTCCCATTGTATTCTCTGTCTTCCTCTCTCGTTCCATGATTTCTCAAGTATTCCACCAAATACTCCCCATCGTTGGGCTATGGGTCTCATTGCAGCAGCTTCTCTCTCCCTCAAATAAACTGAAATTAGTGGTACTCACTGACATCATCCTGTGTTTATGGTTTTAGCTAATTAGACCAAATCAAAATGCGTAATCACCAATCACCACCGCCTGAAATTGAAAAATGAAGCCAGTCCAGAAGTGCCAAAAACTACAGTTTTTCCTCCAACGGTCACCTGAGGTTTGCTCCAAAGGGTCATTCCATCATAGCTTTAAGATACACTTAACTTCTGTTGTTTTTGTTGTTTGTTTGTTTGTTTGTTTGTTTGTTTATAGCATCTTTTTTTTTGTGAGGGGCCATTTTTTTTATTATCTAAAAATCTACTTGAGCTTGTTTTTTGGGGTTAAATATTTGGTACTATGGCTCTGTTAATATGGACTCTCAGGAGTGTAACATGCTGATGCTGAAAATGAGAGAGAACACCATCACAAATGTCAGATATAATATTAACAAAAACTTGCTTTTTCCAAAAATGTCAGGTCAATGTGTTTTTTCTCTTTTTCCCCCATATTCAGGCTTTAATATCTGTGAAACCATTCACCTGATTTGGACTTTAAAAGAATATTATGTGTCTTGTATATGAGAGAATAAAATGTCAGTGTCCTTCCTGTGAAAATGATTTCTACAGGTCTCCAAATCTGCTGTCAGAGATGGAACATTCAAATATTGTAGGGACTTTGGGTTTGGGGTAGCTGTAACTCAGGAGGTAGAGGAGGTCACCCACTAATTGGAAGGTTGGTGGTTCAATCTCTGGCTGCTCCAGTCTGCATGTCAATATATCCTTGAGCAAGATACTGAGCTCCAAGTTGCTCTCCGATGCAACCGTTTGAATATGAATGTGTGTGAATGTTAGATAGAAAGCACTTAAGCTTAGAAAGAAGTGCTTGTATGAATGTGTGTGACTGGGTGAAAGAGGCATGTTGTATGAAGCACTTTGAGTGCTCATCATAGAGTAGAAAAGCACTATATAAGAACCAGTCAGTTTACCATTTACTTCAAGCCTCCATCATTCTATATTATAACTTGAGTTATACTTCTGAGAGTCCATATTGATAGAGCCATCGTACCAGAATTTTGAAGGCTCTAATTTAAGTAGTTCATTGGGTTATGGCATTTTAATGATCCCTCAAATCACCCCAAACATTCATCATTGAAAATATTTTCATTTTGAGAAACTAATGCCAGTAAGGACGTGCAATTTTGCACAATTCCGATTAAGAAGTATAACTTTCCCTGGTATATTTTGTTTTTCGGGAAAACCTGAGATGGCAGGTTGGAGACGTTTGTTGCGCTGACATGAAATGACCCTAAAATCAGATCAGCATCCATAGACTCCCATGTTAAAAAGCCCAGCCTTAGAGCAGAGATGTTAATGGTTTCTGAGGTCTCTGTAGATAATTTCCTTCATAATATCTATGCTCAGATGAGATTTTTAATAACTTACATGTTAAAATTTTATTGAGTATGATTAATTTGAGACATGGCTGTTTTGGTGGACAGGTGTATGCTGACACAGGCAGCTGTAGCTGCTAGCTGTCTCCTATTTTCTGTAATGAGCAAATCAATTCAATGACTCCTTGTTTCAGCTGTAGACTCAGTGACTTTTAATCTTATAGTCTTAACCTTTGTTTTGTCATGGGGTCTGTCATGGAGCCTATTTGGGCACTGTATACACTAGGTAAGCTCCAGACTATGGGATATTTATTCAAGCCGACCTCCACCCCATTACAGTTACTGCCCATCTGCCACTGTTGCCACTCAGAGCCCTCCTAAAGGTTACTCATTTACATATGGGGAGAAAAAAGCTTCCACTGATAACAGAGTTTCAGTCAATCAATGATTCATGATTAGTCCCATGTAAAATCCCAGCAGTTGGTTAAAACTCTGCCTGCTTGCCTCGTTGCCACTTTTCAAATGAGGTCCTGGAATGCCATGACAAGTAACTGGAAACAACTGAATGGAAAAATTCATAATATCTTAGATAAATTATGACGGGGTGCCTAAAATTGATTTATTATTGTGATCGTTAGCCATATGGCACAGACTGCTTTGCCACCCCCCTCCTAACACCCCAAAATCGCCGATTACGGGGCTAGGTCAGTTCAACCTTTACCACTGCACAAATGGATCTCAGTCTAGCCAGAAACAAAGGACAACAGAGAAATTAACTTTGATTCTTAAAACTGCAATCAGCTGAAATGGTAGAGTTTGGTTGGAATTAAGGCTTCTGGATGGAGTCTTACTGACTCACAAGATGAGAAGTAAACAGATGCATTTTTGTGTGTGTGTGTGTGTGTGTGTGTGTGTGTGTGTGTGTGTTTTTAAGAAACATATTTAATCAAATTACAAATAGCAGTTAACAAAATAATGTCACCTTCATACCAGAACCATTTTTTTGGCTGGAAACCCATCTCTTACTAGGTCTACATTTCATTACATACAAACCATATACTTACTTGTGTGGTAATTCCACAGTAGTACATCTAAAGTTGAACACAAAAAGTTGCACACACAATCTGTTGCTGTTTTGCAAACATTTATAAGTTATCAATCATCTGACTGTGAAACCGCATGCTCATTGCCTAACGACTTCAGTCTTTCTTAAGTCACCCTTTGGTTAATGAGCATTCAGTTTCAAGCCACAGATAGACCTCCATTTTTGAAACACAGTATGACCATGATTTACAAAATAGATGTAATATTTAATCCAAATGACCCCAAATGAGGGACTGAGCCCATAAACTCAGCAGGAAGGTGTTTACAGAGGTCAGGACAGAAAGTTGTTTTCCCATAGACTTCTATAGGATTGGAAATCTTTTTGCAACCACAGCCATCGCCATCTGGTGGTCTTCAGATAGAATGTAGGTTTAAGGGACTTCCACACTGGCTTAATTTTTTTCTGACCCAGAAGCAGTGCCCGTGTTTATACTATCTGTGATCCTACCAGGCAGTCCCTTAGTTGGTGGTTAGTTTTGTTGCATTGCGTAGCCAAAATGAAGAACATTGGGGTTAAGTGTACATCATCAACTTGAATCCACAAGATTTAAGACACAGTGGTTACATTGATATAACAGCCTTGTTTGAAGGTAACATGTCTTTATAATTAGGGTTGAACGTATACTGAGCAATATTAGCTCTCACTAGTGGTCATATTTTTAGTCATTCAGTGAATTATAAGTCAAAATGTTCACCCTCCTTTTATTTTAGAATTTGCCTCAACCAAGTTTTTAGCTAAGAAATGATCCATTACTGTGTTTTACTGGTTGCTATAGAAGCTTTATTGTGTTATTTTAAAGTCTTACCATAGTTTACTATAGTCTGTCCATGGCATCATAAGCATTCATAACCAAAATTTTTGGTTAGATGTAGAGCTACACTATTTGTATCCAATGATTATTTTCATTATTTACTAACCATCCCTCATATCTTTATATTTTGCTAGGAAAATGGGAAAAAGGTGCAGCGATTTATTGAATCGTGAAATAAATGGAAATGCAGTATATAAAGCAAAAGCAGAATTTGTACAATTCTGATGAACTTGAAAGTTAATATTTGGTATCCATCCATCCATCCATCTCTGCTTATCACAGCCTGAACTCTCTTAGGCAAGCTTGGTCACTTCTTTAAGTAGTCTTCAGGAATAGTTCTCCAGGCATCTTGAAGAACATTCAAAGCTCTTCTTTGGATGTTGGCTCCCTTTTTGTTTGGTTCTCTGTCAAGATGATCCCACGCTGCTTCAATAATGTTGAGGTCAATCCATGACTGATAGTGTTCCATTGAGTGTTCAAGGTATGCTTTTACTGCATTGGCACTGTGTTTGCAAAGTGTGTTTGCAAACAATTTTATGCTTGTCAAACTGTGTTGTCTTTGACATTTTTCATATTTTCAACTAAAGAAATGTGAATAAATGATGTATTTCTGCAACAGGCTATTGGCTATTCTTTGCTAAGTTGTTTGTTATGTGTAGACGCAACAGTGGTTCATCCTTTGAGACAAGTTTAATTATTCATAGGTCAGTGCTAAGTGGCTTAGCCAAAACAAAAAACCTCTGAAAAATTCCTCTGTAAATGGTCAGGTACAAGGACTGCACTGAAAGTGAGTGAAAAAGCAACCAATGTCAAAGGACAACTTTGAAAGACCTTCAGAAAGTCTGGCTCCTTGGAAGCAAAATATAAAAAATTAGTTGCTGCTCAAGACTTCTGCACAGTACTGTGAGCATGAAAAATACTGATAGTGAGCATTGTAATAAGAATTTCAGTGCTAAAATTAGAAAGAGATATGGTCATATTTCCTTCTTACAACCTTACATGATACTTAAATAACAAATTGTCCTCGAGTCCTTACCCTCGTATTGCACAGACAAACAAAAGTTAAACCTTTAGGAAAAACCCTATTTGTAATTATTTTCATGCGGCCTGCCAACATTTACATTAACCTCACTGTGTTATAATAATTGCCTACTCCTCCCATTTGCTCAGGGCATTGTTGTATTAGATTGTAATCTTCAACACTGTTTCCTGACACAAACTTGATGTGTCACCGTGATTGGCATGGAGGAGATGACATGACAGAGCTGGTTTTGGGAAACTGACAGATAGTTGGCAGGTTAAGGCTCCCCTGTTGGGTGCTGCGCTGCCTCAGGACAGTCACCTGTCAACTCAGGTGAAGGCTCGTCATAGCTGATGACTGGGAGCAGCAGAGTGGATATAATGGGATGAGCAGACTGACACAGACGTAGTGAAGGACTCCCTTTGTCTGTTGGCGAAGGAGTAGACCTTGCTTCAGTCAAGTGTGCCGCCATGCTGAATTAAGAGTACGAAGAGTTTTAACACTACATGTGATGGCGTTGGTAATTATGTTCTGAGTGCACAATCGATCCAAGTTATGTTCAGTCCTATGAGATAGAGTGTTTGTAGTCTGCTGCACATCTATTTGTTACGCTTTTGATAGATACAGAAACAGTTTGTTTTCTGTCAGGTATTTATCTTTGTGTATGTTCAGCTAACTTTTTATGTGATTGATAGATATAAATATAGGTAACTTTTACCACTGATGTAAAGGTGAATGTAGGCTGAAGTGCACATCTCTTTATGTCTTCATCATGAAGAATCACCTGGCGAAAAAAGGTTTGAGCAAGTAAGTTCATGTCTGTAATTTTCTTTTTTTTTTTTTTTTCTTTTTTTTTATGTTGTATGGGGGAATGGGGTGTGGGGGCATCAGTGAGTGTCGACCCTATCGCTGTTGCCATTTTTGTTCAAGTTCCTCAAAAGATCGTCCTGCCAAGCACAGGGGGACCATGTGTCCATCAAAGTCAGGCTGATATGAGGCATGAGGGCTGAGGCCTCCTCAAGAGATGGAAGGATGGGACTGACTCATGCAGAAGCTCAGGAGTCAGGATGTCACTCTCAGCACAGTACACTGCCGTAGTGCATCAGCCCACACTGACCCTATGGAGAAACTTCTGGATCAAGTGCAGTATTTACCAGTGTCAGGTGCTGACAATCAATAACAATGTGTATTGTCGCTGTTTATTCAGGAGATATTTCAAATGTTTCTTAATGAAGACACACCAGAGATGATTTGAAACACTATTAAACCCATATTTTAGTAGCATCTACTATCATTTTTTATGGAAATAGACTTTTAGAGTTTTAGTTTAAAAATAAATAAGAACATCAATTAAAGAGCAAACATTGATATTATGATACATCTTGGCCATTGTCCAAAAAGTCTAATTAAAACGTAACCAGAATTAGTAAATTTAATCATCAGCTTGTACTGGGCACCTTTTAAAAGTAAAACAAATACTCCCACATATCTTAGTTAAACTGTAAAAAAAAAAAAAACAACTCACAAATCATCCTATTTATCCTTCAGCAAGACCTTCAGTTTGAAAAGTATCATAACTATTTATGATAGTTTTTTTTTTTGGCAGTTTCCATTTGTAAATTGGGCAATTAATAGTTAATGGTGCATGAGCTAAATGAACTATGAGCTACAGAAATAGCTTTTCAGTGTAACTTAAACTTGTGTGCGATTGATGACCTTTTGTAGCTTTTTTTAAAAAGCTGTTTTTTTACGATGTCTGATGCAGCGCTCATATTTTCCCCTTGCTGACAGCACAGCATACTAAACCAGCTGGAGCTCACGTGCCCGCTGTCCACCTTTTCTGCATTAGCAGCTCTGCATCTCACTGTCTGATCACCTCAGTCCCAGAGGCCCTGAGTGTCCATCAGTGTGTCCTGCCGGCCACTGTGATGGGAATCCGCAGCGGCAGCAGTGCTTAGTAATCTGGATGTAATCTGTGTAACCTGCTCAGATTATGCAGCTTCATAGGTAGATACGGACAGGCATCATTGGAGTGTTACTGCATCATCTAAGCCTTGTAAAGGAATCTACAAAAGGTCCTGAGTCACACTAACCTGATGCTTCAGTCCTCAGACACTTCCTCCTCCTAATCGATCAATATATTATAAATTATGGATTAAGGCACTCAGAAAGAATGTGTAATCTTCGTAGCCAAGGCAGTTCTTTGAAAGCATTAAGAGTGTTGCCACAGTGAGCACAGATGTCGTCTTTAAGTGATTCCTTAAAAAAAAAAAAAATCAAATAATCAATGGATGAATTTGTGCTACTGTTTGCTAGCTTTTCCTAGCATTTTGTCATTATAGCTCCGGGTTTAACAAAAAAAGGAACAATAATATATGCAGCAAGCAGAAAATACGGCAGTAATCAAAAGTTATTGTGTGGTAATTATAGCAGATCACGTTGTGAAAGCATGTTTTCATCTGTTCTCTGTCGTCCCATATTGCTGCAGGTGATTTTTCAGGCCTATTCTGGTCAGGGGCAAGCTTCGAAGAGGACACCTGCATTGTAAATATTGAGATAGGCATTGTGGGGTTTTTTTTGGGGGGGGCGGGGGGGCTGACATTTTTTCTACTGTTGGCTGGTCCTTAACAAATGTAGCTAAACCCAGCCAAAGGGAATTGCGGTTCTCATTAGAGCGCATAAAGGTGCTGCCCACATTTTACCTTTCCCTCTGAGGGAATCAGTGTGCTGTCAGAAACCTCTTAATTAATGAGACCTCCATGAGAGACTAAACAGGCCAGAGCCTTGCAGATTTAGACCTTCAAAACAAAATAGTTTGCAGGAGACAGGTCAACAGTGGCAACAGTGGACGCCTCAAGGCTGTGCTGGGTACTTATTTGCTGTGTTATTTAGCATGGTGTTTTTGCCCGATTGGGGGCATCTTAATTCTCTAAATGACTTTTTAAGTAGTGCCCCTGCTCTGCATGACCCTGCTGAGTGACGGGCCATTCTAATCCTTTTTCACCAGGGAAAACAGGCTTTGTTGCAGCCTCTGGTCAGTTTGTTTTGCCCGCAACATACAGCATTTAACACACTGATAATTAAAGGGCTGAAACCAACATGCTCTGTTCAGTGGAAGGCTTTAGGCTGGTGGTGACTGACATCAGCAGGGGATTGCTGAGGTCCTGCAAACATCATAAAATCCTTTTTTAATATTAGAACAATAAGAAACAGACATGAAATGATGGCGAGTGATTCAAAATAAATAACTGCTGGATATTACAGTATTATTTGTTGTGTTAACAGGTCAGTTTTCATCAAACAGAGCTAAATTAACACAACTTAAGCACTCAGACACAAAACTACATGTAATGTTGGGGATTCATGACGGTGTCCCGGCTTGCCGTTTATCCTAGTCTTTTCTAGCCAACTGGGTGAAGGATACTCTGCCTGTTTCCCCACCCAAACTCTAGGTCCCATCTGCTCACAGAAAGGCACAGCATTTGTCAAAGTAGACTGGATAATGGCTTTGGCATCCTTATTATAATCTCAGCATAATCTTCATTTGTCCACTTTTGGCATCAGGACACTTCTGGGTTTGAGAAATCGGTCAGCACTCTTAAGTGTCCTCGTTTCGTTTTCATTAGCTCAAATCTAGGCATGAAAGCTCATTTAATTCCAATTTAAAACATGGTGGTTTCTGCGTTATTTGAAGGCACATAGAAAGCTGAGGTTGTTTTCCATGCTGCTGTGATTAGCCTGAATAAAAGTCCACAAATGAAAGCGGTCATAGACATAAACCCTCATCAATCTGTGAGTCTGATTTTGACCCGATCGAGGCTTCCGCCTGACACATTTCAGGCATCTTCTGTAACATCACAAGTGGGCCATTCGATTAAAATCAGATCCCTACATCTCAAGTTTACCACCACAGCTACAATTAGAGTGCGGCGGTCATCAAGCCACTTGGATAGTATACCTGCCATCAGGGAATAATTAACAATAGAAAAAGCAATAGAATACAAGCTAAAAACAGCTAAACTGGCTTTATTTTCAACTTCATGCTTGTAAAGACAACAGTGGGACAAACTTCATATTATGTCTCGCTATTCTCCATTAAGGTTGTGGCTCTCAGTTGACTACTGCTCCCCCTGTATGTGGGTCACATACACTGTTTCCAGCTGCGTAGCCCAGTCAGCTGTGCCTTTTGCCATGCCCGCCAACATCTGCTCCACAAAAACAATATCCAGCTTTTAGCACTCAAATGGAGGTTACACCATATGCCAGCAAGCCACTTAGTTTCTGCCAGGGGAGCTGGGGCCTGGCCGCAATCGTCGAGGTAACAATGAAGGAGAGTGGTGCTGGAATATGAAGGAGAGCTCGTTTTTTTTCCTTCTCTTTCTTTGCTTTATCCAAAGCACTTGTTTTTTTGTTTCTTTACTCAGTCTTTTGTTTTAATTTGATCTTTTCCTTTTGTCTTATTTTTTTTGCTCATTTTTGTGCACTGTTTCCTCTTCAGCTCCCCACTCAGACCATCAGTGTGTGCCAGTGTGCATCTGCTCAAGGTGCTTTGGCAACATCACCTTTTGAATATTAATGCACCACCTAAAAACAGTTTGCCTGCAAGGTCTGCCACAAGGTCTGTTGCAGTGCGTGTGTGTGTGTGTGTGTACACACTCTAATACCTGAGAATCATTTGTTGTAACACTAGTGTGCTTTTGCCAACAGGGGGATTATTTTTAACAAGAATCCAAACTATTTGTAACAGTTTGACTTCCCCTTTAAGAAAATTTGATGTCCGGTTGCATGAAAATAAATTTAGCTATTTAAGGCCAATTAGGAGTGCAGATCTGTATAGTAAGTGCTGAAGTGCTGCTCGCTATGCTGAGAGGTGATAATGGATTTTTAATTAAATGTGGGAACCAAAGGTCCCAAAATGGAGCTTACAGCTAACCAAGCAGTAGCCATTTGGTGACTGTACAGACAAGGTCCATTATTGTCTCTGAAGCCTTGAGTCTCTATTTTCTGCGGTCCAATCATGGTGCAATCCTTCATGACTTTCACAACTGCTTCTTTATGATGAGAAGTGTATAGTGGAAAAATTATCAGAAAAAATTGTCATACGATAAAGTATATCAGTTAAGATGACGCGTTTTTTTTTGTTTGTTTTTTTTAAAGCAAACAAATCCGTGATCTTTTATCAGACACACCTTGTTCATCTCTCGCAAGCTCTTGTCCTTGCTCAGTCTTTGGGAGGGGTGGGAGAGTAGGGGAAGACAGACAGAGCCACGTGCTCAGGGGGTGGATCCACTGAGTCGCTCTGGGACGGCGGGTCGGGGCTGCCTTCTGCAGGTCACGGTTTCACTTGTGGGTATTAATTTGGGAGGGACAAGCACACAACAGCTGTGTGTGTGTGTGTGTGTGTGTGTGTGTGTGTGTGTGTGTGTGTGTGTGTGTGTGTGTGTGTGTGTGTGTGTGTGTGAGTGAGACGGCCATGGTGAGAGCTGTTGGAGGAAATGGTGAGAGGTGAGAAATCACCTTGACAGGGCCTGTACTGTATATCATACTTAGAGCTGATGCCACTCATGAATGCTGATTAGAGTCTACTGGGAGTTTAATTACTTTCTGCTTAAATGCTGAGGAGCAGTTTGTACAGGCTTGGAACAAAGATGGAAAATGTATCTGTTTTTGGCCAGAAAACAACTTTGAGTATCATCAAGTTACCAGCTGGTTGAGCTTAAAATAACACCACCAGTAAGAATCTAACCAAAAGGCTATGCTGGCTAATAAGTATATATTTTTACTGTTGAAAGATACTTTTGTTTGTAGCACAGCGACATACTGTGAGTTATTTTTCAGGTTGTTTATGCCCACCTCTAGCTTGTATTTATTTAATCTGATTGCTATTTTTTGTCCAAATTCACACATTTTTATCACATTTATTTGATCGGATCACATCCGTCTGAGAGTTGCTGCTTGTGTCGTGGAAATGCCAGTGCTTTTGGCAACGGCAGCAGATTTCTGTCAGCGTCTATCTTTGAACACCTCCCACATCATGTTCTGAGGAAGTGATTCCTGTCTGGTGCCAAAGGGGTGCAGTCCAACAACAAATGGCACTGGATGGGGGTGTGGAGGGGCTAGGACGGGGTGGGGAGGACTCCGCTCATCCACCTTCTGCAGACTCTTTACCAGCAATAAAATTAATCTTGAAATCGTCTTTGCTTTAAAGAGCGTAATGACTCGGAGCAGTAATGATGAGTGGTTGTGCTGCTGTATGGACTGTATGCACTTCCTTGGACTGTCAGAGGAGGGCAGTGCTTAAATGGAAACAAAACTGTCAGGGTGCAATCAGCTTCGTGTGTGAAGTGGTGTGTGTTTATGCAAAGGTGTATCTGTGTTTATATTATAGTGTGTGGCTCTCACAGCTCAGTGAGGACGTGTTGTTTGCTGTTATCTACAGCTTGTAATATTCTGTTTGGTGTCTCCATTGTGCTATACGTTACAGTAAGTAACATGGACAAACTAGCACAGAAATTATGCTAATGAAGACAATGATTATGTTAATTTGACTCTAACAGTCCAGTGCAATGATGCTGAGCCTGCATGATTATTAATAGGATCACAACATGTTAGATCACAAAGTGGTTTAGTTATGCTTGTAGTTCTCACGTGTATTATCTTTGACACCAAAATTCACCATTTTACCACTTAATAAAACGATGCTAATATTTTAATGTGACTACTTTTTAGAATAGAATCTCATTTTACGTTTGATGTAGTTTCAGCTTGGATCATTTTTGGGTTTAAATTTTTTTTTGTAGCAAGTTTTACATCCAATGAAATTAGTTTGACACGATCTTTCTGTAAGTTAGCAGATTTTATCTCTGCTCCAGCTGTGACTTCACTAAGAGACAACTTTTTGAAGGCCATTGCATGACTACCTCAAGAATGAGAGTGATACCCTGACAAACGTGTTCAGTCAGCAACCACAAATGGGTGTGATGCATCACGGGGACATGTCAAAGAACTGTGATCCGGATCAGTGTGAAAAGTGAAGACGAGGATGTAATATTGAACGTCCAGATGGTTTCGAGGCAGAGACAGACGTGCTGTGGCTTGGCATTATCTTTAATTCATATCTGCTCAGCCGTTCTCCCTGCGTTGTTAGGCACTGGGAGATGTGCAGCTAATTTAATACGGAGGACCAAACAAAGTAAGTTTAGTCAGCGTCACTTTGGCTGGCACTTCAGCTAATTTGTGTAAACAGTGTTGTGTATGATATAGTTCAACATGGAGAATGCTTTCTCTCGCAATCGGAAATGACTTTTTTGGGGTGTCTTGCCAAAAGCTTGATGATGATGCTCAGAAGCTCCACTATGGTTCACGCCTCACTGCTTTAAAGCAGTTGTTAAGCCCTCTTTAATGACATGACATACACCATTATTGTGGTTGTCCTAGTCTCATATACTTGTTTATGTATTGTCTAAAGTTAGGAAAATATCAAATATTACGCATGCTTTTCTCTTAATGGCTTCTTTCTGTAAGAGTTGAAATGCATATAATCTGCATAATTTATAACTTTAAACAAAGAATTAACAAACAAACAAAGCTTTATAGACCCAGGACTGAACTGGGCTGAAAGGTGAGTGTCTAGTTCCCTCTTTTCTTGGGCCGTCATTTAACTAAATGGGTTTGAAATAGGAGCGATGAGATATTCAGAGCTTGGTCACACTCTCCCTCTATCGATTGCTGTGTCAATGTGCCTGCATGTGCCATTGTGAGTGACAGAAGATGAGAAAGTCCAGACAAGGGAGCAGCACAAGAATGTATGAATAAATTGCAGGTATGAATAAAGTGCCTAATTGACCTAATGAGGAAGCGTATTCTTTATTAAGCTAATTTTCAGTGAGGTGAACAATTTCAGTCTCGCTGTTGATCAGATGTTGAGATGATGAACTTTCTCTCCTTGGAGGACAGTCGGCTTCTAATGTTCAATGCATCTGCTTTTCAGAAGCAACTGACAAATGTATGTTAATGTGTTGGCAGGATTCAAAAAGTGAAATGAGGCAGCCCATCTTTTCAGATCAGTCATGTGTCACAAAGCCAGAGCCTCAGCTCTTTCCTCTCTCCTCCATGGGGCCGGGATGACCTCAATAATTAAGGGACAATTTTAAAATGCATTTCTAATTTTCTACCAGACTGAAAAGCTTTATCACGGAATAGCTGACAAAAACCCTCCCCTTGAATGGGGGTGACTCCTGGGCTTCCACTAAACTGGTCATGAATGCACAAACCATCTGTTTTTCTGGCCGTTTGTCAGTGTGAGCGTGGCGGAGGCAGCTGTCGGAGTGGCCCCGGTTTGAATGATGGAGCACACAACCTTTGTTTCACTCTGCAATGGCTTTGTGAGGTCTGGCTCGTCCTGCTCATGCTGCCCTGCAACGAAACCAGGCGAGAGACGGTTTCTGTTTTTTTGCCCCACCAGTCGCCACCAAGTTGGCAGAAAGACAGAGTCGGAGCAAGAGAGACAGACTTGGAGAGAGCTTGAGGAAATTAAATGAACGAAGAGAATGAATGAAGGGGAAAGAAAAATGAGGGAATGGACAGAAGGGATGTGGTCAGAGAGTTAAAGAGGAGGGAAGGTGTATGGCCGGTGAGTGCATTGTGTTGGTGAATGAGGATCTGGGGCATTGTGTGCCGGCCAATCTGTAGCTCAGTGGGTGAGGTTGTCAAGAGCCAGAGCCAAGGATTAGGGCCAGAGGGCCAGGAGAGTGAGGTGAGAATGTGAGAGCAGCCAGCAGGGTTGGGGGTACTGCAGGAGACTGGAAGCATGAAAACCTCGTATGGTTGTAAAGACAGGAAACATTAATAGGAGTATAAAAATGTTGATTTATTTTGGTTTCATGCACTGATAAAGTGATCCACTTAACTCTAACAGTTTCAAATGTATGTTTGGAATTAAAGCCAACATAACTTTGTCTTTAATTTCCATTTTACTCACATAAAAAGGTGTTGTTGGTGTTGGTGGGAGTCCATGGTTGGCAGCGAGGAGTGCAGAAGGAAAATTCCTGTTAATTTGAGGCTCATGGATACTCGAGGTTTCTGCCAGGGTATTGCAAGCCTGTAAGCATGCTGGGCATAAGGTGACCGGTGCCAGGCCAAAGGACCTATAACTGTTAAGTTAGCTAATATTTCTTTTTATGCTGCTGTTCCCCTTAATTTTTTTTTACACACATGCTACACCCCACAACTTTTCTGGAAAAAACAGCTGTACTTTTGTACTATTTTGACATACCAAATGGACTCGGAAGTCTCAGAAAAAAGTTGAAACATTTAAAAGCGACAGCCGTAACATAACTCCTGTGATTCTGCGCTCGGTGTTATTGTTTGTGGTTGTCGTAAACCCGCCGCTTCTCCCACTTTGTAATTGTACTGTAATAGAGAAAATAAAGAAATCATTGTTTGTTTTTTGGCTTGAACTGAGAAGATTGGCTGGGACCACATAAATACATTTTGGTAAGAAAAAATGCAACAATGTCATGTGTTTGGAATAAATTAAAAACTAGATATTTTTGTGTAGAAAAAACAAACAAACTTGGTTTTCATAACACTGATTTAATTGTGCTGCATTTACATTTAAAGTGTATTTTTTTCAGAATGGCAATGAGGTTTCTTACTGAGGAATCAATTACTATGATAAGAAACAGGAAGGAAGGGTTGTTCTTATTATGATTTTTATGTGGACCTGTGTTGGGGTGGGGGTCGGGGGTGGAGGCTCTGTGCTATTTCATATTTAAAATTTAATAAAAAGAAGGTGAGAAAAAATACCCGTCTTGTGTTAGGTTGCCGAATCATAATTTTATTCGTATCATGCAAAATATGCATTCTGCAATTTATTTATCTGTTGTCCTGCTTATTATTCCCTTGGACAATTTTCTCTCCTCCTCCCTGGTAGGATTTTACTTTTTATTTGAAATTGATAATGACTGTTATCCCCTGTGTGGGTGACACTGACCAGCATGACCTAATTGCATACATTGTTCTGGCTGAAGCACTTGACCGGAACAGAGAGGCTGTGAATCCACGCATGTGGGGGAGTAAAAAAGGGTTTGTGCGTGTGTGTGTGTGTTAAGCTGTTTCCAGATATAAGATGTGCAACATTGTTGGGTTCATCAATCTGCTAAAGTGGTGGCACTCTGACATTCAGACGTAGCTCACTTTGAACGATAATGTTCCTCACAGCTTTATTCAGATATACTTATGGCAGTTATGGAGAGACTGTGAGTGTACTCCGGGATCTTTTTTTTTTTATTGCTGTTTAGAGCATTCTCCAAACAATTCTCCTTTTTAGTGACCCGAAGGACTCATAAAATTCAAGACACAAATGCACAGATGGCAGTCAGCAGTGTCACCCACTGTAGGTAGCAACGGCCTATGTCAGTATTTTGTAATCTTGCGCATGCCTGCATGATGTTTGGACTTTTCATGAAAGACATGGTATGTAAATCTAACTAGATTCGACCTAATAATATTGCCATCCAAGCTTTTATGGAAAAGTGACAAGTGCGCTGATTCAAACATGACGTCGACACATTTAGATGCTGTCAGAAAAATGGAAAGCGCGTGTCTGAGGGGTTTTATGTAACCTGACATTAAACCAACATATGCCAGCAATATAACACCATTACCAAAAAGGTCTTGTCTAGAGATGGAAGTTGACATTATTTATGATACTCTACTAAACTTGTGAAACTTCTGCATAATGTTGATGGCAGAGTTAATGACAGAAGTTGCCTTAAGGCACCAAAGAGAAATTTTCTCAGCTCTTTTTGTGTGTGGGTTGACAGATGAATGAACGAGGGCCTGATAGTGTCTGTTCTTTGTGTCACAATACAAAGCTTATTTCACATGACTTACTACTTGGTCACAGGTTTATTGTGTTTGTATGCTTGGAAAATCTTTTTTTTTTTTTCTTGCAATAATGAAGTTTCATGTGTTATAATGAAGTTTATTTGTAACACTTGCTAAGCTCCGTAACTGCTATGACTTAAGAATAGAAATTTCTACACTTTTCAGCTGTATGTTACATTTCACTTGCTTGTGTGTTTAGTAATATAATCAACAGCATGACTTTTTTTTTTTACATTTTATTTCTCTTATTGCATCCGGTTCATTTGTAATGGCCCAGCCATGTCGGCTGTGGGCTGGTAGAGCTTATGGTGGAAAAGCAGAGTTTAGCAGAAAGCAGTTGTGTTCCCTCACACGGCAGTCTGAGCATGGCGTTTTTCTGTAGCCCCGGGGCAGGCAGGCACCCAGCGCTAGCACTGCCCGTGCCCAGCCCCTCCCCATCTGTGTGTCACGAGTCAGATCTTGTTAGAGATGATGGCTCTCTGATGTGGACAAATTGTCACTAAGGGGGGACCTGGAGACTGAGAGACACAGCTTTGGGTATTTTGAGGAGAGAAAGTGCAGGGAAATGTGTGCAGAACAGGCCCTCAGAAACATCAGAGGGGTAATTCTGGTGCTTTGTCCCCACCGTGAGGTGTAGAGTATCTCTGGGGCTTCATCCAGTTCCTCTGTTGTCTCATGTTTAGCTGACTGTTGGTCTGGATGCCCATCGCAGCCAGAAGATCTCAGTAGGTATTTAGCTGCATTTAGTGCAGACAGCAGCAGAGAAACAATAAGCAAATCCCATAAGTCCATGGCAGCACTTTGATGAGTCTTTCCTTTGCTGAGGTGTTGATAGTCAGCATGCCATTTGTTTTATTTAATGGGGCACTCAACTCAGGCAGACAAAGTAACCCCCGTTCTCTTTCAAAATAGATGCTTAAATTGCATCAGGTGCAGTTTGTCATTTCAGATGTGTGGTAACCTCCAATAGACTGCCAGGCACTTATTCATGATCTCACACTTTTGTCTCTTAACCTCGCATGCCCACAATAGGCAGTGTGGTGACAGAGTGGCCCCTCTTTTGATGGTTAACGGGCCGAGAGAGGCCAAGCAGCAACACCGGGCTTTGAGAGGAGGCTGGAGAAGCATATGGAGCTCTAAATAAAATTCAGATCAAGCACAATGATAGCTGAAGTCTGCTTTGTGTATGGATGACTCGGTGAAAAAAAGGGGGTGGAGTGGAAATTTGGATCCCCATTATAAGATCGTGAAGCATGAGGAAATGAATGTATGGCTCTGTAATGTGGCACACTATTGATTCTAGAGGAAAATTGCAGCGGCAGTATTATTGTGGGGAACAAACTCTTCAAACTCTGCCCTTTATTACTCCCCAATGGCTGGCTTCAGCAGAGCCTCATCATCCGCCCAAAGTTCTGCTCCTAATCAATGACGCTGACAGTTGACAGATTTTCCAAGCTTGCAGTCTTTGTCAGAGGCTGATGATCTGAAAAGGCTTGGGTGGCAGAGCAATGAATACGATGTTTAAAACTCATAAATAAGTCCTCCAAAAGCTGCACTGGTGTGTATGTATGTCTGTTGCAGTGGAAGGGTTGTAGGGGGATTTTTTTTTTTTTCCTTTTTTCTTTTTTTTCCTCCCTCTTTTTTCACACTTGCAGAATCTGCGGCCTTTGAAGGACTTGTGAAGCCGAAGGCATCCCGTTGCTCAATCAAACAGATTAAGTCAGTCAGACAAGCAGCGATCTGTCCCATTCAATAAAGTTACTTTTGTCATGCTGGATCTCAGAGGGCCTCATATATGCATAACACCGGGCTTGGACATGTTACTGTTCTATCACATTGTGAGTCGGCTTTGACTGGATTTTAGTTTGCTGTTTTTGTCTTCTTACACTTACGGCATCAATTTAAAACACAGTATTATTTATCATAAACAGTATACGATTGTTTTTCTGAGACTATGTTTGACCTATTTTATATATATTAACATTGATCCAAACTAATAATGAGATTAGACTGACAAGCAAGGAGTTAAAATCTTGTGATGTTCCTTAATGCCCTGATCTGTGAAAAGTTGAATAAGTAGTCTAAAGCATGGGGCGACCCAGTAATGAGGACATCTGTTTTCATATGGTTCTTGACACGTAGCACCAGAAATTTGATGTCATCCTGTCCAAACTGGTACATGGCTGGCAGACAGCATGGCATCCTGTGATTGGTTCTGACAAGCCAGTGACAGCTCTGGAGGTGAGGAGGGTGCATGACAAAGGGCAAGCAGAGGATGAGGGGGGAACGGCGTCAGGCTATAGGTCTGTTTGTATGTCTGCCTGTCTTTTCCGGCTTGACCCCCCCCAAACAACCATCACATACCCCCCCTCCCCCTTATAACATGCTGCCATCAACACTCAACCTCCACTCATGTTTATCAAACCAGTGACATGTCCTCAGCTGTAACAGCTGTTGAACAGAAATATATAGCAAAAACATGTATATTTATATATAACATGTAAAATATTGCTTCTAATTAAAAGTCATGGTTTCTCAGTCTTTGCTGTTTATCTAGATTTTTTTTTTATAGCATTTGGACCCTAAGGGGACCAGAAGCTGCTGCGATGTTCTTTTATCAATTGGTAAATAGGCCAAACATGGTGGTTTGTGGCTGGTATTATACGGAGATCTCCAATTTAAAGATGGCCACCTGTCATGAAAATCAGCTGCTATGCTTTTGTACACAGCTGAGCACTGTGAGAGCCAACAAAGCCTCCTTGACACTGAGTGTACAACATATTTTTGGCGGTGATATCCCCCTTGTCATTTCTCTCTGTCCCAGACATAAAAAGGAATCTCTGTTTTGTACACGGGCCACTTATTAGGGCTGCTAATGAAAAAGGTTCCCATTTAACACACTGACATGTTATAGTAGCCCATGATGACTACATCAGGAATTCGTCTGCTGGGCTCACAAAGCAAATTAGATGGCTGTTTTCTCCTCATGTGGCCAGTCTCCAGTGTGACCTTGCATTAGTGCATATGCTCACAGCAGGGTCACTGGTTTGGGGCATGATCTGTCAGCCTTTGTTTATGAAACACAGACAGCACAAGCCTGTAAGATAACATATTTCATGCAATTAGTGGTCTGCTGGACAGCATTTCTCTACACAGTACCAGTAAACAACATATATAACACCACTTAAATCTCACATAAAGGGTTACATGGAGTAAAATGGTTATGTTGTTAGCAAACTGCAGCTGATTATTTTCAGTTGAAATTTTTTTTTTCAATTAATTCTATAAATAATCTACAAAAAAAAAATCCAGTTTATTTTGATGAAATAGTTCAGTTGGGATTTTAAACAGCAAAAAAATTTGCAAATTCTAGCATTTGTGGAGCTGGAAACTGCAAATGATCAATAGTTATGCTTTATAAATTAAAAAAAAAAATCCATCGCAATTGTGGATAGATTCATGTTGGATGAACTACTTCACGAAATGGTGAAACATCTCGAATTTATCCAGTCACTGAAAACAGTTTAGATGTGGGAAGAAGACGTATTGCCCGCAAATGCGTCTGATAAAGATGTGTTCAGGTTGGATCAGCTTGGTGTTCGTATGATTGAGATGGCTTCGATATGATAGAGATAGGTTGACAGAGTCTGTCAGTGCAGAGTTGGCAGTAGCTCTGACAACAGGCGCCCTCTGACAGTCACTCTATGAGGCTTGGTAACCAGCCTTTTTCCTGGGAGGTGTTCACTGTCACTGTGCATTGTGGGTGCCTGGCAGCAGTATTTCTCGAGGCTGTCAATCTCCACAGACACTAACCTGCCATGTTAGATTTGACCTCCACTGGGGAGATTACTGTCTCCAAGCTTTGGAGGCATCCTTCATTTTTCTCTGCTCTGTAGGGATACCTGGGAGAGATGAGACAGGAATGCACGCAAGATTTGTAATGCTTAGACGTGACAAGAATATTTTCATTGTTAAAACCACTACTACTACTACTTAATGTGAACAGTTTAATGACTGCTGCTATTTCTGTATTTTAGAAAATGCATCTGAGAATTGATTCCTGTGATATGCGGCATTATGGGAATGTTGAGTTCCATAGTAGCACTGCATATTCATGTTTTTGTGGAGCAGAAATGAGTTTTGGATAAGGACACTGGCTGTGACTTTGATGCGGTATGTGTGTGGGAGGCCTCAGAAATGCCTGCTAATTAATGGCGTTACATGATAACTCTCAGCACAACTAGTACAGCAACTAGACAGAATGAGCCATCACTAGGTATATTTTGGGATGTGATAATTTTTGTTCAGTATTCAGCCACAAAAGAAACAAAATACTTTGCTGTTGACTCATTTGGCTCACGATGAATAGATTTATGCTAATGTCCCACTCCTCGAAGTAGATTCTACTAATCTGAAGCTGTTAATCAGGTAAAGCTTAGTCATAGTCACTTTAAAACTTTATATAACCATTACACCACCATAATTTTAGCCATTGGTTTGTGGATTACCTTATACATTTTAGTCACTGGATGTGACCATATTTAGATTGGAGGGTTCATCAGCTAATGCTAGAGCTAGCTATCTTGGTTACCAAGGTGCATCTGTACCTACCTGTGTTATTAATTGGGATGCTACTTTCATCTTAACGAGGCTTAAAACTAAATGCACTCATGAAAAAGTGAACAGCCAACTGCTGAACAAAAGAGAGTTCAGAAGGGTGGGTCTGACTGAGAACATCACCTTAAATGGGACCAGAATTTACTGTATTATCATTTTGTAACACAAACAAGGCTTGAAATTAGCATTTGAGGCCATAAAATTATTGCTTACTCATGCAAAAAAAAATAGTGTTCATCAGAAATAATGCAGGTTTAAAGCATTTCTGCACTGGCTTCACATTTCAGACCTAAAGTTGTCCATCTTTTATGTACAGTCTCTTGGTGTCCTGCACTCCCAAGAATGACCTGTATGATCTCACAACAGTTCTTCAGGGTTTTCTAAGCTTCTGCACTTTTAAGCTTGAGTACCACAGATGTTGTTGAGCACATCATCTTTCTTCCTGCTGGCTTGTAGCAACTGACTGGCATAAAATAATTAAATTATAACACATTTTAGTTTTAATGCATTAGATGGATCTAATTCTGATTTATTAACTAAGATTACCAGGAGCTCCTTCTGAATGTTTGTGATAGGAACTTTATTTTATTTATGATTTTGTATGTGGAAAAAGTCTTTCTGGGATTGTGTGCATTACATGATCCTACAATGTCAAGAATGGCCTGTATATCAAAATGATCCAGACCAGTGCTGGGCTGGACCCAGTGCTTGGGTCTAGAAAAAGGGGAAACAGCTGGTTTATAAGTTAGGTTAACTGTCTGTTACTTTTCCCAAGCTGAGAAACCACTCATTGGTATTGGGTGAGGGGGGGGAACAACTATATTATACATTCAGTTTAACTATTCAGCTCCTTGCTGCCTGCTCAAGATGTGTAATGTTTGATACTGTGCGGATTACTCTGTAGTAAATGCGGACTTGCATAATCAGCTGCTGAGGGGGAAGTGACTCAATTCTGTCAAATGGTGACTCTGTCAGCATTGTACCTCCTCCCGCCTGTATCTGTCTGTAATTCCATTTAAGGATGAAGAGCTGTATGTACTACAGCGTCTTCATGTAATTTCTGTTTTCAGTTATTACCTTTAACTTGAATTATTTGTTTTAGGTAGAAGCCTTTTACGTAGATGCTGGGTGTCTTTTTGGCCAAACTTAATTTAACTTTGTAGTAAAATGTGATGTTGTACTTTAATGTTTGGAAAATTGAAATTTCTGATAACCTTTTTTAAGCTGGTTCAGCTGCGCTATCAGAGGCTAGTTCGGCGCATAACGATGTTGTTTGAGATGGGCCATCACACATAAATTTACTGCTTTCTCCATTCTTATCGTAAATTGACTGGTGCACTGAGAACGAGTGGTTATACAGTCACATAAAACCCCCAGTTATGGCCTGTGTTCTGTTTAGCCCTTGATAGAAATGTGCTGTTTCTTCCTGGTGTATTTCTGACCATGAAAATTATAATATGGAACAAAGATTAGAATGAAATTATCGTGGCCGGAAGGCATTTAACCGCCTTGTTGAGGCACGCTGTATGGGGTTAGAGGAGGGGGAAAAAAAACCCTAGTCCCCAAGAATAATGATAATACATTAGGCTGTGAGCGTGCTGGTATTATTGCTGTACATTATGTATGTTCCATTTATACTACCTCACACAGCCCAACCACTGCTGACGGATAGGTCATTACTCCCCGCACCGGTGAACACTTATCAGGCCCCACTGCTGTTTATGGCCAGAATGAAGAGCACTTGTCAGTCAAGGTCACTGCTTTGTGTGTCCTCTTTAATAGTTCCTTCTTCACAGTTGTTGAACTTTGTATTCTAGCTCGGGCCCCCCTCTAAGTGGTGAGGGAGATGGGGCAGCTTTAACGGGTAGATTCAAGCTTTTATGTTGTGTAGAGGGACGGCCCTTCTGGAGATACTTTAGTGGTCTGAGCAGGATTGAAATATGTTTCTTGTGTGAAAACTGAAAATGGGAAACTAAAAGAGATCTGTGTGCAGTAAAGCAAGCTAGCGAGCTCCTCTTCTGTGTTTGTTTTTTGTGTGTCTGCCTGCGTGTGCATGTGAATGAGAGTGTATGATAAGTTCGGGTGACAGGATCCTAAGAGCCCGCTGTAACTGGAGGGTCAATGCTAATGCATGGCTGGTTGCGTTACACCAGCTAGTGCGGAAATCAGAAGTGGCCCACAGTGCAGTGCAGGGTTTGGCCCTGGGACAAAACCAGATTTTGGTTGCCTTGGTTTTCTTTTAGCCTCAAGTCTCAATTTTTGTCATCTCTGCACAAGTTGTATCTCTGTATCTTGTAACACTGTAGGCCTATACAAGCAAAGACACTCACTTGTTTATTCAGCCTTCTTAGGTAAAAAGGCTTGCCCCATGGTAATTGTCAATGTTATTTTGTGTTTAGCTCTGATCGTGTTTTGTTTTTTGTTTTGGGTTTTTTTTTTTTGGCTGCACTTGTTTTCTCCCACACAAAAATGGCCGCCCTTGAATAATAAAATCCAAAATGTTTTGCACGTTGTAGTCCACACATTTGCTCCAGTGAGGTTCAAATTCAGTAAGTCAAATTTACAGTTTTCCCAGAACTGGCTTCATCTTTAAAAGGAAAAAAAAAAAAAAGGGGGGGGGGGGGGGGGGGGGGTGCCTCATGAAACAGAATTTCCTGAAAAGATGTAAGACAAAATCACAGGTGTTACCACAGTGTTGCACCATGCAGGCAGCGCTGCTACCAGCAGACTTGTGGTGTCAGATGAGGTTCACATGGATGTAGCCTTTAACACAAAGAAACTAGATCTTTGGAAAGCACTCAGACTTTTTGTCTCCCTTCACCCTCTGTCACAGCCTTATTTCACTCTGCTGTCATAAATCCAAATGGGTGATTTTTGACAAGGTGCTTTTCATTGTCATCATTTTTCCTGTAAGTCACCCAGCATAATTTACGGTGCTCACCTTCCCAGCCTGTTTCCCCCAGAAAGCCCCTCCAGAGTCCCATTCTGAGCTGTAAAAATGAACAGTTCCTGTTTCTCTGCTTTGATGCAATGCTGACAGGAGTCACTTTGATATACTTGGGAGTATGAAATTTAGATCTGTCCTGTTTTTTTTTTTTTTTTTTCCCCCTCCTGAGGCTTCATCTTTGCAGACATTGGGAGCTGTCATTTTGCAACACCCTGTGATGTGGGTGACACTCAGCTGCTTTGACAGGTGCTGGACATCAGACACACTCCTAGGCGAGCTGGCAATTTTTCTTCAGGTAAAGTGCTGAAATGTGTAAACGAATTATCGATAAATTTATCGCTGTGAGATTTTTTTTTTTTTTTTTTTTTATGCAGTCACCATTCTACTCAATGAAAAAGTCATCATTTCATTAATTATCACTAGTTTGGACTGTTGCACAGTTTGGTTATTTATTAATGTTTAAGAACTAATTCTGAAAGACAATTTATTAACTGCCTTTACTAAGTTTATGTTCCTTGCATCTTTGAAAGGCATTTTTGGGCATGCATTAAGATATTTAAACTGTCCAGTAGTCTAAATTTAATGCTTGCAAATAGATAAGCATCATGTCAGCAATCTAAAAACTGCTTAAATATATTACACTTAAATGCAATCCCTATTTGTCCCTAGTTTAATATTCATCCTTCAAAAAGTGATTCACTGAGCTGATCTGTATAAGAATAAAAACTGAATAATCTTACCCCATTAGCATCTTGTTTATGTGTCATAAAAATGGAAGATTTTGTAACTCTACAATAGACAAACCAGCTAGTTGAGATGGAGGGTTTGTTGCAGTGTTATGCTGGGATGTAGGCTACGTGGTGCACTGTGGGAGCCCACAGGGTGTGTGTTCACAGTGTTTCCTGGATTAGACACCTTGGTATGGCCTGTGGAGAGATGTTCATAGTCTGCTGTTCACACAATCTGCCTGCTACAGCTGAGCTGCCCTTTGCCAACAGGCCTGGAGACAGGACGAACACATTTAGATCCACATGTCGCAGTTCTCTGTCGTCATTATTTTTTTTACTTTATGCTGTTATAGGTGAGGGTAATTCAAGACTAAGTAATATATACTACAGACAGCACAAACAAGTGTTTCTTAAGTAACACTTGAGAAGTTCTGTTTGTGTTTGTCCACATGCGCATGTTCATTCCACTTCTTAACATTTTACAGACTTATTTGCATATTTAAAATATCTGATCAGTGTGGTAGACTGCTTCCTGGATTGCTTGGCAGTTTGGTCCCTGATAGCACAGTTCACAGCTTACCAGGCCTATTGTTTCACCACACACACGCACACACACAAACATGTTGACATGCTCATCTGTCACTAGGAAAACCGCCACAGGCTGTGGCCTTGGCACAAAGACATTCTCTGAGCTGAGTGAAGATGCTTGGAGCCAAGATGCACCCAGTCAAAATGTTAAGAATTTCACATGCCAGAATCGACAAGCACAAGCGTTGATTTGAGGAGAAATGATGTTGAAGCGGCACTGTTGATACATATGACAAAGATGCTTTACGTGTTTTTGACAGCTATTAAAACTCACTGGTTGGTTGTGTTACTGCTTTGAAAACCTACAGAAATAAACAAATTACTGAAAATGTAGAATATATATTCTAACTCGTTTTCTAGAAAGACAGTTAGCACTCAAGAGTTTTTAAACTATTGTTTTCCTCCTCTGACAGTGCAGTGTCAATAAAAAAAAAAATCCTGTATCTAAATTTAAATCTACCAAAAGTGGTACAGCAGGCCAAAGCTAATGAGACGTCATATGTACAGGGTGTGGTCAAGAAGGATTGTTTACTTAGGAGCAGGAGCTGTAAGTAGACATTATTATCATTATTTTGCATCTGTATTCGTTCAAGAAACAGCTGTTGAATTTTGAGCGAGATTTAAAGTGGCAGGGCCCGGAGTTGTTCTTGTTCATTCAGCTAACTTAGCTTTGACATGATAGCTTCTGGCAGAGTTTTGTGCTGAACTCAACATCTGTGACAACTGTCAGCACCGCTGACCAGTCCTCTCCATGTCTCTTTCTCTTCTGTGTTTATATATCTCCCTTCCTCCATTCTCCATGTTTTCCTGCCTTCCAGGATTGCCCAGTTTCGGGGGTAAAGACCAACACAGAAAAAGCGGGAAAAATGGGAACCTTTGATGCCACTAGATCAGTTTCCTCTGCCAGTACCCATCTCCATCACTGCCACATCAGCTGGTCCCAAGGTTGTGAGGTCATCCAAACATCTGGCCCCTCCGCCATGTTTTCTAAGGTCAGTGGGTAGCATCTGTTATAGACCCCACCACCTTCAGTGTCTCTGACGATGAAGATCATGCTGAGAAAACCGGACAAAATACCTTGATCAGTTATAATTGTTGACAAGGCCTACTACAGTCTAGTGCGGTCTGATGGTAATGGTCTGTTAGGTCATGTACAGTGCTTAACAAATTTATTAGACCATCTGTCAGAAGAACAAGAAGACACAAATATTTTAGAAATCTGTCAAAAACTTGTTTTGTTTAAAACAAAAATTATTCTTATTTAATGGAAAAAATAACCTGAATTCACATTTTTATACCAAATTTGAGCTGGCACACTGGACTTCTCTGAGAAGACAAAAAAATAATCAAGTGTCACATTCAACATCTAAAACTAATTTTTCTGTTCAGGAATTCAAGTAAAATCTGCCCAACTGTTATTTGGCATCTTTACTATTTTTTTTTCAGCTTTTTTTTTTTTTTTTTATAAAACAAGAGATTAAAAAATTCATGGTTAACAACAATAATTATATTTTTGTATTAAAAATATAATTTTGATTAAAGAGCTTGCACATACTGGTGGATTAGCCATTACAGAAGCATAAAAATTGTTTTGTTATTTTGTATCTGTGGATGGGACTGTTGTGTGTCCGTTTGTGCTGATGTCCCACTCTTGTGAAAATAATATCTCTTGAATATCTTGAGTTTCTGTCAATTTGGCACAAAATTTTTACTTGGACTCGGAACGAGTGAACCATTCAAAAAAAATTTTAACCTTTTTTTTGTTTGCTGCATGTAGAGTCCTGTGAAAAAAAAAAGTTTTCACAGGACTGTATGCAGATGGCCCTTACTGCTTCCACAGGAATTAAGAGGGTAAGTAGCAGGTACTGCTAATCAAATGCATCTGATTAACAGATAATCAGGGAGTGTGAGTACCTCTATAAAAGATGAAAAATTTGTCAGTTTGCTGGTCTGGAGCATTCAGGTGTATGTTAACACAATGCAACCATTTTCCCATGAGTGGATGTCAAAGAAAATTCTCCCCAAGGTCAGACCTTGTAAACGTTCAGAGAAAGTGCAACAAACCCAAAAACTAGATCTCAAGTACTACAGGCCTAGGTTAGCTTGTTAAATGTTGCCAGGAGAAAGCCTCTTTTCTCTGAAAAGAACATGGCAGCATGGCTTACGTTTGCAAAGTTGCATTTGAAGAAAGCACAAGGCTTCTGGAACAATGTCCTTAGGACAGATGAGACCAAAGTGAAGATGTTTGGCCATAATGCACAACACCATTTTAGGTGAAAACCAAACACAGTGTATCAGCACAAACACCTCATATCAACTGTCAAGCACGGTGGAGGGGTCATAATTTGGGCTTGTTCTGCAGCCACAGGACCTGGGCACCTTGCATTCATTGAGTCAACCACGAACTCCACTGTATACCAAAAAGTATTCTAGAGTCAAATATGAGGCCATCTGTCTGACAGCTAAAGCTTGGCCAAAACTAGGTCATGCAACAGAACAATGATCGCAAGCACAGCAGCAAGTCCAGACCTCAGCCTGATTGAAATGCTGTGGCAGGACCTTAAAAGAGCTGTGCATAAACAATTGCCCATAAACCTCAATGACCTGAAGCAATGTTGTAAAGAAGAGTGGGCCAAGATTTCTCCTCAACATTGTGAGAGACTGATAAAGTCATACAGAAAATGATTATTTCAAGTTATTGCTGTTAAAAGTGGTCCTAAATGTTATTGAATCATGGGATGTACTTAGTTTTTCATAGAACTGCAGAGAGCCACCAGTCAAATCTGGGAAAAAAGCTATTTTAAATCACATTATGTATACAGCAAGCTAAGAAGATGCTAAGTTCACTTATAAGTACACGAAACAGAATGAAATTAATGTGGCTACCACCACAGATATGTAACTGTGCATATGTAGACTTCAGCAGCGTGCATGCATCAGTTCAACAACACAGCTGACTCATATTTTTCCCAGTACGGTTGTTGATTGGCTTTTTGAGGGGTATGGGCATGACAAAAATTGCCATCTTTGGTTTTCCTGAACTCCCACATGAATTTATATTGAATAAAATTTCTCTCACTTATATTGTCTTTAGTCAGATGCATTTAAGCAACCCCATATTGCGACTGAGGCTGTGGTATCCGTTGCCCAAGGGTTTAAACTTCCTAACGTCACCTTGGAGATGGAGTACAGTTCTAAGTTATGATTTGGCCACTAAGCATAAATCAGCATTGCAAAGACAGCTCAAATATTGGTCACACTAGTTGCATGCTCTACATATGTCCATTATATCATGATACCTTTGCTGTTTTATTCGTGCAGCGCTAGGATTCCCTTTCCATGTCCAACATCAACCATGTGGTAAAGATAGAAAGAAGAGTTATGGATATATTTGTCCTACTCCAATAGAACATACCCACTGATGTAGAACCAGGTTTGTGAGCCAGATGATTTGGTGGCATCTAGGCACCTGTCTCTTTGTGTCTGGTCTCTGTGAAGTTTGAACAGCATCCGGTGTTGTGATGTCAGGAGCTCTTAGGGGTCAGAACAGAAATTATTGAACAGAGGGTGGCTGACAGAGGGAGCTGGCACTGGGAGCAAACAGATGTTGCAATCATAAAGAAATACACAACCTCTGAATTAAATATGAAGAGCGGGGGTTGCAAGTATTGAGTATGGTCTTGACTTTGCCTCTGTTTCTTGTCCAATCACAGCGACTTGTTGCAAGTTTAAGAGTCACCGATTGGTCGGTGGCCGTCATCACGAGAAGCAGGTAAATCAGTTAAATTATGCAGGTTTCAAGAACTTGAGGAGAGATGCGACCAAAAGCCTTGAAAAAAACATCTTGCAAGAAGACAGCTGTTCAGAACATACTGCAGATTCATTATTCACAAGCAGAGGGTCTCTGGACGCAGCATGTTATGTCAAAGTGTTTTAAAGCATTTACGCCACAGTGGCTCAGTGATGAAATCTGTAAAAAAGAGAAGAATCTGACAGAATGTCCTCAGAACATTGTTTTACCAGAAGTGTTTTGTTTCCCAGTCATTTTACAGGGTTTTTCACTCACAAGGAATTACGAGTCTGTCTGAATATTTGATGGCAGAAGCCAGTGAGACAGATTAGTGTCTTCTTATCATCTAAATGAAGCTTTTTTTGGAAGCTGTGCACTGCAGTTCTTTTTAAAACAATTTGATTTGTATTTTGCTGATTTCATTTACATGCAATGTTCAAACTCTGTGCGTAGTAGGTAGGAGTGTGTCATTTGTAGTATGCATGTGTCATAACATTGATATACTGTGTTTAATATGGTGGATTTTCTGTAAATGAAACATTTAATATTCATTTTAATTGTCATCATCTCACATGAGATGGTTAACAAAACTGCAGATGTAGTCCCTTAGTCATGTGCTTCAGACCGTTACTGTTCACATCCCATACCAGCTTTTTATATTTCCAGTAAGGGTGCTTCACATTGCTCCTCTGTAAAAGTTAACAAGGAAATGTAATTTAAGCCTTTTTTTATACACATATAGTATGGGATCTTTCAAAGATAATCTTTCAAAATAACTGCCCAAATAATTGTCCAGAAGTGTTTCAGTATGGACTTTAATTGCTCTCCTCTTCCTCCCTCTTTTTTTCCCTCATTATTCAAGCTACGCTAAAAATAACACAGCATGTAGTGTCACATTTTGATCTTGTTTCCCTTCTGTGTTGCTGTTGCTCAGTAAAAATGTCATTGACCGACAGCAGTGACTTTTTCAACCCAATAGGTGCCACCTGACAAACCCGATCTTTCTCTCGCCATGAACGTACCTCAACATGGTAAATACAGTTTTTCTAACACTATATTAACCTATTTCATGACATATTTCAGCTTTAAACCCACTGCTGCAGATCTGTGTGTGTGTGTGAGTGTGTTTATCTTTAAAGTGGATGGCCTCCTGCCAGTTGGGCCTGACTCCGAGTGCCGCAGTATCAACACTGAAGAGAAAGGGCCAGAGGGGTGATGTAAGTATTGATACACTTCTTGAAATCACTTTGTCACCACCAGACATGCCAAGCTGCTGAAGTACCACACAACAGCAGGAAGATGATTGTGAATTCTTGGCAGCAGGATGAGGGATGCCATTAAAAAGGCAAATGTGATTAATTTTTAGTGAGAATGCTCTCACGTTGGCGATAGTCAGTGAGGTCGGGCTAAAGGGATGTGACACAGAAATTACTCTTCCTCCTGGCTTCTAATGTGACCAGTCATTCTCAAGAAATAGCTTGGAAATGGGGAGACAAAAACACTCTCATCCAGTAGGAATCTGGCTTAATAGCACAAAGCGATCCATGGCTCAGAAAGCCCAGATCACTGGTTATTTAACATAAAATGGTTTTTATCACAAACAGTACCCAAGGGGGGGTTGTCACGTTTGTGTGATCAAAGCGAGATATTTGATAGGTCGTCATCCTGGCTATTTTTCTTTTTTAAATAATAAAAAATACCCATCAAAATTGTTTTTCTGTGCTAGAGTTGTGTTTTTCTTTAAACCTGCTCGAATTAAGACTCCCCCTCCTCACCCCTGTGGAGTGACATTTTCCAGGTGACACAATGGCGTAGGCCACACTTAATCTGGACCCCGTTATAAACACGGCGGGGCTGCAGCTCTTCCACCGCTGCCTCTTGTCCCTGTCTGTTTAATCGCTAACAACAAAAGACAGGACACAGGTCACATTAAAGGTTATGTCTTTTTATATTTCATATAGTTTTAGATAAATGCTTTTTACAATTTGAATGCATATAATTATTGATATGTACAGCTAATAAAACCACGGAAATCTTATTTATCAGCCAGTGGATGTGGATGTATGGATCTGGTGTGCAGTGCCTTTTTAGAGCTTTATACTGCTTGTTGTGCCTCAAAGTAAGTTTTAAGAGGAACATGAGAACCATAGCAGCAAAGTTATGGTGGAAAAACAAAAAAAAGCAATCAGCTTTAAGTGGTATGAACCTCATGTGGCTGAGGGGCCTGGCAGTGGATGGCAGTTTATGTACTAAAACTAAAGAGTTATTTTTATATTTACAAATAGTTATATGATCTGTTTTAATTTTAAAAATGTATATATATTTTATGTCTAATTTGATTCCATTGAGCCTGCATTAAAGTGAAACCCCTGTGCGTTTCTATAACACACAGAGCTGTAATTGATCCCCCAAGACATCCATGAACAGACCTTCAGAGTGCACAGAGAGTCATAAAAATGCCAGTCTGCATTTCCTGGAAAGAAGAAATTGTAACGTTTTTCCCCCAAATTTAACTGTCTCATTTAAAATTGCCAGCTGTCCTCACTGAAAACGAAATATCTTCTCAGTGTTAAATCGTTTTTAAAAGTCATAAGCCATCAGTGATCACAATTGCTTAATCCTTTCTCGCTTGTAATCTTGGATTAGTCCTTGGTTTACACCTCCTCCTCAGAAAATAACAATCCCACTGCTACGCGCCAGCAGGACAGTCAGCTGCACTCCATGCTGTAGTTTACTTAGTGGGAAAACTGCTCACGTTCTTGTATCCTATTACCATGACCACCTTGAGATAAATGGCTCTTTCTACCCTCTGCCATAAGGTTTTATATCAAACGACATGTGTTGAGTATCTGACTGCAGGTTATACTGTTGCAGCGGAAATAAAACAATCACTTTTGGAGCCATTTCAAGGCACCTGCCTGTGGTGTGTAACTGCTGGCCGACCTATACGCACAGTGTTTATAGATGTAGGGAAGAGGACAGTGGCAGGTGACAGGTTAACTCTGCTGTGTAAATTTCTGGGCCGTGTATGATGTAGCCTGTGATCCTGCGGTCCTTGATTAGATCTGAGCTAGTAAATATCCTGTGATTAATCAAAAGGGCTTGTTCTGCGTGTAGCGTCCCTGTGTCACCTTCACAGCTGGGGAGCAGGGCCGCTGTGTTTACCGCACTCCACTTCCATCCCTTCAGACCTCATCCTTATTTTGTCACAGCCCGCTGAGGGACGACTTAAAGGCTCCTGCAGCCCTAATGCTGCGGACATGGTTGGCATTATATTCTGAGATAAAACTGAGATATTGTAGAAGGTTTTTGTCATATAGTGAGCAAAATATGAGGGCCTGTAATCTCCACAGTGATACTGTTTCCTGCCGTCTAGCTTGTTACAGAAGTATAGATGTGGGAATTCTAAAAGTTTATCTTTGAATCTTTTTTAGTGTTCTGTATTTTTATTTCTTCAGTGTAATTAAATTAGTGTTGATGATTGTTATTATTATGATTATGATTGGCACTGTAGTTTATGTTAAGTTAAATGCAAACACACATTTCTGGCATTGTAGAGCAAAACTAAATTTTACTGTTCATCTCAAATGCATTCGTTCCTCTGAACCTTTAAAAATAAATAAAATGGTCTTCGTTCTAAGTAACACAGATGGGGTAAGAGAGTCAGACGTGTTTTATGGTATTTGTTGACAATAAGAAATATAGAATACCGCCATCCTTATCCTTTAATTACAAAATAATTAGCACTCAGACCGAGAATATCCCCTGGAAACAGCTTTGCTACAGGCTCGTTACTTCCATGAAACATGTTCAAATGAAGGCCAACATGATAATGGGTGATTATAGTAATTAATAGACTGAACTAATTACTTTAGCCAGTTGAGATTCATTTAAAGCTGAAGAGTAAGTGGTGTGTGTTTGAGCAGAGCCTGCCCAACTGAAACTGACTCATTTCTAATTAATCATCCTGCTCTGCTTCCTTACAGTAGCTTTAGCATTGGGTGATAACTGGTGTAATTTTAGTTTTAATTTTAATAAAAAAAATTCTGCGTGGTCTTCATAAAATCTTTTTAGGCACTGTTTTAGTCCCCGAACAGCTCACTTGGAAAATCCGTCCTGATGTCCAGACTTGTATATAGAGCATGATTTCTCTGATTGCTGCCCCCCTTTTTATGATGACCCCTTGATTGTCATTTGAAGGAGGTCTATGGGACATGCATGTCATGTTAATAAAGGCATTAAAAACCATGTATCCCTCCACCACGGAGCAAAGTCTGGACCTGTCCGAGAATATAGATCTCTAATTGCTTTTGCGTGGTGGTGCAGCAGAATTGTGCTTCCCAGATGTCACGTCTGCCAAACCCCAGTGCACATCACTGTCAGTGGGCCTGAGAAATCTCCCTAACAAGCTTGTGATTACATAAATCTATAGCTGCACTGGCACCAAAGAGACTGAATAACTTTCAAGGAGACTTCATGTTTGATGTTCCCGGGCTTGATTGCAAAGAAGAAAAAAAGAGAAACCCGCTATATTGGGAATGTGTCCAAACAGTCTAGGTTTGCTAATTTTGTCATAGTCAATTTTATAGCATGGCCGTGAGAATGGGTGGCGATGGAATGAAGTTTCTGAGTGCTTTGCAAAGGGGCGTGAGTGGGTTTGACAGGCTCACTGAAATATGCTCCGCTCTACCTTATTTCATTACAGGAGCAGGGACTAAAAATGCAAATCTGGGACCCTCTCTCAAGAGGTCGTTAGAAAAGTGACACATCAAACAACTGGCTTCAAGTGGCAGACAAAGTCTTACATTAATGTTTCATCACTGTGTTCATATTTTGATTTCTGATTACTACAGAGGCTTTTCAAACTTCCTCTCTCAATAAAGATATGCTTTCCTTCAAGCAGCTCTCTAAAGCCATTGTTTGGATAGCCTCGCCATTTATGTCCATGTTTAATATGGCAGAAATCCTTGATCACGAGAACAGCAACCACATCCTAAACACAGGGACTGATAGACCAGATCCATCTCATGGTCTTCTCTTAAGAAGTGATGAATTGGCTTAATGGTGAGTCGACCACACAGCCACACAGAGGGAGGAGTGAGAGGAGGTATTAAATGGCATGGTTTTATAGCCTATCAGCATTGTCATACCCCAGCTGTAATCTTAGCGTCTTTTTTTCAGCACAATAAGGCAGGTTAAACATAACGGCTTATGCCACGTTAAACACACTTATACACAATACCTCAAGATGCCATATACAGTACTATGCAAAAGTCTTGAGCCATCCCCTCATTTTTTTTTATATTTTGCTTCCAACCAGCCAGACTTTGTTGTAATTTTTTTTAAAGTGCTCTTGAGCAATAGTTCTCCGGGGTTTTTGAAGGCCTTTCAAAGTTTTTCTTCAGACATTGGCTGGTTTTCACTTATTTTCAGTCCAGTCCTTCTGCCTGACCATTCGCAGAGGAATACTTTTTTGTTTGCTTGTTAAGCTACCTAACACAGACCTCAAGCATAAAAGGGGGCACCTAACTCAAGGGATGAACCACAGTTGTGTCTACACATAATAGACAACTTAGCAAAGAACCGATTTGAAATTGTATCTCTAGCCACTTTGTTACTAGCAGCCTGTCACAAAACACATCATTTGTTCCCATTTCTTTAGTTCAATCTTTTTAAAATGTTGCAGATAACATGGTTTGACAGGCATGAAATAGTATTTTTGCATCAATGGGATTCACGAAAAGCTATTAGCTGAAAACTTGGCATATCTCAGTGTGGTGTGCAGTGTGTCCTTAAAAAAATCTGAGGAAACTCGGCAAGTGGAAGACAAAGGAAGAAGCCTCATCAGAAATGGTCTCAGTGAAAGTGTGGCAGTCAAGAAGCTGTTCTTAAGGAAGGGAAACGGGGAGAAAATTACACAACAACTGGACTGAAAATAAGTGCCAGCATGACTTATAGAGTGATGAATCCAAATTTTCTTTAGTATTATTGAAGCAGTGTGGGATCATCTTGACAGAGAACAGAACAAAAGGCAGCCAAAGAAGAGCTTTGAATGTCCTTCAAGAAGCCTGGAGAACTAATCCTGAAGACTACTTAAAGAAATGGGAAAAAAAAAAAAAAAAGCTAGCTACAAGGGTTAAGATAATCATTCCAAATATGGACTTTTTCAGTAAAATTAGTTTTGCCTTACATACTGCTATTTCAATGTATATTTGCACATGTTTCAATAAATCGTTGCGCCTATTTCCTATGTAAAGAAATATGGGCTAGTTCAAGACTTTTGCACAGTACTGTATGAGTGTATTTAAAAGACTAATAGTACATGGTACCTCAAGATGTCATGTGCCGTAAAGAAAGTTTAAAGATCTCACATGCTTTTTTAAAGGACTTTAGTAACGGTATATTGGTTGGTGTTTTTGTCTCTGCTGGTCAGTTATACACTATATTGCCAAAGTATTCACTCATCAATCCAAATCAGGTGTTCCAATCACTTCCATGGCCACAGGTGTATAAAATCAAATCACAAACATTTGTGAAAGAATGGGTCGCTCTCAGGAGCTCAATGAATTCCAGCATTGTACCGTGATAGGATATTGCCATGAAGTGGTAGGTCATGTAAAATCAGAGCGGGGTCAGCAGATGCTGGGGCACATAGTGCCCAGAGGTCACAAACTTTCTGCAGTCAATCGCTACAGACCTCCCAACTTCATGTGGCCTTCAGATTAGCTCAAGAACAGTTCATAGAGAGCTTCATGGAATGGGTTTTCATGGCCGAGCAGCTGCATCCAAGCTTTGTATCACCAAAAGCAATGCAAAGCACTGGATGCAGTGGTGTGATGCACATCACCACTGGACAAAGAACTTGACTGGCCTGCCCAGAGTCCTGACCTCAACCTGATAGAACACCTTTGGGATGAATTAGAGTGGAGACTGTGAGCCAGGCCTACTCATCCAACATCAGTGTCTGACCTCACAAATGTGCTTCTGGAAGGATGGTCAAAAATTCCCATAAACACTTTTAAACCTTGCGGAAAGCCTTCCCAGAAGAGTTGAAGCTGTTATAGCTGCAAAGAGTGGGTCCACATCATATTAAACCCTATGGATTAAGAATGGGATGTCACTCAAGTTCATATACATGTGACAGAAGATGAGCAAATACCTTTGGCAAAATATTGCACCTTTTTTCCCTCAATATGGAACCAGTTTCATGCATTTACACTTTAAGAGAATTGGTGCCAGTACTAGCACCGGGTTGGTGGATTCCAGGTAACAGTCAGTTTACCACTTTGGCCTAACATATACCAAATAAGTTGTGTACAGATATGAATCCCACCTACTTGAATGACCCTCTTAGTTGTCCTCTGGCATTATTGTGAATATATGATCATGAAATTTGGTCTGAAATTTGGTCTTCATGTGCACAGTTGTAATAACTTCAATGGTTCTTTCTTGTTCATCCAGCACATGATCAAATCCCTGCCAAACAAATAAGATCTGCATCAACTCTAATGTAGTTTGTGCTAATTTGTTGGCCTGCAAACACAATAAAGTCAGTTGCCAAACACTGTTAACACCTGCTTATCATCCACATGTTAGCATAGTTACTGTGAGCAAGTTTGAATGCACATGTGAATTTAGCTCAATATTTAGCCAGTGCCTCACAGAGCAGCACACTTCTTGGACTTTACAGACCAAACAGGTGTAGGGATTTTCCATACAAGTGTGAGGACACATATATAAAAAATAATAATAGTTTTTTTTTTTTTTTGAACCCACTCCAACAAGCACCCCAGAAGCTGTAAACAGTGCGTGACAGGTGAGACCCATTAGGGTGATATTCTCCTTGAGTATTTACCAGCCTGTTTTCACACAACTCATTATTCGTGATAAATTAGCAGGCTGATGATAGTGATATGTTGTAATTTGTAAATGAGTGGGGTGCACCTGTCAGCTCATTTGCTAATAACGACCATCCACTAAATAAGTAACAACCCTTCTAATTTCAGTTGACTCCTTTACCGTCTGCTTTGTATTATTTTGCCGTTTTCTTCTGCTGCAAATTGATTCCTCCTTTGAAAATGTGTTCCCAGTCAACACTCCTTCTCTGTTTGCTTCGTGGCCTCACGTGAATTATTTGAGTTCATTGTTTGATAAACTGGTGTCTGTATTTCTAGCCTTAATTATGTTTTTCTTTAAGTGCCAAGCATGCAGATTTCCAGTTTCTCAAAGGTGAAGATTTTTTTTCCTTTTACTTATTAATCCAGGCAAAAAGGTAATATTCAGTATAATAAAATATGACAATACACTGTGCCTTTTTTCTTGCTGAAATTCTTTTCCTCATTACTTTAATGCAGTTTAAAGATTCAGAAATATATTCAAGAAGTCTTACTAGATATTAAGAGGTGCAAGCCTAACTATTGACAACAACTGGGGCACTGTCCTCACCTGAAATATTGATATAGATATTTTAATTATACTGGCAAGTATAAATACTGTTTTCATTGGGTTCTCAGAGGCGTGCAAAGCTCCTTTCTTCTATGTAACTTCTATTATGCCTAAGAAAAAATCCCAAATATGGAAAAGTGTGCAACTCATAAAACCTTAAGGGAAAAACAAGATAAAAGGAGCAATGGGGTGGGATGACTGGTCACTCATTAAACGATATTGCCCTGTTACTTTATGAAGGCTTTCTTGTAATTCAAGACAAGGGGGGTATGTGACCTTCAGCCATTAAACCAGCCTGTTAATTGTCTAATAATAAAATGTTTTTATTGTACAAACCCTCTTTTAGTATAATTGAATTTCTCTCTGCGTTCACTCATCTCACTTTTATTTCTGTCTTTTTGCTGAGGCTGTGAATCCTCGCTATTACTGGTTATAATGACGGCTTAGGATTGGTTCTCCAGGATCACCACATCTATCCTCCTCCTCACTCGTCTCCCCGCAAACTTTACATTTAAACCACTCTCATTACAGCACAGATTACAGAGGCTTATTGGTCCTCATTAGCGCCCACTGATCCTTGGCTGGGCCCATGTTCTAACATCTTTTAATTAGCATTCTGGAAATCTAATCAATGTAATAACTCAGTTTAATCTCCCCTTTTGCACTTATTTTCTCACCCTCTTTTATTTCAGGAGGTTCTTGGCTCGGAGGCTCAAAGGCTGATAGATTGCAGTCTGTTTTCTGAAGCTGCCAGGTATGTGACATGAGAGGTAAGGAGACTTTGAAGTGTTCCTATTTGAAGGGCAAACTGGATCATTTAATGGATTTGACTGGATTTGATCAAACAAGTTCGATCTAAAATGCAAAATAATGCATGTGTATCTCCACAGAAGTACAGGGGGGGGGGCATGTAAAGATTTAAATATCTGTTAGTGACAGATGTTGACAATGGGCCATGAGTTTTTCTCTAAATGTGCTGTAAAGCTTTCACTCCCCGACCAGGCTCTGTGGTGTGATACGAAGTGAAAGCCAAGGCGGAGTTTGGCACCGGACGGCCATTTTGTGTCTGGTCTGATGCGTGGTTTCGCTGGGTGTCACTTTGGCTACATGTCACAGTCAGTGGTGGCGGTGAGCAAGGCTGCAGGTCTCATTAGAGCACGTTTACTGCGACAGTTAAAGAAAGCACAAAAAAAAAAAAAACAGGAAAGATTTTAAATGTTTGAAAAATTCAGGTTCTGGATTATTAAAAAATAATGTTGCATTTGATAACTGTAATACCTGAAAGTAAACAAAGAAAAGTAAAGGACAACTGCAATTAGGCCATTGTGACTGGTATCCATGTAGGAGAAGTCCAGTTTCTGACAGCCCTGTGCTCACACACCTTTGTGTACAGTAAAGTGCTGTTTCTATGCCAGGTATCCAGGGCAGACATTTTGGCGCAGCTTTGACCATACAGACAAAGACGCCGGGGTGTGATGGGACACAGACCTGCCATTTCCCAGCAGCACTGGCATGCTTCTCAATGCAGAATGATGAATGGTTGCACACGCATGTTGCACATTTTCTCATGCTCACATGTAACACACGCTCGATCACATGCACACTTGTGAAGGCCCACTAACGGCCCTCCTGGTCAGGTCCACTAGGCACTGCATCACACACACACATGCTGTCTCTTTCACTCTCACTCTCACACACACACACAGACACACACACATGCAGACAGGCATGCTTACTGTAGTGCTGCAATATTCGGAGCCAGGTGTAGGAGGAAGGGGGAATAAGGTTGTGTTTATTAGCAGCTCCCTTGGTGTTCTCTAAATTGCCTTGTTTGCTCGGCACAAGCACACAAACAGATGCTGTCCTCTCTGCTCTGGGTAATTCTTGGGGTCTCTGGGTATTTACTGAAAGGCCTACCCGTACCACACATGCAGTCTCATTTGTGCATACAGTTTCTGCATACAAACACACACGTCAGACCCAACGATATGAAAAACACATTTGTGTGCTAATTTTGCACTGACATTCAGAAGTACAGTTTGATCTGTGCAAAGAAGACGACATTGTCTCTCCGGGTAAGTAATTGGAGTACCCCCTATATAAGCAAACCTCTCAGTGCCTAACCCTCTCAGTGACACAATTTCACTCTTATTAAGAAAATCTGCATTTAGGAGGGACCAATGCTATCAGTCGAAATTAATCTGCTTTGACTGATCCTTAATGTGACCACAGTCATCGAGTAATTATTGTCTGGATGGCTGTGCACCAGCCTCATAACCACCGTCCTCCTCCTGCTCCTGCCCCCCACAAAAGGAGCTAGTCTTGGTGTGTGAATCCCTCTGCAGCGGGCTGGTTACAGTGGGTATGGCAGGCATGTCATTAAGCGCTTGATCAGTGAGTCGTGATTAGGCTGCCCTGTATTATTGTGATTAACGGCTATCCAGCGGACGACTGTCCCGTTGTCACCAGTGATACTGTCTGAGATCTTGAGACTCTGGGGTGAAGGCCTGTGGAGGCACCTGGTAGTGTGTATACACAAAACTGCTTGCTCCAATGAGGGCTGCATCTCTAAAATGCACACACAATTTAAAAAAAAAAAAAAAAAAACACACACAAATGCTTCCAATTCTTTCCTGTCAGTCACAAAATTGAATGCATGTAACGAGTGAAGCACTCTTTCCCTGTGCAGCTATGTTTGGCCTGTGTGTCTTCTCCGATTAGTTAACCCACTGCCTCTTGTGCAGCTTGCATGCTCTGTAGCATTTCCATCAGGCCACATGCCTTTTGTCTTTGTGTGCACTGAAAGACAAAACCCTCCTCTTCCTATTGTGCTCCATTTCTCTCTTTCATCTCGCACTTCCTTGACCAACAAAGTCGATTTGACCACGGCTGATTATTGTAACGAATGCAGTCCAAGAGAATATGCACATTCTCACTGTACGTCAGATTAGATCACAGCAAGGGGGGGAAGCCTTGCAGTGACCCCCGTCTCTTCCCCTCAGACAATTGGCTGTTTACACAGAGGGATCTTTTGAGAAAAGGCCTGTGGACTAAACTGCGACTGAAGTCTCACTTCTACAGTGCTAAGGACATGGAAAGGCAGTGAGAGGAAATTGGTTTAAATTAAGACATTAATGTCAAAATATGCCAAAGAGAAAAGGAAGGCCAAATTTAAAAGGAAACTAGTGTTAAACTGTAGCATGAGAAGCAGAGATGAGACTATTTTGTTCTGAGTGCATCAATATCACATTTTAAAAGCAACTAAATATATCAACACAAACTTCTTATATTTTCGATGTATTCCCTATAGAGTGGATTTTCAGGGTTTCCCCCCCCTCTCCCAAAAGTTTCCTTGAGTGTTTTCTTCATGCGCTTCTGTATGTATGTTTCATTTCTTTGTAATTACTCACCTAAACCCAGGCCCCCTTCTCATGGCTCTTGTGCATCCGCCGGTGGAAAAGAGTCAGTTTTGATTACAAAGTAAACGCTGCAGCATCAGACGGAGAGGGGGGGGTGTTACATACTGATATGCATTCTATCAGGATGATTTATGCAAATTATGCACATTATTCCCGCAGGAATCTCTCTTCTGAAAGTGCCAGGATAAATTGCCGGAAATTAGCCATAAAATTCACTGTGCAGGGAGTGTGAGGTGAAGGCCGCCAAGGAGCCAAGGACATTGGGCCGCCATGGTTACGCTTGGCCTGGCCTGCCTCCCCCATGCTTGGCATTCATGGCTGTTAAAGACCTTTGCTCAGACAGATACACTGAAGCCTGGAGTAGCACTCAGCACATCAGGAAGATCAGCCAAGCAAGTGTTACACTAACGGCGGGGTTTCATGCTCTAGTAACATGACAGATTTTTCAAAGGAGGGAAGTAGGATGTTGGTTTATTCTTTCCACGTTTTAGACCAAAATCCACTTTCTAAACTCTTCTGTGTCCCTAGAAAGTGGCAGTGAATTATCATTCAGGAACTGACCTCAGATCCAGTCACTGTTTGGACTGTTTTATGTCTGATTTTATGCCTTTGTTTGCTATATAGTTGACCTTGTTCATAATGCATCATAATCTTCAGATTACATTCTAATCAGAAACCTGTTCAGCAATCAGGTGATGAATTGTTGTAGGAGCAGCACATAAATAGGTACTGTCATTATTACAACACAGAATTGAGGTTATATCAGAAAGTGTCTTCTTTATAGGGCTATACGCCTCCCTATTGGTCAGACCTCTCGTTTGTCTTGTGGTCGGTGCGTGTATGGGAGGGAAACAAAGATAAAGTGTGTGTATTTTAAATGAGAAGTAAGTGATTCTCGCTACTATTGTGTCATCCTCGTGTCTTTATTTCAGTGTGAAAGCCAAAGTTAATGAATATCAGAGACTGGAGAGGAAATGCTCCTCACCTTGGCTTTAATGAACCCTGAGAGGGTCACGATCTGCATATTGAGCAGGACAAGAGATTGCTGTCTCTCTCACAGGTAAAGTACACAAGAACAGATACACGTTTTTGTTTAAATCCTTGACTCCGTTTAAAGTTTGCATTAGTGATTCCACGTGCAGCTGAGCATGGTACTGTTAACATAATCCAGAGCAGGGTCACTGTGAGTTTTACATCCACTCTAATCAAGCACATTATCTCAATGTTAAGGTCACATAAATGGAAAGTTCACAGCTGTCGGGGAAGCTTTGACCACTGCACCACTGGAAGATATTTTTTGACGTTAAAATGGTCACATAAGCAGTACATTTAAAGATCTAATGAAACGTCAATTTTGTTCCGGTTTTTCTTTTATACTTTTATCAAGATGCGTGGATAACAAGTAATTTCTAAATGAAATCAACATTATAGATGGAACGCACCAAAGCTCAAAGTTTATTTTAAGCAACAGCACCATAAAACGGCGTCAAATCGAGTGAATTGTCTCCCAACAGCGTTCATAATTCGATTTATTTGGCACAAATATTTGAACAATGAAAGCACTTCTTCATTGCCCGTTCTTGTTTGTTCAAACCACAGAGTAAATTGTTTTATTTTTTTTGTCTTCTTTTTTTCTGGAATAAACAACCCATAGAGCAACAAAGCCAGTGCTGTCCACAACAACACCGCCGCCAAATTACTGTGCTCGGCCATGACATAGTTTAATCCCAGTGGAATAAAAGAACATCAGATTACGGCAGAAAGACAGAGCCATCGGTAAACAGGGATTAGGGGATTGGGGTTTTAATCTGATTAATATGGAGGCAGTTGGAATATTAGAGATGTTACTCAACAGTTGTATTCCAGATGAGAGGGTAATCACAGTTTACTACGTCATTTATTGTGCCCTGTTAGAACTTTCAGAGCTAAATGCGCCGCCATATGTTTACCTGACCTCGAGCCTGCCTCAGAGATACAAAAACAATCCCGATGTAATGAATTAGGAGCTCATTAGTTGAGTAGGAAAACATACACTTAGAAACATACAGGAAATACTGAATGTTGTTAATCCAGGAAAGCTGCTCCAAGTGAGTCTCAGTATTCATTATTTATATTTTCTGAAGAAAGAGTCGCAGGTTTTTTTCTAAATTACCACAAATTATTTCTAAATACACTCCTTAAAGTCACTGTTTTATGAAGATATTTTAAATTAACAGTACAACTGTGATTGCAGTTAAACAGCTCCTTCAAGCATCAAGGTCTGAGTGTTATAATGGGGCTCATCACTGTTTATATTTTGAAGGGAAAGATTCAGTTATAGCATTAATCTGTAAAATCCACGTCTCATCTTTTTCAAGGCAACCTTAAATGTAATGTGATGCATATCTTCCTTCAAACAGAGCATAACTAGGTGGCTCATTTAAATGGCCCTAGTAGTGTTTTAAAGGCGGTAAGCATATATTTGGTTGCAAATATCAATTTCCCATGCAGATTTTGAAATATTGAGTCAGGGAAGTCTGCAAGTTGGACCATTTATCATAAAAACTGTGCTCAATGTTCCTTCTCCAGGAAGTAAAGTTTCTAATAATGATGCTACTTGAAAGATTTGTAGTTGAAGGTCAAAAACATCTCAATAAAACTCCTTGCAGGTGGGAAAATGCTCATCTATGTAGACCAGAGTCTTCATAGATGAGCCTTTTCATAATTTCCTTATATATCATCTCTATAGTGCATCCGATAATGGAGGTTTAACTACAGTATTAAGAAGTTGATATTTGTATGCTGAGTATTATCAGTTTACACAGCTTTATTAGCCTGCATTGTGTGTGCACCATGCAACGACAACATTATGCACTGCTATTAGTGGCCTGACAAAAATAAAGTACCACCCAACAGTTGATTTGGTGCCTCAGCCAGTGCAGCACATATATCTTTACACAGAGTGTCTGACACAGCATGGATGAATCCATTGTCAAGAGTTTTACCGGTTACTGATATGGAGACATTTCAATTCAGCATACTTATGTATATTTTTAATGTTTATCATCCTTAGCATGCATCACAGCTGCGTTATGAAGAAGTGCCCTGCTGGCCATTGATATGGTAAATTGGACATTTTATAGTTTATGAAAGGGGTGTTGTGTTTTGTTTTTTATCTTCCACTTTTATTCGAGAACCCCACTTCTTCACTGTAAATGCTTTAAAGACAGATGCAGCTTTATTAGGCTTGTGAATAAAAGCGATGTTCCCTATTATGACTTGGTTGGTGGCCACTTAAACAGAAAAAGAAAGAAAAAAGCTTGAAATCCCCTTGTTTTTCTGTTTTCACAAGACATCTTGGGGCTCTATCACTGCCCAGTCCAGCTTAACATTTCAGACACCCTCGTGTGTACATGACATTTCACCAACTTGTAAAAATGACTGAAATATCAGCAAGGCTTGAGCAGCCCCCTTATCAGGAGGAACATGGAGCCTTTTTGATTATAGAACTTCTTACTTTTCGTAAATATTGTGCTTCCCGTGCTAGCTGTAAAATTTCTGCAGCCTTTACACTGATATTTTTATGCTGTTGTCTGTTTTCCTTTGGATGTTGTGTTCTGTTTTATGTACGCATATGGCTCTGTCTCACCCCTGGGGAATTTCCTCTTCTGGGCTAATGTGAATATTAGTATGGGTTAAATGCTCCAGTCATTTGTGCATTAATGCATATTGCATAATTAATGTTTTTTGTGAAGTCTCATTTTCAAACAGCAGCAGGAAAAAAAAAAGCTTCATCTCTTTCTTCAAACAAAAAAAAATCTAAGTTTTAATCCTGTAAGATGAGTTCATGACAGGATTTTTTTTTTTACTCCAGAGCTGTTTTGATGTCTCCTGATTATTCCCAGTCTTGATTAAGGGCTCTTCCGTGAAGAGTCGAGGCATTCAGGGGTGTGATGGGATTAAATGGGACACTGTAATGACCCTGTTGTCAGAATGGCTCATCATACAGACACAAAGCTTAGATCGGAGACTTGCAAAAATAATAAGCCACTGATAGGAGCACATTTTCATATTGTTTGCTTCTATGTGGGGAAAAACAGATTAAGATGCAGCTTTTCAGTTAAAATTACTGGGGAAAAAAATGTTGTATTTTGAAGAGTTTTTTCTTGTATAATTGTGCAAGCTTCAAGCTTGTTTGAGGATTTAAAATGAAAAACTGTGTTGTGATATATTTGTCTAAAAGTCTCTGAAATCGAGGGATTAAAAATGTTCATGTTTCAGCATCTTTACTAAGAAGAAAATGTTACAGTTTGCATCTACACAGAAACATCTGCTGGCAAGAGGTTTGCTGCATTGAATTTTGTTGATTATATTAAAAAGTTGTGAAAAAAACTGTGGTACAAAATGGTCATTATGAATTCATCTGTTTGAAATGTGAAATCTGTGGCCTCTGTCCATGGTACTGAAGCTTTCAGACTATTTACACTGACTTTTGACTCACATCGCAGTTAAAATGCAGTTTTAGCTAGACAAAAAAAAAAAAAAAAACTTAGATCATGAGTATTAACACTAGATTGGCCGTCGTGTTTCAAGTACATATCACCATATCCAAATTCCCTTCTCTACATGCTGAAGACTGTGCTCAAAGATATTTCTTGTGGCATCAAATTGTTTTCGATGTGGGCAGTAAAGTGAGGGAGACAAAGGCTGAGTCGATCGGAGTGCAGCTGAGTAAAGATACCAAATTGCGGCAATCAACAGAGTCCTAATTACATTTCTTAATAACATTCTGGAGGTCTAATTGCCTTAACGATCTGTTTGATTATACGATTCCAGGTATTACTGCCGACAGTTTTCATACACACTTGTTTTCGCATTATCATATTACACACGGTCGTGGAAATTGTCTTAACAACAACAGTAAAGGTCACCAGAGGTTTTTTTTTTCTTGTCCGCGGAGCACAAACATCTTAATGTTGCCCTGAAGCTACGTTCGCCCACCCACGTCTGGCCTTCGCTTCCAAGACTTAGGACCCGAAAAGTTACCGGTTTTGATGGAGCAGAAAATTGTTGAACGTTATTTCCCTCCCTGTTTGACACCTGGTGAGAATGCAGAGACTGACAAATGAGAGCTGCATCATCCCTAGAAACTGAGAGGGTCTGAATTTATTCCATTTTGTTCGTTTAAAACTCAATAATAGTAATAATGATAATAAAATTCCAACGTTTCTGCAAGAGTAAAGGCAGTTCGCTCTGATTCCACGTGCACTGTACTTCACAGCAGATGAATAATCAGATTTACTTTTTCTGTTGTTCAAAATATTTTAATAAAGCTTTTCAACACTGAAATACATACAAACGGCCCCTCCTCTGCTCTTATAATAACTAAGGTATCTACAATAATCCACAGCCTGACCTGACAACGCGATTAATCTGAAGACCTCAATCATCATGTTTAAGAAGAAAAAAAATACAGCAACTAAAGAAAGACGACAATGTGCAATGCAAGCAAAAATATCCATCATAAATTAAAGATCCAAATTAATAAATTACAAAAGACATCGAAACACCCGATAAGCTTCAATTCAGGATTTGTAAAAATTTTCTGAATGCTTATTATATCACAGTGGCCCAAAAAGAATTGCAATAGGCGTGCGCAACGATTAACAAGTGTCTAAAATTAGCACATAAATATCTGACTGATTCAACCTCTCAACTTGCTGTCTATTTCACTTGACTTTCCTTGTCCATAACATTCCACTTGCTCAGCAGAAAAACTTCGGGAAAGTAGGCCTTGAACCAAAAAAGAAACCAAAAAAAAAAAAAAAAAAAGAAAACCAAAAAAACAAAGTCTCTGAGTTGATTGGAAATAAAACCGGGAATCAATGAGAAAGCAGCAGAAAGTGAGTCTGGACTACCGCTCCGGCAAGATGTCCATCTATTCAAGTGGAAAAAGTCGCAAGTTGTCAGGTCACCCACATTTCCAAAAGTGTCCATCACAGAGCAAGTGATCAACAACTAACTCAAATCAACACTTGCAGCCACTCTCACAGGCCCTACTGTACTTCTGTTTGGTCTTCACTGTCATTCACACCAGCACTTTAAGGATGATTTATATTCACAATCAAGCAATGTTTAAACAAAAAGCGCGTTTTAATGCATTTAGTAAATATTATAAAAGTATTCGTCGGCATTACTTTTTTTTTTTTGTCTCTAGCCTACTGACTTCACTGGTTTTCCTCTCCAAAAGTGTCCTTAAAAGTGAGTTCTTCTGTCTCGTGTGCTTCTCAGAGTCTTTTTCAGGCGCGTTAAGGCTTGTCAGTGCACTGTTTGCAGAGGCTGGAAGTGGCATTGCTGAACAGGGCACATTTATCGGGGCAGGAGGACGCGGCCACTCCGGTGGGGAAGGGATAGCCACCCGGTTGTTCGTACGCGCCCAGGCCGGGAGCTGCGAGGGCAGTGGTGGCCGGTATGGAAGCCGCAGAAATGGCTTGGCCCTGGTTGAGATACATCACTAGCCTCCTCATCTCCTCCAGTGCCTGTGACTGCATGAGGATGTAGTTTTTGGCCAGCAGCAAAGTGGCTATTTTGGAGAGTTTCCGCACTGACGGGCTGTGCGCGTAGGGGATGACCGCTCTGAGTTCATCCAGCGCGTCGTTCAGATCGTGCATCCGTCGTCTTTCTCTGGCATTGATGTTTAGCCTCAGTATTTTCTGCTCTTTGGTTTTCTTACCTCCTTCAGCTTTCCCTGTGCCCACCGTTCTCCCGTCACCCAGAAGGACCATGTCACACCTGCCGTCACTGTCATCGTCGGGGCTCTGCTCACCTCCGCTGCTCTCCGCTGCCGAGGTCCTGTTGGCGCTCTCCCCGTACTTTACACACAAAGATCCTGTCGGCAGACCCAGGGCCCCCCCTCTACCTCCTGCCAGTCCTCCCGGCTGAATCGGGTCTGGATCGGCCTGGTCAAAGCAGCTGATCGGTGACTGGCGGTCTCTGACTGGTAGTTCGATGCCGGCCGACGATCTGAAATGGTCCATTTTTTTAGTGGACACAGCGCTCAGAGTTTTGTGAAAAATGTCCCCTGCGCCACCGTTCAAGTTCATCCTCCTGTCCATAGCCTCGTGGATTCCGCGTCGTTGCAGGCTATGGTCTCTTATGGAAACTCTTGACGCGTGTCTGAGAGTTTCTTCCTCTTTTTGCCCTTTACGAGTTTAGTTGTGTGTCAGTGGTGAAGTTGCAGGCTTGCTCCACTTTGTCAGCTGAGGTGTAGAGACGAGGAGGAGCCTCACGTAATAAGAGCTAGTCTCTCCTGCTTCTCTCCCTTTTTATGTCTGATTCACCTTCACTGGATCTCCCACGATAACCCTAGTTACGCACAAGACGCTTCGGTCTTTTTACATCATTATCTTGAGGCGGGTTATTAAAAAGGATTCGCCTATTGGGATACAGACACCCTCTCCCTCTGGCACTCTCTACCCAATCAGGTTAACGTTTTAATTATTGGCATTTAAAGGATGGCAAACAAAGCAGCATGCGCTCTGTCGCTCGCTGTAATTCGGTTTGGGTTCAAGATCTTTATGGCGTGTTTGCAGAGATCCTCCCGATCATAAAATAGCCTGCTTCAGTGATTTGATTATAAGACATCCATTTGTGTCTGTTTGAAGAGAGGTGCAAATCAATTCTTATCTATGATCTAAAGCTGATTTAACTCAGGGAGGCAATCATTTTGTTTAATTCTTAGCTCTTTATTTCAATCAAAAGACATTTACATTGTTTAGTGCTTTAAATCATTAATTTTTGTTACGATTTCGATAGTTCCCCCAACTTATTATAATACACGACTCTACTACAGACTGTTGCAGTAGGGATTTATCTCTGACATCTATGACAGACACATTACCTTTTTGAATTTTGTTCAGACTGTACTGTAAGGCAAATAGTCTCCCAGACAACACGGATTTTTGTATTTCTCTGTTGTTGCGTTTATCTCTTTTTGTGTCAGTTTTCCCAGGACAGACCGGCGCACGTATCAAACTTTACCTGTGCTCATACTGCCATCTTCTGGATGGTATAGTGCAGTACAACCACATTTGAAAGTCAAACGTCATAGGTTTTGTTCAGATCGACCCCATGACCCCTTTGCCATTTTTACCACATGATTTCCTGCTTTAAAAAAAAAAAAAAAAAAAAATCTGCATTTCAAGCTTTCAAATAGTAGTGCAGTGTAAAAGAATTATCATGGAAAAATAATTGGGTGAAGGTCTTTCCCTTTAAGCAATGGAGCAACCAAAGTAAATTGTGGGATTGAATACATCACTCAACAGAAACAATAAGATACAAATATATACTTACACAGTGTGGACGAACTATACTGCATCCAACGTTTAAGCTTTAAAAGTGCTTCACTGATGTTTTGCATGTGATTTTTATAGTGAATTATTTATAGTGAATGACTGGTCCTGTGAAGCAGGGGTAACAAGTTAGGAGGATATGAACTGACCGGGAGTAAGGGTCTGATGAAATTCACAAAGTTGCATTATGGGAACTGCAGGATCCGGCGGATTGGGAGGTTGACCTGGACTCAAGATTAAAGTCAAGCTCCTTGAAATTTCTTTTGCATGATTTCCAACATACTGGAAGTGTGATCTTAAATTGCACTTTGGGGAGTAATATGATTCATAAGAGGTTACTACAGGGTGATGGTGGGCTGGAGCTGTCTCAGCACAGTGGACAGCTTCATAGTTTACACTTGAGCTAGGTTTCATTCCAAAGGGCATAGACCTAAACTCCACAAGTGATACTAAGTTCATTGTAGCTGAGAGAACCTCACAGTGCACCATGTAGCCTCTCTCTCTTTGTAACATTGTTCCTTCAGCACAGAAATTTCTACTGCTAACAGTCATTTCTATAATTACTCTCCCTAAGAACCCTTTTATACACATACAATTCAAAGCATTAAAGGACACACTCTTCCCCCTCTTCCTTCCAAGTAACCATGGTTATTTACCATGGCATGTCTGCTGCACACATTAAAGGTGCCTTTAGCAGTGATTACAACTGACCACTGCTTTGAAACCATAGTGAATATGCCTTGGATTTTCTCACCCATCTGATTTGGTATCTTGGCAGCTACATATCGGTAGAAACGTCTGCTCATGCCTCCTTCTGTGAATCACTCACTGAATATATTCCAACGTGTTGTTTTTTTTTGAAATCATGTTTGTCTGTTTGTAACGCAGAGAAATCAAGTCAGAGAGGAGAAACATTTGATATATTTTAATGTAAATAGTTGCAAAGTCCTTTCTAGTAAAAATATGAAATACCAGTCCCCATTTTTAAAAGTAGTCTGTCTGTCTGTCTGTCTGTCCATCCATCCATCCATCCATCCTTTGATCTCTAAAAATGACATATTTTGGCATCCACTATGATCATATATTAACGACAGAAGTATTACAAAATTTCCCTTTAGGTACCTTAAATAATTGTGGTAATTAAAATGCCATATAACTGTGACAAAATGTTACAGAATTCAGAATCCTTGTTTGCAACAGTGTCACAAACACTAAAATTGGTCACTTTGTTCCACACATTCAAGGTCAGTGTTTTAGCTCTTTTCTAACATATTTTTAATTAGCTTATGTCTCCCTTGGGGAGGGGAACTAGTTGAGGAGTTATGATCTAAGACATAGCAGAGACAGTCACTTTATCCTGAGATGGCAAGAGAACACCTTCATGGCCTATCAGGTCTGGCTAATGAGACAAGATGGGTGAGGACGGTGGCACAGCCATTACAGTCACAGTACGTCAGCACTTTGGTAATGAGGAGACCACGAAGGCAAAACTGTGGAAGAAAAGGATTTCAATTGGGACAAAGGAGAAGTTTAGATGCTGGAAAGTAAAACCACAAACTCATAGAGGGAATAATAGACACAAATAAATAAATAACTTAAGTGTTATATAATCCTTTACACCATTTTTCAAGCAAAGTTTTTGAACATCTTCAAGTTGCAGCTTATCCAATGTGATAGTTAGCATTTTTGTCTCATATTATTGTAAAATGTCTTTAGGATTTGGACTGTTTGTCAGACAAATCTACACATTCGAGGCTTATACTGTTTGTGGTTGCAAGACTGCAACATTTGAGATTACAGAATTGCATGCATGTTTTATGAGCAAAGCCATAAACCCTATTCATAAAAATATGTTTTTTTGCTGTTGACCCAGTTTGACTCCATTGAATATTATACTATATTGCCAAAAGTATTCACTCACCCATCCAAATCATTGAATTCAGGTGTTCCAATCACTTCCATGGCCACAGGAATATAAAACCAAGCACCTAGGCATGCAGACTGCTTCTACAAACATTTGTGAAAGAATGGGTCGCTCTCAGGAGTGTTGTACTGTGGTAGGATGCCACCCGTGCAACAAGTCCTGTCATGAAATTTCTTTGCTACTAAATATTCCTCAGTCAACTGTTAGTGGTATTATGAGTAGAAGCGATTGGGAATGACAGCAACTCATCCATGAAGTGGTGGGCCATGTAAAATCACAGAGCCGGGTCAGTGGATGTTGAAGCTCATAGTGTGCAGAGGTTGCCAACTTTCTGCAGAGTCAATCACTACAGACCTCCACACTTCATGTGGCCTTCAGATTAGCTCAAGAACAGTGTGTAGAGAGCTTCATGGAATGGGTTTCCATGGCCGAGCAGCTGCATCCAAGCCTTACATCACCAAGCACAATGCAAAGTGTTGGTGTAAAGCACACCGCTACTGGACTCTATCAGTGGAGACGTGTTCTCTGGAGTGATGAATCACACTTCTACGTCTAGCAATGCGATGGATTATTCTGGGTTTGGCGGTTGCCAAGAAAATGGTACTTGCCTGACTGCACTGTACCAGGTGTGGAGTTTGGTGGAGGGGGCATTATGGTGTGGTGTTGTTTTCTAGGAGTTGGACTCGGCCCCTTAGTTCCAGTGAAAGGAACTCTGAATGCAGTATAGTGTATTTGGTTTGTTGCTGTTAAAAAAAATGCTCATAAATGCAGAATTTTTTTTGGTCAAATCACACATTTCCCTAAATATGACTCAGTAATGCTCATAATATCATGTATTTTGTCCTTGTATTTTGCCATGAAGTGTCCATGAGGAGGCTCACTCCTCATGGACACTTCATGGCAGAATGACACATGTTCAGAACTTAGCATATGGTCTAAAATTTGAGTTTGAAGTGTGTGTGTGCGTGTGCGTGTGTGCACCTGTTATTGTGATTTATAACATCACAACAATCACAATAACAGAACACATCTTGGTGATGTAGAAACTTTGTGATTATAAATTCCAAAAATAATGAAATTTTTTTTTTAACTTGTGTTCTTTAAATGTACTTGTGTATTGGTAGAATGCCTGTTTGTTAGAAGCCAAACACAATTTTCCACTTGTGGACCAGCAGTCAGTAGCACTGATCTATTTCTCAATTTTTCAGTGATGGATGATCCCTCAGTGCCATTTTAAAGCTTTCTAACCACATTGTGCTTTTTATGGAAATACTTTTTTTTTTTTTTTAATTATATCAGCCTCAAAATATACCAAAGCAGAGCCTGTTTATAAATATGCCTCCAGGGAATCTTTAAGAATTTGATCTTTACTAAATCTTGCATGTGCTGTTTCACAGTATTTATCAATTTCTACCACAAGAGGGCAGGGAAGGACTTCTGATGGCCAATGGAGCCGATGCAGGAGGAGCTGAAGGGGAAGCAGGAGCATGATGAACATGCTTTGTGGCAGCCTTATGGATTTCATTCAACTTTGAAGATTTTGGTTATCAGTGGAAACCAGACTCCAGGGCTGCTGAGTTCTGATATGAAATTTCAATTTTGTAATGTGGTTCTCTGCACTGAGACCCACCAGTGTACCAAATTCATGACATGGCAGGTAGACTGCTCTTTTTAAAAAATTCCTTAGGCGGCCAAGTTGTAGTTTCATTTGTAATGATATTAAACACCCGAGCAGGTGAATGTTAGAGCTGACTTCTTAAATTGTCAGCCCCACTCTTTAACCACTCAGTTAATTTTTAAACAGTACAGCAACTGATCATGCGCACTGTATAATTCGTTCGCAATATTTTGAGTTTCAGTTTAAGCTTATTCTAATACAGAATCTGAATTCTCTGGAAGGCTTAAAGGAAATAAACATTGATGATTTGGTGAAATGATTTGATGCGCTCCCCTTCCCCCTGCAGCCAGGCCCCTCTTCCATCCATCCATCCATCCATCCATCATTCCCTCCCGCCATTCTCAGCGATGAAGTGCACAGACTCGTGTCATTAATTAAGATCTGATTATTTTATGTCAGTGTGTGCAAAGTGGAACCAATCATCTGAGGCAACATCATAGGTGCAAATAAATAAATAAATAATCTAATATAACTTGGGTCGATGGAAGTGAAACCCAACGAATATTTAATTCTCCGGAAGAGAAAGTCTCCATTACGGTCTAACATTGTGTGCGGCGCTCCCGGACGCCACCAGGCGACACACATAGAGCGAAGGATGTTATTTCACCCAGCGGAAATGCCACAAGACTCTCTCAGTTAGTGGTCTGCATTCATCTGTTTGATCCAATGACTTTGGTTAGCCACATTTTTAAACCTGATATTCATTTAAAGCCCATACGAGTGTTTAAGCTACACGTTCCTCGATGCACCTCCTCATTTACATTCCACAAAGGCACCATGCATGCTTATGGAAATGAATATGCAGATTCAAGAAAACATGGTTTGCTATCCTTGTCACGCGATGGGGGCAAAAATGGACCTTCTTTACTGTGAAAATTGTTATTTGTATAAAATATTTTTTCTCAAAGCAGGCCTTAGAAAAATGGGTCGCTGGAAGGTTTTCTTCCAGTTTCCACATGAGAATGTCTCACATCAATCGACGATGATTTGAATTAAAAACATCTGGGGATGGTTTTATGCTATTGTTAGAGCGTAAGATCAACGGCAGTGAAAAGCATCCACACGCCGTCACTCCATTTGCAGATTTTTATGAACTTCCGCACTTTGATTTTAAAAAAAAGGGAGGAAAAAAAGAATTTAGGGGTGCCAGCAAGTTGCAAGAATTTTGACTATCTTCTAATGCAGTCGTTTATGTGTCTGTGAGCTAGTGCGTCTACGTCGAGGAGTTCAGACTGCATTCCTGTACTACAGTGAAAAAGTTGAGCCATTTCCGCTTGTGCTCTGGCGGGCAAGTGAAACAAAAGGCTGATCGGTGGCGCGCAGATTTCAGCACCACAGAGGGTGGACAGCTCTCCGGGCAGCCTGTGTGAGGATGGACAGCTCCCAGCGACACACGCGCATCTACACACACACACACACACTGGAGCAAATATGTTCACATAAAACGAGAGCTTTAAAATATTGCATTTACTTTATTATTAAATGCAAGACAGTACACGAATAATGCCTTACAGTCTGAAATACAAGAGAAAAAAAAACTTCATTGTCAGACCGCCACCAGTATAGTATTAACAATACTATAATATCGTTTTTTTGTTTGTTTGTTTGCTTTGTTTTGTTTTTTGTTTTTTAATCTGTATCTTTGAACTTTTCATTTCTGGGATGTGCAGCTTGGGGAAGAAAGGAAGATCATCTCTTGGCATTCACCGCGTGCCTTAATTGTAAGACATTAAATCAAGGTCCGCTGTGAACACGGAGAGACAACCCGCTCATCTCTCGCGCTCTCTCTCTCTCTCTCTGTGTGTGTATGTGTGTGTGTGTGTGTGTATGTCCACCAGCTGCATCCACTCTACTGTGGGAAAAGAGCAGAGACCTCGAAACCTTTCCGTATAACCTGTTACAACAAATATAATCAGTCTTTATTTTGCAGTCTTTGAAGCCTCTGTCGTGTAGCTAAAGATGTTTTGGGATGTCAAGTTTGAGGAAAAATGGAAAGAGAGAAAAAATCCCAAGCATCCCGTACGCATCAAAAGAGATCAAATCCTCTCCCGGTGGTTGTACAGGCCTACCTTGTGTGTGTGTGTGTGTGTGTGTGTGTGTGTGTGTGTGTGTGTGTGTGTGTGTGTGTGTGTGTGTGTGTTGGGGTGGGGGGGCATTCAACTGGAAAAAAAGAGGTTAAGTTACAGGAATGACTTTAACGCAGAATAGCCAGTATGGTGGCAAAATGATTATACGTCCCAGGCCGCTTTTGCAGGCAACAATGATTCCGCTTGATCCGTTTCCGTCGACTGCTCTGCCCAAAACTGCAGAAGGCATAAAAAAATCCTCCATTATCCCATAGGGCACCTACGAAAAAAAAAAAAAAAATACACAAATGCGTCACATTGAATTGCAAATGACAAATTCTCATATTCCACATTGACCTGTTTAGAAACATCACTTAGCGTCCAAAAGGCAGGGAAAAAGTCACTGTCCACGTGCAAAATATTGATTTTCCTATAGTCTCATAACGGACGCATTTTTTTCCTCACAGCATATATATACACACATACGCCTGCAGCCTCTCTTGGCGGGTCACAAGTTAAAATTGCCGCAAATCGCAAACAGGGCAGCTGAAGAGCCCTGGAAACTGCGGGTGTCCTGAGCGCATCAGTGCGCGCTGTATGGTTGCGTCCGTCCACAGCAAACTCACCGGGACATCGAGACCGAGCTGAGCCCAGCGCAGGCACCACCTAAATGGGACTGATCTCTCTCCGTCCGGTCTTTTCCTCTGACTTTGGGATTAATGGTGCTCCAGCCAAACAAATGAGGCATCTGCCTTCAGCACAAGAGGATTGGGATGAGGGGGTGGGGGAGTTGTTGACGTCACCAGGCAAACAGATGTTCCTCTATATTACCCAGCGTCCTCCTCATCGCTGCCCTGTGTCCTTGAAACTAGGAGGGAAATTGACGACTTCCCAATCTGAGTATTAACGTTTATCGCCGACAAGTGTTAATAGTTCTACTGCTGGTTGGTTGTTGTGTGCGTGTGTGTTTGCGTTGGTGCATGTGCGCGCGTGCGCGAGCCGGCAGAGGAAATGCCAACAATGGCCCAGCAAATTGTGAAGCCCCAAATCTGGCACTGGCTGTGAACGGTTATGCAACATTGCACTATTCAAAAAATGAGAGCACACGTGTACCTACACTCACACACATGGACTCACACTCACTTGGACATGCGCACACGCACTCTCTGCAAACACACACACACACACACACACACACACACACACACACACACACACACACACACACACACACACACACACACACACAGTAATGATGGAGAGATGCTTGTGTCATCCTGAGCGTGCTGCTTGATGTGAGTTTGACAAGTGCTGCATTTTGGCTTTTTATGATGAGCTACAGATGATTTTCAGTCCCTCAAATTGGTTTTAAAATCAGTGACGTTCACTAAACTGTAGGCTGCATTATGTGTGTCATGACGAGATTATATAACGCGCACGCTAAGTGTAACCTGAAAGTGTGGTACAGAGTGTGCTCAAAGGTGCACAAATGTGAATTCCTTTCCTATTTAATACCTCAGCTGAGTGGGAAGCTGACAGAGATCCCAAATCTGTGCAGTTAAGCTTTAACCCAGTAAAAATCTGCAGCGATGCAGACTTCATTGGGTACACTGATTTGCATATCTTCTAAACTGGAGCAAAAACAGCTTAAATTCAGATTAAGTCAGTGCTGTTTATAAATATGAGTCGCGTCGGATACCTGCCCACAAATGTGAGCTTGACGGATCTCCTGAGCTCACTATAACCGGAGTCTAGTTCTACATTTTTTAGGACTCCTATTTTATAGCTAAAGAGAAAGAAAAATAAATGCACTGCGTGAAAAGCGGTGTAGTGAAAATGAAAAGGCGCAGGCTCGTAGATTGTAGGCTAATTGCAATGCATCACCCACTCGCTGGAACACAGAGGAGAGGGATACAGAAACAAAGGGAATCGCCATTTTAGACGGAAACGTCCCCATCCCCTGAAAACCGGGCGACTCTCGCATCGGCCATGGTTTGGAGCTTCATCACGGCCTGTCAGCAAATCACTATATTTCTCTCTCCTCTTCGCCTCCGAGAAGAAAATGACCCCTATTGTCCTCAAGCGCCGTACAGCGAACAAACGATGAGGCTCAGAAAGCCACCGTCCTCTATTACCCTTATTACTGATTATGAAAGCGTCGACATAAAAATGATCTTTACAGCCTACGCGTCTTTTCTAGCGTCTTCATTCGTCTTTTTTGATAGTATTTTCCTTTAGTGGTTTATTCCCTAAAGCTCGCAATAACAATGGCAAGTGCAGCGTGCATGGGAAAGCGTAGAGGACCGTTATCTATACGAAGAATGATCGCCATCCCTTTTTATTCTATTAAAATGCACGCGTTACTAACGGCAGGAGTAGAAAGACGCAACCAGCTTATCAATAATTAATCAAAGGGTCGATTATAAAGCAAACGCCAGCGTAAAATACTCACCGTGAAATTGTCCACGCCATATGGTGGATCCCAGCACACTGTGCTCTGCTTATATTTATCCGTGCCCTGCTGTTCTTTCACTTCATTTAAGCATTATTACTTCACTGCAGCTCTTTGCATCACGGAGGCAGTAGCGTGTATTCCCGGGTTCTTTCGGTGTAGCGGCGAACAAGCAAAGACTCCGTTTGGCGAGAAGCTGATACTACCAATGAGAGCGATGCTGTAGCCTCTGCAAAGCATGGCTGCGCTTTCTCGCCTTTTTTTTTTTTTTTCAAAAAGAGGGCAGGTCGCTCTGTGCATTACAATGAGTAAAATCTCTCTCTTTCTCCAAACGTCTCTCTCTCTCTCTCTCTCTCTCTCTCTCTCTGTCTCTCGTTCTCTTCTCACATGCTCGCGCACAACACGCAAATCCATACAAATGCGCGCTCGCTCACAGACACTCAAATATGCGCGTTCTGGAAGTTCTATATATCCAGTGATTTAAAATTATCATTTGCCTGATTTTTTATATACTCTTAGACTGCCTTTCAGTTTGCATTTTAGCACCATGGGCTTGTTGTGGTTTATGTAGTCTATATGTAGGAATAACTACTCTATAATCTAGTGAAGCCTGACATTAGGACTGTGTAGTCTGCTCGCCTTCTTACCGGCCACAATTAATCATGTTTAATGCCGTTTGTCTTGAGAGGTTCATTTCAGTTTCACGCATCAGGCCACTGGTTTGCAACTCAATTTCTATAGGCTGTTAGTTCAATTGTGTGTTGTTTCTGCATAGATTAAGTGAGGAATATTTTACAACAAGGATTGGGAAAAAATGTGTTTCTGTTGTCTCTGCAAATAGACCTATAAAACTTATTTTGCTGTTAAAGGCCAGTGAATAAGGTTAAGCGTTTCTCTACAAGCATTTTTTTTTTTTGCACACTTCTTATGACCTCTTCCCTTACCATAAATTTTGACATGCAAAGGCGCAGCTTCTGTTTAGGGAGTCTTGCTTGTGCATTCAAAATTGAGGCAGTAATTGATTGAAGCAAGTGGCAGCCCTGCACTGCTCGTTTGTATCCCCTTCACTTCCTGCCGTGATTGACTCCCAGGCAAAGATCCAATCGAAACCTCGGCCCCATGGATGATGTCATTTGAGTAACCTCACTAACCCTGTAGCCAAGGCGTAATAATGCCCGCTTGCCTCCAACCTATTAATATATATCTGATTCCAGCATTAGAAATACCCTGCAGGTGTTATTCACGGTCTATTTCTTCGAGTTCTCCCCTTCTGTCATCTCATCCTCTGAGCATCCATTCTCTTTCTCACAGTTTCACTCTGTTACCGTTTCATTGTTTCACTCTGTTACAGCGTTGGCCTTTGACGGCTGCAAGAATCCAGTCAGTGCAATGATGCAACGTTCGCCCAAGTTGTGATGCAACTTGGGTGAACATACCACTAAGAGCGTTAACGTTTTGTCAACATTTTTCTTCTTTATTTAAAGCGTTAGAGAAGAAATTCTGTTCAGGCTTGCATCAGGCGGCATATAGGGAAGTTTGAAAGCTGCTTTTTCTCTGGCAGAGAGGGGGGTAAGGCTATTGTTCCCCCTGAAACAATGGAAGCTGCGGGGCGACATGCAGCGGTGCGCACATGAATGGCAGGGCTCTGGGATGTGTGTGGGTCAGTGGCCCGGGGTCTCCGTCCCAAAGCCCCTTTCCCAGCGCCTCACAATGAACCTGCACAAGGTCGGGGCTCCTAGGGGTCACAGGCCACCCCCTTTTGTCCCTCACTTCAAAACACATAGCCTAAACATTTATTAATCAAGAGGCAGCTAGTGGGCCTCTCTTTTGAGAAAAGGGGTGAGAGAAGGGGGAGCGACAAGGGGGAAAGAAGTGGGGGGGGGGGGGGGGGGGGGGGTGGCAGAAAGAAATAACTTGTGGCTGCAGTTGCAAATTCCATCATTTGGACAGAGGTGGAAGTTTGTAAAAGTTGCAGGCTAATAGTAGAAGTTGGGACTCTGCGCAGCAGGCGGATGGGAACTCGCGGCCAGCAGGATTTGGACTTATTAAACCGAACCTCGGTCCTATCTGTTTCGCACTTCTGCTGGATATGCGTTCAACATGTCTGGAATGGGATTTATGTCGCACACTGACACGTTGGTCTCCACACCTGAGGACTCACAGGGACAAAACCACCTGAACAAAAATAAACCGATGTGACGAAGCTGCATTAAATGTGGGAGTCGCATAATCGCAGTGAATGCCATTCGTTAACATCAAAACACAGAGAGACTGCCGCATCGAAACGCCCTTTACAGGCGCAGCGTTCTGCACACGGAGCCTATGTGAGCAAGTGCAAAACTAGAATTAAGGCGACATCGAAATGCAGTCTCTGTAGTGCGTCTTCGATCGAGGCTGCTGTGTTCGCTGAAAAAAAAAAAAAATCTAAAGCAGGCCTCCCTCTGCAGCATGGCCACAGGAACCGTACCTGTTTGAGAATGTACTAACAACCACATTAATTTAACTCAAGATCAAACAACATGTAACCCTATGTGGAAAAAAATAACTTATTAATTTTATTTGAAACGAGTGTGGCATGTGTGAGCATTAAAGCTTCCAAATAAGCATCGGTGTTGTTGGTCTTTTTGGCAGTCAGTGAAACGAATTGGAAGTCAAGTCTAAACGAAAATGTGCTGTCTGTAGGGAAATGTGTGTAGGGTCGCTGCAAGCTATGTGCTCTGCAGCAGTAAACGCTGTAGTTGCATCAGTTTTAACACTGAGATGCCTTAGTAACCGTTGCTTTTCTATCAGTTCCCCCCTCCTTTATTTTTTTGCATCATGTATCAGGCCTTACCCCAACATCACACAGCATGCACGGTGGGGCACATTTTCTGCTACAATTTTCTCCATAAAGTCTAGACTAGAGCTGATTTAATATATTGATATATTTCTTCTTATTCTTTTAGCATATCAGTTACATTATTAGTTAAAACAATTGCTATAACACAGTAGTTAAACTGCAGTTATTATTATTATTATTTTTTGTGGAGGTAGGTGCAGATTTTTATTATCCATGCTTTGATTTTTTACTGAACAATGCCAGGTTATTTTTAGACCTGAATTCAAATTTGTTGAGTCTTTTTATGTGTTAAAATGTGTTGCTGATAGATGTGAAGCAGCAATTTAAAAAAAAAATGCAAGTATCATTGTCTGAACAGATTCAAATGCATTTCTAAATTGCTTTTGTAATTTTTTTTAATTGATAGTAAATCAGGTTGGGAGCAATCACTGCAATCCTGAAAGATCTTGTGAAGAAGCTGGGGGAGGGGTCTGCTCATTTTTGATTTTTTTTACTTAAATCAAAAGATGCTCTGCCTGTAATGGTACATGAGCAACACAGGCAGGTAAACATACCTGCAGTACCACATAAGAAAGAGGGGGCATACTGTGCATTTCCACAGTGTGAGTGGAAATATTGAGAATATTTAGCAGTGGCAGTCAGACATTGTGCGCCTTGGATAATGACAATTTCTTGGTGTTACTCTGTGTCTAAAAATTAATCACACAATAGCTATAAAGATGGAGCTCCCTGTGTGGCTTTAATATTGTCTTCTGAACATATTTTTTTTTCTTAAAAAGATTTATACAATGTATTCAGATTATTCAAATTGTCCTTTTGTAAGTGGGTTACAATAGCACACAAACACACAAAGTTCAAACATGTGTTAGTTTCTAAAACCAATATAAAAATATTGCTTATATAACAAAGTATATATGTGATTGTTCTGAATCCTGAGCCCTGAAATGTCAGTACTTCTGTCATCAGTAGGTTGTTATTAATAAAATAGTCATCGTTCATATTTTAGTAAGCACCACATGTTTTTGCATTTTGCTTTTTCATCAAATATACATATTTTCTGGCATCTCTACATGTTCGTTCATCAGAAATTATAGAAGCTTTTCAGCATTAAATAGGTTTACACACACACACACACACACACACACACACACACACACACACACATATATATATATATATATATATATATATATATATATATATATATATATATATATAAGACTATATGGTTTACAACATTATATGTGCCACCAGTCCTGACCTGCAATGAACAGGCTCCAGAATTAGAGAATAACCCAGTGGATGTTGTGCCTGCTTTGTTTCAGGACATGACCTGATTGCATTTTTTTTTTTTTCCAAGCAAATCCTGACGGTAAGGTTTCACTGCTTAGCTTGAGCAGGGACAGTACCCTCCCCAAGCTAACATCAAACTCTAAACAGCAGTTGTTATTTCATGGTTGCGTGCAAGCAGAACCAGGTCATCTGCACTGGGTTACAGGCCTGCTGGCTGTGTTTGTTGTGCCCTCCAAAGTGTGCATCTTTCCTCATGCTACAGAGAATTGTGTTTTTGCCTTAGCAAAAAAAAAAAAAAAAGGATAAAAGGTTGACTTCCAGCATTGTCTCAGTTGCTGTTATATTTGCACATTTAACAATATCAACTAAAGAAGCCTTGCACTTTTTAGCAGTGGATTTTCTGCATGCTACTTGTAATTTGCTAAAAATATTGAGCTTTTTTATGCAGTAGAAACCTTACGTTGCAGGATTATGTTATATAAATATTAAGAGGAACCTAAAGTCTGCCTGTAATTACTGAGATAGTACTCTGCAGCCTAGTAGTGTTTTGGATGAGTGAAGCAAGGATGTGTGGGACCTTCCCCCTATGACATTAGCAGGGGGTCAAATGTGCATGTAGGGCACCTGGCTCTGCACCTCCCCTCTCTCTGTGATGTTAAATGTCAACCAGCAGCATCCAGAGAAAGCAAGGTGAGCCACCATTCTAATGCTTATGCCAGGAGATCATCGCGTCTGACTCCCAAAGCCGTGTTTCTCTTGTGTAGTGCAATTAAAGCTGTTAGAGAGGGGGAATTTACTGAACCATTAACCTAAGTTTTCTTTTTTTTTCTTGCAAAGTCGATAGTCTAAGGGTTACTCTGCTAAAAGGAAAACCCCAGGTTTTTTCTTAAAAAAAAAAAAAATTTAAATGAGCCGCTTAATCTTGATTTGTTTTGGAAAGATTTGCATTTCCAGCCTTAAATGCAGTGGATTCTCTCAGCTGCTTTGCCCACCTTGAACATAAAATGGTAATTGAATTAAACAAATTAATTCATTTATTTTGGACACAGGTGTTCATCCTTCTGGAAATCATTTTGCACTAATAACTTGTATTCCAGTGCTGCCTCACTTTACTCGGTCACAGTTATTTTTTTTTAAAAAAATAGATGCAGCGGGAGTGATATGATCAAATCACTGATTTTTCAAGGCACAGTGTGGAATAATGTATAGCTCTATAACTGCATTGCACACTTATCCAGCCACCTCTCTGATTCGAGACACAGTTCAGTGTCTGCTTCAAGCCTAAGGTGTACAGGAGGTTAGATGTAAATCTGCACCATCATAGAAGCATCCTCACTCAGAAATGGCAGCAGTCAGGTCCTTCTGCTGTACTTCTGCTTCTCCCTAATAGAAAGCCCATTGAGGCCCAATCAGCAGGTCTGTTCCAGCCTTGTAAGTGGATTTCTCCCATACCCCCAAGGTTTGTGAAATAGGGGTCAATGGGTCTGTTATTGTTTTTCTCTGCCTCTTTATCCCTACATAACTCTGTGATGTCAACAGCAAAGTGACAGAGTGAGCTGGGCGTTTGGAGCAAAAAAAAAATAGGGAGGAAATAACTACCATTATGATCTTGCGTGTGTTTCTGCTCACAACAGGGCTACAATTGTTCCAGCGGGCATGGATGTGTACCCATATGAAGAATGGAAGGAGGTAAATATCACTTATCCCCCAACAGGTCGAAATGAAACAGCAGCAGCTGGCAGAGAGCTGCTGAAAATATTGAGTTTAGTCTGAAATTTATCACTAAGCGTAAGCCTTACTGTCTCTCAAATGGTACACTCTTTACTGTGCAATAAGGTTCTTCGTGAAATTATGTGTGAACACTATTGTCAGATATGACGTTTGTGAGTTCTGTTTTTACATTTCTCAGCTGGGATGTCTTTGTCTTCTTTAACACAGATATTCACACACATTTTTTTCTTTACATTGCAGCTTTGAAAGACAAATGGAAACAAATTTGAGACATTTTGAGCAGATTTGTTTCTTATGTCAGAGGCGAAATGGCATTGTTTTCCATTGTGTTGCAGCTTGGTGGCATTTATTAAATAAAAGTGGGGATCTGTTATGAGGTGGAATTTTATGCCTCTGTCTGAAATGTGATCATTGCAACAAAGCACAGCCATAAATTTCTTTTTGATATAATTGTATTAATGCACCGAGTAATGGATGAGCATATGTTTCACAGTGATTACTATCCCTCTCTGACTGTGTGTCCTAGTTGCCTTCCCATCGCCTGACTATCGGAATGAGAATATGTGCCTTGAGTTAATGCTGATTGCAGCAGCTGCCAACACATGAATCTCCATGGCAACAATAACGGTTGCCAGGCAACCATGCTCTTTTAGGGACACTGAAAGAAGCCCAAAGGCGTACTAAAAATATATATATGGGTATAGTGCTTCTTGAGCACCTCAGCCGTATGCACGCTATGCGCAGAACGACAAAGAGTTAAACGCTTAAGATGGCGCGTGTTATTTTCTCCTCTTCAGCCGCAGTGTGTGCTTACCCTGATGTTACCCTACTTTGGCATGAGCTCTAAATGGCAGCCACAAATACTGATATCTCTTATGACATTAACACACAGAGCCGTGGCAGAGGAGTTAATGCTTTTATGAGGTTATATTTGGGGCTGTGGACAGTCTGGGTTAAGAAGATAGTGACAGTTTTTTTTTTTTTTAACACTTGAAAAAGGGGGCAACTGTCAGCCATCTTGGCTCCTGCATCGAGCTTCCCTTGCAGCTTGCACAGACCCAGGTGGTATGCGCACACGCTGTGGAACAAAGCATTCCATCAGCGCAAGTGACATCACTGCAGTCAGCTCAGCTGTTTCTGCCTGCGCTATAAATAGTGTGTTGGAAAGAGCGGATTGCCTATGCAGAAAATATTTAACTCCTGACCCCAAGCCTTAAGAGATGTTTTCTTTTTTTCCTTTTCCTTTTTTTGTGCTGAAGTGGTGAACTGGATCACAGCCAGTGCATCAAATATGGGATATGACTGTTATGTGTTGTGTTAAAGTTTTGCATTTAAAAATAGGAAAAGTCAGATATATAATCCTGTGCATTGTGTGGAATATATGGCAGTGACAGGAGTTGTGAGGGATACATTACAGAGTGACACTGTGTAATAAAATATCCAAGCCCACTTATCCACTTCTAACAGTATTGAATATAAGATCTGAAATATACATGCTAAGTAGGATATCAGTGTTCTGTGGGATAGTTTTTGCTGTCAAAAACAAAAGTTGAGTTTGCAAGTTCTGTACAGACTTCAGGTTTGTTGGGGGCTTGTTTTCTTGTAGATAAAGATATTGCAGCCTCTAGTTGTGAAGCATGAAATTACACAGAGCAGTGACTTTTAAATACCTCCAGCACCTTAGCTGATAAAGCAACTTGTATCACAGACAAGAATCATGCTTACTGACAGAACTTCATTCATTATATCATACTAATTGGATACACTGTGGCAGCAAATGTGTGTGTGTGTGTGTGTGTGTTGTTTTAAGATTATTTGCATATGTATTTTAGACCTTGTCAGTTAAGAATTGTCTACACAGAAAGGAATGAATGTTGAGGTGATGCCTGGTGCAAATACAAAGATAAAGCAAGGAATAAAGCAGGGGGAGAGTATAATCAGGGGAACCAATCACAATCTTCAGTGCTGCAGCTGGTCTCCCAGCTTCCTGCAGTAGCTGCTTTTACATTGCTGACGCACAGCACGTTATGGTTGATCTTAGTTCACCCAGCCATTCAGTAGCACCGCTGCAGCCTGCGAGTCCAGTCAGCCGACTCGGGGTCGTGGTGTGGCTGGCCAGGTGCCAGGACGTGTGCAGGGGGCTATGCCATGGTGTTGGCTCTCGCATGCTGGCAGCATTGAGGAGCGTAAAGGCATTCAGCAGCGTGAATGTCCCTTTGTCTCAGAGGAGCGTGCCAGGCTAGCTCTAATGAGGCAGCTCTTTGTGGCAGGCCTCTCAACATCAAGTGGGCTGGTGGACTCATTAACCTGACTACTGCAAATAAAGCAGGCAGGCACAAGAGACGCCTATGATAGCACACTTAAGGCCCCGCTGAATCCCCCCACCGCCACCACCGCCACAGTCATCCTTCCACCTCCTCGCTCTCTTCTTTTCCCTCCAGTCTCTCAGGTTTCCCAGGGCTCCTCTGATAGGAGGAAACCAGCCCCTGGCCTATTTCAGGTGTCCCAAATAAAGGATGGGTGGGTGGGTGGGTGATTTCCACTTTCTATATTCTGTCTCGTTCATACCTTGAGCTTTAATCAGATTTTGGCTCTGTGCTATAACCTGGTTTTTTTGTTGAAGAATGAATGAACGGCTGCAGTCGATGCAACTTACAACGCAGAAGAGAAAATGTTCATGTATTTATCCACTATGTTTCTCTCTATGAACCCCCACCCCCACCCCTCCCCTCATGTGTTAATTGCAATTTGGTTTAATCACCAGCAACTAAAGGGGCGGTAAAAAGAAAAAAATTGGATTATAAAAACTGAAAAGGAATATATGAAAATGTGTCAATGCCTTCATTTTAATAATTGGATACACAGTATTTTAACATTTCCCATTTGTAAGTCTTTATCTTGATCGGTGGCAGTGTTTTGACTGATATGTTTCAGGTGAAATGTGACTCACAAACACATTTTGTCAGTCAAGGTAGTCTCTTGCTGCTATATCACATTCTGTATTAGCTGAACTGCTGTCAGTCTGATTTTAGTTCTGTGGTTAATGAGTCAAATCCTTTTATGCCATCTTGAATGTTTTAAACTTATCAACTTGAGCTGTGCCCTGATCAGCTTGACTTATTTAGGTCAGCTAAGCCTTTCTTGAGTTGTTCTCCCAACTAATGAAGCAGTTGTAATGTTGGAACCAGGGATTGTAAGCGAGTCTGCTGAAATAGATTTGCTAACTTGTTTTGATGAATATTTTTGCAGTGGTTAGGAAGTCATATGGCTCACCACTGAATTATGTATCTGAGTGAAATTGGGTCATGAACAGCTGTTCTCTGCACACTGACAAGGACAGGTCAGATACTCATCTCACATTATGATAGTCGGTTGTTTACATTTGTCTTTTTATTTATCTCTCATAACCCTGCTGGTTATTAGCGCTCAGCTTTATGGCTTATGGGTGTGGACCTTCCAGATATTGATTCAATGTTAATGTCATGTACCATTTGATATATGGCCTCTGAAATTGCTCAAGCATTTGATCAGGTTGCTTGTATGTAGATTAGATTCATTAGATATTCCCCCCCACTATTTTTCATGATGTTTCCCCCACACTCATTTTACAGCCGCCCATTGTCTCCTCTGCACAGTAAATGATTTTAATCTGGTGATGCTGTGTACTCTTGATAAGCCCTGCACAGACAGAGGCAGCATCGCTGATGGTGAGGAAGAGGCTAACGCCACAATAAGCGCTAATTGTGCGGGTGCCTCATTTTCTGAAAAAGAATATTCATACCAACATCAAAGAGGTTAGCACTCCTGACACTGATAAATTGCAGACGAGGTTTCATTAATTAAGTAGGCCACTAATGTTTATTTAAATGAAATTTACGGTTGCATTATTGATTCGCCGCCACAAAATTATCTGACACGATGCACATGGATTGTGAGCTGCGGCTCTCCGCAGGAGCAGACAGACAGCAGGAGTGTGGATGGGGGGAAGTGGATAGAAATTTAGAAGGGGGTCTAAAGATTGGAGAGAAATATGAAGGAGGTGGTTAGGAATTTTTATAGGTGCCAGCATGAAGATATTCCTACCTATATAGTTTTCCATTAAAGCCATAAACTGCGGATAAAATTATTTTGTTTGTTTGTTTTAAACTAGTTTGGGTTTAAGATTCGAATTATTCTTTGTTACCACTTGTCTTGATGAAAGTAGCAGTATTTGAGTAAATTACACATCCAGTATATTTGATTCAGGGTGGATGATAGTAGCAGCATTTTCTTATTAAAACTGGAAAACAATTTGAGTAATCAATTAGTCTTTGAGTAAGATATCAAACTTAACTTACTTGCCTTATTGCACACAATTTAATAGACCAGGTGAAATACACACATGTATAATCATTGGCCACTTTATTGGCTACACCTGTTCAACTGTTTCTTAATACAAATGTCTAATCAACCAATCACATGGCAGTAGGTCAATGCATTTAGGCATGTAGACAAGGTCAAGATCAGCTGCTGAAATTCAAATGGAGCGTCAGAATGGGAAAGAAAGGTGAGTTAAGTGACTCTGAATGTGGCAGGGTTGTTTCAGAAACTGCTGATCTACTGGGATTTTCCCACAGATTTTCCCACCAACTCTAGGGTTTACAAAGGATGGTCTGAAAAAAGAGAAAATCTCCAGGGAGTTGCAGTTCTCTGGGTGAAAATCCCTTGTTGAGGTCAGAGGAGAATGACCAGACTGCTTCAAGCTCATAGGAAGCAAACAGTAACTCAAATAACCACTTGTTACAAACAAGGTATGCAGAAGAGTGTCACTGAATGCACAGGAGTCAACTAATAGCATCCGTCCTTAGCGTCCATCCTTAACATCCCCTAATAACATGCTCTCACACTTCCTGCCAATGTTTACCATACCGAAGATCAGCATTTTTTCCCACAGTTTTAAGTTTGCTTCTACCAAATAGAAGAAAATAGAAAAAAAATATTGTAAATGCTTATTTTATGTGTATGGCATGCCAAGACTTACAGATAGCTCGTTCCATGATTTACTTACGCAAGTGGACCCTTTCACATTTTTTTTCATATAACTTGATTCATGCTGAATTAGTGTAATTATACTGTCAAATGTCAAAGGGGCCTTTTTTTTAATCAAAGTATGATACATGTAAGTTTTAGAAGATGTATAAAACTTATAAACAATTTGTTGGAGGGAATGTAAAAGTTTTTTCTATTCCTTTTCCATGTGGGTGGTGACTAGTTTGAATTTGTGGTTGGACTTCAGAAAATGTACTGAATATCAAATTCAGCATCACCCTGGATCTCAAACAGTTTCATACATTCATTCCTCCTGCTGCTAAGGGCAGGGTTAAGGAGACCAATCTCTGTGTGTGTGTGTGTGTGTGTGTACTTTCACACACATGCACAGATACACGCTTGGCACTGTTTGTCAACATGTAGATGAATTGCTATTGACAAGTATACACAATACACTGAGGGCTACTGAGAAGACTCAATAAAATTGAAGGATAGACTTGTTGAGATCCAAGGCCCTTCTAATTTACTATAATAGACTCTTCTATGCTTTGAAATGTGATTTGGGCTGGAGTAGTGGGTTTTGGTAGTCTGTTAGCCTCTCCATCCATCGCTCCTCCCTGTAATGGAGAGGATCGGAGTCACTCGCAGGTTTTTGCCAGAGACACACACTGCAGCAGTCATGCAATAGCCACAGCCTTGTCTCTGTCCCACAGTAAATCATTTGACTGAACAAAAATCGATCTTAATTAGATCAGATGAAATTAATCTAGGTGTCAGAGTTCAAGCTGATACGAATAAACCAAACTGTGGTCTCCCTGAATTTGTACTGTGATTAATCTGTGATGCTAAATAAAATATTACAGATGATATTGTGTGAATTAATCTTGCTTGTAGTCAAATGCACTTTTGAAAAATTATATTATTAATATATCTTAAATATTCTATTACTGTGAAAGCTTGCGCAGCAGCTGTGTGCAGCCAGTGTTCAGATGCTTATAAGAAGTTCTGCCCTTCTATTTATTAAATGACTTAACACAGTGCTCAGGCATACGCACATCAGCATCCATGCAGCGTGCCTTTATTGACGAAACAGATCTCTCTGTGTGTGTGTGTGTGTGTGTGTGTGTGTGTGTGTGTGTGTGTGTGTGTGTGTGTGGTGTGTGTGTGTGTGTGTGTGTGTGTGTGTGTGTGTGAGAGAGAGAGAGAGATGAAACAGTTTCTGTTCTGTTCTGCCTCTCGGGCAGCACGCTGATGGCAGGTGCATCGGGATGACTGCCTGCCATCTGTCCAGGTATGCTGCTCCACACGCCTTCGACACACATCTCTGTCGAAGTGTCTGAATTTGTGCACGAGCCCTAGTACGTGCCTGTTTTTCTCTCTCTTTCTTTTTCTTTTTTTTTTTTTTTGTATCAGCGGCCTTTGCTCCCAGAAATGATAAAACTCTCACAAGATGAACTTCATTTCATCCACTTTTTTGCTGATAGTTATCTTAAACCTTCACATAAACACAATGACACTTGTTGAGCACATATTAGTTCATCACACAGCTGCCTGTAGCTGGATGTTGGAGCCCTCTTTATCAGAGGACAGACCCATACATTTATATGTGTGTTTGTAGAGAAACAAAGATGTGTAGAGGTTGAACTGAGACAGTGAAAGCGATAGAGTGTGTGTGTGTGTGTGTGTGTGTGTGTGTAGCAGGTGGTAAATGACATTGCAAGCCAACAGACTGAGGTCAACCTTGCTGGGCATAAGCCCAAGCTATATTATCAACTGGGTAGCTGGCAGCTCGCTCTGCAGTACTGACGTACTGCCCACACCCACTGCTATCCACACCATAGATGTACACACAGGAACATACACAGACAACTTGCTACAATATTGATTTTTAAACAGCATGAAATTCTAAAGAAATATAATGATTTTATTGCTGGAAGCAGGAGCAGTGCTGCACAAATTTTAATACCAAAATATTGCCTGATTCACTCCATTTGATTGGTATAGATTTTGCTAAATAAAGGCACATACAGTATTCATTTTAAGTGTAATTTAATTAATTAATTGAAATGATTTACAACATAAATATTATACAAAAAGCAATTTTTCTTTATGGTTTTCCTCAACGTTGGAGCTTGAACTTTCTGCTAAATGAGATAGAAAGTTTATTTGTATTTTGCATCGCTGTCTGATCAAAAACACCATGTAAGATTGAACTGAGGACATTTTCAGCATTCAAAATAGATCAAGTGCTCTTTCTTCACAGCGCATCGCGTTGCCCTATCTACATCATCCCTTCAAAGGGAAAGAGAAATCTTCTGACATGCTCTCATTTTTTTGCAGTAAGTCATGCTTCATCAGAGCTGCGTGTTGTTTGACCCACTTTACTTCAACGTTTCATCCTCTGTTGTCTCAGAAGAAAGCCAAATACCACGGTGCATTTACAGTAGTTGGGGAAATGACAGAGTGCATTTTTCAAGTGCTGGTACAGCAAATACCACAGTAACTTTACATGGTATGCATAACGACACATAGCTGCTTGCTGAAGACGATATCGTCGTGATTTGTCTTTTTTGTAAGTGTGTGATAATTCAAGCTCCTTAGTCAGATCGTTGCCAGTGCGCGTGACATAGTACACTCGCTTGTATGTGATAAAGTATTTCCTTCACTAGTGGCACACAGTCATGATAAAGAAAGATGAAGTTCCTGCAGCTGTTTGTTACCACTGGTTATCTGTCTCCATATCAGATGTGTGTACGAGGAAGGCAGGGAGGTCAGATTATGTGATAGCAGAATTTTGCAGTTTTACTCCTGCTGGGATCTCCTCTATATACCAACAGCTCATCAGCCATAGGAAGGATCCCAAATTTGCATCTGAGGGTAGGAGGCAGGGATGGAGAGAGAGAGAGAGAGATGCTGAGGAGAGGGGGGAAGGGATGGGATGGAGAGGGGGAGCACAGCAGCTGGCTCCTTTTTCCCTGTCATTATCCCTGGTCGCTGTTTCAGTCAGCCCCATTTGATGAAAGTCAAACAGTACACTAGCCATGATTATGTGACAACTAGAATTCACCTACTTAGTTAATCCTGCATCGCGGTTTAGATTTCAATTAATTTCTCTCTGGTTGCTCCATCTTCCCAGGGGATGGTGAAGGCGGGATGGGGGAGGGGAGCCTGCTGTGTGGATGAGGATACAGTATGGTGGAGACTGTGGGGGGAGGGGAAGCTGTACCTAGAGAACCGAGATGGCGAAAATGCCTGCACAGCACATTCAGATATACCACGCAGAGCAGGGAGATAGTACCTGTCGGGTTTTCTTACTTTGACTGCCTAGTCAGGGAGCAATCAGCTGAATATTTTTATAGCTTCTCCTTCCTTTACGAGGGATTTGTGGTGTGTGCAGGACTGCAGCATGTGCACGTATGTCTTTGTGCCTTCCCGCACTGTGCCCAGCAAGCAGCTGATAGTTTATCCACATGTTTCAAATGTTTTTGTTTATACACATACATGTAAAAATGTGCGCACACAACAAACATTTCAGAGCATGTCTGTTCCTCACAAAAAAAAAAAAAGCTGCATATTAATAAGGTCTCAGAGGCCCTTTAGAGGATCAAACCCCCCAGGTTGTGATTTTCCACCATTAGTCTTATGAGGCTGAAGGGACTGGGACTGTTTAGGCCAGTTGAACTGACTGTACCGAGGGAACAGCGCTACCATACCTCCTTTATCCTTCCCTCTCTTCCTCTCGTCATCTTCTTCCTTCTCTGTGACATTCCTTGACATTCTGATGTTTGAGTTAGAGCCTCCTGTCCGTGTCAACACGGTAAATCTTTCGCCATATGGCGTCCACTCACACCGGTTGTCTGTGGTGGGGGAGGGAAGGCAGAGGGCCTGTTGTGATGCCGTTGCACATCAATTTAAGAAATAGGCAGGTCCATTTCCAGAAGCAGTAAAATCTGAAAAAAATTATGTTCGTATTTTTATGCTTTTGTAATGGCATTAGTGTAAAAGAAAATAAAAATTCTGCCAGGCAACAATTCTGCAACATTAAATTGTGGTTACTAACATAACTCACAGTGCTCTTTAGGAAAGTAATTTAAATTAAAGTCAAAACCATCAGCTTAAGCCACAAGATCTTTTAAAAATTTTTATGTAATTATTTTTGACAAGACTGCACACAATAAAATCCATGCTAGAATTTTATTAGTTAAGACTCCCTCCCCAGCAAATATCACATGTGGAAAAGAAAGCCTGTTAAATCATATTCTAATATCTAGTGTTAGCATTTTGATGATGCACATTACAGTAGGTTTTAGCCCTAAATTATAGGTTTTTACTTGAATTGCTACAATCTTCCCCACTTTTGCATCATTTGTTGTATGTACTGTCAAATACTCTGCATGCCAAGCATATTTCCTTTCATACTACAGCTTAATTGTTTCCATAAAAAATGTATCTCATCTTGTAACTGTTTCATGTGTGTAGCTCCTTAAATGCCATTGTGTAGTTCTAAAGGATGCTGCAGTAAAGAAAGTGATCAGGATCTGCACCCAGATTTGTTGGTTTCTTCCCTTCCCTGCAATTCCTGCCCAGCAGGTTTCATGAATTTTAGCCCAGTAGTTTCTGAGAAATCTTGCCGACAGACTAAGTGCACTAAAAATATTCCTCTCGGCTCCCTCCTTGGTGGAAGAATACTGCCATATACAGTCCTTGCTCTCCATGGGCTCTCATTAATAACGATGGTTGTGTGGTGTAAAACGAGAGTGACCCCTAATACACTGCCAACCCGCTGTATTCAGCTTTCACCAATGCAGCCTGACAATGTGGTGGGATAGTTAACACAGCTTCTCTTCCTTACCATACCTCCACCCAGGCCTGTACCTCTTCATCTTTAACCTGTCCGATCCCTGTGTGGTTCTGCTCTGCTGTCTCCTCCCTGCCGAGGTGAAGCCCTTGGAGCAGAAGATGCTGGGACACTAATGGAGCTTGGCATCCAAGCTCACTAACAGCATCCCAGATCATTCAAGATACCACTGTGAAGAGTGGGGAATTATAATGGCACACTAAGCCCAGGTGGAGTGAGACAGGAAAAAAAAAAACATCCTTTTTAAAAGTTCTAACTATCTATATGGTAACAATGGTGTGTTTAAAAATGTTCTTGCCAAAGAGTTAGAAAGAAGAATAACACCACTTACTGGCATGTGCAGAAAATATTAAGCTATAGCCCACCACCTATTAGCTTAGCTTAGCACACAGGCTGGAAATGGGAAATTTCTCCAGTCTTCATGTTGAAGTATCCTTAAGCAAGATACTGGGCACCAGCTTATCTATCACTCCTTTTGATAGCTCAGTTGGTAGAGTGAAGAACTGTAGTAGTTTCTCAGTAATCCTTAGGTCACTGGTTCAAGTCTGGCTCAAAGGAGTGTTGATTTCGGGGCTGCTGAATTATCTTCAGGCAAGTTACTGAGTCCTGAGTTGCCCTGATGCTTCTGTGAGTGTTAGGTTAGAAAAAGGCATTCGCGTGAATGGGTGAATGAGACTTGTAGTAAGAAAGCGCTTTGAGTGCTCAAATAGTGTAAAAAAGTGCTACTTAAGTACCAGTCTCAGGGACATTTATTTGTGTATGTGTGATAGTAAGAGTTTAAAGTGCTGTGCAGTATGTCAGTAAATGTGGTTTGTAGGGCAAAAAGCACTATGTAAATGCCATTCAATACCATTAAAGAACTTGGGGGAGAGCTCTGTCCAAATTTTTAAAAAGTTGTAATTAATCAATTAAAGTCTTAATTAATTAAAATTTTGATTTAGAATTCTGAGATTAATTATGATTATTTAATCTAAAAACTGAGAAATAAATATTTTTGTGGTGAACTATTTCTCTTGGAAGTTATTGGGTATATCTAATAAATATTCCAGGAATGGATCCTTATGAGCTGGACATTGTCATTAGTCAGCTATACTCATAGTTTGCCTCAGAGGCCAATTGAGGAAAGATTTTTTTTTTTTTACCCATAAACTATATATAAAAGAATCAATCAAGTGAAAGGCTTTTTTGTTTGTTTGCAGTTTGTTGTTTCTTGGACATAGCAGCCTAGCTGTCACACAGGCCTAGAGACCATCAGGGACAATCTGGCAACCACCAGGTGCAAGGCAAAAATCTGTGCTCTCTGACCTGTTGCACCTGGTGGTTGCTGGCTGTCACTGTGGAATTGATAGCTAAAGCTCAATTCACACAGGCCAAGAGACCGGTCCGTAACCTCCCAATAACCACGGGTCACTTGGGAAAAGTGTATATTCCACTAGCAGGTTGCCATGGTCACCAGTAGTTTGCATGAAAGATGCTGACTTATCTACATACACTTGGCAACTACTGAAACCGGAAACTGTTTGCCTTCAGAGTCAAAGTTGCACCTTTTGAAACATGTTGTTTCAGGATAAAACACAGCTTTTACTTTATCTATTTTCAGTTCGCATCATACTATTTCAAGTTTCATTACTGCTCAGAGGTTAGTCCCAGTCAGTGACTGTGGCAATCCATTGGTGACCAAAGCAATCGCAAAGAGGTGAAGCACCCTTTTTGTGAATCATTTTCACCTGGCAACAGCCAGTAACCACTCACCAACCAGTCAGGGAATATATATTTTCCCATAGTGACCAAAAGTTCTCAACCAGTTTCTAGGCCTGTGTGATGCAGCCTAATTGAATTTAAGAAAAAAAAAAACTGATCTCATAATCTACTTTGGTTGACTTTTATTATTACTTGGACATTGCATTTTTATTCCCCTCCCTCCTCATCTTTTTTGGGGACATACAGTACTATAGCAATTTGGGGGCTCATCCGGGATTTGGACCCAGAACCTCTCACTTTAATTCATTAATCAGTGAGAATTTTATTTTTCTAAAACATTTTAAAGCAATCAGCAAAGCATAGCTACAGTAAAAGAAAAAAAGAAAAAAGAAAAAAAGAAATGGGGTAGTGATGCTGTGGGTGTGTCACTGTACTGATTCTTTTTTTCTTAGAACTATACTGCCACACTCAGATAACCTGACATGTGTAAAATTTACAGACTAAGGAGGAAAAGCAAAGGTCCAACATCTAGTTCATTGAATTGAATAGAATAGAATAGAATAGAATAGAATCTTTATTGTCATTGTACACTCAAGTTAAACGAGATTTAAAATGCAGTCCTTCCTGGTGCCTCAAAAATAATAAATAAATAATAAAAGTATAGTGATTAAAAAAAAATACTACAAAAAGAATACTACATTAATGAGTCTAACACAAAATCTATTTTAAAACATGCCTTCTTGGTTTTATACCTTTGTATTTTTATGTAAATTTTAAAAATATGTAATGTGTATTTGTGAGCTTTAGAGGCACTACAAAGCCTCTGTACCCTAGGACAGAGCCAGGCTAACTGCCCATCAGCTATATTATTTATCTAAAAGATAGAATCAATCTTCTCATCTAACTCTTTGCAAAAGAATAAAACCTCCTGAAATGTTGAGCTATTCCTTTAATGTTTAGAAATTAAGAAACATCAAAAACTGCAGCAGTGTCATAGAGAAGAACTGTGTGCTAGAAAGAGACATGTGCAGACAGTTTTCCTGGCCCTGTAATGGCTGCCATCCTCTCTCTCTCTCCAACCCCTCCTCTTCTTCCTCCTTAAGGCTGCGGCTCTGTGGATCCTCGGTGCCCAGGCATGGTGTACTGAACATGCATGGCAGCGTGTTTCCTCCTGTAGCAAGCTAACTTCTGCACCACTCCTCTCGCTATTTCAAGGAAAGTGCAACCTTTGCCTTGGGCCTTAATTATGTTCAATTTGCCAAGCTGGGCCTGAAACCATTGGGGGGTGGAAAAGCTCTCTGACCTATTTATCAATGCAGCTTTTTCCTTCCACTGACGGAGACTGAACCAAAAAGGCATGGGTAGAGACAGAGAGAGAGAGAGAGAGTGAGCGAAAGAAATAACAGTTCACAGTTTTCACATGAGCAGAGTGTAGGTACAGCATAGGATGAATGGGACTAATGTAATATATACATTAAATTATTTAGAGAGTGCTTTTGTGGGAGTGTGACTGTACTATTTAAATTTTTTTTCCATCCTATATTTCATTATAAAGCCCTATTAAATTGTATATAAAACCAACTCTTTTTTGTAGGAAACAGTAAAATGTCAAGACACATTGCATTCCAGAAAAAGAATGAGCCAGTGTTATTTTTGGTTTCACCTGTATCTCCTAACCACACCGCTGCTCTTTCAATAGAGACTGAAGACGCTTCTTCAGACCACATGATTGGAGGTAAACACTGAGGAGGCCATTGACCTTTCATTATAGCTTCTGATAAGGCCAACTATCTCCCCTCTCTACACTGTGCCCTAAATGTCAAGTCACTGTATGTGTTATAATTACCCTGAGTTGGTATTTTCCTCCTCTTTATGTTTCAATGCATGGAGAGCAAATCCTGCTAGTGGAGGTTGGCTGAGGACATGTCACCGTGTTAGATGTGTGAGGTTAATTTAGCTGTTCACAGGCTAATCAGTTTTCTATTTTTTTCCCCCCCTTTTTTGCAGCATAGCATTTTCCAAACACGGAAGACGTTCTTAACACTGAGAATTTACCTCCCCAGAGTCGAGGGCTTGTTAATACACTCTCATTAGGAGGTTTTATGCATGGACAAATAAACAAATGCTAATAAACTCCTAATTATTTTCTCACAGCAAATTCAAGGATTTTGAATATTCATGTTTAACCAAAAAGTAGTGCAATTATTTTTCCCTTTGCCCTAATGTTACTGAGCATAATATTTTTTTTTGAAAAATCTTCTTAATAAAACTATTTAACAGTAAGGAACTTGTTTCAAGAACAAAGAGGCAACTCTTAAATTCAGATTTTTATTTATTTATTTACAAGGAGTACTACAGATGTGGGATTGCTGAGAGAATATTTTGATTACACCACTGACAAAGGTGCTAAAATGTACAGGCTGTGCTTTTCTGCACATGTATATTTAATTGGTTGATTAATAATGTTCTCACCGTGAGCAATTTCCGTGTTTTTTTTTTTTACTGAAGTTGTAGTTTTTGTAGTGATTTTATTTTGTTGTGAAAGATAATGTCAGAATCCTGCAGAGTTTTTTTTTTCTTTACAAGAGAAACGCCCAACGTTGACTCAGTTCAATGCACCATATTTCAACTCTGTTGTGACTTTTTTTTCCTTGTGAAAAACATTGTGCATCACTAATACAATTTGACTTGCAGGTGCAATTGTGTGGAAGAAGGTTGGCCCATTTTGCTGAGTGTCAGGAAAGGCTTTTAAACTGTCACCACACTTTCTCCTTCCTTCATACAGAAACCTTTTAGATGTCCTCTTTGCTGGGTTGGACAATGGCGTGTCAACGCTGTTACCTTATTCTGATTTTTGCTGCCGAGTTATTCGGTAGTCTAGTGGCCAGTCGGTTCTCCGAGGTCTACTTTTAAGGAAGTGGGCATTGTGAGTTTTGATGCCATAAACGTACATACCACATCAGGAGTCCAAGTCTTGTTTGCATGTTGACAGACTGCCATAATTCAAGATGGCACCTGTCTCACTGATGTCTTTACCGCTGCTGCTCTGAGTCCTCTGCAGCTTAGTGACAGCCCGAGTCCTCGCTGACATGTAAACCCCTGTGAGAATCAGAGAATCTGAGATTAGGAACGTCATCGTTAGCATTTGGAAGCGTCAATCTCTCCGTTGAGGACATGGTGTCACATTAATTGTGAGATTAAAACCGGTAGGGTGCTGAAAGACATTGGTCCATGCCATGATTTGCTGCATGCCTTTAACAAGTGCAGCCATCACTTGCACGTGCCACACAACGAAGTGAGGAGAAAATGAAATTATGATTTGCGATGACAAATCTGAGATGTGTGCGTGCTACCACAAAAACAGCAACAAGTCATGAATAATGCATGGCTGCCGTGGGCTATAGATTAAGTGTGAATATTCATTAATTTGCTTGCCCTTTGGGAGGTGATGCAAATTCATACAAAAGCACACTGGCAACTGGGTTAGCCACCACTCACAGGGGTAAATATGGGTAACGATGGAGGATGCCAGTTATTTTTTCCATAAATACCTGACCTGCTTGTAAAATGAAGGACAGCATTGGCTCTGTTAAGAAGTTTAAACAGGGTTTTCCTGAAGTAATACCCCCCCCCCCCCACACACACACACACACACACACACACCCACCACACACACACACACACACACACACCTCCCCACCTCTTAAGTGCTAAGTTACCAGAGCAGGGAAAGCCCATTAGGGTAAAGAAGGTGGGGGAAGGCAAGAGTTTGAGTGATTAGGCTGATTGGATATAGCAGCACTAGGTTGCTCAGGTCAAAACTAATCAGCTTCAGAACAGAGGGAAGGTCCTTATGACTAAAAGAGAGAAAGATGGAGAGATGCGACTGCTGTGTAAAGAGGCGTCATGTCACACACACACAAACCATAACACTCCCGTTCAGCCCCAAGCAACCACAGAGCAGTTACTGAGTCAGCATAGAGATGGATGAGCAACTAACGAGAACAAGCAGCCAATATTTAATTCTTCTCTTCACTTTGTGCATTTGGACAGTGCAACCTGGCTGGGCTCAAGCCTTCAGGAAGTACGGAAAGAAAAGAAGAGAGAAAAGGGAGGAAACTGTGAAATCTGCAGGTTTTCAGTCTCAGTTTTACTGACAACACCCTGAAACAGAGCAGAAGAAGTATTCACAGTGTACCTACAGCAGCTCTTGACTGTGGCTTCATTTCTACGCTCACTGTCTCCCTTTTCTCAACCATAAAAAAAATAAACCTTGAGCAGGATAAATTGATTTTGTTTAGGGGATCATTTGCACATTTATCCACACTACATGCAGGACCCTGTTATGTAGATTTCCCCCGCAGCAGGCACTGGCAGGAAGACGAGCAGGAATTGGACGGAGATAAACGACTCATTAACCCCAAATTGATCATGAGCTGCACACTTGTGAGGATATTTCATCATTAATATTTCAACTTAATTATTTGTGCCCATGTTGACTCTGAGGTCCTAATTTACACATTACCATGTGATGTATGAATTATTGTAATGGACAATATTTGAGCAGTTATTTCTCCCACTGCCACCATTTTTCTACACCCTCACCCCCCACCCCTGTTACCCAACTCTATTGCTTGATTTTTCTCTGTGTGCTGAAATTATTCTGCCACGTGACAAACTCATATTGTAGAGGCTTAAATCTTGTAGATTGTCACTTATAAATTAAACTCTCCAGGCTGAGGGAATTCTCCTTCGCACACATGTACTCCCTCTGAACTGCGGGCTCAATGTCTCTGATTTCCCTTTCGTTTGTTCACTCAAGTGCACTTTTCAGCAGCGAAAAATCACTTTTAAGAAACGCTGTCAGCAGAGATTGAATTTCTTATAAGGGGAAGAGAGTTTGGCAAAACATTTTCATGAAGTTCCATGTTCGTCTTGCCTGAGCTCTTGCCTGTGTTGTCCCCGCTTTTATTCTGTATGACATGCAGTAGGTATCAGCGTGGTGATTTGCTATCCCTCAGAGGTGGAATGTCTGCTTTGCTTTGTTTACCACTCTCCCTGTTGTCCCTGTCACTTGCGCTCAGTGAGACAGTGGCAACTAGAGGGAAACTTTCATTTCCACTAACCCGCTGCCATCGGTGCACCAACAGTTCTGAGGATCAGCGTGCCACAAATCATTCTGTACACTTCTACTATAACATCAAATGGCTGAGAAACAGCTAAAGCCCGACAGCAGGTGTGTTCTGAATCGTTCAGATCAACATGTCAACACCTTTAACAAGACATCTCATTTCAGGCTCCCGAGCTGTTACCACAGTTTCGGCTTAGTAGACGCCTCTGACTGAGGTTTGAGGTTTGGAGCAGAGAGCCAGATTGAGAGGTCTGGGGATTGGAGGTGAGTGCAAACCTGTGCATCAGCATCTCTTAATCCCAAAGAGCCATAATCTGGGATTAGTGATCCTCTCCTCACTGGATCCAGATTAGAGCATTCGCTCATGGAAGAGCCTCTGCAGCAACGGCTGGCACCACCTCCCCAACCCCTGTGGGAGGAGCTTGGAAGGGCTGTGGTGTTTCCTGATTGGAGGAAGCTGCGGATAAACTATGTGGTGACAGGGGTTGCCAAGACGATCACACTGGCTTTGCCATGATTGGTTGTGTCAGAGCTTAGGATGTTGGCTTGTCCTCAGACCAGCATTAGATCACTCGCTATTTGTATAAACGTATCTATACACACACACTGTTGAACATGCATGTAAATGATTGAAAGCTACACACTCCTAAGTCCAACAAATTAAACAACACACTCATCGAAACACAGAGGTATTGATTTATGGATCCAAAAGTGGCCAGTGCAAGCAGTATTTCACTTGCTTGTGTGTGTGTGTTGGTCAGTGGATCGTGCCCGTTGTCATCTGTCAGTAATGTGCACTCACACACGGCAGTAGCAGCAGCCCACATAGGTCAATCTCATCACCCTGCTCACTGGCACATGGTGGAACCATAATCCTAAGGGTCAGAGGTCAGCTTCATGCTGCTTGCCTGGCTGAAAGGGCAGATGGGACACACGCGTGCATGGACACACACTGGTCAGCTTCATGCTGCTGGGTTGGTTTGAAGGGCAGATGGGTGCATTGTGTCATAATGGCGGCTGAGTTACAGCCTGTGGGGGCGGCCATATTGTCATTGAGAGGACACTTGGTGGGTCAGGTGTACAGAGGCGGACACTGATTGCAGTGTTTCATGCAGCATTTGTTTCAGCTGGTTATATCCATGCAATCTCCCTAGAAGTAATGTAAATGCCATTTAGGTTATTTGCAATTTTCATCCTTTAACTTGGCTGATTTATTATGTCATTGTGGAGCTTAGTTTCTTTTTTTCTTGAAAAGCTATTAAAGCAAAAAGTGATTTAGACTACGCGCAGGAGGCCTGTAAGGCAGAAACTCAGCTGAATTGTTCTTCCTGCCCACTTCCATGTTCTCATTTGGAGCTAATCCACTTGAGGGTTTTTATGAGAGAGGAAAAAAAAAATCTGTATGCAGAGAAGCACAGAGGAAACTGCAAAGTGATATTATATTGATTTAGTAAAGTAACATAAGTAATGTCAAAAAAATCTTTTCAATTTTTTGTGCAACTCTTTGGAGCACAGTGCCCAATCAGTTACATACACATATAGCACGTGTCAGAGGTCTGCAATCACTAACTCTTAGTTTGTTCTGACTGGTTAGGTGAGCATTTTCTTCTTGTGGTTTTACAAATAAACATTGTCAGTGTAACAATATCTTTTTGAAAACATCATTCCCATGGCTCATTTTGCTTGCATGTCTCGGCCCCTTCCGTTGCTGCAGAGACACAGTTTGGGAGGTTTATATTTTGTAAGCTGCTTCGGTTGCATTTCCACTGCAAATGTGGTATTAAAAAAATTCTGCAATTTTAAGGAATTTAATACATTTATAATCTGCTTTTCCTGGATTAGGCTCCCACATTAGAACAAATCAGGAATGACACAAAGGGCAAGGACTCAGGATCTAAATATACTCCCTTTATCAGTCACTGCATCTGCCCCATTTTTCGGGAGATGTGCTTCTGGTGATGAGCGCCCGTACTTTGTTTTTTACTAGAGAAGCATTAGTGTCTATAAAACAGGGAGTGCAGTCATTTCACTCCACAAATTTAAGCAAAATGTTCTAATATATGGAATTCTACTGTGTATTCATTGGTAAATTTTCTGACAATCTGCAAGTAGAAGCCAATAGTGCATTTACAATATATGTGTTTGCATGTGATTCAGAGCACAAGCTAGAAATGGCTGTTATAAGGTAGGCAGAGGATGACAGCCCTCAGTTAGATCTGTCAGACCTGGGACTCTGCAGGCTGTCAGTCCCAGGATAGCAGAGAGAAAATGGAATACATTATATCCCCGGTCTCCTGCAGGTCAACTGTGACAGGGTTGCCCCTCAATTACTGAGTATCAGCACCTCTTCTCTCCTCCCCTCTCCCCTTTTCTTCTTCTCTCCTCCTCTCGCTCGCTGCAGTACGTCTGTGTGTGCTCTGCAAGAAGCATGCAGAGAAGAAAAATAGAAAGGAGAGTGGGGGCAGGGTGGCAAGTGCCTACAATAGGCTGCCTGGAGATTCCGTGGAGCACAACGAATTTCCAGAGGCGTTTATACCTTGGTGATTGTTTGAATATATCTCCTCACCTACACCAAGGATTTGTTTGCTTTCATCCAGCGTAACGGTAGACTTTATGTTTTATTGATTGCGCTATGAGTGTTGAGCATCACCTCACATCCACTGTCGAGGAGCATCTCTTTAAGTGAATCTCATGTATCTAATGATCCTAAACTTCATGTTTTATGTATCCACCTTAGCTAATAAGGTCAACTAGCAGTGAAATGGGTGACAGGAATTTATGCATTTTAATGCTGCTGCAGAACAATGGACACGCGCCAAACACAATAGGGTGGATGCAGAATCAGTCAGTGAGGAGGTAGCGTGACCAGCTGGAGCCCTCTACCCTCTGACCCCGAGGTCACCAACCGCTACACTTCTTCTTCATCCACCTCTCGTGGTCGACTCATGAAAATGCATGGAATAAGAAAGTTGCTTTGTTATACAGATAACCTTGACATGTGGAGGTCAGAGAGGGCACTATTATGAAATCACTTTCCTTTATATTGGGGGGCGACTCATGCCTCTTGATGTGTCATTTTTTTTGTGGATTTGTGATGGAAAATGAGGGCACACCTGGAGCAGATGGAATGGGTTGTATCAGTATAACTGGACACCCTTGCTTAACCCTGTCCCCATATAAATCCAGAGTATTCTGCCTTGGAAACAGTCACTTTTGAGCAACCAGCTCCCATTAAGCAGGCTTACAGCAGCTACGCTCCTTTCTTTATTTCAGCTTTTCTGAAAAGCTGCAAGCCAAGTAGAATGGGAGTCTAACTTCCCTGTGTCTCAGTCCCTTTCAGAGCAGTGACTCGAGCTTTGTGTTCAGAGACTAAAGAGCTCTTTCCTGCTCCCCTGTCCTTTTTAGTATCATGGCGAACAGACCTCTCCGCCTCCAGCGCTCAGCTTGCACACTGCTGTGGCTCACAGACAGTAAGAAACCAACAGTGAAACAATCCAACATACAGAGCGACTGATCTGCCACCCTTGTACCCCATGCACTTTAAGGACTATGTGACCTATTTGCGGGAGACAGGACTGTCATGGAGATTGGGCCTTGAAGCTTACATGCACTAGGTCACGCACACAGACAGCCTGGAAGTGCAGTTCGTAGTTTGTGCACAGTAGAGCCAAAGGCTTACACCTCTATTTAGACTCCACTTAGAGGTGACTTCTGACAGATGTATGAGGCTTCTCCACTCTTTTTTGTGTGTTTCATGAACAGTCATCAGCTTTGACATGAAAAGCTTGTGAATGTAAGTTAAACCATCAGTTTCAACAGTAAAACTGGTGCGGTTTGTGCTTCATTGTACCGCAATTGGTGAATACAGTAGAAATATTGAATTTTCCCAGCATTGGATTCGAGGTCTATCTTTTCAATCTGGTATCATGTCTGTAAAGCTCAGCCGCTGTGTTAGCCAAATATTGTCATACAATTGACAGAGCACTGGCTTTGCTCACACTCCCAGGAAGGAGGCAGAGACCAGGGAGCGGTACAGATAACCAACCCAAACATCCATGGATATCTCTGTACCCGACTTCCCTGGTCTTATATTTCCAGGGTTAAAAATCAATAGGGCCACTGCTGATGAAATTTGCCGCATGAGTGCGCATCGGAGTCTGCAAAGTAGACCTGGACCGAGACATTTCTTTGCACCCACCGTTATTCACTTTTGTTCCATTCTGTTTTCAAATGCAAAGGGGATTTCATTTCATTCTCCTTTTGCCATTTTACTTTTTTCGCTCTAAATCCAGCTTTTGGAAGGCCCAGAGGCTGAGTAAATGTGATCGATTTCTAGAGAGTGTGTCATCTAGGCCACCCTTTTAGGAGTGGTTTTGTAACAGAGGCACAAAGGCGCGTGGAGCCATCATTCAGCCAGCTCTTCCATTGTTCACTTAATTCATGCTGAAGGATCCAGGTCAGGCCCGCAAGAACCCTTCACAGGTTAGAAGTCAGGACTTCTCTCCAATAAACTAAAGCAAGAGCAAAAACACTTACGTCCAGAGGCATAATATATTATTACCCGCAAGAATTACATATATTTGCACCTCTGTTTTCCTCCTATTTGTAATATGACTGTGAAACTAATGAGAACAGAATGTCTCTGAAATTATATTTGCTCAACAGGGCTTACAGAACAAAGAGCGGATATGAGTTTGGATGAGAACATCAAGCTTGGTTATTAGTTAGACTATGTTTACTGGAGGAGCAGGTTTTGAATCTATACTGGACTGTTTTCTTTAACATGGTCATCTTCTGTGGGTTAAGTTTGAATTAACTGTTGCATCATGCCTTTTCTGTGTATTAGAAATGGATACAGCTAGTTTATTTAGCTTTTAATTCTTTTGCAAAGTCTTTCCACTCATGTGGCTAAGTCTATAACAATGAGCTCCTCCTGTCTCAGAGTATTCAAAAAGAAGCTATCGTTCCTCTGTGACTGAGGGAACAATTCAAACAGCAGCCTTGCAGCCAGGTTCTCCTGTGAAGGAGAATTAATCTGCTCCAAACAACCTTTTATTTTCTCTACACAACTACTTGTCAGCCTCAACTAAAAGCAATTTGTTTTTGGCTCGCTTCTTCAAGCTCATGTAGCAGGACTGAGAGAGCAGTGTGGCATGTTGTTTCAAAAAGGAGAAGAGGGGGGAAAACAGTGCTTTAATCTGATTAGACCTGGCTAAAATCCCAAACCGGGGCTGAAGTGCAGTGCTTGTGGTTTCTGAACAGCTTACGCTAAGTCTGTACCATGGAAATAATCTACTCTTAAAACCCAGGAAACAAATCAACTATGGTAAGGACATAAGTCGCTGTCATTACGGAGTCATTAGGAACAACATTTCCATACAGCATGCAGGCCAGTAATGCCAGCAGAAGGGGGCAGTGTGTGTGTATCTGTGTTTGTGTGCACTTTTGTGATCATGTCTTTTATATTTAAGTGTGACTGTTGAGGCTTCGTATTTGCAGCAGAACATGTGTGTCTGTTTATTCATATTTGTGTGATTTTTTTTTTTTTTTTCCAGCTTAAAGAAGATTTTGTTTTTGAATTTACTTTCTGTTTGCCTGCGTGCCGATCTCCATCTATCTTTGTGTGTGTGTGCGTGTTTCTCTGTGCTGCTGTGGGATTGCAGGACGACTTCTCGGGTTCTGAATAATGAATCAAAGCATGAGAGAGGAGCAAAGTCACACTGCAGCAGCTTGTCTCTCTGCACAGCTTTCACTGTAGCTGAGCTTGATGACTAGACCCTGGAAGAAGCTCCTTCTAATAGGGCCAAGACCCTGCTATCACCTCCACAGCTGCACAGCGGTAGACCACAAAATTCTCTTTGATATGAAGTTAAATACAAGCTGGACAACCACGTAAAACCAGATATTTAATGAATATTTAAAGTGCAAATATTAGCATTTATTCTAAAGATACTCTTTGGTGATTAGAGGTACACTCAGAAAGACAAGAGGAAGAAGCCATTTAGGAAGATCAATAGAAAACCCTCATAAACAGGTACTCCAGCACATGGGTTTAGCCATCAGTAAACTAGAAAACAGTTGGTGATCAATATCCTGTAAATATTGGAAAAACAAAGAGTGGAAGAAGCCTTGGGAAGCTAAGGAGAGGAAGAAATACACTGCCACCTTAAAGGCTTGCAGTAATATCACAAAAACAGATCTTTTTAATGACACTATTAAAGTGTTTTACCACAGCATAACATGTTGTCAGCCACAGCGTTTCATTGTCCCATTAATAGCCTCCCAACACAATTCAGATTTCAATATCAGTTTGCTCTCATTATCTCTCTTCTCTGATACCGTTTCATTTTGTGCAGGCTAAATTAAATGTAAAAACCATAATGCAATTTTGCTGGAGGAGAACATGGCGTCTAATTGCATTAGGCTGAACTGTCGGTGGAATCTGCAGCAGCTAGGCCCCCATCACTCTCCCACAATTAGCGCTGGCTACTCCCCTCAGCAGCAGGTGTTGTTCTGCCCGTGCCAGCATTCCAGCTGATTACCTTAGCCAAGCGCTGCGAGCTGCTCTTCATCCATCTACGTTAGGGCACCACCACAGCTCTCTGCAGATACTTAAAAAGCTTCAATTACATTACTGTAGAGCCAGCAGATACAGATGTTGAGCCGTGCACACCAAACACTCACACTGGAAGCAGGGAGTTGAGAGAAAGGACCTATGTCATGCTGCAAGAAGAGGAGCTGCAACCTTGTTCTTGAAAGGTTGTGGTGTATCACAGAGAGAAGCCAAGAGCATGTGGAAGAGCATGGTATGAGTGAACCTTAGAGGCGCAGAGCAGTAGTAACAGCAATGAATTCACACACATACACACACAGCCTGAGGTTGGCAGCATTCCAGCAGTCTCTGAGAGCAGTTGGGCTAACCAAATTATAAATTTACAAGGACTAAATTACATAGCTAGGGTGCACACATACTGTCACATCAGAGACTCAGCCACAGGCGCACACACTCCCTCCTTCTCTGGCTGTTTCTCCCTATCTACACACACACACACACACACACACACACACACACACACACACACACACACACACACACACACACACACACACACACACACACACACACACACACACACACACCAGGGATACAGAGACAGCCAACATCAAACAACTGAACTTGAACTTTGGACAGGTAGAGAAGCTTCTGTGCATGATATGAATTAAAAAAACCTCATGCCCAAAGAAAGTCCACAGCTTTTTGATGCCAGTTTCCTTCCATCCTCTCATGTCAAGAATTCCCTTTATCTGTGATGCATCACAGTGAAAAACAAACTAAAAACTGAAATTAAGATGTAGTTGGAAAGGGGGCTCTTAATTATCCATTATAGAAGACATGGTTAAACTTATTTGCAACTTACAAACCCAATTCTGAAAAAATTGGGACACAGTGTAAACAACATTCCTCTCCCAAAAGTCCAACAACTGTTCTCAGTTCCCAGACGTTTGCAGACTGTTGTTAAAAGAAGAGCGGATGCTACACAGTGGTAAACACGATCCCGTCCAAACTTTCTGCCATTAAAATTCAAAATGAGCCAATATTTTCTACTTTTTCTCAGTTTAAGCAGTTGATATGCTTTCTGTGTTCTACTGTCAATTAAATATGAGTTTATGAGATTTGGGACTCATACATTCTCTTTAATTTTTTTCATATTCCCAGAGACCAACACATGGCAGGAAAACTGAAGACTTGAAGAGGTTAAGAACAGTTCTGCAATAGTACATACAGTGTAGGTCTTGATTTATAGTTCAAGTGGCCCTGTGCCATTTTCTTGTAAACAAAGAAAAAAATAAGTTATGTTTCAGTTCAGTGTTACAGTCCATGGCACATTTAGACATGAGGGGTCACTCCATTTCCCAGTATTGGATGCTTGATGGACATGCTACCAGGCAGCGCCATGATAAATGCTTGTCGAGTGCTTTGACTGCCTCCTGCAACCACACAGGTACCTGGCTGCTGTCTGCTCTGTTTTTAAACTGAACCATGGCAGGTTTCGCTTCCATTAGAAAAATTAGTTAATAAGAAATAAGCCATAAAGCTGCAGAATCTGTTTTAATTTTTTGTAATCAACAAGTTTAAAAGTTTTCTTTTTTTTCTTTTTTTTTTTTTACAGTTTCCAGAGGTAGCAAACCCATGGATAACACCTGATTGGCACGAATAAGCCTCAATCTCAGCATTTTGAAACTGAGTAGAGGCCAGCTTGACCCCGGATCTCTCAAAATGCAGTGCTACCAGCTTGCATTGCACAGCTGGTATAATACAGATAAAATGAGTGTGTAAATGACAGATCCTATGGACACCTACGCGCACACTCACCAAAGCTTAAGTGAGTGTGTGCATTTGACGTAAACAAACCCCCGCTTTCCTGGACCTCATAGAGCACCTCCTCAGCACTACCAAGCTCTTTAAGAATTCTGCAGATAGCCATGTGAATCATACATGACCAGGCCATACCGTGCTTTGATTATTGTGAAATACACAGAGAAATTGAGTTTACAGTCTTTCATTTACTCTTTGAGAAGAGTGGGAAAATGCATGCAAGTGTGAATATTGAATATAAGGTCATTTGACGCAACTGCCAAATTTACACTGTTTATTTCCTGTTTTTGTTTTTTTTTAGAGCAGTGATCACAGAAAGCAGTGGGTTTGAAGAGGTCATGATTTTGAGAAATATGTCTTACAGAAAAGGCACATTTATGAAAAGACACGTGATTTCTGTGCAGCCACTGTAGCCTCAGTGTGAAGATCAAACAAGCTAGTTTTTAGCAATGGTTAGCAAAGTGTAGCCATAGAGTGTATGCATCGTACCGACACAGATAAGTGCTAAGTACAAACAATAACCAAATAAAATGATAGAATTGTATTCATCAAGACAAGCTGTACACGCAGAAATGCAGTCGTACTACATTTGTGGCTGAGAAGTTCAGTTCAGTTACTACGTGATATTTACCTGTCACTCAAAATGTCTTCTCCTAATGCATGCCTGTACATTTAATACAGTTTTAACAGGCAAGTTATTTAAAAAATGCATTTTAGTAGTCACATTTTTGCATACCACACTGCAAATATCCTTATTTTTCCTGAAAAGCTGTGCATTTTAACATGTGAGAACATTTAGATTGAATCAATTTTGTTGCCAGCCTCAAGTGGCCTTTTGAGGAACTGCAGTATTTGGCACATCCACTGCTTCCAGAAGATTTTTTCCCCACTTTGCCTCTTACACTGTTGCCCACTGCAGAGCTACAGCTAACTTCTATATAAACTTCATAGCTGCACTGCAACCCCCCCACACACAATTACTAATCCACCTTAAGGTGCAGAAGTGCTCGTCAGATGGTCGAACACCTTTGAAAACCCTTCCCTCCCACAAATTTCTGACATCAGAATGGGCAGAGGTGAGAAAGTTAGCAAAAGGCTTTGAAATTCTTTCTAAACCTCTTTTATATTCTTGGCACAGCGATTTCTGTTTGTTCGTGCAATTAAGTACAGCACCATGAAGGCTTTCAGGAGACTGTCTGAAAGCATGCATTATTATTCCCATACACACAGTATTTGACTCTCGCCTCTCTGTGTCCGGCTTTACCCTCGCTGCCCAGTGCAGCATTCAGATCTCAGCCTATAAACTCTTTTGGTTCTCATTGCAGTCAGACAACACATTATACAAACTAGTTAGTTCTTTTTTAAGCTCAACTTTGCTTGTCATTTATCCAGTATAGATGTGTTTGTCCAGGTTATGGTATTGTGTTTGAGCAGTAATTTTGACATTTACTATAAAATCGATCTGTTCTCTCTATACTGGTAATTCAATATCTTTGCTGTCTAGACTAATTATTTATAGCATATCTAGTTAAGGGTCGTGAGGGCTGAAGCCTACAGGGTACACTCTGGACAGCTTGCCAGTCTATCACAGGGCTAACCCATAGAGATAGATGACCAGTCGCATATAGATTCACACCTACAGCCAATTTGGAATCATCAATTAATCCATCATCTATGTTTTTGGACTATGGGAGGAAACCAGAGTACTTGGAGGAAACCCACACAGAGACATGCAGAACATACAAACTCCACACAGGAAAGTCACAGCTGGATGAGACGTTCCAGCCGCCCATTATAAATATTTCTAGATGTCTCTTTAAAATGTTTTCTCTGGATTCTGGATGCTCGATTCTTTGGTTTGTGGGTGAGGTCTGACCGTTTACATCCAGGAGGGTTAGTATTTCATGGTCTGGCACGGTGGTTCAGCTGTGCCACAGACCTCAAGTATTACAGAGAGACTCTGCATACCTCACTCATTGAGTTTCCCCACCCACATTGTCTCAATGCACCTTCAAACCAGCAGAGATGTTATACATGTTTGAGTAAGTGGAATTACCTATCTATTACAGGAGAAAGTGTAATAAACAGTGTTTTTAATCTCTGTGAACTTTGCCTGGCCTCCATCACAAACCCATGCTTTTATATTTATGGTGTTATTTGGGGGTGAAATGTTCTCAGCCTGAATCCTCCTAAGCGTACAGTTCTCTTGATAATAGGGAATCACTGTCAGTGGCTAGCCACACTTTTCAAGAATGGCCTTGCCAGACCAGCTGCCAATTACCAACAAAACAAGAGCAGAAAAGTAAGCATGCAAACACATTTACACATTTGTACTCACTCAAATGCTTTCTTTCCAAATGGCTTTCGTTCCTTGCAGTCTTAATAGTTAACACAAAGGACAGATTGACTCCAACGCCACACTTTAGGTTGAATCCCACAAAGAAACCACAAACGATGTGAAGTTCTGAGCTTGTCAATTCTGGATGGGATATTCTGCGATTCATAGATTATAATATTATATGCATTTCATCACTTTCTAGAGAATTTTTAGTTTTAAGAGTCAACACACGAGCCAAAAAATTATGTCTGAATTTAAATGTGTATTTTATGAAAAGACTTCTAAGCCATTTTTAAACATTCGTCAATATAATTGCATTTAAAAAGCTTTCTGAATGTGTTATAAAAATATAGACAGTGAGGCACAGTGGTGTTATACTGCAGCTTCACAGGTCAGGCATTTTGGTGCATTTTGATGATAATGTTGTGGTTGGTGGAGCAGCTCAAGCTCACATCCATGGAGACAATGCGCATTCGTCTCTCCCATGGTTAATTGCTGTTCATGTTTCTCCAAGTGAGGCAACCCTTCCCGATATCAGCCCTCAGCCAATTTACATCTTATTATGTCTATCTGTGCTGAGACGTAGTCTCTCAAATAGAGAGAAAATTACTCTCCATTTCTGGGGGAAATAGTGACTCGTCCTAGTCAACCCAACATTGATGCGCTCTGTCACCATGTCAGGTGCCTGTGAAGATATTATATGAATTCCGGCCATGCAGTGTGGTCATCATTCCATATTCTCACTCCATTATTAAAACCCTAATACCATTATCAAGAGGACAAAGAAAATGATGATTTTCAAAATAAGTGAATGATGTGGATTTGGCTGTTCCTTTTAAAAATAGGGGAGCTATGTTGATGTGATGGTTCATGTTAAATCACTCTATTTGAGCCGTGCTTGTGTTAGGTAAATAATACAGAGAATGTATGGGAATTTCAAGTTAAATTTTTTTAAAATTTCTTTTATTGTATGCAGTTACCTCTGAGGTATATTTCCTGTCTTCTTTAATAATTTACATATCCCTAACTGTCAGCATTGAAGCCTCAAAAGCTTTATGAATTACAATATGAAGCTATTAGAAAGCCACAGTCATAGGCATATTATCATTAACACAAATGCTTCCATATGCATGAACGTAATGTCAGAGAGACATCCCAAAGTTGGAGTATGTTTCCTTTAATCATTGGTTTCAGTCACACACCAAAATTCAAGTTCAGTCTTAATTTAAGGAAGCCTGTTATGGTCGTATCTAATACATGTTGTTTGACTCAATTGAAAATAATCCTTGGATATGTTTTACTGGTGTTTTTATTCTTAATTCTTTGTGGCAAAGATTCAACTCTATTAGATTGAGATCTGGTGACTGTGAAGGCCATTTGAGTACAGTAAACTCATTATCATGTTCAGGAAACCAATTTGAGATGATTTGAATGATTTGTTTTGTTTCTCGCTCATTTTATCGTATTTATCTTTGTTTAGTGACTTTGCTACAGATACTATCACCCTTTCACTCACCTGCATCACTTGGACTGGCTTCTTCTCCATGCTTCCCGGAGATCAAGCCACTCTGTGTAATCTTTGGACTATGACTGGATGTGCCTCTTTCTGTGGAGCAAACAATAACTTCTCTTTTCCTCTTCATATCACCTGGCTGTGAGTTAGTGTTCCATGGAAATACTCTTCAAGATCTTGCTTTGAGTGTATTTCACTGTTGAACTGAAATGAGTCCGTGTCCATAATAAACTTTTTGTAAATAGCCTCAGTTCAGTTCCATGTCTGCAACTGGGTCCACCTCATAGCTTCGGCCACAGGCCGTGACAGTACACTCTGGCCACAAATGGACCCAGCAGACCCGGTCAAGATGGCATTGGCAAAGCAGGGAGCCAAACTCAGTGAACATGAATAACCATTAAGGTTTTTAGGAGAACAACAACAAGAAGCGAAACAGTGTCAGAATGAGCTTTTTAGAATAACTCAGACTATTAACAATAAACTGCCTTCTGGATCTTTATCCGCTGCCCACACACCTGCTACTAAAACAGATACAGAACCAGTTTCTACACCCTCGTCTGGGTTTATTCCGCCGAGGGCTCCTCTGGAAGCCACGGGTTTCATGAGAATTGCCTCTCCTTCTCCTTAGCCTTTTCATGGAGATTTGAGTCATGTCTCAGTTCTTTTCCCAATTATGTCATAAAACTCTCTTTTATTGTGAGTCTTTTGAGAGGTAAAGCACCGGCCTAGGCCGAGGCCTTTTTCGTACATAATGATATTGGGACTTATCCTCATGAGGAATTTCTTAGGGAGTTTAAAAAGACTTTTGCTCACCGTTTGTCTGAGGGAAGTGCTGCTCAGAGACTGCAGAGACTGAAACAGGGGACAAAGAGTGTGGCTGAGTTCGTAATTGAATTCCATACTGTGGCTGCTGAAAATGGGTGGCCGGATAATGCGGGTTTTCTTTCAAGCACTAAATGAAAAAAATGAAGGACCAGCTTATTCTTCAGGATGAGCCTGCTTCTTTTGAAGCTCTTGTATCATTAGCGCTCAAAATAGACAACCAACTCAGAAAGCAGAGTTTTTCGAAAGACTCAATTTCCCAGCAAGCTATGGGTGGTTGCAGGGCAATGCCCATACCTGTCCATCCACTTTCTGTCACAACTTTTGGGTCTGGCTCTTCCCACTCCATTCACAAGCACCCGCTAGAGCTGATGCAGATTGGCAAAGGCAGACTGAATTTGGAGGAATGGCAAAGATGTTACCCGTGCATGTTTTTATTGCAGTCAAGTCAGACATTTTGTGGCCAGCTGTCCAGTTCAGTGAAAAGGCAGGGCCCACTGGTAAATTTGGGGATACTGGTGGGTGGGGCTCAGCAAGCTGCTCCTCCCTGTTGCCTGTTACACTCTAACCAAAACAACATTTCGCTGCAAGTATTAGTGGACTCCGGTGTGAAGCAAAATCTGTTGGATAAAGAGTTAGTGGAGCAATTAAGCATTGTAATGACACCTCTCGCCACTCCTATTCCAGCCTCCACTTTGAATGGAAAATTGTTAGCCACAATCCATATTTGAACCTATTCATGGAGCAGCCATCTTCACTAAGCTTGATCTGTGTAACGCCAATCATCTGGTATGCATTTGAAAAGGCGATGAATGGAAGACTGCCTTCAACACCCTGTTTAGATATTTCAAGTACCTGGTAATCCCTTTTGGGTTGGCAAATGCCTCAGCAGTGTTTCAGGCCTTAGTAAATGATGTGCTCAGAGATTTTTTGCATGTGTACATTTTCGTTTACCTGGATGATATACTGATCTTTTCCAAGACTCTGGCAGAACATCAAATTCATGTGTGTAGTGTGCTGCAAAGGCCCATGGAGAACCAAATATTTGTTAAGACAAAAATGTGAATTTCACTCATCATCTGTTTCCTTTTTTGGCTATATCTTCCAAGGAAGACAGATCCCACTAAGACTAAGGCCATGGCAGAGTGGAAGATCTCAACCTCCAGAAAGCACCTCCAACAATTCCTGGGATTTGCCAATTTCTATCGCTGATTCCTACACAGTTACAATCAGGTAGCTCACTCAGCTCACCTCAATTAAGAAACCTTTTCTTTGGGCATCTGAAGCAGAAGCAGCTTTCATGCATCTTAAGGAATTATTTACTTCAGCACCCATCCTAGTTCATCCAAATACAAACCTGCAGTTTGTAGTGGAGGTGGATGCCTCGGGCTCAGGGTTGGGTGCTGTCTCAACGGTCTGGATCCAGAGGTAAGCTTAGACCCTGTGCTTTCTTTTCTCTGCATTTGAACCCCACTGAGCAAAATTATGATGTTGGTGACTGCAAGCTATTAGGTATCAAGTTGGCACTACAAGAATGGCACCATTGGTTAGAGGAGGCTGAACAACCTTTCTTGATTTGGACTGATCACAAAAACCTAACCTATTTGCAGCAAGCTAAAAGGCTGAATTCAGGGCAGGCATGGTGGTCTCTATTTTTTGGTCGCTTCAATTTCTATATCTCACCAGTTTTCCACAAAAAAAGAAAACCTGGAAGTAGAATGAATCCTTTCGAGCTCCTGTGTGATTAGAGCTTGAGGACACCATTCAACAGGCCCTTCAGCCGGAACCTGACCCCAAGACTGGTCCTCCTAGGTGGCAGTATGTTCCCTTCTCGGCTTGTTCAGCTGTCATTCATTGGGGACATACCGCTAAATTCTCCTGTCACCTGGGGGTGAGTAAAACTCTTTTGAAGCGATATTTCTGGTGGCCCTCACTGGCCCAAGATGTAAAAGAATATGTGACCGCCTGTTCAATTTGTGCTCACAACAAAAATAGTAATCAGCCCCCATCACCTCACCACCACAGGCCATGGTCCCATATATCACGAGACTTTGTCACAGGGTCCCATATAGCACTAGACTTTGTTACAGGGATGCCAGTTTCAAGTGGCAACACTGTCATTCATTGACAGTGTTGCTATAGGCCTAGTCTGCTGGGGGGTTCACATAATGCACTGTTTCTTCTCATTCACCTTATTTACTTTGTTTATACTCCACTCTGCATTTATTCATTAATTGATATTAATCTCTGGCTCTCTTCCACAGCATGTCTTTCTCTCCCCTCAGCCCAACCGGTCGCGGCAGATGACTGCCCCTCCCTGAGCCTGGTTCTGCTGGAGGTTTCTTCCTGTTAAAAGGGAGTTTTTCCTTTCCACTGTCGCCAAGTGCTGCTCATAGGGGGTCATTTTGACTGTTGGGTTTTCTCTGTATTAGTGTAGGGTCTTTACCCACAATACAAAGCGCCTTGAGGCGACAGTTTGTTGTGATTTGGCGCTATATAAATAAAATTGAATTGAATTGACAGGTTCTCTAAAGCAGCACACTTCATTGCACTTCCCAAGCTACCCTCAGCCTCAGAAACTACTGATTTGCTTGTTGAACATGTTTTTCAGCTCCACAGTTTCCGGTGGAGATAATTTCCAACAGGGGGCTACAATTCAGTTTGGAAAACTTTTTGTACTACTTTAGTTAGCCTCAGCTCAGGTTTACATCCCCAAAACAATGGTCAAACAGAGAGGCTCAACCAGGAGTTAGAGGCCACCATTCAATGTGTTGCATCCAATAATCCCTCCACCTGGAGTACCTACTTACCATGGGTCGGATACGCACATAAAAGCCTCACCTCCTCAGCTACTGGACTTTCTCCTTTTGAGTCATCCTTAGGTTTTCAACTACCTCCGTTTCCCGAGTTGGAGGAGGAGTTGCTGGTTCCCTTGGTCCAACATCACCTGGAAAGGAGTAGGCAAGTGTGGGAGCAGACTAGGAGGGTCCTCCATCGCACCTGGGACAATACCCGTTGTTATGCTGACCGAAGACGTACCCCTGCTCCTCAATATGTGCAGGGCCAAAAGGTTTGGTTGTCTTCCAGGGACATTCCTTTAAAATCGCTGTCAAAGAAGCTAGCTCTGATTCATTGGCCCTTATGAAGTAAATGCCATAATCAGTCCTGCAGTGGTCAAGCTGAAGCTGCATGCTTCTTTCAGGATTCACCCTATTTTTCATATCTCTCAAGTTAAGCTAGCTCATTCCAGGTCTCTGTGCCCACCAGCCATTCCCCCGCCACCCGTTACTGTCAGGATGCTGTGCTGTTGTTGTTGTGGTGGAGGCTCTCGCTCACTTCTTTCAGGAGGCAGGCACACTGGGGTCTCTCCACCTCTCTGGGGCGGAGCTGTAGGTGAGCACTTGGCAGTCAGCACACCTTTTGCTGGTTCTGTTGTTGTTGAGTTGCTGCCATGTGATTGGCTTATTAGCTATGTGCATTAACAAGCAGGTGATCAGGTGTATCTAATGAATTCGCTTGCAATATAAGAGTCATACAACAAACAAATACCGAAATGGTGACAGAAACCCATCAACAGTAAAGGTGTTGAAATGTTTTTTGTGTGTGTGAGAGAGCGTGATCATAAACATTAAAATGCAAGTTCCAGGATAAGGAGTGCAGATGGTAAAATACAAGAAACAGGTGTAGCATACAGATGAATAATTTTGACTGTTATCTCTTGTTCATTTTAACTGATTTTTGTGGGTCTAAATGCTCCATCCTTTAAAAAAAATCACTTGTGTGTACTCTCTTTGTTTGGCATTCATATGTTCATATTTTAACCCAGGCTAGTTGTAATTCAGGTTTCTGTGGGAATATTATTTGTGAGAAAAATGTTGTAGCTTTATTGACTTTATAAGCACACATTAGCTTGCATGCATTCACTCTGCCTCTTTCTCATCTACATGTTCACATGCACAGGGGTGATGAGATCCTCTGATTCAGCAAATCAAAGGCCTATCCTCCTGTCCATATTATCGATGCTGCTGGAGGGCCTTAGAGGATGCCGGGGCACAAGGCAGGGTGGGGGTGGGAAGAGCTGGTGGATCTGTGGGGGGCAGGGCAGGCAGGGCTGGAGCTGCAGATTATTCTGGAAATTGCCAGCTGCAGTGTCTGCAATCAGGATCAAACCGGTTCCGGGTGGGGGAGGAGAAAGTCACTGTCGATTTTTGTCAAGCTAGCCTGTGCCTGTGTGTCTCCCGGCTGAGTGGGATGACATTCGTGAGGACGACGGTGGAAATGTCCCACCACCTCATCCTCTCCTTAATAATTCATTCGCCTTCCCAGGCTCCCCGGCTGTGGCCGTGCTGCCTGCCTTTTAATGGAGCCGGTGATTACCAGCACTGATATCTTAAGATTCAAATAAGACAGACACCAGGCCGAAGCAAAATCAATAGCACATAGAGAACGCGTAAAGAAGAGCATAACACATCCAGCAGCCATCTTTCCTACTACAGAGTATAGAAAGCTTATACATGCAAAAACACAACCAGCATTCCTTACTCTGCATGCTACCTCCCCCTCACTGTTCCCAATACTGTTCCTGATACTATGGGGCCTTCTTTTCATTCTTCCCTCCCTCTTCCTCATCTTCTCCTCCTCCCTGCATTGCCTATCCTCCCTCTTTCATATTCCTCTCCTTGTTTTATCCTTCTTCTCTCTCTCTGCCTCTTCTGCTCTCTGAGGATTGCAGGACTCCTGAGGCGAGCAGCAGAGCCTTGGGACAGACCCTGATTAAAACTGGCTGTTAATGACAGAGTCCCCAAATGCTGCAGCTCTTGCTCTAATCCTAATCTGTGTGTATCCGCAGGAGCATATATTTCTTCCCTTGCTTAGCCCTCAACAGAAACACAGAGGCAGGCAGCCATTTTGAAACAGCTGTATGGAGCTTCGTGTAATGGAGGAGTCCCTCACAGGAAGCCAGTGGGAACAAAAATCGCTGTGCCAAATCCGCATCCAGTTGATTGTGATGATGTTAGGTTCTCCTCATCCCTCCAGATCTGCAGGACTACATCATAAATGATTGCTTCATATGCAATAAGTATAGGTGCATTCCAGTGCAAGGTGCATGAAGCAAGCCTGGACTTTTCATTGAAAGCACAATTTTAAGTTGCTTTAGTAAGCTGTTCTTTTATTACTTGATTTTAAATAATCAACGGGGTAACCTTAAGTGCACGGGAGAAGCAACCCATTCACCTGAAAACAGACTGATGTGCTAATAATACACAGGGAAGGTGAGAGCAGTTTATTTTAGCGTGGGGTGGGAGGTTGGGGTCCGCGTGTCTCCAGTGATGCAGGGTTGATTTCTTTCGGCAGGCCTGCTAATGCCCTGAGGCAAGCGGGTGAAGGGCTGTAGAGGAGAGGGGAAGAGAAAGAATCTGGCCTGGAGAGACTTTGCAACATGAGTGCACCGGAGCCATTAAAATATAACAAGAGATGAGTGTAACAGTATATATTTAGCTGCAGAGAAAGCCTGCTACACCTCTGTGTTGCTCTGCACTAGTTGTTCATATCTTTTGGTCACTGCAGGAGCTCAAATCAAAGCAGAAAAACTGTGAAGGATGAAAAAGAATGAAGGAGCAAACTGAGGTGTTTATCATTTGCTGTTGTTGCTGCTGGTGTGTAAAAGAAGCACACCCTATCTGTGCAGCAACCACCTTCGGTGTGATAAGAAACAATGGAGTCTTAAAATGAACGGGGGCTGGTTCAGTGCTTAGAATTATGGATGCTGGGAACGGATTTTGGGTGTGGGAAAAAAAGAGAGAGAGAGGATAATGAATTTTCAGCAAATCACAGAAAAGCATGTGAAGAAATCTCTGAAATGCTCTTTCTGTGTATCCCTCCCTCTTTTTTCACTCTTTAATTTTCTCTCCCCCGTCTGTCTTGTCTGTATCCTGAGGTCCTATACTTTTGTGGTTTTTGTAAGTTTTTCTATTGACATCTGCGTACATTTCATCTGTCCACTGTACCAATATTTTATTCTCTGAACTGTCTTCTAATCAACCCTTTTTCTCAGAAATATGATCATTGCAGGGCAGCAATATTTATTTGAGCCTCTCAGTTTTTTCCTCCATATGTGTAAAATGTCACATAGTGAGACTGCTTTAGTTCCCACTTGCATCACTGACCTTAATTGAGTGACTTTCCAGAACAAATAGAGAAATTATAGATGTTTTTTTTTGTCCTTGAGCTGATTTTAGGAGACCTAAAAAAAATACATTTGCAGTGTAAGTTAAGTGCATTTATCTAAAGGAGTAATTTGATATTTTTGGAAATATAAATATTCACTTTTGTTCCAAGAGTCAGATATGGAAGAGTGGCACAGCTGCCTCTGTCCATTATCTAGCTAGATAAATAAACTGATTTATATTTAGGCAGAGACAAACTATTTGGTTCCCAACAAAACCTGTATAAAACATACAGATACAGTACATACACTACCCACTGATTTATGGACTTGCATTTTAAAGCCTCAATTTTAGCTTCATGGCAGCTCCATGTTTTTGTTTTTTAGCAAGCAATAATCATTTTTGGTGAGCGTGTGCAGTGCTAAGTCATCAGCTAGTGTTAGCTACATTGGTTAGCAAGGTGTATCCATGCACACCAGGTATCCACACATGGATTAATTAGTGGTAAGTAACATTAAAAAATAATAATTTTTTTAAAAAGTCCCAAAAGGCACAGTAAAGCACTCAAAGCATCTAGTTCAGTGGCTTAAATTAACCCAATTGTCTTTCAGTAGTTGCTAGCTGCTAGTAGTACACCTGACACTGATAATGCATAATTTTAAGCCTTAATACAACTTAAAGAGGTGAGTTATTTAAAAAAAAAAATCACCCACTAAAATTGTCAGAATCTTTCTTGCACCAATAACGCTTTTGAAGCCAGGCTCAAGTAGCCACTGTAGGAACTGCAGTATTCACCCATTAGCACTTCGACTCTTCTGCACTGGCTTAATTTTTCAGCCCTGAGGAGGTTCCCCTGCCAACTAACCATCAGCTGTGTTGGTAGATAGAGTCAGCCTAGAGCTGCACAAATCTTGTTTTAACCTTTGGCATTAAAATGAATACATGTATTTAAAAAAAAAAAAAAAACATGGGCCAAGCAAACTAAAATTGCCTCGTTGTCAGACTGCATTTACTTTGTTTATCTTCTCTTTCAGTAAAACAAATATTTTTTTTTCTGTTACTGACCTTTTATTGGCACTTAATTGGAAAAGAAATCAGCCCAGTCATACTTTCCAGCAGAATACAGACATCTGTTATATGCACAGGCATTTTCATTCTGTCCACTGATGAATAGGAGATGGTCCTTGTAATTACAGGGTGCTTTGCAGAGTCTGATTGCAGCGCAACAAGGGGCAGAGAGAGCAAAGTTCAAGCTTCCTGATATTTCCCAGAGAAATAAATATAATCAAGAGGTGTGCATGGGCTCCTGTGGATCACAAAGTTGAGTCCCCTTTGTGTTTGCACCTTTGGCATCGGCGAGCCAAGCAAACGATTTAGTGAGCTGTGAAGGTTCTGAAATGTTAGAAAGGTAGGGAAAATTATAGAGAAATTATAGAGCTTCTTTAATCTGTCCATCAGCAGCCACCATATGATAAAGGGCTTGAAGAATTTTGTAGATTGCTTTGGAGCTAAAAAGCGTGGATTTTTTTTTTCCCTTGGCTTCTCCCCCGAAACAGTTAGTTGGAGCTCATATGTGCCGAACACAACCTGTCCTATGATAAAGCGAGACATTTTCACTCCTTCGGTATTCTCCCAGCTTAAACAAAACTGATGGCTGTTCTTGCAAATTTTGCCATCTCATTATTGAAGCACCATGCCACGGAGAATAGGTAGTTTGCTACATAGTGAAATCTCCATTTTATAACAATGCACAAGTAGATCTCACATCACCCTCTTAACGGTAATGGTAGAAACATCAAATATTGAACTTAATAATTGGATGTTTAAATTGCACAAACTCCCAGAAAAAGACAAAAGGCAAGTCCTCATACTACCTCTTCACATGTGTAATTTGAATCAATGGTTCTCATTCTCTAACTCTCAAAGTGCAATCAAAGCTGAGGGTCTCGAAATATTTTCAGCTCATACCTGTCCTTTTGAATATGAATACTATACAAGGTAGTGTGCATTATGATAATACCCTTCAATTACCCAAGATATCTGCATATCCATCTCCTCTACTTCTTGTAATGCAGTGAAGAGGAGCATTACACTTCTGAGGGCACTGTACATGAGAGCAGCGTGAATGTTGGATCGTCACTTCTCTCCCGCCTCTCTTAGCTGCTCACTTAGTATCAGCATTCACGCCTCGTTTCAATCGATATCAATTAATTATCACGGGCACTCCGAAATGATAAATGCTTTTTATCTATCACAAATCAGTGCCTTCTCTGTTACCGTGCTAACATTTCCCTCATCGTCTAGTCACAGTGGACAATTTAAATTGAAGATGCATGATGAAGGAGAATCAATATTAGTGGTGGTCAGAGTAAAGGGGAGTGTGATATCTGTGACAAAGATTTTTTTAAAAGGTTATACCATCAACAACTCAAATTTTATTACAGTCGATCACAAACAAAGTGACCAGCATTGATTGCAGCACAACGAGCCGTGCACGTCTTCTGTGCTGCCATAAATCACGGCTACTGTAATTCTTGGACTTTGCTGAGGACAGACTGTTCATTTAGAGGTTAATCTGTACACGCTGCCCATGTTTTCATGGTTGTAGCTCATGTCACATACTGAGTACGCACTATCCTCTGTGACCTTGTGGCCGAGAACCCAGTGACCTGCTGTGGGTGGTGTCTGACCCCAGGGCAGAGTGTACAGGGTGAGTGTGACAGGCAGCACCTCTCCTTGATACTATACCGTCGACCTTTGACATTTGTTTGAAAGCTCAGCTTTTGGAGTAGAAACATATATCTTTAGAGGAGATGCTAACAGCCACTCCAACATCCAGTATAAGCTTTACTTTGATTTGAAGTGAAAAGCTATTTGAATTCAAACATAACTGGCTTGATGGCAAACAAGAAAGAAAATGTCACCGTTTTAGTGGTGGTGTAAAAAAAACCACTCCAATTCTCTGTCAGTAATTTTCCACATTAAAAATCTTAGAAGTACACAAGAATTATCAGCAAAAAGTAACAAAGTATCAAAAGTTAAAGGGCCTTTATGATTGCTCATGAGATTTGTTTACTACTGCAACTTTAATCTCTGCAAACAGTTATCTGCATATGAATATGCAGAATCCATAAGCACGGGACTAGAAGCTTTCTGGTTTCTGTTCTGCAGACAAGGCAGGTTTGAGCAGGTGTCGGTTACATGCAGGTAAACTGTTTTGAAAGTCAAGAATGGTGTGCATTTGCTAAACTGAAAAAAAAGCTAAACCATCCAATTATGCAATGCCGAAACAAAAACATTAACTATTGTCTGATCATTTATTGTATTTTTCGTTGTTCGTGAACTGACTGGCCGATGAAACAGGAAGCTTTGAATCAGATGTCCTCTAGTCCCGTCAGAAGTCCTGAAAAATTGTCCCGACAGGAGAAGTCTGTAGACTAGACATTTGGTTTCCAGTGTGCTGCATTAAGATCCACTTTCTACCAATTTATATCTTATTATTAACAATTTTTTAATAGGTAAGTGGTGGCAGTTTAACCTACTTGATATAGAGTTTAGGTTTAGTCCAGTGGTTGCCAAACCAGGAACTGAGCCCCTCCAAATGGCCACTAGATAAATCTGAGGGGTCATGACATGATTAATGATGTTGTTAAGAAGAAACAGTAGTTTGCTACAATGTGTAGCTCATTGTTTGTGTGTGGAGATTTGGGGGTGTGGGCTGTTCCTCTAAAATTTTTAATCTTTTTGTTTTTTTCAAAAGAAAAATAGGTAAATAAAAATAAGACACGTTTACCGCTCTGGACCTCGAACCTTTAAATTGAAAGAAAAATATCCTGCTAAGTAGCTAGCAGCTGCTCTATCATGCAGAAAAATGTGACACAATAAAAAGATGCAATTTTTACTCTCTATAATCATATTATATATGCAAAGTAACTTAAAACTACATTAAGTAAAGGGCAGAACTGAGTTACTTTGCAGTGCTACACATTACAGTGTGCATCAGTTTGTTTCTACGCATTTAGATCTCACAAATGGAGCAAAAATAATTAAAGTTGTAATGAAATTTGTTCTGTCATTATTGACATTGTAAAAACAAGTTGGAATAAGTGCCTTCAGAATGAGTCTAAACTCACTGACACTGATATATGCTGGTGAGATGTGTTTGTTTTTTTTTTTTTATAATTACCAGTCGTACTGTAGAAACCATCAGGGATGGAGAGAGCTCCATTCCTATATTCCAATAAATAAATGTCATTACGCTTGAAGGGGTCAAAAGTTTTTATTTTGCTTTTAATGCCAAGAACCCTGCATGTTGTTTCTGCATTTCCTCCACAGAGCACGTTTAGGTCTCTGTGCATATTTACCTAATTTGGATGGAATAGATTGTTCACAATGGTCTAATTACCATAATTATACATGTTACTATGGAAACCCACAAGTCCAGGTCCGATTCACTGTGTTTTACCTCCCAGACAGTTTTAATTGTTGTGATGTGAGATAAGAAATGGCCGTTGGCATTTTCAGAACTACTCCACCATTGCCTTTTAGCAGCTGCCTTAATTTCACTTTGTGTCAGCCTCAGCCGTGTTCAGTATACACTCCAACACCCACACACCTGTCGGGGAACGCGCTCTCATTATTCCAGCAGAAGAGGAATATGTAAACTTTGCTTGATGCAATGTCATTTTGTGATATAACCTTAATTTCAAATCCACTTAATTCTGTTAATAAGTCACTAATCTAATAAAAATATAGTATGTTTACAATTTTACAAATTAAATAAATTAATCTAAGTGAAGTTGACTTTTACGCTGTGTTTTATAAATTGTATATAATTTGATGGAAAGCTTAGTCCCCCTAAAGTTGTGTTGCTTGAGTTGTCCATAATAAAGTCAGCAAACCTTTACCTGTATATCTTCTGAAATAACTGAAATAATTAAACTATAATAGAATGAACTCTCTTTCCAATTACAGCCTTTTTTTATTGAAAAAGGAAAAAGTAATTTAAGCGGTCTAATTGAAAATATATCTCACACTCCGCATTAAAATTCCTCGTATTCCTCAACTTTATGCAGAAGTTGTCACACCCTGTGTCTCACAGGCCTTTGCAGGACTTTGTGCTGAGTGTCCTCTGATTGTTTTGCCCCGCAGAGGACGCAACTCAGATCCACACATCTAAGACAACGGATCTCAATCAGTCATGGTAGTTGGAGTCCGGGCCCCGACACATCCCTCACTATTTCAGAAGTATTGATCATTTAATTACACAATATGGGTCAGATTTCCCATGATAGATGACACTGTAAATGGAAAACAAAAAGACAAATTTGGTAACAATAAAGGCAAGCAGGCAAAAAATGGCAATAAATTACAACTGAAGGAAGTTGGAGAGTGGCTGTACAGTACAAAGAAAATGTAAGGACTTTAAAATATAATTTTATATTAAATCAGTGTAAATATATCTGACTTTGCACTGTATTTTAATGGGATCTTGTCAACTTGTCAGACTCAAGGGATTAAAGCAGGATTATACACAGGACACCAGTGAATGTACTGGTGACTACTTTTACTCAAGTTCTTTACTGAGGTACTTGAGGTACTTGTACTTTTGCTACAGTTTTTATACAACTTCAGCACTAACTAATATACAGATGTACAATAATATGATAATGTACTACATTTATTGGACAGCTCCATCTATTCATGTAAAAAAAAACACATGATCAGGTTAATAAATATTATGCAGTATATAGCCAAAAATAGAGAGTGTGCTCCACCTTCATCAGCTAAACCCTAAAAGCTTGGATGATAAAACCATTAATAATTACATCATTTCAAAGATGCCATTAAGAATGAAGAGTACCTTTGCATTTCAGAGGGCATTTTTTGGTGACTTAAATTTTGATACCAGTACTTAAAGTTGATTTGTACACAGAATCCAGCAAAAATTGTGTTAAATTAATAGTTTCCCTCAAATGAACATTGATGTAACTGAGTGTAATATTGCAACTTGTCAAAAGCTTGGTAAGCTTGACTTTTGTGGGTGTGGGTGTGGGTGTGGGTGTGTGGTGGGATCACTGTAGGCCTTATCAGATCCAATCCCTCGTCGGTGGGATCGCTTGTGAAAAGCTTTCGGGCAACATAAATTTGCGGCCACTCGTCACTCGTGTGCTACCTGTGAAGTAAAAGTGACGGCCTGTTGTGGGGACGGTGAAATCTTAGCCCTGTTATTTATGTGCTCTGTCTCTCTGTCTCCCTCAGCTGTGCTATTTTCTGCTCTCCCTCTGCAGCACGGCCCTCGCTCAGGCAGGCTCGGGCTCCCAGCTCTAATTCTGCTGCACTTGCCGACGTCCTTCATTTGACCTTGCCGCACCACGATGCCCTCTGAAGCCATGCTGCTGTGGCCTCGCTGTGCCCCCCACCCCCCTGCTCCCCCCACCCCCACTTCAGATTGACAGCGCATCACACAAACACACACTGCCATTCTGCTAATCAATAGTGCATTGGGCTCCAGGTCAACAGAGGGAATTAACTGAGCATGCCCTATCACTTTTGGAGGTGGGGGCACTGGTAAGAAACAATGCCTCTGTGTGTATGTATTTGTATGAATTTTCAGTAATGAGTACAGTGCAAAGGCTATATATTTTGATGATGACCTGTTGTTCACTGCGCAGGGTTGTGTTTCGCTACGTGGGTTGTTTGAGCCTGTGAATGGTGATGGCACTATGGAGGCTCCTAAACCTCTTCTATAGAGGTTACACTTGTATCATCTCATCCTCCCCCTCCACCTCGCTGTGCCTTGCTGTTGAACAGGAGTACGTAACACACGTGTGCATGTTTCTACCTACCTTAACTACAGAAACAGAAACTGCCTGTTTTTGTGCAGCTTCTTGCAGCATTGCATTATAGTTCTCTCTGTAATTAACTGCTACGTATAAAGTATGTGCCTCTGTAGCACAATTAAAACACACACAGTCATCAAGTTAATCGTTGCCAGTGTAAATTTTGTACTTTAAGCTGCAAAAATGTGTTTTTAAACTTGTTTGACTACAGAAAGTAACTGTATTTCACATGCACATGGGTGCAGCATGTTATGTAGAGCATAGAAATGCTGGATTTAATATAGGAGAACATGAGTACATTTTAACAGTATTCATTCTGGACCTGCATCTGTATAAAAGGCTGACCAGTGAGACAGAAAAGAGTGCATGGCATTCTGCTCTATCTCTACTGCTCCATTCCACTCATCTGTCCCTAGGGCCAGAGTCAGAGCGGCGGGATCAAAAGTAAAATCAGAGCGGAGAGCTGTATCCAATCATGTCAGTCGGAGAGGTCTCTCCTTCTACTGTAGTCTGGCAACGTCCAGGGCTGAGGGCACTGATCTCTATCAACGAGGATAAATTCAGTCAAGCCGCTAAAATGTGTGGCGGTGGACATCAAGTGATTTAAATCATTAAAATGAGGCCAGCTGCATCATGCAGTCAATGCACGCAGTGGGGGCATCCAGCAGCCTGGTACAGAGAGAAGAGTGCCATCATCTGGCCCCTGCCGATACATCCATCCTGCTGCAGAGTGCATGTGTGTGGAGAGATGCAGCAGCAGATCTGTGCAAGCTCTAGTGTAGGCATTTGGTGTGTATGGTCATGAAATAATAGGTGTTTGGTCCAGTATGATATTGCTGTCAAACTCCTGAAACACTCAGACCCATCTGAAAATTACAATTGGTACCTTTGAGTCCAAGTTTCCAGCATCTACACATTTAGAGTGTGCCTCCATCGTCAAAGTGTCTCTCCCACGTGAGGCCCATTCCATGTGATCTGTGTAAATCGCACAATTATCAGGGCAGATTGAGAGAGGATTTTTCTGTTTTCAGGAGAAAATGCGCACAAGCCTGACAGCATCTTAAGGAGAAACCAACAGCTTTTAAGTAGAGACAGACAACAATCACACATCAACCGTTCCATTTCGCAAATAATAGAGCAGCCTCCTGCAACCATTATATGGGCCTGAGAGAGAGCGTGTGTGTGCCTTGTATAATTGTAGGGTTACAGATGTATGTTTGTATTCAATCTGCTCATTGTAAAAAGGTTGTGAGGTGTTGATTCACCTGTAAGTCTGTGATTGAAAAAGAAAATCGCTACAAGCCTCTCAGACTCATACTCAAGACAAAAATGCTTTTAGAGTGAAATTAACAGGCTTGTATTAGTGCTCAACTCAGATTTCGAGTTCATCTTAGACAAGTGTCTACATTCTGCAGTTTACTCAAGCATTGCCTTGTTCAAGCTTCATTTATATATTTTTTCGCATTTATTGATAGGAAGGTTTATTGAGCAGGACGAGAGTGGGTGGGGATGACACACAGGAAAGAGTCTGGGGTAGACTCGAACCCCAGCCCCTGCAGAAGCTTTCAGTATATAGGTCGCCCGCTCAATCATGTGAGGTGTAGCAACGCCCCAGATTAAAACTTTATCAAGTGTAAAATAATTAAAGCAGTCTCTCGTTATGCATACTTGCATCTTTTCTTTGTCACTCTGTGTCACACATGCTGCTAAAAGATAAACAGAAGCACAGCGCTGCATGTCCAATTCACAAACGCTTTGAAAAATAGACTCCATGAAATCTCGGCTAAACTTGATTCTCCTCCAAACCACGAGAACGAAAACAAACAGGTGGCATTATCAGTGACATACCCGACAACTAAAACACACAGGACTATCTAAGTCAATCAGCAATCACATCTGTCCTGACCATAAACACACCTATTATACACGCCAGGCGGTGTCAGTGTAAACAATGCAGAACAATACACTCTGCATTTCGAGCTGCACTGGCTCCTCTGATTGGCTGAATCGATCGTCGGAGGCATTTGATGTTATAGGAGGAGAAGCGAGGCATATTGATTGGAGGATAATCAGAGTCAAGCTGGCTTGGTCCTCTTCAATAATTCAAAGGAAGGATTTGGGTGAGATTCCCTTAGATCGGAGGTGTGATGTACATTTCATAGCCTGAGAGTTGGGTAGCAGCACAGGAGCAGGGAGGTGTGTGCACGCGTGCGCGTGTGTGCGTGTGTGTAAGAGTGAAATGAGGGGGTGAGGGATGGGTATGGCAGTTACGTGTGCCCAAACATGAGATAGCTTTTGAACCAGTAGCCCCATAAGCAACAGCAGTGTTGTTTTAATGTTGTTTTAACATTGTTCTACATCTGTTACAAAAAATGAAAACTCAGGAAAAATACTATAAATATTTTGCCTGTCATGTAAATGCGTGTCCTCATTTGTGCGCTTGTGCTCTTGATTTAATGCACGTTTTCTTCTTTGGAGGCTTTTTCCAACGTTCTTGATCCAGAATGTATAGCAAACTGTGTTTACCTCACCCAGAGGACCTTACACTGCAATCCAACCATTGATTTTCCTCTAGCACCTTCAGCTCTGAATGTGTGACTAAGCCAGTTTTACCGGCCATGACATTCCTGTGAAAAATAGAACAAGCATAAACATTTTATCTTTTTTTTTCTTTCCTGTCTTCACTGAATGCTGCAAATTCTGGATCAACACACTGCCATTCCAATCTGAATCAGATTACTGTTGAACTTGCATCAATCCACATCAGATTAACAGCATGTCAAATCAAATACACTTTGTGCGATTGCTTGGATGTGCAATTTTGTAGTTTAGTTAATGTAGTCCTTTATCATTTTAATTTGAAAAAATAAAAATAAAAGGTTTCCTGCCTTAAACAATGTTCTTTTAGATCTACCAGACTGGAAAGTGGTTTCTAAATAATTTTTAAATAATTTAAATAACTTCAAATGTACACAGAGTATTTCACAGAACCACCACACCAGTGCCATCCCATGAATAAATCAGTTAACTGTTTATTATTTTGATAGCCATGCAAATATGCACAGCTTGCATGGGTTTAAAAGACTCCAAAAGTTAGTAAGCTACCGGCCAGATTCAGAATACTGCCAAAAGAAAAGTAACAGAATTTAAATATTTAAAAGTGAGAATTTTAGATGAACATGTCTGGAGAGAAAGGAATCATAAATCACTAACAAAGCCTGCAATGTGCAAGAAATTGGCAATATTTCATAAGGTTTTTGAGCCTCTTTCTAGCAATCTCAAAGAAATGGGAATTTGGGGGATCTTTGTAAAGGTCGAGGTTGATCCCCAGTGCTGCATCATGTATTGTTAAAATTATGTCCTTTTTTAACTTAGTGATGGGGAGTGAGGGTTTATATCACACCATGTTACTATATTATGTTTTTTTGAATTGTATTTATTTAAAATCAAACTAAATTAATATGTCTATAATAATCAGTAAATATTAACCAAAATATCTGATCATTTCTAATAAATGATGGAGGTGAGCTCAGTTTTTGCTGAAAGCCTTAGTTTATTAGTTGCCTTGGGTATTTCCTGTGTGTCAAACTTGTTGCAAAGACAGTGAGTTTCAAGACTTATTTAAACAATACTTAATAACTAGTAGCACACTTAATGTATAGTACAGTAGAAATAAATAAATAAAATAAAAGACAATCGAAATGCTACCACACACTTAAAACAAAGTTAGATGTGATGTGTGTACAGCTGCACATAACCTAAGTACCCATGCAGAAAATTAACAATATAATATTTTAAAAAGCGAGAAAAAAAAGAGCTATGTTTTCACAGCAGGCAATGTGTAAATTAATTAGTACATGCAAAGTTAAGAATGTAGGAGTTGTGTGAAAAAAAAAATAAGCCAAGAGGCTTTGTAAAGATATGATTTATGGAAAATAATTTTAGGGGGAGGTTGATATCACCCATGCAGAAAGCTGTGAACCACCCTCTGCTGAGAGCCTTAAAAATATTTGGATTGAGACCATTATTGTGGGGAATACATCAGTTTCAGACTGTTGCTTAGAAATGCGGCACCTTTTGAAGCCCAGCTCAAGGTGTGGTGAAGGTCTGCAGAAGCTTTAGCATCTTTGTGTTTTATATCAGCATGACCTGTCCTGTGGATCCATGTCTCGCTAGTCATACGTGTCTGGAATCAAGCTGTGGTGCTGCTTCTGCAGCCCAGCAAAAGGTCACATAGGGGGCTTTCTCCACAAAAGTGTGTGTGTGTTGTTTTTTTTTCTCCCGACGCTTATCTCCTAATCACTACAATTACCATGGCAGTGCCTGTTTGTTTGTTTGCTGAAATGGTGCATTAGACTGTTTGTATCCCGCTGACCGGTGCAGACATGCCAGCCGGGTGTCCTGGGAGGGACACTGCAGATAGTGAGGATGCTGACTGCAGATGTGGGGATCTACAGTGTATATCGAGGCTAACAAGATGCCCCATGTCATCATCATCATCATCATCATGATCATCATCATGTTGATTATGTTTCTCTCTGTGTGTTTCTCTGCATCTGTCTTCCTCACTCAATCACAGTGAGGCACACAGCACTGAGGGATTGTGCGCCAGGTCAAGTCTCATACATCATTATACACCCTATACTCCATTCATCAGAGATGTCGATTAAATGTATTGAGCAGTTAAAGTCATTACCTAATATTTTTACCTTAAGCCCCCTGCTGTACATTCCTCTTCATTTAAAAAAAAAAATGTCACCAAATCCTCCTTTCATCTGTCTTTTATGTCTTCATGCCCGTTTTTTTTTTTATCTACCCCAGTGTCTTGTGATATCTTGTTCTTTTGCTGCCGCCCTTGTCTTGTTCAGCCTGTGACACAAGCCCCAGCCCACTCACTATTTGAGGAAAGGAGGTAAGTGTGTAGTGAAACGTCCTTTCCTGTGCTCTTTGTCACCTCTTACCTGGAATCACATCTCCATACACACTCTAATTATCCCATTTGATGAGAACTGGGTCCCCAGCCCTAGAAGGTAGATGCAGGGCTTCTCTCCCCCTCACCATTACTGCAGGAGATACCTGGCTAATTATAGCCCCATACTGCTGTAATAGATACAGACCTGGATGCCAGGGTGACTGGGAGGGGCAGACATCGCTGGAAAGGAGGTTTAACAAAGGAATCTGGCTGCTTTTCAGACTGTAAAAGACATCAGCTCTGCATGAGGATAGAGAGGATTTTTTTTTTTTTTTTTTTTAGTGTGTAAACTCAGAATTTTTATGTCTCATTTTATATTCTTGTCGAAGATTTGTCGGTAACATTTTCACCAGAATATTTCAGCCTTTATAATTCTGTGGTTTTGCCAGGTGCATTTTTCAGTTTTCTGTGCAATCTAGAAAACTGTGTTTAGTCCCTGCATTCTCATAAAACAGTGTGTGATGTAAATATCCAAAATAGACTCCACAGTTTATTATTTTTTTGGGGGGGAGATGAAGGAGGTGGTGCCAATATTAGCTTTAGCATTTCTGTATTCCTACCTACACAGTGCAAAGCTTCAGGTTCAATACAGATTGACCTTGATATGAAGTCTGTAGGTGAGCTGTAAGGCAGGTTCTCTCTCTCTCTCACTCTCACACACACACACACACACACACACACACACACACACACACACACACACACACACACAAAATGTACTGTGTGTGCGTGTTCTCAGCCTCTCTGACCCAGCATGTCCTCTTTCCATCATCTCCATTTTTTTTCTCTCATCACAGTAATGGTTCTCCGCGCTGCCTCTTTGGGTTTATGCAGCATCATTCACAAACATCATACAGTCCTCCTCCTCATCCTCTTCCCCTCACTCATCCCCCTGTCCTTTCATTCTTTTGAAGTCCTCGATTCACGTATATTTCCGCTGAAGTGCTCCTATATGTCAGCCGACCAGCCAGAGAGACAAAGACAGGCCTGAGTTAATTACCTATCATTTAGAGCAGATGGCTGCAGATGATATGTAAATGTGTGTGTGTGTGTGTGTGTGTGTGTGTGTGTGTGTGTGTGTGTGTGTGTGTGTGTGTGTGTGTGTGTGTGTGTGTGTGTGTGTGTGTTTGTGGGATTGTTAATATGGCTGCATATATGTGCTCCCACACACAACACTTATGTTTGTGGATCAAAAAACATATTCACACACATCTCATGAAGGCATGAAGATGTTTTCAAATATATTTATAAAATACGACATGGATTGTTTTATTCCACCTAGATAAAGTGTTAATGACTGAGCTCATCATTATAGGTTGCAGTTTTTCTGCAGTTACTCACAGCCTCCTTCAAGCTGCCTGTGTGTTCCTTTAAATTTATGTTTAGCATCCTGTTTCTTCATCTTAGAATTAAACTACTGCGTTGCACATTTGCTTTGAATTATTGGAGACCCACATTTGGGCTTTAATTGTTTTACACGTAGCCCATATAAAAATGCACAAGCCTTTTTAGCAAATATGGGCTATAGAGCCATCTGACTGCAGCTGGGTCATAATGAGTCAACTGAGACATTTGCTTTTTGCTCCTTGTTTAACAGCTTTTTTTTTTTTTTTGTGGCACTTTCACTGAATCTAAAGAGATTTTTCTTTTTGAAACAAGCTTTTTTTTTACTCCAATCATGAGCTGCTCTGTGCTCTTTCTTAGCACAAAGCGCGAGCCATTGTAAATCGATGATGAATGTGCAGTGAATCAGACATATATGTTACAGTGCAGTCCGTGACACAGGAAGGAATGTAACCACAGAGGGAGGGCAGCAGTGAGGGGGACATGGGGGAGATGGGGGAGGGGTGTGGCCAGATCAATAGTACTGCTCAAAAAAGACTTCACACTGTAAATCTGTGTTCTCTGTGCCAACATTTTCCTCAGCAGCAAGTGTATGAATTGCAATGTATATCCAAGCTATAATGTGCCCCTTTGTGCATTGTACAGTAGCTATTGCAGTGTGTGAGAAATAATGTGTGTATGTTTATTCTCCACCAACACACCCAGCAGGGGTCTGTGAATATAGTCAGCATGTGTGACTGTAAGTTTGCAATGCCACAGATGGAGAGCCACTAATTTACTCATTATGGGGATTCAAAATGAGAGAGTAGTGCTGCAATGATCAGAAGTAACTAATACACAGCATCGCGATTCACTCTGTTTCAGCTTGACCTTCACTTTGAGCTCAAGCTTCACACTTTGAACCGTCCACTCTTTGGCACGCTGTACTTAGTGAAGGCTGAAAAATTAGAGAAATCTTTCTTACTTTATTTCCTCAGATTAATTTTTTTTATGCTCGGGCCTGACACAATCAGTGCAGCAGGAGCAGCAGCAAATGGAGCCCATTCACATGATGGTTAGTCCCCTATTGGCTCCCTGGTGAGTGAAGCTCTTTCACAGAAGTTAACGCTGCTTCAGGCCTTTTATGGCATGATGGGAAAAGAGAGCAGTTTGACTTCATATGATTAAAGAGTGTTTATTAATTTAAGACTAGTGTAGTGCTGCTGTTCCACCATCATATTAAAATCAGATAATATTTTGAATTATGCTTAGCAAAAATATTAAATTAGGGACTGTGCAAATCTGTTTAACACTGTCAAACAAAGTGGAACGATCAGTCTTGTTCATATTCATAGGAATTATAAAGTAGTAATTTTTTTTTTAGTTGTTGAAAATTTTTTTATTTCCTGAAATCAAATAGAATTATTAGATAAATCAGCAAAATGTGAATATTCTGTATCACCTGTATATAGACAAATTCAGCACTGATTCAGCATTGTGTGCTCAGGATCAAACTGTGGCTGCTAGAAAATGGAACCAGCCATCTGAGAGCTTTATGTTATAACAAGGAGGCCCCCTACTGGTAACAAGAGTCTCTGCACAAGCACGTTAAACACCATTCATTGCTGGTCCATATGGATCTTTCAGTCATTTTTCCCCGGTTTAAGAGTAGTTGTTGTAATAAAGTTGGATTGCAGGGTGATAAGAACACGTGTTATTTTAATTCTACATTCTGGTGGTCCTGCAGTTGAATAAAGAAAATACTGGGTTGTACCCAGGACACCCCTGCAATTAGCTTCATTATGTGTCTTTCACTCTAAATATATCCACTCCTAAATAAAATGTCCTATTGTCTTAAGATTATAGTTACCCCATTTGGAAATGAATAGCACCACACAATGAAATGAAAGAGGACTGTGGCTAACCTTAGGCTTTGGGTAACCACATCCAAGCTATGGATCTGTAGGGTAGTCTGCTCTTACATTTGAGAGTTACTGACTCCATATGCTCATTTTGATGCATATTTTCACTTTTTCCTCACAGAGATTCAGAGGATCCTTGAATCCCCCTGCGGAGAAAAGTGTGTGCACCTTTGATCTGGTCTTACTCGTGGTCTGTTTCACTCCCGAAGCAGAAAGCCATTACATACACTTTGTGTCCAGATACACTTGTCATGCAACAGCAATCAGAGGTGTGGGTGATGCCTCCAGAACCTGCATTAATATGCATGAGAGCGGAAGCTTCCCTATGATGTAATTGCAGTAGCGGCGAAGGTCAGTGCCTTTGCCCAGCGTCTGCACAATATCAAAGCCCAGATGTAGACAAACCACTTAGGTTTCTTTATGGTAATCTTCATGCATTTTGAAGACTGTGGATGCCTCTGTTGATAGGGGTATAAAAATAGATGAAAATCTGCTTTAATTGTGTTATCGCCAGACTTTTTATGCTCTCAGGGGTCTGACTCTCACATTACATTGTTACACTCTCATGTTCTCTGCTTGGACACACATCACAGTGGACCTTTGATCCAAGCAGTAAAGCTGTTTACAAGCCTCCCACCCACCCATGTGGTCCTATTCTCATGGCTCTCCTGGTTCTGAATATAATGGATCATCCTTTTATTCATATTCCAGCTCCTTCCCTGATTTAGCCCCAAGAATTTTACTTCATATCAAAGGAAAGCACCCCAAACTGATAGTCAATACAGACCTTTTCCTGCATTATAAAATGTATGCCTTGTAAATAAAATCCAGCAATTTTCCCATTGTTGTGAGTGAATCATCCTGTGCTGGCCTGATGCAGTTTCAGTTATTCTCTCTGTATTGTTTTGGGGCCTGTGAATCCCTCCCTGCTACAGCTGATTGATAGAACCAGGACAGGCAGCAGCTCCTATCGCATAGCTATGACTGCTATTAGACCCAGTTCTGTCACAGCATGCGCCTTTTCTTTAAAGAACAACAATATGTATTACAGTATTTAAAATGGTATCAAACTTGTCCGTGAGGTATTTAGAGCATTTTCAGTCAGTCTTCATCAAAAAAGCTGTTGAAATGTAAGTCAGCTAAACCCAACAGGCAAACTCTTGACTTCATGACCACTGTGTAAAATAATTCAATTCAATGCGCTCATCTCACACAGTCAAAGCTCTGGTCTTGAAGTATGTTTGGGCTGAATATTTTACGGCTGTTACTTACACTGTCATTTTATGCAAAAATCACAGTGGCCGCTGGCACTGTGGCCAGAACCAGCCAGCCAAAAGGTCCAAGGGTCCACTGGATGGCTTTGAGAAGTGTGAAAATTGCAGGAGAGTCATTAGCAGTTACATTTCTTCAATAAAATGCAGTGCCGTTACTGTTACCGTAGTCATGCACAGGCAAAGTAGAAAGTTGTACTTCTAGAGCTTGACAAGTTGCTTGAATCATAAAGAAGTAAAATACAATTGTTCAGTTCCAAAGTGCTCAACAGCTGAAGGTCTTGTGTCTCTTTGAGCTGTAAATAGTATGATAGCAGACTGAAAGCAGAAAAAACTGAGACATATTGTTGAAATTCCTTTTAGTTTCCTGAAGATTGTCTCAGGCTGTTTGTCATATGTTTTGTAAATCATTAGCTTATTAAATCTGAATGTTTTAAGAATGTCCTTGTACTTCAAGTTGTGGTTTTCATAAATTATTAGGCTATAGTTTACACGTTTGGCCAAGTTGAGATCAAATTTTCCTGTATGTTGCACCCTTGTGTGTGACAGTTTATGTTTGCAAGGTTCGTCAACAGGCTGATATTTGCTATTGTATCGGACATTCCTAAATGTTCACCTAATGGTGGTGTCAGAGTCTTAAAGGCATTGAGATACAAGATATGGTCATTGCAATCAATCAAAATATATGAATAAAGTCAGAGGATCCCCAGTCAAAATAAATCCTCATGAATCTCTGCCATTCACAAGTAAACACTACTCTTGTGGCTAAAAAAATTAACAATCCTCCCTCATTGTGCCAGATGTCTTTAAGATAAGGCATTTCTGAGAGGGAATAGGTATCCAGTTCTGTGGGAATCCCCCTGAGTTAACAGCATAGTGGGACACTTCCTGTACAGTACAAACTAAGAAGCTTTCCTTGAGCCCCTGTCACCGCTAATAACCAAAGTGGTCTTGCAGAGTGCTCCCCTAGGGCTGTTTGACCATGCAAGGATGGGAGGAGGTGATGTTCAGAGGGGTGGGAATTGGGAGGGTGTTAGCTGATGCCTTTCAGACTGTCTCAGCTCATTTAGCTTAGGGGCAAAGCCAATCCATTTCTCTCATGTAGAAATAAGGTTCATCAACTCTGCTGTGTTCAGAGATGAGTGGACGGTGAGAGCACAGAAACAAGGAATGGGTAACATACACGAATGGACACTGAGACCAAAAGACAAAAATCCAGATAGACACGCAAGCAAATATTCAGAGGCTTGCAGAGGGGCCTCGGGGCCTTCTGGGTATGCCCCACTGCTGACATCAGCAGAGGCAGAGCAACCTCCACAGAGAACGATAAACCAGAAACGGAGAAGGAGATGAAGACGAGAAGGGAGGGGCAAAGAGGAGAGAAGATGGAGGAGGAGGGGATAAGAATGGGGGTACAACACTTGTAATCGGATCATTGGCTACAGTGGGTTGAGTCAATGTGATCAATAGAAACTGCTCATGAAGCAGAGAGCTTTTAATGGCCCTTAAGCTCCATCAGACCTGAACAGGAGGGAGAGGAGAAGAAGTCACAGGAGAAGCAGCAGCCTGTATCACAGCATCACATTACACAATCAACTTCTAGTAGCGCTTGCACACACACACACACACACACACACACACACACACACACACATATATATATATATATATATATATATATATATATATATATATATATATATATATATATGTATGTATGTGTATATAAATTTGTGTGTGTTAGAGGAAATGTAAGTGCATGTGTATGTGTCATCATATAGACACGCAATATATATGCACAGCTGAGTATGAAGTCCCAGCCGGGGGCTCCCCAGACTTCAGGACTCAGGAGCGAGCATGTCATATTTCATTCCTTGGTGCCTATTCATTTCATTTCAAATGCATTACATTTCAGACCTTTCCATTCTGTGCTACCCCCTGCAATGCAAAGCCTTGGTTTGAGCATACCATCCAAGCACAGGACACATTCCAACCTCTGAATTCAATAAGCAGCCTGCCCACAGCTTGAGTGTCTCCAGTCATCAGCACAGAACAGAGCGCACAGTCCAAATATGAAGTATACTGTTGATGTGGTACCAAATCTTTGGACGCAGTGCTTTCTCGCATTCCTTCGGTTCATATATTGCCTTCATCTTCTCCATAGATGGAAGATTCATATTTATGAGATGTATTGCTGGTGTCCAAGTTCCCAGAACAGCAGTAAAGCATAATGAACATACAGAAAAGATATTAGTGCATAATAAACCACAGCAGTGTAGCTGCTCTGACCTGTCCCTAAAATATAGAATGAACTGACAATAATCTGGAACGTAAGGGCAGAAGCAGGACTGCACGTGACTTACTAGGAAATGAATGGCAGTGGCCAGATGTGTATGTTCAGATAGTGTTAGATGAGAGGCCTCTATTTTTTTTTTCTTTTTCAGGCACATGCACTCATTACAGCATCATAAGGAACAGTTCCTGTGTACTTTGCTACATTATCGGTACACAAGGAAAAGATTTTTCTCATCCAGGGAGTTGCATTAACATTGATTTGATAGTTTTGATTGTTGCTGGGAAACATTTGAACAGATTAATGGCCCTGAATTATTCCCTGTTGCTTTAAGAGCTGCACAGGTGCACCACATAAACATTTCATTTGTGCAGAAAATATAAAGTTGTGATGAGTGCTTTTACTGATTGCTGACTACCACACTGCATTATTCACTGTAATGTCTGAATAGCTTCATAAATCAGTTGAATATAGAGAACTCTGAAGATAAAGCTTTGCCCTGAGATTTAAGGCATTGTGTTAACATGTTTTACGCATAGTTGCCATCAAATCATTCAAATAATAGTGAATCAAGTTAATATGCTGTATTTTAAAATGTTTGTGAAATAGGTGACAATTTAAAAAAAAAATGAAAGAAACCCTGAATAAATGGAGAAACACAACAAGTGCAGATGCCACCACATAAGTGCACTATATAGTATTGTTAAACTGTATCCAGTCATGCTCTTTGGCTTGGTTGCAGTGTAACCATTATACATTCTTAAACATCTTACAGTGCAGTGCAATGAAAAATAAGACCTCAAGAACAATTAAATATTGTCCCTCCATTTATTCCAAACTAGCACAATTTTTTAAGCACCAGCTGGCACATCATGGTTAAAGATTTATGACGTTCACCAGGGCATGACTGCAGACAGTATATTGCCAGAGCACAGCAGTCCATGGTCAGGTTGGACCAATCATGTGAGGCAAAAAGTGGAAAATGCAGTGCACCAAAGCCTGTACTGACAAGGCCATAACCATGAGGGAGACGGACCACCTGGTGCCTAAGGGTTTGGTTTTGGTGCTGGATCGTACCATCATGTCCATTGTACTATTCTGCTGGGAAAGATCTGCTGAAACGCACTGCCAAGATCCACCAGTTTTCATGTTTTCATCAGCAGCAGCTCTGGTGCTTTGTGAGCTTACATTGCACATGATTTTCCACTTTTTGCTTGCCATATTTGGATTCTCCAGCTGAACGGGCAAAAGACTGAAAATGATACCCTGGAGAACTTTGTGAATGTTGTTGCAAATTTTCTCTTACATACTGGCAGGTATGACAAGTTTTCACCCTCTATCAGGTCCTGGCAATTGAAGATAAGGTGGGAAGGTTTTCTGATTGCCCATTATGCTTGCAGTAGGTTCTTAGTCATTTGTAGATATCGCCTATGTCCTTTATGATCCTGATCTCAGCCAGCCTGACGGATGATGGATGTACGTGCTAACTACTTCCGTGCTCAAATAAGCAGCTATTACTGCTCTGTTTGAGTAGGACCGTGTGAGGACAGTGGGTGAGCTCAGTCTATCATGCTACTTCTCTGCTGCTGCATGCTCCCCCAGACCCAGTTCTGTCTGCTTTGAGCAGGTCTGTTATCATCTGTATGAACTTGGCTACAAATGGGGAGAACTTCACCACAAAGTTTACCGTGTACAAGACTCTTCTCACATCTTTGGACATGGACATATGGACATGTATCTGCCATGATTTTGGATTTCCTTCTGTGCACTATGAACCTCGTTGTAACAGAATCTGCATCTGCCATTTCCTGATACAGATGAAATCCTAAACACACCCAGAAAGGCATTATGAACACAGTTAGCTTGGCTAATTATGTTCAGGTGCACCAGAATCCACAGGTGACATCAGCGTTTTGCTGACTGCAGGAAGAATGTATCTTTACTGGCAGATTGATTTAGCTGGTTTGGCTCTACAAGAATTCTACAAAGTTTTCGCAATCATGCCAGTCATGACCTGTGGACCACTTTTGCGAGCTATGACTCCCATATTCTCCATTGGAGTTCCTCTTTAACCTTGTCAATCAACAGTAGTGGCTCACGATGTGGCACTAACAGAGTGTAGGGCTTGGCTCCTTTCCTCAGTTCAGTTCTATATTCCCAGGCATTCCAGGCCTGTAAGGACCTTGGAGTGTAGCTGTTTGATGTCAGTCTCTTTTTCTGAATACTGTCAACTTTGCACATAACTGCACTGACTTGTTTTCTGTCAGGTCAAACAAGGAAATAGCCAGCATTTTTATTGCAAACACAATTTGCTTTGCTGTCCAGGCCTTGTATTCTATGATGCTTTTGAACTGTCCACATACCTTTAGAGGGTTATAGCTCATGTTGTGCTTTTGTCATTCTGGTGGTGAGAATGCCGAGCTCTAAACATTGTGCTCTTTAACGGTATTTGAAAGGCCGTCGTGTCTGCAGCAGTGTCCTGATTAAAGGTTGTTTACCCTTTCAAATTCAGTATTCTCTGCCATGGTTTTGACTGATCTCCTAGAAAAACAGAGTCCACTAAGTGTTCTTGGTTCTTTAGTTTCACTCTGTCTGATATACATAGCCATTATTATGCACTTCTTCCATTCTACACCCGGTCCAGGTGTAAGGTCTTTCAGGGAATGTGATTTGTCCTTTTCATAACTTCTTTTTACCTTCACCATGTGCATTTTTTTGCTTTCATTTATGACTTTCAGCACATTCACATTTGCATCTTTCTGCCAATTTTTAGGGGGGTCAGTTGTCTTGCCCACAGTGGGTTGCTGTTTCTTGATTTCTTCATGTTGTCTGATTTTTGTGACAAACGTCTGCCAGTGTTAGGTCATTATTCTTTTGAAGGCTGTCTGACAAGCTGTAGTAACTTAAACCTCCCACTAACTTATACCTAATTATTTCTTCCTGTAGCGCACCATATTGTCAGACAGCTTATAAACTGCCAAGATTAAAGATTTAGCTGATTCTCCTGGATATTTACATCATTTGTTGAATCAAGGACATTCATAGACTACATTTTTTTAGTACATATTTAACAGAATCATCTTATACTTCATTGCACTTCTTGTAGTCGGCATAATTTTAAGGTCAACGAGGACAAAGTATCATCAGCATCACCCACAAGTTAATGAGTTTATCTGATATTCCTCAAACCTTTCATTAAGTCCGGTGTCTCCTCTTTAGTCTGGAAGACACGGTGTCCATGTTTTCCAAAAATAATTTCAAATATCGATTTGTGTGACCACAGAACCGTTTTCCACTTCACCTCAGTTCATCTTAACCCAACTTTGGCCCACAGAACACAGCAGCATTGCTGTATCATAGTCAATGCATACACATACTGTAAATGATGAGATATTCAAGGTCTTGTTATACAATTTGTAGATGCATTTTTTGCAAATTGGCACCAGGATGGTGAGGTAGTTAGCACTGTTGCCTCACGAACAGGTTCTGGGTTTGAATCCACAATCTGGCCAGGGCCTTTCTGTGTGGAGTTTGCATGTTCTTCCCGTGTCGGCGGGGGTTCTCTCTGGATACTCCAGCTTCCTCCCACAGTCAGTTAATTGGGTTAGGTTAACTGGTGAATCTAAATTGCCCACAGGTGTGAATGTGAGTGTAATTGTTTCTCTGTGTTAGCCCTGCAACAGACTGGTGACCTGTCTAGGGTGTACCCTGCCTCTCACCCTATGACAGCTGGAATAGGCTCCAGTAACTCTGAATTGAATAAGTGGAAGAAAATGGATGGGTGGAGTTTTTTTTGCAGATTGCTGAACCTCTGCCCATCTTTACTTCTGAGAAACTCTGCCTCAGATGCTCTTTTTATACCCAATCATGGTACCAACCAGTTGCCAGTTAACCTAATTAGTTGCAAACTGTCCCTTCAGCTGTTACTTTTTAGAGCCTTTTGTTGCCCCGGTCCCACCTTTTTTGAGACATGTTGTGGCCATCAAATTCAAAATTAGCTACTATATTTTCTTAATGGTACATTTTTGCAGTTTAAACATTTGATATGCTTTCCATGTTCCAGTTTCTATTGTGTGGTTTTTGCAAATCACTGCATTGTTTTTATTTACAGTGCCGTGAAAAAGTTTTTTCCTCCTTTGCAGATTTTTTTTAAGCTTTTTTTGCATATTTGTCACACATACATGTTTCAGATCATCAAACAAATTTTAATATTAGACATAGATAACCTGAGTAAATATAAAATACTGTTTTTTAATGATGATTTCATTATTTTATCCCTTTTCAGTAAGCTTTGTCATTTACCCATAAGGCACAATGCACTAGACCTTGATCAGCTAAATAAGTTGCTGTTTTAGCCAAAATGTCTGACATGAAAAACAACTGTTGGATCAGAAAATGCTTCTATAGTCTAAACATTCATCATTTTGTTCAGTAAAAGCCACAGTTTTAAAGGAAGAAAAAGTGACCAAAACACATTCTTGAGTGGTGTACCTTTAGTAACAGCATCATTTAGCAATATCTAAACTTGGCACCTTGTAGAGGTAGGTTTAAATCTGTTTGTCCTTGTTATGGATGGTGCCTCCCTGTGGACTGCAGAGATAATAACACTAACCACAATGCATTGCATAACTTGCCTTTGTGTTTTTATTCTTTGCTCTAAGTACAGGTACAGATATAACAAAACTATCTGAAATGTGATATATAAGATCTTTTCATATCAAAATGTAATTTCCTTGATAATTATTGACCCTATTCAACACCTGCATTAACTCAATTACAAAAAATATTGAGGAACTATTAGACTGTAAATGACTCATGTCTATTTTTCATTGTAAGCAGTACAATAAAGCCTTTTCAGCTCACATCTACATTATATCATTGTGTTCGGCAAAATGCTCAGTCTCTACTTTCAGTTCGCTGATAATGATATAACCATGGCAACAGAGACACCTTGGGAAAGGGCAGGCAGAATACTTACATTACTGTCAGTCAAAACCCTGCTTTTTCAAATGGGAAATAAAACTCTGCTGATTATTTCACTTGGCTTTCTGAGTAACACCTTGAAACTTCAGTGTGGCTTTGAATAGGACTCCGCTGACATTTGTTGATCCTCTCATATTATCCCACTCTTTACTGGTAGCATCTAAACATACATAAAGAATATTCCTCTGATCAACTGCATGTCAGTTAACATAGTCATCAATAGGACTAATGTTCTGCGAGGACTTATTGAGTGACATGCCTTGGCCCAGAGTGTGAAAACCTTCAAAACATCGAGGAGGTGCCAACCCTGAGACTTGCCCTAACCTTGCCTTGAGCCATGTGTTGATGAGCCTTCAGTGTGACTGAAACTTCAAAGGCATTTCAGCTCTTTAAGCAGAGGATGCTGCTTCTTCTCTCTCATCTTCACTCAACAGAATCTCTCTCCAGAAGGACATTTTGATAGTTTGGGGGGAAAAAAAATTATTATTTTTTTTTTTAAACTTTGCCTGGCACTTTATTCGAACAGCTCTGACCACTGTGGATAGGAGCAAATTAACTGCATGGTGACATTAAAGTCATTAACCAGCTACTTTGACTCCTTGAAAGATAAGTACAACATGACAAGCCATTGAAATTGAATGAAAAAAGAGGAGTGGGTCTGCAGTGCATATGTTTTCCTGTTCAATCCTAATGATTTAAAAGCTACAGATGTGTGTACTATTCACGAAACAGCAGAGAAAGAGGTGATTTTGCTGCACTTTTCATCACTTAAATGAACAAGGTTACATCAACAACACATCAGAGGTCTCTAATTAAATTCGTGGTTTCTGCATATTTAAGAATTTGTGCACCATCACACACAAGTAGTAATTGGGAGGACATTGTGAGGCGAATAAATAACGAGTTTCCTGCTTAGCTTGTCTGTTGTGTTCACGGACAAATGGAGGCAGGAAGAGTGTGGTCTTTTCAAAAGCTGCCTGCTACGACCTGATGGGGGCACAAATTAACACACAGAGGAGAGGAGTTGCAATCCAAAGCCTCCAATGTTATAATTACAGCTCTTTCTTCCTCCTTGACAAACATAAAGGGGGATTTTTCTCACTCCCTGCTTACATCCTCTTTCTCCCTCTCCTCTCTACCCCACCTCTTGCTGCACAGCTTGGTGAGCAGCCATTAATTGCTCCAAAAAGCCGTGGAAGCACAACAAGTGCTTCTCATCCTGGTGTAATTGTGTCTGTAGGAGTAGGAGGGCTTGAGAAGAAAGAGGGTTTTGCTGCTTACAGGAAAGGCTTTATAGTAATGTCTTGGTAGCAGAAGGGGGAACATTTGATATGATGGCGCACTCTAGTGGACAAGACAGTGAAAGAAAGATAGGTCTTTTTGTGACGGTTGTATTTCTTCAATTATTGTGAGCATATTTACACTTAAATCATTAGATGAAGGGAAGAATGAAGCAGCACCATAATTCTGGGCAATTCGTCTTTTGACATCAAAGAGTTTTCTTGAATTTTTGTCAACTGTCTGACACATTTACAGAAGGGCGTATAACTTCAAAAAGGACACATATTTTTATTTGTTATATAACATCCAGGTGCAGCCTTACCCTGATGCCCACCATTGCTATGATATTTAGTGGACCCTGCACTTAGAGTATATCAAAAATGAAAAAGCTAAAGGTGGCATATAATGATGCATTCAGCATCGTGCTCAAGCTTCCAAGATGGTGCGAGAGCTGGTGTTGAGAAACTTTATATATAAATTGATGTACTGATTAACTGATTCAGAAAATGTCGTCATAATGGTTTTAACTGTATCTACTTCAAATGATACAATATATTTTTCCTGCTTTTGGAAACATTGGAACAATAGTTTATTACCTCCACCTAGTAGGTTATGTTTTTGGTAGCATTTATGTGTGCATGTCATTCTGTCTTTTTTTTTTTTTTAAAGCCTGTCATGTCTGGTAGATCTTGCAAGCAGAACTGTGATCTGAATGCGTTGTTGTGCCAAACATATTTGCTATTTCAAGATGAGCTCTATAGGTTCTCAATAGGCTCTTCTTGTTGATGTTTTAACCCTTTATTTTATTTATCTGAGTTATTTTTCCACATACTATGTAACAGCCAGAGCTGACAGGCTGAAGAAGAGGAAAATAAAGAGAAGAAAAAGGGAGAGAGAAAGGGAGCAAAAAAAAAAGGGGAAAGAGCACAAGTCTATTAATCAGATACTTCATCACTTTAACATATAAAAAAATACTATCAATACTTGCAAAAATAAATTTGTGTGTGAAAAACAAAACTAACAAAGCATGTTACGCACACCAACAATTTTGTTGAGTGATTGAGTGGGCGTTTGTGTCTGTGTCATGTTTGTGTCTGTGTCATGGAACGTACTTACCAATGAGGGCAAAACGCTGCAGCTCCACCCATCAGAAGCCAGAGGCAGGTACGGAAAGCCCCCGGAACCCCAGGCCACCAGCAGCCCACCAAGAGCCAGGAAGACCCCCGGCCACTCAGTCCAAAGACAACCGCACACCTACCCCAGCAGACGGGAGAGGGTGGTCTCAGACGGAGCCCCCCCAGTCGAGGAGCGAGGGCTCCAGGGAACCCAAGGCGGTCATTCTGTCTTTAAACACGATAGCTCGAAAAGTTTTGAATAAATTCTGATAAAACTTTGTAGGGGTGCAGAGTGGGGTCATGTTGCCAATCCATTAAAATTCGGCTTACATCCAGCACAGTCTTCAAGGTCAACTTAATGATTTATTGGTCAAAAATTGACAAAAAGCCTTATGACTCAGAAATTATGATTCTTACAAGTGTGGTGTGTATTGTAAACACATAGAAAGTACTGTACAAAGATTTAAAATGTTACATTTGACCTCTGACCTCTTGATCAGAAGGTCAAAATGATAATATGCTAAATAGAGTTATTTAAAATGACAGTGGGTTGTTGGCATGAGATACTTTTGAGTATAGCTGATTAATTTTACTTGTTGTGTGCATTACAGTAACAGGTTATAACCATTTAAATACATAACACTTGAATACATGTACAATATTACATGAATAAGTATTATTTTTTTGAAAAACAAAATACACTTGTGGTCAAAAACTTTGTTCCCTTAATATTTATTACTAAACATTTAAACAAATTCTATTAAACAATGAAATGAATGCTACTCATATACTATATGAGTAGCTGTAGCTCAGTAGGTAGAGCAGGTCACCTACTGATCAGAAGGTCAGCGGTTCGATTCCTGGCTACTCCAGGCTACATGCCAATGTAGCCTGGAGTAGCCAGGCTACATTGGCATGTAGCCTGGAGTAGCCAGGCTACATGCCAATGTATCCTTGGGCAAGATACTTAACCCCAAGTTGCTCTCCGACCGTCCCGTCGGAGTATGAATGTGTGTGAATGATAGTTAATTAAAGCACTTAGCTTAGTAAATATGGAAGTGCTTGTATGAATGGGAGTGCATGGGTGAATGTAAACATGTTGTAATAGCGCTTTGAGTGCTCTGACTGAGTAGAAAAGCGCTATATAAGAACTAGTCCATTTACCATTTATATCCACATAAATGTATGTGAGGTTTGCATGTTTCTCTGAGAGTCCAGGTTTCTCCCACCACTGGAAAAACATGCCTGACTGATACTGCCTCTGCCAGTCAAGGACATTCGCACAAAAGAACCTCTTAATCTCAAGTTTTTCAGTTCCTGGTTTTAAAATTAAAAAAAAAAAAAAATCCAACTAGTATTTACACATGTTGAAGACATGGACCCATGTAGAACTCTCTTGTTATTTGTAGTTTTATTTCTGTCTGTTAAAATGTTTTTTTTGTCTGTGTCTAAGTAAAGGCAAGTGCACTTTAGTAGCAAGGTTTTAATTTTATTTGTATTTGGATCACAGTTTGTGTTTTAAAAGATGGCCAAAGAGACAGCCATCATTAGCCTGACCTAGCTTAATGGGAAGTACATTCCCTCACATACTGTGTTTAGGTACTATTTTGAGGTGTTCATACATCTACTGGTAAATATTTAATTTACATGTGTTTTAATGCAAATATTTTTGGCTTTTACTTAAGTCACATGTTTAGTGCACGCCTGGGAACAGGAGATTTCTCCACTGTAGTATTAATACTTCAACTGAAGTAAAAGTACAGAGTACTTTTTCCTACCTCTGCACCTCATACAGGATACAGACTTGAGTTCATCCCAAAGCTGTGAAATGGAATTGATGTCAGGTTTGCAGCAGCTCTCACTAACCTGTGCTGTAACCATTTATAATGAGTGCATCACCTTGTTTCTTATAGCCCAGCATGAATCTACCAGCATGTTTGTGTTGTTGAAACTGTGATTTGTTAGACCAGGAAAGCTTTTTTCTGTAGTTCACAGTGCCTGTTTAGTATTGAGGGGGGAGTGCTGCATACAGTGGAGGAAACAGTATTAAAACAACCATGTAAAAGTACATATCTTACATTTAAAATCACTTTTGAGTTAAAGTACAAAAGTAAAAATGCTGCTTTCATTTGACTGTGTTTGTGAAGATTAATGTTTTTTTGGCGTCATTTTTAGTCCATCCATCCATTTTCTTCCATTCATCCTTTTCGGGGGCTGGAGTTTATCCCATCTGTCATAGGCCGAGATTAGTTTTGTTTTTTAATCTCAAACGGTGTGGAGTAAAAATAAAATATTTGCACCTTCTGTGTTAAGCAGTTTAGGATTGGCGCAGCATAAGTAAATGTGTTTGGTATAATGACCTTTTAACATTATCACAATTAAATGAGATCATTTTGTTGTTTCAATAAAATATTACTAAGCAAATTTAAATTTGCAATTAGCTCATCTTAAATATTTAATTTCATATGCCCCCCCGTGACCCTGAGAAGGATAAAGTGGAAGAGAATGGATGGATTTATTACAAAACTAAAGGCTAAGGCTTTTAAAGTCCTCAGTGTGTCAGTTTAACATCTTGGGACGGTCAATTTGACGTTGGATTGAGTATTTTTAGGTGCTTTATTTATTTATTTTTTCCTTATTCATTTCGTTTTAGACTTTTAAAGGTTTTTTTCTTTCAGGTGGATTCAGTGTTTAATCTTGGGGTGATCCGTGGTTTGTCCAACGATATTCTCACTGACTTCATAGGGAAATTTGCTCAGTTCCTTTCCACCACTACCTGTGTGTTCATGTCTTAGCTGTTGCTGAGACTCTTTCTACCCTATATGTTTCATATATATGGGGACTGATCCCCACCACGCAGCTGACAAGGATACTCTTTAAGACCCACCACCTGTGATGGCCACACGCTAATTGCTGCTGTGTGTGTGTGGCTTCTTCGATTGACCTTGATTGTAACACCTTTCTAAGCAGCCTGGAACTGGAGAGAGTCGCTCCAGTCAGAGAACCTGGGTTACAATATAACCAACCATTATACTCCATACAGGTTATACCATACATTCTAGTGTTGGTTCTTATACCCTGCATGTGCAGTGTGATCTTAGCCGACTTGGTTTAGGCATGCTTATTGCCTCATACCAGACATTTTCTCTTCAAGATTATTTATTGCACCCCTTTGTTATTTTAATCATACTGTCCAGTCTCTTGGAACAAATGCACTTTGTCTATAATAAGCTGGAATGCTTTCGGAGCTCCTGCTACTGCATTTGTTTATTAAAGGCACTTATGTGGTTATTTTTTAAGATTATTGAATGCAATAAAAACTGAAATAACAGTAATTATAAAGGCAGAACTCCTTGTGAACACATTCTGAGGCAAATGAGAAAAGACACAAAAGCAGCGATTTCCTCTAAACATGAGTAATTTTTATTTAGCTAGTGAGTTACCTAGAGGAGAAAACTGTCACATCCTTGCAGTTGATGTCTTGCCTTTTTGGAGGAATCTCTGTCAAGTCCAGCAGGTGTGGTGATGTGGAGGTTCTCCCAAAAGTGCTAAGAGTTGTTGAGGACAGACAGTCGGATTGGGCCTGAGGTACGGTACATCAACATCAGAGCTAAGACAGTCACCCATGGGGCCAGCGGAGGCCGCTGATAGTTCTACCACAGCAGCAGCAGCAGCAGCTTTCTCCTCAGACAAATGCACTTCAGAATGACAATCACAAGAAAGAAAGAAGAAGAAGAAAAAAAGAACAAAGATGTGCACTAGCTAGCACTCACCAGCCTGCTGCATAATTGTTATCTTTTGGTACACAGAAACAGATGCAGAAAGGATGGAAACAGGTAGAGGGTGGATACATCCTATGCTTGGCATGATTGTGGCTGTTTCCCAATTATTTCATCCCACCTGTCAATCATCACCAGCCTCTGTCGGATGAGGATCAGACAGCTGAATACAGATTCAAGTACAAGATTAATTTATACATATATTTAATTCTCTTCAGGGCCTGATGAAGCTCGCCAATATCCCAAACATTTGAGGCATTTAAAAAACAAAAGACAAATAAGCTCGGTGAAATCTTCTGACTACTGTGGTTAGTCAGTTAGTTGCTCACAAAAAACAAAATCAAAGAAGAAGAACAAAGTTAGAGAGTTAAGGGTACTGGTAGAGGCTGCTGAGGACTTGAAAGTGCTTTAAAGACAGAGTTTTTCAACGTGGGTTACGTTCTTTTTCTTGTGAGACAGGAACACAGGGTTTGATGCACCAGTCAACGGATACAGATGAGTCCAACTATGGTCATGTTCAAGTGTTCAGATACATTGTCATCTTCAGCGGAAAGATTGTGAAAGCCTTTCCTCCTTGTGGTTAGGCAAATTTGATTTAAGGTCCTACATCATTAGTGTTGCAGTTCTAGCAGAGAGCTTGCTTGAAGGTTACTGTTTATTTCTACTGCGCTCCTAGCAAAAGAAAAAAAAAAAGAGAGAAAGAGATAATCAGTTAATTGTACCAGAAGTGAAGCAGCAAGGGAGAAAAACAATGATAAGATTTAAAAAAAAAAAAAAAAAAAGCAGCAAAAAATTGCAACATCAGATCCACCTACTCTCCTGGCTTTCATTCATGGAATAAAGATATATTAAAGTCCAAATGAATCTATGCTGTCAACACAGAGATGCCCTCCTGTGCACAGAGAAGGTGGGATTACACTCAGTGGTACAGTAAAGAATGACACCTTTAGATGCAACACTAGTCCTACAGGTTTGTTAAAAGACTACTAATCACATGACTGTGTCAGAGATTAAATTACAATGAAAAAGTTTGCAGAAGACATGTATCAAAAGGACCGCCTTTACTGAGTTCATTGATTTGGACTAGTCAGCAAATCTCATTTCTTTATCTGCACATTAATATGCATTTCAAGGTGTTACTATATTGCTGTATAGCCAAAAGCATTCGCTCATTTTGTCTTCACGCGTGTATGAACTTGAGTGACATTCCATTCTTAATCCATAGGATTTAGTATGATGTCGGCCCGCTCTTTGCAGCTATAACAGCTTCAACTCTTCTATGAAGGCTTTCCACAAAGTTTAGGAGTGTGTTTACGGGAATTTTTGACCATTCTTCCAGAAATGAATGTTGAATGAGAAAGCCTAGCTCGCAGTCTCCACTCTAATTGAACCCAAAGCTGTTCTGTTGGGTTGAGGTCAGCCCTCTGTGAGGGCCAGTAAAGATCTTCCACACCAGACTCACTCATCCATGTCTTTATGGACCTGGCTTTGTGCATTAGTGTGCAGTCATGTTGGAAAAGGAAGGGACCATCCCCAAACTATTCCCACAAAGTTGGAAGCATAAAATTGTCCAAATTGTATTGGTATGTTGAAGCATTAAAAGTTCCTTTCACTGGAACTAAGGGGCTGAGCCCAACTCCTGAAAAACAACCTCACACCATAATCCCTCCACCAAACTTTACACTTGGCACAATGCAGTCAGACAAGTACAGTTCTCCAGGCAACCGCCAAACCCAGACTCGTCCATGGGATTGCCAGACGGAGAACAGCTCTCCACTGCTCTAGAGTCCAGTGGTGTCGTGCTTTAGACCACTGCATCCAATGCTTTGCATTACGCTTGGCGAAGTAAGGCTTAGATACATCTGCTCAGCCATGGAAACAGATTCCATGAAGCTCTCTACACACTGTTCTTGAGCTAATCTGAAGGCCACATGAAGTTTGGAGGTCTGTAGCAATTGGCTCTGCGACCTCTGAGCACTATGAGTCTCAGCACCTGCTGACCCCAGTCTGTCATTTTACATGGTCTGTTACTTCATGGCTGAGTTGCTGTCATTCCCAGTCTCTTCCACTTTGTTATAATAACAAACAGTTTTCTGTGGAATATTCAGTAGTGAGAAAATTTCACGAGGGGACTTGTTGGACAGGCGGCCATAGAAGTGATTGGAACACCTGAATTCAATGATTTGGATGGGTGAATGAATACTTTTGGCAATATAGTGTATATAAGCAATACTTCACTTATAAATTAAGAGTTAAATAATTTCTTAAAGGTGCGTGTTAGAAAGTCACCAGAGAGAATTACCAGCACACATGTGTAAGGGTAAAGTCATTTCCAGCATTTGAAAACAAGTCTAAAACCAGAAACATCTACATGTATCCTGAGTCATTTCATTTTGCATAGAACTTTATAAATAAATCATCTTAATGTAAAGTTTGGCTTCCTGTTCCAAACATTTAAAGATTAGACAGCAGAATACTAAAATGATGTATACATACTGTCTTAAATACTGTATATAAATATAAAGTCATACAGTATAAGCACAGATACACTTAAATACGTCACAACAATCCTGAAAGATAAAAAATAATGGTTAATTAAAAGAAAAAAAATCAGCATCTTCTGTAGACAGGGCTAAACAGCACATCCTATTGTTTAGAGATCTATAGTTGTCATGGTGATTTAAAACACACGGGCAGGCAAATTAATCAATCACTAAAGTAAGAAACACCTTGAGCATTTCTGTGTTTGGTGTGAAAATAAGTGAGTCAGCAATCGAGTGAGGATCCTCTGTAAGACAAACAGAGAAAATGACTTTAGAAGACCTATGGTAAGCACTAATAATATTATTAATATGAATATTCTGATATGTTTACATGGGCATAAGACTGTAGTGGCTACACTCAGCTTGTAGCAATAAGTCTTACATCAGGTCACGTGTACTCAACAAATCATGAGTAATGAAAAACAAATATACAAGGGTGTGTAGTGGATTTCAAAAACGGGAATGGCTGAGAGTTGTTGAAGATGCAACAGAACAGCTAAAATGCCAGTGGGATGTGGAAGTCAAAAAAAAAAAAACTAAACAGGAATGATTCTCCTGCCCAGTTTTCAGTAGGAACAGCAACCTCATTGAAGGTGTCCATATCAGTGCTCTGGGAAAACCACAGAGACCCAGGCCCCAGAGTAACTCTATCCCCAGTAGGGCAGCTCTTAGAACAGAAACCTCTGCAAAATGTAGTCTATACTTGACCTACAGGTCTATATCTCAGGTAATTTATTTATTTGTAAAATTAGTAAGCAAAACATTTTTCTGATTTTTTTTTTCCAGAAAATGTCATCATAATGGTTTTAACCATTATGATGGGGGGGGGGTTACACTCACAACTGCATCCAATACAGCAGAGTGGGATTCATCCTAACATGCCATTAGCATCCACGCTGCAGGAAAGGAGGAGCTTCCCTCTGAGTATTAATTGTCAAATTAGTTATGCTAATCAAGTCCTGTAACAACATTTATATCCAAAGCTACCTCTAAAGAAAACACTTTGGGGAGGTGTTTTCGTGCAGGTAGCTGTGCTGGTTTGACACCTCTCAAAGTTCAGGAAGGACTGGCCAAACAATAGACAACAATTAACCTTGTCAGGCGAAGGAGGTGGAGCCCTCACTTGGGCCGATCCTGTCATGTAGGAGGTCAGGGCTACAAAAGCATCATGGTGCAACGCCTGCACGGTACAGGATGAAACTGGCTTTCTACTGACAGGTTGTTTTCAGAAGCCTGAAAACACTGACTTGAAATATTTATGAGAAAGTAACCCAGCGCATATTAACAAGGTCAGCAGCGAGCAGCCAATACAGCATCAATGGAGCACCAGCAGTGGAGGAGTGAGAGGAAAAGAAGGGGTTGAGTTTGGGTGAGGGGGGGTAAATGCAATTAGATTAGCATACTGGTGAATCTAAGAATGGATGCAGCAGAATGCTATCAGTGATACCATGTTGTTTGTTCTCTGGCTGTTTTTCCACAGCAGCAGCCTCCCACAGAGTTTTTACTACATTTGTGGTACACCACTGTTATTACCACGCCAACATATTTTAGTTTCGCCGGTGAGAGGCTTATTCTGTGTGTGCTTTTCTTTTCACTTATAAACTCACCATGCATTTTTATAATATATATTCCTGGGAAATGTTTTTTTTAAAAAAAGAAATCAACCCTTCTACAGCAAACTGCACCAACTGTGTCGTGGCAATTTGCAGACAGTTTGTAGGCCAGGGGCTTATGTTGTTAAAGACTAATAAAGCATGAGGAGCCTGTGGAGAGCAGAGGGGCTTGGTGTTCAAAGGAAGATCAGAGCCTACATCTGCCTTTGTCTGGAAGAAGGAATGCCAGGAATCTGGACTATTTCAGGAAACCCTAATGCATCCATCTCCATTTGGGCAGATCATTGCAATCTCAACAGCATGAGATGGCTGATGAGAAATCAGTGTTTTCTTGAGCCTGCTTATGAGTAATGGTGCCATGTCAATCTGCTGACAGGCCTCTGGGAACTTCCATTTACAGCAGGCTGTTCATTCAGCAACAGGATGTTACAACCTCTGAGCAGGTGGAACAAGATCAGCTGATTACAGTCTGACAACAGCCTGCAGCAGTGACTCTGTGAAAGTTAGCCTCCCTTTGAATTAAAGGGCAACTAAACTGAACTGCCTCAATGCATACAAACAAGCTATTTGCAGAGGACAGGGCTAAAGCGTGTATTATCTCACCTTCCTCAGAGCCTCCTCCTCTTCCTGACGTTTCTCATAATGTGCAAAGTCATCAAAGATTGAGGTGGTATGCTTGTAAGTGGCGATAACTTTAAGCACTTGTTTGGCCTTCTCCAGAGGCACTTCCTGAGTGTCCCTGGAGTTGGTCACTGGCTTGTTGTCATTGTTCTCCAGCCGGATGTGACGCAGCTGGTTGTTGGGCACATCTTTGATGAAAATCCACTTTACCTCAAACTTGCCCTTCCACTTATCCTGAGACCAGACGCCTGCATAGGCATTGTAGTCCACTGGTGAGCGCATTTCAGCTACGCCACAAAAGTGCCCACTGCCATTGACGCTGAACAACAAGTACAGGGGCCCCTTGTTGCCCAAGGAGCGGTAAGCACCATCCAGGCGCTTGTTACCATGTTCTGTACTGCACCAGATAGAGTACTTGATTGAGCGGTGGATGTCGTCTTCTGAATAACTCTTGATAATGAAAACACGCCCATTTTTCAAGTTCCAGTCAAAGTCTTTGGGGTTGTAGTTGTTGAGGGCACGAAGTTTCTCCAGCACTGGGTGCACTTCTCCAGAACAAGGGGAGGCACTCGGTGGGAGTCCACCACAAAGACCAAAGCCCTCGCCCCGGTTCCTTGGAGCCACCCAACGGTTTGGGGGCAGGCCAGGCTGCTGGGGTTGTTGCTGATGAAGGGGCTGAGGGGGACCTGGTTGGGAAGGAAGATGCAGGTGTGGAGGACCAGGGGGCAGAGGCTGGGGGTGTTGAGGGGACTGGAGAGACTGGAGTTGGAAGGGTTGGTGTTGGTGTTGGTGTTGGTGCTGGGGCTGGTGCTGGTGCTGGTGCTGGTGCTGAGGCTGAGGGGGTAAAGGGTTCTGCAGTAAGGGCTGTGGCTGAGCAAGGAGAGGCTGCTGCACCAGAGGCTGGGGGGCCATCATAGTCTGAGCTAATGGGGGCTTGTTCAGAGAGCCCTTATCATCCCAAGTACCAATGTTCATATTGTGCTTTATAGGGGGTGGGGGAATAGTGGCACCTCCCCCTATCCCCATGTTGGCTTTGGGTTTGACCTTGGGTTGTGGCTTAGCCGGCTTCTTGGCAATGGCTGCCCAGGAGGCAGTTTTAGGTGCGGAAGAGCTGACAGACGGAGGGAGGTTGTTGGCCGACATGCTGCTCATACCTGCTGTGCCTCCTAAAGGTGAACCCACAGTTTTGGTGACAGCTGCCACCATGTCTGTACCTAGTTTTAGCCCCGTCATACCCTGCTCAATGCTATTCAGCACCGGGACCTTACTGAGCTGGGTGTCGCTTCCGAAGCCCGCCTGTCCGTCTGTGATGGCCCGACCCAGTGAGCTTGGGGCATACCCATAGCTATTGCTGTAGACTGAGCTCTGTGTGGACTGGCCCTGAGAGACACTTGTACCCCAGGTGGAAAAGTCTGCATTGCCAGGAAAAAAGTTGAAGCCATGCTGCCCAAGGAAGGGAGGGGTGTTTCCCAGGGCACCCGGTTGACTGAAAACACCATCAGGGATGAAGTGTGGCTCGCCGTTGCTCATCTGTCCATAGGTAGTCAGGTAGGGCATTGGCGGGTCTCCTGCTGTGGACCAAGCAGCCTCTCCCAGAGAGTAAGGGAAACCAATGGATGGAGCATAGTAGCTGGGCATGTAGGGATCAGACATTGGTGGATAGCTGTTACTCTGTGTGGCCAAAAACAAAAAACAAAAAAAAAAAAAGAAAGAAAGAACAAGACATAAATGGCACAGATTATACAGAGTGGCATGCAGCACAGTTAAAGATCAGAAAGCAAACATGTCAAGTTTGGGTTAAAAAGAAAAAGAAAAAGAAAAAAACTAAACGTGCAACTAATTTTGCCCAGAATATGTGGCACTCATGTGCCTCCTTACCTGATTTGTCTGGCCGCTTAGGTAAGGCTCAAAATCATCATCATTCACACCATCCTTTTGATGCATTGATCCGTTTTGCACTGAGTATGAAAACAGGGGACATTCGATTGAAAAAAAAATCCTCATCAGTCTATTATTGGGTTCCCAGGTATTCAGTGGCTAAAGTAAACAAGGCTAACAGAAATAACCTGCAGTTTAGGCTACAGTTTTAAGTAGCACGGTGGCTAATTTGAAATCAAAACAGCCTGCAGCGACACACTGGACATCATTTCTGACATTGTGATTTATGTCCCACGAACACAGTTTAAAGCCTTACCTTTATTTCCTTGTCCTTTAGGTCTCTGAAATAATGGCCAGGGGAAAAAAGAGAAAGATGAAGAGATGAGACTGGTATCAGATCACGACAGGAAACAAGAAACACACGCACACTGACAGAGCAGGCTGTATCCCTGCACAAATAAATATAAGTCGACAGTGGTAACCTCAGGCTGAAGCCATCAGCCCGGATGTTAACATTTACAGGTTGCTTCGTGTTATTGACCGGATGTCAAACGCTCTGACATCCAGTAAACGGTGCCGCATTGGCAACCCACCCGGTTACAGCTAGAGTTGGTCGGTAGTACAGTCGGCCTGTATTACAGCTAATAGCTATCGCATATCAAAGACTTTGGAGCCTATTTGATCCGGCGTGCCGAACCAGATCAAACTGTTGTCGGCAAAGTTTCATTCCGCCGCACCGCTAAATCTGTAGCACCGTTCCGCTTTCGATACACGAACCTGATCGACTGTGGTCGCAGACATCCTCCAGGAACAGAAACGGATCGCTGTTTGTGCGAGACTGTCCACGGCTTCCTCGCTCTCCCTCTCTCTGCACTTTGGTGCTTTCCTGGCTCGTTTCTCCTGTTGTCCAATCACTCCGTTAACGTTACAAGGCGGCGTTTTTTCTTCTTCTTTTTTTTTTTGGTTTGTTTTTTTTTTTTTTTCTTTTCTCCCCCTCCTGCCGTGCTCAGACCCTGACGACGATCCGCTGCTTTTAGCTGTTCCAAACGGCGACTTTGCGTCTGTAGAGAGGGCGTCAGTTAACGTGTCCGATCCTGCCACAGATGGTGTTTATCTGAAACTGACTAGTGTCTTACTGGAATATCCTTTACCATATTCCACAATGGCGGATAGGCTTTTTACTCCCGCTTCCGTTCCGTTCTGCTGCTCCGTGACCTTCCGCCTGTGACGCTCTGAGTCATGTTACAAACTGACACTTCACATGACGGTCACAACAACTTCTCCGCTACAGCGACCGCAGCAATTTCATCTGCAATTGTTGCCCTTACTCATTGTAAAATAACGCTACTTCTTCACTGACCGCAGCTTAGCGCTCATCTGCTAACCCCGAACAGTGGATGCATGCGTTAAATCAGCAATGTGGATACAAAAAAAATAAAATAAAGTAGCGGTACATTTATCAGTTTTTACAATATGTTACTTTTACTTTAATGGGGGTATTTTCTTTCCGTTTTCTGCAATCTGTATTTTCTATTGCATTTAATATTAAAGTGCAGATGTTATCAAAACAAAACAGACATCATGTATGAAACTGCACAACACTAGTTTTAGTGAAACACTAAAACTACAGCATAAAAATTGCATTTACCAATGAATGTAGCATTATTATTCACAAAAGCCATTTCGATTATAAGGAATTATTGTTGAAGAGTGTTGCTCAACTTGGAGATTTGACACACAGTAAGAGGTGCTTTTATTTAAACGAGACGATTTTCTTAAGTATATTAAACATTTGGACCTTTTAGAGATATCTGACTAGAGTTAAAGTTTAAGAGGTTTTACAGGAGAGGAAGTTCAAAGAGCGCCATTTCTCTCTGTGTGGTTTTTGTGTGTTTTGTCTTTTTCTGTAGTTATGCACTTGCACATAGCTAAATAAGTAAACTGCAGGTTTGATTGTTATTATTAATATTATTATTATTATTTAACGACTTACAGCATTGTTGAGCTAGTATTGCTGAGTTTGTTGTTAAGATGTTCTCTGTTTTAATGTCCACTCGTTTTTTTTGTGTTTTTTATTAAGTATAATGCTCTCTGTTAATTAAGTTAATCTATTTAATTCATAGCAGCCAGTAAAAGTGTTTTGTTTGCAATATGCTCTTTTTCTGCAAAATCTGATTTTATCATCTTATGATTGCCAAGATGAAGAAGCGCCTGCAGTGGTGGAGGCGGTGATATGTTTACCCAAGTACTGCACTTTAATACTTTTGAGATTTTGTTTACATTTTCTTCATTATAATACCTTGGTGCATCCATCTAACAAATGCACTCGCTTTTTCTCCCAGGCTTGTTTCAGTAGAATTCAGTTTATACAGCATTACAAATTTAAATACGTGGCTTTTACTGCTAAAGGAGTATTTTTCTTCTGAGGTATAGGAATGTAGTACAGTACGTTGTGTACTACTTTGGACTGCAACTGTTGTGCGGCTTGAAACGAGACTCACTGCCGCTACTCTCGCGATGCTTCCCCAGTGGTCACGGGGCAGTATGGCAGCCGTCGCGCTGAGGTCTTGCCGCAGAGGACTTTCACAGATTTTAAGCAATGGAGGTCTCGCAGCTCTGTCTTCAAAGAGTCTGGAAGGTTTGTTGAAGTCTCCTCTTTTGGCAGAAATATTTCACAACGCTCGTGTGTCTTACAAAGGTATTTAAACACGCAGGAGGGGGTGTGGCTCGCGGAGACTGCGTCGTCCTAAAAAATTTAGGGCATGAACGGCGAAATGTTGACGCTTGGATTGTTTTTGCGCCATTTTTTGGTTAAATTGTAGCATTTCAAAGTGCTTAGATGGCCAATTATCCTCACATGGATATATAAATTTGCCAAATTCTTGGCATGTTTCAGCGAAATGAAAAAAAATGCCCATGCGCTTGCATCGAGGAAAGCTTTAGACATGTGTCCAGCAAAGTTCTTCAGATTGAGCTAAAAAATACTGCAAAATTAGTCATTTATAAAACAGATTCTACCATATCAATAAGTAACAAAACTAATGCTTTGTGAAACAGGATCCAGGAGGTACAAATCTACGGTTCAGTATGCTTCACGACCAGAACTTCCAAAGCTGGCCTACAGAAGAGTGAAAGGAAAGAGCCCAGGTGTGGTTTTCCTCCCAGGCTATGGCTCCAACATGAATGGACAGAAAGCTGAGGCATTGGAAGAGTTCTGTAAATCACTGGGACACTCATACCTCAGGCAAGTCATCCAGACACATTTTCATAAGAGAGAAGAGCAGATGCTGAATAGATCAGATCAAAACAACACAGCATTACATCATCTTCACATAAAACTAAAGCCATGTCATCCAAAGTGTGCTGCAGGGTTGCAAGAAGGAAAACTGAAGTCAGTGATCTGGAAACGATTCCAAAACCACTGCACAATTTAAAAATATTGCAAAGCCTTGATCTGCAAACAAGTGACTGATACATACAACTGTGTTTTTAAGTTGTTGTTGTTTTGTTTGTTTTTTTTTAATGTGTTGGTTAATGCACACAGTTAATAGAATAAAACACCTCCATCTGTGGGACAGGTATTGAAAAGGTGCTGTTACCATAATCTTAGTTAAAAAAAAAAGTGAACAAGTGAATAATTTAAGTATTTTGAAAATAACACCTCTTGCAAAGTCTGAGCTTCCTGGATAAATAACAGCTGGCTCCAGTGCTAAACAGTGACAGGCCTACCTAGAGTGTCCACATTTGTCTGTAGCTTTGAATGACTTGCCGTTGTTTTACCCTCTGTTTGTGGTTTTCCAGGTTTGACTACACAGGACATGGGGCCTCAGGAGGGGTGCTGTCAGAAGGAACTATTGGTACCTGGAAAAAAGATGTCCTTTTTGTGTTGGATGAGTTATCAGAGGGGCCACAGGTAAATGCTTCCTAGTCCAATCCCATTGCTAGTTAGAAGAGGTAAGTAATCAGTTAAATTATGAAAAGCAGGCTTGGTAGTTGGTTCTAATTTAGGATAGGTTTCAAATAACAGCTTCCTGAGCATAATCCTCCTCTGATACTCTCTTATTGATTTCTGTGCATTGCAAACTCAGAGGCAGAATTGATGCTCTCAGTGCGTGTGTGCATATATGAACGCTGGAAAAGAAAAGGCCAAATGCAAGACCCGGCAATTGAGGTTCAGTTACAGGGTCACACGTGTTAATTTTGTTCAATTGCAAGTATATATTGTTTTTAATAACCTACAGCCAAGTAGTGCATTGTCACATGCTTCAGTGTGTTTGTGATGCCCCTCCAAAAATTAACTGGTGAAAATTTTAAATTTAATATTTTTTGATATGATCATTATTCATGCAGGAAGCTGGAGAAAAGAGAAACCGAAACAAAAAACTGTTTTGTAAATACAAATAAAATTATTTCACTATCCTTGTAATGGCCACCTCTTTGTGCAGGTATGCACTTTTAGTTCTTCTTCTGTGTTTTGATTGCTTCGTAAAAGTTCTGTACTTAAGTACTCACATGCACATTTGCGATGCACAATGTATGTCCTGAAACTTGAATTGCATTTTTGGGAAAAGGGGAGTGAGTCGAATGTGTCTCACATTTGTGTTGCTATGGCCAAAAAACATCTTCCTTCCAGTGCAGTGTAATGATTGTACATTCCACAGTTTGGGTCATTTGCACCACGGTTCTCCTTCAGGCACCTTGAGGTGTTAGAGTAAAACTCTGCATTGACATTGACCCTATTAAATAAATTGACAGTGCAGTGACTGTATTTTGATCAATTTGGGTCTGATACCTGTTCTTTCCCCATCAAAAAGTATCTTAATTTTTGGCATTTTGCTGGTCTGGAGCATTCAGGTACGTTAACACAATGCCATGATCTACCCAAGACTAGATGTCCCAGCAAATTCACTCCAAGGTCAGACTGTGCAATGCTCAGAGAAACAGCAAAAAAACAAACAAATAATAGAAGAGCTACATCTCAGACTCTGCGGGCCTCAGTTAGCATGTTAAAAGTTAAAGTTCATGACAGTACAAAAAAATGAAGAGGTATAGTCTGTTTGGAAGGGCTACCAGGAGAAACTCTCTTCTCTGTAAACAAAAAAAAATATGGCAACACCGCTTAGGTTTGCAAATTTGCATCTGACTTTTGTCCTGTGGACACATGAGACCAAAGTGGGGATGTTTGGCTGTAATGCACAGCCCAGATACCTCATACAAACTGTCAAGCATGGTGGTGGCGGGGTTATGATTTGAGTTTGTTTTGCAGCCCCAGGATCTGGGCACTTTGCAATCATCGAGTCCACCATGAACTTCTTTATACTAAAGTACTCAAGAGTCAAAAGTGAGTCCATCTGTCCAACAGCTACAGCTTGGCTCAAACTGGGTCATCCAACAGGACAATGAGCCCAAGCACAGCAGCAAATCTACAACAGAATGACCAAAAAAAGGATCAGATCAAGGTGTTGCAATGGTCCAGTCAAAGTCCAGACCTAAACGTGACTGAAGTGCTGTAGTGGGACTTTAATATACCTGTGCAAATACCCGCAAACTTCAATGAACTGAAGGAGAGTGGGCCAAAATTCAACCACAATGATGAAATAATTCAGAAGACGATTACTTTGAGTTATTTCTGCTAACGGTGGTTCTATAAGCTGCTTAAACATGGGGTGTACTTAGATTTTCACAAGATTGCAGAAAGTCCAGTGAAAATGTTGTTTTCACTGGACTTTAAACTGATAAAACACACAAAAGAAAATACACACAGCAAAATACCCAAAATCAGTTTGCACATGTACATGAGATCAAGAGTGAAAACTTCCAAAATACTAAACCTAAAGAATATCTACTTATTGTCCCCTACTGAAAAATTATGTTTTGGTGAATATACAAAAATATTCAGAAGTTCAGGTGCTGAGCGTACAATTTCTCCTCCTCCATTGAAAACCCTTCCTAGTGTCTGTGCGCCGGAGGCTTCACATCTCCACATTTCTGTCTAAGCTGCATACTCAGCCATAGCTGGCTGTAGCCATAGCTGCTTGTAAGTCTCGAAATTCTGCTGGTGCGCCCGTTATGTTAAACTGATATTGAAGGTGAGCACAGAGAAAATTTCCCCCCTTCAGCAGATAAATGTGAAAACACCCTTCTATCGTCAAACTCAGCACATACATCATTCTGCACACTGAGTCCAAATCAACCAAATAAGACAAAAAAGGGGGGCGGGGGGGTAGTGACCACTACAATGGGTGCATTTAAAAATTCTCATTTGCAATCAGCAATTAACCAAAGGGAGTTCATAAGAGAATCAGTAACAGTGGTGTGAAGTCCTTCTAAATGCCACCTCCAGTGTTCATTGTTCCTCAATTTTGCCAGAAGATGGCACTGTGTTACCACATTTGTAGCTTTCCTTGTCAACAATTATACTGCACAAAATGTTTGAAGTGAGGTATCGTATCAGCTGTGTTACATTTGATTTGTGGGGTTGATTTGCTGTCTTGCAGATACTGGTTGGTTCCAGTATAGGTGGTTGGCTCATGCTGCTGGCAGCCATCGCCAGACCAGAGAAGACAGCTGCACTAGTGGGCATCTCTACTGCCGCTGATCACCTTGTCACAGCGTTCAATTCTCTTCCACTGGAGGTGAGAATAGAATATGCAATTACATGTATAATTCTTTTGTTATATTGTTTAAAATGTTTTCTAAATGGCATATCCCTGTGTTCAAATGCAGACACGCAAGGAGTTTGAAAGCAAGGGGGAGTGGACAGTGCCCACCAAACACACAGAGGAGGGTGTTTACAAGTTTAGCATGGACTTTTTGCATGAGGCAGAAAATCACTGTGTTCTCCAGAGTCCCATCCCCATCACCTGCCCCGTACGGCTCATTCATGGGCTCAAAGATGAGGACGTCCCGTGGCACATCTCCATGCAAGTTGCAGAACGCGTCCTCAGTTCCGATGTGGATGTCATCCTCCGACGACACGGCCAGCACCGCATGTGTGAAAAGGATGACATCAAGCTTATGGTCTACACTATTGACGATCTCATAGACAAGCTGACCACTATGGTCTGAATAGGGGATAGAGAAGGAAGCCTGAGATGTTCCTTAGATAAAGAGAATGACTTTAACTGGGAAGTCAGCCCTCAAGGAAATTACCAAACAATGGCATGTTGCTCTGCCAAATAGGACCTTTTATCCATCTGTGTTTTTCATCCCATACTTCCTGTGTCATCATTTCAACATGCCAGTAAATTGTAAACTACATTGAAAGGGAGCCCTCCTGCTAGCTGTTCCCTTGTATCTTCAGGTTGCATTTGTATGTGCTCCAGGATATTGTATTGAGTGTTACACTGGTAAGCCGTTCTTAGGTCTGCCTTGCTGCTGTCTCTGTCATTGTTCTTACTGTTTGGCTGTTTTCCCCCTCCACCTTTACTTAGACACACAGTTTTCCTGTGCCTTTTTAATCACTTTTCACCCGTTTTGGCTAATAAAACCTCTGCACACTAGCGTGCAGGTCTCAAGTCTGTGGAAGTGCACACACACACAAATGACACAAGAATTTCACCATTGTGGGGCAACAAAGAGCAGCTGAATAAAGATGGTATGCAGCTGATATTTAGATGCATACAGAATGAACTGTATTTGGAGATATGAGATGGAGTTTATTTTAAGTCTGAGAGGATTTTTAGCTACAAATTTGTTTAATTCTATCTGGAAAAAAAAAAAAAAAAAACACCCACAAAGTCACACCATAAATTATATCACTACCAGTACTAAGGTTAAAGAATATACTGAATCACAATGTGAATTGTAGGGTTATTTTTGTTAGGACATTTCTGTTACATGACTCTGGCCTGTTGAATGGAGCCGCTGGGCTGTTGATCATTAACATGAAATTGACCAATGGGTGCACTATGCTCAATGGGGTGAAACCAACCACTTGGAGCTCTCAGGTCCACATAACTCCAGCAGTGACCTTTAACTCATGGCTGAGCTCTGTATCTAGTCATCTGGTGTGTCTGAACTCGGATGTCAGTTTATGACAATCTTAATGTGTGCCTGAGAGATGGTCCCCAAATGACTTGCATTTACTATGTTGCTCCTACTTGAACATAAGTGTCCCATGTTTTAATCGTGTTGCCATGTAGCTGGATCAAGTAAGAAAGAACACTGTCCATAGTGCTCATCCAAGATGAAACAACTCAAATTCAATAAATTATAATGAATGGCTCCTGTTGCTGATATCAAAAGGCAGGCATAGCAAACAGTAAGCCTTAGTGTTTGCACTGTGCAGAAATCCTGGAGGGAGACCAGCTCTGTAAAGAAAACAAAATAGACAACTGTTGTTGAGCAACTCAGTGTAGCTGCCAGTTGCTCACCTATGATAAAATAAAAGAGGATTATCTTGTTTGCAGTGATTTCCGCTATTGCTTTAAAGTCGCAGTCAGTGGTTCAAAGATTTAATTTGACACCATCATTGTGCTTCTGCTTGAGGAGGGTCCGTTCAATGCTGAATAAGCTGAGCGTGCACTACAGTGGCCACTATCCGGGAGCGCAGTCACGTCGCAGTCTGTGCAGAGAGTGACTGTAGGGACACCTCCCGGGGGGAGCTGCCATATAAAACCAGTGGCTCGCTCCTCCCGGACAAAGTGAGGTCCAGCCTCATCCGATCAGCGCGCCTGTGCTGCGTTTCACGGATGCTTCAGCACTTCAGCATCCTCAGCTCAGCGGAATTAACGCATTGGTACGGGACGAATCTGACCTTTCTCTCCTCTGTAGTAAGTGCACCATGTTTTTCCTCGATAAAACTGCTTTGAGTGCAGGACTTTTTCGGGATATAATGCATATGCAAACAATGCGGAGTCACGGCTGCCATGCGAGCTTTGGACTGCTCCCTTTCTGTTTTAACAAGCTGCAGAATGCGTAGCAATGTGGCGACATGTTATCATATTACGGGACTCTATTTTAATGTATTAAAGTTACCTGCGATTCAGCGAAGGCAAGTGATGTTTTAACAAAACGTTTATGCCTAAAAGAGGACTGACGTAATTTAACTATATTGCAGCTAAAAATAGCGCAGCGTGAACTTCTGTAAATTGCTGGAATCCACGTTTTTTTTTTGTTTGTTTGTTTGTTTGTTTGTTTTTTTAAGAATATAAACTTTCAGGAAATACATTATTTAATTTGCGTCATGTTGACTGCGTGGAGGTTATACTTGAACCGACATCCCGTACAGCGCATCACTGCGCTCTGTGCGCCGGAAACGGGATTGACCGTTGCCATAGCAATAAGAGGGCTTGTCCCTCTTCGGGGGCGACAGTGAGCGGACCACACCCATTCTGTGCTCGAGGCTCCAAAAGACGTGTGCCAAGAGACACGTGTGCTTAAAGGACTTTTAATCAAATATTTAAATGTTTTCGTAAAAGAGAAAAATAATCTAAATGAACCAAAATGATAACTAAAAAAACCCCTTAAATATAAAGCAAGAAATATAGGAAGATTACGCTAATGTAATGATATCTATCATTTGTTCCATTCAGGGTGTTACACACTGCATAGAATATATATACTAGATTGCTGGGAGACCCACAATGGCAAACAGAGGGCCCAGTTATGGACTGAGCCGAGAGGTGCAAGAGAAAATTGAGCAGAAGTATGATCCAGACCTGGAGCAACGATTGGTCGATTGGATAACTGCACAGTGTGGCGGAAACCTGGAGCGACCACAGCCGGGCAAGCAGAACTTCCAGAAATGGCTGATGGATGGAACAGTGAGTCTGTGCAGCTTTAGTTTTCTGCTTAAAATAGAAGCTAACCTTAAATCATTTAAGATAGCTATGTCGGATTTAAAGAGCCAGAGGAGCGCAAAAATCAAAAATAAGTAATCACAGTTATGTTCCCAGTTATTTTTGAGAATTTCATTATGGATTGTTGGTCTGAATTTGTAACTAAAAGAGGCCTTTAACTGATACTGAGTTCTGTATTACTGATAAATCATTCATACTTGACTGGTTCTAAAATTGCCTTTCTTTAAAAATTCCTCTATCTTCACAATGAAGATGCGTACCAGTGCACCCTTCACTGTGCTGTCTTTTGCCAGTCTCTTCAGCTGACTCTAATGCTAAAAAAAAAGAAAGCAAGAAAGCCATCATATGAGGCATACAATATCCATTTATGCACCAATAATTAACTCAGGAGGTAAGCATTTAATGCAGCCAGAGGACACTGCATTTTCATTGCGTGACTCAGACTTTTTTTTTTTTTTTTTTCACAATTAGAAGAAGCTCTCAGCTTTAAGTGCAGGGATGGGGGGGCTCTTCTCTAGAGACTGTACTTCTTCTTGGAATTAAGCTGTTACTGAAGTATAAATTAGAAAGGAAAGATAATACAGCCCAAAACAAAAATCTCAATATTAGGCGTGCCAAATGACAGTATCTTTGAGTGAACTATTCCTTTAAGAACCCTGAGTCATATGTGTGGTATGGTCAGTATGTTGGTTGATGACAGTCGAGCCATATTTATGACCTCTTTTGTCGCAGATTCTTTGTAGACTCATCAACAGCCTTTATCCAAGGGGGAAGGAACCCATCAAAAAGATCCCAGAGACTCAGATGGCCTTTAAGCAAATGGAGAAGATCTCCCAGTTCCTGCAAGCTGCAGAAGCTTATGGAGTCACAACCACTGACATCTTTCAAACTGTAGATCTCTGGGAGGGTAAAGGAGTCTCACAAATCAGTATAGACACTTGCATCTGACAGTTTTGCCTGTGATTACTATAAGGGTTATTAAAATGGTTTCCCACATATCACTACAAAATGTTTATGATTTGGCTGCAGGAAAAGACATGGCAGCAGTGCAAAGGACCCTAATGGCTCTGGGGAGTTTGGCTGTCACCAGGGAGGATGGTCAATACAGAGGAGACAGAGACTGGTTCCACAGGTGGATAAACAGCAGAACAAAACAAAAGAGCTCCATTTCTTCACAGCTGCACGGTCAGTCATGTAACCATATTGCTATTTGTGTTTAGGAAAGCCCAGGGGTATCGAAGAGACTTCACCGAAGAGCAGCTACGCCAAGGACAGAGTTTAATTGGCCTGCAAATGGGCAGCAACCGTGGGGCTTCCCAAGCTGGTATGACAGGCTACGGTATGCACCGTCAGATCATGTAGACCCATCACTAGCCAAGCTGTTCTGCTTCCAGACCTTATTTTCTCCTAACACCACAAATGTTGTAGCCCCAGAAACCTTCCTAAGCTTTGTAGCACCTGCCATGTTAACCTCAATTTCCCTGAAAGTGCTGCTTTCGCCAAATAGTGTTTTTATCCACATCTTGAAAAGTGATGTCAGATGCTGTACTTCCTTGGGCTGTCCTTCCCTTCCTCTCTTCCAGTTTGTCACGTGCTGTTTCCTAACTATCACTCTTAACTCAGTTTTGTTACACTTCAGGTCCAGATGTTTACTTAACGTGGAACTCAGTGTTTCAGCATCGGTTTAGTCTCATAAAGTGTTTGATTAAAATCTCTATACAATGCAAGTCATCAGTGTTGTAAATATATCTACACAAGTACTGTAAGCCACTGTTAGAGCATGCCACATGCTATGCATTTTTAATTATCTACACATTTATTTACATTTGCTTTGGTTATTTTAGGATGGTCTGTTACTCTGTAATTATTTAGCCTTAAACCTCATGGAACTTAATGACTGACGATGTCTCTGCTATCTTGTCTGAAGACTTGTTGCAGTATCCTCTGTAACCAAATCAACCTCACATGGTGCCTGGTTATGGACTACAATGACTGGGTCCCGATATACTGGCCTCAAATTATAAATGAGAGTCATTCATTCTGAGCCATGCCCTTGTTATTTGTTTGTTAGATTACATATTATACTGTGTCTCTTTTGTGTGCAACAAGCAAGTAAATGTGCAGTAGCCAACATGTATGACAGTGAAGTTTCCATCTCTGATGCCAGTTGAATACATTGCTTGAATGTGCCCTTTTATGTGCATTATGTTTATATTTTTTAAATATATTTATATCTGGAAGCTTGTAAGAAGAATTATTTAAAAAAAATAAAGTACAGTATGATAAGAGGTATTTGTGTCAGTTTTATAATGCACAAGTTGAGTAACTGCTGTGTACTCAGGGTGTTGGGGGTGTTTCTTTTTTCCCTTATCTTGGTTTTATGTTCCAGCTCCTCCCTCGCGCCCATCCCTCTCTTCTCTGCTCACTGTACACAATCTAATAAAGCATATGCTGCACAGCATAATGATTAGGCTGCTTGTTTCTGATTCAAGCCTGTGTGCCAGCAAACCTTTGCCTTCCTGAGTTGACTTCAGTGAGATATTAAATCCCTCCCTGCTCCAGTAATGCGCTGTAATGTCTGATCTTACCTTTGTAAAAGCCGAGACTGGAACTGCCGGAAAATGTACATAACTATAATTTTGTTTGGACCATTTTGAACCATTTTGATAAGTATGAAGCAATGCCTCATATTATATTACCTGTAGTTTAAGCTCATTTGCAGTGTCCTGGAAGATAGTGTTGGGCTTTAGACCACAAAAGGCTGCGTTTTATTTCAGTTATTGAGTTTATGGGGTCAATTGCTCCTGACTGTTAGCTGTTAAATGGCACACACAAGGAATACATGCATTAATTAACATTTTAGTTTGCTGTTAACAGCCAGCCCACAGTCCATTCATAGTACCATATTTTAATTGCTCAATAAAAATGCGGTATCTTCTGCTGTGGAGACATCTAGGCTCAAAATATAATTATTTTGTTAGGGTTAATATACTGTTTGCTTCACTGTATGGGCACCTCATGTCAACTATGCGACCTTCTGCATGTCTGGTCTTCAAGTACTCTTTGAGTGTAAGCTTATTATTAGCCTCAGCTAGACTGGAAAAGAATCTAAAAGGGCACAGGTGATGTGTAACCAGGGTAGCAGGCTCAATAAGTAAACCAAAAACCACATAGAGACCAATGGCTTTGAGAGGTCTAAGGTCATTCTTGTCTGAAACTGTTTCCCTGCTTGTGTGTTTCTGTGGTTGGTATCTTGTGCTCTTTCACTGTGCATACCAGCTTTTAAGTTAAACATGCTGTGACGAGGCTAAATATGCGCTAGATTGAACTTCTTTGAGTCTGCAAGCTTCTTCATTGCGGGATATTGATCTCATTGGACAGGTAAATCAGGTAAAATGTTGCAGGCAAGGATTAAGGTAATTTTACTGCTTCTTCTGTTGGCATTCAGAGGTGTCACAGAGCAAGAAACCCAAAGTAAAGGCTGTGTCTGTGGATATCCTGGAATACCAGGTGATCCCGGACACAATGGCATGCCTGGCAGAGATGGCCGTGATGGACTCCAAGGTGACAAAGGTGATCAAGGTAAGTTTTTTTTCACATTTTGTGTCACCTTCACAGTTTATAACAACATTGTAATTCATCAATCATCCCTGGAAAGGTGAAATTGGCCCTCCTGGATCCAGAGGCCATGATGGCCACAAGGGAGACAAAGGGGAACGTGGTATGTGTCTTTAGAATATGCTGTGTGGACCTATAGCTGTATTTATCTGCAAATAGAATCACAACCACTGTTAGTACATACTTTAATGCAATGCAATTTAATATGTTTGAACTGCACTATAAATATATCTACAGTTATAGTGAGGTTTATTGTGTGCTCATCATTTACAGGTGAAACTGGCCCAGCAGGGCTCAAAGGGAAAAGAGGAGATAATGGAGAAAGGGGCCTTCCTGGGAAAATGGGGCCCCAAGGAGTGCAAGGGCCTATTGGCCTCAAAGGAAATAAGGGAGAGCTTGGGCTGCCTGGACCCCAAGGACCGAAAGGAGATTTAGGGCCTCCTGGACCACAGGGTCAAAAGGGGGAAACTGGCCTCAGAGGTGACAGAGGCATTCCAGGACCATTGGGACCACCTGGCAGACCAGGCCCCAAAGGGGAAATTGGTGTTCAAGGTCACAAAGGAAATATTGGTTATCGTGGGGACAGAGGGACTCGAGGTGATAAGGGCGATAAGGGTGAAATGGGAGATGCATTTGTTATTTCCAAAAGCGCCTTCTCTGTAGGACTCAGTGCGCAAACTAAACTCCCAGCAGCGAATGCACCCATCCGGTTTGACAAGATTATTTACAATGAGCAAAATCATTACGATCCACAAACAGGGAGATTCACTTGCTCCGTGGCAGGTGCTTACTTCTTCGCCTACCACATCACTGTCTTTTCCAGAAATGTGAAAGTGGCCCTCGTGAAGAACGGGGCAAAAATCATCCACACCACGGACAACTACCAGAGCGGCGAGGACCAGGCAGCAGGGGGAGCTGTGCTGCACCTGGTGGTAGGGGATAAGGTGTGGCTGCAGGTGGCTGGAGGAGAGCTGTTCAATGGGCTCTTTGCTGATGAAGATGATGACACTACCTTCTCTGGGTTCCTGATCTTTGGATCTTAATTAAGGCATCATTTATAACTACTATGAGTAGAAACATTGAAATACGTTTAACAATCCAAGTCAGTCAGATTCAACATGCCACTAAATTTAAATCCAATTCAGTCAAAGTCTATTTATATAGCAAATTCAACATAACCTTCACCTCAAGGTGCTTTAAGCTGTAAGGCAAAGACCCAAGCAAACCCCTATGAGCAAGTATTTTGCAACAGTGAGAAAACCTCCAGGAGCATGCATTTAAGTCTATAACGCATGCTAAATGTGACTAATTTACTCAAGTAATGTATAAATTTGAATCAACTGTATTTCATTTTAGTGTTTTAATGTTACTACATGGCGTCTTCTCCACAAAGTAAACAACACACTTTTCTGCATTTATTTATTTACACTGCTGATTAAAATTTGACATGCAAAAGAAGTGAGGTGTTTATATAAAACAGCTTATCGTTATAGATTAAACCACACAAGGAAAACGGTTCAGAAGGCTTCTTAAACATTAACACAAATGGCAATAATCCAATATTATAATCTATTGTGCACTATAATAGTTATAGAAATCACAAGAGGAATTTTTTTTTCTGTATTGTAAGTATAAAATGTGACTTTCCTTGTGGGGAATTTCTTTTTGTGTTTTATGCTTGTACTTGGATGTTGTTCCACCATTTACTGCTGCTTTTATTAAACACCATGAGTTGCCAAACACTTCTGAAATTCTGTGTGCATTATTGTTTTTATTGCGAGGACATGTGAGCGTGATCATGTGAAAACAAATAGTGATATTAAACGCTGTGCAGAAGTTAACTCTGCCCTGTTATTTTTGCAACCTGTTTACTCTCTCAGAACAAAGAGGAGTCCTCCTGTATTCTTCCTCTGGTATTTGGGGATGGGCGCGCAACAGAAATATCTGTGTCAGTAATTGTTTGGCATGGCACGAGGAAGACACCAACTGGAAGGCCCAGTCTTTTTTAGTCGTCAGAGAGACGCAGGGACTTAGTTGAAGCATTTTCTGTTTTCTATTATCTGACTTCATTGAGGAGCCTTGAAAGTGGGCGTGGTTCGCGGTGGTAACGACTTACTGAATTGTGATTGGCTGTAAACCAAAATGGTCACGCTGTGGTCAACCAGTAACCGCGAGTTTAACCTCGCGATCGCCCGCCCCTTGCAAACACAGCAACAAGTGCATTAGTGATGCTCGCCAGACTCTATCCTCCAAGAGGGACCTCTTTTTTTTTAACTTGGAGTCACCGGCGACATTAGTAGCGACCCGTGACTAACGTCGGGAGAGCTCGCATGTTTCAGTGCTTAAGTTGCCCTTACTTGCGTACTAACGAGTTTTACCGGTTAGTGAAAGCGAAATCAGAAACCGCAGAACTTGCGCAATTGCACAAGTTTATCAGTGGAGCCTGTGAGCTAGCTCAAGGTGCTAGCTCAAGAAGTCAGCCAGCCATTTGTCTCAGCATGTCGCGGAGTGACTGAGTTATAGCGGAGGCAGCTGCCGTGCTTTTTGTGCTCGACATGTTTTTGCGAGGGGACTGCGGGTGCGACGCAGCGAGCGGCTGGAAGTCCGGGAAACCGCTCCACCACCATGGATAAATAACCAAAACAGCTGCTCTGTTGATGTGAGAGAGAAAAAGGTCAGGAGGACAACATCAGCAACTATGAGCAGGGTGAGGAAAGGTTTTGGTACTGTGCATTTGAATAATTGATGATAGAAGCGTGGATCGCCTTACAGTTGCAGTGATTTTTTTTTTTTCCCTGTTGTGTTCTCAGTTGAAATGGGACCGGGGTGCGGGGGTTATTGTGGTGCATTACAGCCGTGGTTGTTATAGTGATGTGGGAGATGCCAGGCTGTGCAGGGAGTTGGTGAAGGAGGAGGGGAGAGTTGAGGGCCAGCAACTACAAAGAGCTTTACGGCCGAAGAAAGTTAATTAATGCAGAAATAAATAAGCACTTAGGCCCCGAGTTCTTTATGAGCTTAGAAAAGTGCTCAATATAATCCCCTTTCGTGACTCCCTGTTTTCCAGGTTCTGCTGCAGCCCTAACTGAGCTATACTTGTAGAAGAGTTTACTCCAAATTAATGAACTTCCCACATACACTTACAGAGCTGGAATCTGGTGCAGGCCAGAGTCCTCTGACTTATAGTAATTTTTACAACAGAACTAAATGACTACAATATAATTTTACAATAGCCTACTTTATCTTCCAGGTACAGTACTAATTTGGTCTCATGAAACATAAAATGTAGCACCTACAGCTCACCTCTCAGTAGTTTATAAACTTTTTTCTCTTGCTAAACTCATTTTTATTTTTTATAGCCTTTAGGTTGAGGTTGCTGTGCTGTCAGGTTACACTGCTGGCTGTTGATACCCACGCTCGGTGGTGTTTTGTCCTCACTAAGCCTTTTACACTGTGTGGTATTGGATTTCTTGCAGTCTGTATCTTTGACAGTCCTCACTTGATCAGGTGAGTAAGTGGCTGCCTGTGTGAGAGTGGTGACACTCCCTGCTTTGGCCTCCACCTGCACTTCCCACACTCTGTGGTAAGGGGCGTGGTAGCGTCTTTCATTCTCCTTCTTAGCACTAGATCAAAAATGAGGAACTGGGTCACAGATGGCGATGTGACTTTAACCTTTAAACTGAACTCGTAGCTTGAATACACCCGAGCTAGACATGACCTATTGTGTATTTCATAATCATATCAGATACTAAAGATTTATGGTGTTGTGCCATTGCCCCCTTGCAGTCAGATCCTGGTGGGTTTACACACTTTAAGTGTCACTCAGTCAGTGCCTGGTGATCTTCCTGATTGGCCTGTCCTGTCGATGAAACTAGTCCTGGACACAGAGTGGTAGAGCTGCTTTAATCAGATTATGACTGGAATGAAACGAAATGACCTATACCCACTCCCACATCTACACACTGGTCTCACTTAAAGTAGACTTCCTTCTTAGTATACTTGCTAACAAGCATAAAAAAGACTTTACTACAGAGTCATACATACTCATGTAGAATATTGTCAATATTGAGTTAATTATTGGGTTAATTAATCTTGAAAAATCCTTTCGCAACCACAGAAAGACAACTATATTGAACTTTTTCTCTTGCACTCAACATATGTTCAGCTTAAGTTTCGCGAAACCCCATTTACGCACACTGATCTAGCTAATCAGCCAATCTGTTCTTTAAAACACTGTGTGTGTGGTTTAGCTGTAAGAAGAAGAAGAGAGGATTGTCTTCCTCACAGCTTTCTTTCATTGAGGCAAGTAAAAGGCTGGTAATGTGACGGTTTACCAGAACAGCAAGGTAGCTGCAGGGTCATTGTGTCTGTCTCAGAGTTAAGCCAGAGAAAGAAAATTAAAAATCAGACTTTCCCTTGATACCGTCTGTCTGGTGCTCTTTTGATTTAATGCTCACTTCATTTTGTCTTCTTAATAAGTTTTAGCCCGGCCTCAGGGAGGACATACCTCTGCAGAGGTGAACTGTGTGCAGAAAGGCACTTATGCTATGTACTTGTAAATTGTTACATAACTGACAGCCAGAGTTTCCCAGCCAAAGAGGAAGGGAGTCAGTCATTTCAAAGCTTTCCTCCCTGCTCTGTGTACACATACATGGGTTACCGCGCACATGGACGAAGTCCATACATTATGAGAAAGGATGCTCGCATGTGTTTTTTGGATTGCAGTTTTACTTGAGCCCATGTATGGGTGCATGTTGTTTATGCGTGTGGATACATGTTCATCCTGGGAGTCTAATCTGAAACTGGATCCAGCTGGCCGCCTTGCATGGTGGTGGTGGTGGGGAGGGGGAGATCCTCCCTCAGCTCCTAATTAACTCTGGACCAGGGCCCCAGTGTGCCGCTCCCATCCACAGATTAGCAAGAGGAAGCCGGAGAAAAGCAGTGATCTTGGTACTCAGGCAGCATAACGAAGTTTGACATTGTGAAAGTGATTTATTACCACATACGTAAGTAGTGCTTGTCTGGTTGTTCTGATGTGCATATGAGCTTGTGGAGTGTATTTTATTGACAGTGTTTTGGTTGTTGTTGCCATATTTCCTTTAAATTTTAGGCAAAGAAAAACGTGTGAGTCAATGCTGAGAACAAAAGATGTTTTTGGAAGTGCATATAAATACCTTTTCATGTAAAATATATCCCATACTGTGGATGTATTGACAGCATAAAATTAAAACGCAATACTTTATTAACATTTCAATGATTAGTTTAATTATTGCTTATTTATTTGATTAGTTGATTAATTATTCAGTCTGTATACCTGAAAATGGCCTATTACACATTCTCAAGCTCAAAGAAATTCCCTCAAATTTCTTATTTTCCCAAATTAATACTATAAAACAAAGGCGTTAAGAAATGTAATGTGCTGTTACATGGGACACAAGAACAGAGAAAATTCTCTGAAAAGCTGCAGCAAAAATTACTTAGAAGTTTGGCTTGAGCAGTTACTCAGTTATTAATAATAGTGTCTGATTTATGTCCCCTGTAAAAATGTTGCTTTCACTTGCTCCCTTATTCACAAGGAGTCATGACAGTGGGTGGCTCCGCATGTTTGATTTGGCAGAGTTTATACACCAAATGCTCTTCCTGTTGCAACCCCAAAAAGGGATTTGTATCTCCTCCTGGGATCAAACTGGGCATCTTTTGTTTCTCAGGTGAATGTGTAAACGGCTACGCTATTGACCAGTTTATTAATCAGCTATTTGCTTCAGCTAAAGTGCTTCTCATCATTAAATATACCACGAACTGTTTTCAGTGTTGCATTTGTTTTGTAAAACTAAGTGTGGAGTGCTATAGGGGTCTTAAATATGTCCACAAATATCCGCATCAAAGCTAACGCTGTAATGTCAATGCATTCAGCAAAAAGCTCTCATAAAAAGTCACAGAGTGTAACATACTGTAGATTTACTGCAGTGTAAAAGCATTTTGCACATACGTTGTTGATGATTAAAGCCTGTTTTGCCAGGATGTGAAACGGTGGCCACCTGTGTCAGCTTGACTCTGACTAATGCCATTGCCAAGTATTAGTCGACGCCAACTGCCACAGGCCAGTTGGCGTCCTACTGCAGGAAGAAGGCATAAAGGTATTGAAGGATAGGACATTTGGTAGAACCGCTGATAGCATGACATGAGTATTCCAAACAAAAACAAGCAGCTGAAGCTGAAGGCATTCCTTCCCTATCTCCTATCTTTCCACTTGGAAAGTAGATGGAATAATCGATCTTGCCTGTTTTTCCATTTTGCTACTCAACGTGATTCCTCAGTGGCTGTGGAGGAGAAAGTACAAGAAGACAATTCAGCATAGGTTTGAAAGCAGCGCATTGTTCGGAGGGGTGGGGTGGTGGGGGGTGTTTACTGTCTGTCAGCAGCGGTGCTTGGCAGCCGTGGCTCTGTGTTTACATAAGTGTTCAGAGCGATGAAGCAAGCTGGTTGAAGTGACAGCAGATTCCACTGAGGGGCTGACTGAGAAAGCTCATCTGCTCTTAATGCTGCACAGTGACGGGGAGTATGGGAGCATTCCAGGATCCCTGCAACTCCCTGCATGCGCATGCAGCAAAAACTGGAGGCAGTGCTTTCTTCAAACAATAAAAGAATGCCTTCAGCCTGTTAGGACTGATAGATGTTGGCATATTTTTGACAACATTTTGCACTGTTTGGTGTGTTAAATGTAGAACAATAAGCATGCATACACTGAACTTGTTCTTATATGCTATAATATTGTAAGCACAAATCCATTATCTACAATGAGTATTTTTTTGTACATTTTATATTTGATAATTAATAAAATTAAAAGGTCTCAGCATATAACCATTTATTTTTTTTTCTTCTTTCTTTTTTTTGTGAATATTTAGTTAATATATTCACAAAAATATATATAAATTTCCCCTCTGTGGGACAATAAAGGCTGTTTCTTCTTCTTCTTCTTCTATATCATCACAGTATGTCATCCTCCTCATGACAAAACAGATGGATTGGGCCATAGTAGGGGACCTATTCTATTCCTGTTAAAATATTAATTTTTTAATTCAAGGACATTATTATAAAAAATTAGTTAGTGAATTTAGAAATTTCTGCTTCAAAGGCATCATTTATTTGCTTGTTTGAAAAAGAGTACTAAATATTTGGATTCCTTTAGAAACAAAAAGGAAACTCTTCTTGTTGTGGAACATTTCAGTCAGGCATCAGCTATAGAGAGAATATGATGTGCTATGAGATGAAAAGTGCCACAGATTTGAAGACCACACATCTTTCCCCTTCACCATCACCTCATCGTCTACGCAATCTGGAGAAAACCGGGCAATTTATTGCATTAATCACAATGGATTAGCAGGCTTCATTGCTTAGTCACGCTCACAAAAGCCCCACTTCAAAGCCTCAGCTGCATTAGCCACTGCCCTGAATCACACACATGTAAAGCTGAACTTGGCACCACCACCACCCCAGCCTGGGCCTCACTTCGCCTTGGACATTGAAATACACCATCAAGGACAAATACATGAAGCATGCTCAGTAAAATCTCACACTCACAATGATTCAGTTCCCCTTTTCTCATGTACAAACACAGATGATACAGCATTGGAATGGGTTCATGCAATAATCTTTTTATTGTATTTGAACTGATGCACCTTTATTTGATTGTCAAGTGTAATTGTTTTTTTCATTGTGGACTTATAAATGCAAAGATTGTTAAACTGAACTCTTGTTTTGCAGGCAGGACAAAAGGACAGGGTCTTGTCTACAAGCGAAGACCTTGTCTCGCACCTCCAGGATGCAAAAACTGATCCGCTGATCCGGACCAGACCCCTCAGTGATATATATCCATCCCAGAGCCATCCTGAGAGAAGTTCAGTCCCATATCTGCTGTCTGGATATGGTGCCCAGGTGCAGCCAATGAGTGCCGGTCCTCACTCTGATGAGAGCAAACTTAATGTCATCAACTCCACTGCTTGGTCCAGCTCTGTTTCATGTCAGCCTGAAGGAAAGCCTTACTCCTCAAGAATTATGAGGCTTTTCTCTAACTCAAGGAAGGGCCCAGTCCCTGCTCAAAGTGTAAATGCAGATGATCCAACCTTGGCCCACCTCAGCAACAGCGAGAGCGGCAGTAGTGCCCCCCAGTCGTGGTCAGGACTTTCAGGGTTAGGTGTTGTGGACTCCTTTAAAAAACTGCGGTCATCTGTACTTCAGGGTATTCAGAGCAGAAACCATGATGGAGACCATGCTGCTTTACCCAATCAGGAAAGGGCAAATGGCACAGTTGTAAATAATTCTGATCCATGTCTAGTGGATCCAACAAATCATTCAAAGAGCACTGAAGGATATACTGTTTCTAATGGAAGTTTTACAGGCCAAACATTGGCTTTGTTAAGCCAGTATGGCTCAGATAATGAGGACTATGATGATGAGGATAATTGTGGAGATGGTCTCACACGCAATTCACGATTGTCCAGGAGTATCAGGAGAGCATATGGAGCAGGGCGCATCACTTTATTTGACACTGGGAATGGGAGAAAAGTAGGAAGCAATGCAAATACCACACAGAAACCAGACAAGACATCTAAGCTCAGTGTCCAAGCTGAGAATATGAGTGAAAACACAAATGTGAAGGTTCTGAGCAGACTGAGCAAAAGTGCAGAGAATCTGCATATATTTAAGACACCTTTTAGACGTAAAGCCCCGTCTCCAGGCCCCCCTTCCCCACAGGAAGATGATCGGAGGACTAGCATATCAAATGAGATGCCAAACATCGAAAGGACTTCCAGTGCCTCCTCAGCGGACCTCTGGGGCCATGACATTAGCCGCAGGAAGAGCCCCATGAAGACTAAGGCACCAATGCTGAAGTTGGTCGGTAGCATGACTGACTTAACTGTCCGACGCAGGCGAAGTCCCTCTCCGAGTCCCACCTCTCCATCTCCTATGTCCCCCTCGAGCCGCCTCCATGACGATTACTCCCGCCGTTTGCCTTTCCAACAACATACCAGTGAGCGACAGCGCCGGCCCCTGCCCGTCACAGCCCAGGCCACGTCCGTCCAGCACACTCCTCTGGTTCATTCCCAGCCTGAATACAACACCAGCCCACAACCCCACCAGGTTGTTATCAGCCCCTCTTCCTTGGAGACAACAGAGCAGACTTCACCTGATATTGTTGCTCAATATGAGTCGCTGGCTGTAGCCACAACAAGTGATTATAAACAGATGGTAGAATGCAGTTCATCCCTGTTCAGCCAAAGAGAGCCTTCACAACAGCATGAACAGACTGAGGGCATCCCACTACCAAATGAGGTAAGGCTGCAAATCTGAAGTCCAATGTGAAGTAATATCTTTTTCCTTTTTCTTTGTCTGTTCTTCACTGCTCATTAACAGACATGATACTTTAACACACCAAACAATGACTAGAATGTCATCTCTGTGTAAGTGCCTATTTGATTATAACACATTTAGCTGCTTGTTGCTGAATAAATGTATTGCTAAAAAGAAAGAAGGCTGGGTGGCTTAGTGGTGAAGCCGGCGATCACATACATATGCCGCTTTGCAGTGCGGGTGGTGCGGGCCCGAGTCCTGGCCCGTCACCAGTTTGCCTGCGTGTCTTCCCCTGTATCTTTCCCCCATTTCCTCTCTCTCTCCACTGCCCATAAAAGCCGCTGTGGCCAAAAATGCAAAAAAAAAAAAAAATTAATTAAGAAGGCTGGAACGCGTTTCAAGTCAATGCACAGATAAGCATGGGATCCATGTCTTAAGGCTAACCGTTTAGGTTCAAAGAACACGTGCTGAAAGACAGAAGAAAGATCCAATTTCCTATCACGCAGAGGTGAGTGATGACTTATGGATGTCAACTGAATGCATTGACCCTTGTTTTGGGAAGTGATATATCACTTCTCTCAGTTTAGAGTGATCTTTGAGTCTGGCAGGATTCCAGCAAATTCAGATAAGGACGCATGTTGACGTGAGACTTGTCAGTAGGGTGCAAGTATGCCAAAAGAACTGAGCTTTGTGCAGTCCAAAGTCCTCTTGAGTGTCAAATAATAATGCCATCGATTCACACCCTTTTTTTCTGTCAGTTGTGGTCGACTCCTGACCTCTGATGCTGCAAAAGTCACATGGCGAAGCCAGCTGTTTTAAGCTACAAGGCACACTGAAGGAGCAGAGAGAGTTAATGATTAGGCTTTGTTTATGATTAGTGGCCCTTGCGCAAAGCAGCTCTGTGTCCTGTTGCTGTGGGAGGGTTGGAGGCTATGAGTGCACGCAGCTCTCACTTCTCCCCCTTTCCTCTAGATGCAGCTCAATAGAGCAAAGTCCAGCACCATGAACACTGGGCCCGGGACAGCTAATGGCACCATCAAGTAGACAGGATCGTTAAGATGCCATTTTAGCAGCATGTCTTATGGTCTAAGGGAGGCATTTTCTCCTGAAAGATGAACAGGAAAAACAGATTTGTTTGCTTCAGAAATCAAGCGGCTATTACTGGCCTGAAAATTTTTTAGAGACTTGGCCTTGTGACTGTAGATCAGCCTGTGTGTTTGTGTTTCACAATGGTGCTAGCCTACTGTGTGCCTTTCCAGTGTATATGCCGGGGACCGGACCCAGATCGAGAAAAGCAAGAGGTGAGAGTTGGTTTTACTGGCTAAAAACATTTAGAGCAATAACTTCCCAGTGGATGACTCTTAAATATACGATACCTGCTCAGATGCATGCAGCATGATAACATCTGTTTGTTCATATTGGTGCAATTTCTGTTGCAGTTTTTGTTTAAATATGATAAGCACTGGGTTGATTGTGTTCAATATATAGAGCCTCTTACTGCGTCAACAAGAATCCTTTCACTCGATAAAGTTTCTCACGAGATAAAGCTTTGCACTCAGTCCAAGAAAGCTTTTTCTGCCTTTAACTCTTGTGACTATTAATTTTGTTCCATAGTGTTGTGCTTTACATATTCACCTAACAAGTAAAAGATCTCCAGTTTGATCTTGGGATGGGAGACAGAATCCCTTTGGGGTTGCTTCAGAAAGGGCATCTGGTGTTTAAAAACCCAAACATGCGGAGCTACCTGCTGTGGTGACCCTTTCTGTGAATAAGGGAGCAGCCAAAAGCAGCTTCTTCTGTTTCTGATTAACAGATGTTCTTTCCAGTTGACATTATGGTCACCATTGTTCTACATTGCAGGTTAGAGACCAAGAGAAAGTCAGTATCATTGCCCTTGTTTAGTTTCCAAGTTTTTCCTTTGATCCCCAGGTGACATCGGACCAGCAGGGACAAGAAGCCCTTCTCCAAACAGAGGATCCATCAACTCCATCAACCAGCAGCACACCTCCTATCTCTCCCACATCCCTCTCCGAGTCAGCTATATCACCTACATCTCCCACAGATGAAACCACGGATTCCACAGAAACATCATCCGTCAAGCCCAGACGAAGAAGCGGGCGCCCGAGACCGCGGCCCATTTCTGACTATGGGCAGCTGATTTCCAGGAAACATTCCATCCCTGAGGAAGTTGGAGAGCTTCTTTCTGAGGAAAGGACTGCAAATGCACTGCTGCATAAAGACGGAACTAGTAATGATGCATACATGAATGGAGAGAGCCCTGAAAGCTGCAGCATGAATGGGGACATTCAAGCCATGAGGCAGCGGCCCATCTCTGTGATAGGACCTGTGGATCTCTTCCCTCCTGATGCTGACTTGAAGGAAGACAGCCTTCCTTCTGTAAGCTGCTTCGGATTTTACCCATTATGTGCCATATTCCTCAAAAATTTCTGTATGAGGTGTAATGAAAAAAATATGTGATGCAGGCCATAAAAAGTAAAAACCAGACCTGATATAAATTTGGCCGTTAAAGCTGTTAGTCAAAGTAAAGTCTGACCATTTGCACATTTCGATCTCCTCCACTGTGTCACAGTAGCAACCCATCAACTTGAACTTCATCTTGGGGAAGAAAACAAAATCATAGGGAATGCAATCTGGCAATTAAGGTAGCTAGTGAGCAAAGTCGTTGCTCAACTACCTGTCTTAGTTGCCAGATTTCTGGGTGCGGCCAAAAAGCTCCTCAGTATCACATAACTTTTGGCAGGAGCACAATGGCACATTTTGCAGTTCAATTTGAATGTGATGAATGGTATCCCTCAGACCCAGTGGGACGTTACAGCACAACAGCGTTGATAGTCTGACCCTAGGGGGAGAATTCATGGTGCATATTCCTGTGAATGTTGGGGGGGGGGGGGTCAGTAACAAGCTCCAGGATCTGCTCCTGAACTGGTGTGCCATCTTTGGGGTTGGCTGTCTCCCTGCAGAGGTTTAAGGTCCATGGTGAAATAGCAAAGCCGCACACGCAGTGGTCAGAGCACAACTTCTAGGAAGTGAACCGAATATAGCACGAATACCTGAAGCCATGTATGGCAACTCAAGAATACAACCTTGAAGGAGATAGCGGGCAAATTTATATCAGATAAAGTTTATTGCTTTTATTGCTACATTTTTGTTTTGGTATGTTTCTTTGATTTTTACAGCAATAAAGTCTTGAATTACTTGAGTGTTGGCTGGCAAAATAAAGAAATAAGTACTTATTTGGGGCATAATGAAACAAAAACAAACAACCCATGTTTTCCATATGTTTTTGTATGTGCTCATGGTCTTATTAAGAGGTTGCAGGATCTGTTATTTTCTGTGTGACAATTTTATTTTTATTTTTGTCCCCTCTGCAGCCTTTGTCGCGACCACCAATCCCTTCCCACCAGGTGCCCCCCTACAGAGGAGTTTCTGCCAGGTTTCGTCCCTCTGCTCTCTCCCAGAGTACCCCTATTGGACTGGATCGTGTAGGCCGCCGCAAACTCCACAGAGTGCTCAGCGGTGAGAACTGGGCTGGGTTCATCCCTGACAAAACATAGCAAAAAGGTGGTAGTGTTCAAACATGCTACCATTAAGATATGAAAAAAACATACCTCAAAGCCAGTTGACAGTTTAAAGGAAACATGTTTTTATAATTACCTTAGAGCAGGGGTATTCAATTAACATGTAAGGAGGTCCAGTCAGACAACAATTCACAGGCATTATAATTTAATGCAATATATTATGAAGTTGCCTACTTTTTGTATCAGTGCCTATATGTCAACAACTGGTTGTCAAGTGAAAGAACGTACAATTCAACAGTATTGCAACAATGTTTATTATTTATTTTCACTATGAACTGGAGGGTTCTCTAATAATAAAATACAATAAAATGAAAACCTTTTAAGAAAGTGGTCTTCAAATGTGCACACAGTGACTACCGTAAAGACAAATGAAAAAACTGCACAGATTAAAATAACCATACCATAAAGACATGAATACTCGTGCAGTGTAAATTAGAAATAGTCTGTCAAAGTCTAATAATAGGTCTGTGTCTGGATCCGGATCACGGCCCTCCTATTGGTGACCTAGGCCTTAGAGCATATTGACTATATGAAGCTATTCTTTTCTATTGAGCCTTAGTATGTGTTTCACTACCATTACTCAAGTCATATTAATAAATCATAAGCTTGCTAATCTCATCCAGTCTTGTCTCTTTCAATTAAGAAAAAAAATCAAACATATACTACCTGCCAGCAACTTTGAATTTTAACGAAAGGTTTCCCAGACACAGATTAAGCCTCATGTCTCAGGCAAAAAGAAAAAAAAAAATCAATGAATGTCTCCATTGAAAAATGTTTATGGTCTAGGACTGGACTTAATCCATGTCTGGGAAACTGAGCCTCAGTTCTCCCATCTTGATTACTGTAGCTCACTTGCATTAACCAGTCCTCCCTAACCCATCTTCTATTTATCCAGAGCACAGGCTGCTAACAAAACTTAGCCAACAGTCACACATCATCCTGATTCTTGCATGACCATGCCTCTGCTTATATAACAGAATTGCTGAGATCTTAGCCAAGCAGTTGGTCTCTCTGATGACCTGATGAAGGCCCTTTAATTGTTTCATGCTCTTATTTTAAATAACTAAAGTAAGTAAACTAAAACAAGTTTGTAACATATACTTCTGTTGAGAAATATGCACTTATTTTAGGAGCAAGTTCTAAAGCATTTATTTCTATAAAAATATTATTATTTTAATAACTTGGAAATAGAAAACAGCAATACAGTGCACTCTGCTTGCAGACTGAATGTGCCCCTGGGGTTGTTTGTTTGACAAGAGATTAAAAAATTTAGTCTGTGGGAAAACTGGAGTGCAGGAATGTCAATAAGTGCGACGCAGGGAAATGTTGATGTAGAGTCAGGTGTGAGCGTGCCTGCATCTGTGAATCTTTCTGCATTTGCTGAATCGTTTCAGAGAGTTTTCGGCACTGCACGGTTTCATCGTCTTTCTATACATGTTACAGATGGTGTGTCGGAGTGCTCTGCCACGCTCGACGACAGCGTGAGCGAGGAGGAGGAGGGTAGCTTCGATGAGCTCACTGATGTCACGCCCTACCTCCAGCCAGGGGTGGAGCTCTCTGTGCTCAACGAGGTGAGGTTGAGGAGGGAATCTTGTCACGTTGCAACACTCACGAAGATCTCTTCCAAAAATGTGCTTCAAGTTTCTGATGCAGTACTTATCTTGTCACCCTGCTGCCTCGTGAACAGCTGTGCAGAAATGTTAATGCGTGTGGTTCCAAGATGTCTGGTCTCAATTCAGTAGAACACACTTCCAGTGCAGAGTCCACAAGCCTATACATAATCTTACATGTTAGACATGGGTTTGGCCTGCATGTAATTGTATGTTTATCTTATCTGTTTGTGTTCATGCTCAGTGGATAAGCTCTGGCCACGCGGTTTATGCTGAGGCTCTCTGGGACCATGTGACCATGGAGGAGCAAGAGCTGGCCTTCAAGGCTGGAGATGTAATCCGTGTCCTGGATGCCTCACATAAGGACTGGTGGTGGGGCAGGGGGGCTGACAGGGAGGCCTGGTTCCCCTCCTGCTTTGTGAGGGTAAGTGGACTTCCTGACCCGTGCGTCTGGTGCATGTTTGCTCTCTGGCTGCATAGAAAAGACCCACAAACTGGCTTAGCTCCAAACAAACCCCAGCACCCCTCTGAAGAAGGGGTATAGCTGGTTTCTGTAGTGACCAGAACTGATTGACAGTTGAGTGTTAATTAGGCGGGCACTCACCATGGTGAGGTTATTTGATTGGCAGATGGGGATTTGCTGTGTAATTGCTTCTAGCTGAATCAATGTTGTTGAACAGGAGCTGGTTAAACTTGCTCATGTTGTTGCCTAAGTGATGTAGAGCTATAAAAGGTACTTAAACCTCAAAAGACTTTTGTGGTTTAAGTACCTATTGTTATAATAATGTCAGTTTGCATGTGAGCTTTAACATTTGTTTGATAATTTTGCAACTGGAAAGAAAAAACAAGCTGAATATGTTTTGTGACTTGAAGTTAGACTTTCTGATAATTCAGCTGCTGCTCAGGAGGTCCAATTGTGTCTGTGGTGAATGTGTTTCAGGTGCGTGTGAACCAGGAGGACTCGAGCGCTGAAAGTGTGGAGAGTGTAGCGGACCAGGAAGATCCAGCTCCCAGAGACACACACAGCACTCAGCACAGGCAGCAGATGAGAACCAATGTGGTTCAAGAAATCATGAATACTGAACGCATCTACATCAAGCACCTAAAAGACATTTGTGAGGTATGGGTTTCAGGGCCAGTGTTTCTCAGACTTTATCTAGCAAAATGCAAAAAAGTTCAAGTTGAAAAACCACTGAACCCCGGCATGGTCTGCCTCTGTCACCCTGGCACTTAATTTGATCTAGAGATGATTTAGATCTCTCATTCCAGAAAATGTTAGCAATATTTGTAATAAGCTTCTTTTCCAGAAATGTAAAATTCCTGCTAATCAGAGTCATGGTTTCCAAGAATGTTAAATTCCACCTTCCAGCACCACCTGCTGGCCAGCATCTGTCATGTTGACATGTTTTTTTCTCAGTCCAAATACTGGCGTTGCGTATGTTTCAGGGTTACATCCGCCAGTGCCGGAAACACCCCGACATGTTCACCGAGCTGCAGCTGAAAACCATCTTCAGCAACATAGAAGACATCTACAAGTTTCAGAGGCAGTTCCTCCGAGAACTGGAGAAGAAGTACAACAAGGACCAGCCACATCTCAGTGAAATAGGATCATGCTTTCTCCTGCAGGTAGTGTCCCCACATGATGTCACCTATATATCTACCAGTGTCACTGCCCCTAGCTCTGAATGATTAGTGAATATTTGTCTTTTCATTTTAAGGGGGAGGGCTTCTCCGTACTCTACTCGGAGTACTGTAATACTCATCCTGCAGCCTGTGCTGAGCTGCAGCGGCTCATGAAGTTGGGAAAATATAAGCATTTCTTTGAGGCCTGTCGCCTCCTCCAGCAGATGATTGACATCTCTATTGCTGGTTTCTTACTCACACCTGTCCAGAAGATCTGTAAATACCCCCTGCAGCTAGGAGAACTTCTCAAGTACACTCCCAAAGACCACAGGTACTCTTAGTGCTTGCACTAAACTATATATTTTGCCTGCATTAACTGTATATTTTAAAGATCTTTTTAATCTGTATGTACACATCTATTAAAGACCTGAAGTATGCATTTCATATCGTAGGCCATAAACAAAGCTCCTTCGGTGTTGACACTGCCAATAAATACATCTTTGGCCACACTGTATATTGAAGATGCTTTGAGTCAGTGCAGCTCAGTAGCATTACTATGTATGCTGCACATTATAATAAAAGCTATAAGCACACAGTTACAGTACTGTTATTCACTCATAAATGATTTGAATAAAATCTTGAACATTTGGACTTTAAATTAAAATAACGATGATTTATTTATTAGTTAGTTCTCTCCATCTTTTACTGTTCACATATAAAAACATCATACACAGTGCACACAAATGCAGTGTCCCACTCCTGTGATTACTTACTGTTCCGTTAGTGAGATTGAATGGAACTGTTAATGGAAATGTGCTTTCATTTTCCATCTGCGGGCCCTGTTTTCACTGCTGTGTTGCCAATTTAATGCAGTGACCACAATGGAGTGAGCGAAGCGTACGAGGCTATGAAGAATGTTGCCAGTCTGATCAATGAGAGGAAGAGACGGCTAGAGAGCATCGACACCATCGCTCACTGGCAGGTCGCCATATTGCACTGGGAGGTGAATAATGACTGCTGAACACTTTTAATTCTGTTTCTAATTTTTAGGTGTATTCTTGGATGAATGTTGTTGTAAAGTGTTTGACTGACTTTGAAAATATGTTGTCCTAGGGACCCGACGTGCTAGAGCGCAGCTCGGAGTTGATCCATTCTGGTGAGCTGACTCGTGTTGTGCGACAAGGCAAAATGCAGCAACGCAGCTTCTTCCTATTTGATCATCAGCTAGTCTTCTGTAAAAAAGACGTCCTGCGCAGAGACCTGCTTCACTACCGTGGACGGCTGGATATGGACCAGACAGAGGTGGTGGATGTTCCTGACGGGCGGGACACGGACCTGGGACTAACCCTGAAGAACGCTCTGCGCTTGCGCCACGCCTCCACTCTGGAGTTTGTGTGTATGCTTTGCTGCAGGAAGGCTGAGGACAAGCAGAGGTGGTTAGAAGTGTTTGCCAAAGAGAGGCACAGAGTCAAGGAGGACCAAGAGATGGGTGAGTCTAGCCAAATTCCTTTCACTGAGAATAAAGACAGCCACTGTAGATAGATGTCAAGTAAAAGGCGAAGAAGGTAAAAAAAAAATAAAATAAATTGTTGAATAAGTGGGTACAAAATATTTTGACCTGAAGGTGCATTTGTGTGCATCTGTTGGCAGGAATAAATATCAGCGAAGAGCAAAGAAGACGGGCGATTATTAATGCCAGAAGAGCCAAACACGGGAAGATCAAAAGTAAGGACAAGTTCTTTATTTATGTTAAGCTGCTTTTGTTTCTCTATATTACAAAAAAGTTTTCATTTGCTTTAAGTACTCCTTTGCATTATTTTTTTTTTTGTTGCACTTTTTAGATGTTGGTTACTCTGGTTCTGTCCCACCACACCCCCAAACCCTGCACCAAAACCTTCACCCACTTCACCAGCGTCACATCACCATCCCAACCAGCGTGCCTCAGCAGCAGGTCTTTTCACTGGCTGAACCCCCAAAACGAAAGCCTTATCACCTGTTGTACAGCATTACCCGCAACGCCTTTTTCAGGAAATGAAGCTTTGTTTCCTCGTCCTTTTCTTTCTCTGCATGTTCAGAGCCAAACCGTCCTGAAGTCTGAAAGAACACTGTTTTTCCTGTTGTCCTGTCTGTAAATGTACTGTCAGGTTTTGTTTTCGTGCCTCGTGCGTGCTATAATGTTTGTGTTGCATGTTGAATCTCAGTGCCTACAATTTGTAAAGGGCATGACAAAAGTGTTAAAATACTGACTGTCCATTTTCTAGGTGTGTGTGAAAGATGCTGCTCATTCAGAAGACACCCATCCCTTTTCTCTTATTAATTCCAGCTGAAAGATTTTTGTACTTTAATTATGACAACGATGTGTGTTCTGCTTTCACATTGACAAACGTGGTTTTTGTTTATTTTACAAAGGCTGGACCCTTTTTTTGTGAGTCTGTCAACTCTGAGCACAAAGCAGCCAGAGAATAAATTAACTGACCTTCCCTGTTAACGTTGTGAATAAAACACTTGTATAAACATGCCTTGTGAGAATGTTGTCACTTTAAAATAATTGTTTTATTGTATTTTGCAGCTGTTTCTGCTTCATTACCAAACAAATTCCTACTTTGTGCCTGGTGAATATTGGTGCATGTGCATTTGATAGAAGGTGCCAGTGGAATGAATGAAACATTATCCATATGACTGGAGAGTTCCCGTTTCTCCATTGCTCGTCTGTGCTCAAGGATCTTGTTTCAGACACCTGTTGACTGTGGATCCAAACGGTGTGCTTTTTTTATTGGCTCTGTGCTGTTTGAATGCTTTTTTTTTTTTTTTTTTTTCTTTTTTTTTTAATTAATTGAAGATTGTTCTTATTCTAAAACGTAGTGGAGATGGATCTGAAAAAAACAAAAGTTAGGAATTAGACGACTGAGGCTTGAAGGGATGCCTGTGTCATGGGTGCGCAAAGCGATGAGAACGATCAAACAAGTGGAGATAATGATGCATCTCAACAGGACAGTGCCAGTGTGAGTAAGATGTATCCTAAACTGGGGGATGAATAGCTGCGTGTGTAGATTTGTGTAACTTTGATGCTTTGAGTTGAGTTTTGGCCGTTTCTCCAGACTCAAATCTTGAAGATTTATGTTACTGCAAGAATGTGCATATCAAAAATTTAAATCTGTCCACTTATTTAAGATTTAAATGACAGTAAATTCATATATATATATATATATATATATATATATATATATTACTGTTCAACTATGGTCTGCTAACTTGTGATGAGATATGTGCCAGCTGCACAGTGTGGGATGACACTGGATGAATAATACATGTGCACTGGGTAACTCGGTGAGCGCTGGAGTTACATCTGATGGAGTTGCTGCTCCTTTCAGACACTCCGTCACAAGCTGAGGTGCCAAGTAAACCGGCCTCATTTTCAGAACCTTTACCACTCATGCATTTGGGATTGATTATTCAGCCAACTGTAATGTAAGCTAGCTGACCTGGATGTGCCACAGTGATAAGAGGAGGATGACTTCATGATCCTCGTGGTCTTCTAAGAGAGCCGGCATCACCCTCTCGTGCCCTTTCGTCCTGAATCCTCATGCCACTGAAATTATAAATGGAGTGTACCGTTAATTGCTTGTGGTGTTCTTTTCCTATTATTTCAGCACCATTAACCACATTCCCATTACCCGCCCTTTCGTGTGACTGCTCAAAAGGGCAAGGAAAATGTACTGCCCGTGTGACAGCACTTTATATGGCTATGACCGTGTTCCCTCTTTGGCTGTAGATTGCAGATGTGTCAGTGGAGGTGGCCACTGTGGACCACATGCTGCAAAAGCTGCGCAGGAAGTACAGGAAGACCAGACGGAAGCCCAAGGGACTTAAGAGGCTATGGCTTCGTCTGCTGAACATCCCGCACATAGCTGTAATCACCACAGCGGTGGTGTTTGTGGTGGTGGTGATCATATGGTCGCTGCTGTGGGTCTTTATTTGTAAGTGAAAGGATTCTTATGGGCTTACAAAAAATAACACTAAATGATGCTCCTGATAGATATGTAAGGGACAGTTCACCCCAGATTAAACCTACGTTTTCCCTTTGGTCTCATGCATTTTAACATCTGCATTGGGGGAAATGTGTATTTAACTTGAGGTTTAATTCATAATTTTAACCATTTACAAAGAAATGGCCGGTCTGTGATTTTGATGGTTGGTTTATTTTATCAATAAAGCAATTAATAGAAAAGCATTTTGTTCTAGTTCCAGATGAATGAGCATTTTTAATGTACAAATTTTTAATTTGTTTCAAGTATACCATCCAACCAAAGGTCCAACTTAAAGATTAACATGCCAAAAATACATATGAGAAACTATCACTGCATCATTGGCTCTTTTAAGAAATCATGACTTGGTTACTCAACAAAAATCCACAAACCTTGCTGTGGGCAGGTGCATGAAGGAACTGTCTTCTGTACTGAACTACACTCACCAGCCACAGCACTGTGTGGAAGGAAGCATGAACCTGTTCTTTCAAAGAACTGCAAGGGAAATTTAGTTCCACTGTTTTCAAAAGAGGCTACAGATTATACAGTCATGGCAGAAAGAAGGTGCACCCTCTGTCACCTCTAAGGTTTTACATCTCAGGACATAATAAAAATAATCAACCTCAGGGCAACAAAAAATGAGATATTGCACTGTGTCGTTATTTATTTAAGAAACACTAAACCAAAATGGTTTGCACAGCTTTGTTAAGGTCCCGCCACAGCATTTCAATCAGGCTGAGGTCTGAACTTTGACTGGGTCGTTCCAACACTTTGATTTTCCTTTTCAGCCATTCTGCTGTAGACTTCCTGCTGTGCTTGGAATCATTGTCCTGTCGATGACCCAGTTTAGGCCAAACAATCTGACACATTGACTCTATAAAACTTTGTGTATACAGGGGAGTTCATGTTGGACTCAGTGAAGGTGCCCAGGTCCTGTGGCTGCAAACACTACGACCACTGTGCTCAACAGTTGGTATGAGCTGTTTGCGCTATGCATTAAGGCTAGACATCTCCACTTTGGTCTCATATGACCAAAGCACATTGTTCCAGAAGTCTTGTGGTTTATTCATATGCAAACCTAAACCATGCTGCCATGTTCTTTTTAGAGAGAAGAGGCCTGGAAAACCTTCCAGATCAGCCATACTTGTTCAGTCTTTTTTATAATTGTACTTTCATGAACTTAAATATTTAACATGCTAACTGAGGCCTGTAGAGTCTCGGCTGTAGCTCTTTGGGGTTTTGCAGTTTCTCTGAGCATTGCAAAGTCTGACGCTGGGGTGAATTTGAGGATTTATAAGGAGGTTCATAAGAGATTTTAATTTGTCGGGACATCCACTCCTGGGTAGATTGGTCTTGTTTTCCACTCGTGAATGATCTTTCTCATTGTTGAATGATGGAATTCAAATTGTTTGGAAATGGCCAAAGCCTTCTGAGGTTAATGGGCATCAACAATTATTTTGCTTAGATCCTCGCTGATGTCTTTCCTCCTTGTTAACACACACCCGAATGCATTTTGGCCTAATTTTTGTTAAATACATAGTGAGACAGTGTGATATGTTGTGTTTTGTAGTTCATTTGAGGTTGGATTTACTGAATTTTAAGACCCATTAAGGACTGGATTATTTTGGATTAGGGATTATATGTAAAACCTTAGAATTTAAAGGGGGTTTCTTTTCTTTTTATCATGACTATATTTCCAAAGCTGGACAACTCACACTATTACACTCTAGATGACTGTAGATTAATTAGATTTTTGAGGGGAACTGCCCTTTTAATGTCTTTGCAGATTTCAGTGTTTAGATGTTATGCAGACTTTTGCTGATTTTATAGGTAGGTTACTAATAAAAATGTTTTTGTAATTATTTATCTGGTTGAAGCTGCAAAATTTGACCGTATTTCCTCAGTTCGCAGGGAAAGTAACAGTGGAGAATATTTTGCCGGGATGTTCCGTGTTGCCAATGTGGAGTTTATCCCAGAGTATCGGCAAGCAGACTCTCACGAGTTTGTGTCCATGGCAAATAAAATACAGCACGTGGTAGGTCTCAGTGTAACCCTGTTGATGAAGTGATGGTTAGTGCTGATCCGTGCTGCTCTGCTGTTAATAACTGGTTTCTTGTAGGTGAGCAGTGTGTACAAGAGGTCCTCAGTGGCGAAACTCTACAAGCAAGCTGTCATTTCAGACCTCAGGTACTTTGGGGGTTGCAGGTGATCATAAACTGAAACCAAACCAATCTGCTGTTTTTCATTCAGTGTTTTGAGGTTCACTCCACAGTTTAAAGCTGTTTTGTCCATCTGTTTTCCTGCTCAAGTAACAACAATAAAGGTGGCGTGTTGGTACATTTCTTGATGGCTTTTGAAGTCCCTCGGCTGAAGAGCTCAGTAATGTGTGAGGAGTGCATAGCGGCCATTTTCAGAGATTCAGTCGACACCAGCCTTAAGAACAGGTCCTCTGTAGGCTACCTGCTGGGTCTCCCAGTTGACATAGACTCCATCCTCATCAATGGTGTGTTTGTGTGTCTCGCGTGTGTATTTGAAAGCATACTTATCACTCTGTGCTTTTGAAAATAAGAAAAGGACTATTCTGTACTCTTGCAGCTGTTCAGCGTTTGGATTACTCATCCAACACAGTAGGTAAGAAATATTCAGGTGAATATCCTACATGTCTGTACTTTCTTTGCATTAGTTTTTTTTTTTCTCTCTCTTTCTTTTTCCTTTCAGATTCACAGTGTGTGGATAAGATGTATGCCAACCTTCCTGGGGTGACGGTCCCTTTAAACATCTTCTCATCATGGGGCAGTATAAATTGCCATGTAAAGCTCACTGCAGTCCCCGGCTCTCTGATCCGCCTTACCATCACCTCATTTGTTATTGAGCCCAGTGACTGCGTGAACGATGCCCTCGCTGTGTATGATGCTCTGCTGCCCATGAGAGGGCGCATTCTGCACAGGTGAGTCTGCATCAGCGTCTACATTTCTTTTACTTTTGTTTTTGATGTAATTAAGACTGACTGTTCCCTACAACAACACACAAAATTCCCACAGGTTTCTGAAGGTTTATCTGCATGTATTGGCCATTTTAAATCCTGGCACATTTTAGTGGTATGATCATCAATAGCAGCTTAGACTAGGCCCTTCCAATAACCCACTGTTTCTTCTTTTTGAGCCATTTCTCAGATGGCGTCACTTTTAAAACATTTCTGTTCTTACTGTGGCCAAAAACACTATCTTAGATTGAACTGTCCAAAGCACATTACTCCAAAAGACCTGGTTTTTGTTTATATATAGATAGATTGTTAAATACAAATTTTACACATTCTGATGTGCGTATTTGTGCTGCAGGCTGTGTGAGCCGGTGTCCAGCTCCTTCTCCATCATCTCTACCTCCAATTTCATGTTGCTGTCCTTCACTATGACTAATGGGAATAAAAATTTCAGAGGACACTTTGAGGCAATCGCTGAGGAAAGTATGACACCTTTATCTGCTTTTGTCTTATAAGCCAGTATTTCCTCGCAATAATGTTCTCTAAAAACAAAGCATGGGCATAGATTTAAAGCCCATGTAGGGGATTTTTAAAAATATGTATAATGAGCCCCAAAGGTTACTGAAAAATGATTTCTTAATAACACACCCACCCAACACCCAGACTGAAATTATTTGTTATGTGTAACATGTAGCATTATCTGGAGGAACTATAACCCTCGAGTGTCTGTCTCTGTTTCTGTAGTTTGTATGTCTCAAATTGAGACCCAGTTAGAGCCTGACATCACAGGTCAAATCTACAGCCCCTTCTACCCCAGCCTGCTGCCCCCACAGTGCTCCTGTACCTGGAAGTTTAAGGTAGACAGACACAGTGACACGCAAACACACACAGATTATTATTATTTTTATTAGTGTTTATTCATGGTGTATTCTTTTATTTTATAACAGACCCATAACTCCACCTTAGGAGTTGCACTGCACTTCCACAACTATCTACTGAAACCGAAAGACATGAATAGCTGTGACCAAGGCTGGTGGAAGGTCAATGAAGTCATGTATGTGGCTACAGTTGTTTATACTGAATTCAAATAAAAAGTTCCACTGCCTATAATTAGATATTTGTGAATATCTACAGTCACAGATAGTCACCTCATGTCTACTGTGTGTCCTGGATATTTTTAGACTACTCATTTGGCCATGACCATATTTGTCCCACATCCTGTGATGATTTTCTTGATAGTTGTTTTCCTTCCATAGTTTCTGTGGAAGCTACGTGGGACACCACACGGTTTTTCGGATCGCTGACTACAGTCCAGAGGTGGAGTTTCGCTGCAGCTCACGTACCTCTGCTCAGCCTTTTCAGGCGTCTTATAGCAGCTACATTATCAGCCAACGTAAGCACAGCATAACTAGAGCCTGAATCATTGTGACGACTAGGATGCAGTGCAGGAAATGCGTATTTCTGTGTATTTGAGCGTGCATTTTAATTGATGATTGTTTATGAGAGGATTCTAAAAATTACAAGGAGAAAATGTTGGAAAACAGTATGCAAGTTCGTGTGGGAAAAAATAGAATCTGTTCCTAAAGCCATTTTTTTTTGTTAATTTTTTTTTAATTGTAACCCCATAGAAGCTTATTGTGTTGTGTTATAGTGAGCCAGTACACCATTATGATAGAGATTTAGTCTTGTTTCTCTTCCTATGCTCACCAGCCTGTCCAAAGAGCCACTTCTTGTGTAACACGGGATTGTGTGTGGAGAAGAGTCAACTCTGTGATGGCCTGGATGACTGCCAGGACGAGAGTGACGAGATCTTCTGCTGTAAGTTGTTTAACAAGTAACTGAATATTGATTTTTTTTTTTCATCCCCTGCCTGTTTAAAATCGTTTTCTGAATAACCGTTGAAATGTTACACTGTTCAAGATGTCTGGCATGTTGTTTGAATGTATTGATTGGCTGAGGAATCAGTCACAGATTAGAAAACGATGCATATCTTCGCAGCAAGGCCCACGATGAGCTGTGGTGCCAGTAGTCCCCTGCATCCTCTGCTTGTATGCAATGGTGAGACAGATTGCACCAATGGAGTCGATGAACTCAACTGCACTCAGGGTATGTGTTGTTTGCAGCTTTTTAAAGTGAAATGTGCCTTTTAGCCACTGATAACCGCAACATGTTCTGTCGTACATTTCCTGTCAGAAACGGCCTGCTCTGCAATCAGATATCAGTGCAAAAGTGGCTCCTGCATCCTGAAAAAGAACGCAAAGTGTGACGGAGTTTGGGACTGTCGGGACCGCAGTGATGAGGCTGACTGTGGTGAGTTCGCTTCATTACTTGCTCTATGTGCACATCATATTTTTGTAGTAATACAATAATTACAGCTTGTGCTCTTAGGTGACTTCGTTTCCAACACGTGGTATGATGTTCTGGGTTTGTATGACATGATATGTGAACTCTGAGATAAGCTGTAATCATTCTCAAATTTTAGCATACACATAGCACATAATTATGCTCAAACATCTTCAACACTTTGAATTGTTCTGCCTGCGATTTCTTAACATAACATTCAGTTCTGCCAGCAAAAAAAGCTGCAATCAGATGATTCGACCCTTAATTGTTCCTGGATTACCACTGAGTAGCGATCACCATACCTGGATTAAAATATAATTTGAAAATCTGTGGTTGAATTTGAGGGGGGGGACTGAAACCAAAACAACAATCAACTAGAAATGCCTGTTTGTGTTCAAAATGTTCAAATGCTGCTCCATGCTGAGTGGGTGGGGTTCAGTGATCTTGATTCTAAGCCACTGTGGAGTAGAAATTATTTTTTGTTTAGTACAATTAATAAGCTCAAAAACACAGTGAGTTTTTAATTCAGTTTAATTCACTGCACTAAAAATTATTTTTGGAGCAGCAGTATATGCTGAACTATGGATGTAAGATGCCTTATAAATGCTGTTGCCTCCACCTTTTCATTATTTCCTCAGTTGTTTGCTTTACTACAATCATAAGTGTTTGGCAAATAGATTCAGTGAAGTAAAGTTGATTCAACTCAGTAGAAGCTATAACCACAAATATTTGCTTATATTATATTTGCTTACCCTTTAAGTTATCTGATTTTAACGACCATGATTAGGCTGCAACAACACAGCCAGTTTTTTGCCAGATCCTTCACACAGTTTCATGAGAAAGCTGTTCTTTTTCTAATCCTCTGCGCACTGAGCTGCAAACTTGCTGACCTGCAGCTCTGAGGTGACCTGTAGCTCTCTCTGTTTGCTGTTATTTTATCATGATGGGGTCTCAAGGTGGTGGGAACAGTTCTGCCTTTGATCACTCACTAAGACTGGGCATACGTGCACGTGTGTTCATGTGCATGGACACACACACACGTGCATCAGAGCTCTGAGTTTTAATAAGGTGGCAGTGGGACTGCCAGCCACGGTGATGATTCAGCATGTCAGCGTAGGTGGTTATTGTGGGTGTGGAACTCATGCCATAAGCTGTACACACTGATAAAGGCATAGTGTGCACACGCGTTATAAATGTGTGGCAACTCTATGCATACACATAATAATAATATCGGATTCAGTACTGTCACTCTGCTGCATAAATAGTATTCTCCTTTAAAATGTAACAAGTGTAACAACAAAACCACTATATCATCCTCAGCTTGTGGTCATCCATCCCCATTGCCCAGGGTGGGTTCATCTACAGGGTTTGAGCGTATTGTGGGCGGAGTTAACTCTGTGGAGGGGGAGTGGCCTTGGCAGGTCAGCCTTCACTTCACTGGTAGCCTGTACTGTGGCGCTTCTGTCCTCTCCTCTGATTGGCTCATCTCAGCTGCTCACTGCTTCAGCAAACAGAGGTCAGCGATCCTCACTGGTGTTCTTATATACTGCAAGTACTTTTTTAATTTAGTAATAACCTCACATTAATTACTCTGAGCAGGCCTAGAATAAATAATGTTGCATAGATTCCCAGCCTTTTTGAACCAATCACTGTCTACTTGCAGCTCCTGTTACATAGCAACTCATCTTTTATTTAGTTGTGTAAGATCCAGCTTAATGAGTTCCAGTGTAAATTATGTAACCTGCTCATTTAGTGTCTTTGACCTCTGACCTCTGCAGGCTCTCTGATCCACGTTACTGGAGCGCCCACCTTGGCATGCTGACACAAGGCAGTGTCAAATATGTGGCGGAGATACAGCGGATCGTGGTGCATGAGTATTATAGTGCACAAACCTTTGACTATGACATCGCCCTGCTGCAGCTAAAGAAGCCTTGGCCTCCCTCCCTCAGCCCACTTGTCCAGCCTGTGTGCCTACCACCCACCTCCCACACTGTCACTGACAGCCACCGCTGCGTGGTCACAGGGTGGGGATACCGATCTGAGGAAGGTAAGCACAGTGTGAGCCATTTCCTGACAAGTGAACATCTAATTTCTTCACCATGTCATCTCATGGAGATGAAAGGAGTTCCCATGATGATCCAAAATATTTCAGATGCAAATATTTCTGCTTGTCATGTTGCAGCTGAGTAGTCATCATAAAATAAACATTTTTTTTTAAATGAATAAAAGCACTGAAGGGTCTGAAGGACCATAGTCTGGTGTGGAGGATAGAGGGTAAGCTTTTACGGACTGCAGAATCCAGGATGGGGTGTAGGGGAAGAGAAGGTTAAATGAGCACTGGGGAACAAGGGCATGTAAGGCTTTGTAGGTGAGGAGGTGCGTTTTATAGGAGATGCCATTTGACCGGGAGCCAGTAGAGGTGCATAAGGGTGAGGGTGATGTGTGGTTGAGTTTGAAACACACTGCAACTTCTCCGGGGCTTTGTTACGCAGACAAAACAGGACACCGTTGCAGTGGTCCAGGTTAGGAGGTGATGAAGGATTGAGCTGCAGAGCTTGAGGGCTAATTGGTAGAGTCTGGAGCGCATGATATGCCGTGTATCTCTGTCTTCTCCTAAATCTGTTGCTGTATAGAAACACAGACTGAGACTAATGTTTGTTCTCATCACCTTCAGTTGTCACGGTCCTGTGCTGTTCTGCTCTACTACTTATGTCAGGCTAAAGCTCCAAAAATGTGTAAATGTTTTTGTCTGATGCATGATCCATATCCATATCTCGCCACTCTGCAGACAAGGTGCTGCCCTCAGTGCTGCAGAAAGCAGAGGTGTCTCTACTGAGCCAGACGGAGTGTAAGAAGCGATACGGCCTCATCTCTCCACGCATGCTGTGTGCTGGAGTCCCCTCAGGAGCACGGGATGCCTGCAGGGTAAGCTCCTATCTGACTGAAAAGACTCATAAGACTCACCTGAATTTTAGTGCACATTAGTGAGCAAATGATTCCAAGTTACTTTTGTGTACTCTTTGTGTCTCAGGGAGATTCAGGTGGTCCTTTGTCCTGTCAGGCACCAGGCGGGGGTCGCTGGTTCCTAATTGGGATTGTCAGCTGGGGGTCCGGTTGCGGCAGACCAAACCTACCCGGGGTCTACACCAGGGTCACCAAGTTCACCTCTTGGGTCAATAGCCATATCAGTATAATGACATAATGAAATTCATCAAATGCCAGCACAATATTCCAAATAAAAAACATTACTGGATACTGTGTACTGTTTTATTTTTTCATCCAGTTATTAATAGTTTACTGATATTATAAAATTCCATTAATCTGTAAAAGATTTAAAAGTTAATCTTTTTTTTCGCAGATAGGATAAGAGCTCTTACAGTCCTCTTACAGTTTCAGATATGTAATTGCAGGTTCTGTTTTGTCCCCTACGGAGCATCCAAGGGCACAGCAGCTCAGCCCCAGTTGTGATACCTCACACGTTCCCCTCAAACACTCTTTTGTCCCTCCGAGCTGAACCCCCGCATACACAGCGAGGAAGTTTGCCCACAATATCTGTCGCACGGATGGTTGTGCGGATTGTACCCTTTCATAGTGGTCTCATTGTCCCCGCACTGCATTATGGGGCTCCGTGTGACACCTGCCGCTAGGTTCAGGTAAATGGGAGGCGGTGAATACCCGCAGCATCCGAGCCGCTCAGGTCGGGTTTCGGTGGGCTTTTTTTTTTTTTTTCTTTTCCCCTCTTCCAAAGGTAGCGACAACGGGGATTTCCTCTCTCTCCATCGTTTCTATGCCTGGGGTATTGTTGCATATCGCCTCTAAACGAGCCAGTGCTATGTGGACTCTCCCCGAAAGCAAAACTTGCGAAGTGTACTGCGTCTCCGGGCATGGACACTCAGGCTGCTCCGCTGCACAGGTAAGCCGTCAGTGCGCCCCTTTCACCGCGCAGGTACGACGGTGTCAGTCAGACCTTTCTGCGAGAACTGTTTTCTCAGTATATTCTGACCTTATCGCAAAAGCTTTCAGCCTGTTTAACTTTTTCCATTAAGAGATGGGTGCATAATATTTAGAACCCATGGCACTGTTACCTGTGATTCATCTTAAGTATAAAATCAGGCTCTAGAGGTCTGTGGGTCGCATTCTTATGAATGTCCATATCAGGGTGGCCCACCACTTGATTGAGTTGCTGACACCGCAGAGCCAGGCCGTGGGAAAGCAGGCCACTCCAGCAACTCTTTGTCCCTGGGGAAATCTGCCATGCCATTAAATGTCTTAGGAGATCTTTTATTCTGAAGGATGTTCTCCATTGCTCTCAGGAAATCAGTACCTGGCTCTGCTAAATATGCCTTCTACTGATTTTTGGTATATAGGCTGCCTTTTCTTTACTGATTTTCTGCTGTGCACCCATAAAAATAACAATTAGAAGCAATTTGAGAACACGCACAAAAAAAAAAGACTTGTATGATATTTGAGTCATGTCCTTGTCTTTGAAAGGGAGAAGGGGACTTAAAGCCCACCCATTCACTGAGCCCCCCCACGAAGCCTGAGGATCAGGCCGAGCACAAGGTGGAGGGGGTACACGCTCCAGTGTGTGGTTCATGGAGGAGGTGGATGTTGGGTCTCTCGCCTTTCTTTCCCTTTATTGCTGCCATTGCACTGACACTCCACTACTTAACATGTGAGTATAGAGCTGCATAAGATTTTTCTAGTCCGCTCCTGCCATGTAAAATGTCTTTATTTTGAGTCGCAGGGTGCACCTGTCTCAAATCTCTCCCTCCTTCTGCACAGCTCCACCTTGCTCAGTGTTCTTTCTCGGAGGCAGCGTGGAGTTCCCAAACCTGAGCTTCTCCTTGGAGCTGGCTGACTCCACCTCCCCTCAGTTCCGCCTGCAGGCTCAGGCTTTGAACCATTATGTAAGTGGAACTGCGAACCTGTCCGTCACTGCCTCCCGTCTGAATGACACTTTAGAGTGCTGCTTGACCTTGCTCCCTCAGGCTGAAGTTGATCTTGTTGTTGTTGCTCTAACTTTGATATCCTTCTCTGTGGCAGGTTACTGCTGTTTTTTTATGCCACACATTCAAAACACAGCCGCACTCCTCCTCCTCTTCTTCTGTCTTTGCTTTCTTATTTGCTCGATTTCTTCTTATCTACATTACCCTCCCATCTTTTCTTCTTTTTCTTTTCTGCACAACACTTACCTCTGCCCCTCTCTCTCTGTCTCTCGCTGGTAGTGTTAAATGTAAAGCTGTAACAAGACCTGGGCACAGTGTGTGTGCAGGTTCCTGAGATCCCCAGGGACAGGGCCCTTTCAGGGCCGAAGACAAGCTCAGTATTTGTGAGCCTCACTAGGCCCAGGCAGCAAGAGTGAGAGGAAGAGCAGGCCTTCAATAAAAACATTGTCTGTGTTGCTTTCATACAATCAGCCACTCTGTGCACCGGACACTACAGAGAGCAGGTAAACCTCTGTTTGATGCTGAGGTTAAGAGGGAGAGACAGGGCAGTAGGGCAATCCAGATTGATAGAAGGGCTGGGAGGAGATATAAGAGGGGGGATTTGGATTTTTGGAGCAAAAGGTCAGGCGTATGGCGGTAGATTTAGCCAGTAAACTGATAGGTGGAAATTCCCCCAAACTCTGCAGTACCATAGTTTAATATCCCTGTAAGCAGCTGTAATGGTAATTTAGCTGCTTTGTTAAGTGGCTGTAGTATCTTTGTGGCCATCTGTTCAAAGAACAGGTGAACTGAAGGCTAAGAGCCAATACCACCCAGTATCTTACCTCAACACAGCAGGCAGGTAGAGACACAATGGAGCTCTGTGCTGGTCAAAGTCAGCATGGACACACACAAGAACACATAAGAAGAATGCTTTTACTAAACTTGTCAAACACATGCATCCAGGTGTGTTTTCATGTCACTTCAGCGGGAAAAGCCATCTCACGTGCACTTTGTGACATCATGCTGACAGTGTTTCTTCCCTTTTTTTTTTTTATTAAACACAGTTCTCAGAACTCTACGAGTCCTCGCCGTGGAGCTCTTATTACATGCGCTCAGGAATTGCCGCCTTCAGGTATGTCGCACCTAAACAAAATCTACTGGTGTAGTGCAGCAGTTTTTGCATGCCAAGAGCATGCATGACAACAGTTCACTGAGATCTAAACTCTGTGTGTGATAGTGAAGGAGCAGAAGGGCTCACCGTCTTCTACTGGAGTAAATTCACTGCCCCAGAGGATGTTGCAGTGGAAATCCCGACATTCAGCCCAGAGAGGCTGCAGCGGCGATTTCCCGGCAGCAACAAGGTGCAGCGGGAAAGCATTAATGAGCAGCGCTACTATATGCAGCAAGATGATGACACACTTCATTTACTGGGTAGATACACTACTTAAACTGCAAATGCTTAACAGTATTACTGTATATTTCAAACAGAAATCATTTAGTTAGCCTTTTGTAAATGCTTCATATTTTACCCATGTTTTAGATTTTTGGCACTCGATGTGTTTCTTTCTAGGTTTGGACCCTGATGACTTTGATCCAGATGAAAGATCTGACAAAATCAAAAATCCAAATAATATACAGGGTGGGAAATGGCAGCTCGGCTTCCAAGGTGAGGGGAGTATTGTTCTGGCTTTGCACTTTAAAATTAGGTCTGTTTTGGAGAGTCAAACATTTCTGAGAACTGCCTGCCCTTCCACGTGCACACACGGGAAGCCAGATGGGTGAGAGAACAAGCTAGACCCAGGCACAGAACAAGGCAGACATTAATGACATCAGATATGACACTGATTAAGTCAGACAAAGCAGGAAAGGTGGAGCTGGTCTGTTTAAGCAGCTTACAAATGTGCACTAACTATGCAGGTTAAATTGCACCATTTCCCCATTATAGCTGGACTTTACAGTTTCTTTGTTCTGTGTGTGTGTGTGTGTGTGTGTGTGTGTGTGTGTGTGTGTGTGTGTGTGTGTGTGTGTGTGTGTGTGTGTGTGTGTGTGTGTGTGTGTGTGTGTGTGTGATCTAATCTGACTAACAAAGTCAGTATTATTAACTTTTCCTCTGTTTAGCAATGTCCTTTGACCTCTATGCCAAATATGGTAACAACCGCACCCTGAGCCTTGTGAATCCCAAGAAGCCATACTACCAGTGGCGACTTCGTGTACCATCGGGTCACGTGGTTCGACTGGTCGTCCTCTCCCTTCATGGTGCCACACCAGGAAGCTGCACCGCTCACAAGCTCTCTGCATATGATTTCTTACTTCCTTTACAGAACAAGATAATCGCCAGGTAAAACATTTTATGGGCTTTGATATTTGTGCACGTGCAGTAGCAACTGATAAGTACTTTACTTTTATTTGGAAATATTGTGTCTAAAAATGATGCATGTGACTGCTGCAGGTGGTGTGGGCTGCCAGTTTCAGGCTCATCTCCGGTCATGAAGCTGACATCCTCTGGGAATGTGATGTTGGTCACGTTCTCTTTCAGCAGACAGAGGGATGGAGCCATCTTCAAAGCTTATTTCCAGGCCATCCCAAAAGCAGGTTTGAGTGCTCTCACACAGACAAAAACAATCTAATTTCATTTTGAATTGCATACGCAGAGCAGATGTTGCCTTTGTGTTGCTGTGTACTTTGTGCACTTATCTGTGTCACCATCTTCCCGGGCAGGTTGCGGAGGGTCAATTTCCTCCTGGAATGGCTCTATTTCTTCACCTTACTACCCTTCCTATTACCCGCCTAATATAGACTGCATTTGGACAGTGCGGGTGAGCTACATAAAAAAATATTTGGACGTCTTAGGAACAATGCAATATCCTTCTGTAGCCTGTCCACATTCCAGCATCTCTGAACTTTCCTTAATCATCTCTGGTTGCATTCTCAGGTGCCCCTGCCAGGATACCTGATCTCCATAACTATCGTCACAATGGACATTCAGGAATCCCCATCATCAGAGAAGGATTGTGAGAAGGACTGGCTGGACATTGGAGGCATGAAGTGAGTTGTAAAACTCAATTTTAACTGCTGGTATATTTTTATCTCAGTGTTTTTGAGCATGCTTAAGGGTTAAAAGTAAAACTCCTTAATTTACTGTATCTCCAGATTGTGTAATCCAGTATCAGACAGCAGCAAGAAGCGAGTCTTCTCCTCTCCTCTGACCCTCCACTTCCACTCTGATGAATCTCTCACCCACAAGGGCTTCTACTTGCTATACCGGGCCTTCTCCCCAGAGGGCAGTAAGTGGAACCGGATGCTTTCACTCCACTCTTGTAACAGCATTGGAAGGATTTCCTTTATTTAGACATAGACAAAAAAAAAAACAAAAAACTGATCTTCTACTGAGCTTTTACTCACAGCTGCTAGTTTATTCGTAAAGAAAAGGTCATTTAGGTATTTTTAGACCAAATTTTAAAGAGAAAAAGTAGAATAATTGAAAAACAGGAAACAAAACAAACCAACAAAAATCACCACATCAACCCAAGAATAATTTGGATTGCTTTATCTCTACAGTTTGTTCTTGCGGCATCAATATTTCGGTCCTCCCCCTGTCACTGACATGCAAACATGGTGCATTTCTTCCATTTCTCTCGACACTGTTCGTCTTGAGGTCTTATCTTCATAAGAAGAATTTCAGTTGCTTCATAAAATGTATTCAACTCACTCTTGTGTTGCTGGGTACAGTTTGTATTAGACAAATATCTGCCTTCTTTTGACACAATATTTCCTGCCATATTAACTAAATACACCATACGTGACCTTGGTATTCATAACCCCGAAAACCAAAAGGCATGAGAATGGTTTACATTTACTGCTCCACATTGTCTCCATCATGGCTGTGTTACAGATAGAAATGTACTCCTAATTTTGGGAGTGTGCTTGTGCTGCTCTGATTATGCCATTTTTGTCCAAATTTCCACTGGGTTTTACTTCTCACTCATAAACATCCATCAGTTATAAATATCTGAAGTTGCCCTGGTTGCGTAATGTGAAAGTTATTTTCATTTCCTAAAAACTCATAAAATTCCCATCTTTTATTACCATACACTGTGTTGTTATTCCATTTGGTATCCTCTGTTTGAATCTCTGGTCCGAGGTATTTGGGGTACAGTGTTGGTAAGTTACCCATCAAAATAATCTGAGTTCTTCCTCTAATTTATATTTATACACTGGGAAAAAAATAGAATAATTTCAGAGTATGTTTCTTTGCTCTCTATCTTTAGCTTGCCCTCGCCAGTTCCGTTGTGGAGATAGTCACTGTATCCCTCTGAGGAAAGTGTGTGATGGGGTAAAAGACTGCTCAGACGGACGGGACGAGGCTAAATGTTGTAAGTCTCGTTGCCTAAGGCCTGTGCATTGCCTTCACCCAGCTAGTCTTGTATTCTTCACGTTGGATCTCTAGTTTGTATTGTGCTTGCACATCTTGATGTTGATAAGACACAAACCTTGCATTGGACTCACATTTGTTTGTGTTTTGTGTTTGCACCTATGAACCGAATGTGTAGCATCCTGCAGGCCGGGGGAACTGTTGTGTGGGAACGGCCAGTGCAAACCTCAGAGCCAGTGTGCCAGTCAGAGCACGTGTGCAGACAGCAGTGAAGAGGGCAGCTGTGGTGAGTAAAACACACTGCTGCTGTATTCATATTTCATATCTCTGTTTGTTTCAATCTCGTGTCTCATGCTGCATTCTTTTTGCTTTTCAGGAGGTAAATGTTACCACGTTTGCCCCAACAAGGTGTGTTTGCCTAAGTCGTCTGTGTGCGATGGCGTCATTGACTGCAAAGACCGCAGTGACGAGCTCAACTGCACCAGAGCATGTGAGCGCTTATGACTAGGTGCCAGGTGTTTGTGTGACAGTGTGCTATTAGAAACAATATTATGGCATTCATTCTCTTTAGATGTTAAAGGCTGCTCCTCATCCTCCTACAAATGTGCCAACGGGAAGTGCGTCAGTAAAGTCAACCCGGAGTGTGACGGTGTTAAAGACTGCTACGATGGCTCTGATGAACTGCGCTGTGGTAATTAACCCCCCCCTGTACTTGTGCCTTCTTGCTATTCAAAAGAGGCTCTGACATTTTCATACATGTTTCCTTTTCCACCTCCCAGGCTGCGGTAACAGGCCCAAAAAGCGCACTAAGATAGTGGGAGGGAATGACGCCATGGCAGGGTCATGGCCGTGGCAGGTCAGTCTCCAGATGGATCGCTACGGGCATGTCTGTGGAGCCACACTGGTCTCAAACCGCTGGCTTATCTCTGCTGCTCACTGTTTCCAGGACTCTGATGCCATTAAGTAAGAAAAATACAGAGAACCATATGTTGATGATTCATACATAAACACTGTATTTAAGCGCAGTGTTTCCCAGATACTCAGATGCGCGTGCGTGGCGTGCTTACATGGGAATGCGTGTGATGACCACGGGAAACCAAGGAGCATCCACCAGACTGATTCGCCGCATCCTTCTCCACCCACAGTATGACCAGTTCACGTCTGATTATGACATCGCCCTGCTCGAGCTCAGCGCACCTGTTTTTTTCAATGACTTGGTACAGCCTGTGTGTGTCCCTGCCTCCTCTCACACTTTCACCACAGGGACTAGCTGCTATGTCACAGGCTGGGGTGTTCTTATGGAGGACGGTAAGCACTCGTTATTGAATGAAAATATGCACGAAGTGTTTTTCAAAGCAGCATCTTACAGATAACCTGAGCCGCAAAATGTCTTCTATTACCGGTTCTGTGAATTACAGGTGAATTAGCCTCTCGCTTACAAGAGGCCTCAGTGAAGATCATAAACAGGAGCACGTGCAACAAGCTGTATGATGACGCTGTCACTCCCAGGATGCTGTGTGCTGGTAATCTGCAGGGAGGGGTGGATGCCTGTCAGGTAAGTGTGTATGCTGGTGAATTTTATGGAAAAGTACTGCATATGGACTGTTAAGAAATATCATAATTTATCTTTTAGTCATAACCACAAATAGCATAGCCTTGTTCTTTAGATAATTTTTCTATTTAAGCAATATTTCCAGGAATTTCCGTCTAAACCACAAAAATCTGCTTCAAGAAAAAATGTGCTGCTCCTCATGCCAAAAACTATCATCAGTACAGTTAGTCATTAAGTCTCCATAGGAAGCGCTAAGCATCTTTCCTGTGAGTCTGTTGCATAACTGCAGCTGTTCCTTGCATTTATGCACATGGTGCAACAGTGGCAACTTAATTCATTATTACTAACTGTTAATTATTCCCAACACAGGTAGGATCATACTGCACTTAATGGTAAATTACAGTCTGCACATTTCTATACATCAGATAGGTCAGCTGGAAGATTCTTCCTGTTGAAAGAGAGTTTTTCCTTCCCGCTGTCACCAAGTGCTGCTCATAGGGGGTTGTGTAATTGCTTAATTTTCCCTCTAATATTGTAGGGTCTTTAGCTTATGATGTAAAGAGCCTTGAGGCGACTGTTGTTATGAATTGACACTGTATAATAAAAACTGAAGTGAATCTTCAACCATCACTGTCCTGATCACCATAATCATTTAAATAATTAACAAAATATGGGAACAGATAGTCTTCTAACAATGGGAGCACATTTTTATGGTAAATTACATATTGTTTTAATTTTATCAGAAAATAATCAAAGATCAAATCAAATAACACATACAGCAGATTTGCGCTTCAGGCCTTACAGAAAAAGATACCAGTTCTCTGTGGTGCTTTTCAGGTTGGGTTGTTAAAGGGTCACTTCACTCAAAATCCCTAAAAATCTTGTCAAAAAGCTTGATTGACAGACTTATTTATCCAGATGACCATATGGCAGTGTTAGACAGCGAGTAACTTATAACAGGTAGCTTGGTTAGCAGTAAGTTCACGAAACAGCTGCATCAATAAAAGCTATCATTCACTGACATTTAGCTGATGTTTGCAAGTATTTAGTTAGTTAGACACTTGTCTGACAGAGTAAGTATAAAAGTTGCTGCTAATGTTTGCAACAGCATTCAGCTGTGTTGCTGCTATTCTCCTTGGGTGTTGGAACTGATGTTATCCACAGAGCTTAAAAAGTATCAGTAAATACAAAATACCCTGGAGGTACTTTTGAGCATTTACTTTTTATAATCTTTATGTTTGTGTTTTCTGTCTACAAGTTTATAAGTGTGTGTGTGTGTGTGTGTCCCCTCAGGGTGACTCTGGGGGTCCGTTAGTGTGTCTGGAGCGAGGCAGGCGGTGGTTCTTGGCGGGGATCGTGAGCTGGGGCGAGGGCTGCGCGAGACAGAATCGTCCCGGCGTCTACACGCAGGTGGTTAAATTCACTGACTGGATCCATCAGCAGACCAAAGGACAGGTGTGACCAACAAACATCTCACTCACATGAACTACATGGCAGCGCTTACGCACAGGAAGAAGGTTTCAGACCTGAAGTCTGTCTTCAGATTGTCGTCACGACGGATGGCTACACAATGAGTCAGTTTTTGGCAGTGTGTCCTAAGCATTGGGCCAGCAGGGGCATCATCCCTTTTCCAAACCTTCCTGCTTCCTCATATTCCTCAGACAACATCAGCAGTGTTGTATGGACAAAAAAAAAAAAAAAAAAAGAAGAAGGAAAAAATCAGGTGTTAAGCTGATTATTTTTGGCTTGCTGCAACACTGGAATCCAAGACAAACAATGTTTCTCAAAAAACTTGTTCAGCTACATAAATTGCACTGCTCACCCTAGAGCTGTGGTAGGCTCTATAGCCTGCAACCTCTTTCACATCACAGTGGTATTCCCCAACAACTGATATAAAAGATTTTTATTTTATATCTGATGAAGTTAAGTCTTTCAGCACCACACAGCCGCCTGTCGCAGTCACACAGGCAGGTACACATCAGGTTTGAGAGCAGATCTGAGGTGGACCAGATTACCCTCTGTGTGTAAATGTTGCCAATTACTTCCTGTTTTCCTAATGTTTCTACCCTCACTCGTCTTCCTGTCACATCTACATTGTTCATGACAGAAACAGACCGTGTCCTGTGTTTCATGCAGTCTTTTTATTGTGGAAAGAGTTCTCTCCCAGACATATATGTAACCCTGTATTTTTGTACTCATCACTCTGTGTACTGTATACTACTGGATGTGTTCACAACTCACTTTGAGTTTAAGAGTTGTTCTTGTACTGTATGTGTACATCTGTGCATTTGTATATCATGCAGTCATAGTCTTATGTCCCGTATATGCTGTAACTGTAGATAAGAGAACAGTCCATCCATAGTAGGTGCTTTTCAGTTTTACTATAATTTAAATTATCTTAATGGTGCCACTTTTATACTTTATGTACTATTAAAAAAAAAAAACCTTCTCAATTAAACCAGCCTATGCTGGTGCCTAAGGACCCAATAAGATTACAATTATAAGACCTAAGCAAGTCTTTCTATGCAGACATTTAATATTTTTGTCAATTTCTTCCTCCCCATTCAGCTCACCCTACCACCCAGTGGACAAGCTGTACCATTACATCTTGTACGATATCCCCTGAAAAAAATAATGAACCTTATGCCCAGAAAATTTAAGAAAACTGCAGTTTGCATCAATGTTAAATAACCAGATTTTCCCTTTTTATTAAAGATACATTACCAATGCAATAACTGCTGCTTATGTATATTTTAAACAGAATTTTATGTGTTTTCTTTGCTGTTGAGCTGAAACAATGAAATTTGCTATTTTAGTCTCTTGAATTTAAACTTCGAGCGGGGAAATCTCTGCTTCTTCGGAAATAATAGGTTATTTGACTGAGAGGGCTCAAACGCACCTGGATAAGGCACCTGTGCTGCAGTTCAGAGGAAACGTGAGCGAGCTTTCTTGTAGTGGTGAGACCAGTATTTTCTGTAGGAGTGGAATGTGTGGCATGTTGCACGGAGCACTTTTTTTTTTTTTAAATGTGAGACAAATGCAGTCCTGTCGATCAGTGCACGGCTTGTTTACCCCGATGCCTACGTGCTGATCATCCCGTTTACCAGTGCTGTGTACTGACGAGATTTGGCCACACAGAGCTTGTCAGTGCGCATCCTCCCCAGTATCCGCGATGCGTAAAAGTCCTTCCAGAAAATAGGACATGCAGATTCTTGGCTTGGACATGGCAGGTTAATATTCAAACTGTGGAAAAAGCAGAAGAGTTATTTCTTACACTACAATATTATCGCACCAACAGTTCATTTAGAAGGTTTAACGCAGGGGACAGCTGAAAGTGGACCGCTGTTGCGCGCGCTGGGTGTGTCAGTGGACTTAACGGAAGCCGTCTATCCGGTGGGTGCACTGTGGGAACAGTATAAAAGCACACCAACGTCTGAAACGATGGGAAAAAGTTGCACCGGTGTTCAAGCGTGGTGTTCCCGTTGCGTGATCTCCCGCAGCTGAACTCAGGAAACCGGCTCCCATTCGGTGACCCTCAGCTCAGAGCGCAGCAGCCAACTGCGCTGTGCTGCGTTTGTAGTCACGCAGAGGGAGAATAAAAAAGCCACAGCAGGAATACAAATTCTTTCATGCTTTATATTTGAAAGTCCAGAGTTGCATCGGAGTCTCCAGGCATGATGAATTTTATTCTCATCTCCGTGCTGTGTGGATTTTACGGTGTTCTAGCAAAAGGTGAGTAACGGGGTTAGTTTTGCAGATGTAAGAAGCGCACGGAGTGCATGCTGTAAGGATAACAGCTCATTTATATGAGTCTACGCTCATTTACTACTCAGCGCGACATATTTTCATAATTAGTTAATTTCAGCTAACTTTGACGTTGTAAATCAGAGTAGAAACTTTCTAACATGCGTCATTTTATGTCTGACTTCATGATTATAATTTCTTATAAACTTGACCTTCGGGTAACAGAAAGAGTTTCAAGTGATCAAGGTAGAAAACAACAGACGGACACCTAATCCCCCCTAATTATTGCGGTGCCGCTCCTCATTTATCGGCTTGTTGAGTCGCCACTGTGGCTGAGCGTCTGAAGCTGTAAACCTCCGTTTGCACTGTCTGCGCTGAGGATGATAAGCGCTATCCCACCCGGACACTTGTTTGGATAACGGGGACCCCTGTGGCCCGGCTCCTTGTGCGCTTGGCCCCTGTTGAATGGATGCACGCAGGCGTTGTTTCCTGAGACTGATGAGCTTGTCAAATGGAAGTTCTTATATAAATGACTGAGGGGTCACGATTAACCAAAGGAAAATATCCACTGAGCAGGAACCGAGGTGAATCTGTGCTTATTGCTCAAAGAGTCGGTAGGTTCCATTTGTGGACTCCACAGATCTCTGTTGCGCTAATGGAAGCAATTTAAGGAATAAAAGCTGATGTTTCTTCAGTTGCGAAATCAAAGTATGCACTTAACGCATATATAGTTTTACATGCAATACCTTTTAAAAGATGTTCTAAATACTTAATGTATCATTTTTTATTATATTAATATTTCACTGTTCAGGTGTTATTACGCTTTATGAGTGTGATTTGGTTTTTGTGGTTTTTGTGGTTTGTGGTTTGTTTTGATATATATATATATATATATATATATATATATATATATATATATATATATATATATATATATATATATATATATATATATATATATATATATAATGTATAAATGCCTGCGTGTGTACATATATGTTAGTGTAAGATTACACAGAGAAAAGAAGAAATATAGAGAAATGTTTTCTATAACGATTTCTTCATCAGAACGTGATAAGTAACTTTAATCATTCCAAAATAACTGAAGCAGTAAATACATCATAATAGTGATCAACGCATAATTGCATGTCAAAAATGTCATGCATAATCATCCGTTCATAGGTGTTTCCTAAAAACATGCATCTTACACAGAACAAACTTTCTTCTTCATTGATGCACATCACACTGTCACTGTTACCTGTAATATAATATAATATATTAATCAGAACTATTGAATACCTTATAACAGACTGGACATTCATTTATATTTATATTATAAAACCTATCAAATAAAGAATAGATGATCACATTTCATTGCAGGAAAACAAATTCTTCATTAAGCCGATTCTCTAGCAAGCTTCAGGCTCTTGAGATTAGTTGCAATGATTCAAATTTCAGTTCAAATAGTGTCCTATGTGGTTATTAATTTCTTGTTGAATAGCGCCTTAGTATGCATCTGCATGTTTCTGTCCTACAGAACATCGGCATCTAAAATATTTCAGTGCTCTCAGGTGGGCATTTCCTGGTAAGTAAGTGAAAGGGATTTTTACAAGTAATGAGCTGCTGTGGAAACGTGCCACAATAATTCCTACTGATGGGAGTGATGTTGTATTTAGGATTGTGAAATGCTTTCCCGCTGACTTAATAGCACAGAAACTGTGCTAATTAGACACTTGTTTAAACAGCTTGTTGAAAAAGGCCTGGAGGAGATCCTGGACTTCCCCTCCATCTTCCCTTCTCCCACCATGTGTGTATTTGTTGCCTCCTGTGAAACCCAAGGAAATAGCATAGGAAGTGTTAGCAGTGTGAGTAATACTAGATGTAGTCAATGGGGCATCCACTGGGAACAATGATGCTGACAATGAAAGGTAATAATGGATTTAAGTGATAAATTTGCTAACTGCCTTAGCAGCGATTTAACTGCTCACAGATCCACAGGGTGGTTATTTCTGAGTTTGTGAAGAGCAGTCAGCGTGAAGGACAGACTTCCCTGAATGATGTTTCCTCTGTTGTTTTGAGGAAGGAAGGGCGGACAGTCGTCTATATCGCTCATTAATAAACCTCAGCAATGAAGTGGAGAAATGCCTTTGTTTGATAAATAAGAGGGACACTGCTTACGCATTTCCACACAGCTTCTTAAGTGGGTTTAGCGAGGAGATGTGAGGAGGGTCAGAGATGCTGTGGCCTAGATGGAGGCTGTGCTGTAGAGGTGGGAATTGCCCAGGCTGACTGGCATACTGTACCTTACAGGAAGTGTTTTATCTTCCAGGATTTCCCCAAAAGTGATCTAATGCAGATTTGATCACACAAAGGGATTTTCATTGTGTATGTCCCAATCAAATGGACACTTGTCACTTCACCTGATTTAAATATTAATACATAAATACTGCCACTATTTTGCTATATTTTCCTTCTAACACAGTCTACAAACTCAGTCCATATGCACCCTTTTCAAAATGGTTCCTCAAAATACACTAATAACCTGTCCTTGACCTCTAACCTCTCTGGAGAGGTTGTTGATGGATAAAGCTGTGCAGCCTTAGACTTACTATTAGACAAACTGCACTACAAGTCATTGGTTGTTGAATTGTTTCTGTAACTCTGCTCTTCTTTTCCTCGCCCCGACCTCCGCAGATAAAGATCATAAGGGGAAGTTCAACGTTCCTCTCCTGGATGTCCAAACTCGGCAGCTGGTCCTGGATGCTAACCAGATGCTAATGCTCAACTGCAGGTGAGTTTCAGGTAGAGACAGAAACATGATTCAAAATCCGTGGTGGAATTTTTCAGCAAAGATTATGGTAGAAGAGTAACTTCCTGGAGGAAAAAAAGCTTTTAAAACCTTAAGTCAGCAAATCTTTGGACCGGCAATTTTAAACATGCATTTTTTTTATGTGCTGATAACCACTGAAATTAAAGTCAGTTTAGATACTAACTGCCCAAATAAGTGACCGTAAGTGTTTCAAAAAGGGTGCCAAGATCTGAGCCAGGTAGCCCAAGTTTGGACATAGGGGTTGAACCTGGGTTGGGAGTAGAAGGAGACAGTCACCATGACTGATATCTGTTTAAAAAATAAAAGGCAAAAACAAAACAAAAAAATTTTAATTGAAAAGACTTAAAATTAGCAGAAAAATTTACTTTGTAGTCAGCACTAAGAAACATTTGAATCCAAATAAACCATCTTCAATTTTTTGTGCAAGCAATTTCCAGCCTTTTTTCTCCTTTCTTTTTCCTCATGAATGCCGTTCTTTCCTCTCTAGTTTGAGCTTCTCATACAGTAGCTCGAAAACCATGAGTCATTTTTTTCCCATTAAGAAATTTTCTGCAACATTTACAAGTAATTCTTTCTCTAAATAAATTACAACCACCTATTGTGTTATTGCACATTTACCACATGCAGCTCAAACAGAATGAGATTGTATTATATTATATTTGCATTAGAGTCCAGCATGTATCTTCATCTTCCCACACACATGTTGAAATAATCACTGGATAAAGGGATACAGTTACAGTGATGTAAGCTGTAGGGTGTTACCAACCCACTGTAACTCTTGACCAGGGGTCGCTGGCAGCTGACATGGACGTTCCCAGCAGGCTTGGCCAGAGATCAGGTGGAAGTGAGTGAATCTCGCTGTGGCAGGACGAGCCACCATTACTGCAGCCAGATGAAAGTCAGCCGCATCCAGGCCCAGCACACTGGCCTGTTCCGCTGCCGGTACCAGCACAGACCCCAAAAACATACATCCGTCTATGTTTATGTCACAGGTAAGACTCTGCTGCCCTAGGGTCTTTTTTTTCTTTTAATAGTTATTTTTAGCCCACTCATTGAGAAGCCCCTCACTCATTCACCATGTGCCATGTGTATTGTTTATAATGTCAGGTTAAACAGGATGCAGTGGGCGCTAAATACAGACCAATGCCAGTGAGCCAATTATATCTAAACACTGTTTGTCCTAACAACACATCCTTCTAGATGACTCTGGCACAGTTTCACCGCCCTCCTCCCCTGCCTCCCCTTTCTCATCCCAGGCCTACCTCCTTTTCGTCTATATATAAATCCTTTTTTACTTTCGTTTACGTGCTACCTCGAGGCCAGGAATAGCCCAGCTGCTGAAAGGCTCAGGCCCGGGCAGAGTTTCCCAGGGCATCAGCCTTATCTGCTCTACTCAGCCTTGCTTGAAGCATCCTGTGCTTTGGGAAGGAGGGGAAGGGCTCGATGGGGGTGTGCTTGGAGGGAATGTCACTGTGTCTCTACAAGGTGGCGGCAGGGAGGTGTGTGGAAGTGTGTGTGCGTGTATGTGTGAAGAGCTGAGAAGGATAAGATGAAGGCCAGTAGCTCAGTGGTATCCAGGGGCAGAGGAGGCATGATGTCTGCCCAGCCAGCTCCTCCCTGTCCTGGAAGGTGACGCTGCTCAGTCTGAGTATTATGAGGCACAGAACTGGGCTGGAAGCCAGGGTCACAGGGCACGCTACTGTTTGGCCAACAGGACCCTTGGGAGCCATCAATCGCTCAGGTCATCATGTCCATTAAGCATCAGACTTGGCCTGCAGTTCTGCTCAGACATTGCCTCCCTCCCCGACTTCTCTATTAGGAATCAAAGCAGAAGAAGGAAGCCTCCAGTCTACTAGTCCTTGGGGTACTTTTGTTTGAATGTTCAGAGATTTGCTTTCCTTGAATAACACCCTATGGTCACAAACAATACAGTGAGCAACACCCACACCTTTGAATGGCACAGCGCTCTTACAGTAGTTGAGCCGAGAGGCGAAAACACAGAGAAACCGTTTGATTGCTTCCAAACAATCTGTGTGTTTATTGTTGACTACAGACAGTCATTTGCTGAATGGGTATTCAATGAATGTTTAGGAGTGTGTGTCTGTTTGTTTTTGTTTGTTGTTGTTGAGACTGATATTGGAAATGTGTGTGTGTGTGTGTGTGTGTGTGTGTGTGTGTGTGTGTGTGTGTGTGTGTGTGTGTGTGTGTGTGTGTGTGTGTGTGTGTGTGTGTGTGTGTGTGTGGGTGTGTGCTGGTCTGTGTGCAAAGAGGCAGGTGGCTGGATTGCTTTCTGTGGGTTTCTATGTGTGTGCATGGCTTTAAAAGTTCACCCAAGATGATTAAAGGGGTCTAAGTTGATTGAGTCAGTACCTACCTGTATCTCAAAGCAGCCACTCTGCTAATGCATAACTTTAACCTTAACATCTCCCCCAATCTATTTCTAACATGTCATATAGCTGTAAAAACGATTCTTTGTTTATGAGTTTATTTTACATGCTTAATACTGTACTATATTTGTCCCTGACCACAGTGTTTGGGTTACAGACAGCCAGTGGCCTTTCGTGGAAGATGCAGACATGAGCGCAGACGTGTTGTACATGAAGGAAAAGGAACCACTGGTCATCCCCTGCCGGGTCACCAACCCCAATGTCACCACAGAACTAGTCAAGGTTTGTGCAGGAGATGCGTTTTACCTGTCAAGTGACTGAATGCCTTTTAATTCACGTTGGGGTGCAGAGGCCTGCTCTGCATCATGATACTCACGTGCTCTAATTGTATTTGCTCGATCGCTCACGTTCTGCTCTTTGCACATCGTCGTTGCTTTGCCCAGTTTTTTCCATCAGGGCTCACATATGCACGCAATACAGTGTTCAGCCATGTCTCCCTGTCCAGATCATTCGCCACATTGTTCTTATCTTGGCAACCATTGCACTGTGGCGTGTGTGTCCGTTTGTTTGTGTCCGTCTGCGGATATGTGTGAAAGTGTGTGCGGATATGTTTGTGAGTGTTGGCGCTTGAATGCTGAGTGAGGGGGAGAGCAGACGGAGTAAAAGTGCAAAACGAAACTATTTGTGTGTTAATTAAACTTGACTGTCTCCTCATGTCTTTAAAGAGGTCTACCAGTGGCCCTTTCTTTAGTGACTTTTACTGGGAACCACTGTTAGTGCAGTTTTTACCTCTGGAGACAGGACATGTGGGTCTGGAGTGCCCCACTGGCTCCTGGCCAGCACCATTTCCCACATCTCACCCTCAACTTCTTGTAGTAGGAACATTGGCTGCCAGTTTCCACCAAATGATGCTTTAAACAGCTGGCCAGCCTGGTGGAGGAAGCAGAGGTAACTACTGTTGGCCCCAATAGATCAAAGTATAGTCTATTCTCTTTAATCAGGAGCATTCGTCATTAAAATGACGGTTTGTGCGTCACTATTGGAAAATGACATCTACAGTCAACAAGTTATTAATCATGCAGAACTGACTCGAGACAGTGGAGGAGGGTTGAGTAAGTGTTGCTTAAACTCATGTATTTGGTTATTCTGTGTTTGTATAATGAATGCACAAAGCATAAAGAAAGAATACACTGAAAGGTAAAGGCACACCCTCAGCAGTTATTGTACTTAAACTAAAGACAGATTAAAAAGTGTCTAAAATTAGGCCAGCAGCAACACAGATTTATGGTTATTAAAGCCAAAGTTTGAAGAAACCTAATGTATACCTAACCTACCTAAGGTCTAACAAACCAGTGATCCAGATTAGCACACTGACTTTGATAGGTTTAGAACATTTGCTAATTAGCACTCAACATGAAATAGGTGCAACTTGGTAATTAGTTTAGCAGGTATTTAATGATTAACCAAAGTACTGGACAAATTCAGTTATATCCACTGATGGCACTAGATAAAAAAAAAAGTCAGTGGTGCGCCACAGTTAATTAAGTGTCTCCTGAATACAGCATAAATGTATGTAACAAATTTTATGTTAATCCATCCATTTCTATATTTCATTTCCCTGCATATCCATTTGTGGAAGTCAGCAGCAGCCTGAAGTAGGATTCATCCTCTATCTCCACATATTTTAATGCCAATGCAGGAAAATGGTTTTTAAGATATTTCTGTTTGGACCAACATGTCCAAAGCATGCTGCTACCATGGCTAAATTAACAAAGGAACATGAGAAATATATAAGATTTTTAACCTCATGATTTAGAATACGGGAAGTCCAAACAATAATAATAAATAATTGGACAAACTGGGCCGCGCATATCACATGCACACACATTTCTTTTTCCTGCCTCCATCTCCTCAATGCTTGGAGCAGCTAAGGTAATTATTCTAAAAATAGCTCTCCTCTTCTTCCTTGATATCCCTCCTCTTCCCCTGCACTCGCTGGTCACAACCTGGAACCCACTCTATGTCACTGGAGTGTTTTTTTTCCTGGAAGGACTTTGCACTTTCCCTGCATGTCTAATGTGACCCTTCTCAAGAAGAACAATATGCAGGAGGGTCTGCTCTCTCGCTCTAGCTGTGAAAGTGACCGGGAGGTGCGGGATGACAGGGTCGACCTGGGGTTCTAGTCAAAATGTCTATATCCTGTAGTAACAGGATGCGAGGAGATGGACTGGAGTCACGTTTTTCATATCCTGGCTCCACTGACTCGTTTGCTCCTCCCCCTTTCCCTCCACGTTCTGCCTCCATTTTCACTGATTCTCCTTGTAGGCACGAGAGTAAAAGTGGCATACAGGGTGCTAAGGGCACACAGGGTGGGTGTCAGTGAGTTCAGAAGAGGAAAAAGTGAGGAAGTTTCTATTTTAAAGGACTGAGACAGGAGAAGGAAGAGCTCAGTGCCGTATCGGGGAGTGGGGGGAGGTCACATCACTCTGGGAGGGGGGATATCAGCCAGTTCACATCAGGGGTGCACGAGAGGGGGAACGTGTTTGTGTGTGATGCTGGTGGAGGAGGGGTCTACCTGTTCCCTTGAGAGAGGGTGGGAGGCTTCCACCATGTCACAGAAACTCTAGTAAACATTTCCTTGTAGCGGCTTCCAAGAAAACAACAAGGTTATTCAGTTATACAAGGTAGGCAAGAATTATAAAACAAACCCTGTGGGATAACAGGCGGCCTCATTCTTCTGGAGGTCTTTATGTAAAAGAAATTGCACAGTACCCCAAAGGACTTGCGAATATCTTCCCCAAGCCTAAGGTAGATCTGTCCATTAAAGTGAAAACAGATGCTCAAACCCAAATGAAGTCAAGTGCATCTCAATTTCTTAAGGTTCAGCAAACCTTTGGTTGATGCTCTGCCTTTTGCATCGATATCTGACTCAGAAGCAAACCTGGGGCAGCTTTCTTTAAAAAATGAGAAGCAACAGCATTGTTTCTTGACTTGACATTTCATCTTTTTTAAAATTATTACTAGTCTTCTATTGACCTACATTTAACCAGGAGTTGAACCCACTGAGATTTAGAATCTCCACGTGTGTCCTGGGCCAGCATAGGCAACATTAAGCTGGTGTGAAGAAACCTGCTCAAGCTCAAGGAAAACATGCAAGCTCCTCACAGAATGGACCCACTTGTTGTTAGTCAACAACGCTAACCACTCAACCAACACGATACCAACAACTCTACTTCAACTTAAGTTGGCATGAAATTGCACTTGACCTAATATATATTCTGAATTCATACTTGTTTTTGGGAGCAGACAGATGCCTTCACATCCCATGTTACCAGTGAGCGATCAAAGCAAAAAAACTCAAAGTCACTGTCATGAATGACAAATAGCACAAATTATAGTTATGTCAGGATGTTACACAGAGGTATTACCAGGTTCTTTCCATATTTGCAGCTATTCATGTGTACATTTCTGAATTAGTCACCATGACTTCTATCTTGAGCCATGACTCGGTTGTTTGCTCAATGCAGTGCAACCGTGTCATTGCTTCTGTGCTCAGGGCTGTGGTGCAGTCAGACATGTGATGGGTGTTGTTTTATCCTTGCTTCTCCCACAGTCCTACAGCCGCAGCCTGAGTCCAGACCAGAGGAACATTATCTGGAACAGCAGGCGAGGCTTCACTATCAGAACTCCCACCTTCTTCTACGTCGGCCTCTTCTTCTGCCAGACCACTGGTGACAAAGTCAAACACAAGTCGCGTAAATACTTTGTACACAGACTAGGTCAGCGCGCTCTTTCTGCACCACTATGTAAATCACATGTAAATATGTATGTGTGCATCAATGTTTCTTTATGCAAAATCCCTGATATTGTGCTTTTTTTTTCTTATTTGTCTCAGTGAATAAAATCAAAGATGTGTATCTGAACAGCAGTGAGCCTGTGCAGGCCTTAAAGGGAGAGCGACTGGTCTTGAACTGCACTGCAACAGCAGAGTTGAACACTAGAGTCAACTTTACATGGGACTACCCCGGAAAGGTCAGAGCTACTTTAGAGTCTGCAGTTAGATGACAAATGACCTTTGATAGAGAAGGAGCAGGTGTATAATGGTCTGTTACAACTTCCTGCCTTACCTGGCAATCTATTCAGTATTACCTTTGAGCATAAACCAAGTTATGACATGTTAGACATTTACAAAAAGCACTGAGTGTGCAAGTTAAACCACCTTCAGAGTTATTAAATGTCTTTATTTGTTAGTTAAACAGTATTGATCTGCATGTTTAATTTAGGTTGTTATTAATAGCCTTATTACTGATTTATAACAAATGCATAAACATTTCCTATTATGCAACCTAAAAGATAGCCTTCAGTGTTAATTTAATGGCTCTTCTCTCCTCTTATCCTGTAGAGTGTCAGTGCTGGCTCAACTTCCAAAATGCTCGTGAGACATCCAACACACACGTTGTTCTACAGTATTCTGAGCATCCCGAAGCTCCAGCGTTCGGACCAAGGCCGCTACATGTGCCGCGTCACCAGTGGTGATCAAAGCCAGCAAGCCCAAGTCAATGTAACTGTCTATGGTGAGTTTCCTTTGCTGAAGCATCCTGACATTTAGAAAATTCACCTACAGTCATCGGCTCATCGACTCATTCTGGTCAAGCTTGCTTAATTTTTTGATTTTTTTTTTACCAGCGCATTCTTTATCACAGGCTCCAAATGTCACAGCAGTTAGCAAGCATTTGCATCAGCTTAATCTTCCACAAATATGTGCATTTGTTTTCTCACTTGCAGACCGTCCATTCATCCGCCTGAAACCTAGAAATGGATTTGTGATGACGGTGCAAGCAGGAGAGAAATCTTACAGAATATCTCCCAAATTGCGAGCATTCCCAGCCCCTGAAGTCATTTGGTAAGGAATCAAAAACACCCCTGTCTCCTCAGAACTGAAGTCCACCTAACACCTGTGACTTTAGAGTTTCCTCTTTAGTGTTCACACCTCTTTGGTATTTTTAATCTTTGCCTCCCTCTCTTTAATCTGGAAGCTTATCTCAGTTAACTGCTTCATTTCCTAGAAAGAAATTGGAATGGCTTACCTACAATACATAACTCATCAGCATTTTTAATATTCCAAAAGTATTTCCTTCCCTACAACTTTTATTTATACTTCACACTCCGTAAATCTTTGGGAAAGATCTCTCTGCTCTTAAAACTTTGCTTAGATATCTTTTTTTTTTTTTTTCCTGGCAGGCTGAAGGATGGCATGGTTGCAGCAGACCAATGCTCCAGATACCACAGGGATGGGAATTCCCTGGTTATCCGTGATGTTGCAGAAGAGGATGCTGGGAAGTACACTGTCCTTGTCCGAATCCAGGAACACAGACTCTACCAGAATCTCACGCTCACACTTGTGGTTTACGGTGAGAAAGAACAAAGAAATTCTTCACCAAAAAAACAAATAAAAAAAAAAACATCTTTAGCTCTAATTGTCCTGTCCTCCAAGATATTAAACTTCCTCTCTTGTATGTCGGCATCTTGTCTCACAGTGAGTCCTAAAATAGGGGAGAAAGCAATGTTGTTGCAGGACCTGGGTTCAGTGCCACGAGGGAGCAGACAAGCCCTGCGCTGCACATCCCACGGAGTCCCTGCTCCGCACATCCACTGGCGCTGGCATCCCTGCCCATCCAAAGGCCTGTAAGTACGCAGAACATCACAACCTTACCTTTACAAGATAGATGTAGTTTTATAATCCATTGGAATTGATCATTTTATAGGTTTAGGGATTCTTAACTAAAGATAATTGGTTTCATAGTGTGCACATAAAAAGTCAGAAGAATAATCCAGGCAAAGTATAAATGATATACAGCTATGCAGAACTTTACGTGCTTTTTTATTTATAATCTGGCACCTCAAAATTTTATTTTTAATTTAACTTCATATATAACATAATTAACCGGCATTATACAAAAATGTAGTTAATTAAAATATAGATTATCTAAGCATACATTTTGCACGTTTTTGCCTGCAAAGGTTAAAATTAATATTAATACTATAATGCTACATACACACACAGAATAAATAATGATGTTTATGTTACTCATTGGAGTGTGTGTGTGTGTGTGTGTGAGTGTGTGTGTGTGTGATTTTATTTTTTTGAAAAACGAGACATGTTTTGTCTATTTCTGCATGTGTTCAGACAGCGTTTCCTTCTTGTAACCAGAACAGATGCCTTTGGGGGCCTTTCATGTGCGGGAATGTGTGAAAATGTGTGTTGTTTGTGTGTGTGTGTGTGTGTGTGTGTGTGTGTGTGTGTGTGTGTGTGTGTGTGCAGCTCTTCCTCCATATTCTTGTCCTCTTACTGTCCATGTGTCCTTTCCATATGTTTGTTTGAGTTCATACAAATCTGCATGGTGTGTGTGTGTGTGTGTGTGTGTGTGTGTGTGTGTGTGTGTGTGTGTGTGTGTGTGTGTGTGTGTGTGTGTGTGTGTGTGTGCGTGTGCACGCGCCTGGTACATTCACAGACACAGTACACGTTGTATCTCAGACTTGAAAGGACATAGAAAAAAAAACACACTTCAATAGAGGCCAGTTCCGTGCTCTCAGTCACGATTTGTTGGTTTCCAAATCAAACGCTATGATTTAATGAATTTCCTGTCCAGGACACAGGGTGAGAGGCCTGTTTATTATTGTGATTGCACACTGCATCCTGTGATGCTTTTTCTTATATCTGACACACACTATATACACAAAGTTCTCATGAGAAATGGCCCAACCCGGTGATGCAGAGGCACAGTCAGCTCTAACACACACCAGCATTCAAGCAGGCATTTTGGCAGAAACATTGATTGAGCTGCTCTTGGAGGTCAGACACGTATTGTGTTGCTGATGACCAAGTCAGAAAGGTTAAGTATTACCTGAGAGCACCGCAGCAACCGCCCATGCTCCGTTACCCCTCTGAGACACACTGACATCACCGCTGTACTTGACCCTTAACTCTCACAAAGCACCATGTCAGTCCATCTCAGCCAAGACCCAAAAGTTATCTACATAGTGTACATGGAGATTTATTTCATGCCAGCTGGCACTGCTAAAGTATGCAATCTTCACTGTCAGACTAAATCCGGGTCAAGTGATGTAAGCTCTTTTGTTCATGCCATTTATTGTATGTATGAGAGCACCTTTGTCTTGTTTCACAGTAAGATGTCAGATGCAATCTGCACATGTGAGAAATTTTGCCAAAGCCCAGTTTTAATCATTACTTAGCTGAATTATTAGACTAGTCATATTTGTTTCCTTAATATACGGTGATTTAAAGTTTGTTATAATTACATAAAATAAATTAAAATGTTATACTTCCCAGCAAAGCAGTACAGTGCAAATTATAGTCTGTGAAGGTGTAGATTGCAGCTACAGCTTATCACACCTACCAAATGAGTAAAATGTATTTGCACAGTAAAGATGCAGCAGATTACATTTGGCTTCTTAACTGGCTGCCTTATGGTCCTTTGTAAAGCTCTGTTCTGGTTCAGCTTCAGTGTCTGTGCTGATTGTGTTTTTTGGACTAGTACTTTTGGTTGGCTCCTCACTGGACCCCTTGTTCTTTGCAGCCCGGCTGCACCACCACAAGCCTGACGCCGTGCTGGAGGAGACCCAGGGACAGTGGACCAGGCTGGGCCAGGCTGATGGGGGGCCTCTCGCCTGGGTCCTGGGTCCACTGCTGGGTCTGGCCCTGGGAACTGCAGCGCTCTTATCTGGCCTGACCAGGAGGTGCATTGGGCTTCCTGTGCAAAAATCAGAGCGCTTTTCCTCTCGTTGTTTGGCTTCCTCTTCGACGCGAGACGCTTCCCAGCGGCGTGATTGTCCCTTCGTCTTCAAACGTGGCACAGCCCGCTTCCTCAAGAGCTTGATCTATTCTTGAGAGCACCCCCACACCCCTTCCCCAACTCTTCTGCCCCCCACACATACCTCTAAAACCCCTTCCATCACCAGCTCTGACCTACACCACAACCCAGCATCCTTCACCTCTGCAAAATATAAACTCCCCATCACCTCCCACCCTGGAACCCCCTCCCCATCACTGCCACCTTCACACACTCATCTGTGCCTCTCAACAGCATCCAAAACCCTCAGTGACATTACCAGTGACTCGGAACACTGCTGAGCAGTGAAGATCAGGAGATACAGAAAACCAGGAGTTGCATACGCCACAACACTAAGGATATAAGGACACCTGCTTCACTGATTATTTATTTCCTTCCTTTTTCCAATTTAAGTTTCCCCACTAGACCAGGCTGTCCTCTAGTTTTATGCATTTTATATTTCACAGACATTTGAGCCAGAAAAAGTGCAATTTCCACCAATCCACCAGCCACATTTCTGGAGCTGCTTTGCTTGTTTTTTGTGTCCTAGAGTGGTACTAAAATGGGTGCATGAACCGTGCCTGTCTGTCCCAAGCCTCAATCTGATTTTTGACATCCAAAAAAAAAAAAAAAAAGCTGTGATTTTCTGTTGCAATTTTTAAACACCAGTAGAACATCAGTGTGCTTACCTTGGACGGGCGAAACAGGAGAGAGGACATGCTTTGTGCTATTCACTATGGGATTCCTTCAGTTCTCTATTAAAAAAACTGATGGTCTGCAGAGGCCTACCATGTAGGACTTCTGAGAAGGCCAGAGACGATCCTGTGTCGCTCTCTATCATCCCATGTCAAAATGTCTTCTTTATGTGTCACATGATGTCAGTATAACAGCCCTGTTGTCTTTGTATTGGAAGTTAATTAAAATCTAAGTGTATGTGTGATACTACAAGCCATTTTATGAGGAGTAGCATAAGTGTTTGAATAAACTCCATTTGTGTATGTGAGCGTAAAGAGGGTGACAGTGTGTGTGCTTGCGCACAATTGTGTGTGTGTGTGTGTGTGCGTGCGTGCATGCGTGTGTGTGTGTGTGTGTGTGTGTGTCTCCTATTCTACGGGTGTCTGCTAATGTGATTAATTGCTTGTATACAGATGTTCTATGAGTAATATATGAATCTAATATTTAATAATTTTATACAACTAACTTACATATGACAATATTTGACAACTGTATGAATCTGTTAAGATGTACTGAAGTGTTATATTAGTCGTTTGTGTTTTTGCATTAAACTTTCCTTGTATTTCTGTATTGGTTTATATGCTCCGTGGTTATTTTGGGGTTGAGAGAGGAACACACAGGGACAGCAGTAAAAGTGTATTTTAAGCTACATAACAGGACAGGAAGAAAAGGCAGCAGATGACCCCCACTCATACACAACTTGGAGCAGTTCATTCATATCCCTAAGCAGCTGCTGCTCACCCTGTTTGCAGGCACACACTGTGTGATTGCGGTATGTCTGTATGAAGTGTATACGTGTTCATTTTCTGTGTCTAACCACGTTCACATTCACGCATCCATCTAACTAATGCTATTTGTGCGTGTGGGTGTGGGTGTGTGTGGGTGTGGGTGTGTGTGTGTGTGTGAGGGCGAATTTGAGTCAGAAAGTTTTTCCTGAGAAGCGTGGGAGTGTTAGCTGGGTGCTATGGTACTATGGTACAGTAGGTGTGGGTGTGGGTATGTGCATGTGTGTGTCAGGCCGTTGGTGTCATGCACAGGGTGGGTGGCTTGTGTAACACACAGTATCTCGATGCCAAGAGGAAGAGCAATCAGGGAGCAAAGAGGAACCGAACTCAGGGAGGAGCTCAGGACAGACAGAAAAAGATGACGACAAGGATACAGACAGAGACAGAGAGGAGAGAGGCAGTGACATATCCATAAACAGGCAGAGCATCAGTGAGCAAAGTGGAAATGATAGTTTACAATAAGGCAGACGGTTAACGTCTAAATAAAAAAAGGAACATCCTTTTATAAGTTCTTTTAAAAAACAAATCGCCCCTGCACATTTTTAATGAAGAGGAGAATACAGACCGAAGTCCAGGCTTTAAACGTGTTTATTTCTGCTGTAAAACTGGGTATTTAAACATGGGAGTCTATGGAGATTCACCCACCTTTTGGAGCCAGCCCCAAAGAGCTATTTGAGCAACCTTTCCTGGCACTTCCAAGGTGGCATCAGTTTTCAACCCGGGGGGGGCTGCTGCAGATTTTTCACTGGGCAACGTTAAAAATTTCAATTTCAGTTCTGTAAGAATACAGGTAGTGTTTTAAAAAGCCTTTATAATAAACTTTAGAAGCTAGAGACACCCTTTTATATAGTACCCCCCCCCTTTTTTTTTTTTGTTTAGGCTGTCTGGGTGCTGCCAGATGATGAAGCAGGAACCAGAGAGAGGTTATGTAAAGTCCGTGTTTACTGGGTATGTGAAATATGAATAACTCAGCTGAAGCAATGAAACAATTATTACTTTGTACCATTTATAAATCACTGAGATTTTATTAATTACTCAGGATTTCCCCATTTAAAGTGGCTCCAGCATTTTTTTTAATAACAGAAGGTGACCCACAGTGCTTTACAGGTGCACTCATTTGCAATCCAGGTCTCGAAGAACCCAAATGCAAAACAGGGAACTCACAGAAAACAGAAAACATAATAAAGGTAATAACTGAAAAAAAAGTAATCAGAAAATAAGAATAAAAGCATAACTCAGTTCTAACCATGGTGAAAACAGTCAGATTAAAGCACAATAGAAAAAATTTACAGTGAGCTTGACCAAACCACGAAGGACCTCAGATTTGCCTTTAGTTGTTAGGTGAGAAGAAGTTGTTGGAAAGATTACCTCAGTGACCTGGAGGCAGAGTTAGAAGATCTGTGATATATTGTGGAAATAATCTGTGCAGAATTATAAACTCTATTCAGAACTTCACTGTTCGCAAGTCCAGGTCAGTTTCATAATTGTAAGTTGGCACATATATTTAAAACAATAAGACAGAAAAGTTGAAATATTCCTGCTTTTTTTTTTTTCTTTCTTTCTTTTTTGCCACGAGGTTTTATAAGTACCACCGGCTGTTTCTTAAAATCTGCAAAGAATATAAATAATAAATAATCAAATTAAACATTAATTAAAATTTGAAAAAATATTTAAGTGAATATTTGGTCTCTATGAAACTTCTGAGGATTTCTTTGCTTGCGACATGCTGTGTTCACTGCTCGTTGTTTTCAAAAGTGTCCCTGAGCCCACGCAGTGAATTCCAACATAGAATCATGTCTGTTTCGGATGTAGATCAGACTTTCAGTATTGTATTTTTGCCTAATACTGAAAATCTGCACTTACTTTTTTTTTCCTTTTTGATGAAATCCTCCAGTTCTTTGTAATCGCATGTTGAGAAATATTCTTTTAAATTGTTGTGTGCCCACACAGGCAGTGGTTAACTCCTCCATCTCTTCACTTGTAAAATGAGCTGTAACATGTTTCACCAGACGTTCTGTTAGCATTGCATAACTTTTCTAGTCTATTGTTGCCTCTCTACTAACATTTTGAAACATTTTTGCTGAATTGTGTGACAATGGGACCTAAAACCATTTGATGTGGTGCTGTTCTTTCCTCTGTTTTCCACTGATAAAATGGCTTAAATGATCTGTAAATAATTGCATTCTGGATTCTATTATTTTGCATATCTTCCACATTCCAGTGAAAACCACACTGTTATGGTTCTTTCAAATGTGAGCAGATTGCCTCATAAACGCATTACCCCTCACTTAGTTTCAGTTCATGTGAGGTTACATTGTTATTGTTTGAAACCTTCCTAAAGTGAAACTGACATAAATATTCTGCTGGTCTGATGCATTCAAATGCTCCATTTAGGAGTTTAAAGTGCAAATCATTGTCAGATATTGCAAACTTTATCAACATTTAATATTCAAATACACAATATATCTTTTAAATATTTCCTTGCTTGCACAGCAACACTTGAATTCAATGAGACCATGTTTTCACATACACAGTATAAATAATTAGACTTGTATGTTTCCTTATAGCTAAAAGTTCTGAAATTTTGGCCTGAAAAGTGATCATTCTGAATAAGCACACATGTTCTTTACTAATTTATTATAGCTAAGGTCAGAGCCATCAGATGGGTATGTATATCCATCTTGGATATTAATTACAAATTATGGAAGAAAAAAAAAATCTTTCCAAAGTTATATTTAACTAATATTAAGACAAAATGATAAATTTGTTTTGTTGATTAACATCTGCTTAACAAAAAACAAACAAACAAAAGAAAACATTAAAAAAAAAAGATGTGGATCTTTATATTGGGAAGATCTTCAGAATAACTCACACCTGGTTATATTTTTGTCTTACTTTACATTGCATCATACACATTTTCCTTCGAATACAACTTCATAAACAATAAAAATAACGATCTTCTCATGTAGTCTTGTGAAACTAACTGAAGAAGCAATGTGTGTGTTTTGAGGCTCCTCCCAACGCTTGTACAATTTCAGAATTTTTATTTATTTTTTTTGTCATGAGGTCATGTGCATAACCACAAAGCATCTTGCATAAGCTCAAGTTCCCACAACTCCTCTAGTGTGTAATCTATGGATTTAGACTTGTGAGAGTCATTGAGGGACAGGAACTCGTGTCCTGGAAATGTGGGACGATTTGTGAAGAATGAAAGGAAGCTCATCGGCAGGATGACAATACCACCTCTGCATCCTTCGTAGATGAACAATCCAACGTTACGAAGCACTTGTCAACTATTGTCACCTTGCAGGACAGGGAAAGACGACATGAAGCTATTGATAAAAATGTGGTGATAGTGATGAAGATAATGATGATGATGTGATTTCATGGTTAAACATCAAGCAGCAGCTGTCAAAGCATTTTCCTGATGGTCCTGGTGTTCCTCCTGCTGAGCACAGCTGGGAAAAACATTCGGACTCGGAAGCAGCCAAAAATTATTTTTGTCAAACACAGCTGAGTCCCTGTCCCTCGCTTCCTCCCCCTTCTCCTCCCTCAAGGTGTGTGTGTCCCACGTCCTCCTCGCTATGGAGCCCTGTGACGGAGCATCTTCCCACCTCGTCCGCACACAACCGCATCCTGAGTGTTACGCACAGAGAGGAAGTGCTTCAGGGGAAGAAAAGGGTAAGTAAAGCACAGAAATACACGCTGAAAAGCTGTAATTGGTTAGAAACAGGATATTTCGTTACATTAATGTAAAAAATGATGTTAAAAATATTTCTAAAATACCAATTTAAAAACACTAAAACATGCAATATTTACAGTTTGTCCTATAAAAATATTTTATGTGTGATTTCTGGCAAATTGCTTTCCTGCAGGTGCACTAATTCAAACAGAGCATGCATAATGTTTTAAACCTCTTATTAAAAGAACCTTTCACTACACACTCTTGTAGGTTCGCTCACAGTAAAGTCTCTCCCACACAGACACACACACACACACACACACACTCAAAGCCTCTCACCCATAATAGTACTTATAGACAGCTCCAGTGTTGACCTACTAAGTTGGAAATGGGCAAGTGGTCTGGCTCAGAGACCCTTATTGTCTTCTTAAAGAGCGCATGGAAAACATGATTCCTGCCATCAGTGGCAGAGGTAATGAGCCTGAACCTTATGAATGTGGGTGTTTTTCATAATGTGCTAAGTGGTGGTTTGTTCAGCCGGATGTTTGTGCTCTCCATAGACGGTGGGGGTCCTGATTGTAGCAGAGGCCTTTGTGTCTGGAGTGTATCGCTGCATCGCCTCCAACTCTGCGGGGGCAGACCAGCTAGACATCCACTTCTACATCACAGGTGATCCCAGACAAGATCAATCATCATGGGAGTTTTCTTTCCTTATTCCCACATCATAATGTAAAGCATCTGTTTGATGCTTTGTAACCATTAGGTCAAAGTCTCTTGATGTAGTGAATGCACGTCCCCCAAATTTGATTGTGACAGACATGTCACAATCAAATGTACAGTTAGGGCCATGGGGTTTTTAGAGAATTAAATTATTGTCGTGGTGTTGCGACTGTACACCACTACAGTGGATTTTAAATCAAACAATCAAGATGACACTGAAGTGCGGACTTCCTGCTTTAATTCAAGGGGTTTAACAAAAGTATTGCATTAACTGTTTATTAATTACAGCTATTTTTACACATAGTCCCCCATTTTTAGACACTCAATTAGATAAACCAACATAATTTTAACTTCAATTTTCTCTTCAGTAACTGAAAAGCATCCTCTGTTGGGTTGAGATCAGGTGACTGACTTGGTCATTGAAGAATATCCCATTTCTTTGCCTCAAGAAAGTCTTGGGTTGCTTTTGCAGTATGCTTTGGGTCAATATGAGCGCTGCCTGATCCATTTTGCAGCATTTGGCTGAATCTGAGCAGAGAGCATAGCCCTGAACACCTGTTCACAATTCATCCTGCTGATTCTATCAGGAGTCACATCATCAATAAACACTAGTGACCTTTTACCACTGGTAGTCGTAGATGCCCAAAGCTGTGACAAATAATGGGACCATTAGTCAAGTAAAAAAAACAAAAACCTTTTACTTGAAATTTACAAAATAAAATGATGTTACCAAAGGAAAAGACATGAGATATCTCAGTCAGTAAGTGAGTGGTGTTGGCATGTTTGCTTTTTGCTGTGGTGAGTGAAATGTTATTCGGGCAGAAAGAAAGGAACTCAGGAGCAGAGTTGTTCTCCCCCCACCGAGGGAGCAAGTGCAGTGTGCTTGTATACTCCAGTGCAGTGTACCCAGGTGTTCCCAGTCACCGATGATCCAACTACGCCCACCCATTTATTAAACTGCTTGTTAGTCAACTGTCCAGTTAGTTTTAGAGTCTGTAAATCCTAGACAGCTAATGCAGTACTTTTACAAAACCCCTTGAATTAAAACTGAAAGTCTGCACTTCATTCACATCTTGATTACTTAAATTTAAAGTACACAGTGGTGGTGTACAGACCCCAAAATCATTTTTAAAAAAATGTACCATTGACAACAACTTATGGACTTAACTGTAAAGAAACCCAGTACTAGCAGGAAGGTTATTAGATTTTTTTAAATTATTGTGAACTGTATGATTCATGTTTATTTGCTTTTTATACCCATGTACTGTATAGGAACACATTTATACATTCACCAACACGTAGGACCATTTTCTCTGTCTCATGATCTCATAGCCTATTTACTATCCTCCAGTCAACATTAGCTCTAAGTAAAGAGGCCTTAAATGTATGCAAATGTCCAGACAAACTTACTCTCATATTGATCTTGTGTGAAAAGTAGAGACAGGTAAAATACGTCTCTAGGAGGAAAAAAAAAAAGACATTTTATTCAACAGGAAAAAATCAAGCGTGAAAGGAAGTTGGAGATTGGTACAGATAAAGGTATGGCAGAAGCATGAAATACTGTTCAGAACACCAGATATGAGAACTAAAGTAAAGCTGAACAGAAATTTCAGCAGAAAGATATCATGGAAATAAACAGTTGCTTGACATTTGAGGAAAGGGTAAAAGTCTCTTGGTGTGTGCCAACTGAAAGAGTTGAAAATACCTTGTAGAACATAACAGTGTACACGCATCACGTACATAATGTACTCACTAGTTTTGCGTGCAATGTGAAGTGTGTCGTACAGGTAAAACATGAGTGTGTATGTGTCTGTAGTCAGGCTGCGCTGAGCTTTTAGTGTGTGAGCAAGAGCGAAACAGGAACCTGGCGCTCTTATCGTTCCACTTCCCCATGCAGCGCACTTCCTTGGACTGGCAGGTCCACTTTATTTCGGGAGGCCTTGGGGTGTTCGGGAAAGATAAACACTATCTGCCATCAGGAAACTCTCGAGCCGTTTCCACGGGAAGTTTCAAATGGCTAAAGTAAATAAAAAGCCTTTTTACTGTATTCCACTAGCTGCTTTTACCCACAATGGCCATTCAACATAGTCATCAAAGGTTATAGAAGTGGAGCATTGGTTTAATCAGTTCTCCTGGTTTCAGGCACCAGTCAGGATCCAGACTCGCATGTTGAGAAACTGAGACGGCTTATTCATCTCAGTGGAGGCTTCTGTTTATTTATGTTACCTTTATTTTACCGGGAAAATCCCACTGAGACTTAAAATCTCTTTTACGGGGGCATCCTGGCCAACAATTGTTCATATCTCCTTCTTATTTTATCTTTCCTGCTAATCCCCCCTCCATGTCTCCCTCAGATGTCCCAGGAGGCTTCTGTGTAAACCAGCAGGAGCAGGCCAGAGAGGGTGGAGACCTCCATCTCACCTGTTTAGCCAATAAATACCTGTACACAGCACTGTCATGGCAGAGAATGAATGACACAGAGGAAGCCCAGCCTCGAGGTTTGACTAATCAGCAACTCACGTTAGGAGAGTTCTCCAATTCGCTGGTCCTGTTAATAAGCAACCTGACAGCCAGAGACAATGGATCCTATAGATGCTCCGCCCGCCACATCGCCACCGGCAGGAGACACACCTGGAAACACAGGTGGTGGTGACAAGTGAGTAAACTCAACCTAAATGGTCTTCAGCATTTAGAAGGTTCAAATTTGGTCTTTCTTCCAGTGATCGGAAAGTGCTTGTGAATGCGTGTATGTGAATGGATGAATGTGACTTGGGGTGTAAAGCCCATTAAGTGGTCAGTAAAACTAGAATACCAGCCCATTTACTGTTTCTTTCCAAATCAAAAATGAAGCTATTTGCCTTGGTATAATTAATGAAATGCAAGGATTGAAATTGTTCCAGTGGGCTGAATAATTTAAGGAACATAAAACTGAGCAAGGCTTTTGAAGATTAGTGAAATCTTTTGTGTTTTCCAGTGTTTTGCTCTTGGGGATCTTGAATATGGGCTCCCAGACTTACAGAACGTTTTTCCCTTAAAACAAGTTCCTATACTCACATTTAATAAGAAAATTATGACGACTTTTTTAAGCCGCGTTTGCCGTACTCTGTGTGTAAACCCACAGCCTCTTGATGTTTTTCTCTGTGCTTTATGTTGCACATGTTTCCAAAAACACACACACATGCACACACCCTCTCACAGAGGTCTTGCTGCTTGGGAATGGGTCCCCTTAGTTTCCTGGGGCCCCACCCTAGCTTTGCTCTTGCACTCCAGCTCAGCACCTCTTTCACGTGGGAATGAGCTCTTGACTGGAGGAAGAGCACACAATGGCACTTCCCACAATGCCACATTTACAGGCCCCTGCGCAGAGCTGCAGGAACAATCAGCCAATCAGACACTGTCAGGCCACAGCCTTCGCGGACAATTATCAATTGTTGTCCAGGAGGAAGATAGAGGAAACAACAATCAGTTGCTGTGGTTAAGTGACTTTTCTTCGTGTCTTTTACGGCTGTTCTCAATACAATCAGGGCTTAGCGCGTCAACTTCCTCCCTCGGGACCCCCAACAAGGGAATTACTAGAGATACGGGGGTGACTAACTAGAAGTGGTGTGTGTGTGTGTGTGTGTGTGTAGGGGGGGGGGGGGGAAGGGGGGGTAGAAAAACAAGAAAAGGGAGAAACTGAGGAAAATTAAGACATGGGGATAAAAAGATTTGGACAGCATGAAGTCATCTGTTTTTATTGTAGTACATTGTTATGCAGTTATAGTGTGTAAAAGCTGTCCACACAGGGGAAATACTCAGATCTTATAGTTTAAATTTTTAGTTTTGAATTAGTTTTGGTTTTCCTTTTGTTCTTAGTTAGGTGAGTTTCACTTCATTTCCAGAGTGTTTTTAGTTTTGCTTTGTTTGTTTCACTTGGGTTTTGTTGTTTGAAAGATTTAGTTTTACTTTCATTTTTATTAGTTTCAGTTTGTCTTTTTTTTTTATTTATTGCTTAAGAACAGGTGTCACAATACAACGCTCAATAAAGAAAATGTAATCAAGCTTTGTCAGGCATATTGTGTTGCCCTAAAAGGACAATTCCTGTATATTTTTATTTTATGTTAGATGCTTTATTTTGTTTTTAAGTATTAAGTCTATTTTTTATTATTATTTTTTCACACCTAATTTTGAGTTGAGTTTATTTAACTCTAATAACCTTGGATATATCACATCTGTGCTGCTCCTTGTAGTGTAGGTTTTATTAAGAAAGAAAAAAATACCCAAGAGGACCTAAATGTCAGCTGACTCATAGGTTGAAGCCAAGGCCACTCTTCCAAATGTGTCACTACCAGCATTGCAGTTATTGTCCAAAAGTGGCACAGGTCCAGAAAACTGGGAGAAAAAAATAGCAGCAGTTTCACTTTATTGCAAAACTGTTGTAGACTATAAATAACTATGACTGCGACAACGGACGGTTTTTAGGTAATTTCAGGTGGTGAGAAACAACAGGTTCAGAGTAAAAGTCAAAGATTAATTTAAGAAAAAGCTCACAAGAATTAATATGACTGTAATCTAATCAACTACAATTTGTTAAAATCAACAGTGCAGTGGATCAAATGACTCTTACTCTACTTCATGTTAGTCTTTTTAAAAGAGACTCTTAAGTTACTTATAAAGCAAGCGTAAGAGCGCTTTTTAAGTTTAAAACACAGGTAGTGCTCAGTTTAGGTCAAGCAAAGGATCCAAGATGATCCAAACTTCAGCTGATTTTGCATAATAAATAATAACAATAAATTAAACACATATCACTACGGGTGACACTTGCAAGCAGTGCTCAGTTGGTGGTAGTTGAAGATGCAAGAGCTCCCAAATATCACCAGAGTCAAAGGGTTGAAATCAAGGCCATTGGTGTTTTGTTCCACAATAAAGAAAAATCTGTTTTCATCAAGCCCATTCTTCTAAACTGTTGAAAAAAATAGTCTCATAATAATAAAAAAAAAAAAAAAAAAATCTGTTTTCATCAAGCCCATTCTTCTACATGTGTCACTACCAGCTCATTCTTATTGTCCAAAAGTGGCACTGCTCCAGAAAACTGTGGGAGAAAATAGCACTGGTTGCACTTCTACAGATGTTTTAGGTCATTTGCAGCAATGATAGCAAACAATCATGCCATAAATTTAGGGGGGGTTTACAATTAATGTGATTATCAGTTGGCTCTAGTTGCATATACAGAGAAGTATTAGTGTATTTTAGCTCTTAATTTTCTGGCTCACGTGTTTATTGTTCTGGAACAATTTTAGTATTCGAGTCACTGTTTTCTGGGGGGGGGGGGGGGCACAACAGGCCAAGTGGAAAATTGCAAAGTTGTGCAAGAACAAGATAACTAAGGTAGCTATAAGCAAAAGAGACAGACATTTCCTTAGTTAGTAGAGATCAAAACAGAGCTAAAAGTAGACATAATAGTGGAAACAGCCTGAGGCCGTGTGCTCAACGGGCAAATTATGTTTGCCACAGAAACATATAAAGTGACGAAAAGGTTTGTTGCAGCTTGTTGTTGTCACTTTAATTCATCCAAAGTGAAATAGCTCACTATTGCAGAATGGCTCCTTCATAATGTTATTATACTTTAATGATCAATGTGGAGATTTTTTAACTGCTTTATACAGTACTCAGGTGATCTACTAGGTAATCTCTCAAATCCATTTAAAAACTTGATTATTTTGTGTTTTCCCTGGATGGATGGATGGATGGATGGATGGATGGATGGATGGATGGATGGATGGATGGATGGATCTCTAACAACTGTATGAAGTAAAATCATTAGCCTACCTGTGAAATATAATGGAGCAGAAGTATAAAGCAGCAAAAAATTGGAAATACTTGAATAAAATACAAGCACAGTATGGTTAATGCATTTAGTTACATTACACACACACTCACTCATGCTGCACTATTAGAAGTAGAAGAGCCTCAAGGAACCTTTTGGGGTTCCTCACCATTGCCACAGTGGAGGAACCTAAAGGTAGATCCTGGAGGCCAGAGGTTCAGATTAAGTTATTATAAAATTATATAATGAATCTCTTTCCCCACAGTTCTGGAGCCTCCTGTGCTGCTGAGTAATTTGACCGATTGCACTGTAAATGTTAGCAGCTCAGTGACCTTCAGCTGTCCATCTCGAGGTGTCCCACCTCCAACCATCACATGGTACAAAAAACCAGCATGCTCTGTTGCAAGGATCAGGTAAAGAAAAAAAATCTCAACATGTAAACTTTAGCTGTAAACTGGTGGTCTGTAACTTATTTCCTGCCACTTTAGGTATTGTTATAATCAGCTGAAGAAGCAACGCTCCATATTGACCGAATCACAGTGGAGGATGAGGGTCTGTATATGTGCCAGGCCACCAATGAGAGGGGTTCTGCAGAGAGCTCAGCCTTTATATGGGTCAATGGTAAGGATCGCTGCTTTTATAATGGCTCTTGAAACACTTGAAGTTATCACACATCCATATAAAACTGAGTTTGAATCAGTGTTGTTTCCACATGTGTAATAGGTGTGTAATGTGGATGCAAACATTTAGTAAAATACATCTCATTGTTCTGATGTAGTGTGTTTATACAGAGAGTGTGTCAGTTCTATTAATGGAGGATGATGAACGTCTGTTTATTAATTTCTAAGTAAACATTGATCAAAGTACATCTTAACATAAACTTACCCGGCCTTTTGTTCTGTTTCCCTCATTCACACACCCCCACACCCACACACACACACACACACACACACAACACACACACACACACACACTCTGATGTCCGGAGGTAGTAGAGGAGGCAGGACCTCTGTGGTTCCTCCAGTCCAGATCTGGAACGAGCACTGACCGTGTGTGTGTGTGTGTGTGTGTTGTGTGTGTGTTGTGTGTTGTGTGTGTGTGTGTGTGTGTGTGTGTGTGTTGTGTGTTCAGATCAGTGAGGAAGGAAGCTGTCTCCCCTTTTTATTTCCTCCATAAGGGCCCCCGGCCTGCGTCTCAGAAGGCTCCACGTAGTATGGGCATTTCTTCATCGTCCCATTAAAAAGATTTCAAGGATAAGAATAAACCAAGATTTAATGAGAGGGATGGATGAGAGGCTTTGTGTGTGGTGTGACAGCGAAATCACAGTGACACCATTCGGAAGGAAGATGAAAGCATCAAGTACCTAAATCTAATAAACTATTGTACTGCTCAGAGCTGCATTAAGGAGTAAACTTTAATTAACATTTAATACTCTTACAGTATGAACCAATTTGGCTGATTAGATAGTATAACTAAAGCTACATTCTCAGTCCTGTGCTGCTCAGTCCAGGATTTTTATCGCATAAATAAATACCTAGAAATGTAATCAGGATTAAGCTACAGTGTGCATTTGTGGTTTTTATGTATGCAGGTGCCCCAGAAACCTCATTTCTGGAAATTCCTACTCTGGCCGGTACCTGTGTGGTGGCCGCTGTCTTTTGGTTTTTGCTCACACTCTTCATACGAAAACTGAAACAGGTGAAGAGGATTTTTTTTAAGTGGTTTCGGGTATAATGAGAAAAATACATAGTATATATTTCACATTTTCTATGTATGCCTGGAGGCATTTGTGTGTTTCTTTTACAGTTAGGTCCATAAGTTTCCTCTCCTTCTCCACACTTTTCTCTTGTCATCACTCTGGTACAAGTTCAAGTTCATCTGTCCAAAGACTTTTTGACTTTTTTAGTGTTGCTGAGCTTCCCAGTGCACTCCTTCTTTTTTTTGTTCATTTGGCCACTCCTGAGCTGCTATCTCTGTTTATTTGGGGATGAGTCTAATGATGACCTCAGAGCTCCGGGGAAAAGACCTGGCTTTCAGATCAGCACAGCATCTTTTATCTGCTTAATTTATCACGGAAAAAAGGCATCACCTGGCCATGACATTGCTCGTTAGTCAATGGTCCAATTATTTTGAGCCTGTGAAATGAGGGACTATGTATAAAATTGCCATAATTCCTAAACAGTAAATGGAAGACTTTGGCAAAAAGTATTGAATTAAAGCTGAAAGTTTGTACTTCAATCATATCTGATTTAAAATCCACTGTAACGGTGTACAGAGGCAGAATTACAAAAAAATATCATTCTTCTGACTGCCAGCGATTGGTATAAAACACCTGGAATCAAGTTGGCACCAGGTACTCCATCCCTGCAGCCAGTATGCTTTCTGACTCACAGAAAGTACAATGGCTGTTAAGATTGTCATTAGGATGGTACAATTTTCATTGTTTTCTTTATGTTCCAGTTTAAATGAAAGGAAGCACATTTAAAAAATGCCTTTTGACTACATACATTCATACTACATTTTGTGATCATCTACCAGGCTCTGGATGAACTAAGTTTGCTCTTTATACTAATGCTCTCTTCCAAAGCCCAACAGTACGCACACCAAACCGGAGTACTTGTCAATCATACTGGACACAGGAGAGGGGCCAATAGATGAGCAGTGCGAGAGGTTTGCATTATGACCCCCAACCAATGGGAGTTCCCCCGGGAGCGCCTGAAATTAGGTACGCTGAATCATTCTATGAAAGAAAAACATTTAGCATGATACTCTTGTGGTGGGTTGAGACTAGGAAGGTAGTGTTAAGCCACCAAACAACACAAGGAATTTTCTCATAGACCTTATCAGCTTATTATTGGAGGTGACTCTCATTAATCAGACTTTCTGTCTGTGTTGTCTGTGGTCAGCTAATTATAACCCCAGCATGGGATATGTAAACTGTGTTTACTGAAAACTAATCAGCTCTTACAGTCATTAGGGTGGGATCTGGGGAGATCTGGTGGGGTCTCAAGTCTCCTGTTATCAGCATCTCACATCTGGATCGGATGATAATAATAATTAACTTAGTTGTTTAAAAAGACACAAAAACACACCTCCTTTATCCCTGTCATTCCCATTCACATGCTGTCTTTTTTCTCTCAGGAAAGCTTCTAGGCCGTGGAGCCTTTGGTAAAGTCATGGAGGCGTCTGCCTTTGGTATAGACAGTGGTAGCAGCTGCAGGACTGTGCTGTGAAGATGCTCAAAGGTACTATATCAGGTCCATGATATTCTGTTACATTTAATTACAATTTAAGAGACTTTTCTGCCACTTACTTTACTATTCCACCTGTTATCCACCAGAGGGAGCTACAGCCAGCGAACACAAGGCATTGATGACTGAATTAAAGATCCTCAACCACATTGGAAATCACCTTAATGTAGTCAACCTTCTGGGAGCCTGCACCAACCAGGAGGTGTGTGTGTGTGTGTGTGTGTGTGTGTGTGTGTGTGTGTGTGTGTGTGTGTGTGTGTGTGTGTGTGTGTGTGTGTGTGTGTGTGTGTGTGTGTGACCTTACACTCACCATGACTGTAACATGTGTGTCTGTGTGAACAGGACCGCTGATGGTCATTGTCGAGTATTGTCGTTTTGGAAATCTTTCAACCTTCTTGAAGAACAAGAGAGAGGTGTTTGTACAAGATCGGGTGAGTTCAGCCGCTGGACTTATTTTTACCATTAAAACACAAGAGGCCTTTGCGTGACTTGTCGCTCGTGCGACAAACAGTTACAAAATTGTACACTTAAAAGCTCACTTCTGCAATTGGTCTGAGGTTTGAAGATCTTATCTGTTCTGAAGCGGGACATGCAGTTCTCTAATTTCTTCACAAGTTCACACCTAACTAAAACTTCAATTTAATCATTTCCCAAAAAAAAAAATGTTTTATTAATCCACCACCAACGAATTATTCAAACTAGAATTTACAAGATCTCAGAGGAATGTACCCTCAGTCTTTCATAACATTTGATTGTGTTAACTGTTTAACATCCAGCAGGGTTAAAGCATAATACGGCTTATATGAAATTTTCAACTATCTTGCATATCCAAAATGTAATCCTATACAGAAGATCTGTAAGGTCAAGATGCCTGTAAGAGATTTGATTTGAAAGGCAACATATGTGTTTAGCATACGGCTAAACTGCAGTGCTAACACTAACCCTACTGCTATGGGGTCACCAGCAACCTGGTGCATGTTTAATATGTTAAATTTCAATTCATCACCCAGTACTGTATCATATTTATTCCCTCAGCTGGCTGGAGTAAAAGGTGGGGGGTCATTTTGTGACGACAGTGTCCCCGACAACCAGAGCAGCTTTCACACAGAGTTTGATGAGAGAGATGAGATGGGCAATGACCTTGGTAAGACTTGAGCCTGGTGAACATTTTATGCTTGTACTTAATCAAACTGCTTTTGACACCCCTCTGTTTCGTCTCCCAGATCCCCAAACTGCTCCAAATTCCACTCTTTACCTGGAAGATCTCATTTCTTTCAGCTTTCAGGTGGCACGAGGAATGGAGTTTCTGGCCTCTCGCAAGGTGTGGTGCTTTGCTACTCTACCTGTGTGCATACATGTACACATGTGCTGGCTATATAGCCTTATCTGTGCTCTGTGTGTGTCTGCATCAGTGTATTCACAGAGACCTGGCAGCAAGGAACATTTTACTGTCAGACAATAAAGTGGTGAAGATCTGTGACTTCGGTCTGGCCAGAGACATCTACAAAGACCCCGATTACGTCCGGAAGGGAGATGTGAGTACTTCTAAGCAGCCTGGTTCCAAAAGATAACACATTACATTCTTCTTCTTGTTTTTTTTTTTACACAAAATGACACAACATTTCTTTTGTGCCATACATTCTTCAAATAGTAGGTCTGATTGTCAGTCCAAGAAGGGGAAATAATTTCGGCTTGGCATGCCAGCTTCTGCCACCAAGCCTCTTATAAATTTGCTACTCATTGTGTTGAGTGTTTCAAGAGTATGAAGCAATAAATCACTAACTTTTTTTTTTTTTTTTTGCCTTAAAAAGATTTATTGCACAGTGACTTTGCAGCCAGCCGTGCTGCAAAGTTTTCTCACATAAGCGATGTTTGGTATTCCTGCTTAATCCTGCATTTTGACCATCTCACAGGCCCGACTCCCTCTCAAGTGGATGTCTCCTGAGTCCATCTTTGACAAGGTGTTCACCACCCAGAGTGATGTGTGGTCCTACGGCATACTGCTGTGGGAGATCTTCTTTGGGTGAGAGACGTGTGCTTTTTCCGAACATAAGCCGGAGTTGGACAGCATCACATAAATAGGGCTACTCCTTACTGTTTTCTAGTCTACTGTCACAGGTGTGTATGCTGACATGTGTGTATTTAATAGGCGCTTCCCCGTACCCTGGTCTTCAAATAGATGAGGAGTTCTGCCACAGGCTGAAAGGGGGAACAAGGATGCGAGCACCAGAATACAGCACGCCTGAGATGTGAGTTGACCTACATACCTACTGAGGAGCCAGAGAAATTAGTGTTTTGTAGAAACTGATGATTCATTATTTTGTTTTGTGTGGAAAATCCCTGTACATCAAATAGTCAGTCTCTGTTACTTCTATTCTTGGGCTCATCTGTAGCAAATGGAGTTGTTGATCATGATTCCTTACTTACATGTATGGCATATTGGACTTTTATGTAGTTCATCCGCTGTGTTACAGAAGCTGTTTAGCTCCTTCCTCTTTGAGCCTCCAGTCAAGAACTTACTAAAAGGCACCCCTACAGTCTATTTTTATATTTATATACTTAACTGACCTTTAAATTACAAAATCTAATTTACACGAGCAAATTTTGATCACATTTGCTCAGCTTGAACAACTTTGATCAAGCTGATGATGAGGAGAAGGTTTTGCCACACTCTGTTAACCACCGATCTGAGCGGATGTTGGAGCCCAAAATAGCTTCAACCACTGACTTCTGCGTCAGTTAGTTTCACAGTAAAAAGTTTGTTTTGGATTTGCAAAAAAGCCTTCTGATATCATATTGTTAATATTTAAACTGTGTACAAAATATATTTAGAGTAGACACTTTTTTTTCTGTTCCTGTTTTTGTATTGCTATTTCCAGTTTATTACATCTGCTAACATGTCCTGTCATGTACACACATGTACGGCTGTGCAGTCAAATATACCTTTACTGTTTCCATGCAGAGGGTAAGTACCCCCCAGGTGCTGTCAATCAAATGCACTTGACCAACTGGTCATGTTCAGCGTGAGCACCTCCATAAAAGCAGAGGTTTTGTCAGTTTGCTGATCTGGAGCATTCAGGTGTGTGTTAACAGGATGCTTCTGGAACAATGTCCTTTGGGCAGATAAGACTAGGGCTGTATGATTAGGGCCAAAATGATCATCATTATTATTTTGATCAATTTGACGTCACAATTATTAATTGATTATAGTGACAAAAATGTTTTTGTTGAACTGTCGTGTGAACAGAACACTGTTTTAACATTTTCACATCTGCACAAAGCTTTGCATCAAAATAAAAACAGTCCTCTTTATTCATCTAAATTCAGTTCATGTCTGTGTACAGTTACAGCACAATGCTAGCATGTTGGGAGGCCAATCCCTCCGACCGACCCACCTTCACTAACTTGGTGCAGACAATGGGAGAGCTGCTACAAGCGAGAGTGGAACAGGTCAGAGATCATTAAAACAAAATGTTTGTACACAAAAGGCCTTACAAATACCTCCAGTTCATGCTTTCTCTTCAACAGGACGGGAAGGATTATATTCCTCTGGGATCTTTTATGACTGGAGAAACTGGTCGCTTGGAGGCCTTCAAAGAAAAACCACTCGCAGTAACAAACCTGAGGTAAAAAAAAAAAAAAAGTTCACAGCAAATAAGTCTGAGCCAGCACCTTGACTTGATAGGTTATGCATGTATTTATGAGTAATAAAGTTTAATAGATACGTGCTTTTGGAAAATAAAACCAGAGAAAAATATGACACAAAGTGAAAAGACTGAAAAGAGCTAAGTGAGATAACTGAAAGTAAATTCAGTAAGCCGAAAAAAGGAAACAGTTCGAGAAACTTCCAATTTGCTTTTTTTAATCTGAACCCAATCTGTGCAGTTACATGGGGCATGGCCACACTGCAGACTTTTGAGGATTTGCCTTGCAAGGAGCTAGACTGCACTGATGTAAGAAAGCACGTTCAATTCTGCTTATATGAAGACAGATCATTTTGCAGGAAAACCCATTAACGCTGATCTTTCTGTTTCAGGATGAACAGAGCGACAGTGGTATGGTCCTACCATCGGAGGAACTGAAGAATGTGACGAAGAATAATGACAGCAAGCACGGGAAACTTAGCAGGTGGAGACTTCTAATCTCTGACTGCTTAAACCTCAGATCATCTTTCGATGCATGCTAAACGAGGCAATGATGCAATCTGTGTGGGGATTTTTTATTTTTAATTTTTTGTGTGTGTTTAGGTTCTTCACCTTCACCAAGTGTCGAGATAACCAGGTGCCCTTCCTGTGCAGTGACATCACAGGTCTCCGTGAAGACGACCCCTCGATCCTGCCGTGTGACTGGGAGTCTGACGAGGGAGGCTCCCCTCCTCCAGACTATAACTCTGCCTTCCTCTACCCCTCCCTCTAGCATCTGCTCTTGTGTATTTTTGACAACTTTATAAAGGGTTTATATATTTCCAGCTTTTAATAATTTCTTCAGAACTTGCTTTACACTTTACCATTCTCCCCCTCTTCCTTTTCCTTGTATCTGCAGGTGTTCTTCCCCCTTCATCCTCTCTCTCGCAGATGTCTAAATGTTCCATATATTTTGAATTTTTCTCCTTCAGCCAAACTTTAAGAAACTATTGCAAAATCTCATGCTTCCTCGCAAGTATTATCTCAGTGCTTTTCCACCACATCACCCCTTTTAAGAGCAGCTAAGTATTACCTGACAGTACTTGTACCCATGCAGTTATGCAGAATGTATTCACTAATATGTAACTATCAGAGCTTACTGTATTGGTACCTCATACCTAAAGCCTTGTGAAGAGGAGCACTGCTGTATAAAATAACTGTTCCTCTTGCACAGTTACTATATGCTGGAAAACATTATTATCTGCTGAATTATACTGATAGACACAATGTATGTATCTGTATTTATTTTAGTTCTGTAACCAAAATGTTACTTCCTTAAATTTGACCATTTGTGATTGTAATTTTTAGTTAGTTTCTACTTTAATAGGCACAGCTATAATTCTTGCAGTCTAACACAACAGCCTTGGAATAAAATGGCTCAACGTGATAGTGAGCAGTAAGTAGTCTGTTTTCTACTGTTAGCTCTCAATCAGTGGGAGGCGAGCTTAAAAGGAGGGGGAAGGAAGCTGTAACTACTTGTTTTAGAAGGAAGGCGAACTTGCACTAAGGCAACTGGACACGGTCATAGTGCACCCCCAAATCCCATTCTAGCCCCCCGTACATGAGCCCCAGGTTCCATAATCTTCTGAACTAAGATGTCTGGAATCCCTTTTTCCCCTTAGTTTTACAAACCCTTCCCACCCACCCAAGTAGGTTTTTTGAACCAGGGAGTTTTTGCATGTTAGGTGAATGTGTCAACCACTATACTGTGGAGCCACACAAAGCTACACTAGTTAATTCAATAATAAAAGATATGGAGCATAATATGTCACTGAACCAGTCAGATTGGGCTCTCTAAAACTCAGCATAATTTTTTTGCAGGCTGCTGTGTTAGACTGTCGGAGATCTATCAAAGTGTAGCTAACAAACTGGCAACTGAGTATGTATTTTTATTCAATGTATTCATTAACTGGTAAATTTCTTGTGTTTTTTTTTTCCAGGAGATTTTTCATTTACAAAGAGCTTTGAATGTGTGAACTTAGTTATAGTTCTTCAGATCTCTTTATTCCTCATAACACTAGTTTATTACTTGTGGCAGGAAACTCCATCACAACCCAAGTCTAAATGCAGCTGCTTTTACTGTGACTGGACAACACACACTGACATTTTTATTTAGATCACATCCAAATCCAAATGCAGTCTACACATTAAAACCACTTCTCTTTTTTTCTTTTTTAATTTTCACCCTTTATTTTGATTGGAGGTAAAGAGAAGCAGGTCCCGGGCAAGCTTGAACTTCAGTCCCTGCAGCCTTTTGGCATATGGGTCACCCTTTCAAACAGACAAGCTATAACCAGCTATAAGTGAAGTCAAAACCTGCCTTGTCAGTGTAAGCAAGAACTTGATTAATTTTTCCATTATTACAGAAATAGATCTTAATAAGTATGCAGTCAGGTTAAAAAATAAATAAATCAAAGAGGAATGTGTTTATCATATAGCAAAATTCATGTTTTTACTATGTATGACTTTATTTTAGCTATACAATAAAAAGCTGTGGTCTTTGTAACTGACAAAAAAAAAAAAAAAAAAAGACCCCACATCACTATCAGTTTTGGTATTCTTTATTAAAATACTGCTGTACACACAAATATTGCAAAAATTTGAGACAAGAACACAAGAGGGGCTTAAAACATACTAAGATGGTGATTGTAGGTGTGTTGATGTTGGGGAAGAGGAGAAGGTCATCACTAATATTAACTGGAGTGTGTGTGTTTGTGTGTGTTACAATGTGGAATACAGTGATATGAGCACTGACATTGTGTAGGCCGAGTCAGGGTGGCGTGTGTGTTTCAGTGTGTGGAAGTTTTGTTTGAAAGGGTTTTCTAAAGCACCACATTCACCATTTAAGTTTTTGTCGGTTCTTTTTTTTTTTTTTTTTTCCTTTTACTAAAACAGAGTACATGATCTAACACAGCCAGCTCCCTGCAGGTTTGTTGCCCCCAAGAACAGACCTTCAAGCTCCAGGACGATCTGAAAAGCTCACGTTAAGTCGACTGTAGCCAAGAGGATGTACTTGATTTTGATCTCTATCATTATCATTCAACAGTATCGCTTGTGTGTGTGTGTGTGTGTGTGTGTGTGTGTGTGTGTGTGTGTGTGTGTGTGTGTGTGTGTGTGTGTGTGTGTGTCCTTGTTACTTTAAAGTCTCGTGTTTGTAACATTCAAATATTTCTAAGAAATGTCTGAGTCAGAGGAATCAAGAACTGTGGTCTGGCAGAGCTTAGCTTGTTTTTCCAAGTAAAGTAGATTCTGCACAAAATTCAACTGAATTTAACTGAAGGACGTTTGAATGTTTAATGAACCAAAAAAAAATAGATCTGTGCTTTAGGGCAACATGAAATCCCACAATGTAAACTTACATTAACTTCCTAAAACCGCCATCTGAAGACGTCCCGCCCACTCCACTGTAGCTCATCTATAGGACTGGACAGGGGCAGCCAATGACAGCCAGACACATTCAATCATTGGGCCCATCCAGCTGTTCGTCATCCTGAGAGAAATCCAAGTCATCCGAGTGAGTGCAGCAGCCACCCCTGCTGCTCTGTCTCCAGCACATTTGTATTTCATGATGTTTATAAAAAAAAAAAAAAAACACTCAAAAAATAAAAAAACACGCAAATAAAACAATTACAGGTGGTGCCCTGTTTGTATTCCCCTTCACCCTCCGTCCCTTCCCATTTACCTAAACCCCTGCTGGAATTGGTCCACAGAATAATAAAGAGCAAAAAAAAAAAAAAAAAAGGGACAAAGAAATCAACTGCCCTCCCAATTTCCCATCATGCATTCCTGCACAACAGCTGAACGAAGACAAAAACAGCCAAGAAAAAAGTCACAAAAGCATTGCTCAAAAGTCGAGGGGCCCAGATGGGATAAAAGAGAAAAAAAAAAGAAAAAAAAAAAAAGAGGTGAGCGTAAGAAAGAGACATATATATATAAGGGACATTAGGGGTGAAAAGAAAGGTGGGGGACCAAATAAAGACATTCCACATAGAGGCAGCTATGGCTCCACCTCATCAGAAGCCCCACCCATGGGCTACACCCAAGTGTTGAATAGCAGAACCAAAATGACCCATCCTTGAGCAGTAGATACCACGGCCGTGTCCATTGACCAAAGGTGGTTGCTGCATATGTAACAAACACTTGGTAGACGGCAACAGGAGAAAACACCCCTTCCTCAGTGCCAACAGAAACCACATGTCCCTAGCCCACGCCCGATCCCAAATCCCATTCCACACTCCCCCAGGAGACACCTCTTCCTGAGTGCCCACAGAAACCACAAGTCTCCATGCCCCAATCCCAAATCCCATTCCATGCCAGTCCACCTCCCTGCAAAAGAGCCCAAATTCCAGAATATCCTGAACCAAAATATCTGAAATCCTATTTTTTTTCCCCAGTTTTACAAACCCTCCCCACCCACCCAAGTGGTTTTTCCTTCGTCAAGGGGAACCATCAACCAAGGCTAAAGTTGGTTAGCTGTCCAACTCCATAATAAGCCTTGAGTGGTGTGTCCCATCTCCTAGTGCTTCAGAATGAAGGGGTGTGGTCTCCAACCGGAAGAAAGATGCAGTCAGTAGAAAGCTAGATCTTTTTTTTTGTTTGTTTTTTTGTTGTTTCAATTCTGAGTCCGCTGTGGTATTTATGTCCATGTGTGACTTTAGCTCTGTTCACCCTGTAGGCCACTCACACATTTTCATAAAAATAACAAAAAATAACAAAAAAATTAAAATCTTAGTGCATCCGCCTCAGAAAAATAAACCCCAGCTGTAGAAATAAACAATAAAAGCAGGAAAAGTTCAAAACTTAATGTTTTGTTTCTCACTTTGTTCCCCAAATCTTAAAAAAAGTCATCATACTCGTTCATCACAGCTTCCATATTTGTCCTTAATTGTTTTTCCTCCTCGTTTTTCAGCTTTCAGCTGTGGGGTTTAAGAAAACTTAAAAAACAAAACAAATTACACTTTAGAAAAGCCTTCCTGGTAGACAGGGTCAGTGTATGTGACTGAGGTTCACGAAGCCCTGCCCCACTGTCTTTGCCATGCTGATGTCATCTCTTGAGCCTGGTCCTCCACTGTAGTGCAATAGTGTGCTCCAGGTCCCGGCACCTCCACCCATTGGGCCTGAAGAAGGTGCTACAGAGAGCCGGATGCAGCAGCCTGCAGCTCCTGGAAGGTACTGTCAAAGCAGCGCTTCAGGTCCGAGTAGGTGACAACCAGGACGCTTTTCTCATCCCGAGACACCAGGCTGATCTTCTCAGGTACCCCCGCGTCCAGCTAAATGAATGCACAAAGAAGAACAGTATGAAATATTAAAGAGCAACAATTAGTATATAAAAGCAAATCATTCTTATCAGAAAAGCAACTGTTCTGATAATCAGTTGGGATCATTTCCAAGTAAAAGTTCATCTGGGTGCATCTTATGCAAATGTAACAGTGAGTGTAGATATTAATATAGCAGTTCAGCAAAACTAAAGGCAGTAAGTGCCAAATGTCGCAGCTTTAATTAGCTTCAGACAAATGAAGTGAAAAGAGGAACAACATTGTTGAGAAAAACAGCAACAGCTTGTCACAAAGTTAAGCTGGTGGTTAAAAAGGATCTATGTGTTTATGGTGCTTGTTAGTCTGACATATTGTGTAATTAACTGTTTTTGAAACTGAACTTTGGGAGAAAAAAAATGCTACAGTGTAACACAGATTGTTTTTTAATAGTCCTGTGCCAAAAACTGGGCCTGTTTGTCTCTCTTTTGCAGTCACTTGGCATATTAATACACAATATTAGCCTATGGAAGTGAAGAATTAACAGAAAATAGGCTAAACTGCACATCTGACCAGCTCATCCACATTAACCAATTGAATAAAAGGAAAAACTTATGAAATACTGGCTTTTTTATAAACACAAAAGTATTAAAAAGACAGAAAAAGAAAGCTCCCTGACTTTGTTGAGGCAGGAGACGATGTGGCTGAGGTCAATCCAGGGCGTCCCCGCTTCTGTCACCTGGTGAAACAGATGATCCCGGAAAAGCTTCAACAGGTAGCGGTCGCCCGTTTCTGACCACGTTGGGTCCTTTTGGAACCTGATCACAGCACAACACAGGATCACAGAATAGCAACAGAAACACAAAAGACACACTATGATGCAACTTTCAATTAAGTGGTACTTACTCTGGCCGTTCATTTATGGTGCCCAGTTTGGCCAACAAGCGGAAGAGACGACCATTTTGCACCTCCTGCAATAAATGGGCAATTTTATTTGTCTGGACCAGAAATATCAACCAAATGAAGAAAAAAAAAACACAAAGAAAAGAAGAAAGAGATTAACAGATATTTCAGGGTATTTTCTCTTATAAAACACTCCTTTAAAATAATAAGACCACTTTTCTCCTGCAACAAATGCTTCCAGAAACTGAAACCGCTGCTGCTCGACTTTCTGTCCATATATGGTGCTGAACTGTTTTCGCTCAGAGCCTACAAGATACTTCCCTCTGACTGAAACGTAACCTAGAAAAAAAGGCCAAGTTTTCCTCGAACATCTATTTTTGTATGCCATTTCACCTCTAAATCAAAGATGTGCAAGATAGCAGTAAACCAAAATCACACCATATCATGACTTCTAACCTAATCCACTTTAGCTCTTTTTTTAAATGTTTAAAGTGCAAACAGCTGCAATTTTAAAAAAGGTACAGTAACAAGTCTTTTGAGGTATTTAATTTAAAAATCTACTGTACTCATTAATATACACGCAATATTTTCCAACAAATTGATGCATTCTCATAAACTTATATTTAGTCCATTAAAATACATCGTGGTGGGCATCAGTTTGTGGATGCCACCATGATGCCCCGCCATCCTGAAAATGTGTTTTATGCATGTGGCTAGAGACCAGCCACATATGTAGTACGCCTTATAAGTTACTTTTAATTTAAAGATCACAAATCTCTCTTTCAAATTATACATGACCATTTAACATTTGAACATCTATTTTTCTCATCATGTCTTTCTCCTCACTTCAAGCTTCCTGAACTGAAGTCAAGGCTCAAACATATGAAACATCCAGAAACGTGCTTATTAATTCCTGATATTGTCACAATTACTTATTGTTAGCAGATTGGACATGCCACCCTCCTGATAAGAGCTGGCTAAAAAACAACAGCTAGTTATAAGCTAACATTATGCCAGCTAATGTTGGGTTCAAGCCCCATTAAAAAACACTTTTTCTATGATGAACATTTTGATTACATTCTCACACCATATGAGAGTTTATTTGCCAAGTGTCCAAATCCAGCAACGTTAGATCCACTTCAAAGAAAGTTTCAAACACCAGCTAACAGCAGCTTACAGCGGCAAAAAAGCAGCACTACGGAAAAGTTCAGGATATCAACAACTTACCTCAGTATCGCTGTAAGAAGTGAGCTTCACTGACTCATCAACTCGTACTGGACTCCTTTTACAAGTTTTTACTGCACTCCCTACAAATGAACGGCAGTCACCGTAGCTAGGACAGGGTTACACAGGAATCCTAGAGTTCAATTTACTACCTCTACAATATTTTTACTACCAGCACAAAATCGAGCAGCAGCTTTTTTTGGGGGTAGCAGTGGATTCACAGCACTAAGCCATGTAAGATGATAGCCCATCTCTCACGAAGACAAACTTTATCCCACTTACTTGAAGGTGTAACTGTGACTTTGTCTTGACTAAGAGCTCATACACATTAATATTCCAAACATATTTCAAGAGACTTAGGAAATTTTTTAAGAATATAAACAAAATGCAATGAAATTCAAGTTTCACAAGCCGATGATTTATTTTCCAATAGAGTATTGGAATACTGTTTTGCTGCTGAGGTATGACGGCAATACTTGTGCTCATAGCTGATCTTGAGGTTTGCAGTTGCAGTGCTTTGTGTAGCACCAAAAAACAAACTAGGGATCTGCTCCCTGCGCGCGCGAATCCGCTGCTGGTGAATGATGGATGCTGGTGTGATTTGGTCACACCGTTCCAGGTCAAATTTATATTTTTCCTGCACACTTTACAAAACGCCTCTCGATCATTCCCGAACCTTTGGTGTCCGGGTATATTTGGCCATTTTGACTACTTTTGTTTTTAGCTTTATAGTTGACCTTAGAAACTGTTTACCTTGCCTAGTTTGGTATCATTTTTTTCAGCACACCTCATGTGTGTGACTGTATAGTTATTCTTTCACGTTGACATACTGTATTAACACATTGGACTTATCACATTAAACATAAAATCCAAGTAGGAAAAAGTTATGTTTTTTTTACTGTAAAAATCACAAACATGGTTAACAAATTATTTTACAACTTAATTTTCATTTATGTAGTCAAAAGCACTGTAACTGTAATGAGTTTGTAGCTATTAAGTTTGGAACACAGAAAAAGTAGACAATTTTTGCCTCGCCTAGATTTTTCCTGATTGTTATCAAGTAACTACACACTGAATATAGAAGGTAACGACTGGAAAATACATTGGAGCTGTAGAATGAAGTTTTTGTCGTGCATTTCGAATTTCATCAAGATAGCACAAAAGCCTATTGTTTTGTAAAGGTTTTTGTGCATTGATGCCCTGGCGTGCTCTCTCATGTGCCATTTGGATAGTCCAAGTGCCGCATCTAAGCCCCCTTTGACATGCAAATTTTAAAGGGCTGTAACTCCTCAATGCTTCAACATACAGTCATCAATGAGGGCTCTAATCAAAGATACTGTCCTGAGGAATCCTGTACTACACACAAAATTACTGAATAAATCATAAATAAAGCCATATTAATCCAATAAAATATGAATGACACTATTGTACATTGTAAAAAAAAGAAATAGTCACAAAACAAATCACCATTTCTGTAAATGCTATTTTATTTTTCAGAGTAATGTAAAAAAAAAAACACAGCACAGCAAACTGCAACTATTTACAATTATTCTGCTCTACCCCCACCCCCCCTCACATGGAATTTTCAATGTGCCACCGGTTATAGCAGTCTCTGTTTGGGACAAAGCACAATGGCTTGTCACATGTGGTGCACTGGCCCTTCTGGCCTGTGCTGTAACAGGCATTAGATCCTCTTCATCAGATGAAGAAGCCTCTTCCACCATCTTCTCTTTGGCTGGCTGCCACTCATGATCAGAGGTTCCCCTAATTTGTAAAAGAAGGAAAATGTCAGGCCTTCATGCACCAAAAACCCAGTCATTTTTCAGTGATTCCCTTACACACACAAATAAATACATTGTATATCAAAAAAAGTTACAGTAAATGCAGACAGTGCATACACACATAAAATAAAAACCACACAATCCTCCCAGTAGTCCTTGTCTGATACAAAATGTACAACCTCCTCCCATACAATAACCCCCACCCCCAACTTGTAAAACTTTAGACACTTACTGGTCATCTCCATCGGAAAACAAATCTTCTTCTGATGTTGGATCATCAGTTGAACCCAAAAAGTCTGATGCTGAAATGTCGCTCTCTCTCCGTGTGAGCAATTCCACAACCTCCTGAGCGCTGAACTTGGTCTTGCCGGCGGCCCGCTGTGCCATTTCGCAAAACTCCAAAACAACGATGCGATCACGACGAATCTCAAATGAAGCTCTGAGACGTTGTCCACCTCACCTTGCCCTTTTATCGGGTGATGCTGACGTAATAGAGAGGTCCGCGAAACCCCCAATCGATACTTACAGTACACCTTTCCCTACCCCCAAACACCTGGCACATTTCAATACGTAAATCACACCACTATACAGCGCCCACGCAAACACACAATATAAGTGGCGCCACAGCGGCGCACGGTTATATTTTCTGTGTAATGGTGCATGCCAAGCTCAGCATTACATACATATTTACATCAGAACGGCATATAATACGAGGACGAGCTGAGAATAAAAACTTACCTTCTGCCTTCTGAGTAACAGGTGTTCATTTGCAGCGATAAAACTGGTCAAATCAGCGACGACATTCTCTAATACAAAATAATCCACTCTCGTGAGTCATTTAGTCACTTCGTTGAATAAATGTAGTCTGTTTTTGATGCATTCTGACAATCCATTGCCGAGAGAAAACATTGTAAATACTGTTTATGCACGTCAGCGCATAGACTCCTACTTCCTGTTTGGTTTACGCATGGAGGACGCAGCAAATACGCACTGAATACGCAGGGAGTTTATGCCTTCATGTGAAAACACACCCCATAGTGCCATATACCCACGTGTCGGGAATTTATTGGCTATCCATCTGTGGTTTTAGATTTCAGGTTAGAGTTGACCAATAAGAACGATTGGAGAACATTTGGGGGCATGTCCTTAAATGTCACATGAATGCAAATATAAGTTGTAAATTTTCAAAACTTATGTAAAAAATAGTAAGTAATAAAGTTATATACAACTATTCACATTAAAATACAGAAAGGCCTCAGGCGTTTTGTGTACAACTCTTTGCAGAGCAATCAGGACTCACATTAAGATGCTAGACAAATTATTTATGCCACCTCAAAAACAGTTTTACTTGGCCTGTCAACGTAATTTAAAAACTGGTACGTAGTTTGAAGTCTGCATTTTCGATTCATGTTGAAATGGAGACTCAGGGCAGCAGCATCCCGATGCTATGTCATCTCAAATTGGCGATGTAATTTTGGCGCGTCCGTGGACTTCAGAGGGTTAAGTCAGTCTTTGAATGGCGGGTTCCATCCATCCATCCATCCATCCATTCTCTTCCGCTTATCCGGGGCCAGGTCGCGGGGGCAGGAGCCTAAGCAAAGAAGCCCAGGCTTCCCTCTCCCCAGCCACCTCCTCCAGCTCATCCGGAGGGCCCCCAAGGCGTTCCCAGGCCAGCCGAGAGATATAATCCCTCCAGCGTGTCCTGGTTCTACCACAGGGCTTCTTCCCGGTGGGACCATGCCCAGAAAACCTCACCTAAGAGGCGGCCAGGAGGCATCCTAATCAGATGCCCGAGCCACCTCAACTGGCTCCTTTCGATGTGGAGGAGCAGCGGCTCTACTCTGAGCCCCTCCCGGATGGCCGCACTCCTCACCTTATCTCTAAGGGAATGGCGGGTTATCGAGCCAAAGTTGTGAAAACTTACATTTTCCAATGACTCGCTAGTCTCAACATATTAGGCGGTTGCATCACTGCGCATGTGCACAGCAGATCGGACAGCAGAACCAATCGAGTCCATCAACGTCAGCTCAGGTCCTACTGAGTAGTTATATTTTTAATACAGATTTTATAGTTAAACAAATTTAAAAAAAAAGTCTGCATCAATGGAAAAGTCAAAATATATTGAAGGGGTGATGAAAAATTTACTACCAAGTCAAATTCTGTTTGTTACCTTTTACTACCTTTAAATAGCCTTAATTTGAGCTCATTTAATTTACTACCTTTTACTACCCCGCGGAAACCCTGTAGGATTAGACACTTCGATTTTTGTTGTTGTTGGGGTTTTTTTTGTTGTTGCTGTTATTTATTTTTTTTGGGGGGGGGGGGGGGTTCAGTCGATTGCAACTTACTGACATCTAGTGGTGATATTTTACCACACTTGTACCTTTAAATCTGCACCTGTACATGTCTAAAACCCGATGTCCCTGACAGGTTATTGCAGATTAAGCTCACCTTCGTCTCTGCAGATATAATTTTACTCCTGCCTCTCCTTCTCTTCTTCCTCTCTGCCTGTCTCACCCTGTCAAATGTATTCTTCACTGTTGGACAAAGTGAAAATTATTGAAAACCAATCAGACGATCATGTCCGCTTCTTCCAAAATGTATTCATGTATTCAAATGTATTATTTATTTTTCTGTCACAGTATTTCCAGAGTTTAACTTTTGTGTCTAACAACAGAGTCTGAAGAAAACTACTATAATATATATAAGAAGCATTTATAAAGCTATTACAATAGGAGACCTCAAAGAAATACTGTAACATGAAACCTGTAACATGCCTCAGTTTTAAAAAATAATTCTCACTCAATAATAAAACACTTATCAGTTTGGAAGTGATCCAAACAAGCAGACAATTTTTAAATAATGAAAAGCCATTGAATTAGAAGGTGTCCAAACTTTCCCAGATTACTGGTACAGTGCTAGTACCAGTCAAAGTGGTCTGATGAGTCCAAATTTTTATTTTTGGTTCCAAACACCATGTCTTTGTAAGACACAGAAAGGTGAGTGAAGGTTCCTACATGTGTAGCGCCCACCATGAAGTATAGAGGAGGAAGTGTGATGGTATGGGGGTGCTTTGCTGGTGACACTGTTGGCAATTCATTCAAAATACAAGGCACACTTACCGAGCATGGCTACTACAGCATTCTGCAGCAACATGCCATCCCATTTGCACTTAGTGGGACCATCATTTGTTTTTCCAACAGGACAATGACCCCAAACCCTTACATGGCCTAGAGGTGTGTTATTTGACCAAGAAAGAAGGTGATGGAGTGTTGTGTCAGATGACCTGGCTTCCACAATCACCTGATCTAAACCCAATTGAGATGGTTTGTGGTGAGTTGGATCACAGAGTGAAGGCAAAACAACCAACAAGAGCTCAGCACTCTGAACTCCTTCAAGACTGTTGGAAAACCATTTCAGGCAATTACCTCCTGAAGCTGTTTGAGAGAATGTCACATCCACACTGCTTGGTGGCTGTAGCTATTTCATAATTAATGTAATAGTTGTGTTTATAAAAAGGGCAGAATGAAAAAAAATATCCATGATCAGGGCTGAAGAGGTGAAATCTCTCGAGCTGTCTGAACACGGTGTTGGTTTTACTTTGTTAATCTGATGAGCAGTTTGCAACAGCAAGCAGAGCCAAACAGCAGACGTCCTTTTATCTATCTGTAAATGATGATTAACCTTGATGTTTTCTACTTAGTTAAAATATTCACCCCTGGTTGTCCAGCTGTATTTGTATCATTAGATCTACAGGGGAAATCAAACAACGAGAGCCTTGCAGGTGTGCACTTGACAAAATCCCCAAATTAAAATCTAATTAATGAATTTATCTTAAAAAAAAAAAAAGTTAAAATAATATAGAATTAACACTGAAGCAAGAACACCCTGTAAAAACAGAAGTGTTGCAATGATGCAAACACAAAGTCAGACTAACATAAGTTTATGCAAACAAACTTTTAAACACTGCTTTTTTCTCCCCCCCCCCCCCCCCCCCCCCCCCCCCCCCCAACAAAACAGTCAGAGAAAACACCAGAGGGCTGCTACTATTTTCATACATCCAGATATGGTTTCAGCAACATTGCCTGATAAGCAGGAAATCCGCACACTGTCACCAGCAGTTTTGCCTTAAAAAAAAATAAATAATAATAAAATAAATAAAAAGCTTATACTACCAAGAACCATTTATTTGCTCTAATTCTCTGCTGTTCCACTGAAATAATATTACTTGAGTCAACCCAATTTAAAGATGTCTGTTTTGAAAACATCTACTGAGTGAGAGGTAAAAAACACAGCTCAAGCTACTTATGTGTCAGTACAGAGACAATGCCAGAAGAGGAAGCTGGGGGCCTGACCGAAAGAAAATGAGATGGGTCAGGGGAGGTGTTTTACACATTCACACTCCAATGCGGGCAAAACTATAGTCAACACAAAACTCCACAATACAGTGTACAACATCCTGTGTGCACACAACTTCCCGATTTACTAACTAAGCCAAAGCCCCATTTTCTATCTACCACCCAGCAGAATCAGACTGTAAACAACACGACTGAATCCTGTTCCAGACATGTTTCTGTTGAGACATTCTATATGTGATGAACATAAATTTAGGACCCTTTATAATACCTTGGCCAGATCCTCCTCGATGACATCATTCCTCATCTGTGATGCATCCAGTTGTGTGTAGAATCGGGCTCCAATCATCGGCATAATGTCATTGACGCTGCGCAGGCGAGACTGTTCAGTCAGGCAGATACCTGCATAACAACAACAGTTTACCTTCACGTGAGTTAGGTACTGCTGCACAGTCACATGGTGTTTTTGGGTTTTTTTTGTTTTTTTTTTTTTACACACTGCTGTTTTTCTTTTTAACGAGGTAAATGTGAGCATCTGCTCTTTATTTGGAACCATTGCACAAACGGGGATAATGTAAACACTACTAAAATGATTTCAGCATATTACTGAATAGGTACGAACACTTCAATTAAAATAGCAAATGCTACTAACCAATCAGTTTCCAGCTATGTCTGATAGACCAGATTAATTGCATCTATATGCACGCATAATGAAGTGAAAACTCAGCTGACATGTTTTCAAACCACTTGTCCCAGTACTGTGAGCATGCTTTATTTCACAAGTTATTGAAGTGTAAAAGCATCCGTATTGTTAAGATACGGTTCAACTCACTTCTATTTAAAAGATCGAGATCCGATAAGCCAGTGGCCTTAAAAGTCAATCATTTAGCTTCACACCTCCACAAAGACAACGCTGACTGAAACTCCCCGCGGATACTTTCTCGCTTATTCAAAATCCACTGAGCAAGCTGCCCTCTCACATGTATACATGCAGCAGACCATGTTTTATTTTTTTTAGATATGCGTCTGTCAGATAACAGAAGTGCAGTATGAGACTAAAAACACAGACACTAAGAACTGTGCCAAAATACAGCAAATCAAACCATTTGAATCCTAGGTCATGATATTTTGTAATATTATAATGAGACATCTGTCAAATCATTCTTTGCTCACAGGAATGTCTGTAACAAAGTCAGGACAATCATATGACTGCCACGCAAACATGGGACTGCATACTACGGTAGGCACACACCGATATCAGTGATGCCGCTCCAAACATTTCTGTCAACACTACGCATCAGCAGCAGCGCACTGGTTGCTACTGGTAGAACTAATGTAACAAAGAGGGAGCAAACAGCAAAGACTCTACAGGAGGCATTCTTGCAACACCAAAGCTTTTTTGTATTTTCACAAAAATGTTTAAACCACAAAACGTGGTCAAAGTGAGACATGACTAAGACACAATAACTACACTGTCTTCCTCAGTCTCAATGTGGTTATATTTGCTGTAACACTTGAACCAAAGCTTTTATTACACGTACGGTAACACCAAGCGTTGCTACTACTTCCATTAACATTGCGTCACTTTACGTGACTTTGTCTGCTCATTGCACACAAGTCGTAAAATAAAGCAAATTCAAAAGAAATAGCAGCATGTAGCAGCCACTGGACTCTCACACAGAACTAGACTAGTACAGTGAATAACGTCAACTCATTTTTTTTTATTTTTCATTGCATTCATTTTGTCCTGTGAGCATTGATTCATCTTACTAACAAGTACCAGTCTACCTTAACCACTCAACAACCCAACAATTACCAATTCAGTAAACCATAGTCTTCAATATATTTAGAGCTCACATTTACTTTTACCTATTTAGGAAAGCAATCTTTAAATTGAGTCTGATTTTGCCTTAGACATAACAGAACGAGTCCGTCCTTCTTCCTTACAGTGAGGATTACACGTTTTAATTGAACACTAGTATCGGATCAGTACCCGGTATCGTATCTGATCAGCAAGTTGCTTTGAAGGCGAGGTGACAAACCAATGTGCTCAAAAGAAAAACGGTGACGTTAACAGAAGATTCCTCTAAGCTACAGATACAAGATCATAATCTTAAAGCTGTGATACTCAAGATGGGTATTAGGCGTTTTAGTGTAGGCGTTTTAGTTCATCTGTATCCCAACTTAGGTGTCTTTTTTTTTTTTTTTTTTTTTAAACTGAGTAACACCACCCCCTTACAGAATGAGGTTCTTGAGGTCTGAAGAATAGTTGATAGACACCAGCTCCATGGCCTTCTGCAAGTTCTCCCTTTGAATGCCAGCCAGGGAGTTACATGCCAAAGCCAGCACAACCTTGCCCAGTGACACGAGATCTGCTTGCTACAAAACAACACAAAATACACTTTAACCACAGTGAAGCAAATGAGATATCATCAGAACAGCAGCATGACTAAAGTAAAGTATTCACATGAAACTGATGACAGGAAGTACCTGGTACTGTGGCATCAGGGCAAGATGATTGGTCTGACTGTTGTCAAATGTTAAGACATCAAATACCCCAACACAGTTCACCCGTAACCTACAAGGACAAGAGCATTAGCTATGTTTATCTCCATCTTTGTTGTGCATGCATGATTGTGAAAAACAGAAGCTTCAACTGAATAAATCCTCTTGCTTTTAATAGAACTCTTTACAGTTAAGTCACAGTTTCACCTTCTGGGCTATAAAAAGAAAAATAAATTGATGTGCTTTCATACACAGCCATTCATGGCTATAAATGACAGACTATGATTATTAAATCCATGCTAAATAATGAAATGTTTGCTTAGATACTTGTACAGTATGTATACCTGGTCTTGCCAGTAATGAGAATCTTGCTGGGGTCCATCACACGGCAGGCCAGGCCAGCAGTGTGGATGGTGCGCAGAGCCGAGCTGAGCTGGACGATGTATGCCCAGATCAGGGATTCTGGGAGCAGACCTGCGTGCTGCCGCGGTGGGGGGGGTTCATGTTGTCCTGAACATGAGAAAATGTTTTATCATGCAAAAGCAGCCTGGGGGTTTTGCATTACTTACAAACTAAATCTACCTTCTTAGTAACCTTCTCTTCATGACGCACAGTTTTTCCAGAGGTCTGATATTAGTATAAAAGAAAATATGTCATCTTCAGTCAGTAGATTAACAAGCAGATTGTCTTCCCAGTTACAGTGCAGTCTCATACAAACTGTTACGTAAACAGAAGACTGTTTTCACATCCGTGCTGTATTGTATTCCTGCTAATGCACAAATCTTTGCAAAAGAGATCTGGTCCTCCTCGTTGACCTGAAGTGAGTGCATCTCTTAGAAACAAATACAAAGAAAAAAATTGCACCAAAACATAAAATTAGGTCAACTGAGCACCACTTTCCCTTTTACACCATGCTACATTCCTGTCAACTAAAACTCTTCTTCAAATTCTTTGTAGTCACCTGGAAAACGTGCATCTCCTAAAAGCAAAATATAAAGTATTTTACTCCATTCACTATAGCTGCAAAATGGATGTGAATAAAACTTGTAGAAAAAGTACTCAACACCTGTGAGATCCTGCTACATTTCTCTGTGAGGTTTTGCATGCAGAACAGGTTTGGACACTTTGGAAAAAATAATTGCGCTATTGGACACACATTTTGGCCAAACACAATTTTGTTGGTAATTTCAGTGCATCTTTATGATCTGGATGGACACACTGGTACACTGGACAGGCTCACTTTATGAACATCCGAGTTCACACTGGATGATAACAATAACCGCTGGATTGTTTTTCTTCCCCTTCGTGTATTTATTCAGTTGGTGGTGTATTTTCAGACTGATGAGTAAGTGGATTTTGCTGCTTTGAGGTGCAGACATAGCTCAGTACTCTTTGCATATGGTTTCTTGGTTAACTTTACTTGAACTAAAGACAGATTATTAAAAAAAACAAAAACCAAAAAAAAAAAAAAAATTGCTGTGACTAGCACATGCAGGCACATCATCAGGCTCTTGGGAGGTACTTAGGGCGGGCTTGATGTTCTTTTTGTTCTACAGGCGCAGCATGCATTGTCAATAATGGCCAGTGATGTTCATTTAATTGTGGGAAGCCAAAACTGTGGCAGATTAAAATGTGATTAACCATACTGAGGATGTTCCTGGCAGCTAATTTCAAGAGGGGGAAAAAAAAGGACTAACAGACTAATCTAAAACACTCAGACATCAAGTTAAATTTTAGGACTGTTTAATGAACAATGTCAAAAACTGTCTAAACAAAAGCATTTGAAACCATTAACCACATTCTTCAATAATGAATTGCACTTTAAATGCCGCTTAACTGTGCATTATAAACACTGCATGTTATACTCCAAGGAGACAACGAAGAAAAAAAAAAAAACCAAAACTTCAAATTGATGTTAAGTATATGAAAATGCACTACTGCAAATGATGTTTACGCATTATTGAAATATGAGAAATGAACATCCGACAAACAAATGAATTGACTTATTCGTTGTGGCGCATTATGAATGATGCACGTTGTTCTACAATTCATGACATGCATCTCAATAAAAGTTAAAATCTAAGATGATAAAATATTAGAATACAAACATCCTGCCACCCATCCATTTTCTTCCACTTATCCAGAGCCAGGTCACAGGGCCACAGCCTGGGCACTGAAGCCCAGACCTCCCTCTCTCCAGCCTCCTCCTCCAGCTTTCAGCTTCAGCGCTGGATCTTTGCAAAGCTATGACGTAACCTACGCAAGTGGCCGATGTTGTTGCTGGTGTTTATGCTTGTGCAGGTGTGTTGCGTGTGTTAATTACCTTGCAGTTGTGTGCCAGTGGTTTACATGCAGAAACATTAAATGCTGGGACTTTTTCCCTTCCTGAGTCACACTCTTTGCTGTGGTCATTTTGGTTTATTTTTTAGGTGCAAACATATTTGTCCCTCTAGTTTTGTTGTTTTTTTTGGGTTTTTTTTGCTTCTTTGTAGAAACTTGGGGGAAGTAGCCAGAAATGCACGGAAGGAAATGTGTTTCCCAGGAGGTGCGCTTCAGGTTACGTGATAAAACTTCAAATTAACAATATTAGACCTAACAAAAATATCAGGCCAGGATTAACAGAGCTACGGAATTTTTCTATAATGCTGTCAGGGCTGCAGCTCTATCTGGTGGCAGATGGCTGTGTAACATTTAGGACAACTATTTAGGCACTGGATATCAATTAAAATCAAAACAATTAGGCTGACCAACTAGTACGTCTGGTACTGACTAGTGACAATAGTGAAGATTAGTCGTCTAGTCGCACATCCCTAAACCATACAGGTCTACCATATATAAAACTGAACACCTCACTATATCACTGAGAACTGCTAACAAAAGGACTTATTACTAACAATTTTATGCCAGTCAAATACTTATTTCAGTTGTAGTTTGAACGGGGCCTTCATGAAGCTTACTGTTTCACAAATAATGTGCAGCACTTTCTTCTTTCTTGTAGTCCATGCTTACAACCAATGCGAACCACTCATATTGGGCAATGCAAGTCAGGCGACAGTGTTAGGGAGTGTATAACACAATCAAAACCACAATGCAATATGCAAAAAATACAGAAACTGTTTCACTAAAGACCATTTCAGAAAGAAATACATTTGGACTACATTATCTGGTATTTTTCTGTATTATTAGCATGTCCCCCTATGCAAAGACAGGAGGGACTTGTGTCTATACAGCTCATTTTTGAGGTTTCTTATCAGTGGTTGCAACAGATGAGACAAAGACCAAGGTCTGAATGATTTTATTTCCTCTGTCTGTCATCCCTGTAGGTTGGCTATTAAACAGCACCTGGCTTAGGATCAGTTTCAGCCACAGTTTCCTCCATGTCCCCATGTGTCTTTCACAAAGGCCCATCCGTGCCAACTGTCAGAGTAAGCTACTAAACTGTCGGAGTAACTAAACAGACTAAAAAAAACAAAGAAACTCAGACTTTTTAGCCACTTAAACTTCTTAGAAACAAGTCTAATTTATCGCACATTCTAACCTATCCAAGTATGACAAACAACTGCATGAAATGCAATCACAAAAATGCACACCCAAATAGACCTGGGCCAATGACCTCAATACCAAACAAGTAAACAGAGTCAAAATGTGTGAAAAGAGGGTGGGGGTGCAAAGCATGAGGCAATGCTGGATCTATTCAGAGCAAAGGCGACGTGAGGGAGAACCAACTTACCCCACTTCCTTTTGGTAAAGTACGAATCTGCTGCTGGGTCATTAAAGTGTCTGCTGAACATGGTTTCTGCACCTGCATGGAAGTCATAAGAGAAGACCAAAGCTGGGGAAAGAAGAGAAGAGTACAAAAATCAGAGTCCAGAAAACTCCCAAAAATGCTTTCTTTGCCATCATGAAAAGGGAATACAGATTTAATTTTTTTTAATCTCTAGTGTCCATCAGCTAACTGGATACTTGAACTACTCCTGCTAATGGTTGGCAACAAACTATTTATCACAAAATCTTAGAGTCAGATATTCACATAGAGAGCTTGAATGCAAAGTTGTAGTCACAAGGAAATTATATGGACATTTTTTAGCCAATTTAGTTTAAAGTATAATTATGTAACCAGAAAAAAATATAGGTCAGAAACATGTACTTATATATATAAAAATTTTATAAGACAAGCATTAAATCAACAAGTCATGTCACTTACAGTGGTCTCCAAAGGCCTTGGTGGTGAAGACCTCCCTCAATGTTACAGTGTTTGAGTGCTGAATCTTCTTCCACATGTCCACCAGCATCATGCACTTTGTGTTAACAAGGCGGAAACCTTTCCACATTAAAAATACAAGACGAGAAACACATATGGGCAATTAGAAAATGAAGGCTTACCTCTACTATCATTTAATCCTGTGTTGCCTTTAAATATAAATGTTGACAAGCCCTTCCTTTTATGTTTAATCTAAGGTGAGGGTGGAAGCATAATCAGTGGCTTTATAAAAAGGCCCAGCTCCAAGAAACCTTTATTTTACAAGAGAGCATTTTTATCGTTTTGCTCCAACTGCAGCCCTGATCTAAGAGTCACACTTTTAACAAATTTAGTACCCAATTATAACTCTCAAATCCCAGAATATTATGCAAAATTATTTAGTTTTTTTCAGCAGGTATATTTGTCCCTCTCCCTCACATCCAGTCTGATAGTTTCAGCTATCTCCCGCCAGATTTTTGCTGACATTTGTGAGTCTTTCACTGATAAATTTAAAAACCTGCAGCAAAAAAGTAGCCAGAATGCACAAGAGGACTTGATGGTACTGAACAGGCCAATCACAATAGTTGTGGGCTGCGTCAACCCGACGTGTAGTAACATTTCTAAGGCGGTGCAAGTCAGGTTACGACGTAGCTGCGGCGGAAATTTTCCACTGAAGTATAAATCCCCAGTAAACATACTAGAATCACTGGAACAATACAGTTATCTCAGGCACCATCACCATTGCTTTTTCACTTATTAGATTAAGCCATTGTAAGGCTGAATGCATTCATACATTATCAGTCATAGTTTGCGGCATCTGAGAAAGACATATGACATTTCATACCGTGTATCCTCCTCAGGCAGTACGGTAGGTCATCTTTGCTATTGACTGCCTTGTAGCACGAGGTGATGTAGCTGAAGTTGCTGGTTTTTTGCATGCGGTTTGGTGGGGGAAGGGGCTCAAGAGGAAACAGGCTGTGGTAGCTGTCCACCTCAGATGGTACATCTATAAAAGATAAAAGCAGTTTCAGAGGGGGGGGCGGGGGGGACAAAACATACTGCACACAAAAAGTAAAATTTTAAATTTAAGTAATAGCAGACAAGGGTTTTGGTTTAATTTATTAGAAAGAAAATGCTGATTGCCCAATATAATACCTGTAATTAAAAAAAAAAAAAAAAAACTGTTTAAACTTGAACTAGGCATTTCTTTATGACACCAGATACCAAATCTGCTGGGAAAAAGTTAGTTTTTTTAAAAAACAAAAAGTGGAACCAATCAATCAGTTTATTTTGTTAGTGAGCAAAAGCTTTCCCCCAGATAGTGCACTGTCTGGAGTAAATGTGAAAGCTCTACCTGGAAGTATAAGAGAAGCTCCTGTAGAAGGTAAAGTGGGAGAGAATGACAGAAACCAAAAGCGAAACAAGGCTGAGCCTCAAATGGGCATTCACTCGATGACAAAGGCTGCAACATGCAGCAACTAACAAAACTTGACTGCCTTAGTAGTTTTTAAAGAAAGTGATCCAGTCTTTGCAAGACCTGCTTAAAATGTAGACAGTGAAAAGTTCTGTCACAATATAAGTAGGCAGGCCATCCTTGCTCCACAGCACTGCTGATCTGCCGTGTTTGCGTCAGTTGCAATCTTAGAAACTGACGCACACACCAAAAACACATACCCACAGGGCCCACAGCCAGCATATGTCACACAAACACGACAGAATTACTCTACAGCAGACTTGCAAAAACAACCACTGCTGGTTTACATGTGAAAACCAAAAAACAGAGCACTGAAATGGCTATTCTGTTTTATTAGTGAACATTGAAAATCAATTATCACAAGCGTCCCTTGTAATGCCAACAGTGTAGATGGTTTACCTGGATTCTCTGAGTGGTCAATTTGGGCCATGGTTATTAGGTGTCTGTTTATCAACTCCTGAAGAAGAAACAAGTGGACAGGATATCAGGCATAACCTCCAGGGGAAGAGGCACATTCAGTGAAAACAAAGGAGGGGCAACAATACCTGTCGGAGCTCATCAGCCATGAAGAAGGATGGGGCATTGGCTTTCGGCTGCATGTAAGCCACATGTGGCGCAGTGGGGGGATAGATATGGTAGGTAGGAAACACCTGCAATAAAGCCAGAAAGAGCACAACTTCCTATTTATTGAGAAATGAAAACCAGTGTGATCATACAAATACTGTTTTCATGCAGCTATGTAAATGAACACAACAGCATTCAACTCTGTGCTGGGTACACAATGCCATTAAAAACCAAATTACAGCTCCTAATGGGCCACATTAACAGCTAAAATCTGTGTAATGTCTGAGTCAATGGCCACAAATTTATGACTCAATGCTACTGCCTCTCAAACAAGACTCACATTTACATCAAAAATTAAATGCAGACTGAGTTAAATATATTCTTATTAGAATCAACTTCTTTAAGTTATTGTCTGATGCCGCAGCTTTTTGTGTTTTGTTTTCATTTAATGCATCCCCAGGGTGTAGCCGTACCATGCCAGCCATTGGTGCTGGGGTGTTGTCTGTGTAAAAGTAGGTGGTCCCCCCCACAGTCTCTTTCTGGATAATGTGAGCGGCCTGGTCAGATGCGGTGGTGGGCACCATGTAGTTGGCAGGGTTAGGGGTGTGACTGCGTCGACGGGGAGCAGGTGAGGTGTGTGGTGTAATTTTGGGCGAGTGAAGAGGAGAAGATCCCGCAGACAATGACATACCTAAAATAGGAGACATGGAAAATAGGAGAAATGTTTGAAATGAACTGTTTTTGTTTCATAGTAATACATGAGGGAAATCCCTTATGAGATAAACTGAACAAAGAGTATAGATGGAAAACAAAACTGAGCCAAACAGAAAGTGGAGTAGCATAATTCTCCAAAAACCCCACACCTGGAGCCAGAGCAGCAGCAGTGGAGCTACTGAGACCAGGATGTGTAAAGAGCGGTGAAGGGAAGGCCTGGACAGCAGACTGAGCCACGGTGGCCATACGAGGAGCTCCCTTAGGGATGAATTCACTCGCTGCCGGGTTAGGAGTCTGGTACACAAATATAAACAATCAAGAATAAAATAAGTCCATCCGTCCTGTTAGAGACAAATTTTCTGATCTTTTTAGGGGTCAAGTACTTGCTTACATAAAAGTGCAATACTGAACTCTAAAGTAAATGCTATGACACAATGTTTGCATGCTCACCTTTCTCCTTTGGGAAATGCTAAGAGCACCAAAATCACTGAACAGTGAGGATGTCGGGGAGTTCACTGGATCTGCAAAGGATAAAGTGTTAAGAGTTGCTTTCAAAATTCAGTGGATGAGTGTCAACTAGTGCCCCACAGACCTCTGAAAACATCTTACCGTGAGTGCTGTGGCTGAAGTTCTTGGCACCATCGTTGAGGAGACTGGGAGAGCTGCTGCTGGTAGTCATTCGCTAAAAAAAGCAGCATCCAGACCAGACGTGTTACAAAAAGTACTCCGCTGTCCAAATATGTTTATCAAAATACCACTAAACATGATTATGCTACCATGAAACGTGCCTTAGTCTGCAATTAGTCTTTAAAGACTGAGATTATGTTTGTGGTGATAGCCTGGGGCGCTTGCATGCATACATGTGCACTATTTAACCTACAAATATCTTAGTTCCTTAGTTACTGTGTGTAAAGTGAATAATTAATCTAAAAACTCAGCTGCCTCTTTCGTGAGACCAGCATTTTAAAAACACTCCAACTCCATTGTCTTGGCCTATAGCTGGTTGACATCACTATTTGTTCTGCTCTGCAGCCTTCTGTCAGCTTGTAATAGCAACACACAAACCAGCTCTCCACCTGCTCCAGGTTCTGGTTTGAGTGTCCCTCAGGCTCAAAAAAGATCTCCAAGAGAGCAGAACAAAGACCATCAGTGCTAGCTGCAGTCCAAGATGAAGGATTTGGGGACTGTCTAAAAGCAAGACGCAAAACTCACTGGAGAGGCAGCTCAATGATATTAAAGACTGCCCAAAAAAGCAACCTGGCCCACCTGCACGTAAGAAAATATGAGAAGCAAAGAGTTGAGTTTAGCTCACTGGCAGCTACTGGACTTCCAGAATAAGTTCAGCAGCTGCCAATGTCTGCTGGTAAAGTGATTTGCATACAACACTGTTATCTTGGGCAAATGAAAAAAAGTAAATAATGTTAGATTAGGTTGTCAACTATACCTTAGCCAACCCTAATATAACTATGTTGCCCATCACATACATGCGGAAACCACTGACTGGGGATGTACTGATATACCGGCCAGTTTAAGCCTCGATGACACCCAACAGCAAAAGACGATATTTAATGCTAGCAGTGGCTGACGTTAACCTATTGTGTCACATCAAATTCGCAGTATCTAAATGTTCAGAGTTGGTGTGATGAAGAACTTGAAGACTTTGGTTTATTGTGACTCTTTTTATGCTTCCCTGTAAGAAAAAAGGGCTATAACAACAAATTCAATTTAAAAAAATATCACTGGTATATCATCAGCTCAGTTTTTCACACTTACTGCATTCCCTAATATAACCAAAAATATAAAACACACCAAAATTAATTTTCAATTTGTTAGGCTGTATATGTATATTTACTCTGGCAGATCTACAGCATCCCTCTTGTACCTGCATCATTGAGTATTTAGGCTCTGCTGGACTTCCAAATCCATTGACCCCAATAAAGCTGCTGCTGAAGTAAGAGTTGGTAAGATTGGCATCACTCAGGGTTGCGCCCTCCATCCCTGGGACTGTAGATGACAAAAAAAGAAAAAACAAAAAAAAAGCTGAGTTTAGCAGATCTTGACTTGAGCCAGAGTGACACAACTTAAGGATAATTCTTTTCAAAGGCCAAAAGGTAATGCATGCATCTCAATCTGTGCACAACTGCGTGCGTCTTCAGCCAATCACAATTGGAAAGCATGTAAACAGTGAGCCGCTGCTGAAGCCTGATCCAAGGTGATAGCCACCACCAGTAAACTTTTTAGTAATAGTTAAGTCTCTAGTTTCTGGGGTCCCTGGAAGCTTTTAACGCATGACTTGCATGTGCATGTAAGTTACACACAAAAAACAAAGCACAACACATAGAAACAATGCCTACTGAACCGCTAGCGTAGGTAGGCTAATGTTAGGAAACCTTCAACTTGTACAGAGAAACACTAAAGTTCACGTTAACAACATTTAACTAAAGAAAAACGACAGTGCTGATAATAACGCTGATATATCCTCTCCAGAGGTGAACCCTAAAGTAAGAGAATAAGTTAAAGTGGTCAATTTAAGGCTAGTTTAGCTAACGATAGCTGGCTAACAGCTGCAGAAGCTAACGTTAGTGGGACGCGGATTTCTGCCCACTCACAGCTGTCACACAACACAACAGGCCTCCTCGGCTACAGCAGCATGGCTCATGTTTTATGTTATAAGTTGCTGGTAACACAACCTGTGCTCAAAACTAGATAGCTAAAGACAGTGATAAGTGCTAGCTGCACGCTGGGGTGTTTTGCTAATGTCTGACAGGTAAATGTAAACCACGTTGTTTTGGGAGTTAAGAGGCCTCAGTGAATCACCGGGCTAAATTTTAACAGAAGCTCCGTAAGGCCCTATAAGTAAAGTCACAATCAGTCACCCTGCATGAGGCCTTGGTTTGCTGTAATTGGTACTCACTGGTTAACAGCTGCCCCTCCAGAGAGGTGCCCGCAGGCCCCAATGTTTCGCTCTTCTTGGACACGCCGGTGCCCCCACCGCCTGGACAGCCCGCCGCGGAGCCGCCAAGGGAATACCCCGCTGGCGTCCCACTACCTCCGGCCATGGACAACGGGACGGGACTGCCGCCGCCGTGCAACGGCAGGCTCGCCATGGACGGATCTTCATGCAGGAACTGACACTCATCTCCATAAAAGCAGGTTTTGTCTTTTGCGTAGTATCGGCAAAACTTCACCTTGACATTGGGTATCCCGGCACCCCCGAGCGGAGCAGCTGAAGGTGGGAGTCCACTGTTCATGGCACTGCCGCTGCCGCCACTGCTGCCGGAAGACGCTCAAACATAGAGAGACGCAGGAAGCTAGCGAGCTAGCCAGCTAGCTTTCAAACAGTTTCCACTTAAAAGAGCGTGTTAATGTCACTTCGGGTGGCGGAAAACATTTAAGACTCCACAGTACTCACATTCTAAGGCTGAGGAGCATTTTGGTTTGAGGAAATATCACCGCATGCGAAATCCTGATCGCCGTTGCTGTTGTCGTCGCTATCCATGCAGCTGCCTTCGCAAAGTAGCCTGTTGTTGTTGTTTTTTCCGCTCGCAGCCAGTGTGCTGTGCTACAGAGCCGCTAGCATAACTGTGCATTGTGGGTAAGGCAAAGTATACCTGCTTCAAATGCAACACTGCAAAATGAAATGTGTAATAAAATGCTGTATTGACAACACGGGCCGAGGGGACAGATTTCAAAAATAATTTGTTTTCAGCTTGGTTAGCATTGAGAAATGAGCAAACCATGCAAAGATAGAATTTTTTTAATAAAAATCTGAAAAATAAAGAAGTACTCATCTTGTTTTATCTACCCCTACGAGATTATGGTGCCAATATTTGCCAGCAATAGTTCGTGTTAATAAAGGAGAAACCAGCCACTTATACATTTTCTTATTAAAACACAGGAAAAAAAAATGTGTTCTACCTTTTCTCCAGCTACGTTATTTTTGGCAGTAGTTTCTATCACGTTGTATTGCTTGACAGCGTCATCCTTTGCAGTTATACTTCCTCTATTTAAAAGGTACATACACAATTCTTTTAGACCAGAGAGTGCACAGTCTAACCAGAGATGTAAACCTCTGAAAGAGCGCATCAATGCCGAGGCACAAAAATATGATTGCGGGTGAGTAGAACTCTTTCAAGTCCCTGTTTTGTGGCCTGAATTGTTGCCACTGCCGTATTGCAACTTTCGCATCGCATTGAAGACAACTAAAACTTGAATTTCACCGATAAAAATACCAGAATATATATTTGACTATTTGTCATATTTCTTTTCCCATTCTTTTTAAATCTGCAAAGAAAATGTGCTGTTTAGATTTTCCTTTTTACACATTAATTAACTGGAGAAGAATTAGCGTTAGAAATAAAGATTCATATCTTAAAACACTGGGTTAATGTCAGCAGATGTTCGGTTTGAGGAACTTCAAGGCTCAGTAGCGACTAACTTGTGTTAAGGCTGACATTTGTAATTCATATAAAGTGATATGATATGATGCTCTCAGGAATAAAATAAATATCAGAAATAATGTGTGTTTCCACTGAAAACATCACACAATTTGCATTTAGAATTTATACATTTTTAACATTTATAGTTAAATTAAAATAAATAATGTTCTATTGTATAATTCATACTTAGCAGAGCAGTTAATTTGTCTTCATGACTGTGTTGCATTGCTCTTGTTTTCAAAGTTACTCATTTGCTTATGCTCTATTTTTATTTAAATAAATTATTATTATTATTATTATAATTACTTCCTGCTGCATTTTGTTTTCAATAATTAAGAAAATGTGTGCGAACTAAAGTTTGTATTTTCTGCTTCTGCAGGTGTTCTGCTGCTGTGTGTTGTCCGAGCGCTCTGCTCCGATGACGGCAAGACTCAAGTCTGCGTATCCAGTCGTGAAGTAAGAGCTTCTTAACACAAAAATAATGAGAAAAATGTACTGTTCAGTAGATGCTGCACAACTTCTGAACTGACACATAGTAAACTTAAATTTTGTTTTTGGATAAGCCCCTCTGGATACATATACAATCCATTAGAAATGCAACATTAATATATTGTGCATGTGCGCACTTATAGAAACAGCACAGCCATACATTTTACAGAACAAAATAATCTTTAAACTCTGTGTAGCTCCATCGTATTTTAGCAAATGTCAGTGTCTTATGGTATGTATGCAGAAAAACAAAAGTGCAGAACAAGAAGATGCTCTAAAGAATGGGGGGGGGGGGGGGGGGGGGTGATGTTATCCTGTTTCATTTCTTGAAATCTGACACTTTGTGTCATTTCAATAATGTGTGAAAAAAGTTTGACAGTTTTTTACTAGTTTTTTCACATGACACAGTCATGTGAAAAAACATTTCTAAGCTTTTACATAACAGAACACAATAAAAGAATCATCTGACCCTTAGCAGGTCTTAAAATTCCACTAATGAACAACACATGATATGATAAACTCATGGTAAAATTGTAAGAAGAAGTTTGTGAAGGTTGTGGGCATTTGATTACTCACAGCTCTCTTAAGGTCCTGCCAAAGCTTTTCAATCAGGTTGAGGTCTGGACTTCAACTGGGCCATTGCAGCACTTTGATTCTTTTGTTTTTCAGTCATTCTGTTGTAGATTTGCTGCTCTGCTTGTGATCATTGTCCTATTGCATGACCCAGTTTTGGCCAAGCTTTAGCTGTCAGAGAGATGGTGTTACATTTGACTCTAGAATACTTTGGTATGCAGAGGAGTTCATGGTCGACTCAATGAATGCAAGCAAATTGTTTGGAAATGTGCTGTAACCCTTCCCAGACTGACGGGGAGCAACAATTGCGTCTGTGAGATCATTGCTAAATCACAGCTGGATGCTCCATACCAGTAAACTGGTCAAATTTCTGATTTTATAGAGGTGCTCACACTGTTTCATCTGGTGCTTTTAATCATCTGAGGTTGTATTTGGATCATTTTAAGACACGCTAAGGACCAGTTTGTTTTTGTGTCCTGATTTGTAAAAGTGAAAGAGGGTGTACTTTTTTCATGTAACTGCATGTCATCAGGGCAGTGACATATTAGTCAATTTAATAAGCTATAAAAAAAAGTGTAGCAAATAATTACAATTTAGAAGTGTATCCTTGGGTTTGCTACTTAATGCAAAATAGAATAGAATAGAATGTCTTTATTGTCATTATATAGAATGTACAATGATATTGGAGATTAAATGGCAGGTCTTGTTTTTCAGGCAGCATGTTTTCGTCCAGCTGATTATCTGAATTATCTGAATGCATCGGATCCCGTCAGCAAAGAGCTGACTGTTGGTGAGAAACTCATCATCTCTCTGGAGGACCTCTCTGAATCTCTCGTCTGCTACTGGATGAGAGGAGGAGACAGACTAATGACAACGTAAGTGAACATCTGTGTTTCTGTTTGTGTGCTTTATCTTTTTTATGCAGTTAAACTGAAACATTTACTTTGCCCTCATCAGAGATGGAAATCAGTTAATGGTCACACCACCGCTTTCAGAGACAGACTCAGGGGAGTACACGCTGACCTGTCAATCCAGCAATGACACCTTGTTCTCCGTGACTGTGATTCTTCATGTAGTAATGAGTGAGTAACAGCTTCCCACATCTCATCTTCTTTCTTCTACAATGTTCAAACTCTGTTTGATGATAAATTAGTGATAATAAAATTAACTGTTTTCTGTTATGTTCTTTAGAACGTCCCACAAAACCACAGCTGATGCTCGATGGCGTTGACCGCCCAAAGACTTCCCCTCTTTTTAAATGCATCTCTGAGGGCTCTCCACATCCTACAATTGAATGGAATTTGTAAGATCTTGTCCATTACATTTGAATACAAACTTCAGGGATCCGTCTTAAAGTGTGATTCTAGATCAGATCATTTAGAGTGACACTTTGTTGTGATGGGTGGTTAGGAAAAGGTATCAGACAGCAGAACTGATCCAGTCGAGCGCCAAGCTTTGTTAATGAAGTATTTCACAGATATCAGCTTTCTGAAAAATATCATTTGACACCACTTACAAGTTTTTTCTCTGTTTGAACAGGGGAAACTATGGAGGTGTGAATAAGACAAGCAATGGAAGGACAGAGAGCACAATAACAAGCAGTGATTTTGATAAAACAGGAATGATGTGCTGTGCAACCAATGCTGAAGGACAAGAGTGCTCCCAAATGTATGACTACGGTAAGTGGATATAAATTAATTAGCAACATATTAAATACATTACACAAAAGAATGTATCCATAAATTATTACAGGAGCCAATTTGATTAATTTTGGTTCAAATACGTGAAAATTTGAAGTGAAACAAAAAACTAACTAATCTTTGAGAGCAAATAACTAAAGCAATTTTTAAATGACTGCCATATGGTTTTTAACTTGAGGCCCTAATGTGTGTTTCAGACTTAGAGAGGAACTTAATGAACAAAGATGAGGTATCTAATGTCACCCTGGGCAAAGGGCAGTCTCTGCTGCTTCGCTGCAGAATGACATGGAAGAGTCCACCATCACCTGTGTGGGAGAAAGGAGGAGAAGTTCTCGATGCCAGCATATTATCATGTAAACCGGAGAAGGAGGAGGTACAGTAATGTCCTGTCACCAGTGAGGGTTTCTTTAAACTTTCTTGTGGACAGATTTCCCTTTATGTTTGTCTGAAAACTGACCAAACATTTTAATATTCCTCACACTGAGACACAAATTTCTGCACTGATATTCATTCTTCTAATGGTAATTACTATGTTTCTATCTTCCAGATGTGCATTAAAAATGACAGACATCAGGGCAGTCGGATGGCCTACCTGTCCATCAGATCACTTAGAGAGGAGCACAGCGGCACATACACCTGCAAGGGTCCAAATAAAAACCAAACATCTGTTTATGTTCATGTCTTGGGTTAGTGGACTTTATTTCATTATTTCGTGTTATTATCATTATTTGATACTGTTACCACTGAATAAATCTGATTTATTGTTGTCTTGCCTCAGTTAAAGGTTTCCTCTCTGCTCAGCTGGATGAGCACAAGATCATACCAGCTCAGCTGGCATCCAGCACCTGCTTGCAGGCCAGTGTTTCCTACAACCCTGTTCTCCAGCACTGTTCCTGGGAGACTCCTGACAAAAATATGATTAGATGTGTCAGGGAGACAGGTGTAACACAGCACAGGTACTTCAATGAAGAAATGTTTCAGGTTAACACTATTAATGAGCTTTTTAGGAAAACTATCATCATGTAGAAGTGTAAAAATGTCTATTCATTCTTCTCATGAGCAGCAACAGAGAGATGCTACTGTCAAGTGTAATCATATAATATGAGCTCTATAATTAACTGTTTGTCAGGACTGTGAAGCTTTGTGATGGACTCATATCAGGAGATTACAAGTTATACCTGGAGGCTGGAGGACAAAAGGAAACAAAGAACATATCAGTGTGTGTTGTAGGTGGGTTAATATAACCTTTGTACAATTTTATTATTATTCAAATGTAATTTGCATTTATATATTAAATCTTAGATTGTTTAACATCATCTGATTTCGTTCCAGGTAAACCAAAGTTCAAATTCTCAGTTAATGAGGCTAATGATACCTACACCGTTGAGACTGAGAGTCTGGTGCCAGCAAACTATACCTGGTTGGATTGCTCTGAATTCAATGAAAGGTATGATTACACAGCCATTTAGCTCAAAGAGCCTTTCAGACCCGATTATTAAAAGTCATTTTACTTTTGTTTTACTGCAGCTGTGAAACAGACTCTTCCTGGAAAGAGATCCCAAATGCATTTCAAACTGATTCTGATGTTTCCTGCAACAAGATAATCCAGAGCTCACTGAGCACAGGCCTGGTGGATGGAGACCGTTTAAAGTTTTGCCTGACAAACACAGTTGGCACCTGGTGCGAAATTCCTCACATAATATACAAACCACCACCAGTCCAGCGCTCTATAGGTAATAAATAATGAGTATTGTGCTTTAAAAAAAAATCTTTGATGTAACTCTCATTAAAAACTGTTGTGCTCACATTGTTGTTTTTAGGTCAGCCACCTACGGATACCAGCTTGATGCTGCTGAAAGTATGCAGCATGAGTCTTCTTATGGCTTTGGTGATAGTCAGCATTGTGCTTATGTACTTTGTCAAAAAGAAGGTATAAAATACATCAGCATTCATATCAACACAATCATGCACAAAGAGGTGACACTAAATCTTTTTTTGTTTCCAGCAGAAACCTCAATATCAGCCTCAGCTTCAGATGATCCAGATGACTGGACCCAGTGATAACGATTACATCTACATTAACTTCAAGGACTTTGAATATGACAGAAAATGGGAGTTTCCCAGGGAGAACCTTGAACTGGGTATGAATTACACTATGCTAAGGGTTAAATTATGTGACAACACTTAATAAAGGTAACATAAATTCTGCATTCAGTCATACTTAAATAGAAGTAAGAAAAAAAACAATTAAACATACTTAAAATTATTTAATTTGCTGCGAGCTGACCTCTGACACCATTACAACAGCAATAAAGTTATTCCTTATTAGAATGAATTGAACTGAACTTTAAGTGTTTCTGTATTCCTCAGGTAAAGAACTGGGCTCTGGAGCTTTTGGCATGGTGGTCCAGGCTACAGCACATGGCATCAGAAAGCCTGGAATCTCACAGCAGGTGGCTGTCAAGATGCTAAAAGGTCTGTGTTTGTTTCATGAGTGAAATGCAGAGTGTTACGGGGGTTATATATATATTTTTAAAAAATGCTAATCTTGTTCGTGACCCGGCAGAAAAACACCAGTCTATGGAGAAGGAGGCTTTGATGTCAGAGCTCAAGATGCTGACTCACATCGGACACCATGCCAACATTGTCAATCTGCTTGGCGCATGCACAGACTTGGGTGCGTTAATACCGCTGATTACACACATGCACAATGCACAATAAACCAGCATGTAGTCATTAATGTCAGTAATGTCACAATGTTGTCTATTCACATCAAACAGAGGTTTTAAAAAAATAACCTTTTTCCCTCATTTAGGACCAATATACCTGATCTTCCAGTACTGCTGTCACGGTGATCTGCTGAATTACCTAAAAAACAACAGTGAACGTTACCACAAGTCTGTAACAGACGCTTTTGACAAAGACCGTTTCAGAAGCCTCTACCAAAACCTGCAGCTCAAGAAGAACCCTAGGTGAGAAGCACGGGATAGAGGAATGTAAATAATGTAGACAGATTTATTTATCAGTGCCACTTTTTTATACTATTTTTGTTAAATGGTTCTCTTTGTTGAGATGACATGACATTATAATTTTGCTACATTTGTGTCTTCTCAGTGAGCTGGAAGCACCAGTGGATAATTACATACCTATGTTCGGCTCTACCACAAGGGGGCAGGAGGACATTGCCCTCCTCACCCTTAACCCTGATGACATGGACAACTGCCGAGGTGAGAAATATAATGTAAAGCTAGCACAGCATGCACACTGAAAAAAACACCACCAGTGTGTGTGTGTGTGTGTGTGTGTGTGTGTGTGTGTGAACAGAAAGCGACACAGTACTGTGAGATTTGTTGATGCTGACTTAACACAATTTATCTGCAGACGCAGAGAGCGTCAAAACCTCAGACGAGCAGACAGAAGACTTGGACGCCCTGACCTTCGATGACTTGCTGAGCTTTGCCTTCCAAGTGGCCAGAGGCATGGAGTTCCTCTCCTCCAAGAATGTAAGCGACAAACACAAGACAAACATCTGTCACCCAGCGTTTCTGCAAAAACACATACAGTAGAAAGGCATTGGTCTTTTTTTAGTTGATGATTCATTTAGATCTAATTTGACAGATCAAACGTGCAACATCTGTTTTAGTTTCTTAGTTCTTTATCCATCCATCCATTCTCTTCCACGTATCCTTTTCAGGGTCTCAGGGGGGCTGCAGCCCATTCCAGCTGTCATAGGGCAAAAGTCAGGGTATACTTGTGATAATAGATCTATAATTTGGGGGTTTGGAATGTTCAACCAGGCAAAACTGATGCTGATTTTTCTGTTTTTTTTACGTTTTTTAAACCAAACAGTTTGGTGGTCAAGGAAAGCTATTCCTGAGATTAATAGAAATTAAAACAATAAAACAAAATCATATAAAATTGCATATGGCAAATGGACTAGTTCTTATATAGCGCTTTTCTACTCTGCTTTGAGCACTCTCAAAGCACTTTACACAACACGTTTACCCATTCACACACAAACACTTTTTTCTATATCTAACATCCGTGCACACATTCACACTCCGATGAATGCATCGGGACCAAGTTGGGGTTGCCCAGGGATACTTCGGCATTCAGACTGGAGCAGCCAGGCATCAACCTTCCGATTGGTAGATGACCTGCTCTACGTCTGAGCCGCAGCCACCCCGATAATGATAAGTACACAAAACGTGCTGATGACTGCTCTTTTTGTCTGCAGTGTATCCATCGGGACCTGGCAGCTCGTAATGTGCTGGTGACAAAGGGCAGGCAGGTGAAAATTGGTGACTTTGGACTCGCCCGAGACATCGAAAATGACTCCAACTATGTCGTGAGAGGAAACGTATGTTGGATGATACTTTTGTTATTTTATATTATTCGCTGGCTGATAGGTTTATCACAGCAGGTGGGTGACTTGAACTCTGCTGTCTCACAGGTGCGTTTGCCGGTGAAATGGATGGCACCTGAGAGCATCTTCGAGGGAATGTACACCATGAAGAGTGATGTCTGGGCTTATGGCATTCTGCTCTGGGAGATCTTCTCACTCGGTAGCCTTCACAAACATAAACTCATTGTGAGCAGTGCATTCTAATGGCACACATCAATGCTAACATCTTAATGCTGATCAACTGTTGCTTGCAGGTGTCACTCCGTACCCAGGCATAAAAGTGGATCATATGTTCTATTCGATGATTGAGAGAGGATTTAAGATGGAGTGTCCATATTATGCCAGTGAAACTGTGTAAGTCTCATCTCTTTGATACAATTCTCATATTTAATAAAGGCACTGAGTTTTTAAATAGACTTACAGTACCTGCAGGTTTTATCTTTGATTAAAAAAAAAATCATGATTTAAAAACAAAAATGAAAAGTAGTAAAAATATTATAAATTGTTATAAATATGTATCACGACAGCTGCTGAGCTAGATATTTGGATTAATGGCAACATTTTTTGTGGTGAAAAGTAACTCAGTACATTTACTCATTTTGGAGGTACTTGAACTGCTACTTCAAACTTTCATTTAATTACATGTGTCAAATATTACGCACATGATTGGATTACAGTTTTAGTGACAAGTTTCCGTGATATAAAACACACATGTCTGTGCAGAAACCGTTTTTCAAATTATTTTATTTCATACACGGTAAGTATGTACATTTTATTTCTCATACAATTATACAATCTTTTTAAAGTAATCTCTGTGATTTACTCTGTTTATAGCAAAAATCCAAAGATCATGTTCTAGTTCTCTTATGAAAATGTCCATTTTACTGTTTTACTTTTGAAATTTTAACTAAATATCATTGAGATTAATTCTGGACTTTTAAATATGACTTTTACTTTTAAGTATTTTACATTGCTGTGTCGGTACCGTTATGCATGTTCTTCTGCAGGTATGGGATGATGTGTACGTGTTGGACCCTGGATCCCGCTAAACGTCCTTCTTTCTCCAAGTTGGTGTCCTTCATATGTGACCAGCTGATAGACAGAGAGGAGAAGGTAGGCCTGTAGGGAAAAATTCAAATACTTGTGTTAAATTATATTCAAACATATATGTGTATGCACAGTATACTCTTAGCAGCATAATAATTATCACCATTATTCACTTTTAGCTCTACCATAACATGTTTGATCAGATTTGCGGTGACTACCAGAATTTATCGACCACTGTGGACATGTCTGCCTTGATGAAACAAAGCGAAGAAAACAAGACCCCAGCTGCCAATGACTACTGTCTAGCCTGCGCGACCGAAGAAAACTATGCAGAAACATCCGACTCCAACGCTCTGGCAGCTGAGAAGGAGCTTCTAAAACCATCTGATACAGAGTGATCACCTTTATACCATTTTTATCCATACAACAGCTCATGTAACAGTCTGGATAATAAGATACTAACATAATAATTTAGAGTAGAATCAACCTGCTTGTTTTATATTATATTCAAGTATTGCAAGCATTTTTATACTCATTTATGGAATTAATTAAACAAACAGCACATATTTAACATATATTTCCACCATCTAAGGATGTCATTAAAGGGTTTTATTGTGTAGATGGGATTTCATTGAATGATGTTTTTACAATAAAATGAGATGAATGTTCTAAAAAAAAAAAAAAAAAAAAAAAAAGGATGTTTGTATTCTCTTAAGATTTTATTGTGTAGCCTAAATAGAATAATTAATTTAAAAAACATATATTTAAGGGAATGTACTTCATATATGTAGCTTTGGAAATGCTTTTTTTCCCGTTAAAATAATAAACAAGCTCAGGGGTTTACTGCATATCTTATATATATTACGTTGTCATATATATATATATATATATATATATAATTTCGCAGTATTTTTTTTCTAAAAAATAGTTTTAGAGATTTATATGCCAGTAGTGATTGCAAGCAGTTTATTTTTGTACGTGCTTGCTTTTTTTCACAGTAAGCCTTTTCTGTATATTTACTGGAATTTTTACACTATATTATATTTTATCTAATTCAAGCATTATACCTGCAATAAAATGTACTTTACTCATTGAATAAAAAACTAATTCGGCCATACCTGTGTGTCTCTGTGTTTTTTGGACTGTTATATTGGATTATTTTCTAAAAGCCTTAAAGATATAAAAATCAGAAACTTTGTACATAAGAAAATATATGTAAAATATGCATACACCCATCAATACTAATATTATGTTAGTCCCCTTTGTGCTGCCAAAACAGCCCTGACCCGTCAGTCATGGACTCCACTGGACCCCTGAAGGTGTGCTGTGGTATCTGCACCAAGATGTTAGCAACAGGGTGCATTATCCTGCTGAAAGAGGCCACAGCCATCAGGGAATACTGTTTCCATGAAAGGGTGTTAATGGTCTGCAACAATGCATAGGTAGGTGGTGCATGTCAAAGTAAGATGCACGTTTATGCCAAGACCCAAGGTTCCCCAGCAGAACATTGCCCAAAGCATCACACTGCCTCCGCTGGCTTGCCTTGAAGCTACAAAACACAAATGCCACACAAAAGACCTGTCCCTCTGGGGCACAGAGAAGAACAAACACAACATTACAGGAAGAAAAAACACAAATAAACAATTCGTTTACCTGCTAACCAACTCCAAATGGAGTTAGCTATCCCTAGCTGCCCAGGTATGGGATTTGTTATGTCTGTGAAAAGACAAGCTGTCAGCATGTGTCACCATCCTCACTGTGTTTCTTTTTTAAGTATGATTTATTTCTGATTTTATACAATAATGAACATCAGAACAGACAGAAATTCCAGTAATGTCATAAAACATTTATTGGAATAATAAACATGAACCAGTAAATGACACACACAAAAAAAAAATATTACCATACCAAAGTAGGTAGGTAAAAAACAAAATAGACACATAAACAGAATAAATGAATAAATAAATAAATAAAACATTTCATAAATAAGTTAAAAAAGAAAGAAAAATGATGGGAGGAGAAAAAAAGGTACATTAAACAGAAAACAGCTAAGGGGCTTAATATATGCTGTGCTACTGTAATTGTTGAGAGTTAGGTACAGGGTATGTGCAGCTAGAACTGGGATGAGTGGAGACAGCACCACTCATGGGGTCATATCCAGTGTCAAAGACATAGCATGATTCAAGAGCGGTGACCAGATTTTTGAGAATGTGGTTTCGGAGCCTTTGAGAGAATACCTACTTTTTTCTAGTTTCGTGAAGGAGAGGGCATCTTTTATCCAGTGAGGATGTGTGGGTGGGAGAGGATTCTCCAAGTGCATCAGAATAATACATCTAGCGAGCAGTGTGAGGAAGGCCACAAAGTCAGCAAGATGGGGTGACAGTAATTGATTTTTGGGGAGGACTCCGAATAAAGCAGTGAGTGGAGAGGGCTGTACAGTGGTTGAGGTGATTACAGAAAGTGAATTAAAAACAGATCCCCAAAATTGGGATAGAGAGCGACAGGTCCAAAACATATGAGCAAGAGTGGCTGGACCAAAACCACACTTCACACAAGTTGAATCCACATCAGGAAAGATTAAAGCTAATGTAATTTTGGACCAGTGTACTCTACGGACTACTTTACACTGTATAATTTTGTGTCAGGCACAAATAGACGAAGAGTAAATGCATTTTAGAATGGTTTGCCACACTTCATCTTCTATCTCTATGTTCAGATCGTCAGACCAGGTAGCGCGAAGATGGTTAAACCCAGGGGTCGAGTTGGAAATCAAAATATTGTATATTTTTGATATTGTACTCTTTGGAGTGGGATTGATTTCTAACAGTCTGTCAACTATAGCGGAGAAACCAGAGTGACGAATAAAGTCCCTAACTTGCAGAAATCTAAAAAAATGGGCACCCAGCAAGTTAAAATTCAAAGATAGTTGAGCAAATGAGGCAAAAGTTCCATCTAAGTATAGGTCTTTCACAGACAGTACCCCGTGGCTTTTCCACACTGCAAAAGTCTTATCAATGAGTGAAGGTGGAAATAAAGGGTTAGAATCCAGTGGTGATAGGAGAGGTATTCTCTTGCTCCCGACATGTTGTATAATTTGAGCCCATATTCTAAGGCAGTTCTTGACAATTACGTTGTTAGTATGAGATAGAAAAGATATTGCTGGAGGAAGGCATAAGACAGAGTGCCCTCACTGTGTTTCTAATTGACATACGTTTTGCTTGGCTCTTACTGTCACGATCCTGGGTTCATGACCCAGCGTTTTTTGTTTTCGGACCAGTACTTTAATGTTTCTCTTTCTATTGTTAATGTTACTGTTTGATTGGTAGTTGATTGTGCTTTTGCAGTTTTGTGGTCATTCCTGGTTGGTGTCTTTGTTTCTATCCTCAGGCTTCTTAGTTAGTAAGCAGGTCAAACAGCCTAAATGCCATATTTCCTAAAAAGCCTATGTGCTCTAGATTGGCTATGACATGCACTGATACTTGTCCCACCCTCCTCAATGTCATGGACATGATAGAGTTTTCCAATGTGTTTCCTGCTGAAATACAGCTTTATCCATCCACGAAGCCAAATGACACACATCAATTGGTTAAAGTGCAGGAATCTCTTAAAGACACAAAGAGCTGGATGAGCTCTAATTTCCTGCTTCTAAATTCAGATCAAAGTGAAGATGTTGTGTTTGGCCCTACAAATCCTCCAAAGATGGTGTCTAAGCAGATCCTTACTGGGGATGGCGTTACCTTGGCCTCCAGTAACACTGTGAGAAATCTTGGAGTAATTAATGAGCAGGACATGTCCTTCGATGCACATTATTTTTGCATTTGTGCAATATTTGTAAAATGAGAACCATCCTGTCTCAGAGTGATGCTGTAAAGGTAACTGATGCATTTGTAACTTGTAGGCTGGACTGTTGTCGTTCATTATGATCAGGCTGTCCTAAAAGCTCCCTGAAAAGCTTTCAGCTGATCCCAAATGCTACAGCTAGAGTACTGACAGGGACTAGAAAGAGAGAGCAGATTTCTCCCATATTGGCTTCTCTTCATTGGCTCCCTGTTAAATCCACAATTGAATTTAAAATCCTTCTCTTCACAATCAAGGTCTTGAGTAATTAGGCCCCATCTTATCTTAAAGAATAGGACCATCTTAATATCTTAATAGGACCATATGAGCCCTTAATAGAATAGAGCACTTAATAAAATTTATAGAGCACTGCTGGCTGGTTTGGACGAAATCCAATCAGTTATGACTGGTTTCATAACTCCAAACTTGAATTTAAGACAGTCTGACTTGCATAGGCGTAGGAACCGGGGGGACGGGGGGGACATGTCCCCCCCAATATTGGAGACAGGCGCATTTGTCCCACCTCAGAGTATTTACGGATCTGTCAGGTTTCCAATATGTGTCCCCCCCCAATAGTAAACTCATTCCTACGCCCTTGCGACTTGTTACCTTAGTTTGGTTCATCTGAGTTGTGAATAATGATTTTGAGCTTAATTGCCTAAAACTGATGTCTGAATGTCTTGAACTATGTTATTGACGTTAAAATGTTTAAGATGAAGTTTTTGCCAGAGTTTATGACCATTTCCTTTATGAAGTCATTGTTCAGTGAACATCACACTGATTGGGCTGCCATGAGCTCACTTTTTAATGAGGATTTCATTATTTCTGCTTTACTGGATACAAAATGCTTTAGCAGATTTCCAGACAAAAACATCAGCTTTGCTTTAATGTAAACATTTATACTCTGATCTAAGATCAGCCTTCACTGATAGATGATGGCTCTCTGACAGCCACAGCAGAGGTACAGTACTATTAATATAAACCCATTTTACTCTTTAGCATTTAACTAAAAAGAGCCAGCTGGCAAGTTTCTGCTCCTGTTTGTGTATAAAAACATTTTTGTGCACACTATAATTTAACATATTTGAATGAAATCAACATTTAGCAAAAGATCTGGGGGGGGGGGGGGGGGGGGGGGATGAATATGTGTGAGTTAAATGTTGTGTGTAGTGAGTGCTGCTGTCAGTAACTCAGCTGTTGGTGTGTCAGAAGTTTCCAGGTTACTGTGAAGGAGGCTGGGAAAGTTTGCAAAAGGAGTTATACAATCGACTGCAACTAGAAACAGTTTTGCGAGTGGGATCAGGCCATTGGACTGAGCACACCTCACTCCATTTGAGCGGCATAATCCTGAGCATGAATATTGGTATTTTTCAAGTTTTATTTCTTACAGAAGTGTTTTGTGAAATTGTGTGTTTATAGATGACCTAATTTCGGATCTGTGCCCTTTTGGAAGTAGAGGCAGCTGGTCAATAGAGGGGTAGATCGACGTACCAGGTATTTTAGTGTGTAGCAGAATACTGTTTAGAATTGTTTGCCTTGAGGCGACTGTTTGTTGTGATTTGGCGCTATATAAATAAAATTGAATTGAAACTAGCTGCTCTTGCCGTGGAGAATTATTTTTGGAGATTTAATTTGTGTGATGCTAATTAGATTTAAAGATCATTGAAGGGGTTTATTCACCTCGTGTGCTTTGATTGGTTGCAGTGAAATTGTCCCCGAACGTACTCTGTGGATTGGGGAGTGACCAGGCATTTTTATTCTTACGCCTAGATTAAATGGTGTGAAATAAAGATTTCTTTATAAAACAAAAAACTTTCACTGAACAGAAATCTTTGGTTTGTTTGTTTGTTTGTTTTTTTTCAACTGACCTGTCGTGGGTTTAACACAAAGTGATGATTTAATCAAACTGTATCAGAGAGAAAGTGGCGTTATAGGACACTCGGGCCTAAAGATAGCACCCCAATATTGGAGACAGGCGCATTTGTCCCACCCAAAAATTACACAGCGGAGAAGAAAAATACTCGATTATGAAATCTTTAACTCGCGTGCTTTTATTTTGAAGGCGCATCATAGAGCCACGTCGCTGCGCTGCCCCCGCCCCCCCTCAACGGCTCTGAGTGTTTGGGAGAGGGGAGCAGGAGTTAGAAAACAGAGCAAGACAGCCACCCATCGCCCTCCTCCTGCAACTATAACCCGTCCTACTGTAACACAAAGCAACACAAGTAAGTGTGTTTGTTTGTCGTATGTTCCATTAAAAGTTCATTTAAAATGTTAAACAAAAGTAAGAATTTTTTTTTAACAGGACAAATGCTCAAAATAAAGCAATTCTAAAGTTTATCATAAAAAAGACTGAAGACAAAGGGGCTTCTCAGCACACAAACCGTAAAGAGGCCGCTCTCTGAAAAGAGCCGAACATGCCATCATTTTTGTTTGTTTTTTGTAGTGGCGGAAACAAGCGTCATACCTGCTTAATTAGACAGTAGTCAAAACGCAGTGTGCTGGAATTCCATGGAAATGCTAATAAAAAGCTTTTGTGCACAGATTTTCTTTTTAGAGGAGATAGTGTTACACTACTGAACCACAGAACAGACTGACTGGTGAAGGTGTTGGTCTCTGATTTTGGATCAGGCAGCCTATATGGGCAGGTCTCAGTTTGTTCATGATTTCATATTGGAACTTAATAGCCATTCTGAGAAATGATGTACGTCATCATTTTAGGATGGGGTGGGAATTTTTGGAGGCTAGTTTAGGTACTGTCCATTTTAAGCCACATTTGCAACAATCTTTGTTTTTGTTTTGTTTTTTTCCATCAGTGAAGTCAGTTGGTCTCTTGGATGTATGGAGTACACCTCCCGTTATGAGCTGCTGCTTGACATAACTTCCTTTTTGTATCTGAGGCAGACTGGATTCATTCTCAAGCCTATCATCCGTGTCCCTGCCTGCCTGAGGCCACGTTTACACGACAACGGTGTCGTTTTGCCGCAATCGTTTCCGAAAAGTGACACGGAGACGTTTCAGAAACGATCTCCGTTTACACAGAAATGCAAAAACGCTGATAATGCTGTAGTTTCTATTGCCATGCTTGGCGGTGTGGTTATAGGAGCCGCAACCAAAGTGCACATGTATGAGAGCCCCAGTTTCTAAAAAGCATCGTTTTCTCCAGAGCGCTCAAACCTCTGAGCGCTCTGGAGCTCGTTTCCAAAAAGTAGCTCGTGGGAAACGCATCAAAACTGTGCCGTTTTTATTTATGTAAACGGGGTTTGAGAGACAATTCCCGGTATTGTGCCAAAAAGTGATTGTCTGCCAAAAAATGATTTCCGGTATTTGCCAGAAAATGATTGCCTGTATTTTAACTGTTGTAAATGACTTGGTGATCTATAATCTGTGGAAAATATGTCAATTATATCTCTCGTGAATGATATCAAGTCATTTTGACCGAGAAACAACATTTCTGTCACAAGGTAGAAGCTGCAATCAGTTTTTGGCAGTGACTTTTATATATTCTTTATTTATCAGGGTAAAAACTGTAATTGATCTTAAAAATGTGTTTTAAAGAGAAATCTGGCCAAGAGGGCAGCAGAAATCACAGCAAAGATAACATTACACTCTATAAAGATATTTGAAGTGACCAAAGAGGACTGTATATATTATAATGTATAATAGTGAGTCATAGACATACTTGAGAAACAGGTCATTTCTTCATTTTTGTCATGGTCCGGGGTCCGTTGGACCCTGTGTGTTTTTTGGTTTGGTCTTAATTTGTCTGTTCTGGGGGTTTTCTTTTGTTGTGGGGTTTTGTTATGTTTGATTTTCTAGTTCCTTATGTTTCCCTGTGTTCAGTGTCAGGTCTGCTGTTCCCTTGAGTCATTTCCTGTTTTATTTTGACAGTCTCGTGTTCACTGTGTTTTGTTTAGTTTTGCTTCCCCTTTGTCATTAGGTTCATTTGGTTCACCTCTCGTCCCCTGTTGTTTCCACTCTCCCTGATTTCCTTGTGTGTATTAAGCCTATAGTTTTTCTCTCTTCTTTGTTGCGTCGTCATCATTGTTTCCCCAGTGTGCCCCTCTTAGCTGTGTGTTTTAGTTTAGAGTTTTTCTCTTTCTCCCAGGCTTCCAGTTTGTTTTTGCCCTGGTTGAGGTTTTGGGTTTTTGTATTATTCCATTTCCTGAGAATAAAGCAGTTTTAGTTAAGTCTGCGTTGTGTCCTGCATTTGGGTCCACCCCTCCCAGCACACAGCCCCCACCGTGACACATTTTATATATAGGCCCTTCATAAATCCTATTGACTACACTGTATTCACCAACATAAGCAAAGCCATTATACGTAAAAGCACATAGAAACATCGGAAATCACTTTATGGTAGACGATCACTTTTTGGCTCAACACCGGCTCCAGGGTGCTCTCACTCGCTACTCCCTTGGGGGTGAAATTTCTCCTATAGGTGGCGTTGTTGCAGCAACAGAATTACCCCACGCACCGCACTGCAAGAATACAAATTTGTAGAAACATGATTGCAGGTAAGTAAGATTTTTTTTAAAGTCCTGCAGAGACAGTGGTAATCACAGATGTGCAGTCGACATTGTTGTAGCTGGTCAGAGCTAAATGTTGAGTTATGAAACATTTTATTGACAACACTCATCTGTAGTTAAGAAATACATCGCAAGGAACCTCAGATAGGTTATCATGAGAAACTGAGTTATGTTCTTCATTTTTCTTACAATGTTATGCGGTGTATGAGGCCTCTGGGAGAAAATAAATGTAAGAAACATCACGTATGTCCCAATAATAGCACAAGTTCTACTTAAATTTGATTCTGTTTTTTAAATGGTTTAAATTTTGTGGTTTCATATTAAAATACACAATGATGTTTATATTGTATATAATTAAGTTCAGTAAAAAGATTTAGCAATTAATTTGTTTTGATGAAACATTTATGTTGCATTTTCTTTGGCCCCCCCCCCCCCCCCTTTACTTTTTTTATTTTATTTTCCAATGATAATTCAATTGTTTGAACTAAGGTTCCAATTTTCTATCTCTCCAGCTGTTCTGCTGCTGTGTGCTGTCAGAGCGTTGTGTTCTAATGATGTCTGTGTATCCAGTCATGAGGTAAGAGCTCTGTTTTAACTAAACATTGATGCCTGTGGAACAGTCATAATTGAAATATGCATTAATACCTGGGTAAACACCACACCTGTAGTGTAGATATAACAGAAGTGGACATCAATTTTCATGCTATGCATGAACAGCAGTTCAGTGTTTGTGTAGTTCAGTCACTGTCATGAAACAGCTGTGTGGCAGGCAGCAATGGGACCCCAATGCAAGACGGGACTGAACTTAAATACAGCTTTATTGCTGTAGCAAACAAGGAAAATATACTAAATATACACTGGGCTGAACAGGAGTCAGAAATACACTAACTATGGGATTATGAGGAAACTAGGAAACAACATGGAGTACATAAAGCAAGGGAACACACAGTAAGAGGGGAGCCAAAGACAAGTACACGACAAAGAACAGACAATATATACACACATGAGGTAATCAGGGACATAAGAAACACCAGGAAGTGACAAGATCACTGGAGGCAAGACAAGGGAAGTAAAAGTAAATACAAAATACAAGATATTAGACTATCAAAATAAGACAGGAAGTAGCAAACACTCAGACCGGGACTAAGACATGAACATGACACAGAGATGAAGTCAAAATCAGACACAGGAACACAAGGGAGGCAAGAATACACCAGAACACAGGAAATAACATACACAGAAACCATGAAGAGAACTAAACCAGAACCAAAACCTATGAATGTAAATATAAAGAAACAAACCAGGAACCGCAATACAAAGTCATTTCAAAACCCTAGGTCCTAGACCCGGGGACCATGGTAGTTACAAAAGACAAAATGTTCGCCGTGTAAGTAATAATAGAAATACACTGTCTGGAAGGTATGAAATACTGTACATGGCTCAAAGGAACACTTTTTAATCAGAGTTTAGCATCAAGTCAGTTCAACTTCTGGGATATTGATCTGTTCAGTTCAGTAGCAGAGGGGGTTGTTAATCAGTTTCAGCTACTTTGGTGTTAATGAAATTAACAGGTGCACTAGAGGGGCAACAATGAGACAACCCCCAAAACAGGAATGGTTTTAAAGGCAGAGGCCACTGACATTTTTTCCCTCCTCATCTTTTCTGGGTTTTTTTTTTCTTTTTCTTTTCCCCCCCACTATTTTTGCATTTGGCTAGGGTCAGTCTGTCTACTGTTAGCATGAGGCAATATCTGGACCCCACAGGTAGTCCAACTCCTCCAGGATGGCACATCAATATGTGCAATTGACAGGAGGTTTGTTGTGTCTACGAGCACAGCCTCAAGAGCATTGAACAGATTCCAGGAGACAGGCAGTTACTCTGGGAGAGTTGGACAGGGCCATAGAAGGTCCTTAACCCATCAGCAAGACCGGTATCGGCTCATTTGTGCAAGGAGGAACCGGATGAGCACTGCCAGAGCTCTACAAAATGACCTCAAGCAGGCCACTGGTGTAAATTTCTCTGACCAAACAATCAGAAACAGACTTCATGAGGGTGGCCTGAGGGCCTGATGACCTCTAGTGTCCTCATCACTATGCTCACTGCCCAGCACCATGGAGCTCGATTGGCATCTGCCACAGAATACCATAACTGGCAGGTCCACCACTGGTGCCTTGTGCTTTTCACAGATAAGCGCAGGTTCACCCTGAGCATACTGACAGATGTGAAAGGGTCTGGAGATACCATGGAAACTATGCTGCCTGTAACATCATTCAGTATTTGGTGGTGGGTCAGTGATGGTCTGGGGAGGCATATCGATGTAGGGACGCACAGACCTCTACAGCAGGGGTCTCAAACTCCAGGCCTCGAGGGCCGGTGTCCTGCAGTTTTTAGATGTGTCTGTGCTTCAACACACCTGAGTCAAATATAGAAGTCATTAGCAGGACTCTGGAGAACTTGACTGCATACTGAGGAGGTAATTCAGCCATTTGATACAGATGTGTTGGATCAGGGACATATCTAAAACCTGCAGGACACCGGCCCTTGAGGCCTGGAGTTTGAGACCCCTGCTCTACAGGCTAGGCAACAGCACCCTGAGTGCTAGTAGGTGTCAGGATGACAATCTTGGACCCACTGTCAGACCCTAAACTGCTGTGGGTCCTGGGTTGCACAACAATGCCTGGCCTCATGTGGTGAGAACATGCAGGCGGTTCCTGGAGGATGAAGGAATTAATACCATTGACTGGCCCCCATGCTCACCTCTGAGATATTATGTTTCAGTCACTCCAATGCTGCCAGGTTGCACCTCAGATTGTCCAGGAGTTTAGTGATGCCCTGATCCATATCTGGGAGGAGATCCCCCGGGGCACCATCAGTAGTGTCGTCTCATTAGGAGTGTGCCCCGACGTTGTTAGGCATTAAATTTCAGCAAAATGGAGTATCCTGCTGCATCATTTTTTCACTTTGATTTTCAGGGTGTCTTTGAAAATCAAAGGCTGTAGTGCTAACCACCACATCACCGCAGCACGGTGATGTGGTGGTTAGCACTACAGCCTCACAGCTAGAATAACATCTAGAAGGTCTGGGTTCGATCCCACCTTTCCCCGGCCCTCTTGCTGTGTGGAGTTTGCATGTTCTTTGCGTGGGTCTCCTCCCACAGTCCAAAGACATGCATTTACTGGGGTTAGGTCAGCTGGTCACTCTAAATTGCCCATAGGTGTGAATGGTTGTCTGTCTCTCTGTGTTGGCCCTGCGATAGCCTGAACAGGATAAGAGGATGGATGGGATTTTTCATTTCCATCAAACAATGTGGCATCCTTTAATTCCTAACACATGACCCAATCCATAGCACTACAGAGATCCAGCATAATTTTTTTCCCCCATTGAGATCTGATGTGTTTTCAAAGAGTTCCTTTTTTTTTTGTTTTGTTTTGTTTTTTGAGCAGTGTATTTTATTTTGATATATAATTTTAATGTAATTTTAGAATGCTAGAAAATACCCAAGTCTTTAAATAATTTATGAATAATTACAACATACAAATACATACTTAAATTGCTGAAGAAAAATATCTGTTTTTTTTAAAACAGCAGAGATTTAATAGGCAAATCAACCTTTATGTGTGCTTGGAAACCATCTGTAAGTCTTTGAGGATCTTGCCAACAGTGAATATTTTACCGCTACTTACAGTAATGCCAGAAGATTAAATGGCAGGTCTTGTTTTTCAGGCAGCATGTTTTCGTCCAGCTGATTATCTGAATTATCTGAATGCATCTGATCCCGTCAGCAAAGAGCTGACTGTTGGTGAGAAACTCATCATCTCTCTGGAGGACCTCTCTGAATCTCTCGTCTGCTACTGGATGAGAGGAGGAGACAGACTAATGACAACGTAAGTGAACATCTGTTTCTGTTTGTGTGCTTTATCTTTTTATGCAGTTAAACTGAAACATTTACTTTGCCCTCATCAGAGAAGGAAATCAGTTAATGGTCACACCACCGCTTTCAGAGACAGACTCAGGGGAGTACACGCTGACCTGTCAATCCAGAAATGACACCTTGTTCTCCGTGACTGTGATTCTTCATGTAGTAATGAGTGAGTAACAGCTTCCCACATCTCATCTTCTTTCTTCTACAATGTTCAAACTCTGTTTGATGATAAATTAGTGATAATAAAATTAACTGTTTTCTGTTATGTTCTTTAGAACGTCCCACAAAACCACAGCTGATGCTCGATGGCGTTGACCGCCCAAAGACTTCCCCCCTTTTTAAATGCATCTCTGAGGGCTCTCCACATCCTACAATTGAATGGAATTTGTAAGATCTTGTCCATTACATTTGAATACAAACTTCAGGGATCCGTCTTAAAGTGTGATTCTAGATCAGATCATTTAGAGTGACACTTTGTTGTGATGGGTGGTTAGGAAAAGGTATCAGACAGCAGAACTGATCCAGTCGAGCGCCAAGCTTTGTTAATGAAGTATTTCACAGACATCAGCTTTCTGAAAAATATCATTTGACACCACTTACAAGTTTTTTCTCTGTTTGAACAGGGGAAACTATGGAGGTGCGAATAAGACAAGCAATGGAAGGACAGAGAGCACAATAACAAGCAGTGATTTTGATAAAACAGGAATGATGTGCTGTGCAACCAATGCTGAAGGACAAGAGTGCTCCCAAATGTATGACTACGGTAAGTGGATATAAATTAATTAGCAACATATTAAATACATTACACAAAAGAATGTATCCATAAATTATTACAGGAGCCAATTTGATTAATTTTGGTTCAAATACGTGAAAATTTGAAGTGAAACAAAAAACTAACTAATCTTTGAGAGCAAATAACTAAAGCAATTTTTAAATGACTGCCATATGGTTTTTAACTTGAGGCCCTAATGTGTGTTTCAGACTTAGAGAGGAACTTAATGAACAAAGATGAGGTATCTAATGTCACCCTGGGCAAAGGGCAGTCTCTGCTGCTTCGCTGCAGAATGACATGGAAGAGTCCACCATCACCTGTGTGGGAGAAAGGAGGAGAAGTTCTCGATGCCAGCATATTATCATGTAAACCGGAGAAGGAGGAGGTACAGTAATGTCCTGTCACCAGTGAGGGTTTCTTTAAACTTTCTTGTGGACAGATTTCCCTTTATGTTTGTCTGAAAACTGACCAAACATTTTAATATTCCTCACACTGAGACACAAATTTCTGCACTGATATTCATTCTTCTAATGGTAATTACTATGTTTCTATCTTCCAGATGTGCATTAAAAATGACAGACATCAGGGCAGTCGGATGGCCTACCTGTCCATCAGATCACTTAGAGAGGAGCACAGCGGCACATACACCTGCAAGGGTCCAAATAAAAACCAAACATCTGTTTATGTTCATGTCTTGGGTTAGTGGACTTTATTTCATTATTTCGTGTTATTATCATTATTTGATACTGTTACCACTGAATAAATCTGATTTATTGTTGTCTTGCCTCAGTTAAAGGTTTCCTCTCTGCTCAGCTGGATGAGCACAAGATCATACCAGCTCAGCTGGCATCCAGCACCTGCTTGCAGGCCAGTGTTTCCTACAACCCTGTTCTCCAGCACTGTTCCTGGGAGACTCCTGACAAAAATATGATTAGATGTGTCAGGGAGACAGGTGTAACACAGCACAGGTACTTCAATGAAGAAATGTTTCAGGTTAACACTATTAATGAGCTTTTTAGGAAAACTATCATCATGTAGAAGTGTAAAAATGTCTATTCATTCTTCTCATGAGCAGCAACAGAGAGATGCTACTGTCAAGTGTAATCATATAATATGAGCTCTATAATTAACTGTTTGTCAGGACTGTGAAGCTTTGTGATGGACTCATATCAGGAGATTACAAGTTACACCTGGAGGCTGGAGGACAAAAGGAAACAAAGAACATATCAGTGTGTGTTGTAGGTGGGTTAATATAACCTTTGTACAATTTTATTATTATTCAAATGTAATTTGCATTTATATATTAAATCTTAGATTGTTTAACATCATCTGATTTCGTTCCAGGTAAACCAAAGTTCAAATTCTCAGTTAATGAGGCTAATGATACCTACACCGTTGAGACTGAGAGTCTGGTGCCAGCAAACTATACCTGGTTGGATTGCTCTGAATTCAATGAAAGGTATGATTACACAGCCATTTAGCTCAAAGAGCCTTTCAGACCCGATTATTAAAAGTCATTTTACCTTTGTTTTACTGCAGCTGTGAAACAGACTCTTCCTGGAAAGAGATCCCAAATGCATTTCAAACTGATTCTGATGTTTCCTGCAACAAGATAATCCAGAGCTCACTGAGCACAGGCCTGGTGGATGGAGACCGTTTAAAGTTTTGCCTGACAAACACAGTTGACTCCTGGTGCGAAATTCATCACATAATTTACAGACCATCTTTATTCCAGTCCACTATAGGTAAAATTAATTAATAACATATTAAATACAGCTATAAATAATGAATCCATAAATGATTACAGGAGATAATTTCATGCATTTTGGTTCAAATACTTGAAAATTTGAAGTGAAAGAAAACGCTTGGCACAGAGACTCACTAACTAATCTTGAAGTAGCAAATAATTAAAGCAGTTGTTTTTTTTCTAAAGACTGCCGTATATGCTTTTGACTTGAGGCCCTAATGTGTGTTTCAGACTTAGAGAGCAACTTAATGAACACAGATGAGGTATCTAGCGTCACCCTGAGCAAAGGTCAGTCTCTGCTGCTTCGCTGCAGAATGACATGGAAGAGTCCATCATCACCTGTGTGGGAGAAAGGAGGAGAAGTTCTCGATGCCAACACATCATCATGTAAACCAGAGAAGGAGGAGGTACAGTAATGTCCTATAACCAGTGAGAGTTTCATTAAACTTTTATGTGGACAAATGTCCCTTTGCATTTATCTGAAAACTGACCAAACACTTTAATATTTCCTCACACTGAGACACAAATTACTGCACTGTTATTCATTCTTCTAATGGTAATTAATTACTATGCTTTTGTCTTCCAGATGTGCATTAAAAATGGCTCACATTACAGCAGTCGGATAGCCTACCTGTCCATCAGATCAGTTAGAGAGGAGCACAGCGGCACATACACCTGCAAGGGTCCAAATAAAAACCCAAAGTCTGTTTTTGTTCATGTCTCGGGTTAGTGGACTTTATTTCAAGTTATTATTATTTGATACTGTTACCACTGAATAAATATTTTACCCAGTAAATCTAGAAGTACTACTTGCTCACAAAATTATTAAATAAAACTCATTATTAAAAGATTCTGTCATTTCTGTTTCTTAGGGGGCCCACCTACTTATAAAAGCTTGATGCTGCTGAAAGTAGGCAGTTTGATTCTGCTTCTGGCCTGGCTGTAGTGCTCGTGTACCTCATCAAAAAAAGAAAAAAAAAGTTATACATAATCATTTTGCAAACAAACAATAAAGAACGCAACCCACCAGTCACTGTGGAACCAGCTTATATACTGTAGGTTGGCACGTAATTCAAGGTCAACATATTTTTGTTAGATTCTGAAGCAAAGCTTAACATTTTCACCTCCACAACTGGATGACAAATCATTTTCATTGAGTCTCATGCCCTCTTTTTTCAGCTCTGTTATAACACTATAACCACCAGACTTCCAGCGACTGCCACTATGCACCGACCAGTGTGGACATTCCTGAATGACAAAACAGAAAACGAGACACCATCACTAACTGACTGCTGAGACATCTGAGTAAGATATGTTGATTTCTGCTGAGGATTTTCTGAAACCATCAGAAACAGTGAGATCAGCTCTCTACCATTTTATGCATACAAAATGTTACTCTGTAGTCTTCTCATAATAATTTGGAGTGGAATCAACATGCTTTATATCTCATTGAAGTATAGTTAGCATTTTATTCTTATTGGTGGTATTGGATAAAACATTATACTATCGTTCCAGCATCTGCATATTTAACAAAATGGTTTAATTATATAAAATTTAAGCAAATTATATTTTATGAATGAGCTGAGGTCTGAATGTGCAGACTTCCTTAAAGGATCCTAAATATTCCTAAGAATATACTTCAGAGATATGGCTGCGAAATTATTTTCTACAAGTCAGTATACTGGCTCCAGATTTTATCACATAACATTGTTTCCACAGTAACAATCTTATTTCTCATATGAAACATTTTTAGACACACATTAACAATTGCAAGCATTATATTTTTTTGTAAACCATGTATTTTAAGGAGTTTTACACTGTATTGTATTTTGATGTTTTAAGTATTACACCTGGAGTAAAATGTGCTTTAGCAGCTTTTTTTTTTCCATGAGTAATTACATATGTCATATGTTGTTCATGTGCACAGTACCAGTCAAACATTTGCACACACCTTCTAATTCAGTGGTTTTTCATAATTTAAAAATTGTCTGCATTGTAGATTAATAATAAAGTGATCCAAACCATGAAGAAATACATATGGAATTATTTACTAAACAAAAAGTGTTAAACAAACCAGAATGTGTTTCAGATTTTAGATTCAAAGTCTTGTTTAGATGACAGCTTTGCACATCTTGGCATTTTCTCAGTCACCTGGAATAGCTTTCAGTTAGCAGCTGTGTCTCGTCAAGAGTTAATTTCTTGAATTTCTTGCCCTTTTAATGTGTTTGAGAGCATCAGTTGTGTTGTGAAGAGGTAGCGTTGGTATACAGTGAACGCCCCAGGAAAGAAGACCAAGAATTACCTCTGTTGCACAGGATAAGTTCATCACAGTTACCAGCCTCAGAAACCACAAGTTAACAGCACCCCAAATAAATGCTTCACAGAGTTCAAGGAGCACACACACATCTCAGCATCAACTGTTCAGAGAAGACTGCATGAATCTGGACTTTATGTAGAAGAGGTGAGCAGATGGTTCCTATATGTGCAGTTCCCACTGTGAAGTATGGAGGAGGAAGTGTGATGTATGGGGTTCTTTGCTGGTGACACTGTTAGCGATTCATTCAAAATCAAAGGGCTATTTGACCAAGAAAGAGGTTGATGGAGTGTTGCAACAGATGACCTGGCCTCCACAATCACCTGATCTAAACTATGTTGTGATGGTTTGAGATGAGTTGGACTGCAGAGTGAAGACAAAACAGCCAACAAGTGCTCAGCACCTCTGAGAACTCGTTCAAGACTGTCGGTAAACCATTTCAGGTGATTAAATCAAAAGGTGCCTATTTGAAGAAAATGTCAACAAACAAATTGCATAAATAAATGAAAAACTGGCAAAAACAAGGCCATATTGTGCACACTTTTTAATAACTAAACTGTCTGCTGCAGGTTTGTCCCCCTCCCCTTCATTAAACATGGCAAGTGTCAGTAATGCCATGTACTGTGGCAGGCAAGGCAGAGGACCACAATGCAGGACTCAGAGACAAAACCTGAATTAATACTACAGCTTTTTTTGCTGGATGAAGAACATAACCAGAGGTGGCAAAAGTACAGACATTCTGTACTTAAGTAGAAGTACAGATACTTGTTTTAAAAAGTACTACTGGTTCAACTAAGTACAGGCCCTGAAATGTACTCAGTAAGAAAGTTAAAGTAGCTCTTTGGAGGGCATTTCTACCAGCTATTTTTGTGCTAAGATAATTGAACCTTGTGCTATATTAAGATAATAATAAAATTATATTATCTTTGATTATTATTAGTGGTAGTATTATGCCATTATTATCAATATTATTACAAGGATTCAAACTTTATTTCAATCTTTAATAACTGCACTCAGCTTGTTCACTGTTATGTGGAACTTCTTTTTCTTTTTTTTTAAATAAAACTCTTTTTGCTGTTACCTACATCGTAGCGGGTGACTCTGCCTCATCGCCTAAACAGAAAAATGAGTACAGTCAGGGGTTAAAGTGGGATTCAGCAAGTGGGAGGACCCTAAGATCGGTTGTAGTGGCTCAGTGTGGGGAAAAGAATCCCAGCTCACAATAATTTCTAGTGTGAGCTCTAAAAGATTTTCTTATGTACAGGCTGTGATCAGCTGCTGCTCTGAGGTTTACTGCTGTGTGTGGATTTACAGTAAAATTCAACAAGGTGTGTATATATATATAAATATATATATATAAATATATATATATATATATATATATATATATATATATATATATATATATATATATATATATATATATATATATATATATATATATATATATATATATATATATATATATATGATGACTTGTTGGAAAGGTGAGTTTGTGCTGAATCCAGCAGTAGCAAATAGGTGTAACGTCTAAAGTTACATGATGTATCAAGTATCTCACCTGAAAGAAACCCCTGGCTATAGGGTGTGTGCAGAGAACATGCCCGCAGGTTATGCAGTGAGGGAAGCTGCTCAACTCACAGGAAAACACAGAAGACCATGAGACAACACTTCCACAGACAAGTCAGAGTCTTTCTGAAAACCAAACATTGCACAGAGCTGCAGGCATATTGAAGAAAATCATGGAACAAGTTGAACATGATCATCAATCATATGTCAGCAGTGATCATCTATCACGTCTCCAATGCAGCAATTATGTGCCCAATGTTCTGTATGACTTTGGGAACTGGTGTGTTGATTCACATGCCTACAGATTACCAAACATGTGGTCATAACCCGGCTCCAAAGGACAGTCTCTTTGAGATTGCCATCCATCTTGATCTCATTGCACAGAGCTGCCAGATCTATACACCAATCATGCTGAGACTTACCATTTTGATACATCATCTGTTTGGTAGTAAGGCACTCATTGATGAGCTCAGTGCAATGGGGCACTATGTTTCCTATACAGAAGTCAGGCACTGCCTCACATCTGTGGCTATCATGTCTATTTCCCAACTGGCCTGACCGAAGTCACTGAACACAGAATTGTTGATGCAGCCAGTGACAACTTTGACCAAGATGTTGACATCCTTGATGGAGTTGGGGTTCCAGAGTGGTGTCTTACCACTGTCTGCACGTAAGAATCCAGGTTTCAGCCTACCCACATAAGCTTCCTCGATCAAACACAGTTTCATGCACTCATATTTTCTTCTTTTTAAATAAACCACATTACATGATCTTCAGGTAATCCTGGTGATCATGAGAGTTTAAAGAACAACAGGATTGCTTCCTGTTGCCTGTTAGAATATTTTCCATCATGTTTGAAATCATTTATGTGTTTTGTTCTAATGAAGCCCTCAAATTATGACAAAATAGTGATATGGGGGAAATGACTGAATACCTAACTAAATCCTGTTTTCCCTTTTTTAAGGATGAATAGTCAACCTCTGCTTGATGGGTGTAGTTACAGCAGGGTGACGGAGGGTGATGTTCAGTCCAACTTTGGAGACATTCTAGATACCAGTTTTGGTCAGGTCATGGGAATTTTAAAAAAGCGGACAAAAGATACAATCAAGCTCCGTATTTTACTTTCAGTGAAATGATGATGCACAAGGGTCCACTGTGTTGCCTGATATGCAAATAAATAAATGCATATACAAGAGAACAGCATTTCAACAGCTGCCCACTGTAGTGACCACTATGCATGAAAGGGTTAAAGTGCATAACTACTCTCTTCAACCACAGTCTACATTTTTGTTTCACAAAGACACTCCACTGAAGTGCTAAAAATACCTTCATAGAACTGTGATGTTGTAGTTGTTGTGACCTCTGCTGCCCTCTTGACCAGATTTCTCTTTAAAAAGACATTTTTAATGTCAGTGACAGTTTTTACCCTGAAAAATAAATAATATATAAAGGTCACTTTGCCAAAAAGTGATTGCAGCGTCTACCTTGTTGCAGAAATGTTCTTTCTCGCTCAAAATTTCATAAGAGATATATAGGTCAACAAGTCATTTACAACAGTTTAAATGCAGTCAGTCACTTTTTGGCTAGTAGGTGGAGACGGCCCCTACTGGCCCATGTCTATGAGGCTGATTACTGCTAATAACGTCCATTTAAGGGACTGATAGCTGGATGATCGCTGCACCAGACTGCTGCTGTTTGGAATGAATATCCAACTGGCTTGTATTGTTGTTTACTTTATGCGCTAGGGGGCACCAAAGATCAGAGGTTGCATGGTGAATAAGGACCCTGCATCTAAAATTTAAATCACTGTTGTGCACGCGCCTTTACACTCAAAAAACTGTTTTGTCCAGTCTCAGATGACTGGTAGTTTCCATAAGAAAATATTAACCACAGCCAGACATGGGGGCCTTGTTCTGTGTGTCCAGCGGTGCGTTAACCCTTGTTGCAAAGTGTTGTCTAAAGGTCGACAAACACTGTCTGTGCCAGCACTAAAGAGTGTTCCCATAAATCATGGATATTTCCGCAGTAAATGCTTTTTCATACGAGGATTTTGTGAATACTTTCGGTAACGTGGTGGAGAAATGTCCTCTTATAACAGCCGCTGTGTGGTCGAGGCGCCCTTTTGGGAGTTTAAATGCTCTGGAGGCTGCCATCAGTGACTTCATCGATGAGCTCCCAGAATCAGGTGACGGACGGACCCAGTTTATTAACGTTTTTACTTTTCAGCTTTGATGAACATTTACGCGTCTGTTTTAGGGGCTATTGCCCTCATGAGTAGCTCTGTTTCAGTTTAATGCTCTGAATTGAGAGAAATTATCGATCAACATATGTGCAGGCAAAGAGGGGATCCTAAGGTGTCACCCCGATCTGGCCGGCAGGGACCTCCTGAGGGGCACCTTGACCCGGGAGTCGCACCAGGAGCAGGCGGGAGCCGGGATGGATACGCTGGCCTCGGCGGAAGCCGAGCGCATGGCCCGGCTCAATGAGGAGTACAAAAAGCGCTTCGGCTTCCCGTTTGTCATATGCGCCCGGATGAACGACAAAGCGAACATCTTACGGCAGCTGACCGAGCGCTGTCAGAACGAGCGCGCAGAGGAGAGAGAGCGCGGCATCGAGGAGGTGAAGAAGATCTGCCGTTTGCGTCTCCAAAGTCTGGTGCTCACTGATGCCGCGAACAAATTATGAAGTACTGTAGATTGTGTTGGAGTGCTCCTGCGCCAGTTTGCTTGTAAATGCCAATACATCCAGGCTCATAGGCTGTGGTATATTTTTTATTCGAAATGTGTTCATAAATTCTTCAATCAATAAAACAAGTGGATCATTGATTCTGATTAACAATCCCCATAAATACAGCTTAATGTATATACAAGCGGACACAGATGTATGAAAAACACGCATTCATAAACATGACTGTGGTCTGTCGCCTGCTGAGGTGAATAACAATTCACTGCAAAGCCTGAACCGGTGTGAGAGTTGTTGCAGAAAGATGGTCTTTGCCATCTGGTGCTGAACATATCTCAGAGAATGTTTTCATGATCAGCATGAAGAAATGTCACTAAATACGTTCAGAAACGACAGGTTGTAAAATCCAGTCGGGGGCTTGTGGTGGTCCAAGAGTAAATTCAGAGAGGGGCGTCCCTACAAATGAGCACTTTACAAAAATGCCACCTCACACCTTAAATGTAGAGTTTTTTCCCCAATAATGACTCTCAACCTTTTTTTTTTTTTTAAATGCTCTCCTAAAATGTGGATTTGAGTTTCCATCAAAAGTAAAATGATCCCTTAAATATGACTTCAGGTCCCAGGCTTAAGAGTATCCCTGGATCTATGCGCTCTCTCTAGAGCCAGATGCGGAGAGCCCGTGCAGAGGGGATATGGGGGGTGTGGTGGTGTGAGGTCCATTTGAGGAGGAAACCCCTCCTGCGGCCTCCCCCTGGTCACCAGAGGTGATGGAGGAGTCCTGGTCCGGGTCAGCCCCCCTCGCCCTCCTCCGGTCCTCCTCCTTCTTCCACTTCATGCGCCTGTTCTGGAACCAGATCTTGATGTGGCGCTCAGTGAGGCTCAGGGTCAGCGCCAACTCCACGCGTCGCGGCCTCGAGATGTAGCGGTTAAACAGGAACTCCTTCTCGAGCTCCAGCAGCTGGGCGCGCGTGTACGCAGTCCTCGTGCGTTTGTTTTCCTCATTCTCCGCCATCACGTAAGACCCTGAAACCACACAGCGCCCTTACAAATGAAATGTGTAACAAACAAGAGTTTTCTAAAAGATAAAGTTTTGCTCCAAATAAAATCTGAAGCACTTCAAGTATAAATTTACAGGTTTAATTACAAACTATGACAAGTATTTTCTATTGATGCAAAAATCTTGTAAATTAATGTAATCAAGGCTCTGTAGTCACTCTGTATTCAACCAGCACTAACCAAATACCTGGTGACAACAGGTGATTATTGCGGGGGATTATTCAAGCGAATTAAAATTAGATATCATAAACCGCAAAGGGGAAGTCCAATTTGGTACAGTCGCTGTGACTTGTATAAAGTTTTTTTTATGTTAATGCATTGTTTTATTGTGGAAGACAAAAACTAAGAAGAGAAATTTTGGAAGAATTAGAGTCCCCCGAGCATTTTTTCCTTTTTTTCGCCCGAGAATTTAATATCCCTTCACAAGGAGAGCTCTCGGTCACAGCTCTACGGTTTACTGACCTGATTATTCAAAAGATGTCCTGTTACTGTCGTGCTCAACTTAATTCTAAACATATTTCCAAATTCAAAACAGTCAAGTGAAAAAATAAGATTCTAAATATTACAGAAAAGTAAGCCCTGAATATATCTGCAGCTTATCAGTCACGCATCAGCTACTTTCAATAAAGCTTTTTTTTTTTTTTAATGCAACCCTAAATTTAATTAGGATATTTTATTCATTTAGAGCATAAATACAAGTAGGCCTGCAAGTTCTTTTTTTTAACGCTGGGGACGTAATGAAATATTACATTGAACATATCCGTGCAGATTTTAGAAGCATTTTAAACTTCGTGAACTGTTTCGAAACTTCTTAAAGTAATAGGTCAACACTTTGCAATAAATATGTCAGAATAATATAACAAAAGTTGAGCAAATCTTCTGGCTACAGTATCAGACAGGACAGTAGATATACAGTATCCAATTTTATTTAGCTGAATCATTTATAAAATATTTCCATTAAGAGAGAAACCCAAAAGAAATATTTTCTGGGAATTTTGTCAACTATAACAAAAGTCTGAGAACCTTATTGGTCTTTTAAAAAAAGAAAAGAAAACTTTTAACAGCTACAGTGCTTTTACGCAAATGCATTCCATAGAAAGCGTCTCCAAGTTTTGTTTAACATTCAAAAACTCTTCTGTGAATGACATAGTTTGCTTTACAATTTCATTACTACTCGATGTAAATATAAATAAATTTCCTCTCTTTTTTCCCCCCCATGTTAACAGGACCACATCAATCAAAGGCGACATGGACATACAAAAGCCTATTATCAAGCTACTCTTGACTTAAGATAGGCAGTTTGTGAAAATGTTTTGTATTGACAAAACTCACATTTTTGTGACGTTAAGACTTAATAATAAGCGGCCGCTCACCTGCCGGGCCTTTGACAAATTGACTGACAGATAAACTGAAACACCCAGGATCGTATTGTTGGGACCATATCAACATTGTTGGCCTCAGAAAGAGTTGAAAGTCACTTGTTAGATGGCTACAAAATTATGTAAACATATTTGAATTTGAAGCCCACTTTAAAGTAATATCAAGAATTGTAAATCCCCATTGAGATTCTGTATTACGCTCACAATCACAGCATCGGTTGATCTGTTTAAGGGTTTACCTGCCCACTGTCCTTTCCAGGTGTGTGAGTGGGATTTTGTGGTTTTCATCCAGGGGAATGGGAGGTGATATCTGCTCTGTTCCCCAGCGTCACTGTAATCTGGAGGCTGCTGGAGGGGCTGCTGATGGTGGTGGTGGAGCTGAGGGACGCCAGGATCTTCCCGGATATTCGGTAGACTGTAACTAGGGGCAATGTCAGGAAGGCCGGCCTGCTCCAAGGCTCCCATGGACGACGGTGTGTAGACGGAGTGGACCGGTCTGCTCATGTAGAGGCAGGGTGGCGGGCTGTGGCTGTAGTCATCAGCCTGTGATCTCTGGTACGCGCATGAGTCTTTAAAAACCTGTGAGGAATAATAATGACCGTCCCGATTCATGGCTGGAGAGGACCCGTGGCTGCGGGGCCGTTTGCGCACACCTCCGTACCTGCGCCCTACCTCGGCGTGGACCTTCAGCTCTACCTGCCTCTGGCGCAACTGCGAGGCCCTTACGGCTCCACACAGGTGTGTCACTTTGTCACCATGTGACCCCGCAGCGCCCAAGCCATTGGTTTCACTGTTTGCTCAAAACGGCAGACTGATAGCTCCCAGTTTCCAGGATATTCTGCAGTTTGTGGGAGTTTTTCAGTAAATTGGTGCCAGTGCGTAAATCAATGCAACTCTGTAAATACCGCAAGGTTTACCTGGCATCCAACTGTGCCCCCGACCGCAACAGCAACAGGTGACCGTGCAACTGTTGTCTCTACATGTGGGGTAAAGAGGGAGGTATTAATCTAGAGCGCCTAATAGGAGCACGTTTCTCGCGCAGACCATGCTGGATTGTCCTCAAACACTGCAACGATCGACGTTTTATATGGATATATCTCTTGTCTGCAAACTGAGGTTGATTAATCGATATGTATGGGCGCAAACATTGGTTGACCTGCCAGATAAGAGCCTTGCGTGGAGAGACAGTTGTCTTGGAAACTCTGGTGAAAAACTCGAACGCCATACAGCCCCCCCTCGCCCCCACTCCCCCTTTTTTTAATGTATCTGCTTTTTTCGTTCAAAACGCACCCATTATACTTTTGTAAATGCATCATTTAACACCATTTCGCGTGCGTGGGCTCGCCGTCTCTGCACGCAGGTAGCTTGGCGACAAAAAACAAGATCTCATGCGGCCACTTCGCTCGCTGCACTCTCGCCCGTGTTTGCTGGCCATTAGCAGCGGCGAGCGTTCGCGCCATTAAACCAATTAGACTGGAGTGACTGGACTGAACTCAATTAACAGCCGTGCGCGCGGAGCGTGTCTCCACAGCCCGCGAGCTCTCCGGTGTCGCCTTTACGCAACGCCGAGACAACCGTGATTTACTTATTTTCAGGCAAAATTGCAGGAAGATCTGGCTTTTACCTCGATAGCGTGTATCAATAGACTATATTTGCCCGGAGTTCTTCAGAAGCAATTATGGCACTTTCGACTGTATCTTAATGGGGCACTCAGCGATGCAATAAAGTTCAAGTAAACCAATTCTACACAAAACACCGCCTGCACTATGGCTTAATGGTGTTTATATTTGATTATTGTTTCAAAGAGGAAGGAAACAGTTAACCTGAGCCATTCTCCTCTACAGTGGAGACAAAGTGATTTATGAAGCACGATGCGCCTCAGATGCACTTTAGCCAACTTTCCAGAGGCAGATAATTTTTTTTTTTCTTTACGTAATGGCCTAAGCGAGGAGTGATGCAGCTTAACGTGGCTGTAACAGACCTCTGTGTAACTGGGGCCAAAGAGCCTGACATTTGTCACGTTTATATAACTGGAACAATAAAAAAGGGTAAGCCCCAAGCAAGCCAAATGGATAGGACACTAAAGGCCTGTACAAATGTCTCCGCCCGTCCTCAAATCTTACAAAAGGTGAAAACACTGTATGTATTAAAGAGTTAAAATACTTCGCTGCTGACTTACAAACTCACCCCGCACATAATCCTTTGGAGACCACTTGTCCACAAGCACAGGCGCATGTAGGAGTGTCAGGAAAACAAAGGGTTTTTTTTTTTCTCCTTTGACAAACAAAACCGTTTCTGATAGCTGGTATATACATGTCAAAACGTTGGACACGCGATAAAATGTGCTTACCCAATGGTGAAATCAGCGTGGCCTATGTAAACATCATGACAAGTGAATAATAACAGAAAAATGGTAATGAAATTGTGATTGAAACAAAGACTGCTCTTCTACAGGTGAAGCATAACTACATCACACTGTGAGTCATGTGAGAATGGAGAACATAAACATGTGGGATGAATAAAAAGATTTCCTACAGGGCTCCTTCATGTGTTATTCAAATTTTACTGGGAAAACAAGAAGCATCAAAATGATTTAAAAGGATCAACTGAGATCCTTTTAAATGTAAGATAATCCTCCATGTTTGCAATCTTGTGTAACAAAAACTTAAAAGTCTTCTAAGCCAGGTGAGCAGGTCCTCTAAGTTTTAAGTCCACCTCCAGAGAAGTGCTGCCCCCCCCCCCCCCCCCCCCCCCACACACACACACACAGGTGTGTTATTTTAACTCCTGGAGTTTCTGTGTGTCTTTGTCTCGCTTGGTCTATCAGTGTGTCTCCTTTCTCTGTCGCCTCTGTGGCGTCTGTCTTTGTCTCTATCCAGCTTCTTATCTCTGTTTCTGCGGCCTTCCCTGTGATGATGTTTATGATCAATGTGGCCTCCATTACTCTTATGATCTCTGGGAGGTGTTCTGCTGCGGTCTCGGCCTCTGTCCGGGGATTCGCTCTTCCGGCGCCCCCTTGTGGTAGAGTGTCCGGCTTCGGGCTCGCCTGTGCGGCGTTGCAGGCCGGTGGAGCGCAGCGTGTTGAGGAGGAAGCGTTTGTTGGTGCTCCGCAGAGGGCACTTCAACCTGACAGAGAAGTGAAGGACGCAAAAGGTAGTTAGACATGTTACACTTGGAGAGACAGCTGGATGGTAATCACTGAGGTCAGAGCTAATAACCACCACACTGGACAAATTCATCTTTAAAAAAAAAAGTATTCCTCACAGACAGGGCTGCAGCTACCACGGAGGATACTGAGTGTTTCTGCTCGTTCTGCCTTTGAATCCACATGAAACTGATTAGAAAGACTGCGGTATTAAATGGGCTGACTCCAGTATTAAACCTTCATCAAAATCAATAAACAATTTTAGTAATTTTCCACATAGAGTTTATCCTCAGAAATAACACTTAGATGTCTTTGTGGCATTTAAAATAAGAAAACATTTTTTTTAAAAAACCTCATGCTCAGGGGCTTAAACTGGCTGATTTGGATTCATGACCTCAGTATTATATATTGTTTTTTTCATCAAGTATTTCAATAACAACATTTTTAGCATTATTAAGATGTTTTACACATTACCAAACTGGTTATATGTTATCCTAGACTTGTTAGAGAATCCTGTCAATGACCCTAATAACGCAGCCTTAGAGAGAGAAAAGCCAATAATAGAGCAAATGTAATATGAAATAATACCTCAAGACTTTTTATTGACAAGAAATTAATTCTCAGATATGCTGGTTTAAATATTTATTCAATATTTAGCTATAGACAAGTGACAAATTCAAGAAAAAAAAAGTAAGAGATATCAACTGTGAAAGCCACAACATAAAATTCACAATATTTTCATATTTAAACTACTTAGTTCCATGAGGATGGTGCCTGGAAGAGATGACTACCTCCAGGATTAAACTTTTTCATCACAAGGCCATCATTAAAAAGGCTTATATTGATTTTCAGTGAGCCTTCCTGCTGAGGGGCCAAACCATGATAGAGGACTGTCCACCTCCCGGGGTCAAACATTGAGCCCTGTATTGCACTGCCGCTGTACGCTACACAGGTGCTCATCCACCAGTTGGGGATATTCAAATGGGCATTGTTCTTTGTAATGAGGGATGAATGTAGTGCAGCCCTACTGTAAATGTTTTACAGTAGGGCGGTTCTTGATGACAGTCTGATTTTATCCTGCACTGACATCCTCAGTCATCTGAGAAAGAGTTGCTCTTTAGTTGTACTTTATGCACTAATGCATGAGCATCGCTGTTATCAAATGTGTGCAGTCGACCACAGCTTCCAACCCCGTTTTACTGACGCCTTTCCCATTGATCTAAAAAGCCCAGAGCAGCATGGGACCTAATGTGTTTAGAGCCCATAAATCTAAACAGATTCAATGAAAAATCAATCAGTGCCTTCCATCTGTCCTCCTCAGTATCAGCTATTCTTTTTTAGTACAATAACTTTAGCATATTTAATGTGCAAAATTATATCTTTCATACTACAAAATGAGTTACAGGCTCTCCAAGTACTTAAGGATGGTTCACTTTGTATCAGTTGTATGATTTTTTTTTCCAGCATGTTTGAGTCCTAATAACTTAGGAGGAGACAGCAACAAGACATTTTCAAAGCTGTGTCACCACAGTTCTCATAGTTTAAAGTAAACCTCCATGGGACATATTACAGTTTCAAAAGCAAAACTGCACCAATTTAATGTCTATGATGTAAAGCAAAAGAAGAACAACAGAAGCAAGCACTTGTAACCTGGATTTTTTTTTAAGTCTGTTTTTTGCCAATTCATCAAAAAAAATAATTCTAAAAGTGCATTTTGGTACATTTTTAAGGATCACCATGTGGGACAGATGGGTGGTCAAAACAAGTCACATCATATGAAAGAAAGGTCTCATACTAGGGTCATCTTCTTGCCATGATTCCTTCTCAATCAAACTCACTTTCTAATACAGTCCTAGTTAAATACTACGTTAATATTACTTTTACATATGTGCAGTTTTGCTTTTGAAATTGTGATATATCCCATGACACTGACACTCAAACTTTGCTCAGAGGTTATAGGAAAAAATGGTGCCCAAAAGAAATGAATTGTCTTTTACATTTGTACCGCCACCACTTGGAACATCCTGTGCAATATCACTAAGGACTGTGCAATAGATGCATGTGTGTGTGTGTGTTTGACACATGATGTGTGTTAATTGTATGCACCACTCTGGAGCTGCTCCAAATTTCGTTGTACACCTGTACAATGACAAATAAATTCTATTCTGTTCTAGTTTGTGAATCTTGGAGCAGGTATAAACTTCATCTGGTTGCAGTTTCTAACAGAGCATAAATGAAATTTAAGATTCATTTCTCACCTCCCTTATCTCTATCCTGTACTGGATTTAAATGAAAGGTGTTTGCTGCGAGTACAACACATGTGAGGCTCAACTACCAAGTCTTTTTATTAAAACAGCTAAGTAAGAGTCAGACAGATGGCATGTCAGACACAGTGCTCACCATCCTGCAGGGCCCATGGTCTCTGCTCTCACTCGGGCTCTGTCAGTCTCCCTGAGGAGCTCCTCGATCGCACGCCTAGATGGATAAATAAAGTCAAACACGGTTCATGTGAAGGGGGGTGAGAAACGGGGAGAAGCTGAGGACAAAGATGGCGCAAATCCTCAAGGGGGAGCCAAGGGGAGAATAAACTAATTAAGTGAGAGAAAACAGAGTGATGCGGGAGAGAAAGTGAGTCATTAGGAGCCGGGGGGGGGGGCAGTGTCCTGGTTTGACCCAAACTGCTGAATCAGCACAGTCCCAGCAGAGAAGACCCGCTGATCTACTTTTAACCGTACAGCACAGCAGCACAGGCAGCTGATGGTATATGCTATGAAGGCAGGCTTTGCGTCTCACAACACAATACCCCCCCCCCCCCCCCCAAAAAAAATACAATAAATAAAATAAAATAAAATAATCCTTAACCGACGGATTAGAAGAAACCTGCCTGCAAATGTGCGCAAATACGGACTGACGATGAATATGGAAACAGCTACATACTTTTCCAGCTCGTTATCTTCTGTCATCTCTTCAGACGCGGTCACACGCAAAGTTTATTGCGCTAAAATCGATGGACGATCGTTAATTAACGTAACATCGCTTGTTTACCCCCTCAGTAGGTCCTTCAACCGAGGACCCCGTGCTCATTTTTGCTGCCCTGAGCAATGCCTGTTCTTTTCCAACTTCACCGTCCTGTTTTATGCCATCTCGCAAAATAACACACTGGGTGAGTAATGTTATAATTAGAGGATAACAACCTGACATTTCAGTGCGGGCGCTGTTTATTGCACAGTTAACAAAACGGGACTCTTTACTGAATTGAAAGTAATGCAGCACTTGTTGGTTTTAATTCCTCATTTCATTAAAAAAGTTTATGTAAAACTGCCAGATAGACAAAATATATGTGCTTAAGTTAACTGTTTTTTAGGCAGTTATTACTCATTATTTTTGACTATGAATCGACATGTCGAGTACATTTTAAGTTCTGGTGAGTTTTCTTTTACCCTAAATTATTTATTAACATCTCTCAAAACTTGGTGGCACATTTAAAAAGGAGACGCTCTAATCTGTAAATGCGGGATTTATCTCAAACTGGAAACCATTGTTTTACTAATTATTTTTAATAGGCAAAGCTTAACTTCCTATTAGAAATGAAAGTAAGTTATGTTAAAGTTATAATCTCACACACCGTACATCCTTCTATGTATTCTTCATAACAGTAGCCTGCAATGTAACCAGTGATCTTCAAACAGCATTACTTTATGTATGTATTTATTTATGTATGTATATATTTATTTCTGAATATCTTTGTTTATTTATTTCTGAATAGGCGGTCTAAAGCTACCCCCCTAGCTGTTCTCTGGATTGACAACTGCATGCCCCGCCCCTCCCCAGGTTTGACGGACAGCAGTGGGCGGGGTCAGCGCCACCAAAGGCACGGGGGCGTTTTCGTGCGGGTTTTGCGGAACGGTCCGTTGCGGTGGATGCGTGATTGAGGTCCCGCGGCTAATAATCACCCCCCTTTTTGGGGCCGGAGTGCACGGCGCGGAGGAGCAGCCGGAAAAAGGTACCATCATATCACATCTGCCTGCCTGAAGGGTGTCAGTGTGTGGCTGCCTTTGCTTTATATGCCGCTGTCGCTTCGTCGGTCCCAGGTTTTTCCGCTTGTGGGGAGGGTGGGATGAAGTCAGACAGATGGGGGGGCAATGATTAAAAAAAAAATGTCTACATAAGTGTGTTGGGGTTGCGTATTTGATCATGACACTGCAGTGGGTGCGTTCTCAAGGTAGATTAGGTCTGTGCCAGTGGGGGGAAAAAAGCAGATTTCAATTAAATCAGTGTCATTTTTTTTTTTGTTGTTGTTATCATTGTGTGTCTGGGTGATGTGTGTGTGGGGGGGAGCAGCCTATTGCAACAGACCTTGCAGAACAGCAGCAGCAGGCCTATTCTTGTAAGTGGCTGCCATAGCCTTTCTGGAATTTTTTTCTTTTTTTTTAAGATAAGAGAGATGGGGTTTTATGAAAAATGTAGGCTAAGCCGACAGGACCTGAGATTTTAAATCTGTGGCCTAAAACATCATTTCATCTTCTATGAAAAATGTAATTCCTGCATGGTGGCCTGTCATGTCCTGTAAGATTAGATTGTCATTTCTGGGGTAAAAGAAAAAACAAAACAAAACAGAACAATAACCAGAGACAGTGCAGAGAGACAAGAGTATTATTTACTAAAATGGAAAGCTGTGCAATAATAATAACAGCCTGGCCTTGGACTCATACACACACACACACACACACTATGTGGTGGGATTAAAAGAGATATTTCACAAGCATTTTCCAGTCTTCATATTGCTTGCATAAAGGAATCTGTTGCAACACTTTTTTTAAAAATACATTTAAGTGCTTTTCACTGCTCTGACGTGGTGCCACAGTGAAAACCTGAAGACTTTACTTATTGATAAAGACCATTCACAGGTACCTAAAAACGCTCTTGTGCTTGACGTTTTTGCTTATGTAGACTTACGCTTGCATGTCTACAAGTCTGTGTGTGTGTGTATGTTTGTTTGTGTGTGTGTTTGTGTGATGTGGTGATGTCACAGCTTTGTTATAGAAACAGAGAAGCCTTGTGTCCTCATGATTAATTCATGTCCAGCTGCGGGATAGAGACAGAAGCAGCCAGTCACACACAGACAGGAGGAGCACGTACTTAAAGGAGGCTGAAATAAGTAACTACTGGTGGGGTGGCCAAGGAGACAGGAGAGACAGGTTGTCACAGAAAAAAAACAAAAAAAACAGACGAGATGAAAAAAGCAGTAAAAAAAAAAAAAAAAAACGACTCAAGGGGACTCTCATCATCATCGTCTGCGCTGTCTGACAAGCTTTCAGGCTGTACCAGGGAGGAGCAGAGCATCCTGCTGAGAGGAGTGCATCTGTTGTGTGGCTCCTCTGCATCCTTCTCTGGCTACACTCTGAATGTCAAGCCCCACTGAGCAGAACGGGATCCAGGTCGTCATGGAGACAGGAGCAGACCCTCGCTGGAACAGAGGCAGGTAGTCACTGTATCTTGGCTGGGCCCGCTGAGCGTAGAGGCACGCCCTCTGCTGTTGGCTGATAGCATCGGGGCCCACAGAGGCTCAGCTAATAGAAGGGCTGAGGGGGTCTGAGTGGCTTTGGATGTGAAACGCTGTGGAAATGATCAGCACATACTCCGGTGCATTAGCTCTGGGGACACACTCTGCTCACTGGAGTGCTATATTTCAAGACTTTGCTTTAGGCGTGTTCTCATTCTGTTGTAGAGGAGACTGAGTGCATCTACTGTACACAACCTGAACCAAAAATATCAAGCCTTTTTTTTTGTTTTTTTAAATCTCTGCCATTTTCTTTTTTTTTTTTTTGTGCTCCCTCTCATTCTCTCTTCTATTCCATACTCTCGTTATTGTCTTGTACCTGTTTTTACATCCCGTTAATCTCTTTCACTCATCTTCCTCTGTCTCCTTCTTCTTCATCACTCCACCTGTCTGTGCTCCTTTCTGCATCTTCTCAGCACCACTTTCCATTTCTGCTGCTTTTCCAATCTCACTTTCTCTGATCTGTGCCCTCTCTCTGCCTCAATCCCAGATAATTCCCTCTCTGTGGAATTGGAAGATTGGAGCAGGCGAGAGCAAAAGAGAGATTATACTGCCAGATTAGTGGACAGAAGCAGCAATACATAATCTCAGCACTGACACAAACGCGCACACACACACACACATACACATACAGTGTCACCCTCGGTCTCATGCAAACACGTGGGCACACGTGCACAAAGCATTTGCCACATGAATAAATGCGCGACACTTGTTGTTTTTTCTGAAACAGCTGTTTAACTCTCTTGCTTTGGCCTCTGACCTGCAGGGTGATGTGCCATCAGCCACTGGGGGGCATCTGTCCTCTCTGCCACCTGTTCATCCTCTGAAGCTTATGGGATAGGAGTGTGTCTGCCCCTTCCTGACCACTCTGCATCCCAACTGGAGTCACTTGTGCCAAAGCCGAATTGTGTTGAAGGAGAAGAGATGGGCAGCCCGGGCTCTGAAGTGGGTCTAGGCGGGTCAGTGGAGCCGGCTCTGGAGGCTCTGTGTCCAGAGTGCGGCCAGATCCACCGCAGCTGGGAAAACCACCTTTACAACTACCGTCTGGAAGTGGACGACGATCTGGTGTGCCACATCTGCCTGCAGCCACTGGTGCAGCCACTTGATACACCGTGTGGACACACCTTCTGCGCCCGCTGCCTGCGTAGCTTTCTCCAGGAGAGGGACTTCTGCCCTCTGGATAGGACACGGCTGCAGCTGCAGGCATGCCGCAGGTCCAGCATCCTGGTGCACAAGCTGCTGGACAAGCTGTCTGTGTCCTGCCCTTTGACCCCGGTCTGCTCCCTCAGCATGCCACGATGTGACCTGGAGGCGCACCTTAAACACAGGTAATAAAGCTTGTATGCAGATGGATGAATGCATGAAATCATTATGGCGCTATGCATGCAACCAGGATTTGATGAGTGTAAACTGCCAGGATAGCTTCTCAGTTAACAAAGCCAGAAGGTAATCAGTTGAAGATTCTTTAATAGCCATAAGCAGCATTCAGAACCACTCCCGCTTCACGATTGGCTTGTTTTTCACCTGAACCAATGGAGATATCAAAAATCAGAGTCCAAATCGGATAGACTTACCCGCCATTCTTAACCTTGAAGGTCTCCCCCTGTCCACATGCTTTGGCTTTTGGCCCATTTGGACCAGGTGCTGTGAGACCCTGCGGGGATTATTGGGCTGTAGGTCATGTGACGGGGGATTAGTGGTTCCCTACGACAGTCATGGGTTGGCTGACCAGGAGCCTTCGTGTTCTTATTCTGCAACCATGCTGAGCAACTTCAACACCAGAGATCTTTTCAATCACTTCTTCTGTGAGACAGCCAAGGGCAACCCCGGCCTGTGGTGAGTCGAACATGGTGGGATGTGAGGTCAGCGTGACCAGGAATGGCAAAAGGACATCTTTTAATCACTGCTTTCCTCTATTTCTTTATTTCAGTCTGTCTATCAGTTTGCTTTGCCTCTGTCCTGCTGACGTGCGTGTGTTTGCGTCAGGCTGTTGTTGCTGCTTCACGGATGGAATTCAATCAGTATATGGTGATGTTTTTGTGGCTGGTTGAGGTATTCTAATCAGTGCTCTTGATCTTTATGCAGACGTCTTTGTAGTTGAATCTCGTAAGAGTATTCACCGTGTTTTGATGCTGGTTTATTGACTGGTTTTCCAGTGTCCTCCTAACACCTCGATTAAGTTGAAGAGATTTTCTTTAACAAGATCACACTAACAGGCTATCACTTACAGTCCTTTTAAAGCTTTTCTGAGTCAACTGTTTTTTTTTTTTTACAAAAGAGCCCTGCTATCAGGCTCTGATTTGAATGCCCTTTAAAAGAAAGCTGCGTACCAAAATGCCAGCCAATGTAGCCAAAAGCCACAATTACAAGATAATGGTAAATGGTCAAATGTTGTGTAACAGCAGCAGTCGTCATCTTCTAGCGAGGCCGTAAGTAGTGTGTATGCCCTTTTAAACATTTATTGTTAAAAGTATCTGCGTCCTGGCCTCATCCCTCTGAAGAATACATGCGTAAGGTTGTGTTGACAAGATAAGGAAAGATGGTTTAACAGATCACACAAGGTCACTGCGAGGACTAACCCGGCATTCTTTAGCAAAGCTTAAACCTTGGCCCCGTGCGGGTTCACCGTTTCCCTGCTCTGCAGACTTAGGTTTAATATAGCAGCCAACAGTCTGCTGTGTTTGTGTGACTTTGTAAGTCAACATTGTAGATATCAGACATTAGATTAAAAGAGGAGGACACGGTGTTCCACAGTGATTAAGGTGAGCTGCTTTATTTTGTTGCTGATGGTGTGTACATGTGAGGAATGAACTTTCACTGGCCCTGAAGAAAAGGAACCAAATGACAACCTCTATGTATGGGTATATATATATATATATATATATATATATAACCACTTTACCAGTTTTCCTTTCAAAACGAGTTATTCTTTGCAAAAATGCAATGGGCCAAGAATAGAAGAGGAAGAAAATTCATTAAAGAAAACAGAATTACTCTATATCACAAGGGCTTCAACACCTGTCACCGCTAAGTTACCACTTACACTAAATAAGGAAATTAAGGCATATTGACCCCTTGAGTGAGTCGTTGGATGTTTATTTTTAAATTGTTAAGTGAATACTTTCTATTTTTGTGGGGAAGAACGGACGCGTCGTTCTCCAGCTAGATCTGTGTTTCTTTTTAAGGAAAGCGACTGGACTTTTTATAACTAACTTGTAGCTGATCATCTGATCTCAGAGCCGTTTATACAACACATCCGTGCAGTTTTCTCTCTTTTAAGCTTCTCAGATGTGAGTATTTGCTGGCTTTCTCTCCTTTAAGGTTTCAAACTGTTGGTTGGGTAAAATAAGCAAAAACAAACCAACAAAAAAAAACACACTTTGGGAATTTGTGAGAGACATTTTTGCCACTGTTTTGTGACTTTGTAATGCTTCATGGCATAGAATTCTTATTCCTCTGAGAGCTTTAAGGTCTTCATATTGGCTTAAAACCCATTAACTAAAGTAATTGCAAACTGTATAAGAAAGAAATTTCTCAAAACAAAAAAAAATCTAGAGTTTTGGTCTTTTGAGGCGACTTTTTCTCTCCTCAGTGCTGTGCACCCTCTCCATCCTCGGATCAGATGAGCATCTCATCAAATTAACTGAACCTGGTTTTCTTTAAACTGACACCTGTTGCTTGATGAAAGGTGTCCTGGGATGCGGTGTCAGCAGACGAATGGGGACGGTCCACGATGCGAGAGCGGGGATGAGCGAGCGATGGTGAACAGCCCTCCTAGGTCACCGCATACTCCACAGACAGAGTTGAGGGACCGCACGCCCTCACCGCCCTCTGGACCCAATAACAGCTGCAGTAATGGGCCTGTGTGGACAGATGATGCTGGCCTTGACAACCCTGCCTTTGAGGAAAGCACAGAAGAAGACAGTGAGTTGATCCATCAACCTTGTCCTTGGTGAAGAGATTAAGATTGTCAATAAAGTTAATAACATAATTATCATCCATCTCTTCATGTCCCTCTGTCTGTAGGTGTAGTAGGGTTGGAGTGCGTGGTCCCCAGGGTGAAGAGGCCCCTCAGTAATCCCTGTATCCATCTCCTCCGCTCTGTTAGCTCCACTTCCTCTGGCTGGGACTGCCCTGAATCCCCGCCTCTGTCTGCCGAGGAGGGTATGACATCATTTGTTCCTCTGACTGAGGATGTTCTCAAAGAGAGCTCAGATAATGAAAAACTTATCTTCCTTGCAAGCTGTAGTCTTAGACAAAAAAAAAAGGATAATCACATCCAGCCAGCATTGTGCTAAAGGCTGGGAAGATGTGGAAATTGCTTTCTGAAGTGCAGCTGTGTAATGTCACTGGTGTGCCCATTAGGCTGTGTGAAGCTGCCCTCCCTTCCTGAAGGAGAGATAACTGCCATAGAGGTGCACCGTGCAAACCCATACGTCGAGCTGGGAATCAGCATCGTTGGTGGAAATGAGACTCCGCTCATCAATATTGTGATTCAGGAAGTTTACCGAGACGGGGTCATCGCACGGGACGGGAGACTGCTGGCTGGGGATCAGATACTCCAGGTGAGAGATTAATTTCAGGTTTGGTTTTTCAGTGTTTTCAGGGAATACTTGGTGAAGACAAGCTCTTACTAAACATTTTATTAAGAGTCCAATACACTGGCTGATATATGCAAGCTGATATACTCAGCTGTGATGCTACTCTGCAACATGTGCTGCAGATAGTGTAGTGCTGAGAATATTGTAAACAGTGGAGTAGGGTGCACTGTTCTGAATATGCTATATAATTGCAACATTTCTAAATTACCTTATCCTTTTCTACATTGTGTTTGATTTTTTTTTAAGTATATTTTATAGGTTTTATTTTCCTTGTCTTTTGATTCCTCTCTGCTTCAAGGTAAACAACGTGGACATCAGTAACGTACCGCACAGTTTTGCTCGCTCTACCCTGGCACGCCCTTGTACCACCCTGCAGCTGACTGTGCTTCGGGAGCGTCGCTGTGCATCTCGGGCGCCTCCCTCCTCTTCCTCCTCCACCCCAGCAGTGCCCCATGCCCCCTGCTCCACTCCCGAAGTCACCCCGCCCAGCCCTGCCACGCTAAGAATTACCCTACATAAGCGAGATTCCACAGAGCAGCTCGGCATCAAGCTGGTCCGGCGAACAGATGAGTCAGGGGTGTTTGTGTTGGATCTCCTTGAGGGAGGCCTAGCTGCCAAGGATGGCAGACTGCGGAGTAACGACCGCGTGCTCGCAGTAAATGAACAGGACTTACGGCACGGCACCCCAGAGCAGGCTGCTCAAATCATACAGGTGCAGTTCATTTATTTTCTCTATAATGCTGGATTTCTGTTTTCAGGGGCTGAAAAATGATTGTGTTACTTCAGATTTGTCTCTAAAGCACCGACTCTGCCCTTTCAGGCCAGCGGAGAACGAGTCCACCTGCTGATTGGCCGTCCCAGCAAACCAACTCCACCCCCACCGCCAAAGTCGAGCTCCACCAGAGACCTCTACTGCCTTGATCACTTCCTGCCTAACCACAGCTCTACCCCGAGTCCTGTGGCCATACACCTGTCCCGCACCAGCACCCACAGAGTGAGGACATGTCTTACATACATATCCGTGCATATTTGGTTTCACTTATACACTGTGACAAAGTGGAATTTTATGGGATGAAAACCTGAACTGAGAATTAAAAACAATACTGTGCAAAAGAGTAACATTTTAGTAACATTTATAGTCGCATTTTGTTACTGTATTAAGGCCAAGCCTGTGTTTGTGTTGTCTCCTTGTGATTGCTTGCAGGACCTGTCCCAGTGTGTGACCTGTAAGGAGAAACACATCACTGTGAAGAAGGAACCGCATGAGTCTCTGGGCATGACTGTTGCAGGAGGGCGGGGCAGCAAGAGCGGGGAGCTGCCGATCTTTGTGACGAGCGTCCAACCACACGGCTGCTTGTCAAGGGACGGACGAATCAAAAGAGGTGAACACTCCCTCTGGACCAATTAAGCCACATCCCAAACATCCCATCAGAAACCACTGCATCTTCTCGCTCCCTCTCCCAGGTGATGTGCTGCTGAGCATCAACGGGCAGGACTTGACGTACCTGAGCCACAGTGAGGCTGTGGGCACCTTGAAGGCCAGCGCTGCGTCGCCCTCGGTCCAGCTGCGAGTGCTTGAGGTCAGCATGGTGGAAGAGCAAGACCATGACGAGCTGCTGCCTCACACTCATGACAGTGACTTCGATGCCAACTGGTCGCCATCATGGGTCATGTGGCTGGGCCTGCCCAGGTGAGCACACAGAGGAAATACAATAGTTCTGGACATAGAACCAAATGTCAGTCTGTTGTTTTAAAGGGGTGCTGTGCAAACTGTGAGTGTATGCATTATAAAGTAAATGAAAGCATGTATTATCATAAAATGTTGTGGGGTTTTTTTTGTTTTTTGTCACAAGTAATTATTACTGATTCTAGGGTTTTGTGCTGATCGGTTGGTTAAATGTTTTTGGTCGTTTGGCCCAGGGATTTTGACTATGTATTGGAAATATTAAAATGAGTGTGCTAAGTCTGGTCGTGGGTTCATAATCTTTCTGTCTGTCTGTCCGTCTGTCTGTCCAGCCCTCTTTCACTCTGCTCTCCACCCTCTCCTTGCAGCTACCTGCACAGTAGTCACGAGATTGTCCTGCGCAGGAGCCACCCTGGCAGCTGGGGATTTAGCATCGTCGGGGGATACGAGGAAAGCCACGGCAACCAGGCGTTCTTCATCAAGACTATCGTCCTCGGGACACCCGCGTACTATGACGGCCGCCTCAAGTAAGGGATCAGTTGTACGTCACATGATTATCTGTGGCTTACAAAAGCATGAAAACTCTTCCTATTTGGCATAGATAAGGCTCGTGTGATAAAAGATTATAAGATCAGAGTGTTTCCTGTGTTTTTATACAGTAATTTAATGTGATTTTTTTTTTTCTTTTACATTGAGCTTTATAAAGAAACAATTGTAAGATGGAAAAGCTTTCTGCTTGAAGCTTTTGAGACTTCAGTAAAAGAAGAAAGTACAGAGCAAGCTCTGAGTAATCCCGGCAGATCAGCTGAGCTCAGTGCCAGCCTAAATCAGTCAGTGGCTCATCTGATATCTTTTATCCAATTGGTAAATCTCAGATAGGGCACTCTGTTTAAGCTGTTTTAGCCTGCCCAAAGTTGCTGCACATCTGCTATCCACTTTGCAACCCATCTCCACTCCAACTCTTCCTATTCACATTCTGATTTAATCAATGTTTTATCTGCTGTTTTCATGTCTGCTTGCTTCATGTTGAGGTCTTGCTGCTCCTGCTCTCCTCATGAAATATGAATTACTACAGAAATAATGTTGTTGTGTAGTAGCTGTGAAAGCTCAAAAGGCCATTTGTAGTGATTTTATGCTAAGCTTTAGGGGCATGGCAGCAAAGAGTAAAATAATTTGGTTCTTTTTTTTTTTTGCATTTTTGGCCACAGTGGCTTTCATTAATAGTGAAGGGAGACAGGGGGAAGATACATTGGAAAACTGGCAACTTGCCAGGACTCGAACCCACACTGCCTGCACCGCAAAGCGGCATATGTATGTGGTTGCCTGCTCCACCACTGAGCTACCTGGGCACCAGGGGTTTTTTTTAAAAAATCATCTGTGTGTATATCAAGATATATGTCTTCTGAGTATTTACACAAGGATAGCATTTATCTTAAATTAGGGTCATGGGTCTTCCCTTTCTCTGTACAGTTTTTGTGTCAGCAGTACAAAAAAAATTCAGAATAAAGGCTAATCTTTCTGCAGAGACTTAAGAATAAATCTAGTGATCAGTTTTTTATTTTGCCAAAAATTCTTTGGAAAAGAAAAGAGCAAACAAAAACATCAGTAAACTGATCCTAATAAGTATCATATGCATGCCATAGAGCTTTATTGTTATCTAAAAAGATAAAAACACCTCCATGAGCCACTCTTGCACCGGGTGACATGTTACTTCACTTCTTTTAAGAAAATAAAATAAAACTGCACTGCTTCTTTTTGGAAACTCCCAAGTGTCTTTAAAGATGTTGGAGTTAGAACAGCAGCCTGCAATTACTTTAATTGCAAATTAATACACTGCTGATTATAGTCATCTCAAAAGGCTTGTCTTCATGTGTGTTGTACTGTTTCTAAGTCTGTGATAAATTGTCTCTTGGTGTCATCTTAGGTGTGGTGACATGATAGTGGCAGTCAACGGCCTGTCGACAGCAGGAATGAGCCACTCTGCGTTGGTGCCCATGCTGAAAGAGCAGCGCAGCCGGGTGGCACTTACTGTAGTCTCCTGGCCCGGCAGTCTAGTATAGCTGGGCCAGATCATCAGCAGGTTGTGCACTCCATAGAGTCCACCCAGAATGTTCTATATTGGGAACAACCTTGGCCAAAGTGAACTGGTACATGCTACTGTACATCGCTCCATATCGGGCTTAATCCAGGACCAAACGCATTCAGAACTACTGAAGACCCAGCAGGACCAAGCCTGTCCTGACCAGGTGGGAACTGATCCAGATCGTGCCACGTCACGCGACAGACTGCATTCACACACACACTCCTGAGATCATATGGTCATGTTGTCTTCACTCCCACAGGGAGAATAGTACTGCAACTGTTAACAGGCGATCTGTGCTGTATTCACCTCACCAGGCAGTTGTAGAATCCAGGGCTATATTCAGGTGGATGCATCGTTGCAGGTAGAGATTAAATATTTTTGAGAAGTAGTCTGCGATCCGTCATCTAGGATAATGAATGTTAAATCAGTTATAAATCAAGATGTTCTGCAAGACCAGTGCTGTATCCAGCTGAATAAGCCTCAGGCCTTATTAGAAACCTGCCACACCCTGGGGGCTCAGCTGCCCTTAGGCCTCATCACCATGAAAACCAGCTGTCCCATCAGCTGGAGTTTTATACATGTGTTTGAATGTGTGCCGTTTGTTTAATAAACACTTCTGCAAAGGATTAATGACTCCACAGTGTTTTTCACTTTATAAGTGAGAGGATTTTTTTTGGGCATGTTATCACACCAACTACTATCAAAACATTGCAACAGTGATATGGTGCATTGTTGAGGCTTTTATTTGCGCATTCATAAACAAAAGTAAACCAGAAATGTGTCATTTCTCCATTAAGGAACATATCTAGAGCTTTATAATGCAGGCTCAAGATTTGTTATCCTCTAAAGTCGTGTTGTGCAGCTTCGCAGCAAGTTTGTCGGCCTCCGCTTGATTGGCTGCAGCTGCGAGGCCAACCTGCTGTGCCATCCACCGGGGCCAGTTCTTTTTAGGATGCAGTTTCTGTAAAGAGAGGGGGGGGGCATATACAAGGACTGATTATAGGAAAGTCTGTTCCCTTTTTAGAATTAATGTCTACAGTACCTTCAGCTTTTTCTTTGTTGGGTCATGCACTACTCCATGTCGCCAAAGGCTTTCCTAATTGACAAAAAAAAAAAAAAAAAATTACAATGCTGTGTAATTTTATTTAGTCCAGTGTCAAGGACGAAACTACCATTTAGACGTGCCAAATATAATGAAGGTTACTCGACTTGAAGTGCATCCAATCTCATCCTATAGTTTTGATAAATGTCAGTTGGTCATTGGGCTGCAACCCCAAGTCTCTAAACTGAAGTGCAGGTTCACCTTCATGGCAAAGCTCTTTTCACAGCCAGGAACAGCACAGCTAAATGGCTTCTTCCCCTCATGGTCTCCCAGTATGTGACTCTCCAAGTTGAAGCGGCGAGTAAAGGTTTTGTCACAGCTTTCTCTGGGGCATGGAAACATCCTCTTTTCCCCAGAGTGGACACGAAGCTCATGATGGCGCAAGAACCAGAAGTTGCTGAACAGCTTGTTGCACCTTCCACACAGCACCTTGTCTGAGACCAGAGAAACTGTTAGAGTACAGCTGGCATTTGTGATTCCCGTGGTGTTAATGCTTCCCCCGCATTTTATTTATACCTTTGTGTTCTCTTCTGTGCTTCAGATATTCTGACCATGTTTTTCCCTGAAAAGGACACCCTTCAGTCTCACAAGGGTAGCCTGCCACAGAGAGAGAGTGTTTTTTGTTTTTTTTAAAAACACACATTAAAAGAACTTCAGTGCTTTGGTACCAACTTACCCTCATGCAGTCTCTCATGACGCTTCAGTTTTCTAAGGGTGGGAAATTCTCTCGTACATCCATTCAAGGAGCAACTTCAACAGAAATAAGAAGGTGGGTAGAGTTGAAGTGACCAAGGACAAAAATAAATAAATAAGTTCTTGCATCAGCTTAGCAGCCACTTACTGAAAAGGCAGATTCTGTTGGTGCTCACATTGATGCGCTTTCAGTTGGTTCTTCTTGTTGAAATGCTTTTCACAGCCCTGATGATCACACTAAAAAGAAGCAGAATTTAAGATGTCCTGCAAATAAACTGCAGGACATCTTAAAAAGAATGCAAGGTAAGGATTGCCATACTTGATATCGCTTTTCCTGGTGCTGATGGACTCGAGCCACGTGGTTCTTCAGGCTGGCACTTCTCACAAATGCCTCAGAGCATCCATCAGCTGGACACCTGGACAGCAGAACAGGTAAGGTTCAGAGTAATTAAGTTAGTTTTTCCTTGTAATTTCACAATTCGGCACAATGGCTTACTTGTGTGGCTTTTCCCCACTATGACTGAGCTCATGTCTGCTGAGTTGATAGCGAGTGCAGAAGCACCTGTCACAGCTCTCACAGGAGAACGGTTTCTAAGATTTAACATTAAACAAGCATTTAATGCCCATTCAATCTCATCATTCACATATCAGCTATTTATTGCTGTCCCATTTGGCTTGTAGGATTTCTGAGCCACTTACCAATCCTGTGTGTTTGCAAAGGTGAGCATCAAGCTTCCATGACTTACTGAACGTAGCTTTACAGTCAACAAAGGAGCAAACATACATTTTTTGACTTTGCAACCGCTCCCCCATCTTTAATAAGGGTTGTGGTCACAGACCAAACTTTTAGCAAAGGGGTAGGACACTGAGTGACCTACAAATCACCAATGCACATGTGCTTAATTTATGTTATTGGAATGTACCAATTAAGGCAAAAAAAAGGGGGTGTTTTGCCTCATTGCCTCACCTACATTAAGCTGTACAGGATACTTAAACATGTAAGATACTAGAAAATGATTTAGACCCACTTATATTCAAACATTATAAAAGTCCATGACTCTTTACCCCACATGTATTGATACAGGTTTTAAAAATGTCACCAGCACTCCTTGCAGTAGGTTTTCCTATCAGCTGATCTGCTGTGTGGTGCACAGGCTGAGAGAGGCGACTGTCTGTCTCCATTAATCACACACACACACACACAGATTTGACTCCACTAATCTTAATCTTATCATCCCTCCAATAAGGTTCTCTGATTGGTGTGATTTATGATGGCTGTCTGAAATATTTCATCAGTGAGCTCCATTGTAACAAGCAAACCTGAAACTAAATCCAATCAAACATTAGTCCTGATTCTCACACACACACACACACACACACATATACCTCCATTCAATTAAAACACAAACTCATATATTAAATATTGTTCCAAACAGCTTCCTGAGACTATTCATTATTATTTGTAAATCCTAACAATTGATCATTTCATACAGCGATTTCCATAGAGTATAGAAGCTTTACAACAACAAAATGTACTTGATAAAACCAGGGTGTTTGATCCTTTATAACTTCAGTGTTGCAAGAGAACAAAACTCTTTTCTTTCATGCATTTTTAAGCTTTAAATAAATTGAGCCCAAACCTTCAAGGCTTTAAAAAAAATCATTCACTGACAATCCAGCGACATTATCTGCCTGTCTAAACATTGCAGATCACTCTTTGCGCCCATGCCGTGCTCTCATGTGAAACCTTTGACTGATTTTTGTGAATAAGACCTATTGAGAGCCTGTTGGGCGTTACCTCAGTGCCCTCCCACGCTTCAGGTAAGCATACTGGGGTCAGTTGACACTGTTATCAATGTCCCCCTCCTCTCATCCGGCTCCACCCCCACCCCCCCCCCCCCCCCCCCCCCCCACACACACACACTACCAACACCACCACCACCACCTCCATCTGTGCTGTCAGGGACAGGATCAATACAGCTGGCCCAATATCTACATGTATGGCCGTGCCTACACCTGTCTCTGATAACCATACAGACTCTCACCCCACCTATCACACACACAGATACTGCATGTTTGGCCTGGAGTAGGATTTTCTTGTGCCTTTGTCAGACCTTCAGGCCTATCCCAAACACACACCGTCACACCCGCACTTGCATCACAGTCACACATATTAGTCTCACAATCTCTGAAGGTCTTTTTTATTTTTTTTTCCAAGAACTGGGAGAATACGAGGGATGGAGAGGCCTCAGAAGGGAATAAGATCACACTGAAAGTGGCCGGTTTACCAGTACGGCAAAAATAATTTATGATCTCACGTGTTCTTTGTTGGTTTTCATTTGTGGCCCTCGCAGAACAGCAATTGAACTAACTTAATTTTTTTTCAGTACTCTGTGCTAAAGTAGAAACTTTAAATAACTGTAGTTTACTTTTCAGATTTTTAAACAAATTTAATAATGTTACATTTTAACAAACCAAAATTTTAAAATAACCAAAATTATTTAAAAATCATTTTAATAAAGCTGCTAGAAATACCCCTAACACATCATTGCATCAGCAGCAATGCATTCAGTCTGATAATATAGTGCTATTTATCAGTAAAAATGTCCATTGCATTTGCTCATTTGCTTCATACAACACGATAAATGCTTACTTTTGCTTTGGTTACCCATTGATTTGTTTGTTATTGTTTATTGGTTTGTTTGGGTTTTTGGGGGGGATATATTAATATATTAATAGCAGATTGAATTGTAACTATATTGTACTCATATAAACTTCCATATATGCAGTGTGTGACAAAGAAAGTTCTCACTGTACTCTCTGCGGTGCTGTGAAAAATTAAGCACATGATTCAGTAGAACCACCTTTAGCAGCAATAACTTGAAGTAACTGTTCTGTGTGACTTTATCAGTCTCTCACTTAACTGAGGAAGAATTTTAGCTTTTTTAGTTTTTTACAGTATAGCTTCAGTTCATTGAGGTTTGTGGGCATTCATTTACTCACAGCTCTCTTAAGGACCTGCCAAAACTTTGACTCCTATAGCATGACCCACTTTTGGCCAAGCTTTAGCTGTTGGACAGATGGCCTCATCTTTGACTATAGAATACTTTGGTATAGTGATAAGTTCATGGTTGACTCAATGGCTGAAAGGTGCCCAGGGCCTGTGGCTGCAAAACGAACCCAAATCATCACCCCTCTGCCGCCATGCTCGACAGCTGGTATGAGCAGCTTTGCGAACCTAGTCTGTGGTGCCATGTTCTTTTTAGAGAGAAGAGGCTTTCCCCTGGCAGCCCTTCCAAACTAGCTATATTTGTTCTGTCTTTTTCTAATTGTATTGCCATAAACTTTAACACTTAACATGCTAACTGAGCAATCTGACCTTGAGGTGAATAATTTGCTGGGATATCCACTCCTGGGAGGATTGTCAACTTCCCTGAATGATTTCCACTTGTTCATAAATACATTGTATACACTTGAATGCTCCAGACCAGCAAACTACTAAAACATCTGCTTTCACAGAGGTTCTCCCACTTGCCGATGATCACTTAATCATGTGCATTTGATTAGCAGCACCTGGCTGCTACTTACCCTCTTAATTCCTATGGAAAGGGTAAGAGTGCACTTAGTTTATCACAGGGCTGCTCAGAGGGCTGTGCAAACTTTATATATATATATATATATATATATATATATATATATATATATATATATATATATAATAGATTCACTTATTTCACTGAAGTTATCAGAATCACATGTTTTTTGTTTGTTTGTGTTTAATGAGGTCTTAGAGATTTCAAACCCTGGGCACGTTAAATGCATATTTAACACAATACTAACTCTGTGTGATTCAGGTAAAGTGGGAAGGCAGATACTTTTTTTTATACCTGCATATCATGCCATTCAACTGCACAAAACTCTTTCCTGTGTCCATGACCAATTATCTACTCTGTGTGTGTGTGTGTGTGTGGTTAATATGTAACGTCCTGGGTCGATACAGCTGCTCTGAGCTGCTAGCTGTGCTGACAGACTCAATCTGTGTGTGTCAAACGTATGATTAAGGAGTTCATAGTGCTCCACGGCTTTTATCCGCAGGCCTCGTCTTTCTGCCCTCCTCCCTCTCGCCTGCTTTTTCTCTCCTATTTACACTTTGTTTCCTCAATCAGTAACTTCTATGAGTCACTGCTGCACACAACAACACTCTGCATGTCTGTGAGAACACACACACACACAAAGGACCAACTGTAGATGTGTTTGTGAGGTGAAAATCATGGAATGAACTAGAAATGGACAGCCAAAAACACAGATAGCCTCCTATACTTGTTGACCCCCAAGTTATGATATATTTGGCTTGTTAGCATCTGCACAGCCTCCTTGGCAGAGATTTTTTTTTTTTAATTTAAATACCCAAAAGCAGGCATCAAAAAATCTGGAGTGGTGTTTGTAGGAGAAATAATAAACAACATTCAATTCAAATGTCCAGCATAGATGCCATTTCCCTCATCTAGACACTCCAAATCAAATCCAGACCTTTCCAATCAATACCAAAGGCTTTGGCTGCTTACCTACTTATTGATTGATTACATTTTGTTTTTCAGGTTGTTGAACACTTATTACAATGGCCTGATAAGGTCTGAAAACTGTGACCTCAGGCCTGCAGGCTTAGGGATGGGCAGAAAGAAACCTTTTAGAGGTACACACTTTACACATAAGCATCATTTCTCCTTTAAAAAAAAAAAAAGAAGAAAAGGAGAAAAAATAGTCCCTTAAACTGATTCCTCCTTGCTGGCTCTATCTCTGTAAGCTGGTCCTAATTTGTGTAAATATTGGGTAGAGTACTGAGGTGGGATGAGATAACCTATTTGTCACATAACCAGCCAGCCATTCAGCCTCCACTGATTAAACAGCCCACATCAAGCGCTCCACACAGATTCACAAACACTTACACAGGCATGACCCTATGTACACATTCTTATTTTCAGGCAGAGAGGGAAAAAATCCTGTCACCTACCAAACAGTGAAACTTTATAATTGTTTAAAATGGCCTTATTTTATAAACTACATTTGCAAGACAAAACTAAAAGTTAACAAACAGCCGTGTGGAAAAAAAAAAATGTTTTCACAGGATTCTATGCAGCCCTGTGAAAAACTACGTGGCTGTCCCTGCAAATTCACTCAAGATCAGAGAGAAATGTAAGTGCAGACCTCAACCTGACTGAAATGTTTTGGCAGCACCTTAAGAGATCTGTGCATAACCAAATGCATGCAAATCTGAATGAACTGAAGTTACACTGTAAACAAGAGTGGCCAAAATTGTGTGATAAAGTCATGCAGAAAACAATTATTTCAAGTTATTGCTGCTAAAGGTGGTTCTACAAACTACTGAATCATGAGGTGTACTTAGTTTTTCACAGGACTGCAGAGCATCAGGATTCATTACTTAAAACAAAAAAAATAAATATATGTACATTCTAGTCCGACTGGTTGAAGTGAATGCTTACATTTATTGATTTGGCTAGTCAGTAATTAATATAATCAAAATAAAAACACCTGTCACACATGTCACACTATAGATTTGTGATTAATTCAACAGATGACATCCTAATAATAGACTCACTGCAGATTTATCTGGTTGTTTCTTTTAGTATCTAATATTCTGTTTTATTTAATTTCCCCTTGCACTGGAAACACTTCATGTCTTTACTTAGTAGCCAATACAATTAATGTAGTTAGAGTGTATTCTTGTTAATAGATAAGACTTACAACTATTAAATGACTTCTCGACCACTGATTTGATCTAGTCTAGGAATAAGATAGAAAAATAACTATCTAAATTAGTCATTTATGAAAACTTGAAATGTGCTTGTACAGAGCCAGGCAAGGGATATCATAATCATGAAATATTATAATGGTGGTTTGAGTATGAGGGAACGGCTGAATTATGGTTTGTCTTAATGCTTTACATTTAAAACTATAACAGCCAAAGCTGTGGAAAACACCCCCTGTGGTTACAGTCTTGCACAGTCACTAAGTATGACACTTAAGTTGTCTAGTTATGATACACGTCTGTTGTGCATATCTGTCCACCAGCAGATCTTTTCAGTCTAAGCACACATCCTGGCGTATACTGCCACCTGCTGTACTAACAGTAAAATCCCAACTACCTGACTGGGACCTGATTTGCATTCCCTTTTACCTACATGGCCCATCAAGGTGTACACATCTAATCACCAGTTTTATGTTGTTAATTTACTCAGGGAACTCTGGCTTTATTTTTCCATATCATCCTGCTGAAACTCCCTTTTGATGGCATTTAGTGAGAGAAAACATGTAAAGCCATCAATTTGTAAAGCATGATTTGTGCATCACTCAATAAACCTGCAAGATTCAAGAGTTTTTCAACTCATTTCATTAACCTTTGACATAATTTAGGCTATGAATTATGAATTTCTTCTAAAATTCTAACATATTTATCAGCTGCAGTTTTTGTACATAGGAATACTGCAAAAACCCATATTTCTACCCAATTATGTTGAACGTTCAAAGACAGAGCTGAAAGCTTTAAGCTTTTTGTTTAAATGAAAACTACAACAAAAACAATATGGATCCCCAATATAGGCAGTGCTTACATTCATTCATTAACTGATTGACATCTGATAATTTGTAACTATTTTGGTCATTATTTGCAATATTCAACATTCTGATTTCATCTTTTTACATTTTTAGGTCTGGTGTGTTAACATATTGTTCGTGTTGCTTCCCACTGTAACTCGGTCAATCGTGATGATAAATTACGTTCTATACAAACTGCAACAAGTTAAAAAAAAAGATTAGCACTATTGCCATATCTAATTTCGATACAGTCACCTTTTTATACTGTATAAACCATTACTTTTGTTTGGTATTACTGTTAAAAGATATGGATACACATCATCCAGAACAGGGTAAGTCACAGATATAACAGGGCTTACAATGTGTACAAACCCAGGTACACAGCTTTACTGAGCAGAAAGCTAGTTTAAGATATTAAAGAGGTGCAACCTGATTAGGTGTCGACACCTACATTCCCTTATTTCCTGTATTACACGAACTCACAGGGCAAATGTAGTAAAATTATACAGTCCTGTCAGGTAGCGCTGTGAAATGCTTGTGACATGTGTGCCAGTCACTCTCAGTTCGCCGGTGAAATGAAAGTTTGTTTTATTTCATTTTGAGCAATCAGAGGAGGAGAATCATCACTGAGTGACGGCTCATCATGACACTAAAATATGTGGTCAATTGTGTGAACAGACGACAACATGACGAGGAGTGTTTGTACAAATATCTTTAATTTTGTCAAGCACTTTATGCCATGAACTCGTAGGGGATGGGCTCCAGCAGCTGTGGCTCATTTCTCTTAGTGCTGACGAAGTGAGCATCACGGGGAGGAGCAGGCTGAAGAGACAAGAGGGGAAAGTAAGTGAAACCACAATGAGCCACAAAAAACAACTGCATATTAAAGCTAATTATATTCACTGCAGGGTGTTCTCACTTTTTGAATCCAAGATCAGGTTTTACTAATACATAATTCTCCATTCATGATTTATACCAAGAGGTCAAACTAATAAACACATACCTGGCGCTTCAGTTCCACCCAGGTGCCCTTCTGCTTGGCCTCCAGCTTCTTGCGCTCGTTTTCTTTGACGCGCTGCAGGAAACTGTCCCTGCTCTTTGAGTGCTTCACGTGTTCAATACGCACATTAATCCTCTTGGCCAGGATCTTGCCTCTGTGAGAGTGAACAATTTAAATTAATTTTTAAAAACTGAGCAAAGGTGCCTTTTCCTGTAATTTTGTCATACAAAATGGTGTTCCACTGTCCAAATTCCTCAGCTGTCTCCTGCATAAAACCCCAGATCAACACAGGAAGTTATGCTGGGATTCTTAAGGATGAAATACTTTCCCCCACATGAATGACCACCAATGGACAAAAAGGTCCATGGTAGCAAAGTGAAGATGGGGTCAACATCCCTCTCAATAAAGTGCATGAGCTAGCACACACCAAAGAGGGGAACAGACATTTAATTCAACAATGCTCAGAGTGATCTCAGATCAACATGCCCCAAAACAAAGGATCTCACTTACTTGACCTGCTTGTTGACAATGATACCGACAGCATGCTGGGTTACATTGTAGACACGTCCTGTCTTGCCATGGTAGCATTTATGAGGCATACCTTTCTGAACTGTTCCTGTGCCCTGGAACAAAATCATAACAATTTCAGCATTTTTTTTAATACCCTGTTAGTAAGCAAAACTAAAGCACCAAATTAGGGATTACAATTCTTCAAATAAGACTTTTTACGATCATTTCTCATTGGGTGTAACTGCTCAGCATGTGCTCCTTTTTGTGCATGTAAAAATATTCTGTTCGGGCACCAGATTACCTTACAGCGTCAACAGGCGACCATTTGCCTTAGAGCTGAAAGTCAGCGGCCCAGGTTTGAGTCTGACCCATGCTCCTTTGTTGCACCCCCCACTTTCCAGTCTACACTTCATTGTAGCACTATCCAATAATGGCAAAAAGGCCACATATATATTTATATAATTCTGTTCAAGTCCAAGAAATCAGGTATGACTTGAATTAGGAACACTTGGTTGGTCATAGGAGCACTTTTCCTGTTTTTCCAGATAAAACAATAATTAAAATAAAAAAAATCACAGCAATAGATCAACTGAGTGATTCAGTGACCTATTAAGTTGAGCTTTCTTCTCCATACTGAAGGAGAAAATTGTGCCCAAATATGTATTTTGTTCCTAGCTTACTTTACTTCAAAATTATTTGGGATACATCATCTCAGCCCAGTGTGAGGAAAACTAAAACCACAAACGCACCTCTAAAAAGACACCCAAAGCATGACCAGGATGACTAGCAATTTCACATTCTCACTTCCAAACATCATTGACGCTCTCGTGAATTTTGCTCGTTCCGAACAAACTTTTAATTTTCTAAAATACTTTATAAAAGAAATTAGCATACTGGCTTCATTTTCCATTGTGCACAATAGAGAAACTTTTATTTTGTACATTTGTGTGTGTTTTTTTTTTAATGAAACCTGTCTAGGTTATTGAGTAACTTTCATGCCTTTAAGTGTGTCCAATCCTTTGACTGGTGCTGTATAAATCTGTCTGTGTGATGTTCACTGCACTCATAATGTGAGAATAAAACACAAAGAGCACTTTCAGTAGTGAGAATACATCTGAACCAATCTCCTGTTTTGTGCTACATGCATTAAAGGGCAGCTAGGGACCCACCAGACATGATTGTTCTAACACTGGCTATGGTTCCTTTGTGAAAGCTCCAGCTATATTGTGACTTTAAGAATTCACCAATATTGTGGATTAGAGACAAAAAAAAAAAAAAAAAAAGAGTTCTGCACAAAGGGATGATATGGCATGTAGTCTAATGAAGTGATTCAATCCAGCACACAAGCTTTGCCATTGCTTACCTTGATGTCAACAATGTCTCCCTTCTTGTAGATACGCATGTAAGTGGACAAGGGGATTGGGCCTGTGAAGCACAGAAAGAAGTTATGGACTTTACACAAACTGGTAAAACAGGCAGTGTAGCTACAATTTAAACTTGGACTCACCATGCTTGCGGAAAGGCCTGCTGAACATGTACCTGGTCCCCCTCCTCTTGCCTCTGGTGTTCGTCATGATGCCTGATTACTGAGAGTAAAAAAAAAGGCACTTAAATTAGTCATAATGGAGGGTGAACATTATTTACTACTGTAAACAATATAGCGCTTTAAAAAAAAAAAAAAAAAGTATGTTTGGAGTTTATTTACATTTCGTTGCATCAGATGATGAGAACTTACAGACAAGCTGTCATTACCAGCAAACGCTTCTATGGTTTTCAGCATTATAACAAAAACACGTGGATGTTCAGAGACATCACACTGACAAAACACAATAAGACTGCAGATCGTAAGCTGGCCAAAACCTTCTGAATGAGCTCATCCTACCCAAACCGCTGATAAATAAAAAATACGGCCCCGTATATCTTTCACGTTACAGAGAGACGCAATAGCACACAAAGCTACTAATGAAACCGGGGCGCAATATGAAATATAGCATTGCAAAGCCTAGCTTGGACAATTAGGTCGGTAACTAAAATTGTACGCTCATGCCATTTAAAAACGCTTTTAAATAAAATTAAAATATCGGCGTTTTCTGTCCTTCAACAGGTGTAACAGGGTGTCAAATAGGGAGAAAATGCTTCTAATAAATGCTCCTCTGCCTGGCAGGCCCACATGGAAAGCCACGCTACCGGACCGGGGCACTATAAAGGGAGAAAACATCTCCCCGGGACGCCTTTCCAGCCTTTATCAACCCCGTGGTGCGTAAAGGGGATAACTACGGTGGATATATAAGTGCAACTGTGCGCGAAGGAGGCCATAATACAGAAGAAAATCGAGTTTTAAAGAGAGAACATCTTACCCCCGGTCTCTACAAGATGGCGGGTACGGCGGAAAGAGAGAGCAAAGACCCCAAACTCCGCCTTGTGAAAGCTGATTCAGGCAGCCCTTGACTTTGCCTGAATGAAAAATACATTTTTGGGGAAAAAAAAAAAAAGAGAAGTAGTCAGAAGTGTTCTTTTTGGAGTCACGCAGTGGTGACTATAGTTACTTTTGTTGTGTATTTTCCATGTTATTTTTTGTTGTTGATTTCAGTTTAGTTTCTTAGTTGGATGTTTGCTCGTTTCCTTTTATTTTTTTAGTTTCACTGTCTTTGTTAGATCAGGGGTCGGTTCTGAGTTTCTTGTATGGTATGTATGGTTTAGAAATAGTGGCAGTGAGAAAAAGACGGGAGGCCGAGCTGAAGTTGGCACAACTGAAGATGTTAAGATTTACATTGTGGCTGACCAGTATGGACAGGATTAGAAATTAGTACATCACTTTGAGAGGCAAGGCTGAGATGGTTTGGACATGTTAGAGGGATAGTGGATATGTTAAATTAGGAGCTGCCAGGCAGTATGAAGAAGAGAAGATCTATGGACGTAGTGAAGGACATGCAGAGGGTGTGACATAGGAGGATCCTAGATGATCCACCGTGGTGACCCCAAAAGGGAGCAGACTATCTTTGTTATGATATGGGTGGCATTTGTGGCATTTATATAGCGGGCCATACAGAACAGGCCAGTGTGGTGAAACTAACATAGCATACATAATTTAAACTACTTCTCTTTCCTTCAATATAAAGACGTCTAATTACACATGTAATCCCTTAGTTGTCTTAAGAAAAAGAAGGGCAATGTCTCGGTTTTTCTTCATTATAAAGAAATAATGTTGTAGTAAACTGGGGGGGGGGGGGGGGGGGGGGGGGGGGGGTCAGCACAGATATCTGGGCTCAAACTTCAAGATATAAATATGTACAATTGCAAAATAAATTAATAAAATAAAAAACTTTGTGACTTTGTCCTATTTTATTTATACATACATATATATATATATATATATTATTTTTTTTTTTTTTTGTCTGGCCAGCTCTTGGCCACATGTTTAACCCATCTGTCATAAAAAGACTGCGTTTTCTCGCAAATTTATGACTTTATAATATCAAAGCATTACGACTTTAACTTTAGAAATGCATCTTAACCTATTCTCAGCTAAGCAGTTATTTTATTTTATTTTGTCCTAGAATGGCAGTCCTAAAATGAATATTTTAAAAAACGGAAAATTGAGATTGTTTTTAAAGAACAGTTGCGTAGGACGCACTCACTCAATGAACGCATGCGCAACACTTGACTATGGCCAAAGGCTTTAATTTTCAGTGGCACAGACCTTAGCGAGTCATCACGTGACGTTGATTGGTTTTTAATCGCCGGACAAGCCCCTGTGAGCCGGTTAGGAGCGTGTTAATAATATGTCACATTCATGGCCAAAAACGTCTTTTATATACACTGTGTGAAAGCGACTCACTTCCGTGATTAAAGCGAAAACGGAAGCAATCGACGGTGAACGCTCTCGCGTTCTTGAGCAATTGGACGCTCCGTCGCGAGCTCAGCAGAATCACCCGCCTGCCCTCACGAGGGGAGTCAGCCCAGTCTTGTCAGCGCGCTGCGGTGTGGTGGAAGATGGCGCTAGCCGAATGGAAATCCTAATGACAGTCTCCAAATTTGCCTCTTTTTGTACCATGGTGAGTGCGCGGCAGTCTCATACTGTTATTAGTCAGACTATAGGGTGGTACGGAAACCGCGGCTCCGCTGTTATTGGCGTTTTAAGCCGTGGAATTACAAATGAAAGCGGTTAATTCTGCTGTCTGTGCTAGCCAAGCAGTTTTCCGTCTATAGCCAAGCCAAGCAAGCAACCACCCACCGTCTTCTCCGCTCCCCGCTTTTTTGTTAACGGCTGTTGACGGGCATACGGGACTCCTGGCTGCTTTATTGCTTATAGCTTGACGACTTATTTGGTCAACATTTCTCAGAGCTTGCCTGGTGACAGTGCACCTGCTGCAGCTGTGATTCACAGCTAACTAGCTAACGTGAAGGTAACTAAAGCTAAACCAGTGTTTCTGCTTGTCAACAACTGGAACACAGCTGGATAATGGGAGACTTACGAGCATATATCTGCAGTATTTGACGGGGAACAACGACAAGAAAAGACAAGTTGTGGTGGGAATCTGCCAGATATTATTATTATTAAAGCAGGCAATGACGACATTATTTAACATTAGCTGCGCAGTTGTGGACCCATTCCAGGTCCAGATTCACTCTGCACAGTTTGTTGCTGTCTACACGGCGCGTCCTAGTCTTGTACCCCGGCTAGAGGTACAAGGATAGAGTAGGATCACACCAAAGGGATATATATACCGCTACCAAGTGATCGCAAACTTAAGAAACCTCTATGATTGAATGTTTTCTGTGCTGACATATGCAATTTTGTTCAGTTTTGCTTTTAAAATCTTAATGGGCTGAGTAGATTTTTGTCCAAGAACAGGTTAAAAAAAAAACAATGTGCCTCTGGCAAAAGAGGCCAGAGTAGAAATGTAACAGGGACATGACTAGTCTTGGAGCTTTAAGACCTCACTTTTTTTTTTTCTTTTATACTGGCAAACATGACCTTGAAAATGTGAAGCTTGTGGTATTTAAGGCAGAAGTTGCATTAGGATTCAGGGGCAGTGTTGAAGAAAATGGTCTTACAGCTTGTCTTTTTGCTTGCTATATATGTTTACAGGGCGCCAATGCCTCTGCTCTGGAGAAAGAGATTGGATCTGAGCAGTTTCCGGTCAATGAGCACTACTTTGGCCTGGTTAATGTAAGTGATTGATATCACAGACAGTGTTGCATCTGTACTTGATGTTTACTCACATCAGGTTCTTCTCTTATTTGTAGTTTGGAAATACTTGCTATTGCAACTCAGTGCTTCAGGCTCTGTACTTCTGCCGGCCTTTCCGGGAGAAGATCTTGGCGTACCGCAGTCAGCCTCGACGGAAGGAGAACTTGCTCACCTGCCTGGCTGACCTGTTCCACAGCATTGCTAACCAGAAGCGGAAAGTGGGAGTAATACCACCCAAGAAGTTTATCACACGGCTACGCAAGGAAAATGGTGAGGGAAAATCATCCACATTGGGAGATTGGTGCAATAAAAATAAGACAGCAGAGTGTGAAATCATCATTTTGCCAACCTGCAGAGACAGCAAGACATCGTGTTGCTGTTGCTGAACTTGTAGAAAAGCTAAAATGCTGCTTTCTGTTGCTATTTTATTCCTCAGAACTGTTTGACAACTACATGCAGCAGGATGCTCACGAGTTCCTGAACTACCTGCTCAACACCATTGCTGATCTGCTTCAAGAGGAGAGGAAGCAGGAAAAGACAAACGGCCGACTTGCCAACGGCACATTGGACTCCCAGAACAACAACAGCAACGCCACACCTGCTCCCACCTGGGTCCATGAAATCTTCCAAGGCACTCTGACCAATGAGACGCGCTGCCTCACCTGTGAAACGGTGAGATGCTTCACTTCATTTGCACACATGCGGTCTTAACAAGACTCTTGTTTTAACAGATTTGTTCAATAAACTTAAAAGGATATAGTTGCACTATAGAGCTTAATGGGTGTGTGTGGGAGTGGGTGTATGGGTAAGCAGTGTTTGAAGGAAATAAAACCTAAAGCCTCAATATGTACTGTAGAAAGGTTATTCTAACCTTTACAGGACTTTTTTTTTTTTTTTTCAGATAAGCAGCAAAGATGAGGATTTTCTGGACCTCTCTGTGGATGTAGAACAGAATACCTCCATCACACACTGCCTCAGGTAAAACAGCACTGCTGCATCAGCCATTAAAGAAGCAGGATTAACAGCTCCCTGCAATGATTTTGAAAAAATGACACCTATTTGATGGTTCCAGCCTCTCAAAAGATAGCATTTGCTGTCTGTTTTCTTTTTGCACTTCATTTCTTTGGGGTTTTGGACTGTTGGTTAGACCAAAAAAAAAAGCCAGCTGAAGAGAACAGCCTAGAATCAAGAACATGCAAGCATTTTATATATAAAGGCTGCTGTCCTTTTCACAGCAGCCATTCTGGCATGAATTGTAACTAATGACATATTCTTTAGAAGACAAACTTGTGTTGTTATTAACACCTTTGTTACCCGTCATTTCATACCAGAATACCTCCTGCAGAAAGGTCTATTATTAACTGGAAGTGAAAGTCACACCCTGTATTGTGTTGTATTTTTAAATGTGGAGTTAAAATCATCATTTTTTTTCTTTTTAATTCCTCTTAGAGGTTTTAGTAATACAGAGACACTGTGCAGTGAGTACAAATACTACTGTGAAGAATGTAGAAGCAAGCAGGAGGCACACAAGAGGTCAGTCTAAAGGTTCATGATTAATATGATTTTGGGGGGGGTTTGGTTGGACATTTTACCAGCATTTCACTCTAATTGTTATTTTAAATGTAGGATGCGTGTAAAGAAGCTGCCGATGATCCTGGCTCTGCACCTGAAGCGCTTTAAATACATGGAGCAGCTGCAACGCTACACCAAGCTGTCCTATCGCGTAGTCTTCCCCTTGGAACTCCGCCTCTTCAACACCTCCGGGGACGCCACCAATCCTGAGAGGTTGTACGACCTGGTCGCCGTGGTTGTGCATTGTGGGAGGTGTGTAGTTGAATGCACAACTGGTATACAATACCTTCTAATGGTCTCCTCAGCAACCAGAGAGACACACACTCTATTTGTTCCAATAATAAAATAAATTTGAACCCATAGGCTCAATAATAAAAAGGTGTGCATGTTAGGAGGTTAACTGCTGATTCTAATCTTGCTGTAGGTATGAATGTGAGAAAGCTGCGTTGATATAATAACGTGCAGCCCGTTTCCATTTCCATCACCGCTCAGCTGTGCCCTCCTTTTCATTAGTGTTGCCTTTGACCCAGTGTCACTGGGAGTTAGTCTGTCTGTGTTTATTCAAGGTGTTTCCCTGCTTTTCAGTGAATGCGTGTTGAAACAGAGTCCAGTTTTCCATGGCTTTGGTAGGAATAATAGTGAGGCAAATGAGAGGTTAAACTTGTCTGGAGTTTTGAATTATGTCAGAGTTTTTCCTTCTTGAGCTAAATTCTACAGGTAAACTCACAGCATGACATTGATGGTCAAGGCTTAAGACACTGATCAGCTACAGAATTAAAACCAATGAGAGATGAAGTGAATATCATCGATCATCTCATTACAGTGCGATTTTCTGTTGGATAACCTTGGGTCCTGGTATTCATGTGGATTTTACTTGTATGCATACCACCCACCCAAACTTTGTCACGTACCAGACACAACGCCCCCCCCTAGGCAATGGACAGCAAAAGTCTCCCCCAGCAAATTGGCGTGCCCTTCCATATGGCAAAAACTGCAGAATAGTGGCTCAAGGAACACAAGAAGACTAACACTAACACTGGGAATAGAGCAGGAGCATTTCTGTAATGTATCTCCAAAGTTTTCGTCCATCTTTTGCGCGGGAGCACTTCAGAAGCCAAGTTTTCAGTACGCACGGGGTCCCTTTTTAAAAATTGACTGGATTCTCTGATTTCCTGTCCTCATCACTCACTCTGTGAAATTGACACAACTTACATCAAAAATGGACACGATACTATTTTGAACGACACTGAGCCGGAAGCTGCTTCTGAAACGCTCGATCAGCTCCTGTAGCTGCAATGCAGCCGTACCCAGGATGCAGTGCAGCCGTATTTCCAGGATAACGCTAACCCATCCTTAAAACTCCCCAATGCGCTGTCTGTTGAATCCCCGCATCACAACCCACAGGACACTGTGTTGTACCTGTGTCCATGCTCTGACAGGTCATGTCTGTTTTAGGGACACAAAATAGACCTAAACAATATCAGGCTGCTGGTTTTAGTATTGTGGCTGATTGGTGTATATCAAGAAGTATTTCATTTACTGTCATGATGATGGTTAAAGGTCACTGTGCTCAACTTACCTGTTTTAAACTGGTTACAATTAACAAACCCCAAATAATATAATGCCCCAAGTAATGCCTCTTTTTCTGGCCCTTTGTCCTGTCATTTCATCAGGTCTATTGCAGCATATCTTATATAAGAATAGGATGTGTTACATCAGCGCTGCACAGGTAAATCTGAGGTTAGTCAGGTTTAAACAGAATTAATAACTGCTTTTGTGTTCAGTTTTTCTACAAGAAAGAACTTGAGGCACTTCCTGACATTGTTGTAATTACAAGACTTACTTGTGTTTGTGTTAACATTTTTATAATTAATAATTTAAGCTTTAATTGTATTCGTCTTGGCACTTAATAGTACAGAAGTGTCTGAAAACCAAACAAATGCAGATGACTCACCTCATGTGAAGAGGGTTGTAATCCATTAATGGGAACTGTTTCTACCCTTATATTGACACGGTTTTATATACTCACATGTTCCTGAATCTGCTTTAGTATAAAAATCTTACTGTTGAGACAGTCACTGTTGATTTAGACTTATGCAGTGAATCTTTGTAGAGCTTACTATGTAGCCTATGTAAGTGGCCGACGTTGTTACCAGGATTCGTGTTTTATGTGTTAATTACCGTGGGCTTTTATATGTGGTGCCAGCCACAATAGAAACAGATAAAAGCTGGGATTTTTTTTTTTTTTTTCGTACTGGGTCCCCATTCTTTGTTATCTTTTTTGAGGCAAAAACATTTGTCCCTCAAGTTCTTTGTGCATTTCCTCTCATCAATTCTGGTAGCTTTGGCAGTCTACATCAAGGAATTTGCTGACATCTGTGAGTCCTCATATTGAGGCAATGACTGGTATTCTCACTGATTAAATTAAAAAAAGTAGGCAATCACAATAGATGTTTGCTGCATTGACACAACCTGTAGGTACATTTCTTGACAGGTACATTGGAGGGTTTTAGAGGGGTTTGCGATTTAACACAGAAGTGTAAATCTCCTGTCAGGCCTAAGAGATTGTATTGGTTAGACGTGACTTTGCTGAGCTAATGTGGTGTTTTATTTCTCATCAGTGGTCCAAACAGGGGTCACTACATTGCCATTGTGAAAAGTCACGACTTCTGGTTGCTGTTTGATGATGATATTGTAGAGGTGAGTGAGTTTATTTGTGTGTACTTGTGGTTTGGGTTTACTTAAGCCTCTACTTTTACAGAAATGTCTTCTTTTTTTGTTTTTTGGGATCACTGTCTCATTCTCTATTTCTGTTCTCACAGAAAATCGATGCACAGGCCATAGAAGAATTCTACGGTCTTACTTCTGAAATCTCCAAGAACTCTGAGTCGGGCTACATCCTCTTTTACCAGTCCAGAGACTAAATTTGGATCTTTGCGTGTTATTGCATAACCTGGGAGAAATGCTCTGTTCCCTTTCTGTGGATGACAGCGGACTTTAAACGCACCACAGCCTGCACGGTGTCATACCTGCCCGCACAGCTGTAATCCATACCTGTGCTTTTACACACTCAGCGCTGCAGCTCAGCCGTGGAAATTTCCCATACATACCAGCCGACCCCACTGGCCTCTGTGTCCTTCCCGTCCCTCCACAGCCTCCTCATCCACTGCTGCTGCTGCTTGGACAATGAGACAATACTGAATGCAAACTGTGTCAAGATTGTTTTAAAAAAAAAAAAAAAGATGTTGAATGAGGGTTGTACAGATGTTTGTTGGTTGTATGAGTGGCGTTCTAGTTTTTGCCTTGGGTGTGGGTTGAATGGGTATTTAATAATTCATGTGACATAACACTGGCCTGGTGTCTTCACCCCCCACAAAGTTAGTGTGACCTGAGAGAGGATTGGATGTAAAGAAAGATGGATGGGGGGAGGGTGTCCAACTTAGAGGATACACTGGGCTGTGTATTTCTACAGTGTACAGAATGGTATTTGTATAAATATTACAAGAAGATAATATTATCATAGGAAAATGTTAGACCTTGAGAAGATGTATTAACACTATGGTGCACTTTTGATACTGTTTTGTAGGTGTTGGCAAGCTTAATGTGAGGGTTTGCTTGAAAAGGCCTGTTGTGAAGCGATCATTTTCTGTTTTAAAGAAAAAGAAATAAAGCCAGTAAGATTGAGGCAGGGCGTGATCTCTTTTCTGAGTCCCACAGGTGCACGTCGATGACTCATAGGGGCTCAACATCGCCTCTTAGCGGTGTTACCTGGTATTCCTGCTTTCCCACTACAGCAGGAGCTATTTTTAATCCATTCAGACCCAAAAGGCAGGTGCTTTGAAGAAACGCACACAGCCTTCACTCCGCTTGGTCAGTTAAGTGTAGTCATGTCAACAATTCACCCATCAGGTGAGGTGTCTCGGAGGCAGCGCTGCAAGGGGGATGTGACAAAGAAGATGGAGGACAGCGGAGTGGGAGGAGGTTGGGTGACACACATCAGGGTTGCTGTTAATAGCACAGACAGGACCAGAATAGCAGGGCGTCGCAGGAGAAAAAAAGAGCCTCTGCATCCAGCACCTTCTCATGTGAAACTCGAGTCGGGTCGCAAAAAGGAGGAGAAAAAAAAATCACTGAAACTGACAAAACCCTGCAGATAAGATGATTTGTGCACCATGTTCAGACGATTAAACTTCATGAGATTAGGATCAAATGTTGCATCACGTGGGATAATCATATCTGTGCTGCATGCACGGAGAACAGGTCAGAATAAGCGAGCTGTGCCCTGTTGGAGAGGAGAATCACCTGGACGCGCACCTACACCTGTCTTTGTCCTTGAGGCAGCACTGACTAGACACATATAGCTCTTTAACAGAGTTCAGCCGGTCTCTGGCAGTCTGGCCCATTTGGGACTCCTCCTTCATCATCGAACCCCCCTCCTCCACACACTCACACCTCCTCTTCTCTTCCGCCGCTGCTCCACTCGCTGCTCCCTGCACAGCCGCAGTCCACAGCGATGCGCCGTTAACGGCAGAGCCGCTCCGCGCTCTTTTCTGCTTCCATTATTCCCTCCTTCCCGAGCTGCGTCTCTGTCCACCGGCGCTGCACCATCTTTATCGGTAACATGGAAATGCAAGGCTGTCGTTCTTCCATCTAGACGGGAAGTCTCACCTCACAGAGTCAAGGTAGGCTGGGTGGAGGCGGATTATTGAGCATCCTTGGCATGCATGGAAAGATGCCGCCTGTTTTTTTTTTTTTGTTTGTTTTTCTCTCTTCAGCATCCTTTTGCTGACGTGGAGCAGTCAGTGTGTTTCTTATGCAAGGTGCACAGGGTAAAACGACACTTATGGCCACAAGTGTGAGAGGCATGTATGGTTATGAGAGGGAGAAAGAGGTATTTCCTGAGATAACGGGTGCGGTATCTTCTGTTATGGACACCGGGACTTGTGTGTGAATTAACTTACTGCCGTCGCCTGAGGTAATTTATCGATATTTGGCTGTCTTTCCCTGGTATTTGCTGCAAAGCATTTTCTGGTTTATGTTATCCTCTTGGGTTTTCCCTTGCTACATTTAAAGAACATAGCCTTAGTAGTCATGGGTTAAATTCCCAGAGGAAAATACCTGTTAACAGTATGGATCAGCAGTAGAAGTGTACATTGCATTTCTTCTGCAGAAAAGGCTTTTATTCCTAAAAAAAAAAAAAAAAAAAAAAAAAGGTGTGAATTAGAATGAAAAAGACGGGAATTTGATTATTTAATTCGAGCAACATTAAGATAATGTGTGCATGCGCCTATGTAATTTGCTCTTAAAGTTCTGTGTACCACTTGCACAGTATATAACCTTGACTGTGGAATGAGTTACCCTGGGTCTTAACAGCACAAATCTAGTACTGGATTGAGAGGTGTGATGCAGACAGGACATAATGAAACGGCCCTCTTTTTTTGTCTTTCCAGATAGAAAACCCAAAACGTACAAAAAAAAAGACACTTGTGCCCTTTCCCCATCAAAGTGTGCGTGCCATCAGGGTGAATTGTGTTTGTGTTTGCCAATTTCAGACGGGGGGCACAATGAGCGAAGAGCCGCCGGTCACCCCCAGCTGGCTGACCCCTGATCCTACAGCATGGGCCAGCGGAGGCGGTGGACCGATGGACAACAGCACCAGCCTGGGGACGCTTCCACCGGAGGACTCCCTGCGGCCCAGCCAGCTGCCACTGCTGGTCAACCCCTGGGACATTGTGCTGTGCTCATCTGGGACTCTGATAGCTTGTGAGAATGCTCTGGTGGTGCTGGTGATTTGGCAGAACCCGGCGCTCAGAGCCCCCATGTTCCTGCTGATCGGCAGCCTGGCACTGGCTGACCTGCTGGCCGGCCTGGGCCTCGTGCTACACTTCACCTGTGCCTACTTGCTTCGCTCTGATTCGGCCCAGTTGCTGACTGTGGGCTTGATAGTGGCCTCATTCTCCGCCTCTGTCTTCAGCTTGCTGGCCATCACTATTGACCGCTACCTGTCTCTGTATTACGCCCTCACTTACAACTCGGAGCGAACGGCGGCCTTTACCTACACCATGCTTGTGCTGCTGTGGGGGCTGTCCCTGTGTCTAGGCCTGCTGCCCGTCACAGGGGTCAACTGCCTAGCAGAGGAGGCAACATGCAGCGTGGTGCGGCCACTGACAAAGAATAACATCGCCGTGTTGTCTGTCTCCTTCTTGCTGCTCTTCGGCCTCATGCTGCAACTCTATGTCCAGATCTGCAAGATCGTGATGCGCCACGCTCACCAGATCGCCCTGCAGCATCACTTCCTGGCTGCCACACCCCACTACGTCACGACCCGGAAGGGCGTATCCACCCTGGCCATCATCCTGGGTACCTTTGCTGCCTGCTGGATGCCGTTCACTGTTTATTCACTCATCGCTGACTACACATACCCTCCACTCTATACTTATGCCACGTTGGTACCTGCCACCTACAACTCGGTCATCAACCCGGTCATCTACGCGTTCAGGAACCAGGAGATCCAGAAGGCGCTGTGGCTGGTGTGCTGCGGCTGTGTGCCCACCAGCGTGGCCCATCGTGCACGGACTCCAAGCGATGTCTGACCAAGCAGACCCAGGTGGGAAGAGAGAGGCAACCTGGGTCAGCTCTGCTCCTCACTGGATCTGTCCAGTGCCAAAGAAAGAGCAGCAGCAGAGGAGGTCAGGAGCAGTGGTGGAGGGCTGTGGCTTGAGCTCTGGCTGGAGATGTCAGTGCCAGACGCAGATTGGTTTGGTCACCCACAGCCAAGATGGATGGATGGATGGCTGGATGGCGTTTTTTTTTCTTTGCTACACTCACCACAGGGCAAATTATCTCACTGTCTTCCCCAGTAAAGGCCACTATCGAGACTGCATCCTACCCCCTCCCATTCAACCCATGCCACGCCCTTCCTCGTTTCTGCAGAGAGCACCGAGTGCATCGCATGTTAAAGGCAGCAACTGTATATATACAACCTGCATACACTACACGGAACCAGACCACTTGAGGATATGTGCTTATTGTCCTCCAACAGGGAGGAATTGATAGTTTGCGCCTGCGTGCGTGCGTGCGTGTGTGTGCGTGCGTGCGTAAAAACCACACGGCGCATTAGTTTGATGAGAAGAGAAGAAAAGAGGGAGCGACCGTGGCTCAATAACGCAGTCATTTCCAGAGCAAAGCCCGTCTGAAGTAGCAGCATCCCGGCAGCTCTGCTGCTGCACTCTGAACGTGCGTCGAAAGCTAAACAGCCGCGGAGAGCTATAAATAGACCCAGATCTCTCTGATCTGCGTCCTCAACGGAAAGAAATCACCCCCACTTTCTTCCCCCGTCTCTCATGTCTCATCCCTTTCTTTTTCTTTCTGGATGTATGTTCAGCTTGCGTCTCCGACGGTCAAGACAAAGCACCCAGGAGATTCTCACCATTAAACCCCCTCCTCCATTTTTTATTAGTATGGATGGGGCATCAAACCGTATAGAGGCCTACTGGATTATGTAACATTACTGTATATCGCTCCTCCGTCACTCTCTGAGGGGAGATTTACATTTTAAACGTTGAAAATTGTCATAAAAAGTTTGAGAAAAGCTACTATATGAAATGAATAACCCCTCTATTATTAAAGGAATACCCTGGGTGATGAAATTAACACATTTGTTCAAATAAATAGAGCCCAAGTAGCAAAATTATACCATTTATTTTATTTGATCATGTTTTGCCTCCCAAAGAGCCTCAACCCCATACTAGGGTGCATGCTATGGCCCACTTCAATTTGCATGCAGGTGGCTGTTTGCTCTTCCTGAGTTCAGTGTGGTAGGTCACACAGGCCGCTGCAGGCAATGTGCCATGGTTTCCTAATGTCACCATGTCCCTAATAGTTGTGTTTATGTATAATGTACCTCACATCGAAAGAGCTACAGTCATTGCACCAAGGTCACAGGATGTGCTTTGTTTTAGTATTTTGCTTGAGAAGCTTTGATAATGATCGTTCCACATCACTCTTCAGCTGCTCTGAGTTTAGTTGTCTGTAATATTTTGGTCTCCAAAGTGGTCTGCAACCTTCTCAAAAATGTTGATTCCTTATTTTCTATTCAGCAATAACTAGCCTGTGATTGGTAGTTATTTTTTAGATGTGAAGCAATACTCAGACAGCAATAACATCCACGTCCCACCGCGACTTCTTCCTGCAGAGTCAAGCACCATTACGGCCACTCAGGTGGTGCTGCGTTGCAGAGAACAGGCTCAGTGAACTACGAGTGATGCTTCAGAGATACATCTTCAAATGGATGACAGACACATAATCACTCCTGTGGCTGAGAAGAGGAAAAAAAAAAAGAGGATGAGCTCAAACTACTCATTCATCACGGTGACACCACTGCCTCATTTCTCCACAACCCTACATCAGTCTTTAATCATTTATTGGACCGGGGTTAAAATGTGAACTTTCTTTTCCTGCTGCCTCTGCCTTTTGTGAGCATACGGACTGTCCTGAGTGTTGTATCCCCAAATGTGTGATTTGGGACTGTTTTGCATGGCCTCTGGGTGTGTGTGCGTATGTGATCCAGCAGCTCAGCAGACCAGAATCTGTCTCCTTATGTGGTCAGAGGGAGAATAATACAGGTCTGAGGCATATCAAGGCCTGTTGACCTCTGACCTTAAAGGAAAAATGCTGTAAGTCTTCCTGTCAATTCTGAAATAAGTGGCCTCGTTATGTGTTTGTAGAGCTTCTTGGAGGGAGACGGGACTAGGAGCTGGGTGTGGGGGGAGCTCCAGCACTTCAAGCCAAAGTGAAAGGGACTCTAAATGAACTGGGATCCTAGTCCTGCCATGTGTCTTCTGTCTCCTTTATCACTAATGTTATACTCTACGTTAAACAATCTAGTCTGGTTGAGGCAGGTGTCCATTAAGTGACCTCTGAATGATTCTATGAGCTAAAAAAAAAAAAAGGCTACTTCCAAATAAAAAGATAATGCCTCTTCTTTCCTTCCTTGCTGCTAAGCCCTCTCCAAGAGCCTGATTTGTGGGGGCTCCCAGTATTAATCTTTCCGGCCTCAGACCAGGTGGGATCAGTAAGGAAAGTTAAAGGACAGCATTTCCAAGCATTGGAGTGTAGCCCGTGTATGTGAACTTGTGCACAGTGTCAGACTGCACCCTGTAGTCATTTGATGAGCACCAACAGGTCAGACTGACACATCACAAACCATCACAAACTCTTGTTACTTTACCTTTGGAGAAAAGTCTATTTTGTTATATTCATTGAAAAGTTCTATTTTTTTCCACTTCAGTCTGGCCTGACTTCTTTCGGATTCCAGTGTTGTCTGATATAACCGCGCTGTAAAGCCTTTTTCTGAATGTAGTATTTATCAAATTGTTTAAATGACTCTCTCGACTTATTTTGTTTCTGTAAATAAGGCATGCCGAAGAGGAGGGACTTTATACCACAGTGCATGGTGCTACCAAAGCCAGTCAAACTACAGGATGAGTTAGGTTGCACCACATTTCCAGCGACATTTCTCCACTTTGGCTGTTAATGTGGACTCTGTTCAGTTAAGACTTTCGTTTCCTCGCTTCAATATGCACCAGTTTGTAAAGGCTGGTTAAAGGACGATTGGGAAGGCTTGGCTAAGCATATGGGAGATGTTTGGTGGTACACGGCTTTCTCTCATTGGTGAATGTGAATCTCTTGTGCAGCCAACAGTATTGTTGAGATTTTCATTGTTGAACACGTGAAAAAGGGCTTTGTATCTAAGAAAGGCAAACGACTGTGATGTTGGATGTAATATGTACCTGTAGACACACCTGTTAATGTACCCAAAGGTTTCACAGTGTCATAGTACACAAGGTTGTGTACTAAACAGCAGTTATTGTTGGTGGGTAATGTTGCCAGTAATGGGCTCCTAGTTAAGCTGGAGACCTAATTTAGAGCTAAATATCAAAACACTCAGGGGCCAGGATGGGCAATTAATTTTCCCAAGGGACCACATGAGAAACTGGGACTGTTGTGGAGGGTTGCACCAGTAAGCTTATAATGAGATAAAATTAATGTGGACCAGAATTGAGTTCAACTTATTGGTGCAACCCTCCACAACAGTCCCAGTTTCTCATGGGAATCCCTTGGGAAAATTAATTGTCCATCCCTGCTCAAGGGTCGGCGAACGTGTGCATGTGTGTGTGCATTTTTGGGGTTGGGTTTGGAGACGTGGGCGACGCCACAGTAACAGCATCTTGTGTAAACATATGCGTAGTTCTCAATGTGAAATGCACTTTATTTTTTTGGGATGAAAATGGCACAACAAATTAAGTATCTGCAAAATATAAACGATAATCAACATGCACTAACTTAACTGAGATATTGTAAAAGAAAAAGAAACAAAACAAAAAAAAAAAAACATTTGTGTGACCGTGCTGTCTATTTTTCCAAGGTGTTAGTCGTACTTTTTATTGCTTTGGTTAGTTCACTTAACTGAGAGATCTTGTTAATTTTGTATTAAAATCAAACATGTGCTGTGCATAAAACTCCAGCCTGGACTCCTTTGTTCATCCTCACCCCTCCCTTTTCGCACTCTTCTGTTTCCCTGGCAACTCCCTTCTTAGCTGTACTGTTACCATGGAAACTGAAGGGCCAGGTATTTGTCGTTCCTATGACAACAGCAAAGAGACACAGAAACCCAGTCATTTTTGTTCATTCATCATTTTATTTTTCTCTGGGTCAAAGGTTACACAGCTCACACTAGCATATACACGGCCCACCCCACCCTCGATACCCCTCCCTGACAGCAGTGAGTGACAGCAGGCGGTTCAATCGCATGTCATACTTTCATCAGTAAGACTCTCATCCATCCATCTCCAAAGTATTTCCGATGCGCTTCCCAGTCATCTGTTCTGCAGCCAGCACTGAGCTCCTCCATTAATTCCAGTTATTGTCTACACATTAAAATCTCGCCTCCTGATCTACAGCATAAGTGTTTCAGTAAAAACAGTTTTTTAAAAAAAGTACATTGGTTAGCTCAAGAGGAAAGTTTCTAATAATTCTAATACTCTCAAGCTTTGACTATACATAAAATAACAACCTGTTCTCATTCCCAGGATGTTAAATACTCCTGTTTGTCCAAGCCGCTGGGCCTCACAGACACGCACAGGGCGGCATCTGTGTTGTAATGTGCTAATAAAAGATGTCTCGGCATCACATTTAAACACGTGGAGTAATCAGCATTCATGCAGGATTCATGTTGTGAAGGGCTGTTTTTTTTTTTGACATAATCAAGTACTTTGTAGCACCTGAACTGAACCGAGCAGGTAGTGAAAATGAGAATTAAAAAGTAAAGGAAAAGTGAACAAGTTCAGATCATGAAGCTTTCAAAGAAGACGTGCACCGTGGTCTTCTAGTTGAAGGACCACCCCCTCCAACTCTTTAATGAGGACTGCAGAGGGGACTGTTATAGGTGTGCCCAGAGCTAAAAGCGTAATTTATGGTCCCGCAGATGTGTCTGTGTGCATACACGTTTCCATCTGGACGGAAACACAGAAGGGTTTCATCCACTGAAAACGCACCCCAGCGCTGTCCTCCAAAATCCCAACTGCACATCGCTGGACGCAGATGACGTACGCACCGACGTATGTGTGCTGATTGGTTGAGAAGTGGAATGAGGACGAGAGCGTCAGTGGAGTTCACTGACAACCGGAGGAGCATGAAACAAACATTAAAGATAAAAAAAAATTACAGCGTGAAAAACACATCAAGTGGCTGCAGTGGACACTATTCATTGTTTTCAACACTCGGTTCCACTTCGGCTCTTTGTGTTTAATAACTTTTCTCCACGGCTGGCTGACAGACCAACAACAGCACAAGTGAGAGTAGCCCACAGACCGGTTTTATCACATATTTTTGACACTGCCTGCATGGACAACACACACTCTGTGCAGGTAGACGAGCAGTCCGTGACTGCGTGCCGACTGCCTTCGCACTACCCCCATAAAGGATAAAGCAAGCATAAGCCTTGATTATACACTGCTGCAAATATGGACAGTTGGAGACATGACAGCACAGTAGTCATGTGACTGCAATGACCCGTGCCTTTTTTCACACCTTGGCTCATGTGACAACTCACATGATTAAAAGTGGGTCAGTGACCCTGAGCATCACCTGCAAGGGGACAATGCCAGTAGGGTTTAAATCAGTTGTTGTAGAACTGAAGAAACAAGAATTAACATGTGTGTGACACTGGTGCCACCTGACAGGATGGCCATATTTGACGCCCTGGAATGAGAACGTGTTGAAAATAAGCACCTTCACATGGTGTCTATAGTGTAATAACAGGTAGAGAGACATCCATTGGGGTGTATTCACAATGCTTTGAAATATAGTCATCGGTCTCCGTGTTAATGTTTCACAGAGTGGTCAGCATTAGTTTATATTACTAGTCTCTTTACAGTGTTTATGCATTCTGAATACAACCCCAGACTTCCAGTATTGGACCATTAAGCTTATATCAACCCACAGCAAGTGACTGTGTGTAGGTGTAATGTGTGTGTTTCCAGCAACAAAGTCTGTGATGACCCGTGAATGTGGAACAGTGGGCATTCTTTCAGGTGACTGTGAGGTCGAATGACTGTGTGTCTTTTTGTGAGTATGTATGCCTATAGTTTGTGTGTGTTAATCCGACCAATCGTTCTCCTCCAACTCTGAGTCGTCCTCCGAATCGGAGTATTCCACAGCGATGCGTCGCGACAGGATGGTGGCCACGTCGTTTCCAACTGGCTCTCTCTTAGCCTGCTGCTCCTGCTGCTCTTGTACTTTCTTCAGCTGGATGCCTGCAGGAAAATATGAAGTGTTTTTTAACTAGACAATTATTGCATAAGGTATATGAGAACGAGTTAACTAGTAAAAAGCAGTTTTCATCCATCCATTTTCCTTTGCTTATATAGATAAAGAATTTATCTTAAAATATCAAGCATGCTAACTGTAAATAAGATATATGTACCCTATAATTATAACTCGGGTACTTTTACCAGTTGCTTGAAACGAATCTGTTAAAGGTTCAAATAAATGTAAATGTTTCTACAGAGGATAAATATCTCTCAAAAGGACACATTTTTACAGGCACAGTTCTTACCCATACGTATAGCAGCCAGCAGATCGCTGCGGGCGTCATTGACCGCTGTGGTCTCAGCGGATGCGGTGGAGGACATCTTATGGGTTGTGGAGTGGGAGGCACCAGCTGGAAGCGGAGGAGGTGGAGGACCAGGAGGAGGTGGAGCAGCCTGGGCTCCAGATACAGGTGGTGGGGGTGGAGCATAACCGGCAGCACCAGCCATTGGTCCGGGAGGCATTGGACCTCCAGGAGGTGAGGCAAAGGCCGTCTGAGCAGAAGGGATGACAGGAGCAGGAGGGGGGGGAGGAGGACCAGTGTTGGCATAGCCGTCCATACTGCAAAGAGGAATGAGAGAGATAATAGAGTTAACAGCAATTTAATGGTACGTATTTAGGTCTGCTGCTGCTTCTGCAACTTTTTATTGCATTCTCCTTCTTAGAAGCAAATATGAACGCGACAGCGTTGACATAAATCATATTTATTTGACTTTGTTTCGCTACCCATGATCCTAAATTGGATAAGCGGAAGAAAATGGATGGATGGATGTTTCACTACATATCTTCTCTTGCTGGGAGCCTCACTGTTTTAAAGGCCACAGTGTGAATTTGAAGCACAAAGATACTAACTCACTAGGTGGCAGCATTAGCTCAAACTTTACAAGGGTAGAGTCAAGTAAGAGCCTTGTGCTTGTTTAAATGCATTTGATACAACTCAAAATTGCATTATAATAAAAAAAAAATGTAATCTTATAAAGTAAACTACAGTCAAAGATTTTTTTGAAGCAGCAAAATCATCTTCACTGGTGACCTGTGCAGGATGCACCTGCCTTATGACAGCTGGTTCCAGCTCCTCTGGGAATAAAGGAGCTGTTGTGCTGGGATTTTTATTTATATCCCATGTTTATCATTTGTTTTGCCACATTTAAGGACTGCACATTCCCAAGGAACTGCAGTCCTGGATGTTTTGTTTGCTTAAAATTTGAGTATATTAGCATGAGTAAATCTAGATTCTTACAAATTTAAAATGTAAAATAAAATGAAATGCATTAGTATTACATGTAGAATTTTGTGTCAACAGTGAGACAGAAGCAGCAGTGGACATAATGCATAAAATAAGTGATCAGTGTTAGGTTCCTTTATATATGCACTGTGCACTAAGTTTAAACATATGTATGCAGAACCTTTTGTGAAACTCAAGTGTTTTTGTTTTTTGCTTATTGCCAGATAATGTCAGAAAGCTAAAACGAGATGAATCCATTTACCTGTAGTCCACTGGTGGGAGAGACATAGAGCCCCCGTTCATAACCTCGGTGGGTGGAGGAGGCAGTGGAACTTGGTGGTGGTGGTGGTGAGAGCGGCCCAGTGTCCCACCCTGATAGGCTATCATGGTCCTGCCTCTGTTGTCATGTTCACCTCCTCCACGTGGAGCATGTCCAGCAGCCATCTGGGCAGCCAGCGCGCTGGGTGGCGGGCCAGAATAGGTGTGAGCGTGGCCAGCATGGTTCATACTGTTGGGGTAGTGGTGCTGATCTGGCCCATGTCCCCTGATAAGGAATATATAAATGCAGCCTTATGTGTAAGAATAAAATGTGATCAAAACTAAGAAGCACACAAGTGTTTGTTCATCTACCTGTTCTCTGGTGACATCGAGCCCTCAGAGGAAGCCCCTCTGTCTCGGTGTATGGTGTGTCGATGATCTGGCCTCAGCTCCTTATCCAAAGCCATCATATTCCACTCCTGACGACGGTTCCTCGCTTTGCGGACCTTCTTAACCTCCCTCTGTAGCGTCCCATCCACACAGCGCCTCTGCTCCTGGAAGAAATTTAAAAAGAAAAAGTTTTTAGTTCACATTAGGTTAAAATAAGCAACACTATTTATTAAGAATTGTCTAAGATATTAAATAATTTACATTCCTCTATGGACTGTCAGAATTAGTTGCACTGGAAAATACTGTATGTTTTATGTGGGATGCACCCTAAACTCTGTTGTCTGGTCAATAACCTTAAAATGTAAAAATGCAAAGGAGTAGTGAGCCGTGCACAGTACTGCACTTGGCCAGTATGGTACCTTTTGCTTTCTCTTCTCCTTCCTCTTGTCCTCAGTGTCCTGCAGCATCTTTTCTTTCCACAGGTCGAAGAAGTAGGAGGGGTCTGTGTAGAACTTAAGTGCCTCCTTGTGGTCATCCCTACAGAGAAGAACCCCGAAAAAGTTATGCTGATAAAGAACCGCTTTCTTACATAAAATCCCATGAGGTGGAATTAGTCAGTGCATCCTCTCGATACAAAGAGATGAAGGACACAGTGTAGCATCATTTTACTTAGTGTATTTGTAGGTAGACTAAGTAGGAAATAAGACATGCAAAGCTATGAATATTCCAGATATTGAGAATAATGGAAGAAAAGGAGTGAAATTATGAGGGCTCCTGTTTTTTTTTTTGTTTTGTTTTATCACAAAGAGAGCATAACAGGAAATGACAGGGTAAAAAAAAAGCAGAAAGGCAGAGCAATGCTGAGAGAAAGGAAAAAAGTGAGCAAAGTGTGCCATATAGTCAGGATTAGGAGTTAGAATTCCCACTGGAGCAAGACATGCTAAATATGTAATGCACACAAGTACTGAAAAGGACACTGTGTAAGAGCAGCAACCAAACCTGGTACAGAAGAGTACCAAATCTGCTGTTTCACTCTGCATGTAGGTCAGAAGCAAGCAAAAACCCAATGAAAACCTTCTGAAAAAGGTTTAAGATTTAAGCCCTTTTTAACACCACTGAATAAAAATCTGTTTTGCAGTCATACTGACCAAAGTAGCTCAGTGTTATTAATTATCATCCAGGTGCAAAAGAGGGCTTGCTGGATCTATCACTGTTTAAGTGTGTTATGCCTCAACAACACCAACCTGTAATGTGTTAGGATGTTGAGAGGTGGAGGCTTGTCACTCAGGTTGTACATCTCTCTGACAGGATTGGGAACGCTGCTCTTGGACACCACCTGCTGGTCCTGAGTGGTAGAGCTCTTGAAGGCCTTCCTCATGTTGATATCTTGGAGGGAAACTAAGCACACAAAAAGAGGAAAAGAGGACAAATGATTCATCATTGGAAGGAGGAATAGAGGGAAAGAACAAAAATAGCTTCCAAAAGCCATTCAGTCCATGGATAATACAGAAAACATGAGATCAACAGGAATTCACCAAGGATAGCTTTCTGTGCTTCCATCCCTCTCTGACTCACCTTCCTCCACAGTGGAGTCCAGCTGTGTGACCTTGACGGCCAGCCGGTCAATGCGATCCTGGAGAGAGTTGGCACGCAGGTAGAAGGTGTTGGCCTCATTAAACAGCTCGCCAAATATGTCCTCCGCATGTTTGCCTGGGAAAAATAAAACAGCAGAAGGAGAAAGAGAAATATGAGAGAGACTTTTAATCATTATCTGGAGCCAAGTAAATGCCCTCAGAGACCAAAGTCCAATCAATACACCGGTAATGTGACACAATGTGAAACGAGAGTCTGCAGGAAATGGTGTGTCATTACAACTCCATATAGCAACAATCCTCATGAATAATAGATTATTAGCCAAAAACACATCATCCAAACCATAATATGAATTTGTTTGTGTGAAAACAGTGACTGGAGGACTAAAGCAGCTAACCAGGATAGTAAATAACACACTCTCTCCTGCCTCAACAACTACTGTTATATAATAAATAAGGCTCACTGTCAATGTTTTCTTGAGCAGCTGTTTATAAAGTAAAAGCTGAATACGGGTAACACCCCATCTACATATGAAGCAGTGTGCTTGTTGTCACTCGTTTGATTCTAACAGCAGATCGGTAGTGGATGAATATCCAGGCTCTGGCTGTACACATGCAACACACTGCAAACCTCCTGTTTATTTCCATGCAGCACTCCCTGTGGCTGAAAAATAAAGCAAACATGAAGTGCCAAAAACTGCAGTTCCTCAAATGGTCAATTCAGCCTGGCTCCAAACTCTCCATGGACTCCCATGACTCACACACACACACACACACACACACACACACACACACACACACACACACACACACACACACACACACACACACACACACACACACACACACACAAAAAAAATCAGTAGATGTCTGCTAAACCTCACCTTCTCATCTTTAGTGTGTTTGTTTTTGATTAATGAAATTCTGGTACATTACTCACATGGTATTTAGCACTGTGTCTGTTCAACACAACCATACAGTTTATGGGTGCCGCCACTTGCTACCCAAAATTGCGAGCATTAGCTGATAACTCATGACTTCACTTGTGACACAAAAAAACAGAAAACAATAATTTCACAGTAGTGATGTCCATCTTTTATATACAGTCTGTCAAATCCCCACCCCCTCATATCTGAGTCAGCAGTATCTTTCGCTTCTCTTGCTGGTGCTTGAATTGCTTGTCTCAAAGATGAGAGGTCTGCGTGGAGTTAGCCTTAATTCATACACCACCACTCCCACTGAGACCTACAGATTTAGAAATCACCAATTGGATGCAATGTGGGACTGCTGGCAGTAAAATCAATGTTCCTAGTTTATGTTGTTTTACTACATCCATGGTGTGAACAGGGGTGGTTAGGTCCTAGTTAATGAGTCACAACTTCACTAAAGTCTGCAGCTCTTTTTTTTTGTTGTTTATCTTCTAACCTCAATTCACACTTGCAATCCTGACCCATCATTTTTGAGGAAGATCCTTATACAGTAGTGATATCCCTGCTCTGAAAGAGGGTTGGACTGGGGAGGAAAGTCGTCTGTAAGCGTCTAATGATTGCAGCTAATTTTCCATTAAAGTACCTGAAACATTTTCTCTCAGGAACTCGTGGAGCTAAAAGGTTCCTTCAGAACAGTATTTCTGTTTTTCCACAGTGGTGAAGAACAGCAAAGATTAGGCAAATTAGTCTGCTGACGTAGCAGAAGCTGATTTTACATGCAGGATTTTAAAAAACCCGTCACTGCCAGGTTACATCTCTGCAGTTTCCATCTTGTTTTACTGTTTTCTGTCTGTGGTGGAGCTGCCACAGCAGAGAGGGTGGCAACTGGTTTTCAATTATGAGCAGCATCTTCCTCCACGGATGTGCAGAGGAATGGGCTTGTTTATTTCTGCTTCAGAAACAATCAGACAATAACAGTTATTTCTCTGGATCCCTGTTTTGTTTTCACTCCCTAACTTCAATTACTGTCTCTCTTTTTGCTTTTGACACAATCCCTCTGGACAGAATAATAATTCTAAAAAGCCTGCATCACATAACTGATTAATTTCTGGCTTTTATTTGCATCTATTTTCCATTTATTTGGTTGGTTTTCCCCATGTAATATAAAAATGTTGCTTGTTGTGGTTGTATTGTCCAAGTTGAACCCCACCCAGGAGTTTTCAGGGTCACTCAGAAGGTCCTACCCCAAAGTAGATACTTGCTCCTGCCACAAAAATGGCCTTGAAAGAAGTCTAACATGGGAGGTTCTCATGTTGGGCATGAACATAAAGGTAGAGGACACACCCACAAACTGCCTAATGGAAAGCTGTCTAATCTTAGCACAGAGCTAATGAGTGCAAAAGGCCCTTAACTACAAGACTGGAGATCTGGTCAGTAGTGAAACAGAAAAACTAAGGGAAAAAAGTCTTAAAGCACAAAACCAAACAGTAGCTTCAGTATAGTTCCAATTACAATATTTAAGCACAGAAGAGTGTTAAATATACAACATGTGGTATAACAAACAGACTGAGGGCTATTTCAGTCCCTCCTGCTGACAGGATGGGCTGCAGGAAAAACATTTAAAGGAAGGAAGAATCACAGATCAGGCCTGCAGAGCCCCCGTCAACTCTGACCTCTTCTGGGGATTCTTATGGTCCACTTACACACATGTGCTCACAGACACACACGCAGTGTCTGTAGTCTGCAGATACACCCCCACCAGGCCTGTCGGAGCATTTATATTTAACCCGCACAGCTGCTGTTGAAATACCTCCTCCCCATGCAGGAACTTGACACAATAAGAGACAAAGAATGGATACAGCCAGGCCAAACAGATGAGGGGGTTAACATCAGAGAGGACGGTTACAATTTATGTTGCTGAGTTTTACAACAAACTTAAAATGCAGTTAGAGTGAGAGCAGGAGAAAAGGGGGCAACAGCATAAAGGGAGCAAAGGAGAAAATAGATGCCCTTTGTGCTGTTATAACTCTCTCCAATTCATATAAAGTCAGCATAATAATCGATATAACACAGCTCTGTACACAGACACACACACACACACACACACACATACACAGTCACATGTCCACAGCTATAGATAAGTTCATTTTTGCGTGGCTGTCTAAAAGGATTACATTTCGACCCGGCGTTTTCCAGCGTGAGGCTGCTGCGGGGCTGCTGTAAGGCCGCTGTGAGCCCAGTGACCTCAGGCTCTGTACCCATGACAACGACCAAATCAATCACAGCTTCGGGATTAATGATGAAAGCATGTGATCTTGTCCTGCTACAAAGAGGCTACACACAATGTGGACCATCGTCACACTAAAATTAATGGGGTTACAGCCTGAGAATGCGTTTGATGTTAATGCTTTTAACTTTTTTTAATCTAAAAGCTTTTAGCAGCCTTTTGTTTATCGGGAAAGGTGTGCCCGGTAGTGTGTGTGTGTGTGTGTGTGTGTCTTACTCAGGCTGCTGAGCTGACGGATGATGGCTGAAAGCGTGTTGTTCATCACACACTCCAGCTCGCTGCCGATGCCCTCAGGGAGCGCCCCTCGGCAGAGGTGGCGCGGCTCGATGTTCCTCTTCACCAGCGGCATGGTGAGGCCTCACACCAACGCACAGACTGCAAGAGAAACACAACTGTCTGAGACACAGATGCAGCTGAAGTGTCCAAAACGAGGACATCGAATAAAATGCCGATCACTTTATTAATTAATGGTTTGGTCTAAAAATGTCAGAAGAACAGGATACAAAGTTGAACGTTGAAAAATGAATGTTAACTTTAGAATATGATTCATAAGCATGTGCGATAGTAAAGTTGCAGTAAGAGATTGCATGTTGTTGTAAACTGCCCCTGTTTTTCTATTCTCAAACTTCAAACACAGCATTTGGGATGAAAAACAAACAGAGTGTGGGTGGGCTGTTGACCAGAAAACGGAGAGTGATGACCAAGAGTGTGCCAAAGCCAGGAGACTTCTGTCGACCAGCATACAGATTAAAGCATTAGGGATAGGAAGATACAGCGTGCCAGCTAATCCCAGCGCCAGCTTGTCACTGGCCCAGCTGGAAATCTGACACAACCAAAGATTCGTGGATACGGTCAAGACCAAAAACAACAAATCCTAAGATAAAACCTTCAGTAAACAAACACACCCACACATCTTCCTCCAGATACAATGCTTTCTACATCTGCTTACACCCACTGTTACTCTGAACTGAAATTGAACCCCGGCTGACTCTGATCAGACACTCTGAGCCCTCTGTAGTTGAAAAGAGGAGAAATCCCAGAGCAGCCATCTTATCGTTGTCTCCCCCTGCTTCCTGTTTTTGAGGTCTGAGCCTGGCTCCGGTTTCCTGGTCCTCCCTGTGTCACATCTCTCCATCCTGTCCAAACACTTAGCCAGAACAATGCAGCTATGAGAAGAAGCTACCTGGAGGACAAACAAGGAGAGACGGATGGAAACGGCCACAAAGGCTTGCTTCCGATAAATATTAATTTTTTAGACTTGCCAAAAAAAAAAAAATAATGATCCCAGAGTTTTTCCTGCGCAGCTATTCCAATAAATAAATAAATAATCACCAGAGAAAGCAGGTTGAAGAGACACAGGAGGCCAGTCCAGCAGAAGGCTAATAATAGCAAATGTGCATAGGAAACCCCACTAATATTTAATAAAGACTGCAGATACTGGAAAATAACATTATAAACCCTTATTAAACATCACTACTCCAAAATATAGGCATTCTATACAGTCATGCTATTCTTTATCATTCCTTATCTCATTGCTTTGTTTGCACTTGTTATATCTTTAATGCACTAAAGCACCAACGAAGCGAGCAGGAGTTCTATCAGTGTCTCAGCAGGAAGCTACTGTAATTACAGATTATGTAATTACAGCTGTTCACAAAGACAAGGACCACTTGTGTTCATCAAGGCCAATTCCCTTCACCAGACCCCTCATCTGACCCTATTTTCTTAGCCAGCGACCCCCTGCAAACCCTCCGACGGCCTCACGCCAACGAGAAAAAACAAAAGGGTAAAATTACACCATCATGTGCTGCCACAAAGGACCCTGAATAGTCAGCGAGGGCTGGTTTGGCACAGAGAGCCCAGCTTAGGTTTAGCTTTGTGTATAAACATTTTGGAAACACTGTGCTTTCTGTTGCTTAAAAATGAGGTGATGCAAATTAGAAGATTGCATGTTTTTGCTTTTACTGTCTGACCAGCATGACAATCACACCGATGAAGCGAAATAATGAGGGACTGGGAGGGAGGAGGGTGGAGGGGACAGGAGGAGGGAATGGGCCTTGTGTTGCTTGTGAGAAATGGTGGTGGTGGTGTAGACCCAAAAGCAGAGAGAGACACAGAGCGGGGCAAGAGTGTGACCGAAAAAGGAGAGCGTGAATGAGACCGAGTGTGAAAGAGAGATCTGACACACAGAGGTAGACAAAGTGTGTGTGTTTATGTGTTTGTGTTTCTGAGGGAGAAAGAGTGTATCGAGTGGGGGGGAGGGGAAGGAACAGGGACCTCGGGGAAGCCACTGAAAGGTTCCCAGGACAATAGAGCTCCGTTCACAGGGCAACAGCACTAGCTCTCCCATGCATCCTCCCCCTTCTATCTCCTCCTCCTCCTCCTCCTCTTCAACCTTCTTTAAGGGCCCCTGTACTCATGCAGTGAAAGAGTATCAAGCGAGCACTCCTCCTTCATCCTCCACTCACTCTGGGAGGAAGATAGAAGTAGGAAAGGGAGAGTAAAGCCTGCCCACAGCTCCAGAGAAGAACATATCTCACTCCTACGTCCAGTGTCTGTTGCATCCTCCCAAATTATTACACCACCACATGCACAGTAAGTCATTCAGCCATACAAATGGGTACAAACACACCAGGTAAGCTCTCAAATGTCCCATTAGCTGCATGTAAACAGTCCCATCAGCAGTAAAAATGCCTTTAATCTGGTGATCCAGCACACTTCCTCCTGCAACATGCCCACAACGCTACACACAGAGCTTCAAGAGGGCTTTACTACAGACGTGAGAATTCCATTAAGACCTGAAAGGGGAGTCATTACCAATTTATGAGCCGAGTACAGCTTCTCGTGTTGGAGGCTGTTTTCTGATGTTCTGAATAATGCAGCTTGGATTACGTCAGGTCACACTGCCCTAAATATGATGTAAAAAAAAAAAAAAAATGAAATAAAACAAAAAAATTCTGCTGTGACTCTACCCCTGTCCAAGAACGTCTCCTTGTTTTAGTATTACTCAGAAGCACTCGTGGAGAAACACTGATGCTGCTGTGCCTTGGTTACAGTGAATCCTACTGAGTGCAGAAAAGGTTGGGCTATAATGCTTTATTTTGTTTTCTTGTAGCCAAAAAGACACATCACCCATTTAATTCACTGTTTGATATAATCTGATGACATCACATTTGTTTTTTTAGGAAGAGAACATATGACTGAAATACTGAAGTTTTTCCCAAGTATTTTAACCAGTATTTTTTTTAAGTGGGGTTTCATTCACTCAAGTATAAAATATATTTGTATTTATCAAATGACCAGAAATAACATGAAAATGCACAGATTTCTGTGAAGTAAGATAACACAGATCCATTGCCAGAAAATCAACTACCAGAAGCCAATTTTAAGCCATGAGAATGTTTGTTTTGTACATAATTTTCAACCTGATACTTCACATGTGATTCTCAATACTTTGTGTGTTCATTTTAACCACCCAGGGGATGATTCTTACTCAAATACGTGATTTCTTAATGCTTAGGTGACCCCAAGTTGCTATAAACCAAAGGGATAATGACACAATGAGCTAAGAGACCAATATAATTCGTCAATTAAGTAATTAAGATGTAATTATCAGTCCAAGAATACACTGACTTCTTTGAGGAATACCTTATTTATGCAAGATTAGATCAGTACTATATATGGATATGCAATATTAACTAAGCATTTCTCACTTTGATTACAGAGTATTTTATAGTCCAGGTTATCGACCAGTCTGCAGCCCAATATGCTGATGGTAAACTGTCATAAAATCAGCAACATAGCTGCTATTTATAATTTCATATCCAACACTATTAGGATTTCAGATTGACTGAATTACGTGGATAACACGCTGGAGTGATTAAATGCACCGTTTTGGTGTTTTATGGATTAAAACGCGCGAGCGCACACACACACACACACACACAAACTCCTGTTTTCCTTTCTCCACAGCCGGATAAGCGCACAATCGCACATTTTACACACACACACACACACACACACACACACACACACACACACACACACACACGCGCGCGTGCAGGCGTAAACTGATGGCAACCGCGATCAATCACTGTTCCGCACCGTCGCTTCCCGTTACCGATGGGCTGACCCACATCTGTTCATCTGCCTCGGTCCCCGTGAGTTTTTGCACCAGTTTTAATGTGAAATTTAACCAGCTGTTTTTTTGTTGTTGTTTTTTGTTTGTTTTTTGTCTAGGCGCCTAAAAAAACCGGTGCACAGCCAGCATCAATCGATGTGCTTAAAAAACATTAAAGTTGCCCAGCAGTTGTAACATTATTCAGTGTCTGAGGCTTTAAGTCCGTTTATTATCCTCAAATTGGGGTCCGCTCCAACTGACCACTTGGTTAGCTAGCTCATGTCCAGTGGTCGACTTCTTAGTTTGGACTAATGAGACTAAAATAAACAGGAATAGCTGCACACATTTCACCATCATGACAAAGGCTGTTATTAGTCGCTGTAAAAAGTATCATAAGACCCTCACCAGCACTTGAAATATTAGAAGAAATCAGCCCGTCCGCATGTCCCGTTAGATACTCCTATTAGCTCTGCCATCCTGTGTCCCCCAGCCCGTCTGGCCACTCCAGGGAAAATCCTTTGAGGACGGAGACGCACCTACGGGCAGTATCCACCAATCAGATGTCCGAGGAGTGGATCTAGCGTGTGATGGACGTTCAAACCTACTAATGACGTCTTTTAGATATAATGAGTGACAGGGAGACTCTCCAACTGTATAGCCGTGTTAAGAATGAAGAGGGCGGGGCTAAGGTTAGGCGTTGCTGAACAGCTTAACGAGTTTTTTTTTTCCCCCTCCACGCAATTGGGTCCCATTACTTGTCAAAATTATAGGTCCTTTACTTTATCTTGGACTCTCTTGGTATTGTTCAGACACGTAAATACATTGAAATAACACATAAAATCTACAAAAATGCGAGATACTGCGCCCTTTTTTGAGGGTTAGTAAGCTTCAGAGATTGATGCTGAGGACAGAGAGTATTGTATAACGGAATAAAATAGCAAGGCCAGCATCCTGCAGGAAGAGGTTCAGAGAGGACTGGCTATACTTAGATCTGTGGTTTAGTCTCTCAGGTGTGTTCGTGGACGAAAACAGTCATCAAAGCAAAGAGAAAATAAAAAAGGATGCAGAAAAAACAGGAGTTTCAGTAAATAAAGTGCAGTTCTATTTCTGGATAAAGGAAGAAAGACAGCCTAAATTTGTTACACAGCTGCCAGCTTATCATATATGCATAATTTAGACAAATATGTGACCAAATAAGGGACTTCTGGTACACATAGACGTCTGATAGAAAAAATATCTTATTCACTTTGAATGTTTGTAAAGCTGCTTTCATAATTACTTCTGCCTGAACAACTAGCTGACAAATATATTTTTCTAGCAAAAGAATGCCTGCTTCCAGATTATTAAATGTGATTGTATGCCACTCTTCTCTTTTGTTACAGTTGTATAAATTACACTCACCTGCCATTTTATTAGGTACATCATTTCAACTGATTATTAATGCAAATATCTAACCAGCCAATCCCATGGCAGCAACCCAATGCATTTACGCATGTAGACATGGTCAAGATGACCTGCTGTAGTTCAAACCGAGCAAGCTGAGAAAGGTGATTCAAGTGGCTTTGAATGGGACGTAGTATTGTATGTATTTTACAAACTGCTAATCTGCTGGGATTTTTCTGCATAGTCATCTCTAGGATTTACAGAAAATCATCAGAAAAAAAGAAAATATCTATGGGTGGGCAGTTCTCTGGCTGAAAATGCCTTATTGATATCACATCAGAATGGCCAGAATGCTTTGAACCTTGAGGAAGGCAACAATAACTCAACAACAATAACCGCTCATTACAACCAAGGTATGCAGAAGAGCATCTCTGAACTCACAACATGTTGAACCTTGAAGCCGATGGGCCACAGCAGCAAAGACCACAGTGAGTGCCACTACTGTCAGCTAAGAACAAGAAATTAAGACTACAATTTGCACCAAAATCAGACAATGGAAGACTGGAAAAATGTCGCCTGGTCTGATGAGTTTCACTTTGTTACCAGAAAAAGTAGAAAGATGAAAAATGTTACTCAAAAACAAAAGACTGACAACATTAATGATTCCACTTTTATTGTCAGGATACTTGCTTCATGTAAAATATTTCAATACATTACAGTACAATGCATGTTCTGCCTGCCATCCTCCATGCGATTGATTGGTTTTTGTCATCATGTTGTAAGGCTTAACCACAGCATATGAGCAGTCAGCGCAAGCTGCTTTGCCGCTCTCGCCATGAAAAAACAGAACCATGAAAACAGATTAAATTAGAAACTACTAAAATCTTTTTGTCATTTAATTTTTTTTTTTATTTTTATTTTGTCCTCTCTGAACAAAAACCCTCAGCGCCACAGCTGCGAGTGGCTCCGCATCCTCCCAGCACGTTTCACAGCAGCTCAGTTCAGTCCTCAGCTGAGGCCCTCGTGGGGCCGCTCGCACAAAATAAACGGACAGAGATACAGACAGGAGGACAGGGAATCTGTCAACGTTGGCAGTCACATAGCAGCTTTCAGTTTCATCCCAGCTTTGACAGGAAAAGGGTAAACCGGCCAGGGTAGGGTGTAGGTGAAGGAGGTGAAGAAGAAGGGGGGGGAGGATATGACGCAACAGATTAACATTTCCTTCAAACCAAGCCATCTTCTCTTACGTCTAAGTAACAGAAACAGATTGGATTCAAGCAAAATTTCCTCTTATTTTTTAACCTTCCTCCCACTTTGTGTCTCACCTATCAGGTTTTCTCTATAGGTGTGTTTCTAATACTGCGGTGTGTTATCTGGAACAAGTGAAGACCATTTCTTTCTGGCCTAACGGACTGCTGGAGAGATGGTGCCCTCTGTGAGGTGGAGTGGGGTGGGGCAGGGTGGGTTTTGTTGCCCTGGACACCCCCACATCCCTCGGTACATTCGTTCAAGTGGGCGTGGCGAGGGCTGTGTGTGTACATGTGTCTATTAATGTGTGTAAGTGTGCGTGGGAGGGGTGTTTCAGTAGCGGTGGGTCTGGTGGGAGTACTGGGGCGGCTGTTGGGAGGTAGAGGAGTATCCCATGCTGCTCTGGGGCAGTGATGTGCTTGGTCCAGGGTTCTGGTAGGCAGCATGTGGATTGGAGCGCTACAGGAATAAAAACAACAAAGAAGGCTGTGAGAGCTTCATGAAATTTAGTTAATGTAACGGTTTCATTTACATTTAAACTGAACAACAAACATATTCCAGTAAAAGTTGTTTGGGCACGCAGTAACAACTTTTTGGCCACATGGAGGCAGCCCACAAAGATGAAATGCTACAAAACACCTTCTCCATCTTCCAGAAAATGAAGTAATATACACTTCAAACACAACAGGGTATCTAACATATTGAGGTTTGGCACTAGGGAGGATATTTAAAGCAGAAATCTTATAATGGCGTGTATTCCCAATACTTCCGTTTCATGTAAGCATCTTTTCAAAGTGGGAGCTATAAAAATTTTCTTACAACTTCTTATGCTGTCAAGGGATTTCTAAACTGGTCTGGCCTGTGAATGCAGCGTTTCTCCTGCAAAACAAAACTGTGCTATTTTTTCTGTATATGCATTTCTTTGATGTTGCCTGTCTCTAGAGGTTAGGTGTGGAGATAACACCCACTATTTTTATTTCTTCTTTTTACCAACTTGTGTTAAGATCATGTCACGTTTGAGATGGATTGTTCTGTCAAGTATAATAATAATAATAATAATAATAATAATAATAATAATAATAATAATAATAATAATTTAAAAAAAAGTTCCCCATCTCTCTTTCAGGATGATTTCAGATATTTTACTATTATAATATACGTCCCAGTACAAAATTTACATAACATAGATGGAATCCCAGACACAGTGACGATGAACGTATGAGAGAGACAGATTTACCTGGTAGTCTGAGGTCATAATGAGGCCACCTGAGGTAGTGGTGGGCGGGACAACTCGCACTTTCTTTAGAGGCGGGCCCTGGGCGTGGCTGTTATCTGGGTTGCCAGTGTGCCCCGCCCCATTTGTGTGGTTGTTTCCCTGTTGCTGCTGCTGGTTCTTCTAAAAGCCACAAAAATATTGCTTTATTATACTATGTACTGTATATTGTTAAACTACATGTTGTTCAGCTTTGTTGTGGATTTACTACATTTTCTACGTTTCTCTTTTTCTTTTCTATATTATCTATTCATCAAATAATAACTTTAATGAGATAGTATGTGGCAGATGGATATGTAATATTTACTTTGTCTGCCTTATCCTCTGGCTCCTCCTCTGTCAGGAACTCCCTCTTGGGGTAGGGAATCTGGCAGCCTGCAAACACACTAGGGGAAAAAAAGAAGGCAAAGAGGCTTGTCATCTTCAAACATTTATTCCCATGACTCTGAGCTAATTAGCTAAGAGACCTGCTCAAGACATCCCTAGATCATGTAACTTAAGCTAAGGATGAGCACAATATAGAACAACTATCTTGTAAACTGAATGTAGGCTCTGTGTATGGGTGTGTGTTTGCTGTAACTCACTCAGAGGTGGGTAGAGGCTCCTCTAAAAAGTAGGGGTCCTGCATGGCCTGCTCGGATGTGATTCTACGGATGGGGTCCATGGTCAATAGCTTTTGCAGCTGTAACGTATAGTGTACCCAGCGTTAGTCTCAAACACGATGCAAATAAAGTAATACAATGAAAACGCACACTTCATTTGTTACCAGACCACACTGGTATGGCTGATATATTTTCCATCATAAGAGCACCAGACACCCACTGGCCACTTTACAAGTTACACCCATTCCAATGCTTCTTGAGGAAAATATCTAAGTAGCCAGTCACTGCTGAAGCTGCCTGGCAGGCTGATTTCAATGTTTGAGAAAATGCTGATCTTTAAACACGACAATCGCTACACTTTAAAGAGAATACTCTTATTTGATAAGCAGTGATTATCTGGGACAAAATGATGGCAGAGGCCAGAGTCACTTGTTACAACCAAGGTGTGCAGGAGAGCATCTCAGGATGTCACAACACAAGGAGACCACAATGAATCCCACTACTGTGAGTTTAGAACTGGCCAGTGGAGGTTTGGAAAAACATTTCCTAATCTGATGACTGTATTGACCCATCCTGCCTACCTATCCCTTGCCTCTTTTGCACAGTATTTTCCTGGCAGGACTGCGCCTTCATTCCACCTCACTGTTCTGTGTAAAAAGGTCAGAGACAGAAAGGGGAGGTTGGGGGGCAGCACTGTTTTTCCTTTAAGCCAGCAGTTGAGGCGTGATTCCAATCTGTCTCTTACACTCTCCCACTCTGTGACGACTGTCACATTTGCAGCTGCCGAAGGGTCTCGTGATTAAGGGGTAGGGGTAGAAATACAGTGCAAGCTCTTTGCAACTTGTAATCAGCATCTTGGGCAATTTACACTGTAATCAGATATTACATAATAAAAAACAACAATAGTAAATTACGCAGCCCTATGCCAAGTACAAACACAAATTTACTAAAGCCATTTCATTTTGTTTATTACTGCAACAGTCCTGAAATAATCCCACAGAAGTCATCCATATCTGACACAGACATGTACAGGCCTGGAGTTAGAGGGTGTTAGAGCCAACTTATACTTAAGGCTACTTAAGTTTTTGGAATAATGTGGCAAAGCCTCCACACAAACAAACAAACAGAGTGAAAGTGTGTAGGTAGAAGGTTGGGTCTATGTCTGTGCAAAAGGGACATGACACACTACGTTCTGCTGTTGTGTTACACAATGCACATCTGACCCCGCAAGGCTGAGATGCTGTCAAAGAGCACGCACTGGAGCACGGTCTCAGTGTAGAAGGAACTAACTGTTCAGGCTGCTGCCAGTGCAACGACACACACTTTGAGCTCGTTAGCACAGACTAAGCAACATTTAAATGTCACCTCTTTCTGACCAGTGTACCATCTTCTCAAGGCTACTTTCAGCAGGATAGAGCACCGTGTCCCGAAGCTCATATCATCTCATTATTTGTTTTGCCTCCAGTCACCAGATCTTAACACAATAAAGCACCTCTGGAATGTGTCAGAGGAAGAAAATAACATCACGCACAACTGCATGATGCTAACATGCAAATCTGAAGAACAGCATCTGAAGAATGAACGCACTTCTAAAAGCAAATGGGGATCCGTCCCAGTAATGGCAGGTGTAAGCAACAAAATAGCAAATGATGGTAAACTCTTACACGTAATTACCCCCTATACTGAGGCAGTTTAACTTACCAAGTGGAATGCTTTGCTATCTGGTTTAACTTTATGTTTTTCCATGTACTTTATAAGGCTGCAGTTTGTGTATCTGCGGAAGATTAGGAGAAAATTATTTTAATGGCATGCCTTCAGTGCAATTATCCTGCATAACAGTCATTAAGTGATAAGTAAAAATAACAGCACCCAAATATGTCTTTTAACCAGCAGACCTGATTTGCTCTGATCTTAAAAGAAAAAAAAAATAGGACAGTGTTGCTCTGCAGACTCACGTGTTCCTCCTAAAGTCTTTCATCAGTGTGGAGTGTTCTGGCATCTTTTTGATGTCCTCCCAGTCTTTATCTGTCAAATGAGGAAAACACAGGATTACAGCATGCCACACCCTCACTCTCATCAAGCACAGATTATTTAGGTTGTAGGGTCTGCGTTGTTTTTATTTTAAGCAGAAATGCTTGTAATTGCCCCGTAACAGCCTTTTGTTTATACTGTGCACAATGAATTTACATTTCGGCAAACATAATAAGATTTTTTTTTTCTACAAAACTGAAATTAATTTGCTCATGTGGGAGCTTTTAAGCATTCATATCTATTATCTCTAAGCTTTTCAGCAAAACCCCATAAGTTTAATTGCCAAACATGATAATGAGACGGTAAAATTTGCCCCCATTTTCTGCTAAATCTAAACACAGTCCATCAAATGCACTGGTGAATTATACAGCTAGAACAGCGGTGATAGCAGAAGAAATAAGAGCAGGAGCAGCTTAAGTGAACTGGAAAAAATAGGCCCAAATGCAGCCCTGCAAGTAAAGGTTTCTGTGTTTGTGACTTGGCTTCATCTAACATGTCAGAGGATTGATGTGCGCTTAGACCACATTATTGCCCTTAGAAAAAGGAGCCTGAAAAGACCAAGGAAATAATCTTCCTCAGCCAGGGATGGAAAATGCTTTTCCTTCCACACAACGTCTCCACTGAAAATACAACACAGTTTGTCTACAGTAGGTTAACACCATTAATATAAATACAGTGGAAAATCAGGTAAATCACTTCATGTAATAATTTTAAATGGAGACCGTCAAGTCTCACCAGCAGGGAAACCCATGACATTAAAGATGCGGTCCAGCTGGTCATGATGGTAAGGGTTACTGGTCTTGATATCCTCCTGGCGACAGTGGAATATGGGCTCAGACGTCAGCAGCTCCGCAAAAATGCAGCCAATCGCCCAGATGTCTGTAAGCACACACCAACTTCAGCTCAGATCGGTAAAAGTGGTTGCACATGCACACACAAGGAGGACGACAGACAGGCGGCGCGACACAAACTCACCGATGGCTTTGGTGTAGTGCCGAGCCCCCAGCAGCAGTTCAGGTGCTCTGTACCAGAAGGTGACCACCACAGGGTCGAGATCGGCTAAAGGCTTCAGCGGTGAATTGAAGAGACGAGCAAACCCCATGTCCGCTGCACATCGGATATATGTGTCAGTGAGCTGAGAGATAAACTAAGCAGCAAATAAACTTTAGAAAAATGAATGAAAAAAGGAAACACTATACATACCAATCTTTACTCTACCCCTCTCTGGCCCTTCCCCCATCACTAAAATGTTCGCTGGTTTCTGATGGGGACAAACAGACACACACACACACACACACACACAGATAAAAATGTTTCTACAGTCCAAACATCTGACAGGGAAACTTCCTAGTAATTAATTCAGCTTTCTTTGGCCCAGTTTCTAAACTACAGTTGTGCATGTTTAATGCAATCAAAACTCTTTGTTGCTGCCCTCTAGTGGACAAATGACTGCAATTTCCCAAAGGAGAGAAGGTCTACTACATTTCTACCTCACTTACGGCAGAAAATTTGGCATCCTGTTAAATCTGTTAACAAGTTACTATTTTCAAATACTCTCAAAATAACCTAAGAAATGTTAGCAAACACTGTTCATCTGCATATCCATCTGAAAACATACAGACTGACATAAGCCTTCCAAATATTCTCAACCCAAAAACAATCTTTCCATCTCTCATTAAACTGTTTAACCGTGTTTTTCCTTCGAGCTAAACACCCTCCTGTTCCCCAATCCTCTTACAAGATCTCTATGGAGGACCCAGTTGGCGTGGAGGTAATGGATGCCATCCAGTATCTGATAGAGCAGAGACTTCACCATTCCTCTAGGCAACTGAAGCGGCTTCTTGTTGGCCTTAGATGCTCTGTGGAACTTAATAATGTGCTACGGGAAAAAAAAAAAAAAAAAAAGGTAAAACGGTGAGCAGGGGTACACGTACAGACTGACTGAAATGCACGTTTTGCTACATATGATCACAAGTGTAAATGTGCTGCAGGCGAGTTGAGGGAGTCTCATGTTTGTGACATGTGTTTCCACTTCCTTGGGAAGGGAATGCAATTGTTGCTGCTCTGTGGCAGAAAATGGCATCTAACTCAGTTCTCACTTTCTGCCAACTGTAATGCAGCAGAGGTTTAACTGCTCAATGTGGAATACGTCTTGGTGGATTTGTGTGCTTTAATGAGACCTAGCAGTGCATAATTAGCACCATTTTGAGTCTCCTTCCTTATTACTGGCTGATGGTGAATGTGAATACATCAGCACTAAAAGCAATTTGGCATTTAAAAAAAAACAAAAAGATCAAAATGCACAGACATATATGACCTAATTGTGAATAGAGTTCTGTTTTAAAGTCACATCTATGTGCTTGTCTAAATGGGTTAAAATCTGCAACATGTGAAATGCATATGAATACAAACTAATAAAGAAATGCTTAAAATAAACAAAAATATCAACATGCATTCCCTTGATAATATATGTGATATGTCATATCATGCAGCGCAAGTGTGTGTGTGTGTGTGTGTGTGTGTGTGTGTGTGTGTGTGTGTGTGTGTTTGCCTTTTACCCAGAGATCATGTTCAGCATAGTCAAAGAGCAGCCATACTTTACGGTCTGCATGTGACAGGAAAACCTTCTGCAGTGAGATGACATTGGGGTGCTTCAGCTCCCGCAGCAGCTGCAACATACAAACCCACTCAGAAGGCTGACCACACAATCTCACAGCAGACATCATGAATGAAACACTTTGCATTTGTTTAATGCAAGCGATTGCTGCTAACTATGAGGAAGTGACTTCACTGATTACTGGAAATTATACATAAAGGGGGTGGACATGATATCACTTCCACAACTGAACACTTTTATTCTTTTAGAGTTCTTTTTGCGATTGCTTGTATTTAATATATTTCACTTTCTTGACAAAAACTAGTGTGTGAAGGTCATTCAGACATTACATAAAGCACTTGGAACGACATGAAGGTGTTTAATCACAGACCAAACAAAGGAACAGAGTAAGGCAAGGAGCTCTTACTGCAATCTCTCTGCAGGCTGACATGGAGATGCCAGTGCCTTCAATCTGCTTGAGGGCGTAGTCCTTATCATCCTTCCTACAAACACAGAGAGGGCAGAGCAACATCAACACCAGACCAGACCAGACCTTGGGCCCCCTGAGAGCCGTTTGCACAGCAATATAAAGAGGCGGCACTTGGCAGCTGGCACTGAGACTCTGAGAAGAGGCTGAATTGCTTTACCTCCAAATTTGTGTAATCAAGCTCACCTCTGAGGGTCAAAACAATAGAGAGGGAAAGGAAACGGGGCCTGTCTGGCAGCTGGCAAGGGACAAACAGAGCACTGGGACTGGCTCTTACTTGAATGAATTGGTTACAACCCCTCCCTCCCTAAATCTTCTCATAAACCCAGGCTTTGTGCTTCCTCAGGCCTCGTCCAAACGCAGCAGCGCAACTCTGCTCAAAGTCTCATAAAAAGCAGGCTCCTAAAGTGAAATACAGACATCTTTAAACACTTTAGGGCTCTTTTGTGTGGTTCCTGCTGCCAGTATGTCCGGGCTGTAATAACGGGACTGGTAGCTTAAACTGTCTTGAGCTCTCCCTCAGCCTCTGGTCCAGACACAGTTAAGACTGTTACAAGGCTCACATTAGAAACAGCAGGAAAGTTTTAGAAGGAAAGGTGGGTGGCGCCCTGGCATCCTGAGGGATTAACACACTAACCATGCACCACAGAGTCTACAGTAAGGGTCCAGCTGGAAACCTGCACTGCATGCTTATTTTCCTTAATAAAGCCTAAAAAAAAACAAAAAACAACAACAAAAAAACAATATTATTATACATACTTATACAAAATTTTGTATAAGTATCTGTAGAGCCATTTTCCTCATGCATAATAGAAGCTATACCTTTATTTCAAAAAAAAAAAAAAAAAAAAGAACATCAACAAGTGCTTACAGCTGCACCTGCTGTATCGCATTTACCACATCGCCAGGCGAAAATAAACACACACACAAAAAAACCTTACCTGAAATAAATAAAATAGCACCTAGTGCTGGGCATGAAAATTGCAAAACAGATGCACGAGAAAGGAAAGCTCCAATCCCAGTGGTTAAACCATATGTCGGTGTTTTTTGTGCCCGACACAAAGCTTTACCAGCATCCCAACAGTGCGAGCTGAAACTGCTCACATTGCTCTCTTTTGTCTCTACATCAACCCACTGCAACACTCCTCATCTGCAAGTGGCCTTGAACGGGGAGGAAGAGGAGAGAGGTAACATTTATATGGGAGAGGGGGGGCTGGGGCTGGCTAAGGGTTCACTGGCTAAAGGCCTTGCTGTTCATCAACTCACCCATCTTTTCTCTTCGCCTTGTATACATGGCCGTAGGTGCCTCTGCCCACTTTGCATCCTTCGTACTCAAACAGGTCCTCGACACGCTCTCTTTCGCCGGTCAGCTTCACTTTAAAATCATAGTCCATTTTCACCACCGTTTGGCCTGAATGTATCCGCTTCTTCCTTTTTCAAAGCGTCGCTTGGGAGGCAACTAAGGCTCCTCCAACGAGCTCGGTTTGGTAATTCAGCTAGTTGCCTTCTCCAGCGTGGCTCTTTCTTCCTCCAAGCCCAGCTTTCACATCGAGTTCTCGGCTCAAATGTAACGCTCCGGGAGAGATGCGCGGCGCTCCGAAATGGTCCTGGTGGAAACGAGCCCCAAATATATTCCTTTATCTTGTTGCTGCGTTTCTCTCAGCCGGTATCTGCTCCAAAGGGACGCACTTCACTCGGTAACGACGGCGTATTCACGCACGGCATTGTCGTAAAATGTCGTGAATACAGCCCCTGCAGCAGAGAAAGAGCCGAAGAAAATGGAAAGACGGGCTACACCACGTGGAAATTCTCACTCTCAAGAAATAGAGCTGAGATTTGACTTTATTCAATCATAATGTCTGTGTGCCTAAGAAAAGCTCACATATTTTGCCATGTTGTGGTTTATTGCAAGGCTGTGATGTGGATTGTGCAAACAAATATCTGTCCACCACAAACGTTTGATATGAATTCAAGGGAATGAGTAAATTAGGATCCAAACAGTGCAGATTGAGATGAAAATGTGAAATAATTTAAATAGGATGTATGTAATTAGAGAGTGAAATTGTAAAACAGTGAATGGGGAATGGAAAAACACAGGATAAATTAATAAAACATGTAGAATAGGGATAGAAAGAAAACAATTGTATTTTTATCTTTTTATCTTCTTTCAGTTTCTCCTTTTAGAGGTCACCGCAGCGGATCATCTTCCTCCATCTCACCCTATCCCTAGCATCCTCCTCTGTCACATTAACTTTTTTGACTACATCCATGAATCTTCTCTGTGGTTTTCCTCTTTTCCTCTTGCCTGCTATCTCTATATTCAGCATCCTTTGTCCAATATATCCTCTATCCCTCCTCTACGCACGTCCAAACCATCTCAGCCTTGCCTCTTTAACTTTGCTTCAACCCGAGCTGTGCCTCTGATGCACTCATTTCAAATCCCGTCCCTCCTAATCCCACGCTCATTGAAAATCAAATGGGACATTTAACTCAACTGTCACAAAACCATGATCAGCTTAAAGTATTTTTTAAAGTGTAAAACTGCTATGGTTGATCCAAGAACCCATTCACTCACCATACATCGGGATTGCAAGCTATTTTTTTAAGCTTCTGCAGCTAGCAACTTTTACAGGTGGCAATAAGAGTGCCATGTATGACTGGCAATATTTAACATCCAAAAAAGGCAAACAATAGCCCTAATGTGGTGTGGAAGCTTGTTTCTGCCACTGTCAAAACAAAACAAAAAACAAAACTCTTTTTTTTTTTTAGCCATCCATAAGTCAAACTTTAAGGCTGTCACAAAATTTCGACTTAGTAAGTCAAACTTCAGAGAAAATAACTCGAAATTGGGAAAATAACTTCTCAGTTATTAAGTTGAAAACTTGAAAGAGAATTGGACAAATACACTATATATTAGGTAGGAACCAACATGTTAAGTAGGAACCAACATAGCCGGGTATCTTGTTTTTGACGGGCGCTATAGTGTAGCACCGCTGGTCCCATCTTGATGTAAGAGCAGTGCGAGCAAAGCGAACCGTCCATATTACAGCTGCCTCGTAAGGTATGAAATTCTTTTAAATGTCGCTGTCATCTCTTATAAAAGTATGCTGGGGTTAAGGGATAGGTTCAGTGTACACCCACTGCTTGATAAAATGCTCTGCCGTGATAATATATGAAAAGTTAATCAGCCTCGCAGCGCGCAGGCGGGTCGGGCTAGCGCAGCTAATGATATTCGCTGGTTGTGCTAACGGGCTAGCGCTGAGTTAGCAACTGAAGCACTGCGCAATTAAATGACACTTGGAATGTCCACAGTGCTAATTGTAATGCTGAATAAGTGTTGGGGTTAATCGACACCAGATGTTAACCTCGGGATTTTGTAATTCTCTAATAATGCTGATGAGATTCTTTGTCTTTCACTGTTTGCCTTGCGTTTAAGAAGCCTCCTTTTTCAGTTCATCACGTCCCGCCTCTGTTAAACGCTGACTGGATGCCTGGATGTCCGTCAGGACGATTATGCCGCTGATTGGCGGCTAACCAGGATGACAACGCCAGTTTTGTTGCTTTATTCCGCTGTCTTCAACATGGCCTTCCGTAGATACTGTTGTCACTCGGTTAATGTTAGGTTTCATTATGACTGCTTTATTGTTACTGTCGCATAGATTTACTGTGATAGTGACTTAACTGAGCATTTTCATACATATTAAATTAGATGAATTTTCGGCGCTAGCCTCCGGGCTAAACGTTAGCAAGATTAACGTAGCCATACCCATTCTTTTTGATTGGGAGTCTTTCGACAGAAAATGGGTGGCGCTGTATTAACTGTCACCCTTGGGTAGAGATTAGTCGCTCAAAGGCAACGTTGAGTAAACACCTCTTATTTGCGCTGCATTTTGCGCAATTATAGCTCAGTAACTGCGTGCTTTATAACCGAGTTTGATCTTTGCCTGTCCAAAATAGAATCAGGTAACAGTTTACTGGCACATGACTCATGTTAATCTCCAACATATTATAAAGACAAATGTCTAGAGTAGCTATCTTGAGTGATACTTCGACTCAGACTGACCCTTGCTCATTTGTCTGCCAGCACTTTACACGGTGATGGACCCTCCTGGTGGGGGAGATGAACGGCGGAGGCAGGCAGAGCGTCTTCGAAGGGAGGAGGCGTACTATCACTTCATTAATGAACTGAGTGAAGAAGAATACCGTCTAATGAGAGATGGCAACCTGCTGGGCACTCCCGGTAAGGAGGGGCACACAGTTTGTGTTTATGCACTGCGTAGGACTGTTGGTGTAAATGTACCCACATATATTTTAGATTTTTTTTAAAAAGAAAAAGCATATGAAATGTTCATTATGTTTTACAGGCGAGGTGACTGCTGAGGAGCTCCGCCAGCGTCTGGATGGAGCAAAAGAACGTTTGTCATCTCAGCCCCCTACAGAGCAGCGCTCGCAGACTTCTGAGCCTGGAGAGCAGCAGAGCAGCAGCAGTGAGGGAGAGGAGAGAAGCGCTGGAGGGAGACGAGGAGCAGGTACAAAGGACGGGCAGGATCTGTTCTTCACCTAATCTTTCCAGATCTTTCATGATTTATTTTTTATTTATAAATGTCTCACATAGTCACTATTGATTTAAATGGCTCTATAATGGTAAAACATCTGCCTTGCATGCGAAAGATCTTTGGTTTGATTCTGGGAGGAGACACAGCCCACACTTTACGGATCTATCTGCTGTGCCAACACCTAATGCTGCGTACACACAGGAAGCGATTTGCAATGATGTGGTGACCAGAGACCATAGACAGTGAATGACATAATGCAACTTCAAGCAGCTATAGGTGAAATAACTGCTGGCGACAGGAAGTGGGGGCGACCCAAGATAAACTTTTATCAACTTCCAGGCAAGCAAATGAAGCGACTACCAGTGAGAGTGAAGAATACCCATGATTTACACATGACCTGGTAGTAAACATATTAGGGGGTTACCTAGGGAACTGGAGCCTGAGCAAGCAACCGGCCGTCAGCTTCAAAAAGATGTGCACTGACACTTCCAGTGTGTATGCAGCTTTAGGAAATAAGGGAGCAGCCGAAAGTTACTACTACTACTTCTAGTCACTATTGATTTTACAAGAAAGGGTAAAAAAAAAAAATTGACAGGAAAACACAGAGTAATCTTTAAGAACTTGACTCTGACAGCAGTAAAAATAATAAAGGACAGGTTTCACAGTATGTTCTATGAAGGTGGGCCAAGGTGTTATGAATCTTGTATTTAGTTTGGCGCCAGCTTAGGCAAGGTTTAAAAAAGATAACGTAATTTGTTGAAGTCTGATTTTTTTTTTTTTTTTTTTTTTTTTGTATCTATGTTTAGCTTGACAGTAAATACAGTTTAAGTGCTGATTTTGAATAAACTTTCAAATGGCTTTCAAATTGTTGCAAGCAAACTTTCCTGTTAGGAATTTCCTGTGTAAGAGAATAGATTTCATGAAAAATATTTGTTAGTTTGCCTAGTCTTAACCTTTTTTTTTTTTTCTATAGGGGGCACAGAGCCTGGAGCAGAAACTTCTAATGGTGACTCATTACTGGAGTGGCTGAACACTTTCAGACGCACTGGTAATGCTACTCGCAGCGGGCAGAGTGGCAATCAAACATGGCGTGCTGTCAGCCGGACCAACCCTAACAGTGGAGAATTCCGTTTTAGCCTGGAGATAAACATCAACCATGATCAGCCAGAGCCAGGGGAGCATAATGAGACTGTGGACACTGCAGAGCCGCCAGTGACTGCCCCAAACACATCTTCACCCTCTATACGAACTGCTGCTTCCTTTTCCACCTCTCGCCCTTCAACCACACCAAGGCCTGCTCCATACCCTACCCCCCGCCCAGCCATCAGCAGGCGGGTGCAGACACGCCGTACACGCAGCAGCACTACCACACTTTCTATGAGCCCCCCTGCACTTCCTTCACCAGTGGCTGCCTCAGCTGCTACTCAGAGGAGAGGTGGCACTTTGCACTCTTTAGCACCTCCTCTCAATGTTCCAAACCCTCCTCCTGATCAAACTATATCTTTGCAACATCAAGCCTTGAATGTAGATGGAGAGCAGGGGCGGAATGATGCATCTGCTTCTTTAGACTGCCCCCGGGTGTCACCCCAGTCTGCGCCACAGGCCCCAGCAGTGGGACATGAATCACGTGGCAGTAGGACTCGATCGCGTGGTCGTGCACGCAGAGCTCCATATGGCAGTGGGCCTTCATCTCGTGTGTCAAGGCAAAGTCGTTCCCCTTTGCACAGAATTAGTGCTGCTAGTGCCACTCTGCCCTCGAGCAGTGATGCCAGCAACTCTTCCATCAGTACTGTTGAACCAGGCAGTGGCACAGCCTCTGTATCAATGGAGACTGAAGAGGCCATATCAGAACCTGCTGTTCCGACAGAGCCAGCTGTAGAGATGGTTGAACGTGAAGGTGAATCACAAGTAATCGGAGCAGGAAGTTCAGCCGTGCGACGACACCCAACCATCATGTTGGACCTGCAGGTGAGAAGGATTCGACCTGGTGAAAACCGTGATCGGGACAGCATTGCCAGCAGAACACGATCTCGTGCCCGTGTTGCCGAAAATACTGTGACATTTGAAAGCGACAGTGGTGGATTTAGACGCACCATCTCTCGTTCTGAGCGAGCTGGGATTCGCACCTATGTCAGCACTATTCGGATTCCATTGAGGCGTATCAGTGAGACAGGCCTGGGGGAGCCCAACTCCACTGCCCTCCGTTCCATCTTACGCCAGATCATGACTGGATTTGGGGAGCTTAGCTCCCTAATGGAGACAGAGGCAGATTCTGACACTGTTGCACCTAACCACGCAGATACCAGTGGTACAAATAGTAACATCAACCCGGGCAGTCGTCTGCATACAAATGAAAGTACACCTGGCCAAGTTGGTACAGGTGGGGTAGTTCAGGAGAGGGTGGGGCTGGTGGGAGCTGATGAGGACCACAATGGGCAGGCCAGACTCGGAGGAGGAGTAGTGAGCACCACAGACGGACGGGCTACCAGCAGAGACACCAATAACCTAGTAGAGAATGGAACTTTACCCATCTTGCGGCTGGCGCATTTCTTCTTACTCAATGATGAAGAGGATGATGAACATCCTAGGGGCCTGACCAAAGAGCAGATTGACAATCTATCAACACGTACCTATGGTCAGGCCAGCCTGGAGGGGGAGATTGGTCGAGCCTGCAGCGTCTGCATAAACGAGTACATCCAAGGCAACAAGCTGCGCCGCCTCCCCTGTTCCCACGAATTCCACATCCACTGCATCGACCGCTGGCTCTCTGAAAATAACACCTGCCCCATCTGCAGGCAGCCTATACTTTCAGTGCATCATGACTGACCTATTTGCTCACAAATACAACTACCATGCTCCTTGCTCACTGACTGAGCAAACCCAAGTGGGCTTTGCATGTAAATAGCGCTTTCATGGTTTAATTTCTTTGAATATATCCATTGTGTTGAAGAAGGTTGAACCAAAAGTGTGGAATAAGAAACTATAAATGCAGAGACTAAACAAAACTTTATTTTTTTAGACCTTTGGTTTTCAACAACTCATTGTTATTTCATTTTCTTCTTCCTGTGACCTAGTTTGCTGGTCTCTGCGAAAACGCTTCAGAGACTCATGTCTATAGAAGGCATTAAAGCTTATTAAGGAGCTCCTGTAGCCGCTGCTGAATAGTCTCACTTTAAATCTTTGATGTCTGACACACGACGTCTCTCTCACAACTGGACTATACAAATCACTTCTAGGCTTGATTTATCTTCCATTATAGGCTGTAAATAACTCACCACTGCTTATATTTAAAGGTTTTGAAGAAAGCTGCTCTTCACATGCCATTTATTTAGAATGTAAGCAGGAAGCCTTATGTTCATTTCATTGTAATTTTAGCTTCAACATCCATTACAATGGTTAAGAAGTGTATGATTTATTGGATAAAAATGAGCAAGGTCTTCAAATCACAACAAACTGTCGCCTTGAGGCGACAGTTTGTTGTGATTTGGCGCTATATAAATAAAATTGAATTGAATTGAATTTAGAAGTTTTACTCTGGCCATCTGGTAGTATTTGTTTGAGCCCTTAAGTCCCATATAATTGCAATATAGAAGTCATTCATTAAAGTCACCTGCTAAAACCAGCCATTATGAAACCATTAACATTAGCCATATGAGCAGCACAATTTGAATGAAATGCAGAATGTGATAATCAGGAATTCAGACTTGTCCGTATGAGTTGTGCAATAGAGGGAAAAGACAGTATTGTTTGTTTTTGCTGTTCATTGTTGTTTACATTGTAATGCCTGATTATCATCTCCACTTAAGCAAAGCATTCTTATCTATGAAATCAATGTTTGAGCTCAGTTCCTGTTGCTGTTTTTAGGCTCACACCTAACGGGACCTTTGGCATGAGGTTGCATAGTTAGCCTGTCACATGGAATATAAAAAAGGAAATACATTTTCAGTTTTTGCAGTTCTCCAGGTAACTCAAAGTCCTTACTTAATGAGATGGGTTTTGTTTGTTTTGTTTTTTTTTGCATTAGTTCTGATGCTGAAATTCTCCAATAATGTTCTGCTAATGAGAACCCCCCCCCCCCCTCCCTCCACGATTGGGTCTGTGCAATGGTTGCTACCTGTTTAAGTTCCAGTACCAGTGCACACATGTGAATAAGGCTGTGTTAGTAATGTATTTCTCTATGCTCTTTATCATTTGTTTTTACATAACATGGACAAATGTTGCATTTCTAGTGTACGACAGGTGGGATATTTAGCTGAACCACACCAGTCAGCATGTTCCCACCAGAGTCACTTTGTACATCAGTGATTACACAGGAGCTAATCTGTCTCTGCGGTTAACGCATCACTAACAAAACTGCAGGATCGGTGCGGTTTATTCTGTAAGAATGTGCGAGTGTGTGTGTGGTATAATTGTATATGTGTGAGGGGAAAAGTCCAGTGTACCGATAAAACCTGGTTCTCAGAAAGCTTCTGTCTGGTGAATGTCCACCTTGGAGAAAGTTGTGGGCAATTCAGGAGTGACTATTTATTCTGTTCGTATTTAATAAGATGGAAATCAACCTTTGAAATATGAAATGTGTTACAATGTGATGAGAGTAAATAAAACCGCTATGATGAACATGTTACTATGTAATAAAAAGAAGACCTTGGTTTTCTTCTCTGCTCCTTAACAGTGTAATAAAATGCTGCTTTGTTATGCTGGAATATCTGCTGTATGGGTGTATATGATTAAAATGGTGTGTGTGCAGTGTGGACTGAAAAATAATTCAGGCCAGTACATGAGCCCAAACCACTCTACAGGACAGCACTATATCAAATTATCATTACACCAAACACCAAAAGAATTAACTTTATTAGCTTACAATTGTAAAGAGGAGGAGAGTATCTGTAACTGTTAAAAATAAGTTATTGGGATAATTTCTGTTAACATATCAAAATTTTATTTTCTAATATGAATTCTCAGTTTTCAAAGGTATGCCATGAAAATTGACTGCAGATACACCAACCACAGCATATACACGTACAAAATCAAACATGCATAATAATTACTACACAGATACAGATCAAACCTCACACACATTCACTGAAACTGATCGTAAGCTACAGTGATATAAAACCGTATTTTTGACACCAACTTTTAGCTTTTTTTTTTTTTAAATCTCCCTCATTCCTCTGTGTTTACATTTTGTCTCACAGACGTGTGTTTACCTGGTTGGCTTACCGACAGAAATAGAAACTACATGTGTTTATTCATGCGCGTCTTTGGCGTGTGCTCCGGCGCGCCATGGAGACGGAAAGCGCGCAGTCTGTCTCTTCGACGTGTGGACTCTGCGAGGTCCACAATCAAACTTAGCTGCGGGTGTACCAGAGTCCTTCCCTTATAATACCTTTGGCAATATGTGAATTTATTGCTCATTGATCCTCTAGAGATCGAGAGCCATTACGCGTCATCGTCCCATGCGCGCCCCCGTGGCTCGATTGAAGCACTGTGTTGCAAAACCAAACGGGAACGGAGCAAAAAGAGAAGTCAGTTTCCTTCAAAATATAAGCATATTAAGCGCTCACCAAAATCATTTGACTATTTTACTCACTTCTTTAATCCAAGGCTGGAGCTACCAATCACCAGAATAATTTTTTCTCGATTAATTAAATATGTGTTCGGTTAAATTTAATTAATTATTTTTAAAAGAAAAACCTGTATACACAGAAGACTAATGTTGGCCATTTTAAATAATTAGCCCTTTTAAAGTAATAATAATATGGTGATGGAAAAAAAGCTATTTCAATATCTTTTTGTATGTATGTCAAAAAGTGCTTCCCAAAAATACATAAAAGAAAAAGTCGAAGGGACGGGAGCACAGAGGACATAGAGATAATAAAGTCATTAAATAAAATTTTTTTTAAAAACTACAGAAAAAATAAATATACAAATAATTCTGTTGTAAAATCATGTGGGTTTTTTTTGTACCAACTAAGGTTTTTGTTTTTTTGTTTAAGTCAAATCCTATTTCTCTTTTGCTAATTCTGAGAAAATTATACATGCTTTTATTACAACTCTACTTGTTATTGTAATGTCCTTTATGTTGGTATGAATCAAGCACAAATCAGACGCACCTTCAATTGGTCCAAAATGCCACTTCTCGCCTTCTTATTAGAACTCTTAAGGTGCTTCCTGTGGGTTTTAGGATTGATTTTAAGATTTTATTGCGTGTTTTGAAATCTCTTAATGGGCTGGCACCTCTATATCTTGCTGACCTCAAGAACAGTGCATAGAGAGCTTCATGGAACGCGTTTCCGAGCAGCTGCATCCGAGCCTTACATCACCAAGCGCAATGCAAAGCGTCAGATGCAGTGGTGCAAAGCACACCGCCACTGGACTCTAGGGCAGTGGAGACGTGTTCTCTGGAGTGACAAACACACAGTTCTCCGTCTGTCAATCCGATGAACGAGTCTAGGTTTGGTGGTTGGCAGGAGAACGATGCTTGTCTGACTGCATTGTGCCAAGTGTAAAGTTTGGTGGGGTTGTTTTTCAGGAGTTGGGCTCGGCCTCGTAGTTGCAGTGAAAGGAACTCTTAATGCAATTTCATGCTCCCAACTTTTTGGGAACAGTTTGGGGATGGCCCCTTCCTGTTCTAACGTAAGTGCGCACCGGTGCACACAGTAAGGTCAATAAAGACATGGATGAGTGAGTTTGGCGTGGAAGAGCTTGGCTGGCCTGCACAAAGTCATGACTTCAACCCGATAGAACACCTTTGCGCTGAATTAGAGCAGAGACTGAGAACCAGGCCTCCTCGTCCAACATCAGTGTCTGACCTCGCAAATGGGCTTCTGGAAAAATGGTCAAAAATTCCCATAATTGCACCCCTAAACCTTGTGGAAAGCCTTCCTGGAAGAATTGAAGCTGTTATAGCTGCAATGGGCATCATATTAAATCATATAGATTAAAAATGGGATGTCACTCATAAGCGTGTGAATCCATGGCACTGACATTCGCCTGTAGGGATTAGTCTAGTCTTAGTTTTATTTTGAAAACAGTGACCGGAAGTACCTCTCGTGTTTAATCTGTCTGACTCGACGTTAGTTGAAGCTGCCCTCCACAACGTTACCTTCGCGGTCTGACCGAGAAATAATGATCGCTGAGCAACAGCAGCAGCATCAGCGGCGGCAGCGGCGACCGCATCCCGGGCCCATGCAGAGCAGCGCTCCCCTGCTCTGTCCGTGAGCCGTGAGCATGCCACCGCTCCGGCCTCTTCTTTCCAGCCGCACCGACACTCGTTCACCAAGATGTATTTCAACCGGAGAGCCAAGAAGATCCACAGCGAGGGAGGTAAGCCCAAAAGAAACGTGTTATTTAAGCTTTGCTCGATCGGGGTTCCGCCCGTTGCTGTGACCCATCAGTGTTAAGTGTTTATCCCATAAACGGGCCCGTCCTTTTTTCTGGATACAGCGGCCTGTGTACAAAATCGTGCGTATTTGATATGTGCTTGGCATAATAACGGGGAACCGTATTGTTCTGGACTGCGGCATGCACACGGAGTGACTTGCCGGTATTTATCCTCCAGTCTCACTCATTTCTTGGATGGGAACGCAAGGGCAAGCAGACTGCAGGTGCGAGCCTCAGGTAGCACCGGGTGTATCATTTAAAATAGCCTAGATTCATTATAGAGCCAAGTGAAGGAATTCCCGATGTCCCGTTGAATGTGTATTTTTCATAGGCTAAATGTGTTCTGTGTGACCTTATCAATAAATATCGATTGCACTCTATGACCTATGTGCTCATTATGGTGTTATGTAATTATGTTGCAACAGATTTGTGTGGCGCCTGTGCTGCACCATATTGTCCGTGATTAACTCGCAAATAAGATGAAAATGTACTGATCTGCTTTTGCTGCGATAGAAAGCTAAGTACTAGCAATATAAGTTCACAAGTGCCCACATCAAGCGCCTGCAGATCAGTCCAAGAACAGCCTATTACCTCTCCGACTTAAAAACCACGTGACCATCTAAAGCGCGCTCCTTATCTCACCTTACCTTACCTTAGGGCCATCCACATACACAGCCCGTGTTCACGTTAAAGCACCTCACGCGCTTGTGTTGAGTAAGGGATCTTTCAGTCTATTGCACACAGAGCCTGCCTCACGTCACGAGAAGCAGAGCTGTTTATTTTCAATAAACCCCCTGTGAGAAACTGCACTGTGTCGGTTTTTAGCAGGAAAATCTCATCATCAGTTAAGAAGCTGGCCAGAAGGTGAGGATGCTGAAACAAGAGGCTGCATCAGACGATTTCACACATGGCAAGCAGACACTGAATTGGATTGTCCTGGAAGAGAAGAGCATGTGTTTGTCTCATCCAGCAGCTTTTAATAGTGACTGGCACATATTGTCAGGCTGCTTTGCTGTTGTGTGTGTGTGTGTGTGTGTGTGTGTGTGTGTGTGTGTGTGTGTGTGTGTGTGGCTGTATGCCTCTTGCAGCTTCCAGAAATAGAAAGCAGGGCAAATTGTTAGCGCCAACTGGGCCATGCTGTCTTCAGACCAGAGGTTCCGAGATTTTTATTTGTTGTTTAAAAAAAATTACATATCCATTTTTGACAGTGGATATTTTTGCAAGCAGGAGGTCAAATGCTAAAAGCATCCATTTGTTTTCTTGTTTGTGCTGTGATTTTTGGCTGCAGACCTTTGGTTTCATGAGGTCTAAAAGTTGCTTTAAAGCTTTGATATTTAAAGCATTGGATGGTAGTCTAGTAAGCGTGTGCACATGTTCCCACCTGGGGACCTCCCTGTGCCTTTACTGTAATCTCTTGGCGCCTGACTACTTGGTTCTTTGCTCCAATTAGCGAGGTGCCACATGCTTGGCAGTGACGTCTGCAGCTAACAGTCTGTCACATTTATTTACACACACTCACAAGTGGAGTTATAGTTTTAGCTGTTTGTATTTAAGAGGATCATAAATAGTCCTTGATAGAAAGCATGTGTGTAGTGAGTGCTGACACAAAAATAGCAACAGGCTGACAAAAGTATTCTGCAGATATACAGATAATTCAAGACTCAACAAACTAATTAATAAAGCTTCCAGTTTTGCAAATTGTCTAGGACCCTCCCTGGGATTTGAATATTAGTGTAAAGCCACATTTTCTACAAGTGTTGTTGTGCTTACTTCATGCGAGTCGTGCAGCTCAGCCAACTGTCAACAATACATCTGTTTTGGAAAGATAATGACTGGTTGTCATGGCTGCCAAGCTACCTAAGATACCATTTGGGAGATAAAGAGAGGCCCAATGAACTGCTGAAACAAGGTATTTACATGAAGTAGCCACGAAGAGGCGCTCCTGGGCAAGCTTCAAGGTTTTGGTCGAGGGATTTCTGCGAGCAGCTGTTCAGGCTTACATCCATCATATGCAGGCATGAGTCTCATCTCAACTGTTAATGCTTCCTGTGAAAGGCACATAACAAACTCATTAAAACAGTCACTGACGCACAGATGTGCTGTGCGAGGTACAGCATGTGTGTATTGACTTGTTGTCTTGTGTGTGTGTGTGTGTGTGTTGTTTTCTCTCGCCGCTGCCTCTCTTGGCATCCACAGAGCAGTTAGTGTTGACCACCATTAGGCAGGACTCTTCTGAGCTGCAGGACCCAGGCCAGGGTGCCGGTGCTACCATGCGTGCCCGCCTCACAGACAGGTTTGACAAAAGTGAGTTTGCTCAAATTAGACTGGATGATGCCCTATTTGTGTCCGGAGTCCCAAGGTGCATGTGCAGATTGCTAGGAGCAGGTGTCTCCCGACCTCCGGCCCTCAAGAGCTACAACGTCGAGTTACTCACATGAGCATCTCAGGGTCTTTGCAGAAAAGGTTATGACGCGCTTTTACCTCTGTGGACTGATGATCTGTAGCTCCTCAGGGCCTGGAGTGCGATGAATGCTGAATAGGACTTAACCCTCTCATTGCATGTGCTCGTAGATAGTGGTGACCACTTATACCAGATCATGCTGGTGAAGACAAAGCAATAGGAGTTTTTAAGCAAGTGTATCTGCATGCTTTAGAACTCAACACATGCATGCATAGACATGGGATGCCTGAATAGAGCACACAAATGAACACAGTTGCATGCATGTAGGTATGACTGCGAGCTGGGTTTAGAAAGGGGCATGGGGGTAGCTGCATGTTGGGGCCTTTCATGTTTTCTGTCTTTAAAAGATTTACTTTCACCTGTTTGTGTGTGTGTCCATAATACAGTGTTTGTTTTTTGCTGTGTGTGTGTGCGTGCGTGCGTGTGTATGTGCATTTGCATACTTTAGTTTGAGGTGTATATGCGTGTTGCAGTCGCACCTGTGGGATTATTAGGTTATGGATTAGCAGTAGGTGAAGTTGCAGAGCAGACACAGAGGGGATTATCATGGTTGCTCACTTGGGCCATAAGAGGCTTGCTTGCCTTACTTCCTACTCTGTCACAGTAGCAAATGGACTCACTGGGAATGACAGACACCAGGTCTGCAAGGACCGGCAAATAGGGCCTGCAGGTCATCTAGGAGAGCGGGACAGCCATGGGATGCAGGGGTCGCCCAGGCAGACGACGCTCTGTTGGTAATGCTTTCCTGACTACACCGCCATCTTATTGTTGGCTGGTTCAAGCATGTGGGCGAAGATGCATTATGTTTTTGTTTGTTTTTTTCCTGAATTTCACTGAAATTAAATAAGGAGGTGGCTTTGGGTTTAGCATTCAGCTCACAAACACTTTGAAAGGCCTTCTTGCCGTCACAAGATGAAAAATGGAGGTCCTGCTGTTAAGGGATGAGTCCAGAAACTTTGCTGCCATTTTCCTGAGGCAGGGATACCAAACACAGTGGGAAGTCTTTTAGAAAAAGCATACTTTAATTTGCAGCGTACATTCAGCTGCTCCAGTGCAATTCCACCTAAACTTCTTTGACAGTTTTTCAGATAATGAAAAGACAGAATGAGTGTCTGTCCCAAGTGTGGCTTGTTGGAGTGGAAAATCTTCAACAACCGAGGATAATTGTATTCTGCTATAGCTGCTGTTAATTAGTAGTTATTGCCTTTCTGGCTCATTCAGTTTCTGGGCTGGATACTGTGTCTGCATTAGGGACGATTGGATTAAAAGTGCATGCATCTCTAAAGCTGCATTTGTGCCATTTAAGACACTATTTTGGCAGCTGCAGACATAGCCGGTGAGGGACACCGCTTGACAGTGGCTGACTTGAGTAAATGCTGGGGAGCAGCACCGGGGCAGAGTGTCTGGTGAAATATGCTCTGCCATACTGGAAAATGTTGATGAATTATGCAGCTCGCTTCTATGCATTATTCAGTACCCTGGCCTGCTTTTTAATGGTGAACTTTTGGCACAAGGCCAGATCAGATTGGGTTCAGCCCTATACCCAAAATTTAACACTGCATATTAAGATATTATGAAGCTTATGACAAGTAATGTCTTCTTTAGATAACATATGTGATATGTTTTCCTCATCTGAGGCCTTTTCCGATTACTGAAACCTCACATTTTGTCTGCTAGCTGTTTGGATTAATCGCCTTCTCATGACAAATATATTCCCAGTAGAGAGGCATGTAAAAGATTATTAAGGATCATTATATAATAGATGGAAGTTTTGCAATGCATATGATTGCTCTGTAGAAAAGAGACATGCTTTTGTTTAAGACTCACCAACCAAATGGGTAGCTGGTGGCATCCTGCAAGAAGAGTAAGAGATCAGAATGTTAGTTGAGTTGGGATCAGTCTAGTCTTACCTGTTCTGGCTGCAGGTTATCAGACCTGTGCTCCTTGTGCGTCTGTCTTGGTTGTTTCATGTGTAATTGACCTGGCTGTTCTCTGCTGGGGTTTGCTGCTGAATCATCACCGGCCCATCGGTAATGAGTTACGGAGGTGATGGTGTTTCTGCTCTATCAGAGATGAGTTACAGAGGCATTGATCTCCTCAGAAATGAATTACAGCTCAAGTGGGTTTCTGAGAAAGCCAATATTGATCTCCTTGGAAAGGTTGAATCTCTGGGGGTTAAAAAGTGGAGTGGAAAGATGAAGTTTGTTTAATAAAAATGTTTGCTAGTATAGAAATGACCAAAAACATTTAAAAACATAGATAATGTTTGGGTGTTTGTAACATAATAGAGGTGCTTGATGGCATTACAGGTGTCATACCTTTATCTTTGTGTCTTCCTTATTTCTTTGCAGTCATTTACCATCTTGGTTGACCTTGTTGCCATTTGCACTGTGGAGTGCTGCGCTGTGATTGGAATTTAAAGCTCTCTATGATCCAGAGGTAACAGCTAATGGAGACAGAGAGATAAGAAGCTGTTCATTGTCAGTAGGCTTGGAAAGACTTTGACCCTTGCTCTGTGTCATGTGCGGCGACGTCACGGGCTTGTGCGGTTGGTTCACGGGCTTGTGTGGAGTGGTTGGAGTGTGTAAGTCCTGGAAATGTTGAGCAGGTTTGTGGTAGAAAGTGGAGAGGAGAGGATGCATATTAACTCAAAAACCTCTAAGAAGCGTAAAAACAAAAGCAGTATGTTGCCTTCAGGTAACTTCCAGTGGCAAATTTTAAAATAACTGTAGCCGTTTCCTGTAAACACGTGTAACCTGATGTCTCTTTCAGTGGAAAAAGTGATGTGCCAACAGACTAGATCGAACAAATAAGCCTGGCTGCCTTCCTTCTGGGTCATTTTACAGTTTATTGTGTACTTTAGAGCCACAAGCTTGAGTGGAATATAATGATATTAAACTATTTAGTTATTGATGAGGGGAGAGAATGACTTATCTATTGTTGGGGTTTGGTAGTGCTGCAGAAATAGAGTTTCAGGACTGTGGAAATTCAATCTTTGCAATTAGCCTGTTGCTGTTTTCAGCTTACAGATTCATTGACACAAGAGTGCACAGATCCCAACAAATGATAGGGTTCTCCCACACAGTGCTTCTATTAAAGGAGAAGTGCTATATGATGCTTTTTTTTTATTATTATGTGCTATAATTAAAATAATTAAAAAAGCCTTTCTGGGAATAGAATTAGAATGATGCTAATCATGAGACTGGACGAGTTCCTACATTTGGCTTATCAGGCAATATTATGCAATATTGGAACTGCAATAACACACTGACATCTATACAAGCAAATGAGAAAAATATGAAGAGCAAAAACCTACAGGAAATGACTGCTGCTCTTGCAGAGGCGTCACAGTGGAAGGGAAACGACACAAAGTGATCTGATGGATGGCTCCTGCTTCACGGATGTCATTTGACCCCATCTGGTAAAGTGTCACTAGACCTTAAAAGGCGATATCAGGCTTCTGGCCCTTTAAAGACGAAACCCCGGCTTTGCCCCTCCGCAGCACTGAAGGAGCTCCATATGGCTTCCTCCCGTTGTCTGGGCTGGTAACAGTGAGCGGCTCGATCCCACACTGAAGGGAGGAGATCGTCCAAAAAGCACCGGATAAAGGCTTCCCGAGGCGGCAAGTGGCCAGATGACACGGCGGCAGAGCTTCTCGGGCCAGTATCTTTCACCACCGGGACCGGGAGTTTCCTCTTCAGCAAAGCCGGAGGAGGGCAGTGGGAGCACGAGCGTGCTGCTGCGTCTGTCCTCGCCCAGGTTCGCCGTTGTACCAGCTGAGTAAACTGTGGCATCCCGACCTGTTTGCGTTTCCGCCACTCCCCTAATGTCTCTACAGAACCGCACTTGCTCTGCGTTAATGCGCGCACTTGGCGATGAAAAACGCCCGGCTCCTGGAGCTCATGCGGGGGTGAATGAGCGGAGATCACGACGCTTTAAAATGGTTGGAGATGACAAAGCCGGGAGGGCGGGCGGGGAGGCAGCGAGTCTGCAGGAGAAAAAGCGTGGTGCATCCTCCTCTGTCACTTTTTTGGATAATTTGTACCTATACCTTATTGATGGTCGCGTTGCGCGACGAGTCTTCTCTGTTTTACATTGAACAAGTTGAGGTGCTGATAAAAACAGACCGACCCCGTGTGTTTGTTCGCCATTGTGCATCCCTCAGCACATCCATTATAAGCGGGGGGTCCCGTGGGCGTCGGGAAACGCGCGTGTGTGCATTGACGGTACCTGAAAGACAAGCGGAGGGGGGGGGGGTGTTTATAACGGGAAACGTCATTGAATCGACCCCGCCGGCTTCAGCATACATCAGCATACAGTAGCCTCTAGTACTAATTAGTCGCCCTCGCTTTTGAACCGTAAACCACGTCTCCCGTCTATGTCTCTGTCGCTCTCTCCCTCCTTCCCTCCCTATCTCTCTCTCTCTGCCTCTCACTCGCACTCACTCAGCCTCGCCTCTCTCCCATCAATCCAACGGTGCAGGACCTGCTTGCTCGTCCGCCGGTTACCGCAAGGCAGATGATGAGATGTCCGGGACCACTTCCCAGGCGGATCCAGTAGATGCCACGGCGCGGACGGTGCTCCTCAACCGGCCTCAGAATACCAAGTTCTGCGACAACCATGTCAGGTTGGTGTCACTCACTCCTGAGCTTCTAACTTTTGCTATATTGCACACCTTGCATGCTTTGTGTTCTTACGAACTGATGTTGTCTGGAGGAATAGCAGACTATCCTTACTGATGACGAGCTGTCAGCAGAGAGAGTAAGAGGATCTGTTTTAAGAAAATAATTTAAAGAAAAAAAAGCACATCAAACCATTGCATGCCTCACCAGACTGCTGGCAGTAACTTTTTTTTTTTTTTTTGCAATGTTTTAATTATTTATTTGTATTCATCTCATTATTCCTGACCCATCTTTAGAAGCCCAATTTTATTTATTTATTTTTGCATGTACAATTTTAAGTCAAAGCACACGGTCAGATTGTAGGTTTTTGGTGTCTTGTTTTAGGACAGTCCAGCATGTTGGATATTTGCTCACAGGGGCTTTAGGCCAACATTGTTGGGTTGAAGGACGGTGTCTTCTGTAGAGCAGACTTTGGACCGCTGAGATTTTCTTTATTGTCCTCTGTTAATAGCTTGCTTTTTTTTTTTTTTAGTTTTTGACAAAATTGCACTAAACCACTTAAAGGGAAAATGTTTTAATTAATAAAAAAAATACTATTTGTGGTAAACATCTATTGACAAGGCAGTTTAATAAATCACCTATTAAAAGACTGTTTGTATTTCTGCAGCAATCCTGAAGGGTGAGGCAAACATATGTCACTGCCTGAAGGACATCAGAGAGTCTCACTCAGTGGAAAATGACTGAATCAGTATATGTCCTCATGAATTCTTAGGGATGTTAATCGAAATAAAGTTACATGTGTTTATGTAAATTACAAAAAGCACCTTAGCTGAGCCCATTTGGTCAAAGGTGTCCTCTGCACTTGTGTAGTTTGCGAAATTGTGGCCTGATTGTTCCTGGATTTCACTGAGGATAATAGCTGTCCACTCTTATCCCTCAGGACTCAGTCAAAGACTGTAGCTGTGATTCTCTTAGTTGTGACCTTGTGCGGTTCGAGCAGCTTAGACTACAAATATTGGACTGCGCTTCAGCATTTCACCTAATGCGCTGGTGTGTTTTGGTGCTTCTGCAGTCAACATTCGTAATAATCTGTTGTAGGCAGTGTCATGGGCAAAGCCCAACAGCATGTGCTGCGGCGAAGAGTCTCTTTTATCAACATTGTCCCAGCTGTCATTGGAATATTTTATAGGCTCAGCTGTGGTAATAAATAGAAACTCAGTCAAGTTTGATTCAGACAGACGCCAGTGTAGTTTGTGTGTTATCACTGCTGTTGGCTTGTAGTAAGTGAGATTGGTGCCATAAGGACAACAAGGTTCATAGTTTGTGAGTCAAAGGCTTGTTGTTGCTCAACGGGCATTCAGTGGTTTTGCAGTTGTTGTCAGGAGATTCAATTCCACTTTTAAAGAGCCTATTTCAGCTCTACAAATAAGATTAAGGTGGTTGTTCCCTTGCTCCTCTGATTGGATCATGCGTGGCATGTTGCCCCCACTGCATGTTGATTGGAGAGGCAGGAGCGCTCCGGCTCCATACATATGCCCTTTGATGTCTCCCTCTTCCTGTAACTCTTTAGTTTGTGTTTTAAAAGTTCAATAGCATTATTGATTTTTTTTGGTAGATTAAAGCCTTGTAGCTTTTATGCGTATACTCGACTCACCTCTTCTCCAATTCCCAGATCCACCTCTTCCGTTTCTTAATGTGTTGTTGTTGTTTTTATACCATTGCCATTAAATGCAAAGTAACATGTTCATATCTCCTAGAAGGAGGCACCCGCCTGTGTTCTTCCTCTTATACTCATGCCTCTTGTATGACCTCAGCCGAGTTTTTAATGCATGAAGAACACAGTCTGTTTTTTATAAAAACATGGCAAAGCCACACGACTGCAGGAGAGCATCACCCCTGCAGCTAACAGCTGTTAACCCCACCAGCAAGTTGGACATTTATGCTATAAAAAAATAACACCACCAGAGGTTTTGGGCTGTTTTTTCCTAATCCACTGGAAGCGCGAGTGTTGCTGTTTTGTGGCGTCCGGTATCACTTGTCTTTGATTAGATTAAGGTAGCCTTATCTGCTCAGTCGTCAGTGTAGTATCACTAACTCTGATGTATTCAGAGCGTCAGGGTTAGACTCAAGTTCTGAATATGTCACACTAATACATTTTCATTTTATGGTGTTGTTTTAGCGCAGGTTCAGTCACGTACACTGGGCATGTGAGTCATGGTGAAAACAGAAAGCAGCCAGTTGGTTGCTTGTACACAAAACTGCAGGAGAAGAACTAGAGTGCCAAGAAGACCAGAGATTTCTTTACTTGGACTGAGGATGAGGTGGTACTGTTACTGAAAGTAGCATGCAAGTATAAGGAAAAAATTAAAATTTATAAATGTGGTACTGGGAGCATTATCGATCGTCAAAGGAAGCCATGGCAGTGAAATAAAAGGAGCACCCACACGAAAAGGATCACACGTGGGCTTAGCTAGAATGTTTTGACTTAATTATAGTGATGATAAGACCCAATTAGGAAGCAAATGTCTGCATCATAGCATGCATCCAAAAAGTCTCCATTCCCATCTGTCCAGACTAAACCACAGTTTTAATTTTGTAAGCTAAAACTGGGTCAGCAGGATTTCCATAAGCCCGTTTTAGAAATCCCAAAACACTGTAGTAGGTGCTCACATAGTAAAAGTTACACAAAAATGCATTAGTGTGGATACACCCTGAGGACGGTGTGTATCAGTGTGACTGAAAAACATCTGTTGGTCGTCTGTTTTTAGCGTATATCTTTCTGTATCTGAGTGTAAAGCAAATGAAAACGCAGTTTTGGATTCATCTCCAAGTAGATTCTGAACCGTGATAGAGGAGTGTGTTGCATTTGTTGCATGCACTCTGTGCACTCATGCACGCTCACAGACACCGTCCATTAAACTAAAGTCAGAAGTAGAGGCTCTTACGCTTCAGTCAGGCTGCACTGGAAAACAAAACAAAAACAAGGCAGGCCATGACTTGAAGGTTGACTTTTTATTTTTAGCGCACCTAAAAGCTCTTACTGTAGCTCCTGGCTGCAACGAGGCTAATCAATACAGCTGTCTGATCGATACAGCTGATTGACAAAAAGGTTGAGGTTGCCAAGGTTTCTTGTGCTGTTTTCGGGTATTTTTCGATCTAAATTTAGTGTTGGATTAAACATCTTGGCCCTATTTATAGGTGAGCTGTGTGTTTGCAGGACGTAATGGCTCTGTTTGTGCTCTCTGTGCACAATTTAGTGTTTGTAATAGATTTTCAAGTGCTGCAATATTAAAACCCAAGTGGAGTTCTTTGTTGTTCAGCCTTTACAGTAATGCTACTCAAGCATCTCTTGGGTAAAAGAAAAAAATCATTAGCTCACAATTTATGCATGAATTCCCACTTTTGATAATGCATTATCTGACTTTTCTGGCATCTGCTTGAATGTAAACAACATGTAAACTCTTCTTTTTTCTTTTTTTTTTCTTTTTCACTCTCTTCTTCTGCAGCACAACCAAGTATGGGATCCTCACCTTTCTGCCACGGTTTCTGTACGAGCAGATCAGACGGGCTGCCAATGCCTTCTTCCTGTTCATCGCACTCATGCAGGTGAACCCCCCCCACCACGCACAACAGCAGCTGCCAGCGCTGTTTGCTCAGTGTGCTGTTTGCTTGGTTTCTGCACTCAGCCCAGGTTTTAAATGCTTCATCCTGCAAAGTCCTATTTCAGTCCATTCCAGACTTTGCAAAAGCACATCTTTACGTGAAATACCGCATTCTGTATATTCAATTTTTCTCTTGTCTCTCATTAGCAAATCCCTGATGTGTCACCGACTGGTCGCTACACCACGCTGGTCCCACTTATCTTCATCCTCACAGTGGCCGGGATCAAAGAGATCATAGAGGATTATGTGAGTACCGCTGTAGCGTAGGTAGAAGTCGGCTTTTAACTTATTTAAAAAGGTGGGAAAAAGGAGGCATCGCACGGTTAGCCTCATCTTCATTCATCTCATTACAGAAAAGGCATAAAGCAGACAACACAGTCAACAAGAAGAAGACAACAGGTATCACACGTGTGCTTGTTAATGTGTTTTTCATGAGAGTGCTTGTGTGTATTTGCATGGCCTTTGTTTTCCTTTCATGCCAGGGTGAATGGCTGTTGTCTATCAGTCATTATAGCACAGGCCGCCGTGCCCCAGACAAAAGTTTAGTGGCTATGAATACTGTATGAGAGCTGCTCTATAGGCTGACTGACAGCTGTGTTGTCCTTGTCTCTCAGTGCTGCGGAACGGGGCATGGCAGACAGTAATCTGGAAACAGGTATCGTTGCATTCTTCAGCTTTTCTGCTATCACTTATTTCTCTGTGCTTTCTCTTTCTTTCTGTTTTTACAACCCCGAAAACCTTATTTCATTGGCACAAATCACGCCAAATAATGCAGCAAGAAGTATGTGAGAAAATACAAACTTCTCTTACTGTGCTGAGTGTATTACTGGTAGGTAAATTGTAGAAAAACATGCACAGCAAACAAAAAGTTGACAGTTGGAAATGAAATGCTTCCAAACAAGAGCAATAACACTCTGGAGATGATAAAAATGACTTTTATTCAGTAGATTGTCCTATGCATGCTTTGCATCTTTGACAGGAAAAACATGCTTGTCCAATTGGTATTCATGTTTTGTGGTCAGATAGTTAATTAGTTAAATAGATAGTGAATAGTTAAATTTACTCTGTAGGTTTGCGGTTCATTGAATTGGTGAATGTATAACCTGCTCACACAGAGGTTTTTTTTTTTTCCTTTTCTTTTCTGCATGGCTTTGTATGTTATTGTGCAGTATTTCTTTCCACCGATCAGGCCTTCTTAGTTCTTAGCTGTGTACAATCTTGCTCCAGCAGGTCAAGTCAAATCAAATTTGAGCCCTTGTTATGGGGAAGACAGGCGTGTACAGCACAGATTAATTCCCATTGTTGCTCAGTGACACGACAGGTGAAGGAATTTGATTCAGTTGCCCTTCTAGCTCATTAATGTCTGTGCTGAAATAAAATGTAATCAGTTTTGGCTTTGCTACACCATGAACTCTGTGTTTGGAGAATTTTGCTTTTCCTTCTTTCAATTGAAGTCAGAGGCATTTTATTATTTAAATTTCCCTCGTGCTTCATACATGATTATTATGGGGTGTAGGATGAATAGAGTAGTGTTTTTTTTTTTTTTTTTTTACTGTGTAGGAAACGGTAGTGCCACAGTTTGCGTCCCCTAGATCGTCGTATTTCTTGAAGTCAAGAAATACGACGTATACTTGGAAAACAAATTTCCGGCTGCTGATCCGAGGGGAACCGACAGCCTGAAACACTTGCGAAGTTTCAACAGTGCCTGATGTAGCACACTGGCAGTGTTTTAGCTTGACTGTCTACTGTGATAAAGTCAACTCCACATGCTCGTGCAGGCCTTGGTTCTCTGAAGTTATGTGTTTTTCTTTCTTTAGACTTGGGTCATTTGGGGAAACTTCTTGGCCTCACAAGGACTTGTAATTTGTTTAGGACTTGTAAAGTTTTCTGTTTTGTTTTTTTTTTTAAATTGGCTGCAGCATCATTACTGGAACACTTCATGAGGAAAGTGTCCTTCCTTCTTTTTTTCTCCTTTCTTGTCTACGCCTTCTCATCTTGGTTGCAGCAATGCACTGCTGTGCCCACTTGCACATAATCTCAAGCCATTCTTTCTCTTTTGGCTGCATCATTTGCTGGTAACTGATTAACCTGCCCATTGTTTCCTCTCTCTGTGTTTCTCTCTTACCCTTGCTGTTCCCTGTTACCCTCTACCTCACTGCCCCTCTTTTTCCTGCCCTCATGCTGTTGCACTGCTGCATCCTGCCCACAAGGTGGCAGTAGGAGACATAGTGAAGGTGACTAATGGCCAGCACCTCCCCGCTGACATGGTTATAGTGTCCTCCAGGTCAGAGTCCTGTGTGAATGTCTGTGTGAACATGGTGCATGTACTGCTTTAATATATTCTAAACATCTGTTAAACTCCTTTTTAAGGGCTGCTGCTAATGATTTTTTTTTTTAAAATCAGTCATTTATTTATTTTTTTTGTCTTGTTATCGATCAACTTAAAATGTAAAATGCTATGAAAGTGTAAACACGAGGTAAATGTTTCTATCTATGAGGCTTTACCTTAGCAAATGTTTAATGATCATAAATAACTAGCTATGGTTTCCTGCTCATTCATTTCAAGCTTTAGAGTGTTTTCTGCCTTCTTCTCCATAGTGAACCACAGGCCATGTGTTACATTGAGACCTCTAACCTGGATGGAGAAACCAACCTGAAGATCAGACAGGTGGGTTGTCTAGCTGTTGTCCGTATGTCTCGTGGCTGTGACATCTCTTTGAAAGTCCACCATATTGCCACAAAAGTTCACTTGGACTCAACCGATTTACATTTTGGAAGGCAAAGCAAATTTGTGATCTTAACTCAAAAATTTTGTACAAATGTCCAGTAGGATAAGAAGAAGAATGAAAGTATTATTCTTCCTTGACTTTACTTGTCATGCTTTTGTTTTCCAGGGTCTCCCGCTCACAGCCGGTCTTCAGACCTTGGAGGATTTAATGGGACTGTCCGGTCGTCTGGAGTGTGAAGGCCCCAACAGACACCTGTATGACTTCACTGGCACACTACGGCTGGAAAACCAGAAGTGAGACACACATTTTTTTTTTGCTCGTCAGTTATTGATGGACCGTAGCAATTGCTCTGTGAGAGTTAGGCACTAAAATCTGTTTTTTGTTTTTAACTTGTACAGTACATCAGTAGTATCTAAATGTTTTCTTTGTACGTCAGTTTACGGATACAGCTTCCACATGGAAGACATGCAATCATCTCCCTTTTTTATGGATTCAAAAAATTTATTAAGAAGTGAAGATTGAGAAATGACTTGGGCTAAAAACCTCTAATTTTCTTCAGTCCGGTCCCTCTGGGCCCAGACCAGGTGTTGCTGCGTGGGGCCCAGCTCAGGAACACACAGTGGGTTGTGGGAATAGTCGTCTACACTGGCCATGACTCCAAACTGATGCAGGTAAATCCTGTCCCTCGTCTTATGTCAATAAACTGAAGCATTTGAAGCCAAATTTCATATTGTTTATTAATTAGGATTTCTTTATCATCCTTGCTGGGTGAGTTTAGTGCTTTCAATTAACTGTGACACATTCTTAACTGGGAGTGCATCCAAACTATGAGTACTTAATCTCCAGCTCCAGTGTTTGGATTGCTCGTACATCTTCTTCTGCTAAAAATGGATCAAGATCAGTCTTCTGAATTATAATTGTGTGTTGTTGTTTGTGCGTAATAATGAAATTAGTAAAACAGGGGGCGTTAGTCCTCCTTTGAGATGACACTGTAGCTTATAACAACAGCCTGTCCAACTCCTAGAACTCCACCAAGGCGCCACTGAAGCGCTCTAATGTGGAGCGGGTGACCAACATGCAGATCCTGGTTCTGTTTGGCATCCTGCTGGTCATGGCACTGGTTAGCTCTGTGGGCGCAGCCATCTGGAACAGAGAACACACAGATGATGCCTGCTGGTACCTGTCCCGAGCCGGTGAGAGTGTTTATAAAAAAACAAAACAAACAAAACTCACACATTACACGTCAAGATCAGTCACTTCTGTCTCCTTATGGTAATGACATGTTTGGGTAAATTTGGGTTATTAAATGAAGGAATTGTGTCTGTGACATCAGGTGACATCTCCCTGAACTTTGCATATAATCTCCTGACGTTCATCATCCTGTACAATAACCTGATCCCCATCAGCCTGCTGGTCACTCTGGAAGTGGTTAAATTCACACAGGCCCTCTTCATTAACTGGGTATGAACCATGTATATTTTTTATATGCATGCTCCCTTATTTATGAACAGTGGTCAAATATACATTGACTTTGGGTGTTTTGTTCTTTTCCTCAGGATGTGGAGATGTACTACGCAGAAACAGACACACCAGCCATGGCACGAACGTCTAATCTTAATGAGGAACTGGGCCAGGTCAGTTCCTCTTGTAATCAGCAGCTATAAAATACACTGTGTTTTGCTCTCATTACTAACCATCTCTGTCTTTTCTAGGTCAAGTATCTGTTTTCCGACAAGACTGGAACTCTTACCTGTAACATCATGCACTTTAAGAAGTGCACCATAGCCGGGATAACATATGGGTCAGTTATCGCATCTGTAAATTAATTCTTGCCTCTTTTCTCTCAGATCATTCTACTGAAAATTCAGTTTCAGCCTGTTTTAGATTAACTCAATTAGAATTAGCTGTTGCTCAGTTGATTTAAATTTGTGCATGCTTAATCAGATGAACGAATGAAATTCATCAACTGATTTCAAACTAATTCCTTTTGCAATTCCACCTCATTCATAACTGCAGCCACTTTCCTGATCTTGACTGTGAGCGTTCAATGGACGACTTCAGGTTAGTGATTTTTTTTTTTTTTTCCCCTCGTCCCCCGACTTCTCATCAGCCTTTCCCTTTTTAGTATTCTTTTCATTTTCCGCTTCGCACATTTTCCAGAATGTCGGGTCGGGTCGGGTCTTGTTAACATGCTTTGATCAGAAGAAATCTGTTGTGCTACCACAGCCTGCAATGACATTTTTTCCCCTATACAATAACTAAAGTAGGGTTTGAACCTTTTTTGTCTCATAGCAACCTGCCATCCAGCAGCCATAACTCCACAGAGTTTGACGACCCAACTCTCATTCAGAACATCGAGAAGAACCATGTACGTATCATGTGAGGCTTTTCTATTTTTTTGCTTGAAGCCAGCTAACCTGGATGCTGCCGCTAATAACCACGTGCACTATTTACTTTTTATTATTCAGCCTACATCACCTCAGATCTGCGAGTTCCTGACAATGATGGCGGTGTGCCACACGGTGGTTCCAGAGAGGGAGGACAACCAGATCATCTACCAGGCCTCGTCCCCGGACGAAGGAGCTCTGGTCAAAGGAGCCAAAGGACTGGGCTTTGTCTTCACGGCTAGGACGCCACATTCGGTCATCATTGAAGCTGTAAGTGTCTATCTGCACATTTCTCCGGAGTCACAGCTGCGTTTTGGACAGGAGCTGACAATTTTTTGTGTTTCAGATGGGAAAAGAGATGAGCTATGAGCTACTGAATGTGCTGGAGTTTTCCAGGTAAGCTTGATGTTGATGTTCTTCTCAGCCAGTAATATAATACTGATATAAGACTTTTGGGTGTTGAGACTAAACTAAACTCTCTTCACAGTAACCGTAAACGCATGTCTGTGGTGGTCAGGACACCCAGTGGGAAGCTACGACTGTACTGCAAAGGAGCTGTATGTTTATCCCATTATTAGTACATTCAAATGCCAGCTAATGTAAAGTAATGGCTTTCATTCAATGGTTATTTCCTTTTTTTGTAGGATAATGTTATTTTTGAACGTCTGACTGAAGCATCTCAGTACAAAGAATTAACAGTTGCTCATCTGGAACAGTTTGCTACTGAAGGTGAGAAAATAGCTTTTGTAGCTTTGATTTTGGCCCTTTTTCAAGGCTTTTCCATGGATAAGTAATGTAGGATGGACTTGAGTCACAGTCCTACTTAAAAAAAAAAAAAAAAAGCAACTATTTCTACTAGGAAACCAGTGTTTGACCATCTTGTCCTCCTTCCATCCACTCAGGCTTGAGGACGCTGTGCTTTGCATACGTGGACCTGGAGGAAGAAGCCTATCAGGAGTGGTTGAAGGAATACAATTGTGCCAGCACCATAATCAAAGACCGTGCTCAGAAGCTAGAGGAGTGCTACGAACTGCTGGAAAAGGTAAACTCATCTGTTTATCAGAAGTGATGTGTGTTTGTGGCCTCCAATCAGTTTGGTGAAACTAACTGCACATACAGTTGTGGTCAGAGGTTATTTTTAGCAGGGTGGAATGAGTGTACAGAATACATCTTTAATGACTTATAATAAAAAAGCAAGAATTGAGTGCATATGTTTTAAATTACTTTGGATTTTCTCTAATGCACAAAGGCTCAAATGTATACACACACTTCCTCTATTATTTGGTTAACTGAGCCTTGGCAAGTTGCACCACGACCAGATGCTTTTGGTAGCCATTAACAAGCTTCTGGCATAATTCTGGCTGGATATTTGACCACTCTTCTTGGCAGAATTGGTAGAGTTCATTTAAATTGGTTGGTTTCCTGGCACAGACCCGGCTTTTAGGCATAGCCCACAAATTTTCAGTAATGTTGAGGTCGGGTCTTTGGGATTGCCATTCTAGAAGGTTAATGTTAACCTGCTTTATCTACTCCAAAACTAGTTTGTGTGTTTGGGATCATTGTCCTGTTGAAACACTCAACTGTGTCCAAGTTTCAACCGTCTAGCTGTTGATTTGAGATGAAATTTTTAGAATTTGGAGGTAGTCCTTCATTATTCCATCCACTTTGCTCCAGTACCACTGGCAGTAAAACAGCCCCAGAGCATGATGCTACCACCAACATGCTTGACAGCTGGTACAGTGTTCTTAGGTTTGAAAGCCTCACCTTTACTCCTCCAAACATACCTCTTGTCTTTATGGACAAATAGCTCGATCTTTGTCCCGTCTGACATTAAAACTTTTCTCCAGAAGGCATTTGGCTTTTCCATGTGGGCATCTGCAAATTTCTGTTGTGGTTGAAGGTGTCAATTTTGGAGCAGGAGCTTCTTTCTTGGTCGGCATCCTCTCAGTCCACGATGATGTAAAAGTGGCTTCACTGTGAACAGTGGCACTGCTGTTCCAGCAGTTTCCAGTTCACGGCAGGCTTGAGCCTTGGTGGTTGCTGAGTTGTTCCTGAACGTCCCAACCAATTTCCTCTAATCTGCGGGTGACAGTTTGGGTCTTCTTCCAAACCTTTGCAAAGTGGTGACACATCTGAAGAACTTGTACTTATGTGTAGTTGTTCAAACAAATGATCTTGGAATCTGCAGTTATTTAAAAATGGCTCCAAGAGACCTTCCCAACTTAAGTAAATCTACAGTTCTCCTTCTTAGATCTTCACTGAGGTCCTTGGACTTTCCCATTGTTCTGCGTATTGGTCAGTCCAATGAGGGCTGTCAAACAAATCCGTTTTATGCTGGTAAAGAGAGACTACCAGTTATAGACAGTCTTGTCAAGTTGACTGTGTGTGTATATATGAGCCTCTATTTATACTTTTGACCCTGTGTTAATTGGAGAAAATGCAAAATAAATTCAAACTTGTGCACCCAATTCTTATTTTTTTTAATTAATTAAAGAGTATGCTGCATAATCATTCCACCCTGGAAAAATAAAAATTCAAAGAAATCATTAAAAGCCCCAAATTACCATCACATTTATGTCCATGATGAGTGTATGTAAACTGCTGATCATAAATGATCTCAATTTTAAGTTATTCACTCTGTTGCATGTTCAAGGTACTTTTTGTGTCTGGTTGGTAAGCGTGGGTGTAGGTATCAACTCCCCACAAATATGCTACACATAAAACTGGGGACTGATGAGCAAAGCAGAGCCTACAGATGGATGTTGGCGTGTTGGAGTGGTTAAAACAGCATGCAGCAGTGTGGGGCAGCAGCAGTGGTGCTGAGATGTCAGAGGGAGACATGACACATTTTGCAGCTTAAATGGACCGCTAATTTGGGAGAGCATATTTGGTCTATGACGTGAGGAGAGTGAGGCATGCTGGTGCGTATGACACAGTGGCAGCTTTAAGTTGCCTGTCTGAACTAACTCTCAGGCTTTGCTCCATTTAATTTAAATTGGAAAAAGATGAAAAATAAGCCATCATTAAATTGAATAAAAAATATTGAGAGATTATGGCATGGAAGTACTGATTTGAAAAACATACAGTAAAATGATTCACTCATAAACAGAGAAATACATGCTGTTGGTGGCCAGCAGGTGGCAGAGTGGCTCCATTTAGGTCCACACTTGGGACTGATGATGGTCCCATTTCTTTAGGTACTCATTAGGGTTTTGAATTGGAATACACAGTTAACTTTAAAGGTGTTTATTTTTTAATCCATCATGATTTAAAGACTAGTCTTTGCTCAAAGGTGGAGCATAGTGAAACTTTAAAAAAAAAAAGAGAAAATAAGAGGGTTTCAGTTGAGGGAGGATTTTCAGTAGAGAGGTGAATTGTTTGGTGTGGAAACCAAGGACTTAGAGGAGAGAGTCAAGGTGAGAAAAGTAAGTGAAGAAGAAAAAAAAAGAAAAGAACGGAAGCAACAGGAGGGGGTTAGGTTCGACTGGGAGACCACAAGGGTAATTGCCTTCACCAGCATGCCAAGAGCCCCATAAAACTGGAGTCAACAACACATTAGTGTTAACTTGTGTGTCTGTGCGTCTGTTTGTGTGTGTCCAAGTGTGTCTAATGAGGGTACACATGCATTTAAATGCTGAACAAATTAAAGCAAGGGGTGGGGGGGGTAGTAATGGGTTACTTCTTGGCACGAAGAAACAGAGTTGGTACAGAAATCCAAAATGAGCTGAACTGAACCCGCTGGCATTGCTCTCATCCTCAAATTAGATGTGGATGATGCTGTCTGGAGAGAAAGAGCCCTCACATACACACTGGTGACGTCTGGCTGTATTTCTGGCATAAATATGATTGTTTTTAAACCTTGTTAACTATTTGGCGCCGTGTTTTGTTCTCTCTTTTTTGGTGTAACTTAATTTTTTAAAGTTACACCAAATTTTAGAATCTGTCTGCCTCTCTTTCACACTCTTCTGCTCCTCTAACAGAACTTAATGCTGTTGGGTGCCACAGCCATCGAGGACCGTCTCCAGGCTGGCGTACCAGAGACCATTGCCACTCTGATGAGGGCTGATATCAAGATCTGGGTCCTCACAGGAGACAAGCAGGAGACTGCCATCAATATAGGTGAGACATGCTTAAACAACAGCACGGGGAAATATAGTTTTAAAGCTGACAGGAATAGGGATGTATCGATTTGTGCAAATCCAACAAAAGAGTGGAAGCAAATTTGCTGCTGCAGCCTTCTGTGCAGTAGTGCAGGAAACTGTATGTATTGTGGATTTAATGAAATCATGGCTGGAAGAATAGCAGGCATTATGTGGGTTGTGAGATGCCTGAGATGCCTCCATTCTCTAAGTGGAAAGCGCCAGCGATCAGTGTAGCCACAGTCTGTGGGACTGCAGTGACATGACTGCATTTAGTGTCTTGGCAGTCGTGAAGGAAGTTTGTGGCAGACGTCCAAAAAACAGGACATGAGAAGGAAAATCTGAGCGGACACTTGTCGCTCTTAGTTTAAAAGCTGGGACATCCTCAGAGATGGCATAGATCTTCTTCTCAAAGTGTGTATGAGAGGTGACTTCCTGATTTACTGCAGGGATATATGGCTGGTCACACAGGCTGTTGGAGGAGAGTTAGATTGCTCTGTGTGTGTGTGTGTGTGTGTGTGTGTGATCCAGGATTGTGTCAAGTTTTTCACCTGTGTTTTGGGTTTGAGAAACCTTAATCTCTTTCCCACTCCCCCCTCCCTTCTCTACCCTCCACTTATCTGTTTCTGTTTCTCAGGTTACTCCTGTCGCCTGGTGACACACGGCATGTCCCTCATCATCGTCAATGAGGACTCTTTGGATGTGAGTAGACCGGCCTCCTCTTCCCGCTGGCTGGATTCTTTTACATCTGTGGAAACTTTGTACAGTGTTGAGGCTTTTTGTGCGTCTAGGAGAGAGTGGGCTGTGTGGTGGGGTCTTAAGAAGGTTACTGTGGGAACAAGGGTGTGGTCTGCAGCCCAGATTGGTGGGCGGGGCTCTTTGTGTGTTCACAGGTGCAGGTAATTAAAGTCTCTGGTGTCCTCTTTGGAGAAAGAGATGAAAAGAGACAAACGCTGTGCTATCACTTCTTTGCCCCTCAGTCTCTTTCATAAGCATTCACATACAGTGCTTTCAGTGCCATTACAGGGGTCTCTCACTCTTTTATTCAACCTATTTCCAGCTGAATGCCAGAAGAATAAACAAATCATATGCGTTCAGTTGCTTTATGTTCCTTTGGCTATTTTGAATGAGACCTGAGACATTCCTTTTTTCTAGATTAGATTTTCTAACCCCACTTATGTGTTCTTTGCATTCAGCTTCCTCGTGTGACCGCTTTACCTAAGTGGCTTGATTGCTGTCATGTGTCTCAGTCTTTCAGTCTCCTAGACTCCCACATGTGTACTCACACAAATATCATCACTTTGAGTTTGTTTTTATGGAAGATGTGGGAGATTATGACTCGTAAATTTCAAGTTTAACTGTGTGTGATTTGTATTTGTTTATTTGTTTATGGGTATGTGTGCGAGCGCCCAAAGTGTGTGGTACACATTAATGAAGAGAGCTCTTTGTTTACGTTCATAATTTTCTAACTCCCATATAAATCCGTATGCAGATGGTGCGTCTCTTGGACTGTGAGTTTGTCGAGTAATTTTATTTGTCTCCAGCATGTTCCTTCTATAATACGATTAACTAGTGTAAATGGATTTTATTGTTGGTGATGATTATGAATGTAAGTGTAAAGCTCTGCACTTATAATTATTTTGGAGTCTAGGATTATGCTGAATTGCGGTAAAAGGACTGTTAAACTTTGCTCTTTCACAAGTATTAAAGTGGTGTCTGGAAGCGCCCAGGTTTGGGGAACTGCTGGTGAAAACACAGATAGCAAGCAGGTCACTTAGATGCTAAATTAATTGAATTGGATGGGGTGAGTATTTAATGTTAAGGCAGTAAGGGAACTCTAGACTGGGAATTTCCTATGCAATTAGGAGAAAAGGGTGAAAATCCAATTGCTTTAAGTGGCTCAATCCTAAATTGGTTTGTAAGAGAAATTGTAGCAGACCGTCTACCACGTTTGATCACGTACAGTTTCAAGCCTGATGTGTGTCTGGGAGTCCACCTCTGAGGACTGAACTTTCACTTGACTTCACTTCTTTTGTCCTCTGCTTGTCCAGTTCCCTCAGCTTTTTAAGGACGCACTGCTCATCATGCTGAGATGCCAAGTTTTCGGCTAATAGCTCTATGTTTGTGCATCTCTGTCAAACTGTTTTATCTTTGCCATTTTTCATTCATTCAGCTAAAGAGGTGGGAACAAGTGATGTGTTTTTGTGACAGGCTACAGGTAATAAAGTGTTTATAGATGCACTTTAAAACTGGTTCTTTACTAAATTGTTATGTGTAGACACAACGCTGGCTCATCCCTTGAGTTAGGTGCCTTTTCATGCTTGAGTGATTCAGAGGTCAGTGTTAAGTAGCTTAACAAACAAAGATTCCTCTGAAAATGGTTCAGCTACAAATATTGGACTGAAAATGAGTGAAAAAGCAGCCAATGTCCAGATGTGGCACGATGTAGCTGTAAATGACAGGTACTGTCTAAAGATGGGCAGTATAGACACAAAAGTCAAATCTTTCTATTAATGAGAGTTGAGTAAAAGCCAATTACAGCTAAAAATAAGAATAATAACATGTATACAGCCACTGGATTTTTTTCAAAGTAGAGCATGAAATATGTCTGGAATTATCCTTAAGAATATTCATTGTGAACTTAAAGCAACTTAAAGCAGTGAATCAATCTTTCAGCTACAAACTTTGTGGTCCATTCACTCTAACGGGGACCCGCACGTGCCCTTGAGCAAGATTTTGAATGTTCACCGGCTCCAGGGAGGCTGTTCTGCAGCTGGTTCCAACTTTCCTGTGCAGCAGGGTCAGGACAAAAGGCAGCATCTCATAATTCAGATAAAAAAAAAAAAAGGATAATGTTACGATTCAGATGGTCTTGTTTGTTGGTTGAACAAACACATTTCTTTTGGCTGCAGGTCAAGAACGCAGCTTACACACACAGGCAGAAAAGAGTCACAGCTGGCTGACATGAAACATAAATGAAGCGTCATGAGTGGAATATTTCATGTGGACAGTGCCGCGATCTACAATATGCTCTCCTTCTGGGGGATGTTTGTGAGACAAACACACTTTAAAGTGGTTGTAGATGCAACACAGCAAAAAGGAGACAGGATGACATCCTTTTGTCATCACTGTTTATTAGACCCGTAAACATCTAATTAATCTGGACATGTTTGCAAGAGAAGAAACACGTGAGTGCGTGCAGCGTGCTCTTGTGCGCGTGTTGATGTCAGTCATGCTTGCCTATCAGGACAACTTCAGAGAGCTCCGGCTGCAACTGATGCAGATGAAAGCGCTGCCGTCTTCAGTGACACTTCTCTGACACTTAAAATAACTCGCACCGTGCGTGTATTTGAACGTGCAACCTGCGCATGAGTGAACGCAGAAGCTGCTTGTCAAAAGGCTGACCCCTTATTCTCATTTAAAAAACAAATTCTCACTTCTTTTGCGCCCTCTGTTATCAGTAGGGGTGCTGATCTTTGCAGTGGATCTAGGGCAGCAGATGCGACCCCCCTTTTCCGACTAAACCCGTTCTCCGTTTCGTCTCTCCTTTGCGCTGCTGCCTCCACATCTGTCAGCACTCTCTCTTTGCACAGGAAGCGACCACACACCCTCTGTGATTTTGTGACAGGAAGTCTGTGCGTGTGTGTGTGTGTTTTAGACAGAGAGTCGGGAAGAGCAGCAATATATGTGTCCATCTTTGTGCAAACATGAGCGTGTGTTTATTGTACTTTATGTATGATATAGACAATCTGGAAGAGACAGGAGGAGGAGAAAAAGAGAGGGTGAGGGGTTTGGCGGAGCCATGTGAGGGCGATGAGTGAGTGGTAACACGATCTCCTTTTGGTGCTCCTCCTCATCTAAACAAACCCTGTGAGCAATGCCTCCTGGGTAAACGGTTTGCAACCACTGAAGCTGTGACAAGCACCATCTGTCACCTTAAAATCACATGCCACACACAGACTGACACAAATCTTTGCCCTGTCTGTCTGTTTCTGTGTAGTCATCACTGAAGGACACACGAGCATGCAAATGGAAAGTTGTCTTTTTATTTCCATATTTGTGCCTTTAAATCTGGCCGGCGCACACACCCTCACACACATACACGCCTCGCAGTCTACCCAAGATGCAGTGGCACATGTTGCCCTCATCACCTTGTTAGTCCTGAACATAAATCTCATCTAACTTTCCCACAATTCCCAGGTCCTCGTCACACTACCCGCAGTACAACTCCTAAACAAACAACGCCTGTCTTCTGCTCATTAATCATTTTCATGCACACACACAAACACAGACACACACATTTTGCTGTGCCTCAACTTGCATTCTCTGACTTTTTTTTTTTTCTTTTCTTTAAAACTTTGCAACAGCAGGCGTCTTATTGTTAAAACCCAACATGTGTTCCTGTGTGTGTATTTCCAGCTCCGGCAGCAGAGGATGTGGATGTTTGCACAGATGCACAGTATGATAATTAAACGGTGTATTAAATCTTACCAGTGACAGCTTGTGCACTGCAAAAATGAGCACATCCTTCTCCGCCTTCTTTTCACGCAGCAGCTCTCTGTGTGTTTTAGCTTTCCCCTGTGTCTGCTTCACACTTCTTTGCCTTCTCTTTCTTTCTTTGTACTTTTTTTAAATTTAATTAATCTTGTTTAATGCTTTTTTTTTGTGTGTATTTTATGCTCTACAGACATTTATCACGATGGCACGACTGATTGCGCCGTCTTTGGAGTAGGTGGCCTGGAATGGATCAAAATTTCAAGCATCCTTCTTGCGTTCTTTTATATACAGGGAAAGAAGTGTGTGTTTGTTTTCTGCGTACGCAATTTGCGGCGAAGTACGCAGTAAGGGAAGGTGACCTGTGGTATCTCAAACTGACTCCGTGGCCTGCTCATTTTGTGATCCAAATATAAACCTGATAAAATTCCACGCAGAAGGGCCTGTGAACATGGTGTACAAAGTGTGTGCATGGTGTGTGTGTGTCTGGGTTAGTGAGTTTCTGGTTTCTTCCAGACCAGATGCATATGAAAAATAAACATTTAGTTTGGAACCTAAAATGCTTGCTAATGAGATCTGTCATATTCCAAGTGTTGCAATCAAAGAATTACTTTTTTCCTCCATGGTCTCCAAAGATAGAACATTTTTACCGTGAGAAAGAGGGGAAACTACGACGTAACGCTTTTTTTTTCCCCCTTTTTTTCCTTTTAGAAAGTGTTAACAGGTTTTTATGGACCCTTGTGAGCCCTTTCTGTGTTAAGATAATGTTTAGTCCGTTGTGGAAGGCATTGCCTTTTTGCTTTAGATGCCAACTAGTATCTGAACCTTGGTTACCTTTTTAAACTTCTACAGCTCTCTGCAGGTCCTGTCTGCTCATTATCTCATGCTGTTTTAACTGCCAGTGATGTGTTGACTGGACCTGCTGTGACAAGTCATGGTGCTGTACTAGCTACATTTATGTGACCCCCTCCCCTCACTCCACTCCCTTGCCCGCCCGCCCGCCTGCCCGGCTTTATGATATGATACTCTGGATAATGCAGTGATTAAATATTAGATGCAGTTTTGGGGTCATTGTCTTGCCATTGCCAATCAGATGCTTTCCACATGGTATTGCATGGTAGATCAAAATCTGCATTCATAATTCCATTAATTTTGACAAGATTCCCAACACCACTGGCTGAAATCCAGCTTCAAACCACTGTAGACACTCACTTTTGTGCCAGGTTTTTGCCTAATAGCTATTTGGAAATCACCTTGTTGTCTGTTAATAACAAAGTGCCTAAAAATAAAATTTAACCCTTTATAACGCAAGTGACCATTTTTGGTAATTTCCCCCACTTTATATATAAAATTGGTTCTCTGCTAAGTTCTGTTTCGTGTAGACACAACACTGGTTCATCCCTTGAGTTAGGTGCCTTTTGTACTCTTGAGTGTTTCATAGGTCAGTGTTAAGTGGCTTAAACAAACAAAACACATTCCTCTGAAAATGGTCAGGTACAAAGACTGGACTGAAAATTAGTGAAAAAGCAGACAAGAAAGTCTGGCTCCTTGAAAGCAAAATATGAAGAAATGAGGGGTGGGTCAAGATTTTTGCACAGTACTGTAAATAGTCCCTTTTTTTTTTTTTTGGTCAGAAACAGCCATTATCATTTTTTTATAAACAAAAATCACTGTTGTGCTTTTGTAATAACAATAATAAATTATTTTATTATTACTTTGGATGTAGGTGAGGGTGGTTTTGCTTTCCTGCCTGCATGCAGGGTTTTTCCTAAAGCGAGCCGAGGATAATGCTGCACACTGTGATGAGCTGAGAACAAGCAGGGAAGAGTTTTTGCTCAGCCTCCGTCTCTCACGCATGCACTACATGTGTACATGTGTCTGCATGCAAACATGTGCTCTTGTGCATCCATACACATGTTTTTCTCTTCTGTAAAAGCATGTGCGTGCGCACACACACACACACACCCACACACACATACATGTCTCCTTTTAGTTTCAGAACTCCGGCAACCTATAATCTCCTTTAATCCTTTCATTATGTTTTTGTTTTCCTTTCCCCTTGTTTGGGGGGAAAAAAGGTGAATGCAAACAGGAATTCCGGCATACAAAGAAAAACACACAGCCTCAGGCTGAGAAAACAAGAGCAGGGAATTTTTGGGAAGAGGAGGGACACTTATGTGCTGAGGGTACGCTTGTGTGCATCGCTATTTGGCAAGAAGAAGAGAGGCGGCATTGTTCAGATGATTGTGTTACATACATGTGTATGTGAGTGTGTTGTCTGCGTTGTCTCTAGCACATGCTGATCAGTGGACATTGGGGTCATCTCTCTGTCAGTCATGGGATTCTCTGAGGTCAGACGGCTGCCAATAATGCACCGCGAGGGACTGAGCGGATTCTTACCGGCGTCAACTTTCCAAGTGTTTGCACACTTTTGTCTTGTGTAGCCGCTCGCTATGTATTTAGTTGTATTGCTCATGTTTCCACAAACAGTTCTTGTTATAGCTCATTTAGTTTTACGTCATTCCTCATTTGTTATGTGAATAATCTGAATTCCACATGTACAACTACCAAAACTGTCCCCAGGTAGAGCTAGTGAGCTGTTTGCTACAGTCCTGGAACTCACTTGATGGATAAAACATTTGTGCTCCATCTGTTTAGTGGTGGAGTGATTTTTGATTGGCTTTAAGCTGAGTCCACCTGGCAAAAAACCTTAATGTAAAGAAGTCACCACGAAGTCAGAGCTGGGATTCTTATTTATCTCACACTTAGGTGTCTCTGTTCGGAGATTTTTAGATGATGATGCATTTGTTCCTCATTGGCTAATCGGCAACTTCCATTTAGAAACTAAAGGTGCAGTTAACATTAGGATCTCAGAGAAGTATAAAGGTGTGTGCGTGTGGTGGTGAGGAGGAAGGCTTACAGCACGTCTGTCTCTCCACATGGAATTCATTACATCCCTGTGGGATGTTTATTTTTTCTCTATTAATCCCTGTTCCTCTGTTATCAGGAGCTCCATCCAAACTGCCCCAAACTACTGCCCTGCAGGCGAGCTGGCACTTACACAAACACATGTGCATGTGCATGTGAATGATGCATTTCGCCCTGTCTTGACATTAGTTTACCTCATTTATCTTTCTTACCTTTTTCCCTCTTGTCCTGCGCCTCTCCTTCTCGCTTTTTTTTTTTTTTCTTCTTATTTTCTTCCACGGTTGTGTGCTGCTGCTTTAGGATTTAACTATATGATGGAAACGCCTTCAGGACCTCATGCCATCAGCGTATAGTGACGATGTCTCGAGCAGCTGTGAACTTTATATTGGCATCGTTAATTGTTTAGTGTACACAGAAGCAAATAGTTTCTCCAGATCAAAGCCGACTGCGCAGCCGGAGCATGGAGCGTATGTCTTCAATTTACTGCCAGCGGTTTTGACCTTTCAACAAATTGGTCTCTGTGTTCTGATGTGTGCGATTTACATTTTTTTTACTACTTTGTGAGGCCACAGTGTTGCCACAAAAATGTAAAACATTAAAAAGTGGGCGTTTGAAAGGTCTGCTGCAAGATCGCACAAGATAGTGTCATTTAGAGCTCCTATTGGTTATGGTGCTGATAAAGGTCTGAGATGTTTGGCAATTAGTGGTGACTTCATGGTCAGAGGGGAGCTATATGCTTATGGTAAATGCTGGGAGTTAGTGGCTGCCTTTAAACCAAGTTGTGTCTGGGAAGGTTTTTTATTTTTTTTAATTATTTTTGTTTTAACAGAAAAAGGTTTAACGGCATGCTCAATCCTTCCTTCTGTGTCTTTGTCTTCTTGCAGGCTACTCGTGACACGCTGACAGCTCACTGTTCATCCCTTGGCGAGTCTCTGAAGAAAGAAAACGAGCTGGCACTGATCATCGATGGCCAGACACTGAAATATGCCCTCTCCTTTGAGCTCCGCCAGGCCTTCCTTGATTTGGCGTTGTCCTGCAAAGCCGTCATCTGCTGTCGGTAGGGAAAAGTCATTTATCATATACACATGCATATATCATAGGTTATCTGCACATATCCAGAATGCCTGAAATAGTTTACAAATAGAGTAACTGAGAAATGAAAGTGCAGTGCTGGTTTATCTCACAGGTTGAGCAGGTGACCATATGCCGCACGACTAAATGCAGCAGCCTGTGTTTGACTCTGACCTGAGGCCCTTTCCCTCACTCTCCCTGTCTCTGCTTCACTGCCGTATCTAATAAAGGCAAAGTAATAACTCAAATGAAATGTCAGCTTGTCTTTGCTTAAATCATAGAAAAATTGGGTTTCTCAATTTGATAAAAAGAGCGTGATCGCTCATAATCCTGTTGAAATGGACATTTCACAGGAAATGTTATGGGCAACATTTCAAAATTAGTCTTTAGGAAGTCAAGACAAGTCATATTTCTTCTGTGAGGAGAAGCATGCTCAATACGAAACAGTTTTACAGATGCGCATGAGGAAAATACTCATGTGAGAATGAAAAATTAACATTTTTTCACAAAGTGACATTTTAAGCAATATTTCAACCTCTACCCAACAGGGGTTAAATGTGCGGACTATCTAGCTTTTGTTCCTTAAAAAAGAAAATGCTGACATGCTTCCATCTCATTACCAGTCCTTCTATTATTCTACTCATGCACAACTAGTCTAGCGTTACCTAGTGTTGAGATGTGAATTAGTCTGAATGCATCTAGCCACAACTGAACAGACTAACCAATCAGATCAGAGCAACTAAATGAGTGCTGAGTGTCAGAAAAATGTAAACAGACCACAGCTTGCAGAGATGTCAATCATCGTGTTGCAGCTGCCTGATATTAAATGGCTGGGATTGGCTGGCATGGTCATGGTGGAAATCTGTTTAAGCGGGCCAGGCGCATTGTGCCAGAAGCATTAAAACACGGGCTCTCGGATTTGTTTGGTTCCCAGTGTCCATACCTGTGTGAACACAGCTGTTCTTCCTCAGGTGATTGTGAGGCTACGTGGTGTATAGAAGCATTAATCTATGAAGTTTTCAATCCCCAAACATCTACTTTGTTTTAAAGAAGTTCACAAATGTAATTGTCAGTGAAAGAAAAAAATATATGCAAGCATTTAAAAAGATCCACTTCACACAGAGAGATTTTTAATCTGCTGAGTGGCTTAAGTGTCCGTGTGGAGGCCTTCATTACCTGCATACCAGCTTGTAAAGGTTGCCGGTTGCCCGCGGTCAGCAAATGAATGAAGATGATAAAAGCCTGTCCTGTTGCACAGCAGGCGCAATGTAATACACTAGGCTGCTTGGAAATGTCAAAGTCATGACTCACTTATTGCCGGTACCCCTGGAACTGGGCACCAACACACACACGCAAACACGCACACCTAGTCATGGCTGTTATATATTTCCATTGATACAAAGTGTGGTCTGTTCAATGAATGTTTACAGCATGTTCCCTTTTTTGGGAATGTTTCACTCAGCAGCAGCTGTGATGTTTAAAAAAAGTTTCCACTCGTCTTTTGTCTCTGTGTGTGTGTGTGTGTGTGTGTGTGTGTGTGTGTGTGTGTGTGTGTGTGTGTGTGTGTGTGTGTGTGTGTGTGTGTGTGTGTGTGTGTGTGTGCATTTTTGTGTGCGTGTGAGCATGTGTTAGCCGGGAGGCGCGTAATTGACTCTCCCTTGCACTTACAAGCCATATCCGGACTCAGGTCTCACAGGCCTTGCAAACAGCCTCAAGCTTCCTTTCCTGTATCCTTTACTTGTTATATCCTTCCCTCTCTCTGTGCATCTCTCTCTCCCTTCCTCCCTCCCTCTCTCAATTTCTCTACTCCTTCCTCCCCTGGCTAAGACTTGTTAAACATTAACAGCATTAAACTGAACAGCACCAGCATTAGTTTAAGCGCATCTTCTGAGCCCAACACGTTCCTTGTCTGGCTTTAAAACTTATTTAAATAAGCAAGCACTCTTTAAAAAACAGTTGCTCTGAAAATATGTTTATATTTATCCAAAAACCATGAAAAAAAGTACTGATTCTGGTCATTATTATTTTAAATAGAGCAGTTTCCTAACTCCTTTGGTCATGTGACCACTTAGTATATAGCAGTGTGTAATTTCAAGGTTCCTGGATATCACAAAAACAACATAGATTAGAGAAAGTTCAAAGGAGAAAATGCAGCTCACTTCATTTTGTATTGTTCCTTTGTAATCTTACCATGATGCCACTTATCTTATGTCCCCTTGGGAGGTCCTACGCTGAGAACCAATACTCCTTTAATGAGTGGTTACTGTGAGGGTGCTGCAGCGTTGCAGAGGTGTCTGCAAAGAGCTTTGATTTTAAAGTGCAGGATTGTCTTTTAGGTTATTTCTCACCTACCGAATGTGTGCAATGTTTCACCGTGAGGGAGTGGGTACGTGTCTGCATGCGTGTCTCGGGGGCCGTGGAGCCGAGCGCACTCATACGCATGGGTTCCCGACTTCACTGCGCGTTTGTTTATAGGAGGTCTCAGTGGCTGCTTATTTTCTGCTCAGTTCCACCGTGAGGAGCACTGGGAGCCTTTCATCTCCCCCGACTTCACTTTACACAATCGCAGACACTGTTAGTGGTGTTTAGAGGAAAGGTAGAGTGAGACAGAGAGAGCGATGAGGAGAGATTTGTGGTTGGAGGCCAAGAGACGCAAAAGCGGACACACACACACACACACACACACACACACACACACACACACACACACACACACACTCTTGGATGCAGAAACAGGAAAAACAAAGAGCAGAGGTTGATCCCATCATTCAGTAATGACTACAGAGGCCAGACCTCTCTTTGAGGTTTCCCCCCCTCAAATATCCTGTGGTACAGGGTGTGAGGCGTGTGCGTGACTGTTTTTATTTTTGCTTTTTTTTTTTTTTGCTTTATATGAATTCTAAGCAGACCTCCCAGTTCTGCGTTTCCAGCTCGACCGGGACATGCTCTTACATATTCATAAAGGACAGACCATCTTTATGACCTGCAGAATGTGTGTGCTCGTATGTGTGGGTGCACGCGCTCATAATTACATTTTACCGTGCCTTTTATAAAAGCATCATATTTTGCTCTGCTTCCATGTGATGGCTCATACAGCTGCATATAACTTAATTTTCTAATGTCATTACCGCTGCACTGATGAACGAGGTGCTTATACTGAACTCCAGGAGTTACGCCTGTTCGTGCCAGACAAACTGTCATTGTGAAAGTGACTCCTCCTCTTTCTAGGGAAAGTATTGGGCTCGCTTTAAGTCCAGTGTTGATTCTCAAATTCCCATCACCTAATGCATCACTGAGGCTCAGGTAATTACTATAATCAGTGGAACGTAATATAAATATTTAATATCTGGATTTGGGTTAATCTCTTGTAATACAGCCAGTAGCTACTTTCTGCTACCTGATGACCCTCAAAGTCACTATTGTAACACCAAATGAGGATGATTGATGGATGAATCTGTGCTAAATAAATGCCACATCTGATGTAAAACACAAACATCCTATCTTAAGAGACTGTAAAATATTTCTGTTTCATGCTGCACTGTAGGGAGTGCTTTGTTGTGCAGCCTTAATCCCAGCCCCAGTAGCACTTTTCTCCCACGTCTCATCCTTTGGAGACACATTTGTTTTCACTGTGCAACTTGCAGGTAGTAATGACAAGACGCACATAAGCTGCATGCATGTGAATGGCATGCATTAGGAATGCCTCCTCATACAGAGCATGTTTTGCAAACAGAGATGAAGACAAATTCGGTCTTAGCCGCTGTGTCCAGAATTCAAGTCCTGAAAATGTAAACACTGTGTGTGTGTGGGGTTGGATTTTTTTTTTTTTCCCCACACAATCAAGCACGATCTTTCCCTCAGTACACCATCTTGTTGAACTAGGAAATGCTAGTATTCAAATGCTTTAGTGGCAGAAAAAAAGAAACTCTTCTTGCTTATCTCACTGCAAAATTAACCATGTGTATTAAGTTCTAGCATATCCAGTACACCCCCAAAAATGGAGATGTATCACATTTCTTTGACTTAAATGGGAAAATTCCTCCTGGTGTGTGAGACTGGAAATCGTCAGAACAGGAGTTGAATAGATTATATTGTGTTTTTCTCAGCGTATTCCCCTCAAATGCTAATAGAAATATGTTCAGGCTTACCATAAGTAGGTAAACAGACACTTTATTGATCCCACAAGAAATTATTGTGTTACAGCAGCAGGATAAAGAATAAAAATAGTACAGTGCACAATAAATAAGCAATGTAGTTAAAGTGCCATAGGCACATAGTGTGGGCCTTATACTGTACTGTGACATAGTTTTAAATACAATAGTGATTAAAAAAAACAAAGCAATGAAAAATGAAGTTAAGTTAAAGAGTCAAAAATAAGATTGAGATTGTGCAAGAGAGTAGTGCAAGTTAAATCAGTAAATAATATGTAGCTGCAAGAAGGTATAATACAGAAATATGTGGAATCTAATGCCTGACAGGTGTGTTCACCTTTCACAGAAAGGAGAGTTATTGTATAGCTACACAGAATTGTAGGAATGATTTCCTGAAGCGTTTTCTATGGCAGTGGGATTAAATAAGTCTGAGGGAGAATGGGCTCTGCTGCCTCAGGAGTGTGGAGCAGAGTGGGTGAGATGGATTGTCCATGATGGAGAGCAGTTTGCTCAGTGACCGCCTGTCCCTCACTGACTCAAACACCTCCAGATTCTGGCCAATGATAGTTCCAGCTTTGTGAATCAGTTTGTTGCTCCTGCTGGCAGTGATGTTGCTGACAACAGGAAAGTAAATGGCACTCGCTGCCGCAGACTCGTAGAAGTTCTCGAACATTTTGCTGCATGCATTGAAGGATCTGAGGTTCCTTGGAAAGGAGCGTCTGCTCAGCTCCTTCAGCAGGTTAGATTTACAAGCCAAACAGAAATCCAGAACAGCAGAAGGAAAATTAGCCAAGGCACTGCATGGAGCTTCTCTTATTTGTCTGCAGATGAATTACACGACACCATAAAATTTGACAAAATATACCCATCTCTTTAGCAAATGCAGCATGACACTTCATCCACTCTCTGTGGCCCTGAGGGAAGCGTCTGTAATCGAATCTCTGCTCGTCTCCTTTGTCAGTGAGGAGACAGAACCGGTTGTAGACGGAGGATCAGTGATACAGGTCAAGAGGGTGGAGCTCTGCTGGAAGCACCCCTAACACACACACACTCACACACAGTTTGAGGCACACTCAGACATGCATAAACCCACGTAGGCACACATTTATATAAAAACATCAAAAGCGAGCTACGCAGCATCTTATTAGTGACACAGTGAATCATTGTTTCCTAATACCTGTTGAAGTGCGGCAAACAGAGTGCTGCAAGGTGTGTGTGCGTGTTTCTGCCAGCCTCTCATCCATCTCGTTCCCTTCCAATTGTCTCCCACCCTGTGTTTCCCAGGCTTTATTCTTCTTTCCCAGTAGCTTGCTTCTTGCTTTCTCCTCAAAACGCACTTTAATCTTTCCATCGCCCTGCCTCGAATTTCCTCCAAGCTGCGTACATTTAATGTCACCCAACCATCTGTAACCTTTATTTCTTGTTGTGTCTGCAGCGTGTCTCCGCTGCAGAAGTCAGAGATCGTGGATATGGTGAAGAAACACGTGAAAGCCATCACGCTGGCGATAGGCGACGGCGCGAATGACGTGGGGATGATTCAGACAGCTCACGTTGGAGTGGGGATCAGCGGCAACGAGGGCATGCAGGCCACCAACTCTTCCGACTACTCCATTGCACAGGTGGGTGCAGCCGTAGCATGGAGACATGACATGCATGGCTGGGGTCATACAAAAATGTTTACAGGCTTTACTTGAACACAGATAAGGCATGCTTGTTTGGTTTGAAAACTCCTGCAAAGGGAAAGGCGCTGACTCCTGGCCTGCTTGCTGTTCAGCTCATGTGGATCTTTAATCTTCCCTCAGGGGACAGCTGAAAGGGGAATTCACTTACACGGATCTGCGAGGGATCATATTATCGATCTGAACATGGGGCTCATCACAAACACTTGCATTCTAAAATAAAACCTAGCCAAAACAAAAGCTGATAAAGGAGCTTAAAATTCCTTTTTTTTTTTTTTTTTTTTTTCCCCAGTTTTTATGCTTTTTCATTTTGGAGTGGATTTCATTTTACACTTGCATGCATATTATTTACTGCAGGGTAATGTTAAAATAGAAACATTTATCGTATCAAAAATGCTCATACTATTAACTATTAGGTTTTAATTATGCCACCATTTTCCTTGAATAACCTCGGAAAAGAGTTGAAACTATGCAGGAAGATTAATTTTAAAGGATTTGGATGCTCGTATAAGTTGCACTGAAATCCATTCAAAATTGAACCTTTTTGTTCTTGATATTTTGTAGCATGTGATCTGGATGTTCTGTTCACTCGCCTGTACTGTACTGTGATTGTTTATTACAATATGTGCCACTCTCTTGGCTAGGTCACTCCTGAAAAAGAGAATTTTAATCTCAGTGGGACTTTAATCTGGATAAGTTCAGGATTTAGTAGATATAATTTCCCAAATCACTCTTTTGTGTAAATAAAACCCCTGTTATGTGTATTTCTAGTTCCCTTTGATGGTTGAAATGATGTCTCTCTGTGTCCTAATTACTCTGGAGTCTTCTTTGTGTCTGTATCTCTCACACAAACACATTCTGCCACTTTCACTGTCTGCGTTGTCTGTCTCTTTGCTTATCTTTATCAGCAGGCCTCCCCTTGCCTCAATTTTCCCTTCTCTTCAGTCACATACTTGATACACACTGCGCTCCCTTTCTGTCTCAAGTTTTTGCTCCGAGTGAAGAAACAGTTCTGTCTCTGTCTTCTCTCTGATTGGTAGTTCTCCTACCTGGAGAAGCTTCTGCTGGTTCACGGGGCCTGGAGCTATAACCGTGTCACAAAGTGCATCCTCTACTGTTTCTATAAGAATGTTGTCCTCTACATAATCGAGGTAAGCGCTTCGCCACCACGCCCTGTCTGTTTTACACACACACACACACACACACACACACACACACACACACACACACACACACACACACACACACACACACACACACACACACACACACACACACACACACACACACAGAGTTACATTAACAGAGACATATTGCAGCTGTTTGTCGACACAGCTGACAGTGATGGACGAGGTGCTCTTCTGGTGTCTGCTTTCTGTCTCGCTTGCACACACACACACACACACACACACACACACCCACACACACACACACACACACACACACACACACACACACACACTCTTAAGAAACTGTACGTAGCAGTGACGAGACCTTGGCTCCAAAGGTCAACTGCTGTCTGTGCGTGTGTGTGCACTTGTATTGCTCATGTATTTGGGACATATATCTTTACTCAGTCACAGTGGGGCCACAGTCCCTTGTGGGGACAGAAAATCCCCACAAATCATTAAATTTCATGATGAAGGCTTGGTTTAAGGTTTGGAAAGTAGCAGTTTTGGTTATAGTAAGCCTTAAGGAAATGAACTTAAATAAGTTTGTCAACCTCAGAAGTGAAGCACGACTGTGTTTGAGTGATGAAGAGGCACATGGCAGCCCTAGGCTGACTGCTATGAGGGGTATTTGACAGCTGTGCTCGCTCTCAATCCCCCAACCCTCACCCCTCTTACCCCTCTGTCTAACATTAAGGATGCCAGCAGGTGCAGGTCCTCATGTAGCCCACTGTCCTGCTCACACCACCACTCTGTGGCTCTGTGTGTGTGTGTTTGTGATTATCTCACATAACTGGCTTCCAGCAGAGCTCTTTAGGCCAAAGGTTATAGACTGTCTCCATCCACTTAGTGGAGACAGAATAAAGGGAATGGTGTGTATGTGTGTGAGACTGTTTTTTGTGTATCAGACCTCACCCCTAGGCTGTATTCTCCACTGTATGCCCCAGGAATGCCACAACTCCCACCAGCGGCCCCAAACATTTTCTTTATCTGCCCTCAGATCTGCCTGTGTCTGCTGTGTGTGTGTGTTTGTGTTTGTGTGTGTATGTGTATTAAGGAGCTAATGAGGGTTTACCCGAGGCCATAGTCACATTTAGTTATTGTGTTTCAGTGAATTAGCGTAACTTGATTTTTGAGGTCCAGACAAAACCTGCATTAAGAAGGGGCAGGAAGTTTAACTGTTGTAAAAGGATAGTTTGTTTTTTTTCTGTATTGAAATAGCATTGCCACTTGAATCATTAAGTCTTAAAAAGTAATGTTTCTAACACTACTGCATCATTTTGTCATTTTCTTCCTGCTGTTTTCACTATCAGTACCTCAGTAAGGCAGTTTTACCCACCACTATTGTTCCTCTCATCTCCTCTCATCCCTCTCTTTGTGTCCCAGCTCTGGTTTGCCTTTGTGAACGGGTTTTCTGGCCAGATCCTCTTTGAACGCTGGTGTATAGGCCTCTACAACGTGGTGAGTATCCACCCTTTGCTATCTGACAATTTTCCATTTCCCCACTCACCCTCCTTCGCTCCTCCACTTTCCTCTTACTGGCTATTGATTGTCATCTTTCACTCTGTCTCTCAGTATCAGTTGCACGCTGCTTTGTCTTCTTCTCACAGCTCTTTCTACATGCCAGAGATGCTTGTGTGCATGTGTTTGCTTTAAAAGTGTATGTGCGTGTTCTGGTGACAGTCTGACTGCAAATTCTTTCAGGCAACACAAGGCAGTCTGATTTACAAAACAGGTGTTGAATCTTTTTATGTGTGCGGAGGTGAAACTATTCTGATGCTTGCAGTCTGACATAAATAAAGATTATGTGCACGCACTGTATTTGTCATTATGTGTTTTAATGGCTGCATGTGTGTCCCCCGTATGCTGCAGATATTTACCGCGCTGCCTCCGTTCACTCTGGGGATTTTTGACCGGCCGTGCAGCCAGCAGAACATGCTCCGCTTCCCGCAGCTCTACCGAATAACCCAGAACGCCGAGGGCTTTAACACCAAAGTACGTGTGCACAGATTCACAGTCTGCATGCACTCACATTTATAATCAAAGTCAAATCTGTCGTTTTGGCTTTTCGCAATTCGATGAGTGATGCCAGCTGTTTGTTTGGGACTTCGGCGAGTAAACAAGGGGGGCACAGAGTCTGGGACGTTTCCATTGCAAACCATAATGAGATGCATAATGCGAGAATAAGGAAGTCTTTCATTTTACAGTGTACACCAGCAGCTGTAACCTACTCTGTGTGTGCGTGTGTGTGTGTGTGTGCGTGTGTGTGTACGTTTGTGCGTGTGTGTGTGTAAGAGGGCACTTTTGATGGCATTAGTACACTGGGAGATGTGTGCTCTTGTGAGGAATTGCTGTTTTTGTATGTTTTTATGTGTTTAGAAGTTGTGGGGGGAATATATGTGCTTTGGCATTAGTTTGCACTAACTTATTTTCCACTATCCCTCTCCTCCTCCACCTCTCTTTCTGTGTCTTGCTTCATCTTTCAGGTGTTCTGGGGGCACTGCATCAATGCACTGATTCATTCAATTATTCTCTTTTGGTTTCCACTCAAAATGTTAGAGCATGGTAAGTAAGCATACCCAGATCATCCTTCTGCAACCTATCAATTTGGTTTGTTGACAGTTTGTCAGGAGGCTTCGCTGTATGTGTGCTTTCCGCAGACTCTCCCTTCAGTAATGGTCAGGGAAATGACTACCTGTTTGCAGGAAACATGGTCTACACAGTAAGTATTGTACTTTTAATTTCTACATGTCTGCTTCGTTTTTAATTTCTGTCTTTTGGTGCAGATTTGTGCATTTATTTTTCACCCTCACACTGTGTACACACCACAGCTTCGCTACTTCCTCAGAGCCCATTTAAGTCTCCAGTCAATCTAGTCCCGTCTAGCCAGTCTGTCTCCCCCTCACATTCATCCATCTCTTTTCTCTTTTCACTTCTCCGTCTCACACTCTCTATCATTTTACTCCCTGCAGGCTCATGAGAATGTCAGTGGGGTTTATTTGTTGTGTGTGTGTGTGTGTGTGTGTGTGTGTGTGTGTGTGTGTGTGTGTGTGTGTGTGTGCGCGTGCAGACTGCGGGGGGACTGTGGGGCTCCAGAGTATTTTAACAGACATTGCTGAGTTTACTATATAAAATTATTGTTTATTATCTCCGTGGTCGCCAGTCAACTAATCCTGTTTGTTTTTGTTTTTTTTTAAATTTGCCCACCCGCTCCTGTGTGTGTGTGTGTGTGTGTGTGTGTGTGTGTGTGTGTGTGTGTGTGTGTGTGTGTGTGTGTGTGTGTGCGCGCGCGCAGTATGTGGTAGTTACAGTCTGTCTGAAAGCTGGAATGGAGACCACAGCTTGGACCAGGGTAGGAACATTAACACACTCTTAATACACCACACAACATGTGCTGTATTTTTCTCCAGTGTTGATAAATAGGGGGGGGGGGGGGGGGGGGGATACTCTGTGAGCATTTCAGTGTAAGTTTTCCATATGACCTGGTCTAAATGCTTCATAATCAGGAAAAGCATGGGAAAAGATGTGGTCTACCTTGATCTTGTGGTGGAGGTTTGAGGTTTCTCAAACTGGAAAGTGTCCAAATCTTAACCATTCAACTCAAGTAAAGATTACTTACTGTGGAGCAGCTGCAAGAACAGCCAAATATGCTTGAAGACATTAAGCTTATAAGTGACAAATGGAGATCGCTGCAGCTCAGGCAATGCATAGCGAGAGAGAAACTGGGCCAGAGAACAGTGAGTTAGGTGAAAAGTAAATACATAAACATATGAGGGAAATGGATTTAAATGAATATAGATATTTTGTGCGGTATCACACTTCTCTTTGTGATTACTGTCTCATGTTATGTACAGTACTGTGCAGAAGTCTTGGGCCTCTCCTCATTTCTTCATATTTTGCTTCAAGGAGCCAGACTTTCTTGTAATTTTTTAAAGTGGTCTTGATCAATAGTTCTCCAGGCTTTCTGAAGATCTTTCAAACTTTTTCTTTGGGCACTGGCTGCTTTTTCACTCATTTTCAGTCCAGTCCTTGTACCTGACCATTTTCAGAGGAATCTTTTGTTTGTTTGCTAAGCCACTTAACACTGACCTCTGAGTCATTCAAGCGTAAAAAAGGCACATAACACAAGAGATGAACCAGTGCTGTGTCTACACACAACAGACAATTTGGTAACCAATTTGAAATTGTATCTTAACCACTTTGTTACTAGCAGTATGTTGCAGAAGCACACCATTTGTTCCCATTTATTTAGTTGAATCTATGAAAAATTTTAAAGATAACACAGTTTGACAGACATAAAATAGTATTTTTGAACCAACAAGGTGATTCACAGAACGCTATTAGCTGAAAATTTATCGTATCTCTGCATGGTGTGCAGTGTGTCCTTAAAAAAATTCAGAAAACTGGACCAATGGAGGACAAAATAAGAAGTGGCAGGTCTGAAAAATAAATCTACAGCAGATGAACAGTATCTGAAAGTCATGTCATTTAAGAAATAAGAAAAAATCTGCCAAAGACCTGATACATGACCTGAGAGATGCATCTGGTCCTTCAGTTGAGCCATCTAGTTTTCATTGAAGCCTCATCAGAAATGTCTGTGGAAAGGTGGCTGTCAAGAAGCCAGTCTTAAGGAAGAGAAAAGGGGCGAAAAGGCTGAGGTATGCCAAATTACACAAGAACTGGACTGAAAATCAGTGGCAACACGTCTAATGGAGTGATGAATCCATATTTGACATTTTTGGTTCATATTATTAGCGTGTACGAAGGAGGTCAGGAGAGAGGTACAACAGTGAGTGTCTTCAACCGCTTGTAAAACAATCTGAAAACTCAGAGAAAAACTCTGTCATGCCAGTGGTGTTGGAGATCTTGTCAAAACTGATGGAATTATGAACGTACAGAAGGTACCATGAGATTTTGTTCCACCATGCAACACCATCTGGAAAGTGTCTGATTGGCAACATTTTCATTTTTCAGCATGACAGTGATCCCAACACACTGTCAATGCAGTAAAAGCATACCTGGATAGAAAAAAAAACACAGTGGAACACCATCAGTCATGGATTGGCCTCCCCAGAGCCTGGACCTCAACATTATTGAAGCAGTGTGAGCAATTGTTTGCTGCAGCACCGTGTAATATTGTGCATTGATATGTATTTTTAGGGCATACTGCACGCTGGCACCACAGTTTCCTGAAAGCTTTTACTTTTCTGATATGTGCCACCTACTTTAAAAAATATTTACTATACCACACAAAATCTTTCGACTCTAATTAGCTGGAATCTCAAGGAAACATGGCATCTATCAGCAGTGATGATGCAAAACAACATAAGTTCTTGCCATTAGTGAGACAGTACCTGATTTGTTTCCCAGTTCACTGACAAGCACTGTGGTTAAAGTGAGTGATGTTGGTCGTGTTGGCATGATTTAAAAAAAAAAAAAGAAATCCTGCAGTTTACTGTCAAAATATACCAGTTGTCATATGAATGTGCAGCAGCTCATGATATTAGACAACAGCATTGTACATAGGCAGAATTTGGAGAACTATTCCCGAAGACTGTTCCTGAACTCTGCCTTAGCCTTAGTAGACGTAAAACGAGGAAAAAAAACCCCAAAACAGTGGCTTAAATAGGGGAAATTCTGAATAAAGAAATACAGAAAACTAAGCATCTGGCTAAGCATGTGGCTTCTACTTTCAGTTCTAAGAAAACATAAGCCAAAGTGGATATAGAGTTTATGATAACAGTAGCTCAAGCCATGACAGCCACATTATTTGTTTTTTTTGTTTTGTTTTGTTTTCTCCTGTGGCTGGAGAAAGAGAGACTGGCAGGATGGACAGAAAAGGACTGACACCTTTGTCCATTCAGCTGTCCACACAACAGTCTGGCAGTAATGAAGCCGGGTCCCACTGGAATTCACACAGAGTCCCCTTACAGCAGATCGCAGACAGGGGAAGGAGGGAGGGAAAGGTTGTCTATATTGGGATGAGCTGTATGTAAAGTATTTGACCTCATGCTGTCTCTCTTTTCTCTCTTAATCTCTCCTTAACTCCCTCTTGCCTTCTTCTTCTTCTTCTATCTCTCTGTTGTAGTTCTCTCACCTGGCGGTATGGGGAAGCATGGCGCTCTGGATAGTCTTCTTTGGTGTCTACTCCGCCATCTGGCCCACCATCCCTATTGCTCCTGACATGCTGGGCCAGGCAAGTCTCTCCCCATAAACACGTGTCATTCATTTTTATAACAAGGGGTAATGGGGGTTTAAAAAAAAATCCCTTCCTACTACATCTCTTTTCTGCAAAATCACCTGCCCCTCCCTTTTTGGTTGCCAGTACATGGCGCCTTCAAGGCTCACCTCTTGGGTGTTCCATGGCGGCACTGCTGGAGCCCCCCCGGGGAGATATATGCCCTCTGAGCCTCTCTCTCCAGGCTTCCCGCACCTGCTGCATGTCACCCGAGCTCTGGTCTTTTACTGCCCTCTGTGAAGGTGTTGACTCAACAGGGGGGGCTGCTGCTGCTGCTGCTGCTGCTGGTGGTGGTGGTGGTGATGAGGCTCCAGTGGGGGTGATGTGAGTGTTTGTGGGACCCCCCTTAAGTAAGAGAGTCATTTTAGAGTCTGGGGATGAAGGCATGGGTGAGATGAGGTGCCCTACTGAGCGTCAGGGGAAGGGAATAAGGCCTTCTCAACTCCCCACAGCCCATTAATTCAATTTGTGTCAGAAATCAGGAATGCGGTCAAATATCTCTGCAGCTGCTCAGCCTAACTGGGGAATGGTCAGAGACACTCACATCCCAAACCTCCACCGTCCCCCCTCTAACTGCGCTATTACCTCTCTTATTTCCCTTGCTCCCTCTATCAATATTTCCATCTGTCCACGTGGGACACAAGATTAAAAAAAAGAGTTGTGTATGTCTGCTCAGAATAACTGTGTGTGACATGTGTGTCCAGCTACATGTAGTGGTAGAGACCAACAATGTGTTTCTATGGCTATAACAAAACAGAGAAATTAATTTACCATGCCTTTCTGTGCACAGAGACTATGTGATATACTGTGAGCCTTTGTGTGTAGGCGTTTGTCACAGACAAGAAACACTGAGTATGTGTGAGCCCATTTGGGTCATCTGTGCTTTGGTTGTGATTCCAGCTGTTCTCTGATTCATTTTCCCAGTTACCTCTTTCTGTGGGAACCCAATTGTCCTTACAAATGCAGACACAAGGCACGGGAAAGATGCGATATGGGCAATAAAGCACTAGAAGTTAAAGAGGACGTGGCGCATAAAATTTTCACACCTAGAGACAAACTCATGCAAAATAAAACAGAGCTCTTGCAAAAGATAACCAAAGCAGAGATGTTGGGTAATGAAGAGAAACTGCTGGGATTTACAGAAACAAGTGAGGACAAGCAACAAGTGATACAGTCACTAATAATGAAAAGATGTTGTGAAAGAGTGAGATTGGAGAGAATCGCAGGAGTGAGGGTTGTGTGGGAGTAAAAATGACTGGTTGACAAATGGACACAGTGGTTAGGTGCATGATTAATCCTGGGAGATGGACTAAGAAGGGGGGCAAAGGTCACTGATCCTGGCTGCAGCTGGACTGGATAGACAGGTAGGGGGGGGGGGTGACCAGCATCTTGGTCATTTAGCATCACAGTGGTATTGTATTTCAGCTATGTGAAAGGTTTGTGGTGCAGTTAATGGCTGTGAGAAGGCTGTTAAATATTTTTGGCAAACATTAGTGGTGTTCAACTTTGGCTAACTCGCTTTCTGTTCTTTATGACTTTCACTGCGCTTTGAGTCACATTTCCTTCAGCCATTACCGTACGTGTTCCCCTGTGCTCGTTGCTGAGAAAAATGACTTAATCCTCAAAGTGAATTAATAAATGAGTGGAAATAAATGGGCCCTGTGTGTTGTCACCGCAGGCTGGCAGGGTGATGCAGTGCTGGCACTTCTGGCTGGGCCTGGTCCTGGTGCCTGCTGCGTGTTTACTCAAAGACTTCGCTTGGACGGCGTAAGTAGAACGCATTTAATGTAAATACATGGGAAATCCATACAGACACTATTTAACTTAACAGAAGCGTTTACATAACCCATATTGAGCCTGTGTCAACACTTACGCGCACTTCATATTATGGATTACACGTGTCTGCAAAGTAAAACACTCAAACTTTCCTTTGTGGGTCTGACGAGCTTATTTCTGCCGTGCAGCGCTCGTCGCTCTGTCAGGAAGTCTCTTCTTGAGGAGGTACAGGAGCTGGAGGCGCGGTCCGTTGACCCAGGGGCAGCTGTACTTAGAGATGCCAGCAGCCGCAGGTATATAAATGCTACCAAGCATCATGGGATATCACAGCATACATGCACATTTTTTTGCATCATCAAGCAGATTTTATTTTTATTTTAATTTGCCCTGTGTTGCATTTATATTTGCTGTACATTAGACTGCCCCTAATTAAATACCAGTGATGTTAAATATGTCCCACATGTCAGCAGCTTTAATAGCAGTCTACTAGTATATGCATTGTATTTCTTTATGTGTGAAAATAAACTATTTCTGTCCCCCCTGTGGCACCGTCCACAGGGCTGAAGCCAAGGCTGAGGTCCCGTAGAGCCAGAACTGCTCACAGAGGTAGTTTCTGGGTTTGCACTGTCCCACTGTGTGACCTGTGACCTCAAATGACCTGTGTGCCCCAATGCAAGCTACTTTGGAGTGACTCCTGCTTGTTTTCCATTAACCAAGTTCAGATCTCTCTCTTTTTGTCATTTACTGTCATCTTAAGTATTGTTTTCACTTTATTTCTCTCCTTATTTTCTTGAATGTGATCATTCTTTTTCTTCATAGATGGACCAATTTAAACTGCTGTACTGATCTGGTGTGTTTAACATTCGTAGCTTTAGAGACTGTGACTCAGTGTTGTGTCTGGTGTTGTGTTAGAACAAAACTTGTTTGTTAATTCTGAGGGAAACTGTACAAATTATAGAACAGTATACGACCCCCCTTTTCCAAAATCACTGGGATGCTGTGTAAAATGTAAATAAATGAACAAAATGCAGTGAGTTTCAAATCTTTTAAAGCTTGTATTTAATTGAAAATAGTGAAAATATAACGTATTGAAACTGAGATATTTTAATATTATTGCCTATTTTGAATTCAGTGATTCATAAAAGTTTCAACATGAGCATTTTTGCCACTCTGTTACATCATCTGGATGTTGCTCCAAAGGTTGTATACATCATCCAGCATCATTGGAGCCTTAATACATGCGCAAGTTTCCCATGCCATGTGCCTAATACACTTTAATACTATCATGAATGATCAATTTCCTTTTTAGCCCAGAGGACACACTGTCCGTGACTTCCAAAAAGAATTAACATTTTTGATTGGGCAGACCACATGACAGCTTTCCACTTCACCCCATTTAATCATTTTTACTTATGCTTTCTTTCTTTTTCTCTTTCTTTTTGTTGGATTGTTTTTTAACTTGCATGTGTGGATGTAGTGACAAACTGGGCCCACCAATGGTGGATTTCCTCTACTTTTTCTAATGTAGTGCTATCTAACAGATCTCAGAGAGTCCGAATTGGTTGCTGGTCTTGTCTTTTCCTGAATTTTTAGTGATTTTCTGCACTGCACATGATTTAATTCCCCCAACCTGAAGTTAAGCAATGTTATTCCGAATTGTACTCTAAATTATATGGACAAAAGTTTCGGGCCTCATCTTTTAATCTTTGAATTTGGATGGTTTCAGTCCCATTGGCACAAGTATATGAAAGCAAGCACCTAGACATGCAGTCCCTACAGATACACAGGTAGTCCAACTCCTCCAGGATGGCACATCAATACGTGCCATTCCCAGAAGGTTTGCTGTGTCTCCAAGCACAGTCTCAAGAGCATGGAGGAGATTCCAGGAGACAGGCAGTTACTCTAGGAGAGCTGGACTGTTGAAGGTCCTTATCCCATCAGCAGGGCTGGTATCTGCTCCTTTGCGCAAGGAGAAACAGGATAAGCATTGTCAGAGCTACAAAATGACCTCCAGCAGGCCACTGGTGTAAATATCTCTGACCAAACAATCACAAACAGACTTCATAAGGGTGGCCTGAGGACCAAACGTCCTCTAGTGGGCCCTGTGCTTACTGCCCAGAACTGTGGAGTCTGATTGGCATTTGTCATAGAATACCAGAATTGCCAGGTCCACCACTGGTGCCCTGTGCTTTTCGCAGATGAGAGCAGGTTCACCCTGAGCACACATGACAGATGTGAAAAGGTCTAGGGAAGCTGTGGAGAATGTTATGCTGCCTGTAACGTCATTCAGCATGACCAGTTTGGTGGTGAGTCAGTGATGGTCTGGGGAGGCAAATCCATGGAGGGACACACAGACCTCTACAGGCTAGGCAGTGTCACCCTGACTGGACATGGGCATGAAATCCTTGGACGCATTGTCCGACCCTACTCTGGTGCAGTGGGTTCTGGGTTCCTCCTGTTGCACGACAATGCCTGGCCTCATGTTAAAAGAATATGCAGGCAGTTCCTGGAGGATGAAGGAATTGATACCATTAACTGGCCCCCATGCTTGCCTGAGCTAAGTCCACTAGAAAACCTCTGGAACATTATGTTTTGGTCCATCCAGTGCTGTCAGTAGTACCTCAGACTGCTCAGGAGCTCAGTGATGGCCTGGTCCAGATATGGGAGGAGATCCCCCAGGACACCATTGGTTGTCTCATTAGGAGCATGCTCCACAGTTGTTAGGTATGCATACAAGCCCGTGGGGGCCATACAAACTATTGAGTACCATTTTGAGTTGATGCAATGAAATTTCGGCATAATTCAAATGTCTTTGAATTCAGCCCTTTGAAGGTTGATCATTTTCATTTCCATCAAATGATGTGGCATCCTTTCTTTCCTAACACATTACCTAGTCCGTACACGTATCGATGTTCAATAATCAATCATCAATAATTGCAAAGCTTCAAACCTCCTCTGGTATTAACATCAGTACAAAAACTGTGTTCCAGGAGCTTCACGTCATGGGTTTCCATGGCTTAGAGGCTACTGTGGGTGCAGTGTGTAGATGGCCCAGTACTTTTGTCCACATAGTGTCTGTCCAATTAACCCCAATCAGTTCCCCAATGTTCCGCTAATGTAGGTGTTATTTTTAGCAAATACACAACATTTACAGTCTGATGTTGCCCATGTCCCAACTTTGTTGGAGGGTTATGCTGGGGGAAAAAAAAAGTCAAAACAAGCAAATATTTGTCAAAAAAACAGGTTGTCTTTGTAGTATTTTAAAATAAATCAAACATAGTTCATATAATTACATTTGATACAGCATCCAAACTGTTTTGGAAAATCTGCTCTGTAGAGGTTTAGTCATCTACTAGCAGTAGTAATTTAGCACCTTTACCCAAGTACTGTATGTGTAAAATCAATAAATTGAGTATTTCCAATATTTTCCTGCTTTAGTTTAATGTTCCCAAATATCTCTGAACTCTCTGATTTGACAACTTAAATTAGAAGTTAAGTTTGCATAAAAGAATACTGTCATAAAAGGTGGGAATATGTATTTCCCTATGGTTTGCCACTAAGTAATGAGTTGTATAATTTTCTCATTTTATAAACTGTTTAAAAACAGTGTCAGATTTAAATGAGTCACCAAGAGAAGGTACTTTATTAGAGGTGGTTCTTGTTTCTTCAAATTAGAAGTCTAAGGTATGCTTTCAGGTTGGGGAGGGATGAGAGTGTAACCGCTTTGCTCCTCTTGACCCTTAAACAGGGCCCCGTCCTCGACTGACCCTGCTTTTAAATGCAGGGAGGCAGGAGCAGATCCTTGAGTGCTCTCCATTTAGAATAAGAGAAGTAAAGTAAGGGTGAGCTGAGAAGCAATGGAGCAAAATGGAAAAGAGCACATCTGTGTTTGTAGTTTCTGGGGAGGGTAGGCATGGGAAAACGTGGAAAGGTACAGTACAGGAGTGTCTCAGGGGAAGAGTTCAAATAGCGTGCATCCTTGGGCCCTTTTGAATCAGAAGGTACCCATAGAGAGCTTTCATGGTAGGAGCAAGGACAGCTTGAGTCATACTCATGCATGAGCCTTTCATTTATTTGTCCAGACACTATTTAGTATTTTATCAATCACACAGTGCCGTCATCCTTGTAACAGACATTATTTTGGGGCCAGAAAGCTCTTTTTTTTTTCACTCCAGTGAAAGATTCCCAACGGTCTTAGAGAGTTATAAAAGTTTCCTAACTGCTTGCTCCAAATGTTAGCCTTGGGAAGGCTGGCTCTAGTCCATAAGTACTCCACTGATCATCATCACCTCTGTGTACTCTAAGTGCCAGGGAAAACCCTTGTGTGTGAATTTAATGCTTCATTGGCAGATAACTGTACAAAACGTATTCCTTCAAATAAATATGGCAGAAGTTAACTTCCTGAGGCGCCTTTACGTTTACATTTGACGTCTATACTTTATTGGCTGTAATAATGGTGATGACACAGGAGACAAATGTATGAATGTATGTGCGTATGTAGCATATGAGCATGCGTGCATTACTGTGCAGGATCTGGAAAGGGCTTGGTTATTTTTGGTCATCGAAGGAGAGGAGCCATGACGGCGTGTGGTCTCAGAACAGAGGGTCCAGTCTTCTTCTTGGACGGGGGGGGAGAAGAGAGAGGAGTGGGGATGGGGAACAGTTTACTATGGATGTCCTGTTACCCTGCAGGCAGTTTATGACTTACTGTTGGGTTAAAGTCAATACCAAAAGCAGTCACTGTCAAATTCACCTAACAAACTCTCTGGTCCTAGAACCACTGAGATTTTGTTACTCCCTGAAGAAGTGTTTTGCTTTTTCCTGCAGTGTTTTGCTAAAGAACAGCTAAGATTAAAAAATTCCATTCATAGAAAAACTTGAGGCAAAGACACTTAAAGTCTGTAGACTGGTTTTAAAAAAAACAAAACTTCAGTTGTTAGTAAAGGTGTTAGGTAGTCCTGGGAACAGTAGAGATTCTCTCATTTGTACTGTTATCAAGTGATAATGTTCTGATGCTGTGGAGTAAATGTCATTTCTTCCCTTTTCTTTTTGAATCTTGCAGTCTAAACGAACGGGCCCATCTGCTGACAAGAGTCTTTAGGAAAACGCCTTCAAGTGTAGGACGCTCAAACTCTGTGCAGCAGACTGTGTCACGTGAGTGTCCTTTCCAATAAGAGATGTAAATTGAGTTGTGCCCTAATGCTACAGTCACACTAGGGAAAACAGTGGTTGGAGACCTCAGCACGGCCAAAATTATTGCGACCATGTGATCTTGTTGCCTATGAAATGTTTGCTTTTAACACAGGGGCCAGGTCTGCAACCACTTGCAGTTCCTGTCTTCAAAGCAACTTTGGCATATCAAGATGGCAATAAAACAGCAATAAGACGGAATCAGCCTGGTATCAGTTTGTTGTTGAATGGAGTCAAGTTGGCAATTACATGTAATCTGTGACAGCAGTTGACTGTGATAAACTGCAAATCTGTTGCAGAGAAATTCACATGAACTACGTACGTTCAGAGTCCAGCCAGAACCTCATAGATCTGAAGGAGAAATTCCGAAATTCCTCCACAAATAGTGACATAGTTGCTGCAGGATGGCAATTTACCTGCAAAATGACATAGGCCCTCGGCAACCAGAAAACAACCAGCCAGCAATCAGTTGAGTTGAAGTCCCTGTTGCAAAGAGGTGTGTTGCAGATGAGTTTTGCTCATCGGTGCAGACGATTGATTGCAACATGTTGGCAGTCTGTGTGCATTTGTAAATTAGATGGCAGTTATTTCTGAGTGATTACAGTCAGTCTGAGTTGTTCTGCAATTGTTTGGTGACCTTAGGATCAAAAGTCGTTGCCTAAAGGTTGAGGGTATTGTATGCTCGACCTCTGAGCTACCAGTTTGTTGCTGCTACTACTAGCAATTGTTCAAGGGAGTGCAAAAAATCCCCCTTAAAAATCACCAATTTTTCCTAGTCGCAAGGAGTTTTCTGTTTTTTACCCTAGTGTGACTGAGCCATAACACAGGGTTTAAAGCTGATTTCTTCTTCTCTTGTATAATGTGTGTAAAGCCAGTAGTTTCACAGTTTCTTTGTATTTGAATTGTTCCTGTCACTCAGCACGCAGGTTTAACAAGTAAGATTTGTCCTCCTTTGTCTCTCTGCAGATGGCTATGCCTTCTCTCAGGAGGAGCATGGCGTGGTGTCTCAATCCCAGGTAGTGCGCTCTTATGACACCACCCGCCAGCGCCCCAGCCTCTAGCCCCTTCCCTGATCAAAGCTTTGGCTCACCGAAGCAAGAATTTGTCAAGGTGACAGCGGAGATGGACTTAAGTGACACCCTCACACCGGGTGACTGACCCCTGCTGTGGCCTTACTGGAACTGTGACTTGACCCCTCGCCCAGGCGTCATGGTCAGGCATGGAGGCCGTCGCTGGTGCATGGAGGACTGACTTGGGAGAAGGGACCAGGCTGGATATACATTGTTTAAACTCACAAAAGCTACACAGGCATGAGCAATCATATCCATGCACAGAAGTGACAAGTCAAACTCAGAGACTGCTACTCATATCTGTATACCCCTCAGACTGGGTTTGCTTTATGCCAGTGTGTGTGTGTGTGTGGGTGTTTGGGTGTGTGCGTGTGTGCGCACGGGCACGCGCGCGTGTTCCAGTGCGTCTCTATCTGCCTGTGCATGTGTGTCTGCACGCATTGCCGCTCCTGTGTTTGTGTGCATGCGTGTGTTGATCCATGTGCGTTCGCTTCCATAGTTCCCTCTCATTTCCTGTCTGCCGTCACATGCCGATGTGGAATGGGATGTCAAAATAAACGCGCACTCACTCGCGCACTCACACGCATACAGACGCGGATGAATTCCTTAAAATTAGAGGGTGGGAAGCATAGACCGAAGATCTGCCAGAGCCCTGCACCCCAGCTACAGGCCCCCCTTCATTCCATCGCAGCATCAAGCCTCACTGCCAAACACCATAGAGATGCCACTGAGGCAGAACGCTCACCAAACCGGACCACAACCCTGCTGCAGCCCCTCCTACCCCAATGAGACCTCCTCTTGCTTAGCTCTCCCTTCATTTCTTCTTTCTTATCTCTCCATCTCATAGCCGCTTTGCAACCTCCATGTCTCTCTCTTCCTTCTCACAAATTTGGGGAAATTATTTTATTTCTGACTGCTCCTGTGACTCCTGATGCCGCCTGTCTAGCGACGTAGCAGCAGCATGCCTGGCATTAGCGCTTCCTCTTTCAGTTCTGTTGGAGTTCCACTCTTTACTGGACTATTTCTTTCTCTCTCTCTCTTTTTTTAAATTAAGGTGGACATCAATGTGTATTTGTTTATAATTTTTTCCTCTTTTCATTAATGCCTGTTTTTTTGGGGGGTTTTTTTGTACTCATATGTGAAGACATGTCTTAGCAGGAATATTTTACTTGAACTCGCCCTAATAGGCATCCAAACAGAAGGGATTTGATTGAGACACTCATGTGGATCATGTGTTTTTCTGGCTCTGGGATTTGTCTGAATGTGGAGTCCATTGTCTGTGAGCTCTGTGTTGAGGACACTCTGGTTTTAGGAATGCAAAACTGAAGGGGTTGGGAGAGAGGGGTTGTCCATCTGAGTCCTAATCATTAAATCTAATCAATTCATGGCCTGACTAAATGTCTTTGTGTTTTGGCTGTCCGTTGTGTACTCATGCAATCAAAATGAGGGGGTTTTTGAGTCCAACTGTAGCTCCAGGGAAGCTGGAAGAGTGTTGGTTTACATTTCATACTGAGGGTGGAAAAGAAATGAAAATATAGAAAATGTCAATACGAACATTAAAAGCTTAACATTTTATAAATTAGCCAAATCAAACCTCTCCCACGCTCCTTCTTTAATCCCAGGAGAGCTATCATAGACGGACCATTAGCCGATTAATTCGCCACCCCCCAACTGGAGATCCCTTTCCCACCCACCTTCCTGGATGTGGCCCAGCCCGAAAAACTACATCTGCTACAGTATGGAGAATCCATCGCTGCTTTATGCTTTTCAACTCTCCAATGGGCCGATTTGCTTTCCACATTACTGTAGCTGAGTTTCTGGAGGAGCCTGCCAAAACTGCACTTCCACATCATCATATTCTTAAACTGTCCATTGTTGTGGTTTATTGTTTCTCCTCCGTGTGTGTCGGGTGATGTGACAGGCGGTCGTTCTGTCTTCTGTGGGAGGTAGACCAGTCTGTGAATGTGGGTAATGTTTCTAATAGCTTAAGTGTGTGTGTGGGTGAGAGAGAGAGTGTTTTAAGAAGATTAAAACAACCCAGTCACCACTCAGATTTGTTTTTGTTAACCAAGGCTTTGTTTCCAAGCGTGTGTCTGTGTTTTAAGTATATATAAAACTCACTGCAGGCTCTTTTCTGTTTTAAAATATGTTTATTTTTTCAGTTTCATATGAAAAAAAATGTCTCTCCTGCATTAAATCACTGTATTTCAGGTGTTGTTCTAAAATAATTCCACAATTTTACACATGCTCTTACTTTTTTTTTTTTTTTTTCCCCCCTCACCCAAGCTGCCCATTGAGTCTTACAGACATTGTGTTGGAGTACAGACAAGGTACGCAAACATACCAGTTTCAGTACTAAAGGACATCTCAGGCTGCTCGCTCAGTGGAGCAGCACATTCCTCAAGCTGCACGTTCCTCAGTTACAGTGGCCCAGCTTTACACCGCTACACAGAATGGCAGAAAATTCTGCAACTTTGGCTTATTTTTTACAGATTAACAACCAGAGTGACCACTTCCGTGCCTTTCCTAAGTGGAAAATAATGACTCAGTGTTGCCCTGGAGCTGCCCGTGCTAATGCACTGAACTGTGCTGGTGTGAAATACACACACACACACACACACACCTCTCACAGGGGAGAAGTGAAGGGGACAGCTGGCAGAGTTTTTGCTGTATAATTAACTGTAATCTTCAGAGAACTTCCGCTCAATTCTCCGTCACACACTCACACATCCAAGGAACATTAACAGGTCGCCTTGTGAATCTTGTCTTTTTTTTTTTTTTTTAGATCTTTTGAGTGTGTTTCCGCTTGGGGCAGTTGGGGTTTTTGTATTTCTTTTTGGGTTTTTTTTGTTTTGTGCTTCCCGGGTGGCGCTGGGGTGGGTTGTATAGCAGGGTGGAGCGTCACAGTCTGTGTCCTGTGTTCACTTCATTAGAGTTTAAATGGCCTACAGGGAGACTGCGACTGCCTTTCACATCACACCACCTGCATTTCCCATTACACACAGTTCACTCACAGTTACTCACACATCCACCGCATCCCTCCACACTTCACACTCTCCCAGACTCACACACGTACAGTACAAACATCTATCCACATGCTTTCTTTCCTCATACTTTCAACACAAACAAAAATATACTGTATTATATAAACCACTCACAATCATTCACAAGCACAGATGTGCACATGGTATAAACACAGCATGTGGTCATATATTTTTTTTGCTTGAATATCCATTTTTCATACAGTCCACTGCTATAAATCATCCAGTCATCACTCATTCCTGCACATATAAGCCTGCAAATCTTTTTCTTACACACAAATCCATGCAAACACAAATACATGCAGCCTTTACTTGAGCTCCAGACTGCAGTGAACTGTGCATTATTACTCATCTGGGCTGTATAATTCTCAGAGATGCAGTTTTGTCTTTGCATCCAGACAGAGAATATTTATGCATGTGTCTTACCCCATGACAGGCTGAGCTTAGCTCATTCCACCTTTCATACAAAACACTGAACAGACACAAACCACACACAATTACAGGGCAGGTCCGGCTACCAGGAACAGCTTTATGAGTCCTTCATGTGAGTCTGACTCCCTGCCTTTTTCCCCCCCACTCTGGCAGTGTGCTCAAAGGTCTCTGCCACAGCCCTCACAGGTTAAACTTCACAAGTTAATCTTTGCAAACAGAGTGGTTCAGTGGTCTGTTGGTTGGCCTCTCATCAGACTGTCACTGGATGGTGTTTCTGGTCACTGGTGACACTGGAGCCAGCAGTGGGAGGAGGGCAGGGTGACTGGAGGGGTCTATAGCCTCCCTGAATGGGGTCCAAGTAGGTCGGGGTCGAGGACACGGGGTGGGCATAGCCGATGTACTGCGGATGCAGGAACTGCCCCTGGTGAGGCATGATTTGGGTGGCCTGCTGGCAGTTGAGTACAGAAAAGTTGGTGGGCATGTTGACGAAGACGCTGGCATCAGGGGGCAAGCAGCAGGAGGCCTGGGCCCGCATGACAGGAGGCGGGGCAGTGCGGGGGGCAGCTGCTGGAGCAGACGAGCTGGATGAGGTGGCTGTGCTGGACTGGCGGGACGAGGAACCTCTGGAGGTGCTCGCCATCATAGGGATGGTTTCCAAGAGACGCCCACCACCACTGGCCCCACTTCCTGTTGCGCCTCCAGAGGACAATTCCTGCTTGGGTCGGAGACACCGGCAGCAGCACACGGCGACCACAGAGCCCACCACGATGAATGCCACAAACACTGAGCCTACGATGAGGAATGGCACATAGATGGGAACTACAGAGAGAAAAGAAGAAGACACATCAACATTAAACTATCACTGAAACAGCTAAAAGAGCCGATTAGTAAAAAACTACTTAAGCTGTGCTGCCTCACATGCTCACATCTGCAAAGGGGCTCCTTCATGTGAGTGGTGATTGAGTGAGACAGTGAAACAAAGGACTGGAGCAGAAAAATGGAAGGTGCACTGGATTGGGTCTCCAGGGAGTCCCAGCCTCTCATTAGCAGTTATTAACTTTGTTTTGATCTGTTTTAATCCTCCACACCCCACTGTGTCCCCGGCCTCTTCAACCCTACAGACCTGTGTGCGTTTGTACGGGTGACATTCTTAAGCCTTGCTACCAGCCAATATTTGTGACCCTTCTGTTTTGGGTTTTTTGGGGGGCTATTTTTTTTTTTTTTTACTAATCCTTTGAAAATAAGTTAGTCGAGTTGAAGTACAGCATTTGGCATCTGCTTAAAGAAAGGTATTAAAGTGGAGTGATTTAATATAGTTGAATGGGAGGTTATTCAGCTCTTTAAATCAGAGGAATAAGCCAGCTCCTTCTCACTGACCTTTCCTTTCTCTTTAAAGCAGCAAATCATACTCCCAACTATGCATTTGTGTAACTCTCACAGTTCCACCAATCAGAGTATAGTTTGCTGGGTCAAATAGGAGATGTCTCTCTGAGCAGGCAGAGGTTTTGACATTTATGTATGTGAAGAACTCCATTTCAGTCTGTAAATTCGAGAAGTGAACATGAAAAGCTCCAAAAACAATTCTGAAACACAGTCAGCAGTAACCAGTTTTTCCTAACTCTTCAATTTCACTAAAGTACAGAGAGAATTTTTGAAGGCTGAAAGAGGGTGACATTCAAGATGAGGTCACTGATGAGGTGTTTTCCTCAGTTGCTCATTCCCATGCTCACTACCACAAACACCTTTCAAACACAATAAAAACCATGTTACATTACAAGTGATTAGTTGTGTTTTATTGTTCCCACTGGGTGTAGTTATTTTCCACTTTGAATGTGTCCGTGTATTATGAGGTGTAACTGTATGCCAGAAAGGGAGAGAGGTGGCAACTGGCTCCAGTTTCCTTTTGTCTCTGAGCTCTTTGAAATGCATCAATGGGACTTTGAATTTTTTTTTTTTCAAAATGCTCATCAAAAGTGGCAGGATATTAAAAGGATTACTGCATGGAAGCTGTTAAGAGCAGGAGATCACTCATGGGCAGAGGCAGCGAAGTCTTGGTAACAAGAGCAGCAGCAGAAGAGGTAGAGGCATGGTGACATGAAACAAACCAGGACCTTGACCCATTTCCTTTGGACAAGAAGTGGTATTAACTTAAGAGGCTGCTGCACCACACACCTACACGCCTCACAGTAAACAGGTTTTAAAAGGAACACATACAGTATAAGTTACAAGAGCAGAAATGTACCGGGGAGCCTCCCGGTGCCATCTTTCCTGCACTTATATGGCCTAGACCTCAACATCTCTACTTCCACTCCTTTTATATGCAAGGCTGATGAGGATCAGTCATTTCAAGAATGTTCTTCTTGTGTTACTTTACCCCTGCTTTCACTGCTGTTAGAGCTACTTTCCAAAACACTCATTAATTGAGTGAATGAAGGTCCTAAAAAGTTCATGCACAGTAGTAAAGAACCTAAAATTCAGCTACTATTTTTGAGCCTCGCCTTTACATGTTTCATGATTAGATCACTACTAATGCATCAGTTTGAATATTGTGAACTGTAGCTGCTGAAACTCAATCTGTACAGTCAGGGAGTTAAGGCCTTTGGTTCCTATCATAGGGGTCGTTACCCCCTGAAGGGGTCACAAGATAAATCTGGAAGGTCAAGAGATGATTAATGTAGTGGAAAAGAAGAAACAAGACTGAGAATATGTTTCCATGCTTGCAGCTTGGTCAAACGGTGCAAAGGCACAGCTGTGCTTTGAGCTTTGAGCTAAATGCTGATGTCATTATGCTGACATGGCCACATGTTTTTTGTTTTTTTTAATTAGAAATAAAGTTTACAAATGTTAGTTAAACATTTTAGCATACTAGCATTTGACACAAAGTGCAGTGATGGCTGTGTGTGATTGGTTTACAAATATCCAAAGAACTGGACAAAGTGTAGATTTAAATGAAAAGATAAGATTTTACTAAAGTTAATTAACATTTTATGAGAATTTCCAGCACGTCCTTACTAAAAAAAAAAAAAAATTAAATTATGCTTGATATTTTTCTCTTTGGCCTGGCAGTGTTATTTAACTCTTTTGCTTGTAATATTAACAGTTTCCTTTGAAATGTTTCATTTTAACCCACTTTCTACCACTACATATGGACACTGAACACTAACCAACCCCCCACTCTCCCACCCCATTTACTCCCATATATTTGAACAAAAAAAACAAAAAACAATTTTATTCTTTACTGCTTGCGTTTAAAGCACCAAAATCACTTTTTTCTGCACATGGCACTTTTAACCCCTCCTATTGCTTCTTCACTCATCCACACCTGTTGCTGCAGTTGAGCTGTGGCAGCCCCGTCTGCTGAGCCCTTGTTTTGGGCAGATTCTTCGTGGCTGGCTGGCTGATCTGGAACCCCCCCACCCCCTCCTTCAGGCTATCCCACGGGCATTCTCCTGTTCCTAAGTACCATATGTTCCTTCATGTTCAGCACATTAATAATTTCCTACATGTTATTCCCCAACACTGCGGTGTGGATCTCTTTGAAATGATGAATATGCTGTAAGCAGATGAAAAATGTATAAAATGCACAAAGTGAACTGGGCTGTGCATGAAGAAAAACTAAAAAAAAAAATGTTTTCCTTTAAGTTATTTTGGCTGGAGGCCACTGAATGAAATGTATATACCTCTTCCTGTAGTGATAAGGCGTGATAGTATTAGCAAATGACAGATTGTAGCTGGAGAGGGCATGGTATCCTCTGGGGAAGCATGTATTGCACTTTTCTTTCATGTCCAATATGTTTTTTTTTCCATGATATGATGCAGTTTCAAAAGAGTTTGCAGTAGATTAACTTTTAGGAATGTAAGCAGTGATGAATGAAGGGCCAGAGGGGTAGAGGGGAGTTTGCCCTGTCACCTAATCCACAGTAAAAGTTGGAAACTGTGGGTCATATTTTGCCTTTGGTTTTGGTAATGATGCCTCTCATATGTGAGTTTCTAATGTGAAGCATGAGTGTGAATGCCTCAAAGCCCACAGATACCAGAGAGACTGCGGTGGTTAGTTTACAGCAGCAGCAGATTTGCCATCAGGAAGGGACTCCACGAGCCTGGCGGTAGGAAATAACGCAATTTGTGTGTGTGTGTGTGTGTGTGTGTGTGTGTGTGTGTGTGTGTGTGTGTTTTTTTTTTTTTTTAATGAACAGAGCTGTCACCGCCCTTGGTGAGCTACACTGTCCAAGATCCGGTCAAGTCCAAACATGATCCCCGTGGGGACAGCGTGATCTGAGCCCGGCCCCTCTTGCACTGTTACAGAACAAACACGGCTATTTATAAAGTGCAGCAGCACGGCACAGTTTGCCATTTGTGAGGGCAGTTAACTGGTTTTTTGGAGGAGTCTGCTGTGTCCGTGCAGCTGTCGTTGCCAGCCGGCACAGGCAGCAGATGCAGCTTTTAACAGGGAGATACTGTGAGTCCGCTGGGTTTATGAGAGGAAACCAAAGCTCCCAATAGGTCATATTAAACGATATTTATAATATCAAATTCAAGACATCCTGTACATGCGCAGTGGGCGTGTATGAGGTTGGCCCATGGGCTACAGTGTAGTAAGATTTATATGGAATCAATAAAATCAAAGAGTTTTATTGAGACTGTAAATTTTGAAGTGAACAAAGACTGCACTCTCCCCACTGAAGCAACAGGTCAGACAGTTTTAGTGCACCGACATTATCTCAGTCTCTCTTTCACATGAATCACACTTAAGTCTATAACAAATAAGGGGTACTGGAGGCTTTAATTGTGACACTTCCTATACTTTCAAACGACATCCAAGAATCTGATTTTTTTTTTTTTTTTAATATGTACATATCGTTTTCTTTGTGCTTTGCTCTTTATATGTTTAAGCGCTCTTCTTCCAGTACTGCTCATGATATTAGGGGCATCATTAAAAATGAGAAATTTAGGACTTATACCTGCACCGGAGTCCTTGTTCTCTTTGTTGTTTGTCCCGGGCTCCGGTGCCTGCCGGTCGTTATCGCAGCTCCCCTGATCCAGCCGTGCGTCCGTGCTGGAGCAGCAGTAGCGGAGCTCGCATTTCCCGCAGCAGATAATTGCGTCCACTCCGTCTATCTTCTCCGGGCATTGGAAGCCCTCTTTCCAGACTCCCTGAGAGTCGTGCCAGCCGTGGCAAAACTCCCCGCTCGCTTTCACGTCAATAATGACCAGAAGCAGAGTCACAATCGCGGTGACAGACAGCTGAAAACTTCCTCCCCACATTCTCGGCCAGGTGGCCCGCGGCCGCACGCTGGCGCACTGGAAGAGACTGGGAGGCTTTTACTTCTCGCGTCTAACCTGGTGAGAGGGGTGATACTCTGAGTCGGTTCGATCAAGGGAGCTGAGGGGATGAAGTGAGGGAGCCACAAACCACTTAGAGGCTGTCATTTGTTAGAGAAATCGCGTGCGTAATTCTCCAAAAGTGACTCCGATTATTCAGGGGATTCACAAAAACCAAATGGGTACTACTAAAAGTAAAAAATGTCAGAAAATATATGAACCTATAAGCTTAACTGATATTCCAGTTATAAACCCTCGGAGATCTGGTAAATCCAGTACAGAGAGACTAATGGATTTCCTTTACCACTGCGGTGAGGCTGTTTTTGTCTCCTCCTAAACTCTTCAAATGACTTTCCGCAGGGATCCAGAGAAACCAACACTTGTAGCCTGATCCATGGGCGCGCAGCTGCTGTCACCCCCGAGTCCTCTCACAGCCAGCCCCGTGCGTAAAGATAACGTTTCAAACTTTTGTGGCTTGGCCTGCATTGTTGAGTGTCAGAAGTCAGTCAGCCAAATCCGTGTCAGTGTTGAACTGAAGCCCACAGAGCCTAACCCACTGTGTCAGAGTGAGAGGGGCGTGTAAAAAAAGTCAGATGCAAATCCACACCTCACTGTAACAACCAGGGTAAATATACAGTGAATACCAACTTTCTCAAAACAATACACACAACGCTTGTTAAATGCTACAATTTAGCTGGTACTTAAAAGGTTGAAGATGATATTATATCCAACGATGTTTTTCGCAGCAGTCCTTCATACTGGGTTTCAAATTTTTAACTTGAGGTCAGAGGGATTTTTTTTTATCTCCAAGTTTCCTCAGTTGAGATCTGAAGATCTCCAGTTTGGTTAAGAGACATTGTTGATTAGTTATACCAATTGTCCAGGTATACGAGTAGCCTATTTTATTTCATTTTTTACTATAAACTATGAAATGCTTTTATTTTGAAGGAAAGACACCCTGTATCCAATGAATATTGTTGGTTTGGCGCAATTCCTCAGGCCATCGTTCATCATGGATAGTGCAGCTAAAACGCGTTCAGTCTGAGGCTTGTGCTTATGAAATTAATTAATTAATCATATTAGTTCTCTTGTGGTGAAGAGTAGCTGAAACATTTGGCAGTTTGACACATCTCTGCCCATGCCAGCAGGAATTAAAATAGTGACATTGCCATCTAGTGGTGCTGCCAGATGTTTGCTCCATTGTAAACATCTGGGAACAGTACTTCTTTAGGAAATACAAAGTTTTTATTTTATATGGTGGTAATTTGGGAAAATTAGCCATAGGTTCCCACAATTTGAACCTTTGGAGAGTGTTCTTAAGATGTTCACGTAAGGTTTCTTAATCTAAGCTTATTCAAGAACCTCCCCTTCATTCAGAAAACTCCTAACGTTTTTAGTTCTATTCAGTTTTAGTTTTTATTAAATTCAGTTCACTTTCAGTCTTATTATTATCACATGGAGCACTACAGATGCGATGTTTGCTCTGAGTGTTGATGGAGAAGTACAGAGAAGGTCAGAAGTAGTTTCACTGTGACTTTGTGGAGGGCCCCCTGTTGCCGGCAGGGGGCATTTTGCTGTGTAATGAAAAGGATTCACTTCCTTGCTCAGCAACACTTCATTTCCCGTCATGCACCACTGTGGGAAGCGGTATCCGTGGAAACTGCACAGGAAGTGGCGCGCAACTGTTGAAAAAATGTCTAACAACAAACTGACGAGGAGGTTTTGATGCTATCAAATGTCGTCAGCCTTTAAAAAGGCGGCTAGAATCAGCTTGAGGCGCTTTTTTCTTTACTAACCGTGGCTCCGCATTGTAAAAAGTAAGTTTATTTTACTTTTAACTCGCCCCGTAGCAGAAATTAAACGGAGGCACTGGCAAAGCTACTGTAGTTACAGTAGCTTTGCCAGTGCAAACCTTAGATGGGAATACTAGCTTGTTATTATATTTAGACACTTAACGGTAAATGATACGGGTGCAGCCTACACTAAGTCAGCTTGTTATGTTTTCTGTGAACAGATGTCGTTTATGAGAGTGGGGCGTCCACAGCAGCACACCAAAGGAAAAAGGCCTGCTCGCCCAAAGAAGGCAGCAGCACAAAGAAAAGAGTGGGTGGTGAGTGCTGAAAAAAACAATAGAAACAAACAAACAACAAAAAAAAAAAACTAGAAACATATGAAAACTAGTCACAATTAAGCAGGTGTGTCTTGTACCTGTACTTATTTCTGTGCAATTAGAAGTCAGTCCAGTCATTCTTGCTGTGAACCTTCTCCATAATCAGAAATAGGAAAGGTATGAGGACAAATCATTTGTTTTGTGGAGAGTAGTTAGTTGCTTAGGGATTTTTACTTCTTGCTAAATTACAGAAACCTATTGATGATGTTAAAAACACCTTGTCGTTAACTTTTTAGAAGTTACTTTGTTTAAAGTCTGACTGTTTAGCATTTGGTTTCAGAGCACTGTCAACGACCTGTCTGTGCACAAGCTGACACCTGCTGAGTTGGTAAGGCGTATGAAGAGTTGCACTCTTTTTCTTTTGTACAATTTTTGTAGCTTAGTTTTGATTGTCTGGTTGTTCTTCTGCTTCAGAGTCATCGGCATGAGATCCACAAGTCTCACAACAAGGCTGCGGCTCAGTGGGAGCTCAAAGAGAGAGCCCTAAAACGACGTCTCAGGCACTCAGGGAGCCCTGCACCCCTTGACCAGGCCAGCCTCAGCATCATCAGGGAGGTATGTACAGTGCTGTGAAGTAGTATTCGCCTCCTTCCTGATTTTTTTTTTTTTTGTTTGTTGTTGTTGCATATTTACCACGTTTGTTTCAGATCATCTAACAAATTTTAATATTAGACAAACATAACCTGAGTAAATACAAAATGCAGTTTTTAAATTACTTATTCAGGTGGGAAAAAGTTATCCAAACCTACCTGGCCCTGTGTGAAGAAGTAATTCCCCCTAAACCTGCAACTTTTGGCAGCAAGAACTGCAATCAATTTTTTGTGATAACTGGCGATGACTGTGGAGGAGTTTTGGCCCACTCTTCTCTGTAGAATTGTTTTAATTCAGACACATTGAAGGGTTTTCGAGCATGAACAGCCTGTTTGAGATCCTGTGACATGACCTTAATCAGATTTAATTTCGGACTTTGATTAGGCCACTAAAACCTTCATTTTGTTTTTTCTTTCGAGCCATTCAGAGGTGTACTTGCTGGTGTGTTTCCAATCATTGTCCCTCCTGCATAACCCAAGTGCTCTTGAGCTTCAGGGCGCGACGTGATGGCTGAACATTCTCGTTTAGGAATTTCTGGTAGAGAGCAGAATTCATAGTTCTGTCAGTTACAGCAAGTCGGCCAGATCCTGAAGCAGCAAAGCAGCCCCAGACCATCACACTACCACCACCAGGTTTGACTGCTGGTGTGGTCTTCTTTTTTTGATATGCTGTGTTAGTTTTATGCCAGTTATAATGGGACTCAAACCTTCCAAAAAAGTTTAACTTTTGTCTCATCAGTTCACAGAATATTTTCCCAAAAGTCTTGGGAATCATCAAGATGTCTTTTGGCAAATGTGAGACGAGCCTTTGTGTTCTTTTTAGTCAGTAGTGGTTTTCTCCTTGGAACTCTCCCATGGATGCCATCTTTGCCCAGTCTCTTATTGTTGAATCATGAAATCTGACTTTAACTGAGGCACGTGAGGCCTGCAGTTCTTTAGATGTTATTCTGGGTTCTTTTGCGACCGCCTGGATGAGTCGTCGATGCCGTCTTGGAGTAATATTGGTAGGTCAGCCACTCCTGGGAAGGTTTACCACTGTTCTAAGTTTTCTCCATTTGTGGATAATGGCTCTCACCTTGTTTCACTGGACTCCCAAAGCCTTTGAAATGGGTTTGTAACCCTTTCCAGACTAATGCCAGTGACTTTATTTCTCATCTGTTCTTGAGTTTCTTTAGATCATGGCATGATGTTCTGCTTTTTGAGAACACTAATTTAAGAACCTGTCTGACAACTTCACTTTGTCAGACAGGCTCTATACAGGTGATTTCTTGATTCAACAGATCTGTCAGTAATCAGGCCTAGTGAAATTGAACTCAGCTTTCCAAAAAATGTGGTTGATTCATGATGTAACAAGAGGGCAGTTACTTTTTCACACAGGGGTAGAAAGGTTTGGATAGCTTTTTTTCCCTTAATAAATGAAATCATCATTTAAAAACTTCATTTTGTATTTCCTCAGGTTATCTTTGTCTAACATTATAATTAGTTTGATCTGAAGCTTTTAAGTGTGTCAAATATGCAAAAAAATAAAATAAAATTCTCAACAGTGGATATGTGTATCTATACTTTTAATGAATCATATGGTTTTGAGTTAAGCCCAGGTTTCCTTTGTGGTGGTGTGTTGCTGCAGGTTTTCTCTGATCAGCTGCTGCTGCAGGATGTCTTGTCCCGTTCTGACAGAGCCCTGGCTGTGGTCAAGGACCTGTTTGGAGATGCTCCACGCAGACACACCGGTAGCTGGCAACTTGTTTTGTGTGCAGATACTCAGATGCTGTGACTAGATAGAATAAATTCTAGTCCCTTGCTCTTAAAAAGTGATTGAGATACCGAATTAAAAAAGATACTTTTTAAGATTAGGTGTCTGTTCCAGTATTTTCATTTTGAAGCACCACAAAATGATCTCTGGTGGGGTTTTTTTTTTCTCTCCAGGACACCCCAGTGTGACTGTGGCTCCAAACTGTGACTCTGACACAGAATTGCCTGTTCTTCAGAGACCAGATCCTCCAACTCATCTGTCTCTCCTCAGCCAGTCAATGATGGATCAAGAGGTGTGTGTGTGTGTGTGTGTGTGTGTGTGTGTGTGTGTGTGTGTGTGTGTGTGTGTGTGTGTGTGTGTGTGTGTGTGTGTGTGTGTGTGTGTGTTATTGAGACTGTCATTATCAGCTTCATAGTACAGTATGTGCTGTGTAATTTAAAAAATAACTCTGTTTATGAGTTTGCTGTTTTATGGGGACTTTTTTTTAATCACTTAATCCCTATATTTAATAAAAATACAACAGAAGTAGAATCACATGTTGACACTAAAAAAAGTGTACTCTTAAAAGATATATGCGCCTTTGAGTTTGTTTTGTTTTTTGCTTTTTTATATTTAATACACTGATTTGTTTCAGGCTCTTAATGAACTGGAAGCTGCAGAGGAAGACCAAAGAGATGATGTCCATCCTTCTGGCAGTTCAGAGTATCATATAATCAGAAGGTACTAATCCCTGCTAAGTAGTACACACTACTACAGTCAAAGAGATTCTACTGTCACTACTGCATTGCTCATAATGCTTTTCTTTGCAGGGCCAATATACAAAAAATGAAGGCGCAGTCTTGGGCTAAAGTGGCACAGCAACGCAAAGGTTATCATCACAACCGTCACCAGGGAGACAAGGATAATACTCTTGTGACACCCTCCACATCAGACAGAGCACCAGATCAGATGGGTAGGATGAACAGATAGTCAAAGAGTCTCTGTGCCATTGGAAGGTATTATGTTTACACTATGTTGCCAAAATTATTCACTCACCCACCCAAATCATTGAATTCAGTTGTTCCACTTACTTCCATGGCGACAGGTGTATGAAACCAAGCACCTAGGCATGCAGACTGCTTCTACAAACATTTGTGAAAGAATGGGTCGCTCTCAGGAGCTCAGTGAATTCCAGCATGGCACTGTGATAGGATGCTACCTGTGCAACAAGTCCGATCATGAAATTTCTTTGCTACTAAATTTTCTACAGTCAGCTGTTAGTGGTATTTTAACAAAGTGGAAGCGATTGGGAATGACAGCAACTCAGTCGCAAAGTGGTATTCCACATAAGATCACAGAGTGGGGTCAGCAGATGCTGAGGCACATAGTGTGCAGAGGTCATCAACTTTCTGCAGAGTTGGATCGCTACAGACCTCCAAACTTCATGTGGCCTTCAGATTACCGCGAGAACAGTGTGTAGAGAGCTTCATGAAATCGGTTTCCATGGCCGAGCAGCTGCATCCAAGCCTTACATCATCAAGTGCAATGCAGTGCGTTGAATGCAGTGGTGTAAAGCATGGTGCCACTGGACTCTAGAGCAGTGGAGATGTGTTTTCTGGAGTGATGAATCACGCTTTGCTGTCTGGCAGTCATATGGATGAGTCTGGGTTTGACAGTTGCCAGGAGAACGGTGCTTGTCTCACTATTTAGCTAAGTGTTAATTTTGTGAGAAGGAGTGACTATGGTTTGGGCTGTTTTTCACGAACTGATCTTGGCCTCTTAATTCCAGTGAAAGGAACTCTTAATGCTTCAGCATACCAAGACATTTTGGACAATTTTATGCTCCCAACTTTGTGGGAACAGTTTGGGGATGGTTCCTTCCTGTCCCAACATGACTGTGCACCAGTGCGCAAAGCAAGGGCCATAAAGACATGAATGAGTGAGTTTGGTGTGAAAGAACTTTTGCCTGCACAGAGTCCTGACCTCAACCTGACAGAACACCTTTACAATGAATTAGAGCGGAGACTGCAGGCCAGACCTTCAGTGCCAAACATCAGTGTCTGACCTCACACATGCATTTCTAGAAGAATGGTGAAAAATTCCCATGAACACTCCTAAACCTTATGAAAAGCCTTCCCAGAAGAGTTGAAGCTGTTATAGTTGTAAAGGGTAGGCCTACATCTTATTAAACCCTATGGATTAAGAATGAGATGTCACTCAAGTTCATATGTGTGTGATAGCAGACGAGTGAATACTTTTGGCAATTTAGTACATTTTAGGCAGCGATCAAGAAATCATTTGTAATATATCTGGCTTCAGAGACCAACATGAACACTTATCCCGCCTCGTTTCAGCTCTCAATGCCACAGTGGCTGTTCAGCGTGTTCGGTCCAAACAGAGTCAGTCAGAGGAAGATAAAGAGGAAACGTCAGTCCTGGTTTCTCAGGTTCTGAATCCTGAACTGAATCAAAGCAAGTCGGGTAATATCTGAAAGAGACAGATTTTCTCCAAAATAAAAAAAACTCAGTGTAAAAATGACACCATGTCAAAAAATAAATGTTTTTTTTTTTTTTTTTTAATTTGCTGCACAGAAGGGCTCAGAAGTCGTACCAACAGAGCCAGGAAATGTGTTTCCCAGGGTTCAGATCTGGATGGCTCCTCCGTTGCCTCACTCAGCAGGGACCAGTCCAGTCTGGGCCTGCTGCAGGCAATGTTGGGTCAGGTGGAGTCTGACTTGGATGCACTGAGCCCTGATACAGCACCACCATCAGCACAGAGTCCAAAATGGCACAGAACACAAGGCCTCACTGGATTCTCGGTCGCCTTGGTCTCTACACTCGGACGTTTGGTGCACCTCCTCAAACAGGTACTGCAGGAAATCTAAAAAGACTTAATTAAACAAGCTTTGAAAGATTATTATGCAAATTGAAGAGAAACCATGCAGGCTTTACTCAAATAAAAAAAATGCAAAGATTGTTCCACTGTGTGTGCATCTTTTAATCCATTTATGATACATTCGTTCTAAATTAAATGCTTTAGTTTTTATTTACACTGGTCTTATTTGGTCATAGTCATGTCATCAAGATGGTTATAAAAAGAGACATGAATTCCAAGTTTGAAATAGCTAGCTGCAAAAGATAGATATCTGGATAGCTGCAAAAACACATTTCAGAAATGTTTTGATCTGTAAAATGGTAGTTTAGCACCATTCATCCATCCATCCATTTTGTTCCACTCAACTGGGGCAGGGTCCTGGGGGCACCAGCCTAAGGAGGGAAGCCCGACCTCCCTATCCATAGCCACCTCCTTCAGCTTATCTGGGGGGAGCACCCAGGTGAATTCTACCCATGAAAATTATGAACAATCTGTTGCAGTCACCCACCAGGAACAAGACAACTTATTGTCAGCAATGTGGACCAAGCTCTCGCAGCGGTTGTACAGGGAATGAATGAATCATAGCAACGGGCTGGACACCCCATACCCCCGAAGCGTACCTGACAGGGATACAGTCAAATTCCTTCTACAAGTCCAGAAATGTGTTAAATGTCTTGTGTAAATATGCTGAAGCACTGTTTTTGGCCTTTTAATGGATCTTCAAGTCTGTTAATAAAACAGTTTTTAGCTCAGTTTTGCTTTGATGTCTGACACTATTTGCAGTCTGTTACATGTGTTTAAACCATCATCTGCCTGCAATATGTTAGAGGGAAGATGAAGCACAGAATGAGGCGCAAGAGAGGAGAAAACTGGAGGAGGAGTTGAAAGAGCAGCGGGGGCTCATTGATGCTCTCACTGCTGAAAGCATGACTCTGAGAGAGGAGGCTGCTGCCCTGCAGGTGAGACTGGGCTTAGGTTATTGTTAGTCCAGCTGTGCTGATAAATCCTGAATTGGTGACAGTGTTCCTCTCAGGCAGGGTTGCAGCAGCGGACAGCAGACCTGGAGCAGAAGTTGGACACAGTGGTATTGGCGATGGGAGGACTTGGACTGCTGGGGGAACGCAGTAGCCCACCCCCACACTCTGAGTGCAAAGCTGCAGGTTTGTGCAGTCTGCATGTGCCTGTTTGCACATATAATTTCCAGAGGTGTGTAGTAAATGGTGAATTGTTTATATTTTGGTGAATTATTGGTATACAGGCTGTCAGTCTGTAACGGGCGCTGAGCGAGTTCCTGAGCAAACACTAGCGTCTGTTTCTCCTGCTGTCCTGCTCTCACCTCCTCGACAGCAGGACAATTGGCAGCACGTTCCTGGTAAATGTCATCTTTAAGTTATTATCTGACTACAAATCATTACCCCAGAACTTATTTGCTTTCAGAGGGCTAATTTTCTTTCCCTCCTCTTCTGCAGTGACTCATCCTGTGCTGCCACACCAGCAGCTTCCTTCTGTAGATAGCCTGTCCTCCTATGGGGACCTCCAAGCTCACAGCTCAGACTCAAACAGTCTGCCCCTCACCAAACTTCCCTCCACTTCCTCACTGTCACTAACCTCTGACCCTCTTCGTTCACCGCTCTCTCCGGGTACATTGTTAGCTGAGATTGCTCAGCTGAGCAGAGAGACTGATCTTATCAGGGCTCAGCTTAGCCAGCCAAAGGGTCTTGGATCAGGGGTGAGAGAACCGCTCGACAGCGGCAATGAGAGAAGAAGGTCAAGCTGCAGCAGTGCGGGGAAAGTAACACCTCAGAGTGTTGGAGAGAGAAGGATGTCTGAATCCAGCTGTAAAGAGAGGCGGAGCCAGCATGTGCAGACTCCTGGAGAAGAGCAGCTGACTCAACAGGTGAGATTTAAGGGGTTGTTTGAAGCTGCCTGAGGTGAATGTCAGAGAGCAACCCCAACACACCTTTTTGAAGTTGAGTAGTGGCTGCCTGTATCTCCTCCTGATCCCCACTTCACAGCATGATGGGACTGGCCTATTGAGGAATTAACTGTGCTGAGCCTTTAATTGGGCTTATTATTCAGATTTAGTGGTAATAATTCACACTGACAGTTTGTGTCTCTGTTTTTGCTTAGGCAACATCACCCAACGCCCTCAGTACAAACAGCGTGGAGCAGCGCCTTCTGGAGTTGAACCGGCAGAGCGCAGCAGCCCGGGGTCGACTGCTGGAAATAATTGAGCAACAGAAGCAAAGTATTTCAGTCCGAGTCTCTCCCTCTGTCTCCCCCATTCCTGCTTCTGCCTTTAGCCCGGATGCAGCGTACGGTGGGTAAAACCAACATGTCATCGTCTGTCTGACCCCACGTGACAGTCAAAAATCATCATCTTTTTTTCAGCTGGAGGAGAAAGCCTGGAGGCGTCAGTGCTGCTGCCTGAGTGGGAGCTTCGGTCACGTGGTGGCGGCGGTGGCAGTGAGGGTGAGAGGCGGTGAGTAGCTCGGCTCAGAGAAGGATGTTAGGACAAAGAACAGCGAGATTATTGCTAATCAGCTGAATTTATTTATTTATTTATTTTCCCCCCAGATGATAAAAACGTTTAAAAGTGTTTCTTTTCAAACATACACCTTAAGCAGCATAAGGCTTCGGTTAGGTTAGGAAGGACAGCTGACTGACGATCACATGGTGTAGATTTATTCATTATCGTTGCATTTCTGTGCCACAGGTTTGCTGGTTCTGTTGTGGCTTCTCACAGTTTTGGAAGAGGAACCAAGGATGGCAAAACGCAGGTACACACAAATTATACATCATTCACCTGTCATTGCTTGGTTTTTTTTTTTCTTTTTTTTTTTTTTAAATCTATTTATAATCAATAGATGGACAAGGAGAGAAAGCGAGAAGGCTGGTTTGCACTGTCTGCTCACGTGAGATGACAAGAAGGATAACCCGACATACCTGAAGACGTCTGTTACCAGCAGTGTTTTTATCTCTATGTTTTTAATGACTTAATTAAAATGTTTGGACTTTTTATCATTTTAATGATTTCTGTTTCTTTTTTTAACTGAAGGGTACCAGCAGTTCTGTCTGCGTCTGTATATGAAGGATTATAATACTAATTTTCACTGTTTAATGTGTGCCTTGCAAAAGGTGCTGACACCTCTGATGCTGCCAACTGTCTCTTGTGGTTATTTATACTACACACAGATACTACTAGTATAATAATATATACAGACACATGTAATTGCTTCATTTTACAACACACTGTGATGATCGTCCCCCCAGGTAGTTTTAACTGTCAGACACTTAATCCCTTTTGAATTTTGTAGCTTTTCTGCCCTCATTTATGATGGAAATGTCTCCATTTATATAAAGAAAAAAGAATCAGGCATTATTTGACAATTCAGCATATACTGGCAGTTTCCTAAAGTCACTTGTTTCTACCATGTTTTCTTTTTTGGGAGGGGTGTCCAAAGTACTGGAGGCAGAGTGTCTTTATCTCAAAGGATTTGCAGAAACATTTGTTTTTTTCTGTCTCTCCGTTTTCTCTCATGTATCCAGTCTTTGTTTATCTTGGGTCTGTGTTTGAGTCCTTCCTGCGAGACAGACCAGCTCATTTTACCTGAGATTTACTGCTTAAAGCACATATGATAAAACACTGAAGGGATCTACGCGATCAAGAGTTGGGACTTGCAACACAAGAAAATGTCATTTTCATCTGTGTGAGAATTGTTTCCAAATAATTCTTTCATATGTGGCAATTTATTCACAGACTGTAATGATTCTGTCTTTCATAGCAACTGCTGCCTCTAAATTGTCTTAACCTGCTGGGAATTTTTAAGCCAAGCCAACAAGAGCTTTAACTTTCGCCTGCTTACTTTACCTGTGGTTTTACAGCAGTGAACAACCATGACAGATTATACTCGGCCACTGGTTGAGCTCATCTAATGTATTTTTGCCCCCGTTCTCCTGCAGGGGCATCCACACACCCAGGCAGGACACACTGGATGCTGTACTGTAGCTGATGTCAACACGTAGTCGACATTTACAATTATATTTGGATTTCGCTCTTGTTTGTGTTGCCTCTTTGCCATTTCTTGACACATTTTTTGTGCGCATGTAGCACAAAATTGCACTCCAAAGCCAGCAGATGGCAACAGAGTAACATAACAAGAAGTCACAGTAAGTCCTGTGTACAAGGTAAACATCCACTACCCCTTAAAATTCCCTCTGAAACTGACCCAGGCTATGTTGTATGTTGAAAGCAAATGTAATTAAGTAGCTATTAAACAGTTTGCTACATATGGACTTTGTTTAGTATTAATCTACAAGAAGAAATGCACAGATTACTAATATAAGTGCAGGTTTGTTCTAGTCAGGCATCTAATTAGATCATGATGTTAGTGCCACAGTAATTTGCACCTCTGATTTTCTATTAGGGACTTTTGGAATAAAGAACTAGAAATGTCTCCTTAGGGCGAGAGTGGCGCCCCTGGGATGCTCAAACCCATTTGGTACGGTTAGCGATTCAGTCACTGTTGATGGCCAACTTAGCTTGTGGTTTGGTCAAAGCTGAATTTTGAAATTTAATACTGTGGCCAAGATTTTTTGGCAGTACCACACAGGATGGTGTTTTGGTTGGATTGGTTACTTTAACTGCTTTTGCTGAGTTTGACTGATGTTAGAAGAGGGAAGCGATTTTGTTTAGATCACATCCAAATGGTTTTCCTTTCCCAGCACATCCCGGATGAGCCTTGATTTGCCACAAACTGGCTCAGTGTGTATGTGTATGTGACTAGAAGGGTGTCCACTCGAGAGGTTGCCTCCTGGGTGAGGGGGGGGTTGGATGAATCCTACCAGCAGCAGGCCAAAGGACACACTGGAGAATGACACCTCTCAGCTGACTTGTGAATGTGTCCCCCTGGAGGAGCTGAGGAGGGAGTTCTGCTTAGACGGGATAAGGGGAGAGATAGATAACTTGCAGTAGTGTCAGTATTTGTTATAGAATTATAGAGTTATTGGTTATCGTGTAATGCTTATGTATTGCATCCTTAGGTAGGTTTGATTTTTCTATATTTCTAATATTTTAAAATGAAATAAATTTGCAAAAATCCTGTAGTTTAGCAAAGTGTCTCCTAATAAATAATCTGATAATTTGATTGTATTTATATTATAAATATATATAATATATATTATTTTTAATACAGTTTATGCCAGTGTAATAAAGTCTATTTATTTATTTTATAATAATTATACTCACTTAATTTGACAGGTGCTTGTGAAAAACACCTCTTTGACTCGACCCCCTCAGTGGCTGCCACTCTGAATGGATGCTGCTTCTTGTTGTCATAAATAAGTGGTTGTAAGCCGTTATTTCCACTTCAGGTAGTGTTTGCTCTTGGTTTTAACGTTTCTGGGGTGACACCGGTGGAGTAAAGAGAGCACTTGAGTGTTTTCATTTGGTCAAGAGAGCTGTGTGGGCGACAGCAGCGGCCAGCAGAGAAATCAAAAGGAGTAAATATTGCAGATAATAACACGATGGAAGCATAAAGGCGCCAGGAACAGCAGCCGTAAACGTGGGGTCAGATGTCACAGTGGGGACGCAGGGGGAGGCGGGCAGGGCTTATTGTGCGTGGCCTGGATGAGTGAAGGACTGGGTGAATGGGGATTAACCCCACCCCAGTGCCCATCAATACCCCCTCCTCCACCACAAGGCCTGGGGAAGGTTCCCATGTGACCACCACCTTTATGTGGGCCTCTCAGCAGCCTTGCATCACCTCGTTAACTCTTCACAAACATATATTCACACATGCACCCAGAAAATCATAGTCTGAGGGAAAGGGCTCAATTGCCATTAATTAGAGGGGGTTTCGGTTAAAAAAATAAAGTGCATGCAATAAGAGTGGAACAAGATTAACTTGCAAACACACATACATTGTTGAAGGGTGTTTTTTTTTCACTCATTTAATTCCCTTCCCAATTTCACCTCCATGAAGGAGGTTGAAGTCATTCAGAAAAACACACACACTAAAGCTTGTGCACACACTTGAACTTTGATGGTGCCCTCAAACCAGAAGTCTTATCCTATAGAACTGTGGACTCTGGAGGACCTGACTTATTTCTATAAATACCATTTGTAATATTTGAACCATAATAAACAGATTTCTTTCAAAATGCTGAGATCTCACTCTGTTTCTTTTTCTGTAATAAGTAAAGCCTGTCAAAGCGTCCCATAATAACAGGACCTCTCAGAAGTTAAAGGAAATCATGTTCCTTTCTTATGCGACAATTTCCCTTAAACGTCGCAGTGGCGTTAACATGCCACTAGAGGGCATTGTTGATGCGTTGGTACAGCTCAATTTGTAGGTCTTCATGTGGGGAATTTATGTTGAATTACTTTACAACTCTCTGACCTTTATACACAATATTTTATATATACAAAAAATAAATAAATAAACAGTAGAAGAAAACATCAGTTCATTACCATAAAAAACTATATTTTTTTTTTTTTAAAGAAATGTAATAGTAGTAAAGTGGCAGATAATTAGTAAGTTATGTTTCATCTTGTTTTTCCAACTTTCCAAACAGGCAAATCATTGAGGAAGAAGAATTCAAATAAATCCAGTTTTCACAGTGAGTGTGTTTTGATGCAGATGTTTTGCTATGTTTAGAAGATATGATCTGAATACAAGTTGTTGCTTTCTCACCGAGAAAGCAGCAACAGTCTTAAAGTTTATCAACATGGCGTGACGAGGAAACTACGCGCGTGTGTGTGCGCGCGTTGTGCATGCATGTGAGTGGGTGCCCACGTGTGCAGGAAAGTACTCCACAGCTGTGCGAGGTCCTGATCTGAAGCAGGCTATTGCTTGCTGTGAAAATATTATTGCAAGTGTTTATTATTGCTTCAGTGTGAAACAGTGGGAGTGTTGTGTGTGCTGCACGGGTTGGTGGAGTAGGGAGTGTGTGTGTGGAAGAGTAGTGGTAGTAATGGGTGGGTGAGGGGTGGTAGGGGTCGGGAGGGTTTTTTCCCCTTCTCCTCCTCTCTGTTTCCCACCGGCCAGCCCCCGGCCCGTGGCCCATTGCACCCTGGGTAATGGGGAGGCCTATTGGAGTTGATTAGTTCCGGCTGGATCCCAGATAGAGTTCTGACAGGCAGGAGAAACGAGCTCCCAGCGTGACCCCCTTCTTCCCCAACACACCCCTGTCTTGGGCACAATGGGCAAGGCAGGGGAAGGGCTTTTTAAACAACTGCAGCTTCACTCTACTCCTCTGCTCACCCCCCAGTCCAAAACTGGGCTATTATTACCACAAAAACCACATTATTCTGCTGCACAAATACAACCTTTAACCACTTCTGCTAGTGACTGAGCGTGTGTGCATTTCCCTAACATCCCCCCCGCCCTTTTATAGCCATCAAATCCTTTGCGCATTTTATGAATGCCATAGATGGAGATGAATGTTTTAGATGCAGCATGCTCAGTGTGTTGCCTCAAGAATTGGCTGCATACATCAGGATCAGCCTCAGTGCATTATTCTCCTTGACAAACCATCACTTCCACCATGCTGGACACCTGTGGCACACACTGACGTCCATTAGACGCATTCCTCAGCAGAGCAGTGGCATTCACACACTATCCCCTCTGCAGCTTCATCCTCTCTATCCTCTTTATTCCCCCCCCACCCCCCCACTCATCCTCTCTTTCTTCTTCTCTCCTTTTCTCTCTCTCTCTCTCTCTCTCCCTCTTTCTCCACACATAATTGATTAAGGGCCCATTTTCATAAATCAATTTGGGACGCACATCAGTCAGCCCTGAATGGACGACCCCCGCTACACCCCGTGCAGTGGTATTAATCTACCTCAGCATGCCCTGCCACTCTCACTCACATACACTCACACTCAGCAGAGATCTGGAAAGTTTGTTTTCCTTACTCCAGGTTTTTGGCCATTGCAGGTCGCCAAACATGAAATATGCAAATGTTTTCAGCAGTTTTGCAGACACTACAACCTGGAACAGGCAATCTGACTGTTTCCAGCTAGTCTGAACAAAGGGCTCTCTTATGAAGGAAAATAGCAGAGACATGTTGGTGTTTGGCTGGTTTATGGGTTGCAAAGGACAAAAAAAATCAGAGGGAACCAAAATAAAGAGTAGATTTTTTTTTTATGTGAGTGAAAGCGGTCCAATTCTTTCCATATGTCTTTGCTGTACATCCTTAAACAAATAAATATGTTGTTTGTTCACTCAGCAGCCTGTCTCTAAGACAAATGTGTCTCACTGCTGTTTATAATTACTGCGTTTTAATTGTCATTATTATCAAGTGACTTCATCTCCCTTTCTTTTTCTCTCTGTGTCTTTTCCCCCGTTCAGAGCAGTTGTTTTGGATGTTTTGATATGAATGTAACCATGACACCACCCTTTCTTATTAGAAAAACCATGCCAAGTTGCAGTGGATTCTGGGAACATTAGCCTGCAACAGCTGCAAGTGATATGCCTGATTTTCCCCTCTCCCCTAAGTCTGGATTTTCTTACACTCTGCCCTTTTTCTGTCGTTTTCTTTTATCTCCAGGTTTTCTTTTCTTTTTCTTTTTTAAAAAAATGATCTCCTTTGTGCCCCTGGTGCTCCAGCTTCCATTTGTTTCTTGTTCTTTATACCTTTCCTCCACATTTCCACCCTCCATCCTTTTCTCCGTGCTCCAGGGGGCTGGCTTTAGTGGTAGTGAAAGCTGCTTTGGCTTTAAAAACAGTTTGTCTTAATGAGAAGGGGGGGTTGTATGCAGGATAGAGGGGGCGGAGGGTCACAGCTGAAGCCAATTGCGTCCCTTTCCTGTCTGAGGCGCTGCAGGCCGGGGTCAAGCTCGGGGTCACGCTGGCCCGTCGCTCCGGCTGGGTCCTGGTGCTGGTTCTGAATTGCCGCCAGCATGTGTGTACAGGACAGCGTGTGTGTTTTTGTGCGAGTTAAGAGGAGAGGGCAGAAGGCACATCTGTTTCTGATCCCCCAGAAAGCCTTGCTCTCCGGACCTGGAGGTGCTGGCGTGCCTGTGGAGCACCGAGTGGGAGTGTGGGGGGGGTGGCAGGGAGGGAGGGAGAGGGCGAGTGAACAGTCACACGCACACAGTATGTGTCGGGTACATTGTGGTGCCATGTGGCGTGTTTTACCATCACCTCTGCTTTCACTTTCTTACCCTCTTCCACATTTATATTTTCAGAAGGCCCTCAAGGCCTGAAATATCCCTATATTTATCAGGGCGTGTATATATCTATATATATGTATGATTGAACCATTTTAAGACTTAAATTTTATGACCAAAGTCTTAAAAACACAACTTGCTTGTAGGAAGAGAGCTTGAAATACTCTCATGTTGTCATGTCCTGGGCCGTTGGCCCAGCGTTTTGTGTTAGTTTATTTCCTAGTGTTGTGATATGTCTGCGTCTCTGTCCTGAGTCTGTGCCTGTTCCCCGTGTTTAGTCAGTATGTTCCTTGGTTTGTCACTTCCTGTTTATTTTGACAGTCTGGTTTTCCTGTGCTTTGTGTTCAGCTTTGCTTCCCCTGTGTAATTAGTTTCATTTGCCTCACCTGTTGTTCCCTGCTGTTTCCTCTTGCCCTGATTACCCAGTGTGTATTTAAGCCCTCAGTTTCCATGTGTTCCTTGTCGCGTCGTTGATGTTTTGTGCCCGCATGTTCCTGTGTTCCCTGTGCCTGCCCTTCGTCTCCCTGTGCCTCCCTTCCAAGGTTTTTGTATTTGTGTTTCCCCCGTTGAAATAAATCCCTTTTATGTTACGCTGACTTCTGGAGTCCTTCGTGTCAGCCATTCCTCGTCCATTTCCTCCCCGGCCATGACAGAACGACGCGACCATACTAAAGACCCTGCAAGCTCCGGCCGCTACAATGGCACTCGCCTGGCGCTGGGGGGACCAGCTTTTTTGAACGGTCCCCGGCGCCGCCGCTCACCGCCCCCGCCTAAACCGCAGGTCTGCCGCGTGGGCGGACTGTTTTTGGCGCCGGCCGCTCCCTCACCTGTCACTCCGCTCGCTGGCCCCTCCTGTCCTCAGCAGTCGCCGCAGCCACGGAGGACGAGATACCGGAGGAAGCGGAGAGACGTTTTCCTGGAGCCAGCGCCCGGAATGACTCCAGAGGAGTCATTTTTCCGATTCCTGGGTCACAGGGGTCCCTGGCCTCCCACCACTTCCGCGTCACCACTGCCTGCTGCTGACGGAGGAAGACCAAGCTCCCGGCAGCATCAGAGAGAATCGCCGCGGGAGCAGAGCGGTATAACGCCGCGGAGACGGTCACTCTTGCCTCAGTCAGCTGTAGCGCCAGCTCATTCTCCGTTTCCCCAGTTAGCCGTAGCGCCAGCTCATTCTCAGTTTCCCCAGACAGCTGTCGTGCCAGCTCAGTCTCGCCTTCAGTCAGCTCTAGCTCCAGTCGCTCCCCCTCGCCTTCAGTCAGCTCTAGCTCCAGTCGCTCCCCCTCGCCTTCAGTCAGCTCTAGCTCCAGTCGCTCCCTCTCGCCTTCAGTCAGCTCTAGCTCCAGTCGCTCCCCCTCGCCTTCAGTCAGCTCTAGCTCCAGTCGCTCCCCCTCGCCTTCAGTCAGCCCCAGCTCCAGTCGCTTCCCCTCGCCTTCAGTCAGCCCCAGCTCCTGTCGCTCCCTGTCCACTCCAGTCTCAGTCAGCCCCAGTAGCTCTTCCTCGGTCCCCGGTGTCAGCTGTTTCTGTGCCCTCTCAGTCTGCTCCCTCCGCTTTAACGTCAGTTAGCTCCGTAATCCCCTTGGACCCTTCAGTCAGTTCGGTTTTGGTCTCTTCATCTGCAGTTTTTCCATCTTTAGTCGCAGTTCCCTCAGCTCCGGCTCCCTCGGTAGCTCCAGTAATGACAGCTTGCCCAGTGTCAGCTCTTCCTAGCTCTCAGTCAGTCTCCACGCAGACTGCTCCCCGTAGCGTTCTGTCAGCTTCCACGCAGCCAGCTCTCCCTAGCTCTCGGTCAGCTTCCACGCAGCCAGATCTCCCTAGCTCTCGGTCAGCTTCCACGCAGCCAGATCTCCCTAGCTCTCGGTCAGTTTCCACGCAGCCAGATTTCCCTAGCTCTCGGTCAGTTTCCACGCAGCCAGATCTCCCTAGCTCTCGGTCAGTTTCCACGCAGCCAGATCTCCCTAGCTCTCGGTCAGTTTCCACGCAGCCAGATCTCCCTAGCTCTCGGTCAGTTTCCACGCAGCCAGATCTCCCTAGCTCTCGGTCAGTTTCCACGCAGCCAGATCTCCCTAGCTCTCGGTCAGTTTCCACGCAGTCGGCATGCTCTAGCTCGGGTCTGCCTCCACGCAGTCTGCTCTCCCTAGCTCGCAGTCTGCTCTCCCTAGCTCGCAGTCTGCTCTCCCTAGCTTGCAGTCTGCTCTCCCTAGCTCGCAGTCTGCTCTCCCTAGCTCTCAGTCGGGTTCCACGCAGTCGGCATGCTCTAGCTCGCAGTCTGCCTCCACGCAGTCTGCTCTCCCTAGCTCGCAGTCTGCTCTCCCTAGCTCGCAGTCTGCTTCCACGCAGCCAGTCGTCTCCCGGCCTGCTTCCACGCAGCCAGTCGTCTCCCGGCCTGCTTCCACGCAGCCAGTCGTCTCCCGGCCTGCTTCCACGCAGCCAGTCGTCTCCCGGCCTGCTTCCACGCAGCCAGTCGTCTCCCGGCCTGCTTCCACGCAGCCAGTCGTCTCCCGGCCTGCTTCCACGCAGCCAGTCGTCTCCCGGCCTGCTTCCACGCAGCCAGTCGTCTCCCGGCCTGCTTCCACGCAGCCCATAGCGTCAGCTCCCATGCAGTCCCCTGCACCTTGGCTATTCCCCGAGCGGCCCCTGCTGCTCAATAAAGCAGCAGTGTGCCCTGTTCCGCAGTCCCAGCCTGCGCATCCGGAGCCTCACCATGTAGGCCCCGTTCAGCCCAAGGGCTCAGCTCAGTCCGAGCCGCCAGGGGGTTCCGCTCAGTCCGAGCGCTCCGAGCCTGAGGGTCCCGCTCAGTCCGAGCCGTTGGGGGTCTCCGCTCAGTCCGAGCGCTCCGAGCCTGAGGGTCCCGCTCAGTCCGAGCCGTTGGGGGTCTCCGCTCAGTCCGAGCCGATGGGGGTCTCCGCTCAGTCCGAGCCGATGGGGGTCTCCGCTCAGTCCGAGCGCTCCGTGCCAGAGGGCCCCGCTCAGTCCGAGCCGATGGGGGTCTCCGCTCAGTCCGAGCCAGGGGGTCCCGCTCAGTCCGAGCCGATGGGGGTCTCCGCTCAGTCCGAGCCAGGGGGTCCCGCTCAGTCCGAGCCGATGGGGGTCTCCGCTCAGTCCGAGCGCTCCGCGCCAGAGGGTCCCGCTCAGTCCGAGCCGATGGGGGTCTCCGCTCAGTCCGAGCCGATGGGGGTCTCCGCTCAGTCCGAGCCGATGGGGGTCTCCGCTCAGTCCGAGCCAGGGGGTCCCGCTCAGTCCGAGCGCTCCGCGCCAGAGGGTCCCGCTCAGTCCGAGCCGATGGGGGTCTCCGCTCAGTCCGAGCGCTCCGCGCCAGAGGGTCCCGCTCAGTCCGAGCCGATGGGGGTCTCCGCTCAGTCCGAGCGCTCCGCGCCAGAGGGTCCCGCTCAGTCCGAGCCGATGGGGGTCTCCGCTCAGTCCGAGCCGATGGGGGTCTCCGCTCAGTCCGAGCGCTCCGAGCCAGGGGGTCCCGCTCAGTCCGAGCCGGTGGGGGTCTCTGCTCAGTCCGAGCGCTCCACGTCACCCGAGGGTTCCCCACCAGAGCCCGGGGTCGCCCGTCTCCGCCGCCGCATGCCCCGCGGTCGGCCTCCAGTGTCTGCTCCCCGTCGCCGCCGCCGCACGCCTCGCGGTCGGCCTCCAGTGACCCCTCCTCGTCGCCGCCGCATGCCGCGTGGTCGGCCTCCAGTGACTCCTCCTCGTCGTCGCCGCCGCCGCTGGGTGCGCGGTCGGCCTCCAGTGACTCCTCCTCGTCGTCGCCGCCGCCGCTGGGAGCGCGGTCGGCCTCCAGTGACTCCCCCTCGTCGTCGCCGCCGCCGCTGGGAGCGCGGTCGGCCTCCAGTGACTCCCCCTCATCGTCGCCGCCGCCGCTGGGAGCGCGGTCGGCCTCCAGTGACTCCCCCTCGTCGTCGCCGCCGCCGCTGGGAGCGCGGTCGGCCTCCAGTGATTCCTTCTCGTCCTCGTCGCCGCCGCCGCTGGGAGCGCGGTTGGCCTCCCTCGTTGGGATTTTGCTTTGTGGCCCCTTGGCCTCTGCGGCCTCCTGAACTGTGTGTTTTTTGTTTTTGGATTTCCCACTGACTCCCCTGAACTGTGGACTGTTTTTTCCCCTGCTGTTTTTTGTTTTTTCATAGCTCCTGGACTGTTCCTTGTTTCGACCCCCTGTTTTGGACTGTCTCCGGCCTTGTGCCGTCGCCTTTTGTTCTGGTCCTGTGTTTTTGTTTTCTTCCGGTACGGGTTTGATTTGTTTTGTTCACGCCCTGTGATTTCTGTTTTGCTCCCTGTCTTTGTTTTTGTTTCGGGCCCTCCCTCCTGGTCCCCCGCCTCCCGCCCTTGTCTGGTTTTGTTTTCTGGTTTTGGCCGTCGGGAGCCGGCCTTTGAGGGGGGGGTACTGTCATGTCCTGGGCCGTTGGCCCAGCGTTTTGTGTTAGTTTATTTCCTAGTGTTGTGATATGTCTGCGTCTCTGTCCTGAGTCTGTGCCTGTTCCCCGTGTTTAGTCAGTATGTTCCTTGGTTTGTCACTTCCTGTTTATTTTGACAGTCTGGTTTTCCTGTGCTTTGTGTTCAGCTTTGCTTCCCCTGTGTAATTAGTTTCATTTGCCTCACCTGTTGTTCCCTGCTGTTTCCTCTTGCCCTGATTACCCAGTGTGTATTTAAGCCCTCAGTTTCCATGTGTTCCTTGTCGCGTCGTTGATGTTTTGTGCCCGCATGTTCCTGTGTTCCCTGTGCCTGCCCTTCGTCTCCCTGTGCCTCCCTTCCAAGGTTTTTGTATTTGTGTTTCCCCCGTTGAAATAAATCCCTTTTATGTTACGCTGACTTCTGGAGTCCTTCGTGTCAGCCATTCCTCGTCCATTTCCTCCCCGGCCATGACACATGTCTTTTTTTAAGTATAAAGCTACAGCTGGAGCAGAAAAATTGCACTCTCGCTCCTTTATCTATAAAGCTCTTGAATTCAAATGTCAAATCTTGTTTGTGTTTTTTTGTACTAAAACTAAAGTGTTACTAAGCTATACCTTCTGTTTTTATATGGGTTATTTGTGATACTTTCTCATAGCTGCGAGCAAGAAGTTCCTAAATTTTCTGGTGCTCATCAGGCATCTTGAAGCTGACAGTAAGGGCCTGCATATTAGTATGGATGAAACAAATGTTTGTCATTTGGGCTGCAAGGATGAGGGTCATATCAAACTTCTTACCCAGTTCTGAGGATGACACTGAATAAGGTTTAAATTCTGTTTTTATTGTTGCACTACTAGTCTGATCATGATTTCTTTTTACTGTGTGTATGACAGGAGCCTGTCTTTACATTTTGTAGCATGCAGCTCTTTTTTAGTACAACCAAATGCTGTTAATGTAAGTTTAAACCTTGATATGATATGATATATAAACCAAATGGCTGTGGAAGCCATTTGAATTCAGTGAACTCATTGTTATATTCAAAAAAACATTCTGAGATGATCTGAGCTTTGTGACATGGTGCGTTATCCTGCTGGAAGCAGCTCTCAGAGGATGGGTACGCTGTGGTCATAAAGGAATGGACATGGTCAGCAGCAATAATCAGGTAGGCTGTGGCATTTAAACAATGCTCAGTTGGTATTAAAGGACCAAAAATCTTCTGCTGCCATAGCCCATCAGCCTCAAGGATCAGCATTTGTGCTTTGAGAGATGTTCTTCTGTATACTTTGTTGTAACAAGTCTGGCCATTCTCCTCTGATCTCTGGCATCAACATGAACTTTTCTTCCAGAGAACTGCCCGCTCACTGGATGTTTTCTCTTTTTCAAACCATTCTCTCCAAACCCTTGTGATGGTTGTGTGGGAAAATCCCAGTAGATCAGCAGTTTCTGAAATATTCAGAACAGCCCATCTGGCATCGACAGCCATGCCACGTTCAGAGTCACTTATATCACCTTTCTTTGCTTTAAACTTCAGCAGGTCGTCTTCTTCTCTGTGCCTAAATGCACTGAGATGCTCTCATGTGACTGGCTGATCAGAGATTTGCATTAACAAGCAGCTGAACTGCTGAACTGGTTTACCTAATAAAGTGGCTGGTGAGTTTGCTTAGCCTTGGTAGTCTTTTGTTTAAATTGATGAAACCTTTTTCTTTTTCTCCTCTGTGGATTTTAATGCTTCAGTCTCTACTGCCTGCTGATTTGAAATTCACTTCAGTAAAATAATTCTGTATTTTTTTTTAAACCACAACTTGTGAAAATGTCCTCTTTCGTTATTCCCGGGCCCTTCCACCTCTCCTCCTCGCCCCCCTCTGTCCTCGTCTGCGTGGAGAAGGTAAGGTTGAGATGAAACACCACATCAGCCTTTGAACAGATCCCATAAAACAGGCGCGTATTAATGACCATGACTAACAAGCTGCAGGAATAGCTGCATTGGATCACACTATATGCACACACACACACACACGCACATGCACACACACACACACATTTCTCCTTCATGATATAGTTTTCCTCCCTTTCAAGTCTTCCCTTTTTGTTACTCAGTCACAGCTTTTTTCTTTTTCCACACGGATTTCATGCTTGAAATAAAACAGACCTGTTTTTAAATCATTTGATTTTTTTTTTTTCTCTTTCTTTCAAAGTTGTGTCAGAGGATAATTCAACCTGGGCCTTATTTTTGCAGTTGTGGCCATAGTTTCTCTCAGTTGTGAAAAGATTTTAGGTGACTCACCGAAGTAATTACTGAGATTTGTGAGCACTGAGTCAACAACAGTTTGCAAGGAAGATGATTGGTCAGACGATCACTCCGGTTATAAACAAGGCAAATCATCTAAACCGCTTCATTTGAAACTGAAAGTGAGCTTACAGAAAATGTTGATGATCATCATGATTGAACGGTAAGCACAATAGGTGAGTGATGAAACAGGATGCCTATAAATGGTTACCAGACAGCAGGCAGGTTGGATCATAATTTTAACCTTTTTCCCAGATTATAACAGTTAGTTAAGTGAGTGCAGTTTTACATTTGAATGCTAAATGTTTTTACCTTAATGTTAGTCTTTTTAACTACTTTTAAAAGAAGACACTCTTCCACAGTCTTCCTCTAACAACTGAAAAGCTGAGGCCTAAAAATGAAAACTCCTTGAAGTACTCTCAGGGTTTCTATCCTCACTCAGTTTGGCATGGGCAGTATTTTATGGTGGCTAATGTTAAATACTGTTGCTGCTGACTCAGTTAATCACCCCCCCTTTCAGATAGCAGGCTACTGCTATGTCTTTATGTCTCTTTTCTTCTTTGCTACTGTTGCAACATGTTTTTGCATTTACTCTTATCCCATAATTGTCACTTGAGGCCACACTGGCTTCTGTTCAGCTGAAGTTATATAGTCTAGATTAAAGTCCTCCTCAGTGCTGCGACTTAAAGCAATATTTAGACATTTTGGACATTGAGTTAGATGGTAGAGCTGTATATCACTTTAATGTTAGTACAGTAATCAGACGTCTTTAATTGTTAGCTGAGAAAAGTGTAACGAGGAAACAGCCTGGCTCTGTCCAGAGGTCATAAAGCCCCCGCACTTCCACGGCTCATTAACACGGCATCTCTAATTTGCTTGATATATGATATAAAACAATGAAAAGTGATGTGTTGTGCTGCAGCGGGTTTATGTGCTAAACTTTTTTCTCTGCCAGTGGGGTTACATTTTTATTTTTATTACAGCCCTCGCTAACCTGTCTCCCCCCCGTTCCACTTTTGCTAACAGTTAGACCTAAAGCTTTATTAAAGCTTTACACCACTCTGATTTTCTAACATGAGAGAGGTGTGGTGCTTTAAAATCTAACTTACTGCTCAAAAATATTGCTTAAATTAGAGATATTATGTTCAGAAAAAAGCTCTCAGGGTGCTGATGGAAGATTTTGTGACCTTTGGCTTGTTCTTTCCTCTTCACGCAGTTTTCTTGTCCAACTAAAGCTAAGTGGCTGCTGGCTGTGGCTTCATATACAGCTATATGGAAAGCTAAGATACGGGTAAATATGTTTGTGTTATATGTTATGTTACATGTATTGTGTGTCTTATGATGGCTCTAGGGACTACTCTGGAACTCCTACAGGTTGTTCTTGAGAGAAGGATGTTCTATAATCATCTAGGATGATCCAGTCATGTGAAAAAGAAAACTTTCACAGGACTCTATTAAAAAAACTAAATATGCCCCATGATTCAGTAGCTTTTATAACCACCTCTAGCACTAACAACTTGAAGTATTTGTTTTCTGTATGACTTTATCAGTCTCACATCATTGTGGAGGACATTTGGCCCACTCTTTTTTTTATAGTGTTGCTTCAGTTCATTGAGGTTTGCAGGCATTTGTTTATGCACAGCAGCATTTCAGTCAGGCTGAGGTCTGGACTTTGTCTGGGCCATTGCAGCACCTTGATTCTTTTCTTTTACAGTCATTCTGTTGCAGATTTGCTGCTGTGCTTGGGACCATTGTCCTGCTGCACGACCCAGTGTCAGCTAAGCTTTAGCTGTTGGACAGTTGACCTCACATTTGGCTCTGGAATACTTTGGTATACAGAGGAGTTCATGGGTGATTCAATGACTGCAAGGTGTTCATGTTCCCGTGGCTGCAAAACAAGCCCAAATCATCACCCCTCCACCACCGTGCTGACAGTTGGTATGAGGTGTTAGTGCTGATATGCTGCGTCTGGTTTTCTCCAAACTTATGCTGTGCATTATGACCAAACATCTCCCCTTTGGTGTCGTCCGTCTAAAGGACATTGTTCCAGAAGTGGTTTGTTTAGATACAACTTTGTACATGCTGCCATGTTCTTTTTAGAGAGAAAAGGCTTTCTCCTGGCAACCCTTCTAAACAAGCCATACTTGTTCAGTCTTCTTCTATTTGCACTGTCATTAACTTTAACAGTTGACATGCTAACTGAGGCCTGTAGAGTCTGAGATGTAGCTCTTAGGTTTTTTTGCAGGTTCTCTGAGTATTGCACTATCTGACCTCGGGGTGAATTTGCTGAGACATCCATTAGTGGGACAACTACTGCTCCAGACCAGCAATCTGCTTTTATTTTATTTTAAGGTGGTCACACTTATTAATGATCAATCAATCAAGTCCATTTGATTAGCAACACCCTGCTGCTACTTACTCTCTTAATTCCTGTGGAAGCAGTAAGGGCGTACTTCGTTTTTTTACAGGGTTACAGAGTCCTGTGAAAACTTTCTTTTTCACACGAGTGTATCTATCCATCTTTGCATGTTATATGCATGATGTTTAGTTGATTCATCCTTAATTCTGCTAATGATAGTATTCAGAAATCATAAACATTTACTGCAGGGAACAGGAAATTCTTCTGTTTTTTCTGTCCATTTTCCATATAAGCAGACACTACTTACACAGTTAGGTCTGCTTCTTTCTTTCCTTCTATCCATTTCCCTTCTCTCTGTTTCTCTTGGTTCTTATCCATTTTCTTTACTCATAGACACACTGCATTTGAATACAAACACACACACAGAGCTCACTATGACATCCACTACTCCCCAGTCGCCGCATGCAGTTCCAGACTCTTGGCTCTGCACACCTGAGCCAATAAAGTATATCGTTTTTGCCAGGAAAACATATTACATTCTGTCTTTGCTCTCGCCCTCTCTCCTGCCCCCTTCCTCCCCCTCTTGACCCGCTTCCATTTGAGTCCCCGAGGCCCTAAAAAACTGCCCCACACTTAACTTCTCCCAAAACCCTGAATGCCACAACATCCACCATCACCCTCTCCTCAACCTTTCTCCTGTTCCCCAAATCTTCCCTGACTTTGCCCCTGAGGGCCTTAAGCTGCCGAGCATTTAACTCCTCCTTCTCCCCCTTCTCTCTCCCACTTCGGCTACTCAAGAGAGTTTCTTTACAGCCCTGTCATCCCAGCCAGAGCAGTAAAAAACACATCTGGAATCACACTCTACGTTCCGACGCTCTCACCCCATGTTTTAGAAGTCCACACCACCACCACCTCACCCTCCTTGCTTCCCTTTCCCTCTCTCATCACACATACACACACACACACTCATGGCAAGGACCACGCCGCAGGAAAAATGCTCCCATAACGAGCTACAAACACTGAAATAACACTGTTACCCTAAGTGAGATGTTTCTAATGAGTCCTGGAGAGGAGCGTGACAGAGAGGCACAGACTTTTGGGGGAGCGCACCATGAAACAAGACGCAGGCACGTTGGATTTGACTGTCTTCATCCGCCCACACAGGCTGAGGCCATTTTGGATCTTGGTCAAGCTTCAGTTTCCTGCCTGCCTGCGCCTGTATTCTTTCACGAGAGGAGTTTGTTGTGTGACCCTGTGTTCTCTCTTCTCAGTCTTTGTGTGAGAAAGTGTCTCCTGGGCTGAAGCGTGACTATATATACATTTAATAAGGGCCTGTGTGGTGTAGTAATGGGCGGTTGGGCTCTGCTATGGTACAGGGAGGAAATGTCAGCAACAGATAGAGAGCTAAGAGAGTGGAGAGAAAACAAATTGATTCCCTTAAATTGCAACCTCACCTGCTTTGATTGGGCCTCGGGTGAAGAAACTTTACATGTATCACATGTGTGTGTGTGTTTACAAGCTTTCATATGTGTATATAATTGAACTGCTCTGGTTTCTCTGAGAAAGTCTGAGCTATTGTTCCTCTCCCTCACTCTCAGTTTTCCTGAATCATTTCCAGTGATGGATAATAAAGGCTCGAGAAATCCTCTGGCTGTTTTACTCAGCGTCTTTTTTTTCCACTCCGCAACTCAATCAGGATAAAAGAAAAAGGGGGAGAAAAGAGGAGAGAAAAGGGAATGATTGAGGAGGACAGAAAAGGGGAAAATATAACTCCTCCTCTTTTACATTTTCTGAAATCAAGTTTAAGAAACGAGAGGAATAACTCCGACATGAGACTGGGTTTCATTGGAAGCCCAGAACCTTTTAACGAAGACCATGTGCTACTTTACTTCTGGGCTGGTTTATGTGTATGGATATATGTTCGTGTGTGATTCAGGAGACAGAGGGTCAGGTTTCGGTGCTGAGGGGAGGTGCTCGGTGCTGTGAGGGAGAGGGAGCAGTGCTGCGGTAGGTAAATAGGGCTCTGACCCAGGCCTGCCAGTGGAACGCTCTTTTCTCCCTCTGCCAGAATCTTTTTTGTTTTGTTTTTGTATTTTCTTTTTTTCTTCGTCTTCTGCCAGACTTGGGGGGTGAGTTAGGGTGTAGAGGGGAAGGGAGCGGCGAGGATAGCGTTTAGATGTAGGGGGATATGTGTGTGTGTGTGTGTGTGTGTGTGTGTGTGTGTGTGTGTGTGTGTGTGTGGGTGGGTGTATTGGGGGGGGGTGGCTATTAACGAGCACCATCGTTTTTCTAATTAGTGCTTTGGGGAATATTTTCTTAAGGACTGCCGACCCTCCCTGTGGAGCTTTTAGGGGGAGAAGTGTGCACGCATGTGTGTAAGTGTGTGCACATATGCGTGTCTCAACCTGTGCACGCGTGTACAGTTTATGTGTGTGTATCTGAATGTGTTTCCATTTAGCAGTTTTTCCTTTTTCGTTCCAAAATTCACTTTATGGTGAAAAATTTTCCTATTCTTAACTTTAATACTTTCTTGCGCACCTCAGTCACATCCTCAAGGGATGGATGGACATATACACAGCATCTCACGCACACTCTACATTCCCAGTTCATTCAATCAAGGGGTTTCAGATCCTCTCTCCTTCGTGTATTCTCATAGCTCAAGAGCAAAGGAAATTTTCCTTTCTCTTTTCTTCCCTCTCCAAACTTTCTTTTCTCCTTTCTTCCCTCTTCTGCTGTTTCTTTTCAGCGAGCCTGCTGCTCTCGTCCTCACTTTGATCCCCCCCCTTCCACCCCTCCACCCCTCCCAGGGCCTCCAGCCAGCTCGCTGGAGTGGTTTCCTGAGTCTACCCAGATTAATGAGTCTAAGTTAGTGTGTATGCATGTGTGTGAGGGAGAACGAGGGAGAAAGAATGCCTCAGTGTACCACAAATTGTGAGTGTGTGAGTTTGCATACTGTACTGGGCCTTGTGTGTGTGCGTGTTTGATCTGTGGCTTCCAAGCCAAACTTTATTTTGTGGAATCTTTTTTAGAGATCATCAAAGTAAGTGATTCCGCAGAAGACTGGCTTTTTCTGAGCCATTTTGAAAAATTCCCCCGATCACAAAACTGCTGGGATACACTTGCAATCAAGCGCAGAGGCATTTGTAGAAAAAAGCCAAACTGGCTCCCAGCCTCACCTCTGTAAGACTATAAGGAGGTCAGTTTATGGAGTTCGGACTATGAACTTCATTCATATACACAGGCTGCAAGTGTACAAACTGAAAAAAAAAATAAAAATCACAATACAAGTGATTAGAACTCCTCCATGAAAACATGAAGTGCTAAAAATAATTCCCTGATTGAAGCCATGTGTTGAATTTGGGGCGGTGGGGCTGCTATTGCGTGTGTGCATGTGTGTATGTGTATACTGTGGTGGGTCGCAGGGAAAGGGAGGAGGCAGCAGAAGGTGGTGTGAATTAAACCGGAGTGAAAAAACAGTTTGTCTTTTCTCTGAGCTCTGATAATAACGCCACGTGAGTCCCCGCTGCACTGCGTTTATTTACTCTCACAACTCGCAGTGTACACACTTTCATTCTCACACATACACATGTACACACACTCTGTCGTCAGCCCTGCAGACACACACACACAGACGCCTTCCAGCAGACTTACAAATATGGACATAAACATGTAATCACAACCATGCATCGTTCAGTACTGCCAGCGGTTACTCACTCACTGTTTTTCCTGACACACACACACACACACACACACACACACACACACACACACACACACACACACACACACACACACACACATGCACACGCACACGTAGGTTGGAGGAGGCTTGACAGAGGAGAGGGGGCTCATAATAGCCAGGTGGTTTTAGTTAGGATGTGTTCTACCTGAGAGTGTAAAGAAAAAGACAGTGAATTAGTTTTCTTGGCCATGTAGGTTTCCACAACTTCAACGTGGGTGGTTCTAATGCGTTACAGTAAAATGATGCAACTTTTTAAAAAAGTAAAGTTCAGAGTCCAGATTTTAGATTTTATTGCACATAAACTTGAGAAGCTCACAGGAGGAAAAGATCTAAAAGAAAAGCTTAAAATCTAAACAGCATATGTTGAGAGTTTTTTGTCTCCAGCATGAATCAGCACACCTATATCCTTTCTCCTGTGCAACCATTCACTGGATCTCCCGTGTCTGATACGTTCCTACATCTTTTCAAACTCATTCAAATGGCCTTCATAAACCTGGGATCGCTGGATCTGAAAATGGAGGTCAGTGAGAAATGTATTCTTTCTCATAGCCAGCAGGGGGCGACTTCTCTGGTTGCAGAAAATAAGTCAGATTTTATAGAAGTCTATGAGGAAATGACCCTACTTCTCACTTTATTTTTGACTTTGTTAAAAACATTTCCTAATGATTTTATGGCCTAAATTGCTTGTTTCAAGTTTATTAGTATGGAAAATATTAATTTAATAAACTGCGGTCCCATTTAGAGTGAAATATACCAAAGCGGGGTATGCATGAGGGTAGGGTGATTGATAAATAGCTACTATAATGGCATGTAGTGTACTCGAGTTGTCCGTCAGAGCCACAGGCTGTCTTGTTCATTTGTAATCCACAAACCCACTCGGTGATGCCATGATTGCTACATCCATCTTTTATATACAGTCTATAGGAAATTTCTATACAGCTCTAAAAAAGACAGTTACAGCTTCTTACATGCTTACAGTTAGCCCTCCTCATGTCATTGTCCTGCAAAAACAGTTGTTAAAATCATATTATTCCACATTGTCAGCATCATACATTCCATCTATCCATCCATCCATCTTCTTCCGCTTATCCAATTCTTGCAAGGGGTCTGGAGTCTATCATACATTATATATTCTGTTAAATTTGTTTCATCTCTTCATTACCTCTACACAGTGAAATATTAAAAGCCTCTTGTTTTTAATGACTGTAATCTAAGGGAAATACTCTGCATGCATTATCCTCAAAATTCAACCCTATATATTTGTTATCTTGTGAAAGAGTAATTTACACCCTCTGCAGCTCCCCTTCAAGCATCTGCAGCCACTCTCCAGGCCCATGTTGACTCATAAAAGCCCTCATTGTGATAGCCACCATCGGCCCTTATCTCTCTGTCATAACTGAGGGGGCTGCCATGGGAACAGAGAGAAAACACTTTGTCACATCTCTTCTGGATGTGATTACATGAGTGTCTCTGGAGAAACACTGAATAAAACCTCAGTGGATGTATGAGCTGTCGCTCTGCTCATTATACACCACCATGCCTGCAGTCACTGCTGGAACACTTGACAGCGTTGTGAGTGGTTCGTTTGGTTGTCAGTCATTATGAGCGAGTAGCGGCTCCACTGTATGACAGCCTGGAAGAAAAAAAAGGGGGCGGGATATCCTCCGGGAGCGCATGGTTGGACAGCAGGCTAGAAGGCAGTGTCTGCTTATTTGATAAGAAGTCGTCCGTCAGGAAGGAAAATAAACAGCAGAGCGTGCTGCTACTGCAGAGTCAGGGGAAGAGCTGTTACTAGAGCACAACACAATATTTACACTGTTGGCCCAACACACGCACACATTCACAAAGACACACTCACACTCGCCGGCACATATACCTGCACACATTGAGGGCTGAACAAACACTGAGATGTGTGTACATATACATGCACAGAGAGGAAACAGGTGCTAGGATGAAAACAGTATTTGGAAAACATAATCGTAGCTGTGCAAACAATAGAGCTTATGATTGCTGTTTTTTTTTTTAAACTTTTTTTGTACAATTTAACTTTAAAATTAATGCAGATCTGGGGTTACATAGGTCAAGCCAGTGTCAAAGATGGAAAGGGAGGAGGGAAAACAGAAGCAAAATCTTAAATATGTGCAGTTGCTGAGTGAATTGTGGTTTAAGGAGATAAAAGTTTACAGCCAGTTTCTGCTCTGCAGCAGATGTGAGTCAGAAATTCAAACCCGTAAATTGCTGTCTCCCTCAAACCACCACAAAAGCATAATGAAGACTATAATGACCTTCATCGGCTTGTTACCATCACACAGCTTGTCATACTGCACTAATGTACAAGGTGTTCCTGTTATTGTGTCCAACCCCAGTGTCTGCCAGCATCTGAAAGCATCTTGTTTGTTTAGATAAGAAAGGAGGGGAGAGCCGAGGGACGGAGAGCCCTGACCTCCTGGCTCTGAGCCCCGCCCTCCGGTGGTGACTGACAGATAGCATCAGTGCTGCTCCTTATCAGCTCCCTGTCCTCTGATCTGGGATCTGCCTCCAAGAACTGAGGGAGAAGACAGAAGGGAGGAGAAAGGAGGGGAGGGGGGACATGCCAAGGCAAGAGGGCACTGAAGACACACAAACACACACAGTAATGTAAATGTATTGTCAGGTAGGGTTATAAAGAAAAGTCTGTTTTTTGATTTATTGCAACGTGTGAGTCAGACACACAAAATCACTTAATGCTGAAAAAAAAAGCACAGCGAACCAGGCAGCCTTAGTTCATTTTCTTTACTTTCTCTTGCTTTCTCGTCAGAATTTGTCATAATAAGAGCAGCTGCCAGTGGACAGCTCGTGTATGTGTGTGTGTGTGTGTGTGTGTGTGTGTGTGTGTGTGTGTGTGTGTTATTGCTCTTGGATAGTAGGCCATTCCATGTTTGCGGCCTGTGTTTGGGAGTCTCTGTAAGTCATTTGGTGTGTCTTTTGGAGGGGGTGAGATCATGCTTCACTGCTGACGCTGAACATAAAGACTCATTGAGTGGAGAGGGACTATAGGCCAAGTCTGGAGGTACGGGGAAAACAGGGATCTGTGTGTGTACACACACACACACACACACACACACACACACACACACACACACACACACACACACACACACACACACACACACCAGGCGTTTCTCTCAGGGCAGTGAGTGGAGAGGGCTCCCGAGGGCCGGGGGGACTATCGTTTTCCTCGTTAATTATGACCGTCTGGTAGACTGGAAGGCAGGAAGTCAGAGAGGGAGAGATGGAAAGAGGGAGGTATGGTAGATAGATGATAGGAGGCAAAGGGTGGGGGTGAGTGAGTGAGTGAGTCAAAATAAGGGAGGAGAAGCAAAAGCCAAGATAGATGATGGGAGGAATGAGAGAAGTCCAAGAAACGATGGGGAGTGATAGAGAGGCAAATCCAAATAAAAGCATATTTAGGGAGGATTTGGATAATAAAACCAGGTGCTTGATAAAAGGTGGAATGTCAGAATTTCACCCACGTGAGGTTTTTTTGGATGGTTTCTCCTCCCTTGCTTTGCTCTTCACTCCCCAGCCTCTACATACAATATACACTCCCTGACCCTGGCTGCCACTCAACCTTTTGACCTTTTCAGCAACACCAGCTTGTGCCTATAACTTAACTTTACTATTCAACCTTCTGTTCTGTCCAGTTCCTCTCATCAACTGTTATTCATTTGACTCCCTTAAGATAAAACCATTAGAGTGGAAACAAGAAGAGGCAGATGGAGCAGCAAGACTGTCTGTATATTCAGACATTAATGTTTGCTGTTTAAAAAGCGAAGTACTGTAGGGGCAGCTCAGGCCAACCTTGGGCCAAGCAGTTATATGAGCTGAGCAGAGCTGAGAGGCTCTTGGATTTAACTGGCTCCAGGTCCAATTAGGAGTGTCTGCTGCATCTGGACACAGTTAGTGCTCGAGTCAAAACTCACACTTCACTCCAATAGGGATATAAAGTCACAACTTTGAGACTACAGGCCACTTAAGCTTTAGTACCACAAAGAGCGGGGCCAATATTTACTGCCCTGAACCAGTCATCACACGGCCACGCTGATAAAACCTGAAAGAGGAGAAGGCAGCGTGAGATGGAGAGAGCTCGGCATGCTGCTGTCAGATTGTGTCAGTAAGAGGATTTTTTCCATGTTGCAACACACTGGTTATGTTTGAGGGTTTGTTGAGGGCAAACAATTACTGGAAAAATAGCAAGATCAAAATCTCTACACAAACAAAGCTCAGAGTTTTGATTCAAATGTCTATTAAATGTACGGACTTGGGCAAAACGCAGATATGGTTGCACTGTAAAACTCTTTCAGGTTGGTTTTTGCATTCATTTATCTTAGCAACTTCTGACTTTTACCACTGATATGCTCCAAACTCTTCCCGTTATTTCAAACTATTTGGACACGGTTCCCATTTAGCATGAGGTAATGCAAAGCCTTCTTGCATTTGAAGAGCCCAGATTTTTATGAATCAATGGCAGGAAGAAAGCAATAATCAAATTTTAAATGACTTAAATACAAGAAAGAAATCTGCTTCACAAACTTTTCCACTGTGGAAACAACTTACAGATTAGCAAAGGATTGAAACTCTGGAACAAATAAGTAAACACGGTAAATAAAATAAACCAAATTAAACTCGGCAAACAAATGTCATCACCGCTGGCTTGTTACAATAAAAAAAAAGAAACAGTTGCAGAAAATTATAGTCTCAGTGGAGATCTGAGTTACCTCTGAAAAGAAAAACAACATCTAATCAGAGCAGTCACACAGCGCATTCCACATCATGACACACACACACACACACACACACACACACACACACACACACACACACTCAGCCTGAGGTCCGACCCCACCTGAGCCTGGATCTCTGTCTCAACAGCACAATCGCACTGGAATGAGAACCAATAACAACCTATTACCCTCCATACACACCCCCCACCCCATCCACCCACCCACCCACCCACCCGCACACACACACACACACACACACACACACACACACACACACACACACACACCAAGAGAGCAATCTTTGCATTAAAAAGAATGGAAAAGAACAGTAAAATCTCCGGATATGAAAAACACCCGAGGCAAAGATGCACAGTTAAAGTATAAGATGCTCCATCTGTGTGGAGGAGACATCTGAAAAAGAAAAAAAAAAGAGAGGCCATAAATCTATTCTCTCGCTCAGCTGTGATGAGAAGTTTGATTGAATGTCTGGAGAAGAAGCCAAAGGCACACTTCAGCATGTTTCTGAAAAGCTGAGGCAAGCTCAGAAACAGGAAAGTCTGTTCACCCCACTCGTCTACTGGTACTATTATATTTTCAGTTTTATTGCGCTTCATTGCATTTAATTGGCAGCTGTGGTTACCAACAGATGAAAGTAAGCTTTGCATAATCAAATTTCATGCAAAACAAAGAAAGCCATAAAAATATCATATTGTACAGATTTTTGTCCCTATTTGGGAGAGTCCTGCTGTCTCCTGTTTATTATTTCCAGTAAAAATTCAGCAACTACATGCTGATACGTGCAATTCCTAAAGTTTATTCTGTTTTAAATAGGTGGGGGGACCAAAAAACACGCAGGAGGGCCCCATGAGAAACAAAAGCTGATCAGAATGAAACCATAATGTTGATAATTAGCTTATAAAACATTGGCCTTAGAGATGGTGCTACATGAAATGTAGCAGGAAGAGAACAAGCAGTTATAGTATAGTTAAGTATATTTTATTGTACCCGAAAAAGGAAAATTATATCAAAAGTACATAGCAATGAAAATCAGCTATTTTAAGAAATAACTGGGCCCATCAAAGAGGCCAACTAAACAGAACCCTACTCACAAAACAAGCAGCTAACTCAATAAACTGACCTATACAGTCATGGATTAAGCCATTTTAAATGCAAAGGGGGGAAAGCACAATAACTAAATGTAATACAGAGAAAACCCATTCTCTTCCATTTTGTCACAGTAGATTATTCAGGCCATTTGGTTGCCTTCTGTATTTCACCCAGCTCTCAATTCAGCCTCCTCATTTGCTCAAACCAGGAAGGACTGAAGCAGCAGACAGGTGACTCAAAAAGTTAGAGAAAAAGTAAAGAATGCAACTGAGACAAATCAGTCAAAAATGCAAAATGTCTGCAGCCTTATCTTCTCGCGCCGATTGTTCCAAAGCTGAGGGTAAAAGCATGGTTGTGTTTTTTTAACGATTAAATGTAATGAAATACAGTTAAGGTACCTCAAAGTTAGAGAGCTATTAAAATCTGGACTGCGAGTCTGGTTTTGTGGCTCTTTCTTACTTAAAGGAGTTGTGTACTTTGTCCTCCTCTGGATTTTACATAAATCACATGCATAGAGTTGCAGTTCAAAGGTCATGAAATACAATCATTCTCCATGAAGACATGTTCCCATGAGCTCCCTCTGTGATTTTCTTTTTAAATTTAGGAGCAGAGGAATGAAAGTTAGAAGAAGAAGTCGTGGAAAAAGACAGATGACTCCAGTCCCTGCTTTGACTCGCTCCCTCTCAGACAGCTCTGACATGTAGTCTGCAGTTTTTCAGCTCGCATGAGTTTATTTTTAGTCGTATATGCTAAGAAAATGCCAAAAAGTACAACTGCTGCCACTGTACTGTTGACTTTACCTCCCATCATGCTTCATCAAATCTTTTATTTTGGATACTGTAATGGTATTATGTGTCATGGACAGAAAGGCCTTTATGATGACACTGGACTGCGTAGAAACACCTGTTGTTTGAATGTGCGAGTTATTGTAATGATATGAACCATGACCGAGGGCGCTCACGCAGACATCAGCAGCACATTGGTCCTGTGATGCATAGATGAGCCCTGAAACTCCCACTGAGCTCTGGCTTGTTGTTGTTTTCACTGAAAAGGACCAGATTATTTTCAAATATATCTTAATACAGTATCCGCATATACAATAACAAAGCTGAAGTCCATGTTATCATTCCTCCTGTCTTTAACAGGCATGAAGTGATGAATCCGTGGAGCAATTTCCCTCTGAACCTTACACCGTGCAATAACAGTGATCCTGCTGAATCTGGAAGAATGATTAAACTGTGATGCAAAAAGTTATTTGCAAGCAGAGACATGCCATCAACCCGCATCATATGTCTGCTCTGCTGTCATGTTTTTACACTGCAGGAAAATGAAAAACAAGCTTTGGCTGAGAGACATAAGAGAGTTCCAACAGTGGCGTGAGTAAGAAATTTTATTTATTTTTTAACAATATTTGAATGATGATTACAACATTTGCGTCCTGTTGTTTTCTGCACTCTTTCATTTCATATTCTAATGGGCAGACTTGCATGTGCAGAGTGTAGCAGCAGCATAGTGTACACTAAAGAATGTACTGTATGGGAGATTTCACGTGCTAGTATCCTTACTTCCCATTTCATGCAATGTGCACATCTCTCTGCTAGACGCTGAATGTTTTCGCAGGGAGACTGAAAGCCGGAGCTGTTATCCCCATCACATCTCTCCCATTTTCCTTGAGGACTTGCCTTATGAGGGCGGCTTTTCAATTCAAAGAGAAACCCTTTGGCCTCCAGACGGGGTCAGACAACGTGCCGTACAAATTGGTTTGTTTGGAGCACGGACAATCCTGCATTTGTTTTGTTTCACCCCTGCATCAGCACCTCCGCTGTGCTCATGCAACGGCCCATTTGAAATTAATACAGGGTCTGCATTTATAACATCGGCCTTACTGTCAGCCAAGCGGAACAAACAACAAACCAGACTGAAACAATGCAAACCAAACGATTTCACCATGGAGAACTGGCATAAAGATTTTATTGACTTGCTATCAGTGGAGCAGGCTGCTTTAATTCTCCAGGCTGAGGATAGGCATGATGGGCTTAATGGTCCCGGAAATTTTATTAGATCTTAGATGGGTTTTAGGGAAGCTTTAACAAATTACATGTTATTGAACCCATTTTGTTATAGTCCCCATTTTATGTTTTGATTTTCTTGCTTTTTTTGTTGTTGTTTTTGTCTCTTTTTTACATCTGCCAAGGAGATTATGTGATTGGTTTGGTTAGTCTGTGTGTTGGTTGGTTTGTCAGAAGTTATGGATGGAACTGTGATGCTTTGCCCAACTTTGAAGTTAATAGCTCTTGGAGGTGATATCAAACTGATATAAGAAGATGTTTTGGAGAAAATTGAGCAGATCCAGAAGCATCTCTGGATCCAGGGGACTCAGCGGAGGAATGCAGTCTCGGACTTCTCTTGTTTCGGTCTATTTCCTTGGAGTGTTTGCTTTGGCTTCTCATGCCTTTGCCAATGTGTCGAAGGCTCAGATTCAAACATTAACGTAACTTAAAGAGTTTAAGTTGTATGTTGAGGCGATTCTGCTCTATGAGCCTGAATCGTGGACCTTGACCAAATTGCTGAGCAAGAAACTGGATGTAAACTACACTCACCTCTTTCATGCCACCCTAAATGTTTCCTGGAAGAGACACATCACCAACAAGCACCTCCACAGAGGCCTACTGAAAATCATGAGCACCATCTGCAACCTCTGTCTCACTCTTGCTGGCTATGTCTATGTCTTGCAGGCCATCAAGATGAGATGACTGCAAAGGTATTGTGAGGAGGTGGTCAGTTATCCCTGACCCTCAAGGAATTGATCAAAGAGGGCAATGAACTACAGAGTGAAGACCTCATATGTCATGGTCCTGGGCTCAGTGTTTTGCAGTTTTGAGTTTTGTATTCTTCCTTAGGGGTTCCGTTTATGGGTATTTACTTCTGGCCCTTATTGTATTTAGTTCACTCTGCCTTCCCTATGGTCCCCATGTCTAGTCAAATCGTTTCCATGCTCCATTCTCTTGGTTCCTCCATCATTTTGTTAGTCTCCTGTTCTGTGTGTGTTGTGTTGAGTTTTGCTTTTTCCCTGTCTCATTAATATCATTCTGTCCACCTGTTCCCTTTTTGCCTCATTATCCTCTGTGTATATACAGTCTCTGTTTTCTCTGCTCTGTGTCACATAGTCGTCATTGGCTTCCTTCATGCTGTGTGCGCTCCTGTCCATGTATAGTCCTGTTCGAGTGAGGTTTGTTGTCGGTTGTGCTGGCCTTGTCCAGCTCTGTTAGTTCAATGTTTCCAGTAATAAAGCTGCAAATTTTGAGTTAAAGCCTTTGTCTATTGAGTCCTGCATTGGGGTCCTCAACCTGCCTGCCACAGCAGGTTTATGACATCCTGTCTGCCATCTTTAGCAGAGATGCCTGGATGAACCTCACGGAATGATGATGGTACTTGGAGTCAGGGTCATTCCCTTTTCTTAAAAAAAAACAAAAGAAAAAAAGTATAAAAAAATCTTTCAACTATGGGGAGGCATTGATGGGGGATCAAAAATTCAGTTCACTTATATTTATATGGTGCCAATTTGCAACAATAGTCATGTCAAAGCGCTTTATGTTGTTATAAAGAGAAACCTAACAATCAAATGATCCTACATAAACATCACTTTGAGACAGTGTGGAGCTAAAAACGTCTCCTTTTTAACAAGAAAGAACTTCCGGGCCATTGGCCTTACTGGTTGGAGTAAGGGGAATGTGTAGAGAGAAAGGACTGACATAGAGAGATGACAAACAACACAACCTGCAATACAACAAAACATGCTTGGCAGGAGTGGAGCAATCAGTAACCACAGGTCAGGAAAATGCAGGTCTACAAAAAGGAAACAGGAGACACCTCCAGAAAGGAAGTGGGAGATACAGAGCACAAGGTTAATGGCTTATAACAGAGCGCAAAGGTGGCAAGAGCATCATCTTTATTTTGACTTGTGCAGTAACACAAAGTTTTCTTGATGACATGTAAACGATAACCACACAGTAAGAGTGAAAAAAAGAGCGCAAACATGATTCCTCTTCTTTTTTTTCCCCATTAATGTGAGATTAAGTGTGCTGATTTACTACACCTTTGCACCACAAAGCGCAAGTGGGCGCGATTCATTCTGGTTTTGTCACACTGAGGAAGTGACACAGCTGCTAAGGTCAGCAGGACACAGAGACAGAGGGAGAGAGCGGGTCGTTGTCATGGTCCCCGGGTAAACAATGTGGCGAGGAGGTTGAAGAGGAGACACCGCAAAGCTGAGACCCTTGAGGGGAAAAAAAAATCCCCTTGATAATGAACAATGCACCTTTTAGCAATGACACTGGATGGATTCACACCTGACAGTCGACACCCAAAACTCACCCGGTGCTTTCGCTCCATCTAACTCAGAGTCTTTGTTGGTAAACTGCACAAATCACACCGCATGCTCACACACCTCTGACAGCCCCCTTCTCTGCTTCTCACCCTCCATTACTTTCATAACAACATTTATAATCATCTACATGACAATCTGTGTGGAGCTCTATAGCAAGGCTCAGGGGTGACAGGGGTTAGTGCTGAAGGGAAGCGGTGCATGCTGGGATTGCGGCCTGCTGAGAGAGAGGCATTCTGGGAGGCGGTGTCCTGCGGGCAGGGCCTCTGGGGGATGCAGTATGGTTAATAGGCCTTTCATGGCCAGCCCACAAAGCCTTTTGTCCCTGGGCTAATTCATCCTGCCCAGCATGTAGAGATGGAGGGGGAGGGAGGGTACCATGGAGGGTTTTTTTTGAGGAGTTGGGAGTCCCCATTTTTTTCCTACTCTCTCTCTTCTCTGCCTTGTAGTGCAGGGTGGCGCTAGTGTCAGAGAACCACATACAAACAGAGCCCTGCTCAGTAGCAACTACACCAAAACATTGGCAGGGCCTGCAAAGTGCTGGCAAACTGCAGTACAACACTGGAAAACACCCACGATTAATGACTCCTTGAAGACGTCTTGGACCTGAAACATCTTGCAGGGATTTGTAATTTGTTTTTGTGTGTGTCCAGAAAAGTTCAACATGCACCATTTCAGAATGAGACAAACTGGATGTGCACACACAAACATATTTTCACCTGAACAAGAGCAACAGGTGTCATAGAATACCAGAGCTTGTCAGTCAGCGGAGCCCTGCTGGGATGCAGCAGCCCCTCAGGTACATCATGGTGGGAGTTCCTGCATTCAGAGAGACAAGGAGTGGCTGGCTTCCCACCAGCGGACCCCTCTATCAAACCCTGTGATCTGGGAATAGCCAGTTATTAATGAACTGGACAGGAATGGCTCCCCTCATTTCAAAGTGTGCTGACTGAAGTGAAGAAGAGAATTCCAGAGTGAGCACAGGGGGGTTGAGCTGTGATCACTGTAGTATGAGAGAGAGTGTGTGTGTGTGTGTGTGTGTGAGTGCTGCACAGACCTCCTGACTAGGCTTGTCCTGTCCACAAGAACACAACACAGCACAGCACTGCACAGCTGCACTGGAGGGCCTGCAGGCCTCAATGGACGGGGGTCAATACAAACTCTGTGGGGACCAAGGCATACCAAATCAGGGGGGACAAGGAAGAGGAGGGGGAGGAGGCGCACTTTTCTGCTCCAGAACACCATAGTTTAAAGAAAACTTTAAAAAAAATAATAATTTTTTTCTTAATATTTATCTCTATCTGTACTTTAAAAACACCCCTGCAGATTCTGCTTTTAAGCACAATCTCTGCAAAGCCCTCATATGTTGTGAATCCGCTCGGAGGGTGAAAACGGCGGCGCAGTACCTACCCAGCTCTGGGATTTTGGGAGCCAGTCCCTATTGTTCAAATCCCTCCTCCTGCTTGGGAAGTGGGAGGACCCGAAAAGGCGTCGCAAAAGGGAGAATTGTTTGAGAGCTCAGTCATCCAAAAACGGCCTTTCAATGTGAGAACTTGGGGGAGCCGAAGAAAATGTCGGTGGCATCGCAGTAAATTACTAAAGCAGCAAAGGCTTTAGGGGGAAAAAGAGAAGCGAAAACTGTTGTTTTTTGGGGGGACTTAAACGCAGGAGAGAGGCGAAGAGAAGATCGCCTGGTTAAAACGAGGTGTGAGCACAAGAGCAGAGCAGTTTTGGTAAGTTTCACCGCTTCGTGCGCTCCGTGTTTTTACGCTGTTGTTACAAACTTTTACGTTAATGTATCAGTTTTGATGCGTGTTTGCAGCTTTATCGGGACACTTCACCGACACCTCCGTCAATTTCTTTTTAGAGAAAGTTGCGACTTTTTGGTGTTTGATAACTAGTTAATGCTGGCGTCTCTACTTCGATAGCCACATTTGTTTTGTTTTGTATTTTTTTTTCCAGCCTAATGATCCACATAAACTTTGCTACAAACTTTCTGTGTCACAGACGTGCTTTATTGGGATGTGCCGCGAGGTTAGTATTGGATTTGGAGCTGCTTTTATTAAGAAGCGTTAACTTTGTTTTCGGGCTTAGCCTGTGCTTGATTGGATGAAGTCTCGCGTCCATATTTTCCAAACTTCTCCCTGTTTTTCTGCCGACTGTTTCACTACGATACGTGTTTCTGGAGAGGTATGAGCCTCTTGTGACACGTCGCAGAGATTCATAGCTGTGTTTTTAGGAATACTTGCGTTTTTTGGGGGAAAACGTGTCTACGTTTTGCAGGCCGCAGCCTATAGTCGCTCCCATAGGGTAACAGGAGACAGACATGGTGAGCTACTGCCAGATTTACCCATATCATCATCATCATCATCATCATCATCATCGACGACGTTGTAGTGAGGTATAGAAAAGCTGGTGTCCGATAAGTGCCTGTTGTAAGGAAGTAGAAAGAGAGCCCATTATGAGAGTTCTTATAAGAAGTAAAGTTCTTTATGATGCAGTTTAATCATCTTTACCCCCACCCCCCCGAAGTTTATGTAGTGCTATCAAAGTTGTTGGACCTTAACATAACACTTTGCTTACGTTTACGCATTAGACCACAATCTTGTACTTTTTCCATCCTCCTCCTAATGCACAAAAAGTCCCGAGCTGATTGTATGCTTCTGCTGTCATCAAGAAACCCAAACACTGCTACCTGAGTGCAGTCCCACTCCCCCACATTCCCAAATCAAAGTCCTGGACAGACCAACCTCACTAAAGCCTACAGTTGACTGGAAGCTGCTGGGGCAGCCGTACAAAAACGCAGCATCCCGCCTCGCAGTTAGAGTCTCTCCTAAGAGTTTTGAGCGCTGGCCAGGGTCTGTATCACCGTGAGTCCCCCGGGGTGGAGGGAAAAGAGGTAGGGGGTGGTTAGGGCGTATGGAGGCCTGCAGAAACAGCCGCAGGGGCTCAAGTTTCCAACCCCAGGTGTCGTTTTGTTATTTGGATTAGTCTGCATTTAGCCTCCGCTGCTTCGCATGGAGGACAACTTCGCGATTCAGTGACAGACATGGCATCAGACAAGAGGGCCCGATTGTTCCCGCTGAATCAATGTCACTTGGATTAAAAGTCAAAACGAATGGCCTGGCCTCGTCCAATTAGGCGCACAGCTTCTGAGCGAATTAATTGGTCTCAGTAAAAAGGAGCCTCTTGTTTGGTAGCGGGGTTTGTTGTTTTTGTTGATCATCTTTGGCAGGCGGGTGGATCAAAGCTGAACTAAATGATTCCTGTCTGATTATCTGCCTGTTTCTCACACGGCTTTGGCGCCTTTGATTGCAGATGTGGGGAATGGGGAAAAACACACTTGTGGGAGTTACTAATCAATCTTGCGTAATACTAAGCAAATATATTGGAACTGCGGCTACTGTGGGCAGAGACTTTGATTTTTAAAGTAGAAATGAATATCTTTATACCAGACACAGTTTTAAAATACCATGTTTTATTAACTCGTGATATGGAACCACAAGTTAAAGTTGGCAAAACAAATTATTGAGCAGACATTTCAGATTTTCCTTGTAGTCCTAGCTTCTCAGTAGTAACAATTTATTGCTTTTTTCTCATCTCATAGCAAACTATTTTTTTTTCAAAGGTTTTTAGATGTTTCTGAAGCCCGAAATTATCATTAAAAGATGCCTTTTTCCATTTGTAGATGGTTCATAAATTAAACAAAAAACAGGTAGACACAATACCTCATCCTGTAGGACAGGCACACTTTTTGCCACTGTAATGTGTGCAAGACATTGTGATGAATGAAATGCTTTCACACTCTAAAAAAGGATATGAAGTTACTTTAACAGTTCCTATAAAATGGATTTTAATTTTCTTTTTCTAAAGGACTCGTATGGACAGGAAGCTTACTTTATTGTCTTTTGGTTACAGTTTCACTTGACTGTTACTGGCAGGAACTTTTTACAGTGAAGCCTGTGCATGAAATTAAATTTCATTGATCTTGGTTATCTGCCAAACAGACAGTTTTCCACTATTTTGCCAGTTGCTGGATAGTTTTCATCCATCCTATAGGAGTTGAGTTTTCATATGCGTTATAGCCTGTAAGGAGAAGTTACTGTGTGGATTTAGGTCTGCCGCCAACAGAAATAGTTTCTCACTCATATCTTTGCTTCCAAATTGACTTTGCCATGTTGAGGTATGATGTAAGATATGAAGGCAAGGACAGGATTTAACGAACCCCCTCATGCAGTCCTGGAGTGTTTTCACATCTGGATTTAAGTCAAAGTCTGTAGAGGTAAATGGCTTTTAAAGATGCATTTCAAGATTATAAACAGCCAGCAGATCCATAAGGACCGCTGTTGCTGCCTGGGTCTCGTGTTTGTGAGCCAAAATTTCTCACTTTGGTTCTGAAAAGCACCATTGTTATTGTAGTGGGTGTAACATTGGTGTTAATTGACAAAGGTGAAAAAAAAAAATCCATCCTGGGGGCATGCTTTCATCTCTGACAGCAGGTATGCTCATGCAGTCATAACAGCCTGCAGAGAGAATCTGTGGGCCTTTGCTGCGTGTGTGTGTGTGTGTGTGTGTGTGTGAGCAGTAGCTCCTGTCCCATCAAGATCATGTCTTTGCACTGGAATGTATTACTTGTCACCTGTGCGATTGTTTTGAGATTAGTGCATTAGAAGAAGGGCTGAAGACTCGAGGGAGAGGGAAGTGAGGCTACTTTACGCAATAATTTCAGCAAGACATTTTCTGGGTTAATGTACTTCTCATAAATGAGCAAGGAACACACTCATTGCCAAATAAGGCTGCCTCATTTTCCACTGTTAGACGTTATTGGCCTGTTGACATACAGTGCATTAGTCCTCCAGCACTGACAGATTGGAAGCTTGGACCTAGGCCTCGTGTCCCTGGGAGGGTTTCTGTGTCCAGCCAGACATCAGATAACCAAAGAGGGACACCTGGACTGGCAGGTGGCCGGGGTCCAGGCCCCTCCCCTGGGGCTGCATACCTCTGTTCTCTTGATCCTGTCAGCCAGGACCACAGAGTAAGAGGGAGAGAGGAATGTGGTGGGGGGGTGGACGGAGAAAGTTTTGACAGTGTTGGAGATGCTAATTAGGCTGTGATCAAGCAGATTATTGAAGCAGGAATGAAGATAAATTAGATGCAATGAAAGAAAGGGAAACGAAGAGATGGTTAAGCTTTTTCCATTGCAGAAGGCCAGTTTTACGTACATTTATAAAACCATATCTGCACGCCTGCGTTCAATTTACACACACACACACACACACACACACACACACACACACACACACACACACACACACACACACACACACACACATATATATCTGCATATCAAATACAGCCAGTGTCTTAGCAGCCTTATAGAGATTAACTAAAGTCTTTAAACTAGTTGAGTTGATTTGTTCCACTACTTAAAGTAAAATTCTTGATTGAATAATGAAGTCACCCAGGGCGTACTCTCATTCTCTTATACACACACACACACACACACACACACACACACACACACACACACACACACACACACACACACACACACACACACACACACACACACAAATGCACATTGAGAGTGCAGTGTGAGTGTTGTTAGATCATTGATCAAATCCAGACTCTGGTAAGAAAGTTTTGTGTGAGTGTGTGTAGACAAATAGTCCTGTGTGTGCAAAGCAGATATTTGGACAAAGATTAGGGGGGTGTTATTACGAGCCAAAAGCAACTCAGACGCTCTAATAGATCATTCACACACATGCTCAAGATTGCATTCTGACTGGAACTGCTCAGTTTAAGCCTCACAGTCATGTTCTAACTCTTTCTTCTCTCCATCAGGCACACAGTTGGAAAAGTTTTCTCATTTTTCGTTGGTTTTTCACCTATTCTGCGCAGGCTCACTAAGTGTCGTGCACATACACACGCATGCATGCTGGAATAATAAGTGCACTGTATTCCTTTCTGCAGCTTGTGTGAAAACTCAATAAAAAGCAGCAAAAAGATGGAATCTGGTTTGTGTCCCAGAGCTACAACCAATAATCAGATTTAAAGTGTTGTCTCAGAGAGCAAAAAAACTCATCATTGAAGAATGTCAAACTGGCAGGAGAAGACATGATTCAACAGAATAAATCACTGGGCACCAGATTAGTGAGTTATTGGGCCCCTGAGGTTATCAGCGCTGGAATTTTCCATCGACAGTGCTGCTCTGTCTGCTGTCCAAATCGTATCTGTGTGAGGTTTTATTTTATGCAGGATAATGCACATCCGTGGCTTTGAGTGACAGGACAAATGGTAGCTCTGCTTTACTGTGTCTCACAAATCCTGAAACTGAGAGCTCTCTTTGAAATGAGCCTCCTCCAGCTGTTTCTCCTCTTAAGAATCTCTTTGAGACGCAGCAGCTTTCACTCGATAACCATGAACTAGGCTGTCAAATGTTATTGCACCATCTCGAACTCAGTTGGCGCCCCGAACCCGTCCCTTTCTCTTCAATTTCCCGCCTCTTATTCATTTCCCAGCACATCCTCATATCTGTTTTTTCCTATAACTTTCTCCTTTGGCCTGCTTCTTCTAACTTTACAGCCTTTCTCCATTCCCTCATCTCTCTTTCTGTCCCCTTCTGCCTTATCTCAATTTCCTAATGCCTCCTCGTATCTGTTTTTCATATAATATTTCACCCGCTCTGCTTTTCTCTTCCTTCCTTCATCTCCCACTGAGAGTTGTAGGGCCAGGCTCACTCTCCTTTTTTCCCCTCCTGGTTCCTGCTGAATAATGGGGAGAAATTGCTCTTGATTTATAATTGGTTCCATTCACTCTGATGCATGAGCTGCCAAAAGAGTTGGGGGGCCCCTTTAACCCACCCCATATCCCTCCTCTCTCCCTCCCCTCTCTCCCAGCACTGCAGGAACACACAAAGAGCAGGCTGCATATACGTACAGCTATGAAAGTCCATATTGGCATGCGTGAATACCGTGGTGTGCATGCATTTTATCTCTCGGGCTTGGGATAAGTGGTAGCCTGTTTTTTAGCGTGTTGACATTTGGTGTTGGAAAAACTTCCTGAGGTCTGCATATTTATGTGCCTCTGTGAGTATACTTTTACCATGTAATAGGAGTTTGTATGATTGCTTGCTTATGTGTCACCAAGTGTGTGTGTGTGTCTGTGCAAGGAGAGAATGGTTGTGGGTAAATGAAATATGTAACTGCATGCGCGTGTGTGTTTGTGTGATGAGTACTGTGAAATTCAGGGTATTAGTTAGTTTTCCCAGTACTGTATGGGAACGATTATGAGTCCGTGATACTTGCAAAGCTCTCTGTTAAAGCTTTTCCAAAATTTCTCCTCCTAGTCTTTCTTCTACACTTATTTCTATCCTTCTGCCCTTTAGCATATTTTTTTCTTCTATACTTCTATCTGTCCTTCTATCCTTTCTTCTGTCCTTCTATCCATTCTATCCTTGTTGTTCTATCCTTCTATCCTTCTGTACTTTTATCCTCGTATCCTTCTTACTATCATTCTAGCTCCTTCATTTTTATCCTCCTATTTATCCTTCTGCCCTTTTATCTTTTGGCCGCCTGTCATATCTTCTATTCTTCTATCCATCCTGCCGTCCTTTCTTTTATCCTCTGTCTATACTTCTGTCCTTCTATCTATCCGTTCTTCTATTCTTATGTCCTTGTATCCTTCCTCTTATCCTTCTGACATTCTAGTTATCATTCTATCCTTTCTTATATTCTTCCTTATATCTATCCTTATGCCATCTGTGCTTTCATCTTATTACCTTTCCATATCCTTACACCCTTCATCCTTCTTTCTGTTCACCTTTCTGTCCTTTATTCTTGCTTACCTACCCCCGTTATTCATCCGTCCATCAATCCATTCATCCTCCTATCTTCCCTTGTATCTTTTCCACTCCTTTCTTCCATGCTCCCTTCTTTCCAGGTTTATCTAACTCCCCAGGAAGCCACGATGATCCAGTCTTGTTCCCATGGCCCTGGTGGGCATGCTGGCATCTCACACTAGGCAGAGGAATGTGGGTGGATGTGCTCACCATGGCACTGTAATTAGCTCTCCATGGTTAATTCGGCTTCGTTATCTAAATTATGCAAATGCTGCAGTGCCTAATTGATTAGAACGCCCCCTCCTCTACATGGCAGGCCTGTCCAGATCCCTCTTGTTAATCCCTGAGACGCTCTGTAGCTCGTTAGTGTTGATTTGGGGGGGGTGAAGGAGGGTTTGGACGGGCATATAGCTCGTTAATACTTTGAGAAGCGTGTGTGTGTGTGTTTGAGAGAGCGTATTATGAAGGAGGAGGGGGTAGATTCTCAACCTCGTTAGGGATGCTTAGATGCTTTTGATGTGTAATTTTATGGCATGAGAACGAGTGATGTTTTGAGTGGAGGATTTGGGCTGGCCCCCTCTCCACCTGTTGGGCAGGATTTTTATGCCAAATGAGACTCCATAATGTTCTCTTGTCCGGGGTTAGTGGAAAGATAGATGGGAATTAATTTTAGAATTTGCTCTCTGCCAAGTTTTGGTGCTATGTTTGCAAAAGGGAAAACTATTGATTGTCTGTTCCAGTTTTTGCATTTTCCATTCTGCATTGTAGTAATGACAGCCACGACCAGAGGCAGAAATACTTTTCTTCTATTCAAAAATACACAAATAATATGGTAAAACTTACACAAAATAGTTCACAAAATATTTGTGCTCTGATAAAAGGCCCAGTTCTGTTTAGACCATGTGCACATATTTGAGTTTTGACATTTGGATGACACAAAAATCTTTGTGCTGAGTTAGTGCTGAAATGATTAGGTGAATAATCAGCAAAAATGGCATGTTTGTAGCTGGCATCTCCAAAGTGAGCATGTGCTATTTCTCTTTTAGTATTGTAGAAAGTAAAGTAAAAATATTCGTGCTTTCTTGGTCTTCTGTGACATGAAGTTGGCCTTAGATTGCTGGCTAGACAAAACGAGCCTTTTGAGACTGTCTTCTTGAGTTTTAGGAAACTATAAATGACTTTCTAAAGTTTTGTGGATTAATTGGGTTAGTCACTTAGCCATATGGCTTTTGAATGAAAATCTTTAGGTTTTAGACAGTAGTTTTAACAAAACAAGAAAGTTGTTAACCAGCAGCTCTGAGAACACGGCGCTGTATTTCCTGAGAATTTGTAGGAGTTTAAAATAAAAAGCCCTTCCCTAAAATCCCTTACTCATCTTTGTCGTTTTTCCTGTGTGATGGTCTGATGGTAAAATGGGTGTGTTTGTGATGGACCCTGCACATCCTCCTCCTTTACTCAGCACCAAGCCCCAGGCCAGGCTAAGAGGCCAGCAAACAGATTGACAGAATGAGGAGAAAATGTGTTGGGACATTCAGCGACGCTCTCATGCACGCTCTCTCGAACACGGCCTCTCATTGACGAGGATCTGCTCTCTCCTCCTGCTCGCCTGCCAGTTGACATCCTCTCTATTAATTTGAGTCGTTGTTCAGCTTTCTCAGTCAACCTCTCCACCCACCCACCTACCCCTGCATCCATAAACCCCCTTCACCCAGCTCACATCAATCCTTAAAGGCACTGAACTCCCTCTCTCGTCCTCTCTGCCTCCACAAACTCTCCACACACCACTCTGAAACCTCTTGGTCATTGAGCCCCCCCACCCCCCTTCTCTTTGGTCATTGAGCAGGGCCCATCAGCTCTTCCCCGGGCCCTTCAGAGTAGCGTCTCCCCTTTCTCCAGGGGTCTGCGGGGTCTTTGTCCGTGCACCGGCTCACTGCTTTACAATGACTCTCCACTCTATTAAGGTGCGTTCTGCCTGTTAGCGTCGCCAGGGGCAACCGGCCTCCCGCATGGCAGCTATGCGGCGTGGCATTGTGGGCTGCGGGCTTGAGCGGGGCAGTTGAACCCCCAGCACTCCTCACACTTGACACCGCATGTGTTTATCTAAAGGGGGGGCTTTGTGGTGTTTGGAGAACGGGGGGGGGGGGGGGCACGGGTTGTAAAAAGACGTAAAAACTGAGGGAAGAGGAGGGAGCGCAAGAGGGGACTTTGGGTAGGTGATAAATATTCAACAGCTCAGCTCCTCACAAGAAGTTACTACCCTGATACTCCTCCACTGCCTCCTCTCTGTCCTGTGTGTCTTCTCCGTGCCAGAAAGCAGATGGAATGTGAGAGCTCGGGGAGGAGGCTCCAGTCTGGTTTTATCCAATTAGCAGGGTTGTCAAAATGAATTTATCCACGGAGGCAGGAGGACAATGGGACCGGCAGTGGCCCGGGAGAACAGGGGCCCCGGTGCCTTTACTTAGCACGCTCACAATGAACTTCTGTCAAGTAACTCTGTCTCATAACAGGATATAAGACACCAGCATACCTACGCTCATGATGCATGCCGGCACACCACTGCCACAACCTCATACTGCCTGTTTGTGCTTTCTCGTCACACTCTCTAGACAGGTGACAACGTAAAAACCAGCACCAAGTAGCTTCTTGACTTCAGTGGTATAGTTTCAGCATGTGCAAATTTGTAGAGTCTCCGAGTTGATTCAAGTGACGTTGGTTTCAGCATCAGAGGACGAACACATGGCTCTGTGCAGACATCCGCGTGCCTGCCAATTTTGGTGACCTTGCAGATGCTGCACAACATGGGCACCAAGTATGCATGCCTCTTCAAGGCGGACTCCACGTAGACTGGGAAACAGTATAATCCTACTCTGCCTGTCCATAACCATCTGTGTCTACAAACAAGTATAATCCCAACCTAAGGTGTTGGCCCAGCACATGGTACCTTGGCACTGATTCTAAAAGTCTGCAGCTCTACCGGAGGGATGGAATATCATTCTTCCAAAGCATGTTCCCTCATTTTTGATTTGATGAAAGAACTGCCTAACAGGTTGGCCTAAAATCTCCCGTGGGTGTTCAGTCAGGTTACTGTGAAGTCATAGCTTATGATTCATAAGTTTTTGACCCCCTCATGCCCTATGGATAGTGGCATTGTCATGCTGGAAGAGACCACTCCTGCCAGGAGAGAAATGTTTCATTGTAGGATTAAGGTGATCACTCCTTAGCCCTTGAGGCAGGTCAGAGTTAAGTCAGAAGTATTCACAGGAAAATACAAGTCAAGACACCTTTTATTCAATGCATATATCTAAGAAATTAATATGTTGCCTGCAAGTCCACAGGTTGCGGGAGCAGGTTGAAAATCTTTCACTACTTACAGCAAATTTAGATTTATTTTCAATACTTACATGAGCAAGATGTTATAAGCTGGATTACCCAAAAGATGAATATTAACACAGCTGTCCAAAAACTAAAAATTAAATTCCTGCCATTGTTTGCTTTCTCATTTACTTGATCATATCATAACTTAAGGGAGCTGAGTTTCAGGTCTTTAATATGACTACAGAAATAGTTCCACTCTAATCATACTACTTCACTATAACTGGCAGATTTGAAAAGTACACGGAGTTCTTGCTCTTGCACTGTCACTAAAGTATTTCTTAATACCGCAAAGTTTCTCGCACAATGTGTTTGCCATGCAGTGTCGTTCCTCATGGTAGGGCTGTAACAAAACAGGCGCATATGCACACAGTCAGACACACACACACTGCTTTTAATTTAGAGGAGCTGTCTGTGTGTGTGTGCTCTGTTTTTTATCAGTGTCGCTGATGCGTAGGAGGCTCCTCTCTCCCTCTCTGGCTTCTCTGGGAAGGGATGGATGGAAAAAGTTGGACATAGATGTCAGGGCAACTTTTCATCTTGACGCAGGGTATCCGCTAAGCAAACACAGGACCCAGCTCACTAATGAATCAGACCAACAGACTCACTCAGAGGAGTAGGGCTGTTTTTTAAGGGAGTGATGATGTATGAGGTGGCTTCCCATACCACTGTTACAACAAAGCTCTGTTTTCTGTCTCTCCTCCTGTCTGACTGCTAGTGCTTTTATTTTGAAAAGAATGAGAAATTGGGCATGTAAGAGGGCTGCACGCTGAGGTAGTGTGTCCCGCTGTGCGTGTAGTTGGCACACTGATTTGTGTGGTTTATGGTTAGTGACTCTCACAGTTGGGACAGGTGCTCCATAGAGATGTAGGTGTCTTTTATGGGCAGCTGTACTGGGTTGTGTCCATACAGTGACCAGCCACAGAAGCCACAGGCCTTCAGCTCTGCTCTCTCCTGGTCCCCACAGAAGCTTGCTGTTTGTTTACAGAGTGAGCCCGCTACTGATGAGCCACTCTATGTGGACGAGCGAGCAAATGAAACCGTACATGTATGTAGGGCTGCAGCTAGGGATTATTCTCATTCTTGAGGACTTGTGGCAATGTGGCGAGTCTACACATGTGTGAAGCTGAGAAATCCAATGATCAGAGTTTTTGCTTAACAGGGTATTAACCAAAAATTTTGCATCAGAGTAGCATTATGTAGAATTATAACTCAGCTGCAGTTCCCTGCTGCTTTTGTGGGGAGTTTTAGCATCTTTGAGCTAATTTTTTTATGACATTGCAACTCTTAAAAACCAACATCCTGCACCAAGCGGCATGCAGGGGAAAAAAGAAAAAAAAAACTTAAACACTGGAGCATTTAGCAGCTAAAAAAAATTAATGTTTCTGTGTTTCTTGTGTAAATAAACTTGATTCATTAAGGGGATGACTAATCATTACTGCGCCACACTGTCTTTTCCACGCAGAGGGCTGCTTTGTTGCTGTTAATGACATGAGAATTAGTCATCTGAAATTGTTTACACATTCATAATATGCAATTAAAATGTAGCAGAGAGTAATGTGTGGCCTTGCGGAGCTGTTGCAGCTGCTTTTCCGTCAACCTACTGCTTTGCTCATTTTCAATACGTGTGCCAGGCAGCCAAACATTTTTCACTGCTGCCATTAGATGATGAAGGTGCGCTGTAAAAGTTTCCATTCTCTTACTGTCCTGCCTGGGACCCTTCTGTGTGAGCGTGCTGTGCGCAGGCAGGCTTCATTAATCATTCCCTTTGCCATATTAAGCTCAGGACAAATATGCATGTTAAAGTTGCGCGCTGCTTCTACAGTTTTGTCACGGGACTGTTGCGTGTTTGAGGACATGCATGTATATGAGGGAGTGGGAGAAAGAGAGAGATTTAGTTTTGCAGGACCACCCTCCTCATCCTGACGGGAAGTTGTTAGTTTAACCTGACAGGAAAGAATTTGGGAAACTTGGCAGCAAAAAACACAGGAGAGAGAAAAGCTCCCCTCTCTAGATTAACCATTAATAGACTAACCATTACCAGCGGCTTCTCCATTTTCCTCCCAATTCATACTGTTCTGAAGTATAAAAGAATGCTCCTCTCCTCCATCTTAGCCACACTCCTTAATGCTGGGATATATATACATTTCCCCCACCATCCCTCCCTCCCCTCTAGTGCCTCTCATTAGTTGCTCTTTGTCCCAACTCTTGAATGCAGCCTGTGTGCTTTCTTCTCTTCCTCTATCTCCTTCCCTCTCTTTAGACCCCTCTACCTGTATCAGTTACACCTGAGCAGGAAGGTGGAGGGGTCGGGTTACGGCACGCAGAATGAGGGCGCCTCTTTGATGAGCGTGGGCTGGATGGGTGCGGGTGCAGCGGGAGGAGATGGGGTCAGTGGTGAGATGGGGGCTGACAGAAAAGAAAGGCTTTATTTGTGTCTGGAGTTTTGCTGCTGAGTGCACCGCCTTGCCTGGGTTGTGTTTTGTTAATGGCTGCCTGTTCGTGTGCGTGCGTATACAAGTAAAATTCAATCAGAGGGAGCAGTGTACTGTTTAGATGGAAGATGCGTGTTTCCAAGCTGAATTTTCGATGCAGTTCTGTCTGTGTTTGTTTCAGTCAGGATAACATGGCTTCTGCTCCGAGTCTGTACGTGACCCTCTAACCTTCTCTTGGTGTGTGTTTCAGGGGGTAGTGTATGGAAGATGTCTGGAAAGCAAGACTGGACTCCGTGGATGAAAAAAAGAAGAGCTCCAGTGTTGTGCGCTCTGCGTGCAGTACTGCTGTGCTGCCTGCAGAGCAGCGCTTCACTCACTGGTGAGTAGACAGTATGAGATTGTGAAATACTGTACTTCACTACTAATCCTAATGCCCATTTTTTTTTCTGTCTTGTTGTCTGACATTGCAATTTCTTGATGCAAAACCTGCATATCTGTATTAACAATAATGTTTCCATTATCTATCCATCTGTTTTCATGCCTTCTGTCACGGTTTGTTAAGGCATTTTCTTTTCTAGCATAATCAACCCTCAGTTAGTGAGTGCCTTTACACACCTGATGTAGGGTAAGCCCCTGCCAGGGACAAAATATTCTGGCCGAGGCACTGGGAGTGAGGTGTTACGTGTCTGGCAGCAGGTACAGCAGTTTGTTTGAAATTAAGAAGATGGGAATAGTGTGCATGAACAGCTCATGCACACTGAACTGGTTGAACCGAAAATAATAAAAGTATTGTATGTAGAGCCACAGTGATTAGCTCACTAACTGATTCAAACAAAATTTCAACCAAAAGAAGCTAAACAGTTGTTTTTGAATTTGCTGCTTTTCTTGGTCTAATGTAGGAAATTTTGTGGTTTAATCAGGTCAGATTTTGCTCCCGGAAATGCTGACTCCCAGTTAATCAAGGAAATAAATGACAGCAATAATATGTGTTAGTTGACTGACATGTAATGAGGAAGAAGTAGCTCTATATGCACACTTGTATGTTTTAAAAAAAAAAAAAATTAAAAGTTTCTAATGTTTTTAGTTTGCATCTGAATCCTTGTTGCTGATTGTTTCCTCAGATGAGGTGCCAGTGTTCACTGAAGAGCCTACATCCGTGGTGCAGAAGCTGGGAGGCACGGTCACCCTGCATTGCAGTGCCCGTCCGGCCTCCGCCAACATCAGCTGGCGCCTCAACGGCCAGGAGTTGGTAGATGGAGATTTGGGTGTAGTGCTGAGGCCCAGCAGCCTGTTCATCCCAGCTCTCTCCAATCAGACTCTTGGCAGATACCAGTGTGTGGCCAGGACCAGCACCGGAGCCCTAGCCAGTGTGCCTGCTAACGTCACTGCTGCCAGTGAGTAGCCACCCACACAAAGCTGTGACAAATAAACACAAACAAAGGGGCCCCTTTTTAGTTTGTGAGAGTATCCATAGAAACCTTGGACTTAGTAATTTTGATTTTTGTTTTTTTTTACGTTGAAGGGGTGGTATTTGTTTGCTTAAAAATCTTTACCAGTACATCACTGTAAACCTTGTACTTTTCCACTGCTTGTGGTTCATCTATATCTCATCCTTTGAAGGAATACAAGCCAACTGCAGTTTTGGTGCTTCCACTGAGAATCTGTTGCACATCAGTAGTAAGTGAATTAACTCTGCATAGTCAGATAGTTTATCTTCTGTGTAGTAAGACAAAACAGCTGCTTTTATGACGCGCCGTCGATATAATAGAGTTAAAATAAATGATTCCCGATGCAGACATTTTTAGTGCTTTGCTGGTTTGAGTGTGTGGTGTTACATTTGATATCCATTGTGGGACCGAGAGGGGGGGACTGAAACTGTGAAACCTGAGCTTGAAGAATGAAGGGGACCCAGGGGCCAGTCAGAGCTGGGGGGGGGGGGACCAGCAGGACTTAGCCTGGGGGCCCCCCCCCCCTACCTTCACTGGCCCTTTGCTTTCCCCACAACACCACATTCCTCTCCACAGGGCCTGACAGCAGGACTCACTACAAGTTATGGCCCCATAATTGTGCTGAGGGCTGAGGGGAGATAAGAGTGGACAGAGGATATGGGTGTATGCCCCAGCAGAACACACCATTAGCTAGGGGGAAAAGGGGTGCTGTTACCAGTATGGTTTTACATGCAAGGATGTGAAGTATGAGGCTGCCATAGTGGGAGAAACTGGAAGGTGTTTTAGGCCAGCCGAGACAAGATCCTGACACGAGATGAGATGGGGTGTCACATTCTCTGCCTCCTTAAATCCCTCCATAACCATCTTCACACACATTTCTCCTCGCACATTTTTCACTCGTCACTTTCTCTCCACTCACCTCCTTTCATTATCGCTGTCTCCTGCTCTCTCCCTCCCTCCCTCCCTCTTTTGTCATCTTCACCTCTCACGCTCTTATTTTTCTTCTGTTTTATCCAGAGCCTGTAGCTACAAAGGCATTAAAAGTTATTGATTGCACCAATAGTGGATGAATCGTGCTGGGATAACCACATGTGGAGCCAGTCTGTTTGCCCCGCCTCCCCAAAAAGCCTCTCTAATTTAATAACGGCTTCTCCTCGGCCACCCCCAAACCGCCTAAGGAATTGCTCCGTGGGGAGTGTGTACGTGCTTGCCTTTCCTTGTGAGCCCTTCTAGTTTAGTACGCACATGTTTTTTGTGATCGGGATACGTTGACTCCAGACCCTCCACACTATCCGACTCTGAAGAAGAATCAGCGCCTTTTTTGGCATCAGTTAAAAGCTCCCCGCTTGAATTCTTGTGCAGACAATCACCCTCCTCTGTTTTTGTTTTTTTTTGTTTTTTTTTTTTTTGTGCAGAAACTTGTATCTGCACAACGTGAACGCACAACACGTTGCACTAACATGTTATAATTCAGAGATGTGCGCGCGGGCCTCCTGCTGCTACACATAAAGATGATGAATGCACTGTCTCTCTCTCTCCCTAGAAATATCTAAGTGGGCCCTGCCAAGCAACCATGGCGCGGGAGGTCTGCTTCACTTTATGAATGCCATCAATCCTCCATCCATGCAGGATGCACACACAAAAAAACATCACATGTGCACGCTCGCATGCACACCTGAGAGGCACCCATGAGGGGTTTTTCCTGTGAAGAATGTGGGGCAGTTGTGAGAGGGGGGTGTTAAAAGGTGTATATGAAGGAATTTGGGAGAAACAGCCAAGAGGAGGAGGAGGAAGGTGGAATGGGGAGATATGAGCTGGGGGAAGGGGGGTGTCTGTAAAAACAGCACCTGATTGATTTAGCAAATGGAGCGCCACACAGCCTATCCTTGAGGGTTCTTTCCCCTCCAACACACGCTGCTAAGCTTGACATGTCCTGGCTGGGATTCTCATCTTTGAGAATAAGAGCTGGCACAGTGATAGAGTTGTGTTGTGTGCTTGTTATCTCTGTGTGTATGTGTGTGTGTGTGTGTAAACCCTGATCTCCCCCATTTCCACCGTTAAGGCTCCCCCAGGCGCCTGCAGAGGGGCAGATCCAGCGTGCATGGTGGATAAATCAGCTGCCCGCAGTGAATGTGTTTGTTCAGTGCTTTAAGTAAATCACTTTAAAGCCCCTATCAATAGATACTGTTAACTAAACTTTGCTTATTGAATTAGAGGTGTACAAAGACTCATCAGCTGACTGTGTATATGGGCAGCTCTGTCTTTTTTCTTTTTTGTCAAAGAGTATGTCTGGTCCAAGAAAAACACACCAGTTATAGCAGCTCTGGAAAGAATGGAGAGGCTGTGTTTGTTAAGAATAAATCAACAAAGGCTGGTAGACGTTTAATTACGTTCCTGGAGAAGTTTTATTTATCTTTCATTTCACTGTTGGACGCCTTAATGACAAATTTCTTTGGGTGTTACTTTCCCCTCCTGTGCTGTTCCCTTCCCTCTTTTTCTTCTCTCTGCCTCATTTTAGGTTCCCTCTGTTTCAGCTGTATAAAATGGCTAAGATTTTTATGGGCTCTTACTATCTCTTATTTTCCCCTCCTTAAGAGCAGAATTTTGCTGTGTCCTCTCAAACCCAAACTGGATATCGTTCCCCTGAAACCCTATAGGATGGATTTTTCTCACCTTTGACCCTCATGGCCAGGCCTCAGGGCTGCTCAGGCAGGGGCTTAGGAGGTCAGGGGCCAGATAAGTGTCTATGCTGTGCAGACTGTGTGTCTGCGGGACACAGTCACAGCACATGGCCCCAGTAATCCCACTCCCCCATTTCCCACAGAATCTGACCCGGCTCCAGTCCCAGTATAATGTTTGACAAGATTAATGTTGCCTAGTCGAATGTTACTGACACCAGAAAAATTAGCTAGAGTGCTTTTATGAAATTCCTGTGAATTTCAGCAGATCACGGTAAGACAAACAGTGGGAAAAGAAGTGGAGGTAGAAGAGGTTTTTCTTCCAAAAAGAGGGAACATTAGAGAAGCTGTGGGAATGTGGTTACAACACAGCAGGGTCAGACTGACATGAGAGACACCCAACATGGGAACAGCACAGTTATTATTGCTCTGAATATTGTGGTTTTGTACATCTAAAGCCGAGGACTGACTGTATACATGTGCAGTTAGATGTGATTTACACTGTATATTAAGATGATGAAAGAAGGGTGAAATGTGTTGCAGCTATGTGACGGCGCTGACTTTTCCCCTTTGCCTGTGTGTTTTTCAGAGCTGCGGGACTTCGAGCCTGATGACCAGCAGGAGATCGAAGTGGATGAGGGCAACACGGCTGTTATTGAATGTCATCTCCCCGAAAGCCAGCCCAAGGCTCAGGTCCGCTACAGCGTCAAACAGGAATGGCTGGAAACATCCAAAGGTAACAGTCTGCTTTAATCCATCAGGATCTTCTATAGTATTCACTCTCTCTCCCTAATTCCCTCTTAATTCCCGTACTATCTTCATAATTTACCGGAATGCTATAATCCTACTATCTGACCCATCATAAAAGCACCGATAAGGGCATTATCTGGAGAATGTTGAAACATGGGAATGCACTTGTTTATTTTTCAAACTATTTACTTCTAAGTTGCCTGGAAGAGAAGAAAAGCTCCAGTGGGTTGTAGCTGGTATGCTGATGATGCCTGGGAGCTGTAGGTACTGATATCTACCTTATCTGTGAGGAAATGAAGACCACATTGAAGAGCATTCACTCGCTATTTTGGGTCAGACTCAACAGTGCCACTTTGTGGGCTCTGCTAGGACTGCAGCCATGTATTGGAATGGCACACAGGGCTCATATTACCTGCGCTGTTTCACAACATGGACTCGGTTTTTCTGTGGTTCCTCTTTGTCTTCGTGGTATTTCTGATTATTTTCTCTCCTCTCTTTCTGCTTCAAACATTTAAAACCTGATAAAAGTTCTTACCTGACTCATGCATGCATTATAATTCAGCACCCCGCTCACTCTGACTTATATTTTTTTTTTCCTGCAGGGAACTACCTCATCATGCCATCAGGGAACCTGCAGATAGCCAACGCCACACGAGATGATGAGGGGCCCTACAAGTGTGCTGCCTACAACCCCGTCACTCAGGAGGTCAAAACCTCCAGTTCTGCTGATCGTCTGCGTATACGCCGTGAGTCACCACCACATACTTTGGTACCAATTCAGTATGACCATCAGATCTTACATCTGATTTTACTCACGGGCACTCGCGTGCACAACGCACACTTTTGCATCTTTTTAATCCTAGTGTCCTGACTGTCCTTGTTTCTTACAGGCTCCACGTCAGAAGCGGCTCGGATCATTTACCCGCCAGCGCCCCGCTCTATCATGGTGACTAAAGGCCAGCGGCTGGTGCTGGAGTGTGTGGCAAGTGGCATCCCGACTCCACAGGTCACATGGGCAAAGGACGGGCAGGACCTGCGTCTAAACAACACACGCTACCTGCTCAGCAACCTGCTTATTGACGTGGTGGGTGAGGGAGACTCGGGCACTTACCTTTGCCGGGCGGACAACGGCATCGGCTCCGCCAGCTCTGCCGTGGTGCTCTATGACGTTCAAGTGTTCGGTGAGTATACTGAAGCCTTTTCAGAATGAAGTGTTTATTCATTTGACTCCACAAGGTGTTTTTTTTTTTTTTTCTTTTTTCTTTTTTCTTTTTTCTTTTATGAGCAGAGTTTTGTCTATGTCATGGATTTAATAATTACACTGACTCCTGTTTGGCGGACTGAGAAGACGGGTTCTGTATGCGCGCGCGTGTGTCTGTGTGTGTTGTGTGAGTGACAGAGAGAGAAGCAGTGTGGGCGGTATTTTGCAACACAGAGCTGGTGGAGACAGAGCTCTCCATTCTGCACCAGGACTTGATTGAGTGTGTCTAGGTTATGGATGACTGTTTTTACAGTGATTTTCTGTGTGTGTGTGTGTGTATGCGTGTGTGCGTGCATGTTTGTGTATGAATGTGTTGTGGGCTCGTCTCTCTGCAGCTGGCTCTAATTAAAGCCAGAGTGCTGCTGTAGCTGTAATGAGCTCTGTCTTTTCCCCCATTCACAAGCAGCCAACCATCAACTAGCTGGCCCAGCCTGGCTCCACACACCCCCTTGTTATATATTGTGCACACACATACGATTGTGTTTTCAGAATCGATTAAAGTTACTTATCAAGCAAGAACACGAAACACACTCTGTCTCCAGGTTATAAGTTGTGAGCATTTCTATTGTAATTAGAATATTTTGAGGTTTGGATGGCTAGTAAGACAAAAACAATATTTGAACAATGCAAATGGAAAGGAATTTTAAGCAATCACCAGATTACTTAAGTGCTTCAGCTAATGATTTACTCGATTACTTGTTTGGTCTACAAATACCAGAAAGTAGTGAAACATTTCTTAAAGCACATGGTTATCTGTTCAATTTGCTTTTCTGCATCCAACAGTTGAAAAACTAAAGATACTAGAATGACTTAAAAACAAACAACAAAATAAAAGTCAGAGTCCGAAAGTTATCACTGGAATAAGTAACTTTCCCCAGTATTAAAATAGGCATGTATTAATTTCTGTGTGACTTCACTAAACACAATCATCAGTTGCACTCCTAATCTACATACATATACAAGAAGTTTCAGGGCAGCCTCCTCAGTCTCATCTTCATCATCCCACTTCCTCCCTGCAGAGCCTCCTCAGGTGGTGGTGGAGCTGCAGCAGCGTGAAGTCCTGTACGGAGACACGGTGCGCTTCATCTGCCAGGCCCGCGGTAAGCCCGCTCCCTCGGTGATGTGGCTCCACAACGCTCAGCCGCTCGCCCCGTCTTCTCGCCACCGCCTCACCTCCCGGGTGCTGCGCATCTCCAATGTGGGACCTCGGGATGACGGGCTTTACCAGTGCATGGCTGAGAACGGGGTGGGCAGCTCACAGGCCTCTGCTCGTCTCATCACGGTATCAACCGGTAAGCGGGTTTAGTCTGGTAATTTGTCAAAGATTTTCTTTAATTTCACAGATGTTAGATTTCATAATTCCTGTTTGGTATAGGGACTTCATCCCGGGGCAGGCTGCCTTCCATTTTTCCACTCAGCCCAGACAAGGTGCTGAGAGAGCAGCCGCCTGTGAGGCCGGGGCCTGCGGGTGCCACGTTGCCTCTAGACTGCTCTGAACTTCCAGGGTACATGCCTGCAGAAGCCCCCATCATCCTCAGTCAGCCACGCACAGGCAAAGCTGACTACTATGAACTCACCTGGAAGCCGCGGCATGAGCACGGACCTCCTGTACTGGAGTATATGATCAAATACAGAAAGGTACTGCGAGGAACTTCTTTAAAGTGTAACTCTATAAAGAGTTACACATGTTCTTGTGTCAGTAACTGAGCCTTCTGTGTGTCTCTCTTAGGTGGGAGACCCTCTTGCAGACTGGACCTCCACTGGTATCTCAGGCTCTCTCCATAAGCTGACTCTAGCCAAGCTGCAGCCAGACAGCTTGTACGAGGTTGAGATGGCTGCCAAAAACTGTGCAGGTTTGGGACAACCAGCCATGATGACCTTCAGAACCGGCAAAGGTATGAGACAAGGATTTTTTTTTTTCTTCAGTCTGTGCATCGCCTACTTATGTCAGGGACTGTGGTCAGTTCATAACAGCATGCTGTTGCATAATCTGCCAATGAAAATAGTCCCCAAGAAATTCCCTTATTTGTTCTGTTTGAGTAATGTTTGCTAAACACGAAGCCACTTAAGGTAATCATTATTCTGACAGCTTTAAACACATTTTAACTTTTGACTTCTCTTGTATGAAGAGGGAGGTTTGAGGCCACGGAAAGAGTAGGGAACTCAAAGTATTATAAGATGAGTTTATTCTTAAGAATGACACCAGGCCTTTCCTTTTAAAAAGGACATTTCTTTAACCTAACATAGGATCTTACTCTTCTTCTGTTCTTACTATTCTATTGTTCCTCTTTGGTCTGCAGGTCGCAGAAATCTGCCAAATGATCCTCCAAAGACTCCCTCTGTCCCATCACCCAGCCTCTCCCGTAAGTCTTTAACAGCCCTGTATATTACTGAGACAAACCCCTTTCTGAATAACAGTACTAATAAATCTATTACTTTAATAGTTATGAACACGGCTAGATACAGTTTTACCTTTCTCTTTGACTAACAAGTCTCACTCTCTCTTGCATTTCTGTTCTCTGAAGGATGAGCTCCCAGTAAGTGCTGAATGTAGTGTTCCTGAACTTGATCTTACAAGTTTGAGTATATTGACTGTATATCTGGCTTCCATTTGACATCCCTTCCTGCTTTTCTTCAGCTCCCGAAGCCCCCGACAAGCCCACAGTCTCCACTGCGACGGAAACGTCGGCGTACGTGACTTGGATTCCTCGCGGTAACCGCGGCTTCCCCATCCAATCATTTCGGGTGGAGTACAAGAAGGTGAAGAAGGCAGGAGAGGACTGGGTGACAGCGGTGGAGAACATCCCCCCATCGCGGCTCTCCGTGGAGATCACGGGCCTGGAAAAAGGTTGGCCATCTTCACACCCATTTTAAAACGGTGTTGTTGTTGCTCAGTGCTGTTTACTCTTGCTTGATGGGGGCGGGCGGGCGGGCGGGCGGGGGGGGGGGGGGGTAGTAGGATGTCATACCATATCATTACAACAATGATGTCCACATAATTACATTCCCATGGTCTGTAAAATTTATCACCATAATGAGTGTTGTTTCAATCATCTCAGTAATTGTTGCCATCAGTCAAAACCATAGCCACGTCACATCCAACATTGCATTTGCTCTGGAAAAGAAAATAGAAAGTAAAGTGAAAACAAGCATCATTAATCAGCGCACAATGGGAAAGCATCACTCCGAGAGATGAACGATGCCCACTCCTCTTCCTTGTAGGTACATCCTATAAATTCCGTGTGGTAGCGGTGAATGTGATTGGTTCCAGTCCTCCCAGTGCCCCTTCGAAGGCCTACACAGTGGTGGGCGGGAGAACACACGAACGCCCCGTCGATGGACCATACATCACGTACAATGAAGCCATCAATGAGACCACCATCATTCTCAAATGGACGGTGAGTGTCCAGAAGAAGATTGGGGCAAAAATAGAATAAAAAAAAAAAAAAGGTTTTATTTTAAGTTCACAGTGATTAAAATATGATTTATTTTCCCCCTCGACAGTACGCTCCTGTAAACAACACGCCCATCTACGGTTTCTACATCTACTACCGGCCAACAGACAGCGATAATGACAGTGACTATAAGAAGGATGTTGTGGAAGGAGACAGATACTGGCACTCGATTACGGACCTGCAGCCCGAGACTGCCTACGACATCAAGATGCAGAGTTTCAATGAGAAGGGAGAGAGCGAATTTGGCAATGTGGTGATCCTTGAAACAAAAGGTGAGGTAATTTGTTGTGGAAAACTGTCACAGTCAGATTAGAAAAGTTGTTTTTGTTAAATTCTTTCTTCCCTCCTTTTGTCCACAGCTCGACCTAACTCCCATCGGCCTCTCCCATCAGAGACCCCCACACAAGCTGGGTATAGACCACTTGATGGAGGTGTGCCTCGCCCGGGCGACCTCCCCTACCTCATAGTTGGAATTGTCCTGGGAGCCTTTGTCTTCATCATTGTAGCCTTCATCCCCTTCTGCCTGTGGCGGGCTTGGGCCAAACAGAGTGAGTGCTCCTCGCACTTCCTCGAGTCTTTTCAGGGATTAATGTCTTTCCCTCTACATCCGTGTAATTCTTGTTTTGTCCTAATTTCAGAGCAAACTACTGACATGTGCTTCCCTGCTGTGGCCGCCCCCATGTCTTCCTGTCAGTACACCATGGTTCCCCTTCAGGGACTTGCATTAGTAGGCCACTGCCCGCTGGATGGCCACATGACTTCTCCGCACGGCGTTTACCCCGCCAACAGAGAATACACCCCAAATGGCAAACCTCACCACCCAAAACACTGCCTGCCAGGGCTGCAGCAGGTAAAGAAAAAAGTGCTTTTAAACTAGCCACCGTAGTTAACAAGTTGTGTGTTTACATAAGAATATCTGATCTGTATGCTTGCCTGTTTGTGCAGGATGGCTTGGATTGTGATATGGAGTGTGACACACTGCTGCCACAGCCGAATGGACACCTGCCTGTTTACCACTACACCACCAGGTGTGCTTTCATATAAAACACATTTACTTTATTTATTGGAGGACCACTATGAATAATTCTACCAGTATGACCTAGTGATGACCTAAAAAGCCTTGAGCTTTTTCAAAATTTTTCAAAACCAAAATTTTGCTCAACAATTTAAACTTAACCATCAGCTCTAATGTCGAAGGAACTGGTTAGTGAATGAAAATGAAATATATTCAACAATTATTTTGATTATTTCAAACAAAGAGGTCCTTCCTTTTTTTTTTTTTTTTTTTTTTTTTTTTCCAAATGTGAGGTTTCGTTGGAGTCCTCAGTTTCAGATTTAGAACATCCCAAACTCTCACAAATATTGTTTGTGTACAATTCTGACATTTTATAGGCTGGTACTGAAAATAAGCTCTAATAAATATGTTTTTCCTGTGTTCTTCAGTGGCCCTGATCATCATGAGCGCACCTGCTATCCTCCAGATGACTCCACTCTCCAGCTCCTCAGCTCTCCCCATCAGCTTTCAAATTCACAGGAAGCGGGAGGTGACGGCAGCTTCTGTGGCGGAGACAACACAGAGGGCATCACTCCCAGTATGTGCTGATGCTTCCACTAATATCTGTTCATAAACTTTTTTTTTTTTCTTTGCGTTGTCCTTTCATTTTCTCATCACTCCTTTTTTTAAAATTTATTTATTTATTTTAACCGCAGAGCCGTCGTCTTTCCCGCTTCTCTCTCTGGAGGACGAAGGGATTTTCACCACATCCTCCTCAGCAGCCACAACACCACAATCCCAAGATGCAGCTATAAAGGAAGTGAACATCCTTCCAAACGAAGCGTCCCCTGAGGACGAAGGGACGGCCAGCGCGACAGATGCATGAGAGACTCTTAAATAAACAAAAGATAGAAAATATTTATTTTTGTATCACAGATATTTATATATTTATGCTTTTGTACATAAGTGTCCAGTTATACTGTATATAAGGTTATTTTCATATTGGAAAAAAGAGACTCTTTATTCATAGATCTCCTTACATCCTTACACTATGTCATGGACAAAGGGAGTAGTATTTTGTCTTGTCTATCTGCATTTCCTGGGAAGGGTCCTTTTTTTTTTTTTTTTTTTTAGTTTGAGACTTTATCCCTCATGTGAAGAAGAGCCCGGCGTCTCCGGGGGCTTCTTTTCAGTTCAGCACTTCACATCTAGACCCTCCTCACAAATCATATCCTTCCTAGGTGTCCTCCATCCTTAATGTTTGGACCTTTTTAGGTACTTAGCTTTATGTACAACAGAAACAAAATTGGAACCAGTCTGATGCTGTAATAAGGTGCTGTTTAGCTCTGTGATGTCACATTCTGTCATTTTGTATAGCGGTAACACAAATGTATTATGCATTGCTTGTCATTAACAAACTATTAACATGTGTATGCAACGTAAATCATTGTTTCAGTAGTAGTGCAAGAGATTATATATTGTATAGTTTATTTATTTTTTTTGAATATTTTTTTTAAATCACTGAATGGGAGAGATTCTGGAACATGTCTTTAACTCAGTCATTGATAAGCTGAACTTTATACTGCAACCACTTCTGTGTTTACTCGTTTGCTGGTTACCAAATGACTGCCAGGTGAGGCTGCTGCGACAGGTGTGTCAGTATTATTTCCTCCCCCCCTCACTGGTTGGTGCATAAGTATTAGTCTTTGACAGAGACATCTGCAATCAAAATGAAGGAGATCCCGAATCTACACTCCCTTTTAAGTGTAGCTGTTCTGTGGTTGCACATGCTGGAGCACTATTGCATGTAAATAAATGCTTATGTAATTGAGTCGAGTCGTCTGTGAATCTTTTAAGTCATTTTGTAGTAGTGTGCTAAAGTCTGGAGCCACACTTCATTTTTTGCTTCCAAGGAGCCAGACTTTCTGGAATTTTTAAAAAGTGTTCTTGAGCAATAGTCTTCCAGGCTTTCTGAAGGCCATTCAACATTTTTCTTTGGATATTGTTTGCTTTTTCACTCACTTTTAGTCCAGTCCTCGTACCTGACCATTTTTAGAGGGAATGTGGTTTTGTTTAAGCCATTTAACACTGACCCATGAATCATTCAAACATAAAAAGGCATCTAACTCGAGGGATGATGTGTTGTTTACGCATAACAGACAACTTAGCAAACAACCCGTTTTACTCACTTTGTTACTAGAAGAATGTTGCAAAAACATAATTTGGTCCCATTTTGTTAGATGAATCTATGAAAAATGCCAAGAATAATGCAGTTTGACAGAGGAAAAAATAGTATTTGGACACCAACAAGGTGATTTCCTGTGATTAGCTGACTGGACAAGTGGTCAACAAAAGAAGTGACAGGCCTAAAAATGCTATCTACAGCAGATGACCAGCATCTGAAATTCATGTCCCTAACAAATAAAGATCTAACACAGGACCTGAGACATGCATCTGTCTCTTGAGTTGATTACACTTACTGTTCACTGAAGCCTCATCAGCAATGGTAAATGGGGCACCACGGTGGCTCAGTGGTTGAGCAGGCGACCACATATGCCACGTGGCGGTGCAGGTGGTGCTGGTTCGAGTCCCGTCCTGTCACCATTCACTGTCTTCCCCCAACTTTCTCCTCCTGTCTCTCTACACTGCGAGACTGTCAAATAAAGGCCAAAAGTTCTTATATAGCACTTTTCTACTCTGAGCACTCAAAACACAACACATTTGCATTGACACAAGCACTTCCATCTGTAGCTAAGTGCTTACTGTCTACCATTCACACTCCAACAGTTGCAATGGCGAGCAACTTGGGGGGTTTAGTATCTTGCCCAAGGATACATCGACATGTAGCCAGGAATCGAACCACCAACCTTCCGATTAGTAGGGGACCTGCTCTACCTCCTGAGCCACAGCCACCCCAAGTGGTCTCAGTGGAAGGGTGGCTGTCAAGAAGCCTTTCTTAAGGAAGGGAAATAGGGAGAAAAGGCTGAGATATGCCAAACTACAGAAGAACTGGACTGCAAGTCAGTGGTAACAGGTCTGATGGAGTGATCAATTTTCAGTTCAAACCATCAATATGCACAGAGGTCAGGAGAGTGGTACAACAGTATCTACAGCCATCTGTAAAATATGGTGGAGGCTCTGTCATGGTTTGGGGATCTTGTCAAAACTGATGGAATTATGAATGCAGAAAAGTACCATCAGATTTTCATCCACTATCCAGTAACATCTGGAAAGCATCTGATTGGCAACAGGTTAATTTTTCAGCATGAAAATGGTCCCAAACTCACTGCCAAGGCAGTAAAAGCATACCTGGATAGGAAAACACACAATGGAACACTATCCAGTCATGTATTGGCCTCCCGAGAGCCTGGACATCAACATTACTGAAGCAGTGTGGGATCATATTAGAGAACAAAACAAAAGGCAGCCAACATCCGAAGACGAGCTCTGAATGTCCTTCAAGAAGCCTGGAGAACTATTCCTGAATACTTTTTAAAGAAATGACAAGAAATCTTCCTCAGAGAGTTCAGGCTGTGCGGATGAATAACGGTGGTCATAGCAAATATTGATGTTAAGTGCTGTGTCATGGAGGAAGAGAATAATAAAAAGCACAGACAATTCTCCAGTTGGCAGCAAATACAAATGTCTCCTTATAAACTTTATTAATCAATCTTGTATTTACAAATACATACATAATCTATCAATTCTGATATGAAACATTGGTATTTACAAAATAGCTCTTGGAAAAACAATTCTGTACAGTACAACCTGATAAGTTAGTAAATTACATTAGTAGGTAACTGTGCAGAAGGTTTCTCAATGTCCCAGAATACTTAACTCAAGCTCTAAACCTAAAACTGATTTTTACTACCAAACTGTTGGTTTAACCAACATTTCCACAAAGAACTTTATAGTGCCCCTATTATGCTTTTGAGTTTTTTCTCTACTGTTCAGGCTGTTCTATAGTTTTACGTTTGACGTTTGCAAAGTCCACATCAAAGGGAGTTTAAAAAGTGCTTTCACTTCCACCAACATGCAAAGGTTTGCTTGGGCTGCCTGCTAATTTGCTGTTAGTGCAATGACACTAAACTAAAATGGCATGAATGACATATACCTCCATACAGATTATGAGAAGGTATGATAAGAACTGCTCAACTGTGGTGTCTGCAGCTGTCAACTAGGCATAACCCCAGCCTTATTCTCTCTCACAGAACTCATTACTGTTTTTTATGACACTTATCTATGTCACTGGAATCACTTTGCTCACCCTCGAAGAACAAGCATCTACCTCAACTAAAGACAGATAACTCTAAAATGTCTCTTATCAACAAAATACTCCAAATGTTGGCTGTAAGAACAAACAGATCTTCAAGAACTAATAAGCCAGTGGATTACTTACTTTAATGTTCCCACAAGAGGAAAATCTGTATGTTTAGTGTTACTACTGTGTGCTACCACCTGTTTGCCCCTCTCCTCTTCTATGTGCTGGCATATTCTCCATGTGTAGACTATTTTAAATCACCCCCAAAAAAAGCTGCTCTAATTGTGCTTTTGCTGGCTTGCTCAATCCTGGGAGGAGACAAATCCCTGTGGGGGTTGCATCAGGAAGGGAATCCAAAGTAAAAATCTGCCAAATCAAAACATGCAGTGGTGCTGTGGCGACCGCTTATGAATAAGGGAGCGGCTTAAAGCTGCTTCTTATCAAACAATGACCAAACGAGCATGATATGGTACCACAGCCACAGCCCATTAAGCCAAATATAAACCAGCCATCACTTTCATTCCCCTGCTCTGCACTAACAGCAAGATTATATGACAAAAAAATCACCAAGCTAAAGATTTTGATCATATTCAAATGTAAGATGATGCCAAAACCAAAATGCATGTTTATATAACGTGGCCACAGCTTTTTGTTTGCTGATGACAGCTTTTGAAGAGCTACGCCAGTTACACGTGGAACTGGTGGAGCTAACTATCCAGACCAGAACGGGCTTGTGTGAGTGCAGCCTCAAAAAGACAAAAAAATAAATATAAAACTGTGTGTACAAAGAGGTGCTGCAGCAATGCGCAGTATAAGAAGAATATTAAATATTAAAGCATGCACACCTTTTCTAGTAGACTTTCAAAATAAAATTAGGAGCCTGTAAATAAGCATAATAGGGGCACTTTAAAGATACACATTTCCATGTTCCCATAAAATTATAAGATTGTTGAATATTACAAATGATAACAATGACATATGCCAAGGGGAACATATCTTAGACTGAAATTGTTTTGAACACGTAAACAACAAAAATCACTATTTCGTCAGCTGCTTCATCACCACTTTCTCAACTCGCTGAACATTAAAAGCAACAACACATTTTAAACAGAACATTTAAAATTTTTGCTCTAAAACACCAGTTCACTATCACATTCAAACTGCAGCAGGAGGTTCCTCACACAGCTGAGCTGCCGTCGTGGCCCAGAATGTGGCTGATGTTGTGGGCAGGACGAGTCGGCTGCTTGCCAGAGTCGGCAGATGCGGTGTTAGGGAGAGACAGCAAGGGAGACATTGGCATGGCCGACCCATCAGTGGGCATGCCGGTGGCAATTTCAGGAAAAAGAGAGGTCAAGCTGAAGTTGGAAATGTGAGGGGTGATTCCAGACGAGTTGGCGATAGGCATTGGGGGCATTTCTGGAAGTAGTGGGAAACTGGCCTGACCGAAACCCACAGGGCGTGGCGGGGAGAGAATTGAGCCGAAGCGGTTGTTGAGTGGAGGAGCGCTGCCTTTGTCGGCACTCGGGCTCGTAAACATTTGGTTGGGAAAGTATTGGAGGGTGACATCACTGGGAAGGCTGGGGTGAGCAGCCGGGGAATAGGAAGGATAGAAGGAGGGTAAAGTGTTCTGAGGCTCCACAGGGAGAAGGGACGGCGTACGGGAGGCATTGGGCTGGCTCACTGGTGGGATGAATGTGGAGTTTGCATTGATGGGAGGTGGCGGATTCATCCCTCCCTCGGGAATAAAAGGGAAACCAAAGTTCTGTGTTAGGTGCTGGTCAGGAACCAGGTTGTTGTCACTAGGAACCTGAGCAGTGTCTGACATAAAGCGGACAATGGTGCTGCGTCTTGCCTCGCCTCCAGACTGCGGTCGGCTCAGCAGCACCCCTCCTCCAGAGGGCAGAGGCAGATGGCCTTCAGGCTCAAACGGGTTACTCGGTCTGAGAGTACCAGATCGAGACCGGTCACCAGGTCTCAGTTTGGTGGGCTGAGGATCTCTGGCAATATGGCGAGAGTGCTGGCTAACAGCAGGGGGTTGACGAGAGGGGGCAGAGGAGCGGCCTGGCTCAGCGCTGCTGTGTGGGGGTGGAGGGTGGGGGAGTCCTGCTCGCACACCTGGGCCCGCGTGCATATTACTACCGACCTGAGAAATGTGGCCCTTGTTTCCCTCGGTAAGTCGCATAGGTGGAGCCTTCTGGGTTTGGGGAACACTGGGACTGGAGGCCTTGGCCTGTATGTCTCCTGAAGAGCTTCCAGGCACACAGCTGTACTCCATGCTGACTGGGGGACAGCACTGCACTGCTCGCTGGTGGTTGCTCTGTTCAGGAAGGTGGGGGGAAAGGAGGCTTTGCATGAAACTCTGGTGACAGCCTTCCTGTTCCCGAGGCAGTGCTGGTCCAACCTGGACCCCCTGTGAGCCAGGATGAGCTCCACTATATCCACCTCGATTTCTGCCATCTGCTGGGGGACCCATCCTGAAACCTGCCTGTTGCTGCCCCTGAGGGCCCCTCTGGGAGGGAGGCACTGGTTTAGATGCCATGTCACTCCCACGAGACACTTGAGCCTCAAAACCACTGAGCTGATGTGCTCCTCCTGCACCCCCCATAGCCTTGAAGGGTGGACACTCTGAGACACGCTGAACATCAGTGGACCCTGGATGGTCAGACGGCAGGCGGCTCTGTGGGTTGTGTGCAATGTTGGCCTTCCCTCTTGACGTGTCCAGGTAACCACGGAGGTCTGGCTGCTCTTGAGCAGCACTGCGACCAGGCTGAAGGTGGAGACCAATGCGCTGTTGCTGGTCACCACTAGTGGAGCTTTTACCAATGAGTGCCTCTGCAGAGTAGCTGGACACACGGTGGCGCTCCTGGCGAGATGGCGTGCATGCCAGGTCAGACGACCGGGACACCGGATTGGCGGGAGGAGAAATGAGCTGCTGCTCAAGACTCCTAGAGCTCATCATCCTCTGCATAGCGTTATGGTCCTGACCGGGCTGAGGGAGAAAATAAAGCAGAAATATTATCAGTAACACTCTCAAAGTTAATCTTAACTACCTTAAATTGTTAACAGCAAAAAAATCAGACATGGTGTAAAACCACTGTTCTCAGAACATGGCCCAGAGTCTAATGTTGGGCCTGTGTACTACTGTACATTTTCATCACCTACAATACATGTTATATACTATAGTATATCGAGACAGAAAATGAACAAGGGAGAAATTTATTCAATTTTAACCTCTGTTCTTCCCATCATAGCAGACTAAACCTTCCTAACATTAACAAATACAGCTGCTGTCAGTGATTTATCAAAAAATTAATGAATTTCATAAACCACCATGCTCTGAACTGAAACATTACAAACTGACTTTGTAATGTAACCTTTTTCTTGCATGGCCCTCAATCATATGCTAGGTTCCAAAACTGGCACTCTGTCATCAAAACTTTGAGAACCCCTGATGTAAAATGTCATCTAACCACAAAGCATGTGTTAACATTTTTATCCTGACAGCTCTCAGATGTTCATGAATAGATGGTAGAAATTAAAAAACACAAAACAAAACACAATGACCGAATTACATTTCAATTACAAACAACCTTAAATTTACAGTCCTTTGTCTACACTGTGGCTGAGGGGGCAGGGCTGCTATTTCACTGCGAAATACCACACAAACTAAAAAGCTTCAGGACAGTGAGGATTTTATTGTCTTCGTTTAAGGTGTTTTTCTGCCACTGCAGCAGACTGCTGCTGCCATATCTTTGTAGAAAGGACACTTAACAGCTACAGTTTCATGTAGGTTTAGATACTGTCACAAACACACAGTCACACTAGTTTAAACCGATTTAAATCTGTTGCACAGAAAAGAGGTCACAGAAGATAATACTTGGTAAATGGTACATGGTAATTATAAACTTGATTCCACATACACTTTATAAATGTCAAAAATGCAATTTAAATTTAATTAAAGGAGTCCATATGAAAAATGTAACCATATGATGTTTCACCTTATAGGTTTTCTGAACTGCTAAAACACTAAACTCCATTCTCTAAACCAAATTCTCAGTGGCCTAAATGTATTCTTTGAATCAAACACTCTTTTTTGCTAAACCTTAAACACATTCCCAGTCACTAAACACATTTCACACCTGTGTTGCAAAACTGTAAACACTGGCAGCAAAATGTGAACACAACTCCAACACAGCTGTGTTTAAACACACACAAACTCACAAATGAAGACACATGTTTCTAATAACGTGACCAGACCAACTGGGCAGGATAAAAGTCAGTTCAAAATGCGCAGGTGGCACGTGCACAAACGCATACAGGGAGGCAGAGGAGGAAGAGTTTGTGTGAGAGGTGGTGGACGAGGTGGAAGGAGATGAAGACCCAGAACAATCGTTACTGATGAAATACTGGCAACTATTGTACACTACGTCCTTGTTCATGTGATGACAATTAGGGAAGCAAGACAAAGAGTCCAAATCAATTTGAGCAGAGTCTCTGTGCCCAGCATTATTAGGACATTCAGAGAAGAGAAACAGGTAACTGTTTCTTGCTGTACAGCATACAGTATACTACACTGCAAGAACTGCAATGTTCATTACAATGCTATTTTTACTGTCTGTATACATTTATAAGTGTATTTTTCCTTTTCTAGAACGAAAGATGACCAAATGAGGGTGGAAGGACTGCTCTTTTCTCCCAACAGCAAGAAGCACACATTGTTGACATGGTCCTTCAAAAAAATGCCAACCAACTATGTGAAATTTTTTGATCCACACTCTGTACTGTCATATCACTAACCACAGTAATTTTTTGTTTCTAAATACACTAAGAATAGACATATCCTGACAAGTACATTCCCTGGATGCTGTGTCTTAAATTAATTCATGCAGTGTCTAATGAATGTTCTGTGGAGAATATATTTTTACTTGCTGTGTGTACGATCTGAACACACTGTTCGGCTGTGAACACAGGAAGGAGGTGATAGTCTGATTTTGAAAGAAAAGTCTGAGGTTTTGTGGACTGAATTTTTAGATTTTTGTTAAAGGGTGTGAGAAAGTGGGTGGAGGCTTCAAGAAATGTGTTTTAGCAATTCAGAAAAGCTGTAAATCAAACTGTCACATTATACATCATGTAACACCAACCTTGAGGTGGTCCTGCTGGGCCAAGTGATTACTGTGATGGGCTCTGGAACCAGCTGCCTGGGCTTCACAGCTCTTCTCCTGGTGCCTAAAGTGCTGCTGCTGGATCTGCTGCTGCAGATGCTGCTGGTGTCTGGAGTGAGAGCTCTGTTGCTGCTGCTGCAACTGCTGTTGGTGTTGTTGATGCGCCTGGGGAGGCTGTTGATGTGTCTGTTGTTGATGCTGCTGGGGATGAGATTGGTGCTGTGTTGGCTGTTGATGCTGCTGTGATTGTTGGTGTGACTGTTGTGGATGTTGCTGGGACTGCTGCTGTGTGTGCTGTTGATGCTGTGTCTGTTGTTGATGTGAAGGATGCTGCTGTGGCTGCTGCTGCACTCCAGACTTTTCCAGGTGATGCTGCTTCTGCTGCAGGCCAGCAGGTGAGCCAGTCTGACTGCCTCTGACAAGTCCCCGCTTCTTCTGAACATGCTGCTGCTCTTGTTGCTGCAGCGCCCTCTGGTGTAGTGAGTGGCGCTGTGCTGGGTCTGTCTGTGTCAAGTGATGCTGCAGATGATACAGATGGTGTCTCTGCTGCTCTTGCTGCTGCTGCTTCATGTAAAGGTTCCCTCCCAGATGTTGGCCAGGCTGTGTTACAGCATGCTGCTGGTGGCCCTGGGGCAGATGAAGTACACCTGGCTGGTTCTGCTCAGGAGGTCCTTGTGGAGGGCAGTGCCCATCTGCAGGCCGAACTACCGGGCTCATGAAAGTGTTTGCAGAGAAGAGAGGGGCTCCACTTTCTGGATTAATCCTTGTCATGACAGCTGAGGAAGATGATGGTAGCTGACCAACCATCATCTGGCTGTGGTCAGCAGCTTTCACATCCATGTGGTTGACAGGGTTACCTGGTGGAGGGCAAGGCTTAGGTCGTTTACCGGTGTTTAACATCACTTCCTCCTGGGCCTGTCGCTTAGAGATTATCTTCACTTGTCGCTCACCAACACCAACTCCTGCCTGAGCCCTCATTAATGCAGTCTTTAAGGGGGCATACTCATTTGGCTGGGCAGCACCTGAACAGGGTGAGTGTGCATTGTTTGAGGCTTGGGATATATGAGAAGTGGTCCCTGCAGGAGAGAGAGCTGAGGGCTGCTGGCCAGCCAGACTAGGTGAGCCAGGATAGGGTTGGTGACTAGAGCTGGGCCTAATCAGGTTGTTGACACTGAGGCTTGCCACTGTCCCACTTTGTGATGAGCTCTGAGACTGGGCCTGGGGAAGAGGCTGAGACTGGGAGTAAGAGACGTTTTGTGGATGTCTGCTTCCACTGGGTGCACTCACAGACCCTTCCCCAACTTGTCCTCTGACAGACACCTCAACAGCAGGTTTAACTGTTCCTGGGTCCATGGGCTTAGCCACTTTAGCCTGCTGCCCAGCTGAGCCCCGTTCTTTACTGGTTGACACTGATGGGGTTTTGGGGGGCTCCCATGTGGCTGTGGTGGGGTTAGCTGATGCAGTGTTTTCCCCAGAGCAGCCTCCACTCCTCCTTCCGGGGCTGTCCTGCTCCAGCATGGCTAAGGCCAGCATCTCTGCTTGCTCTGTCGTGAACGTATATGTTCCAAAGGACCCAGATGATGCACCGATATTGTGGCCTTGGGGAAGCATGGATGCCACAGAAAACCCTCTACCACCCCCAGCTCCAGTAGACATGGGAGAATCAGTCTGTCTGCTAGCGGTCATAGAGTGCTCCAGATCATCTAAATTAGTGTACACCTGTTGAGATAATGAAAAGTCCTTTCTAGAGGGAATATCAGAAGTCACCACTACTAAGCTCTCTTTAGCTACTGGTGTGGATTGCATCTCCTCCTGAGCCTCACTGTTCGTTCTAGGGCCCTGAGGCGGTGCCCCCTCAGCAGTATGGCAGGAGGACAGATTGGGTGTACTCAAAACAGTCTGCTGTGTTGGAGCACTGGGACTAGTGTCCCTTTTACTAATATCTGAACTTGTTGTAGGGGTTGTCACAGAGCTGTGCATAGCAGAAAACCCAGGTGCAGGTGATGACAGGGTTGTGGACACAGAGGATGAAGGAGTGGGTTGAGATTCCGATTTATTACAAGGCAGAGAATCTTGTGTGGCAGATCCCTGGGAATGACAAGGTGATGTTTGGTGGGTAGTCTTATTTAAAGATAATGGTGCAGTTGCTGTGATACTGCTGGTGCAGACTGGAGTCAAACATGCAGTAGAAGCAGAGGAAGAAGTGTACCGAGTTTCAGTGGCAACTGCTGAGGTCACCACAGGTCTGTGTTGTACAGAAGCAGCAGTGCTGGCAGTGGACTTAGTCTGTGTTATGCTAGTTTCTGTACTGGTGATTGGATGTTTAGCCTCAGGAACTGAGAGTTTGGTTACAGCTGAGTTGTTGCCAGAAAGTAAAGATACTTTACTCTTGTCAAAATCTGCACTAACTGATGGCTTGATCAATGTATTGACTGCTGTAACTGCAGTTGTGATATTGCTAGTGTTAGAATGACTGAATACTGAATCACTCTGAGATGCACTGACAGAGCTTTTATCCTGTGGATGGGATTGACTAAACACAGCTGACTCACTTGATGAACTGCATACAACCATTTTCTGTGTGTTCTGTGCTGTAGTGACACTACCTATAGCTTTATCTGTAACTGTGACAGCTGTGGAACATGTGGGATGAATATCTGTGGCTTTAACAGTTGAGGACTGTAAAGCTTGAGATCCTGTAACTTGAACTATTTGGCTCTCTCCTGTAGAAGCTACTGGCTTGGCAGAACGCGCAACAGCAGCTTGTGGGGGACTAATTTCCTTTTTCTTTGCAGATTTAGTCCTTTTAGCTGCTGCTCTCTTTGTATTCAAGGTTGTGCAAAGCCTTTTTCCTGAAGGCTTAGAGGCACTAACCACCAGCCCTGATGTGACTGGGACCTGCAGCTGTCGGGCAGGTAGTGCAAGTGTGGCTCCAGAGATGGATGCTGGAGCAGGAGGCTGCTGCTGCTGCAATACTGATAATGGAGCAGCTGGAGGCTGACCATTGTTCTGACTAGAAATGTTAAGAGGAAGGCCCTGAGAGATGCTCTGATTGAGACTGCTAAGGGCCCCTAAGCTGTTGAGGGCCACATTAGTAGTTGGTTCCTCACTGGTAGTGGGCTGGACCAGCTGCAATGTACTCTGACCACCCTGGGAGCCAGCCTTATCAGAGGTCTTCACAGGCTGCAGGGCAAACACCTGTCCATTCACAGTGATAGTCTGTGGGGTTGTAGGAACTGGTGGAGAAGATGATGTCTGGGTGGCCAGTGGAGGATGGTTCACTTGAGGCTGAATAGGGCGAGGAAGAATATGCACCAGCTGCTTTCCCCCTACACTCTGCAAGGACGGGGCAGACACTGAAGTGCTGGTTGTGGGTATCTGAGTGGACGCAGTGGGGATAGCAGCAGGAACCATACCAACTTGAGGATTCTGAGCAGACGTTGCTGCCTGATTGGGTGCCTGGATGATTACAAAATGCTGACATGGTGTCTGACTTGTTATTTCCTCCCTCACAACTGGCTGGGTAGGGCAGGCGCTGGCCTGCTGCAGGATTACAACACTTGGATTGTTTGTATTCTGTGGTACTGTAACACTTGAAGCTGTTGCTCCAGCTGGGTTGACCTGCAGTACCTGCATGGTTTGAAGAAGTGGAAGCACGGTGGCCTGTGGCTGGGGCACCAAGGATGGCTGAGGGAGCCGTTGAGGCTGTGGGATTATGGCTGTTGGAGGATGGGGAACCAATGACGCTGGCTGAAGTAGAGCAGGCTGGGACTGAGACACAACAGCAGGGTGGGCCACCACAGATGGCTGCTGTACTATGGCTGATTGAGGAAGAACAGCGCACTGAGGTTGGTGTGCTAAGACAGGCTGAGGCTGTGCCTGGTTTAGGACTGCTGGCCGTATCTGGGGTGCTCTTTGAAAGGGCTGCGCTTGAATGTGTCCTGTAAGAGGGGCCTGCTGTACAGGCACCTGTGGTTGCATCTGTATTTGAATGGGATGAACAGATGATTTGCTGACCATTGGACATACAGTCACCTGCTGGACAGGCTGGGTGGTGTTGCTGACTTCTGGAGTGGAAAGACTTTGGCAGACTGGCTGCACTGTGTTCCCTGCCATCTGCAGTGTTGTCCAGGTAGTCTGTGTGCTGCCTGCTGCCCCAGCCCTGAGAAGGGCTTGGCTGTTTGGGATAGCAGTGTAACTTGCAGTCCTTATGGCAGTGTCCTGTGTTACCCAAGAGCAAGCCTCTGAGGCTTTTGTAAGGTTAGTGGATGCAGGCAGAGCAGGGCTTTCATTTGGGAGCTGTGAAGCTGAAGTAGCCGCTAAAGTGAGGGTCTGAGCTGGGATGGCAGGCTGAGCTTGCTGAGGCAGGGATGTGGATGCTGCAGGGATCTGTAGGGTGATGTAAGACACAGAAGGTGGCAGAGTGGGTACCACAGCTGGTGCCTCAACCACACACTGCTCTATCATTCTCAGGCTGGCATTAGATTGAGTAGGTGCTGCTGCTGACCCAGGGAGAAGTGCAGGGGTCGATGAAGAGTTGTTAACATGCAGCAGGGCTCCATTAACCCTTAATCTGGCACTGGTCTCAGATGATGGCTGAATAATCATTGTTTCAGATGACTGTTTTCCTGGGCTAGCCTCCTTTCCTGCCAGGGATATTCCATTGCCATTAGAACAGACAATGATCCCCTTTGGGAGTTGGTGAGTCGGGGGAACTTTTGCCACTTTAGCACACCTTTGTTTGCCCTTCCAGTGGATAGTGGGATCCTCTAGAGGGTTAATGTCATGGGCTTTGAGGAGCTCGATGTAGTGAGCACTCTCCCTCCTCAATTCCTCCAACTGACGCCGCAGCCGACGGATCTCCTCCGCTGCAATGAGGTATAGGAGCACATATAATCATACGTTCAGGACTGCAAGAGCACATAATTCATATTCACACTTAACTTGTAGGATAAACAAATTATAAAATAAAAAAAACTGATGCATATAATATTAAAATTTACCTTGGACTTTATCTCCTCCTTCCAGAAGCATTGTATCATTTTGTTTCTTCAGTTCAGTGATGTAGCGAAAGGCCTGGTCCAATATCATGTTCTTACTCTATAAATAATATAATAAATGTTTTCTATTAACACATGCTGTTCAAAACAAAGAGCATTTCACTAGATTTAGGCAAAGGGAAAACACAATATTGTCTCTTACCTGTTTAAGTGCCTGGGAACACGGCAAAAGATTACCAATGCGGTTAATCCCAGCATTAATCTTTTCTTTTCTGTGTCTCTCAACTAAAATAACAACAACAACAACAAAAAGACACAAAGTCTTCAGTATTCAGGTACTTTTGAAGTAAACCCCACACACCAAATCTATGTATATCTGTTTTTTTTTTTTTGGGGTTGTTTTTTTTTTTTTTACCTGCATTGTGAGATTCTTTGTTTTTCTTCTTTCTGCAAAAAAAAAAAAAAAAGAAAAGAAAAAAGAACAGTACCTATTTTAAAAGAGCTCTTGAGCTGATTATCTGATTGAAGAGGAGCAGAGAGTGTATTTCAAAGATGCTTACTTAGGTTTACGGCCAGGTGTCTGAGTTTCAGTCATCTCTGGCATCCTGTCCTCACAGCTGCCTGTATGATAAGGTACCAGTCAACACATCAACAGCTGGACCTTAAATCCATTACGTGCTCGTCCTGCTGCAAGGAAAACATAAAGCATCCGGACAGAGTACTATTAATTATAATAAGAGCACTGTCAACACACTGTTGTGTAACAGCAGAGAACAGCAGTACAGATACAATTAACTAGCAATGATTATGCTATATAGTTTTACACAGCAGCAGATGTGACTCAGTTAAATCTGTAAAGCTATACTCAGCCCCACTACTACTACTAGATGCTAACAAGCTAGTGTAATTACCCTAGCTTTACTCACTTAGATAAAAAGACTTACCTGCATATTACAAACATAATGACAAAGTGTTACACGAAGTGACTAAACCGCTGCTTCTTCTGGGCTGGCGTTATAGTATCGACAGCAAGCGATGTTTATATAATTTAAACCTGCAAAGAAACCTGAGCAATTACCCAGTCAGCTAGCTTTCTGATAGCTAGCTGGCTAACAGCTATGTTAGCTTATCGACACCGACATGATCATTAAGCCGAATAACGTCGGGTCCATTCTTGGCCGTGCTCATACAAAGGTTGCTTACAGAGAGTAGTTTTCACCAACCTCTAGCCTCGACATTTTGGAGACTGCTGTTCCTGTAAGAACTTTGAGACTGGAGGCTAACTATTAGCTAGCAAAGATTCAACTCATCTCCCAAAACAATCTTGATAACCTAACTTAGTGCTGAAAGGGGAGGGTTCGAAGGGGTGTCGACAGCCAATAGCGTTCTAGATTGGGAGGGTTTTCATCCAACCACAACACGTAACAGCATCCAGGGAACAGGCGCATGCATTTGTGTATTACATGTGTAGTACAAAATCAACCCACGACTAAAGTAGGCGTGTGTGTACGTACATATATATGTATATACAAAAATCAACCAGATTTCTGTGCTCAATATTCACTATGTCAAAATAAGACAACACATTTACTGCAAATAGTAATTTCTTTATTTAGACGTTAAAAAGTCTTACAATATAGAGCTCCAGAAAAGATAAAATTCTCCAAAGAAATGAAAACATGCGTATACTACAGCGGAGAGGACACAACTCTCCTTGCATGCAGAGGTGTCAGAGCTTCCTCTGGGTAAGATCATAGCAAAACTCCAAAACTTTCAGCTGAAAGTGTGTGTAATAACTGAAGCTCACTGATGCAGGACATTTGAGAAGACCAATGTTGTAAGATGGCTACATAAGGTGCCAAAGGTGTTTCAGGTATTATGTCTCAAAACACTTTGTATTTAGAGACACGTATCCTCACCACCTTCATTATACGACTGAAAATAATGCCCAAATCCAATCTCTGATGTTATTCATAACACATTCAATACAATATTGATTTGGTTCTCTCTTTCCTTTATATTTTCACTTTTTATGGTAAACCCAGGAGAACCTCTGAACCATTTGCCATCTCAATGTAGAAAATAAAAATAACAGAATAGTTGAGAGGGGGGAATTAAATAACAGGCTGGAAAATATTTAAAAATTAAGAGTGGTGAATGCATCTTCCCACTGCCACAAAACCGTCAAGCTTTCCTTATCCCTGTACTGAGGGGACACATTTCTGCTTTTCCCATCTGGATACAACAAACTGGTCACTCATTTCTCATGAGTCCCAAGGTTCAGGTGGTGCAGGAAGAGAGTTGGGTCTGTTCCACAAAACAACTCAAAGTATCACTCCAAACTGACCAGCTGGAACTGCGTGTGTGTCAGTGATGGTCTTTCAAACACTTTTTCCTTTCCCTTTCAAACCAACTGTTTTCTTTTGCTCATCATGATAGATCTATCCCCTTTAATAACCACATAAAACACAATGTAATCTGCAAACACCAAACCTTTGCCCCTTCACCATGTCTACAACTGTCAGAAATTGTTAACTGTGTCATCAGGAGCACTATTGGATGCTAAGTTTTTTTGTCAATGTCAATTAACTGGGCAATAAGATATGCAAAAATAACAGGGGATCCCCTCGCAAAATAAATGCAGCAACTTTTATGTTTGAAATTTTTGTTTTCTCTTTTTAGCGTCCTTTAAAGAAAGTGTTGAATCCTGGGGCATTTGTCACAGTTCTGTTTATGTGGAGATGGCAACATCAGTGCCTTTTCCAAACGTTGTGCCCCTACTCTGACTTCTGAAGCTCTCCACTGGGTGGTGCACAAGGACTGCGCAGGCTCTTCTGCAACACATGGGCATCTGCAGGCTCTATCCTCTTGTAGTAATTCTTCTTTGTCTCAATAATCTCAAAGCCAAACTTCTGGTAAAAGTCAATGGCTGACTCATTGCTGATCTGCACATGACTGTAGGGTGGGAAAATCCAAATTTATTAGTAGGCAGCTCATCTGGAATGTGACACATAGATAAGCTTTCATAAATATTCTGTAAACACTCACAGGTAAATATTGTCAAAAGTGCCATCCTTCTCGCAGATATTTAGCACATGATTTAGCATCTTTGTACCTGGGGAAAAAGTAAAAGCAAAAATCAGAGAAAGAAAGTGCAAAATCACAAAGTGCACAACAGCATCTTCTTAAGCTCCCCACTACAGATAGGTATCGAGAACCAATACCAAACTGTCCAAGCCATCACATGCCTCCAAGTAGATAACTTAATTTTATCACACAAACTCATCTGAGTCACACACAGTTTTTTTTCCCCAACCCTGTTGACTCTATTGTGACCCACACATAATAAAACACTTTCAATGATGGTCAAAAACAGTATAAAACTGTTCAGGAATCAATAAGGGGAACAACCAAGAACTGTGCTTAATTGCAGAATCAATTATATCAATGTTATGTAAAAAACAAACAAAAAAACTTCAGTATCCAGTCCTACTCCTTACCAATTCCAAGTCTACGGTAGGGTGCTAGACAGCCAAGTGTCATGATGTACAGTCTCTTCTGGTTCTGAGAGTGGTCCACTCTGCAGCACACAGCACCCACTGCAATGTCATTGAAGTACGCTGTGGGTGGGGGAAGAAAAAAAAAAATGTTGGAGATAATGTTGGAACTCAAACAAATTTTACATTCATACACACTTCTACCACATCTGATAACCAAGCAATTAAAATGTATGCAGATTGAATCCCACCCAATCCCTCATTTCTCTCTTATTTCAATGTCATTATATGAAGTCATAATTTAGTGCCACGGCTTTTAAAGAAACCTACCAAAATTACCTGGGTGTAAGCATTGTAATGTCTTACCTAGCTTTGCAAGCTCTCCAACTTCCAGCACATCTTTGTAAAACTTGTCGTTGTAGCTGACGGGGAAGATGACCTGGTTCAGGCGTTTCAGCTGCTTAATGTTGTGGGGCGTAACGTCCCCCAGCTCGATCCGGCTACTGGAACAAGAGCAAAACGGTCAAATGGCTGACAACTGGTGCACGATTACATTCAATGTTATATGACTCAAAATACAATGAAAATCAACTAACTGACATCTTAAGATCTTACCAAGTCCTGATCCCCCCCCCCCCCCCCCCCAAAAAAAAAACTATGGGCTTGATATGTGAACAAACACTATTGATACCAGAGCTAGAAGATCAATTCCTCAGATAGCTCACTGACAGCAAATTATGTGATAACAATTTTGATAATTGATTAATATGTGGGCTATGTTTTTCTCAACTGTGGGAATTTTCCCAAAAGCTGCAATACTGTTGAACTCAATCTGTCAATAACTTATGTATAGAACTAATGTACTATACATAAGTAGCTCCATATATTCATACCCCTCATGAATATATGCATATACTTTTACAATCTACTTACTACTCATTTCATAATATGTAAATAACTCATGCAAAGTGCATTATTCTAGTGTTCAATTTCATTTGTTTCGATAACTACATCTGAAATATACATTACATATATATAGTCTGTAAATAACCCATGTTCACTCCTAATGTGCAACATTCTTATGTCTTACATCCTCCAAAACAACATGTTTAAATATAATGTATGCTTTTGTAGGTATGTGCATGCATATATACATTTTATGCACCGTGTCAGGGAGTATAGTTATAGTTTTGTTATGTTTAAATGACAACAATAAAGAATATTGAGTCTTTAATATCCTGCTTTTGTTTTATGTGACTTTAAAGCAAAGATCTTTTGGACTCTTGATTGACATAAACTGTGCTTTAGCAAACTACTCATAAAGAGTTAGTTTAAAAAAGTGAAACCATAATTAAAATCACTAGCCCTAGTTATTCTCCTAAGTATAATTAAGTAACAGCAAATACACAATAGTCAGCCAGATAGCATTTCTTTGGACAAATCCCTCTTATAATTACGTTTTACAAAATAACACCTGCTGACTGTGATTTTGAGACTCTTTACTGGGTAAAGCAAACTTCTATGATCAAGACTTATATATATTCTACTTTAAATAACTCCAGGATAACCAGGGGACAGGGCTGGATTGGTGTAATCAGTAAATGACACACATAGCAGTCCACTCGCCTCATTGAGGGGTTCACTGTGGTATTTATAGGATGAATACGCATCCAAGAAATGGTGGAGGTCAAGTGTGTTGTCCCTAAGCATGGACAGTGAGATGTGAAATCCAAAATGTACAGTTAATACAATTCAGCATTAATCGCCTTAATGTAATCGGAAAATGTAGTCAAAAATGTCTGTAAGCATCACTGCCAGTGTGTTACTTTGGCAGATCAAGTTACACTGAGTCAGCTGGCACAAACACTAAAGTTGCTGTCAAGCGTGACTTTAAAACGAGAACTTTTCTCACAGCGTGATAAATGCGTCTAAGACTTGCGTTAAAACTGACGTGACTCCCCTGCAGGTAGCTGAAGTTCGCGGCAAATACCAAAATAACCACAGCCAAGGTTAGCTTAGCTCAACTGGCTTTACTGACTCAGCTCCCCACTAGCAGTAAGCTAGTTAGCTTAGCTTGTTCGCGACCTACACGAACCGACAAGCGACTCAAGTTAACGACAACACCCGCGACAGACCCGCTTGTATATTTGCTGTCTTTTGTATATCTGCCCTGCTCCTAAATAAAAGTATTTTCGCAAGCTAGCTAGCCTCGCCGTCTCCTCCCCGCCTCCTCCTGGAGGAAAAAAAAAAGACATGAAAAACTTTAGTTGTGCTAAGCTACGTATTCGTGACCCAGAAGTTCTCACTCACCCTTTCATTTTAGAGACGTGATATCCGTTGTTTTCGAAGAGGGTGAACTCTGGAGTTGTTTCGGGTAAAAGGTGAGAATTTGGAAAGAGTTGGGGTCGGGGATGCCTCCCGTTTTACCCTCCACATGTAGCTAGTTACGATGGTTGCAGTTAGCTTAGCCGCCACACTCCTTCCACGACTGTGTGGAGACGGAGACTGTCAACCCCTGACCTCCGCATGCGCACAAACACCTCTCCGCCATCTTTGAGACTTTTCGACCTGGATTTGGACTCACAGGCTGTTTTCCAGCCGCAGCAAAAAATAAATGAATTAATTAAATAACGGTCCATGTTGATTTTTATTATAATTTTTTTGTTGCGTGTTGAATATATTCTGCTTCTCACTCTTAATTATAAGGTGCTATATTGAGAAATTATTTAATGGGACGTGATTTCTGCTGTGATTTTGTGGCATGTAAGATGCTTCTGTCTGACCTCCACAAACAAGCGTCATGTTTAAGAAAACAAACAAAACACGTATTTCAGCATAATTATTGTAGAACAGTAGGATCACTACTACTCAGTGGAGTCTACCCTTTTTGCTTTCTATGTATATTACATAACTTACGTTTTACGCAAAAAAAAAAAATCGTAATAAAATAAGTTTATGTATGTAATACAGTATGACTTGGTGTAAGTCAGAGCGAAGCTGAGATTATTTACACAACCAAAAGTGAAAGAAAAACCCCATGAGTCCTGACTCAGGGCAACAAATAGCCAATCAGAACACAACATTGAAAATTTGTAGATTTTGTAAATTTATAAATTTTAGTTTTGATAAATGCAACCCCCACCCACCCTGAAAATCGCCAAAAAGGTAAGCAGTGGATCATTTTCTTGAAATAATGAAAACCAAAAAAAGAAACCTAGCAACCACATATAAAGCCAAAGGCCACAGACGGGTTATGAATACACATTTAAATACTTAAAATGTATTACAGGAACATCACATTTTCATCGCTTTTCTCCTAAAACACCTGAAAGATACACCGCGATCTGCGAAAACGCCTCCATTTTGGCTCAACCGTCACTGCAAAGATATCTAACAACACAAGAGATAAAGCTGCTTTGGCCCCACCTGTTGTCTTAATGTAACAGCTACACATATTATCTATCGTCTCTTACAAATAGACCTGCATTACTGTTAGTTTACGCTCACAAAAGGTCCGCTTAAAACTTTCTGTAGTCTCTTAAGTCCCCCTCTCCCTCAAATACCATGTTCCTGTAACACCAGTTTATAATAAAAACATTATTCCAAGGTGAAAACATAATTTGACACAAGGGATATTACTGCTAGAATATAAAAAGCTACGACCCCGTGATTAAAGATCTTTGCTCTTGTTACGGGGAGGATCCAAAATGGCGGCAGTTGCTGCTGGCCCGCAGTAAAAGCGAGCGGAGAGTGAATGAAGTCAGCTGATCTCTGCTTGCTGTCACGCTCCGCAGCAGCCAGCGTTCTCTCGAAGCAAGACAGTAAACGGACACTTCACAGCCACACGGTAAATATCCAGGTTTTTCTTTGAATGTGTTACGTCGTTTTGGTATTAGAAACTGTATTTTACTCTGTGTTTACAGTGAAACTGTTTAGCTATCCCTATGCGCCAGAATAGTAGAGACAGCATTTTTTTTTCTATAGCCAGGCCGACAAACCAGTCTTGCTGTCATTTTCACAACACCAAATCATCTACACAGCTAGCTAACCTTGTTGTTAATGTAAGGACGAAGTGGGGCCGAATAGAATTTACAAACATGATTTTTTTCCGGCTTTATGATTCGGATTTCAGACTCTTCCTGTTGTGTTATACAGCTGGCTAGTTTATAGTTCCGAATATCGTACAAATGCACAAACTCCTGCTCATCATATGTCATAAACAGGCTTCCAGGTCATTCTTGTGTCATAAAATCTTTACTATTAGCGTGTTAAAACAGTATTATATCTATCTATATGTGTGTGAGTGTTTATGAGCTCACGATCATCAGTGTTACCTGCATCAGCGGGGCTTTTATTTAACATCTGCACGTCTGGATGCGTTGCAGGATCATCTCAAATACATGTAACATTACTGAGCCTGTTTTTTAACCAGACTCCATCTCCTAGTGTTTAACCCTGTGGTCAAAGGGGCAATAGGGTTAAGCTCACTACAGACTCATCAGTGCCTGGCTGATAAGCTGTTTTATCAGTGTAACATTTTGTCCTAACAGGAGGCTTTTCCTATTTTTCCCTTTTTTTGCTGGCCATTATTTAATTAGACCACATTAATGTATTAATGCAGTAGTAAAATGTATTTAATATGTGAAATGCAGCAGTCAGGTGAGAGAAAATCTCCAGAGTTTCCACACACATAGTGATAATTTTGACTTCCCAGTTTTCATAGACTGACTTCCTCAGACTCATAGGCTGAAGGCAACCGGTCATGTGCCAGGATCATATGATTTACTGTCATGTAAAATACTTTTTCCATAGCTCTTTTATCTGGAAGTTATGAACAAATGCCATTCTGATGGTTTATTGCATACAACCTGCGATGAATATTGCAATAACTATTATAGCGTTGCAGTAAAAGAAGGTATATTTAATTTTAATGTGTAATTCGGTTGTTATTTGTAGAATAGTAACAGTAATAATAATAATCAAGTAGGTGGAGAGTTGCCTCTGGTACAGTAGCAGGTTTTTCAGGTGAGCTCTCATAGGCTCACCAGTATTATCCGATTAAAACAGGTAATTCAGTCTGTTTTTTAAACAGTGAAACCTTATTTAGGTGTCTCTCTTGCAGTTCTTGCATTAACCCGCAGGTGGAGCTGCTTTATTCCAGCACAGATGGCCAAGCAGGCTGGCATGAGCAGGAAGATCTTTGCATCAGTGGGAAGGGCAATAAAGGACATAGATGTAGACAGAGGGAGAGGAAAGAAAAGGGGGTGCAAAAGAAATCCACAGTATAAGCATGTTTTCTTGATCTAGCTATAGTTAATATATGAAATATATAGCAGATATAACTGATCTTGAATATGTGAAGCTCATCTGCAGGCGGCTCTCTGTGAGGATGGGTCTGTGTCACGACTGATGGCAGCCTGTGCTTGTGTTACAGCTGCACATAGCTGAATTGTGTGCTATAAATACCACAGAAATAGACTCAGGAAAGATGCACCATATTCTTCATATGAAAATGAGCACGCTGCAGGATCCCCCTCTAATGTTAGCCTGACACGTCACACTGACTGACTGTAGTAGGCCACTGGACCTAAGGTGTGCAGTTGAGGCCGGTGAGGTGGGATGGCCTACTTCCGTCTGTGATGCTGAGACTGCAGAGAGATGAGGAGTCCTGAGCAGTGACGCTGTGCTTTCTTCAAGGTTTCCATGGTTATTACAAGAGGAGCCAATATAGAGTAGTCAGCACAATGCCAGGAAAATGTTCTCTTTCATTTAAAAATAGATTTGCGTTCATTTTTTACTCTTTTACATTCAAATAATCTCAGTTTAAGAATATAAATCCCTCCCGAGTCTGGGCAAAAGTCCATATTCATACATCCATTTCCTTAACCGCTCACCCTGTACAATTTCCCAGTCCATAACAGGGCTAGTCACATTCATTTAAATGGCTTTGTGTTATAAGAGAAAACTAAATGTTTTATTTAAGAGCTGCTGTGAGTTTTCAAGTTGGCACATTAAAGGTATTTTTTTGTAATTACCACAGGGGCCACTGTTTCACCAGTGGGTGTGTTGAAATGTTTTCAGACGTTTGCTGCTGTTGTTTAACTTTCAATGTTTCTTTTTAGCCCTACACCCATTTCCTCAGGAGTGTTTGAATTTTCCCAGCCTGGCACTGTAAATCTGAATATGCTCTCTTGCTTGTTTAAATAAATGTTACACTGACTTGCCGCACCGCCTTGTGGTCAAAATTGGTATTACACAAAAGTACATCCCAGCTGAGTTCAACTTTACTCGATGTTTCCTCAACAGAAGGGCAGATGCTTTGGACGTCACATGGTTGTTCACTCAAGAGAAGTGAAGAAGAGAGTTTAGGCAGGGTGGAGACAAGTGTCAGGGGATAATGGATATATTGGACAAAGGATGTTGAAGATTGAGGAGGAAAATAGGAAGACCTCAGAGGAGGTTTGTGGATGTAATGAAGGGGAACATCCAGAGGGTTGGTGTGACAGAGGAGGATGCTAGGGGTAAGGTGAAATGGAGGCAGATAATCCATTGTGATGACCCCTAAAGGGAACAGCAAAAGAAGAAGAAGAAGAAGCTGCAGAAACAGTTCTGCTTATAAAAAAAAAAAAAATCAACCCTGGGTTATCTTAATCCTTAGGAAGCATGGTAATTCTGGTGCTCTCTGACACACAGGGGCTTTATAGCTACAAGTTAACTCATTTATCATTTAAAATTAGCCACAAAAAGGGAAGTTTTTGTCACTAACAGTCCCTCATGTTTCTCTCTTTTATTTTCTTCCAGTCTGACTAATAAACTTGTGAAGATGGACATGTCCAAGCTGCCCAAGATCAGGGATGAGGAGAGAGAGAGCCAGTTTGGATACGTTCATGGAGTCTCCGGACCAGGTTGGTCCCAACACACACTTTGTGAAACTCTTCATATTACACATTATTAGCACTGGAGTTTAATGACACAAACTCTTGCATTTCTTCAAAACAGCAAACCACAAAATTGATTTCAGTCAACAAAAAAGCATTCACTCTGATGATTTTTTACTTGTCTGTGCTTCCAGTGGTGACAGCGACGGCCATGGCAGGAGCAGCCATGTATGAGCTGGTTCGTGTTGGCCACAGTGAGCTGGTGGGAGAGATTATCAGACTGGAGGGAGACATGGCCACCATCCAGGTCTACGAGGAGACATGTATCCTTATTTTACAAGGCCGCTATCACAGGATGTTTCAATTTATTAAGGTCTGTCCTAAAACAGTAGTAAGGGGTCCATATAAATAACCATATGGGGTTTGGCTGCAGTTGCAGTTCCAGTTCCTACTAGCCATTGTCTTTCTTCCACCCTGGAGACTCCTGGCTTTGTGGTATATTTATTAAAGAGGCAGCCTGGTATGGTCACTAAAGTGGGTGTATCATTTGTTATGCTTTGTTATGCTTATATTTTCACATTTCAGTAAATTGCTGCACCTATTTCCCATGTTCCTAAAGAAATAAAGGGTGGCTCAAGACTTGAACAGTGCTGTACCTCACTAATTAACTTGCAGTACAAAGTATTTTTATCTCATGTTAGTGTTCATATTAGAAACAGCCTTCAGCTCTCATCCAAACACTGACGGGTTTTTCTGAGCTTGAATTCAGCTGGTGTGTCTGTGGGAGATCCTGTGCTCCGGACAGGGAAACCTCTGTCAGTCGAGCTGGGTCCAGGAATCATGGGCTCAATCTTTGATGGTATCCAGCGACCTCTCAAGGACATTAATGACATCACACAAAGCATCTACATCCCCAGAGGCGTAAATATCGGAGCCCTCAACCGAGACCTCAAGTGGGAGTTTTCTCCCAGCAAGAGCCTGCGGGTAAGAGTCCATGTAGACTTCCTCTTGAAAGGTCAGAGGTGTCAGGTGACTTAGATTCACTCCATGTCTCTTCTCTTGTTGTTAGGCTGGCAGTCACATCACAGGTGGAGACATCTATGGCATGGTGTACGAGAACTCCCTCATTAGGCACAAGATCATGCTGCCTCCCAGAAACAGGGGCACCGTGACCTACGTGGCTCCGCCTGGAAACTATGATGTTACCGTGAGTCTGACACGCCTCCAGCTACAGTTGTGGTTAACGAGCGGCTGCGGTGTTGATTTGTGCTGATGTCAAATGCATCTCTGTGTCAGGATGTGGTGATGGAGCTGGAGTTTGAGGGTGTGAAGGAGAAGTTCACCATGGTGCAGGTGTGGCCTGTCAGACAAGTGCGGCCCGTCACAGAGAAGCTGCCCGCCAATCACCCGCTGCTGACCGGACAGAGAGTGCTGGATGCCCTTTTCCCGTGAGTTTCAAATTCTCCTTTAGACCCTACCTTTGATAATATTTTTGGGAAAGTTTTCCTAAACTCTTCTCCTCGTGGTTTGAAGATGTGTACAAGGAGGAACCACAGCTATCCCAGGAGCCTTTGGCTGTGGGAAGACTGTCATCTCTCAGTCCCTGTCCAAATACTCCAACAGTGATGTCATCATCTACGTAGGCTGTGGGGAGCGTGGAAACGAGATGTCAGAAGTATTGAGGGACTTCCCTGAGGTGAGTGGCAATGTACTGGTACCCCGTTCTAAGTAAACTGGTGTGCAGACATAACTGACAGTGTTGTTTGGTCAACAGCTAACAATGGAGGTGGACGGTAAGATAGAGAGCATCATGAAGAGGACAGCGCTGGTGGCCAACACCTCCAACATGCCTGTAGCTGCCAGAGAAGCCTCAATCTACACAGGTAACTGTTAATAGTACCCTAAAATTACTCTTTAATCTCTCGTTCTCACTGTGGGAGCCTCTTATCAACTGAAAAACTATAACAGGTGCATTATGAAAACAATCACTGTTAAGGGATGGCTCACTCCCTGTCCTTGTGTGATTGTTTTAAATGAGCTTGCATGTGTTGTGCTCTTAAACTCACTTTGTTTTGGCAGGAATCACTCTGTCTGAGTACTTCAGAGATATGGGATACAACGTGAGCATGATGGCCGACTCCACCTCCCGTTGGGCTGAGGCTCTCAGGGAGATTTCTGGTCGTTTGGCTGAGATGCCTGCTGGTAAGTTTGAAATCTCCGGGAGCAGGGCTTCTCAAAGTTTTAGGGGCCAAATTAGGGTCTCGTGGGTGAGAAAAATTTCAAGCATCTCCTAATTATTGCAGCACAGATTTAGCTGGTTTGGGCTCAGTGTCTTGAGAATGTGGACTTAGTCAAATATTCATCTATGCTGTGCTTTGAGGGCCAGAAAGACTAGAAAAGAACTATATAAATGTCCGTCCATTCATTTCCAGTCTTCTCAGTGCAGAATTAGATTACGTACATCAAACTTCACAATGCATTAAATGAGGGAAGAAAGATTAGAAATCTGCTCATGCTGAAATGATTAAATCTGTGACTTACAATTTTCTGCCGCTCTCTTATTTTCCTTTGACTGCTTACATCGGTGTCAGCTTAAAATTCTTTTGCTTGTTAAATTATTTGAGGTATTTTGGTTATAACGTACAAGCTTCTGAGTTACTTTCCAAATCACCAAATGGCTCACCAAATATTCACCCTGTAACTTTAAATGAAACAATTTCGACTTGCTGGGAAAAAGTGTGTTTGAGGTAAAAGTGTAAAACGGATGGTATGAAAACAGGTGTGTGTTCAGTGTTGAATTCTCTCACGTCTTTAGTGAAATAAAAGCTGACCTGACAAAAGCATTGTCTGCATGTGCCCACAGACAGTGGTTATCCTGCATATCTGGGCGCCCGACTCGCCTCCTTCTACGAGCGTGCTGGGAGAGTCAAGTGCCTGGGCAACCCAGAGCGGGAAGGCAGCGTCAGTATTGTAGGCGCGTGAGTACAGCTTTGCCTCACTAGAGGGAGACATTACTCTGCACATCTTTTCTGGGCTTAACTCAGTGGAATACAGAAGTCTAATGAAAATGTTTGCACTTTCCTCAGTGTATCACCCCCTGGTGGTGACTTCTCTGATCCTGTTACCTCAGCCACACTTGGTATTGTTCAGGTAATGGATCAACTTCTGATCCCACTGTAAGTAGATCAGCTTTATAAATTACAAGTGCTTTATTATTCCCCTCGTTTCTTCCCCTCTTAGGTGTTCTGGGGTTTGGATAAGAAGCTGGCTCAGAGGAAGCACTTCCCCTCCGTCAACTGGCTCATCAGCTACAGCAAATACACCCGTGCCCTGGATGAATATTACGACAAGCACTTCCCCGAGTTTGTACCTTTGCGTACTAAGTCGAAGGAGATCCTGCAGGAGGAAGAGGACCTGGCAGAGATTGTGCAGCTTGTTGGAAAGGTAATTTATCACAAAGTTGGTGAATGTAGTTTGATGTCCTCTTCAAAGCCAGAAACAGATCCTGCTAAAACATCACTTTCACCTGTTTTGTTTTGGCATATTTCAGGAATTCACTGAAGTCTTTTTACATGAATAAATGAACAGTGTGATTATCTCTGACAGGCTTCACTGGCAGAAACAGATAAAATCACCCTGGAAGTGGCCAAACTGATCAAAGATGACTTCTTGCAGCAGAACGGTTACACTCCTTATGACAGGTAACATTTATAGCCTACGTGACTTGTACCTTAATTGATTTTACTGGTTCAGAAAAAAAAAAAGGGAAGAAAAAGTGAAGCTTCGCAACCACTAATTTCTGTGTGGAGTTATGATCTAATCTAATCTTTGGTGTCACTCTCTTCAGATTCTGTCCCTTCTACAAGACAGTGGGCATTCTCTCCAACATGATAGCTTTCTATGACATGGCGCGGCACGCGGTGGAGACCACAGCTCAGAGCGACAACAAAATCACCTGGGCCATAATCAGGGAGCACATGGGAGAAATCCTCTACAGGATCAGCTCGATGAAATTCAAGGTGTGTTCAGATGTACACACAAAAGCTTGTTCCTTCTGTTCTTCCTTAATATATGTGATTTTTTTTTTTTTTTTTAAAGACAGTTTTTCTAATAAACTACGGTTTTTAAGCACCAGGGTGCATCTCCTTACACTTCAAGCTGTAAGATTTTTATTTCTGTTTCCGTGCAGGACCCGGTTAAGGACGGTGAAGCCAAGATCAAGGCCGAGTATGCACAGCTGCTGGAGGATATGCAGAACGCCTTCCGTACCTTGGAGGAATAGGTGCCCACCAGTCACAATCTTTCCAGTTTTCATCTCTGTCACCTCCACTGCAGAATCACATTCCACCTCCATGTATTCCCAAACTCTGTGTACTCCTTTGTGCTCCTTTGTGAGTTACTATGTGAGAGTGTGTGTGAAGTTTCATGTGGAGGGAAAAGAGAAAGATGTACTGTATTCATTATTACTCGTTGCCTCGTATAGGCGCACTCTGGATCCTCTGCATGGTCATTGATCATATCTGTGTATGTGTGTGTGTGTGTGAATTAGATGTGTGTATGAAACAGGGATCCCTTCACCTTGATAATTCCTTTCTCTGTTTACATGAATCCTGCGTGTTGTGTTGCTCTTTCTGGAGAGGATTGTTCAGTTGATGTATTGTAATTCACAGACCATCTGTACAGAAGATAATTGAATATAAATTTAATGAGATCAGTCTATTTATTGCCAGCATTTTGACGTAAAGGCTTTGTTCCTTTTTTGTTTTTATGGTTGTGTTTTATGCTGTGCAGTGCTGTGTACTTTGCTGTGTGAATGTGTAAGAGTCTGACGCTCTGCTGTCCAGTGCTTTCATCATGTTACTCCCAAAGAATTAAAACATGAAAAAAAAAACCCCAAGTCATTGTGTTTGTGTCTGTTTGCCTTCATTGTTTCTGATGATGCTGCCAGAGCTGTTCAACTGGTCTCCCTGCATATCACGCATAGTGTGCAGTCTTCTGCACTCTGCCCTGAGGATGCATTACATAATATACTTTTAACTACCTTAATTATTACTCTATAAAACATCATAAAGGGGTGCATATGGTTAGCAACAATATTCAGGTAGGCTGCGGTGTTTGAATGATGCTCAGTTGATACTACGGGGCCAAAAGTGTGCCAAGAAAATATCCCCCATGCTACCAGCAGCAGCAACCTGAACCTTTGATGAAAAGCAGGATCCAAGTTTTCATGTTGTTTATGCCAAATTCTGACCCTACCATGGACTGGTTCTTATATAGTGCTTTTCTACTCTACATGAGCACTCAAGCACTTTCAGAATCTTTCCCAAGGATTGAAACACCAACCTTGTGATTGGTAGATGATCTGTTCTACCTCCTGAGCTACACAAACCCCCAACCATCTGAATGATCCAGCAGAAATGGAGACTTATCAGACCATTTTTTCCAGTCTACTACTGTCCAGCTTTGTGAGCCTGTGTGAATTGTAGCCTCAGTTTCCTGTTCTTAGCTGACAGCAGTGACACCCGGTGTGGTCTTCTGCTGCTATAGCTCATCTGCTTTAAGTTTTGACATGTTGTGCATTCAGAGATGCTCTTCTGCATACCTTGGTTGTAAAAAGTGGTTATTTGAGTTACTGTGCTGTGGAAAAATAAGTTGAGCCCTGAAACCAAGCTGATTTTATGATGATTTATTGAAAGTAAGAATATAAGCTTTGCAAAAGGATCAATACAGCACGAAGTCTTTGCACCAGCATTGACCAAAGAGCAGAATAACCACAGTTCCTTTATAGTCATTGTGTTGATACAGTCTTGTTCTGTTAGCTGTGGGGAGTTTAGTTTCCCACCACCATGTAACTTCAGCCTGACAATGAGTGCGTCATGGCCCTGGACACAACCTAGAAAGAAATTTGTTCTCTACTTTGCACACTTGGTCTTTGTACTAGAAAATTACAATTACATACCAAAAGAAGTACACAGAGGTTATTTGTGTTGAAAAACAAATTTTCCATTACAGCTGTTGCATTCCTATGAGCTCAAAGCAGTCTGGCCATTCTCCTCTGACCTCAATAAGGCATTTTTCTTCCAGAGAATGGCCGCTCACTATTTTCTCTTCTTTTGGACTATTCTCTGTAAAGCTGGCTGTGCGGGAAAACCCCAGTAGATCAACAGTTTCTTAAGTACTCAGACCAGCCTGGAACCAGCAACCATGCCACGTTCACAGTCATTTAAATAAATTATTCCCCATTCTGATGCTCTGATGTTCAGTCATCAGGTCAACTCAACCACGTCTACATGTGCAAATGTATTGAGTTGCTGCCAGTGTGACTGACACTGGCAGCAACTGAATGAATGAAGTGGCTGGTGAGTGTACCATTTCCTAAAAAAATGGAAATAGTAACAAAAAACAAGAAAGAAAGAACATTAACTACCAAAGCACAATGTACTCAATTAAATGCTATAATTGGAATTACCTCTTCACCAAGAGGATTACAAAAATAAAAGAAGGGAGAGGCCATTTTCAAGCCTTAAGTAATTATGTGAAGACCAATGAGCGCCACCTCCAATGAGATGACAACTCCCTTAAGGAATGCTCCCCGGATGAGATGCACCTGCAACAAGGCGTGCCAAAAGCACATTTAACTCAGCAGATCCTCAGAACCGTGCGGGACAAACTACTGGGCTTTTATTTATTTATGTTTCTTCTTTAAAACCTCGGTCTCACAGAGCAGACATCCTGGGTCCACTACGTGACAGGTAAGTGAACTACTATTAGAAAGCACGGGGAGATAGCCTAAACACGCGCATAAAAAATAAATATGAGTTTGATAACAGAGTATCTGATCTTTGATAGTCTTTTATCAACTTTTGTTTGACTTGGCATGCGCAGTGATAGCGCCTATCACTCATCTCTCTCTTAGAGCGAAGAAAAATGGGGCAGATTTGAAGTCCCTGCTCTTTTTCTGCGTTAACTTTTAACTTGTCACACAAGTTGCTGCGACTTTTATCGAAACGCCTGAGCTTTTCAGTTTACTCCGAGAGCGTGCAGGTTTCTGTTCACTGGCATGTCTGCACATCCTCACCAGGCCCGCCAGTCAAACCAGTTCTGTTGCGGCGATAATGACCTCCCCCTGCGGAGCTCCTGGATGTGTTTGTTGACATTTTGCAGGTTAAAGTTCAACCCTAAAGAGGGTTTATTTTTTTTTTTTTTTTTTTTTAACCCCCTCCTGATACCCGGGGATCAACGTTTAAAGCGATAACGTTATTCAAAAGCATGCATGGCTGAAACTATCACAGCACAGCCAAATATATGCACACATGTAAACATATTTTTTGTATCTGAGCAGCCCAGCAGAGCAGATGGACCAGTTATCCAACCGGTCAGGGGTGGCTAGCGATGACATTACAGATGATACATCCCTGCTGGATTTGAGATGGAGCTCAGATGAAGATGTAAGAAAAAAATAAAACTAACATAAAGCTACTCCTGCTGGCATCGTTAGTGCCATAAACTATAAAAAGGAAAATCTTTCACTGCCCCCTTGTGGGAACCATGTTTCCTCCCACTGCAAGTGTGATTCCTGTTTTCCTCTCTGATGCGAAGCCCTCAAGGCTCATAACTGTGCTCATCATCTGGAGGAGTTCTTTACTTTATGCCTGTCCACTCATTTAAACTTGTTTTACAGAGGTTTATCATTTTGCTTTTGCTTCTTGCACGAATTCTTGCTCTGCATGAAAGTGTCTGTCAGTAATGTGCACTGTTCCTCCATCAGAGCTCAGACGTTCAGGCACAGTGTCTGGCGGCACCTCAGGCTCCTGTGACGACCTACAAACAGAGGCTTGAGGAATTTAGAAAGTTGTTTAAAGAGCTGCCAGAAACAGAGAGACTCATAGTAGGTGAGTTGCAAAAAGCTGTTATTCTTTTAAATTTAATTGCCTCCATCGTTCCCGTTTATTCAACTCCATTCAATTCTCCGCAGGGGTCTTAACAACATTTCATTTCTATAAACCTTGCCCATCATTCATTTCCTTTTAGTACCACTGTATCAGGCTAGGACCGCTCAGTAGCCTCCAGTCACATTAACACTGCAAATCTCTTGATTATCTTCCTTAAGACTTGGACCTCGATCCAAACACTGAATAAATGGCCCTCAAATCAAACATATTCTACTTATATACTCTAACTCAGTATTTCAATTCGTGGCATTACATAGGAAACAGGTGATATAATGTGAATCGACTTAGATGTGTAGCTCTGTTAATCACCGTAACACGGCTGAAGTTAAATGCAGTTATCACTTGAAAATAAAATATGCACCTTTTTAGTTACCCAGTGCCTCTATGTTCAGTAGTAGCTGCAAGCTTCTTAGTCTGTGAGGTTGAATGGGTTCAATAAATAAAATGTAGTACAAAATGGTGGAAGTGGCCCTGTGATATGGAGTTCAAATATTTTTATTTACTTATTTATTTTACCCTGTAGACATTATCATTGCTCACCTTTCTTCATGGAAATCGGGCATAAAGCTTCTTGCACCAGCGAGAAAACCATTGTTGTATCAAATAAATATTGACTTGAAATCAGTGTTTCAGTACACATGCTTTTTTTTTTTTTTTTGTAAAGTCAAATATTTAAAAAAAAAAAAAAAGTTCTGTTCTCCAGACACCTGCCTAAAAGAAAGTTGCCTCTTTATTCCAAATATGGTTTAAACCTAAAAATGTCAAACACAGTTCAGGGTCATTCATCTGTATGCATGGTATGTCTGCTTCAGTGGCCTTCTGTGTTTTTCCTCAGATTATCCGTGTGCCCTCCAGCGAGATATTCTCCTTCAGGGACGCCTTTACCTCTCAGAGAACTGGGTCTGTTTCTACAGCAATGTGTTTTGGGGGACAAAGGTAATAAGTGTGGAGAGAAGGAGAGAGCGGAGGAGGAGAGTGTAAACTGTAGGAACATGCTGTGTAACTGCATAACACACAGTAAAATAAGATTGTATTTTCACAGTAGTTTTTCTGATCCATTATTCTCCTTGAATATGATTTTGGGGGGGGGGGGGGGGGTCAGCTTAGTTTTCCTACTAGCAAATGCACTGAGAATGGGTTTTTGCTTCCAACTTCCAGTGAGAGTTTTTAACTTTCACTGGCCACTTGATTGGGTGCTAGTACTGGGTGTCTTAATTCTTTTTGGCACAGATTCAACAAGGTGCTGGAAACGTATCTGAGATTTTGGGCCATATTGGCATGATGGCTGCACACAGTTTCTGAAGATTTGTCAGCTGCACATCCATCTCCCTTTCCACTGTATCATTGCAATAGGCTCCTTTGTGCAGTGAGAGCTGCCTGACCATTGATGCTTATTTATTTTATTTTATTTTTTAAATAGATCACTCTGACGCTCAAAAGCATCGCAACTATGACCAGAGAGAAAACTGCTCGACTGATTCCCAATGCCATCCAGATCTGCACAAACACAGACAAGGTTCCCAACAGCAATCATTCAGAACTTTCTTAGCATATGATAAAACACATGTTCACTTATATTCTGTTTATTTCTTTGTATTTTCACTCTCAGTTCTTCTTCACTTCCTTCTCAGCAAGAGAGAAAAGCTACCGGGAAGTTTTTCGCATGTGGCAAAACGCGCTGCTGGACAAGGTAAGGCCCTGCTCCACCCACCTGCTGCTACCTGCAATGGCACATTTTCCCAGTGTCAGACATTTTTCAGTATGGTGTTCATGTCCATGTCCAACTATAGGTTCAATTTTAGTTAATGTTTTATACTCATTTATACTCATTTTATATTCAAATGTCACTTTTATCACGTTCACAACACATCAGCACTGCTGTGCGTAAATCCTCCAAAACACCAGTGGGTCTGTGACTTTATGGAGCATTTATAAAATCAGTCCCAGCCACAGACAGTCCTGTTTAGTTATTGCATGTAAGGTTAGTGATCTGTACACAGCAGCAGTGTTTGCTCTTGAGTCTAGCAGACACAAGGTTTTTGTTTGTTTACTGTTCAACATATGAAGTTACTACATTTGGAAAAATCTACCTAAAATAAAAATAAACCCACTGGAAGTCAACTTTCACCTTTTACCTACTTCCTGTGTAGTAAAAGTAAACAGATAAGAATAAGCAAGTAAATCTTAATTTTTCAGAGTAAAATGTAAGATTTTACTTGTAAAACTGCACAGGTAAAGTTTGTAAATGGGTAAAATGTTGCGTGTGTGTGTGTGTGTGTGTGTGTATACTGTATATATATCAGCTGCTTCAAAGGTTTAACAGTTTGGGGGGGGGGGGGTTGTGCAAGAGATGAAAACTCAATGTTTACTAAAGTGTAACCCCTTAAATGCATTTGCAAGTCAATTACTGTTAAACTGTAAAAGGAGGTGCTATATTATTATTATTCACTAAAGGATGACAACCTTTCACATTCTGAGTGCTATCAAAACCATTTTTAAGTCAGTTCCAAATGTTTTCCATCTGACTTATGATTATACTTTTTTTTTTTTTTAGCGTGAAAGTACTAAAATGAATTGAAGTGTGAAGTGAAAGTGGAAACTTTCACCGAAGTTGAAGCAGTAGCTTTAAACACTAAATACGGTTTAAGATGAGAACCATTCGAGGTGCTTTCCTTTTCTGTCAGCAGTGATTAATTTGATAATCGCTGAACCTTGGACTTCTATCCTGTCATGCGATCTCACTCTATAGTCTATTAGGTCACTATGGCAGCCTCTTCACATGGGTGTGGGTCTCCTGGGATCTGGAGCACAAACACCTGAATATAAAAGTTCATTGACCTCTGCAGGTGTGGCCATGAGGGCTGATTTGCATTGACGACCGGCCTCTAAAGGCACAGTGCGCACTTATCGCTCCGCTAGTCTAGTACCTGGAACTGTCGCACCGTTTACTCCAAAATACAGCAGCTTCTTTGGCTGTTTCACGTACAGGTGAGCTCGAGAGTTTTTTTTTTTGTTTTTAAAAAAGAGAGAGAGGGGAGGGGGGGGGGGGGGGGGGGGGGTAAAAAAAGAAGCAGCTTTTATTTACCTTTTTTTACTAGAGTAAATCTGGGCGGTGCGTCTTGGACTCGCTCAAGTTGTCTACTTCCTGAATGTGAGTGCGCGGTTCGTCCAGGTCGCTGATCACTGTGTGACAGCCAGTGAAAACTCACAGCTGCGGGATTGTTGACACGTAAGTAAAGCCTGCGTGACTGGATCGTAAAATTTTCTGTGGGTTTTACATGAAACAATAGCTCGTTCGCATGCGGCAAAAAACGCGTAAATTTTCTGCTGGGATAAACAGGCCTGCAATAATGTCCTATCTTTCATCCACTTTGAAGAGAACATCTTGTTTGTGTAATACTGTTGCGTATAAAAACTGACGGTCCCGCTTATTTCCTTGTTTGGAAGCTTGTTTCTCTGGTCTACTTTTGAACCCTACTTGTGCGCCAAGGGTTAACACAGAAGTGTAAGATGAGTATCTGTGCAGGTCAGGGAGATAATAATTAGGTCGGCACGTTTGTCACCCATGGAGATATTACTGCAATGTTTCCATGTTTGCTTCATCAGTTTAGGAGTTAAGTACGTTTGTGTGTTTTGGGGCTTGATTATTTGTTACGCAGAGGTGGAGTCCTCAACTATTGCTCATTTCAAGCAAAACTTCACAGTTGACTTGTCTTTTCCCTCTTTTCCAGTCTCTGACCAGCCAGGAGTTATGGCAGATGGTTAAACAGCATTACGGCTATGGTCTTGATTTAAGCTATGAAGAGATGGATAGCTCACAGATAATAGCGGAATCAAACATGCAGACCAGGTAAACTCACTCACACCTGCACTTCAGTCTTCATGCCTGGTATGATGTGAATTTGAGATCACCTGTTTGTTTGTCTGTAGCCTGACGGCGAGGCCTGGTGGAGATGACGGTCCAGTGAGACCAGAGCGGCCCCCTTTCCTCCGCATTGGCGAGGTGGAAAATGGACCCTTGGAGACTTCCACTCCTCAAGGGGAAGAACTGCCTTCCCCTATAGGCTCACATAACTTGCTCAACTTGGTATTAAAATGATCATATTTCTATCATTGTGGAACTGGCTATATTCATTATTTATTTTTTTAAAAATGACAAAACAGTCAAAAACTGGACCTTAAATTCAACAAATGATACCACACCTCCAAAAAAAAAAAAGTTCAAATTCTCACACAAAGCTCATCAATTCCAAAAATAATACAATGCAATATCCATTTTTTTTTTCTTTAATCTTCTTCTTGTAGGATGAACCTCGGAACACCCCATCCCAGCGGCGAAGTCCTGCTCCTCCACAGGACCGCATCGGCCCGGAGCGAGCCTCCAAGTGCTCCTCGCTTTCTCTTGACCTCAATGGCAATGAGAACGGTGTGTCTGAGCAAAGCGGCTCAGAAAGCTTTGAGGAAGGTAACCGATGCAGCTCAGGTCCCACTGCGTGCTTAAGGCATGTGTGTGTTTTGTGTTCTTGTGGTTTAATAGTTTTCTTTTGCTCTGCTCCTCTTCTCAGTAGAGGACCGGGTTGGTCTGTCTCAGGTGTCCGGTCGACAATATTTGAACAGGGTTTTCCACTTCAGTGCAAAACATATGTTTGAGATGCTCTTCACTAATTCCAGCTTTATGCGCAGGTTTATGGATGCCCGCAAGATAACCAGTAAGTCTTTATTTTTTTATATATATTAAAAAAAAAAAAAAAAAAAAGAAAGCTATTGTGTGCATAGTATTCAGGGTTGCCTTTTGTGTTATCAGATATCACCTCTACTGCTTGGCAAAAAGATGCTTCTGGTAACATGAAGCGGCGTCTGGACTACACAGTAACCATCAACAACCCTCTGATTGGGAAGTTCTCCACTACTACAGAGTACCAGGTGTGTCTACATCTCTGTGGATGTGTTCAAACTTAAATTGATTAATTTATATGTTGATGATGTGAATTATGGCTGACTGTTTATTTGTACTTTTTTATTATCTGTTAGACGCTGTTCAAAGAATCCAGGGATGGTCAGTATTACCTCGTAAACTCGGAGGTGTACGCCCACGACGTTCCCTATCATGATTACTTCTACACTCAAACCCGCTACTACATCATGAGGAACTCTAAAAGGAAATGTCGACTAAGGTAAAGTGTAATTTTTATTGATTGCACTTTATTTGGCAGTACACTGAGATAAAGCTAGCTGTACTTTATATTCAATTAGACAAAACTAGCAATGGTATCTAATATTTATTACAGGGTAAACAAACAGTTGTGTCTTAATTAGATACTGTACTGTTCATCTTTTGCTTCCAAGGAGCCAGCCTTTTCTGTCATTAAGTGGTTTTCCAGGCTTTCTGGAGGCCTTTCAAACTTTTTTTGACTGCTTTTTCACTCGTTTTCAGTCCAGCTCTTGTACTTGACCTTTTTATTAGAGGAATGTTTTGTCTACACATTAAGTTATTGGCTGAAAACAGCTCAGCATGGTGTGCAGCGTGTTCTTAAAAAGTTTGAGGAAATTGGACAAATGAAGGAGAAAATAAGTGGTAGGCCTAAAATAAACTTTCAATATCTGAAAGTCATGTGCTTAAGGGGGGGGGGGTGTCAGCTCTGACACTGGGCCTGAGATGCAACTGGCATTTAAGTTCATCCAGCCATTGTTCACTAAAGGCTCATCAGAAAAGCTCTGTGGAAGGGTGGCTGTGAAGAAGCCCTTCATAAGGAAGGGAAACTGTGAGAAAAGGCTGAGGAATGCCAGATTACACAAGAACTGGACTGAACCAGTGCCAACAGGTCTTGTTGAGACTTTCCCATTAATTAAACATCTGGGGTGAAGGCCAAATGCAGTGAGGAATATTTTTATCTATGGGTGACTCTGTGTTACTACAGATATTAACCACATAAATGGTACTTTACACATGCAATCATTTATTTATTAATCAAAGTAGTGCATGATAGTACAGGGACCTGGTGGTAAACAGATGGATTTTACTGTTTTACAGTAGTGTTCTGCTGTAATCCAATCTTATTGTACATCCTGTATAATGACAATAAAGGCATTGCATTCTATTCTTATCTAAAGAAAATTTGTGTAATGAGCATCTGATGATGGGTAGTAAAGGTCCATTTTTATTTCCCCGGTACCTTCCCCAGCCTAGTGCTTGTCTATTGGGGTCAAATGGTATCCTAGTATGTTTTAACCTGAAGCCTCAAGGAAGTACAGCCTACAAAAATACATAGGACTCAAATTGGATTCTTCACAGGATTCTAATAGGCAAAAAATAACACGATAATCTGAAAAATAAAGGATCAGGCGACGTATTTATTGTCTTCTCAGGTCAGTGTTTTGTCTCACTATTTAATGTTAAAGCCCAATATGATCTGTTATAGTAATTTTATTTTTTTTAGTATAAATGGAGCATTATATGTACTTTATAATTGGTCTGTAATTTAGATCTTTTCAATGCTCACACCCTTTGAAAAGCATATTACTCCTAGTTTGTATAACTCGTAGTTATACAAAATATAGCTCATTACATCTTCAGTAGTGTAGCAAAAAAAAAAAATAAAATTTAACGGACCATTTTATGTTTTTTAAAATTTTTTTTTAATTAATTTATTTTTTTTGTCAGGGTGTATACCGATGTGAAATACAAGAAGCAGCCATGGGGCCTTGTGAAGTCCTTTATTACCAAAAACTCCTGGAGTGCCATAGAAGAGAATTTCCGGCATCTGGGTGAGTAGAAAGCCTCATCTCCACGCTGTGGAGGCAGAAGAGGGCACTTTCCTTCCTCCTTTCCTCAGCCTGTGATTTTCTTTTATCTTTATCTGATCTGATGTGAACAGTCTCCTCCAACACAGACCAGGCTCTGCAGCAGTGAATCATATTACTGCTGCATCTGCAAGAGGATAAGGGGGGCAAAAGACCATATGGCCAGACTGAAGTTGCTGTTATCAGCTGTTTTAAGTGCATTACAGCTTGAGCATGAAATCTTCATCTGTTGTGTACATTCAAAAGATTTTTAAAGGTGTTTTTGTTTGGTTTTTTTGTTATTGTACAATAAATAGTTAATCATGGTTAATTCATGATTTAACTTTTTTTTTTTTTTTTGGGAAAGCTGAGTTAAATTTCACTAGCCATACCCAGGCCTGATTTCTGCCAGACCTTAAATAGAAACTGTGTGACAAAGTGAGAAAAGGTAAAAGCAATACATCATGCCACGATCTAAAGAAACTCAAGAACAGCTGAGAAACAAAGTCACTGACATCTATCAGTCTGGAAAGGATTATAAAGCTATTTCTAAAGCTTTGGGACTCCAGCAAACCACGGTGAGAGCCATTATCCACAAAATAGAGAACTTGGAACAGTGGTGACCCTTTCCAGGAGTGGCTGAATTCCCAAAATTACTCCAAGAGCACATCAGTGACTCATCCAGGATGTCACAAAAGAACCCAGAACAACATCTAAAAAAACTGCAGCAGGCCTCACTTGACTCAGTTAAGGTCAGATTTCATGATTTGGGTAAAAACCACTGACCAAAAAGAAAAGAGGCTCGTCTCATGTGTGTCAAACATCTTGAGGATCCCAAGAATTTTGGGAAAATATTCTGCGGACTGATGAGACAAAAGTTGAGCTTTTCAGAAGGTTTGAGTCCCGTTACATCTGGTATAAAACTAACACAGCATTTCATAAAAAGAACATCATTAAACCAGTCAAACGTGGTGGTGTGATGGTCTGGGGCTGCTTTCCTGCTTCAGGACCTGGATGACTTGCTGCAACTGATGGAACCATGAATTCTGTTCTCTACCAGAAAATCCTGAAGGAGAATGTTCGCCCATCAGTTCATGCCCTGAAGCTCAAGAACCCAAGTTCACACTTGGGTTACGCAACAGGACGATGATCTGAAATGCACCAGCAAGTCCACCTCTGAATGTTTTATTTATTTATTTATTTATTTATTTTTTAAAGCCAAAGTGAAGGTTTTGGAGTGAGATGTTGTGGCATGACCTTGAGCAGGGCTGTTCATGCTCGAACTGGCTCAGTGGGTGAGCAGGCCACCATGTATGTCGCATGGCTTTGGTGTAGCTGGCCCGGGTTCACGTCTGACCTGTGGCCCTTTGCTGTTTGTCTTCCCCATCACTCTCTCCGCTTTCCTGTCTCTCTTCACTGTATGCTTTCTTAACCCCCCCCCCAACAACAAAAAAGGGGCCAATTTTTCAGGGCACTGTAAGAGTGCGTGTCTTATAACTGGGGATATGGGAATTATTTTGTAGGCAATGGTCTGTGAAGAGCTTACAAAGCATCAAAGAGATCTAATTGTTGGAAGGTATCAGTCAGGAGAAGGGTACAAAAGAATTTCCAAGGCATGTACCATGGAACATGGTGAAGATGACGCAGTGAAGATCCTCCTAAAACCAAAGAAAAAAGACAACTGGACAGGGAGGCTACCGAGAAGCCTACAGCAAAATTAAAGGAGTAACAGAAATTTCTGGAAAGTTCTAGTTGTGTATTGCATGTGACACCAATCTGAATTCTTCAGTGTATCTGGTTTATAGGGTAGGGTAGGGCAGATGGAAGCCTTTTCTCACTGAGGAAACAAATTTCAAGCATGGCTGATATCATGTGGGAATAAGTTATGGTCTGGGACGAGGTATGTTTACTAAACTACACTGTCAACGTCATGTTTCGGGCTTTAGGCAAGGTGGAGGGAATTATGAACAGTCCCAAATGCCAGTCGATTTTTGGCACAAAACCTTCAGGTGTCTGCTGCAAAGCTGAAGATGAGGGGGAATTTCACCTTTTCAGCAAAACAACCACACGTCCCAGTGAAGAAAAGAGTGAATATTAGTTTTGGAGTGGCCCAGACCTAAACCCAAATCCACGGTGACTTAAAGAGGGCTGTGCATGTGAGAGTCCATCGCAAACAGACAGATTTGGAAGCTGCAAGAAATGGTGGGCAGATATTCGCAAGTCAAGGTGTGCAATGCTGATGAGCTCCTACCCAAAAAGACTGACTGCTCACTGAAATCAAAAGGTGTTTCAGCAAACTTTAAGGGTGTGCATATTTATGCAGCCAGGTTATTGCAGAATTTTAGTTTGTTTTGCAGTTAGTGTTATAGGTCTACTGTAGCAGACTTTTAAAAAAATATAACACCCAAAACATTGTTCTTCTGCTGAGTTAACACACTTGTTTCTGTTTCTGCCCTATATTTTTGACCCTGCAATTACACCACACAGAAGCAGAACTGCTGGAGGAGGAAGCAGAGCTGAACCAAGGAGGTGGAGAGGTGGGGAAGATGGGTGGTCTCCGCAGGAGGAGGCGGACTTACAGCCGAACTCTGGCAGAGCATGTGAAGCCCAACAAGCAGTATGGGCAAGACGCTGAGCAAGACAGAGATGGCAACATGGGTACTGATGGCTTTAATAATTGCTTTAAAGGAACAGCTTAAAGTTTAAGACTTGAGCACTTGAAGTTGATATTTACATTATAATTTTTTTATGGCAAAGCAGGAGATTATTATTATTATTATTATTATCTAAAACAAATGGCCTAAATTGGGTTGGGTTCAAGTAATCTGTCATGTTGGTTTAGGCGCTTAAAAAAGAGGTTATAAACTAACTTGTCCTGTCCTTATTACGGTTATTGTACACTTGGAGTAGAAATTCTCTAAGCTGTCATAACTGTTTCATCTTAAGGGGTGTTATGGTACAGTATTACTGGGTTACATGTCTTTGACATGCCCAGAAAACTACAACATTTATACCTCAGGCTGTTGCAAAAAAAAACTGCATGTCATGTCATTGAGAAGAAATGTTTAGTAATCAGCAATTTCGTGTTGATGTGTGCTGCTGTATTTCAGGCCCTGTAGACATGGAAGGCCCATACCGATGGAATGTCTCAACAATAGTGGCTGGGATGAGTGTGATGTAAGTTGCCAACCCTGAAACACATCCATGAATTATAGTGGTTTGTCTTGTGTCATTTACATTTCCTTGTATTTTCAAGATAATGCCTTGACTTTACAGAAGTTTTAGCCACTTCCCTTTGCGCCTGCTCACTCCATTGGTCAATTTACTCGATGTTTTCTGCCTTTTTCAGTTTGCTGATTCTGACGGTGCTGAATTTAGGCTTGTTTTTTAAGCTGTGGGCCATGGAGGATGTGGCCCAGCGCATGTATCTGACTACAAAGCATCGCCTGAGGGAGAGGAGCGAAGCCAGGTCAGTTGACTTCCTACTGCTTTTTTTTGTGACCTGTGTATTACTGAGGACTGTTCAGAGAGAGTCATTGTAACAGCAGTTGCCATGAGCTCTCAGAAAGCAGAAGTCTTGTTGTGGGTGGACAGGAGGAAGGGGTTCATCTTCCTCCACAATTTTGTCTGTGGCTGTTTAAGCAGCCCACATACAAGAGAGCTCTTGTCTTAATGACTCAGTGTTGAAACTGTCTGCTTATCTGCCTCGGTGAATTTATGGTTATGTAAGTGACATCTTGCATCAGTGGCCTTCTTTCACTTTGTTCACTTTTTCATCTCTGTTTCTGTCTTCTGTAGCAAAAGTAAATATCTCATTGTGCACATAGGATTGATTGCCTTGTTTCTCTGTTATTTAGCAACTTATCTCCTGAGTATGGACCCAAACTAGGACCAGTGTTCAGGACCCCAGAGGAGCTGCGCTTACTAAAAAATGTACTGCAGGACTCCATTAACCTTTTAGAACAGGTAGGTTGTTTAAAAGGCCAGCTCACCACAAAATCAAATACATATTTTTCCTCTGGCTGGTAGTTCATCTGTTAGATGCACTATATTGCCAAAAGTATTCACTCACCCATCCAAATCAATGAATTCAGGAATTCCAATCACATCCATGGCCACGGGTGTATGAAACCAATCACCTAGGCATGCAGACTGCTTCTACAAACATTTGTGAAAGAATGGGTCGCTCTCAGGAGTTCAGTGAATTCCAGCGTGGTACAGTGATAGGATGCCGCCTGTGCAACAAGTCCAGTTGTGAAATTTCCTCACTACAAAATATTCCACAGTCAACTGTTAGTGGTATTATAACAAAGTGGAAGTGACTGGAAATGACAACAAGTCAGCCATGAAGTGGAAGGCCATGTAAGCTCACAGAGTGGGGTCAGCTGAGGCGCATAGTGCACAGAGGTCAACAACTTTCTGCAGAGTAAATTGCTACAGACCTCCAAACTTCATGTGGCCCTCAGATTAGCTCAAGAACAGTGTGTAGAGAGTGTCATGGAATTGGTTTCCATGGCCAAGCAGCTGCATCCAAGCCTTACATCACCAGGCATTGCGCTTGGTGAAAGCAAGAGATGAATTAAGGCATAGACTGAGCGAGGCCTTCTCATCCAACATCAGTGTCTGACCGCACAAATGTGCTTCTGGAAGACTCCTAAACCTGTGGAAATTCTTCCTAGAAGAATTGAAGCTGTTATAGCTGCAAAAGGTGCGCCGACATCATTTTAAACTCTATTTTTATAGATTAAGAATAGGAAGTCACTGAAGTTCATATATATATATATATGTGTGTGTGTGTGTGTGTGTGTGTGAAGGCAGATGAGTGACTACTTTTGGCAATATATATTGTATTTTGGTTTGAGTTGCTTGGTTTTGCAGATTACTAAGGCCACATTTTGTATTTTGAGAATAATTTCAAAATGTCAAGAATTCTTCTTTTGGCAGCTCCCTTTAGGGGTTGCCAGTGGATCATCTGCCTATCGCACTCTATCCCTAGCATCGTCTTCAGTCACACCAACCCTCTCCATGTCCTCCTTCACTGCATCCATGAGTCCTCTCTGCACTCTTCCTCTTTTCCTCCTGACTATTCCACAGCTGCACGTCCAGCTCAGCCTTGCCTCTCTAACTTTGCCTCCAAATGCTGAATAAACTTGATGTTTCAAAATTCGAGTCATCTGAGGGGAACTAATATTACTCATTTCCACTTGACATTTTGACTTTTTCCTAAAAATGCAACATAAGATTTTATTTTCCCTTAGTATGTCCCTAAGTGCTCCTTTGTAGATGTTGCCTTTAGAAATGTCTTCCTTTCCCTCGTGATGATGAAAGCTCCAAACTATACCTACTAGCTGTATCGGTGTGCATAAGGAAGTGTGCAGCTAGCTAACATCCCATCATGCTGTCACAGACATGAGCCTTGGCAATTTATTTCACAAATACAAAAATGATTTAAAGCACATGGAGGCAACTGTTATTTGGCACTACATAAATAAAACTGAATCAAAATGAATGAAAACACCAACTCAGGCTGACTATAGGGTGTTTGTCTCTCAGTGACATACTCAAAAACCGAACTGACAAGATACAGAACTGCACATTTAACAGCTGACATTTATATAGTGTAATGAGCTTCTGATTTGATGAGTTCAGTGTTTTAAATTGCAAATAGTAACTGGTCTCCTCTGCTCCCAAATTCTTGGTTATGTTGTAGCAACCAATAAATTACTCAATAAATGCTATAGTTGTACGTTTTGCAATAAATATAGGCTTTAAATTATCTTAAAATCATTGGATTCTTCTTGCATTTTACACAACATCCCAGCTTTATAGAAAGTGGTGCATAAACCTAAAGTTGTAAGAAATATGAGCGTAGCTGCTTTTAGTAAGATTGGAAAAAGGCAGAGCTCTTAGTCTTTGCAGCCAGCAGTAATCTGTCATTTAAGTGCATACCTGCACTTTTTAAAAGGCAGGTGTTAAGCTGCTGAGTTTTGTTGTTGTTCTCCTTGCAGCTTCGTACCTCTCTGGTGATGCTGCAACAGAACTTTGCAACGCCCAATCGCACTGCAGCGCAACAGTGACTCAACCACACCTGGTGACAACAGAGCACCTGTCCCTGTGGACTAAATGGGACTGAAGCACTGTACTGCCTCTGAGGAAACCTCCACTATCAACAGATGTTGCCATGTGGACATCCCCAGATACATGCAGTGTTTTGCCAGTGGTTCTGTATCCCAAAGCCTGTGGTGAAGCATCAGGTGCCAGGATTTATTTTTTTTTTTTTTTAAAAAGCTGGAGACAGACTGCTGGGAGGACGACATTACACCAGAGTCGGTCACATGTGGAGCAGGGATTTCTGTAGCGTGCTACTGTGAACTCCCACAGCTGCCATCGTTTCACTCTTATTTTAATGAGCCTTGTGGCACATGAACTGCTGTAAATATTTTTAGTTTTGTTTTATTTTTGGGATGTAAATCAATATTTAAACATTTTGCACAGATTTCCATTTTTGCACGAGTCTTGTGAATAAGGCTGTGTTCTAAGATTTTTTTTTTTTCTTCTTTCTCTAATAAATCTTGCTAATCAGCGACTCAAACTTGAAGATTTGTGTACTCTTGTGGCCATGAATCACTTTGTATGTGTATACTTTAGTTTACCTGGGCTACTGATATTTCAGTGATTGGATTCTGGTTCCATCGTGGAGTTTTAAATGAAGGAGGCCAGAAGTAATCCTCACCTGTTCGTGGGTACCCCCCCCCCCCCTTCTTTTTTTTTTTTTTTTTTTTTTTTAACTGCACTGAGCCAAATTCAGAGAAACATGGTATAGTTTTAAAATGCTTTTGCTGTGGGTGATATTTCAGTGAAGGTAAAGGGGCAGACTATCTCAGTACTGTGAACTCACTCTGTCAACACTGGAGGCAAGTTTTTTTTTTTCTCTATTTACAAATTTTTTCCTATATTATTTTTTTTTTTTTTTTTTCTTGAACTTGAAGGCAAAATGCACAATTTTGTTTTGCTGTCTTTCCCTCATTTTCCCCAAACATAGAAAACCAATTTTGTGAACTTGACTATGTTTGGTACCTATTGTCATGCACTATTTTTAATAAATATTACTTTTGCCAGATGTCTTAACCTTTTCTGCAAACCTTTAAAAATATATAAATTTTTTTTATTATATTTATACTTTGTCTCTTAATGATCATCTTTCAATTCTTATTTTTCTAAATATTGTCTAACGAGCATCATGCTTTTCTTATTCTCCTCTATGTAAAACTGTTTTACCAGTGCAGCAAACCATTTGAGCTGCACAGGCTGATGTCAGAGATATGAAACTTTTTTTTTTTTTTTTTTAAATGATTGTAAATGTCTGGATTCACCAATGATTTAGAACCCTGGTAACTGTAAAGCTGATCCATCTTGACACAAAGTGAAATTTGTCTCTGGAAGAATCTGACTTAACTAAACACAGACTTGCCTTTTGGACTGTTAACATAAGCTTTCTTTACTTTTTTTTTTTTAATGTTTTTTAAATGGATGGTGCTGGAAGGAGCTGCATAGATGTTCTGCTGAACGATTAAATGGGACTAAAGCCAAATGTGTCTTTGTTCTTTTGTCACGGGTGAAACATAACACGATTGAGACGGTCTTTAATTATTGACCACATGCCTGTCCCAATTCATTCTCAGAGGAAATATTCTATTTCCTCTGTAGTATTCACTTACAGTACACTGTGATAATGCAATAGGACTTATTTATACTGCATATGATAGGAACGCAGTTATCCTCATATAAACTTGAATATTTTTCTTATGTGGTAAAGTGGTAGAAGAAGTTATGGAGGTACCACTTGAATATTTTCAGTTTATAGTACTCTTTGTACATTTTAGTGTACATACTAATTCTAGGTGCTCCCTTATTCACAAGGGGCCACCGCAGTCGGTAGCGCTGCATGTTTGATTTGGCAGATTTTGCCCTTCCTGACACAACCCCAAAAGGATTTGTGTCTCCTCCTAGACTTAACCAGGGAGCTTTCCCTTGGTAGGTGAAGGTATAAGGCACTACACTGTGGAGACAATTTTAGTACATTTTAGAGCAGGGGTGTCAAACTCAAATGAATGTAGTTCATGGGCCACATAAAGCCAGTCTAATAAGTAAAACCATTTCAAGATAACATAAAACCAAAACCATAAGCACAAATGAATCTAAAAATCCAACAAATAAATTAAAGCATTACTTCCTGTTAAATTATTTTTCTCATTTAATGAGTGATCTATTTAGAAAGCAGACAATGGACAGCCTGACATATCTTAATAAACATCTCACTTTTAACCATAGTTATTACAGGTACATTACAAATTACTGGGACAGAGGTACAGGTACCACCTTTGCAAACATCTGGTACCCAGAGGTCCTTTATACCTTCTTACAAAACTCTGTGACATGGTGACAGGTGATATGTGACATGAGTGTCACTTGCACATAGTTGTGTTTGATTTTTGGTGATTTTTTACTGCAGCACTTTCTTGTCAATGTTTTTAATGTCTGCGATTGTGATGTCTTTTACAAAAAGACAACAAACGATGCAGTGCTATAAGTACACGGACCGTTAACAGCCAAAATAGGTGAGTCATTCCTTGTATTTGGAGCTATTTGAGTTCCCATGACAGAACTGAGTGTATTTTGTATAAAAATAAGTTATTGTTTATTTCTAAAAGTTTGTCTTACACCATTAACCCCCCTCTACCTTTGAAAACTGTTATATGCATCCGATTTTTTATTTTATTTTTATACAATAATCTCTTATTTATTTATTTTTTAGGACAAGTAGCCTAAACTGCCATCTCCCCAGTCATATTTGTTCAAGTTCAGTAGCCAGTATAAGTTATAAAAAGCCAAGTAATTTGACATGTTTCATTACTGTTACATAACCAAAATGTTGCTTTTGCTATTAATACATTTTTAATGTTTAAAATCTTTAAAAAGTTGTCCCAAATCTAAAATTAGCAGAGCTTTGAATCTGCAGCAGTAAGACAGGCTACTTATAATTAATTCATAATGGAATGAAGCTCCTGGTCACTTTTTGCTTTTGATTCAATGCTGGTGTACAGATTACCTAGTTTACCTTTTCCCAGATTTGAACGCACTTCACCTGAGCACAGCTACACATGCAACAGCATCGTGTGGGAGTAGCCTGAAGAAGTCCTGGGCGGGGAGAGGCCGCTTCATTTGACGTCAATAGAGAAACAGTTGAGTCAGTTTGGAGATGCGGGAACAGGACTTCCCTCCATACTGAAACCTGAACCGGAAAGCAGGAGACCCCCGTTCAGCTGAAAGCACCGGCCGAGCCGAACACTCGAACCCCGCTTTCGCCCTCAGCAGCCGCCGCAGTTCCGGTGACTTCCGCGGCTTTCCGAGCGTCTTGTAGCGGCAAGAAACACCGGATACAGCCTCCGCTGCCGGGACCGAGACTTCCGTTAAGAAGTCCGGGGAAAATCGTTTCAGTCGATATTTCTGGTGGCTGGGAAACACTGGCATGCCGTAGCAGCCTTGTGTTCAGGTATGTTTAACGTCATTTGTTGCGTCTTAGGAGTCATTAAACCGGGTTTGACGCAGTGTGCCACTCCGGTGAGACGGCGGGTTGTTGACAGGTAATATAAGTGAACGTGGGTTAACTGCGACCTGCAGTAGGCAATTAAAACAGGCTGCAACACCAAAATGCCAGGAAACACGGCTGTGTCATAATATTGTACGTTCAAACAAGTTTAAAGTCACAGCGTCTCCAACAAAAACTGATTTTCCTGTTGATTCTGCAGAGCATCCTGTTACTGTGAGAGAAGTTTATTACATAAGTTATAATTTTGAAGCAGGATTGCTGCAGACCGAAATATCTGATGGGAGGCGTTTTGGCTGCCACAGTTGTAATTAATTAATTAATTAATTAATGACAGTGGGTGTACTTATTTATTCTGTTAACACCTTGGTCCCCCACCTTCAAAAAAAAAAAAAAAGCAAATTTAAAACAGAACGGTTTTGGGAACAGTTAATACTTGTCATCATATTTTTCTAAGGAACTTGCTTGTTTATAGCACTTAGTCTGTATGCAGGCCGACGAGATCTCAGCACAATAAATTTAGGGTCATGAGTTTGAAGACAAACAGTTACAAAAACTGAAAGCTACTCTGAAATCTTGATATACAGTACCAGTCAAAGGTTTGGGCACTTGTACTGTATCTAAATCAGTGACGTGCAGTCAGGGGAGGCAGGTGAGGCACGGCCTCACCTGTCATCGTGGAAATATAAAATTAAAAAATAAATTAAATGGTTATATTCATTCAGTGATTTGTATTTTAAAGTTCTTTTCCATTTAACTACACCATTTTTAGATTAGTTTTTTCAAAATCGCTGAATTTTTGCATTTGCCGGTCAAATACTAAGAGACGAACGGTGAGGCACCAGCCCGGCGAGCCGCACCACGGATTGCGCAATCCGTGGTGCGGCTCAGTATAGTCATTGCCAATGACTACTAACTGTGCTGGCATGCTATGCAGTGAGACCGGATTACTTTCCCTTTGCATGTGGCTATTAAAATGTTCTAACACTTTTACTATATGAACTAAATTTCTATATTTTAGCTGGTGTATATAATGCACAGTTTTTTTTGTTGTTTTTTTCATTAACAACTGTATGTGTGTAATGCATTCTTGTGTTGAGCGATCATGAAACTGCTGCGAAGAGACACTAGGTGAGGCACGCAGTTCTCGTGCCTCATGGTAGGGGGCGCTGGTGATCCCAGGGACTCTACGACTCCTCGGCGGCAAGCTACCATAAACAGTTAGCAAGGCCAGTTAGTTTTTCCTGTTGCTTGGCCTTATGTTCAACATGGAAGATTACATAACTCAACTGAAAGAATTTTCTAAACTGGACTTTCAATCGAAGCAGAAGATAATAATTAAAGGAAGACCAACACCGGAGCTAAAAGGTTTGCTTCAGACTATGTTAATGTTAAACAAAACAACTGTTGCCAATCAAATGGTGAATAAGCTATATGTTTGTAAATCTGATGTGATGACGTCAGTGCCTCACCAGTCACGACCCTCACCGCACGTCACTGATCTAAATGTATACTGTAATTTATTTGGATGCAAAGTATGCACAATAAGTATAAATGGCATATGGTTTTATGCTCGTAGCTGCTGTTATGTGTGGTCATCATTTTTCGGTGTCTCTTTTACAGCCACATGTTTCTTGTGAGACATCAAAATGTGGGACATTCCCTCAATATGCAGGATTTGGGTGGTGGTGGTAATAAAGTGGGACACCTGGTGATCCATCCTACCTGCATGGCATGTATGAAGCTACAGCCAGTCACAGTTAGATTCTCTGCCTGAGAGGTTTGGCATGGCCAAAAAAAGGTTGTAGTCAGATTTAGGAGGCAGACTTCCAAAGGAGATGTTTCCATGACCACTCGTATTTTACAGGCTTCTGGAATTTAGTGTGCAGCTCTGACCTTTAATATACCCATGTACCTCACCAGGGTGCAGTTGGAGCTTGTTGGTGCGTTTTTATGAGTCACGTGACTGACTTGGCCATTTTCAGCAGTTCATTTCTGTGCATTTAAAAGGTCTTGCGTTGCATTGATAGAATATTTCTGCTCATTATCCATCTGTACACTGTTCTGCAGCCAGTTTTTAGCATTTGACTGAAATTATGCAGAAAGAAGCTCAATACCATAGGAGTTCATTTTGGTGCCCATCACCAATAAAAAAAAAAAAAAAAAAAATAAGTGACGCAGTTACATTAACATCCATACATGTCCAGGCCATAACACTGCCTCCACCATGTTTGACAGCTTATGTGAGATGCCTTTACCTTGTCTGTCTCCATAATTTTGGTAGAAGAAGCTACTTTCAGGTTCTCCCTTATTTGGCAAATCTATTTATTTTTTGTAAACTCCAGATGCTCTTCCTGACACACCCTCAAAAGGATTTATGTCTCCTCCCACGCTTGAACCTGGGATAACATCACCCTTTAGGCGAATGCATAAACCACTACCCTATGAAGCCACTGTCTCGATTGGTTTGGTACAGAATGCGGTGCGACTATTTCCTTATAGACATATTCAATATTAGCCATTTGCTGATGAGTTTCAGCATTTATAACAACTGATAAATGTAAATTTAAAAAATGGGACTGGAGAAACACCCTTCAACTGTGTTTTGAGTGTTGATGTTGCATAGTTTGTCTACCAGAGGGCACTCTGCAGCTTCCCTGCTTGCAACGTGTTTAAAATATCACAAACATAAAAACCAACTGATTTGAGCAGAGTTGGCTAGAGTGTAAACAAGTAAAAACTCAGCCGATGTATCAGAATATGCCAAATTTTGTTCTTAGAAATCGTATATCGGTCTGGCTCTATTTCTTTGTCAACAACAGCCACATCATTTCCATCCAGTGTCTTGAGACCTTGTTGGAGTTTTCGTCGTTCCAATGGGAATACAACTAAATATTATAATCAAATTTTTATTCAATTTTATTTATCTAGTGCCAAATCACAACAAATAGTTGCCTCAAGGCGTTTTATATTGTAAGGTAAAGATCATACAATTATTACAGAGAAAACCCAACAATAAAAATGACCCCCTATGAGCAGCACTTGGTGAGAGTGGGAAGGAAAAACTTCCTTTTAACAGGAAGAAACCTCCAGCAGAACCAGGCTCAGGGAGGGGCAGTCATCTGCCACAACTATATGGTGACAATTTTCTTAATCAAATTAAGTGTTTGATCTAGGAGGGTGTGTATTACAAAATAAAAAAAGAAAAGCAGGACATCTTAAAGATTTATAAGCTGGAAGTAGTAACTATTAAAATTTTGCTGATTTGCTTTCAACTAACCATTAGAGCTATAAAAAAAAAACAATGTCTCCCATCCTTAAATCAACTTGGTGCTCAAAGAAAGACAGCCATCCTGATGTGCAAAATGATGTTCTTTGCTTTAAATGTCCTGCAGCAATTGCAAGTCCAGAGTATTAAACACCACAGCTGTAAAACTGCTGAGTGCAACAGTCACACTGTGAGCCCTTGCAGCAGTATTTTTCTTTATTTGTCATGGAGCAGATGTGCCGTTTGGTGCTACCACACACCCATTAATCAGCACATGTAACCCAATCTGTTCCCTCTTTAGGCTCTTACAGATCCAAGGCTGTTTGGAAGGACTCACCAATTAGATGCCTGTGACCTTTTCTGACCCTGATGTCCTTTTTTACATGTTAGTGTGATTACTGGCTGACTTGTAATAATAACACACCATTTCATGCTTTGATTTATTGCTAATCAGAGGCTCATTCATATCCCAACCCAAGCCCCACAGGGCAAATCAGCTGAAGGATTAAACCCACTTTGTCAGGCTGTGATTGAGAGGCCACTGAAGACCTGTCACTGCTATAAATGCTGACACCACCTCAATCTAAATCCATATCCATCTGTGCCACATAAATGAGCCAGCATGCTGTAGTGGGTAGACCGATCACTTGCTGTAAATCATTAAAGCGTGGCAGATGTGTGACAGATGTGAGGGCAGGAGGTGAAGTGGATGGGGTCAAATAAATAGGGTCTACTTTGCAGCACTGCATGGTGGAAATCTGTTCAGAAGCACTCCACTATCTAAAATGCATGCAAATGGCTGGTAAGCTTCTGTTTGAGGTCATTTCAGCAAAGTAGGCTTTTAAAGGTATTTTCAGTTAATGTGTTTCATTTGCAACTTTTCTCTTTCCCTGAACTGTCCATGTCATTATTTTAAAACATCTGACAGGCTGCAGAGCTGTCTGCAATGAAGAGGCGAGCCAAGAAGTTGCTGGAGGAGGAGGAGGAGACCTTGTGCTGCTGCGAATACGTGAACAGACACGGACAGCGCAGCCATGTAGCAGCCTGCTGCTGTGACTGTGAGGACATGGATGAAGCCTGTGACAGGTGGGAAATGTCAAACTGAATTTTTTACCCCACTTGAAGCCAGGATAGGCAACTTGTTTTTGGTGTAACTGAACAAAAGTACACAATAACCTTTCAGCAGATTGTAATTTGATTGCTCTGAAAGGGAGCAATTCCTTGGGCTCTGTTTTGGGGCTTTAGAAAGCATGTGATTGGAGACTTTGGCCAATCACAGGTCTTCTCAAAGCAGATCAGCTGGGCAATATAAATTTGTAGAAGAGTGAAAAATCTCAAGTGTAAGAAGCACTGCTGATGTGGGTTAAGTTAAGGACTTTAACCTGGGAGAATAGGGTTTAAAAAAAAAAAAGAAAAAAGATCACATTTATTAAAATTTTTCAAATATAGTAACAATTTAACATCACAGCTGAAATGTTGTTGGTTCAGGCTTTAGGTGATTCTTTTCTGAAACACAGTTGCATAACTACAACAACCATTACGATTGTGGTTAAACTAAAAACTTGCTTCTATGTGTAAGAACAAGCTACATTTAAAGGGTTCTCATCCCAGCAGAAACCCTGGACAATAAACAGAAAAAGCCCACACAAATTGTCTAAAATTCCTGCATTTGTCTGACCAACAGTGCAAAATCCAAAGAGATTTGTTATTTTTAGAGATAAGCTTCAAATATGGCATTGTTGGGCTCAGTGGCTCCATGTTTTAGGGGTTAACGCACTTTAATTACATGTGGAAAAATTTCCGGTTCCAGACCGTGAGGATACCCAAACCTAGTCTCAAGGGGTCGCGAACTAGTGTACTCCTATTCCTAAGCCTGGATAAATGGGAGGGTTGTGTCACAGAGGCCATCTGGTGTAAAAACTGTGCCAAATCAAAATGTGGATTCATCCCCTATTGTTTGGGCAATAACAGAACGGCCAAAAGTACCCATTGTGTTGTTGGGAGAAAATCTGAATCCTAATTTTGAGGTGGCTAAAATGGCATTTGTAGATTGCTTATTTTATCCAACAACAGCCCCAGACCCAGAAATTTTTAATTTGTTTCATCAATTGCATGTTTCTCACAGTAAGATGCAGAAATGACACTGTAATTGCAACCTGCTATTTATTATGAATAAATATAAGTGAATAACTTGTATTTGAAGTCTGTCTTTATATATGGGTGCTTAAAACATGTTAACTGGTTGAAGGTTTGCCCACATGGTGGCTTTAATTGGAAAAATATTACACCTTTTCCTTTACTTCATCAGGTTTCTGAAGAGGGAACCTCAGAAGCCCGAATCCCTGTCACAGGTGACTGCAGTCGTCGCAGATCGGATTCGTGTGCCCTGGCTGTGGGGTGGAGCTCGAAAGGTGGACCTGTCCATCATCCCTCCTCTTATTCTCCTTCCTGCCCTGCTGCACCTCGCTGCTCTCCACTTCCTGATCGGTGTGGTGGTTCTGACTGCTCTGCCGGGCTTGGTGCTGTGGTACTACTATTTCACCCACCGTAAGAAAGGACGAACGCTCTTCTTCCTCAGCCTGGCCCTCTTCTCCTTGGGGTACATGTACTACTTATTCATCACAGAGGTGTTTCCGCGTGGGGATGTTGGCCAGCTTCAGCTAGCGGTGGTAAGCGTGGGGGTCGTCCTCACCCTGCTAGCTCTCTTCCATACCAAGAGAGATCCTGGCATCCTGCGACCAAACGAAGAGTCCGTTCACAGCAAGGTGACGTATTACAGCCCCCCGGCAGACAGAAACCCTTCCCTCAATGGGGGGAGACAGGATGTGACGATGACTATAGCCAACCGGACTGGGTTGTCAGAGCAAGTGGAAGAGGAACTGAAGGAAAGTAAACGAAAGAACTGGTGTCAGGTGTGCAGATTGGTGCGGCCCCCCAGGGCGGGACACTGTCGCATCTGTGGTGTCTGCGTGCTGCGTCTCGACCACCACTGTGTCTGGTGGGTTCCATTAAAATGCCTCTCAGCTCGGCCTGCCTGTCATCACTGTTTCCTTCTCATTCAAACACTGATGTTGTCTTGTTTGTCACCTGCTTGTCTTTTCTACACAAACACTATACAAGTCTAAAATAACAAGTTTAATTTATAAGAGTTAAGTTGCTGTCTGTCGTTTCAGGTAATGAGCTCAGACAAAATGAATGTTTTTGTCCAGTTTACCATATTTTTTTGTATGTTGTGTTAACATCATGATTTCCTTGCTGCCGTCCACTCACACCAGTGTGTTCCTGCATGTTTGTGTGTAGTGTAGTGTAAACCTGGAGTCTCAGTACAATGTTTTGTCTGCTTGTGTGTGTGTGCTCGTGTGTTTGTGCGTCCCCTTCTGTCTGTGTCGAGGCAGGATAAACAGCTGTGTGGGGCAGGCCAATCACCGCAGCTTTCTGCTCACGCTCGTCCTCTTCCTGTTGACGTCCCTGTACGGAATCAGCCTGGTCCTGCAGAGTGTGTGTCCGCGACAAAATCTCCTCATTGCCTTACTCTACTGCCCGGGAGTCTACAACCAATACAGGTACTGGAAACGGACATACAGTCCTGTGAAAACCTAAATACACCATGATTCAGTAGCATGTAGAGCCAACTCAGTCTCTCACAGTGTTGCTTCAGTTCATTGATTTTTGTAGGCATTAGTTTATGCACAGATTTCTTAGGGTCCCACCACAGCATTTTAATCGGGGTGAGGTTTGGACTTTGCGTCATTGTAACACATTGACTCTTTTCCTTTTCAGCCATTCTGTTGTAGATTTGCTGCTGTGCTTGAAATCATGGTCCTGTTGCATGACCCAGTTTGAGCCAATCTTTAGCTGTCAGGCAGAAATTTGACTCTAGGATACTTTGGTACACACAGGAATTCATGGTCGACTCAATGACTGCAAGATACTCAGGTCTGTGGCTGCAAAATAAGCACAAATCCATATCCCTCCACCACTGTGGTGTAACATTAACATCATATTTCTTTCTTTATCTTCAGTCTTGCAGTAAAGTTCTAGTCTAATTAAAAGATCTCAGATTGCTGTTTAAAAATAAATAAATAAGAAAGCCTTGATTTAGTCTTTGTTTTTCTTTTAGTTCATTTTCAGCATCTCTAAGTTGCAGAAATTCAGAAAATATACAGATTTTTTTTTTTTTGGTTAAAAAAGAATAAATGATATGATGGTTGATGCAGGACAAAAATTACAAATGTTCTTTAATGCTGTATGCAAAAAAAAAATGAAGGTATCTTTTGGAAAAATAAGAGTGGTGCAGGGCCAACATAAACACCTGTAAAACCACAAATGGTAATCTTAACACATTACACATACACATTACACTGACAGCTGAGTCTGCGTCTACAGAAACTGGGGTTGGCAGCCTTTTTTGCAGCAGTCAACATCCTCATTGACCCAACGTGCGGCTATTTAATATTTTTCCCACAACTACCAGAAGTGAAGTCTTTCCATGAGCATCTGCTGTACTGAATCACTTTCATGAGTACTTTGGAGCCCATCAAGCTATTGGAGAAAGTTCAGTTTTTTCCGAGACCAGTGAGCATGGATGTGAAGTAGTTTAAATGATTGGTACTGGCACTGCTACTGCAATCAGATACTTAGAATAGGCGAACTGTGAATGAATATCTTTATATCAACATGTAAAAATACTGGTTCTTTAAACTGTGATCTGTCCATTTACACTCTTAACTGGTTACACCAAATATTTATAAAACAAAAAACACAAAAAAAACTATTTCTATTTAAACTGAAGTATTAGCTGGGCATGAGAAAACTCTTCCACTGGTAAAATTTACTACCTTTCTTTTTGTCTGTGTTCCAGCACTGCTCTTTGTTTCACCTGTGCGTGGTACAGCAGTATCGTGACCGGCGGGCTGCTTCACCTGCTGATGGTGCAGATCATCAACGTCAGCTACAATGTGACTGAGCGTGAGGCCCGCATTGCCCTGCGAGAGAAAACTGCTCGCAGTGCCTACTGGGGACTCATCGTGGACACTGGCGTCTATTCCCGAGGTTTCCGCAGCAACTGGTCTGAGTTCATGAACATGGGAGACAAAGTGATTCCCCCCTCTCTCACAGACTTGGTGTAAGAGGCTGTTAAGCGACCCTGTTTAAAGTTTGGGAATTGTGGCTGCTGCTGTGTATGTGTCCACTGGAGGGCAGCATGGCTCCTTTTGAGCTAGAGCTGCTGTGCTTTAATATGTAACGTGGTGTTACACTGACTTTGACACTCAGCAATAATAACTGCTCATCCCCATAAGATGCACATATTGCCATTAATGTGAAGGACATGTGGCATCTCCTCTATGCAGCCGCTCATATTCATCACTGTTGCCTCACTTCACCCCTGCCAAACAAATATTACTATTCCTTCATGCTGGATGCCTTCCTTGGACTTGAAGGCTGACCTTATACTTTATCTCCCCTCCCTTGTAGTGCCTTGGTGCAAGACAATAACACCAATCTGTTGATGCTGGTGGGGACAATTTGTCTGTGCACAGCACAAGATGTTGCCTCTGAGTGTGCAGATAGGATGTTCAAAGAGGCTCTTTTGGCTCACTATAACCTTTTCATCATTCATAGACAGACTGCACTTGACCTTACTTGGCCTTGTGAAATGAATTCATGGATATTTATCACAACTAATTGAAACATTTTGGCACAGGCCAGATAGGCCAGCTAATTTGAAGCTCCACAGCAGTGGATTGCATGGTTATTACCATGTGGTTACTTTGACTCTTTTAATCTATTTTCAAAACTGATAAATGGAAAAAGCAAATGTGTCAATACGTGTTGGCTTCAGTGAGAAAAATGTGCTTTTCCCTGCTTTTGGTTCTCACAGGCATTAAAGCTGTTTTTTTTTTTGGTACTCTAGTAATTGCACAATTGTGTTTTTATGAAAATAATTGTATTTATTTTTATAATATAAATGTGAGAAATGTGCAGTGTTTTCATCTTCCAGAGTGATGCTCTAATGTTTTCATGCCAACTGTATCAGCAAGCATTATGTTGCCTAGACTGTTGGTCTTCCCAGAGGCTTTACAGTGGATGGGAGCAGAAATCCGGGAGAACCTCAGTCACTTTACGGCACAGCTTCTCCCTCCGTACATCTCTCTCTCTTTCCTTGCGCAGCAAACATGGAAGCTGCCTCCAGGCCAGGAAACATTGCCGCAGCACTCGTCTAAAATGCAGGCAGATGGAGGGACAGACGGAAACAGGGCAAGCGAGCAATAACAAACTGGATTAAAGGGACCTCCAGGTTGACAACACCTAATAAGTTTTCACATGTAACTGAGGGGCTTGTTGATAATGGCAGCAAGGCAGCTGGTGGGAATTCACTAGCAGCCTGTGGCTATTAAACGGACTTCAGCTAACAAGCTGGAATTTATAAACATTCCCAACTCGTGGCAATGACAGGTCATTCAAGTGCTGCTTAAAAAAAAAATCTCATATTTTGATCAAAATGGAAGGCTTTGCAATATTAGTTTAGGCATAGATGTGAAAACAAACACTGCAGACTAATTTCGCTGTAATTTAAAAATCAGACTGACTCTAGAGCTTCTGGAATTTTTGGAAGTTTTGTACGGGTATTCGTGTAATCCAAGGGTTGATTTTTGTGAACTATGGAAAACGTCTGACCCTTTCTTTACATTTTTGGTTTTGAGAGAAATTAATTTCATGACTTCTGACTTTCATCTGATGGATAACAAGTAAAATAAGTCAGTTCAATAATAAAAGTTTAAAGATGAATGGTACGGTTATCATTTTGAGCAATATACCAATCAGACACAACACTCAGATGCACCGGGCCATGGACACAGGCCCTCTACAAATGTCTTGTGGTGTCCACTGATCCACTGATGGTGGGGTACAAGTCTCAGTAAAATTAGTTTGTTCTGGAGCATCCTGGTGATGCTCATTTGGACTGGGAATTAAGTGCTGGAGGAGACCACTGCTGTTGGAGAGTGCTTTTTCGTGTGTCTGTATGTGTGTGCTTGGTCTGTAACGCTGTTTAGGTTGGTGGAACACATACATGTAATATCTAAATGAATATCTGGACACAGATTTCTCTGCAGATCATTGTATTGTAACAAAATTATTAATGTTATTTAGTCAAAAGTGTCATTTTTAATGCTGTGGCTGGCTGGGATACATTGTACTTAGTGTTGGTGGGCATGCTGTAAACTAAGCTAAGGTCAAATCTCAGCAAATCAGCATTGAGCACTTTTATAATCAGAAACATTAGCTTGGAGCTTATGGTTGCTTTACTAGTTGCGTCACCTCAACTAGATGCCACCCAGATTTGTACCCTGCTGGTCTCTTTCTGCTTGGTAGCAGAGCTCTGTGAGCTCTACTAGAGTCAGTAAATCATAATTAAAATAACCAAAAAAAATCTTAACAGTCTCATGTCTAACTTTTTACTTTAACAAATTTATGGCATGGCAGATATTCTAAGCAAAGCAGCATGTTATCATGCTGACTTTAGCATTTAGGGAGAGTATTATTACAGTTTTATATACGACCTGTATATCACAATTATCCCCCAGATTTATTGACTGTTGGATATCTGAAAAAGCTATTATTGCAGAAACGTGGACTGTTTTAAAACGCTACACAGTGAGCTACAAAAACATCCCAATGGACTCCATTAATCATCATATGAAAAGACAGTTGCAGCTAACAGCAGATATGAGGTGCACTGGAGTCAAGGAGATGGTGGTATAATTCTTCCATATAATGCACAGGAAGTTGTGGAGGAAAACGCAAAAAAAAAAATGCACCTCATATTTCATATTGGTAAATATCCAGAAACGGCTTCTGCAGTGTGTATTACTGAGTCATCATCTGCACAATTTACCAGTAAATCTATTTTTTCAGGGCTATTGGAGGTGTTAGGAGTCTGTTATTGAATATGCCTTAGAGGTCAAATGAATGAAACTGTTCTGATTCAGCATTTTAACTTGTAATTAAAATTCTTTCAAGCTGTTAAATACAATAACACCCTCTTGGTTGGTTATATTACTGTGAACATATGGCAGAGTCAGGGGGTAGCAGACCTGTTATTATGCTCCTGAGCCAGCTCCTGATGGTCCCACTCCATCAGCCTCGCCTGAGTCACGTGGTCCAACAGCGCCAGCAGAAACCTCCTCAGAGTGCGTGTGCGATAGAAGCGCTCAGCTCGCTCTTCCTGAATTATCTGCACATCTCTCAGCTGGAATAAACAACACTTGCTTAAAAATAAGAATGTTGTGAAAATCCAAAATATGAGATGTACAGTGCCATGAAAAAAGTACCCCCCTGATTTCTTATTTTTTTTGCATATGTGACATGTTTCAAATCAAACCAGTTTTTTTTAGACAAAGATAACCTGAGTAAATACAAAATGCAGTTTTTAAATGATGATTTCATTTATTGAGGGAAAAGTTATCCAAACCTACCTGGCCCTGTGTGAAAAAGTAAATGCTCCCTAAACCTAATAACTGGTTGTGCCACCCTTGGCAGTTATTGCAAGAGTTTGTCAATGTGCTCATGGAGTAATTTTGGTAGGCCGGCCACTCCTGGGAAGGTTCACCTCCAGGTTCAGTCCATTTGTGGATAATCTCTTTCACCGTGGTTCACTGGAGTCCCAAAGCTTTAGAAGTGGATTTGTAACCCTTTCCAGACTGAGATGTCATTGACTTTGCTTCTCAGCTGTTCTTGAGTTTCTTTTGATTGTAGCATGATTTGAGATCTTTTAGCCTGCTTCACTTTGTCAGACAGGTTCTGTTTACGCGAATTCTTGATTGAACAGGTTTGGGAGTAATCAGAAATTAGTTTGTGGCTAGTGAAATTGAACTTGGCTTTCCAAAAATGTGGTCAGTCACACTTAATTCATGATTTCATAAGGGGGGCAATTACTATTTCTCACAGGTCCAGGTAGGCTTGGATAGATTTTTTTCCCATAAACGAACTTATCATTTAAAAACTGTTTTTTGTATTTACTTAGGTTATCTTAGTCTAATATTAAAATTAGTCTGATGACCAGAAACGTGTGATTAAAAAACTAAGAGATCAGGAAGGGGGGCAAATACGATTTCACAGCACTATATAAAATATGTGACAAAATAAAGGAAAATCAGTACATCTTGGTATTGATTGTTTTGCTGATAGTGCGAGTGATGACTGGGATCTGGTGACTGAGAAGGGCGCAGCAGATGATTTACATTATTTTCATACTCATAAAATTGTTCAGTGACCCATATCGCCCTGTGGATGATTTATTGTCATCCTGGGAGAGAAAAATCACAGGCGCATAGAAACGGTTCATGACAGGAAACAACTTTGTATTGACTTGCATTGATCCTTCTTAAAAGAATGCAAGTAATACCAATTGAATACCCCCCACAGCATAATGGAGCCACGGGGTCAGGTTCTTTCCTTAACTTGTCACTCATAAAGACTTGACAAATGAAAATATAACTGAGTAGGTAGAAGAGGAGATTAGGAAAAGGTTTCTTTAAGTCAGCCTTGATGAGGTGTGCATGTGTGCAGGTGTATGCGTACTCTTTTCCAGCAGTTTAAGCTCCTCCGAAGCAAAAGGTGCTGGTGCAGTTGGTCAGCACAAGCTTCTTTGTTAGACAGAGACTCTCTTGCTGATTGCTGCCAGCCTAATGTGCACCGCCTCAGGAGGACGAAATTGTGATGACGCTCAGCCAGCTGGCAGGGAATAAAAGAGAGAGAGAGAGAGAAAAAAGGCACCAATGTGCACTCATGAATGTATCTAAACTCACTCGTATGTGCCAGGTAGAAAAGCCGTGTACTCGTATCCAACAGAGAGGTTTTATATCAAGCTATGAAACATGAATACAAAAGATTTTCTGTGTTCATTTGCGAAGCTGTACTCAGGCAGAAACATTTGGAGGATGAAATAATGATAGCGTCGAGGGAGTGCAGCTAGAAAGTTGAGCCACGCGCTTTTGTTTGGATGCTTTCCCTCTGCACTGTCTGAGAGTTTCTGGGCATCACGTCCCGAGTGTGTCGTAGCTTTGCCTTTGGCTCGTGCCTTTCATGTTTGTGCAGAGTGAGATTTTTTTTTTTTTCCTTTATAACCCAGAACAGTTTGTGCATTGCTCACAATTATCAGTTATTGTGTGCATTGCTCACAATTGCCACTTTAACACAGTAAAGGTGTTAAAGTGGGTTGGCTGTGGATGCACATTTATTATTAATGATTAACTCAAAAGTGCTTTACAGCCAGGGAAAATATAATGCCAGTGCAAATATATATTATTAAATGGATCGATGCACAAAGAAAAATTTAATCACCAAGGAGAATAAATATAGAGCAAATGCATAAATGCATTCACAGAAAATTCAAAAGGTTCAGCAGACTGCAGTTGCCTTTGCATTACTGCTTTCTAGACAGCCGATGCACATACTGCTTGCGCTCTTCTTCAGTTTGTGTCCGGCCAGGTGGGCCTTTTATTATGCAAATCCTTGCTTGGACTTGAGGCTTTTGAGCGACACTTGCTTTCCAAGGTCAAAATGTCTCCCTTCTAGTCTTTGTAATTCTGCGATAATGGAGAGGTTGGAGCTCCTTGCAGAGTTTTCTCCTCAAATAATGTTTTTAGTTTACTCTTCACAGCCAGAAATTCAATAGCACTGGCTTGCTCCCTGTGTCGCTGCAAGCTGACAGCTGAAATGGACAGGACAGGTGATTTACCTCCACGCTGTCTTGTCTGAGCTGAATGAGGCGTTTCCATGGCGCCAGGCCTCGTCGCAGCAATGACGTTCTGCGGTAGTGTTGGCCGGCCAGTGTCATCAGCTCCTTTTGCCTTTTCAGTTGTCTCTGTTTCTCCTCTTCCCTCTGCGCAGAAACAAAGTGACATTATTTTTATTATTCTGCAGGGAGTCACATGAAAGAACTGCTTCTTGTACTCAGACCCTTGTAGTTCAGCTTCTGTGTGAACATCCATTAAATATGAAATATACCTCACCTCTCTTTCCAGCCGTTTTTCCTCCCTTCGCCTTTCTGCTGCTTTGCGTTTCTCCTCCTCCTCCTCCTTCTGCCTGAGCTCCTCAGCGGCTTTCATCTGAGCCTGAAAGTTGTGTTTTCCATTAAATTTGTATGTGTTTTTTAACAGTTGTTTGGGAGGTCCCAAAATAAAAATTGTAAGAGGTCTGCACTTATGAAGTGCATTTTAACCTTAGCTAGGTTCTACTGCACGTGTTTCTCATTCACCCATTCTCACAAACAAACGGACTTAACGTCTTGTCCATAAACAACTCCACACAACAGGGGGCAGGGAATCAAACTGTCAATCTGTGAAAAATCGGATCTACCACCTGAACCACAGCTGCTGCAAAAATATAGCTTACCAGCTTTTCCTCTTCTTTCTTCCTCTTGAATTCCTCAATTTCCTTCCTTCGCTCTGCGCGCTGATGTGCTCGGGCCTCCATGGCTTCAGAAAGAGTGAGGGAAAGTGAGTGGAGGACAAGGTTTCTTCTGTAGCAATCCCATGAGTGGATGTGCATGTTTATCCACGTCTTATGCTTTTTTATTCTGAATGCGAACACATAGGCCTTTATGCCCACAAATGTAATCTGTTCATACTGTATGTGTGACTCTGAGTCACTTAACTTCCTGAATAAAAGCGCTACAGCAGTGCGTCACCACATCTTTTGGAGATGGAAATGAACTTTCAGTGCTTGCTTTTATGTATGCATGTGTGAATGATCCCTTGCACAGTGAGCCATCTTTCAGACTGACCTGTGATGAGTGGATGGGGGCATGTCTGCGGCGTGACAGCTTTCCTCGAGGTCGTGCTCTGATTGTCAGGTTCTCCAGTTCCTCTCGGTGCCCTGCAACAGAAACAAAGGCCTGTCAGAACTCTGTCTGATTCTGTTCCTGGCAAGTCTTACTCAGAAAGGTGATGACCAAAGGCAAACTTGCCAGACATGTATCAGATTGTCTGTAAATGAATTTCAGTGTGAAGAACTTTCTTCTTTATCGGGTAATTGCTTCTATCACAGTTCATCTTCATCTATATTATGAAAACAGTGAGTATCTGTACCATACTAAACATATAATATTGGTTCAACACACATTTACCTAATGAGGTGTCCACACACACAAACCTTTCCACTTGTTCTGCCATTAGTCTCTACAGAGGTAAGAGAAGTGAGCGAACTGTGATTACTCATCTTGAGAGGTTTTAAAGCTATTAACAAATTTATAGCATGTGGAGTTAGTCTTACTTAAGGCTGAGAGTGAGGCCAAGTTAAAAATAGTATGTGCAAGAATTTAGTAGACACAATAATCAGTACAGGCTCTAAACCTCTAAGTCTGAGAAACCATTACATGGTTTAATTTCAACATCTGTAACATGAACATTTCCAAGTTTGTCATCCCTCCTCAGGCCTCATCCAAAGTGTACTGGCAGGTTGTGATGAATCTCTCTCTCAGTGGGTTCTACTTCACCATGCAGACCTAGCGTACGGATCATTTGGCCTCATGGGAAAGTGCTGCAGTACATCTGGACACACATTTACTAGCTCTGGGAGGGCATTTCGGTGCAGTGGTTAGCACTGCCACCTCAGCAAGAAGTTTCAGGCTTTGAGCTTCCTGCTCAGCTTGGGCCTTTCTGTGTGGAGTTCTCAACTTTTGTCTTGTCAGTCCACAGAATATTGTTCCAAAAGAACTCTGACCTTAACTGAGGCAGGGCAGGCCTGCACTTCTTTAGATGTTCTGGATTCTTTTCTAACCTCCTGGATGAGTCATTGATGTGCTCTTGGAGTAATTTTGGTAGTGGGAAAGTTCACTACTGTTCCAGGTTTTCTCCATTTGTGGATAATGTCTCTCATCGTGGTTCACTAAAGTCCCAAAGCTGTAGAAATGACTCTGTAACGCTTTCCAGACTGAAAGATGTTTCTCACCTGTTTCTGACTTTCTTTACTCCATGGCATGATGTGTTGCTTTTTGAGATCTTTTAGCCTGCTTCATTTTGTCAGACTTGTTCTATTTATGTGATTTCTTGATTCAACTGAACTCAGCTTTCCAAAAAAATTTGGTGAATCAGTGTTAATTCATGATTTAACAAGGGGGTCCATTACTTTTTCACACAGAGCCTGATAGGTTTGGATAGTTTTTCCCCTCAATAATTCATCATTTTAAAAAATTGCTTTTTGTATTTACACAGGTTATCTATGTTAAAATTAGTTTCATGACCAGAAACATACTTTTTCACAGCAATGTATGTAAAAAGGTAAACATGGTTTGTAGTATAATATACAGTACAATCAATAAAATACTATGTAAATACCAGTCCATAATCACATTTTCAATGGTAGACCTAACAGATTTTAGTACTTGCTCATAATTAATTGTTTATTAATAAGAAGCAGACTGTGATGATGAGGACCACATTGCCCAGATCTTGCCTTTGCCCACCACCCAGCTTACACTCCACCTGAAACAAATGCTTTTCCCTGTAGGGTGTCCATAGGGTGGCAGAGCCATGTTGGTACTTCGTGCTCTTCGTGCACAGGATGCTCACTGGAGAGTCCCCTTACCGATTGTGGCTCCAGGTGGGAGCACTGGTTTCCCTCTTCTTGGTGAGGTACTACAGCTCATATACATCCAACTCATCTGGGGTTTTTTCCACTTTACCTTGGGCTCCTAATCAGAAGTTATAGCCCTTAGACAACACAGTGTGCTGGATCACGAAGGCAAAGAAACACTCCTTTGTGTCAAAAGGCGCAAGTGAGGTTTGGGTACTGATCAGGATTGCCTCTGGCACAACTCCTCTTGGAGCATTTCTGGGCACGACCAAACTCACTGCAGAAATTATCTCTCTTAGCTGGCCTGAGAGTGCTTCAGGCTACACAAAGAAGAGTGGAAATCACTGCAGGGGAAAAGGACATCTAGAACATCTAATGAGAGGAAGTAATGGATGGATGGATGCTAAGCTTACTCATAATCCTTAGATTTTGGAGGAATTATACTGTACTATTCTTTATAAATGTAAACATTTTACATCAGGAGACTTAACCGACTAATAAAAAGCGAGAAACTAAAGGCATTCTTTTAATGACTTAATTATTGATAACTTAACAGCACAAACTGGCAGCCCCAAAAGTTGCTCTTTGGCTTACAAGTGGTCTGCAAAGCATTAGTTATTTATTATCCAGTGAAAAAGCCATTAATTGCAACTTTTAAATCCTTCATAAAAGGTGCCTGATGGCAAAGTGGAACCATGAAAATTGCTTATGACACAGGGTTGGTTGTGTGGAGTGCAAAATCACTCAGTTTAAATATATATTACTTAGAACATGACCCACACTCATTTGGAGCTTACTGAAGGTCGCTTCTGGTTTATGTGATATGCAGTGAACATACCTCTGCTCCCTGGTGTCAATATTGCGACTCTTTGGTCTCAAGCCTCTGAGCATTGTTGACTGGGTAACCTGTGCAGCTCTCTCCATTTCCAGCTTCAAGACCCTCATTTTCTGCTCCTGCTTCAGCCGGTCAATTTGCTCTTGCTGCTCTTTCAGCCGCTCCCTCTGTTGCGCGATGATCTGCTTCTGGGCAACATGTCTGTTTTCAAACCTGCTGCCTGGTGATACTGATACCGAACGGGCGCAGCCGCCACCCTCCTCTTCTCTCTGCCGTGCCTTGCGGAGCTCAGCAGCAGTAGGCGCTGCATGCCGCCGGGTCACCTGCCATGGCTGAGAGGGCTGGGCCGCAGTAATCACGGGAGCCTTGTCCTGAAGCAGTGCAGAGGCATCAGGTGTGTCAGACCTGTGGTGATCTTCCTGAGGAGAATACAACAGAAAAGAGAATGTGGGATTATACACAGGAGGATCAAAATAGCAAGTTTATACAGAACTTAAGGCGACAACTCACATGCAGTAAAAGTTTCTCTTGGCATCTCAGGGCAACTTAAACTTTCTCCTGCTGGAATTCTGACACATGAACAGAAAAGGTCTTACAGCAAGAACTCCTCTAACTCCAGCTTCCCCTGCTCCATTTCTTTAGCCTCTCAAGTGCCTCCTACACCAATTTTTCAGCAAAAATGCTGAAAAATTGGTAGGAGAGAGATGGTAAACATGAGGACAAAGAGCAGGAAAACAACACTGCTGTAAGAGTTAAACCGGCCATCATGTCTCATTTCTTTCTCCAACATTTCGTCTATCTGATCTGCACACTTCTGTTCATCATCCCCACTCTCTAAAGAGTTGTAAATATTTCAGCAGGAAAACCTTCTTGGCTGAAGGGCTGAGCAAAGGTCAGGTTATCTCATGGAAGGAGGAACGATAAAAAGGAAATTTTTCATTTAGCTAAGCTCCGAAGCACAGTAATTGCCTCTGTAATTAGGCTTTCAGCACCGCCTATCAAAGCTGATGTTTTAGTCATGATTTTGCTCCCTGTGTAATATTAGAAAAAATGTGATTTGTGAGATTGTGTTCAGTGGGAATCATTAATGAAGAGAGCGTACTGTTGCTGATGACATGAGGATTTGCGAGTCTCACCTTCTCTGTGGTCTGGTTCGGTGCCTCCGGTGGGGCTGTTATTGGCTGATAAGCTGGACTTTCTGTGGCCCTGAGTTTGCCTGCTGATGCAGCACTGATTAGGGCAGCCATCTTTTGTTTGATTTCCTGCTGCCGGGCCAAAAGCTCACGTTGTTCCTTCTTCATCCGACACCATAGCTGCCACTCATTCAGGCACCGCCGTAGCAACCGTCTTCGGTCATTTTCAGCAGCCAGCTGGCATTGTCTGGAGGAGGTAAGAGATGTGATCACACCCTCAATTACTGCTTGGTCACTGTACCGTGGATATAAATTTCTCAATCAGTGAGTGGCCTACTGAGATACTCTAAATTACTAGTCTGACTTTAGATATTGGTAGTAGGAGATGGCAGGAATGATACAATGATAGTGTAACATTTACTCTTTCTGGTTCTTGCCTGTTTTCGAGTCGCAGTGCTTCCTCTGTTCTTGTCACTTCGCGCTGCTTTTGTTCTGCCCACACCACTGCTCGCCATGCCCGCCATGCTTTTAGCTTTCTCTTCCAGTCACAGAGAGCCATGGCCTTACCCGTACGTAGCCTTACGTCCAGCACCACTGAATACCATCCAGAGAAATGCCTTTGCAGGCACTAAATCATGAACACAAATGCATGCAAAACATAAATTCACATATGAAATACCAACCTACAGATGTGGTCAGAGGTTTACATACACTCATCATCTTTAATTACTTAAAAAAAAAACAGAATTGGGTACACAAGCTTGAATTTATTTTGGATTTTCTGTAATCCAGACAGGGTCAAAATATAGGCTCAAATATATACATTCACCCCCATTACTATTTGGTTAAACGTCTCATACATGATGAGTGTATGTAAACTTCTGATAACTGTACCCTGCAGATACCAACCTTGAGGTTGTTCATGTGAACCTTTCTTTCAATCATCTGTTCTTGATACAGTCGCTTAGTGTCCTCATGCTGCTGTTTCATGAGATTTTCCCTTTCCCTGTACATTAAACGTATAAATCACAAGTACAATTAGACATGTTTCCAAAGTTTACACTGAAAATGTATCAGGTCTAAGTTCACTTTCTGAATAGTCAACAATTAAACGCACACAAAACAACTTAAATACTCGAAATAATAGCGATTTACCATGTTCTCAAAATGTACCCTCTGGAATGAGCATTTCTACCTATAACATCTGCATACTTTTCAAGTAATATTAAATTTAATGCCCTCAGATACATCACTGTGATGCTGATCCAAACAATTTTTATCTAGAGACAAGGGAAAGTGAGAAGCCCTGTGATAAAATCTTTTTACCCACTTTTGTGTTTGTTTATATTTCAATTAAACATAATACAGTGTAGCCCTGTGATAGACTGGAGACCTGTCCAGAGTGTACCCTATGGCAGCCGGGATAGGCTCCAGCCCCCCATGACTCTGAATTGGATAAGTGGAAGAAGATGGATGGATGGATGGATAACACATTATAGCTCATGAAATGGTCAGAAATAACTGGAAATTGTATTGGGATCGGTCTAAGAAGATAGCAGACTTATTGCCTGCACATGCCTGCATAGTCCCAAAGACCCATTTTGAACTAAACAAATCCTGAAAATGAATCAATAACAATCCGTTCAATACCTCTAAAAATACAAAGTGAAGCTCCATCTAACCACTAACATACTTTTGGTTTATGTACAAATATCTGTAACACTGACATTCCCATTTCCATTCTCCATGTTTCGTACTAGTTGTCAAATATTTGCATGTCAGCAACGCCAGCAATGTCCATCTTTTTAACATACTGATGTTCTAGCTAAAAGGTCAGTCTTGCCTGTGAATGACCCCACACTAACTGGGCTGGAATCTTTCTTTTCTTTGGTGGTACTTTTTCTTAGTATCACATATTTGTGTCAGTTTGTAGTTTATGAAGAATGTGTAGTCTCTCTCTAAAACTCCACCTCCCATAATCCTTAGTTTTCAAGCTGTAGTGCTCTTATTATTTCCCTAAGAAGCTTCTGTTAACGCTAAGCAAAAAAAAAAAAAAAATAGTATTATATGATTTGGGGACAAAGTTAAAGCTCTAAAGATTTTTATTTATTTCCATGTTGTGACAACTGCTGACTGCTTTCCACAAAGAATGTTATCTTATGACACACTCCCCTGTGGTAAAGGAAGGCCTTACACTCAGTGTGAGCATGATTTACAACACAGCAGCAGGAGCAGACCAGATTGCAAACAATGCAATCTGATAGGCGACAAATCGAATTGTTGTAACCTTTTCTTACCTCCGTCGAACCGTCTGTTCCAGGCCTCTCCTCTCTTCCATCTGCCGTCTCAGCCTCACCATCTCCTGCTGCACCATCTCCTCTTGCCTATGTTTCTCCTGCCTTTTCCTCATCTCCTCCTCTCGCTCCCTCTTCTTTGCCTCCTCTCTGGCGGCTCGCTGGGCCTCCCTCTCTCTCTGCTCTCTCTGTCTTTCAGCCTCCCGTCGGGCCCTGTTATCTTTCACCTGCATTGGAATTCAGCAGTAATTAATGTAACTGAAAACACAGCACGAACACCCATCATTCCATATGATTTGCTCAGCGGCATGCATTGTGACAACAACCAAACCTACAGCTTTCACATTTCTTGACGCCAGCTACCTGTTGGTGTCGGGCCTCCATGGTAACGATCGGGTCTCTAAACTTTTTCCTTGTTTGTTGAACGTCAAGCGCCATTTCCTCCATCATCCTAGAGTCCAACAGCTCCTGCTCCATGAGGTCTTGTAGGAAGCTGTTGACCGCTGACTGCTCTTCTCCCTCAGCGAGGCAGTTATAGAGTTCTAAGTATTTTTGGAAAAGAAGTATCTCATCACACCTGAAGTATTTGTAAAGAACTCTACATTTTTGCAGAACATTTTTCAATATTATGGGTTCTTCAGTTTCCTCAATTTTTTTTATGGACATACTGCACACCATGCTGAGATATGCCAAGTTTTCTCCTCTTTGAGGATCACCTTAATGTAAAAATACTATTTTATGCCTGTCAAACTGTGATATTTTGGCATTTTTCATAGAATCAGCTCAAGAAAAGGGAATATAACACGTGTTTTGTGATAGACTGCTAGCAACAAAGTGCCTAAAGAAACAATTTAAAATTGGTTCTTTAGCTTCCTGAGACCCTGTGTCCACATATGGGGACATTACATTTTGGCTTTGCTGCACCTTATACTTCATTCTGCTCAATAGTGTTTTATACTTTGTTAAGTCATGTTGTTTTTCTTGTGTTATGCTATAAAATAATCCCACTGTCCACATCTGAGGACATTTTTTTTTTCACAAAAGTATGTAACAACCATGTAACAAAATACAGCTTCCTTTTCAAAGAGGAAGCTTAGTTTATATAAGTATCAGGTCCATCTAATCACAAATATCTAGCAGAAATTACAAATGCATCGTAAACAGGAGTTCATGTCTCAGGAGGTTGAGTATTGTTTTAGAAAGGTGTTTGTTATGTGTTGACAGAGCACTGGTTCGTCCCTTGAGTTAGATGACTTTTTGAAGCTTGAATCAGGTCAGTGTTAGGCAGCTTAACAAACCAAACATTCCTCTGAAAATAGTCAGATACAAGGACTCGACTAAATGTGACTGAAAAAGGAGTCAGTGTCCAAAGAAAAACTTTGAAAGACCTTCAGAAAGCCCAGAGAACTACTGCTCAAGGTCATTTTTTTTTTTTAAATTACAAGAAAGTCTGTTTCCTTGGAAGCAAAACACAAAGTAATGAGGGGAGGCTCAAGACGCACAGTACTGTATATTGATTGTTTTGAGTACTCTCATAAAGCCTTGCAGTCAAAGGTCACGTGAAGCAATATAAAACCTGCATTGAATTTTGAGAGAGGGTGTCATAATGATGTGCAAGTCTTCTGTACAGCCTTCTCCATCAGTCCCACAGGACTATTGGAGAAGGTCTTAATTGCTAATAAATAATGAATCTTTGGTTATCTCAGCAGGCAGTATTTTATACCATCAAAGGTGTTGTGGTCTAGAGCAGTAGGCAGAGCACTAGCTTGTGCAGCCGTGCCCATCCTCTCAGCAGAGCACATCAGGTCATCTTCATCCTCCAACTCCAGCTCCAGCCTCAGCTTATTACTCAGCCAGTCACCTACAAGGTCTTGAGCTGCAAGAAACAACAGGTCATATATCATCAGCACTCTTGCTGTACTCTCTGTTGTTATATAGGCAGCATCTCTACAGAGAAAAATCTATTTTTTTTTTTAAAGGGGAACCTGCCTTCACTGTAAGCCTCATCATGATCTCTCAGCTGTTCAGTGCTTTGCAATGGTACAGCTAAGCTGCTGATTCCCAGTTTAGGTTTTTTGTAGGGGAAGACTTCAGACACAGCAAATTCTGAGGCCATCTCCACTTGCTGAGGACAAGGAAAGGACACACAGATGCAGATCTGAAACTTAACAATTTTGCCTCAAACTCTCAAAGTCCCAAACCCCAAAGGCATTCAATTCAATAATAAATAAAATAAAAAAATTATAGAGAGAGGGGGACAACTGAACACACAAAAATTCTTACCTTCTTCCATTTATCAATATCTTCTTTCTTTGTGTGAATCTGAAAGAAAGATTAAAATAAGCTACAGCCTGAAAGAAACACCAAAGGGCTCACACACACACACACACACACACAAAAATCGCTGGTTTCATGGCCACCTTTTAGTGCTTAAAAATGCCCAGACAAGCTCAGAGACACCTTGAGCTGCGGTGGCAGTCTGCAAATTGAAGGCTGAGCCAAGGGCCTAAAGTCTGCGGATTATTTCACAGAAAAGCTTAGCCACTGCCTCAAATCAGCAGATTAGTTCAAAATCATTTCCCACACGTCCAGACGTCTGTGCCTTGCTAGTTGGCTGCAGGCATGTGAGTATCAGAGATATGCCTGGGTGACATTTCTAAATGGTCCCGACATCAGCCACAAGTTTATACACAGTAATAACACAGATGTGATGCTTCTTCTTCTTCATTCATAGGGCATTTAGCCAAATATTCTTCCCCTCTCTGAGGGTTTTTTTGATATTACTGGGGTAAAGGTCTGAAAGGTGAAAATAGACTGAAGAATACCTTATGTTTCCCATTTAGATAAGAGAAAGGGCTGAAATGAGCACCTTGGATTTATTTTCTGCAAAAAGGGAAGCCACAGTTTTATTCCTCTTTTTTCAGTCATGTAATCCAACCAGTCGTGACAGATGCAGCAGAGCTCTCAGTCTAACACAGATAGTCTGTGGCTTAACACGAATTCAAAGAAAAAGCTTACCTTGTTTGCAGAGCCGACTCTTCTCCACCTAAACAGGTCAGGGTTGTGACCTGGAAATGCCATCATCACTAGTTAATACAACACTGCACGCTACTATGATACAGTCCCAACTATCACTTTAGTATCTCTTCTTTACTAAAAGTGTGCGCGAAGTACAATAATCAATATAATTTTTTTATTTCTCTCGTCAAAATGCGCTTAGAAGTTACTACAAAAAGCGCTCTCAAAACCCAAGAGGCGTACACAAAACTATCGTCGAGTTGGGTTATAATGGATTCTGGGTAATGGAGTAAATTAGCTTAATTTTTTTTGGCTAACTCTCACACGAATGAAAATTTCTAGGACTACGTTTCCCACAAGACTGTAACAGGGGTTTGGCGTCTTGGGTAACCATAGCAACTTTGTTACGCTTCTTCAATGAGCAAGCGTTCTATTAAAAAAGGAAAAAAGTATTATTTAATATAATGTTCTTAAAACTAAGTGGTTGAGTTTAATTTGATTTATTTATAATTTTGATATAGCTATAATATGTCAAATGTATGTTTTGAGACTCTTGGGGCTTGCGGAACTTTTCTTTTTAAGCGGTGCCGTCGCTGTTGATGACGACATATATCTACGACTTGTAGTTCCTGTCACTGCATGCGGTTTTGTTGGTGAGAGCTTTTAATTTAAGTGTTTCTCGCGTAAACAAACAGCGCTGTGACAGTGTGGATTTTCTCAAAGCGTTGCACTCAGAGCGTTAACCATTTCAAATTAGCGAAAAATTGATTGAATTTATAACACGTGAGTGGGGAGGCTCGCTAGCTAGCTACGTGGCTAACCAAAGCGATTCACGCTCGTATTGGATTAGATGTTGGAGGGAGTCCTTCGACTGGAGTTACTACTATGGCTGGGAGCAGGATGCAGCTGGAGCTGTCCCGTGTGGTTCAGGGGAGAAGTCGGCTGGGTGTCCTGAAGGGACTGGGTAGGACGGGACAGCACTCACTGGAGGTCCCGGGGTGTCTGCTGTACACGCGCTTAGGCACAGTCCCCCACCTCACCCAGGATACACTTCACACGCTGAGCAACCTCCCCTCTGTCACTCAGGTCACGCTGTCGCACATGTAAGCTGTACCATCATACACACTTCACAGCATCCACACTGATTTTTTTTATTTTATCTTTTTCAATCTAACCTACATCTCCATCATTCTCCTAGAGCTGAGCACCAGGAGGTGCTGGAGGAGTTTAAGGATGGGTTCAGAAAGTTTGCAGGTACAAATCTACCCTCTTGTCTTTCCTTTCAGTACGTTATTCTCACAGAAAGTAATGAGAGCAGAAGAAGAGGAGGAAAGGAATTCAAGCAAGACAGGATTGATTAGTCATAAATTATGACGACACCCAGAGCTTATCCAATGTATTCAAATGTATTTGTTATTGAATAATAGTTAGTCTGTCATCAGATTTTCACCAGAGTTGTAATCATGAAGTGTTGCAAAAGGGTTGACTGATTATCAGTCAGTCTGATTATTCAAGCTAATACTCAGAATTTTTCCATTTATTTTCCAGGCATTATCATCCATCCATCCATCCATCCATACATCCATCCATCCAATTTCTTCTGCTTATCCAATTTAGAGTCGGGGTGGGGGGGGCAAGAGGCAGGGTTCACCCTGGACAGGCCACCAGTCTGTTGCAGGGCTAACACGGAGAGACAGGCAGCCATATTCTTGCTGTGCTCCCCTGGCATTATCATTATTTTTTGAAAGGATAAATTAATTTAGGATATCTGATTGGTTACACAAGCAATGACACACAAGACTGCTGTGCCACAGGTGGGTGTTGGGTAGTGTGTTTATGGTCGGAGCAGGCCTGGCATGGCATATTATGTTGTTATAGGTTAAAAAAGAACAAAATCTGTATTCAGCAAAGGGTGGAGGGTCATATCCAGAGAAAAACCTCTGCAATTAAAGTTGTCAATTTACATTAAAATAAATATTCTCAGATGAAAGTGGCATGTTTCGAAGAAACATTTGCTCTTTAAATATATACAGAATTTCTAAGAATTTTCTTGTGCTTTTCTAAATTTTTGGCTCTAACCTGTAGGTAAAGGCATTCTGAACTCATCTGTTCATAACTACAACGCCACCAAATTAAACAGAAATCAAAACAAGCCTGTGCAGTGTTTCACTTTTATAAAATGGCAACTGTTGCATTTTTATAACAGATATGACTAGATTCTACTGTTAGAGAGAGTTCCTGGGTGAAAGGGGATAAAATTACTGCCTGAGTATTGTTGTTGACCATGGTCATGCCTTTTTGATTGCTGTGCAGCCACCTTTAATTGGGTGCTTCCAGCAGGATAATGCTCCATGTCACAAAGCTCATATCACCTCAAACTGGTTTCTTGAACATGACAATGAGTTCACTGTACTTAAATGGCCTCCACAGTCACAGATCTCAATCCAATAGAGCATCTTTAGGATGTTGTGGGAAAGGATATTCTCATCATGAATGTGCAGCTGAAAAATCTACATCTACACTGTGTGATGGTATCATGTCAGCATGGACCAAAATTTCCAAATAAAGTTTTTAGCATCTTGTTTAATCTGCACCATGATGAGTTTAGGCAGTTCTGAAATCTAAATGGGGTCCAAACAGGCACTAGCAAGGTGTACCTAGTAGAGATCCTAAAATGTCACAGGGATATGGCGACCAGGTATAAATGTAGCCAAAGCTGTGTGTTTTAAAACAAACACGTGTTGTGTGGACATGGCCTAGGCTATACCCAGCCTCAGGCAGCCACTTTTAAGAAAATTAGAAATGTAACCCCGGGTATCATCACTTGGAATAAACTAGCACTGATTACTACAATGCTGCCTCTGAAGCACCTGAAGGGAGAAGCAGTGATTGAATAGCCTTTGCTGCTATTAGACAGTTTTGTTTTCTCACTTTCTGGTCCTCTGCAGCGGCTGGGTTTGCTGATAAGGATACTGCTCATTTCTCTCTGTCGCCACATTAACATGCAGCGATGAAGCGCCTCGCTCCGTCACCTGGCTTCGTGCTCGACCTCCTTAACCCATTGTTGCTGGGTTTTTTTTGTGAGTGATGCAGTTATGTTTGGTTTTAGGTCTTCATGATACTGTGTTGTACTGCTCCCTTCACGACCCTGCCACCCCTTGCCCGACAGGGTATACCACCAACAAGGTGAGATCACTCATGATGCAATAAAGTAAAGGCCCCGGTGACTTCACTGCTGCCTCTGGTTAATGATGATTGGGTGTGATCAGAGGTGAAACAAGCTTCTCACATAGCTTTGTGTTGTTTTTAGACGTTGTCAGTGTGGGGCAGCGGTGGGAGGATAGAACTAACAGCGGCCAAGTTCATGGCTCTTCAGAAGGCCGTACAGCCAGACTGGTACCAGAGCATGGCAGATGGAGAGACCTGGCAGAACAACACCTCTCGCAAAAGAGTCAGAAAGTCGGTCGATCGGACTCTGGCTCATTTGGATGAGTGTTTGCTGGTGCACCAAAATTCAAAGGTACACACAAAGTTCAGCAGCCACTGAACACGCTTGCATTTGCAAGTGAGTCATGCAGAGCACGAACACACAAAACAAGGATTGATGTTAGTGTAGGTGTTACAGGGGCTGCTGTGAATCTGAACTATAGCTGGGAACTCTGAGATTAGGTTGAATACATTATCAGCAGGTGTGTGGTGGTGTAACATCAAGCATGACTAATGAAATACTCTGTTTTGCTTCTTTGTTTTTTTTTTTTTTAAAAACTGCAGTCAAATTGTCGCTCATTTGATGAGAGGGTGAACTGAGTAAAAAAGGATTAATATGAAGAGGTGCGGGGGAACTGTCATGACTGGTGCATATGACATCTTTGCTCAGTTACGCCTCAGTAGATAATAGATTTTTTTTTTAAACCATACCGCTTTAGCCTTAGGACATCTACAGCTTCCCTTGTAGGAAATAGGTTATTCCATTTTTTGTTGTTGTTGTTGTTTGTTTCCAACTGTGGATCCCAGTGTTTTATAAGCTTATGTTTGCTCTTGCCTCTGTCTTTTCTAAATTCTCGTAAATTTACGAGCTGTTTCCTCACCTGAATGCAAACCAAATGTTCCTTGAGGCCAAAACCAGAGAGTGAGGAGTCATGTTTAGCAAAGAGAACTGACAGCATACTGCAGGTAATTCATGACATGGGCTTGATTGCTGCCACACTCCCCAAGTCCCCACCGTATCTTACTTCCTCGTGACATGGAGTCAGATTCATGTGTTAAATCTTCAAAATACAGACAGGTTCTGGCAAGATTAAAACCTTTTAATTTATTTATTTAAGCAGCTGCAAATCTTGTCAAGGACAGTGTGTGCTCATGAAAATCTAGACTTGTATCTGTTAATCCTCTTTCTTTCCTCTTGCTTACTCTTTTATTATTTTGCAGTGTTTTGACCATTTTTTTTAATCACCATGGTGTCATTTCTAGGAGTTGGAGGGAGTGGAGGTGTTTGGTGTGGTGGAGGGAGGAGACATCCTGGAAGAGAGGGTACGCTCTGCCAGAGAGACTGCCAAGAGGCCCGTGGCAGGATTCTGCCTGGACGGCCTCCAGACAGGCTCCATGGACCAAACCCTGAGGACCCAGCTCATCACTGCTATGATCAAGGAGCTGCCTGAGGACAAACCCAGGTTTGCCTACTCATGGCTATGTGACCTAAGTGAATTTTTTAAATGTTTTTCCTACTGCTTATACAATTTTTTCCAGCATTTAATTGAAAAGCATTGACTGAACACAGTCAACCAGGACAAACAAACCATACCCTCTATGCTGCTGTTTTTCATTTTGTGCCACGGGACAATTTAAGTCATGCTGTGCATTTATCTGCCAGCTGGAGTTTTGGCTTTTGAAGCTCTGTGTCTACACAGAAGCTCACTGCAGGATAACAACTAATCATTATTTTTAGCATCATTAATTGTTTTTATTACCACTGAAAAATGCATTCTGCTAATGACTTAAACATGCACATTACTGAATAGCCATGTATTTAATTCAAGACTGCCACTAACAGTTTAATGCACAGATTACTCAATTATTTGGTTAAAACATCAGAAAATAAAAATGTTAAGTGTCTTTTTACAGCTGTTAGAGTTCAAGAGGATAAATTTAGATGTTACAGCAACAAGATTTTTAGACTTTCTGTTCATTTTCTCATTTTCATTCATTTTTTCCCCCCTCAGTCATTTCATCAATTAATTGACCCATTATTTATTTACATTATTTGTGAACATCTTAAAGAGGCAAACCACATTTTTGTCACAGTGGAACACATTAAGTCATATTTAACTGACAGATGAATGAATTACTCATTCATTTCTAATAAATGTAGCAATTTATTATTTAAAGATGCCATAATTCAGAGACTCTGAGCAGGCACATTTGATGTATTCTGCTAAATTAATTAATTGTCCTGCGTGATTAATTATAAGTGAAAACCCAGCAGCTATCCCTCGTCCCCATCCCTTCCACAATCTTTAAGCACTCATTATCTCAGTTCGACCTTAAAGTACTGGTGTCATTTAATTTTCATTCATTGCACCACTCTTTATTACGTTTCTCTGATGTTTTGCTGAGCCTGTTTCTTTACTTACATTTTGCCACTTTTATAAGAAAAAATATGCAATGTACAAATTCAAAGACAAAAACGTGCTAAATAATATTTTAGGTTGAAAAATCCACATGTAGATGTGGATTTTTCCTTTCAAGATTCTCATATGACCTCATTGGACGACGGGGGAGCTCTGGTGGTGGCTTTAAGAGTGGATCTGCATGGAGTGATAATGTAATCAGAACTGAGTGGTCTGTGATCAGGAGCTTCCTGTGAGCTATGCTAAGTTAGCTTGTTAACAGGCTCATCTGGAATATCATTGGGCAGCATCCCTGCTGGTTGTTCTGGCTGTTAGGGATGCAGCTTCCTACCAGAAAGTAGAGAGGAGTCATTATCGAATGCTAAATTTGCCTTGACCTTGATGCCTTCAGGCAGAGAGTCAGAAGGAGCCCGGGAAAAGGGAGAGTACCAACCAGCCAACCAACACTCCAGGGTGTACATGCTGTTGTAGAGAAGAGGCATGCTGCTGGTGTTTCTGTTTTTATCTGCCAGCAATATGTTGTTGACATGTTACATCAATGTTTTATTCATACAGCATTTATTCATTGATTTTTTTTTTTTTTTTTTTTTTTTTTTTTTTGTGTGTGTGTGTGTGTGACTCTCAGACTCCTGCAGGGTGTGGGACGACCTGATGAGGTGCTGGCGTGCGTCGAGGCCGGTGTGGACCTGTTTGAGAGTTTTTTCCCCTTCCTGGTGACGGAGCGAAGCTGTGCTCTCTGCTTCAGCTTTGACATATCCCCGGACCCAGAACGCGCAGGTAGAGCGCCCCTTGCAGGTGTGGTGAAGAGCTGTGCTAAAGCACAGTTAACACTTTTGTACCTCGTCGCAGTCATCAGCTGAAGTAGCATTATTATTGCCAACAGAACTAAACTGAAGTGAGAGAAAATTTCACTTCACTGGCAGTTTTGGTGCACCCATATCAATCTATAATCTGTTTATAACTCATGCATATAGCCCCTCAGCACCAAACTCCATGAATAAAACATTGTATTGTTATTGTATTGGTAATAATTCAGCAGTTTTCCCGTTCACTTGTATTCCAGCGTTACTTTTTATGCTGTAACATGTCAGGAAGTATCAATGAAGCTTGTTAATTTCCTGCTGCTTTAGCATTCCTAATTACTGGACTTTAAACTTTATTTTAAATGCTTTTTTTTTTATACTCTACAGCACCTACACATTTCCTAGAAAGCATCTTTCTGGTACTTATTAGGCAGCAACACGCAAGAGTCATTCTGTTTTCAGACATGTAGCAGATTTAGTTTCGTATTCAAAGGGCAGGAAGGAAATGAGGAGAAAAAGCTTTTAAATGAGACATTTTTGAATTCGGTTGCGTTCCTTTTTACAGATCTGCTCTGGTAAAAAGCAAATGACCTTTCAGGTACAGCTGTTCTGCTCAAAGTGTGATGAAAGAAATTACCCCAAAAGATGGAAAACACAGATTCCCTTTCAGAGCTTGCGCTGTGTGTACCTCAAGGAAACTGACCTGTAACTGTGTAATTTCTATGGATATTCAAATTAAAATGAACCCTGACTACATGTGAATGATAACCAGAATAGTGGATTAAAGAGGTATGACCAGAGCAATGTGAAAAGATAAAAAGATATAAATACAGTGAGATTTCATGTATGAAGAAGCATCAGTGTTAATGTTTTAGAAAGGGGCACTGGTGCTACTTTGATGTTTTAAATGGCAGAGTCTGAGTTAACTGATAAAACAGAAGTGATGATTAAATTTGCCCTAGCAGATTTGTTAATTTCCATAGGAGGAGCCTTTGATGATGAGTTTAAATTGCGCACAGAGTTAATGTTCCTGGTTCTTATACAAGTATAAGAAGGGCTTTCATCTCACAGCGATGCACAGAGAATCAGACCAATATTAATCAGACTTTAATGGTTTCATTGTAAAGACCTCGCAGAGTGTTTTGCCTTGATCTAGTTTTAATTTGGTGGGAACTCAGGATGAAAGCTGCTGGGGACAGTTTTCACATAACGAATAGAAAATAACTTGTTATGTGTGGGTATGGTGATCATTAACATCTGATCTGTATATGACGGGTTGTAACTTGTGCTTTTGTTTGTGTTTGTAGTGGCTGGTCTATATTGTACAAGCACAAGATTAGTTAAAAATAGAAATTGCAGTTCAGTGTGGGTCAAATAATATCAAAGTCATGACAGAGTTACAGAAATCTTTATTGTTATCCCCAGTGAAAAGCTGCAGAAGCCTTGGCCTGCTTGTACCTAATTAAGAAGTTATATTAATGTCGTCTCACAGAGGGACATTTGGTACCTGGTGATGTGTAATGTCAGACAGCATTAATCGATTCTGCACATGGAGCAAAATGGAGTTCAGTGGAGGTGAGCACTGTGATGGTGTCAGAACCTTAGAGAAATTCATATTCACCATTCAGCCAATTAAAAAGCCCTGTGGGATGTATGTCAACACCCCCACTTCCCAGTTAAGGTTCTTTTAGACAGGTCAGTGCATATGCTAATTCACCCTTTCCTCCCTTCTCACCCTCTTTAAGTATTCATCTGTCAGACGGTTTCTTTCTCTATTTTTAGAACTCCCTCCAATCTTTTTTTTTTTTGTCCTCTCACTGCTATTTCTGACACATTAAGCAGGGTAACTGCTTACCTGACATAAGGCTAAGGGGGTTTTAGCATATAAAAATGATTATGCCATAGAAAAGTGGAATTTGGAGTGAAAACAGCATGCACATTAACAAGTAGAAAACAGAGTGTCTGCTAATTGCAGCTAAATTGGTTTGGCTCTAAGCTGTTCCTTCTAAATGCTAACTAACGTAGCTTATCAGAGTGGCGGTAATGATGTTTCTGCTGCCGCTGACTTGGGGTGCTGAAACTATCTTCAAATCATATTTTAAATGTCTGTAAAGATGAACTTATTGGCCTGGCTCATTAATTCAAATAGATGAGAACACATTTTGTTTGTAGATGTGTTTTACATGCAGACTTTAGATTGCTGAACATTAAGTTTGCAGTTTGGAGTTTTCTCTCTTACGGTTTTCTTGAATAGCCTGTCACAATGATAGCCTTCAAACCCCAGTCTCTTTCTTCTTAGATCCCGCTTCTGTTGTTGCTGCTCTTTGCCTTTGTAATGCAAAATTTAATCTTCAGTGAAAGTTACTTTTCACTTCTTTATGTTATATTAGCTTTGGTCAAGCCTCATTCCACCCAGTTTTATTCTGAGGCTTATCACCTCCCCTTTTAAGCTCCATACAGACACCATGATAATTTCCGTTTTATGCTTTGTTTATGCACTTTGTTGCTCTCTGCATCACCTCTTTCGATTTCCTCTAAACCCATTATGCTCTTCTCTTACCGTTTAATCTCTATCTTTAATAATAGACATTGCTGCGGATTACTTTTTTCCTTTTTCTACTTCTCCGGCAAAGCCTCCAGTCTTCCTCATATCTTTTGTCTGTTACTGGACAGAAATTTGGTCCTTGAAACAACAACCCTCTTAGCGATGTGATATTTTGCTAGGAAACTGTGAAATAGGTGCAGTGATTTATTAAAATGTGAAATAAATAGTAATACAGTATATAAGGCAAAAACAGAGTTTGTACAATTCTAATGAGCTTGAAAGTTAATATTTGATATGATCACCTTTATTCTTCAGCACAGCCTGAACTCTCTTAGGCAACTTTCTTGTAATTTCTTTAAGGACATTCAAAGCTCTTCTTTGGATGTTTCTGCCTTTTTGTTTCATTCTCTATCAAGATGATCCCACACTGCTTCAGTAATGTTGAGGTTTGGTCTCTGGGGAGGCCAATCCATGACGGATAGTGTTCCATTTTTTCTTTCTATCCATACTTTCCAGAAGTTATTGTGTGGTGGATGGAAATCTGTTGGTACTTTTCTGTGTTCATATTTCCATCAGTTTTGACAAGATCCCCAGCATCACTGGCTAAAATGCAGCCCCAAACCACGAAAGAACCTTCACTGTGTTTTACAGCTGTAGACACGCACTGTTGTACCTCTCTCCTGACCAACTCCATACACACTGAAAATAATTTGAACCAAAAATTTCAATTTTGATTCATCACTCCTTAAGACTTGCTGCTGTCATTGATTTTTCAGTCCAGTCTATTTTTTTTTTTTTTTTTTACGCCAACCTCTTGTTTTTTTTCTTTTTTCTTTTTTTTTTTGTAAGGACATGCTCTACACCATAATATGAGATATGCTCTATGCTGTGTGCCAATGGCTCATTGAGAATCATTTTGTTGGTGGAAAAATACAATTTATTCCAATGTCCAAAGAAAAACCTTCAGAAAGCCTGGAGAATTATTGCTCAAGACCACTTAAAAAATACAAGAAGTTCCTTGGCTCCTTTTTCAGTACTGTAGATCATGCAAATGACTGATAAAAGTTTTTGCTTGATGTTTTTGTAATGCTGTAATTGGTAATTAGCTCGCCTACTCAGGCTTCTCTTGGGTGTTTGTTGTTTAGTAGAGTTCTGCTTCTCTGGCTCACTTTGCTCTTGTCGATAACATCAGTATAGATCATGTTATGCATCTGGATTGCGTCTCAAGACCATCATCTTTCAAGACCAGTCTTGTAAAAATATTTCATCTAAATCAGCTTTGTATTTAGCCCCTCCCCTTTTTGCACTAGTGACTTCAATACAGTAAAACCCCATCCAAGCAGGCATGTTTTCAACTGGCACTGTAGGCGTTCTAGTAGAATAGCAGGAAGAAAGTAGGATGCAGAGGTGTTAGCTGATTCTTCAGTGTCCCAGAAGTATGTGTTTGATTATTACTGTCAGTTGCAATGGAACATGCTGTCTGCCCAGGGATCTCTGCTGGGATTTATAAGATGCATGTATGTTTTGCAGTGCTGGAGTTGAATGAAGAGAAGGAGACAGGAGGGGAGACCCAACAGAATGGCGATCTTAATCGTCATGATCAAACACAGATGACACCCTTTGAGATGAACCTCAAAGAGAAAAGGTTCGTGGCAGCTATTGTAAGACCCCAGTGGGTTTTATAAGCAGCAGTGTTTGCAAGTTCTTTTCTTTCATGTGTTTGCTGAAGACCTAATTTACATTTACAATGCTTGTTCATGAATTCTGCTTAAACTCAAACTTTGTTTGAACTTCTGCCAAGGTACCAGGACGACTTTAGGCCCCTGGTGGAGGGGTGTGGCTGCTACTGCTGTAAGAACCACCAGAGGGCGTACCTGCACCACCTGTTGGTGACCAATGAGCTGCTGGCTGGGGTTCTGCTCATGATCCACAACACAGCCCACTATTACGGCTTCTTCGGGGCCTTAAGAGAAGCTTTGGCCAACGATAAACTGGATCTCCTCAAGAAACGAGTACTTGGGGATGGAAGCCGGCAGACAGAAAGAAAGGAGTAAGATGGATAAGCCAATAGATGCGAGAGGGAATGAGCTGAGGGACTACGGGAGAGAGTTCTTCTTGACTGGAGTGACATGGCCAGAGGCAGTCATAAGTACTATCTTGTTCTGCCAAGTCCAGTCACAGGATGAACTGTGATGCTGCAGAGTCCTTGAGAATGACACACAACATATGTTGCTAGAGCAATCTCTTTCAAGAAGAAGATAAAAGGAGAATGGAGCACATACAGGCAACTTTTTGATGTTTGTGCCTTGGGTTTGTGTCCCGGTTTCACATCTGGAGGACCACTTGCTTAAGCCTATCTATTGATCGGAGTGGACAGCCAGGAGACCAATTCAGGGTTCATTGGCTGGGGTGGGGGGTGGGGGACTTGATAAGAGGTCTAGAGGACTCTGCATAAAACATAGAGCGAGGATGGATGGCGGTGGACTATTGATGACCACTGAAACCTTTATGTGGCCTGATTGCAGGTCAGCAGATGACTAATGTCTCCTGAAATCACTGACATTACAGCACAGAGCAGAGGGAGACCCAACGAGTGTGATCAGTTGTATCGGGGGGGGGCATAAATAAATGCCACTGTTTTTCCTGTTACATGTGAACAGGTCATGCGTAAAATACAATTCCAGTCTTTGTTTTTGTCATTTCATACTTTACTGCTCATTGCTAATCAAACATTTGCCTTTTGTTTATGTGCTTCATGAATATTTATAATGTTTCAGTTGGATACCTACTCTCACACGTATGTAGATTGACTTCATGTATTTTTCAACTTCACTGCCTAACCAGCGTCTATGTTGAGAATGGGCTGTGCATTAAAGAGAACTCCAGTGAGCTCTGGAGTTTTAGACTGACAGCTCCCTCCTTCGTGCCGCTGAGAAAGGATAAAGATCAGATAAAGATATGGGGCTCTGCTTCCTCCCCTGCCATGATGGAGGGGGCTTTTTTTTCAAGGTGAGGAGATGTAATTGACTGCCAGACCATGCAGATGTCTGTGGGGGACAGGGAGCAGACTTACAGAGAGGAGACTGTGACAGATTTATATAACAGTAATGAGGATTTTATTTACATTGCGAGTTTCCTTAACTGCATCCAGCGTTACGAACATGTAGGCTGGAGGATTTGCTGTCATCAGTTGGTGGGCATAAATGCTGAAGGACCAAAGACGTAAAAAAGGGCTGGAAAAGATGAAAAGATGGGTGAAAGCTAAAACAAGCAGTGACCTTCAGCCTGTGTTTATTTTGAGGCTTAATGGGATGGCAACAGACAAACTATTGAGGAGAAGGTTGCAAAGTCAATTCCCCTGGTTAGCTGGTAAAAATAAGAAAGAAAGTAAATGGCTGTTGCCCTCATTTCCCTAGAAAACTGCTGTATAGATATAGATATCTTGTATTAATACAATCTTAGTAGACGTAGAAGGCAGCTAACAAAACAGCAGTTTTATTGTGTAATTTGTATCTTTTTTTTTCCTCCTGCACAAGAAATCTACCCTTGGTAAATATGCACTAATTACAGACCCAAGATTTCATCTCATTATTGCACTAATTAGGCCCTATTGAAGCTGTTACCGTTGATTGTTGAGTGAATTTTCCTTTAATGAGTCTAGACCCTAGCCGATTATTCATTTTCTTGCACTGGTTTATTTATTAAGCTTGTGACCTCCAAAAGTGGAACATAAGTGATTGCAATAATGATAAGATGCGGCACAGTAAATAGGATTATAAATAGGAACGTAGCAGATGAGAATGTGTTTAAACATAACAGCTCGGTTTAATGCTCCAATGTGTTAAAAGGAAAAAAAATGAAGGTGTAAAAATGGGAACAGTTTGTGAATTTGGAGAATACAACTTACATTAACAGATCTGCACAAGGCTGCACACTCTCCTCCAAAATGCACATAAGAAATGTGTAATATAGTAATGTGAAAAACAAGGTTTTCACAGGGCTCTGTGCAGTCCTGTGAAAATCTAAGTGCACCCCATGATTCAGTAATTTAACAGCAAGGAATTGTTTTCTGTATGACTTTATCAGTCTCTCACATTGTTGTGGAGGAATTTTGGCCACTCTTCTTTATAACATTGCTTCAGTTCATGGAGGTTTGCAGGCATTTGTTTGTGCACAGCTCTTTCAAGGTCCCGCCACAGTGGTTCAATCAGGTTGAGGTCTGGACCACTGCAGCACATTTGTTTTTCAGTCATTCTGTTGTAGACTTGGGATCATTGTCCTGTTACATGACCCAGTTTGGGCCAAGCTTTAGCTGTCACACAGATGGCCTCATGTTTGACTCTAGAATACTTTGGTTTACAGATGAGTTCATGGTTGCCTCAGTGACTGCAAGGTGTGCAGGCCCTGTGGCTGCAAAACAAGGCCATATCATCACCTCTCCACCATGGAGCTTGACAGCTGGCATGTGTTTGTTTTTTTTCCCAACTGTAGTTTTGTGTATTATGGCCAAACATCTCCACTTTGTTCTCCTCTGTCCAAAGGACATTGTTCCAGAAGTCTTGTGGTTTGCACAGATGCAGCTTTGTGAATCGAAGCCAGCTGCCATGCTCGTTTTAGAGAGAAGAGGCTTTCTCCTGGCAGTCTTTCCAAACAAGCCATACTTGTTGATTTTCAACAGTTAATATGCTAACTGAGGCCTGCAGAGTCTGAGATGTAACTCTTGAATCTTTCTGTGTATTGCTCAGTTTGACCTTTGGGTGAACTTTCTGGGATGTCCAGTCCTGGGAATATTGTGGCAAAGTGCCAACACACAGCTGAATGCTCCAGACCAGCAAACTGCCCAAACCTCTCCTTTTATAGAGGTGCTCACACTTGCTGATGATTATGCACTTGGCTGCTACTTCCTGTGGAAGGAGTAAGGGTGTGCTTAGTTTTTCACATGACTGCATATTAAAACAATGCGGCTGCTGATTCATTTGCACTGTAGATTTATTGCATCTCATATTAAATGTTAACTGGTGCTGCTTTAAACTGGCAGTGCTACAAAGAAGCTGCTTAACAATGGCTTTAATTTGAAGTTTGCATTTATCTAAATGGCTGTTATCGCTGTCGAACGCAGTTTAAACATTTTTTCTGTGGATGTTTAGTTACATAAAGTAAGAGCCAAGATAATGCGACCACAATATAATCTATCTCATGCTGCATAAGAGTTAATTTCTTCTTAGGAGTTTTACAGAGTGGGGCTGATGGTAGCGCTTATGCTCATTCACTGTGTGCCTCTTTCACTGACATTGGCCACAGTTTCCAAGTAAAAGAGCTCTGAATGACAGAGTCAGCAGGTGGTCCTCATAGCTCATTTCAACCAATTACACAGATGGAGAGAACCATTCAGGCTGGATCACTACAAGTATCTTTCTTCCTCTCCGCTCTTCTGGACAAGTCTGCAGCGTGAGCTGAGCATTTATCTCACACTTCACACGGCAGCTGGATTGTTATCTGCTGTCATGGTAGCACAATGTACAGGGGAAAAAAAAAAGAAGTGAGCTCAGCTGCTCTTGTGAAACAACACGGTTTTATGACAAAGTCTCATAAAGCCAGTGGGCCGAGGTGCAGTGGGTGTTATTGTGGTAGAAATGATGGCCAGCAGAGGGATTTATTGGTGAGGGATTGTGTTGCTAGAGTCTTTTCAGAAGGAAGACAGTGCCTGTATTTTTCACTTATAGAAACCAGTGTCCGCAGTGAAATGGGAGCTTAAATCTTGTCTGAGCCATGAGTGGATTGCTGAACAAGCCTACTGGGCACATGCCCAACAGCAACATGAAGCGTTTTTAAAAAAAAAAAAAAAAAAAAGCTCTGAATATTTCCTGTAGGAAAGTCAAACAACTTTCAAAGAGATGCAAAATGTCCACAAAAAAACACGCACAACATGGCTACAAAGAGACAAAAAATGACTACAAAGAGATGCAAAATAGGCATAAGGGTATTCAAAATTATTACAAAAAGACTTTTTTAAAAAAAAAAATTTTTTTTTTTTAGTCTGCTTGGCTTCTGTGTAAAGAGCGGTGGGTGGCCTACATTTCTGTGCCCGGGAGCCTGTTATCTCGATTTGTTCAGAGCTCCAGCTTGTTCTTAAAGTACAAGGCTGGTGACTTTCTCTATTTTCATTATTAATACTTAAAACAACAAGCCCGTATTGTCTGACTGTCCAAAACCTGATGCAGCTTACTCATCTTTGCCAAAGAGCTCCAGTAATCTCTGTTTAAACATATTACTGAGCCACAGTGATGCAGTGGGTGGTATGAATTTCTGTTACAGAAAATGCAGGCAAGATAGTTACAGTAAACAGCTCCATAGGCTTTATTTTAGTCAGCATGGTAACAGTGTTAGACACTGTTTTCTCTTCTGAACATGCTTAAAAATACTATTCTCTGATTCCACATCTAGCAGGTTCTTCCTGATTGATTGTTGATTAATGCTTATTGTTCAAAGTCAAGAGAGAGACATCAAGTGACAGCCTCTGGGGCTGTTAAATGAAACCAGTGCAGAAGAGTTGAAAACTGCTGCTTGAATGGCCTCTAGAGGGTGGCTTCAAAAGTGAGTCATTCCCCATCCACTCTCATGTTAAAATCTCCATTTTTACAGCAGACATAATTTTACAAAAAATGGTTTTAACCTCTGTATCTAATTTTATCCTTCATGATGAATGATTGTTGAAATAACATTCATTTAAACTGTATTCAAGCTTAAAGTTATGCATTATTAGGCAGGTCTCTGACAGCTAGCTCCTGAGACAGGTGGCTGGCCTTGCTGCACATGTGCTGAAATAAGCTGATTTCAGTTCGTGTGCATCAGACAGCATGCTAACACAAAGCAAGGAAGCTGGAGTAAGTGTATGCTGACCCCAGACCAGCAGCCAGAGACTGATCTTATCAAAGCAGCTAGCTATTTTCTCAGAAGTTTGAGTAAGTCGTAATTTTGAAATGACTCAAAGTTTTGAAATTTTTGAGGCAATAATATTTACAGTAGAATGACAGCAGTGATCACTGAAGTCTCTATTGGCTGATTTTCAGTTTTGCTCTGTTTTCTCAGTTTTGCATTCTAACTAGATCATACGTGCATCCTTATTAGGACACTGATTTGTATCTGTGTGTAGGATTGTAGCCTCGAGTTTATATTATTACCTGGTAATGCTGCTGCAGTGCATTTCAGGTCCTGTTACGTAAAAGTAATGTAACTTCTCCGAGGAGTAATTAAGTAACACTGTAATGACACCAACACATATATTAACAGCTCATCCAAAAAAAGTCTGAGCTCAATTTTTTTTAGTGAGTAGATTTCCATTATTTTAGCGCTTGGTAACGTATATGAAATGAAGTTCATTTTGTAAGTTACAACCTGTTTGTGTCGCTGGGGTTGTGATTGAGACTGTCATTAGGATGTGAACATGCAGTGTTTGGTTTCAAAAAGCTGGTAAACGCTGAGCTTGAAGCTTCACAAAGGATCCTCACTAACCAGCAGGCGATGTTACAGTGGCTTCTTCAGTCTTCCATCTATAGTCCAGGACCCCGAGTCATTAGGATGTGATATGTAATAAAAGAAGCTGGAAAAGCAGTGTGCTTTACACACTCTACTATGATAAACATTATTGGCATTATTACACTGAGGAGCTCTTTTTTTGAATGCAGTGCAGTTAGGGAGCAGTGGAGCAGCAGTGGAGCTTTATGGGTTAAATTTGAGCTTGGCCATACAGGGAATATTTATTATGATGAATTCAGTGTTGTTTTGAACTTTTATTTATTTATTTTGATACAGACACAGTCTCACCATGGTGCCAGCTAATCTTCTGGGTTTTCTTTCATTTCACTCAATCAAAAACAATCAGTACACCGTGAACCGAAACAGACGCCTTCCTCACCGCTCCCGATACTCCTCTCCATCCCCATGGTAACCCTTGACCAGGAGCAAGGAGCAGCCGTGCTTCTCCACCCTGTGTTGTTATAAGGGGCTGCTCACCGAACAGGAGGCCACATATTTTACCTGTTCCCTGATATATATTTCAGGATTCATTAATGCACATAAATCATCAGGTGACAATGTTCTAAATTAACTGGGACCTTCCCCTGCTGTCGGATGCTCCGGGTGAATATTCTATCAGGGCTGCAACTCTGCACATCGTAATGTGAAATATAGGTTAAAGTGTTAGGCTGCAACATAAAAAAGAAGGTCATAACACATTATTGCTCCAGACTTTCTGGTTAAGACACATCATGACCGACTGTCCTGATGTCTTGTATAAGTTTAATGGGATGTGATACGAAGGTGGAATAATTCTCTTTTTGTAGAAGCATTATATAAATCTGTTTTCTGCCTGCGCGAGTCTGAAAATGGTTTATGCCCAGCTTGTTACCACACATACAGCATCATAATATTTGGGTGATATAGCAACACTTTGCAGGCCTGACTGCATGTCATGCTTCATTACTGGGATTTTTACACTGTAAAAATCTGTATTTTCTTGTTAGTGAACCTGAATTGTTTTGACACTATTTTCATTCCTAGCACCAGCACTCGGTGCAGCTAAAAGCATCCATATTGTTGCACACTCCTGGTGTATTTAAGGGAGTTTCAACCACATGAAAAATTGCATGGGTGTCCAAGTTCAAGTGACACAGTCTAATCTTAAAATTAAGCATAATTGGGACAGAACACACCACAGACTAGCAAAAGATAAAAACAGAACAAGTATATAAGTATATGAAGAAAAATAAATGTGATAATTATTATTTGCTGTGTGGACTGGAGCCGATCCCAGCTGACACTGGGTGAGAAATATGCTACACTCTAAGCAGGTTAGCAGTCAGTCACAGCACTAACACGGAGTCCCAGACAACCATTTCTAACAGCCAATTTAGAATTGCCTATTAACCAAACATGCAGCATGTTACTGGATTATCCTGACCAACAGGGGGGGGCATGCAGGTGGAAATAGAGCACACAAATTTAATGCAAATCTAGTGAAAATAAAATAATTTAGGAAGATAAATGGAACAATTAATGTGTTTTCCCCCAACATACACATTTAATTTGGTTGTCAATCCTTTAGTTTGCCTGTGCACGTGCACACACACAAACACACACACACACACACTGGTAGTGTGGAATATACAGTCATCACATTATTGACTGGTGAGGTTTGCCGGGTCACACAAAATAATATTTCACTGGAACAGTTTTTTTTTTTTTTTCTCTGAGTCAGCATAAAAGAAATTCACAGTAAGAAAAATGGGTGGAATTTTTAGACAATATTAAAAAGTGTTTTTTTTTTTATGACATGTATATGAATCAAACCTCAAACAATACACCTAGAACAGGAGGGTGAAAGACATTTTTTATTCCTTGTCAGCTTAAATTTGTTGGAGTAATGACATGTCAGTATTATTGATGTAGCAGTTGTTCTGGGGATCTATTTGATCAGAGCTCAGACCTTCTGCATGCACAGTTTCTGCTCTTCATGTTTATTTAACTAAACACTGAGTGCTCCAGGAGGGTGGGCAGTGATTCTGTAGTTTTTGTGTTTCATTAAAGCAGGTCACAGGAGCTGAAGGAAAGGTTTAGTAGGAGGGAATAGGATGATAAGGCCATGCAGGATCTGACCTTTACTGATGAGCATAATTTGTTTGTGTGTGAAAATGGGGGGAAGAAATGTCTCATTGTGCATAATTTCTATTTGCAGCACTGGATGGAAGAAGTGATGCATGAAGGAAGTAAGTGTGAATGAAGGTAAATATTCAAGCTTAAAGTTACCTGTTGCTTATTGCCCCTCATAGAACAGTTCCCCTTTTACAGAGCAGGAGCTTGCCTAAAGTGGTGTACTTGAAGTGTTTTTCTCCAGGGAGACAGTATTTCTAGATATGCATTAAATTGAGCCCCTGTTACATAATGAGGGATGATGGATTCATTTAAAATGCACCTTCAAACCAAAAACTATTTGATTCCAGCTGTTTCTCCTAGGTTATGTAGAAAGAGCGAATTGATGTGATTACCCTGCCGTCATACGCAGCTATTACATGGATTTCCACAGCAAGCAACCCATTCAGGACTGTGGAGAAATAAAATGTAGGCACTTTGGGTGTTTTAGATTCCTATCCAACATCAAATACCTGTCAGACACCCCCTGAATTTACTCTGCAGAAACAGCACCACACAAGCAGTGATATTTTATTTTTTTTAAAACCTTCAATGGCAAAAGCAACAGGAGGAGTCCCAGAACAGATGGTTTGACACTTAAAAAAAACACTGAGATTACACAAAAAAACAGAAAATACTGAGACAGCCTAAATTTTTTCTACCTGCTAACTACAATGAAAAACTATGTGCAAGTGAGGACGCTACATATTAATTTGATTTTTAATTTTTTTTTGCCCTTTTCTGCACTTAAATAGAAATCTGTGGTAAATAAAACTATTAATTTAATTATTTTTAAAAGTAGCCTCACTTTGCTTTCAGTACTTAAGTCTTAGGGCATATACTGTGAATGCAAACACTGTCCTTACTTAAACCGAATCATGAATTTATCTACAGTACAAGTAGTTTTACTTGCTTATTCGCTTTTCTGTATTTTCTGCCTGCATAGTAATTTTCATGATTTTACTGGGTGCACTGCAGTCACTGCACATTTTAATGTTGATGTTTTAAATTGTTAATTTTGTAGTGTTGTGGACGTTATTGCAGTTATGTTGTGTTTAACTTTTGATTGCTGGGAATGTGTTTTGTGATTTCTCTAGCTCGTGTAGCATAGGTTTCAGCCAAGTAGCAGCCCACGGGGGGTGAAAAATGAAGCCAATGGGGAAGTACAGTTGTGGTCAGCAGTTTACATACACTCATCGTGGGCATGAATGTGATGGTATTTTGGGGCTTTTAATGATTTCTTTGAACTGTTCTTTTTCAAGGGTGGAATGATTGTACAGCATGCATATTTAATGACTTTAAAAACAAGAATTGGTACACAAGTTGAAATTTTGGGGGGATTTTCTCTCATCCACACAGGATCATAAGTATACATACAGGCTTGAATATATACATACACTCACTTTCTTTTAATAAGTAACACAACTGCAGATTCCATTATCATCAGTTCAGACAACTGTATGTTGTCTGAACCAAGGTTCGGAAGAAGACCCAAGCTATCACCCTCAGATGAGAGGAATTTGGTTAGGATGTTCAGGAACAACCCAGGAACCACTAAGGCTCAAGCCTGCCATGAACTGGAAACTACTGGAACACCAGCGTCACTGTCCACAGTGAAGGTGAGACAGAGTTTGCTGATCAAGAAGAAAGGTGCCCATGGACGAGCCAAATGCCTCCTGAAGAAAAGCTTTATGCTCAGACGAGACAAAAATTGAACTATTTGGCCAAAATGACAAGAGGTATGTTTGGAGGAGTAAAGGAGGTGACTTTCAAACCTAAGAGCACTGCAGCAACTGGCAAGCTTGGCAAGCAAGTTTCAAAAGATGCAACTTTTACTTTGAAGGCGAATGGTCTCTGTTTCTGATTTGTGTTGCACTACAGCTCAGAGAGTAGTTGGACAGTGTTTGTAGACTTGGCCTCAGCCCCTTAGTTCCAGTGAAAGGAACTCTTAATGCTTCAGCATACCAAGACATTTTGGACAATTTCATGCTCGTGTGAACAGTTTGGGGATGGCCCCTTCCTGTTCCAACATGACTGTGCACCAGTGCACAAAGCAAGGTCCATAAAGACCTGGATGAGTGAGTTTGGTGTGGAAGAATTTAACTGGCTTGCACAGTGTCCTGACCTCAAGCTGACAGAACACCACTGGGATGAACTAGAGTGGAGACTGGGAGCGAGGCCTTCTTATCCAGCATCAGTGTCTGACCTCACAAATGTGCTTCTGTTATAGCTGCAAAGGGTGGGCCCACATTATATTAAACCCTACGGATTAAGAATGGGATGTCACTCAAGTTTATCTGTGTGTGAAAGCAAACGAGCAAATACTTTTGGCACTTTGTAGTGTGCGGCCATTATTTTTTGATAGTGCCAACTTTAAGCTAAAGTGGGCTGAAAAGGCACCAAACTTAAACTTTTAGTTTATTTTGGCAGTTTTATCTGGGGTATAAGAAGAAGTAAGGACATGTGGGAATGAGGGGGTGACAGAAATGAAAGTGACAGCAGCCTTTGATGAAGCAGGGGACCAGTACAGAAAGTGAATTTTTTAGTGGGAGAATGAAGTCTGTGGATCCTTCCTTGCTCTTTAGCACGAGCTTCTTTCTTCTTGCCTTTTCGAGTGGCGATGGCCTTTAGGACAGAGTTGTAAGTTCATCAGAACTGGAAGGAACTTCAAAAGAAGATTTGCTCATTGAACTTTAAGTCACATTCCATCTGTTACTCAACATGGCGGCGACTCGCCGCAAATGGAGGCGTTTTAAAGCACTTTTTCTTTTAAAGATCCCCTAAGGACATCAGTTATAAAACATAAAAAATAACTGCATTTAGTAATATTTTATTTGTAATGGATTTTCTACAAACAAACAAACAAAAATTTAACAAACAAACAAAAACATTCCTTAGGAGCATGTTCATTGAGAATTACAGTTTGTGACTGTGTAGACATGCAGCTGCCTCAGGCTTCAGGCTGCACACACAAACAAACCATGTCATTTAAAAGAAATCATGCTGACTCTTATTTGTGCTTTATGCTCAAAAATGACTGCATTGCAGAGAACCTGTTTAATTTTATTAGCATACTGCAGCCATGATATAAAACTTTTACTGCGTAGATGCAGACATCTAGCAGTGTCTGCAGGTGGGGGAAATAATAGAGCAACATTAAGAACTCTAACACTCTTGTCAAAGTTGTTCCCACCCAAATCTAAACCTAAAGAGATTTCAGGCGTTCATATATGACTACAGTAAATACACAACTGTCTGATTCAATATACTAGCTACCAACAGCCGCTAGCAGTGAGCTAACAATATCAGAGTCTCAGTGTGTGGAGAAAGATTTCTCTTGAGGGGAAAAAATACTTACACTGACTCCCACTCACACTGCTGCCTCAGGATAAATAGTTTCAAGCTTCAGAATGAGCTCACTAACAAATGAAATCCAGTCTTTCTTGTTACAATATGGCTGGGTGCAACCTAACTTTCATGTTTTGTTTAAAGAAATTAACCATTTTCAGGAGCATAAAATGAAATGTGTGGAGTGTATGTTTCTATGTTCCCCTTGTGACTGTGTGGGTACTCCAGCTTCATTCCACGGTCCAAAAACAGGCAGGTTAAATAGTGACTATAAATTGGTCATGGCGTGAATGGTTGTTTTCTACAGTGAATGTTTGTAGAGCCTACATAAGTGGCCGACATCGATACCGGCATTTCTGCTTGTGCTGGTGCATGATATAATAATTACTTTGTGGTCGTGTCCCATTGATTTATATTCCAAAACAAATCAAATGCTGGCACGTTTTCCCCTCCTGTGTCTTCACTTTTTGTTGTGATCAGCAAACATATTTATCCCTCAAGTTTTTCCACGTCCTTATATTGATACAATGTTTATTTTTCCTTAAATTGAGATGATAACTGGCAGAAAAAGTAGCTGGAAATCCACAGGAGGACTCGACGGTAATGAACAGGCCAACCACATTAGTAGCATGCTGCATCAACATGACATGTAGTTAAAGTTCTAGGGAGGTGCACGTCTGGTTATGCCTCAGGCCTGAATTATGCTTCTGTGTCGGGTCTTTGCGGGGCCTACATACATAACTGGAAATCCCCTCTGAACCCTGCATGGTAATCACAATCCTTGCGGGCTGCGTCGACCCAACGTGTAGTTACATTTCTTGAGAGGTGCATGTGAGGTTACATCATTGGTTATGACCAGGATTTACAAAACAGACTTAATTTTTCATTCAATGTGACCCAAAGTGTGTGTTTAAGCCCAAGTCAGCAGGAAAGTGTTGGTCAGAACAGAAAGCTGTTTTCTTACAAACTTCTTTAGGACTAGAAGTCTTCTTGCAACCACAGCTATCGCCATCTGGTGGCCTTCAGATAGAATGCAGGTTTACGGCACTTCTGTGTCGGCTTCATTTTGCTAATTTGGAAGCTGCGTCCGTGTTTTATACTGTCTGTGGATGACATACAAGATACTTGTACATCCACAACTCCAGCTAAGATTGCAGGAAGATGCAGGAAGACATCAAGTTCATCAAATAGCACTTCTAAAATCCAACTTTTTGTGTGAAGTATCTTGAAGACACTTTTGAGGAAGTTCTGGATTTATGGCTTGGAAAACGAGCCGTGTGATTGATGCCACTTCTGTCACAGATACACTGACATGCATCGAGTTTGAAGGCAATTTCCTTGTGTCTCGATTGAATCAAGAGATAGATGTCCTGGTGTCTTGGCTGTGGATGTATTCAGCCAATAGGACCTCTGTCAGATGTCATCTCCTTCACCCCAGTCCTAAACTTCTCTTGGGCGTACATGATCTGTGAGCAGAATGCTTCGCCTCATCGCTCCAGGATGATGGGAGTGTGTGCGTCTGTGACTGATGGAGTCTGTACACTCGAAACTCTGGCATTAGTCCACTGTTTCGATGTTGCTGATGAAAAGCCTGTCAGACGGCAGAGCGTCTACACAAATCTCGGCTGTTGTCCACAGCTCCACACCACAAATCTAAAGCACACCCTCAGCTACTCATCCCCCACTTGAAACATTTAGCAGAGTAATGAGCCCAGCACTGCGATCAGTAGAGCAGATAAGAGTGCACCAGTGTACACTGGGACAGTTGTTTTCATTTTTTTTTTTTCCAGATTCATACATCTGTACAACCAAAGTCATTTAAAATGCATAAGATGGGGCTGCAGGGTACCCATGTCCAACCAGCAGCACTCCACCTGCATCATGAATCATTATACCACTGAGGTGGTATTTTGTGACACTGCTGTAGCTGTTCTGGGCTTTTGGGGTCGCTGAATAAAATGTGGATTTTTGAAAGGTTAAGCTGTTGTAGCTGTCTCTGAAATGCTTTACACAGGAAATACCCTCAGAGGACAACAGTTTAACCACAGAGTTGGATATCCATTAATCCACTTATAAAATGAAATCACATTTCAGAATCAGAAAGATAAAGAAACATTTTATTTTTCAAACACTGAAAAAAGAAAGAAAAGACCAAAATACTTATTTAAAAACAAGAGCATGGACATAGTTACAATAACAGGAGCAGAATATTATTATTTAGCCTATAGGTCCCTGTCTGCCTTAGCCTGTTGCTGTTATAACAACTGTCTTTTCATAACAAGACTGATTTTTTTGAATTCCAGTGTGTATTAGCAATGCTATACTTTCAATCAAATTCAATAAACTGGACAAATACCAATAAACCCTACAGTGACCAATGCAGGGACATTTTAATGACTCTGTGTACTGGTTTTCAATCAATTTTATGCAAAAATTAGATATACCAACTCATAACTACTGTTTGAACAATTTTCATCAACACTTAGGGCTTTAAGTAATGTATCTGCCAGAGGCCTCTGCAGCAATCATTCCTCTAGCTCTGTTCAGTGTAAAGCATTAGTGTAGTCATTAAAAGTATAAAACTGCAATAAAATCAAAGCCTATTAGACTAAAAAACATCCATATATTTCTGGGGTCATAAATGACCATACACAACTTGCCATTATCCTTGCTGTGTCAATGGGCCAGTTCCTATAAAACCTTTTAAAAGATGTGGGAGAAGCATCTCTTTCTTTGTGTGATGTGAATCTTCTGTTCTGCCACACAGCTGCTCTATTGGATTGAGATGTGGTGACTGTGGAGCCCAATTAAATCATGTTCAAGAAACCGTTTTGAGATTATTTGGGCTTTGTGAAATGGTGTAATCCTCCTGGAAGCAGCCATTAGAAAATGGGCACACTGTGGTCATAAAAATATGGACAAGGTCAGCAACAATACCACCAGCCTGAGCCACTGATACAAGGCAGGGTGGATCCATGATTTTATGTTGTTTATTCTAAATTCTGATCCTACCATCTGACTATCACAGCAGAAATTGAGACCAGGCAACACTTTTCATGCTCGTTGTCCTATTTTGGTGAGCCCATGGAAACTGTAGCCTCAATTTCCTGTTCTTAGCTGATGGGAGTGGTACCAGGTGTGGTCTTCTGCTTCAAGGTTCAGTGTGTTATATGTTCAGAGATGCTCTTCTGCATACCTTAGTTACAAGTGGTTATTTAAATTACTTAAATTACTTACTGCCTTATTAGCAGCTTGAAGAAATCTGGCCATTCTTCTTTGGCCTCTGGCATCAGTAAGACAATTTCACCCAGAGAACTACGTTCACTGGATATTTTCTCTTTTTTTGGACCATTCTCTGTAAACCCCAGAGATGGTTGTGTGAGAAAATGCCAGTAGATCCCGGGGTAGGGGTCGGGTGGTTCCTTGGGGACCGGGCTGGTGGCGTCCTGGGGTCGCTGTTGGCCCTGGGGTGGTTTCCACTTGCCCCGCCTTCAGAGGGTGGGTAGCTATGGATGAATGTGTGTCTTTGTGTATTTGTCACCGTCTCCGTGAGTATGGGTGGGTGAGTGAATGTGTATGTATGGCATATCTGTGTGTGGGTAAGTATGTATGGGCATGTATGAGTATCTGTGTATAAATGTGTACACGGGTGTCTGGGTGTGTTTGTATGTATGGCTGGACCTGGGTCTGGGCCTTGTGCCTTGCCTCCTGGCCGCTCCTTGCTGGTTGCCTCCTCCCCCCTACCCCCCTGGGATGGGGGTGCCTCGGGGTTCCTGGGTGGGGCTGGGTGTTCTGGCGTGGGTGCTGGCCTGCCCCCCTTGGGGGTGCGGTGCGGGGCTGCGTTGGCTTCTTCGGCGTGGGGGGGGGCTCTGTGGAGGGTCGGGCGGTCCTTGGGTGCCGTGGGCCCGGGAGCCCTGCCGCCGGCCAGTGCAGGGGGCTGGCCGCTGGGGGGTGCTGGCTTCTCATCGCCTTGGGTTCCCTGGAGCCCTCGCTCCTCGACTGGGGGGGCTCCGTCTGAGACCACCCTCTCCCGTCTGCTGGGGTAGGTGTGCGGTTGTCTTTGGACTGAGTGGCCGGGGGTCTTCCTGGCTCTTGGTGGGCTGCTGGTGGCCTGGGGTTCCGGGGGCTTTCCGTACCTGCCTCTGGCTTCTGATGGGTGGAGCTGCAGCGTTTTGCCCTCATTGGTAAGTACGTTCCATGACACAGACACAAACATGACACAGACACAAACGCCCACTCAATCACAACTCAACAAAATTGTTGGTGTGTGTAACATGCTTTGTTAGTTTTGTTTTTCACACACAAATTTATTTTTGCAAGTATTGATAGTATTTTTTTATATGTTAAAGTGATGAAGTATCTGATTAATAGACTTGTGCTCTTTCCCCTTTTTTTTTTGCTCCCTTTCTCTCTCCCTTTTTCTTCTCTTTATTTTCCTCTTCTTCAGCCTGTCAGCTCTGGCTGTTACATAGTATGTGGAAAAAAAAATAAGATAAATAAAATAAAGGGTTAAAAAAAAAAAAAAAGAAAATGCCAGTAGATCAGCAGTTTCTGAAATACACAGAGCAGTCCATCTGGCATCAACAACCATGCCAACCAGCAGGTTGGCTCAATCATGTCTATATGCCTAAATGCACTGAGTTCCTGCTGTGTCATTGGCTGATTGGATATTTTGGTTAACAAGCAGTTGAACAGGTATACCTAATAAAGTGTCAAGTGATTATACACTGTTTAAAAAAATTAAAGGAACTCTTTTTAATCAGAGTATATCATCAAGTCAATTAAACTTCTGGGATATTGATCTGGTCAGTTCAGCAGCAGAGGAGGTTGTTAATCGGTTTTAGCTGCTTTGGTGTTAATGAAATTAACAACAGATGCACTAGAGGGGCAACAATGAGACACTCCCCCCAAAACAGGAATGCTTTTACAGGTGGAGGCCAATTTTTATTCGCTCTAAAATACCAGAATTGCAGCTCCACCACTGGTACTGTTCACAAATGAGAGCACGTTCATCCTGAGCACATGTGACAAGCATGAAAGGGTCTGGAGAAGCCCTGGAGAATGTTATACTGCCTGTAACATTGTTCATTGCCCCCGGTTTGGTAGTGGGTCAGTGATGGTCTGGAGAGGCATATCCATGGAGGAACACACAGATCTCCACAGGCAAGGCAACAGCACCTTGACTGCCATTAGGTATCAAGATGAAATCCTTGGACCAATTGTCAGACCCTACACTGGTGAAGTGGGCCCTGGGTTCTTCCAGGTACATGACAATGCCTGGCTTCATGTGGTGAGAGCATGTAGGCAGTTCCTGGAGGATGAAGGAATTAATACCATTGAGTGGACCCCTGTGCTTGCCTGACCTAAATCCAATAGAACTCCTCTGGGACATTATGTTTCGGTTTATCCGACTCTGCCGCATCACTTTTTCTCTTTGATTTTTGGGACGTCTTTGAATTCAACCCTTTGTAGTTTGATCATTTTCATTTTCATCAAACAATGTGGCATCCTTTTATTCCAGTGTAGAAATCCAGTATGATTTTTTTTTTTTTACCCATTGAGTTCTGATCTGTTTTCAAAGTGTTCTTTTAATTATTTTGAGCTGAACATATTTTAGCCACTCGAGGCTACAGTGATGGAAATGCCTTTAACAGTAGAGTCTGGACAATTTGGGCTCAGACTGGAAAATCTTAAAAACTGTATGATGGATTACTTTAAATTTGTTTTAGATGATTACGGTACCCAGAGGAAATGTATGCCATGAGTTATCTTGGTGATATTTCTCCTGAGGCTGACATTTGTGGCTTTGTCCTGCTAATGGTTAAACTTCCACTAAATTTACTACACAATTTCACGTTCATGTTGAAAGGAAACCCTTGAAAACTGAAAGACAAATCACAAAAATGGAGGTTGAAAAGACTGGGAGTAATACACAACAGACATAGCAGTTGCACTTGTTGTGGCTTGTTAAAAGGAAAAAAAACCCCAAATATATATATATATATATATATATATATATTATATAATATAATATAATTAATATAATATAATATAATATAATATAATATAATATAATATAATATAATATAATATAATATAATATAATATAAAAGCAACTGAGCTGTTTATGCTCAGCTCTACTCATGACCAGGCGTCAAAGCAGAAAGCTTTAGCCAGAAAAAGATTGAGACAAGTAAGGCTTTGTTTTTAATAAGTCTTATCTCAATTCTTTCTCAAGGGTATCCTGCATATGACTTCCTCATGTCAAACCACAGGTCACTGCCTGAAAACTGCAAATTGAGCCATGTTTCCCCTCGTTTTGTCAGCAGGTGACACTGATTGTCACCCACTATCACTGGTGGCTGACTTCAAGATCGCTAAGTCTCAGGATGAAACTATGACCTGTGTAAAACACATTTTTATGAAACGGCAGACTAAAGAATGAAACTCATAGCTGCTCAGAAATTGCACCCTTCCGGGAGCATATTTGGCTATTTTAAGAATAATTGCCGCATCTGTGGTGATTCATGCCAGTGTTTTCCCCGTGACTTTTTCATTTTTGTGATGTTGCTGATGTTTGTGCCAGCTGGGCTGGGTTGTTGTTGCTGGAGATGTGGAGGTCAGACACAGAATTAGCTGCAGGGGCAAAAGAACAGCTGGACGAAACAGGATACTGCCTGCAGCTGTAGACAGGCCTTGCACCCCTGCCTCCCTACTGAGTCCACTTAGTGTGTGAATGCACATGGTTAGGCACAGTTTTAGCGTAATCTGCATATTCTGCGTTTTGTGAATCACTAGTGACATCATTCTGGTAGTGGGACAGAGATGACAGCTGTACTTATCAGTTAATCATTAAATCACCTGATTTAGATAAGGGCAGAAAAGGAGAGCCAGAGTGAAAGGAAGATGGAAAAAAAAGATTAAAAGAAGAGAACATTTTAAACACAGAGATATCAAAAGAGAGGCAAAAGGCAGCAGAAAAACAAAGAGTTTACTTGATGTCTGGTAAAAGATTGTTACAGCGTTTATTTATTGACTGTGATTGCTCTGGTGCTGTTCACATGGTCTCTGTGATTGTACAAGCAAACACACACACACAGACACACACGCAGAGTTCTCTCTCAGTTGGACCAAGGATCAGGCAAGTGTTATGGGAGCAATTGTGCAGAATGAAAGTCATCTATTTGTGCTCATCGATTAAACATTGTTCCCGTGGGGTCTTTCAATCTGCAGATTTAATTAATCAGTTTCACAGGACTAACGGGCAGCAGGGGCCTGCAGCTGGGAGGGCGAGAGTGGGTTACAGTGGTGAGGAAAGGCAAAATGAAAGAAGGGAACAGTGTGGGGGAGAAAAAGAGAATTGGCATGAGGAACGGATGAGGCCTCGGGCAACAGAAGGGAGAGGATCCTGACTTTAAGGAGATGATGGTTTGGAGTGGGAGGAAGAACAAGTAGAAGTCAGCTGTGCACTTTGAGGAAGAATTTCTAACAGCAGATTTGTCTCCATACACAAATGCATTTAGTAACTATTTTATAAATTGCAGAGAAACTCTGCTAAATATTTTCTTGGAAAGTCACTGAATCTTACTTGGACCATCATTGACCTTTTGGTGTGACGCTACAGCTTCACATTGCTGAAAACAAACTAAGGCTGTGAATACAAAAAGAAGCTAAAATCTGCTTAATTCTGGATAAAGACTGGAAATGGGGGAAGAGCTGAATTATCTCTACAAAAGGCCTCCAAAATTGACCCTATAACAACTTGTCTTTTTTATAATTGAATTTAGAGTTTGTTAAAACTGTGGAAATTGATTTTGTTACCTTAGCTTCTGGTACTCCAGGTGGTGACAATCAGGCGGGGTTGATCAGAGACTACCTCTAGAAATTGGGAGTGGAGAGGATGGAATGATCTGACTGGAGTCACGACCTCAACCCCACTGAACACTTGTGGGATCAGCTTGGGAGTGCTGTTCCTGCCAAAGTGACCAACACAACTACACCGGCTGACTTGTGAGAAATGCTGGTTGTACAGTGGGATGCCATCCAGCAGCAGTGTGTGACCAAGCTGGTGACCAGCATAAGGAGGAAGCCCCAGGCCGTTGTGGCCATGTATAGTTCTTCCGCATGCTACTGAGGCCCCTGTTTTTTAAATGATGAAATTGTTAAATTGCCAATATATCTTGTTTCTTTAGACTTCAATCATCCAGTCCAAGAAACAAAAGAGAATAAGCTGTTTGGCAGAAGATTTGGCAAGTTTTTCATGGGTGCAACCCACATACTCAACTCTGCTGCTCAACCCACATATGCATTTTCCTTACCTTCCTGCCACCATTTAAAAGGGAAATAAATAGGCCTTTCAACAGTATGAGATTTACTGACAAGAAGTATAGTTACAACAAAGAGATAATCAACCAAACACAAATTTCCTTGCTTTTTGTGCTAAGTTTAGTTAGGGTTGGATCAGGTGACCCTGAAGCATCCATTAGTTATGCTGCTATAGGCTCAGACTTCTGGGGCACTTCCCGTGATTCACTGAGCATGTCTTCTTCACTCCCCTCTTTTCAGTCATGCAATCAACTTTGGTCTACTCTCTCTCATGGCTTGTTTTATTTTCTCTATGCTTTTTTTTTGTCCTCTCTTTCCATTCCCCTACCTGTTGTGGCAGATGGCTGCCCCTCACTATGCCTAGTTCTGCCAGAGGTTTCCTCCTACTGAGATTTTGCAGACAGGTGACCGCTAAACGTGTGACATTAACTTGTCAACCATTTTGGACATGTGACAATCGTGGTGACAGTGTAGGATAAAGTGAATAAAGTCCCAGTCACACAGTCAACAGTCTGTGACCGTCTGTGACCATCTGGCAACCACCTGTCGTGAGGGAAAAATTAGTATTCCCTGACAGGTTGCAAATGGTTGTTGGAGGTTGATGGCAGTTGCTGGGGAAATGATTGCTAAAGCCCCAGCTCACACAGACCTACAGAGCTTGGCCAAAACCTCCTTGTGGGTGCTAGCATATTCCTGTGGTAAACTTTGAATGGAAGTGAAAGACTTGTCTACAAACACTGGTCCTGCTACACTCTGAGCTGTAGTAAAACCTAAAAAAGTGCAACACAAACCAGAAACAGAGACCATTTGCCTTCTTTATGAACCCTCTTGGCTGCAGGTCTGAGGGACAACTTTTACGTTGAAGGTGAAGCTTCTTCATTTCCCGCATGCATCACACTTTTTCAGGTTTTACTACCGCTCGGCCAGTAGATAGCGAGTGTTTGCAGACAAACATGGAAAACTACAGGCAACCCTGGAAATCTGCTAGCAACCAAAGCAATCACTCACGGGGTTTTGGTGTAGCACCTTCCTTGCGACTGATTTCACCCAGCAAGAACCAGTGACTTCCAGGAATCACTGCTAACCAGCCAAGAAGTACACATTTTTACCTAGCAACTGGTGGTTGCATCACAGCCAATATGGCAGACAAATCTCGACCAATGTGTGCACAACATGAGGTGAGAAACCTCAGTAAAAAGCCACCATCTGATTGTTGGGTATCTTAACACACAACACCTTGAGGTGACTATTTCTGTAAATGGGCACTATAGATAAAAACTGAACTGAATTAGATAACTCACCCCAGTATTGTTCTGTTACTTTACTCTTGATTTAAATGCCACATAAACTGCAGGAAAGGCACACAGCTGCAGGGCTGTCAAAGCAGCTTCACAGTAACTACCACCTGTACGTCATCACTGAACAATTAGCACATGAGAGCCTGACGGATGTGAACAAAACACACATGTGACTGTGGAGCAGAATGAGCTGGAGATGAAACAATTCAGAAATGGTGACAAAAGAGAAGAAGGGAAGGAGTGTGTGTAGACTGTTTTTAAGTATGGCTGTCGGGCTCAATAGCTCTAGTGACAAAAAGAATGGGAAAGCTGAAACAGAGAACAAGCAGGACAGATAACAGAGAAGCAGGGAGATGGATGCTGTACTCAATAAGGCACCCTGTGGCATCCAGGAGCTGGTAAGAGTGATTAAAAAAATACAAGTAAACACAGACTCTTGAAGTCTGGGACATGCCTAACATTGAGCATGAGAAATGTGTAATTAATGAGTCATGTTAACAGGTTGATTTAATGCTATATCTACTTTGAAAACACATCAGATCTCAGTGGGAGAAAAAATTCGTGCTGATATGGACTGGGTGCCATGTGGTTTGATGTAAATGAAAATTATCAGGCTACAAAGGGTTGAATTCAAAGTCTTCAAAATTATGCAGTAGGCTTGTCCATTTTGTCAAAATTTCATTGCAGCGACTAAAAATGGTACTTAGTAATTTGTATCTCCTCCACGCTCTTGAGATTGTGCTGGGAGACACAGCAAACCTTCTGACCACCTTAATATCGCTATATTCTATATATTCTATACTCTGATTAAAAAGTGTTCCTTTATTTTTTTTGAGCAGTGTTGAACCACCAACCCTTTATATGACCGTGCTTCTGCATAAGCATGCCCAAGCCCCCTAACACACGAGTGCATGTTTCCCCCAAAAACTCTCACAGAGAAAGTCACTCCTGCCAAGATGGTAGGGATGTCTCACTGTATTTGCTCAACAGAATAAGTGAAACCCAGGTGCAGGGTCCATAGTGAGAAGGGTGTGACTGTGCACAGAATGCATTATCATGCACGTCAACTCCCAGTTCATTATTGAATATGCCTCTATTTAAGGAGCACACCTTATCTGCTTCAAATTGCAAGTAGAGTACATCCTTCCATCTGGGTAAAATAACCATTTCATGGACATAATTTCCTCCAAATCTCCTGGGAAATACAGGAAGCTCTGTATTGATGGATATTCCCTCTGCTGAGCGCTCACCCGGGAAAGTGTGAGAGCAAATTGTCCCTCAGATGAATCCTGATAGGTATGGAAGGGTTGAACTGCCTCTATCTTTATCTTCCACCACTTCTGATCATTAACTCCCAAAGTAGCTCCACAGTCGAGACCCGGCTTAGAGATAATCACACGACCACATTGTGGTGATAATTGTCAAGGGAGCAGCATTTGCCCTTTAATCTCCTCGAGAGAAGTGGTTCTGAAAAGATGATGCACTGACCCTGAAGTTCGAGAGTACATTTAATATTATGCAGTTTATTTTAATGGATGTATATGTGCTAATGTGTATGTGAGCATGGGCATATACCTGTGCAAACTGTGAGTGAAGGTTTCTCAGGACTTAGCAGGTGATCCACTGTGGCAGGATTCTTAATTGACTGTTCACACAGCATATACAATGATATATCATCTTCACTTTTTTTGTATCTTAGAAACATCACACTTTTCCAAAGGTTTTCTCACTTATAGTTTCACATCCAGGAGCAGGTCCATGCTGTGCATCTTGTATAAAGCACCTTATTGAAGTAATGCACTTTGAAATGTCCTTTGAAACATCCCTTATTTACCAACACTTTGCATAACCAACCATCTAGAAGTAATTACATCTAATCACACTAAGTTAGCTCAAATCCTTAGTGCCACTTATGAATGTTAATCGTGAACCACACAAAGACCATAGTCCTCCTGAGGCCTCTATTCCTCCTCTTCTACGTCTTCCTCCTTATCACAGGAGTGAGATAAATATGGGTGGGGATAGCATGAAGGAGACACAAGGCGTGCAAGACAAGGCCATGACACTCATGGATTTGTTTGCAAAATAACCTAAAGACACCAGTATACAGATTTGCATGCTAGCCCATGTTCCCCAAACAATGATGAAGATAAAACAAAATAAGTTTTAAAACTCAAACTATCGAATGAAATGGCTTACTGATGACGAATGACCATGAAACAAAGACCCCCAAAATCCTACATCACATTATCTATACAAGATTACATTAGTTATATTAACGACTGTAGTTAGCCTCATCACCTCATAACAATAAAGTCCTGGGTTTGAATCCACTGGCCAGCTGGGGTTTTTGTGTGTGGAGTTTGCATGCTCTCCCCTTGTTTGTGTGGGTTCTCTCTGGGTACTCCAGTCCAAAGACGTGCAGGTTAGACAAATTGGCAATTCTAGTGATTCTAAATTGTCTCTACCTGTGAATGGTTGTCTCTCTCTCTCTCTCTCTCTCTCTCTCTGGTAGCCCTGTGATAATTGGTTTAGGTGTCAGCACCCCATGACCCCGAATTGGATGTTATAGGAGGATGAGTACTTTTTATATAGCATCTTCCAGTTATCTTCCAGAAAATTTCAGTGACAAACTCTTAAAAGATACTAAAATGGTGTCCTGTGTATTCATTTCATTAAATCTTGTGGGGTTTTCAGATTAAAAGATCTGTCAAATTTGACAATTTTGGTTCAAATCATTGTAAGTATATACAGAAAAAGTCAAGGTGTGTCATGGTTTGGGGCTGCATTTCAGCCAGTGCTGTTGGGGATCTGCTTTCCTGGGTATTTGGCTGCTAGTTTATTTTTCACATCACTTCTGCTTTCCCATGCTGTCAAACTCAAAGCTGGCATCATTGCTCTAGTCCTATCGCCCTTCTGTCCGCGTTCTTCAAACCAATCAGTCTCCACTTTGCATACTTTAAATCTCTGTGGTTACCTGTCATTCTTCCTTGCAGACTCATTTGTGCAACCCAGCTCCTCCCCATCTCCACCTCACGCACCATCCAAGCCTTGATCTTTATCTTCACAACCACCAGCATCTAGACTCTGGGAGGTTCTGCCCTAATTCCTGTCATCACTGGGATTCTGTTCTGCTTTCATGGACCATCAGAGTCAAACTGCCAAATAGCAAAATTGAATTCTGTATATCAATAAATAATGTTCAACTTTTCCTAATGATCTCTCATTATTGAACTATTCCTGAAGACTGCTTAAAGAAATGTCAGGAAAGGTTGCTTATACTGTATTTCCATGTATGCATGCACATGTTTCCCTGCACTTATATAAATGTTTCCCTGCAAAATATAAAGAAATGAGTAGTGACTTTTAAACAACATTTAGTAATCATACATTATGTCAAACTCCTCCTTTACCCTTGTATGAAGCCCCCAGATTACAGATGAACCCTTTTAATGTGACATTACACAATATCATTAGATTTGTGTGAAACAGGTAACAGTGAAGCTGCTTTTTCAGGTGTGAGTGTTACTAAAGGGACTCCCAAATGGTATGTCTTGATCAAAAGGAGCTGAAAAGCTACTGTGTTATTACATCTTGACCAGTCAAACCATCAGAACTCATTTCCTTCTCACACACGACTCCTTAACCTCAAAATGGTGACAAATTAACAGTAAAGGCAGCATACAAATGATGGAGAGAGACAGAGAGGGGAGGATAATTATCATGCTCCTTTGGCACACTAGTGGGAGGAAAAAAAAAAAACCCCAACAAAAACTCAAAGGCTGTGGTGAAAGAAGACAGACTCAAGGCCTGTAGCCACTCGTGACTGTAATCAGCATCTTTATCCATCATCATTAGCAACTGTTAAATGTGGTAACTGCTGATCACATCCGTTTGGCCACCCACAGAAATGCACAACGCCCCTCAAATCCGTTAAGAGAGGAGGAAGGAACCAGAGGAGGCTTCCTGTTGGTGAAGCAACCAGAGGCATCAATTTTTCATTGCCCTTTCACCTCCTCGGTGGCAATGCAGCAGGCACTATAGAAAGTCAGATTTAGAGTTTTTACAGGATTAACAGGAGTCCGACCACGTCAGAGTAATTAGAAACTGAGCAGCCATCAATCAAGCAAGCATCCTCTTCCTCCTAAGACTTACTGATAAACACGCCAAAAGCTGCACAGCACTCATCTTTTTCATTCCTGCGTGAACATGAGCAGTGCAGCTCAAGTCTTCCTCTGTCTTTCGCTCACGGATGGCTCCTTCATATGTGACCGTCCCAACTCACTTATGTTCTATCATGTGCACCACACAAATACGTACAGACAGAAAGAAATCAAGCACCGGTTAGTGTTTTCAAAGACATGCACACATCAGAATCATGCAAATAATACATTTCCCAAAGCTTTTGTATATGTCCACGCAGGCATAAATATGCGTACAGCTGTAAAGCATACATACAGGGATCAAGTACACAGAAACCAACAGCATAAAGTGGAGAGAGAACCCAGTAACAGTTAGTTTGCATAAAACCTCTAGGATATAAGTCCTTTGAGAGTGCATGCTATTTTTTCCTCATTTGCAGCAGGAGATGTGCATATTTGCTGGCTGCTCAGTCTGTCGGGTCATCACTTTGGTTCAAATTAGTTTGGAGGTTTGAATTAAGACTCTTATCTTAAACTTTGTATAAATTAAAAAAAAAAAATTCTCAAGTTTTTAACAAACTAGACAAGACTCTCTCTACGTTACTTTTCTGTTTCTCAATTAGCACTGCCTGCTTTTCCTCTCCTTCTTGCCAAAAATGTAAATGCAATTTAAGATATTACCCAAATCTACCGTGAAATCTCTCATCTGTGATCAGATTGAATTGAGTTTGGCTTTGCTCCATTTCCACCACCTCTCTCTGCCCTTTGCAGTGCCAGTTTTTTGGGGTTAATCTTAAAGGAAAACTACAAAGAAAGATCTGACAGAGAAGTCTTTACATTAGATGGCACGGAGCTTCACCAGGCGGGTTCACTGCTCACCGTGAAGTATACGAATTAAACTAAATCCCCGGCATCTTGCAGCTCCACGAGGCATTTCTCACAAACCAGAACCAAAGCAGCGGCAAGGACTTTGAACACTGTCAGAACTGCAATCGGCCATCTTATTTTTTTTTAAAAAGTTGAATAAATAAAAAGTCACTACCTATTGACAAATTAAGTCATGCAGCGCAACTGAGCCAGATCATTTGCAACATTTGCAGTATTACAGGTGTTGTTGCATGAAGTTAGCACTAATACAAGCATTTCCAGTTTTTCAGTTTCACTTCACACTGAACTTTATTCACAGGAGTTCACAGGAAATGCAGTGTGTTTGTCAACAAGCCTATTAATTATCCATATTTAAAAATGGGTCTTTAGAAGAAGACACTGAACTTTTTCTGCATTTTTTTGACAGCTGATCATTCTGAAATAGTGCTGACAATGGATTGGAGATTGGAGACCTCCACTGTGTCCTGCTATTCTACACTGATGCCATTCACATAAAATCAGAGTACAGAATGATGGAAATAAGCCAACTGCTGCCTGACATTTAAAACAACAGTTAAAACAGCTGTTTGTGTTGTTGTGTTGTTGACAGGTAGAATTAAATGGCTTCTTCCACCACCAGACAAATCAGCTGGGACTGAAATCTTTGTGACTGCCACTTTAAAAGTTATGTCTGCAAAGATTTTCATATATTAAAAACATGTGTTTACTGCTAATGTGTGAACAGAGTGTACTGAACAAAAAAAATTTAAACCTTCCAGGCAATAGTTTAGCTGGCCCTGAGACATCAAATGTACTGCAAACTAAAAAAACAGCAAGAAATAGAAAAAAAACTGCGTAAGTACACAAAATACAATGGAAGTGATTCAGCAGAGAAAATAACATGATGGAACAGGCTAAAAGTAAAAGATAGCAAACATGTATCTACAGTATTATATGAACCATGTCATTAGAACACACATTAATTTGCATCTTTTTCTCCCTCACAACACCGATGAATCCTCAGTGCGTCTCAGCGCAGTCCGCAGGTGTTCCATCACCTTATTGTCTCCCCTAAATCATTTCTGTTGTGTTTTATTAAACTTCTATTGTGTTTTGTATGCGTTTCAGCATTTTTCTATTTGTTATTGGTTTTCTTAGGTTCCTGTGCATTTGACCTCTCAGGGCCACTGTAGAAAAAAAGGTTTCTGAGGTCAGGGTGAGCGTTTCCTCAGCCTTCAGCCTTTTTTGAGGCTACAGGTATCGTCCCCTGGTGGACAAAAAAAGAAAAGAGCACACTTTGATGTTGGCTTCACTTTTTTAGACCCATGTTTTATACTGTACACCAGATAGCTGCTTTGTGCGCTTGGTTGCTGAGTTGGTTGGTTGCTGGTTGTTGAATTTAGCTATCACATTAGGGCCCTGTGTCCTTTTGGCTCTGTCCTCTAAACTGTCAAAATTCAGAGTGATTCACAGCTGCAGAATTCAGCTTCAAGAGCAGCGTGATGGCCGCTTTGTGCTGAGTTCTATGCATTTGGGTTGGTGAATTTACACATATTATGCAATGAATACCTGCACCAGTGAAATTTTATTATTTGCTCATGATTATGTTTTATCTTGTGTAGGACATTTGATATAAATATAATTCCGTAGACGTGGACCATAACATCACCAATGATGGATGAGCATTTTTGGTCTTGCCATTTGGTGTAAACAGATGGATGTATCTTCAGGGACTAAAGTGAAACAACATCTTCTTGATGAGTTTATGGAATCAGCCACTAGTTATTGGTTATATTGATTAAATCACTGAGCCCATTTTGTAAATTATGGCCATTCTAAGTGTCAGATAGGATTATCTGGGATGTGCTCATTGGCTAATGACTTGTCAGTCACAAGCCGGTTTTGGAAACTGGTTTAAATATTCACACTAGAACATCTGGATCTTCCACATGATTGCAGAGCTCACTGAGCTCTTCGTGAGCTTGCTTTGACCTCAGGACAAAGTGTCAGCTCACAAAGACACCTTTCAATGTAAAAACAGATTACCATGAAATTGAATGAACACGTGCATTACCCCAAAGTCATAAACTCCTGTTTTTAATGACCCAGTAACCTTTCCTCTGGCTACATTTAAGGATAACCTAAACATTTCTACATTTCACTACTGATAAAGATGAAACACCATATGTTTAATATATTTCATCCCTCTAGCCATTTTGCATTGTTGGCTGTAAGGGTGGCTTCAGGCCTTTGGGGGTTTAGGTTTATTTGCAGCAGTGTTTTTTTTTTTTTCTTTTGTTAATTGTCACTGAATTACTAGGAATAATCTGGAAGTACATGTGCACAGCTGGGCAGCATTTCCAGCATAATCTTTAATTAAATTCAAATTCAATTAAAGAACAGAAGAGCAAATCCCTCGTCTGATCAGAGCGGAATCTCAGCCTGTTTTAAATCCTGACAACAGCTCAACAAATGTGCATTTGTCGCAACACCAAATTATCGACAGTTTTTTTTAATAGAAGGAAGTCATAAATTAATGCAACGAGCTATTGATGTTTGCATTATGACGATTACAAACTATATGTCCCTCTCATGTCTCTACGTGAATCCATAAAAAAAACTGCGCGCACACACATGTTTAAACACCTTGTGCGTCATCATCCTAACCAGTTGCAGTGGAACAACGAGATGGCACAAAGTGTCAGGGGAGCAGGTGTTTATGCCTCTCAGAGGAATAAAGAGAGCCTGAGATGTAGTCTGAGAAACACTGAACCCCTTCTCTCGCCTGCAACTTTCCGCCATTCAGCCCCCCCCAACACACACACACACACACACACACACACACACACACACACACACACACACACACACACACACACACACACACACACACACACACACACACACACACACACACACACACACACACACACAATCATCTTTGATCCTTGTTCTCTCAGTTCATTTCTTTCATTTTTGGCTTCACTCACTCCTACTCAGCTCCCCCCATCATCCCTTATCTCTGTTTTGCTCTCCAGATTCATCCTTTCTCTGTTTCTTAAATCTTCAAATATCATGGTCACTCAGCTTGGGCCCTCCACGGTCTTCCCAGAACTCTTTTATGCACCAAAATCTAATGGCATCTCTCATCACAAGTAACATTCAGATGTATGAGGCTGGAAAATGTTTTATATATATATATATATTTTTTAAAATGTATTTATTGACAACACAATGCAGTAAATATTCTGTCTGTGGCAGACTGGCTTGCCACATAGTTTACAATCCTGCTCGATTTGTTAAGATTTGCCTTCATCGGCGAAGCCAGTGGGCAGATCTAAATCACAGGGAGGATCGCTGCTAAACAGTCCCTTTAAGAAACACTGTGAATGTCTCCACCCCAAATTACATTAAGACTTCATACTTTTCGAATGAATGAATGAATCCACACTGAGCACACATCAGGACGATCTTCAGGGACCAATGTGATCCTTCAAGCACAATTCAAGTACACAGGTGTGAATTTTGACTTGTGCATGCATAACTGGTCATGGTGATGAAAGAGAGGGTGAGGGGAGAGCATCTTCAGTGAGTCCACACAGTACAGTGGCAGTTGCCTCTGGATGATGGGGGTCTGCATCTTTACGCTCAATTTTTCATCTTTAAAACATAATTTTGACTGCAGAGCTTTCAAATCTACATCAAGTTGAAAGAATGTGAGTGGAGGACAAAAGTACTTTCAATTAGTCAACATAGTACGTTAGCAGTGGGCTTCTGAATGAAGCCGCCTGCAGCTCTACAGTCAGTTTTTCAGCCTTAAAGCTCCATTCCAGCTACAAAGCGCTTTCACACTTCTGTCAATCTGAAAGTCCTGAATGGAGGAACTGTGCCAATGAGCAGTACACATAATGCACAAGACACATCCACAAAAAGCCCAAAGCTTGTGCTATAAATAAGACTATATGCATGTGTAAGTCTCAATTGAGGAGTAATACTGTTCAAATACAATCCCAGCCATGTTGAAAAATGAAGGCTTTAGTCCTTGCTGGAGTCAGAAAGGTAAAGTTCCTTCTATATTTGCATTTATTGTACCCTGCATTGTTTGTCCATTTCCATACTTCACCCTGCTGCTACTGTATAATTTATGCAGCACACAAAACATGTACCTTTCTGGCCACTATTTATTTAATGCTCCACGCCTGAGTTGTAGCACGTGGTCACAGCCTCATTTTCATTAAATTTCCTGAAGTGGCTCCTTCCTCAGCAGCTGAGGATCTTGATGAAGGCCCGTCTGAACTCGATGTTGAAGGTGGTGTAGATAACAGGGTTAAGGGCGCTGTTGACATACCCAAGCCAGGTGAAAGCACTGTAAAGTGCAGGAGGCACGTAGCATGTCCTGCAGTGGGTGTTCAGAATGTGAGTCACAAAGAAAGGCAGCCAGCAGATGAGAAACACCCCTGGAGCGGGCAGACAGCAGAGAGGTATGGAGAAAGGACAAAAGGGAATTGGAGGTATAAGCGGGACAGAGTGGTGGGCATAGTAATAATTTTTGTAAAAAGGAAGAGAAAAGGAGAAAAAGAAAAGAGACTTCATGTTAATCATGGTCACAGTGCATGCTTGCTAGAACCTCCCTCAAACAGTTATCTACCAAAGCCTTCTTAACAACCTTATAATAACTATACTGGGTTTAAACCAGCATCTGCAGTAAGAGTAACGGCTCAGTCACACCAAACACAGAACAAGGTTTCACCTTGTGACGCATATTCTCCTCTATTTGCGACAAGAATTTTAATTTATTTGCCTCTTATTTGCATAGATTGGTGGCACAGTGGACAGTTAACAGTGTAACAGTGGGTTTGAATCTCCTGATCGACTGTGGCCTTTCTGTGTGGAGTTTGCATGTTTCTCACGCGCCTGCGTGGGTTTCCTGCAAGTACTCCGGCTTCCTTCCACATTCTAAAAACATGCATGTTGGCGATAGATATGAGGTACATAAATGTGGCATGTAGTCTAAGACTAAGGCTAGAAAGTGTTATATAAAAACCCAGTCCATTTCCACTTTGCATGCATGAAAGTATTGCTTCATGTTTGGTGTGAACACACTGTGAGAGTTTGCAGAGCGCTCCTTCTCTGTGAGCTTTCCAGGGCTAAAAAAATAATAAAAAATTGTAAAGAATGGATTGAGCACTAAGCTGCAAATGTTACAATGCTCAGCAAAGTAGTTTACTACCAACAGATAAATACAGATACAGATAAGTCTTACACTATTGCCCTGTTGGTACTGAACAAGCCTATGAGGGCACTTTTAATATAGCCAATTAGAACAGTTTTAACCTGTGGTTTGTGTGGTATTCATATGCAAGTCTTACCCATCAGCAACAAGCAGAATATGTTTTATTGTGTATAAACAAGACTATAAATTCTGCATTGTAGCTTGAGCACTCATTAAAAGCAAGCCCTATAATTGGTGTCTTCACATCACAGCAAAGTTGTGGTCAGTTTGGCTGAAAAGCAGGTAGGAGGCTGGCTGGACTGGGATCATTTTCTGTGTAACTGCCTTTCATTGACACCAGTGTAATGTAATCGGGCACCTCTGATTACATTCTTGTCAGTGAGATCTATGCTGTGTCAGAGCTAACTGGATCAGGCTTAAGTATGCAACCTGGCTGATAATTGGAGCGTGTGAAAGCTGTGTCAGGAGCTTCAGTGTGTCTGGACCAACACAGTGAACCCAAAGCCAGACACACTTATTCATTTTTTTTACATTTCAGCTTGATTTATTGGACTATAGCTAAGAAAAATATGCAGCAAATGCACACAGTCAGTGGAAATGCTGATACTGTCATAGGTATACATGGCAGAAAGCATGTTACTGTGACATTTACACTTTCATTTCCTCAGCTTATCTCAGCTTCCACTCACCGAGCACAATGGCCAGCATCTGAGTGGCTTTCTTTTCCCTCGCGTGCATGGTCCTGAATCGTGGATTGCTGCTGTGAGACATCGGCCGCAGGGATGTGTGTGTCTGCCCGTTGGACAGATCTTTCACCTCACAGCTCATCCTGACAGGATGCTGGAACTGGTTGTTCTCCACAGGGTCTTGTTCCCCCCGCTCCTCCTCTATATCCAGCTCGGTGCGGCCACAGGAGGCATGGCTGATGCTACAGTAGTTCTGCATGTCCACTGGGGGCAGTACTGAGTTCTCCACTGGTCCTGTCTTTGGGCGTTTGCCCCACAGGCATCCTGAGAGCAGGTTGGGCTTGGAAGGACCTGATGGTTCTTCACTCTGCTGACAGGAGACATGATACAGTTATTGACAGGTTGAAATCAATAAACGCTTAATGTTAGGAGGTGTGATGATGCATCAGTACACCAGGTGTAATTTCAAGTATCATATGGATTTTTCAAACGCCTCTGCTCCAGTGAACAGACTAAATCTTATTGTGGTTTTCCACTCACTAGCCACTTTCTTTTGGTACACCTGCTACTCAACTACTCAACGCAAATATCAGCCAATCACATGGCGGCAACTCAATGCTTTAGATCATGTAGACACGGTCAAGACAGCCTGCTGAAGTTCAAACTGAGCATCAGAATGGGGAAGAAAGGTGATTTGCTGGTGCCAGACGAGCTTAATGTTGCATAGAGCACCTTTGGGATGTGGCGGCATGGGAGAGTCGCTTCATGGATGTGTGCAATGCTATCATGTCAATATGAACTAAAATCTCTGAGGAATGTTTCCAGCACCTTGCTGAATCTATTCCACTATTAACTGAGGAAGCTTTGGAGTACTAGGAAGGTGTACTTTATGTTTTGGCCAGTGAGTTTTTATTATGTTACTGGCACAGGAATTGAGAAGGGGCCTGCAATAGTTGCACAGTCTTCTCACTTTTGGATCTAATCATATGATGTGAAATTTTCTATAAAACAATAATTAATTACTTATTATGGCCACAATAATTCTTGACAATTTGTAACACTTATAACTGCACAGTTAAAAAATTTCACAGCTGAACAGTAATGCTGGATAACCAGGCAACCTAATAGTGTGTTAACAGATGGGAGGGGTGCTGCAGTACATTTAAGACCAGTAAAGACAGATGGAGAAGATCAGAGACGAACCAAAATAGCTTTCAGCTAAGAGAGGAGCTGTGTCTCCTGTCTGGAAGTTTTTACATTTTGAAAAAACTTTTTGATTTTTTGCTTCATTTCTTTGTAGACTTTCACTGTGGGTGTGGCTCAGGCAGCTCTGCCCAAACCCAGCAAAAGGAAACCAAGTGATGCACAATACAAGTTTCTCAAGGCTAGCAGGTGTTTGTTTGTTTTTTTTCCTTCACAGAATAATGTGTTCCACAGACTGAAAAAATAAGTCCAAATGGGGATGGTTTCAAAGCTGCTCTTAAGCGCTCCACGCTGGAAATATCAAAGTTAATGAACCACAAAACAACTTTCTTTGTTTAAGTGGAAACAAAACAGTGGAAACAAAAAGCAAAAAAAGAAATAAAATAAAATACTACATGTGCCAGATAACATGAGAATCTTAAACGCGATGATTTTTGGTCACACTGTCCAGGCTTTTAAACACAGATTTAAGTCAACAGCCCACCAGATTTGACATTTTTATTGCAACAGTGTCATGTTATTAAAGCTGCACTTATCATTACCTTCATAAAAAAACTCAAATGGCTTATGGTGTTAATTGGCTGCTCAGTGAAGTGTTTTGGAATCTTTTAGCTTGTTGTTTTGGATTTGTAGCCTGCTGTTTCACTGTTTTGCTTCACCATTCCCACCTCCATCAATCTAATATCAACTGCAACAGGCTCTTTTCAGCAAAAACAGCTCTTTATGTAGGTATCCAAGCACCAAATAAAAGAAAAAGGAACTTTTAGTCGCTCTCTTATTTCCCAAGAGGTCACTTCAGCAGATGGATACACATATTTGATTTGACATAGATTTATCCAAATGCCCTCCCTGACACAACTCTCCCTTTTATCTGGGCTTGGGACCAGGAGTAGGAGCACAGTAGCTTGTGACCCTCTGAGGCTGGGTTTGTGTCTTCTCCCAGAATAAAGCTGGGGATCTGTCACATGTAAGGCAAATATGCTAACCACTACACCATGAAGCCTCTAGTATCTGAGCACCAAATGGCAGACAAAATTGCCATCTGGTGAGCATGTTCAAGCATTTATTTGCAATAGAGACTGATGAAATGAAGCCAGATAGGACTCAGTAGACTCAGTGAGTAGGATTGTTGCCTGACAGCGAGAGGGGCTGGTTTCTCCTGCCACTGAAAAATAGGTTAATGTTGCCTATCTCCTTGATACTGTTGCAAAACTTATTCTCAAGAGTTTCACTTCATGGTTAAAAAAAGGATAAAAAACTCCTCTGGAGTTGGTAAGGCTCAAAACAGAGCTTAAAGGTTCACCATAATCATCTGTCAGATATGTAAGTTCAAAAGTTGCTCTATGTCTGCTGAATATGAAAACTTACCTAAGGTTAACTAAGGTGACTGTGTGCCAGTTGTGGGTTTTCAGCAGTGTTGCTGCCCCAGAGTATTGAAAACAAAATTATTCCGGCTTTAATGTTTCAATTAAGTCATCACACTTCACTGCTCTACCTTCTTTATTCCCCCAACCCTCATAATATCTATTGAGCAATTGCCTTTAGCTTATCCTCCTTAACCTCATGTGGAAAATATTACAAGCTGAGAGCTAGGCTGCTCCACTAAAGTCAACAAAGTGGTGAATAAGACTCAGCGAAATGGATGTTATGGCCAGTTCATATCTGAAGTGCTGTTCAGATGGACTAAAAGTGCCCTCACTCCAAGTTTTTAAATCACCGCTCAATAGTTGGCATTCAGCTCACGCCAGGAAATCCTGCTGCATTTTGCGAGCTGTTTCATTTATCTCTTGTACCAGCAAATACTTTAACTTTCTGAACCTGTGGCAAATTCAACTCCAGTTTTCCCTCTCGAGTAATAATTGCATTAACACATTTTTAGCCATTGTGCAAACATGAATTTTTATGATATTCTCAGCTCATCACTCTTTTTCCTCAGGAGGAGAGATTTTATTTCCTCTTTTGCAGGTGCTGCAGTGCGTCACGCGCAGACTTTGCTCAGCCTTTTAGTGACCAGGTGACACGAGGCAGCAAGCCACGCTTCAGAATCATGATTTTCAGGTCCTTCTGCAACCCCAGGGCTGCAACCTCACAGTGTAATTATAAAAAAAAAAAAAAATCAAGTTTATCTGAATACACACGTAGACAGACCTGCATGAAAAGCTAAAAACAGAAGCGCCCTGTGTGAAACCATGTCACAGAACACCAATGCAGCCAGCCAATAGGAGGGTTAGTCAGATATTAACAGTGATGTATTAAATTAAAAAAAGACAAAACTAGAGCACTAAAAAGAAAAAATCTCGTTTAACATAACACCCACCACTTTAATCCTTATAGGTGACAAGTCGTGCTTCGCCTTGGGCGCCTCTTCTTGCAGACAGGTCTCCTACGGGGATCAGAGGAAAAGTTCAACAGAGAAAATAGTTTCCAGAGAAATGAACAAAACCCCATCACCTCAACCCTATCAGTCCACAGGTAGAACATATTTGTGCCGTTCACTTCAAACTCATTGATCCATCTCTTTTTATGTGCCAGAATGCTTTCATTAAAATTCAAACAATTCTCATTGAGCGTCCCCGACGCAGACTGAAAAAAATCAAAAGAATTAGGATTCACGCCTGTTGTGCCTTCAGTCACTCTCACTCCTGAGCCAAACACTGTGCAGCTCAATTAGAGCTTGCTGCGAAAATAGAGATAGGGGCCTTTGAAACACACAAAAAAGACACACTCCCCGTTCACATGAAATGTTTATTCTTTGACGCAGTAGGAGTCCTATTATCTTATTTAAAAGCATTATTGCACCACAACTGTCTTAAGCTGAACCCCTGCAGAGCTGGGATCTTACAGCTGGAGGCCTCCATTCATGGATGAGATCCCAAAATGGGGCTGCACTGTTATCTGGTGTTAAAACAGAGGGAATGAAGGGAAACAAAAGGTGCAGTAAACGCGGCCAGAGCATTCAGGAAGCTTCTAGGTGTGCCAAAGCTATTTAAATCACTGGGTTAAATGATCTACTGCTGTCTTTTTATGCACCACATTTTAAAAATAGGGTATAGATAAACAAAATGTGACCTAATGTATCCTTGCCCGTGGTTATTAACGTCCATCATCTGTATGATAGATGTAACTGGGACAAAGATTAGAGTGATGGACACGACTGAAGAACTGACAGCTTGGTGAGGAAAAAAAAAATAGATTTGCATGATAATCGAATTTAAAGAACAACGTGACCCTTGTAACAAAAACATTAATATTATGCTTTTGTGAGGGGCTAAACTATAACAAGCTTGCTCACCAAAATATACGTAACAGTATTATCTTCTGCTTGCACTTTGTTTGTTTGAGTGGCAAAGTGGACCATAATGCACAGTGCTAAAGCCAAACACAGCATATCGGCACAAACACCTCATACCAACTGTCAGCACGGTGGTGGAGGGGTGATGATTTGGGCTTGTTTTGCAGACACGGGACCTGTGATACCATCTGTCCTGATCTATCCTGGGGGTGGTGGCCTAAAGGTTAAGAAGTAGGTTTGGTACTGAGAGGACGCTGGTTCAAAAATTTGGATTGGAAAAAAAACATCTGGAAAGGGCTTCAGAAAACCCTCAGAAAATGAAAGCAGACCTTAACCCTCCCTGTGTGCTTCCCGAGTGATTTCTAGCTGCCCTCTTCTTCGCATGCTGTGCTGTGTGCACTGTGTCAAATGCAGAAACCGAATTTCACTGCATGATATGTGTATGTGAAAAATAACGCTGAAAGAAAAAAAAAACAGCTAAAGCTTGGCTTAAACTGGTTCATACAACAGGACAATAATCCCACGCAGAGCAGCAAATCTACAACAGAATGGCTGAATAAGAAAAGAATCAAGGTGCTGCTATGGACCAGTGAAAGTCCAGACCTCAACCTGATTGAAAAGCTGCGGTGAGAGCACAAACGAATGGTCACAAACCTCAATGAACTGAAGCAACATTGTAGAGAAGAGTGGACACAAATTCCTTCACAATGATGTGAAAGACTGATAAAGTCATACAGTATTGTACTTAGTTCTTCACAGCACTGCAGACTCTTTTTCACATGACTGTATCTATTCAGCTCACATTTATGCTTTTTTTTTTTGCTGATTTTTGTTTCTTTGCCTTCTTTCTTTCTTTTTTCTTTTTTTGTTTTTTTAAAATACTGGGCTCAGTAACATGAGCCAAATACAGCATGGACCCCATTCAGATTATTTGACAAGCCATTTATTTAAGAACAGTTTTAGATTTGCAGCGACAGCCCTATCAGCTGCTAATGAACAGAGTTAAACACATTACATTTCATCTTTGACCTGTGTTCATTCTACTGCACTAAAAGCTGACATTTACAGAGGAAACTCGTGCAAAATCACACAGCTTTCTCTAATATTCCAGGAACAATAATAAACTCTGCAGATTTCTCTGATATTTCCTTTGAACCCTCTTAATTGCAACAATTCAGCAGATCAGACAAAGATTTTCCCCAGGCAGTTTTCCCCAGGCTCTCCGGCAGTAGTGTTCTTGGTGATCACTTTGCCTATATTTTGTTAAGGTTTAATTTGTGAAAAAAAGGGGGAGATGTTTTGTCTCTCCCATCCCCTCCCTCAACAAAATTTATTCAGGCACCACAGTAGTCCTAAGTATTCTACTGAAGCCTTTTAGAATATTTATTATCTACTACTGCAGTCAATGTAATGTTTATGGAATAATTATGAACCTAAATATATATAAACAAGGCCTTTACAAGAATATTTTAACTTTTTTAAAAACTTAAATAGACATGTGTAATGTTTTCAGTATCATGTTTTCTTCTTGAAGATGTGGGTGAGCCAATCAAATGTAACCATGCAGATGTGCCAGAATCCAGAAATCCTCCTCTCACTTAGCGCCAAGTATGCACAGTAACTTCAATAATATGAAATAACGTCAAATAGCCACAGCACAACAGTTTAAAAAAAAAAAAAATTCTACTACAGTAGATTCTTAAGAAAACAGTGGGCGTGCTCCCCTCTTTTATGCAAATCTCCACACAGGGAAGGAGGCAACTCTGTTCTATTTACAGAGATCAGCAGCAGACTTTTGGAGTTTGAGAAGCAATAAATATGAGAAAATTACATCTTTTACAGCATCACAAACTGCAGGTTTTAACTTGTGAATCAGGTTAGGGTTGATGGAGATAAGGGCATGCACGATCCAAAAATGTAAAAAAAAACCAAAACTGATTCCAGGGCTAACAAACATGTAAAGTCTGCACACCAGCAAAAGCTCCTGAATGACTATGTTAGGATTGATCTCTTCAGTCAGGAGACTGGCTGCACCATCAGTTTCAAAGCCACCAAACCATGCAAGTAACATTTCTTCAGAGACACCCTTCATAGCAAGGCCCCTGTGCATAACTGCTATTCAACAAGTTGAAATAAAAAGCTGCAGAACTCACCTTTGTAGGAAATTCTGATGTAGATGATCAGCATGTGTTTAATACTCAGTTGGAACGTTTGTAGGAATTTTTTTGTGCTTACAGAAAAGTTTGAACAGGTCATCCCCCTGCACAGTTACTTTTACTGTGAAATGGAACTCGACTGCTAAAAATCAAAGTCTATTTTTGTATTTGAGTGCTGTTTGTGTTGTACACTGCTTCAATATGTCATGCTAAAAATGAAATGGATGTGGGATATATTTTTGTCCCCACTGGGGATAATTAAATCATTTAACAGAAACAGGAACATGTAGACCAAAGGAGGGGAAAGCCTCACAACGCCACAGGCAAATCACACCCTGGTCAGATGATTATTAAATCATTATTAAAACAGCAAGGCTACAGTTCTCCAATCATTAGTTCTCGGATCATTATTAAAGAGTCAAGGTCATCTCAGTGTAGTGAATCAAGTGAATCTTAATGTCGTTCATAAATGTTTTAGAGGTTTTGTGACTCTTTCTGACAAGGTCAAGATGATTAAAAGAGAAGACCGCTGCCAGGCAACCCCAAAGCTGCTCTTGTAAACACATTTTTAAAATTATTTAGCTATTTATTAAATAATTCTTATTGACTTAACGGCCTTATAAAGCATCCTTTATTATTGCTGTGGTCCACTAAAAGTGAAAAGCACTACTTAAGGAACAAAGGAAGGAAGCAGCCTCACCACAGAGGGTGGGATGGAGCCTGGCTGCACCTTTCCACTGGCCTGTCCAAAAGTGATCCTCTTCCGCCTCATCCTGAGGAAGACGTAGATGCGAATGTAAACGAGCAGCGTGACAATAAATGGCAAGTAGAAGGACACCACAGAAGAGTAGATCACAAAGTCAGGGTTGGAAATGGAGCACACCATCGGGTCATCTGCAATAAAAGGAAAAAAACCATCATGGAGAACAACTTTAAAATTACAGGACAATAAAAGAGACAAACATTGTCATTTAAAGTCAGCCTCTGACACCAGAGTTTGCTTCCAACCTTGGAAATGGCCTCGATTGTTTGTCCTCTTTTCATATAATGCCTACACACTGAACACATGCTGTACCCCAGTATTTTGTGATTTGTGCAAGTTTGGCATGACAGGAAATCTTCAGTTTTGGAAAACATGAATAATTTATAACAATAAACAACACAGCATCTGTTTTCCATTTGAAGTAACCTCATTCAATCAGACTGTAATGCAAACAATATTTAGAAAACAATATTTGCTTTACTTTTAGTAAAGAATCAAAAGGAAAGAGGACAGGGATAATAAAACAGCCTCTTAAGAAAATAAAAGAAATGTTTTAACTGGAGGTTTGATAAACACTAATAATATTAGCAATCCAATCTCTGAATAAACAAACTTTGTTAAATTTGATTACTAGTTAACTTCATTAGGTACACCTTTTGAGGTGCTCCTTAAGTGACTTTGAACATGACATGGCTGTTGGTGGTCTGAGTATTTTAGAAACTGCTGATCTACCAGGTTTTTCCAACACAGCCATCTCTAGAATTTACAGAGAATTTTCCAAAAAAGAGAAACTATCCAGTGAGGGGCAAAAATGCTTTGTGGATGTCAGAGGTCAGAGAAGAATGGCCAGACTGCTTTGAGCTGAGAGGAAGACAACAGTAACTCAAATAATAATTTGTTAAAACCAAGGTATGCAAAAGAGCATCTCTGAATGCACAACATATTCAGCCTTAAAGCAGAAGATCACACCGGGTTCAGAACAGAAAACTATGAACTCACCAAAATTTGACAATAGCAGATTAGAGAAACATTGTCTGATCTGATGGGTCTCACTTTCTGCTGCAACATTCAGATATTAAGGTCTGAATTTTGGGGCTGGCTGGCTGGCTGGACAAATTAGGATCAACTGTCTATCCAACAGGAGCACAGAAATATTGGGACCAATGATTTAAACTTTAGACAGTAGAAAATGCTCTATTTGATAGTCCAGTGTCAAGTCAGTGTCCAGTGTCCATGACAACAAACTTGCTAAAGTAATGACTAAAAATGATGCTTTGTTTTCGTGATTAAAAATGAGGTTATGGATTTCATAGTGAACATTCTATGTTTCTATATTTTATATAAACCCGCTCAGTGGAAACATCTGAAACTAAAATCATCATTCAGTCCAGCAGATGTTATTGTGTTGAGTCCAATACATCTCTCTCTCTCTCTGAGTCAGCAGCTTTGATAGACTGGCCCCTCTGGCTGGAAGAGTCACATATTTGAGTCCAGTGAAAAGCAGAGTGGCAGGAGAGCCATGTTTGGCCTCATGATGGCGTGTACCTCTGGCACACTCCGTGTTCCCTGAGCGGATGGCTGTTTTATGCTCTGAAATTCATTGTGCGAGTGCTCTCTTTGTGTGTCCAATATAAGCTTGTCTGTTTGAGAGGTAAGAACATAGTACACGTAATGCCACACAACAACACATTTGTAAATAATCAATGAGCAACCAAAAGCAAAAATGCCCAGTTTGAAAAAAAGCAAAAAAACCCACTCTGTCCTGCACTGTTTCACTGACACTGAATACCTAGTGTGAAACTATAGGATTACTGACCACCACTGTGTATCAAAGCAGACACTCAGGTGCCCCAAATACAGAGCACATTCCTTAGCATGTACAGCGAGCCCCACAATAGAGTAAACAGCGATTACAGTAAATAAAGTACTGCTAAAAATGTGACTCTCTGTACCAAAAATATGCACTGTGGAAACAAAATATAAGTCTACTGTGTGCAATAGTATATGACAGTACAGGAATCACTGGACATCCTCCCATCCCTTTGGCCATGCATTCTTATAAACATCACCCAATGATCCCGCATGCAATGTAACAGGAGAAAACCCCCATCTACACCACATACATCCTCTGCATCTCCCTATATTCTGTAATCTCCTTGCTACACCTCCACACATCCTTACTCCTCCTTCTTTTCCCAGGTCAGACCGCTGTGAATGTAAAATGTTCTAGTAACTCTATTGTGCTCAAGCTCTATAAATATGCCTTATGCTACTCATATTCATAAATTGTGGGCTTGGCAGATTTTGACAATTAGAGGAACTATTCTTCATGATGACTTGCACAATTAAATGATGCTAATGTATTTGGGAGGGTAAAACTAATTAACTGATGGAAACATAATGGGTTTTGATCACAACATTTGTTCAAATTCCAGACAGCTGAACAGTCATTTGCCTAAAACATTTGCAAATTCTATCAAATAATGACACATGCTCCCATGCTCGTGTGCAAGTAACAAACAGTTTTTGAGGATTCCTCATAATATTTTGACACATTCAGCTGTTAATCGAGCCAAGCCACACAAATGAGAAAAGCTGAAACGTTGGATTTTATTAATAACCAATGCTGGTAATGGTGGCTTTGCAGTGATGTTGATTTTTTTTTTAAGGGGAAATATTGCAGCTGTCAGAAATTTCACAAAATCTCACTTTTAAAAGTGTAAAGGGTGACATGAATGGTCATTTTCTCTGTAATTACAGCCTACACAACATGACAGGAGCACTGCCCACATCCTTCAAATTCCAAATAACAGATCTGACAAAGCTCAGGACAGAGCCTCAGATGACATATGAAATGTTTACAGCATTAGTGCATTTTAATTTATTTCCCACTGCCATCCTAAATGGTAAGAACACTAAATTTTGATTCTGAATTTCAGAATGACACAGTGCATCCGTGCTTTGCATTCTGCTTTGCAGGCTGCACATCACCAGAAAACATGCAGACAGGAAGACAAAGTCAGACTGTTGTTGTCCTGACCTGTGGTGTTGAAGCCAAACAGCAGGGGACAGGACACGGCGAAGGCCAGGACCCACACGATAGAAATCATGACAAAGACTCTTTTTCTGGAACGATGAGTGGTGTTGTACAAGACGGGCATCACTACTGCTGTATACCTGCAGACACACACAAGGATTAGAGTTTGCCCAGCTTTGCAGAAGTGTTTGTACAGAGGACAGAGGTGGTGACATTTGAATGAAGGAAAAAACGCTGATACAGTACTGCAAAGGGGAATAATTAAAGGGTGAAAAAGGGTGTTGGACTTTGGGGATGCCAAGACATGCAATGCTGAGAAAAAGTGGATGATATAAAGACCAACAACAGGAAGGCAGACCAGGCACTATTATTTAGAAACAAATGGGTATTCAGCAATAACTCTAGTGCGGCTTTGAGTTAAGAGTTAATCAGCACACTATATGCCAAAAGGGTATAATGAGCCTGGAAAAACAGCTCCAGCAGTAGCCCAGAAGAAGCCGCAATTATGCTGGAACCCAACCCAAAATAGATGCGATGTAATGTTGTTTAGAGCCAGATAACTGCCACGATTGTTTATCCTCATCAGGCTAATTACTCTAGTTCTTCTCTGGGCAAAATGCAGAATGAAACCCGGAGCCAAACAGGCACAGACGTCCACTAAAAATATTCTTCCCACGCTGCTTCCCTTTGTCTTTACCCTCCTGCCACGGGGCTGGGGTTAGAATAAAAGCAGAGATTAAACACACACACACACACAAACCAAAAAGGTTTAGTGATAAAGTATTGTTTATTGATCAAGTGCTGCTTTAAGTTACGCCTTTAGTTTCATCAGCTCTGAGCCACCACTCAAAACGTGACTTTCACTGTGGGTACTTTCACAGGGACAATTCACCTTGACGTTTCACTCCAGAACTTCGGTTATGGTGTATTTATGCTGCTTCTCAAGAGCCGTTTAACAGGTGACAAATCCTCTCTGTTTTCAAAGAGATCATTGCGATAAACTAACAGCGCTGCTGCAAAGGTAAAGCAAGTCTCAATGACACACAATGTCCCAGGGGCTTTGCATTAATTTAGAACTGCATGAACATCTGATGCCGTAGAGGTGCTGTTGACTTCTATATTAAGCAGTCACAAAGAAGAGTGTTCAGAACGACTTCATTGCTCAGGTGCAAATTATGCATCTTTCGGAAGAATCAAGCAGTCAAAAGATATGAAGTGTTCAAAAATAGCTAATTAGCTAATAGTCATTTAATTGTGAAGACAGCCCTACAAAGTACTTAACCGGTTCATTCAGAAACATTCAGCTGGATTCATACAAAAAGTTATGTTAGGAGGCTTTTACACTGTACAATCACAGCCATGTTAACCTGTTTAGAAGCCCTGGAATTTGGGCCACTGCCCTTTTTTGGCCTCAGCTCTCCATGGCATTGCTGTTGTGCCATGTTGCCTCATTAACCCCAGATCCTCATTGTGGCTTTCGCTGTTTATTAATTAATGTATAATTATTTTTTGGCCACTTCCGACAGAAGACATTTGGTGAGCACAGCATTGATGTAGCACTTTTTGCCACTTTCCTGGGTCTTCAACCCAGGGTTTTGAGATTTCTGGAGGTTTTTTTGTTTTTTTTAATATTCTTGTTTTTATATTTTGTGGATTCTGTTGGTTTTCATTGCTCTTTTGCATTTAGTCTTAAGTTAATGTTTGAGCGTTATTCTTGTTTCTTTTGAAGTCTGGTAAGTGGTTGTTGATCAGTGCATTTTGAAGTTTAGTATTCTTGTTTATTTTTAGGTACTGTTTGGTTGATTCGTGGCTTCTTGTTTCTTAGCTTCGTTTAGGTTTGATTTTCATTTATTTACCAGATTCTGTGCCCTCAGTTCCTCTTGTGTTAGTTACTGTTTGTACTTGAAGAGTTTATCAGTTCCTGCCTCCAGCATGTTCATTTGTGTCCTTTCACTCCACACTTTGTGACACTTTTTATGTACACTTGGTGAATTTCTTTGCAAGGTTGGTTATTTATATCTTTCTTTCTTTAGGTGTTAATATACTAATGACTGAAGTGAGTGTCTTCAGAATTGTGAACAAAATCTCACGATAAGCTCTGCAAGTGACCGAGGCTGCACATTTCTCTGTAGATTTTTCACTAGAAGAAAGCCCCACCACACCGTGAGTATTTTCCTCATTGGCCTTATAAAAACATCGATACCAAAATTAATTTGGATGTCGAAATTTTAAAAACAGAAACTGAAACTAGAGGTCTTAAAACTAGATGGCAACACATTATTAGTACTGCTGCGGTAGCACATTACAAATTCTAGTTAATCATATTGCATTACTAATTATGTGCTGAGGACAAATATGGAACTGTGATCGACAACTTTTGAGGGCTGGAGATAAACACAGCTTTTAATTTTGTTTAGCAAAATGAAAATAATGTAATGTGTGTAAAGTGCAAGATCCTGTATTTTACTCCTTATAACCTCCAGCAAAGGAGTATGCAATTGGTTCAGTTAATTTGTTTTGTTTTTTTACGGCTAGATTTGCATTAACATTTTGGGACCCGGCCCAACTTAGAAGTGATTCACGATCCAGAGGAGGAATTTTTGGAAGAGGTCTCTACCACTGTGAGGTAGAGACATTTCACATTATATCTACACAAATACTTATTATATCGATATAATAAAAGTAATTTTGATGTTTTTGAGGAAATCTAATCTAGAGCCAGAGAGCCTTCAAGGTCCAGGGACTCAGTTCATGCATGGTGGAGCGATGGAGTTTTCAGCCATGGTGGAGATGTGCAGTCTTGGACTGCTCTTGTTAAGAAGAAGCTTGTTGATATGTGGGCACAAGACTGATTTAATACTACTTTATTATCCGGCAGGGTGGCTCTAGGTTCAAATCTGCTGGTTTGCTGGGAGTCTTTCTCTGTGGAGTTTGCATCTTCATCCTGTGCCTGTGTGGGTTTTCTCTAGATGCTTCCTCCCACAGTTCAAAGACATGTATGTCAGGTTAATTGGTAATTAATTGGTAATGAATAACACATTAATGGTAATAACAATATGTTATGACCGCAAAGGTAATTATTAGATAACATTGCAGGATAGCCTTTTTTGTTATTGCACCTAATTACATATTTGAAATGCTACCAAAAACCAAGAGACACCCAATGAAACCGGAACTTATGAAACATTTACTGTCATGCAAACTCATGAAAGTGCTCATCTTCCCCTGCAGTCGTACTTGCTGTAGAAAAAGGCAAACACTCAGTTCTCCATACAGGCTGAGCAAATATATCCCCCCAAGAGTTCTTATGTATCACTGCATTTATTCTCTTCAGTTGAACTCTTGATGCCTGTGGGGTTCCAAGTTCAAAGACCCTAGCGAAATATTAAATATTAACTTTGATACAAGAACAAAAACTAACCAGATAATGATGTAAACACCAGATGCTATAGGAGAGATTCAAGGTTCTCACGCATGACAATTTCCTGTGCAATGGCACAAACATCTGCACAGCAATTAACCAAAACCCTAAAAACACCCACGTGCACATGCTCATTCCTGTCAATTTCTCACTGTCTCTCATTTTGTCTCACACACACCGTGAGATATACACACAGCCACACAACTATCAAGAAGATATGAGCAAGATGGGAAAATTTTTTAATCCTTCAAGCGAGCTCTGAAATGCCTATGTGGTGTAGGAAAGACTTGGAATAAAAAAACTAACAGAAGTGACATTTACACTGGAGATGTCATGGCAACATCTGCAGTCACACATACTAACTGCAGCAAAAAGGTAAACACACACAAACACGCACTCACACTCACCTGTCAATGCTGATGGCACACAGGTTGAGAATACTGGCGGTGCACATCATCACATCCAGCGTGACAAAGATGTTACAGTAGAGCCGGCTGAAAAGCCAGGCTCCGCCGACCACCTGCAAAAGACAGACAGGCAGATTAACAACAGTCACGTTTCTCCTCCTTTTCTTCCCCTTCTTCACAGTGAAGTGTGAAGTGAAGCACAGGTGACAGAGACGTGAATGAGAAGGGAAAAATGTACACAGAAGAGCCGCTTTGACCTCAATTACATAAAGAGAAACAAGTCCGAGCTGCGAGCATGAGTCACACAAGAACCCAGATGAACTACAGGGGTATCACTTTGGTTTATTAATGTGTGTTTATGTTATGATATAGTGTTTCAGAATAGTAGTGAGGAGCTCTGAATTAGTCAAGTGCAAAAGTCCTGTTATTCTGGATCCATGATGAGTGGCATAAAAATAAGCCAAAGGAGGGTAGCTGCCTAAATGCAGGGTTTAATTATACTGAAGGTGTTTGTCAGACATTTTTTCACAAAGGGCATAAGCCTCCAGTTAACACACCGATACCCCCACCTCCTCCCCCCAGCAGAGTCTTACTCAAGTCGACAGGCTTTCACTTAGGCTCCATAATACCTGGTAATAACTGTCTGACAGAGATAAATGGGATCCAAGTAGCATTGCCTCACTACTGAATCTCTCAAATCCAGCATGTGAATATACGCCTACCTACGCAGAGAGGCAGCAGACACACATGGGAATATACACATGCATGCACACAAGTATGTAAACAGACAAAATTTGCTTTTTTACACCTGGGAAGTCACATGTACAGATAGACAAGCACATGCATAAGCATGTTTTTTTTAAGCGTACTAATTCAAAAAAATTTCACACGCCTACCTAACCTAACATCGTCATAACCTTTTCCCATATACGGAAATCCTAATTTCACCCTGAAAAGGCATTCTACTAACTTTACACACAACCAAATGTTGCATAGAGTCTTCTCTCAGAAAATGATCTAATGATGACGACGATGGTGCCATTGTGGTCATGATCACTCCTAGGACAACAAAGTTTAAATACAAAATCCTCCCATGAGCTACAAGCATGTAATTTGAATATGACTGTTTACCATTGTGCCTCAGTTTTTAAGGATTTACTGTGTTCACATGAGATATCATTGCCTGGAAATCAATGTTTTCTGCAGTCATGCAAATTGCTGCAGTGTCTCTTTCATCTTAATTTTAAGCCCAAATCCTAACCAAGAATTAGCTGCTTAAAGAAATAAAGAACCTGGATAATGCATTTGTTTTGGAATGCCATTTCCAGTTTTTAAACTCTTGTCCTAGAATTAATGGCTCTCTATGCACAATATATGGTATTCATATACACATCACTGGACACAAAAGGAGTGAAGCAGACGTGTGAGTACATCTTTAACATTTTGTACACAGTGTGGTAACATGATGAAAGATTAATTAATTAATTAGATTGATTAATTAATAGATTAATTTGAGGAAGTGTGTGAGAGCAAAACAAAAAAAAAGTCGCTATCTACAGAGAAGTAGAAACCATGTTTCAAACTGTTGCCCATGAGATTGAAAATCATAAACTTAACCTATGAAACCACACTTGTAGTACACTTTTTCCCCAAATACTGTCTTCAGGTAATCAGTTGAGAACAAGTGTCATGAAATGTGGTGCTGGAAACATTCCTCACAGGGATTTTGTGCCATATTAAAGTTACAGCATCACACAGTTACTGCAGATTTGTCAGCTGGACATCCATGATGTGAATCTCTTGTTCCACCACGTCTCAAAAGTGCTCTACTGGATTGAGATTTGGTGACTGTGGAGGCCATTTGAGTATGTTCAAGAAACCAGTTTGAGATGATTTGAGCTTTGTGGCATGGTGTGTTATCCTGCTGGAAGCAGCCATCAGAAAATGGGTAAACTGTGCTCATAAAGGTAAGCTGTGGTATTTAAGCGATATTCAGTTGGTAGTAAGGGGCCCAAAGTATCTCAAGAAACTATCCCCCACACCATTACACTAGCTGCAGCCTGAAACACTGATACAAGGCAGGATGGATCCATGCTTTCATGATGTTTATGCCAAATTTGGTTGTTACTATTCAAATGCTGCAGCAGAAATTGAGACCAGTGAGACCAGGCAATGCTTTTCCAATCTTCTATTGCTCAGTTTTGATGATCCCGCTTGAACTATAGCCTCAGTTTCCTGTGTGTAGCTGACAGGAGTGGCACCTGGTGTGGTCTTCTGCTGTTGTAACCCATCTGCTTCAAGGTTCAACGTGCTGTGCATTCAGGGATGCTCTTCTGTATGATTTGGTTGTAGCAAGAAATCATATGAATTACTGTTCAGCTCAGCAGTCTGGCCATTCTCCTTTGACCTCTGACATCAACAAGGCATTTTCGCCCAGAGAACTTCTGCTCACTGGACATTTTCTCTTTTTCAGACCGTTCTCTGTAAACCCTAGAGACGGTTGTGCGGGAAAATCCCAGTAGATTGGCAATTTTAAAGTTGTGTTTTGTGTTGATTAATGATACACAAACAAAATTACCAGCAAATAATGCAAAGATTGAAAATTGCAGTGGTATGCAAGTCATGGTGAAGAAAGAAGCAATCCACTTTACTTTGAAAAAACAAAACAAACAAAAAAGAAGCAACCTAAAAGTGCCTGTTTTGTTTTACCTAATGTCTTGTAATGGAGACAAATGATTGAAATTTGAAAAAAAGGGTAGGGCAGGCTTGTAAAGTATTGTATGGTGGTATACAGACTAATTATAAGAGACTTGATGTGGGAAGTAATGCAGCAACAGGTGTATATTTATATAAATAACACCTGACTACCATAAAGACCTCCACTCTACAACAGTCATGTTCTACATTTGCTGAGGCTGAGTGACATCCTGTAGGATAAAGTGTGAAAAGTGAGTGCTCAGTCAGTACTGCCATTGCACCCACTTTGCTCAAGTACAAGTCATAGATCAGCTGCTCCATTCAGGGATGATATGACTTGCTCAAGGGCACATGATTGGCTCCTGCTGAGAGCAGGAAGAGTGATACTCATAGACCTTTCTTGAAAAGACACACCTGCAGAAGCTCATCAGCTTCCCTCTAGTTACAACAGGTTAATCCCCAGACCTTCAGATTACATCCCACAAGGTGGTGAGGCTCACAGTCTTGGGAGCTAAAGGTCTTCACCTCTGATGCTGAACTAATAAGTTTCTACCCAGCCTTTTTAAGATATTACTTTAAAATTTATACTAAATTAATGAATGTTGGACTTTTGTATTACACTATCTTTAATGACCAATTCTTTAGCGCTCTGTAAGCTCCCCTTTGAATCAGAAATGAAGAGATATGACTCAAATAAGAATAAAAAAAGTAGCACATACACTTACAGTACGACTGCTCACTAGGAAGTTAAACTCATGACTGAATCCTGCCGAGGTTCACAGCTGCCTAAATTTACCTTTCAGAGGATGCAATCATCTTTAATTTGTAAACTTCTGCTCACTGAGTGTGTAATTACTTTTTTTGGGTGTTGGTCTGCCGTTGAATCCTCTGCACTGCAGGAGAAAAAGCACTTTCTGCTGACACTGAGCAAAATTTGGGCACGAAAGGTTGGCTGCTTATTAAACATAACTGGACTTCAGGACTCATGTTGGCAAACGCCGGGCCTACAGCAACACTCCGTCCCTCTGAGCTTCAAGGAGGTTATTCTATACCCCCGTACATGCCTGCATAGAGACAGGTCTTTCCTAAAGTGTATGAAACGTGGTTGCCTCATGCTGAACAGAAAGCATCACAAAGGAAATTAACAATTAGCAAGCAAACTGTATCACACTGAGTACATTAAAACAAAAAGCAATTTATTTGCAAAGAACAAATAGAAACGAGCAGAAACTATGAAAAGCTTTTTACTCTGAAGATTTGATAAGAATGAAATTCACAGGTTTGCAGCCTCTTTATCATTTGTAGCTCAGCCAATTACGCAGCAGATGACGTCCTTATTTAATATTCAATATGTCCTTAAGCAATTATGTATAATCTACATGAATACTGAATCACTATCTAAAATACTTTCATCATCATTACTGTCTTCATATCACCCACACAGCTGTCACCATGTAATAAGCTCTAAATGACCCTCATGCCTTTCCTCTTTGATTTTAGCCTTTTTTATTTTTGCATCTCCCACACAACTTTTCTCTGTTCTCATCTCCAACTCCAACTCCTCATTCACTCCCAAATATCCTCCTAATATGTATTTTACCCCTTCCACAGCCTCTATGTTTCTAATAAACACCCCCCACCCCCCCCTTCAGAGCTCTCCATGATTGATTTCCTGTTAGGGGGCACTTCTGCAGCTGTTAGTGGAAATATTGTAGGGTACTAATTATCAACAATTAATAAAAATAAACATCCACAAGCAAGAAAACATGCAATTAGGATTAAAATGGATGTAATCCAGATAGGAATGCAAACTAGTTAGTTAGCAAGAGAAAAGAAAAGACAAAACAGTATTAGCTGAGCAGATTAAACAGGTGCCTAAAATGAATGGGTCAGTGGTTGAAATAGTTAGCTAGACAGGGGTTTTGATGTGCAATCAAAAATGGTGGGAACTTTGCCTTTAACATGTTAGTTGATTTAAATTCCACCACATTCCTTGAGATTAAACAGTATATTTTTATGGAAGCTCCTGCAGGGTCCAACCTTGAAGAGGTTGCATCAGAATTTGTCCAGTAAGGTTGGACCATCAATGCAAAATTCTCCTGTAGTGTTTTGGGGCGACTGACGGGAGAATGTTGGGCACAAAATGACCTGAAATGTTCTTGCCAAATTTGCCTCACTGCAACTTTGTGATCTTCTGTGGAATTCAAGTTGATGTGTGGACATGGTGGACAAGAATAAGGGGAGTGCTGGAAGTAGCGTTGTGCTTCATAAGAAGATGACTTCAAAGGGGAAAAGAGGCAAATGTAAATGAGGTGTAGTTTTTTCCTTTTTATGGGTGTAATTCCACCTCATGATGGATAACGTTTAGTTCAGCTTCTGCTACTTTAGCAGCAGGAATGCAGCTACCACCAAACCAATGTCAAAACTGACAGCTCAACTCCCCATTTTTTTTTAACTAGTCATATACACAGATTTTTTTTTAAGTCATGTATTTACATAAAATTTTCAAAACTTGATTGAAAGAACATGTGTGGGATATGAAGAATGTAGGGTCAAACCCAGAAAGGTCTGGACCTGTAATCCTCCTGTACTCTCCTGCTGCAACTTTGGAAACAAACACTCACCTCCAGGTACACAGCCCACGGCATGACCAGGGAGGCCACGAGCAGGTCGGACACAGCCAGGCTCACCACCAGGTAGTTGGTGGTCGTCTGGAGGGAACGCTCCCTCAGCACAGCCAGACACACCAACACATTTCCAAACACAATGGCTAGGATAAGCAGGGAGTACAGCATGGCGTAGTAGTTGCGCTCCTCGTCCTGCCATGGCGCCTCAGTGCTTTCGTTCCTCTCACCCCATCCGAGACGCTCTGACTCGTTCCAGAGCCGCTCTGAGCTGCTAAACATCGCCATTGAGACGTCCCGGTGACATGGGAGGTGAGATGTTTGGCAGACCTACCAAAAAGAAAAGAGCATATGAATAATCACATAATAACCTTCTCTTTCTTTTTGGATTCCCACACTTTAGCCATTAGGTGAATTTTCCCATGTAAAGGCCTGCTGGGGAACACATCCTGACTCCTAACAGTAGTCAGATGCGCTGATAAACGAAATGTAAGGAAATACATCCCAGCAGTAACACTCTTTGCTGAGCATTACTGCTGTTTGCTGGCACAGGAGTTTTATTTTTCCTGCTGAATGAAAAATGGGGGCACATATTGACGCCTCTTCACGATACGACTCCGTGGCGCCTATAGAGACAATCATCTCCATAAAGACTCAGCAGAAAATGTATGCTTCGACCGTGCAATGCAGTTATGATTATTCCAGTCAGCCTTTCAAATGTACCACAGTCCTTCCTGCAAATGGCATCTAACGCAACTAATAGGAACAGGAGATACAAAGCAGAGATAGTAACTTTAATTAGGGCCTGGAAGAGTAGCTTTAAGCAGTGTCAGGAAGGTTAGCTCATCGGGGACGGGTAATAAGTCTGTGCTGCCACCGTGAGAGGTCTGGCTGGCTCTGCCCCTTGCACTCAGCCCTTCCTCTCATTTATCACCAAACCTCCCTATCTGGCCTGAGTCCAGATATCAGCACTGTGGTAATACTCACACCTGTGTCTAGATGGTAAACATACTGATCCATCTAATCCAGCCCCCTCCTTCTTTTGGTGACAGAAACAGGGAGAAAGACAGAAAATCAGATCCTTTTTAGAACTGGCTCAGACCCAGGAGGCTTTTAAAGATTTTCTCAGTCTATAATGCTACCAAGCTCGTCAATGGCTCCTGTATCATATTATTGCCCACAAGAGAACCTGAAGAAGCAGAGGAAAGCCAGGCACCAATACCGATCACCTTGAAGTCTCCTCAGGGGAGTGCAGCAGTGAGTTTATCACAGAATTAGGTGTGGCAGGTTGCAGGGATGCCAATCAAAAAAAGGATATTTGCGGAAAACCGCATCTATGCGCGCACACACACGCACAAGCCCCTACACACACACAGAATTTTTCACTCTGAATAGGAGCACAAGGTCACATACTGCTCCACCGAAAGGTTTGTTTATACTTGTAGAACAAGTGCTAATTAGACCTGATTGCCCCATGTACTCTTTTGTTTTGCGACCTCCCTTTAATGTTAACAACTTATTCCGCTCTCTTAATGCCACCGTCCAACACTCTGACCTCTTACAAGTGTCTGTGAAGTAGGCATGTAACAGACCCTTCAATGCACATGCATGCTCGCATACAATCTGACTCAGTCCACATGCCCTGAAGTGACTGGGAAGCCTGCACAGTGATGGGGTGATGGTGTTTTGCTGTATATAACTTCACGTTAGTCGTAAAGACAACTAATGTTATCACAATAATAAAGTGCGCATGAATTAACAGGACGGTTGCTGCCACAGCAGACCTAGTTGACAGCTTGTAATTGATTTTGTTCCCAATGCTGCTATGTATAATAAATTCTATTTATTATTTGTAATTTATTACAAGTAACTGCCAAGTGATCTTAATATGCGATGGACAAACGTAGCGAAATTCAATTAAACCCTATAATTTGAGTGCCTTTTCATGCGTCTAAATCACCCTTCATCAAAAGCTCAGGTCAGTTGGAGTCCAGTAACGCACAGGAATAACCTAATTAGGCCAAAATGATTTTTACCACATGACCAATTATCACAATAAATGCGCAATTAAACAGACGACGCCGCGGGTAATGATTTATCATTCACAAACACCGGAGACACAACACATAAAACATTTCTGTAGCACATTTAATAATGCATTGGTGGTTTAAAAAAAAAAAAAAACCTCAACAAAAAGTACGCACACATACCTGTTAGTGTTTTTTAGTGAAGTATTCATTAGATGCCATCGAGAAAAAGCATCATCCGTGCAGAGTTAAAAGTTGCCCGGTCGATGAGTCCAGCGCTTCGGGAGGAGAGCGGGAGGAGCCGGAGGAGCGCTAGGTGCCATTGCGCACGGGCGAATGTGGATGTGGAAAGCTCACAGATGAAGCGCCAATCTCGCTCGCTCTCTTCGTTTCCCCCACTAAACCTCGGTGGCTCTGTGAGGGACGCGTTGGGCTTTCTGCGCGTTTGATTCTGCAGCCACACCGGAGTTGCGCACGTATGTTGTGGATACATCAGGTGTGCTTTATTGCGCTATTGCAAATGAGGCTCGTCAATTATTACGAGGGGGGACATGTTTTCATTTTAGAGTAAAACGATTGTCAGTCATTGTTACGATAGAAGTTTTTGTATCTGCATGCAGTGAGTTAAAATACCCTCCCTCATCAGTCTGTCCCTGACACAGTCTCACAGTCTGGGTCGTGCTTTGCTGGAAGTGGTATTGGATTAAAAATAGCCTAATGCTGCCCTCATAAAACAATCATATGAAAGACCTGTGATACATTAGGCCAGCCCGGGTGCTTAAAAACGTGTAGACCATCACGCCATTATCTTTATGGATCTTATGGGTCCTTTTATAACCCTCTGACATAAGAAATGCGAAAAAGAAAAGAAAAAAAAAACCTTTGCAGATAAAGAATACCAGGAGCTTGTGCCTTATATCTCTCTACTTCCAGCCAGCGCATTTTTATTTATTTATTTTTTGCACTCTCTTCTACATGGCATTTTAAGATAAGAGCAATCAGTACTGCAGGAGCTCAAACAGCGCACACTGAGCAAGTGAGATCTGGACCAAACCATACGAAGTCCTATAAAAGAAGGCGTTACTTTCCCCATTCATGAACAAATTCCAGCTTGCAAAGAGTTAAAATTTGCTGTTAAAAAAAAAAAAAAACTGAAGAAAATTCAGCAGAAATCATGTGAGTGAGGTTTAGCACTACAGTCATTTTGGAGGCAAATGATGGTTCACATTTCCAATTTTTTTTTAAATCCCCCAAAGCAGAGCCTTGTACTCGACTTCATTACAAAGCCTTGGTAGAGAGCATTTTAAAAAGCAGCGAGCAGCAGGAAGTTAATGGCCTGTCCTATGTAACTACAGCCGCTGACATACAATCCCTAACTGATCATTTTTCACTCTGAACCACCTGTCAGTTTGTGTTTTAACTCATGCAAAATTGCCTAAATGTCCTTGGTGCCCATTGGAAATTTGACCCATCTTTCTTGTTTCATATATATATATATATATATATATATATATATATATATATATATATATATATATATACATATATATATATATATATATATATATATATATATATATATATATATATATATGGGACAGAGTTCTGGAGACTCCTACTATGTTCTGCAACTGACATGTGTTTGAAACTTGATGACATTTAATAGTGTGCGACATCCGCAACACATAACGCATTTTGACTTTGGATGATATTCACCTGCACAGCGATTCGCACAAGCACTCAAAACCATGCAGCGTTCATTAAATCCAGATTTTCTTTTGCACTCTTGGTATATTAAGTTCATTTAGGATGCCAAGCCCATTCTCACCGGTAGGAGTGGGAGCTTCTGGAAAGGCTGTTGTCTCACGGAGAGATATGAAAATGTACAAATAAATAAAGTCATCCAAAGTAATCACCTAAGATGTATACTCAGTTCCCTCCATACAGAGGCCATAAACACAACATCAACTCCTTCACCCATCTCTCTCTCTCTCTCTCTCTCTCTCACACACACACACCTGCTGTACTGAAGCTATGCAAATATCCCTGATCAGAAACGGATGGGAAGGTGACGAATGAAGCGGGATCTGCTTTCCCTTTGAATGAGGGCTGCACAGACATTGGGCAGATCGAGCTCCTGTCAGCCGCTCACAGAGCTCTAACTCACAGGATGTATATCAGTCCAGATTATTACCACTGTGAAGGTCAGCCCTTAGAGGGCATCGGAACAGTAATGATAAGAACAGTGTTGGACAGAGAAGGAAATGAACACTTTCAGAGGTGGCTGAAAATCTGCTGCCATCTGGTGGTCCAATGCTTGAACTGCCTTTATTCCCTTGAAATAATGCAGTGAATGTGTGGCTACACTCACACTGGAAACGTGACAAAATAAAGTATACTCAGCAGCAGACATATTAGGAGATATATTAAATGGAAATGGCACAAATAACTAAACAAATGTAAACAGCCTATAGTTTGCTTACTGTTTTTCCTTTTTGCTGCATTTTTAAGTTCAATTGTAAACTTAACTGTGAAGTTAAACACCTGTTAGAATAAAACAGAACTACACTCATTGGCCACTTCGTTACTTATACACTGTGGTCATAAAAGGTTGGATACAGTCAGCAACAATACTCAGATAGGTTGTGGTGTTTAAATAATGATCAGTTGGTACTAAGAGGCTCAAAGTGTCCGAAGTAAATATCCTCCACACATTACACCACAAGCAGCCTGAAGCATTGATACAAGGCAGGATGGAGCCATGCTTTCATGTTGTTTTTCCTGTTCTTAGCTGACAGGAGTTGCACCCGGTGTGGTCTTCTGCTGCCGTAGCAGATTCTGTGTCCTGTAGGTTCAAAGGTGCTCTTTTGCAGATCTTGGTTATACCAGCTTGAAACAGTCTGGCCAGGTCAGTGCTGCTCACTGGATATTTTCTCTATTTTGGACCATTTCTCCAAACTCTAAGAGATGGCTATGCAGGAAAATTCCAGTAGATATAATAGAACAAAACAGTTAAGCATGTTAGGTGAACTGCAAGGATTAATAAGTGCTATTTCCTGTATACATCTGTATGTAAAATTGAATGTGGACAGAGGAACTGCCCCATAATTTAACATTTACAAGCACACTTCACACTTGGATAAGGACAAAACCGTTTATTGAAATAAATAAAGATACTCTGTTTTCATATTAAATGTGCTATGCTTTAAGATGTTGGCCACATTTTCCCCCATGATGCAGTATATAAATGAACCAAAAATAAAATTTGGGAAAGACATAAAACAAATATGTGAAAACTGGAGACTGCAAAAAAACATACTAAACTTGATGTGCTGGCAAATGAAACTCACTTACTACTTATGTATCATGTTAATGAGCTTCACTCCTTTTTTAAAAAACTTATTTTCTGCCTACCAGTTTTAGCTTTACTTTTCTGCTCCCATGTAAACATCTATGAGGTTAAAAAAAAAATGGACCTAAAAATGGACAGAGGTTGTTTTTATTGTAATTATGTATTTTTTTTTAATATACAGCCATAAACACTGTCAAACCTTTTTTAATAGAGATGTTTAATTCTTTATTTAATTTGTTTTATTTAAAGAACTGTCACATTCATCAGCAGGTATCCACCTTATGTCTTAAAGCAGGATAAAAAGGACACTTGTAGCATTTTTCCATAAAGTTAAAGCAAAAAATGTGTTAAAAGTCACCTTTGACACTTGAACAAAATAAGAAACGTATCAGAGACACAGTGCATTTAATTGTTGCTTAAAATAACCCGTAACTGTAAATATGATGATCATTCAGATCTGTAACAGCTGTGTGTTGATGAAGACTTTCAGCGCAGATTTATTTTCCTCCTTGTTCGACCCACTCAGAGTACCCTCCTTTAAAATGTCTCGCCCTGAGGGGGGAAAAAAAAAAGAAAGTATAGAGGGAAGAGCTTAGTCTCTTAATACTGCTGTTTGTTTTCTACGAAAAGGTCACCCACAATTGGACAAGTCAAAGTATCACCTGAGGACACTCTACTAGCTGCAGTTAGCATTAGCACATATGAACAAGAGCCTGTAAAACAGAAAAAAAACTACCCGACTTAAATTTAGTTAGTATTGCCTTTAAAGTGGCCTCCCAGCACTCCTGATCCATTTGGATCACTCCCATTTTTACCACTTGCACCTGTGCATTTGCAGTATGCACTGGAGTTCCCCTCCAGGGTGTCAAAATAGCAACTCTTCACCTTCAGTTGGAGAGAGAACAAATTCACAGTGAACCACTCCAACATATGTTAAAGGGAAATAACATGCATGCTCCCGGTCACGCTGTTGATCTGATGCGCCTTCTCTGGGCTTGAACACTGCACGCCCTTCCACTGAAAACTGCAGCCCCAGCTCTCATTACCAGTGATGCCCTTGCACATGAAAATCAGGTCAGTTTGATATAGAAGCTCATGTTTGCTCTCTGCGCTACTTAAGAGGTCCACTCTGGTTAAAGTGTGACTTCAATGGAAGACATCCAAATGTAGCACGAGTGCTGGGAAACTAATGTGAACAGAATGACAGCCAAAATCTAAATTCCATCCATCCATTTCCACTTATCTGGGGCTGGGTTGCGGGAGCAGGAGCCTAAGCAGAGAAGCCCAGGCTTCCCTCTCCCCAGCCACCTCCTCCAGCTCGTCCAGAGGGACCCCAAGGCGTTCCCAGGCCAGCTGAGAGATATAATCTCCCCAGCGTGTCCTGGGTTTACCTCGGGGCCTCCTACCGGTGGGACATGCCCGGAACACCTCACCCAAGAGGCTGCCAGGAGGCATCCTAATCAGATGTCTGAGCCACCTCAACTGGCTCCTTTCGATGTGGAGGAGCAGCGGCTCTACTCTGAGCCCCTCCCGGATGGCCGCACTCCTCACCTTATCTCTAAGGGAGAGGCCAGCCACCCTTCGAAGGAAACTCATTTCTGCTGCTTGTATTCGCGATCTTATTCTTTCGGTCACTACCCAAAGCTTGTGACCATAGGTGAGGGTAGGAACATAGATCGACCAGTAAATCGAAAGCTTCACTTTTACACTAAGCTCCCGCTTCACCACGACAGACCGGTGCAGCGTCCGCATCACTGCAGAGGCAGCACCAATCTGTCTGTTGATCTCCCGCTCCCTTCTCCCGTCACTTGTGAACAAGACCCTGAGATACTTGAACTCCTCCACTTGGGGCAGGAACTCGCCCCTGAGCTGGAGAAAGCACTCCACCCTTTTCCTCCGTGAATCACCACCATATCGTGGTGGAGGGGTTTGTGGGTCCCAGAGATCCCAGGAGCTATGTTGCCTGGGGGCTTGCCCGCCTGGTAGGGTCTCCAATGGCAAACTGGTCCTGGGTGAGGGTCCAGAAGACCCATATGTCTGCAACAGCGAGGGAACCGTTTACCTTGCCCGGGACAGGGTTACTGGGGCCCCACCCTGGAACCAGGCCTGGGGAGGGAGCTCAAGGGAGAGTGTCTGGTGGCCGGACATTAGCCCGTGGTGCCCAGCAGGGCGCAGCCCGAAGAGGTTACATGGGCCTGCCCTCCTATAGGCCCACCAGCCACAGGAGGCGTTGTAGGGGTCGGGTGCACTGTGTATCAGGCAGTGGCCAAGGGCGGAGGCCCTGGCGGACCGATCCTCGGCTATCAAGGCTGGCTATTGGGACAAAATCTAAATTCAGTATGATTTTATTTGCTTCTTAAAGGCGGGTCAAAGAACTGTGATCACACTCCATGGTCTAATAGATCTTAATATTTCTCCTGTTGTCAGCACAGAAAACTCATCTGTATGGGAACTGGATCTTCACAAGACTACATTGAAGAATTTCTTTAAACACCCCTATCAAAGCCAATAAGGCTGCAACAGGAGGACTGCTCTCCCCATGCAGTACAAAACATGCCCTCCAGTCTCATCTCCTCAATTTATCTGATCTTCACCTGGCATAAGCTGATCTGCAAGTCCCTCACCAGTGACTTAGCTGCCCATTTAGGAGGTGTGTGCAAGTTAAACAAGCAAAAAGTTAAATGGCCACATTTTTCCACTGCCACCCTTCAACATTTTTCCTTTGAAATCACTTTGGAGAAAGGGAAAAAAAAATTCCTGGCATAATGTACAAAGCCAGTCAGGCAAGTTTTCAGCCATGACCCTGCGCTATCAGACTTTGCAATCCTCTTAATAACGCAGTGCTGTGTGGGAGAGATTTCCTGATCTGTAGACCTGTGCTCACCACATGCCATGCTTACAGAGTCAATTTCCACTTATGTGCATAATCAGGTACATTTATTGCTACTTACTTGCTAAATCCCAGCTGATGAGCAATGCCCAGCGCTGCGGCACTCCTTATGCCACTTCTGCAGTGAAACACAACGTTGTCGTCGTCTTTCCCAGGAGCTTTCACTTCAAACCTTTGCTCAAAGTGCTCAGGGGACAGCTTCAGAGACTCCTCCAGGTTGTCCACTGACATGCATACCCAGAAACACCACAAACATGAACATAAAAATGCAGGAAAACTGCTCCAAAAAAGTTCCCACAGGTAGCCAAATAATGCTTACGTGGGAGGTTGACTGCCTGAGGGATGCGCCCATCCTGGTATTCCTCAGGGCTTCTCACATCAAAAAGCTGAATGTTACGGCTTGCCAGCATGGCCTTCAGCTGCGAGTGGGTCACCACTGAACCTTAAAAGAAAGAAGGAAACAGGAAGCAAGTTATAAATCACCCAAGGCCACAATGGACCCCATTTAGTGGCGCTAGTATTCTTTGAAACTTGTGTGAACCATTTTATTGACAGTATGTGTTAACTGCTGGTGGTAAACACTGTTGCTACCTGGGGTGAGAGTGAACTAAAAATACCCCCTGACACAGCTAAGCCACAGTATTATCTTCTATTTGAAATACAAAGTCAAACTGATGGCGTACACCACCTGCAGTCAATTCAGCTGGGAAAACGCTGGCTCCAGGCAGCCACAAACACCGACAGTGATCGAGGTAGCCTAAACATTTCTTTATCAGATATTACAAACATTATGAGAACAAGATTATTATAATCAGCTACTAAGCCCCATCGAAGCACGTAGGCCTACTATTACATCATCCCTGTCACAGGATGCGGACTGAACTCAAGGACAGTTTTTACCATTGTCGGAAGCTTCGTCGCACTTTGGACTCGAAGTTGTAAAAGTCCGAAATATGGAGTTACACGTAGGGTAACACCTCCGGTTCGCTTCCGTAACAACCTGGCAGAAACTCCGGGACAGCACGAACGACAGCATTATGAAGACAGCCGCGCTGTGGAGCCTGGCGTACACTGAAAACATAATGCTGAGCTATTGTTGTCACTGTACACTCACCCTGTCGAGCGTCTCCTTTTTCTTCTTCTTCTTCTTCTTCTTCAGGGATATTCCCTATTTAACCGGTGCGTTTAGCGCCACTCTTAGGATGTAGTAGTCATAGCTCCAGCCGTGGGTCAAAGGGCTTTCACTGGCTCCCGGCAGAGGGCAGCGCAAGATAGGCAGAGTTTCCAACTTTGTGCTCCTCTTCACTTTTCTCTTGACTGTGAGGCATTAAAACACTTCTTTAATGATAAATATAAATTCTAAGCTGTTTAGAGGCTACCTATAATAAGCTAAATGACTGCTCAAACACACCTGACATGTTTACTTTTTCAATTCAATTCAGTTCAATTCAATTCAATTCAATTCAATTTTATTTATATAGCACCAAATCACAACAAACAGTCGCCTCAAGGTGCTTAATATTATAAGGTAAAGACCCTACAATAATTACAGAGAAAAACCCAACAGTCAAAACTACACCCTATGAGCAGCACTTGGCGATAGTGGGAAGGAAAAACTCCCTTTTAACAGGAAGAAACCTCCAGCAGAACCAGGCTCAGGGAGGGGCAGTCATCTGGCGTGATCAGTTGGGGCTGAGAGGGGAGAGAGACAGCACAAAAGACACACTGTGGAATAGAGCCAAAGATTAATAATAACTAGTAATTAAATGTAGAGTGCGGTATAAACAGAGTAAAAAAGAGGTGAATGAAAAGAAACACTCAGTGCATCATTGCACAGCAGCCTAGCTCTATTGCAGCATAACTAAGGGATGGTTCAAGGTCACCTGATCCAGCCCTAACTATAAGCTTTATCAAAAACAAACTCTTTAACTGAACCTGTTGAAGATGCCTTTTCATCCTGAAAACTTGATACGAAGTCAAACTTGTGTTGACTAATTCAATAAATTTAAACAGTTTAAACAATTAAAGTATTTCAACTTTACTCTGATTTTTCTGTCTCCGCCCACTGCCTGGTTTGTGTGTCCATGGACTGTATACATTTCATTAGAATGCTGCAGATATTAGCCAATTCCAGAGTGGAAACCCCTAAATATAACCATGCAAGCCATGCTCAATTGGACTAATCTGAATAAAAGGAATTTCTGATGCTGGTAGATGAGTTTTCACATCTATTTGGATGTCGCAACCTTTCTGCTGTTTATAGTATTATAGTAATATCATCAGAGGATTATCTTGTACAGTGCCTCTTGCAAACAGTGCAAAGAAACAGTTCACCCCAAAATAAAATTTTTGTGCTTTTCTCTGGCCTATACTGTTATGAGGAAGAGCAGAGGGTTGTTTGGTTAAGTTTTTGTTCTTCTTCCCTTTGAAATCAATTAATGTATATTTGTCTACTACAGTATATACTACAGTGTGAGAAAATTGTGTTATACACTTTGCTACTATCAGAAAAGATCAAAAACAACGTCATGAAACTTTGGAAAACCAATTTCCTTTTGTCAGTTTCTAAGGTTGTAGTAAGACTGATGTTTGTAGTTGTACGTTTTGCATTACTTCCCGTCAGTACAGTTAGGAAAGTAGAGCAATTTCAATTATATTAACTCCAAACAGAGTGTGCTACAAGTGTCTAGTACATACTTTAATGATGTGTGATTGAATTTTATCAGTTTCTCTCTCTCAGTCTTTTTTGTTGCTAAATCTTTCTATCTGTACTTCTCCTGTTTACAGCCATAACAGCTCCGTGAGAAAGAATATGTTGCTCTTAGACGGTAAAAATCAGGAAGAAAGTAAATTAACTTTCTGTTTCAGGTGTCACTGTGAGTATGGTGGTGGATTTGCACAAGAGATTTATTGGTGGTCAAGAGTGTCTAAACACCGAGCATCAGTATCAGGTGAAACTAAATGGAACTAATGGAACACATACCTTTTTCTGTGGCGCACACTGATCCATGAACGGTGGGTTCTGACTGCAGCTCACTGCTGGAAGGATGGTAGATGGTGAGAAAATTTAACTTACATATACATAACAAAATATTTCTGTCTAAAATTGCCTTCTTATAGTCTGGAGGTAGCAATCATTATTAATACTTAGTTTTATGTCAGTTTAAAAATAACAACAGCATTGCTCATGATCCATAAGTACTGTTTCTAATAAGTAACTCTTTCCCATGTGTAGGAATGTGACCACATTTTTAGGACTGCATCCACGTACAGGTCAAGCCCAAGCTGCTCTCATCAGCCTTAAAGTACCCTATTTTCACAAAGACATAGCTCACGACATCATGCTATTGAAACTCTCTGCACCATCTCAGATTTGACCTCTAACCTTACCTCTCTGCTCAGTTCCTCTCTCAATGTAAGTTGTGACTTTACCTAATAAGTCAGAAATATTAATTCTTGAGCTCAGTGGGATATTTAAATTCATCAGTGTGGTTAAAGTATAAAAGTTTCCTTTATTTAAACTCTTAAAAATGTCATCTCTATTCTTTTTATTATATTTCAGATCTAAACCAGTTCAGGTTGCAGGTTATGCCTCCAAAACAATGGGCCCTAACAATAAAAGAGGTGAGATGATTTTATTTAATCAACACATTTATCTGTTTCTCAGTGTCAGTATTTTAGCTTGTGTAGTTGATAACAGGTTTATAATTGATACATATTTACATTACACTGCATTTTATTTAATCTTATAACATTTATTTATTCCTATAAACTGATACTGTACTGCCAAATCTGACTGTATAATCACTGTCAACTTACCGTATTTTGACATGTTTGACATTTGGAAGATCATTTTTCTTAAGACTAAAAATGTTTTTAAAATGTTCTTAAATGAAAAATAAATTATTCTCAAAATGCTTTAAAGATGTTGAAATGTTACAACATAAATTAACAATTAACTTCCAAGAGTTATATACAACTGTTTTATTAACGTGCAGTCAATGCCTCAGGCGTTTTTTGTACACAAATTACTTGTGCCGCTACAAAATCAGTTCCAGTTCTCCACAGACAGAGGGCGCCATCACAGGCCTGACTCTTCCAGGTGTGTCCCTCCTCGTGTTGTATATCTGGACAAAGCGTTTACATTAGAATCTGCCTTAAACACACACTAAACACACTATTCAATTCAATTCAGTTTTATTTATAAAGCACCAAATCACAACAAACAGTCACCTCAAGGCGCTTTGTATTGTGGGTAAAGACCCTACAATAGACTGCAACAACGGGCCAGACACCCCATACTCCTGCAGCACCTCCCATAGGATATTCAGAGGGATGTGATCAAATGTCTTCTCCAAGTTCACAAAACACATGCACATTCACAGAAATGATTCATGGCAGTTAAGTTTTATGCATTTACATTTATTTGATTTTATTTTTAAAAAATCATATTTTTTATATTTATGCCTTAAAATTAATTACTATCTACATAATCTAATCAATTCTAAAATGTATTGAATGTAATTAGTTAATATATACCTACACAGTTTAAATAAGTAAAGTTGTAAAACAAACAAGATTCTGTTATATAAAATTTTTGTGATTGGTTTTCATTGAAGTTACCAGAAGTGAAATGGGGAAAACGGTAATGATGTCTTGCACCAGTAGGTGGCAGTAATGTACCTTTAAGTTGGTTGCAAACCGTCTTAAAATGATAAAAAAAGAAGAAGAGGAGGCTGTACTGCACTCCCGCGGGTCTCCAGCAGTCAGGTTCATGCAGTAGTAAGCAATTTGAGACATCCTATGTTGTTACTTTCAAATATGTCCTAATCGTGCAGTTTATATCACATCAATCACAGCAATATCAATGAATTTATATAGTTCGTGATTATTTTAAGCAGTTTTATCTTGGTCACGTTGCTGAACCAGACAATACCAGCACATGCTAGCATCACAGCTAACAAGCTAGTTATTTCACGACATCTTAGCTAGTTTGGTAATACAACATGATACTGGATTAAAGTAACCCTTTGCAGTCGGTTTTCATGTCGGTTTAAATGACTAGTGACATCAGTTGCAAAGCAAGCTGGATAGCATTCTCTTTGTCCACAACATTTAACATATTAAGTTTGTAATAAGTTAGGCTCTGTCTGCTTGGTTAAAGGTGAACTGGAGAACTCCATGCCATGGGGTTGTTTTCGTAGGTGCAAACTCATTACTTTTCAACAAAATTCTGCGGTATGAATGCAAAATATGGCATTTCTCTGATTTGTGCAAATCTGCAATTAAAATATTTCATGTTTTTTTGTTTGTTTGTTTTTTTTCCCCAAGAATGAAGACATAAATGTGAGGCATGATTGTGTGCTGAGTTGTCTGAGCATCTACCTCAATGAAGACCTGGATACACTGGTTAAAGAAAATGTGGTATGTCAGCCTACTGTCCTTTGTGCCAGATGTTATTTCCATCCAGATGTGCCTGATAACTTGTGCCGTTCATGAGAATGGGATAGACATGAGGACACATTGACCTTGACCACCAATAGTTCATCGCTGAGTCCAATGGGTTGTTTAGAATGAGAAATTCCCATAAGGCAAATGGTGGTAGTGCTGTCACTTTGTAGGAAGTAAATCCACTTGGTCCAGAGGAACCTGAGGATAAAGTGGGCCGGGTTGGGGCACCTAAACGCCTTCACTATGCCAGGGACGACAATTCTGGCCAAAACAACACTTCATAGTTCTTATGACCCAGCAGCATGTTTTGGAAGTGTTAAGTAGGAAATGCCTTTCAAATAATGTCAGGTCATTTTGGTTCTTGATCAGGTGGATTCTAATATTTGTTTGTTTATTTTTTGGGGGTCACTAGCATTTATGTTGTGGACTGTCTGCTTACAAACTCAAATATCTTTGAAGATATGACAAGTACGTGGACATGTTAACTGAAACTATAACCAATACAAGCCTGATTATCTGTTCTCCATTTCACACTGTCTCCCTCTCATATTTTGTGTCTTCATCTACTCTCCTCTCAGTCTCTTTTTCTCTCCCTCCTGCTCTTCTCACTATTGTCCCCTACTGTCCTCTCTGTATCTTTCTTTCTCTCATACCCACTTCTCTCCCACCAGTGTAATTTCACACACACACGTTGCGCATGGGATTTTAAAAAGGTGTCAATTTTGGTCTTAATGGGTTGTTCTCAATTTTTTTTCCTTCTACAGTGTAATTTTCCTCCATTAGCATATCTTGTAGTATGTATAGGATTGCTGTCCATGGATAGAAACAATGGGATAATTATTGTTTTTCTCTGTGAAAAGGCAGCTGATGATCTGAAGCAGTCAGTAAAGCCAAAGCTAGATGTCAAGCGGTAAGTCATAAAGCAGTGTAGTTGGAAGCATGAATTGTTTTTACTAATGGGGCTGAATATTGACTAGAAGGGGGTGATTCCAACAGCCGAAGGGTAAAGGGAGAGACGAGGTTAGGTTAGGGAAAGGTTGGTTCTTTCTCGTCCCTATTGTCCTCCCTCCAACCTTCCTCTTACTCCTGCTGTCCTCTCTTAGGCTGATGCAAGACAGCTCACTTCTGTACGGGTTCTGAAAAGTTGAATCATTTCAGCTTTTCAATGCTGCCCAGCACCTCCCCTGTTGATTACATCACAAACTGGGCAAAACACAGTGTGAGTTAGCTTTAGACTTAATGGGCTTGATGCACACACTCCACCACTTCCTGAGGTTCAACAGGCCAGTGTGCCTGTGTGTGGCACGCTCCACGTGCCGCAAGAAAATCAGAACCTCCCTGCTTCTCAGGCTTCCTCGCCGCCACAGCAGCTCAGGAGCCCTTCCTTCATCACTGAGACTCCTGCAATGGGTTTGAGCTCAGCCCCTTCATCTATATCATCGGCTGCCTCTGCTGAACCCATTGAACCTGAAAGTGAGGCAACCTTACTCAGCAAGACAGGAGTAGAATTGTTGTCTCTCAGTGAAGACCTTGATGCCTGCCTTCCTGCCATGCAGCCTCAGGAGCCTTTCTTTCTTCCCTCTGACTGCTGCAATGAGCATGAGATCAGCTCCAATACTCTTGTGGATGCCTCTCTATCCACATTAGTGTCCTCTGAAGCTTTGTTCAGCAACCCTGAAGAAGATCTGTTATCGTTTCTGAGCCAGACTGAAGTAGACTTTCTCTACTCTAGACTCTAGTCACTTATGGCTTTTGGCTTTCTGAAGGAAAGTCAATTCAACTTCAACTGAATGTTTTTACCTGTTAAGTTTCCTTTTTTTCAGTTAAGTTCCTTTCTTTGTTGCTAAGTTTTCCATATTGTATTTGTTAAATTTCCATATTTTTAGTTGTTAAGTTTCCTTTCTTAATTGCTAAGTTTTCCATATTTCTAGTTGTTAAGTTTCTTGTTTAGTTGCTAAGTTTTCCATATTTCTAGTTGTTAAGTTTTCTATATTTTTAGTTGTTAATTTTCCTTTTCTCCTCCATGAGTCGCCACCTTATGGTGGTTCAGGGAACCATGACAGTCAGTCTTTGCCACTGGTTCAATCTTTAAAAAAAAAAAAAAGAGATTTCAATGAGGTTTCTCTTGTTAGAAAGTTTTCATGTAGGATGTGTATGTATTCATTATATGAGAAAGTCACTGAAATTAAAAGTTTCATATGCAGGAAAATTATTGGAAGGAGTAACAGGATGAGAGGACTGTGGCTGATGATTGCCACAGATTGGACAGGTAGCTGGGAACTTTTTCATTTCAGGAAAAAGCATTGAGTCAAGATAAATTCAACACAGCATCGACAGACCTAGGGCTGAAATTCTACCTGAGACAGATCCCATATAGACATCTCTCTACTTTCCACAATCCCTCTGCACTATACAAGTTTCTTTGGTGTTAGCTATGTTTCCTGAAGACAGATCCCTGCTATTCTTGACTCCTTTCTCTCTATTCTATCTTTATGTTTATTGTACCTCCACTCCAGCCTATTACGTAACTTTTATTGGTTACAATAAGGTGATTTGAATTTGAATGTGTGTGGTAGACCACAGCACAGGACTCCATGCAGCTGCAATGCATGTAAGCAAGATGTACATGCCGCCGCACTCTACACAGTGGCAGTAGAGCAATTCACCATCTGAATAGCTGGCTGATAATCACCAGATACAACACAAATGTACGGGCCAGCATAGATGAAAACATGCCAGGAACATGTAGAATTAATGTAAATATCTTCTGAATAAAATCAATTTCCATAATTCCATTATTAAATAATTTTTCCATTTTTAAGATGCATTCATGCTGTCGGTTGATGCTGCTCTGTTTTTCTTATCATATCTGGACTGAATTTGAACATTGAGACAGATTATTTTTTGGCTTGGTATTGTTACCCTTTTATTATTTTGCATCTGCCTGTTTTCAGAACATCCTTCCTATTCAGGGTGCACCCTACTGTAGGTGGAAGCTTGCTATTGGTGTAACACTACTAGAAAAGATCCAGTGTGTTCATGGACTCTGTTTCAGTCCCTGATGAAGGCTTGTGTGCTGAAATGTGTTTCTTTAGGTTAAACTTTACTGTGCCATGAGTATAAAGGCATTTTCATTTTTATTTGAAAAAACAGTTCCTAGGTGTTTTTTCATATTTGAACCTCAGTGATAACTGAAAATATAAGTTGAAGTAATTTTGTTGCCCCTGATGGACATTTTAAAAGAGGCCATGTTTAGAAAGAGATCATAACTAGTTAGTTGCTAGATATGTGTTTAAAAGATATTTAATCTACACAAAGTGCTTCGGATGGTTTAATTTCATGTCTTTAATGTTTAATGTTAATAAAGTTGTTGAATCAACAAGGTGGTCTGATTGTTCTTATGCATCATTAAGATTGTATTGCATGGAAAGGAATTGCATTGATATGATGCATTTCTGATTAATTTGGTTTATTACTTAAGCATAAATGACATGTAATTCAATTAAATATATACTATTTATTTTGTAACCTGATTATTATGCAATTCAAACAATATACTTTATCTCTTTGAAATAAACACACTTGTTATTATTAATCTAATGTAATTATACTTTAATAATAGTAAATACATAAACCTGAGGATCATGCATTTGAAATAAATAGGCTTTATTACACTAGGAGGCTGATCCGGCCATGATGAAGATAGTGGATGAGGAGATGCTGGAAACAGACAGGAGTGGAATGTAATGTTCAGAAGTGATGTTACCATAGCTGCTCAGCAGTGTTCTAGAACCTGACACATAAACACAGAATCTTTAGACTGACTTCGCTGTGTGAGCACAAACTTCCTGGAGCACCAGACGCCAACTGTTTTCAAAAAAAATCTTTACAAGAAAGAAGAAATTTTCACTGAACATCTTTGGTAAGTACTTACATGGATGGTTTATAGTCATTTTGGTTTAATACAGTGGAACTCCTAAATAATACACGACTTGTTTAAGCCACAATTTGTGTTTGTGCATAAATATTATCCCAAAATCTTGTGGCTGTTTTTTTGCTGTGTTCTTCAACCTGAACACAAAGTGTAGAAAGTTCAGTTTGAGTCACTGAGATGTTGTGTGATCGAGCACTGAATGAAGTTAAATGCATTATTTTAACAAATTAAAAGAAAAAATACAAGAATTGAATTTAAAATTGAACAAAAAGTGCAGCAGTGGTATCAGAAAATATACGTAAAGCAGCAGCTTATGTCCCACAGTACACTGCTGGTACAAATGAATCCACTTCTGAGATGATTTCATCTCCAAAAATACATCATATCATATTAGTTTGTCACAGGAATCCCTGTAAAACTTTAATCTGCAGAGTAACAGCTGTTAAATGTACAATATTTCCCTCTGCAATATCGTTCAGTTATCAAACCACAGATTCTAATATTTTAATAGCTGAAGCTGAACAAAAAATCAAATCCAAAACAGATTATAAGTACTCATATTTATAAACAACTGAAAACAAATCAATATATTGTGTAATTATGTATAACTGGGTACCTGCATGTGTAACAGTGCATTATATTTGACTCTGATCCTGTTACATAACAAAGTAGAAAGTAAGAACTGTGACTTGGTTTCAGTTAGTTTATGAATACAACACTTTTAAAGGGATTTGACTTCTTTATTTAAATACTTAAAGTTTTAGTTAAATCCTCTAAAACTAACTGATGTAGCTGGTACGTACACCTCGTTCCTACATAATACTAGTCTGTAGTTTAGTTCTGTGTGATGTACAAGATGTCAGTCCCATTTTAAGAGGATCAAAACATCCTATGAATGTGTGCCACAGGATCCCAGACAGACTTTGTGATTTTCTATACAAACAGCACAGAGCCCCCCCTCTGTCACTAAGATGGACATCAGACAAGAAACTGAACAGCATGTGGAGTGGATGGAGAGGGAATGGTGTCACACAAACCTTGAGGATGTTTTACTCAACCTGTTGGAGCAAACACCAAATCCTCCACCTGCACCTTCTTCCCCTGCTTGGCCACCTCAGCCAGCAGCAGTCAGTCTGCCTGGAGGATTTGGTGGTTGGACCCTCCTAGGAGCAGGTCCTCCAGTAATTGAGAAGCAATTTCCCCCAATGGCTGCTCCCTCCACCATGGTGCCAGCTCACCTAAGCAATCAGCCAGGGACAGTTAGCCAGGGACAGGTAAGACATGCAGAGGTAGTGACAGGTGTGATTAGAGTTTTATTGATAGAGGTACTTAAAAGTGTTGGATGCTTCAGGTCGGATAAAAGAAAAAAGTCTGCTGCCACCTTCCTTGTATTTTAATGGTGTATAACTGTGGTGTGAAGCTTTGCTGATCATTAAATGTAATCACTGCCAGTGAGTGAGTACATTCGAAAGGAATATTTCAGGAGAGCAAAGTGAAGCTTTCAAGAACAATAAAAACTATAGATGAATGTAATTTTATGCAGATGTTCTCCTCACACTGATCTCTGTACTTTGTGTTGTTCATGCAATCTTCTCTGTTTGTTTCTGTGGTGTTCATCATGTGGTCTTTGAAATGCTGTACTTAGTGTCAGTATTATGGATTTTGAACCTTCTCCTTCCCTCCACAGAACCTGCTGAATCAGTGGCCTTCAAATGGTGTCCTCACAACAGCCGCTGTTCCTCCTGCTGCTCCTTCAAACCCAGTAAGCTCCTGTTCTCACACTGTGCTCTTCCACATATTACTGACCTCTGTGAGCCTCAGCAGAGACATTCAGGCACATTATGGTTATTTGCCTGCATATTTCAATCCTCCAGATGTGTTTTCATCTCACAGATGTCACATGTTCAGTTTCAGTTTAAGTCTTAAAGAGAGGATAAATTCTGCCACCTGATGGATAAATGATACTATTGCAGCTTGTCTCATCACCTGTTCTATGCTTTGTGTTTCCAGTGTTCCAGTGTCCTCCAGATTCCAGATTCCATGACCCAGTACCTGCGTCCTATCGGAGTACTGTAAGTAAAACACACGCGTGAACACAGCTGCTGAACATCTGTATCTACATTATCTCATATCTGTCTCTCTGTATCTGTGTAGGAACGGTGTGTTGGTCTGTGATTTTACCTCTTCCGCTCCTCCAGTCAACACACCCTCTCCAAAGTAAGTTTGCTCTGCTGCTTTTAGACTTTTTTTTGAGTGGGACTGGATCATGATTTGCAGTATCTGTCATTTATCTGCAGTTGCCTGCATGAATTATTGTAATCAGCCTCCTTTAATGGAGCTTAGATTCAGCGTTTACAGCTTTATTTGTGTTTTTAAAATACTTTCCTCACAGTTGTACACAGTGGTAACTTGTCCTCTTACTCTGTGTTTTACTCGTGTAGAAAGAGGAAGCGTTGTGAGCATCAGGATGATGAGGACCGGGTGTATGTGAAGAAGCCACCCAATGCCTTCATGCTGTTTTTGAAGGAGCAGAGGCCGAAGGTCAAGGCTGAACTGACCAACAGTGGAAGTGCAGCAGTGAATGCAGTTGTGGGAGAGAGGGTAAGTGTGTAACTGCATAGATTTATGCATCTGTTAATGTTTGATGCTCATGTTTGTGCATGTGTACCAGCTGTCCTGTAGTTAAGTGTAGTAGCAGTGTGGATGCTGACAGTGTGTTCTTCTGTCCACAGTGGAAGTCGCTGTCAAAGGCCGAACAGGCAAAATACTACGAGCAGGCAGAGGAGGAAAGGATGCTCCACGCCCAACATCATCCGCAGTGGTCCAGCAAAGACAACTATGTAAGTCCAAAGTGAAAGCATACAAGTCACACATGTCCACATCACTGCATTGAATCACTGTCACTGCACAGTTTGAATCAGCTCATGGCTCACATGTCTAATGTGTTTGTTTTCAGGGCAAGAAGAGGAGGAGAATCCGAAGGTTCGCCTGCAGCACAGGTAAGAGAAGATTTCTGGAAACCACAGTGATTTTTTTTTTCATCTGAAATGTGATGAAAACCAGTCAAAAATGGAATCTCACTGGATCAGATCGAAGACAGTAAATTCTGTGCATTGCAACAGATGACAAATATATTTGTGAAATATTTGTAAGCCTTACTGAGGCTTGTTGAGCAGTTTGAATGCTACTGAACATCAAATTAAAACAAGAGAAACCTGCTCATTCAGACCTTCAGGTGAAGGTCAGGGTTATTACAGATGTTCAAAACACTAAATTTTACTACCAGAGCCGCCTGATGTCCAGGAGACTTGAAATCACTGTGACTTTCATATCAAATGGCAATTTATTCAATATTTCCATTAAATGCTTCTTACTGCAGGTTAAGGAATCAAAAGTTCGTCTTGGAGGTGTATTTAAAAGTCTCAGAAGACTCACTGCATTTTTGTTTGTGTTGCAGCATCTGCACCGACACCTGTGCAGGAGGCTCAACAGGCCAGTGTGCCTGTGTGTGGCACGCTCCACTTGCCGCAGGAAAACCTGAACCTCCCTGCTTCTCAGGCTTCCTCCCCGCCACAGCAGCTCAGGAGCCCTCCCTTCATCACTGAGACTCCTGCAGTGGGTTTGAGCTCAGCCCCTCCATCCACATCACTGGCTGCCTTTGCTGAACCTATTGAACCCCAAACTGAGGCAACCTTACAGAGCATGACAGGAGTAGAACTACTGTCTCTCAGTGAAGACCTTGATGCCTGCCTTCCTGCCATGCAGCCTCAGGAGCCTCTCTTTTTTCCCTCTGACTGCTACACTGAGCATGAGATCAGCTCCAATACTCTTGTGGATGCCTCTCTATCCACATTAGTGTCCTCTGAAGCTGCACCATCTAAACCCACGGCCACCTTGTTCAGCAACCCTGAAGAAGATCTGATATCGTTTCTGAGCCAGACTGAAGTAGACTTTCTCTACTCTAGACATTAGTAACTTATGGCTTTTGACTTTCTGAAGGAAAGTCAATTCAACTGAATGTTGTTACTTGTTAAGTTTCCTTTTTCTTAGTTGTTAAATTTCCTTTTTCTACTTCTTAAGTTCCTTTCTTAGTTGCTAACTTTTCCATATTTTTAGTTGTTAAGTTCCTTTCTTAGTTGCTAACTTTTCCATATGTTTAGTTGTTAAGTTCCTTTCTTAGTTGCAAAGTTTCCATATTTTTAGTGGTTAAATTTCCTTTTTTTTTTTAGTTGTTAAGTTTCCTTTGTTTTAGTTGCTACGGTTTCCATATTTGTAGTTGTTAAATTTCATTTTTTTTAGTTGTTAAGTTCCTTTCTTAGTTGCAAATTTTCCATATTTTTAGTTGTTAAATTTCCTTTTTTTTTAGTTGTTAAGTTTCCTTTGTTTTAGTTGCTACAGTTTCCATATTTTTAGTTGTTAAATTTCATTTTTTTTAGTTAAGTTTCCTTTTTTTTTAGTTGTTAAGTTTCCTTTTCTCCTCCATGAATCGCCACCTTATCGTGGTGGAGGGGTTTGTGTCTCCCAGTCGGCTGCAGTGTGTTGCACTAAAAGGAGTCATTTAGTAAAGAAAAAAAAACCCAACTTTTTCAGCACCTGCAGTCCTACAGTGCATGCATTTAAAGTGGATTTTTGAGGAGTATTCAGAACTATTGAGTGTATTTAGACTGACATGCAAAGCCACAGTTCTGGTAACCCCATTATAAAAATCCTCCTTTACAATGTGCTGTTTGACTGATGTAGGTGGAAAAAAATCATATCAAACTGGTCGACTGAACATACAATATAAAGCTTTAAACGCTAAAAGTTGATGGCTGCTTAATTACAACACTCCTCTGTTTCACTGTGGTCCAACAATTTAAGCACAACCACCACTATCTTAAAACCATTAAAATGTATCTCAGTGCCTTATTGTTATTATTTTTCTTTTTCCTTTTATACATATTTGTCAATAATATATTTTAACATCTTAAGGTTATCTTAAATGCCATTATTCATCTGTTTTTTTGTTTTTTTTTACTTTGAGCAAATGTTATATCTATATTGTACCTCAGTTTAGTTTTGTGTGGGTGTGTCTGCTGTCTGGGGGTTTTGTTTGTGGGTTAAAATCTGTTAAAATATATTTCCAGTAGTCAATAAAGAGACATTTGAAAAAAAAAAAAGAAAATGTGTCTCAGTGCCCTCAAGATAAGAACAACTGTCCAACTTCTCTTCTATGTCCACTTTCTCCATATAGAAACAATATAAATATCCTTGCATAAAAAATACAATTTTACCCAAGATTTAAAGGACAAATGAAGAGGCTGCATTCACTGTGTACAGCAGGGTAGCTTGAAACATAACTTCTGTCACACTCCAGGCAAATTTTATCAGATTAAATTTTAGGATGCTTGAATTAACAGTTTACTACTAACCTCCTGACCTGTTTTCCTTGGCACCAACATATGTCATCTGAAGGATGAGCACTGCTAGAGCTACAAAATGACCTCCAGCAGCCACTGGTGTAAATGTCTCTGACCAAACAATCAGAAACAGATTTCATGTGGGTGGCCTGAGGGCACGATGTCCTCTAGTGGGCCCTGTGCTCACTGCCCAGTGTTGTTGAGCCAAAATGGCATTTGCCATAGAATACCAGAATTGGCAGCTCCACCACTGGTCTCCTGTCTGACAGATGTGAAAGGAACTGGAGAAGCTGTGGGGAATGTTATGCTTCCTGTAGCATCATTCAGCAGGTCTCTTTTGGTGGTGGGTCAGTGATGGTCTGAGGAAACATATCCAAGGAGGGACGCACAAACTTCTGCATGCCAAGCAACAGCACCCTGACTGCCACTGAGTATCAGGATGAAACGTTTTAAAATGTTTTGAACATAGTTTGCCTTCTCCAAACCACACATGCATAGACACAAGGACAAACATCCCATGCACACACTAGTATGAGTCCTTTATTAAAAGAGAAAAAAAAAAGCCTTTTTAGTACCTGCAGTGACACAGTGCATACATATAAATTAGATTTTGAATGGATGAAATCAGTATTTTGTATTTGGGTGACATGCAAAGTCCCACTTATGCTAAACCCAGAATATACAGCTTCATTTACAATGTGCTGTATGACTAAGGTATTCTGGGGGGAAAAAAAACCACTACCTGGAAACCATTAAAATTTATCTCAGTGCCACCAAGATAGGAACACCTGTTCAGTTCTTTGCTTTTATGTCCACTTTACATCTCCTCTCCCAAAATACACAATATATAATATAATATAATATAAACATCTTGTGTAAAATTGTATTTACAGGTGCTGGTCATAAAATTAGAATATCATGAAAAAGTTGATTTAGTTCAGTAATTCCATTCAAAAAGGGAAATTTGTATATTATATTCATTCAATACACAGATATATTTCAAATGTTTGTTTCTTTTAATTTTGATGATTATAACTGAAAACTGATAAAACCCCAAATTCAGTATCTCAGGAAATTAGAATATTACTTAAGACAATATAAAAAAAGGATTTTTAGAAATGTTGGCCAACTGAAAAGTATGAACATGAAAAGTATGAGGATGTACAGCACTCAATATTTAGTTGGGGCTCCTTTTGCCTGGATTAGTGCAGCAATGCGCTCTGTGGCACTGCTCAGGTGCTATGAGAGCCCAGGTTGCTCTGATAGTGGCCTTCAGCTCTTCTGAATTGTTGGCTCTGGCGGGTCGCATCTTCCTCTTCACAATAACCCATAGATTTTCTATGGGGTCAAGGTCAGGCGAGTCAGGGTGCGGTTATCCCTATTGATTGTACACTTTTTTCTACCACATCTTTTCCTTCCCTTCCTCTCTCAATAATGTGCTTGGACACAGAGCTCTGTGAACAGCCAGCCTCTTTAGCAATGACCTTTTGTGTCTTGCCTTCCTTGTGCAAGGTGTCAAAGGTCGTCTTTTGGACAACTGTCAAGTCAGCAGTCTTCCCCATGATTGTGTAGCCTACAGAACTAGACTGAGAGACCATTTAAAGGCCTTTGCAGGTGTTGTGAGTTAATTATCTGATTAGAGTGTGGCACCAGGTGTCTTCAATATTTAACCTTTTCAGAATATTCTAATTTTCTGAGATACTGAATTTGGGGTTGTCAAACATAATCATCAAAATTAAAAGAAACAAACATTTGAAATATATCAGTCTGTGTGTAATGAATGAATATAATATACAAGTTTTTAAATTAAATTAAATCAACTTTTTCATCCATTATCTTATCCTGTTCAGGGTCGCTGGAGCCTTTCCCAGCTGTCATGTGGTGAGAGGCAGGTCTAACACAGACAGAGAAACAACCATTCACACCTATGAGCAATTTAGAATAGCCAATTAACCTCGCCCCAGTAAGTGCATGTTTTGTACTGTCGGAGGAAGCCCACGCAGACAGAGAGGGAGGCCCGGGCCAAGGTGGAATCGAATCTGAGGCAGCAGGGCTAACCACCATGCCACCGCGCTGCCCTTTAATAAATAAACTTAAAAAGTAAACTTTTTCATGATATTCTAATTTTATGACCAGTACCTGTAGATACAGACAAATGAACAGGCTGCATTCACTGCATAAAACCGGATAGCTTTTAGCATATCTTCTGTCACATTCTAGGCAAATTTAATCAAATCAGATTTTAGGGTGTTTGAATTTACAGTTTTGATGAGCATTTACTGCTAGTGGTCTGTGTTCCTGGGTGCAACATAGGTCACCTGAAACTAGACTGCATCTTACTCATAAAAAGCACCCCAACCCCCACAAATTCACACACATTTGTTTTTAGTATTTATGCAAACTCACATATGAAACTCACATTCAACTTCATCTATTTCCACACCTACTTTTCCAGTCCAGCACTGGAGAAATCCTTCACAGCCTCTCCATCTCATGCTGGACAGCCACAGGAGCATGTTCATAAAAGACTCACTCAGCCAAGATTCACCACAAAACGCCACAGGAAATCACTGCTATCTCTGACCATCAAATTTCATAACTCCTCTTCAGGACACCTGGAGTATTTTCACTTGTAATATCTATATTGTGCATAGTATTGATTTAACTTTATAATATTTAATTTCAACTTAACACAGCACTTTGGATGTTGATTTATTTTTATATAGAGTTTACATTTTCTGTGTGTCATGGCTCAGCTAGCAGGTGGACTCAATTGCAGGACTCGTGACTAAAAGTTCAAAAGGTTTATTTACAATCAGGCTAATCAACAATTGCACAATGTGAGTCTCCTGATGACAAAATCCAAATCTACAAAAGAGCAAGCCCATACACATCAGCAATTATCTCTCTCACACAGGCAAGTGTCCAAGTCCACAAAACAGTTCACCTAAAACAAACATCACACTCTCTCTGGGGATGCCAGAGAAATCTGCACAGGTAAGACACACGGATGTTTTTGCCAAAAGCGGCTCAAACAGATACAATAAAGAGCCGAAGTCACTGACGTGGGCAGCGTAACAATCAACTGAAGGTCGCTCCTCTGTTTAAGTAGCAGCCAAATGAGCTGATGGGCACACAGGTGTGCTCATCAGCTCCAGGTGTGCTTGGCAGGAGAGCCCAAACCCAGGACTACACGCCCACTGAAACACAAAGGTGTGGCCATCACACACGCACATAATACACAATAGAATATTTAGATTCTGATTCTGTCTTTGTTTTTCCTCTGCTAAGGAAATGTCTGCCTTCTCTTCAGCATTCTGGAGATAAATGGAAGCTGCTTTGTGGTTCTGAAAAACTGAGCAGCAATGTCTCTTTGCAGAAATTATGACCCCATAACTTAACCATTAATACCATCTCAGCCATATTTAGTTTACATGTATTTTCATAAAAAACATGAACTTAATCAGAAATGTTGTACATAACATTGTATTGAAATGATATTTTTAATGGATTTTTTTTTGTGCACTATAGATGCAGAGAGGCACATTTTCAACAACCAGCACTTTATCATAAGAAAAAAATATTTTCCAGTCACATTAGAATCTTTAATGACACTAACAGTAGTAGTTCATGGGTCTGAACCATTCAGTGCTTTGTAAACCAGCAGGAATATTTTAAAGTCAAGCTATGGGAAAGTCGTTGTCAAAGAAAAGGGAACAGACTCACTGTGACACCTTCACACCTGTTGCTATTCATCTTGCTAATCAAGTAAGTCTGGAGACAACCTGACAGAGGACAAGTGCTGACTATATTTGCAGAGGGTCTGATTGATGCATCTAGCTACACTCACTGCATGGCTCAGAAGACAGAAGTTCACTGGCTACTGACATATGAAGTTTTTTCATATTAACACAATATTTTTGGCATATTAGAGACTTTCTTTCATTTCTGAAAATATAATTGACTGGCCTGTGCGTGGAGATGGTTACTTCAAAGAACAATGATCAGTGTGAGGCACCTCTGCCTGACATATTAAGACTTACAGATGATTAAGTCCAGCATGTGCCCCTAATTATGTGTGAGTGTTGTCACATGCATCCACCATCCATATGTCAACCCTGGCTCAAGTGGAAGGACAAAATATGGAGACCACACACAACTTACTTTTCATGTAAGTTGTGTGTGGTCTCCATATCTTGTCCTTCCACTTGAATTTAGGAAAAAAAAGCAAAAAAGTTAAATATGTCATCAGTTCATCAATAATGTGTGTGCATAGTGTGTGGATGGGTGTTCCTGTGCTTTATAAGTAAATCAAAGGATAAAGGAAACAAAATTTAAAGAATCCCAAATGACTGGAAGAGAGACAAAGACTGATTGCTGAAGTCCACATATACCCGCAGGTGAAAAATTATCCAAAATAAGCCTTCGCTCTAATCCAAGTAGCCACCAAAACCTGGAACTGGATACAGAGGGCACATGAAGGTGCAGGATGAGGAGATAAAAAAAACAGCAGAAAGACTGTGCAGAGCAAACGGTGTATGAAGTAAAAACAGAAGAGGGCAGTATGAAAGAACGTAACACACTTCTGTCATAAGGCTAATCTACCATTAAAATGAAATCTTTTCAGTAATTACATTAGCAGAGCAAAAGAAGCATTAAATTTTAACAGTTTGGGGTCTGGAGCTTCAATTTTGTGGGTTCAGTTGGTCTCAAAATGGATTGAAGTCAAATAATTTTCATCTAAAAACTTGTTGGAGAATTCTTATTAGAAGAATTATTTCATGTGTGAAAATGATAAAAAGCTGAAGATTTGGTAAAACTGGGTTTGCCACTCGTTTTAGAGAAAACTGTAAATTTGGTCTAATCAGATGAGAATGAGGAAACAGAACGAATTTATTTCTCTAATCAGCACAATAGCTTTGGTCTATTAGGTAACACATTGTACCACTGAAACAGAAGGAGAAATTCTTTCTGAAAATGGGCCTCTGTACACATGTAGATATTCCATTATTCCATGATTCATGATGAATGTTACTATTAATTATTTGTCCTTAAATTGACATTAACATAAAATTGATTTCAATGTATTCAAAAAAAAAAAATCCTTTTAAAATTCATGTTAAACTTTTGACTCTTTGTGTACATTACAGTTACAGTGTGTGGTTACTGATTACAGCAGGTGACAGAAGTAAATGCACTGTCACTTTCCATCCAAAATCTGAAACTATGTCCAAAATTAAAATGAGACATTCTCATCTGATATTCCTAATCCTGCTGGAAAATTTGCATCTGACTGAACTGATGCAAGATGTTGTGTATTGCAATTATAATGTAAGGTTATTGATTATAGGAGATGGTACAGAAGCATCAGGACAAGTGTTAAAAAGTTGTCTTGCTGCAGAGAAAATGGAGTCGGTCATCCTTGAAATGCTGCCAAGTGTGGCAGCACACAGGATTGAATGATGCTCCGCCTCTGTGGTCAAGAACAGACATAGGCTTGAAGCAACAATGTTTAAACACTTGCCAAGAAGCACTGAAGCTGCTACTTGGGCTTGCGGTGGCTGCAAAACTAACATAGACTTGTACTCTTTTTTCCTTTTCACACTTTTTCATTTCATAGTCCTTTGTTTAATCTGCCTCTGAGCACATTTTCACTTACTGGCTCGACTGAAACATGGTCTAGCTTGTGTACAGAGCATTTACGTGTAAATGAATGGAGCAATATGTCTATATGTCTAATATGGACTGCAGGTAAAACAAGCTGCATTCAACAAAGAAACAGAGAAAGACTCAGAACAAAGTAATGAAGAAGTCCTCTGATGCAGTAACTAAAGACAAAAAACTAGGACAAAAAAAAGGAACCGATTCCCTAAAACTGGACTCCTGCTTCTGTTAGTTTTCTAATGCAGCTTTCCTTTTATATCTTTCAGTTACTCATTTCACTCTGAAAACGGTTATTAGGGCGGAGATTATCGACACACTTGGTATTCACAAGTGATCCAAATAGACTGATTAGATGCTGTTAATTAGGAGATCCATAGCGAAAGGCTGACATCGTTGTGAGTATCCCATCAGAATGAAGGAAAATAAATGAAATTCACTGTATCAAATGATTCACTGAACCTGGGTTTATTTCTCCAAATTCCTTAAAAAATCTGCATCTGATAAAAGCTGCTCCATCATCCCTGCTGATCTTACCTGGAATTTCCCACCTTGGGATGATTTCTTGCAGTAAGTGTTCAGCCGCTGCACCTGCTTTTTGTTTGCTAGGAGGGAAAACTTATCTGATTATATATAATAAGGAAAATTAAAAAACAAAATGTTTGAGGAGACATGGTTTGTCACTGGGACCATAGGAGACCTCACTTGTTATGTTAGCCCTTCTGTTTCCACAGCTGTTTCTACTCTGGGGGGGAGCCTTGCTCTTGATAGCCTGTAAATCTGTGTTAGCAGATGCAGTTAGTGTGGTTTTGATGTTAATACTGTGGTCTGGTTTCACATTCTTGCTTACCTACTGCTTGGAGGATAAAAAGGAGGCCTGTTGCTCCTGAATCCAGGTAGAATGAGAAATATGCCACTTATCTTTGTCATCCTGTGTTCCTGCAATAAAAGAGAGGCCATGTATTCACCCTTTTTATCCATTGTCTGGATGAATGGTTTGCCAGGATTTGGTAATCCTAGAGTTTGTGCAGTCTGCAGTGTCAGTTTTAAGTCAGTGAAAGCTTTGTCTGTGTCATCAGTCCACTGTGATCCATTATCACTGCTCACAGTTGAGCCTCTCACACAGCATAGTGGGGTATCCACTCAGAGCAATATGTCATGTCATGAAAATTCATCATTTGTTTCTTTGTTCATGATTTTGGAATGGATTGAATTCCTACAGTCCTTTTTGGTGAGCAGGACTTACTGTCTGACATGGTCACATGTCCCAAATATGCGAGTTTCTCCGAAGCCCATTGTAACTTGTACAGACCTACCTTGTGACCGTTCTCAGTGAGGTGTTTCAACAGCGCTTTTGTATCCGTCTCACGGGCCTGCTTAGGAGAACAGATCATTAAATCATCGACATCTGCAACACACGCACACACATATGCACTTTTAGTGAGTCTTCTTTCATGTAATCAGATGTATGTAATTTCATATCCAATGAATCTGACTTGTATTTAACCATTTTTAACATTCTGTGCACATGTGTTATAATCAAGCCAACTTTCCCTGACATAATCAACTTTAAACACAAAATATGCACCCAACAATTTGACAGGACAGCACGGTGACAACAGAAATGCATGTTTATAAGATCTATTAAGCATTTTCACTTTGTAAATCTCTTGCGTTTTTCAGTCATTAGAAAGCATCACAGTTTTAATATATGAACTGCTAAGTTTGTGACATGTGCCAGAAACTCCTGTGTTACAGAGGAGAGCTCGACCTGACTGATGTGCAGCACTCCAAGGGTCATAATGACTGTATTGAGCACTTCTAATAGGAGAATAAACCAGTCAAAGCATCTGTGCCTACAGGCTGCAGTCATTACTGCATTGTAATTCATTAATAATCTGCTTGTATGTCATTTCCTTTGCTTATGTGTAACAGTATACTCTATATGTAGTGTAGATGATGGAAGAAAGGAAAAAATGGAACCATCTTAGTCAAGGTGCATAAATAAAGCAGATTTTTTTTCTGCTGTGAAATGGCTGCAGCCTCAGGTGTGAACGGTATTTATTGAGGTGAACTTCCTCATGACCTTCGTGATGCAGTCGGGTTGTACAAGAACAAAGGCGAAAGGTAGGACTGTTCAAATTACCGTGGAGGTTCACCTTACTTTCCATCGCAGGTAAAATCTTTCATCTAGCATTAGCAAGGATCCTCCTCAACAAATTTTCCTCATGCATTACCAAGGAAAATCCACCAGAATGTCAGTGTGGCTGCAGAGAAAAAAGTTGCACAATTGACATGGTTTTCATTCTTGTGGAGCTTTAGGAAAAGTGTTGTGAGCAGAACAAGGGCCTCAGCACCTTGTTGAATCTATGCCATGAAAAATGAAGGCAAAAGTGTGTTCAAATCAGTACTAGTAAAGTGTAACTAATGAAGTGGCTGGTGATTGCATATCTCAGTAATTGCAGATTTATGCAATTCATGCCTATACCATCGCATTTTCAAGGAATATTATTGTATTTCTTTCTTTCAGGATAACACAATAGCACATTTTTCTAAGAGGCAGCAGCCTGGAGGTACTGATCAATCGCTTCAATCACTAGGAAAGTTCAAGAGGATCATCTTTCCCGTGATTGTGCTTGTATGACAGCTTTTCCTCCTTCACGTGAAAGTTTTTGCTAGACCAGCAGATGAAGGTACCTGCCACCTCCAACAGCAATGGATAATTGTACTGTTTCATCGCTTGGGTTGTTGAATACTGAGGATCTTCACTGATCTCTAATGGGATGTCTCAAGAGAGTCAGTCCATAAACACTTTTTCTTACTGACAAGAAGAATGTTGTGATTTTTCTTCCTCTGACTGGAAATTGTTTTCAAATTCCATTTTAGTTATTTTAGGTGTACCAGAACTGAGTGCACCGAACAGACCTGAACAAAGTCAATTTGCCAGGTCTGCAAATTATGTGACAAGAAAAAAAAAATGCAATGGGAGAGAGTTAATTTTTATATAAACCCCTTCAGATAATTGAACCAAGAAAATGGGGGAAATTAGACTGTTTTGTGCTAGCTGTTAGTGTGTCAGAAGCTTAAAAAGTTATCATTTTCTAACTGGGAAACATTTCTACTAAAAGCGATTTGACCTTTTATGCTGCCTTTTCGGCTTATGTCCAAGTGTACAAAGGGGTGTGAGGGGGCAGCTCTTTGATACTTCCAAGGAAGGGAGAGTATGTTTTCCATAAAACATAATGAAAAACATTCTGTTTTTATCCATTGTTTTGTGGTTCATGAAATCATTTTAATATTTGTAGTAGTACTTCTGTGTTTTTTAAAATACAAAAAATGCGAAGAAAAGAAGCATTTTAATGGCCTGCTTCTTGCATCAGGGACTGACTAGATATGTTCAGAATGAGGCCCTAGTGCAGACCCAGGACACACGAGAGATTGCATGTCTTGGCTGGCTTGGGAATACCTCCATGTCCCCCCAGGAAGAGCTGGAGGAGGTGGTCATGTTGAAGGAGGTTCTGGACTCTTCTGCTTTGTCTGCTGCTGGTGCTGATGTTTTTTTTTTTCCCTTTTGAGATGCAGTACAGTTACATACTGTTGTAATTATTTTTGCACCATTACAGCTTCCCTGTATCATGTTTGTGATTCATTAATGAGAAATCTTGGTTTTGCTAATTATCCATGACTCAATCCAAATATTTAAATTTAGTTAGCTTGGCTCCAGGTGCTTGTTTACATGTTAAAATATCTGTGAAAGATAAGAAGCTCTGATTGACTGATTTATTGACAAAATCTTTGAATCTGAAAAACTGAATTCTGAAACATCTCATTCCCAGAAAGACTTTCATTTTCTTTCCTTTTTTTTTTTCTGGAATTAAATTTGTTAGGAAGTATCACTGCAGTTTTGCCAGGCTGTGCTCAGATATGCACAACAATCTCCAGATATTTTATGTTGTTACAAAGTGAATGTTAGAAACATTTTTTCTTTGTTTTTTCTTCAAACTTTAAGTTCACATTGATTATAGTTTTAACAATGATTATGTGTAATCTAAGACTTCACAGGCTGTTGATTCAGGTTTGAGTTTTAGCAGCCATCAAATGTCAGTCAGTCAGTATGCTCTAAAACAAGAATGCTTTCATCTCCCATTTTTTTTCACTGAAAAGCACAAATTGTAAGTATCCACTATGATTGTAAACAATACAGAAAACAATTATTTTCATATGGATGCCATACAATATAGTGTATCCCTTCCATATCCCTCCCTTCTGCGTTACTAACCACAGAAAACATTAACCAATTCCTTTTTACTGTGAAAGGTTAACTACAAAACTACATGTTTTGTATATACAAACATGTTTCTACTAAAGATTTAGTCACTAGCTTATTCTCAAATTGCCAAGTGTGTAATTTAAATAGTGAAACATATCAAAAACATTAATCCCACCTTTTAGTGTATACAGTGTATGCTGTGAGCACATCAAGGTAACTGAAGTCTAAAGTCCACTTTTTTAAAATTATCTTTTGCTTAGTTTGCAGTTCAAATGATAAAATGTGGTAAACACAATAAACATATTAACTGTCCACTATTTCTTTCAGTACCTGACAGAAGCAGAGAGGGGCACACAGACGTACTAAATGGTAAAGCATCTACAGATAAATAATTATGGGTCATATATTTTTTTTTCTTTTAAAGAAAAACAGCAAAATTGGTTGTTGCAATAAGCTTCAGATGATGCAGCTCTGCTGACCTACTCCAAGTGATTATCTCATTGCATTGCATTGACATGGAGGACGAGATGACTTGTAATTGATCACAGTATTTCAACATATCTGACCTAGAAGAACCTTCTGACCTCCTGTGTTTCTTGTTTGTCAGAAGGGAAATGCAGGCTAAGCACATGTATTGTTGAGGAATAATTTTATTTAAGGTCTTGAATGATCAGGCCCCATCTTATCTCAAAGACCTTGTAGTACCACATCACCCCAATAGAGCACTTCGCTGTCAGACTGCTGGCTTACCTGTGCTTCCTAGGATACTTCAGAGTAGAATGGGAGGCAGCCTTCAGGTTTCAGGCCCCTCTTCTGTGGAACCAGCTCCCAGCTTGGATTCAGGAGACAGACACCCTCTCTATTTTTAAGATTAGGCTTAAAACTTTCCTTTATGATAAAGCTTATAGTTAGGGCTGGATCCGGGGACCATTGAACCCTCCCTTAGTTATGCTGCTATAGACCTAGGCTACTGGGGGGGTTCCCATGATGCACTGTTTCTTTTCATTCACTCACCTCTGGCTCTCTTCCTCAGCATGTCTTTTGTCCTGTCTCTCTCCCCTCAGCCCCAACCGGTCGTAACAGATGACTGCCCCTCCCTGAGTCTGGTTCTGCTGTTAAAAGGGAATTTTTCCTTCCCACTGTCACCAAATGCTTGCTCATAGGGGGTTGTTTTGACTGTTGGTTTTCTCTGTATTATTGGATGGTCTTTACCTACAATAAAAAGCACCTTGAGGCGACTGATTTGATGCTATACAAATAAAACTGAACTGAATTGAATTGAACTTGTGTGATACTTCAGTAGGCCTTTAACAGGTTTTGATATGGAATACAAAGATGTTGTGATTTTACTGTCAAACGCTAATCTAATTTCTGGTTAAAAACAAACATTCATAATTCAAATGGAATTAAAAGAAGAGTTGGACATTTGTTCAGCCAAAAAATAACAAGATGCATTTTTTTCATAGTTTTGTATAAGGACTAGAAGGAAGTCATAAATCAGCCAGCCTGGTACTGTCTGTAGGCCAAAACACTTGGGAACTTAAACTGGATAAGCAGAGGATGGGAGGATGGGTGGGTTGGTGGGTGTATGAATGGATAAACAAATAGTTTGGCTTTGTTCTGACTTAAAATTTGAAACCTGATTGCTCTGAGTTAAAACAGAATTTATTCAGTTTTTTGCTTGTAAGTAGAGACACTGGATGATTTTAACATGGTGACATTTTAATCTGCTGCATGTTTGTATGTTTACACTGCAGACACCATGGTGATATATCTGTAACTTGACTCTTAATGGGAACAAAAATCATACTGCATGTGATTAACAAAGGGGACTGCCAGTCACAAGATGAAACACACACAGACTGACTAATGATGGGCACCTAACAAAATACTGCTGACAACCTAGTGACCATCTTTTTTTTTTTATCAAGTCAGCATTAGGCAGTGTGGTTTGAGGTTTACTCAACAGTCTCATCCATGCTTAAATGCAGCATGTGGCTTGTAGGTTTTTGGTCTGTTTGGTGTGATTCAGAAGATTGTGTAAGTCATATTTTTCTTACACACTGTTATATGGGATGTTCAGTTTTAACTATTGTCATCATTTCTTGTACTTTTAGTCACTGAAAACACACATAACTGCAAAAGGTTTGGGAATCTTAAAGCCAAATCCAAGTCTCACTAACTATGCTTTGGAATGTAGCATGGGACCACACCCCAGAATACCATACACGAGTCAGAGCAGAGTGAACTACGTTGTATTAGGCCCCTTTCAGGTAAGCATTCAAAAAGGAAGCAATGCTAGATGAAAGGTACCTCTGCACAAGATGCTATATAAGGTCCACTACATCAAAAAAGGTATGTGGAGGAACATGGCTGAAGCATGCAAATAATTTGTGTTCAGCCTGACATGTTTAGTGCCACAAAGACCTTACAATTTCTACAAGAATGCAAAATATACTTCTGCGAGTTTGAACACACCCGTTATTTGTATTTTCTAATTAGCAGGTTGGGTTTGGTTTGTTAGCTTCCTGAGTGGATATTCTTGTTTCAGTTTTTATCTGAAAATGTTGAGTTTTAGTCTTTTAATTATTGCACGGTGGGCATGTCAGCAGCAAGACTAAGGAAAAATCAGTACAGATATTACAATAAAAACAGAGCTTTTTGAAAGCAGAGTCTTGTAGGTATCCAGTCTCAAATACATCCATCAACAGCTCATCAGGAAGAATGTAATTAAATTTTAATAATCTATAATCTTACATTAGGAAAGAGACATATGTTTGTCTTTATTGATTCTGCCATTGTCTGTCCCTCTATATGGCAGATGAAGAAATAATGTCCAAGCATAAGGTTGCAACCATATCACAAAACAAACCATAAAAGAATCTGTTTTGTTTATTTATGCATCTTGTATAAAACTGTTCCACTTTGACTTACTTCTACCATCTACAGTACATATTGTAGCGATTCTCTTAGTTAGAGAGCGTGTTGATGTTGTGGGATTTCGGACTGTTCGGGAGGTTCGTGAAGGCAGCATGGAGAGGGAGAAAAGACCGAGAGCTTGCCTGTGTGTGTGTTGCTGTTCCGTTGTTGTAGTTGTGGTTGGCGTGGCTGTGGCCTACAGCAGCCGTTTTTCTGCTAATAAAGACGACCTTTGTTGTGAACATCGCCGACTGTGGAAGTGTGTTTACAACGTTACAATATACACAGTATGTTGTTACATGAAACCAAAGGGAACTGCACATAATCATGTTTTTTATTTAATAATAATAAAAATTAAAAAAAAGCAGGTTCAATAAGACTTCAGGCTGTAGGCACTGATGCTTTGGTTCATCCTCCCATTAGAAGTACTCAATATCATCATTGTGACTCTTGGAGTGCTGCAGACTAGTCAGCTCGAGCTCTCCTCCGTAACACGGGAGTTTCTCATAAACACGGAGGTGAAGACATTCAGCTCCTCCCACACGGACCTGCAAAGAAGTACAAGCAAAGTTAAAGGTGTTTAAAGTGCACCTAGACTTACATGATAACGTCACGCTGTGGTGTCATACAACATGCTAACATGTAGAAATGCAGTCTCTAGGCCTTCACTTCTTCAGGTTTGCTGTGTGCTGTGCAAATGTGTTACAGGCTGACATACCTGCTGGCTTGGGAATTACCCCAGCAGCAACTGGAAGTACTGGAATTGCTTGCTGTGTCAGTTACTACTAGGAGTATTAAGTGTACACACATATTTGCATTATCTTTGGCAGACTTAAAATTTGGACACATTTAAGCACAATTAGGGTGGAAATGCGAACTGGAAGCATGAATGACATTAACAATTAAGGCTAGAAAACCAAAAATAGTTTTTGGAGCTTTCGGAGCTTTTAGCTTCGTGCTCACTGCTAAACATTACCTTAATGAAGTAGTTGGTTCCAGCTACGAGTTGTGTTTTGTAGCTCTCCGCAGTGAAAACGCCAAAGTTCCTCCCAGTTTTCTGCTCTGCGTGAGGTTTCATCTGAGTAACAATGACAGCAACATCAACATGAAACACAGGCCCCGCTTTAATGAAATAACCTGTAATAGCTCTTTTTTTTTTGTACTCACTTGATCACAGATCAACTGAACCTTTTCGTCAGCCTGCTTCAGCTCGGTTAGCCCTCCGCACATCGGCATTTTGACAGGTTTAATCTCGTGAAACAGAACCAAAAAGTAAAGAAGATGCACACTGCGCCTGTTTTTATGGGACATTTATGAGTCAGTGAATCATGTGACGCCGCATTTTGGACCGTACCATCAGCTCAGGGGAGGGAGGGGGGCCGTATGAGAAAAAAGAGACAAGACAAGACAACGATCTCTTGCTATGCATAGTTGTAGATATTCAGTTTTGCATTTGTGGGGCAAATCCCTGAAATATTTGTACACATTATTTTGTTTTTGTTTTTAGTTTGTTCCCGTTTTACTGTATGTGTGGATTAGTCTGAGGTGTGGCTCTACCGGATGACAGCTGACTGAAGTCTAGCGGGAAGGAAAAATACGGGTTAAGCTCTGTGATTGCAAAGTTTGGAGAGGGAGGATGAATCATTGGACTGGAAATCAGCTTTCAGCTGCCCGGTTATTCATAAAGGGTCTCTTCAGGCTGTCCTACTTCTGGCACCTGAACTTCAGCACAAAAGTACTAATTGGATACTGCGCTCTGTGGTTTAGTGGTTATTTTAACTGTATCGTTGTTTAAGTCTGTAGCAACAGACTACCTCCCTCCTTGGATTTTACTTCCTCGGCCAGCGGGAGTTTTCTCTCCACATACTTTATAATGAATTTCAAGGGACTCTGCCTAAATAGTAGCTACTGTTTAAGTTAACAATCAGAGCTGGAAATGTTAGGTGCAAAAATAAAATAGAAAAAACGAAACCGACCACAAAGTGAGCTAACAGAAAAACGATGTATCAAAAGCTGCAATAAGGCCACAACAAGATGGGCTATGACTACACGAAGATGCAGACAGACCGCAAAGACACAGAACAGACAACAAGGCGACACAAATAGCACAGAAAAGCAAAACAACTGGACACAGAGCCCGAACAAACTCACAGATACACAGAGTATGTCTGCATTATTAGTAATTTTGTGTATCTTGCAGTCTGGGTGTTTTGCATCTATGCAGGATAGTTCTTTCAGGAAGAACCTGCAGAATTAGGTTTGAAACAGCTTTTTAAATATGTGGGAAATGAGAAAATATGGCTTTTGGTCACTGTGATTTCTCTTAAAAGTTACACTTAATCTTGATATGTTATTGCAAATGCTCTACATATTTTGTGCACCTGGTGGTACATTTTGTCAGTTGTATTTTATGTGTATATTTATGTTTATAATTGCCAAATTTCTTGGGCAAGGCCACTGTTAGAAAACCTGGATAAATAAAAGATGTTATTGTTCTGTTTTGTTTACAAACTGTTACAGTGTGGTTGCTGCAGTAACCGGAGGATGCAGATGCTGAGAGTCAGAGATGCTTTCATGAACACTGAATAAGACAGGCAATAAACCCTATCAAATATCTTCTCCTGCAATCACAGCATCAGATGGGTGGCCATGATCAGATGGCCATGCAGGGGTGGTGGGTGATCATTTGAGGGCTGTTTTTATTAACCACTACCAAAGAGTTTCAGTTGTTTCGAGGAATTTGGAGAAATAAACCCAGGATCAGTGAATCACCATTTCTTTTATTTTCTTCATTCAATTCATTCTTATGGGTAACCATCAAAGATGTCAACCTTTCGCTATGGTCCCAATTAACAGCATATAATCAGTCTGTTTGGATCACTCGTGAATACGAAGCATGTATGAGTTTCCCTTTGTTGTCCTAGTTTTTTTGTCTTTAGTTACTGCATCAGAGGATTTCTTCACTACTTTGTCCCGGGTCTTTCTCTGTTTCTTCTTTGAATGCAACTTGTTTTACTGGCAGTCTATATTAGACATATAGACATATTGCTCCTTTCCTTTACACTTAAATGCTCTGTACACAAACTAGACCATGTTTCAACTGAGCCAGTAAGTGAAAATGTGCACAATTCCACTCTTAAGTAACATAGAGAAGCTGTTACACAGTTCCCAACTCCATGGCAAGTTTAGTAAAATATTATTAATACTTCTTCCACTTCGGCTCTTAATGTGTGTCAAGGTTAAAAAATACAAGAAACTGATCTGAGAAATAAATCTTTTTTTTCTGGTGGGTCTGGCCATCCGGTATCACTGAGTGTTTGCCCTAGTGCCCTGGTCGTGTTGGCTGACGGCCTTCCTGGGCCTTGGGTTTGGTCACTGTCCCACTGACTCATTCAGTGCTGTGGGCTCCTCTTTCTGGGTGCCTGTGCTGCTTGGGTGGGACTGATGGAGACCTTTCTGTTTATTTTTGGCTCAGCACAACATGTAACAACTTGTTGCTGTGTGATGAAACCAGTAGCAACCAGTTCATAGCACACAGCTGGAAAAAGCAAAGTGAGCTGCAGGAACTGACTGAAATAATCTGAGAGGTAGAGGAACATAAAGGAGGATAAAAACAGCAATTTCAGATGTTGAAGTTTGGCCACCTGTGATAGACGATATGATACGATAGATATAGAAAAGAAACTGAAAAAAACAAAGAATTTCCCATTGCCTTCAACATTAAATCCTCTTACTTTTGGCTGTGTGCATGATCTGTTTGATTTGATCAGAAGATTTTATGATTACAGTTTTGAGAAGATAATGTGAGAGGCATCAAGAAGGATTGCGAAATTTGAGATAAAAAAAAATCTCCAACACATGGTGTGACTACAGATATTTTAGGAATCTGTTTTACTACCACAGGGGTCACCACGGTGAAAAGGTTGTTGGACAGAGAATCAGAATCAGATGTTTTAGTCTAAAAATAGTTGAAAACAAATACCACAGAGGTGAGTATATTTGCTCTCTTTGTTAATTGTTAGGAATTATTTTAGTGTTTTAAAAAGGGGGGAAAGTTCAGCTTTCCTTAATTACACAAACAAAGCTGGGTAAGACTAGCGCATCCTTTTAGTGATAAAGTGGGGACATCCAGTGGGGAATGAAATGAACTGCAGCAACATGTGAAACTGAAACGTTGCCTTCTTGTGTTTTGCACTGAATATAAATCAGATTTGAAGACAGTGCATAGTAAACTCTTCCACTTAGATTCAATACATAACCATTTGACTCTCTTTTTTAAAAAACATTTTTTGCAATAATTCTTTTGAAAGAAGCACACAGGTGACTGTTTTACAGCCGTTGTAATTGAATAAAATAATGACAATGAAATAATTTGTGTGTTGGAGAAGAGGTCAGAGTGGTCCGGATGGTGAACAGCCTGTAGTCAGGACCCAGCAGCAGGTCACAGTTTCAGCTCCAGGCTGGAATTAAACCTCCAGTGAAAGAGCTCCTTTCAGGAGGCAGAACCTCATCTTACTTTCAGAGGTGTGTAGGTGATTCTGCATCTTTCACTGAAAACCTGAATCCAGGAAACAGCAGTGATAACACACAATAACAAAAGTTTGTTTATGCGTGACTAAACGAGAATGTGGGCAAATGACTGATGATAATAGTGAGTACACTGGACCTTCAGACTTTTGTGATCCACAACTTCTTCAAAGTTCAGGTGTGATTGCATTAGCTTTAACTGTGGACCAAAAAATGACTTCAAATTTTTTGCTCAAAGTAAGACAACAGACACATTACTGTCACCTACATAAATGTTTTAATTAACAGGGTCTCTTTATCCAAGGTTCTTATTGATTATTTGAGGTATTTACTTCTGAAAGTAGTCGGAAAACAAGGGAAAGAAAGGGAACGTACACATGTTAAGAAAGCTCTTAAAACATATGATTATCCCAACTGGACCATCATCAAATCAGTGAAGAAGCACAAAAAGGTGGGCAGGCACCAACCAGCAATAAAAAACAAAAAAAGAAACAGAGCAACATTTTCACCCCTTATGTAGCAGGTTTGTCAGAGAAACTCAGGAAAATTTTCTCCAGGCATGACTTAAATTAGCCTTTATCCATGTAGTGTTTCATGTCTACTTTAAATGTGGCTTCACAGAAAGAGGTTTCTGGATTTAAACCTCCTGGTCAGCAGAGCTCTTTCTGTGCAGAGTCTGTATCTTCCCCCCAAAGACATGCATATTGGGTTAATTGGTGATTGTAGATTAGGTGTGAAAGGTTGTCTGTTTCTGAAATCATTTCCATATTAGGGATGGACCTTTCTTGAAAGGGCTGCAAGAGAAATTAGGGTAAAAAGAACGAAAAAGCTCACTGAACAATTTGAAAAATATAAATAAATAAATGTGTTGCTGCACATGTCTAAAAAAAGCCTGTTGGGGATTTCTGAAAAAATTAACTGGAGGCTGGCATGTGTGTGTGTGTGTGTGTGTGTGTGTCACAGTCAAAATACAAACAAAAACCAAAACATTCAGTTCCACAAAAAAATGGTTTCAGTATCGGGTTATTCAGATTCAAATATTATATCATTGCCAAATGATTCAGCCTGTGGTTGAAGGGAATCTTTGATGGTGGTCATAAACCAAAGGAACTAAAGTTTTTTGACCAAAACAAAACGTACAAAGAAAACATGAAGTGGTTCGAACTGGAATTACCAGAGAAGAACATTTAAATCTGGGAAAAACCAGAGAAAGAAGCAGTCGAGAAGCTGCGACTCACCTGCAACAACAAAACCTTAAAATCCAGTCATGAAAGATTTTAGTGATGACGTCTGACAAATGTGCTGAAGCAAATTTGAAAAGAGGCAAGTTAACGATGGAGAAAATTGAGCTTGACCTATACATCACAATCCAGGATCTAGCACAAGAGGGTATATACAAAAATGGTATGAATGGGTATTGTATTCCATCTTCTCCAAAGATGGAAGAGAAAATCTGAAAAGCATATTACAGATTGTTACAGCCACTGACCTTTGGCCTCTTTCTGAAAGAAAGCTGCTCCCCTTCTCTCTCTCTCTCTCTCTCTCTCTCTCTCTCTCTCTCTCTCTCTCTCTCTCTCTCTCTCTCTCTCTCTCTCTCTCTCTCTCTCTCTCCAGGTGCTTCCAGTCTAATTGCCACAGCTGAATGGCACTGCAGTCGTTAGGGAGGCTGCATAAACGGCTCGAGCTGCCAGTGCTCCCAGCCATTAAGCCACTGGGTTTAGATATGTGTGGCTGCTGGACCAAGGCTGTTTGTACTGATGGTGAGATGACGCGTCATGAAGCGGTTCCATTCAGTCTGTGAACACGTGGGTCGAAGCTTCATGGTGCTTCATTTGCTCTGCGGCGCCATCAAGTGGACAGTCAATGTAAAACAGGCAGAGTGATTATAATCACAAAGTGGCTTTGGTACGTGAAGCTTTGAACTGAATAAATTAATGATTTTTGTAATGGCAATAAATAAATCCTGAACTATCTAATATGGTGTCTGTCTTTATGATACAATGGTGGGGTCAAGAGGGAAAGTAGAAATAAATTGGGGAGAGGTTTGTGATGTGATTGTGTAGCTTGGTTTGTAACTGTGCTCACAAGGGGCATTTTATTTATACATTTTTATTTAGAAATAACAGCTTTGCCGCAGTGCTGGGCTTCAGGCAGTTTCTTTTTTTTTTTTTTTTTATGACCTGTCATGTCTGGCAGTTTTCGCAATCGGAATGATAATCCAAAGGCATTATTTTACCAAACATATTTGCTTTTACAAGACGTGCTCTGTAATTATTTTCTATAGGCTATTCTTGTTAATTGTATTTATTTATTCTTGCCAGATCTGACAGGTAGGGAAAGAAGAAGAGAGAGATGGAAAGCAAAAAGGAAAAAAGGCGGTTTCTTTTGTTTGAAATGATTTCGACTGCTGTAGAAAATACACGTTCACTGGGCACAGATGAAGCTGGGGTAATAATTTATTACTATGCGCATGCCTTATCAGGAAAGATCAGCTCAAAATGTTCCCAGACAGCGGAAAATCTCTTTCAGGCTGGTTCCATCACCAAAAAAGAAACAGCTCAAATAGATTAGCAATATTTTTGTTTCTAGAAAGTGGTGGTGGGGTTGTCAGTTATTTTGGCCTTGGAGACCCTGAAGTCTAACGTGCTTCCTTTATTTTGTTCTCTTTTCTTATTTTGGCTTGTTTGCTTTGTTTTAGATAATATGTGTTGGTTTGTAAATAATTAAATATACCTTTTAAGCGTGTGCAAGATCCCGTTTCTGGTTTGCCTGTGTTTTTGTGTTACGCTCCCTGCAACCCCTAGACCCTGCAGGCAGGCGGCTGTAACACCGGTGCTTAAATCAGAACTGAATGCCACCAACAGGAGAGATGGAATTAACATTCTTGCAGTCCCAGTCATCACCCACAGTTTAAGCATCTTTAAGTGGAAAATAGAACTAAAGAAACTAGACCGCATGAAAATTGCTCACAATAGAAATGCTGTATCACCCAAAAGCAAATGTGGCCAGGCAGTCCTTCCAAAAACATCAGGCAGAAGAGGCTTTACCCAGATTGAAACTACATATAAGATAACTGTTGGTCTGGACACATTCCTTGTGAACCAAGAAGATAATCTTTGGAAGATAGCTACAGATTATGAAAAAACTAATAAAGCATTATTGGTACAACATATCGGTACAACAAAGAGATTAATTTCCAACTGACTAATTGACTGGCAATAATATAATCTTTGAATCAAAATAATCTGATACTGAAACACCTAATTCTCAGGAAGTCCTTTTTTTCTGTCCAGAATTGAAATTCGTTGAGTGTCACTGTCAATATCACCACAGTTCTCCAAGGCTCTGCTCAGACATGCCATCTCATCTCGACTGTTGTGTTATCCTGTGAGACTTTGGATGATGTCCCAACCCTAGTATGGGTTTATCAGACTATCAGAAAGCATTTGGGAGTTTGACAAGAAACTGTTTATAGACAAGTATTTGCATGTCTTGATATTTCTGAATAAAGTATAATTTTTTGCTCGATTGGGATGTGCCAAAATTAAACTGCTGACTTGGTACCAAATGTATTGGGGTGAAAACATTTACCTATCATACTGGTTAGTTAAAGAAGCAGATGTAAGATTACACCAGCAAAACTGCTCGTAATATCAAGATAGAGGCATTCCAGATGATAGTATTCCTCGGCACTGCTCATTTACCAAGAATGTCTTCAAAAATGCCCATAAATTTCATTTATAAATTCCTCAAAAATACAAAGAAAACAAAACAAGAAATACCTATCACTACAAAGATGTATGGTTGATATAATTCTGTTTCATGATGTCTGTTAATCATATATCTTCATTACCAAAGTGTTGCCATTATGCATGTTTAAATGAACAAGTTTTCCTAAAGTCATCAAATGAGTCAAATATTTTCCTGGTTAGAAAACTTGCACTTCTAATATATAAATCATATGCCATGAAATACACACAGTTATATTCCTTTAACATTTTGTGTTCATCTTATGATTTTGAAAGAAATGGAAACTATAAAATCAAGTATATATAATAAAGTGATGATAAGAATACCAAATATGTGGATATCTCTACATGTTTTTGCTTTTCTTTATATATCTTTTCTACAAAAAACCTTAACAATGTGTAGTATCAAGCTGAAGGGGCCACAGAAAACTTCCTTGATAACAAATCATAGTTGTAGTTAGCCTTAGCTTTCTTGGGCTTATTAAAAAATATCTATAAACCCTACAAACAAATGAAACGTTGCTAATTCACAGTTTCTACATACACTAAATTGCCAAAAGTATTAGCTCATCTGCTTTCACACTCACATAAATTTGAGTGACATTCCATTCTTAATTCATAGGGTTTAATATGTCGTCAGCCCATCCTTTGCAGCTATAACGGCTTCAACTCTTCTGGGATAGTTTTCCACAAGGTGTAGGAGTGTATTTATGGGAATTCTGCTTCTGCTTCTTCCAGAAGTGCATTTGTGAGGTCAGACACTGATTCACCCAAAGGTGTTCTGACAGGGTTTAGGTCAGGACTCTGTGCAGGCCTGACAAGTTCTTCTACACCAAACTCACTCATCCATGTCTTTATGGACCTTGCTTTGTGCACTGGTGTGCAGTCATGTTGGAACAGGAAGGGGCCATCCCCAAACTGTTCCCACAAAGTAGGGAGCATGAAATTGACCAAACCGAGGGCTTGGAGCCATAGGGGCGTAAGTGACATTTCGACAGCTTTACAGGAGAGCCAAAACAAAACAAAACAAAAAAAGACCATAGTTTGTTCTTACTTTGTATACTGATTTTAGTTTTTTTAAGCATGTTTCTTTTTACAAATTGATGACACAATGTTTAAGGAACAATACTGTCTTTGTTGTAAATGCACTTATGCCCTTTTGGCACCAACTTCTTCTGTGCATTCAGATTTAAGCCTTTTGGTTTTTGTAGAATAACTATTTCTATTAATATTTTACTTCTGTAATTTTGACAGTAGATAGAGCACATCAAGAGCTTCACTTACGCTCCTATGGCTCCAAGCCCTTGAAACTGTCTTGGTATGCTGAAGCATTAAGAGTTCCTGTCATTGGAACTAAGGAGCTGAGTCCAACTCTTGAAAAACAACCCCACACCATAATCCCCCCTCCACCAAACTTTACACTTAGCACAATGTAATCAAACAAGTACCGTTCTCCTGGCAGCTGCCAAACCCAGACTCGTCCATCAGATTGCCAGACAGAGTCATCACTCTGGATTCGTCACTCAAGAGAACACGTCTCCACTGCTCTAGCATCCAGTGGTGGCATGCTTTACACCACTGCATCCAACGCATTGCATTACACTTGGTGATGTAAGGCTTGGATGCAGCTGCTTGGCCATGGAAACCCATTCCATGAAATTGTGTACACACTGTTCTGGAGCTAATCTGAAGGCCACGTTAAGTTTGGAGGTCTTTAGCGATTGGCTCTGCAGAAAGTTGGCAACCTCTGCATACTCTGTGCCCCAGTATCTGCTGACTCTGCCCTGTGATTTTACATGGCCTACCACTAGAAGCAGTCTGCATGCCTAGGTGCTTGGTTTTATACACCTGTGGGAACAATTGAATTCAATGATTTGGATGAGTGAGTGGGACATGGAGGCATTCTCAAGCCAGCCAAGAGATGCAATCTCTAGTGTGTCCTGATTCTGCACTTGGGCCTCATCCTGAACATGCCCAGTCAGTCCCTGATGCAGGAAGCAGGCCAGTAAAATGCTTCTTTTCTTCTCATGTTTTGTATGACTGTAGTTTGGCACAGTGGTGCCAAATCTCAGTGCTCACACATCTTAGCTCAGTATAGCCTATTAGTTTATTGTGTTTCATGGGAAACATACCCACCCTTTCTTTGCTTTGATTTTAATTAATTAATTTTGACTTAATTTCCAATTTTGTATCTTCACAGAATCTGATCCCGGAACTAAATAGACATGACAAATGACAAAATACTGTTTTTTCGCAATCTCCAAAACTGCATCTCCACCCACCATGTATATGGCATGAGCTGTCAGGTGTGTCTCAGGGTGGTTATTTTCTAAATACACAGAAAGCTGACTAAGAGTTTAACATTTGACTGGTGACACATCAGAACGCTGATATCAATGATTAAACTTCAACAAAGCTCATCATTTCTCATGAAGAAGGAGGATTTGGTTAAAGCCTTAGGATGAACCCCTCGTACCATTCTCAAATCATTAAACAGTTTGCTTCCTGATTTCAGCAGGTTCATTTCTGAGATGAAAATACTTCATATGCTGAATTTTTTTTTTTTACAACATTCCCTTCCAGCAGAAAGTGCTGTATTTTGAATCTCATGTAGAGATTAAGAAGGTTAAGCTGTGAGGGTGCAAGGTTAATACTCTACTTTCAGTATGAGGTGTGGTTGATTAACACATTGTCTTAAATTTATTATTCTTTTTATGTCACTCCTAAACAATTTCCACCTCCTTACACACACCACGTAAAATCCAAACAGTCAAGTAATCTGAAACTTAGGGATTAATTCAGTCATCAAAAACAATTGATTGGGGTTGTGTAAAGGTTGTGGTTGTGTGTTCCACCCATGTTTTGGAGCCGCCTTCCAATAAGTTTCCTGCTTAGTGTCTCAGTATAAATATGGATACCCAGCATTAAACGTGTGAGACACACAAAATCAGAAAGTTTAAATTTCTGTTTATTTCCACAGAATGGCTCAAACAATAGCTGGAGGATACATGGAGGCACGGGAGGCCAGCAAGGAAATTCAGCAAATCTGTGACAAGGTGAGCTTCAGCCTACGTTCAGTATTCATAATATTTAGGGTGGAGGGAAAGAAAATGCTTTTCTAGCATTAAAAACTGCGCTTGTTCCTGAAATCATCATGAAAACCTTAACTGGGAAAAAGCTGGAGGGAGGGCTTCATGAAAGCACTGGTTCGACAATCTCCAACATGAAGAAAAGTGAACTTTGTTGCTGCTCCCATCCACTACTGTTTGTAAAGATACTCAAACTACAGTAAAGATAAAGAACATAAAATAGAATATGAGGATGAACTGTTAACTTAGTCTGACATGCTGTTCAAATCAGGCAGCTCGCTGAAGGCTGACGGCAGCCATCCTGCTATGGCTGCGATACCTGCAGCAAGCAGGTGCTGGGGTGTACTGGACCTTATTTATTTCAAGGCTTTAACATTACTTTGCAGATTTAGATAAAATATAAATAAAATTATACATTAATTCACTCATTCATACTCATTCACTAGCACATTTAAACACACAGACACACACACGCACAAAGAATTTTGAATATTTATTTTTGCTCATGAATAAGACAAAGGTATTTCTTATCTGATTACTCAATTAATTGATGGAATAATCGACTACTAAAATAATCCATAGCTGCAACCTTGCACACACCCCTGTGCTTTACATTTCAGTGTGGATTTACAGCTCCTTTTGTTTTGTCTATGCGCAGGTTAAGTGTGACGTGGAGCGAAAGACAAATAAGATGTATGGAGTATTCAAAGCTGTTCAGTACAGGAGTCAGGTGGTGGCAGGAGTCAATTATCTCATCAAGGTAATTATCATTATGATATTATACATGTTATTGATGATCATAAAAAGAGAGAAAATGTTTTTATGGACTGAGTTACTTGTAGCATTCTGACTGTTTAGTAATCAGATTCATTGTTAAAGAGATCAGTGAAGATGCTCAGTGTTGAACAAATACTGTTTTCCTCTACTTTGACTGCAGGTTCACGTTGGAGGACACAGTTACCTTCATCTGAAGGTCTGGAAAAAGCTTCCAAGTTATGGAGGAGAAGTTGTGCTTTTTAATGTCGAACAAAACCGCCAAAAAGAAGATCCCATCATACCGTTCTAATCTGAATTCAGTGATCAGCCTGTTTCAACTGGTTGTTGCCTCCAAGCTGCTGTTAAGGAAATCAAAATGTATTATTTTATTAACATAAATAATTAAATGCAATAATATTCCTTCAAAATTCTGTGTCATAAGGAGTATATCATTTCAAAACTGCAGTTACTAAGAAATGTGGTTCCCTGTGTTTCCCGATAAAAAAGCAGTGTGAATGCTGATAGATGATTTTATTCTTGCAGGGCTGCAATAATTGACATGTTTCTGAAACATTTTGAAGGTACTGAAATGCTCTGGATTGCTCCCTGAAAAGCCAAACTGCAAAGCTTATGTCTAGAGAAGCAGAAAACTGAAGTTTAAAATGCATTTAATTTAAAAAAACAAAACAAAAAATTACACTGCCGGATAGAAAAATCACCAGCAAAGAATAGTTCCATAGAGCTTTTAGTGTTGAAATCAAGCAGAATATAATACCCAAAGAAACAATGAATATAGTAAAATGTGATATTGGGAGAAAAAAGCTGGAAATAAGTTGAATATCTTTATAATCTACATTAGAAGAAAACCTAATGAAAGAAATTTACAGTCAGAAGAATGATTGATTGTAAGTGGTGGGGGACTGAGTCAAAAACAAGAGGAGTCACAGGAAATTTTAGAAAAATCTAATTTTTTATTTTAACCCAAAAAAAAAATCAAAATTACAAAATACTGAGCTCATAAAAGAGGTCAAAGAACCAAAACTGAACTCAGGCCACCTAAGAAATGACACACAGGGGTATATATGCTGGCTGATCAGACCATTAACACACAATAGGGGTAACTAAACAGAATACACCAACTACACCACAATACAGCTAAGTTTGTTAATAAACTAAACACCAAAAGTTATAAACATTTATTATTGATGGTAATGGAAAAATATGTTTTCAATTTCTTTTCCATGTGATTAGTCACTCCATCCAACATCACAGCAGCATGTCGTATCATAGTTGCTCAAACTTCATGTAAAATTCTTTCTCTTCTTTACAGGCACTAATCCTCTGCCTGTCACACAGATTTGTCCCTTGAATTGGAGTAAATGCTGTACAGAGGCAGAGGCCTTTACTGTATTTAGTGTTAGTGTCATACTTTCTTTAACACTAGAACTCCCAGAATTTTAGAACTACTAGAACTCCCAGGTGGTCATTCTGACCACCATACATTATTTGCTTAAATGCATTAAAAAAAATCAGTGAAGTCCACAAGTGTGTGTTCACATGTGGATGTAATCAGGAATAAGCATTTGAATAAGGTCTATAATGTTGTATGGCAGATATATTTTGTTTGTATTTTTACGGGTCAATTTTTGGTTCACACTGTTAAATATTGAGTGTGTATGCAGTTACTCCGCTCCCACCAGTAGGAGGCACTGTGAGATGGTGGTATGCCTGCAGCTCGTGCATTCCCTCATAGCTGAGGAGGAATCAGAGATGACAAACCGCTTCTCCTGTGTCATCTTTTTGTTTTCCATTATTTCAGCTATCTGTAAAGCTGTTCACGGGCGCTGTGACCCAGCTCACTTAAGTGACTTCTTTAAATTTCTTTAGGAGTCAGTTCCCTTCTTATCCAAGAAGCTTCTTCAGGCTTTTCCACCAAAAGTTGGAGAACCCCAGGTATTTAAACCCTAGTAGGAGTTGTCCCCTATGGAGGTGGTCATTGAGCCATTATTATTCATGTGGTGTTGCACATGAGCAAAGGTGTAAAAAAAAAAAAAAAAATGTGGGTCATTACCACCAGAGTTTTCAGGTGGAACCACAGCCCCCCCCCCCCCCCCCCCCCCCCCCCCCCCCAAAAAAAAAGAGAAAAAAAAAGTAAGGTGTGAGTGGGGTTGAGGTACCTGAGGGGGGATCTGCTGGTAGCTGACAGCTATTGTTGTAAGCCACCATCTCTGTTCAGTGATGGTCGTTCACAGCGGACACTGATAGCTTTTTTTACTCCTCTTTCAAACTATCCCATCTTCCTGGTCTGAAATGTGAGCACCTCTAAGAGTGTCCTTCATCCTTTAGATGCACAAGTACAGCTGAGTTTTGTCATGCTGAAGTGGATCTTCTTCGTTATGCCTTTGTAGAGTGGCTGTTTAGTTTCTCCAATGTAGAGGTCTGAGCACTCCTTGCTGCACTGCACAGCATACACTATGTTGCTTAGCTTGCATTTGGGAGTTTTGTCCTTGGGATGAGTTTCTGTCTTAGAGTGTGGTTGGGATGTCATGCTTGGAGAAAATTCTCCTGCTTTTCTCTGGCAGACCTTTTACATATACCTTACTTCAGGTGACCTATTGAGGCCACCTGAAGGGAAAAGGTCTCACAGTGGTTTCATAGGTCTCCTTTTGTGGTCATGATCAATATGTTTCTTTCACACCTTGGCTTATGAGATTATGAATAATAATGGGTCAACAACTACCTCCAAAGGGGACAACCCCCAATAGGTTTTACATAAAGTTCAGTCACCTTTTTTGAAGTTCGCGAGAACACCAGGAACAACACTTTGCCTGTCAACAGTGGGCAAAAAGTGGTATCTATTAGGGATCAAAAAGCTTCCAGTTTCACCAAATTACACTGTATATGCATATGGTCAATATGACTGCTATGACACGGCCATCTTTAGTTGATTGGTAACATTGCAGATCCATGTTTCCATGTATCATCTTTTATTGATTACAAATTATATTTATACATTATATTATAAATTTATGCAAATAATGCATTGTGGTCAAAATGACCACCTATGGGAGTTCGGGGTAGATAACGTTAAACGTCAAAGGAATTTTGTTGTGTTAAAGATAACAAAATAGCACATTTTAGAGGAAGCTGAAGCAGGCTGTGTGATCATGTTAGAAAGGTACAAGGGGATCGTCTTTGTGGCGAAGCTCTTGCACAGAAGTCAGGGTGACTTTTCCTCCATCACATGGAAGTTTTTGGTAAACTAGCAGATGAAGGTAACTGTTCCTGCCACAACCTGACTCTTGTACTGAACAGCATGGAATTCCAAATATTTCTTATTTGTCTTTCCCTCTGCTTGGGCCTTGGGCTGTGTTTGAATAAAATAAAATGCCATATGAATCCAGGTTGAAATGCAGAGCAGAGAGTTATTTGTGTGGAAATTGTGAGGAATGGCTGAAGTTCACCTCATGACTGATCTTCTGAACTTCCTTAGTGGCATCCTTTGTGTCTGACCATCCTCCAGGGTTAATTTAGTTCAATTCAGTTCAATTTTATTTATATAGCGCCAAATCACAACAAACAGTCAACTCAAGGTGCTTTATATTGTAGGTAAAGACCCTACAATAATACAGAGAAACCCCACAGTCAAAACGACCCCCTATGAGCAAGCATTTGGCGACAGTGGGAAGGAAAAACCTGCCTTTTAACAGGAAGAAACCTCCAGCAGAACCAGGCTCAGGGAGGGGCAGTCATCTGCCGCGACAGGTTGGGGGAGCGAGACAGGACAAAAGACATGCTGTGGAAGAGAGACAGAGATTAATAATAATGAATGATTAAATACAGAGTGAAGTATAAACAGTAAATAATGTGAATGAAAAGAAGCAGTGCATTATGGGAACCCCCCAGCAGCCTAGGCCTATAGCAGCATAACTAAGGGATAGTTCAGGGGTGACCTGATCCACCCCTAACTATAAGCTTTATCATAACGGAAATTTTTAAGCCTAATCTTAAAAATAGAGAGGGTGTCTGTCTCCCAAATCCAAGCTGGGAGCTGGTTCCACAGAAGAGGGCCCTGAAAAGCTGAAGGCTCTGCCTCCCATTCTACTTTTAAGTCCCCCAGGAACCGCAAGTAAGCCAGAAATCTGAGACTGAAGTGCTCTATTTGGGGTGATATGGGTACTATGAGGTCCTTAAGATAAAGTGGGGACTGATTATTCAAGACCTTATATGTAAGAAGAAGGATTTTAAATGAAATTCTGGATTTAACAGGGAGCCAATGAAGAGAAGTGGCACTCAGAACAAAGAATACCGTATTTTTCGGACTATACGTCGCTCCGGAGTATAGGTCGCACCAGCCAAAAAATGCATAATAAAGAGAAAAAAACATATATAGGTCGCACTGGACTATAAGTCGCACTTTTTTGGGGGGGGGGGGGTTGATAGAATCCGAGACCCAGAGCAGAAATTCCATCTTGAACGGCAATTTAAAATAATAATGGATTAAAGAACAGGACGAACACGGTTACACCTACGTTATGCTAACGTAGCACATTCAGCTACATGACGCACAACGAACACGTGTTCGGTATTGTAACGTTGTAAACACACTTCCAAAGTCGGCGATATTGACAACAAAGGTCGTCTTTATTAACAGAAAAACGGCTGCTGTAGGCCACAGCCACGCCAACCACAACTACAACAGCGGAACAGCAACACACACACACAGGCAAGCTCTCGGTCTTTTTCTCTCTCTCCATGCTGCCTTCACGAACCTCCCGAACAGTCCGAAATCCCACAACATCAACCACGCTCTCTAACTAAGAGAATCGCTACAGTATGTTAACGTAACATTAAGTTATTCAGATAACCATAGCATAAAGAACATACTAACAAGTTAACCAAACCATCAATCCATTGAATTCTTCATCCTCGGTGTCACTTCTAAACAATTCCGTACACTCCGTAGACGAAGCGCCGCTTCCTCTTCTGTGTCGCGTTAGTCAGACTCGTCGTCAGCTGCAGTTCCAATTATTCCAGCCTTTCTGAATCCCAACAGGATGGTTTGTCACTGAAGCCCATGTTTTCTTGATCCATCCAATGACTTCCAGGAAAGTTGGGGGGGCGCATTCTCCCAGTTGCCGTTAAGCTGTGCTCTCCATCCACTGCGCCCACAGGTTACGCAAGACTGCCTTAAAGCTGCAGTTCACGGAGATGTCAAGTGGCTGGAGTATTTTGGTTCATGTGTTATAATGTCACATATACGTCGCTCCGGAGTATAGGTCGCACCCCCAGCCAAACTATGAAAAAAAGTGCGACTTATACTCCGGAAAATACGGTAACTAATGATTTATTTACTTGCAAGGGAGCACTTTACATTTCAGTGAGACATCATGCAAAAGGCTCGTTGGGGCAGTGTCTTGAGCCGTCTTTTATAGGTGCATTTCAAACAGTGTATTTTGGAAACAAGATAAGGAAGAGGTGCCTCTGCAGCTTCTCAGGGCCCTGGAATGTGATAACACTGCCTCCCTGACTTCAGTTTCCAGGATCAAACACAATGTACAAGGGTAGGGTGCATTCCTTCGCTGCGACTCATTGCCACACACAATTAGCTGTATAACTTCTATGAGAAGCAAGCAGAATAAGACAAAAAGAAACATACATGCTCTAAATGATTATCTTTTTTGGCCTGTTGCTCTCTCCCAGAATACTGTGTTCCTTCCATCGAGGTCAGGACTGCTGAGAGAGTGACGCAATCTTTCAGACAAACAATCTGACACAGCACAAAGTATCTCTACTGGCAGTTAGGCATGACAAAAGCATAATGATTATAACACTCATAGCCCTTTTCCAACAAGAAGCCAATATGGGAGAAATCTGCTCTTTCTTTCTAGTCTCTGTCAGTACTCGCGCTGCAGCATTTTGGATCAGCTGCAGGTTTTTCAGGGAGTTTTTAGGACAGACTGATAATAATGAATTACAATAGTGCAGCCTAGATGTAATAAATGCATGAATTAGCTTTTCTCCATCATTCAGATACAGGATGTTTCTAATTTTACAAATATTATGCAAATGCAAGAAAACAGCCTGAAATATTTGTTTAATGTAGACAATGAAGGACATATCCTGGTCAAAAATGACTCCAAGATTCCTCACAGTGTTAATGGAGGCCAAAGTAATGCCATCCAGATTAATTATTTGGTTAAACACCATGTTTCTAAGATTTGTGGGACTGAGTACAATAACCTCAGTTTTATCTGTGTTTAGAAGCAGGAAGTTAGGTCATCTGGGTTTTTATGTGTTTAAGACATTGCTGCAGTTTAACTAATTGGTGTGTGTCATCTGGCTTCATGGATAGATAAAGCTGGGTATCAATGAAAATATATGGTATGCCTTATAATATTGCCTAAGGGAATCCTATATAATGTAAATAGAATTCCATAATTAACCTTAGTGTGTGAGGAAGACTCCCTATTTACATGAACAAATTGGGGGCTATTAGATAAATATGATTCAAACCACTGCAGCGCAGTACCTTTCATATCTATGCTCTAATCTCTGTAATAAAATAATATGGTCAACTGTATCAAACACTGCACTGAGGTCTAGCAGGACAAGAACAGAGATGAGTCCACTGTCAGAGGCTGTAAGAAGATCATTTGTAACCTTCACTAATGCTGTTTCTGTACTGTGATGAATTCTGAAACCTGATTGAAACTCTTCAAATAAACCGTTCCTCTGCAGATGATCAGTTAGCTGTTTTACAACTACTCTTTCAATGATTTTGAGAGAAAAGGAAGGTTGGAGATTGGCTTATAATTAACTAAGACAGCTGGGTCAGTGAAGAATGAATGAATGATACTTCATTGATCCCACTATGGGGAAATTATAGTTAACAGAACACCCATCCAAGAGAAGACACACAAACCAGACAAACACAGGGAGATAAGTGTCTGCGGCCTTGCTGCCATCACCGAGAGGCGCTGCCGTTACAAAAAGATGAAACAATAGCGAACACACAAAGGGGTAGATGAGGAGAAAAAAATTAATCTCGTACTATTCCCCAAACGGGCCCCACAGAGTCCCATAGGGCGCAATATGAGGTTGCAAAAAAACCTCTGCATAACATAGCATAGTAAGCACAGAGCATGGGAGGGCTGGGGTGGGGAGGGGTGGGATGGAATGGGCCCAGCGGAGGCAAGTGGGTTTGGGTTACTGTGTGGCTGACCCAAAATCCCCCCTCAGCTAACAGTTCCTGATAAGAGGTGGAATATTCATCAGCAGCCTTGGTCTAGGGATATCAGTTCACACAGGTCACAAGACGGGACAAGCGGGGGTGTAGAGCATCTGTTTACATAACATCCAGGAGAAATAAATGAGATACACGGCTATCCAAGGCCGGTCGGCGAGCCAAATTTCAGATACTACAATTGCTTTGGTACAGGCTTACAGTCTTGCTGGCACCTCTCAATGGTGAAAAAATACAATCATCTAAATTTTCCTGGTTCTTTCATCCTCGCGCAGAAACAGACACTCCTCCAAGATCTAAACCCTTCCAATTGAGCTCCAGCTGAGTCTGAATTTGAGTTTGTACTGCTCTGCACCCCTCACAGGCAGCCTTATTATTGTACATCCTGTATAATGACAATAAAGGCATTCTATTCTATTCTTATCAAGGCCCGAACGGCTGCCCAGACTTCCCAAATTTCACGATAAGCCAGGTATCCCCAAGTCCAGTCAGGAGAAATCCCAATATCAATAACCCAATATATATGCCACATCCTCAATCAGCAGTACAGCCAGGCACGTCATCTTCCACTCACCACAGGAATCCATAATGTAGCCAGCCAGGTATATCAGTTGGACAAGAGGAAAGAGGGTTCTACTTTTCTCAATCTCCTCATGGTGAAAATTTGATCAATCAATAGCATTGAGAGACCAGCTGACCAGATCCATAATTTAAATTTCCAGTTTGGAAGATGTGTGAAGAGAGGCTCTAAAGCAGGGAAGCAGCAAAGCAGGGTAGATAAGGAAGGGTTAGGGCAGGGGTTCCCAAACTCCCGGCCCACTTCTGGCCCTGTCCCTACTTCTGGTCTGCAAATTGATGTCAAAAATTAACACACAATTTGGCCCTTTAAGTTATTTTTTTGACATTTCTCTTAGCCCTCTTAATTGGAGGGGAAGGTGAAATGTCATGTCTGACTGCGGAGGGGTCCAGAAAAAACTATTTAAGAGAGATGTTTTACCTCTGTGCTTCATCCAAGAGAATTATTGTGCAAAAATAGCTTTTTAAAATGAGAGTAAAATGGTTGTCTTAGTTTGGAATCATGCACAGTTTTTAAATCTGATTGATATTCCCTGCAAAACTTCCTTCCTGAACAGGCTGGAAATATTTCAGCAGCAAAAGGAGGCTCCAGTTTAGGACCAGTTTAATCAAATTCTCTCAATGAGGAAAGGTGAGGAAATGTTTCAATTCTTTAGTTGTGATTGTTTGACTGAATAAATGCAGACATTGCAGCAGTCTGTCACATCCTCCCAACAGTATGAACAAACCTTTAGAACCATTTCAGTCTCACATCTTTATGCAGTACATTTCATTCCACTGGATATCCCCACCTTATCACTAAAGGGCATACATGGACGTAGCAGCCTTTTAAACACTCTTAAAACACTCAGATAAATAAATGAAAACATATGTTTTCCTCTGTTAATGGTGTTTTCAAACATTTGTAGCCTAAAATATCCTTCCCAGTAGGCAAAAATATGTATTGCAACATCTTAAGACAATAAAGGACAATTCTGCTTAAATGCAACAAGATTAATGGAATATGACCACATCATAACAAAAATGATTTAAAAATCAACCTTGATGGGCGCCTGGGTGGCTTAGGGTTGAAGCCGGTGACCACATACATATGCCGCATTGCGGTGTGGGCGGCGCAGGTTCGTGTCCCAGCCCGTCGCCAATTTGCCCACGTGTCTTCCCCTGTATCTCTCCTTCATTTCCTGTCTCTCTCCACTGTCAAGAAAAGCCACTGTGGCCAAAAATGCAAAAAAAAAAAATCATCCTTGATAGTTCACATGAAATTCTCAGTGGATTCATCTTCTGGCTCACCCATTCTATGTGTGTGAAGAGTTTGATCACAAAATGCTGCTATCTTCCTGAGAAAATAAAGGAAAATTATGCTGAAATTCAACAATTTTAATTGAATATGATACCATCATATCAAAAATTCATTAAAAAGAAATCATCCTTGGTAGTTGACATGAAATATTCAGTAGATTCCTCTTTTGGGACACATACTCTGCATTTGTGCAAAGTTCCATTTCAAATCACTCCAAGATTTCCAACAAAATTAACAACCATTCTGTTTGAATTGCAAAAGCTTAATGCAATATCATAATATCGTATCAAAAATTCATAAAAAATCATCCATGAAACCTAAAAACTATCCAAAGCTTTGTGTTCTTGTTGGTCAGCAGTGGTTTTGGCCTTGGAACTCTCCCATGGATGCCATTTTTCTCAGATCCTTTCTTATTGTTGAATATTAACACTGACCTTAACTAAGCCAAGTGAGGCCTGCTGTTGTTAGATGTTGTTCTGGGTTCTTTGTGACTCCTGGATGCACTCTTGGAGTGATTTTGGTCGCTCCCATGTGTTCTGGCAGTAGTAACAGAAGTAATCAGGATCAGCAGCAGCCCAATTCATTGGAATATTATTATTATTATTATTATTATTATAAAGTGATGTATATCAGCCTTTCATTGGGTTTAAATTCCGTTTACCTCCTACATTTACCTTCTGGTGACAGCACAAGATTGAGAGAGGACGATACAGAGGTGAGAAGGACAGAAAGTTGGATGAAGACAGCAAAGGAGAGAGAGCAAGAAGAGACAGGTAAGAGTGGACATGTAGTCAAAGTCAACTACCACTACCAAAAGTGCGAACAAAGGGCACGTTGGTGCGTTTGGTAGTGGACACCCTGCATCAAAGCAAAAAATGGTTCAGGAATGTTTTGAGGAGCACAACAATGAGTTTGACGTGTTGATTTTTCTCCAAAATTCCCCAGATCTCAATCCAATCACGCATCTGTGGATGTGCTGGACAAACAAGTCAGATCCATGGACGCCCCACCTCACAACTTACAGGACATAAAGATCTTGTTGCTAATATCTTAATGTCAGATACCATAGCAGAGCTTCAGGGGTCTAGTGGAATCCATGCCTTGATGGGTTAGGGTTGTTTTGGCAGCAAAAGGGGGACCAACACATTATTAGGCAGGTGGTCTAAAGTTATGCCTGATTGGTGTAACATAGCCACATATGACTGAAAACAAAACCACCACCACAACAACAAAAACTGGTGGAATGACATTCCTGATATGAAAATTACACCAAGTGATCAAGAAAAACTGACAAATCTTGTTTTTGCTGATGGTCCATGGCTTAAACCAATATCTAAATATAGTTTAACCAGTGTTTGTATGTAAAATCCATCTGAAGGTTTGCTTTTTTAAATATTTTACACTGACTCATGTATGTCAGTTTTATCAAAATAAGAAAGGCTGAACCAGCTTAGTGTAAATTATATCATGATAACTTCTTGTTAACACACTGCTGCTCGCAGTGTCATTTGCAGGCTCAAATGTATTAGTTGTTCCTTGTACAAAAATGAAGACTAGGGGGGATCAGAGCCTTTCATTCCCTGTCTTGAAATTAACCACAGTGATGATAGGTTGCATAGTAGTCAGTAGTTTAATTTGGCACATCCCAGTCAAGCAGAAATGATACTGTAATCAGAAATATCAAGACATGCAAATACTTGCCTATAACAGTTTCTTGTTAACTCCTAAATGCTCTCTGATAGTCTAATAAACCCATACTAGGGCTGGGACATCCTCCAAGTCTCACCACATAAATCAACAGGCAAGATGAGATGGCACATCTGAGCAGAGCCTCGAAGAACTGTGGTGATAGCTGATAGTGACACTCCTTAACGGAGTTTTATTCCTGGACAAAGAAAAACAGGCTTCCTCCGTAGGTTTTTCAGTATCAGGTATTCAGATTCAAAGATTATGTTATTGCCAATCAATCAGCCAACCAGACAGTTTCTTTCACAGATAAACAAAGTGTGAACCTAAAGCTCAGAGCCAGGTTATAGTTCCTTTGGCTTTAGTTTGGCACAGTGATGCAAATCTTAGTCATAATTTCCACTAGTCTCTGCACGCCACTGCTTATGACCTTTGAAACAGAAAATAAAAGGTCCTGAATTATTTTCACAAACCTTGTAGCTTGTACTTTTAAGCACAATTTAATAAAAGAAATGTTGCAGTTTGAACTCTGAGCAATTCATACATGGCCAAAGTCCAGCTTACCTACATTTAAAAATATTATTGTGCACATAAAGTATAAGTTCTTATTAGGACTTCTATGCAGGTGCCCCTGACCTCTGCCACAAGTTCCTGGACTTCTTCCAAGAAAAAGGTAACTTTATCCATTGGCAGCTTCTGGCACCTTTACATCAGTTCAGGATCTCATCCCCCTGTTGCAAATCTACCTCAGTGCTCCTTCTCATCTGTGAATTCCTCTCAGGTCACTAAGTGGGTCCTCTCATGCCAAAGCCTCCACCTGCACCATGAGACAGTGTTGGTCAAGGCATGTCTACCTGCTCTATGCCCCTTTATAGCTGACATCTTAAAAACATATTGTAACTTAAGGAGCTGGTATTCAGAGGCAGAAGGGTACTTGGTTTTACTCAAGCTCACATAATTGCAGTTCTAGCTCAATTATAAATTCCCCAGAAGTACAAACAAAACATGGCAAATCCAAAAAAGACAAAGACCCCCCCCCCCCCCCCCCAAAAAAACAAACAAACAAAAAAACTATCTATAAAGACATTAATCTGCTTCATTATATGGTTTATTGGAACATGATTATCTACCATGGCACCCATCCCCTGTTTTCCCTGGACCCCCATGACTTCCTTGAATGCTCTGTGGACTTATTCCTCCCTTGGAACTGGACTCTAGAATTCACCTTCCTGCCCACTCAGGAGATTGCCTCCCTACCTTTACCTCTTTCCTCCTGAAAGGTAGTTTCAATGTCACAGTACCAACCAGCTCTTGTAAATACAGGTTTGAACTCTGGTTGCTGTTCTGTATGTGGGTCATCCACTCTGAGCTCTTATGGCACTATGTATATTTCTCATCATCTTAACTATAACCCCAACACCAAAAACTTGGGATGCTGTGAAAAGTAAATAAAGTGTTCAAAATCTCATAAATCCATGTTTCATTCACAATAGAACATATCAAATGTATAACTGAGACATTTTTCTACTTCAACAACACCAGTAATATAATGTGAAGGCAGTGGTTACACATGTAGCTCCACCCTTCAGGTACTGGAGACACCTTCTGGTAAGTTTCCAGGGTCAATATGCAGTATAAATATGTGTGATACCACCTGAAATGAAACATCTGAGACACATAAAGGAGTTTTCATTTCCTTTAATTTCAACAAACCTTCAGAATGGCTGACGGTAACTCGGAGGATGGTCATCACAGAGAAAGCCACTGAGGAAATTCAGAAGATCTGTATGAGGTGAACTTCAGTCTAACTTCATTCTTCACAACCTCCACACACAAAGTCTTGCTTACATTCAGTGTGGATTTATATCATATTTTATTTGATTCAAATACAGGTCCGGTCCGTTGTAGAGGCAAAACAATTAAGAAATATCAGGAGTTTGTTGCTGTTCAATACAGGAACCAGATTGTGGCTGGAACAAGTATGCCATCAAGGTAAATATCCTATTAGGTCATTATGCATGTTTTCATCATCATTAAAAGAAGGAAAGCTGTTTTTATAGACATATTGTAGTTCCTCTGGACTCTGTGTGACTTGTTAAAATAATTCTGACATTCTCAGTGTTCAACGCACAACATTTCATCTCTTGCCTGCAGGTTCATGTTGGAGGACCCAAATACCTTCACCTTAACATCTTGAAAGCCTTCCATGTAACGGAGGAGAGATTCAGCTGATTAAGGGTGAGGAAAACCAGAGCAAAGATGACCCCATTGTACCTTTCTGATCTGATTCAGCTGCTCACTGTAACCAAGCTGCTGTTCAAAAAGCATACACTGTTCTGATAACAAATAATTGAATGCAGTGACATTTCTTTAAAAATGTATGTTATAGACAGTATATCATTTAAATTTGCAATTATGATAAACATCAGTGGACAAAAGTGAATGAACAATGTTGTAAAAGAATAATAAAGTATAAACTTTGTCACTGATGGCTTGAGTTGTGAATTCATATTTCTTGCAGATCACGTGATATCATTTGCGAACACACAATAAGAAGTGTGGAGAGGGTCTTTATTCAGAGTCTCACTGACATACACTAAATTTCATAGGTCACGTGTTTTTCTTTACAGAAGCATCAAACAGCTGTGACTGTACTGAATCTCACTGAAAAGCTAAACTGACAAATCAGACTGTATTTAGATTTGACTGTGTGACAGACTGTAATGTGAAGAATAACTTTGATTAATTCAGTCTCCTTTATGTAGCTCGAGTTACAACAGTCACCTCAAGGTGCTTGAAAAACTGCAGGGAACAAGTGTTACAGCAATTAGCTGTTCCACCTTAAGTTGCGGGCGACTCAACGCGAAGGGTTCCGATCCCATGCGCGGACTAACCCGACCGGCAACGTACTCAGCACACGCCACTTGAATATAAGGAATAAGCCGTAGGCATGCATTCAGTTCACAAGAGTACAATTTTAATATATAGATATATGTCCACACAATTACCACAAAGCTTTATTTAAATAAAAATGAAAATAACTACCGTATTTTTCAGACTATACGTCGCTCCGGAGCATAGGTCGCACCAGGCCAGAAAATGCATAATAAGAAGAAAAAAACATATATAGGTCGCACTGGACTATAAGTCGCACTTTTTTTTGGGGGGGTGGGGGGGGGGGGTTGATAGAATCCGAGACCCAGAGCAGAAATTCCATCTTGAACGGCAATTTAAAATAATAATGGATTAAAGAACAGGACGAACACGGTTACGCCTACGTTATGCTAACGTAGCACATTCAGCTACATGACGCACAACGAACACGTGTTCAGTATGTTAACGTAACATTAAGTTATTCAGATAACCATAGCATAAAGAACATACTAACAAGTTAACCAAACCATCAATCCATTGAATTCTTCATCCTCGGTGTCACTTCTAAACAATTCCGCACACTCCGTAGACGAAGCGCCGCTTCCTCTTCTGTGTCGCGTTAGTCAGACTCGTCGTCAGCTGCAGTTCCAATTATTCCAGCCTTTCTGAATCCCAACAGGATGGTTTGTCACTGAAGCCCATGTTTTCTTGATCCATCCAATGACTTCCAGGAAAGTTGGGTGGCGCATTCTCCCAGTTGCCGTTAAGCTGTGCTCTCCATCCATCATCCACTGCGCCCACAGGTTACGCAAGACTGCCTTAAAGCTGCAGTTCACGGAGATGTCAAGTGGCTGGAGTATTTGGTTCATGTGTTATAAATGTCACATATACGTCGCTCCGGAGTATAGGTCGCACCCCCAGCCAAACTATGAAAAAAGTGCGACTTATACTCCGGAAAATACGGTATCTTTCCATGAACTTTTTTTAGTTGCCGTTCCCACCAAGCGTAGAGCTTCGATTGTTGCCCTTATATAACACCGCCAATTCTCTTCTCTCTCTCTCTGATATTTACTACAGTTGATCAGTACATGTTCAACAGTTTCTGGTGTACTGCAGTAAGGGCCTGTTGGGTGTTTGGATCCTGTACAGATGTCTTCCAGTGTCAGTTGAGTCCCCAGATTCCTGCCAAATACATGTAGTCCTCATTTGAGTGTTATGGATATTCTTGACCTCTGGTTTGCTTAACAGTACTTCTGTATTGATTCCTGTAATTTGAATACATTCGTTGCCAACAAGTCCACTTTGTTGTTCCCTTCAATCCCCACATATGCAGGAACCCAAAGGAACCACACCTCTACACCTCTATTATGGAAGTCCAAAAGCATGTGAAAAATGTGATAAATAATATCCTGCCTGCATGATGATTTCCCAGATATAATAGTTGAGAGTGCTGATAAGCTATCAGAAGCTATGATGAAACTGTAACTTTATTTTCCTTCACCCAGTGTAGTGCAAGTTTTATTCCCATTAGTTCCACTGTGTACACTGAAAAATGTTCTGTTCTCGTCTTCATTGCTACTTCATACTGTGGGATGTAAAAGGAAGCCCGTGCGCCCAGTGTCAGTGTCCTTTGAGCCATCTGTAAATATGAATATTTTGCCTTGGCGTTGATCTATATATTCCTGTACCATCATACTTTTTGATTTCCCTCTCAACCGCCCCTGCAGACGTGTATCAACTGATGGCGTAACAAATCTCCAGGGAGGAATGGCTGACAGAGCCACAGTTGGACTTATTCTTAAACGTGTCAGACCTGCAGTTTGTTCCCTTGCATTTTCTACCCAGTCAAAACTGTGATAATTGGCTTGGTGATGTTCTCACCATTCCTGTAAAACTCTCTTTGCAGGATCAGTTTGATTATGGCTTTGTATGCACACCCAGTAAGTTAGCAGTAATTTAACCCTCCTCATTCTCAGAGGCATTTCTCCCATTTCCACCTGCATTGCAGAAACTGGTGATGTTTTGAATGCCCTGCTGCAGATTCGGAGGGCCTGTGCTTGCTCAACATCAAGTTTTTCTAAAATGAGTTTCTACTTCAGACATTTAAGCAATGCTTCCATAATCTAGCCTTGATCTCACAAGTAAATGTTTAGCAGAGTCGTCCTGCTTGAAGAGAACAGAATGCCTTTATTTGTCATGAATACAGAATATCAGTGAGATTGGAGGGCCACTCCTGTTCAGTGCCACGCTGTAGAAAGTACACACTTTCTAAAAATATAAAATAAAATAAATAGAATGTATAAAAAATATACATTATAAAAAATTAAATAAATAGATAAGTATATACATATAAACATGAAGATGGGTGAGTATTGCACTTTGGTGAATGAATATTGAATACTGCAAACCATAGGGGTGATAGATATTGTTCAGTATGAATAATATATTGCACAGAGATGTGGGTATTGCACAGTTAGAGTGGGGGAGTGTGTGAGTTCAGGGTGGTTTTTCCTTGGCAAAGTAACTTTTCTTGAGTCTGTTTGTTCTGGCTTTGATGCACCTGTAGCTCCTGCCAGAGGGCAGCAGGTCAAACAGTTCAAAACCAGGGTGTGAGCTGTCCTTGATGATGTTTTTGGCTCTGCTGATGCAGTGGGAGGTGTAGATGTCCATCAGGGAGGGGAGAGGGCAGCCAGCGATTCTTTGTGCTGTCTTGACTACCCTCTGAAGCCTCCCCCTGACTGTCTCAGTGCAGCTGTTGTACCATACTGTGCTCCAGTACATCAGCAGGCCCTCAATGGATGAGCGGTAGAAGGTCAGCAGCAGGTTTGAGTCCAAGTTGTTCTTCCTGAGGACCCTCAGGAAGTGAAGTTGCTGCTGAGCCTTCTTGATAACAGCTGTGATGTTATCTGTCCAGAGAGATCTGCAGAGATGAGGACACCAAGAAACCTGAAGGTGTGGACCCTCTCCACATGCTTGCCGTTGATGTAGAGTGGGACTGGGTCAGTCCTGTGCTTCCTGAAGTCGATGATGATTTCTTTGGTTTTCATGATGTTTGCTGTCAGGCTGTTCTCTGAACATCAGGCTGTCAACTTCAGGAGCTCCTCTCTGTAGGCTGCCTCATCTCTCCTTGAGATGAGTTTGAACACTGTGGTGTCATCAGCAAATTTGACAATGAGGTTGTTTTTGTGGGCCAGACTGTAGTCACAGGTGTAGAGGCAGTACAGAGGGCTCAGCACACAGCCCTGTGGGGAGCCCAGTGCTCAGTGTACGGGCGGAGGAGAGAAGGGGGCCAAGTCTCACAGTCTGGGGTCAGTTGGTTAAAAAGTCTTTTATCCAGGAACACGTTAGAGGTGGGAGGCCTAGGGTGTGCAGTTTGGTGGTAAGAATGTTTGGGGTGATTGTGTTGAAGGCTGAGCTGGAATCCACAAAGAGCATGCAAGCGTAGCTCTGCTGCTGCTCCAAGTGGCTCAGCACAGAGTGGAGAGCTACAGTGATGGAGTCCTCTGTGGATCTGTTTGCACGATATGCAAACTGATGGGTGTTAAAAGTGGGGGGGAAATGGTCCTTGATGTGCTGGAGAACCAGTCTCTCAAAGCACTTCATGATTACCGGTGTGAGAGCAACAGGGTGGTAATCATTTAGGCTGGTGACGGCCTAAATGATTACCACCCTGCGGCCCTCACACCGGGCTCCCCATTCTTGTCCTGACAGGTAACACAACACACTGATCTTTTTACACTTATCTCTAACTTTATCAGTATGCTCACACTATGTTAGCTTCTCATCAAACATCATTCCTAAGAACCTAACCACCTGAACTTGTTCAAGTATCAGTACATATAACTTCACATGGGTACTTCCTTATGACGTTTTTCAAAACGTCATAAGGAAGTACCCATGAAGTTATATGTACTGATACTTGTTCAAGTATCAGTACATATAACTTCATGGGTACTTCCTTATGACGTTTTGAAAAACAGATGACTTGAGATCTTTCAATGGATAGCTTACATCCACAGTTGTTTGCCCATTCCTCAACTGTCCTTATTGCAATTTGCATTTTGTTTTTGTGGCATTCTAGATTTTAGCCCCTTATTCAAAGTGCCTCATCATCAGCCTAAAGCGATTTCCCTATGTTTTATTCAACCTGCTCAAAACTATCATTAATCATTATGTTAAATAATATACGACTGTACACACTACCTTGTGGGGTACCATTAACTATGTGTCGAATTGAAAACTCTGCACCTACCTTTATTTCTATTGCCCTACCAAACAGAAAGTCTAATACCCAGTTGTATACTTTACCATTCACTCCCAGTTCTCTGAGTTTTATGAGGACCTGAATGAATACATCTATCACTATTTCCTTATTACTTTGAGCTTTCCTGATTCCAAACACAACACACTATCCATTGTCCCCCCTTCCTTTACAAAATCCACTCTGATACCCAGAGAAGAGACCTTTACGCTCTAAAAAATGGGTGAGTCTTGCTGTGATCATCCACTCCATGGTCTTCCCTAACTGTGACGTCAATGCAATGGGCCTATAGCTCGATGGATTTGATGGGTCTTACCTGGCTTCACTATTGGTATTATAACTGCCTGTTTCCAGATTGATAGGATTGTGCCTTTGCCCCATATAATATTAAACAATTCTAATATAACTCCAAGTGTACTATCCTTCATATGGGCTAACATGCTGTAACAAACACCATCCTGTCCTGGTGAAGTCTGTTGAGCATTTAAAATGGCTTATCTTAGTTCAAATAAAGAGAAGGGTAGGTCAAGGTCTCCTGCCTGCCCTGATGTTTTTTTCTACAATCTCTGGGTTTTTAGCAAGGATCTCATCTCTGCACTGTTTAGCTACAGTATCGCAGACAAAATATTAGAACTGTGAACCTTTATAAACGTCTTCACCAAAAGTTCAGCCTTTCCTTTATCATCTGTGGCAGTCATATCACTAGTGCACAACACCGGTATTTCAACTCTACTCTTCACGCCATTCATCTTCCTAATCACTCTCCATACCTCTGATAAAATGTTTCTCTCCCAATTTTAGAGCAATATTTCATCCAGTACATGCATTTTGCTGATCTGATTGTTTTCTGAACCAGAGGGGAAAACCCTGCCTACAAGGGGTGGCAAGTAAACCCAAGTTCCACCCCTGGAATGGGGTATGCAAACAGGGTAATGATGTATCAAAAGAATACAGGCCCAAGGCACCTGTCAACATTTTCTGAGAAAGAAAAAATAATAATTTTCTGGCAGTAATTTCATGGTTCAGGCTTTACAGGGTTCACGCATTAAAAACGTTAAACTGTTGAAACATAATATTGTTTTATAATTGAAAAAAAAAAAATCAGTGATCATTAAAGCAATGCCAAGTCTGTTTTTTCACCAAACTTCACTTTTAGACAAACCTGACAATGACACCATCACTCCAAAGAACGGGGCAGTATTTGGAGATCCCGTAAGAGTGTTGTAACTGCTACAGAGAATGAACAATGTTTCTATCAGGCTCAGCCAACCTCAACTGAGTAAAGAAAGGTTTACATAAAAATATTTTCAAGGCTTTTATACATCAGTGAAGAAATGAAAATAAGTAGCAAAATAAGTAATACATCTTTTCAGCAAACAATAACAGCATATTTCTTAATGTCGTTCAATAGTTGACTAATAACTTTAAATGCGGGAGTTCAAGAAAAAACAACTGCTACATGTAAATCTGTCCTACATTAGACCTTAAACGTAACTAACAGCTAGAGCAAGAACAGAAGGAAGAAAACTAATTAAAATGGGAGTGAACATTTTCCTTTAGCCTTCATGTAGTGGAGCCAACTTTCAGGCTTATTGCATTGCAGGTTGGTTCCGCAACATAAATACGCTCATATTTGATCACAGAGATTTTCTAGAGAAGCCCACTGAAATTTTATTTACACAGGTTGGTTGTTTGAGCCGATGTTCCCACAGCAACACCCTGCTTCACTCAGTTACACCTATAATGACTCATCCAAATGTGTACATTTGGAAATTCACCATAAAAAACAAAAACAGAAACATTTCCTCATTCTTTAGTCTAATTTCTTTGAATAAAGGTGTTTCACAGTGAGTGAATGATAAGGACCGTGTTTATTATGTTTCCCTGAAAGTTTAATTGCACTCTCCTGTTCTTTGGAAGTGTCAAAGCTCCCACGCCTTCCTTCCATTTGCGCATTCACCATAAAAAACTAAAAGGAACATTTCCTCTTTCTTCAGGCAAACTTATTTGAATACAAATAAAAGTGTTTGTTTAAAAACACAACTGTTTGCAACATTTGAAGCTTTTTAGATGCAAGAAACTGAATAATAATGCTCGTCCTCTCCCTTTAGCAAAATCTCTTGTATGAAATGTAAAAAAAAAAATAATACACATAACGGATAACTACAGCACCAAACAGTAAAGGCCTCAAACTTTGTACAGCATGTTCTGCATTTAAGGGACACCTGACATCTGACAGGCAGAGGGTGAGGGTATCTCGAGGAGGACAAGAACAGTAATTTGAAGAATACTTAGCAGTGTTTTTATTTTTACTGGCTGTGTGCATCACATGTCTGGTTGAGAGGATTTGTGTTCATACTTTTCAGAAAAGGGTGAAAGATTTCAAGTATCTTGTCATTTGTGGAAAAAAACAAACTAAGTCATGGTGTGATTATAAATATTTTAAAAAAACTGCAGGTGAATGCATTTGCTTGTTTTATTTATCATGCTGGTATTTTAGAAAAAATAATCTATTTTAGTGTTTTAAAAGGGGGAAGACTCAGCTTTCATTACACCAACAAAGCCAGCAAGAGGCCGCTACATCCATTAAACACCCTTTTGTGATAAGGTGGGGACATCCAGTGGAAATGAAATGAACTGCATCAAAATGTGAGGCTGAAAGGAATGCTGGTGTTTGTATGATCACCCTGCTGATGGGAGGCTGTGACAGACCGCTGCATTGCTTGGATTTATTCTGTTGGCAAACATAGTGATCAATCAATAACACCTATTGATAGAATGTGTCATACCTGACAACAGGATCAATCATACTTCCTCACTGAAATAAAAGGTTTAGTCCTTCCGTTGTTGAAAGAATTTGACTAGAATTTTGGTAACTAGCAAATCAATACAGGAGCATTCAAGAGTAAACTGCCAGTGTTTGTGAATACAGCTCCTGTTGTTAAGCAAATATAAAAGATCATGCTTACCAAACTCGACAACTTCAATTCAATTCAATTCAATTTTATTTATATAGCGCCAAATCACAGCAAACTGTCGCCTCAAGGCGCTTTGTATTGTGGGTAAAGACCCTACAATAATAACTTATTTTGGTGGATTGATGGTCTCTTATAAGGTACACTTGAGGCTGATGGAAGGGTCATTCTTTTTGCTGGTGATTGACACTGAATCAAATTACTGGACAAGCAGATTTTTGACCTCATGAGGTTATATGGAAAGTTAAGCAATGATCAAAGTTCTTACATCTCCTCCTGAGGGATGAACTGATGAAGGCGTGTACAAAATGTCACAGTAATCCATCCAGGAGCTGCTGATTTGTGGACCCACAAACCAATTTGCTTTTGTTTTGCCATGAACATAAAAAGGATCTGAAGACAGTTCATGTTAAACTGTAACCTCTGGATTCAATGCATGAGAAAAAAAAAAAAACACTACAAAGGTCTCACAAATGATTCCAAACACAGATAACCATTTGACTCTCTTATTAAAAAAAAAAAAAAAAACAAACAAACAAAAAAAAAATTGTACAATAATTGTCTTGAAAGAAACACACAGGCGACTGTTTTACAATGGTGGTAATTCAATACAATAATGAGAATGGAATACATTTGTGTGTTGGAGAAGAGGTCAGAGTGGTCTGGATGGTGAACAGCCTGCAGTCAGGACTCAGCAGCAGGTCACAGTTTCAGCTCCAGCCTGGATTTAAACCTCGAGTGAAAGAGCTCCTTTCGTGTGGCGGAACTTCATTTCACCTTCGGAGGCGTGTAGTGGATTCTACATCTTTCATTGAAAACCTGAACCGAGGAAACAGCAGAAATTAACACAATAAGTCCAGCTCATTTATGTGTGACTATAGAATGACTCACTGATGAGGACAGCGAGCACACTGTACCTTCAGACTTCTGTCATTGACAACTTCCTCTACGTTCAGCTCTGACTGCATTAACTTTAACTGTGGGCAAAAACAAAAAGAAAAAATTACTTTTCTTATAACTGCAGAAACACAGAATCCTACAGCTCCCATAATGCAACTCAATTTGTTTTGCTCCCGTGAAAAGCATTTAAGATAAACTTCATTTATAAGCCTAGTGGAGTGCTCTTTATATGCTGGGTGTTCCACAAATAAAAATCCACTTGTCCTCATTTTTTAAAAATTTGTCAAGAAAATTGCTTTGTGGGTGTTAAACAAAAATACTAAAATAAAATCTGAACAGCTCAATTTCTTGGGGTGCATGGAGTCTTGTTTTAAAGACAGGACTTACTTTGGTTTGCTCCTTTCTGAGCTGTTTGATTAGTGCCAGGTTTTCACTGTCTTTTACTCTTTGTTCACGCAGCTGTCCCACCACCTCCGATGTTTGAGCTATACAAGCCTTGATAGCTTTGTCTCTGCTCAGATGGGCCTCCATCATCTGTGAGAAAACAATAAGATGTATGTGTACACACACGACATTACTATTCCTGCATGCCTTCACAGCTTTAGTCCCAGCTTTCATGCCTGTTCATAGTCTTATAACTCCTGCGGTGAAGACTTTGGAGAAAAACAGTAAAAAGTATTTAGGGTATTAAGCTCATTCAATCACAGCACTTCCAAGCTAGGCATCCAAGATTAGCATCAGCAGTTCAATAGGTGACCACATGTGTAATACGATCTCAATCTGTCTTCCTGAATTTTGGCACTGAACACTGGCCAGAAAAGTGTTTTATGCAAAACTTTATGCTGCAACACTGTGTGATCATTGACGTTTATGGATACAAAGTGTCAGTTCCTAAAATTGGGAAACTATCATAAGTGGTGCATGAATTCTGAAGTTTTGTGAAGTCACAGTAACCTTTGACTTACTATCAGCACATTCACAGCAGATGTGACTGCAGGCCTTGCTGGAGGTTTCTTCCTGTTAAAATTGAGTTTTTCCCTTGCCACTGTCACCAAGAACTTGCTCACAGGGGATCATGTGACTGTTGGGACTTTCTCTTTAATATCGCAGGGTCTTTACCTTGAGGTTTCTAACTGAATTCTAATCAGTTCAGTTCAATCAATCAGTTCCCTGACTCTGGATGAATGTTTTTTTTTTTATGTTTTTAAATTTGTTTCTGTGGAATAAAAAGTTTTAAGTAATTAGGTCATGTATCAGTTTTGTCCTGATAGTCACACTCACAGATTCATAGAGCTGTTTGCAGGTTTGTGTTGCATCCACTTTGCCTGAGAAGGAGACTGTGGGCACAGTGGTGTTCAGGGCATGGACAATGCGGTCGTCTATAGTGCGCATCACCTTCAGTACCTCCTGAAATGTCACACAGAAAAGAACACAATGACAGTCAGCAGCTTCACTTCAACTAAAACTGTCAAGAGCATTGACTTTATCAAAGAGCTCTCGAAACTGTAAAAAACATTTGAAATGCATTAGTAAAATGATAGGCTGTCCCTTTGTCTCATTGAGGTGGTCAGAGATTGAAATCCGATACAACTGGACCCCACCCAAAAGAGGTGGTTCAAAGTAAGTTGCTTCCCCAAGTAAATAAGTTTATGTGTCCAACAGCATTGTTTACAGCAGAGGGTACGATGGAAGGCAAGATTAACACAGCTCATTTAGCAGCTGACATTACTTTGAGCTGACATTTCAAGTGGCATATGAACTTCTTTATCCTACTTCTGTGAGAGAAAAAATGCTTGATGCAGAGAATTACACCAGTATCAAATTTTGTTGAAGAATAGAGGTAAAGAATTTATGTATTATTCTGAGCTCAGAATACTGTGTCTCCACCTTTCCTTATGGTCATTTACTATAGGGACAACACAGTGTAAGTAGTGCAGTCACTGTCACGGGACCAATTTGCCTTGGGAGACACTATCAGGAGGCAAAAGCCCCTAGACAACATAACCCCTAGGATTACTGGGACACACAATCCCCTTGACCTTGATAAGATGGTGATTTGGGTGAGGGTAGGCAGTGCAGCTCTGGAGGAAAGAAAAAAGAAAAAGGGGGTGGGGTGTCTGATGCTAGGGTAACCAGTGGCTTCTTCTTTCGTTCTCTGACTGTTGAATAACGATGATCGGACCACCAACGTGTTTTGGAGGGAATCTCTGTTTATTTGTTGACAAGTAGTACTAAAACAACACATTCCGGTGATCGATCAATCACTCTTAGCCCCGCTCCTGCCGAATGCCACAGGAAAAGGGGTGTAATATATTGAATACAGCAATCACTGACACAGAACATAGCTGGCAAAGTTGTAATAAAACACACAAACCAAACACACATTACTGTCTATTACTGTTGGTTTATGATTACTAAACTAAACCGGCCGAATGCCACAGGACAAGGGGTAGGGTGGAGCGTGAACCTCCTCCTTATAAAGGTGCAGTGTGTGGCTGCAGTGGGGTGGGGTGTGAGGTGTGTGTGTGTGTGTGTGTGTGTGTGTGTGGGGGGGGGGGGGGGGGGGGGTGAGTGTGTGGGTGTTGCTGTTGGGGGAGATGTCTGAATGTGAGTAACTGCAGGGTGATGAGGTGTGTGAGGTTTGTGTGTGGGGCTGTGGGGGGGGTGATGGCTTTGACAGCTCTGGGGAAGAAACTGTTCCTCAGTCTGTTGGTGGTAGTCCGTATGCTCCTGTACCGCTTTCCTGATGGAAGTGGTACAGAAGACAATAACAAAAGAAAGGTTCCGCACACCAACCGGAGTTATCCAACATGTCAGGTAAACTAAATGAACAAATACATTTTGTGGTATTGGCATTGTTACACTAGACTGGAGCTACTCTGCTGCTACTGGCCAGCCCAGGAAAAACCAAAAAAACAAACAAACAGCTGTCCTTCTTATGAAAAGTTACCATCAGAAGAGTGCGTACTTTCAGTGAGGGAGTAAGAGGGAGCTAAAATGCCTGTTTCTAGCGAATGAATTGAGGAGCTGCATAAATCCCCTGTATAGGATAAGTAAATATATACTTTTTCACTCAAACAAAGTGACTCCAATAGAGTCCTAAAATGAAAATGTAAATCTGTAAATGAATATATTAAACACACCCAGACCATCTAGAAATAAAACTCTATACCAGCTTAGTGAGGATGAAGACCCTGTAAGTAATGAGGACTCTTCCACCACACAAACCACATGCTCCAAGCTCAGTGTGCTGATCCGGTGTGCCTCCTTGAACCCGTGCTAGGCTTTACGAACCAGGAGGGTCACGGATTCATCGGATCTCATGAAAAATAAACAGCGCAGCAAGTGCACTGCGGGGGAGGCAGTGATTTGACTGGTCGTCTGTTTGTGATTAGTCTGCATAGAACCATTAATCGGTCGTTAATATTACCTGAAACATTGAATAGTCCTCACAGTTTAAAGTGCCATCGGGCGCCGCCATAGTGGACTCTACGGGTCCTTCCCCAGGATCAACTGTGGAGGAGAGTGTTCAAGACAGTGCCTGAACGGAAATGCTTAAATAACATTTAATTGTTTTATTTGTTTACCCCCCCCCCCCCCCCCCCCCCCCCCCCCCCCACACACACACACACACACACACGCGCGCGCATTAATTCACAAATTAACACCTCCCTCTCGTATAAGCTTAAACTGTATGTACTAAAATAAAAAATAAAGCTACAGTCAATTACATAATTAGTTCCCCTCCCCTTAAATCCTTAAATCTCACCAACCCTGTTTTTGATTAATATAATTAAACCACAACCTATGGAGGCTGCCGAAATGACATAATACGGGACTTGGTTCGATTTTCTTTCTTTCTTTCTTTTTTTTTTTCCAAGTCATACAGCGTCCTGTTCACGTCCTGATCCACGCTCCACTCCAGAAGGTGGCAGTAATGCACCTCTAAGCTGGTTTATCAACCGCCAGTGAAACCACTAGAAGAAGAAGCAGAACAAGACACAGTGTCCTGTCTGAGGGCCCTGTAGGCTAGTTGTTTGACTTTGGGGAGGCTAGGATCAGCTTGTAGTTCTTCAGCGCACTTTAATGGCTGTTTAGAAACGCCGGACTTTGGTTTTTCTATCGGCAAAGCATGAATTTCATCAGATCCCGCCTTTACCTCGGCAGCTTCCTCGGTTCGTATAGCTGACGTGATTTTGTGGTGTTTTTGTTGCCCGCGTCTCTTCTCCCACCTGATGCTTGTTGATGTTCATTAAATCATGGAATCAGCTTTTTCTGAACGTAGTTGTAAATAGATGTTAGAACCTTGTTGCAGGTTTGCATTGAGTGTCATGCCATTTCCGGTTATTTGTGGGTACAAAGGCTGTTTGTGCCTCATTTTGTAAAATATTGCTTAGGTTAAATCTCCCCATAAAACAAACACTTTGACCTGGTCTGCTTGTTTTACTTTATTATACCCTACTCAGGACTGGTTAACTAGACACACCTTATTTTGACATGGACAGTGTGTATAATCTAAGCAAAACGGACTCGTTCATGCTGGAAGAAAGTTTATTTCTGGAAAAAGTAAATACTCTTCCCATTCTTAGCCTCTAAGCTGTCACGATTTGTTGTCTACGTGACATAAAAACAGAAATCTCAAACATAAATGCCTCTAAATTAGGGATTTTGATTTGAATAAGTCATGTTCAACTTTAGATAATTCTCATAATATTCCCATTTATTGTCATTTCCTAATTAATAATGAAAAAGAGCTTTATTTGCAGCCTTCGTTAATTGTTAAAGGACTGGTTTTAAATCTAACACGCTACAGATGTTTGGGTGGTTGATTAGTTTTTGCAACATTAGCAACCAATTTTACTGAATTTTTAATATCGTCTTCTAGCCTTACTAATGCAACTTCTGCATTACGCGATTTGATAATGATGCTAGAACAATACTCTTGTATTTTTTGCCTAAACAGGTCAGAGGAGACAAGTTACTCAGATATGGAGCCACAGAGGGATGTGCGATAAACTACAGGAGCCCAAAGCAGCGTCTTCACCCGCGACACCGGCTCAAGGTAAGGTTTAAATCACAGGAAAGCTGCCCTCATCTTTTTTTTTTCTCTCTCTCATTTGTGCAACCTTTTTAAAACAAGGACTGGCATGAAATTCATCAAATTATTGCTCTTTTAATTTCTAGTACACAATACTTAACAACCTTGAATTCACCAGATAGCAGCTTTAACATTTTAAATTGTTGCTGTTTATAAAAATGTGTGGTATGACTTAAATATAGAAAATGCTGCATAAAGTACAAGGTAATCCCTCAAAGCACACACACACACAGGAAGTGAGGTCACAGTCTGCAGGTCTGGTGGGAATCTCTGGGATTTGTTCTGGAAGTACATGGAGTTGCAGGCTTTATTAAAATGCATGCTTTGTTAATTCACACAGAGCCACGTCCTTTATTCAGAGTCCCTGGCTACAGGCCTTCAGAGATGGACAAGAAGATGTTGATCTGGTCGGGGCACTTCAAGACAGTAGACCAGATACCAGAGACTGTGTCGTAAGTAGCCTTTTCCTGTTTATACCAGACCTCCCAGCACACCGCTCTCCGACTGGCTCTGTCAGATTCAGTTAAGTTACATCACAGGAACAGAGCTAACTAACTGGATGAGTGGAGACACAGCGTGTAGCTGGTCCTCCTCCGGCTGCAGTTCAAACAAGGCTTCTGTTTGTGACTGGAGGTAATTATCTTGCCATCAGGGGAGCGATCACATCTAATCTGCAGCTGCAATGTAAAGACCTGTATGGCAAGCTTATAAACTGAAACCTTCCCACGTCCAGTACTCAAAGGCCCAGTATCCAAAATAAAGCCAAAGGACTCAAGGCACTGAATAGTTGTTGAGATACAACACCACTGCTGTTGTCGTGCACTGTAACCAAAATCTGTGTTAATAATGTGCTACCACGCTGATCTTGAATTACAATAACCAGATTAAACACCAAGGTCTTATGTTTCAAGACCATGTTTGAACGAAGAGAATATTAACAATTGTTTTTCTTCTTTTTTAAAAAAAAAAAAAAACAGGTTTGAAATGATTGACGCTGCCAGAAACAGAATCAGAGTAAAGGCTGCCTACGTGATGATGGCTGCCACGATCGGCACATGCATGGTTATGATATTTATGGGCAAAAGGGTGAGTGACAATGGATGAATGACTTTTGCGTGCAGTTATTTTTTTTTTCTTTTCACCTCTTGTAACCACAAACAAGGACAGGCATGTCATCAGTGTTTACCAGCAATGTGAAAGAGCAGGTTGATTCCTGTCTGTCTCCCGTTGCCTGTAAAAGAAGCACACGCCTTCCTGCGCTGACGTTTCACTCATCATGACAAGGCACTTTTATCCAGCTTAGTAACAGGACAGTCATGGTGACATCTACTCTCCTGTACATCTTAATTGTACATACTGTGGCAAAACCCTTGAGGATAAGATAAACATATTTTTCTCCAAGACTGGGAAAGCCATAATTAAAATACACATCTCCCAAAGGCTGTGAAATGAGTTCAGCATCCTCTGGTCCGCTATCTGTCTGCTCTCCATCTGCTCTCCATCTGATTTAATTATTTGATCATCTATTATTTGCTTTATCCACTACTTAATTAATTTCCTGCAGTTTACTTTTAAGCATTTGTCATTTTATTCATTGAGTAAATAATAAACCCCATCATCAGTGTTTACCAGCAATGTGAAAGAGCAGGTTGATTCCTGCCTCTTTCCTCCATCTGCGTCACATATTGAAGAAACTAGACCTGCAATTTATAAATAGAAGTTTGGTCAGAAAGTATCCCAGAGTTCCCAGAGTGAGGGTTCCAGCTACGCTCAATACCGTGGGACATCAAAGCAGAAAACTTTGATTTTCAGTAATCTAGAAGTGTGCTGATAAATGACTTGGTTAACTTAAAATTAAATTCTGCTTCTCTTTTTCCTCTCTTTTTGCAGGCTCTAGCCAGAAATGAGACCCTGACAGCTCTAAACATTGAGAAAAAAGCCAAATGGAGGGAAGAGAAAAAAAAATGTGATGATGCTGCTGCCCTTTCTGGCAAGGCTCAGTGATAGAAGATGACTTGTTCAGATACAACTATGATATATTCAAACCCTCAGGTGATAGTGACCCACTTTCTGCTAATATAATGTGACTCCTTCAGTCCCACCTTCTGGAGAGTAGTACTTCTTGCAACTAGGACATTGGCTGTAACAATAATTTGGTATCCAATGTAAACACTGATCTCAGTGAAAATGTGCATAATGATAAAGTGACACTTAGGTTAATGGTACCAGCAGTTATTGTGGTGGTTTTGGCATTCTGGTTGTCTGACTGGTGGAGGATTTACTAAACTCTCAATTTGCACATATCTGCGTTGTGAACATGGCTTTCATTTTTGTCTAAAACATTCAGATCAGACATGAATCTGTGTTTGTATAAAGTGAGCGCCAAAACCAGATCAATAAAGTAATGCTTCTGTAAATGTACCACCTGGTTTTAATAACACCTGTTTAGTGTTGCCAAAATACCTTGAGTACCTTGCTGTAGAAGGCACCACCATACCTCAATTCCATACATGGGGCTGTTTCTCAATGGCTTCATGGCATTGGGGGCCTGAATGTAGCGCAGCACCTTGGAATGAGATGGAAACCAAGCTTTTACACTGTCCACTCACTGTTAGGACGGGCAGGATCCTCACTGTCCTCTTCACTTTCAGAGGAAGGGTCAGAGGCACTCTCAGCAGTGACCAGACTGCCCATCAAAGCTTGTCTTCTTCAGATGAGTCCTGATAGAGAAAGGCTGCATGACCATTTCTAATGCTTCATCTGTGCTGAAAGGTCTCCAGATCTTTCTGCTCAGCTTACTGATGAAATGACCCCTCAGTCAAGCTACATGCTTATCTTTGGCTGTGAACACAGCCAGGTGTTTAAATGTACTAACATTTTTTTTGTCGCTTTTGATTACATCAAAGGCCATAATTTTACTCAAGCACTTCTTCTCAACGACATCCTTTTTCACCCCTAAAATATCAGTGTATGCTTAGATTTATTTACACACACACTCTCGGGGTCCCTTGATAGTCACACGGCTCCATAATTGGCAAAAATATAAGAATTTCATTCATCAACCTGAAATGGGAAAATTAACGAATCAAATGGAATACAGTAAAAATGTCAAATCACTATTTTTCTTCAAAATGAAATGCTAACATTACACAATGCATGGTTTTATACCGTAACTGCAGTGAGATCAAAAAATGTTTCAATGGAAGTTGATGGGGCATTTTTGTCCACAAAGGTGTCCAGAGGGAGTATCTGGCACTACATAAAAAATAATGCAGTCATGGCTGAGCACACAAGGGTTATACACTGATATAATTCACTCAGGTGATCTTTGATGCTAATGTTTGGGTTATCTTAGTGTTTCACTTGTTCCTGAACAAATCAATAAAACTAGTATTAAAGAAGGAACACGAGCCTTTTCACCGGGAAAGGGAACATCGCAGCGGCATGTTGATGCTGTTCAGAGATTGTGAAGACTGATGCCAAGCCTGCTCCAGAAATGATCAAATTGTGTTTTAAATATTTGACTATATTCTTAAAACATCCCTCTGGTGTAAATCTGGAATTAAAAAAAACAAACATCTGACCTGTTTGGTTTTTGCTCAGTGAGCAGCTGAGCTGTGTATACATGCAGTGTTTTTATTCACAGATGAAGTTTTTAAAGCCAAGCAGTCAGTAAACTGAAGCTGGAAGGTGATGTCCTCAAGTATGCTGGTGTTCCAATTGAAAAGAAAATCCCATATTTGAGAAGTTTGTACTTGTCAAGTACACAAGTATAGACTTGAGTATTGAGAAATGGCCCTGTTCTCCTGATTGTGGCACATTTAAACAACTTCCAAGACAAAAGGGGCATTTATATTTGAAGAAATACTGACGACCAATACTGGATCTTTGTGGGTGACTACACTGAATTTGGGGGCATTAAATTGCTCAGATGGTGTTGATTATACTGAAAACAAGTTTTCTGCAATATCTTCATAAACTAGAAGCTGAATACAAGACACTCCCCACCGCCTGCTCATTTGAGATAAGTACTTGGTGATGCCCCATTCTGCTGCCTGCTATATCTACCCATCTACAGGTAGGGGAGAAGAATCAAGGTGCAGACAGTTCTTAATAATATAAACAGTGGTTGCTCTGTGAGACTTTTTTTTTTTTAATTAATCATTTTTTTCTGCATTATGCTGGCAAACGTTTTCATACTGGCACACAACATATGCTGATACAAGTATGTGCTCAACATCTGCTATCCCTCGAATACACAAGTCTTATCTTGTGCAGCTCCCAGCATCTTATATTGCCACCCGTCTCCAAAACATACATCACTGCAGGCCTCACTTCTATCTTGTATATTATATCCTGAGCTGTCCCTCTAATACACGTCTAATCTTGTCCATGCTGCTCGTAGCATCTTTACCTCTGCCACCAGTCTTGTCAGTGCTACTGTCTCCAAACCATACATCATAATTACCTTAAACGGAAGACTGCAAGTTACAAAAAAAAAAAAAAAAAGAAAAAACAAAGTGGGTAAAGTTTGATGACAGAAAATACTATTAAAAAGTTTAGTGACTGCAATGAAACCAGTATATTAAACACCATAGTTCATGAAACGACTTTTATGCAAATGGCATAACAGGGGACAGATGCACAAACCCAGTACAATAAACAGTAATGAACACAGAGCTGGTCATCGTTTGCTAAGATTTTGACAAAAGTAAGCAATGTAAAGAGGACTCGGTAAACAAACATTCAGTTTTGCTAACTACGTTGATCACCAGGGTTTTCAAGTTTTAATATGGATTTTTTTTTCTTTGAAATTAAGTGGAAGGATTTCTGCAGAACCAGGATTATGGCACCATCAGCTACATGGCAGATGCTAACTCCCCCCAAAAAGATTGTATTTGAAATAAGACCAACTGCGGGCCTATAGCTGGTATGCTGTATATGTTGGTGATTTGGCATTATCAAATTGGAAAATACTACCTGAACACATATTGGAACATCATGTTTTACACAGCTAACAGCTACACAGCCAATTTTCCAAATGCAGTCTGATTATTAGAGGTTGCTTTGTCAAAATAAAAGTTCCTCTAGCTTTGCTGAGGCACCATGATCCTCTGACTGCGACAATTGTGTGCTAACAGATTCAGTCCACAATCTGCTCGAGTCTCTCTGTGGCGAGGGCTAAACAGTGTAAATCCTTGTCCTATCAAGAGGGGACCGAGGATAAAGACCACCTCACTTCTTCAGGAGGGAAGAGCCGTGTCATCAACCAATTAAATAGCTAATGTAAAAACTGTGGTCTACTGTCGATGAGCAGGCATCAGTCCTGAACTAAAGTGCTGCAAATGAAATGAAATTAATTATGGTAATAAAAAAAAAATCCCCACTGGTCTGTTGCTGGACAGAATCCAGGGTTAAATAGTCTCTTTAGTCTTGTCCAAGTCTGTCCAGTTGTCTCAGTGCGAGGGAAGACTCCAGTTCCCATGATTCCATGGGGTTATTCATGTCACACCAGAAGGCAGGAGGCAGTCTAAACTCTTCAGGATGAAGCTTGTGCAGGTGGAATAGTCCCGTAACTGGATAGAGGAATGCGTGATATGAAATCCAGGAGGGAATGCAAGCAGCCTGGTTTGTCACTGATGAGCTCCACCCTTCAGCAACACAGTCACATTTCTAAAATTGTCCATCTGTGATCAGAGACCACAGGTGAGGGATCCAACCTTCATTCTTGAGTCGTGCTTTTCGTAGTGGTCAGTTGAGTCCTTAGTTTGGGACTAGCCACGTGGCCCAGCGTGGGCATTTCAGTCCAGTGACCAGTCATGCGTGCGGTCAACGTCTCATGGTCAGTCCAGCATTTAGTTTCATTCTTCTGTGTGTGTGTGTGTGTGTGTGTGTGTGTGTGTGTGTGTGTGTGTGTGTGTGTGTGTGTGTGTGTGTGTGGGAGCGGGGTTAAAAAAAAAAAAAGAAAAAAAAAAGAAAAAAAGAAAAATCATGTCCATGGTTGTCTGTCTTGAGACTCATTAATGCTTCAATCAGACAAGAAGTGCAGTTCAAATACTCCCACTCACTCGAGATAGCAATAGCCAAATCCTGCAGGAACACAGAGGTTCTGTTATTTGGGATGAGCTGAGGAGGAATTCCAAAAAAATAAAATAAAAGAATGCAAGGATGGTGTTAAAGGGGAAGTTTCTAGGTGGGAGATGTTGGGGCCTGACTAGGCAGGAGGGGTCCAGGTGCTGAGGGGAGGGGAAAAAAAAAATAAAAATAATCAGCAAAAGACAGAATGATGAGTGAAACCTTAAACTGGCTGACAAGACTGCAGAACTTCACCCATGTTGGATGCGTGAACACAGTGTGCTCCTTTAATGGTGCATTTTTAATAATCATGACGATAATTAAATCTCTCCAACAGTGAAAAGGGAACCAGAAGGGGGAGGCCGAGGCATGTCACCCTGGATTATGGCTGTGGGACAGAGTGAGACAAGATAGCAAAAGTGAGGATGAAGGTGGAGCTCAGGGAAAAGGAAGGAATCAGCATTATAGCTGGAAGCCCTCCATCGGGGCCTCGCACTGCTGGAAGAGGAACTGCTGCTGCTGCAGGTCGACGGCTGGAGCCAAAGCTGGATCCTCATCTTCAGTGTTGAAGTAGCGCTCAATCAGGTCGAAGGCTTTCTGGTAGATTTCCTGGTTCTCGTGGCTCTGCAGGAACTCCAGCTTGTCCAGACCTGTGAAGATAAGAGGGAGAGAGTAGTGCTGAAATGTTTCATCAGTTGGCCAGTGACACATTTTCAATAAGAGGAGACACAGTCCAGAATAAAGAGAGAACAAAAACCCTAAAAACAACCAACCAAGCAACCACAAAAAAAAAAAAAACAAAACAAAAAACCCCAGATGCTTTGATGAGCAGGGTTACTGATTTATTCCATTACCTTCCCTCTTCTTAATTTTATAACTTACCATAGGCTTCTTCAATGAGTGCACAATAGGGGTTGATGCCTCCTCCCCGCTTGGCCTCCAGTTCTCCCAGTCGCAGGATGTTCTCTAGGCCATTTAAAGCCACCTGAACTATTTTGGAATCCATGAGTGTGAGCAGGTCACACAGAGGTTTTATACAGCCAAGTTCCACTAAGTACCTGCAGGGGGCAGCCCACACACAGTAGAACCTTCATTTCTCACTCAACACAAATAACCTTACAGACAACACATTACTCAGTAAACATCATAATGCACTCAAAGATAAACCTACATCTTTGGTCTTAGTACAAGCTGATGAAGGAGCTGCCTAATCCCACTGCCAACCTACTGTCTTAAAAGACAACTGGAATAATTCTGCTTAAGCTCACATTATGCTACATATAAGTTTTGGATTTTAGCCATTTTAAAATAGAAAGTTTCAAGCCTTAAAATGATACAACAATAAAAAGGAACACAGGTCAGATGTGTTTTTAAGGGAAGCATCTGTATTATTTCACATCAATGGCACGAGTTCGTTTCTTCACTCAAGATAAGCAATTGTATATTCAACACAGACTGGCTGTATATTGTATTGTAAAGAGCTCTTTGGATGTGACTCAGTTTGTACCTAATCTGCTCTGCAGAGCCCCCTGAGGTGGCATTGGTAATGGCCCACGCTGCCTCCTTCCTTGTGCGAAACTCTGCTACTTGCAAGATGGTGATGAGCGGAGGCAGCAGACCTGCATCTATCACCATCTACAAAAAGGGCAAATGATTCTTTAGATCCTCAAATATTTAGCTTTTGAATCTCTGAGTGCGGTTACTTCCGAATGAAAACACAGCACACCTGTATTTGTGCTCGGTTCCCTGCAGTGATGTTGGAGATCGTCCAACACGCTTCCTTCTTGATGGACTCTTTGGGACTGCTCAGAAGGTGAAGCAGAGACTGCAGTGCTGAACAGTTCAGAATCACCTAGAAAAATACAAATTGCTCACAAAGTGAGAAAGATTCAGTTGTCTTCTGCATAAGATTTTAATATCTCACTCTGTGCAGAAGCAGCTATTACCTGTGTCTGTAAATCATCTCCAGTGACTATGTTTCCAACAGCCCGCAGTGCAGGAGAGACCACCTTATAATCAGAGTGCCTAGAACAGGACAGCAAATCTGAAGTGTGAGATATTCAGAAGTTGATGTGCCAAGTTTTAGAAATGTTAGCCATACAGTTTTAGGATGTTAGCATTGTTGTTAAACCACACATTGTTATTTAGCCAGGCAACAAATTAAAGGCACCTTTGTAAGGCCACCAAGTGCTGTCAGAATAGTTTCAATGTGCTTTTGCATTTATTCTACATCCCCTCATTTTTCCAGATGTTTCTGTGCTCCTGATTTATAGCGCTGACATGTCACTTGTCATTTTACAGGCATTAAACTGGAGACCTACATGTTTCTCATACAATAAATCTCATTGTAGAACAGCCTCTCATAATAAGTGTGTATGCTTTGGATCTCACATCAACAGTTCGACGAGCCTGCGACAGACTCCTGAGTCAATAACAGCCTGGATTTTGTCATTTGGGCCATCTGATAGGTAGGAGAGCGCCCAGCATGCGTCAGCTAGGATGTCCGTATCATTTACAAACAGCAGCCAAGACAGCACGCTGAGACATGGAGACACCTGCAAGAAACAAGGGGACACATTCAGCAGATGTAACCATTATACAGTTTAGGATATTAGCATCTTCATATAGCCTGTAACCTTGAAATGTGATATGCTTTTAGCAGTGTGAGAGGTGTGCGGTTGCCATAGTGATGCATTTATCTTGGCAAATTACCTTAGTGAAGTCTGGAGGTGGGTTCTTTCCTCTGCACAGGTTTGAGAGCGCCCACACTGCATTTCTCATCATTGTTAGACGATTCTGTTTGGCCAATAACCTGCAAGAAGAAATTTTGATGAGCACAAAGTTACTCTTTGTTTCCCCTGTATATATAAAGACCACTTAGCAAGCAAAGAATGTAACACTGAGGGGCTACTTACTGCACCAGTGAGGGCAGTATGTTGCAGTCTATGACAAAGTCTCTGCATTCTGTGCTGTCTCCTGCTATGTTTCCCAGAGCCCACACCGCCTGAGGGGTGAAGCAATTATTTAAGTCAAACAACAAAAAAAAAGAAAAAAAAAAGGGGGGGGGGGCATAAACTACAATTTATATTAGTTTAAATTCTGAGATTAGCTAAGAGAGTTCAGTGGACACCAGGAAAGACAGGAAAGGTAACACTGAATCCTCCTTACCTGTTCCTGTACGTCCTCAAAATCTGAGCTGAGCATCTCTATGAATATAGGCACAGCTCCTGCCTGGATTACCACCCGCGTCTGGTGAGATGTACCTGAAGCAATGTTGGTCAACACCCATGCAGCCTCAAACTAAAATATATTCAGAATGCATTAAAAAAAAAAAAAAAATTAGTGTATCAGAAATATGATGGTGGGAAAACAAGAGAACATTGCAAACAAGGATGGGGGGAATTTTTTTTTTTTTTTATATCTACAGGATGCTTGAAATCTAAACTTTAGGAAGAAGACGTACCTGCAATGTGCAGTTTTCTCTTCTTTTCAGGAACTCAACAAAACGCTCCACCACCCCCGGAGTGGCAATGACTTCATCAATAGGTGGGTTGGGTTCTGTGTGTGCAGGAGAGTGAGGTGATGTGGCAACAATTAATACAGACATACTTAACAGCATTACAGACCACATTACATTCACTAAAGCTACACTGTAATATGTTAAAGTTATGAATTTTAATGAGCACACAGAAATGCTATGGCAGCAGTAAACTGAGAGACAGAGCGGCAGATTATGCAGTTCAAAACAATGTGTGAATGAAACAAATGTTTTGGTTCTTGTGCTGAGCCCATTAAATGATAAATAAGACACACTGAAACAAATGCGCAGACGGGCATGGCTGTAATAAGCAGAACACAAATGCATATGGTGTAGAGTGAGGGCCCACTTACCTTTAGAAAGCAGTTTCCTAAAGCGCTGAGTACCTATTAGCTGTTGCTCAGGAGAGCTGGAGAAGATCATCTGAATCATGTCTTCAGAGATCACCCCACCCTGTGCAGCACAACAAGGGAGCTTGTCTTAGGATTGTCTTAGGTTGACTTAGGCCATACTGTTGAATCTCACTTGATATATGCAGTGAGTGTGATGGCATCTCATACGTGTAGATAGCAAGAACCTTTTTAATCACAATGAGTTGTGTCAATCGACATGAGGGGAGCGTGAATGTTCAACTTTCTTTACCATTACCACTTGGAGCAGGAACCGTGCGTGTGCGCGCGAGAGAGAGTGAGAGACAGCGGTGCTCACCAACGCTGTAGCCCATGTCATTGTGGTCTAGTGAGCTGAGCAACTCACTAACATGCATGAGAAAGATCTGCCATCCTATTTGTGTGGTTGACTGTGTGTTAATGTGACTCATACATTCAGACTTGTGTTTTCAATGATAAAAGCTCCTATATAGTCGTCATCAGTGTCACAGAAAAATGACCCACATACTCATTTAGACACAAAGCCAACCTGTTTAGATGCCATCAGATTACCAGAAAGGAGTGCATGTGCTAAAGAGCAGACATATGAACACATTCTCACCATGAGTGGGTCCATGTTGTTGGCCTGGGACTCCAAGTAGCCACTATCAGCCATCCCATCCTCATCCGGGATGCCATCATCCTCCACAGTGGCAACATTTCTCCTCTTAAAAAGCTACAACAGAATGACAAATAGGTAGTTCCCAGCTAAAACTAACTTGTTAGAAACAATTGTGGCCTCAAGTTTACTTGAAGACATTACAAACACTGGCAGGACATAATTTTAATACCATTATGACGGTTTCAATTGTACACTGTGCCTATTGCTCACCTGTTCGTCCTTCTTCTGTTTGCGGAGTTGCAGGCCTTCCTCTTCCCTCCTCCTTCTCATCTCATCTGTGTTGAGAGACTTGTTCTTGTAGCTCTTGAGTCGTGCATTGTCCTTACCCTGACTCATTGTGTAGCCTGAAAAGAGTCAGAAGTCAGTAATTTGGGCTGAATTGGATATACTTTTGAGCAAATCTTTTAAAGTTCCCAATCTTGAACAGAGTACTGTACTGACAAACAGCAAAACCGCTTTTTACACCCCCAGCTGTGCTGCAAAGATTAGCAAGACAAACACCAACTGAAGTTAACAACGCTGGCACAGCTACCAGAGTGTATCATATCAGTCAAAAAAGACTGTTCAACAAACCGGGGCATCTAAGCAGAGCAGTTAGCCTTATTAGCCTTCCGTGGCTTGATACTGCGTGGAAATAAAGCAGCCAAACATGTTAACCACTAATATGGAGCGAGTATTACCGTTGTCAACTCAGAAATCAGACATATACAAGGAAACCTTAAACGGATAAAGCACAGGTCCACGGGGAGGGTACACTTGGTCAGCTGGCTAATGTCAAAGCCGCTCTTTTAGCCTCCTCTACTACCGAAAGCTAGCTGGCAAACAGCGGCTAACTGGTGTAGCTAACGTTAGCTCAGTAACAAAACCCAACATTAACGATAGCTCGCGCGACAGGACAACATTTCAAACAATATGATTCAATATAACTTCTCATTATGAATCGCTGCCACACGTACACAGCTAAAATTTAAGCACTTTTGGTTATCTAACCTGTCCGATTGGGCTCCGTAATCCCCTTATTCGCTAGGCCACAGTTTGCACAGCCGTCGCCGGTATGCTAGTGCGCATGCGTCTTATTAAAATCCCCCCCCCCCCCCCCCCCCAACACACCCACACACACACACACACACACACACACACACACAAAAAAAACTCCCCCGCACGCATCTACGCTCCGCCCCCACCAACCTACGCCTCGTTTTTTGTTTTTTGTTTGTTTGTTTTGTTTTGTTTTTTGGTAATAAACAGAAAATCGGCGTTTGCTTCTTAAACAATTTGACTAACACGGTACTTATCAGCACAAAACAGGACTGCTTCCATCCATGAGTGCGGTCAAGTGAGCCCTCACAACTCACCTCTTTGGTTTCACTGTCTAGGTGCAGGTGTGGCTTTGGATGTGACACTTTTGGTGGTCTACGCTCCGGCGCCAGCAATCATCGGGGACACACACAGCTAGTCTCTGCAGCCACACAAACAACACCAAAGAACAAATCATGACCGTCATCATGACACCCAGACATGGGTGTCATGATGACGGTCGTGATTCATATATATATATATATATATATATTGTGTGTGTGTGTGTGTCTATATCTCAGTCCAACCATAAACTACAGTCACCACATTCAAAACTGAGTACAATGCAAAATTTTCAAGTTACATGTAATTTGTCTCTGTTATAAATAAATAAATAAATACAATATAGGCCTACACTCCAACCAGTGGGTGCAGCTGGCTGCGTAAAAGATATTTGACGGGTCTCAAGGTCACCATAAAGCTACACACATTAAAAAAGACCGCACCTGCACAAAGTTTTTTTGTTGTCTTTTTCCAAAAATAAAAAATGCCGTCATAAGATCTAAACATTGTTGCATTTGAAACCCAACTTCAGTCATAGGGTGCGCTCCAACATAACCTCAGATTGATTTTTCTCCAAAAATGACCACAATGTCAAGAGGACTCGATGTCCAGAGCGCCATCCTCCCCGGCGGGGGCAGTTTCAACATGTGGCATGATTACAAAAATCTGAATCTGTTGGAGAGGCTGAGCAGCAACCAAGAGGAGGAAACCCGGACAAAGGGTGCCCAAAGATGGGCCAAGTGGCGTTCTGGCGTAAGGTCCGGACTTCAACTCGGGAGAAGAAATCCTCCAAAAACTCATCGGAGTCCAGTCCAGCCAGCAGCGTGTCGGACACCAGCTGCAGCGTGACCTCCACGGACTACTGCCGCTTCTGCAAGCAGAACTGGGAGATTCTTAGGGTGTACCGATCTCACAAGCTGAAATCAGATGACGGGAATTTTTTTTTGCCCCATCCTGCGGAACTACACCTGCCCCGCCTGTGAAGCCACAGGCGATTGGAAAGATGCTGACCAGAGGCGCAGGTTCTGATAGCTGCTGGAAACGGAAGGACTGACACTGGGAAAGACTGTAAATATTTACCAAACTGTTTAGGGCATGTGTTCATGTTGATAGAGACTGTTTCAATTCCCAAAACTGTTTCACGTTTGACTTCATCAAACATATTCCTGCACAATTCTGCTGCAGTCTTCAGCGAAAAGCCCTCATCAGCAACAATTACATCTGTCACATGTGTGAACCCCGAGCCGAGGTGAGCGCTCGCCAGTGCGCGCAGGTACAGCGGGAGAAAGCGCGGGACAGAGGTTCTGGTAGCTGAAGCTAAACAAAAAGGAGACTGTATATATTTTGTGTGTGTGTGTGTGTGTGTGGGGGGGGGGGGGGGGGGGGGGGGGGGGGGGGTGTACATGATTACAGAGACTGGTTCATGTTTGACTTTAAAACAGCGAGTCGTCGAACATTTGAAAATTTTTGCATTTAAAATCCTTGAGTAGCTTTTTGTTTTTGCTACAATAATAAAAATGAATATTTGAGAATAAAGGTGCTTTTGTCATTCTACCAGTATGAGTATATTTATAGTGAAAACTAATAGCTTAAAAATTTAAATTTTGTGAAAGTTCCAAAATCATATAATCTTCTCCCCTTTGTTTTTTTGTTTGTTTGTTTGTTTTTGTTAGCCATCTCGATTTAAACATTTCTGTATTATTGCAGCCATCACATACTATTATGTTTCTCTTGTTTAAGTAATTTCATAACTCGGTGTTTATGAAATAGCAATGCTTTGATCGGGTAACAAAATGCCGTCGCCACACTGGTGAATAAACACTGAGCTCGTTTAAAGAAAAAACATCATAAATCACCTGTTATTAAACTACAGTGCTGCTCTAATGTGCTTTCCTAAAGGTGAAAGAACGTTAACTTTGGCCAGAACGATGTGACCGAGGATGCTAGACCCATCAAACATCTCCTTGAGTTATGTTATGTAAGTTATTGTTTGGTTTCACGCTGATTGTCATGGTGACACATATGGATGTTTGGGTCACATGGGTGTAGACGGTAACAGCCGGCGGTTTAAAGGTGGCACACTCACCTGTTCTCAGATGGAGGAGAGAGGTTAGCTGGGTGGCCATAATTTTTGCTCGCTGGGTTTGTTTTGCTCATTGTCTTTTAAATCCAAGCTTGCCACTATTTTAATAAACACTACGAAAACGCACGTGGGCTCAACGTACTTACGTGGATGAGAAGCAGCACGTCATACACACAAACAGAGCCCAGTCTTTCCTCTCCAGCGACTTAGGCCTTTTTCTTTGTCAACAAAAAAGGCGTTTAAGAAAGACATCGCTCGGATTATCCACGATCAAATGAAGCAGGAAGACGCCACATCCCCTGCTATTTCAAGGAGAACAGGTGAGCTTACCTGTTGCTTATTGTTGGCGGATCAGGAATCCGAACTGACGCCAGAGAAACTGTCAGTGAGGGAAGTTTTTATGAATGAAAGTCGGCTGGGTAAGCGGTGGCTCCGTGCTCTGGTCTGATATCTGCAGTTTGTGAATTAAAGATTCGATGCTTGGATGGAGTTCAATTGAAAATGACTATGCTGCTTTGTTGTTATGAATTATCTTAATTATTAAGCACAGTGGATGATTTATATCTAATTCTTTTCTGAAAACTGAAAGAAATAAGGAAAAATGAGTCAAACAAATGGTGCTGCTTCATGCTCCGAAGTGGAGGCTGGGAAAAGAGGGGAACAAAAGCTTACTGAAAAGGCCTTGGTTTATAAAAATGAAAAAAACAAAACAAAAAAACTGCAAAATGAACAAAGGTTTTGTCAATAAAATGAAATCTTTGATGCCAGAAATGAGAGAGTTCATGAAACAGAAGGACAATGTGCAACAATGAGCAGCAATAAGGCAACACTGACCACTCTCCTGACTTCCTCCATACATACTGATGACAGATTGGATTGATCACTACATAAGACCTGTTACCACTGACTTTGAGTCCAGTTATTGTGTAATTTGGCATACCTCTTTTCATCCTTGAGAGTGGCTTCTTGACAGCCACCCTTCCACTGTGACCGTGATGAGGTTGCTAGTCACAAAGTGCCTAAAGACAGACATAGTTTAAACGTTTCTTTGCTAAGTTGTCTGTTATGTGTAGTCTCAACATTGGTCCATATCTTGAGTTAGACATGTAAAATCACATACCGTACATATAAAAGCATTGCTTACAGATAAAAAATGCAAATGTGGAAATGAGAATCTCACTAACCATAAACTTATGTGTATAAATGTGTAATAGATAAAAGGCAGTAAAATAAACAGCAAAATGTATGTTTTAGATGTTATTGCTCTAAAAGAAGACTAGGTCACAAGTCGCTCAAGTTGTTTCCATCTGTTTGCAGTAAAAGCTTGTTCTGATGTAGGGTGTGGGGCCTGTCATTTATGTCCAGGTGCCCATTGTCTGATCATACATCCATGACCCCCTGGTTTCATGTGCACTTTAGGTGTATATAATCCTAGCTGATTTGTTTGGCCTGTCACTCATTAACAACCATGTAACTGTCTCTTCTCATTTACCTGTAGAAGTTATAGGATCAGGGAATATTTTCTCCAGCTGGCAGTTGCCCAACATTTCATAACCGTGAAGGTTAAGTTGCTCAAAGCTGATATAATCCCTTGGCTGTTCATAACAGAGCAAACTCTCGGCTCACCTGCTGCTGTTACGAGACTGTGATAAAAACTTGTTACCAAACATGACTGCTTGGGCAAAGTCCAGCTCTTATATGTGTTTTAAAGTTATGGAACAGTTATAAAGCTGAGTCAGCTTTGGTGAAAGCGTTTTTTTTTTTTCCCCTCTAATATTCAGTTCATCAACTGAAAACAAAGGACACATGGAGGAAATCAAACGTGTGCACGTGCTGATGGGTCATAAAAGCTCCACTGTTACAAAACCAGCTTTGTTTTTGATATATATAAAGTAAAAAGGCCCAGCCCCAACAGCAGTCTTTCACTGCTTTCAGTCAAGAAAAGACATTAAACGGTATGCCATGGCTTCTTCCTATTGGTGCCATTTGGTACTGATGCCAAATTATTAATATGGCATTTCCAATTCTGGTAAAAAAAAAAAACCCTTCTGTTTCTAACATCATAACTTGTTTTCATTTATAATACTTCTGTTTTATAGAAGCTGACTTAATGAAAATGGCAAAACACAACATCACTCTTGCCATTGCCATAGTGCTGGCAGTGAGTTTCTACATCATCACTATGGTGTTCTCTGCTCTGGCAGCGCTGGGAAAACGTAAGTGTGGCTTTTAATACTGTTCATATACATTCTTTGGGAATATGATAAGACTGTTAGAAATATGCTGTAACCTTTGAACACTCTGTCATACTCTCTATTTTTTTTTAATTTGTACCCCACAGACCCATTTTTGTTGAACACCAAGAATATTTCAGATGAGTTTGTGACCCAGATCACGCCTTCAGGATGGACCTTTAGCGTGTGGTCCATCATTTACGTCTTTATGGGTGTCGGGTTGCTGTTTGTCTTCGCAGGCATCTTTAGGAAGTAAGTTTTTTTCTTCTTTTTCTTAAAATAAAAGAAGACTGGCTGCAGAAGCATGCACTGTAAAAGTCTCATACATCGCCCTCACTGAAGTGTAAATTGACCTCTCTTTTTTTGCAGGAATGCCTATGGTTATGTCTACTGCAGCCCTGTAATTTTGCCACATGGGTTTTTTGTGACTTTGTGCATAAATCTGGGCATCAATATTGGATGGTTGCTCCTGTGGGACAGAAAGTGAGTGAGATGAGACTTTTCCCCACATGCGCAACATGATTTTTAACTGATGTTAGTCTCAGTTCATTTCATACTTTTGATTAATGATCTTCTTTACTGCATTGGGAAAAAGGGCAAATAAATGATGGCTGGATTTAATGCAATGCACAGCCCCAAAAACTGAGATTGTGAGCCCTTATTCCAACTAACCTGAGTCTCTTTGAATGAAAGAGGGGATATTGCACTCAAAAAAAGGCATTTTTTAGTGAGAATAAATGAATGCAGTGAGGACAAATTAAGTAAACAAATGAAGGTGTGTTATATCAGATTGTCAGATACTAGTGTGCAAACTGGCTATTTATAGAGTGGTAAAATTCAGTTTTTCATCCCTACTAAAGGTACACGCCTGCTGCACTGGCTTTCCTCATCCTAATCGCTTTGACTAACTACACTGTGATATTCTTCTCCTGCTATGGTCTACATAACTATGGAGCCTGGCTCAAGAAATACCACAAAGCAGACCTGTGGCTCCATCATTTGCTGGTTAGTTTGACACATGTTTACCCCCCCAATATACTGCACATGTCTCATGGCTGAGTCTTTTGCTTTGCCTTCATTGCAGATTCAGAATGGTATTGCTATTTATGCAACATGGACAACTATTGCATCCCTGGTCAATTTGACTATAGTGCTAACTTATGACGCGAGCATGTCCCACACAGACGCTGCCACTCTTGCTCTTTCTGTTTTGACCGTTGTGTTGATCATGTGGTAAGTGGACAAACAAGGGAAAAGCAGAGATAACTTTAATATGTTTTTTAAAAAAAACAGAAATAAAATGTGTGGCCTCACTCACAGGTTCATCCTGGAAAACTCCATCCTCGACAAATATGTGAGATTCATTCTCAGTATTTACCCCACTGTGATTTGGGCGCTGACAGGGGTGTTGACCAAAAACTACAACAACGCAGCTCCTACTCGCAACAACATCTTTATCGGTGAGGATAAACCATCAACCAGTTTCAATTGCACTCAAGCACTGACGATAAGTGATGATTTCATGTGTAGATGCACGCTAACGCCTCCCTCTGATACGCTCTCTCCACTGTAGCTGTGCTGCTGGGTGCAGCCTGTGCCTTGTGTGCCACGCGGGTATGTTTGGTCATGTGGAGGCAAATGAAAAAGCCGCTTTACGAAGACATCAACGCTGACAAAATGTCTCCGATGGAGATTTTAGAGAAGCAGAAAAAGATATTTAAGTGAGCATGTTAGGAAAACATTTGCAGTATGGTTTCTATATGATATCAGTGATGTATCGTAAATGACTTCAGCCTTGGATGCACTGCTGACACATGATGAAGCCTCACAAAATTATATATAATGCTCAAAGTTTGAGCCTGTCAACAGTGTATAAACAAACTGGAATAATGTGTACATATCTGATCTCACCACACAAACATGAAATCTGGAGTTATGCTGTTGTTTACTTTTGTTCAAGCAATCTAACTTTTGCTTTATGTCCTATTAAAAATAAACATTAACACAAACTTTCATGTTTTTGTGTTATCTCTTCACTGACAACCATCCGATCAAAGAGAAGACTCATGTCCTTGAACACTAATTATGCAAAATAAAGAATTCTGAAACAATTATGATTCATTAACAATAAATAAATAATAACAAGGATCAAACAAGCCATTTTAGCACATGCACACACACTATCTTAACTCTGTTTATATATGAAAGAAGGAGGCTCCATAGTGTTGAAAAGGTTCTTGATTTGATCCCAGAAGGAGACACAAATCCCTCCAAGATTGTCAGGAAGGACGTCCGGTGTAAAAATTTGCCAAATCAAACATGTGGAGCTACCTGCTGTGGTGACCCCCTGTGACTGAGAGAGCAGCTAAAAGTAGCTTCTTCTTGTAAATAGGTCCCCTGTAATGTGTTTTGCCCCAGAATTCAGACTTCCTGTGCATGCACACGCTCATTTTTGTTAGGACAGATTTAATAATTTTAGTCACACTTGGATAAAAAGAAATATTGTTCATCAGCCTTCTCAAAAAATGTCAGCTTTAGGGCTCAAACATGTAACAGAGCAAACTGTAAGTGTAAATAAATGTATTACACTGTAGAGCAGCTGCAAGTACAGCAAGTGCTTCACGGCTGGCAGCTGAAAGCAACATTTAAGTTAATACAAACTTACAGAGTCACCAAATGCACAAAAGTAACAAGTCTCAGTTGGGTTCAGGGTTCATGAGCCGCTGGCCGACTCCAATCTCAAGTCTTCAGAGCCAGTCTCTGCTTGCTGTAATTTTAAACTAAACTGGACAGAGCAATACAAGCTGCAGGTGTGAGTCTACATCAACATCTGTTTTGTGGTAATAACTCTCAAGTTGCTGGATGGATTAGTGTGGTTGCCTCTAAGAACTACAGTATGTGTTATTGCAGTTGTCGTGTACTGTAGTTACGCAGATGTAAGGGGTATACTCTTTCCTTAGAAAAAAAGCTGTACAATTTCATGGAAATAATCTTTTTTTATGTTGATTTTGCCCTTTTGTTGTAGATTAACAAAAAGCTCTGATCTAAAACCTACAGAAACCTCCACCCACTGATTTCCTTATGCAAACAGTTACCTGTATGTTCCACATACCCTGTTGTCAGGAGTGTGTTCCTCAGCAGATATGACCTTATACACAAACAGAGATAACAATCACGCCACGTGAACATTGTTTCAAATCTCTAACGTACAGAATGAGTTCAAATTTTGTCATTTTTGAAGGCAACAATTAGGTAACAATGTAATAAAATTCTGCTGTAAACTGTAATTCATTAAACACGGTGTGTATATGAGTGCTTTTTCCAATTATCAGTGTTTCAGAAATGCATAGCGGATAAGAGATGCACCTGATGTCTTGAAGGGCCATAAACCTTCTTCTTGCACAACTATTTGCTCCATATAAAAGGCGGTCCCGTGCCTGCTACACAGTCAGTCTTGATCTTCACACAGCTTATATAACGAGGAGCAGAGCGAGGTAAATCATGTTAATCACATCATCTGGATGCTGTTTTATTAGCCTGGACTTAAACATGGAGCATTGTAGACCTTTTTTTTAACACACACAGGTACCTTTGAAACTTGACAATTTGATCCTTGCTTAGGAAGAGGGAATGTTGTTATTATTGCTTTTTTTTTATGGTGGCAAGCTTTGATAATAAAAGTTATAAAAAGAGCTGTTAATTTATAAAACAGAAAGGATATGACTGATGACTGACTGAATGGCTTCTGTGCTGTGTGAGGTGACTGATGCCACTTGTCCTGCTTTTGTTTTACATAAAATGTTTTCTTTTTTTAGACTAAGTGGGCCACGATGGGAAAACACAATCCAGGACGGCTTGCTGCAGTAGTCGTGTCTTTCGCTGCATTTGTAGTAAGCTTATTGCTCAATGGGCTGGCTGTAGTTGGAATTAGTAAGTTGGAGCTTCATTAATCGTCTCTCCACTGTGACGAGTTTCTTTGAATTACCTCTGGGGTTTGTGAAGACACACACTTGCCTTTTTCTCCCTACAGGTCCCTTCCATACCACCCAAGCCAATGTGTCTGCTTTGTTTGACACCCAGCTCACGCCTTCAGGGTGGACATTCTTCATCTGGACCGTCATCTACATCTGGCTGATCCTCATGATGATCTACATTGTTGCGGGTCTTTTCAGAAAGTTGTGTCCACTTCTTTATATTTTATTGTTTTAAAACTGCAGTGTTCTTTTCAAAGGACAGATATAGGTCACTGTTCTTACTTAGGTACTTTTGAATAGCTTTTCCTGTAGAAAGAATATTTGTAAAGACTGTTCCCACAGATTTATTGATCAGCTTTGGCTCTCGTGTCTTGTAGGAATGGATATGGATATGTTTACTGCACCCCTGCAGTACTGCCTTATGGATTCTTTATTAGCTGGTGTCTCAATATGTGTTTCAATATTGGTTGGCTGTTGGTTTGGGACAGAAGGTAAGAGCCTCCATTAAGAGCTTTGTAAATAGTGTCTGTGAGTTAAATTAAGCCTGCAGTAATATACAGTGTTAAAGACATAAAAGAAAGCTGTTCAAGGAATTCATTAACTTGTGTTGTTCTGCTGTATCTGCCCCTTAAAAAGACTGATGATTCCCGCACTGGTGTTTCTCATCCTCATCATCTGCACAAACTACTCCATGATATGCTTCATCTGCCACGGGATTCATGTTTATGGAGCTTGGCTCAACAAATACCACAAAACAGACCTGTGGCTCCTCCGGGTGTTGGTAAGCGTGCTGGCACGTGTGCATTATTAACTATAGTCTTAGATTTTAATCTTTCATATAGATCAGGTTATATTAGCCAGTTGTGTTCAGGCATTGTTAATATACTCTTTGCCTGGAAAGTGGTTGACTATATTAAACAATATATTTTTGCAGGTCCAAAATGGTGTCATGATATACACGACTTGGACAACTGTTGCAACACTGCTCAACCTGACCATTGTCCTGGCTTATGAAGCACAGATGTCCCAAGAAGATGCTGCCACCGTCTCATACTCTCTTTTGGCTGTTTTGTTGCTTGGGTGGTGAGTGTGCTTCTTTTGAAAGAAAGAGAAACATGTTATCCATGAGATTCTAAAGCCACACGTTTTGTGTTTCGTAGGTTTGTTCTGGAGAATTTTGTCCTCGACAAGCATGTGCGGTACATCTGCATAATTTACCCCGTTGTGATCTGGGCGATGTCTGGAAACCTTGACAAAAATTATGATGCTGTATCACCCAGTCGTAATGGCATCTTCATTGGTGAGACTCAGAAGAGAACTTCATATAAGCACTATGCGATAACTTTTTTTGTCAAATATATCCCAAATAAAGGCAGCTTTGTACACATGCAAAGGCTATACTGATTTGATTTTCTTCTCTCAGCTGTGCTGCTGGCGGTTGCCTGTGTGCTGTTTGTGATTCGGCTTATTTTGGTGGTTTGGAGACACATCAAACAGCCGCTGTACGAAGGTGTCGACCCTGAAGCCACGGAACCGATGGAGATCGCTGAGAAGCAGAAAAAGATATTTCGCTGATAAAAACACAAACCTGATCATATTAACTGTGTTGTCTTAATGTTTGTTGTATAAATGCTGACTGTTAAAATATTGTTATTGTAATATATCCAAAATATCCCAGTTTTATATTTTAACATGGCTGCTAACATGCTCATTTGAACTTTATAAGAAGACTATTATGTATAACAAAGAGGCACGAATCAACTAGTTACAGTACTGACTCTATGTTTGCTTTGTATTAATGCAAACTTACAGTACACTCCAAAGCCAAAGGTAGTTGTCTAAATAATGACATATTTATATATTTGTGAGATGAAGTTTAGACCATACATGCTTGAAGTGATCGCAACATGGCAGAAATACCAGACGAAAACAACAGATACAACTATGAGTTTTTAAATGCTACATATTTTATGCTTTTTCAGTTTTTATGTCCAAATAAGCTAACAAAAAGTTAATACTGATATTTCTACATTGTTTGTAGACTGCAGTGTAACAAGCAAGAGATTTTTACCTGCTCTGCAGCCATTTTTCACAAATCCACAGTATTTTTTTTTTTAGCATTCAGATTTTAAAAAAAAAGTTAAATAAAATATAATGCTGTAAATACTGAGAATACCTTTTTATTATGTGACTGTATTATTTAGAACAGGATGTCAAACTCATTTTGCATTGTGAGCCACATACAGCCCACTTTGATATTAAATACAACTCCCCCTTCTGTCAATATAAAGAAGTTTAATTACACATTTAATCCCTGAGACATCCTAATATAAGAAAAAGAAATGCAATTTCAACACTACATCTCAGTTTTTCTACATGATAAAGAACCTCCTGTTGTAGTAAATGAAAGAAATCTGTCAGCATGACACTTTGGGCTTAAATTGTAAGAAATAAATTTGTAAAATTACAGGAAAAGTTCTCGTAGCTCATTGCTCAGACTGTCCTGTAATTATAAAACAGAAAGTTTCTGTTAATTCACAGAGTTATGTTTCACACTCCTGATTTAGAGCATATTTGCATGAAGAGCACTTGATTATAATAATTTTTCTTCATGTCAATATGTTATGTGAGAAATTGTTGGCTTTGTCCAAGAAATTGCGTTGTGTCTGTAACAGTGCACAACGCAATATATATACATATATATATATATACATATATATATACATACACATATATATATATATATATATACATATACATATATATATACATACACATATACATATATATATATACATACATACATATACATACATATACATACATACATACACATATATATATATACATACATACATACATACATATATACATACATATATAAATACATATATACATACATACATATATATATATATATATATATATATATATATATATATACACACACCCTTCTTTTTTCTTTCTTGCTTTTTCCCCTGCCTGTCAGCTCTGGCACTGCCATATTTACGTATACACTTACGTGAACAATAACATAAATGAATAAACAAATAAAATAAAAAGACAAGCACTGAACCAGTGCATTCAAATCAGATCATAATTCTGATTGCTAAAGCTGCCAGACAAGATAGGCTTAAAGAAAAAGAAAATCATAAAAACAGCATATAACAGACTTTTTTGTCAAAAAATGCACAGATTTTGGCTGTTTGATTGTTAACTCAGGATTTAACGTTTTTTTTGTTTGTTTGTTTTTGTTTATTTATTGCCATCTAGCATCTCCTACAGGGTGAGGGTTCTGAATTTAAACTATAGGGGGCAGTAAGCAAAGCGCCAACTTTAATCTGCCGGAAACCACACTACAGAAGAAGAATACAGTGGGGGAGTGATTCCCTGTGCATGATTTTTCAGGCTGCAAGTCCGCGGCAATTCAAAACTGTGTTGACCAACAATACGCCTCACCAGTGAGACAGCTACATTTAACTAATTAATTTACTGGCACACACACAGACCTCTGTTATAGAAGCCACAGATAACAATTACAGTCAGCCAGTTTAGCGGCATTACCGCCTTTGAGGCAGTACTCGGGGGATAATGTCGCCCTTTCTTTGCAGAGCGCGCGGGTGAAGTACAAACTGTAAACAGCGCCATTGTTTGGCTAACGTAGCTATCGGCTTAAAGAAAACTACCCACTCGTCTTTATGTGGCTAAATAAGTATTTTTTAAGTTGATATTTAAAAAAACTGTTCATATGGATGCATCGGGGGGTCAACAGACCTTGATCAGATGAGGTAGCAAACGAAAACGAAATGATAGTGACCTGTTAACTCGGGTCTCACCGCCGGAAACAGTCGGGTAATCTCTGAAAGACGGACGAGCAGCTAATACAGATGGAGACGGAATACCCAACCTTGGTAAGTTCCTCCGTTTGCATTTGCACAAACTTATTATAAACGCGCTGTTTAACCTAGCCTCAGAGCTAGTATTCAGACTTTTATCTGGTAAGTTTTTGAACTTCCGAGTCTGACTGCAGACTGCTGTCTTTGTTTTCACGCACCGTTTGCCTTTTGCGTCCCTCTGCACGCGACATATCATTTATAACCCACACTTTAAACTCCCTTCTTTTATCGTTGCAGCATTGGTACAACTAGATACATCTTTTGTCACAGTCATGCTGAAAAACTAATCCGTGCTGCTCACTTGGAATTTCTTAGTCCTAAAAGCTCCCTGGAAAAATAATAAATAAAACAAAACCAATTTCACTGCAGCAAGAGAGCTAGCGGGGACTAGAATGATAGATCATGTTTCTACCATGTTAACTTACCTTTCATTGGGTTAAATTCAGAGTGCTGCCTTGTGATTCCCAGGCTTTCTAAAAGTGAGTTCAAACATTTTCTGGTTTGGGTTCAGGAGACAGACAGAGAAAATTCATGGATACAGTTAAGGAGGATATGCAGAGGATTGGTATGACAGAGGAGCATACTAGGGATGGAGTGAAATGGAGGCAGATGATCCATTGTAGTGACCCCTAAAGGGAGCAGCCAAAAGAGAAATAATAATCATAGTTTGACTTAATTTTCCCATGGTCATCTGCTCCCCACATTCAGTGTGTTTATTCCCCAGCAGAAGGGCTGACCTCACGGTTTGAGAAACACTGGGCTACTGCATACTGCTAGCTAGATTCTTCTTTCCCTGCACTCACTGTGAGTGCACCTTCTCGCACACACAGGCATAATGTGTGGAGTGGATCTGGAAAAAAACAAACAACAACAACAAAAACCCCTCACATGAACTGAAATTGTGACATTGTGAGACGGAGAAAGATGTCGTTCCCCACTGAAAACATCCAGATTAATTGAACTTTCTCAAACTTCCTTACATGGATTATTGAGCATACATCAAGACAACATTATTTGTTACTGTAAGTGCAGTAAAAGCTTTGCAGTGAGTGTTACACTGAACATGAGGAGAGTTTGAGAGAGAAAGAGGAAGCATTGTTGTTTTCTGAGCTTTTTAATCATGCCGACTCACTCAACCACAGTTTGTAGTTCAGTGTCTCCAAAGTGTTGTTCTTTTCCTGTCATCTCTCCCACAGAACAACATAGAAGGCTCACTTAGATCAGCCTTTTGGGTCAGGATCAGACTGATATCTGGTCCAAATGTTTTTTTTCCCCTCCTCACCATTGCCAAATGTTTGCTCAGTTTGTTGGAGTGCTCTCTCATAGTGTAGGATTTCTACAAAGAGTCTTGAGATAATTGTTGCTGTGACCTTGCAGTATATAACCAAAACTGAAGTAAACTTCCAAAGCTACTACATCCATGAATGCTATAATTGTATGAAAGTTTTAGAGAGTTGATCATTTACCCCTATGGTCATTTTGGATGACGATGGTGATATATTTAAATAGTATTGCATAATACTGAGAGATTGTCTGTTGTCTCTGCAGACCCTTTGTATAAGAACAAGGGCTGTTTTTGATAAATGACTGTATTATTTGATCTTGGAGAGCTTTCTAAGCTGGTTTCTTTTCACAGAGAAGACCCAAGAGGAAGCTCTGCTACATTACAGACAAAGAAAGGTAAGTTTAACATGTTTCTAAAACAAATGTTTGTTTGTTTGTTTTTACAATAACAGTCTTCATGTGCTCTTGGTAATTTCCAACTTGCTGTAGGTGAACATTTACACATATATCTTAATGAAATAGTTGCCTTACAACATTATAGTTTTCAGTATCGTTACGGACCAGTTAAAAGTTCTATTCTTATGTTTAGATGAGCTTCATTCATTCATGTAATCACTCTATTGCAGATTTATTTGTAAATGTCATCATTGCTATTTGCATGGGAATGATGACATTTTGCAACTACCCTTTAATTCTGACCTTGGTTTTTCAGTCCACCTAAGCACTGGGAAGGTACGCTGACTCTGAAGGATGTTGACAGAATGTTTGATGACTTGGGTGAGTGGGATTCATTCAATTGCTATAATTTCTTTGGTTCAAGTTTGCATTTTTGATGTTCTCAACTGTTCTTTTTCCAGATTCAGCCTCACATGCAAATCTACAGCCCCCCTCTCCTCTGCTCCAGACTTCTGATTCAGAAATAAACCAGAATGAGAGGGAAGGCTCCCCAGCAGTCCCACAAGAGGGACAGCTGATTGAAAAACTTCAAGGATATGAAATAGGAAAGGTACAGTCAGTCAGTATGGTCACTTCTGCTTACATTACATACATGTCCCAAGCTTCTATGTTAGAAATATGTTGCAGTCTGGGTAGTGAAACAAAGAACTGCATTTTCGAATGAATTGTTGTTTATTGACTTAGCAGTGAGCCATTTCTTGAATTAGACAACTTTTTTCATAATTTGTGTTGAGTCGTTTAATTTATGTTTCCTTTAGGGTCCTGAAGGAGATGTCTTACATCCTTCAAGTCCTAAAGTGGATATTGGTAAGAATATATATCCATTATTTTATTTATTTTTATATATATTATTATATTATATTTTATATATATATATATATATATATATATATATATATACATATACACACACACACACACACACACACACACACACACACACACACACACACACACACACGAATGAATTGTCTAGCATCAAGCAATGTGCCTTTCCCTGTTGCAGATTTGGATATCCCTTTTAAAGCACACGGGCCAGTAAAGACTTCTAGTCCAATTATACAGAATATGGCTGTTGAAGAAGAAGAAAAGCAGGATAATGAAAAAGAGCAAGTTGTGTCCCCGATTCTCTTTGGGTTTGAAGATGTAGGATTAGAAGAGCCGAAGAAAGATCTTCTACCTACCCAGAGTCCCCAGCGTAATGAACACATCTCAGAGGAGTACGGCAATGTTGCCTCTGTAATTTTTCATGATTTCTTTTTCCCCCATAAATGGTTCACTGATTTTCTTCTCTTCTAGGAATGATGATTCTGCATTGGAGTCTCCCCCAAGCAAGATTGCTTTAACAAAGATGTCTGGCTACAAAGAGAAGACTGAATCACGAGGGTAAGGTTGTTTTTTTAACTTACTCTACTCTACTCTACTAGATGTGATATTCACGCTGTAAATATGACCATATGAGACCAATAATTATACAAGATATTTTAGTTTTCTGATATTTGGCCTAGTGTTGTCTGGTGCCTCTGTCTGTTGGATTTTTTCCCACACAGTAATACTGTACAACAATAATGAAAGATAAATAAGATATAGGCTATGAGATTTTATAAAATTTTAAGAATACTGTATCGGTGATGAGCCAGCATTCATTTTAATCAGTGAAGGCACCGATCCACCCATATTGTGTTTCAAGTTGCGTTTGAAACTTGTTCAGTTGCATTTTATGTCTTATTTGTTTACAGCTCTCAAGAAAGCGCACAGCCACCTGTTCATACAGTGAGCCAAGAGCCTGAAGTTGCAGCTCCTGAGCTATCCACACATGTGGGGAAAGATATGACAGGTTTTCTGAAGAAACTGAAAGATGCTGGACTGTCAAAAGCTTCCAGGTGAGTTGAGGTCAAAGGACATCTTTAGAACTTGTCTCCTTAACTATGTCTGAATCACCATCACTGAAACATGTTAGCAAACACATAGTCTCAACCTTGCGTTCTTTTTCTTAAAACAAGTTAGAATTAGAACTGTATATTGTTAGAAGGCTATAGATGTGGTGGAGGAAGTGCACTCGGAGGTAGGAATTCTCTTCACCTGACGTGCAGTTTATTTACAGTGTTCTCGGATGACGAGGCAGGTTTGGACTCCACACTTTCTGTTTGGCTAAGTGGAATACATATGAACATATCTCTGAGCTTAATTTCTCCTAATCTTCTTAAGCACCAATATTGTAATTATTTTCATACTATAAAAATACACAGTGGGCTCACACATACAAAGCCATTTATTAATCATGTTAATTTCAATTGTCAGTATCACTGAAATGTGATGGTTAGGTGCTCTGCTCCATGTTGCAACTATCTTGGCAATCCAGGTGACCAAACAAAAAGTGGGAGATTCCACAGTTTGTTTATAAGTGGTTGGAAATCAGAGGGAGTGACTGTTTTCTTCAGATAGTCTTTTTAAACATCATAAGCAAACTTTTGTATTTGTGTTTCAGTGTGAAAGCCTTAGAAATGGTAATTAGAATATCTTATTGCCTTTGTGTAATAATACGTATCATTGATGTGAGTTAATTGATGAAATACTGGCATGGTTGAGCCCTGTTCAGTTTTTTCAGTTGCATTTTTTTGTCTCATTTGTTTACAGCAGTCAAGAAAGCGCACAGCCACCTGTTCAAACAGTGAGCCACGAGCCTGAAGTCGCAGTGGCTGAGGTATCCACACGTGTGGGAAAAGATTTGACAGCTTTTCTGCAGAAACTGAAAGATGCTGGACAGTCAAAAGTTTCCTGGTGAGTTGAGGTCAAAGGACACTTATCTAATTTGTCTCCCTATGTCTGAATCACCATCATTGAAACATGTTAATAAAACGCATAGAACTCTCTCTCTCTGTTTGTTTTTAAGTTCCAGGAAGACAACAGTTAAAGTGCCCACTCCTCCCGAACCAGAGGATGATTTCATGATCTTGGAAGATGATACACCTCTTTGTTTTTCTATCCCAAGTAAACGTTCCTCGAGTAAGAAACAAAGGCACAGCAAGACTTCCAGCACAGACAAAGACAGCTCAGAAGACAAGAGGACGAAGGATAGACCACTAGAGACGCCAGGTCAACAGCAGGAATCAGAAAAAACAAAAGATAAACTGGAAGGTCAGGCCGTTGATCGGAAAATTAAGAAGACTGAGAAAGAGAAGAACAGTGAAATGACTGGGCCTAGAAATGATGATGATGATGATAAACTGCCCAGTCCTCACCATGCTCCTGCAGGTGGCTTATTGGGACGAGAGGAACCAAAGAAAAAGAAACAACAGCTCAAAAAGGCTTCATCAAGAGAGAGAGACGAGGCAGAAGGTCAGCCTAGAGGCAGAGCCCGTCGGAAAATAGAAAAAGAAAAACCTAAGAAAACAGAAACAAAAGCAAGTAAGTCTGCTGAAACAAAGAAACCAAAGTCTTCAAAAGATGTTAAAGAAAATGCCAAGACACACAGGGCTAACTCATTAAAAACAACCAGGAAAGGGCTACAGGAGGCTGATGCTGTTAAGGATGCTGATGAGCAGAGCTGTAACAAGTGTGGTGATACTGAAGACTTCGGTCCTACTGTTGGTGAGTTATTTGTACTCACAAAACCTCTTCTGTGAGTTATCAAATATGTCTGCTAGCTATTATCATATTATGTAATCTTAACCACGAAAATTAAATTACACTTTTGATCTTTGTCATCAAAATCTATGTTATGTATGTTAATCTGATCATTTTTGTCGTTGCAGCATCATTTTCTTCTTTCCTTCACTGAAAATAGCTGGTCAAAGTTCCTTAATGTGTTTATGCAGTTTCTTTTTGTCCCTCAGACAAAGAAACTGTGAATTGTGAAGCAAATGGAAAGGCCAAACAAAACAACCGTCCAGTTGTTTCTGAAGGGAGTTCATCTGAAGACTGTCAGGTTCTTGGGAAACGGAAAAGGAAACCAACTGGAGCGTGGTGGTTGAGTTGCCCTGGGAGCACAGAGGAAACGCACAACGACCAGCAGTCTACACAGAAGAAATCCAAACAGAAACCTGAAGAGCCCAGCGCAGGAGTTTCTTCACCTGCAAAAGCCAAGAAAGAGAAAGTTTCAAAGAAAAGAAATCAGAAACGGCTTGAAGTGTTGCCTGGTCAGCAGACGAGCAAGGCCGGAAAACGGAAAACAAAACAGAGCAAAAAAGGAAATAAACGAGGAGACACGATGAAAGAAACCAATGAAGAATTCATGGCGGCTGTGCCAGAGCAGAGTGAGCAGCAGGAGGTCCCGGATCACGACCCGGATCAGGAGGAGTGTAGCCCTTTGATGTTTACTCAGAGGGACCTCAGCCTTAACTCAGGTAAGCTCAAGGTAGAAGTGCCAGTACTACAGAGTATACCACTGAAGTTGCTTCTGTGACTGATGTTTTATGTATGATGCTGTTGGACGGTTAGTACTGATGCAGCAGTACTTTAGTCCTCTGGTCTCCAAACAAGTGTTGGAGTAGGTAAATCCTGTTGACTGTGACGTGTGTATCCTTCCTTTTTACAAAAATGAACACATCTGTGACACTTACACTGAGTCAACCTAAAATGGTTTTGCAGTACTAGTGTAATATAATCTAAGAGTTAGATAAAATAAATAAAAGATAATTTACCCCAGAGTTGGTGTGAAATATTAAGTAGCAAAGAATCTAAGCACAGAAGTCGAAAACCGAACCTTATTTGAGTAAATGTGCTTTTTGTTACAGGAGGTAGGATATTTCAGAGAGTATATCATCATAACTCTAATGAAAAACTGTCAGTCACGCCAGAAGCGCCAGTGTCTCAAAGACAACCTAAGGAGCAGCTTACAGAAGCAAATCCAGCCAAACGGAGGAGGAGAGTACCGGGTAACTGGTGGGTGGCCAACAGCATGGATGCAGATTTGGAGAACAGGTCCTCACAGCCTCAGCAACTTCATCCCAAGGGGCCCAAACCTAATAAAGAAAGGAAAAAACCATCGAAACAGAGCAGATCTCCCAGACTTGGTGTTCCCAAAAATGGCAACGCGGCAGTCTTGTTAAAACCTCTAGGAGGAGCTCCAGTGCCTCCTTTGAAACCAAAGTCACTGCTGACTCCTAAGACTGTCAAACGCTCTCTGGCAACATTTAAAGACATTTTCACTTCAGTCACAGAGTCCCCGACTGTGGTCAGCAGCAGAGGCAGACGTCAGACTAACAGATGTAATGTCACGCCACGTCCTGATGAGAAAATCTGTGTAGCATACAGTAACACTGATACAGCTCACAGCAGCCCAGACAACCAAGAGGCCTCACAAGACAGCAGGTAACAGCCTCAATCACTCTTAACCTCCGTCTATTTTCAGTAGTGTTTTCTTACTGTTCATCATTTTTTGGCAGGTCACAAGTCTTCAGAAGTGGACCGTCCTCCATGATTGAGCTGGAAGACTATGAGGACAATGATGGCATAAGTGTGTTTTAAATTTAATCAAAATATTTTCTATCAGTTTTGTTTTTCAAAGAGCATTTTACATGTTTCTCTAATAAAAAATACATGACTCTAACACTTAATCAAAAGCAAAGAAGACAAATGGTAATACTTCTGTAATTTCAGACTGCAACACTGGCTGCTCCACTCACATTAAAAAAAAATAGCACAAGCTGAAGTCATTAAAAATGTTTTTACTTTGAATGAAAATGAAACCTAATCAACAAGGATTTAATGTTGTTGGTTTTGAAATCAAAACCATTTTAAGGATTTTGTTAATTAAAAAAAAGAAAGGCATTTTATTGTTATTATAAAACATGAGCCCTGAATTATTTTCCATTTTGGGTCAGGTTTCAAGCTGGTGACATGCCCAGATCCATTAAACTCTGGTCATATGATATTTCATTCATAATCTCTCTTAGCCTCTCAGTGTTGACGGATACTACAGGCATCTGCAGTTAGACTCACTGTGCTGTTCTGAGGTGGAAATACACTTCACCAAAGTCAGTGACAACACTATAAAATGCAGTGTTTATGGAAGGTATTCATGGCAAAGGGGAGGAACAGTACATCCTTCAGATATTATCATTAATTGAAGCAGGAACTCATGACATTGGCATTTTTGTTCATGTCAGTTTAGCTCTGAGACCAGCTGGGAAAAATATCTTCAACAGATAAAGAGACTCAGAAAAGGTTTTGAAATTATTCAGATTCAATAGGAATTTAAAAGTACTGAAACTTCCCCCTTGTTGTCACACAGCAGTAGGAACAACTGAAGCCTAATGTAGTGTTTGTTGTGGGTGAATCAGTGTGTATCAATGCAAGGTCAGTCTTGAATAAATTAAATTAATAGGCCACATTGGACATTTTTGTCTGTCAGGCTGGAAATATGAGCATCCATACTGCAATATTTACAGTTTAGCACTAAGCCCAGTGTCTGTGCCACTTGACTCCTCTACATGCAGCTCCAAATGGGAGTTCTTGTTAACTTCAGTTGACTTGAATATGAATGATAAATATCAGAAATCGTGACCACTGATTGTGTGCACACCTAAGTGGTTAAAAAAGAAAGACCTTATTTTTTAATTCTGAATATCTGCTTTTTATTTTGATTATGTTCCAGTTTTACCATCAACCAGAAGCCCAGCTCTGCTCTCTGCATCAGATTTTTGTGCTCCTCCCCTCAAGCCTCTAATCTTACAGCGGAAGGATAAGGCCAACCTGACTGAGTGGTTTAAGAGCCTCTGGCCGACTACATCTGACAGTAAGAAAAAACGAGTGAGAAAAAAGAATTTCTAAATGTCTTTGTGTTTGCATTGACCTTACAAATGCAGGTGTTTGAATGTCTTGTCTTTTCCAGTATCATATAAAATCAGTCATTCATGGAAAATGACTACCTGCAATGTGTGCTGTCTGTACAGGCGAGCAGATTAGTTAAGAAGTAGAGTCAAACCTGTTTGTATTTCATTTACAGTGTTTTTGTGTGTAACATGAGACGGTACCTGCAGCCCATTCAGCTCCTTCAGCACCATCACAAGAAGGTTTGCTATGTTTTGCAGCAAAGTCTCAAATATGTGGAGGAGAGAGGGACCATTACATGAGGATGCCTGGACAGGGATGTAGAAGTGCAACAGCCCAGCAGCAGGACCAGTATCTGGCTTCTTGGTGTGAGGAGGAACAGGAGGAGTGCTGACAGAGGCCTACAAAATGACCTAGAGTGGGCTACATGTGTTCACATTTCTGGCCAAACTGTAACTGCAACAGACTCCATGAGCGTAGCGTTAGGACCAGACCTCCTTTAGTGGGACTTCTGCTCACAGCCCAGCACCGTGCAGCTCCGTTAGCATTTGCCAGAGAACACCAGAACAGGCTTGTTCCCCACTGGCCTCTCTCTCTTCACAGATGAGCGCAGGTCCACACTGAGCACATGTGACAGATGTGAAAGAGGATGGAGACAGCCGTTTGTAGCAAAGGTTATGCTGCCTTCAAAATCATCCTGCATGACTGGCTTGACAGTGGGTCAGTGATGGTCTTTGGAAGATATATCACTGGCAAATGCCAATTGAGCTCCACGGTGCAGTTATGAGCATAGGTTCCACTAAAGGACCCTCATTCTATGCTTATGGAGTCTGTTTCTGACGGTTTGCATGAAAATGAGTAGCCCACAGGAGGTCATTTTGTTGGGCATTGGCAGTACTCCTTATGTTCCTCCATGCACAAAGGAGTAGATATCAGTCCTGCTGCAGGGCTGATGACCTTCTGTGGCCCTGTCCAGCTCTTCCATGTAACTGCTATCTCCTCCACACTTGGCAACCTTTCGTGCAACGACATGTATGAATTTACCATTCTGGAGGAGCTGAACTAGCTGTGCAAACAGAATGGGCTGAAGGCATCATGTCATGCTACGAGTAGTAACAAGAAAACTACCAAAAAGCAACGCTAGAGAGCAGTCAGTCAGGAGGGATCAGGAGAGAGCAGTGGTGCATGGCAACCTGTTGAAACCCTTCCCTTTTGGGGGGGTTATCTTGGGAAGTCTCCAGTGCACCTGTTGCCACTTTCATTTGCACCAGAGCAGATGAAATGGTTCCTAATTGGACAGATTATTATCCCCAGAGTTGAACTGTGATCATCACGTCTTCCCTTAATTTCTTTTTGGAGCAATAGTTTATGTCAAATAACTTCACAATTCAAATTTTGCATCTCAAAGCTAAATGCATTTATGTGTGTATCTAATCGTGATTGTTTGCCTTCTGTCTTCAATGTAGACAGGATGTTTTTAATAAATCAAAAAAATCACATAATTCTTATGTCTTTATAAAATTAATACTCAATTATTGTATACACCTGTCAACATTTTTACTGTTTTGTATTGTTGTAGGTGATCCTGGGGTCACTCCAGAGCAGTTTGACTGGTACTTTTATCAAGACAGAGCTTTGGGCCTCCAGGTGGACCTGAGCTCTGACTCCTTCTGTAGTGGAAAGATGCTGCTGGGATCCCTCATGAAGATGCCTCTCCGGGTGGACCACAGTGCTACAACAGTCCGTATTATTTCTGTTTCTCACATATAATTATGCAATGTTTAGACTTAGTCTACGCTGTTTGGGCTTCTTGTACCACGGAGTTCTGAAATATATCCAATGTTTATTTCTGTCTTTTTAAAGGTTTTTAACTTACTAACAAGCTCAGTAAATGTGATAATTGATGGCTGTGAGTCGCGCTTCAGTCCTGGGACATCTTTTGTGGTGGAGTATGGTAAGACAATTACATGATTACATTTACAGCAAGAGAGACAAAAGAGAACAAAAGTGTTCTAGCTCATCATAAAATCACTTGTAACCACATACTTTATCTGTAATGTGTTTTAGTGATAATTGTGCATATTTTTGATGTATAAAAATCTTTTTTTTTTTTATTTTAATTTTTAACTGAAGTTATTGTTTTCTTCTTACAGGACATGCGTACATCATCCAAAACCTAACTGCACAACCTGCAGTTCTGTGTTTCACCAGAATGTTTGCTGATGCATTGTGAAAATGTAAACAGAAAATTGGCTGTAATTTTAAATGCTTTTTTTTTTTTTGTTTTTTTTTGTTAAAGCTTTACTTCAGTGTATAAAAAACATGTAAAATACTTAAATAAAGTTTGCTTCTTTTGCTACCTTATCTGCCATTTTGAGACATTTGCATTAGTATGCGACTATAGATATCAGATATAATTTTAGAATAGAATAGAATGCCTTTTGTCATTATACAGGATGTACAATGAGATAGGAGGGCCACTCCTGTTCAGTGCCATGCAATAGAAAATCAAATTCTCTAAAATAAAAAATAAAAATATTATAGTCTAGTATAATCAAGAAATATACAGAAAATAAACAATGCATAAAATATACAAAAAATAGAATGTATAAAAATATATACATACGTTGGTGCATCTGTACATTGTAAGAAAAGTAAATAAGTGCATACATATAAAAATGAAGATGATGAATATTGCACTAGTGAATGAATACTGGATATTACACAATAGAGGAATGTTAGATATTGTTCAGTATGAATAATATAATATTGCACAGTTACGGTGGGTGAGTGTGTGAGTTCAGGGTGGTGATTGCTCTGGCGAAGAAACTGTTCCTGAGTCTGTTTGTTCTGGCTTTGATGCACCTGTAGCGCCTGCCAGAGGGCAGCAGGTCAAACAGGTCAAAGCCAGGGTGTGAGCTGTCCTTGATGATGTTCCTGGCTCTGCTGATGCAGCGGGAGGTGTAGATGTCCATCAGGGAGGGGAGAGGGCAGCCAACGATTCTTTGTGCTGTCTTGACTACCCTCTGAAGCCTGACCCTGTCTGCCTCAGTGCAGCTGCTGTACCATACTGTGATACAGTAGGTCAGCAGGCTCTCAATGGATGAGCGGTAGAAGGTCAGCAGCAGGTTTGAGTCCAAGTTGTTCTTCCTGAGGACCCTCAGGAAGTGAAGTTGCTGCTGAGCCTTCTTGATAACAGCTGTGATGTTATCTGACCAAGAAAGATCAGCAGAGATGAGGACACCAAGAAACCTGAAGGTGTGGACCCTCTCCACACGCTCGCCGTTGATGTAGAGGGGAGCTGGGTCAGTTCTGTGCTTCCTGAAGTCGATGATGATCTCTTTGGTTTTCATGGTGTTCAGTACCAGGTTGTTCTCTGAACACCAGGCTGTCAACTTCAGGACCTCCTCTCTGTAAGCTGCCTCATCTCCCTTTGAGATGAGTCCGACCACTGTGGTGTCGTCAGCAAATTTGACGATGAGGTTGTTATTGTGGGCCGGACTGCAGTCATGGGTGTAGAGGCAGTACAGGAGGGGGCTCAGCACACAGCCCTGTGGGAAGCCAGTGCTCAGTGTGCGGGTGGAGGAAAGAAGGGGGCCAAGTCTCACAGTCTGGGGCCGGTTGGTTAAGAAGTCCTTGATCCAGGAACATGTGAGAGGGGGAAGGCCCAGGGTGTGCAGTTTGGTGGTGAGAATGTCCGGGATGATTGTGTTGAACGCTGAGCTGTAATCCACAAAGAGCATGCGAGCGTAGCTCTGCTGCTGCTCCAAGTGGCTTAACACAGAGTGGAGAGCTACAGCGATGGCGTCCTCTGTGGATCTGTTTGCATGATATGCAAACTGATGGGTGTCGAAAGTGGGGGGCAGATGATCTTTGATGTGCTGGAGAACCAGCCTCTCAAAGCACTTCATGATTACCGGTGTGAGGGCCACAGGGCGGTAATCATTTAGGCTGGTGACAGATGACCTTTTGGGCACGGGGATGATTGTGGCTGTTTTTAGGCAGGGGGGGATGACTGCTTGGGCCAGGGAGAGGTTGAAAATCCTGGTGAGAATCAGGGTGAGCTGGTGGGCACACGCTCTGATCACCTTGCCAGGTACTCCGTCTGGTCCGGCAGCCTTCCTGGGGTTCACTGCCAGGAGCACGCGCCGTACCTCATGCTCCTGGACAGTGAGTGGGGTGCAGCCTAGTGGGGGGGGGGCAGGACTGGAGCAGATGGGTGGTCCTGAGGTGTCTCAAAGCGAGCAAAGAAACAGTTAAGTTCCTCTGCTAGTGACACACTCAGGTCTCCTGCAGTCACATCACAGCCTCTGAAGTTTGTGATGTTCTGAATGCCCTGCCACACCTCCCGTGTGTTATTGCTGGACAGATGGGACTCTATTCTCCTCCTGTAGTCCGTCTTGGCTTTTTTAATTCCTCTTTTCAGGTCAGCTCGAGCAGCACTGTAGTTCAAGGTGTTTGGAGTCAGTTTTATTTAGATTTACAGATACTTTAAATGCTACGTCATCCATTCATTTTCTTCCATATATCCAACTTGGGTTTGGCTGTAGATGTGAATGGCTGTCTGTCTCTTCATGTTAGCCCTGCGATAGATTGGCGACCTGTCCAGGGCACACCCCGCCTCTTGCCCCATGACCCTGAATTGGATAAGTGAAAGAAAATGGATGGATGGATATACAGTAGTTATATCCATCCATTATATAACAAAAAAGTGGATTCCTAGAAAATGTCTTATTTTCTTGACTGTCCATCCATCCATCCATTCTCTTCCACTTATCCAGGGCCGGAGCCTAAGCAAAGAAGCCCAGGCTTCCCTCTCCCCAGCCACCTCCTCCAGCTCATCCGGAGGGACCCCAAGGCGTTCCCAGGCCAGCCGAGAGATATAATCCCACCAGCGTGTCCTGGGTCTACCACGGGGCCTCTTCCCGGTGGGACATGCCCGGAAAACCTCACCTAAGAGGCCGCCAGGAGGCATCCTAATCAGATGCCCGAGCCACCTCAACTGGCTCCTTTCGATGTGGAGGAGCAGCGGCTCTACTCTGAGCCCCTCCCAGATGGCCGCACTCCTCACCTTATCTCTAAGGGAGAGGCCAGCCACCCTTCGAAGGAAACTCATTTCTGCCGCTTGTATTCGCGATCTTATTCTTTCGGTCACTACCCAAAGCTCGTGGCCATAGGTGAGGGTAGGAACGTAGATCGACCAGTAAATCGAGAGCTTCGCTTTTACACTAAGCTCTCTCTTCACCACGACAGACCGGTGCAGTGCAGTGGTGGCTGGTGCTAAAAAAACTGAGGGGGGCGCACACAAACAAACAAATGAAAAACAAACAAAACAAATCTTAAAAAATAGCACTATATGAACATGAATTTTGCCCTCCTTTCCTTCTGCCCTGCAAATTTCTCAATTACATTCTTGTTAAAGTCAGTCATCTCTGTGACTAGTCTTTTCTCCATTGACAACATGGCCAATGCATTCAGCCTGTCCTGAGTCATTGAGTATCTCAGAAAAGTCTTGATTCTTTTCAGAGTTGAAAAGCACCGTTCAGCTTCTGCTGTGGTCATGGGTGTGGTGATGAAGATCTTCAAGAGCGTGACAGTTTCTGAAAAGACTTCTTCTAGATTGTTTTCCATAAACAGCTGGAGTAGGCCCACAGCACCACAACAGGCTTTGAACTCTTCCTTGCTGTAGATGAGAGTAAGCTCTGTCTTCAACTTACCTCGATTGAGCACTGGATAGGCTTTTAAGGTGTTGCTCAGTGCATCTTCAGGAAATGCTGTGTTGTATTGTTCAAATCTGTGGAGCTTGAAAAAGCTCCACAGAAGTCCAGTCGCCTTGAAAAAGGCGACTGGACTTCTTTTTGTTTCTTGAAGCCCTCAAAACATGCGGTTACCCCAACTGGGCCTTCATCAAATCAGCTAAGATGCACAGGAATGAAGGCCAAACACAAACTACAGAGAATAGGAAGGACAAGAGGAACAACATTGTCATCCCATATGTGTCAGGCTTGTCAGAGAAACTCAGAAGAATTTTCTCCAAGCATGACATCTCAGTATACTTCAAACCAAGTCACACCCTAAGACAAAAACTGGTTCATCCCAAGGACAAACCCGCCAAACACAAGATCAGCGATGTAGTGTATGCTGTTCAGTGCAGTGAAGAGTGCTCGGACCTCTACATTGGTGAAACCAAACAGCCTCTTCACAAACGAATGGCACAACATAGAAGAGCCACCTCGACAGGACAAGATTCAGCAGTACATCTGCATCTGAAGGAAAAAGGGCACTCTTGAGGATGCCAATGTTCACATTTTGGACAGGGAAAACAAATGGTTTGAAAGAGGAGTGAAAGAAGCCATCTATGTCCACTGTGAACAACCATCATTGAACAGAGGAGGTGGATTACGTCACCAACTTTCCCCCGCTTACAGTGCTGTCCTGAGCTCCCTTCCCAGACGTCTCAACCCCCATTCACACCTTTGTTCCAGTGACCTCAATAGGCCACAGGAAACAATGGAGCGGAGTCCTAAATTGGTTTCAACTGAAACCACTGATTAAATATGACCCACGCCCCCTTCACACCTGGGCACATGTGTTCACGCACATGATCAATAGAGGGTCATAACCACCTCCAGGGGACTACGCCCACAGGGGTTTAAATACCTGGGTCTCTCCACCTTTTGGTTGAGAACTGAAGAAGCCTTTCGGATGAGAGGTGAAATGTCTTCAAGAAACAAAAAGAAGTCCAGTCGCCTTTTTCAAGCTCCAGAGACTACTATGACCTGGATGACTGAGAATCTACACAGACATATTGTTCAAATCTGTCCCCCTGCAGGAGTGTGGCACTAACAAGGTGGTTTGTGAAAGAAAAGCGCTCCCTGGTGTGTCCCAGTATGATATCACAGACCTTAAGAGAGAAGGACAAACATGAAGATTATGATTTTATAATCACATTTTTCATTCTAAATATGAAATGTTATTTTGTCCTTTCTATTAAGTCATAGTAAGAAGGAACACATTTTATTTATAAACTTACTGATTTTAATAACATTTGCTGCCATTTTTTAAGGCTGTGTTATGAAATGTGTTACAGCATTTTTGTGGGACAAGATTATACAAAATTCAGTAACCAAATGTTTTATTCCCTGTTAGGTTCGGACCACCGTTGAATAAAGAAAGACACAGAAACCCGTAGTTGATTTTTTACCTGCAGGGAGAGTCTCAGTCAGCTAACACTCACGTGCCTCTGAAAGAGAGTCTGACTTCTTTCTTCCTGCCGGTGCTTTTATTTTAGCGTCACGTAAGTGTGTGGGGGTGTGTGTATGTGTGTGTGACGTCAGTAAACAGGCGTTACCTGCTTTCCTCACCTGGAGGGTCCGGGTGTGTGTGAGTATGTTTTGTGCTTACAGTCTGATGGTCATGTGCATGTTTATGATGAACACATTGTGATACATAGAAAAACAGTTACATGTTTATCTATTCTAACAATTCCTCCCTGTTTATCATGAACATAGCACATACAATCCTGAATGAGGTTGAGGTGAAAAACCTGTCATGCAGCTGTCTATCCTTCTTTTGACCCAAAGTCACTTTCTATTCTTTCAAGACAGGAAAATTCCTCAACGGCCCCGCCGCTCACGGCAGCCACTGCTAGTCAGTCTCACTCAGGGAAGCACCTACATACATTTGCAAATTTTAAACATTAGTTTGAAAACCAGTTTACATCCACCCCCATCACTTGGTCTCTCATTTTCAATGGGGGTTTCATATTTGGTCTTCTGTTTCACCCTCCTGCCCAGCCTGCACAAGGGTACACTGATAGAAAGCTGAGAGGAAAACATTCGTCATCATTTTCCTTAAACATGGAACAATACAACTGAAAAATAAACAAAACAGTAACAGATTGACCCCTGGTGGCCCTAAGACTTTCAGCAGGGCTTGCCACCAAGCTCCAGTAGTCAGCCAAGAGAGCCAGTCCTGACTCCCTCCAGGTGTCTGCTGTTCCATATACTGCTGCAGGGTGTATACTCCTCCTTGCGGGGCGACCAGCAAGTCCAAAACCACTCTGTTCTGCATCACCATTGCACGAAAGGCGCTCAACTCTTGTGTTGCAGTCGCGATGGTCATCAGTGCGCCCAGGGTGCAGATCCAGTTCCACGTGGTCACTGCATGTGAACGAGACATCCCTATTTAGTGGGGGATTCAGTTGTTTTCTTCACGGGTTTGAGACGAAGGTGGCCTAGGGCTCACCCCCCCCCTTTGTACCCCGACTTCCATCCCCTACTCAGCATTGGTTGGCTCAATCCTTTTGCACTGGCTGAGGTGGATCCACGTGGATCTCTCTGCTATTTTGACTGCAGTTGGCGTGGTCAGTGGTACCTTGTAGGGTCCGTCCCACTGGGGTTGGTTCCAGCACTTCTTCTTGATCACTCTGACCAGGACCCAGTCTCCCACCGCTACCGGATGTTCCTGTGGAGAAGCAGAAGAGCCTTCTGGCAGTTTATTTGTATCAACAACATTTTTGCTTTGGAACAACTTTCTCATCCGATCACTCAAGTCTGTCTCTTCCTCTGCTTGTTGTTCTTCTGCGTACACCAGGAGTCTAAAAGGTCAGCCAAACAATGCCTAATAGGGGGTTATCCCTGTGTTGTTGGGGGTCACATGCATGTATGTTTTTACTAAGTCTATGCATTCTACCCAGGGCCTTCCCCTTTCTGCCATACATTTCCTTAGTCTATTTTTTACTGTACCATTCGTTCTTTCAACGAGTCCTACGCTCTTGCGGATGATAAGAACAGTGATTTTTTTAGCTGTACCCCTAGGTTTTACGACTAAGCAATACTTATAGGTCTTACTCACTATCCCCCCCTGTTGATACATGTGTTAAAGCATGAATCAATATGGCTGCTGTTTTGAATAGTGACCTAGGAAGTTGTTCCACTTCAATTTTGCTTGCTGCTGCATCTCATGGAGCACTTCGGGTCACAAGCGTTCCACAATTGTCGTGTAATTGCTGAGGTGCCATATTTACCACTTGCGGCCAGCTTTGCTGCTTTGTCAGCATAGCTGTTTCCCAATACTATCAAGTCTGTGCCTGTTTTGTGTGCCGCGCATTTACAAATGGCCAGGGCTGATGGCAGTTTTATGGCCGTTAATAGGTTTTTTTAAACAGTTCAGCATGTTTTACTGGCTTCCCTGTAGAGGTCAGCATTCCCCTTCTCGCCCACTGTGCTGCAAACGAACATACGGCAGAAAAGGCATACTGGCTGTCAGTGTAAAACGTGACTTCTTTACCTGCATGATGCTTGCATGCTTCGGTTAATGCGATTAACTCGGCTGCTTGAGCAGAGAGGTGTGAGGGCAGTTTCTCCGCTTTGATTATGGTGGTATTGGTGACTATAGTGTAGCCCGTTTCTGTTTTCTGTTTTGAGCCGTCCACAAACACAACGTGGCCTTTCGCCAGTGGTTCATCTTGCAAGTCTAAGCTGGGCTTGCTGTTTTGTTCCGTCAGCACTTTGCAGTCATGAGGGTCGCCGTCATGTGGCGTTGGTAGCAGAGTGGCTGGGTTTAGAGTGATGCAGCACTCTATAGTTATGTGTGGTTGCGATAACAGGAGCGCTATGCAGCTCCGGTGTCTGGCTGGAGATAAGAATGTCATTTTACTCTGTAAGAGCAGCACCTCAAGTGTAAGTGAGTGGAAAAGCACCAGTTCTCTGGAGGCCTACATAGCGAGTGCTGCTGCACATACTGCTTGCACGCAAAGGGATCCATGCTCTGCAATAATTACACAGGCCTAAAAAGGCCATCATTTGCTTCTTCGTTTGTGGTTCAGGTGGTTGTGCTAGTGCTGTGTGTGTGTTAGATGCCAGTAATGAGTGAGTGGTGTGTGTGTGTGTGTGTGTGGGTGTTATCTGACTTCCCTTCTCTGCTGATCAAGCAACTTGCCCTCATCTGACTTGTCTAAAGTCCTCCTCTCCGATCAGTGTGACACAGTCTGGTTAGTCCACGTTCCATTCACCAGTTGTGGACATTCAGTTCACCAATGACCCGTCAGGCTGCAGTTGTAACATCTGTCATCTCGATGCACCAACGATCATTCTGGTCCGGACGATGTCTGATCGGAGGGCAGGAGTCCAGATCTGGGTCAGAGATTTTCAGTGCTTATAAATTTGCCTGCAAAAAGGGCATAGAGAGATGAGGTATCACAAGTAACAACACATGGAGGTGGCCCCAAAACCGCCACTCCATTAATTAGGGCATCAGCTGTTCTGCCGCTCAAAACTCCGCTAAGATCGCGCTCTACGCAGAGTTCTTTAACTATTAATTTTCTACTCCTGCGTTCCCATCTCTATTTTTTCCCAGTGAGACGTCTCTCACAGGTAAGAAAACAGAAAAAAGGACACGTTCAAGGAGGCCTAATCACCTTAGGTTAAAGCCACCCATTCGCTGATGGGTGTTACCCTTTTAAGCAGACTCCCAATGTCTATTCGTCTCTGACAGTGACAGATGCAATTTTTGATTTAGCTTTTAAATCAAACTTTCCCATTTTAAATTATTTGGAATCTTTCTCACTCGATATGTTTTATGGCCGTGCCTCTAAGGCAGGGTCCTTGAATCCAGGCAGCTGTCCAGCAAAGGGTGAAAATTCGAGTTCCTCCGTAATTTGCAAATGCAGGAGGACTGAAGCATTTTTTTTTCTTCAGCTGGCCAGTGACTCGTCACTTCTTTGTGGAAGAACTTACTGGATCCTACCAACAATCACCAAAATTGTTATGGAAATTTATCAAATGAGAGAGACAAGATTCCTGTCGCCCATTGTTCTATGTCAATTTTGTGTGGGGTTAAGCCTTTAACGGACTCTTGCATTTCAGTCTCAGTCCAAGGTCGGTAAACCAAAATAGTGGGAGGTTGAGGGGCGCTTGCTGTCCCTGTGTTTGGGTTCGGGACTTGGAGCATGGGGAAGGTTTGTGCCACTGGTTCCAGTGCAGGTGGGGGCCCTCCACAATAGAAACAATCCCTTTCATGCCCGTACTCTGATAAAACGGGATAACCTGCTGGCTTAGGTGTGGCATGCACATCTATGTGCGCCAGTGTTTTAAGTTCCCCATTTCTGGTGCGGCTCGCAATGGGAGAAAAAGCTGCGGGAGAAACAGCTGTTAAGCCTTCCCTTGCTTGGGTCTCATGTTGTTTTGTCCCACTAGCTCCTCCCCCCTCTAAACATGGCGCGGCTTGTTTTACGCCGTTAGCTCCTCCCCCCTCTAAACATGGCGCAGCTTGTTTTACCCCGTTAGCTCCTCCCCCCTGTAAACATGGCGCGGCTTGTTTTACGCCGTTAGCTCCTCCCCCCTCTAAACATGGCGCAGCTTGTTTTGCCCCGTTAGCCCCTCCCCCCCCTCTAAACATGGCGCAGCTCCGGGTGCTGCAGGGTCAGGCTCACTACGGTCTTGCTGGGATCTACATACAATGTGAGTTTTCTCATCTGCCTTTATTACAGCTGCATGCACATGTGTGGGTGGTTTTAACGCTGTGGCTTTTGCGTTCCGCTGTTCCTGTCTGCGTTTAGCCTGTAACAGCCAAAACTTTGCACACTGCAGTTCCAACTGCGCCTTCTTGCAAAATGCTGCTTTTTGTTGCAGCTGTGTTACTAAGTTTTCACATTCGGTCACTACCAAGTTTCCCTTAAACCCATATTTTTTCTTCCATTTGTTTATATTGAGTTGACCCTTGTTTATCCCATTCCATAAATTTTACATCGCCCTCTAATACGGCGGCCTCGCATTTCGACGAGGACTTACCCATTGTTCCTGACGTACAATCAGCCTGTGCTTTGTCTCGTACAGACCACGTGTCTTTATTGAGACCTAAACACAAATCCGCCCTTCACTGTGTACTCCAACAGACCATGAAGTTAAAAACCGTTAAGATTTTCTTCATGCTGCTGCTTCCACTTCAATGGCGGCTTTCACTCTGTCACTCACTTTCACACACACATACGCGTATTTATGGCGCCTATTTTAAATCTTTGTTTACGGTGAGAACACCAAAATTCCAAATTAAGGCCAAATTAAAATTTCTCCGTTGGGCGGGAGTTACCAATTTACTTTCTCCTGTCGGCGAGAACACCTACGGTACCGTTTTATACTTTATTTGCTTTTCCCTGAAAAGCTAACTTTCCCTGAAAGTTACTTCGGCCGGTGCCCCTCGTGAACCCTGTTCTGAGGGCGCTTTTCCCTGAAAAGCGAACTTTCCCTGAAAGTTACAACGGCCGGTTACCTCACGAACCCGGTTCGGAGGACGTATACTACAGTTTTCCCTGAAAAGCCAACTTTCCCTGAAAGTTATCCTGGCAATCGGACCCGGTCCGACTCAGTAGTGTACGATTTGTTTGTGCTTTTCCCTGAAAAGCTCCGGCCGGTTACCTCACGAACCCGGTTCGGAGGACGTAGACTACAGTTTTCCCTGAAAAGCCAACTTTCCCTTAAAGTTATAATGGCAATCGGACCCGGTCCGACTCAGTAGTCCACGTTTTGTCCTACCTGGTTTCTGTCGTCTTCACTTGGTGGATCGGGTCTCGAGGAAAGCGTTCCCAGCGACCGCGGAGAAACCTATGAAGCCGGGCCTGGCGACAAACGTCATGCCCCAGGTCTTTTGTGCAGCGCCTCTATTGCAGCTGGCTGTCCGGACAGTCTGCCGGCGTCCCTCCGTAGTCGTTGGGAAAACCTCCTCACTGCCCGCCCGGCTCTCGAAGGACCAAAAAATGTTAGGTTCGGACCACCGTTGAATAAAGAAAGACACAGAAACCCGTAGTTGATTTTTTACCTGCAGGGAGAGTCTTAGTCAGCTAACACTCACGTGCCTCTGAAAGAGAGTCTGACTTCTTTCTTCCTGCCGGTGCTTTTATTTTAGCGTCACGTAAGTGTGTGGGGGTGTGTGTATGTGTGTGTGACGTCAGGAAACAGGCGTTACCTGCTTTCCTCACCTGGAGGGTCCGGGTGTGTGTGAGTATGTTTTGTGCTTACAGTCTGATGGTCATGTGCATGTTTATGATGAACACATTGTGATACATAGAAAAACAGTTACATGTTTATCTATTCTAACATTCCCCATTACCCATAAACTTCAGTACAACTTAAATAATAAAATATCTTGCTGACAAACATTACATCAACATACCTACACAGCATAGACACAACTAAAGGTATTTCTAACTACAACGCACATCTTCCTAATATATTAAATAACTACTATAAACCAGTGTAACAGTGATTTTCCACAACAACTCACCTCTGCAGCAATCCTTTCATGGTCTTCTACACTGAGTGTCCGACGCTTCTTCACTGGCTGACTACTACCTACACTGCTTTGTCCAACCATGGAGTGGAGAGAATTTCTGCCAAAGAGAAATACTTAGAATACTTACAATACAAGTCCAAGTTGTTCTTCCTGAGGACCCTCAGGAAGTGAAGTCGCTGCTGAGCCTTCTTGATAACAGCTGTGATGTTATCTGACCAAGAAAGATCAGCAGAGATGAGGACACCAAGAAACCTGAAGGTGTGGACCCTCTCCACACGCTCGCCGTTGATGTAGAGGGGAGCTGGGTCAGTCCTGTGCTTCCTGAAGTCGATGATGATCTCTTTGGTTTTCATGGTGTTCAGTACCAGGTTGTTCTCTGAACACCAGGCTGTCAACTTCAGGACCTCCTCTCTGTAAGCTGCCTCATCTCCCTTTGAGATGAGTCCGACCACTGTGGTGTCGTCAGCAAATTTGACGATGAGGTTGTTATTGTGGGCCGGACTGCAGTCATGGGTATAGAGGCAGTACAGGAGGGGGCTCAGCACACAGCCCTGTGGGGAGCCAGTGCTCAGTGTGCGGGTGGAGGAGAGAAGGGGGCCAAGTCTCACAGTCTGGGGCCAGTTGGTTAAGAAGTCCTTGATCCAGGAACATGTGAGAGGGGGGAGGCCCAGGGTGTGCAGTTTGGTGGTGAGAATGTCCGGGATGATTGTGTTGAACGCTGAGCTGTAATCCACAAAGAGCATGCGAGCGTAGCTCTGCTGCTGCTCCAAGTGGCTTAACACAGAGTGGAGAGCTACAGCGATGGCGTCCTCTGTGGATCTGTTTGCACGATATGCAAACTGATGGGTGTCGAAAGTGGGGGGCAGATGGTCTTTGATGTGCTGGAGAACCAGCCTCTCAAAGCACTTCATGATTACCGGTGTGAGGGCCACAGGGCGGTAATCATTTAGGCTGGTGACAGATGACCTTTTGGGCACGGGGATGATTGTGGCTGTTTTTAGGCAGGGGGGGATGACTGCTTGGGCCAGGGAGAGGTTGAAAATCCTGGTGAGAATCAGGGTGAGCTGGTGGGCACACGCTCTGATTACCTTGCCAGGTACTCCGTCTGGTCCGGCAGCCTTCCTGGGGTTCACTGCCAGGAGCACGCGCCGTACCTCATGCTCCTGGACAGTGAGTGGGGTGCAGCCTAGTGGGGGGGGGCAGGACTGGAGCAGATGGGTGGTCCTGAGGTGTCTCAAAGCGAGCAAAGAAACAGTTAAGTTCCTCTGCTAGTGACACACTCAGGTCTCCTGCAGTCACATCACAGACTCTGAAGTTTGTGATGTTCTGAATGCCCTGCCACACCTCCTGTGTGTTATTGCTGGACAGATGGGACTCTATTCTCCTCCTGTAGTCCGTCTTGGCTTTTTTAATTCCTCTTTTCAGGTCAGCTCGAGCTCGAGCTCGAGCAGCACTGTAGTTCAAGGTGTTTGGAGTCAGTTTTATTTAGATTTACAGATACTTTAAATGCTACGTCATCCATTCATTTTCTTCCATATATCCAACTTGGGTTTGGCTGTAGATGTGAATGGCTGTCTGTCTCTTCATGTTAGCCCTGCGATAGATTGGCGACCTGTCCAGGGCACACCCCGCCTCTCGCCCCATGACCCTGAATTGGATAAGTGAAAGAAAATGGATGGATGGATATACAGTAGTTATGCTTCTGGTTACTTTGTCAAAGTATTCATTTTTATTATTTATCAAATACAATTACATCACTTTACATGATGTGCTCTGTGTATGCAGCGTAATTTCATCTTAAGTGGGCCAGACCAGTGCCACTATAGCCTGAAAATTGTCTGAAGAAGAAAAAAAAAACACTTTCAAATTGTCCCCCTTACTAACAATATGAAGAGTTTTAACTGCACATTTCATCTCTCAGATGTAGGAAAAAGTGTTGCAATTATAATACATCCCAGTTTTGTCCACTTTATAAAGAAATGCTGCTGTCCCTGTGAGAAATAAAGGACTTTAACTTGTAATTTAACAAAAAAGTGGATTCCTAGAAAATGTCTTATTTTCTTGACTGTCCATCCATCCATCCATTCTCTTCCGCTTATCCGGGGCCGGGTCGCGGGGGCAGGAGCCTAAGCAAAGAAGCCCAGGCTTCCCTCTCCCCAGCCACCTCCTCCAGCTCATCCGGAGGGACCCCAAGGCGTTCCCAGGCCAGCCGAGAGATATAATCCCACCAGCGTGTCCTGGGTCTACCACGGGGCCTCTTCCCGGTGGGACATGCCCGGAAAACCTCACCTAAGAGGCCGCCAGGAGGCATCCTAATCAGATGCCCGAGCCACCTCAACTGGCTCCTTTCGATGTGGAGGAGCAGCGGCTCTACTCTGAGCCCCTCCCAGATGGCCGCACTCCTCACCTTATCTCTAAGGGAGAGGCCAGCCACCCTTCGAAGGAAACTCATTTCTGCCGCTTGTATTCGCGATCTTATTCTTTCGGTCACTACCCAAAGCTCGTGGCCATAGGTGAGGGTAGGACCGTAGATCAACCAGTAAATCGAGAGCTTCGCTTTTACACTAAGCTCTCTCTTCACCACGACAGACCGGTGCAGTGCAGTGGTGGCTGGTGCTAAAAAAACTGAGGGGGGCGCACACAAACAAACAAATGAAAAACAAACAAAACAAATCTTAAAAAATAGCACTATATGAACATGAATTTTGCCCTCCTTTCCTTCTGCCCTGCAAATTTCTCAATTACATTCTTGTTAAAGTCAGTCATCTCTGTGACTAGTCTTTTCTCCATTGACAACATGGCCAATGCATTCAGCCTGTCCTGAGTCATTGAGTTTCTCAGAAAAGTCTTGATTCTTTTCAGAGTTGAAAAGCACCGTTCAGCTTCTGCTGTGGTCATGGGTGTGGTGATGAAGATCTTCAAGAGCGTGACAGTTTCTGAAAAGACTTCTTCTAGATTGTTTTCCATAAACAGCTGGAGTAGGCCCACAGCACCACAACAGGCTTTGAACTCTTCCTTGCTGTAGATGAGAGTAAGCTCTGTCTTCAGCTTATCTCGATTGAGCACTGGATAGGCTTTTAAGGTGTTGCTCAGTGCATCTTCAGGAAATGCTGTGTTGTATTGTTCAAATCTGTCCCCCTGCAGGAGTGTGGCACTAACAAGGTGGTTTGTGAAAGAAAAGCGCTCCCTGGTGTGTCCCAGTATGATATCACAGACCTTAAGAGAGAAGGACAAACATGAAGATTATGATTTTATAATCACATTTTTCATTCTAAATATGAAATGTTATTTTGTCCTTTCTATTAAGTCATAGAAAGAAGGAACACATTTTATTTATAAACTTACTGATTTTAATAACATTTGCTGCCATTTTTTAAGGCTGTGTTATGAAATGTGTTACAGCATTTTTGTGGGACAAGATTATACAAAATTCAGTAACCAAATGTTTTATTCCCCATTACCCATAAACTTCAGTACAACTTAAATAATAAAATATCTTGCTGACAAACATTACATCAACATACCTACACAGCATAGACACAACTAAAGGTATTTCTAACTACAACGCACATCTTCCTAATATATTAAATAACACTACTATAAACCAGTGTAACAGTGATTTTCCACAACAACTCACCTCTGCAGCAATCCTTTCATGGTCTTCTACACTGAGTGTCCGACGCTTCTTCACTGGCTGACTACTACCTACACTGCTTTGTCCAACCATGGAGTGGAGAGAATTTCTGCAAAGAGAAATACTTACAATATTATAATAATGAAGAAGAAGAAGAAGAAGAAGAAAAAGAAAAAGAAAAATCAGCTATTTAAACAATTACCTGATCTTTTGAATGTCCTGCTGGAACTGTTGGATGCTCTCCTGGATACAGACTGAATCTATGACCTTCTTCTGGAGTTTGGCATAGAGAAGGTCCACATGAGGCATGATATGGTGGAAAAGTTGCAGAAAGAACTTAAAATCCTGATCCTCCAGTAGCATGGCAAATGCTCCAGCCTCTCTGACGGTAATGGGGTCAAAGTCACCAGAGTCTTGTATGCTTTGGAAACAGCGGATGAGGTCCTCTCTGTGCTCAAACACAGTATTGATGGCACGGCTGTGAAAGTTCCATCTGACATTGCTGGATGCTGGTAGTCTGTGGGCCACAACTTTATCAAGAACGCTTGTGTGCTTGGATGATCTGGAAAAAAAGCTGGAAAATCCACTAAGGTTAGAAAAAAAAATTCTAACTTTGGTTATGTGAGAAGTAGCCTGTTGCATTATTAGATTGAGCTGATGAGCATAGCAGTGGATGTAGTGGGCATTTGGGTACACATCTTGTATCTTCTTCTGAACACCTGCAGTGGCACCTCGCATCACGCTGGCTCCATCATATGCCTGACAGATTAGCTTAGCCTTTTGATCCTCAGGAAGAATAGTTGCAAGACGTTCTTTTAGGGCTGTAGCAATGGAATCAGCTGTAGCCGACTGCAGAGGGATAAACTCAAAAAACCTTTCCTGCACAGTGTTTTTGGCATCGATATAGCGTAGTACAAGCACAAGCTGGCACTGCGTAGCAACATCCACAGTCTCGTCTACCTGGATTGAAAGAAAATCACTGCTCTGTGCTTCTTTGATTATATGCTCCTTCAGAACAGAAAACATACAGTCCAGTAGCTCATTCTGCACAGTTTTCGAAGTTCCCTTAAACACAGTAGCATTCTCAAGGTGCTCTTTTAGTACTCCATCAAGAGAAGCAACAAAATCAACCAACCCAAGAAAGATCCCGGGATTTTCAGAGCTCTTACTTTCGTCATGACCACGCAAGGCCAGCTCAAAGGCTACACAAAACTTAACACAGTCTATTATTCTAGAAAGGATGTGCCGATTTTTTGTCACCTATTCATTGTGCCTTCTAACAGCAATCCTGTAGCCTTCATCTAGCTGTTGAGCAATGCTAAGTTTCCCCCAAAAACTTAGCTTCATTGCATTGTCTAGGTGGCTGCGGCTGTTTTCGTGCCGTTGGCATTTTTCTGAAAGATGTTTTAAGTCTCTTACCCCAGTTGTTGTCCACATTGCCTCCGTGCCAGAACTTTGAAATAGCAAACACGGAAAGCAGTAAAAGGCATTGCTTACATCACATCCAGCTAGCCAACTCCGCTTGTCATAAGAAGAGCTGGAAAAAGCCCGCGTGTAGGATCGTCCACGATCACTTGCCTGCTGCTGAATTTGTAAATTGGGACGATCCGGTCCAAGCTCCTTTATCCTGTTTTTTTCTTCAAGTGAACACTTTGTAAAAGCATTTTTTTGTAAAGACAAAACAGAATTTTCTCTCATTTTGAAACTACTCCACTTTGCAAACATAAATGTGAATCGACCTAACGAACTGCAGCTGCGCTAATGAGTGGAATCGGGGATTGTCCAATCACACAATGTTTTAAAAAAAAATTAGCCAGTACTGACACTCTACCAGTAATGACACAACAGAATGGGTGTGTCCGGGACGCAGAGCGCTGCGCCCTGTGGAAAACCTTAAATAACCAATTAAAAGTCAGCCTCAGATCACCTGCTTGCCAAAAGTTGATGCGCCTACATACACTCTCATTAGAACGGCGCCCTGCACATAGGATAGGAAGTGTGCACAATGTGAGCAATTAAATCAGAGGTGGCAAAAGTACTGACATTCTGTACTTAAGTAGAAGTACAAGTACTTATGTTAAAAAATACTTTAGTAAAAGTCGAAGTACTGGTTCAACTTCTCTACTTAAGTAAAAGTAAAAAAGTACAGGCTCTGAAATGTACTCAAAGTAAGAAAGTAAAAGTAGTTCTTTGGAGGATGTTTCTACCTGCTATTTTTGTGTAAAACAAACCGAACCTCATTATATATTATTGTAATAACATAAAATAATATTACATGAGAATACAAATGTTATTCCAATCTAAATTTTAATCCTAATGAGTGCACTCAGCTTGAAACTGTTATGTAGGACACAAACTGTTAAAGGGAATTTAAACACAGCTCTATTCTCTGTGTCCTCCATAGTAGAGGGTGACTGTGCCTCCACCTAAACACCAACATGAGGATACTCAGGGGTTACAGTGGGATTCAGAAGGTGGAGGAACCCTAAGATCAGCTGTAGCGGCTCTGTATGGGGAGAAGAATCACAACTTTCTATTGTGAGCTGCAGTAAATGATGTTGGTGTGCAGGCTGTGATCAGCTGAACTGCTGCTGCTCTGAGGTTTACTGCTCTGTGTGGATGAACTGAACTCACAAAGATGTAACCCAGTATTTCACAGCTATCTGAGCTGATCTCCATCCCCTACACTGACAGCATACAGGCTGTAGAAATGTTGGATTCAGTGAATGATTCTCAGCATCAGCAGCTTTGATTCAAACTCATCTCTGCTGCACTGATGTAACCTGTAACTCTGACCATGAGCACAAACACTGTGCTCCAGTCCAACACAGAGTCTTACTGTAAATACAGTACAACAAGCTAACCTAAACTGCAGTATTTTCATAGAATCTTTGAATTACACAAAGTCAGCATACTTCAGTTTATTTTCCAGTCCTTACCTTTAATTCTAACCTCTCTTCTTCCTCTCCTGTCCTCTTTCTCCATCTCTGAGTGAACTTCTCTCTCTTTGCTCTCCCTGAAATACAGCAGCTCTTCTTTTAGCTAGCAGACACACTGTATGACAAACTGCACACACTTTGTGTGTTTGCTGATATTTGTTGAGCATTTAGAAACGTTGCATTTACCTGCCACACGTTACTCCCTTCATGCTCGCTCCTCTATAGTAGCGCTAGCTAAGCTGTTTATGTGCCGCAGCGCAACTTACGGACTCGGTCCGGCCCGATTATAGCGCTATAAATGATACATTAATTATATGGGTTTGCGTATTTAATCCCTTTGTACGAGATCAGCCCCGATGATGAAGGATACACCAGTACGATTGTCTCTTGTGTGTTATTATTCCTCCGTTTAGGCTCAGATCGTTTGATGTTTGACGGCGCACTGACCGGAAATGCAAACTTCTCTCTGACGTGTTAAAAAGTAACGAGTCTGTTTGAAAATGTAAGAAGTAGAAAGTACAGATACTTGTGTAAAAATGTAGGGAGTAAAAGTAAAAAGTAGTCAGAAAAATAGATACTTAAGTAAAGTACAGATACCTGAAAAATCTACTTAAGTACAGTAACGAAGTATTTGTACTTCGTTACTTCCCACCTCTGAATTAAATAGAATTATGTATTTACTATTTTAATAAATTCTAACATGTCTATTGGACACACAGTATGAATAAATACATTTCTAAGTATTTTGCAGTTCAGAAATCATTTATTATCTAAACAATTTAAAGGGGGCGGCGCCCAAGCGCCCCCTACTGGCCAGCCGCCACTGGTGCAGTGTCCGCATCACTGCAGAGGCAGCCCCGATCCGTCTGTCGATCTCCCGCTCCCTTCTCCCATCACTCGTGAACAAGATTTTCTTGACTGTAAAAAATAAAATATTGTAGATAGTGGGGAAAGAACTTTTCTGTTCTTAAAATGAATATTAACAATGACAAAAAAATATATAAAAAAATAGTAACTTTCTTATGTTGGTGCATGGCAGGCCATGGGTTATGTCTGTCAGTGAGAAAACAAAATCTGATGAAAATACACTTCCTCTTTAAAATTTCCATATTTTCCAAAGCCATCCAGAGGCAGGGACTGGACTCCTTGGAGTACCGGTTATGGCCCGTGGGTTCTAGATGATTAACAGAAACTTATTTTTAATAACTTTAAATCCTGTGGGTGGTTTAGCTTTAAACAATGTTTTTGGGATAAGTTCAGTCTGCAAACTCACTGTCAAGCAGTCTGACACGTGCAGTGGAGCAAAAGGTAGAAGTAGACATGTAAACACGATAAAGTTTTACTGTCATGTCTCCAAATTAGGAAGAATTTGCTTTTCGCTGGAACCCAACGTTTAGGCATCCTGTTTTGTGAATGCACTCAGCATTCCTGGTCTGCAGGTGTCCAGAGATCATTTATCTTTAGAGAAACTGCCCTTCAGAAGTCATGTCAATTTTAAAGCCAGTAATGTTTGCCGCTTTCGCTGCTCTGGGTTCCTTTAAATGTCGTGTTTGAAATTATTTTGATCTTTCAAAATGATAAAAAAAAGAGCTGAGAAATACCACACACAAGCACGTCTTAAATGCTACCAATTATCTTTATCTTGCTTAAATAGTGTATAAAGCCCACCTTTGAAGATAAAAAAAAAAAGTATTGAAAGGATGTTTTGCAGGGAAACGCTGAACACAGAGCAGGGAAAACTAAAAAGGATTCTCTCGTCTCAGCACTGTGTGCGACTCACCCAACGTGGGACATAAACAGGAACTCCACCTGTAACATTTCTGTCATGACCATCTTATCCTTTTTGGTACTGATGAAAATGATTCTCCCCATGCCACTCAACTCACCTGAGCACACTTTGGTCCTGTTCTGTTTTTCCTCTGAAGCCACAGAATAATAGATCACACGTTTTGCGATGCTGAAATCACATTTTTTATTGTGAAATGCAATATACATGGTGTGGTGCCAGAAGTTATTAAAAAAAGTGAATTAAAACTGTTTGCTGTGGGGACAGAGCTGAGATCTCTGATCAGGTAACAGAATGATGTAACGCACCAAAGAATCAGTGATAACGGTGCAGTAAGTCAGAGCAAAGCTAATAAGAAAAAATCATATTTAATTGATGATAGACAGACATTTGTTAAAAAAGCAAAGACCATGGTTCACACATCTGCTGCCAGGCACTAAGTCATACCCACTGCTGTGTCATGAAATATTTACTCAGCCTCCTCAGGAAGCCAAAGTGTTTCTGTAAGTGAATATGGTATTTTCCCCCCCACTATACTGATGAATAGTTTATGAAACAATGATACCAACATGTTTCTTAAACAAGAACTTTGGGGTTAAGCCTTGAAGCTGCTGCCTTCATAATGTATCATACACAAGTGGCTTTGAAAATCTTTTACTGTGACTTGAAGGGACTTCCATTAAGATGTCTGTTTCTGCAGGCTACAAAATGTCCACCACTGGCACAGACACACTCATAGTTGCTAATTAACTGATCAACACCCATGACTTGAATGCAAAATAAAGGAAAAGTGAGCCTTCTCCACATCGAAGCTTCAAACCACCTGCCAGTTTGATAATTTATCACTTTTGAATGTCTAGTTTTTTGCATGGTGCACCCACAGACTGACTCGCCTCGGGGCAGGAACTCTCACTCCGGGAAGTGGATGCTCCGTGGACCACCAGAGTATTCACTGGAACGGCCTCCCAGGTCTTTAATTATGAACTATGTCTATGACCAAATATGCTGCCTGTAACGCACCATCTGTGCAAGGAAGTGGCCGGGATACATCAAGTCTAGTCTGTTTTTGTGAAAGAAAAGCAGGGCTGGGTGAATGATTATCAAATGAATTCTATCTTTGGATAAGATGATTTATGGTACAACCTGCAGATGTTTGCTGACTGAGAAAATTGTGATTTTGCTTCAAACAGAAATGTGTACCTGCAGATGGGATGAAGGACGCAGGAAAAATCAGGGTTGTGGTTGTTGTACGGTACAATGGAATCACTACTGGTTTTACTTCAGGTACATACTAAGTCAGATTGGCACAGTGTGTCATTGGTTAGCTGGGCTTGAACCCAGGCAGCGTCCTTCTGTGTGGTGTTTGCATGCTCTTCTCATGTTTGTATGGGTCACTCTAGGAGCTCTGGTTTCTCCCACCATTGAAAAACACAGTAGGTTAATGCTGCCTGTCAGGACAATCTTGCAAAAGGGATTTCTAGTCTCAAGAGTTTCATTTCCTGTAAGTAAAGATTGATAGAGGTATTAAAGGTATTACATCAGAAAGAAAGAGCTTTATTTGTCACATACATATAGTGAGATTCAGTCTCTGCATTTAACCCATCACACATGGAGTATGTAGTACACACAGCACAACCTGGAGCAGGGGGCAGCCAGAAGACACCCGGGGAGCAACGGCCTTGCTCAGGGACCCACAGTGATGCCAGCCCAAAGATTTGAACCACAGTCCTCTCAGTGATGAACCTTCTTCTTCTCCCCTAGGCAAGGATTGGCTCTGAGCTCATTCTTGTTTGGAGTGGTGATGGCCAGGTTAGGCAGGAGTCTGTGTAGACTATGATGTTTGCAGACAATACTGTGATCTGTAGTGAGTGTAGGGAACAGGTGGAAGAGAGCGTGAAGAGGTGGAGGTATGCTCTGGAAAGAAGAGTTATGAAAGTCAATAGAAGCAAGAATGAATACATGTGTGTGAATGAGAGGGAGACAGGTGAACAGGTGAAGATGCAAGGGGTTAGTGAAGGTGGATGAATTTAAATACCTGGAATCAACCATCCAAAGCAACAGACAGCGCACAAAAGAGGTGAAGGCAGAGTGCAGGCAGGGTGGAGTGGGTGGAGATGAGTGCCAGGGGCGATTTGTGACAGAAGGATAGCAGCAAGAGTGAAAGAGAAGGTTTACAAGATGGTAGTGAGACCTGCTGTGATGTATGGTTTGGACACTTAAAAAGAAGACAGGAGGCCGAGCTGGAGGTGGCAGAACTGAAGATACAAAGATTTTCATTGTGGCTAACCAGGATGGATGAGACTGGAGTGTATCACATAGAAAGGTGAAGCTGAGATAGTTTGGACATGTGCGGAGCAGGTGTAGTGGATATATTGGACAGAGGATGTCAAAGATGGAGCTGCCATGCAGGAAGATAAACAGGAAGACCACAGAGAAGATGACAAGGTGAAGGAGGACATGCAGATGTTTGGTGTGACAGAGGAGGATGCTAGGGACAAGGCTAGATGGAGGCCCATGATCTGCTGTGGCAACCCCTAAAGGGAACAGCTGAAGAAAGAGGAAGGCATTGTAGCAGGATGCAGTGTCTGACCCGAACATTTAAACCTTCTTAGATGTGTGCTCGTTGAGCCTGAACACTCGAATGATGTGGCATCCTGCAGAAACTTGTGGCTTATGCACCACTTCATCGGAATGGCTCGGGCTCTCACTCAGATACTCAGAAATGATTAGGCCTCAGTCTCGCCATTAATGGATATACTTTTCAAACACATAGATTCATGTAATAAATTTTAGTTAGTGTTCTAAAATATTTCAGGCACCAACATAAAAAACAAACCTGCCAGTCTGAAAGCCCCTCGCCTAATCAGTCATAGAGTGAAAGAAATGTGGTGCCCTAACTTGAGCTAAAGTGCAAATGTGGTATCCCATTCTTGGATAAGTTAGTTTAAGTGGTAAGACAGGGACTAAATAATGTATTTGTAGTCTGCCTAACACAGAACTTAATCTCAGCCTTCACCACCGAAATGCACTTTCCTACTCACAGTTCTGCCCCTTAATGCATCTGACATAAGTGTATCTAAAACTGCATAATGACTCACTTAACTGCCACAGATACGATGCTTACCTTCCTGGTCTTATTCCTCACGGGCATCCGTATGTATTTGATTAAAGTTTCACCTAAGATGTCAACATGAGAAAATTAAAAGAAGTGTTTTATTTTAAGTTATTCACCCTGGGCTTAAGGATATTAAAAAAAAAAAAGATTTTAATCAAACTTGATATGACTCAGCTCAAAGTGCAGAGCAGAGGTGGTGTGGCTTCAGGCGTGTTTGAGAGAGGTGAATGACCTTTTATATTTATCTCTTTCTGGTGTGACACCCTGTGAGGGCTGGGCTGTTTCAGGAGGTCATGAGGAGAACAAGTTGCAGCTGTGCTGGCTGATTGACCTCCAGTATTTAAGCTGCCAGCATCCGGGGTGTGGTGGCTCTCTTTGGGGTTTTGGTTCTTTTTGATTGTTGCACACTATGCATCCAGGCATAGCACACACTACTGATTTACACAGTTTGGGTTATGTTAACTATTGTTACTTTAAATAAACAATTTTAGTTATCATCATGTGTGGCCCCCTCCAGTTTGTTCTTCCCCTGTGCCAGGACGTGACACTGGCGAGAAACACTTTGGTGCAGGAAGCTGTTGCTCTGATGTTGGATTTCTTTTGCTAAGAGGTCCTTTGTGGGTGAAGTGCTTATCAGCACACAACTTCTGGAGCGCCAGCGTTCACATTTCTGGTATAGTTAAAGCGCAGTTTAAGCTACGATGTGTCTGCTTTCTAATTGTGAATTAAAGCAACGGGAATAAACAATGTGAGTGAGAAACCTGGATGCCAGTGAGCATATTTAATAATCCGAGCCTACCGACATCACACAGTATTTGCATTCACTGACCTTGCGTGCCATGAATTCATTTGTCCAAACAAAGGCTATTCAAGTTTTCTGTCATTAATCTGAGTCTCGCTTCTTGGTCCAGACTTCAAGTGCTGATTATTGTTCCTTTCCTTTGTTCAAATTGGCTTTGAGTAACTGTTTGAGGCACTTTTGCTAATAGGCACGAGAGTGTATAATAAACTAATTTGCAGCAAATCAGTTGTGTTGCTCCATGAATCATCTTCTACTAATCAGCGAACGCTTTTATGTTCAGGCAAATAACAGGAAATTATTTTTTAATGTTCATTTGACATTTTCACACAAAGACTCATTGAGAGAGAAAATAAAGGCTTTTAATTTATCCTGAAATGCTGGTTTGTGTTCCTAATGCGTATCCTGACTAGAACAGCTGAAAGAGTCACAGGCCAGTGTCCTACCCCACCTCCCCACCGCTCCCATGCCGCTGAGCTCCAGTGCGTTGTTTTGCATCCTGTTTACACCCCTGTAAACAGAAGATACTGACACATTTGGCACACACACAGTCTCTGAATGTCTTTCAATGAAAAATTATCCACAGGAGTTGCACTGGAGCGCACACCCTCGTAAACCAACTCAGTGTTTTAGTTATTTGAAATATAAACAATACACACAACTATTATGCAATGCGGATGTACATGGGGGAAATACAGAGACACCATTAATGTCCAGATAGTTTGGTTTTGCTACAGGATAGTTTGAAAGGTTGTGTCCATGCTGAAATAATGTTTATATAGCTCATGTGTTGGTCTGAAAAACCTTTTTGAGCATTTTGAAACACACAAAGTCTTTTTGATTGTGTGTGTTGTTTGTGTTGAGGATTGTGCTTCGAGAATGCTTATCATTTTTTCATTGGTTAATGGGTTAATTTAGGTTAAAAAAAAATAGCAGGTACACCTATTCAGCTGCTTGTTAATGCAAAACCCTAATCAGCCAATTACACGGCAGCAGCTCAATGTATTTAAGCATGTAGACATGATCAACGGGACATGTTAAAGTGAAGAAAGGTGATTTAAGTGAGTTTCAATGTTGCATGAGTGCCAGCTGGGCTGGTCTGCATATTTTAGAAACTGCTGATATACTGGGATTTTCACACATAACCATCTCTAGGGTTTACAGAGAATGGTCTGAAAAAGAGAACATATCCAGTGAGCCAGAGGTCAGAGGTCAGAGGACAATGGCCAGGCTGCTTTGAACTGATAGGAAGGCAATAATAACTCAAATGAGCACTTGTTGCAACCAAGGCAAAAGAGCATCACACACATCAAACCTTGAAGCAGAAGGGTTAGAGCAGCAGAAGACCATACCAGGTGCCACTCCTGTCAGCAAACAACAGGAAACTGAGGCCACAGTTCGCACAGGCTCAAAGAAACTGGACAATAGAAGACTGGGAAAATGTTGCCTGGTGTAAACAACATCAAAGCATGGATCCATCTGTCATGGCCGGGGAGGAAACAGGCGAGGAATGGCTGACACGAAGGACTCCAGAAGTCAGCGTAACTTAAAAGGGATTTATTTAAGCAGGGGAAAAACAAATACAAAAATCTTGGAAGGGAGACGACGGTCAAACACAGGGAACTCACGGGCACACAACATCAACGACGCGACAAGGAACACATGGAAACTGAGGGCTTAAATACACACTGGGTAATCAGGGCAAGAGGAAACAGCAGGGAACAACAGGTGAGGCAAATGAAACTAATTACACAGGGGAAGCAAAGCTGAACACAAAGCACAGGAAAACCAGACTGTCAAAATAAACAGGAAGTGACAAACCAAGGAACATACTGACTAAACAACAGGCACAGACTCAGGACAGAGACGCAGACATATCACAACACTAGGAAACACAAGACATCAACCTACTGGGAGGACACACTCAGGAAATAAACTAACACAAAACGCTGGGCCAACGGCCCAGGACATGACAGTACCCCCCCCTCAAAGGCCGGCTCCCGACGGCCAAAACAAGAAACAAAACCAGACCAGGGCGGGAGGCGGGGGACCAGGAAGGTGGGCCCGAAACAAAAACAGACAGGGAGCAAACAAAGTCAGGAACAAACCCAAAAACACAAGGAAGCACTGGAGCAAGGGTAGAGCACAAGGGCAAAAAACAATAAGCACAAGGAACCGAACAAAGAAAAGCAATGGCACAAGCTGAATAACAGTCCAAAAACCAGAGCAAAAACACGGGGATGAGAAAACAAAAAAAACAACCGGATGAAACAAAAAGCGACGGCACAAGGCCGGAGAGCTCCAATGTCCAAAACAGGGGGTCGAAACAAGGAACAGTCCAGGAGCTATGACAAAACAAAAACAGCAGGGGAAAAAACAGTCCACAGTTCAGGGGAGTCAGTGGGAAATCCAAAACAAAAAACACACAGTTCAGGAGGCCGCAGAGGCCAAGGGGCCACAAAGCAAAGTCCCAACGAGGGAGGCCGACCGCGCTCCCAGCGGCGGCGGCGACGACGAGGAGGAGTCACTGGAGGCCGACCGCGCTCCCAGCGGCGGCGGCGCCGACGAGGAGGAGTCACTGGAGGCCGACCGCGCTCCCAGCGGCGGCGGCGACGACGAGGAGGAGTCACTGGAGGCCGACCGCGCTCCCAGCGGCGGCGACGACGGGGAGCAGGCACCGGAGGCTGACCGTGCTTCCAGCGGCGGCGGCGGAGACGAGGAGAAGACACTGGAGGCCGACCGCGCGGCATGCGGCGGCGACGAGGAGGGGTCACTGGAGGCCGACCGCGCTCCCAGTGGCGGCGGCGACGAGGAGGGGTCACTGGAGGCCGACCGCGCTCCCAGCGGCGGCGGCGACGAGGAGGGGTCACTGGAGGCCGACCGCGGGGCATGCGGCGGCGGCGACGGGGAGCAGACACTGGAGGCCGACCGCGGGGCATGCGGCGGCGGAGAAGGGCGACCCCGGGCTCTGGTGGGGAACCCTCGGGCGACGTGGAGCGCTCGGACTGAGCAGAGACCCCCACCGGCTCGGACTGAGCGGGGCCCTCTGGCGCGGGGCGCTCGGACTGAGCGGAGACCCCCTTCGGCTCGGACTGAGCGGGACCCTCTGGCGCGGAGCGCTCGGACTGAGCGGGACCCCCTGGCGCGGAGCGCTCGGACTGAGCGGGACCCCCTGGCGCGGAGCGCTCGGACTGAGCGGGGACCCCCATCGGCTCGGACTGAGCGGGACCCTCGTGCGCGGAGCGCTCGGAATGAGCGGGACCCTCTGGCGCGGAGCGCTCGGACTGAGCGGGACCCCCTGGCTCGGACTGAGCGGAGACCCCCATCGGCTCGGACTGAGCGGGACCCTCTGGCGCGGAGCGCTCGGACTGAGCGGAGACCCCCATCGGCTCGGACTGAGCAGGACTCTTCGGATGCTCGAACACTGGATGCGCAGGCTGGGGCTGCTTTGCAAGGCATAGTGCGGGTGAGTCTGATGGTGAGGATGATGGCGACATGGGAGTTAACTGGGACTCTGACTCAGAGACCAGAGACTCAACAGCAGTCGACGGGAGAGACCGGGGCTGAGACAAGAAGCTGAGTGCGTGGGAGCTGACCCTGGGGAAGCTGAGTGCGTGGGAGCTGACCCTGGGGAAGCTGAGTGCGTGGGAGCTGACCCTGGGGAAGCTGAGTGCGTGGGAGCTGACCCTGGGGAAGCTGAGTGCGTGGGAGCTGACCCTGGGGAAGCTGAGTGCGTGGAAGCAGGCCGGGAGACGACTGGCTGCGTGGAAGCAGGCCGGGAGACGACTGGCTGCGTGGAAGCAGGCCGGGAGACGACTGGCTGCGTGGAAGCAGGCCGGGAGACGACTGGCTGCGTGGAAGCAGGCCGGGAGACGACTGGCTGCGTGGAAGCAGGCCGGGAGACGACTGGCTGCGTGGAAGCAGGCCGGGAGACGACTGGCTGCGTGGAAGCAGGCCGGGAGACGACTGGCTGCGTGGAAGCAGGCCGGGAGACGACTGGCTGCGTGGAAGCAGGCCGGGAGACGACTGGCTGCGTGGAAGCAGGCCGGGAGACGACTGGCTGCGTGGAAGCAGGCCGGGAGACGACTGGCTGCGTGGAAGCAGGCCGGGAGACGACTGGCTGCGTGGAAGCAGGCCGGGAGACGACTGGCTGCGTGGAAGCAGGCCGGGAGCTAGGGAGATCTGGCTGCGTGGAAGCAGGCCGGGAGCTAGGGAGATCTGGCTGCGTGGAAGCAGGCCGGGAGCTAGGGAGATCTGGCTGCGTGGAAGCAGGCCGGGAGCTAGGGAGATCTGGCTGCGTGGAAGCAGGCCGCGAGCTAGGGAGATCTGGCTGCGTGGAAACAGACCGCGAGCTAGGGAGATCTGGCTGCGTGGAAACAGACCGCGAGCTAGGGAGATCTGGCTGCGTGGAAACAGACCGCGAGCTAGGGAGATCTGGCTGCGTGGAAACAGACCGCGAGCTAGGGAGATCTGGCTGCGTGGAAACAGACCGAGAGCTAGGGAGATCTGGCTGCGTGGAAACAGACCGAGAGCTAGGGAGATCTGGCTGCGTGGAAACAGACCGAGAGCTAGGGAGATCTGGCTGCGTGGAAACAGACCGAGAGCTAGGGAGATCTGGCTGCGTGGAAACAGACCGAGAGCTAGCTGACACTGGGGCCTGAGAGGGAGCTGACACTACTGGAGCTACAGAAGGAGCAGGAGCTGAGGGAACTGGGACCAAAACCGAAGGAACTAAGACAGGGGCTGAGAGAACTGACTGAGAGGGCACTGAAACAGCTGACACTGGGGACCGAGGAAGAGTTACTGGAGCTGACTGAAGGCGAGGGAGAGCGACTGGAGCTAGAGCTGACTGAGACCCTGCTGCTGCAGCTAACACAGAAAACCGATGCGAAGGCTTGGACCTGGCTGCCCCCACCCGCGGAACAGGTGCGAGTGCCGAGGTCAGCCCGTCCGTGGCCGCCCCCACCCGCGGAACAGGTGCGAGTGCCGAGGTCAGCCCGTCCGTGGCCGCCCCCACCCGCGGAACAGGTGCGAGTGCCGAGGTCAGCCCGTCCGTGGCCGCCCCCACCCGCGGAACAGGTGCGAGTGCCGAGGTCAGCCCGTCCGTGGCCGCCCCCACCCGCGGAACAGGTGCGAGTGCCGAGGTCAGCCCGTCCGTGGCCGCCCCCACCCGCGGAACAGGTGCGAGTGCCGAGGTCAGCCCGTCCGTGGCTGCCCCCACCCGCCGAACAGGTACAGGTGCAGGGGAAGCTGGAGCTAAGGGAGCTGGAGCAGGGTGAACAGAGGGAGCTGGAGCTAACTGAGGGGTCTGGGACTGCGACTGAGGAGGAGCTGGAGCTACAGCTGACATGGAACACTGCGACTGAGGGGGAGCTGGAGCTACAGCTGACATGGAACACTGCGACTGAGGGGGAGCTGGAGCTACAGCTGACATGGAACACTGCGACTGAGGGGGAGCTGGAGCTACAGCTGACATGGAACACTGCGACTGAGGGGGAGCTGGAGCTACAGCTGACATGGAACACTGCGACTGAGGGGGAGCTGGAGCTACAGCTGACATGGAACACTGCGACTGAGGGGGAGCTGGAGCTACAGCTGACTTGGAACACTGCGACTGAGGGGGAGCTGGAGCTACAGCTGACTTGGAACACTGCGACTGAGGGGGAGCTGGAGCTACAGCTGACTTGGAACACTGCGACTGAGGGGGAGCTGGAGCTACAGCTGACTTGGAACACTGCGACTGAGGGGGAGCTGGAGCTACAGCTGACTTGGAACACTGCGACTGAGGGGGAGCTGGAGCTACAGCTGACTTGGAACACTGCGACTGAGGGGGAGCTGGAGCTACAGCTGACTTGGAACACTGCGACTGAGGGGGAGCTGGAGCTACAGCTGACTTGGAACACTGCGACTGAGGGGGAGCTGGAGCTACAGCTGACTGGGAACACTGCGACTGAGGGGGAGCTGGAGCTACAGCTGACTGGGAACACTGCGACTGAGGGGGAGCTGGAGCTACAGCTGACTGGGAACACTGCGACTGAGGGGGAGCTGGAGCTACAGCTGACTGGGAAGACTGCGACTGAGCAGGCGCTACAGCTGACTGAGGCGAGAGTGGCTGGGGAGGAGCACGGCGACGCCGGGAGCGCTGCTTCCTTCGCGTTCTGTTGGAGTGGGAAGCACGATTCTCAGCATCCAGGATGTCCACCAGCAGAGGTGAATCAATAATCTCCACATCATCTGGCAGCCAAGAGAGGTCTGGGGAGGCGGTGGGCTGTGGGTGAAAGGATGAAAATGACGAGGTGGGAGAGGTGAGTTGAAGGGATGACGGCGGATCCGGAAAGCGAGGCAGCGCCTGTGGTGCTGAGCTGCAGTGGTGCGGAGGAGACGACGGAGGTGAGATGACCGGCTGCAGGAGAGGTGAATTAGTGATGGCTTGGAGGAAAAAGGTTGTGTCTTTGCCCTGGACAGGGCGACCAATATTATACAGTTTAGCTTGTAAGTTTTTCCGGAGCATGATTATGGAATGGGCAAGGGAGGCAGTGTCAGGATGGGTGAGGAGCCAAGTGGAGGAAGAAAAAAGTCTGCAGCAGAAAATTGCCTGAATAATCTGACGGGGTTCATCAGTGGCATGAATGATGTTCCTGGAGAGATCTATGAGCTCCAAAATCACTTCCTCTTGCTCGGAGGGGCTCCTGGTATCCGCGGGGTCCATAGTCTGGTCGCGTCGTTCTGTCATGGCCGGGGAGGAAACAGGCGAGGAATGGCTGACACGAAGGACTCCAGAAGTCAGCGTAACTTAAAAGGGATTTATTTAAGCAGGGGAAAAACAAATACAAAAATCTTGGAAGGGAGACGACGGTCAAACACAGGGAACTCACGGGCACACAACATCAACGACGCGACAAGGAACACATGGAAACTGAGGGCTTAAATACACACTGGGTAATCAGGGCAAGAGGAAACAGCAGGGAACAACAGGTGAGGCAAATGAAACTAATTACACAGGGGAAGCAAAGCTGAACACAAAGCACAGGAAAACCAGACTGTCAAAATAAACAGGAAGTGACAAACCAAGGAACATACTGACTAAACAACAGGCACAGACTCAGGACAGAGACGCAGACATATCACAACACTAGGAAACACAAGACATCAACCTACTGGGAGGACACACTCAGGAAATAAACTAACACAAAACGCTGGGCCAACGGCCCAGGACATGACACCATCCTGCTTTGTGCCAGCATTTCAGGTTGCTGGTGGTGGTGTAATGGTGTGGGGGATATTTTCTTGGCAAACCTTGGGCCCCTTAGTACCAACTAAACATCAGTTATTTGATTTCAACACAGAAAGGAGACTGAGTTTATTCACTAATGGTTGTGTTAGGAAGAACTGTCCATTATGAATGCACTCAAAAACATTTTCAGGAAAACTCAGAGAAAAGGTTTGGACAAAGCTTTGGCAGTGATTGTAATTACCAGCATTGTTCATTTATTCCAACCTGGTGTAAAAAGAGCTTGCAGTGGAGCAACTTGACTTCAGTGTGTGCAGGAGCTCCGAAAAATGAACTTTGAATAAGTAAATAAATAAATCGATTGAAATATGTATTGTGTATTATGTGTATTTCAACCTGATGACCAGTTTAAACAGAGAAGGGGCTCTCAGAGGAAAAGCACACACATTTTGCCTACGATGGACCAGAGTTACTGTTCAGAAAGAAAGAAGAAAAGAAAAGAAGAAAATGAAGTACAGTAAAGAAATGTGTTCAGGGTTACTGTCTTGATGGGGGGAGCAGAACCAGCCCTTGAATCTAAAATTCCCAATTATCTTTTGACAGCGGGTCTGGGCGCTTTAACCAAGCATGTTCACTTGTCAGCATAATACATTTATTAAGACCTATTGTAAAAAAAAAGAAATCAAAGGCCACAGTCATTTTCATCCTCATGTTAAATGATAAAAGGTTGATTTAGTGCAAAATCATTTTCCATCTGTGTGCTGCAATGACACACACACACACACACACACACACACTTCAAGAATCCTCCCTGAACAGCTCGTTCAGAGCTCTCTAACCTTGGATTCAATCTGCTCCCACTGAACACTCCTAAAGCTGCAGATGGATGGTAATAGAAGCACCTTCAGCCAGGTGCACTGGCTCTAACTACCCAGATATAATGTGAAAAGTAGAGAAGGGAACAAGATAAAAGCAGAACTGTGTTCAGTGGTAGTGTTACAAAAATGTCAGGTTGCATTTGTTTTGAATACACAGACCGAATTACATTGCTGATAAGCAAATAAACACACAGCCCTGTGACAAATTATTCAGTAGCTCGTAGAATCACCTTTAGCAGCAATCATCCTTTTCTGGATGACTTTATCAGTCTCTCACATGGTAGTGAAGGAAATTTGGCCCACTCTTCTTTACAGCGTTGCTTCAGTCCATTGAGGTTTGCAGGCATTTGTTTATGCACAGGTCCCACCACAGCATTTCAATCAGGGGCTGAGGCCTGGACTTTGGACCATTGTAACACCTTGATTCTTTTCTTTTTCAGCCGTTCTGTTGTAGTTTGCTGCTGTGCTTGGGTTCATTGTCCTGTTGCATGACCCAGTTTGAGTCAAGCTTTAGCTGTCAGACAGTGGGCCTCACATTTGACTCTAGAATACTTTGGTATACAGAGGAGTTCATAGTGTGACATTATAAAATTCTTAATCAGTGCACAGCACAACAGATCTGGAATCTGACTGGTGGTGTCAGTGAAGGCTGGAGGAGTGTACCTTACAAAAAAGGTTATAAACCACTACAGCAGGACAGATGCTGCTCTCAGCAGCTGCACCCTGAGTGAAACATTGTGTGATATTTGTGTTTCCTTTTAGTCCTTCTTCTATTTCCAGTCTAATTAAATTTCAATCAATAAAATGTTATGCCTTAATGGCAGCGCTCCTTTGCGCATATAAGATGCAACACGGACCTTTTACTTTTCCCGTGCCGTCTCAGAATGAAAATCGGTCGCTGAAGTTTTTCCACTTTACAGCTCTGCAGTCAGATTCATAGCAGCTAAACGCCACAACAATCTTTTTCCGCGTGCACTTTTTGAGGTGTAAGACGTGAAAAATCCTCTGAAAAAGTGTTGAGACTTTAGAGAAGCAGGGTGAGAGCTTCAGTCACAGATACAGGCACGAAGGAAGAAAGAGACACAGATTAATTGATGTTTTTCTGCTGCGGCGCTTCTCTGTTGTGAGCTACAGAGAAATGGGATTTCAGTGTCTAATGTGTGGAGGCTGGAAAGTCTTATTTTATTATGATCACTTAATATGATGCACTATTTTTTGATATAGTTTGTTTTTTTCAATTTTTACTCCAATTATTTTCTAATTATTATAATTAAATTATTACTATTATTTTTACAATTGTGACATGTAGCCATGAAATCCCAGAGTCACATTAGTATTAGCAGGTCAGCACCTTATTCCAAAAGAAATAAATGTGAACCTTATAATGTTTAATAGTTATTGAGAGTGTGTCAGAAAACTACTAATTTTTTTTAGGCTGCAGTTTGTGGTGTTGTGGTTAAACTGCGTGGTATTTGTGTTGGGTATTGTACAGAAAATATTATTAGGTGGAAAAGGCCTTTTTGCAATACAGATCACCCCACATTCATTAGCCACAAACATCCCAAACACCCACCCACCCTTTCAGTTCTGATTTTTCGTTTAGAATATGTACCTGAAATGGACTAAAACACTTCAGAGCATTGGAAAACACAGAGGGGGAAGCGATGACAGTCCTTTTGTGTTTATTTGAAAAAATAAAATGGAATAAAAAGACCATAAAAAGGGGTGATTGGCACATGATAGATTCAAAATGTATTTGACAATGAATGCTGTGGACTCTGTCTCCAGAAACCCTTTTAAACTCTCCAGGCTCACAATGTACATGCAGTAGTCATTTTATTTCTCATACATGATGCCAGTTCATCATTCACCGTTCCATTGCATGGCTAATCTGATAGCTGTGATAAGAGGTATGTAATAATTTTTGCCATTTATTTAGTGCCTTTTTGCTTGGCAGATCCATCTTTGCTGGGTGTGGCGGCCCTGAAAAGAATAAGTAGAAGAAAATGGATGGATGAATTAAAGACTGGGCCAGATTGTTGTGCTTAGTAGCAATAATTAGGCTGTTTTCTTGTCATTTACTTACTGTAAACCTGTGTACTAATCTCCCTCCCTAGTTCCCTCCTGGTGCAACTTGGTTGCTCGACCCCTGCTTCAAGATGCTGTTGAAGCTCTGGATTGGGAATCTCCTGAAGAGAGACTCTTACCTGAGAATACCCATCTCCCCTCCAAAGAAAATAGACTCTTACCTGAAGTACTTGCCTGCCTACCCACTCTCCATACCCTCACAATAATACTTACCCATCAAGCCTCCCTCCTTGCCCTCCTACTAGTATTGTTTACCTGCTCATTCATTAATTATACCTCTCTAGTGAAACTCATCTGCGTCCTGGTTGCTAGTGGCCTGTAAATAAACATGTGAAACCTGTGATGTTTGTCTGGGTATGCTTCTGGGTGCACCTGTTCTGGTTCATTGTGGCACTTTTATCATCTGTTGCCCAGGAGGGGAGCTCTTAATTCTGTGAGCCCACCATCAGTGTTCCTTTTCCAGCTTTGGATCTTGGACAGAACTGGAAATACTGTGGCTTTATTTCATGCCACATTTAACGGATGGAAGTACTATAAAGACTTTTTGTGTTGGTGTTAGAAGAGAAGGTACACAATGAGTGTCTATAACTAGGAAGCATTTGATAGAGCTACTGCAGGGGAGAGCTTTTCAAAGGTCTTAATGGACCTTACTTTAAACAGCTTCCCAAAATGTTTTGATACCTTTAAAACCATAATTTTATAATGTCATCTCTAGAGCTTTAGGTAAAGAGGTGCTTATCTGAGTGGATTTGACATATAGATTGAACACTGCCAGGCCAAGTCTTAGTGCAAACAATAACTGAGTTGTTATAACCAGAACTCAATTTAAAAAGCTGATATGAGTGATTTTAACTTCAGATGTTTAGATTCATATCCATCATGCAGTACCATCAGGGAGGTGTCTGACTCACTCCAAATTTATTTTGCAGCATAAAAAAAGTAAAAACACAGTGTCATAAAGAAGAAGTCACCCTGCATCAGAAATCAATGGCTCAGCGTGCACATTTAATTGGCTGACAGGAGTTGCACCCAGTGTGGTTTTCTGCTGCTGCAGCACATTCTCTTCAAGGTTTGATTTGTTGTGCATTCAGAGATGCTCTTCTGCGCACCTTGGTTATAATGAGTGGTTATTTGAGTTATTGCCTTCTTATCAGCTCAAAGCAGTCTGGCTATTCTCCTCTAACCTCAGGCATCAACAAGGTATTTTCACCCAGAGAACTGCTGCTCACTGAATATTTTCTCTTTTTTGGACCATTCTCTGTAAATTCTAGAGATGGTTGTGTGGGAAACATCCCTGTAAATCAGCAGCTTTTGAAATACCCAGACCAGCCCGTCTGGCAGCAACAACCATGCCATGTTCAAAATCACCCTTCTTCCCCAATCTGATGCTCAGTTTGAACTTCAGCAGGTCACCCTGACCATGTCTGTATGTCTAAATTATTTGAGTTGCTGTCATGTGATTAATGACATTAATGAGCAGTTGAACAGGTATACATAATAAAGTGGGTAAATACAAATATTTTTTATGCTTATGTAAATTAAACCCCACTTGTTTAAAAATGGTTTAATTTCAATCCTGGTTTTCCTTTGATGGAAGGGCAAAACCTCTTGCATACATTTTTTATGCTCCACTCATCTAATAAACTGCTTCTCTCTATTATCGAAAGCGTGCTGTTTGTATAGTCTATATAGTATATAATCTTTTTCAGACCATTCTCTATACAAACATTCCTTTTTTTTTTGGCTGCTCCCTTTAAGGATCACCACATCAGATCATCTACCTCCTTCTCACGCTATCCCTAGCATCCTCTTCTGTCAAACTAACCCTGCATGTCCTCCTTCACTACTACAGAATTTTAAAAAGAAACTCCAAGGAGCAAACGTGAGAAGGAGCAAACCTGATTAAGCAAATTTCAAGCAGATGAAGTTCAACATAATAAGTGAGGAATTACTCATAACAACAGTAAGGAATTCATCAGGGATTTATCCACAATCTCATCAAGCTATTAATTATACTCTCCCAACCTATCAACAATTTACTCTTTCCCAGCTAACCTGAAACTGATGATAATGAGGGTGTAGTTGTGGGCTTTACTTTTTTCATAAGGTGGTTTAAGATTTCCATCATTATTACATCATTACATGCCGTTCTCATTGGTCAGGCAACACTCATCTTCTCAATTCGACCTTCATTTTTACCTTTACAGTTTTGTGACTGTTAGGTATTCAGGTTCTTGTTTTTTTATTTCATCAGTGGCCACATTAGGAATAGTAAGAGGGGCTTTACATGAACATGCCTCTGTGACGTGCATGTTTGTGCCAATCTAAAACATCCTTTCCTTTATTTTCAGCTCCAATGCGCCGACTCGTTGCTTTTGTGTTGCAAAACAAATTTCTATCAAGTTGCTTTCTCACATGCAAGGCGACTTAAAAAAAAACTGACAACTGCACAGTGATTTAGTGCATAATCATACTAGCAGTGTGGGTGATCCTACATCCTACATCCCACTGTTCATCGTGAAGTGAGACAGGCTTGAAATGTCACTAAATTCACAGCCAGGGGGGTATTGAGGATCCTGCTAGAAAGTAGATCCCAGCAGGGTGAGGCACATGTGACTAGAAATTCAAAAGTGCTATCTTTCATGCTGTAGAGTTCAAAGTTTTCAAAATATCCAATATAAGCTGCCAATAGATATCTCTTTTTTTTTGTGTGTGCGAAAGATGACACAACAGTGTCAGTCATAGCAATGGCACATAAAGGACAAAAGAGTCAAAGCAATGTTTTGCAGTGAAATTCATCCACAGCAAAAAACGAAAGAAAAGCTTTTGTATTCAACTCCTATTTATAAAACGATCCAAGGTTAGACTTTTAATTAAGTTCACACAAGTTGAAGTTCACAGACTTTTTACTTTGAAAAATGTGGTTTGGATTATTATTTATCTTTGTTATTGTGAACAACTCCGATGAAAAGACCAAAAGTAACGGTGAATTGATCTTAATAATGATCAGCTGTGCAGCCAAACCCCAAAAATGTCTTACAGCCATAAAGCCTCGGAGTTATTCAAAAACTACACTTAAACACAAGTGAGCCACACTGTTACATCTGCTCTGTTATTCCTTGATTACCTTTGACAGAAGGACTGTATTTATTTCAAATCAGTGTGACATGCAACATCTGGCTGCTCATAGTTTTGCATTTAGTGCCAACCATCAGCACCAGTATAGTCATTATAAAGAGAGGTGAATCTGAAAGACTTGCATTTGGCTTTTTCTGCTATTCTGCTATAGTGCTATACACAACACATCTTCATTCATCCATTCACACAAGCATCTTTTTTCTGTACTTCTACATCTACCGTATTTTCCGGAGTATAAGTCGCACTTTTTTTCATAGTTTGGCTGGGGGTGCGACCTATACTCCGGAGCGACGTATATGTGACATTTATAACACATGAACCAAAATACTCCAGCCACTTGACATCTCCGTGAACTGCAGCTTTAAGGCAGTCTTGCGTAACCTGTGGGCGCAGTGGATGATGGATGGAGAGCACAGCTTAACGGCAACTGGGAGAGTGCGCCACCCAACTTTCCTGGAAGTCATTGGATGGATCAAGAAAACATGGGCTTCAGTGACAAACCATCCTGTTGGGATTCAGAAAGGCTGGAATAATTGGAACTGCAGCTGACGACGAGTCTGACTAACGCGACACAGAAGAGGAAGCGGCGCTTCGTCTACGGAGTGTATGGAATTGTTTAGAAGTGACACAGAGGATGAAGAATTCAATGGATTGATGGTTTGGTTAACTTGTTAGTATGTTCTTTATGCTATGGTTATCTGAATAACTTAATGTTACGTTAACATACTGTAGCGATTCTCTTAGTTAGAGAGCGTGTTGATGTTGTGGGATTTCGGACTGTTCGAGAGGTTCGTGAAGGCAGCATGGAGAGAGAGAAAAAGACCGAGAGCTTGCCTGTGTGTGTGTTGCTGTTCCGCTGTTGTAGTTGTGGTTGGCGTGGCTGTGGCCTACAGCAGCCGTTTTTCTGTTAATAAAGACGACCTTTGTTGTGAATATCGCCGACTTTGGAAGTGTGTTTACAACGTTACAATACCGAACACGTGTTCGTTGTGCGTCATGTAGCTGAATGTGCTACGTTAGCATAACGTAGGTGTAACCGTGTTCGTCCTGTTCTTTAATCCATTATTATTTTAAATTGCCGTTCAAGATGGAATTTGTGCTCTGAGTCTCGGATTCTATCAACCCCCCCCCCCCCAAAAAAGTGCGACTTATAGTCCAGTGCGACCTATATATGTTTTTTCTTCTTTATTATGCATTTTTTGGCTGGTGCGACCTATACTCCGGAGCGACGTATAGTCCGAAAAATACGGTAAGTGCTTTCTTTCTAACATTACACTCGGATGAAAGCATCAGAACTCAGGGTTCAATATCTTGCCCAAGGATACTTTGGCATACAGACTGGAGCAGCCAGACATTGCATTTTGGAGATGACCTGCTCTACCTCCTGAACCACATCCACCCCAGCCTCACAGCATCTGATATTCCCAGGCAGTCTCCAATCCACATACTAAAAAGGCCCAACCTTGCTTGGCTTGTGAGATCAATGAGATCGAGCATGCTCAGGGTGGTATGGCCATAAGCCAGTGTGTGTGTGTGTGTGTGTGTGTGTGTGTGTGTGTGTGTTTATGAAAGAGTACTCAGAATGGGGAAGAAAGGTGATTTAAGTGTGACTTTGAATGTGGCATGGTTGTTGGTGCTATGGGCTGGTCTGCATATTTCAGAAACTACTGATTTACTGAGATTTTCCCACACAACCGTCTCTAGAGTTTACAGAGAACGATCCAAAAAAGAGAAAATATCCAGTGAGCAGCAGTTCTCTGGGTGAAAATGCTTTGTTAATGGCAAAGATCAGAGGATAATGGCCAGACTGCTCCCAGCTGATAAGAAGGCAACAGTAACAAACAAGATATGTAGAAGAGCACCTCTGAACGCACAACGTGTCACATCTTGAAGCAGATACATGCAGAAGCAGAAGACCACACTGGGTGGCACTCAGTGTGGAACAGGTCAAAACACAGAGGCTACAATTTCCACAGGCTCACAAAATCTAGACAGTAGAAGATTGGGAAAAATGTTGCCTGGTCTGATGAGTCTCGATTTTTGCTGTGACACTTGGATGGTAGGGTCAGAATTTGACATGAACAACATGAAAGCATGGATCGATCTTGCCTTGTATCAATAACTCGGGTAGTGTGAGGGAATAATGGGCTGCTCAGAACGGTCCAATATCAGCGTTCTTGTCTGATGATAAGGATTGGTACATACTGTATTCACTAGACCATGAAATATATATTAATCAGCAGCTGAAAATAGCCCTCAACAAATGTAATACCTAAAATTTGAGCACCATTGTTTTTATGAAACAGTTTTTCCAAAATAAAGGTATATACTTGTGAGCCAGTATTTAAATATTTTTGTTTTCAGGACGGACCTATAGGAGGTCAGAGGTCAGGTAGGGTAACTGGAAAGTCTGGAGAGATAGATTAACTCACAGTCTTTTTGTTGAGAAAACTTCAATCACACATTCACATTTGCTTTCTGGCCAGGATGTTCAGCGGGAAACCAATGACACGAGTAGTCACGGCTAAGTTTATTTCTGTCCACAATCAAAGTTGGCCAGCTGGCACCCTGTGGAGGGATGTTGTGTCGGGAGACTCGTCACAGGCTGTGTAAAGAAGAGCTCCCCACTCTCTCTCTGTTGCACTCATACAGCCACCAATTAGAGTAAAAGCTCTGTGGATCTTCCCTATTTCACCTTGTGAATGTGACATTTGGAGATATAATGGTGTTGAAAAGCAGCCAGTAACCTCTGAAATCATTCTGTGGTGTGATGGAGTAAATTAATCTCAAGCAGACAATGACTCAGCCTTCTCAGGTACCTTCTGCTTGTGATTCAACAACGTGAGATATCAACAATAAATTTTAAGAACATGCTTCTGTTTAAAAGAAAGAAAGAAAAAAAACATCAGCCACTGCTTGGTGATCAAGAATAAGACTTTAAGAGATTTAAGATTTTCCACCTCACAGCTGCAGTTCTTACTCATGTTTCATGGTTGTGGGCCGGTGGCCCAGAGTCTTGAGTTCTTTGCTGTGTAGTTCCATTTTGTTGTATTTTTGGCTTGTGTGTGTTACTATTTAGATCCTCAGTTTGTTATGGTTAGGTTTTCTGTTAGTTAGTTATTTGTATGTTATTCAGGGTTTCTTGTGTTAGGTTTGGGTGTTTTGTGTTTAGTTCCACTTCCTGTTTTATTTTGTTAGTGTCGTGTTCCTTGTGTGTTGTATTCAGTTTTGCTTCCCCTTGTCTCGTCTGCTTAATTATGGTCAGCTGTTTTCCCACCTGTTGTCACTCCTCATTAGCCCTTGTGTATTTATTGTCTGCTTGTGTCTTTGTCGGGTCCTAAGTCTCTGTACATTTAGGTTAACGTCCATGGTGAGTGTTTTGTGTTTCGAGTTTCTAGTTTTCAAGTACTTTTGTGTAACTGGCTCCTGTCCAGCTTTGTCCTTCGTGTTTATTTGTTTAATAAAAGTAATGTACAGGTCAGCTCTCGCCTCTCGTCCTGCTTTGAGGTCCTCTCTGCCCTGCCTGCAGCACCCAGCCGTGACATCATGAATGTGCTGTGCCGTTTGGTCCTCTCCTGTAAAGCCTGAACTGTGATTCAATTGTCAGTAACTTCAAACATTTTGAAACTGGAGTATTTATTGAAGCTTTTCTCAAATGAGAGAAAATAGATTGACATAATTGGGAAGGAAAATGGTATTACTCATGCCCAAAATAAAACACAAGTGATCACATTATATTTTTGCAGCCACCTTTTTCCTGCTTTGGATGTTTGTTCATTTTCCTTCGGTGCAATTATCTGACCCTCCTTGAACTGTGGGTCTTTAAATGACTCCGGTGCAGTGTGACTGAATCAGCATAAAGGCTAATTGACACTCTTAGCTGTAATTCTATGGGAGGTTTTCTCTCCTGGGAGCTTCTAAGATGAGCAATATAAGTATGAGCTCGTATTACTTCTGTCTACTGTGAAGCATGGCCAAAGGTAAAGGCACATATTAGTGTTTGTTTTATTGGAAATCATTGGCGTAATCGACGCTGCCAGTGGATCCACTTCAGAAAACAGCAGGCTGCAATAACACGGGGAGCAATATTTTTGGATTTTACGAACATTTCCTGTTACTAGTCTTTGTGCAGAATTTTATTTTTGATTACTCACCTCCATGGTTTATATTAGCTGACTTTTGCATCATTTGAGAGCATTTGCAGAGCATCTTGATTACAAAAACATTACATGACATAATTCAGTGGGGATCATATTTCCACCCACCTTAAAATTTAAATGCAATATTCACTCTCATTTGTACTCAGTTTTCAGTCAGCTCCCATGGGAAATATCTGGCTATTTAGACGCTAAGTACAAAACGGGCACTGCTTCCAGATCAAAGTATTGATAAGCACCTAGACAAGCAGTGCCAATAAAGCTGACTTTTTCAAAATGAGGCAGGTGACAAAAAGGAGTCAATCTCCACAGGCTATGATAAAATGGCCAACAAAACAGTATTTAAAAGCATATTTACAAAAAAAGTTTTTGGGCTCCTTCATAACTCTGAATGGGGTGAGTTTGGGGAAGTGGACTCCTAGACTGACAGGTGTCCGGGCACAAGCAGCTGGAGCCAGTTGGCGTCTGCTGTGCCTCATCCACTACTTCAAGCCGTCAAGCTGGACCTCTTCACTGAGTGTGCTGTTGGAAGCTTTTGGAGCATTTAATGGATTATGTGATTAATTGTGGCTGGCAGTGTGGTACAGACCATCAGAGAAACACACACACATGACCCACAAACTTTGTGCTTGAGTTTTGGTGAGTGAAATGCGCTTTAGTTTGACCTAGCGCTAATGAGCAAGTATGTGTGTCTGTGCTTGTATATAAAGTAGTTTGGCTCAGATGTCAAGGATGGTGGCAGGCACATTCAGAGATGAGTAGTTTTTTTTTTTCCATATTCTTCATGACATGTGAAACTTACACCAAACTCACTCATCCCATGACTTGCTCATTTAAGCAGCTAAACACCTATAAGACAAATACTCTCGACAAATCATTCCACAATCCCAAAAACATTCCTACAGAAAGAAAACTCCTCTTCTTGCACAGAGATGTCAGCCATGACATCACTAGTACTGCGAAAGTGTCAGGGAATGCTGGAGAGGACCCTTCCCAAAAACCGGACCTGGAGGCTCCAAACAAAAAAACAAACTATGAAGAAACAGCATTTAGATACTGAAGGGCAAATGAAGCTTTTGTGAACCACTTGAGCCAAATGGTTCAAAAATGGGTTCATCACTCAAAGCTTCAGTCAAAGCCACCTCGCCTGCAGAAGTGCAAGGCTCAAGTCAAAGTGGGCAGCTAGTTGGTGGGCGGGAGACTTAATTACACACATGGACACACACGTGCATGCACACACACACACACCTCAATAAGCTATCTTTGTATAAAAGACCTTTTGTTCTGAAGCATATTTGCATTCTTTGAGACACATGCATTATCACATCATGTTTTATTTACAAATAAAGATTGATGTATGTGTGTATTGTGTTATTGAGGCAAGAGTGCTGGGAAAACATGTGTAACTATGGCAGAGGATGATTTTGTGGGATGGGGAACACTCTCAGATTTTTATTGAAGTACATTATATTTTCAGCTGTTTTTGGATTGAACTGGCTTCTTTCTTCTTTTTCTTTTTGCCCACAACAGGAGGAGGTGGTGTCAGTGAATCACCTGATTAGACCACGAACCAGTCAAGTGATTTGGGGAATGAAACAGCTGCTGCTTCAGACGTCATATGTCACATGATTTTTTTTTTTTTCCCCACTCCAAAGCAAGCTTCAAAGCGGTGCTTCTGTGGAAATGCACGTTCAAATTTATGAGAAAAGTGATGAGTATAAAAGTGTTCCATCTGCTCACCCACTTTTTTTTTTTTTTTTTTTACAGAATTTTACTTGGATATGAAAGAAAAATATAGATGCATGCACAGTGTAAAATGTGCATACAGATACGCTCAGTACACTTTAACAGGTACATCTATCAAGTACTGGGTTGGACTGTTTTTGTATTTAGAGCTGCCTTTATTTTTCTTGGCACAGATTCAACAAGTTGCTGGAAAAAATCCTCAGAGTATTTGGTCCACACTGACATCATAGCATCACACATCTGCTGCAGATTTGTTGGCTGCACACATCCGTGATGTGAATCTTGTGTTCCACCACATTCTAAAGGTGCTCTCTAAAGATCTGATGAATGTGGAGGCCATTTGAGTACAGTGAACTCACTGTCATGTTTGAGAATTGAATTTGAGAGGACTTGCGCTTTTTGACATGGTGTGCTATGCTGCTGGAAGCAGCCATCAGAAGATGGGTACACTGTGGTCATAAAGGGATGGACATGGCTAGTGTCAATACTCAGGTAGCTGTGGTGTTTAAATGATGCTGAATTGGAAGGAGCCCAAAATGTTCCAAGAAAAACAATTATAGTCATTGGTTACACCAACTGTTTAATGAGCTTACACATGTAAAAATAAATAAATAAATAATATTCCATGTTTTACACAACCTAAAAAGGGATTGTATGGTGAAAGTCAATAGTTAAAAACAAGCCCAAAATTAATGCTATTCACAACTGGCAGATCCTTTTAAAAGCAGCAGGCTGCCCCCCCCCTCCCCACAACCACATTTGTTAATTACAGAGCTTAGCGGGAGCTGTTCTGACAACCACAGATAACTATACTTCTGCATTGCTCACTGTTATTAATATTTTATCACACCAAATTATCCATTACTTACCTGCTTAGTATAAAGTTGAGATGGATAAACACTGTGGGGGGATTTCTCAAAATTAGCCATGTAATGTTTATTTTAAATCAAAATATAGAGTATGCTAAAAGCTTAAACCCAACTCTAGTGTTCATTGGCTGGTTGTCTCCCTTTCATTTGGTTCCTGTTGCAGCTGGAAACAATGCTGATGAGAGGCTGAACTAAATCAGTAATCTGTGGATTTTAAAACCGAAAACGAGGAGTTAAAAAGATGCCAAAAATGCTCTGTAGAATTAAAAGGGACTGCAGGAGCTAGTGATTACTAATAATAAATATCCTCCACTGCTGATGTAAAAATATTAGCACAGATTAGCATTTATGCAACTAAAACTACCGCTTAGTATAAAGAATATGAAAATTTACAAAGAAACTACTGCTGACTGGTGGTAAAAGATGAAATACAGCAGTCAACTGTCAAAGATTAGGCAGTGTGTACTTGTTGTGCACTATTATAATGCCCCACTACTCCTGCCTCTGCTTCTGACAGACAACAGCCATTACTCAGACAATACCAGGAGGATGCTTGGCAGGAAAATCTAATTGTGGGTTGGTTAAAGCATTTGACCACACCTCTATTGCCCTTATATTTTTGCTGAAAACAATGACAAATGAAACTGGGTGTTTACCCCTTTCACCACTCTCACTGAGGCATTAATCCCCCTTCAGATATTAGGTTATTGCAGGCATTTCCAATCTTTTTGAACCCTGTAAATTCTCATTGAATGCAATCATCATCAAGCAACTCCCAGCTATAAATTCAGCAAGTGCAAATCTGTTTGTGCAACCACAACTAACTTGACCGGTAGCTCCAGGAGAGAGAAGAGGGCTTTGAGTTGGCTTTGAAAGGGTGTACTAATCCAGCAGCCAAGTCCACAACTGTGCATGTGCACAATGAGAAATCCCTACAATGCATTTTTATCTCCACATTCTTAAGTAACCCCAACCTTGCTGGACACTTGCTGCATAAGCAGGAGCTTGTGAAAAGATGTTATTTCACAAGCTCCGTGGAGCTGAGGAAAGGTGTGCGTACATACATTTTTTTTTTATCATTTCTGCTGGTGGTGATAAGGAGTTTTACAGGGAGCTAACATCAAAGGAGGTAAAAGACAATATTCTGTCCTTCTCTGTAAGCGCTGCCATGTAATGAGGTGATTATGTACAAAATGTACATAATCCTACACAGTAGATTTATTTATATGGTATAGTAAATAAGCATTGGATTCTGTTTGACTGTAGGTAGATCACTGTAAAGCAGTGCCTGGTGGGTTTTTTCTTTTAACTCTGTTCTTGGTTCTCCTGAGGCAATGACAGAATGACACCTCTGAACTGCAATGAAATTAACTGGGCTTGCAGAGGGTTTTGTAAAGGAAACTTTTGTTGTATTAAAATTCAGCTGAAAATGTTCCACACTGGCATTTCTAATTGAGTTTAATCCTTAATCATATGAAATTCAATTCAAAATAATGACTCAGGAGTATAACAAATGTAGGAGGAAAAAAAAAAGACCTAAAAATATCACACTGATTGTCCTGACGTGGGACAGAAGTACATTAGAAAATTAAAGCTGTGCTGTTTTCTGAGTTTGTTCAGGACAATATTCAGGCTAATCAAATGGGTTTGAAGATGAAAGCACTCTGCCGGATCGCTGGAGCTGCACAGCACTGTACAATGTATTTCCATTAGTGAGGATACTGATATTGGAGAGGCTCTGTATATCCTAATCCTTAGCTTCCTACACAAACCTGCTCTCAAACTGTCTGGAAAGCACTCACTAAAAAACTCAGTAAGATGAGCCAAGTGCTCTAATCATGAAATTGATTTATTTTTATTTTTCCTCCTTTCAAATTAAATCCTTGAATATCAAAAATTCATGTGAATGGATGAGTGTGTCCAAACTTTTGAATGGTACTGTATAAACAACCTGTCATGTACTGCTGTGGCAGAGAGGGAGAGAGGACCCCAATGCAGGATTCAGAAGGTGAGAGCTCCATTTATACTTCAGCTTTATTTGTTTGCATGAAAGAGATAACAAAGCTGGTCAGGAGCTAGCTGCAAAAAAACACAAATCTTACAATAAACTCAAATATAAGGAGCACGTGACAAGGAATGAAAATGCAACACAGAACTGACACAGACTGAGGACTTAAATACAGACACAGGATAACAAGCGGATCGGGAACAGCTGGAGACAAAGCAGGGAATAATTAAACAGGACAAGATCGGGAAGTAAACTAAATATAAGGCAGGCGAGACTAAGACTGACAAAGTAAAACAGGAAACAAGCAGGTATGGAATGGAAACGCAGACTAGGAACAACACTCATAAAACTTAATAGAAAAACACATGAGGCAAGGGATGTGACAGAGGGACAAAACAGACTAAAACACAAAGACGCAGGGGAGACAGGAACAAAAGGAACCAGGAATGCAATAAAATTACCATAACTAACAAAATACAGAACACTAAACAAACTAAGAATCTAAATAAACAAACTTAGAAACACAACAAAATAGAACCAAAAAAGCAAGAAAGACAAACACTGGGCATACGGCCCAGGACCATGACACAACCTTGGCCAGCACTTTGCTTGAATGAGCTAAAAACAGCACTCAGGTTTCCTGTGAACTAAAAAAAAAGGAGCCTGAATTAAAGATTGAATGTATGCAGTGAAGCGCACGCAACTGTGTATGATGCGCTGTAAACAACAATAGCTTGGTGGCATGGCTAGTGCTTGTGGAAATGCACAATGCAGCTTCTGTAACAGTCGTACTGCTGTTACAAAAAGTAAGTGTTATGAGCAGATGGGTATGATTCACACAAAATGAGTGTCAAATTTTAAAGAACAGATCGTCAGCAATGTTTGCAACAAATTTGAAACGCCATATTGATTATACGATATTGAGTCCTGGTAAATATCTGGTGAAAGAGATTCATGCAAGAAATTATTGATTATTAATAAGAAGCAAAAGCTACAAAATTTCTGTAGAGCTGAATTATATCTGTGCAATTAAATTCCTTGCAAGTGTGAAACACACACTTGTACTGCTTTTTCCTTGCTTTTAAAAGTAATCTGTGATTCTATTGTATTAATAATTGATTCATTTAGTTTGGGAAGTGGCTATGACTGGGGACTGCATACACACTTATCACTTACCTGAAGTCGGACCTCGGTGGCAGCAGGCTAAGCAGGGTATTCCAGAGATCCTTTTCCCTGCAACGTTTTCCAGCTCCTTCTGAGGGATCCTGAGTTGTTCCCAGGATAGAGGAGATATGTAATCCCTCCGCTGGGTGTTGGGTGCATCCTAATTAGATGCCCCAACCAACTAACCTGACTCCTTTCAACATTAAGAGCAGCAGCTCTACTCTGAGCAACCTCCAGCAGAAACGAATGTCAACTCATTTATTTTCAACTGTAAAATTTTCCACTTATGAACTATGAGCAAGAAAAAATAATTAGTACTGCAACATCAGTCCATAGATTCAGCAGACACTTAATATTAAATGAAATGTACTTGAAGATAAATGTCATTCTCTGGTTACAACTTCTCAGACTGAAGAACTGCAGCTTTTCCTTGTCGGATGAAGCACGCTACTCCCTATTTTGGGAGTTTAAAGCAACGCAGAACAAGACATTTGCTGTCCTCACATTGGACTCTGGGAATTTATGAAGACCGTCTTTCTTTTCTTTTTCTGTAAATGTTAAAATAATTAACTGATTAATTTGTAATATAAACACTTAAAGTTTAGGTTAAAAAATAGACTAACTACTTAAAATATGGTCAAACCTTTCACTGTTACTTCTTAAGTTTGTAATTTACAAAGAAAATCCATCCATCCATCCATCCATCCATCCTCTTCTGCTTATCCATGGCTGGGTCGCAGGCCAGCAGCCTAAGCAGAGAAGCCCAGACATCCCTCTCCCCAGCTATCTCCTCCAACTCATCCGAGGGTACCCCAAGGCGTTCCCAGGCCAGCCTAGAGATATAATCTCTCCAGTGTGTCCTGGGTCTGCCCCGGGGCCTCCTCCCAGTAGGACATGCTCAGGACACCTCACCCAAGAGGCACCCAGGAGACATCCTGGTCAATTGCTCGAACCACCTCATCTGGCTCCTTTTGATGTGGAGGAGCAGCAGCTCTAATTTGTGCCCCTCCCAAATGGCTGCACTCCTCACCTTATCTCTAAGGGAGAGGCTAGCCACCCTTTGGAGGAAGCTCATTTTTGCTGTTTGTATTCGCTATCTCATTCTTTCAAGCTCATGATCATAGATGAGGGGATGTGACATAGATTGACCAGCAAATCGACAGCTTTGCTTTCACTTTCAGCTCCCTCTTTACCACAACAGACAAGTGCAGTTTTCGCATCACTGCAGATGCATTTCCAGTCTGTCTGTCAATCTCCTGCTCCCTTCTCCCATCACTCGTCAACAGTTTGTTCGTGTAAATGAGGAGTCTTCTTCACACACGAAGGTTAATTATAGAGTTCCACAGGGTTCTGTGCTAGGACCAATTTTATTTACATTATACATGCTTCCCTTAGGCAGTATTATTAGAAAGTACTGCATCAATTTTCACTGTTATGCAGATGATACTGAGCTTTATCTATCCATGAAGCCAGATTACACACATCAATTAGTTAAACTGCAGGAATGTCTTAAAGACATTAAGGCCTGGATGACCTCTAATTTCCTGCTAAATTCAGATAAAACTGAAGTTCTTGTACTCGGCCCCACAAATCTTAGAAACATGGTGTCAAACCAGACACTTACTCTGGATGGCATTACTTTGGCCTCCAGTAACACTGTGAGAAATCTTGGAGTCATTTTTGACCAGGATATGTCCTTCAATGCACATATTAAACAAATATGTAGGACCGCTTTTTTGCATTTGCGCAATATTTCTAAAATTAGAAACATCTATTCTCAGAATGATGCTGAAAAGCTAATTCATGCATCTATTATTTCTAGGCTGGACTATTGTAATTCGTTATTATCAGGCTGTCCTAAAAGCTCCCTGAAAAGCCTTCAGCTGATCCAAAATGCTGCAGCTAGAGTACTGACGGACTAGAAAGAGAGAGCATATTTCTCCCATATTGGCTTCTCTTCATTGGCTCCCTGTTAAATCCAGAATAGAATTTAAAATCCTTCTCCTCACCTACAAGGTCTTGAATAATCAGGCCCCATCTTATCTCAAAGACCTTATAGTCCCATATCACCCTAATAGAGCACTTCGCTTTCAGACTGCTGGCTTACTTGTGGTTCCTAGGATACTTAAGAGTAGAATGGGAGGCAGAGCCTTCAGCTTTCAGGCCCCTCTTCTGTGGAACCAGCTTGGATTCAGAGACAGACACCCTCTCTGTTTTCAAGATTAGGCTTAAAACTTTTCCTTATGATAAAGCTTATAGTTAGGGCTGGATCCGGTGACCCTGAACCATCCCTTAGTTATGCTGATACAGGCCTAGGCTGCTAGGGGGTTCCCATAATGCACTGTTCCTTTTCATTCACATTATTTACTCTGTTTATACTTCACTCTGTATTTAATCATTAATCATTATTAATCTCTGTCTCTCTTCCACAGCATGTCTTTTGTCCTGTCTCTCTCACCTCAGCCCCAACCCGTTGCAGTAGATGACACACCGCACACCCTTGAATAGCCTCAAGAGGATGAAGAGCTGTTCCAGCATACCATGGCCAGGATAAAATCGCATTGTTCGTCTTGAGGTTCGACTAACGGACAGACCCTCCTTTCCAGCATCCTGGCATAGACCTTACCAGGGAGGCTGAGGAGTGCTCCCCTGATAGTTGGAGCATACCCTCCGGTCTCCCTTCTTGAAGATGGGGACCACCACCCCGGCCTGCCAATCTAGTGGCACCTCCCCAGATCTCTACGTAATGTTACGTGCACTTATGGACATCCTTATGTTCAGCCATGGTGTTTGTTATGGATAAACTGTGGTTTGCACAGAAGTCTAATAACAAAACACCATTCGGGTTCAGATCAGGCAGGCCGCTCCTCCCAGTCACCCCCTCCAGGACTCACTGTCATTGCCCACGTGAGCATTGAAGTCTCCCAGTAGGACGATGGAGTCACTGGATGGAGCACCCACGAGCACCCTGCTCAGTGATTCCAAGAAGGGTGGGTACTCTGAACTGTCATTTGGAGCATAAGCGCAAACAACAGTCAGGACCTGTTCCCTGGCCTGAAGGCACAGGGAAACAACCCTCTCGTCTACCGGTGAAAACTCCAACGTACAGGCAGCAAGTTGAGGGGATGCAAGAATACCCACCCCAGCTTGCCGCCGCTCACCGAGGGCAACTCCAGACTGGAACAGAGTCCAGCCCCTCTCCAGGAGACTGGTTCCAGTGCCCAAGCCATGCGTTGAGGTCAGCCCAACTATATCTAGCTGGTGTCTCTTAACCTCACACACTAGCTCAGGCTTCTTCCCTACCAGAGAGGTAGGAGATGTCTCAATAGCCAGTCTTGATAGCCGGGGATCGGTTCACCAGGGCCTCCACCCTTGGCCACCACCCAACATACATCGCACCTGACCCCCATGACACCACCTGTAAGTGGTGGGCCTACAGGAGGGCAGGCCTATGTCTCCGGGCACCACCGGCTAATGCTCACCACATACTCTCCCTCAAGCTCCCTCTCCAGGCCTGGCTCCAGGGTGGGACCCGGTAACCCTATCCCCGGCAGGGTAAGTTCCAGGGTTATAATAGTTTTGGATTTTACATTATAGTTTAGTTTTAGTTAGTTTTTACTTTTTTTTCTCTAATTCAGTTAGTTTTAATTAGTTTTCAGAGTGGTTTTGCTCGTTTTTATTAGTTTTTATTTTTGGTTTTATGCTTAGTTTTAGTTAGTTTTAGTTAGTTTCAGTATTAGTTTTAGTATTTTCATACTTAATCAGGTACCCTTTAAAGATACCCTTTAAAGAAATATATTCAGCAACCAACTGTTCACAGACAGCAGAACTACATGCTAAATGTGTGTAATATTAAGGACACACATGAACATCAACAGGGAGAAACTGCTAACAATATGAACTCCAAAACTCGATAAATTCTACAATAAACTCCCAATAAAGTTCAGCCTCAGTGCAGCAGATTAACAACAGCTACATGTGGTGTTTGACAAAAACAAACTCCTTGAAGGAGTCAAAGCTCAAATCCAGCTGCATCCTGATGTTCTCTCCACCTGATGCTGCTTCTGTTTTGGAGCTAGCTTGGTTAGATGCTCGCTGATTAGATTTGCAGGGTCTTTGCGGCCTATGTAGCCTACGGAAGTGTCCGACCTCATGTCCGCATTTATGCATGTATAGCTGGATTGCATGTGTTAATTACCTTGTGGTTGTGTGCTGGGGGTTTTTTGGTCCTCGCTCTTTGTGCTCAGTTTTTAGGGTGCAAACATATTTGTCCCTGTTTTTTCACTTTCTTCATTTCTTCATGTCCATTCCCATAGTTTCAGCAGCTCCCTCCAGGAATTTGCTGACATTTGTGAGTCCTTATATTGATGCTTTGATTATTAGTCCTGATTATTATCTGACTGATAAAGTAGCCGGAAACGCACAAGGACTAAACACAACGTTGTGGCTGCGTTGACCCGACGAGTAGTCACGTTTCTCTGGAGGTGCAGGCCGGGTTGCCTTGTAGGATGAGAGCGGTTTCCGTAGCTGCCTTGTGGGCGCTTCTCAGGTCTACTTTGATGTTGGTGTTTTTTTTCCTGACTAAGAAGTGTTCCGTACATCATCCACAACATCATCCACAACAAGACACTCGCTGCTATCTGTGCTATCATAGTAAAAAAAAAAAAAAAAAAAAACAGTCCACATGGGACTCTCTGAGGAGCAGCGCGGTGTGCGCACGCACGCACATGCGCACCCATTTGCCCGACGGCGTTCCGAGCTTAAACTCGGAGAGAGGAAAAAAATGATTTCATATCAATCCACAAGACTTTTGAAAAAATAACAATATCTATAATTTCAGTTAGTTTTAGTTAGTTTTGTAAACTCACAATTCAGTTTTACTTAGTTGTCGTTTCTTCCTTTTAATTTTAGTTTTTATTTATTTCAGTTAACGACAATGTTTTTTCAATTTCCGTTTTCGTTATTTCGTTCGTTTTCGTTAACTATAATAACCCTGGTAAGTTCCCTTGATGACTCTTCCATAGGGGTCTTTGGAATTGCTTTTTGTCTGGCCCCTCACCCAGGGAGACCTTACCAGGGGGGCAAGGTGTCGGACAGCATAGCTCCTGGGATCACTGGGACACACAAACCCTTCCACAATGATAAGGTGGCGATTCATGGAGGATAAAAAGAAAATCATGCATAGAAAATCATTGATTCTCTGCACTGCCTTTCCACTGTAAAAATAAAATTCACCTCACATCTCTACTTAATCATTTTCTCTATAGCTATCAATCTTTTTCTAAACAATCAACTGCCTGTGGAACATCAAGCAAGTAGACACAGTTCATTTTTGTTTCAGAGTAGCCTATGTGTGTTTTTTCACAGCACCTCTTTCTGTTTGTGGCCTGGACTCAACATGCCTGCAGTCAACTTTGTTTGTTTCTCTGGACAAACAGCCTGCAATGGTAACCCCCTTCCCCCCCCAGCAGTGACATAATTACACCAGACAAAGATCATAAGCAAATTGTGAGAGCTCTATTCAAAACAAAAAAAAAAAACCTGGACTTGATGGAACATCATGTGGTATGATGAAACATGTCATGCTACTCATGCTGCCCTCAACTGCTCTCAGATGGATAGCATTCGAGGTAATTTACTCTGTTAGCCATACAGTAAAGACGCTGTAAAGCAGCAGCAATCTGAGTCACACGGCGGTCCTGTGGAAAAATTTTAAGCTAAACATACACAAAAAACTTTCCACTTTAAATCATCATGCAGTATTTTCTGATAAGACACTAGCACTCACAATTTCATCATCTCATGAAGGAAAAATGACTCTGATTTGCCTCTGGAAGCTGTGCATGACCAATGAAAAGTCTGTTGAGGGAAAGAGGAAATCATTCCTTTGGATATTTTAGGATTTATTGCTTTTCATCATGTCTTGAAGCAAAAATGTGATGTTCTATTGCTGCAGCAGGTAATTGGGTGAATCAAAAGCTGATTTTGTAGGTTATTGGGTTATTAAAATGTAGGGGGGTTATCACAATAGAGCAAAAGATGGATAGGTAGATGAATATCCTATATTCATCCTAATGGGAGCATAGAATGGGACCAAATGAAATGGCAACCCATCATAGGTTCATTATATTGCAACTTCATGATAACACAAGGTGACCACCAGTCATGCATATTGGAAGTGCAAACATTTCTTTTGACCTGCTGGTGATGTGACAGGAAAAAATCAGGGGATTAAAGTCACAAGGATTATCATAACTATGAAATAAGTGGCCTGACTGACTGAGACACCAAGACAGCTATCCACAGAGCCATCCAGCCTGGTGATGGACCTTGTGGAGGTACACATTCCAGTCAGTATCCCAAACACAACCAATTGAGAGAAGAGACACATAGGAAGGATACTATGCCCCAGTTGGCCTGGTACCACCTTTGTGATCATCTGGAGGTATAAAAGGATGTGTTTTTTGTTTCCCCTACTACAGCACAGCCTGAACCAAAACAAGTGCAGGAATGTGCGTGGGTGGACTGTTATAGATCTGATTTTGCTAAAGTCACTACTGGTCAAGTTTGAAATACAGTGTGTCAGAATACAATATCTTCACTTTTTCATTCACATTAAACATGTCCACTGACTTTCCTTTGGACTCTCACTTCTGTCAGTGTTCGTTGCCATGTGGCTCCTGAGCTGGTTGAGTGGGTGCTGTTGTTTAATATTGTGAGATGAGACTGTTTTTGATAGAATATCACTGCATCTCTGTTTAGCTCTCCCTTTGATATGTTTTGAAGTTTTATTAAGCTGTTTAATTAGACTTAAGATTAAGGACACTTTGTAAAGGTCCTCTGTTGTTTATCTTTTGCTTATGCTTTTTTTCACATTCTAAATAGGAAGCTTATCATTGTCATTTTTAATTCCATTGATCAAGTCAGCTTTCATTTTCCAGGCGGTGTGGGGGTCATTGTCTACAACGCTGGCCTTGAAATCCATGATCCTTATCTACTTCCTTTTCATTTCATACACTATTAATTGGTTCAAGTCTGTTAATTATCAGACTGCAAATAAATTTATTTCATTATTGCATTTAAAAATATTTTAACAGTTTTTTCCCCATCATGTTTGTTTGGACTCGTTTCGCAAAGGTCTTCAGTAGACTCGTTATGTTGCTCCTTGTGTGGCCTGAAATGCCAATAAAGGTCATTAAAAATAAACCTCAATAACTCAAACATGCAAATGATGAACTGCCAGAATTTATAGGCATCAGAAAAATATGACTTACAGGCCTTTCACAAAAGCAAATGGCATGGAAGTGGAGTTTTAAAGTTTGGAGTATGAACATCAATATTGTTCATACTGAGGGAATTTGGTGAGGGAACCCCAAGTTCCATTTTAGCAGTGCAGCGTGGGGAAATGAGTCACTTAGAAATAAGTCACATAATTTCTACTGTGAGCCATAAGATTCAGTAGATTTAATTTCTTTGTGTACAAGCTGTGATCAATTGACCTGTGCTGGTTTTGAACTTTACTGCACTTTGTGGATTTAGCCAGTTGAATCCTATAATATATAAGAAAATGTTACATTATCCATCATAGTGCTGTTCAAACCCTAGCCAATATACAGCTAGTAAAAAGATGGAAAGTATTACTATTTTTTTTTATTAGATGTTTGCCAACTTGTCTCACAAGAAATGCTTTTTCCTTGGAAGATTCTTTGCTGTTGCAAAAATGATCATGTCAGAAAATTCATGTAACTTAACCAGCTCTGTGGCATCACCTAGAAGCTGCACCACACTGCAGCACATGAAAAATGAACTTGACTGTGAACTATAATATTTAATTACTAATTAACTAAAGGTGTTGGAACAGTTTCTTCGAGCCCACTTCAACCCCAGCCAACAGTGGAGTCACCTGTAGGGCCTGCACAGCCCCAGTCTGGGCATCCAGTGCACTTTCTGCAATCAGAGTCTGGGTCATCTGCATCATCTGTGCCATCATCTGCAGCATCCGTGCCTGCATCTGCTCCATCTGCATCTGTGTTGACATCTGCAGCTTCTCCATCATAAGCATTTGCATCTGTGCTATCATCTGTGACACCTCGTCTGCGGCCTGAGTCACCTGCATCATCTGGCCCACCACTTGAGGCACCTGAATCATCTGGTTAGCCGCCTGAGGCACTCGCATCACCTCGTCAGCCACCTGAGGCACCCACATCTCCTCGTCCACTTCTGGGCCATCTGCTTTACCTCGTTCGCCGCCTGAAGTGCCCGCATCACCTCATCAGTTGTCTCATCCGTCTGCATCACCTCGTTAGCTGTCTGAGCTGCCTGCATCATCTTCAGAGTCTTCAGCTGCAGCTCCATCTTGAGCTCTGTCTTCTGCACCCCTTCGGTCTTCTGCACCTCCACCAGAGTCTTCAGCATCTTCTGCACTGCCAGAGCCACCATCAGAGCTTTTCAAACAACCTACATGCTCTGCTAAGGAGACCCAGTCATCTGAGGAGACGCCTGCACACCCTGCAGAGTATCTTGACTGTTTTGAGTATCCTGACTGTTTCGAGTGTGAGCTGCTGCAGCCCCAGTCATTAAGGGAGATGGCTGCACGCCCTGCACAGCAACCCTGAGGGTCTCGAGCACCCTGAATACCCACTGCCTGAGCTGTTGGGTCCCGGCTCTGCCTGAGTGTCCTTAGCCCAAGCCTGAAGGTCTGATGTTGGCTGCATCTTGGAGGACCCATTGAGTCCCAGAAAGTCTCCTCCTTTGTCAGCTTCCAGAGGGGTCTCGTCTTCTTCAGCAGGTCCTCTCTGGGGGCTTGGCAGGAGGCCCCTTCCCCAGAGAAAACCTGCTGTCTCCACCAATGTCGGCCTCCGGAGCTTCCGCATCTTTGCCGATGACCCTCCCGGGTCGGCCTCCAAAGCATCTAACCCTAACCCAGCCAGCCTTCGGAGTTTGTCTGTCTCCAGCAGTGGTCCCACACTGGCCTCCAGAGTCCATCCATCTTCACCTGGCTGGCCCCAAGAACTGTTTTGCCCTAACCACTGGGCTCGCAGCTAGTCTCCAGAACTGTTTCATCTTTGTTGGTGGCCACCCGGACAAACCCTGGTTTTACTTCACCTCCTTGGTGGGGGTCAGCCTCTGGGTCTGGTCCCATGGACTGGACTGCACTTAACTAAAGACTCAACATAAAATCTGTTTTGAGTTCAGCTCTGTCTCATGCCTCCTGCATTTGGGTCCAACCGTGCCTGCCACACAGCCATACATCTGACAGTAGTTAAATGACTTTAATATAATTCTAAAAGAATAGTTCTCTAATCACAATGCTAGAGAGTTAAAATATCAGCCCAACTAAACTATCAATAATACAACTACCTGGGGGCCAGTTGGGGAGGCAGTCTATACTGAGGAGTGCCCAGGGGTGCTACTCACTACTCACCAAATGTCTCACTGCAAACCAAAATGGTGTCTTTGATATTTGTGTTTCAATGTTTTTATTCACATGCATAAGTGCTGAGAGGTGACCTTACAAAAAGGGACTAGCCTCCCAACATGATGGCCCTCTGCCTTATTGAAATAAAAAACAAACAAACAAAAAGAAAAAGATTAATAATAGCAGAGAAACCAGACAACACAGGTTAGTTAAATTACCAGAGGCTAAAATACACAATGAGGCTAAAATACAATAAAACGGGCTAAACAAGACAGCAGCAGGAGAGACCGATATAAAAGGAGAAAAACAATTGTTACCCAGAATCCACCCCACTATACTCCAAACTAGAGACTCAATGCTGTGATACTACTCACCACCGCCAGGCACTGGGCAGACAAAAACAGTCACCAAGGGAAATAACAAATCTGGTCCACAAACACCAGGATCAGAGTGTGACAGAGAGTCGCTAAATGTGCTCTAACAGTATAAACACTTTTAAATCCACTTTCCACATACCTGTAACCAAAAAAAGCCAAGAGAGACTGATGGCTTACATGTTCTGTTATAATCAAGCTCTGATGGGAGAGTTAGAGGAGGAGTCAGGGCTAATGCTGCTTTTAAAAGCACTACTCAGGTGAAGAACATTTTTCACTAGGAATTCCCCACTACATATACAGTATGTTTGGAGATTATATCCATTTTACTCTCTTGAAAAATAATGATTACACTGGGGATAAAGGTAAGGGCACAGTGTGAGTTTATGGCATACTGCTGATGTAATTTCCTCTCTGGGAGTTATGACTGAGGAGCAGTCCTCTGTCACACATGATCATCGCTCTTCTCTACTGCAGCTCTGTGGTTCTAACACACATGCCAGAATGCAGGAAACAGTGATGCTGCCTTTCGTATAGTCACGTTGCTCCCACTATCTTTGCATAATTTTGAAAACCTTCAGTCAAGTGGCAGATACTATCCCATGACCTGCATCTTATATTGATTGCCCCCTCAGTTGCATACTTTCTTTCTATTGGCTCAACTATCAGCAGCTTTCTCTGCAGCATCAGCATACTGTTTATTATAATGGTCTCATGATTGCCAAGTGCATAGTTGTGCAAACTGAGACTGCAAGCAACTGGTGAAAACTAGTTTTCTGATTGTGCTGATTGTCCTTGGAAGAAACCCTGCATTATTGAAGCTTAGATTGTGCTGTCACTGCTGATTTTTTTTAAGACGATTGTGGTCGTACTACTACGCTTGTCATGGAGAATAAAGGAAGGGGGTTCTGATCAGTGCTAAAAGTATTCAGATCCACTTTTTTAAAAAGCAGTTATTAAAAAAGGGTTTGTTTTTTTTTTAACGGAGTATCAAATTCAAAGTGAAAACTGTGTGCTGTTTCTCCTCTTGGTTGTAAATAGTTTTATAGTTTCAATTCATTGTTTTGCTATTACTTTCTTAGTCTGAATCTTGCACAGATTTGTATGGCAGTTGCATTTGTTTATAGATAGAATAAAGGATAAAAATTCAGCGGTGCCTTCTAGGCACCAAAGGCCCAGCTGAGTTGGTCAGTGGCAGGTGGAAGCAGTGGAGCAAAAAAAAATATAGACATTGTCCTCAGCTTGTAGACATCAATACAGCTACAGGACAGATTAATATTAAACAATATCAAAGAAACACAGGAGAGAAAAAAAAAAAAAAAATATATATATATAAGACATTAATGCAGCTGACTTCACATAATCTCAGGATAAAGAAGTTACAGAATCCTTCTTTGACATGCAGTGCTGTGGTTTGATGGGTTGCACTTGTTGATGGGAATGTGTGGCTGCGGAGGATTAAAGACAACGGCTGAGTGGCTTCACCACAGGTGGCAGGCTGTTTTCCCAGACCTCGCCAGAGAGAAAAATCAGGTTGGCTGTCAATATAATTGCTGTCACTGCAATGTACCTCCATTATGATGCACCACGTGTATCATGTTTTCACCTTTCACTTCTCCCAGCAGCAGTGTTTAGCTCCTATGTTCTACACTTTTTAGGCAGAAGAAGCCTTTAAACAACAAGAGCTTACTTTACAGTTTTATCACAGTCACGGGATTCTAAGCAGCCCTGTGATAAGTGAAGTACACCCTTTCTGCTTCCATAGGATTTAAGAGGGTAATGACACTGTATCATATATTGTTTTTGTTCATCTGAGGTTGCATTTACTTAATTTTAAGACTTGCTAAAGACCAGATGATTTTTATTATGTTCTGATATGTAAAGCCACATAATTAACAGAGGATATACTTTCTTCTACCATGACTGCATATAACCAGACTGATACAACAATTGGCATGAAACTGTGCAGAAGATTTTTTTTTTTTTTCTTATAGCCTGAACAAAAGGTTGAGGGCTGTGAGCTCCACATGAATCTTCTTCCTCAATCTTTTCCTTGCCTACAGGAAGCTTTTAGATTCTCAGGAAGAGACAATGCCTGCAGTGTGTATTGGATGTCAGTCAGATAAAAAGGGATGTGACTGCAATATTTACAATTTATCACAATGCAGAGAAGACACATAATGGAAGGGGGGGGGGGGGGGGGGGGGGGGGGGGGGGGGGGGGGGGGGGGGGGGGGGACTGATGAGAGATTCCTGAGATTTAGCTCCAGCCTCTATCAATTTCATTTTTGGCTCAACAATGTTATTGATGATATTGATTGATTTATTTCATTCATACCCATTTGAACAATTACACTTTAGGCTGAAAATTAACTACTGTGCACTTGATTTGAATAAACAAGGACATACTTATTATTTTTCCTTTGTTTGTTGTGAACAAAGGAAAAGGATGTTCGAAACTGTGAAATGTCTTTGTGTTTACCAAAAAAACACAGGTATACAAACTATCTTCCAATTTCCTCTTGTTCTATTCACTCTTAACAGGCTCAGCTGGCTGAAGTCCTGCATGCTGTGTGCTTGAATCACAGGCTGACAATGACACTCACAGACACTAATAGTGTCACCTTCACCTTGGGTTAAGGCTCTTTTTAGAAAATGCAGGCAGGAAAGAAATGCTTGGTGCTTTGATGAACAGCAGCCACAGTGGCAGAAGGGTGAATAGAAAAATACTGTGTGGCACTATAATAATGGTGCTTGAATTTTTAGTGCTTATTGTTTTGCAATTTTTTAATTAAGTTTAGTTTTGCAATTTTAGAGTGAGAACTCAAAAGATCTGATGATCCCCTGTGAATGCATGCTTGGTGACCACAGCGAGAAAGAACTCTCCTTTAACAGGAAGTCTGTGTAGGTTCTCAGTCATCCAGGTCATGGTAGTCTTAAGCACTTGAGCTGAAGGAAATTGGACTTCTTTTTGTCAGTTCATGAAGATGCGTCACCCCTCATCTAAGAGTCTTTTTCCATTCTAAAAACTGATGAAGACTCCCAGGTATTTAACCTCTAGTGGGGTTGTCACCTTGGAGGTGGTATCGAGAGTCACTGACCCACCCGGTCGTCACGTGACTCAACCACTATTCAAGAGAGGTGTGAGTGGGGTGAGTGGGGGATGAATTGACTGGGAAGGGTTCCAGACACTTTCAATAACCATTAACAAGCTTCTGGGATAATTCTAGCCAGGTGTTTGAACACTCTTCTTGGCACAATTGATAGAGTTCATTTTAATTGGGTGGTTTGTAGACCTGGCTATTAATTATAGTCCACAAACTTTCAGTAGGGCTTTGGGAAATCCATTCCAGAAGCTGTAGATTCCACGATCAACAGATGAAATAATTATACATAAGTAGAAGTTATTCTGATGTGTCACCACTTTGCCAAGGTTCAAGAAAAGACCCAAACTGTCACCCTCAGATTGGAGGAAATTGTTAGGATGTTCACTGCATCACTGTCCACAGTGAGGTGAGTTTTACATTACCACATACTGAGAGGACACCAACCAAGAAAGAAGCCCCTTTGGTAAGTTTCCAAGTTCAGGCTACTGTCCAGGAATGATAACCTGTTTTCCTTGGTACCCTCCCTGGTGAAAACATCAACTCAGTGGACAGAAACAAAGAAAGTTCACCAGGGAGGATACCAAGGCAAAAAACTGATTAGGGAACAGCTAGTCTACTAAACAACTGAAACTCACTCAGATGAGGACAGAGTGAAAGTACTGGCGCTTGTCATGGCCGGGGAGGGAACGGACGAGGAAGGACTCACATGAAGGACTCCAGAAGCAAACATAACTAAAAAGGGGATTTATTTCAACGGGGGAAACACAAATACAAAAACCTTGGAAGGGAGGCACAGGGAGACGAAGGGCAGGCACAGGGAACACAGGAACATGCGGGCACAAAACATCAACGACGCGACAACAGGCATGGAAAACACAGGACTTAAATACACAAGGGGCTAATGAGGGAAGAGGAAACAGGTGGGAACACAGGTGAGGCAAATGAAACTAATGACACGGGGGGGAAGCAAAACTAGACACGAAGCACAGGGAAATCATACTGACAGAATAAAACAGGAAGTGATAAACCAAGGAACACGCAGACGAGTCACAACACTGGGAACATGACAACATACTGGGGAGGACACACTCAGGAAATAAATTAACACAAAACGCTGGGCCAACGGCCCAGGACATGACAGTACCCCCCCCTCAAAGGCCGGCTCCCGACGGCCAAAACCAGAAACAAAACCAGACAAGGGCGGGAGGCGGGGGACCAGGAGGGAGGGCCCGAAACAAGAACAAAGACAGGGAGCAAAACAGAAATCACAGGGCGTGAACAAAACAAAGCAAACCCGGACAGGAAGAAAACAAAAACACAGGACCAGAACAAAAGGCGACGGCACAAGGCCGGAGACAGTCCAACAGGGGGCATCAAAATGAGGCAGAGCAGAGGCAACACAGTCCAAACAAGAACAAAAACACGGGGACGAGAAGCAAAAAAAAAAAAAAAACCGGATGAAACAAAAAGCGACGGCACAAGGCCGGAGAGCTCCAATGTCCAAAACAGGGGGCCGAAACAAGGAACAGTCCAGGAGCTATGACAAAACAAAAAACAGCAGGGGAAAAAAACAGTCCACAGTTCAGGGGAGTCAGTGGGAAATCCAAAAACAAAAAACACAGTTCAGGAGGCCGCAGAGGCCAAGGGGCCACAAAGCAAAATCCCAACGAGGGAGGCCGACCGCGCTCCCAGCGGCGGCGGCGACGAGGACGAGAAGGAATCACTGGAGGCCGACCGCGCTCCCAGCGGCGGCGGCGACGAGGACGAGAAGGAATCACTGGAGGCCGACCGCGCTCCCAGCGGCGGCGGCGACGCGGACGAGAAGGAATCACTGGAGGCCGACCGCGCTCCCAGCGGCGGCGGCGACGAGGACGAGAAGGAATCACTGGAGGCCGACCGCGCTCCCAGCGGCGGCGGCGACGACGAGGAGGAGTCACTGGAGGCCGACCGCGCTCCCAGCGGCGGCGGCGACGACGAGGAGGAGTCACTGGAGGCCGACCGCGCTCCCAGCGGCGGCGGCGACGACGAGGAGGAGTCACTGGAGGCCGACCGCGCTCCCAGCGGCGGCGGCGACGACGAGGAGGAGTCACTGGAGGCCGACCGCGCTCCCAGCGGCGGCGGCGACGACGAGGAGGAGTCACTGGAGGCCGACCGCGCTCCCCGCGGCGGCGGCGACGACGAGGAGGAGTCACTGGAGGCCGACCGCGCTCCCCGCGGCGGCGGCGACGACGAGGAGGAGTCACTGGAGGCCGACCGCGCTCCCCGCGGCGGCGGCGACGACGAGGAGGAGTCACTGGAGGCCGACCGCGCTCCCAGCGGCGGCGGCGACGACGAGGAGGAGTCACTGGAGGCCGACCGCGGGGCGTGCGGCGGCGGCGACGAGGAGCAGACACTGGAGGCCGACCGCGGGGCGTGCGGCGGCGGAGAAGGGCGACCCCGGGCTCTGGTGGGGAACCCTCGGGTGACGTGGAGCGCTCGGACTGAGCGGAGACCCCCATCGGCTCGGACTGAGCGGGACCCTCGTGCGCGGAGCGCTCGGACTGAGCGGAGACCCCCATCGGCTCGGACTGAGCGGGACCCTCTGGCGCGGAGCGCTCGGACTGAGCGGGACCCCCTGGCTCGGACTGAGCGGGACCCTCTGGCGCGGAGCGCTCGGACTGAGCGGAGACCCCCATCGGCTCGGACTGAGCGGAGACCCCCATCGGCTTGGAGTGAGCTGAGCCCATGGGCTGAACGGGGCCTACATAGTGAGGCACCGGATGCGTAGGCTGGGACCGCGGAACAGGGCACACTGCTGCTTTATTGAGCAGCAGGGGCTGCTCGAGGAATAGCCGAGGTGCAGGGGACTGCGTGGAAGCAGGCCGGGAGACGACTGGCTGCGTGGAAGCAGGCCGGGAGCCGACTGGCTGCGTGGAAGCAGGCCGGGAGACGACTGGCTGCGTGGAAGCAGGCCGGGAGACGACTGGCTGCGTGGAAGCAGGCCGGGAGACGACTGGCTGCGTGGAAGCAGGCCGGGAGACGACTGGCTGCGTGGAAGCAGGCCGGGAGACGACTGGCTGCGTGGAAGCAGGCCGGGAGACGACTGGCTGCGTGGAAGCAGGCCGGGAGACGACTGGCTGCGTGGAAGCAGGCCGGGAGACGACTGGCTGCGTGGAAGCAGGCCGGGAGACGACTGGCTGCGTGGAAGCAGGCCGGGAGACGACTGGCTGCGTGGAAGCAGGCCGGGAGCTAGGGAGATCTGGCTGCGTGGAAACAGACCGAGAGCTAGGGAGATCTGGCTGCGTGGAAACAGACCGAGAGCTAGGGAGATCTGGCTGCGTGGAAACAGACCGAGAGCTAGGGAGATCTGGCTGCGTGGAAACAGACCGAGAGCTAGGGAGATCTGGCTGCGTGGAAACAGACCGAGAGCTAGGGAGATCTGGCTGCGTGGAAACAGACCGAGAGCTAGGGAGATCTGGCTGCGTGGAAACAGACCGAGAGCTAGGGAGATCTGGCTGCGTGGAAGTAGTCCGTGAGCTAGTGAGATCTGGCTGCGTGGAAACAGACCGAGAGCTAGGGAGATCTGGCTGCGTGGAAACAGACCGAGAGCTAGGGAGATCTGGCTGCGTGGAAGCAGGCCGAGAGCTAGGGAGATCTGGCTGCGTGGAAACAGACCGAGAGCTAGCTGACACTGGGGCCTGAGAGGGAGCTGACACTACTGGAGCTACAGAAGGAGCAGGAGCTGAGGGAACTGGGACCAAAACCGAAGGAACTAAGACAGGGGCTGAGGGAACTGACTGAGAGGGCACTGAAACAGCTGACACTGGGGACCGAGGAAGAGTTACTGGAGCTGACTGAAGGCGAGGGAGAGCGACTGGAGCTAGAGCTGACTGAGACCCTGCTGCTGCAGCTAACACAGAAAACCGATGCGAAGGCTTGGACCTGGTTGCCCCCACCCGCGGAACAGGAACGGGTGCAGAGGTCAGCCCGTCCGTGGCTGCCCCCACCCGCGGAACAGGAACGGGTGCAGAGGTCAGCCCGTCCGTGGCTGCCCCCACCCGCGGAACAGGTACGGGTGCAGAGGTAGCTGGAGCCAAGGGAGCGGGAGCAGGGTGAGCAGAGAGAGCTGGAGCTAACTGAGGGGTCTGAGACTGCGACTGAGGAGGAGCTGGAGCTACAGCTGACTGGGAACACTGCGACTGAGGAGGAGCTGGAGCTCCAGCTGACTGGGATCACTGTGACTGAGGAGGAGCTGGAGCTACAGCTGACTGGGAACACTGCGACTGAGGAGGAGCTGGAGCTACAGCTGACTGGGAACACTGCGACTGAGGAGGAGCTGGAGCTACAGCTGACTGGGAACACTGCGACTGAGGAGGAGCTGGAGCTACAGCTGACTGGGAACACTGCGACTGAGGAGGAGCTGACACTGGAGGAACTGACACTGGAGGAACTGACAGAGTGCTAGGGTGAACAGACATTAGGGAAACCGACTGAAGGCTAGAGGGGCCTGAGTACGTCAAAACTGGCCGCGTGGAAGCAGGCCGGGAGACAGAAAGAGCAGACTGCGAGCTAGAGAGAGCAGGAGCTAAGGGCGTTAGAGCTAACTGCGAGCTAGGGGAGACTGACTGCGAGGAGACTGACTGCGAGGAGACTGACTGCGAGGAGACTGACTGCGAGGAGACTGACTGCGAGGAGACTGACTGCGAGCTAGGGAGAGGAGCTGACTGCGTGGAAGCAGCCTGAGGCACAGCTGACTGGGGAGACTGAGACACAGCTGACACCGGGCACTGAGAATGCGCTGACACTGGGGACTGAGAATGAGCTGACACTGGGGACTGCTGTAGGTGAAGGGTGGAGGTTAAGAAATCCTGCACTAACCCATGCAGAAAGCCAAATAACCAAGGGTAATCATCGACTAGCCCTTGCAGCTGGGCCGTGAGCTGTTGCTGTTCCTGCTCACATGGGTCAGCCAGAAGGTCCATAACCAGTGAATCCACCCAACGGATAATGGTCTGCTTTGCCACCTCAGGGAGGGGAAAGGCAGGGGGGTGACGGGAATAATTGTCCGCAGGCATAGTAGCGTTGAAGCCAGTGTTACTCACGGAAACGGAGGATTGGGTGTGAAATGGTGAAGCGGTCCGCGGCGTTATACCGCTCGGGTCTCGGGGTGCCTTCCGCCGTTGCTGCCGGGAACTCCCTCTCCTCCGCGGCTGCCGAGGAAGGGAGGGATCAGCGAAAGGGGAGGCAGGTGAGTGACGATGACGGGGACTGTTCAAAGACGCCGGGCCCCCCAGCGCTAGACGAGTGCCGTCGAAAAAATTGGAGCCGGAGGGGGGTTTTGTAATGGTCGCGTCGTTCTGTCATGGCCGGGGAGGGAACGGACGAGGAAGGACTCACATGAAGGACTCCAGAAGCAAACATAACTAAAAAGGGGATTTATTTCAACGGGGGAAACACAAATACAAAAACCTTGGAAGGGAGGCACAGGGAGACGAAGGGCAGGCACAGGGAACACAGGAACATGCGGGCACAAAACATCAACGACGCGACAACAGGCATGGAAAACACAGGACTTAAATACACAAGGGGCTAATGAGGGAAGAGGAAACAGGTGGGAACACAGGTGAGGCAAATGAAACTAATCACACGGGGGGGAAGCAAAACTAGACACGAAGCACAGGGAAATCATACTGACAGAATAAAACAGGAAGTGATAAACCAAGGAACACGCAGACGAGTCACAACACTGGGAACATGACAACATACTGGGGAGGACACACTCAGGAAATAAATTAACACAAAACGCTGGGCCAACGGCCCAGGACATGACAGCGCTGATCTCACAGCTTTGATAAAAACCAACTGTATCAATGATACACTCATTCTGATAGGATCTTCTGCTGCCATCCTTTTTTCTGCGTTAAATGTGGCACAATTTGGAGTACAATGCCTGCTGCAAACTTTAACAAATCTGTCCTACATTTTGTGCTATTAATAGTAAACTCCCACAAATACATATGCAGTAAGGCAAGCTGCAAAAATAACTGCATCCACAAGCTTGACATTGCACTTTTGATTAACTCACGGCAGTAGTTAATGGTACAAAGAGGGTTTTGCAGTGACAATGACCATTGGTAGATCTGGGACTTTGAGCAATTACATAAAACACATTGTATGTAACATTCATTTTATTTAATTTAAAATCACATGAACACAACAGTCTGAGTAGCACATGGATGCAGGGTAAAGCACTGTCCACATACAAAGCAATTTTGTAGCTGACAGATGGTAATGGACAGTTCAGGCTCTGGTAACCCTCTTGTGTATTTCCCACTGTGTCACATACCCATCAGCTGTATCTTTCGCTCCCATTGGCAGATGCCTTAACTCTGTTATTTCACCCATCATTGCAACAATTTTATTGACATTTCATGGATCTAGTTGCCGCATGGCTGCTAGTCTCCTTCCTGTATGCATGCCCCTTCAGGCACAGAAAACTAAAGACGCTGCTAAATTTAAAGGTAACGTAACTTGCCTAAACCTGCATGTGGAACCCAACAGAGTTCACGCACACAACTTACTGATATTGTGCTGAAGAATTTGAGATGGTTAAAGAAAATATCTAAATTATAGTCTATTTACTTAATCCTTAATTTTCTCTGAGCCCTAGAGGAACAATTTATCCTACTTTTGACATAATAATATATTTATTGTCATCCTTTTGCCTCTTCATTGTGAACCCATCCCTACATATGGAGGTGGCACAAGATTAATTCAGTAGCCTGAAAGACTCTTGGCCTTACTCAGAGAGAAATCCATTAATTTTCCATGGTCTGGTGGTCTAGTATATCACTCTCTTGATCTAAAGGTCAGATGTGAATCAAACCCAATCATATAAGAGAAACTATAGATTTATTTTAATCTAATGACTTAAAAAATTGTCTCTTTCACACAGAAGCTGCTCTGTGTTATCCATCTGAAAGGAAAGGAAAGAGGTTTGTGCAGTCAGATATACTTTTTAAAAGCATCAGCTCTTTTCAGTAACTCAAAAAATAAATTTTATAAAACCATGCCTACTGTATATAAGAAAAAGATTTATCCAAGATTTATCATGATCTTGTGTATAGTAGTTGCAAAATTTTAGCTCTGATTCATAAACTGCAGTGTGCTTTGACACCACCCCTTAAATAACAGTAAAGGCAGCATGTACGTTTCCAAGCTCAAGTTAGACGCAAATCATGGAGTGACGTCATACAACAGAAATAACCTGTGATGTCACAGAAAGAAAGAACGGATTAAGTAAAACAAGTATGCTCTTTGTGTTGATACACATTTTGTTGTGTTACGCTGGCCTGTGCCAAGCACACAATCCATCAATATTCATGGGAGAGTTCAGGCAGAGACATCCTTACTGTGCTGTGAGGTCCAGCCAGCTGTGAGTGGAGCCACCGTGACACAGACAGCATGAGTGTACCACTGCGACTTAAGAAGATGGAGGGGTCGTCCGACGCTGCAGTCAGGATGGATGATGAGTGTATTTTTGTGACTGCAGGGGACAAGTAGATTTTAGAGGCTCTGCGAGAGCTTATTGACAATTTTGCGTCTGTCACTTGGTGCGGCTTGTTATTTTTAATCACACTGTGCTCATCTTTATGCATTAGCAGTTACAAAGGGATGCCCCAGTGCAATTTGGGTAATGGACTTTTTGTCATTGAAGCAAGTGGACTATTATTGCACAATGTAAATATTATAATCTATAATTCCATGTAAAAGTGTGTGTAGTGTATAGTATGTAGAGTATAGTGTATAGTGTGAATTACTTATTTTTATATTTATTCTTCTTATTTATATGTGAGTGTATATATGGTTGCAGGTACAAAATACATTTCACTGTGCATTGTACTGTGTATAACTGTGCATGTGACAAATAAACACTATCTTATCTTATCTTATCTAAGTAGCTGTTCAGTGCATCCCTCTTTATAGATTTCTAACCCTTGTGTCACACCAGGCTATTTTACTCCCACATCAGGGTAACGAGCTGGTGGCCACCTGCTACAGACGTCCCGCCTCCTTCCTACTTCTACAATTGTGCTGTGCACCTTCTAACTCATAATTTTTGTTTTCAGAAAAATTTCAGAAACTTCTATTTTACCTTCAAGTTTTCAGGGATTATATTATTCATTCATAAGATTGTAAGAGTAGCCATATGATAATGGTTTCCAGACAAATGTAAGATGCCTTTGAGTGATTATTCAAGTTACCACTGTACCATTTTATGTGTCAGATGTCAGAGAGGTCATCAAGTTCTTTGCATTTTTTTTTTCTGGGAGTTTAAAGTCTTGCATAAAATTCAAATTCAGAGTTAAGGATGCAATTCTCAGTTTTTAGCCACTAGCGCTATTGAGCAATATTTTCATGGGGTCCCAAGCTGCTATCTTAAACCGGTGTGGAAATCACTTGAAGCTGGCTTCAAAAATGACTCAGTTCCCTGTTAAATGCTTGACTTTACAGCAGAAAAATAGAATGGCTTAAAGCTAGGCGGCCTTTATTTGGTAGGTGGATGTTTTTTTTTTTAATGTTTTTATTTATTTATTTATTTTTATTTTATTTTATTTTATTTATTTTTATTTAGTATAGTCCTTGGGGTTATAGATCTTGTACAGCACTTTGGTCATTGTCGTTGTTTTAAATGTGCTTTATAAATAAACTTGACTTGACACAGGCTGCTAGAGATTTGCTAATTCAAGTCAACCTTTCAACTGTGTTTTCTGAGTGTTCAGTATCATTACCTGGCCAATTAACCATAGTAATGTCTTACTATGAATAATTTTTAACAGCCCATGCAAGAAGTGTTTACTCCAGATTTTTGTGCAAGTCAAATGTCATACATCCATTTTTTATTTATTTATTTTTTTTACTGCTCATGGAGCCCATCTCAGCTGTCATTGACAGTTAGATGTGGGGTACACTCTGGACAGGTCCAATCCATCACAGAACTAACACGTAAGACATGTCCAAATATAGGGGCTACATCCTTGGAGGGGACGAAGCCTACATGTAGGTAGGCTGTGAAGGCTGGAAGTGAGTGGCTGTTAAATGGGATGGTCTAGCCTATGATGCACTGCTTCTGTTGCCTAGCAACCTTGGCAGAAGCAGCTACAGACCTTTGGGACGTCATTGTTTGACATAGATGGAGAAGAAAATCTTTATTTTATCTAATTTGTTTCATTTTTACTGGATTAAACCTAGATGTTTCATCGGTATGTGATCCATCTAAGGCTGAGGGACCACGGTCAAGTCACAACAAGACTGTTAGGCTCAGTCCCTTTAGCCAAAAGTGATGTTAGCCTTGGCCTGTAAACAACAGCTAGCTACTGTAGTTTATGAGACTAGTGTTATTTCACTTTGGCAATATAACAAATAATAAAGCAGGGCCTGCATTAAATATATCATTTTTGCTAAATGAAACGTACCAATATGTGTGTTTGTGTGTGTGTGTATATATATATATAATATACACTCGTCATAATCAAGTGGCTGGCATAGTATACAGGAAGATCTGTGCTGAGTATGACCTCGAAGTTCCAAGGTCAAAATGGGATATGCCCCCCAAAGGTAGTCGAGAATAACAGAGCTAAGATCTTGGATGGGTGTTCTGTTAAATGTAATTTCCCCATTGTGGGATCAATAAAGTATCATCATCATCATCCTGTGGAACTTCCAGATACAGACAGACAAACTTGTGATGACTAACCAGCCGGACATAGTAGTGGTGGAAAAACAGGAAGAAAGCCATAGTGATAGATGTTGTGATACCAAGTGACAACATCAAGGAGAAAGAACACCAGAAGCTCGATAAATACCAAGGGCTCAGAGAGGAGCTGGAAAGGATGGGGAAGATGAAGGTAACAGTGGTCCCCGTGGTAATCGGAACACTCGGGGCAGTGACCCCCCCAAACTGGGAGAATGGCTCCAGCAGATTCCTGGAATGACATCCGAGATCTCTGTCCAGAAAAGTGCAGTTCTGGGAACAGCTAAGATACTGGGCAGGACCCTCAAGTTCCCAGGCCTCTGGTAGAGGACCCGAGCTTGGAGGACAAAAGACTGCCCACAGGGCGAGCTGGGGTTTTTTCTTTTGACTCATTAATTTTTATCACTGCATACCTCTACTATTCTATCTAATATATTGCAAACACTATAGTTATGTGAAAGCTTTAGTTTCTGATATTTAAGAGCAATATTCCATAATCTCAGCAAAACAAAAAATCAAAAGATGTGATCATTTTGTATGTTTCTGATAAAGTGAAGGATAAACTGAAGTATTAAATATTCCTTTAGTGGGTGAGAAAATCATTTCATAACTGTTTTAAGTCAGGTGACAGACAATCATTCCCACCCACAGCCAATTAAGAATCACAAACTCACTCAACATGAATGGTGGTTGCAACCCAGGACCTTCTTGCTGTGGGTCAGCAGTGCTAACCACTGCACCACTGCGTGAATGTCTAGTAAGATTTTGTTTATACAACACTAATTAGCAGCTATCTGTCTGCAGAATGCACAAAGCACTCTGCTATCCAAGCTAGCCTTTGTTAGTGTATGACTTAACACTTCACTGCTCCTGTCCTAACATTTGGGCTCCAAGAAAACAAACAAACAAAAACTGGATAGTCAAAGTAATTAAACTGAGGATTCACAATCCTGAGTCTACAAACCAGTTTCTGTCTCCACTGTGCTTTCCCTATTGTTCTGTAAGTACAATATAGAGAAGAACAAAGTCTATGTTGAGTGATACAGAATCAATTTTTTTCGTTTTTATTACTGCATGTAATGAACATGCAGGGGCACAATCATATGAAAACAATATGCATCCCTGCAGTTAGTTTCACGGTGCCCTGCTGATTTATATTTGATGGTAGTAAAATGCAAAGTAGTGATGCACCAGCAAAGGCAGCAAGAAGAAAACTGTAAGCAAGAAAACAACATGCACAACAAATATTCACTAAGTTGGCTTGGCAAATATTTCATGACGAAAGAACATATCTGTCAGGTGTTTAAACCTTTAAAACTCGCATGTCATATTTTTTTATTATTTAATTATTCCCATTATTATCCCTGTTTTGACTCTTTAAATAAATAAATAATTAAATAAATGACAGATGAATGGTCGTTTGGCAGAATTTATTCCTGACGGTGTGAATCTGTGCAACTAAGACATTATTTATTTATTTATTTATTTCACTAATTGCAGTATTTTTTTTTCAGTGGGATTCCCTTGTGTTGCTAGATTTAAATACATTTTGCAGAAAAACATCAGCCTCGACTTGCAGGTTTTACTCTGCAGTGGATGTTGCGCAACACCAGCTATTTCAGAGTCTTCCGATTGCACCTAAGGACAGCCGTGTTAGAATGAGTTCACAGCGCACCATCTTACAATTAACCATGCCGACAGACTTGTTAGCAGTCTTCAGGGACAATCGCCGTGGAGTTGTGAATGGGAGTGGGGGGCGGGTACAAGGAAGCAGACGCTGCTCTCCCGCGCACAGGGAGCGCACAGAGAAAAGCGCAATCCGATGGAGCGGCGGCGGCGATTTACCTCACGCATCTAAATACGCGCAAAGATACACACGCACTTCTCCTCAAAATACTCAAACCGACTTCCGAAAGCGTCTATTTTTTTTCCCCCCTCACAAGAATAAGAATCTAAAGAGAGGATGGATTCTTCCCAGCTGCTCTACCTTCTGGCATTGTGCGGATATCTGCCAAAAGTAAGTCTGTGTCTCTCTTTGACACTGGAGCCTTTAATTTATAGATAGACTTTTACTACAAGCAATTTATATGAAAATCTACTCTTGAACTTTAAAAAGCTTTTCCGAGTAAGTTTAATGTAATTGTTCTTAAAAACGCACAAACAAAACGTTTTACTTTTTTGTCGCTCGATATATCCTGTTCATCTCCTCACAAAACACGACTTAAAAAAAAAAAAAAAAACCTAGGGGCTGCTTCCATCGCTACAATATATGTGTAGTTGAAGCAGCACTTCCAATTGCTGGCAACAGGACCACCCTATACTCTTTTATATTAAGCGCAAGTGTAGTTCTATAAATATACACCGCCGTATGAAGCCCGTCAGATTAAAGGTCGCATATGAAACTGGATCCGATCAGAATCACCGGCATCTGCAGTGATTCAGTTTCTTCAAAATACGGATTTTTGTATATAAAATCTACCACCCTGGCTGCTGTTAACTTTATTTCTGCTCCTGTTTGATTTCTTGTGTTTCTCCCAGGTGGATGAGTGGAGTAATTTAACTAGACTCTATGTTTGACTACTTTCCTAAATAGTTGTGCTCTCTCTAGGTTTATATAATTACGTAGAAAGCCTTTGAGCGTTGCCACCTGATAATATGTCACGTTTTAGTGGCACTGCGTGTTGCTGCAGGGGGTTTTGCTACGTTCGCTGTGTGAGTGATGGATGTACAGGCTCTCACGCATCGCTTTAAATTTACACTCACTGTAGATGCAGAATGAGGCTGCTCAGTTGTATGCTTGGTGGGGTTTTTTATTTTTATTTTATTTTTTTTTGTGAGCAACAAACCAAAGTGCTGTCTGCAGCTGTGTTTCATTTTTTCAAAAATGTTTTGTCAGTTTCAGTTCAGTTTTATTGTTTATTATACAATAGCACCAGTTCATAACAGTCGATATTTGATCATATTTGGAATATGAAGAGCGGTGTCACTTCATTCAAGTAGCTGCTGTCAGAGATTTACTCATCATTCATCCAATCTCTGTCAGGCACCTGCAGTTTCAGTGGACTGAAGAGGCTTTTTGTTACAGTTTCAGAAATGTGAGAGAGAAACCCAAAGAGAAGTTGAGGAGTCTGTGATAATAGCTATAATTTTGTGCTGATTTTAGTCATCTGTCCATCAGCAAATCTTCCTTAATGCCTTCCAGAAAAGCTCTCTCTAGGCATACTTGACTGTGAACATCTAAGTGCCTGTGTGAGAATTTTCTGCACGCTCACCTCTGACGACTCTCAAATGTCAGGCCCATCTGACGCTTTAGCTCAATCAGATGCGTCATTTGGCATACTTTATTGGCTCGTATACAGTTTATTAGTGTCCTTTTTTAAAAATCCTTAGGTGGCTGGTTTACAATAACAAGTTTCATCAGCATATCTAATAAGGAGTCCTGGTGCTGCTGACTAAAGTGCAGAAAGTGGTTACAAAGGCTGTAGTGGCTGTATGTCACTATTATTGATTTAACAGAATGCAGATTGGAGAGGAAAAAGAGCAGGGACAGGCGGGTGTGTGTGGGTGTGTGTGGGTGTGTGTGTGTAATGTGTAATGTGTGTAATGATTTCTCTTTCTGAATATGAAGCCAAGCGAGAAAAACCTTAAGGAACTTTTCTGTCAAATAATCACAGAAACCCATTTGTGCTGTGGGGTGGTGTGGGAGGTGCAGCCCGAACACATTTCATCTCTTCAAACGGTTTCCGTTCAGATGCTTGGAAATGACTTTTCTGTTTTGGTTCCAGTGTGGAAAAAAAAAAAATTCTGTCTCAGTATCCTCTCACGATTGTGTGTCTATATCAGTGGTTGAATGTAACTAAGTACATGTACTCAGGTGCTGTTTTGCATCTAGAGACTTTAAATCTCTATCTCGGAGGCAAATAATGTGTTTCGTATTTCAAAGTTTTAGTGACATATTAAAAACTTTCATAGTCTTCCTGGCCAGTCAACTCAAACCACATATCTCCAAATCTGGTGATTTTAAATTAAAATCAGATAGAAGGATAGGTACACAGACAGGTAGGAAAGCCACACAGGTAACCATTATGTAGATGCTGCTTTTTTTCCAGTAAAGTGTAGAATGGGTATAAATACATTAGTTTGGTCATGCACAGACACGAGTTTCACCTTTCATTTTTCTCTCAGCAGTTTTTTTTTTTCTTTTTAATCTGATCATTATCTTAAACAAGGCCAGGAGCCACTTTAAATGACAACAATCACTAAAAACTTGCAGCAACACCCTGGCAATCCTCATGATGAGCTCTGCGCTAAGAAAATATCAAAGCTTGCAGGTATTTATGTGATGATTTGCACAGTGATTTAACATGCATATATGTTGTGTGTGTGTTTGTAGCTAAGTCTTTGCTGAGGTCCACTTATCATTGGCACAGTTTTGCATAGTTTGAAATTGACATTTTGATTCATTGCTCAATATAGCCATCTCCATAGTTGGGCTGTCTAAATGCTTGATATTATGTAGGTTTCCAGCATCTCAGGCGGCAGGCACTTAGTTTTTGTCTTCTGCTTTTTGAGCCCAGTCATATATCACTGTCACATCCCCTACCTCTCTTGTATCTTTGTGGATGAGGAAATTCAACCACTCCAGCTGTATGAATCCCTTGCTGTGAACTCTGATGACTGTTTTATCATTGGTCTCCCTCTTTGTGTGTTCTGGCTCTATTCACAATATACAGGATTATGTGAACTAATAAACTACCTCCATGCAATAGAGAGGGCTTGATCCCAGCAGCCTACACTATAAAGCCATGCACACATTCCACTGTTATGTCTGTTTTCTTCCCTGATGAGGGACTTTCTTCTGTTTATGCAGCATTAATGGCTTTTGGGGAACTTCACATTCAAAATGAGTTGCATTTTCCAAAAGCTGGAAGACACGAAGCAACTTTAATTATCACTGTCACCCTTAAAATTCTGGGCAAGATCTTATTATTATTATTATTATTATTATTATTATTATTATTATTATTATTATTATTATTATTATTATTATTATTATTACTATTTGGAGAAAACACAGTTCATTCAAAAAGGCTCAAAAAAAAAGAATGAAAAAATAATTTAAATGCAGATTTGTCATTGTAGAGACAGCACAGGTGTTAATGGCATTCAGGATTTCTCTGTTGTAACGTGTTGAATCAGCATGCATAATCAGTGCAGTTTAAAACTCAAATAGGCAAAGTTTGGCCCCTCTGTGTGGAACTTGCATGTTCTCCCTGTGTTTGCTTGGGTTTTCTCTGGGTCCAGTCCAAAGCCATGCAGTTAATAGGGTTATGTTAATTGGTGATCATAAATTGCCTATAGGTGCGACTGTGAATGTGAGTGGTTGTCTGTCTCTCTGTGTTAGTCCTGCGACAGGCTGGCAACCTGTACACTACCTCTCACCTTATGACAGCCTGGATAGGCTCCAGCCCCCTCATGACCCTGTAGGGGGCAGCAGAACAAACTTGAAAAAGAACATGTCAGTTGCAAGGTATGTTAATAGAGTGTGTATGCAAGGGACACAATTTTTGCTACTGGAATATTTCTGATTTTATACTGTGTGTATAGTGTGATTTCTATTGACCAATCAAATCTGAGCAGGGCTTGGCTGCATACAGTTGATGTCCATGTGGAAAGATTTGTCTAATTCAATATGAAAACTATTGATAGACTGATGAAAATTTACTATTATTATTTTTTTTAATCTCAATTCATAAACACAAACACAAGCACAAATCTTTGTCCAGATATCCACCAGAAGCCCTGAAACACTGGCCATTTACTCCAGAGGCTAAGCAATCTTACAATAGCTGCCAATAACTTACAAGTCAAACAAATGTAAATGATTTCCACACACAGTAAATGGTTTGGTGCAGTGTCACTCCTTTTTGTTTTCTTTTTAGGTAGAGCCATCACATTCTAATCAGAAGGTTGGTGGTTTGATCCTCAGCTCCTCCAGTTTACATTTCAGTGTCCTTGGACACTGAACCTCAGTTATTCTGTGCTTAAAGACATAGAATAAAGCGCAGCATGAATGGGTGAATGAGACGTATAGTAAAGAAAGTACTCTGAGTGCTCAGTTAGAGTACAAAAGCTACCAAACAATTTGCTCTGTATAGCTGCTAAATGCTGCATTAGGTACACCTGTTCAACAGCTTAACACACACATCTAGACAGCCAATTACATGGTAGCAACAAGTGAGTTTATGTATGCATGTAGATATGCTCATGACAACTTGCTGAAGTTCAACCTGAACATCAGAATGGGGAAGAAAGGTGATTTAAGTGACTTTGAACATGGAACCATGGAACTGAGATAATGTGCTCTGGGTCAGAGGAGAATGACCAGACAGAGAGGAAGACAACAGTAATTCTAATAACATTTTGTCAAAACCAAGTTATGCAGGAGAGCAATGCACAACATGTTGAACCTTGAGGTAGATAGGCACCAGGAGCAGAAAACCACACTGGGTTCTGTCATCTAAACTATGGGCACGCCAAAATTGGACAACAGAAGATTGGTAAAATGTCGCCTGGTCTGATGAGTCCTGATTTCTGCCACAACATTTAGAGCAGGGATCCTCACGTGCAGGCCTCGAGGTCCGGTGTCCTGCAGGTTTTAGATGTGTCTCTGCTTCAACACACCTGAGTCAAATATAGAAGTCATTAGCAGGACTCTGGAAAACTTGACTGCATACTGAGGAGGTAATTCAGCCATTTGATTCAGGTGTGTTGGATCAGGGACACATCTAAAACCTGCAGGACACGGGCCCGCGAGGCCTGGAGTTGAGGTAGGGCCACAACATGAAAGTATGGCTCCTTCCTGCCTTTTATCAACTGTTAAGGTTGGTGGTGTCTTATGGTGTGGGGGGGATATTTTCTTGGCACACTTCGAGCCCCTCAGTACCAACCCAGTTTATCTGAGTATTGTTTCTGACCATTTCCATCTCTTTATGATCACAACCTTCTGGTGCCTGCTTCCAGCAGACAACAGATCATGTCACAAAGCTCAAATCATCTCAAACTGGTTTCTTGAACATGACAGGGAGTTCATTGAACTCAAATCTGCTGCAACTGTTATCATGTGGACCAAAATCTCTGATGTTTCGCGCACCTTGTTGAGTTTATACAATGTAGAACCCAGTCAACTCAATACAAGCAGGGTGTAGATAATAAAGTGACCACTGCGTGTATGACTGTATCTGTTCTTTGGCTCATTTGCTGATGCAAATCAGCTTTAAGCTGCATCTGGTACAGTAAATATATTGATTTGATTAATACATTTATGTAGAATTGCTTTTAATCAAGATGATAATTTACCATTCATCATTTATCTACATTCAGGTGAACCCTATTATGTTGATATCATTACTACACCATTTTGCACACATTTAATAACACTATACTGATAGACAAATAAAAAATAATCATACCACCGAGAATATTTAAGAGCTTTTAGTGACTAATGTAACCATCACTATACTTGACATTAGAATCCCAGTGGAGCTGTTAATTCACTTGCACACACACTTGTTGTCTCTCTCCTCTCTGGTACTGGTGGGGTCCGATCCCCTGTGGCTCTCGGGGTGGAGGGTGGCCTGGTGGGCCTGTCCTTGACTCCGGGGTGTGAGTGGCTGGCCATGGTGGGGTGTCATAGTGGCAGTGTGGGGGCTCCGTTTTTGCATCTGTGGGTGGGTTGGGGGGTGGTGTGGACGTTGGGGCGGTGTAGCTGGGAGATGTGTGAGGGTGTATGGGTTTTGCTGGCTGTGGGCACAGTGCTCTGCCCCCTGCACCTGGCTCTCTGGGGTGGATGGGCGCATTTTGCTCTGTCACAGAGTGGTGGGTGTGGGGGGCTCAGGTGGGCATCCTGTGGATCTGGTCGTCCTGTGCCACTGGGGCTGTGCCTGGGCGTCCTGGTTGGGTTGGCTGGTGTCCTTCCTGGGCTTTGGGTCTGTTCACTGTCCCTCAGCTCATGCGGTGCTATGGGCTCCTCTTTCTGGGTGCCCGTGCTGCCTGGGTGGGGCTGGGTTGTGTTCTCTGGCCTCTGTTGGGTCTTGGCGAGGGCCCCAGTCACTGGTGGAGACCTTCCTGCATGTTTTTGCCTTGGCACGCAGGTGTCCACTATTTCTCAGTCTTTGATGTAGGTTGCAGCCACTTGGGGTCTCTGAGCTCCGGACATTTGAGTCCTTCTCACCATCCTGTGTTGTGATAGTTGGACTCTGGTGAGAGTGGAGGTGCCATCAAAATCACCACACTGCCTGGTTTGGTTTCTGCTAGTCTTTTTATCCTTGTTTAGATGTCTGGATGCTGGCTTTCACTGAGGTGCATTTTGCTGGTGACTTTTTCTAAAAAATGTTCTCTCTCATAATAAGTCAAGTTCACCACTTTTGATTTGGGAAAGATCACACACACACACACACACACACACACACACACACACACACACACACACACACACACACACACACACACACACACACACACACACACACACACTAAAACAGTCACTTGGACACATAATAAAACTCACTGTCACAGATTGGAGGAACTGGTATTCTCTAATGTAAACACACTATGATGATGATATCATCTTTCTCTCAGTGGGACTTCTGGACCTTCTGGATCTTCTCCTAAGTGCTTCCTTGTTACATTGCCCTACCATCAACATCATTCTAATCAAAAACAGGGTCTGACCAACATGAGAGATCCTTCTGCATTCATGCTGCTCTGAGCAGATGAAGTTAGCACTTTTCTTTTCCTCCTAAGCAGTGCTGCTACTCTTTCCCGAGGATATGTTGGACTTTCTGCTGTAATCAGTCACAGGCCAAGACTCTCATACCTAAGTTGTGTGGATTATGATAGTGTCAGGATGACCTTCAAGAGAGTGAGTTAAGCTCGGGGAAGGCAGTGCAAATAACATGGAGGTTTTAGATGGTTTGTGCTGTGTACTTCACTTTTTTCTTAAAATATTTTATTTTGCTGACTTTTTTTTAAATAAAGCCAACTTGTTATATTTTGCAGTGTTTGCCAAGAAGAAAGGACTCAGTCTGAACAAAGCAGTTTTGTGACTAATGTGAGAAAACATGAACCATAGTCGTGGCAGATCAACAAGCAGTCTTAACTGAATTTTTTATATCGTTCTTCTGAATGTGTGTGTGTTTAACAAAAGTAAGGACAATGTTATTCTGCTCAAAAAGGCATCAGAACAGAAAATCCTTATGTGCTGTCACTGAAGGCACAGACATCAGAAGGTTAAACTAAAACTTATTAAATTAGAATAATTAGAAAAATCCAAACTCTTGTGCCAAGTCGTCATCATAAAAAAACAGTTTTATCACACTTTAAACATTCAGCCAAAAAATGTGTAACAAAATTGATTGCAACAGATTAAGTAAGCAGAAAAACATTCATCTGAGTGCATGTAAATGTAACAAGATTAAAAGAGCACTAGTTGCTACACAAAATCAAGACGTCAAATGAACGTACCTCATGTAGAGGCTCTTTTAAAACACAAGAAATTGTGCCTTTTCCCCCTTAATTTGGTGTATTCATGCAATCCAAAGTAATCTTCTCAGGTGCGCCCATGCAATAAACAAATTCTTGTTCAATTTCAACATAATTACAAAGTGCAAAGACCTGTGGGTTTCAGAATATTTTCCCCACAGTTTTAAAACAGCCACAATAATCTTGATAAGCAGGAGTCTCTTTGACAGGCACCCCTGTTTGTCTGCTTTAGTTTGCAGTCGCCAGTTAATAGGGGGCCAAAGATGTTCTGTCGTTTACTGGCAAAGCTTACAGGCATTAGCTAAAATGTTATGCATACTCTGCATTACAGACTTGTTCTCTGTTTGTTCCATTATGTTTACAGTTCAGCTGCTGGGGTGTTTTTTTTTTTTTTTATCTAATGATCTTTATGTTAGGCTAATAAAGCTGTGACAGCATGAGTAAGGTGGCTTGCAAAACTGCTGAGCATCCTTATCATACATATATGGCTGTCATCAAAATGTCAGGTGGTGGTGGTGGTGGTGGGGTGAATGCTGAATAATGCTGAATAATACAACTGCAAACTGGCCAAGCAATAGCGAAGCCTGAAAAAGTGCAAAAGAAAGTGAGAACGTTTGTCCTCCAAGTAAAAGTTGGGCCTTACCCTGCACCAGCATGTTTCCAAAGGCGCAACTATTACTTGGAAGGTTGTGTTTCCATTTTGTTTTTTCTCCCACCTGCTCTTGGCGAGTGTTTGCAGACAGGTTGGCATCTTGCACACAAACTACGAACAACCGCAGCGATCTGCTGGCGACCAAAGCAGTCAAGAGGAAGTTTTCAGTGTGGCATCATATACCTCTTTGCAGCGAATTTCGCCTAGCAACTGCCAACAACCTCCACCAAACACTCGCCAGCCGGTGGGGAAATACACACTTTTCCCTAGTAACCAGGTTTACCATTAACATGTAAACAAAGGATATTTCAACTAGTAATATTTACTCCTACCACTCTATTAGAATTAAACTTATTTACTGTTGTAACTAAACCATATCTAATTAGTTCCATTAACTTGCTGTTAAATTGGGCCTGTGACAGGCTGGTGACCTGTCCTGAATGTACCCAGCCTCCTGGCCTATGGCAGCTGGGATAGGCTCCAGCCCCCTGCAACCATGAATTGGACAAGTGGAAGAAATTGGAGGGATGGATAAATCTTGTGCATCACCGTACCTGCTATGTAATTGCTGATTTCCTAATTTATGGATGCAGGCGGTCTGTGCACATTAAAAATCATTATAACTCACTGACTCTTCAATCAATTTTCAAGTGTTTTTGTTTAATTTTCATGTCTGGTAGAAATAAAAACCCCTCACCCATTGCTGGATTCCCCTGTGCCACCCTATTCTAAAAAATCCTGGGAACACCCCTACACATTGCTAAAAAAGAAAATTGTGAAGTAAAGCACTCCAGTCACTCAAGAATAACTTACTGCTCTTCATAATAATTTCATCTAAGTCTAATATAGTGAGAGGGGAGTTGTTTTGCACTAACTGTGTTGCTGCCTGAAGCATTGGGACTGCACTAATATGTTGCTCCCAAAGCTGGATCCCACTTATTCTACTACTTAAAATTTAATTAAAAGTAGAAGTAGGTGTCACTTAAAAGTTACATTTGAATAAATTTAAGATAAAAAAAAACAAAAAAAAACATGGCAATATGAATTTACTTGCAAATATATTTTTTTACAATAAAGAGAAATAAGTAGTTTATGCAAACAGTAAGAACTACTTAATAATCTGATTCAAATTTTTTTTTTTTTTTTAAGTTGTTGTCATGGTCCTGAGTACTTAGTATCTTGAGTTTTGGTTCCTGTTTTATTTTTGTCGTTATCCCTTCTTGCATTTGTAGTGCAGTTGCATTCACTCCTTTCCGATTGTCGTCTGCTCCGCCCTCATAGTCTTCATGATGATTGCTTTCAGTCAGCAGTTAGCTCTCTGTGCATCTGTAGTCCCATCTTCCCTTATCTTTGTTGGACTGTTTGTTTAATGCTACAGTCACACTAGGGAACGCAGTAGTTGGAGACTGCAGCACAATCAAAATTATTGTTACTGTATGAAATGAATTTGCAGTCTCATTGCCTTTGAAATGCTGGCTTTGATGACCGAGACCGGGTCTGCGACCGTTCACAGTTAGCTGCCGTCTTCAAAGTGACTTTGGTCCATCAAGATGTGACAAAACAGCAATAAGACAGACTGCATCTGCTATTGGTTTGCAATTGAATGGGATCATGTTGCCAGTTACATGCAATCTGTTTGTGACTAAGATAAATCAGCAGAAATTGCAAATCTATTTTAGGAATGTAATCAGTATACAAAAAAATCAGCAACCAGTTGAGTCAAGTCCCCCATGACAAAGAGTCATGTCCAGATTATTTGTAAACTCTCTCTGAGAGTGATTGCAGTCAGTCCGATTGTTTGAAGAGAGAGGCTGCCTTCCACCAGTTAACCTGTGCAATCACCTTGTGATCAAAAGTGGGCGCTCAGAGGTTCAGGGTGTTTCCCGCTGAACCTGTGGCCAATCATTTGACCACTCCAACTAAAATAAAAGTCAGTCCAATCACTGGGCAACTGCCAATTTTCTTAATTGCAAATGGGTTGCTGTTCTATTTTTACTCTATTGTGACTGAACCATTAGCTCCCCTTTTGGCTCCTGTTTGCATGTGTTTCCTCTTTGTGCTCCATGTGCTTCAGTTTGGGATCCCTTCTAAAGGCTTTTTTTTTTTTTTTTAATCACCCACCTACCTCTGTGTTCTCCTTGTGGATCCTCTCAGCACTATCTTATGACAGATGATCAAGCAGGACATTTTTATTAGTGTCTGTAGATTTCCTGTGGCAGTTAAGAAGACTGATACTGTATAAGCCCAATATTCAGCTGATATATCAATGTGGGTGGTGTGTGATTATCACTTGTTTAACAGATGAACATGCTTCATTAAACTACTAAAATGATGCTTCTCTGCTTGTTGCTTTTGCTCTGAGAGATGTCCTTTTTCATTTGTGATGGTTTGGGGTGTTTAGTCTGCCTGGGGTGTGCAGTGCACTGCTGACTGCTGTTTACAGCAATGTAATATCATTTGGGAACTCAACCCTGCGCTAAGTAGGACATTTCTGGATGATTGATGAGGATCATTTGATGTTTGACAGCTCAAAGGTGGCTGGGACTCATGAAGGACCAATTATAAAGAGCATGAGTTAAACAAGCGTAAATACATCATGGTCTTTGTGCTTCATCCCTCTTCACTCTGACCTTTACTGCTTTGGGTGTTGCCACTCGGTTAGCAAGGTGCACAGTGAAGCTCTTCACTAGGAGTTCATGAATACGCTCTGCTTCACGCAGACTTTTCTCTCTTCATCTCCAGTGACCTTCTCAAGCTCCTCACTGCTCGTCTTACACATTTTCATTGACCCACTGGCTCTCCACTAGCGGCTGTCATCCTGCATTTTTCAGCCTGTGTTGACACAGATGAACAGTCACAGTAGATTAGTCAGTAGCTCTCTTCTCCAATCCCTAATTTATTTGCACAGGAGCATCTATTTCACTGGCAAAAGAGGCTCAGTTTCTTTGTATTTACTATATTATTAGTCATTAGTTCAGTCTAAGAAAATACAGCATGAAGAGCATGTGTTGCAAGAAGGTGACACAGAAAATGTTAATATAATTTTAAACTCATACTTTCTGGTGTATAACTTCTGTGCTTGTCTCCACCCTTGCTGAATAGAAGTTCTTTCTGTTGCAGGGTAATTGAGGCATTTTTCATTCCTGACACTTAAATGTGCTTTCTGTTTCGTCCACAGGTGTTATCGGTGCAGATGTGTGACGTGGTGAACCAGATCGAGCTGGAGAAAGTGCGCTGTGAAAATAGCACCTCTGGGAACGTCACATCAGGTCATTATAGGAAACATATTTAGTCTCTCTGCCTCTTTAGGGTGTGCAAAGGGTTATTTAAAGGAAAGGTGGGAAGCAGTGCTAGCAAATAAATAGTGAGGTGACGTCAGGCAGAGTAAAAATTGAAATGCATTTCTTCAGTGGAATCACTGAATTTCCTGCAGTCAACTCTTCCAGCAATTTATGAGATTAACCATAAGAGATTACAATATTTTTTGATTTCCTCAAAACTTTTTTTAGAATCATTCCTGAATTTGGATTTCCAAACCAGCAATGCAAAATTTAGCCCACAGGTAAAAGCCTATAAAAAAGAAAATGCCAATTCATACTCATAAGTGTCACAAGTCAACCAACTTTAAACACACTGCAGTCTAACTAAGCAGAAGATCATTTCCCACCTTCATCATGAATAAGTGTTCCTTTTGGAAATAAACAGGAAAAAAAACCCAAAACAAAACAAAACAAAACAGTAAGGCACATAGAAATAAGACACGGCATACCGTAACAGAAATATGCTTAAAGTGGGTAAAAATGCATCCATGCTTTTCAACACAAACACCAAATGAAAGTTGAAAATTAATTCATGCTGAGATATTTGGTTGACTGCCCTTCCTGTGATTTTAATAACAGTGAAATATTCATGCTAAGCATTTTTAGTTCTATCTCCATTTGTGCTCATTTTAATAAAAAATCACTACATAATATTGTACATACTGCACGCTGCATTAAGTGAACATACAGAGGAAACAACGTTCCTGATCTCTGCAATTGCCCTCATTTTTCTACTTCCCTTTCTCCTTGCTCAACAGGAAGGAAGTTGAAGTTGCACTCAGGGGTCATGTCCTGCATAACTGTGTTACCATATGCACTTGTGAGAAACAGCCTATGGCTATGAAACATAATAAATCTAGGGATTTTTCAGCAGTTTCGTGGTTTCCTTAAAATATAGCAGACTTTAACATTTTGATAGTAAGTATATTTCAGAAAGTGCTGATCTCTCTAAGGTTTCTAGAGAATGGTCTGAAAAAGAGAAACTGTCCAGTGAGCGGCAGTCCTCTGCGTGAAAATTGCTGATGCCAGAGGTCAGAGGAGAATGGTCAGACTACTTTGAGCTGAAAGGAAGGCAAAAAAAAAAAAAACATTCATTACTATCAAGGTGTGCAGAAGAGCATCTCTGAATGCACAACATGTCAAACTTTGAAGCAGATGGGCTCCAGCAGCAGACCACACTGAGTGCCACTCCTGTCATCTAAGATCAGGAAACTGAGGCTACAATTCAGACAGGCTCACCAAAATTGGACAATAGAAGTGTTATGGAAATTTTTTTATCAAATAAGAGAGACAAGAGTCCTTTACATGGTTTATTGCTCGTACAAGGAGAAGTCACCCCATACCCCCAGAGGGACATGAGTGGATTCTGAATCTTACACAGAAACACAATGTACTTATACCCTTTTACACCCCCCCCTGTTCTCCCCCCTCCGAGAAATTAACCAGAAGGACACTAAAACTAAAGAATGTCACCCCGTTAACACAGAGAGTCCTGAGAGAGGAAGGGTGTGTGTAGGTTACAGATAAGGGAATGGTCATCTGGACAGTTTTTACAGCCTACAGGTCACTTCATGGTCACACACTCCCTAGTTGAACAACATATAAGAGGTTAAAGTAAAATTTTCCATCACAAGTTGGCTGGTCTGATGAGTCTCAATTTCTGCTGCAACATTCGGGTAGGGTCAGAGTTTGGTGTAAACAATATGAAAGCAATGATGCCTTGTCAGTGGTTCAGGCTGGTGGTGATGCAGTGGTGTGTGGGATCATTTCTTGGTACAATTTGGACCTCTTTGAGTATTGTTTAAACACATGTCCATCCCTTTATCACCCCAGTGTACCCCTCTTCTAATGACTGCTTACAGGAGGATAACCCTCCATGTCGTAAAGCTCAAATCATCTCAGACTGGTTTCTTGAACATGACAAGCTTGAATATAGAGCACTTTTAGGATGCAGTGCAACAGGAGATTCTGATGATGATTCTGACCAACCTGCAGCAACTGTGTGATGCTGTCATGTCAGTATGGACCAAAATATCTGAGGAATGTTTGCAGCACCTTGCTGAATTTATACCATGAAGAATGAAGGTAGTTCTCAATTCAGTTTTATTTATATAGCACCAAATCACAACAAACAGGTTCAGGGTCATCAGATCCAGCCCTAACTAATTCTGAAGGCAAAATGGGTGCAGCACTAAACTAGCAAGGTATGTTTAATAAAGTGGCCACTGAATGTAAATGTGCATTAAATTTGAAATGCAAGAACAAATATTTTCAGGCAGTTCATTATCAGAGAAATGTCAAACCAACACCGATTGTGATAAATCAGCACATTTAAATTTAAAATTACTCCACTGCATGAAGATAAGACCAGCCAGAGCAGGCTTTGTAAATCCATATTATAAGCTGGAAACTATAACTATGTTCCTCAAATAAAACTAAATAATATTGTGCAGCTACCATGTGGCATTAGTTATTTATTTAATCATGTCATGGCTGTCGTGTTAAAGACAATTTAATTTTGTCATTGTGGTCTCCGTGCTTCCACATGTGTCTGTTACAACATGTTAATCTTTCACCTGGCAGGGTGCCAAGGCACGTGGGACAGCGTCGCCTGCTGGCCTTCAGCCAGGGTTGGAGAGGTGGTTACGATAACCTGCCCACCATATTTCAGTTACTTCAGTGACCACCATAAAGGTAAATCGTTTACATTCACTTTATGTAAGTACACAATATAAGAAATCAGAGATGTTTTCTATGATATAGAGAAGAAAGTTCTCACATTGTATACACAGCTGGAGTTCTTCAGAAGAAGCTTGAGAAGAAGAAAATTAATGATCATTTAAATGTATGTAATTTTCCTTCTGAAGGAAATAATTACTTTTGTGACCAAAAGAGGCCTAAAGATGCCAAAGCAGGACTTTGCTCAACATTGCTGTCATTTTGCCATGGGCTAACACATTTATTTATCTTTTTTTTTTTTTAATAACTTTGAGTATTTTCATATTTAAAAGGCTATCTGCATACAGTTGAGCCTTTGGGTAGACACTAAAGATAAAATGCGCTGCTTGCATGCAAATGGACATTTAAAAGATCAAGGACAGTCACTGGATACCCCACAGAAAGCCTGAGGCAAACAACTCAGGGGAAATTGGATATTGATTCATGAGGCCCATAAAGAGCTTCAGTTCATCATTATTTACACAACCAGTGCACAAAAATCTTTGCATTCATGCAATATCCCTAACAGGGTTAAAGCTAACATGTTTGTCACAATAAAAAAACAAAAAATCTCTGCAGCCTGGTCTTTCATAGGATATGTTGGGCCAAACTCTGAGTTTTCAATATCTCTTTTAACCTGATCACCATATTAACTTATGCTGATGTGGAGCAGTTCAGAGTTTCAAGTCAAGTCAAGTTAATTTACAGAGCACATTTTAGCGTAACAGACATTGACTAGAGTGCTACACAACAATCAATAAGCCAGGAAAACAAAATTAAACAACTGTAAGAGAACATAATTAAAACACAATTCTATGTAATTAAAATGATAGAGAAAAGGTGAGTTTTTAATTGAAATTTGACAACTATTCGTGAAGCAGATGACTGGAAGAGGGAGCTGCAACTGTGAAGGACTGTTGAATCCAGTTTGGTGCTTGGAGCTGCTCACAGCTGCTGTTCAGCTGACTTAAGCATCTGATAAGGGGAATAAGACTTTATATGTAAAGCATCTCTGTTAGATACAGCACATAACGGGCAAGCCCATGCAAGCATTTATAAGTGGGAAAAAAAGGGTTTTAAAATGAATCTTAAACTGTACAGGTATCCAGTGTAACGATGCCAAGAGTATGTCCATGTTTTCATTTACCAGTCTGGACTAACTGCAATCATGATAATAGTGCCTTGCCCACTTCGGCATATAAAGAATTGGAATAATCGACTCTGGATGTGGAAAAATAATGGATCACATTCTCAAAGTTATTAAAAGGAAAAAGGTTTTAACATTAGCTTTAACTGAAAGAAGCTCATAAAAAAGGAAAGAGGCGACTAATTTAATCTGCAAATCTAATTTCAGAATAGGTTTAAATTCATCTGTTTGGGCCACATTTACACTGATCCTTTTCCTGATCACATGCTGTGAGTTTTTTGCTTTTATACAACTTGTTCCAAATACCCCAAAGGAAGCCATGCAGTACAGTTTCAGCAATGCAGTGGTTATGCAGAAAATGTATAAATATATATATTTTTAATCCTAATTTACTGTAAGTCCATTTTACACCACTGGGATTGTAGGTGAAAGGGGACAGATTAAATCAACTGAGGGTTAATTTCTAATTTACACACTATAAAAACTTGAGGAATGGTTTGAACTGTTTGTAGTCTCAAAGAAGACAATCACTGGAACCCTGCACAGGAATTGTTTACCTTGTCTCAGTTTGTTCTGCCTTCCCTTTGTTCCTCATGTTCAGTCCAAGTCCTGTCTCTGTGGTCTGTCTCTTGTATTTTTTATCTTCTATCCTTGTGTCAAGTTCATGTGTCTTAGTCTTGGTCTCTGTGTTATGTCATTTCCTGTTTTACTTTGCCTGTCCTTTCTATCACGTGTTCTGTATCTAGTTTTGTTTCCTGTGTTTCCCTCCCAGCTTTTTCCTATTGTCTCATTACCCCTTGTGTATATATTACCTCCATTTCCCTCTGTTCTTTGTCGCATCGTCCCCTGATGACGATGTGTCCATCTGTGTCCTGTTTTGCCTTGAAGAGTCTTTGTTTTGGATTATCTTCTAGTTCTGCTCCTGGGACGTTTTTCTTACCTTGCTTTTGAACTCTGCAATAAAGCAGTCTGAACTTTATGCCGGTCTCGGAGTCCTGCTGTTGGGTCCTGCCACACGGCCCGCCCTGACATGTTTTTGTGAAATAATTTAGTTTCTGTGTGCAAAGTAAAATAATGTAAGCATCCAAAATAAAACTATGATGTTTGGAAAAGTTGTGTTAAAAATTCCTTGCTCTGTTTAACAGCATGAATGGCTAATAATTCTGTCCTCATCTGTATGCAGAACTTAATAATAATAAACCCCTCTGTTAAATAGCTGGCTCCTCATGCTGTGTGGAAGGATATAATAGACCATTTGTGAGGCAGGGAGATTGAAGTGTGTACATAACACTAGTGTTCTATTACCCAGCACAACCTAACAGATAATACTCTGAATGATAGTGTTGATCCTGCAATGTATGCTGTATGTATGGTGCACATAAACATGCAGGATTTGACAAGGTTTGTGAGACACAGGACAAGGTTCAGAGGTTATTGCAGACGCACTGAATGAACAAAGCTGACAACCAGATTTAAAGTCTGGGTAAACTTAGTCACAGATTGGAGTCTGGCTCCAAGAAAACTGCGAGGACCTCTGCTTAACCTTTGTTCTGGAAGAAGACACAAAGAGGAGGGAGGACAGGTGATGTTTCAATGAACTAAGATGAGGGGGGGGAAAAGCATTGCCGTATTTTTATGTTATCTGCAAAGTCCTTTTCCTTTGCACTCGAGCCAAGATTCTTTCCATCCCAGCTCTCTTTTTACAGTAAATTAACACATTTTACATCACTAGGACTATTTTAGATCTTGTTAATGGCGCTCCCTAAAAAAAAAGAAAAGAAAGAAAACCTGGACCCCATTTAATATTTTTTTCAATCCCATCTTGCTTGTCTGGGACTATTTAATGAAAGTCATTTTCTTTTTAAACTGTGTGTCCTTCAAATCTACTCTTAATACCTTCACAGACCTGACTTAAAGAAAATCTGTTACTCCTCTCAAGTGAAGAAAAAAGAGAATACTTATGGTCATAGATGGTCTGCTTGAATACACAGACTCACACACACACACACACACACGCACACACACACACACACAACACACACACACACACACACACACACACACACACACACACACACACACACACACACACACAGAGGATGTTCTGTATGTTTTGTTTTTGTGTGTTAAAGGTTATGTACGGGGGTTAAAGTGGGACTTGGCAGAACCGTAAGACTGGGTGTAGCAGTGCAGCTTGGGGGAAAGAATTACTTAGAAATAAGTCACATAATGATTTGTGAGCTCCAGCAGATTCTTATTTGTGTAAAGCTGTGATCAGATGACCCGTGCCCCTACTCTGATATTCACTGTTCTTTGTGGATTTAGCCAACTGAATTCAACAAGATATAAGCAGATGTCTCGCGAGCTATGTGTATGTATTTATACAAGCTTTATATTGTCTAGGGTTAGAAAAGATAACCCTTGATGTAACGAGTTCAACATAGTGCATCACTGCAAACTTTATCACAATACTGCAAACTAACCAGTTTAGCCAGCACTAAACTGCCTGGTATTTTCATGCAACCTGTGAGTAAAACAAAATTATTATACTTGTTTGTTTTGCAAAATGTTTCACAAAAGCATAATTCAGCAACACATCATATAAAGATCTAGTATCTGATTTAAAAATTCTAAAATGTATGAAGACATTCTATGTAAGGTTTAAACTTCCAGTTCACACAGTGTCCATTGCTGAGCAGTCCTTACCATCGTCCTCTGCTTTCCTCTCTTTCTTGCATCTGTCCTCATCTCTCAGTGTCACTCACTGACATTTTTTCTCTCCCTGAAGCTTGATTCCACTACTAAAAAAATAAAATAAGATGATCTCAACTCTAAGTTAAATACTCAACAGTTTGTGTTATTTTCTCAATTTTGAGTTATTTTCTCTTTATTTTATGACTGTAAGTCAAAATTTTTGCATGCCTAACTTGATATTTGGAATTATTAAGTTGAAATTTTGAGGTAATAACCTGAAATCTTGACTTATGGATAGTAAAAAAAAAATTTAGTGGTGGAAACAAATGCCCAAAAACTGAGGAAACAGCAGATGAACAGTGTTGGAAAGTCACCTCCTTATGAAATAGTAAAAATAAATAAATAATCGAGCAAAGACTTGAAAGAAGACATGAGAGTTGTAGCTGACCCTTCGGTTGATCCATCTGCTGTTCACTGAAGCCTCATCAGAAATGGTCTCAGGGGAAGGGAGGCTGTCACGAAGCCATTCTTAAGGAAGAGAAAAGGGAGAAAAGACTGAGGTATGCCACATTACACAAGAACTGGACTGAAAATCAGTGGCAACAAGTCTTAAGGAGTGATGAATACAAATTTGGACATTTTTGGTTTAAATGGTCGTCAGTATGTATGGAAGAGGTCAATAGAGAAGTATAACAGCCATCTGTAAAACACGGAGGAGGTTCTGTCATGGTTTGGACTACATTTGCCAGGAATGATGGAATTATGAATGCAGAGAAATACCATTACATTTTCATCTACCAGTGTAGACTGACCTCCCCAGAGTTTGGACCTGAACATTATTAAAATATGCTGTGGGATCATCAAGAAGCAGCAAACATCCAAAGAAGATCTTTGAATGTTTCAATAAATCAGTGCACCTCTTTCCCATTTTCCTAGCATAATACAGAGAAGTGAGGGCAGCTCAAGGGCTATAATAGCCCATTTTTATAATGACATTTACCAGCTCTTTAAACTTTTTTCAATGTTTATGTATATCAGTTGCAATAGCACAAACAGACCAAACAATACTCTAGTATTTGCATGTCAGCGGCGCTGGAGAGAGACCCAATAGTAGGCGACACGTTAAATAAGCAAAAGCAAATCTTCAGTGACTGTTCATAATAACCTTGAATACAAAAGTCCAAAGGTTTAGAAAAAACAAGAAGCTGAGAGGACAAGAGGTTACTGAACAGGGAGCAAAGAGACAATCTGACAACTGATGAGTTGAGAAACAAGACTGCACACAGACAAGGCTGATTACATTCAGGTGAAACTAATGAGGGCAATCACAAAGGAGGGAAACCAAACAAGGGGGGAGACAACACAGAGATGAACGAAAATCAGAGACGGGGAAGACAAATCAGAGGCAGTTAAGTCACAGGAGGCACACAAGGAAAAGCAAATACTAAAATAAAACAGGATGTGGAAACAAGAAAGATAAAGAACTAACACATGAACAAAAGCTGAAGACGAGGATGAGACATTAGCAACACGAGAGGAAAATCAGTTAAAGCCAAACAGGGACCAAAACTCAAGAAACAGTACTTCCTATCCCACTTTTTATTGATGATTTTATTGGTTCTTTTTCATTACTGAATAATAGTTTTAATATTGTTATAAGAAAAAATTATAAAAGGATTAATTGTCAAATGCAATTAAATTTAGTTTCCCAACCATCAACAATAGTGGAATTAACTCAGTATTTGATGTGAATTTAAACTGAACTGTAAGCAAGTAATATTTCTGACGTGAAAATACGTAAGGAAGTTTAAAAAGAAGTCATCTCCTCCTCCTTTCTCTGCTGCTGGTGAGGTGGGTGTCAGTCGCTCAGATGGCAACATGCAGACACTTTCTGCTTTGGCCATTTCCCAGCTTTTGTATAGCCTTAATTGGCATGCTGCGCAAAACATCAGGAGTGGATGGGAGCAGTTGAAAAGATTGCTTTTCTTAACATGTCTAAAAAAAAAAGCTTAACGTGATATGATAAATTACTCTTATTGTGAATGTTTTGATTCATTTTGCAGTAATAAGTATAGTGAAGGATAATGTTTTACCTGACATCACTAGGGTTCCTTTCTTGTCCAGATCTTAATCAGACACACACAGAGGGAGACTCGTGTAGTTAGCAGTTAACAGGTTAGACTGTTCATTTGGCTTGCGTGCTATAAAGAAATGCTTCGCTGCTCCTCTCGTGTCTTCTAATGGTAGGGAAACTCGACTATTAATCAGGGGTATCCTGAGCGCAGTCTGAAAGATTAAATGTTAACATGCTGAGTGTGGATGTGTGGTGCATGTAAATAAAAGGATTTTTCTCAGTTACTGCATGTTAGGCCGACTGTCGTCATTACACTTGTTCATACTGAGATGATGAGGAAAATATGATTTTCAGGGTTGTAAAACACAGAGTTTTCCCTCACTTCCCAAAAGATAATTAACTTGAAACCTCACTGAAATTTTCAGTTTTTGCTTTTTTTTTTGTTTTTTTTTGTTTTTTTTTTTAATATTATGTTTCGCATCCTACTGCTACTGTGAGTGTGCTTGTTAACTTTGTGGTGCTGGAGGTTTGGGTCAGTATGTTCCACTTGAATGATGAGTCTGACTGTGACCCTATGCTGCATTAAATAAAGTATTCGATTCTGTTTGGTCAATTCAAGCATTATTACTGGCATTCAGTAGCAGGTGACTGCAGAGGAACATGCATTTGTTCATATGTTCATTGTATTTGAGCATGTAGTTAATTTAGAAAAATAAATCGAAAATGTAAAAAAGCAAACAAAAAGTTACTAATGCAAAATCTATTACAACTTGTGAACTCATCAGGAATAATATCACGAGTATATAACCCATAATTAAAATGGCTTTTTGGTGCCAGAAACAGGAAGTCACACAATCGCACTAAAGCCATCGTTCATTCAGTCCCTGTTTCTGTCCAAATCTAGATATTAAGTAGATACACAACTTTGACCCCAAGCAGAAGCAAACAGAATGTGCAGCTTGAACACACTCAGTTTTATACACAGCATGCATGTACAGGCAGGTAAATGAAAAGTCCTGAGATTTAATAACGCTTTAGATCGAGGATTTCTTACAATACGACTGCTCACTGATAGCAAAACTACTTAAAGAAAATAACTTTTGTTATTTTAAATTAACTTTATTGAAGCACCAAGAGCATAAAATAATCCTGTTTTGTCAAGCTGCTGGCGACACACTGGGTCAATATAAAGATGGTTTTTGCTATAATCTCATCACATATGGATTCTTATTCACAACCTCTTCCACTTACATTCAACCAATGTTCAAGTAATGCTATAAAGAAACACAAAACACCATCAGACCTTCTCATCCCCACAGTTAACCTCTCTGACTCTAACCTCTGTAATCTCGGTTGTTGGACATATGGCTGTGCACTTGCTGCCCAGTTTTCAGGGTGAATTGTTTTTTTTTAACTTATTGATGATCTCACTTTCAAACAGAGCATCATCAAATTTCAAAATTAGCATACTTTGTCTTTTGTGGCAATTTAAGCAGCATATTGATCCACTTTTGTTCTTTTTAGATCATTTAACTAGACATATACACACACTTCTTTTTTATCTTAAATTTGCCTCAGATTAAATGTTTGGATATTAAATCAAGCATTGCATACAGGTGAACAGTAATGCACAGGTTTAAATCATATTTCCTGACTCAAACCTCTCAATCTTTTCCTTTCCTTGCTGAGAGTCATTTTCAAATTGGTGCTGATAGATATCCATTACTTTTTTGCAACACCTCCAAGCTTTCTCGCTGCTCCTGGCTATGTGACCCAGCAAGTTAATGTTACCCTGACTGAGATGTGCTAATATCCAATCACTGACAGCACCACATCACCACAAAATGGGGGTGATGGGGCTTTTACTATTACAAATCCACTTTCACTAACTGATGTTCCTCTCTGGATGGATGGATGGATGGATGGATAAGGATGTAGCTTCTCAGCTGAAGCCAATGAGGGAGTGCCTTACAATCCTCTGGTTGTAAAAACATGGTATAGAAGAAGTCTAGAGAAAAATGGCGCCTGATTTCATTGATCTATTATCTTAGTGGACACTTCAAAAATTAATTATAAAGTTTTGTATATTATCTAAATTGTGGTTGCTATTAGAGAAAAAGGATGTAAGGGAGGCTTTAGAGCAGGTCTACCTCTTGAGCACACACTTTATCAATCACATCACAAAAACACGAGGATGGCAATGGCAAAAACCCACAGCTCGAAACTTCACCTAACCCACTGGTTGTGTCCGTGTTTTTTATACAGGCTATAGAATTTAAACATTTATCATGCCTTGCTGAATTAATTCCAGTAGTACCAAACATTTGACAGTAGTATTTGACACACAGCCATTTCAATAAGGAAAGATCATTAGGAGGAAATCAGCAGGATTTATTGATAAGAAATACAATTAAGCTATTTGGCAAGTAAACTCCAAAGAGAATCCCAGTGGAGACAGGAATTAGGGCAGGACCCCTCAGAGTCTAGACGCTGGTGGCTTTGGAGACCACGATGGAAGCTTGGAAGGAGCTCTTGGGTGGTGGTGGGTTGCAGAAATGAGTCTGAAAGGGAGAATGACAGATAATCAGTGATATTTAAAGCCAACTGAGCAGAGGCTGATTGGCTCAAGGAAGGCGGGCAGAAAGATGATTGGACTAGAAGTGATGAAGTCAGCATTGAGCTTGACAGCGTCGGAAGTGGAAGTGATGCAGATGAGAGATTACAGATCTTCCTTATTGAACTCATGCCTAAGCATTTCTGTATTATATAATTATTTTTATATTATTTTAAGTTGTTACTTATGAAGGATTATTTTACATTTTTTACTATAATTTACAATTTGAAAATATTGGAAGTGGGAATGATGGCCAAGTGGCTATCATTGTTGCATGTTTTCCCCATGCCTATACTGTTGCTCCCTCCCACAGTCCAGTTACATGCTTGTTAGATTGATTGGTGGTTTTGAGAGTGTGACTGGTTGTCTTATGTATGTTGACTCTGTGATAGACTGGCAACCTGTCCCAGTTTTCCCCCGTGACAGCTGGGATAGACGTAACCTGCGCCAAAACCAAAATGGAAAACCACCAGCTTCTGTTTATCAGGCGTTTAGAGTCAGATTTAGAGATGCTTGTATTTGGATTTAGTTATCTCCTAACAAAGTCTGGCCAGCTGCTTCGCCTTTTCCATTTTTAAGGCTAAGCTAAGTTGACAAGCTTCATATTTAACATCTAACTCTTGGCAAGAAAGTGAATGTGCTTCCAGCAATTATTAATCATTCCTTTAAATTGTGTTGAACTCGGGTCCTGCTTATTTCCTGGAAAAGCTTCACTCCACAAATTGTCGCTTCTTATTCTCTTCCTTTTTAAAAAAAAGTTTCCAAAGTTATCACCATTTATTTTCTCTTTTTGTATCCAGAAAGTAGACATGGCTCTTTTAACACTGCATATTTTTTGGGGGTGTGATGAAAGCCAGTCCATCACCTTTTTAACAGCCAGTCGAATTCCCCTGAGCTATTTCTGCAGGCTGATCTTTTTTTTTTCTCTCCTCTGGGAGTGAAGGTGCACTCATACTGGCATTAACCCCTAAGAGAGTCAAACAGCAAATTAGAGTCCCGAGGAAATGTAACACTTTATAGGTGGAAGGCAGATTTTCAGCACTACATGTACAGATGGGAATGTGAGAGGCTGAATTTAAAGCTAATAACCTTAGATTGGTTTGAACGGACCTGTTAGAGCTTTTTTAAAAAAATTTTTTTAAATTACACAAGGAGCAGTCAGTGCTGTAAATTCAGTCAAATAGCTTTGTTTTGTTTTTTTAAATAAAAATCTTCATGTTTTATCCCTCCCCTGATTCAACTCAAACTTTAAAAGAAAAAAAAAAGCCATCAAACCTGCAGCCCTTTCCTGCATGTCTTCTCCTATATCTCTCTCATCACTGTGCACCATCTCAATCAAAAAAAGAGAAGTGTCCACAATGACAAGTGCCGCTGCTACCCATTTTTACTAAATTTTCTGGGGGAGTTATTGCACTACTCTCATAAAACCTAAAAAAAAAACAACACAACAAGGCTCCAGCATCATGCTTATGTCATGTTTTACATACTGGGATCTTTTTGCCCCCAAAAGAGAGGTGAGTGTCCAGTTTGTGTTCCCTCAATTCACCAATATATATTGGATCGAACTCAGAATACAAAAGTATTAGATTCTAATTCAAGTGATATTAAGAAATTGTCACTAAACCATCCTTTTTTACTTGCTTACAGGATTTCAGCTTCATCCATGAAGTAATTCAATTAATTACACATTTCACTCATCTATGTCATCTGCTGCTCATTATAAAAGGGCTAATCAAGCACAACAACCCACAACTGGAACTAAAGAAGCCATTTGATTTTTCAAACTGTTATTTTTCTTAGGTCTGCTTTTCTGTATTGGAGTTCAAGTTATAAAAGTAATCTAGCTTCAAGTAGAACAGATTGACACTGCTGTCAGCAGAAGTGCTGTTTTTATTTTATTGTTGTTGGCTTAAACTCACCCCCTTCTTTCTAAAAGTCAAAGTGTTTTTTTTTAATCCATTTTATTTTGCTAAACTTAACTAAACCTTAACCAGAAATTTTCACACTTCTGTCTGCTGACTGACCCTGTTCTTTTGTGGCATTGACCCCAGGCACACAAAGTAAATGCATCCATGGAAAAATGACCAATGTTACCTCTGCTGTCACGGTGAGAGAATTTCACTGAGTGCTTGTGATAAAAACGTGTTGAAAGCTTGTTTACGACATGCCCGGTGGACAAATCACAAGCTTTGCTTGTTTTGTGCTTCTGAATCTCCCAGAGCTTTACACCTGAGCTGCAGCTGACGTCTGAGTGACAGCTTTAATATTGACTTTGTCAGAAAAGCTGTGGAATTTATTTAAAGTCAAATGTTCGACTTACTAGAAGCTACGTGACAGATGCCACTCAGCCACTTTATTGCGCTGATGTGTGAAAATGCAGTTATATGAAAAGTATACAATTAACAGTAAAGTCAGGGAGCTTGGTGGCTGCGGTCATTGAATGTGTGAATATCTGGAAACCTGTTACAAAGACAAAAAGCTCCAAAGATATAATGCATAAATGAAATAGCAGACTGTAGGATTGTGCTGCGCTGTTCTGTGTCTTTGCCTCATGAGTATATAGAATGACAACCAGGTCTGAGTCTTATCATTTTCCATCTAAATCTCTATCTGATGTCAAAAGCAACACCAAATGCCAAAACGAATCAATTACCGCTGAGAAGAAGGCCAAAGTATCGCAGCACTTAAATTTGTAACAATCCACTGGCTTGTCAAAAATTGGATTAGAGAAAATTGCGGGCAACTAGACCATAGCTATTAGACATCAAATGAGTAGGGGATTTCTTTGTCTCCCAGTGCTTATTGAGTTTGTAGTTTGGCAGAGACAAATGCCCAATAAAGAAAAATCAATATCAAACAGAGCTAAAATGATCTAATAAATCTTTACCCTCACTTGAGTCAATTGATTTGAGGGCATCTGTAGCCTTTCTCTGAGCATTATTAGACATGCTTATGTAAATTAACTCATAATTTTTTCATGGGAATACCTGAGGACAAAGGGAAATTAAAGTTTTCAGTATCAGAAATCATGACAATTTTTTCCCCTTCATAGTTCAGAGCCGGAGTGAGCTAAGTTTTACTGTGCTGTTAATTAATTTGTAAATGACGTGTAAAGATGCTCCTTATGTGAAAAGAATGGACCTGACCATGGTGCTGACCATGCTCCAGCTCAGAGGCCTCTCCTTTTCTGTGCAAGGGACTCGAATCTTTGACCAGACAGCAGTGCTCCACTTCTGCAACCTGACAAAACCTTCCTCCTGCATGAGAATTCACAGATTAAGCTGGTCATTGGCTTAATGGGACTCTTAATCTTACATTAGTGTGTTCAGAAAAAAACAAACCGCAACTGCGGATGACTTTACTGGTATGTTTCTGCTGAAAATGTTAACAAACCAAACAAAGTGAAGAGTTCTTTGGAACTACTTTTCTACTCTTTGCTTCTGTACTAAAGTTGAGTGAAAATTTTCCTTTTTCTTCTTTTCATTTGGAGTGGGACTTTTTTGGATTACTGTGTAATATTTTATCATGTTTAACACCTAAACCATGTTCTAAAACAGATGTTTTGGAAAATTGTACGCCCAAGTGCACTTGGGCACTAACAAGTGTGTGCCTAAGTTGATTTCCCAACTCTTTTCATAAGGATATAGAAGTAATAACTTCTCTTTTTTGAGTAAAATTAGAGATGCCAACACAATATTTGTTCAGCGGCTTTATGTTTCAAAGTTTGTTTCTTTTTTGTGAAATGCTCTTAACTATAGGTCAGGTCACACTGCTTTTAGTTGATTTTCTGCTTTGCTGTTCTGTTATACCCTGAAATAAATCAACTGAAAAGAGTTCATTCCTGTCATCCAGACTATAAAGGAACATGAGTCCAAAAGAAAGATTACTTCAAGTCAGCTTTTGTCAATGTACAGATGAGGACAGAATTATTAACTCCTCCTATGAAAAATTAATTTTATTAAAGTATTTCTCAAATGCTGTTAAACAGAGCAAGGAAAGCTTTTCCAAACATCCTAATTTTTTTTGCTGTAGTATCCAACAAGTCTCACATATGTCTCCTGAGCAATCCCAAACCATTCTTCTTTGGCAAATCTCTCAAGCTCCTCCAGATTTTGTGGTCTTATGGGATGGACCTGGGTCTTCAGTTCACCCCACAGATTTTCAATGGGATTCAAGTCAAGAACGTTCACTTTGGTCTTCTGGAGGTAGTTTCTTCACCAGGAGCGATGTACGTTTGGGTTGTTGTCATGTTGGAAGGCAAAGGGACGAGCCAGACCTTGTTTTGCTGCTCGCTGCTTGAGGTTTTCTTCATATATCCTTTCCAAATGCAGTGAATCATCCCACAGCATAATACTCCCACCACCATGTTTCACTGTGGGGATGGTGTTCTTTGGGTTGCATCAACAATTATTTCTCTCAAGTCTAAACTGATTTCTTTTGTTGTTGGCATGATGTGGGTTTTTTTTGTTTGTTTGTTTGTTTGTTTTTAGGTGACCACTCAAACCCTTCCTGAAGTTTTTATACTGTGTGTAAATTGGAAGATAACCCTCAGTTTTAACTTGATTTTTACAAGCTATGAGCCTTAGAAAGTAAAAATACATTATTGCACAGCAGTGGTTTGTGCTATGGCTCAATAAAAAGGTCTGTTTTCAAGGGTTAATAATATTGAACCTAATCATTTTTGTTTTATCTGAAACAATTGTGTTATTGAGTGTAAGTAGAAATAAGTCTTATAATCTTGTCTTCATCTGTATTCATTCAGCATTCTCAGGAGGATTTAGCCCATGGCTTTCGCTTCAGAAATTGTCTGAAAAGTTCTGTGCTGACAGATGAGGAAAGTGGAAGATGTTGATTTAATGAGCCTGAAGTTGTGTGTGTTTACTTACACACCCATGAACGTGTGTTTGGCAAATTGATTTATGGTAAAATAAGACTCAAGCATCCAAGCATGTTGCTTAAATGCAGTTGCAGCCGAGATATTTCAGGCACATGTCAGCTCTCTGACTGAGCAGAATTTATGCTGTGGAAACAGCCTTTCATCAGCAGTTTACTGCCTGGTAACATTTGGTTATAACTGGCTTCGTTTACATGTACAGAGCAACCTGTCAGTCACATTGTGGTTAAGGTCTACTGTGGGTTAAAGTGTTTTCATGAACCCTTGATGTGCCATAAATTCTTAAACAATCCCATAAATAAACCAAGTGACAGACTAATTCTGCTGCTTCATTCACAGAGTAAGTATTTCATAGTGAGAGAAATACTAACTGAAAACATTCTTACAATAATGTATATTTTTTGTAACCATCTATAGAAGCCTCTATAGGAATTCCACAAAACAAGGAAAAGAAGGATGAACTAAATAAAAAGAACAGTGCAGTCCCAAACAAATCAGTACAAATCAAGTTATGGGAAGCAGACAATATTGCCACAAAAAGGGTCACAAATGCCCATAATTTTTTTTATTACCTACCTCATTACAGAGTCAAGGTTTTAAAAAATATATCAAACAGAAATTAGATATAAAAGAAAAGAAAATTGAAAAGAAAGACACAGGGATCTGCCCAAATAACTTAAAACCTTCCCATCTTGACAGAGAACAAAAAATCACCTCCACAGTATAACTTCAAAGTTTCTGAATGATCGGAACCTATTGCTCCTTGAATCTGGTTTTATGTTCAAGTACAGCAAGGCTATTCTTGTTTTTACACAGTGATCAGCGTTTTAACCAAAGTGTCTCCTTCTGTTGAAATGATGAGTTTTTCTAGAAGTGATTTATAATAGTTTTGTAAGAAACTCTCACACCACCCAGACAATGTTCACTGTTAACATAATCTGGGATTATGTTCTAATTAAATTAATTTTTTAAATAACAAAATGTTGAGATACACAGTATAAATCACTGAAAAGGTTCCAGATGAATCATTTCATTTGTTTGTTTGTTTTGCCTAAATTTATCATCTTATAATAGAGACTTCCTGATATAGCAGCCTGGCCAATATATCAGCCTATCAGTATCCGAATTTCTAACAACCAATAAATGAAAGTTAAAAAGGTAAAGAAGAGACAGGAGAAACACCTCTCAGCCATGTTATTAGTCCTGATGTTGCATTATTTGTCCATCAGAGGCACCTCTGCAACCTCCTTGTTAGCAACACACGTTTTGGAACACCACAAACACAAAAACCATCTTATCTGATCAGTCAGGAAATGAGTAATACACAACTTGTGGTTATAAAACATGATTTTTTTAACTGCATCTTAATAATGTCTCATAACTAACAAATCTTAATGGAAATTTGAAAGAAAAAAATTCAAACTTGTATCGGCTTTTTAAAATTACCAAATATCGATCTTGAAAATCCCTTATCGGTCAGGTTCTATTCTACAATATAACATCTGTCTAATCAAGATAGTAACCGAGTCACGATTAAACATTTTTAATGGTTATTATTTATGGTATCACAGGGTTTGTCTTTGAGCACTATTCATATTATTTAATATTTCCCACCCCAGCGTAATTCTGAAAACAAACTCGAGCCATGTAATGTTCCAGTATTACACCAGGTTTTAAACACTGCATTTTTGAGTGAATTGTTAGAGTGAACAGTATGGTGTGTGCATGGTAGTATTATCTGATGCATTTCTCACCTGGATCATTATGTGGGGTTGAATGAAAAGCAAGATAAAGATCAGCTTGTCAATATCTGTAACCGCAGAGAGCCTTTCTGCAGGCTCAGCTAATGTACAAGTCAATAGTGGCTCACATTAGCAGGAGAGACTCTCTGTGGCACTTTGCAGAGTTTTGATTGGTTTTGTTTTTTTGTTGTTATTATTTGCAGTGACCTATTAGGTCACTAACAATGTCACAGTGTGTCTCACATAGGGGGTGTTGGACCTATTTAAACCTAGTGGTGGGCGGGCAGAGGAAATCTAGTGCCTGGGTGGCTGTGACCTCTTTAGTTCTTCTCTGTCTCCAGGTAATGTTTCCAAAACCTGCACAGAAGATGGCTGGACAGAGATGCATCCTATTGACATTGCTCTGACCTGTGGATACAATCTCAACAGCACTAGCGATGATGTGAGTAGACTGATCCGGTCTTATAGTGAATGACCACAGCAGCACAGCAGGTAACGGTGTCCAGAGCCAGCGGTCAGGAAGAACTGAATGAGAAGCTCTTTTCTTTGCACTGTGGGTGGGTGCTATTGGGTCTATTGGGGAAATTACTGCATTGATTGGTTTGCAGCTGTGTACCTCATATATGCTTTTTTTCAGTCCTATGTATTGAGTGTACAGACTGTGTTGTTAAAAGTGTTTTTTTTTTTTTTTTTTAATTATTATTGGAATAAATGTCAGAATAATGTAGAAATGTATAGAAATGCCAGTAAACAGTCAAGCTGAGGAAACTAATGAAATGTTGTTGCTAAACAACTGCATTTTAAGATATAGACTTATAAACTTTGTCACAAGGACTGGTTAATGAGTAAAATTTGTGCTTTAGAAAAAAACCGATGCATGCAAGTAATTTAAGATGTGCTTATGAAGAAACGAGGGGTTACTCAAGACTTTTGTACAATGGGCATGCACTCAAATCCTGGATAATAAAGTCCGAAAATCCAAAGACATCTAAGGAACAAAGCCAGGAAGTTTAAATCCCGGAAATTACTAGGAATGCAAAATCAGAAAGCACAGGGAACACAGTGCGAGGAGACGCACAACAAAGGACAAGGGTGAGACAATTTATACATGAGGAAATAAAGGAAGAGCTGAAAACAATCTAGATAACAAGCAGGGTTAAGCAAAACTACACAAGATAGAGAAGAACAACCTGCTACCTAAATAAAACAGGAAATAGGGCAACTGAAACAAGAGACGAAACAGAAGCAGCAGAATAAAAACACAAAGGGAACTAACTAAATACAACCATCGAGGTCATCAGTAACAAACTGAAGACTCTACATAAAGAGGAGTACAAATAAGATTTCTAAACTTTTAAATACAAGGAACTAAACTAAAGCAACAACTCTACAAATAGTAAAATAAGTATGGGATAACCTGACTTTCAGAAGTAACAAGGAACAAAACTCAAAGCCCTGGATTCAAGAGACCAAGACATACATGCAAGATTTGTGTACATGTGACACCACCTGTTAGTTTGTAAACTACTGTTTTGAAATCTCAAATTCTCCATTTTGGCCGTCACCATCTTGTCTTATTTTGAAACCTGTTGGTTAACGCTAGCACTAGCTAATGTGAGATGCTAATTTTGGCTAAATGTGGTAAAAATGTGTTTTGTGCCTGTTTTACACTAGTCAGTCAGAAAATAAAGCTAATTAAATGATTATAAGTTAACTCGGTTTGATTTGAAACTTCTATATGTTGTTAAAAAAAAGAAAAAAATGGACCACCATTCACTAGAACAGGGATCCTCAAATCCAGGCCTCGAGGTCCGGTGTCCTGCAGGTTTTAGATGTGTCTCTGCTTCAACACACCTGAGTCACATATAGAAGTCATTAGCAGGACTCTTGAGAACTTGACTGCATACTGAGGCGGTAATTCGGCCATTTGATTCAGGTGTGTTGGATCAGGGACACCTCTAAAACCTGCAGGACACCGGACCTCGAGGCCTAGATTTGAAGATCCCTGCCCTAGAAAGATATCGCAGCATTCATATTATGAATGATGAATGTATAACATGATGACCAGACATGTGCCAGCTTTTTCTATATTTTGTCTGTGGGTTACTTTTGTCGTTGTGTGCCTCACATCATGTTTATTCCTTTAAGATAAAGAATTCATGAGCAAAATTCAAAAAATATTCTGACAGCATTAAAAATTCAAATACCAATATGTCAGCATTCTCCACTGTTTGCTGAAGCAGGCACGTGTCTTTGAAACACACTTGATATAACTGACGCAGACAGGTCAGTAATACCTCCTGCCTCCGTTATCAGGCATTATGAGTCATTAGAGGTTATTCAGAATGCTTCGAGGAGTAGGAAGTGAATAAATAAATCAAATGCTAGTCTTATTTAGTTCATTTTTACTGCAGCAAGAGCTAATCTTGTCTGTGTTGACGAAGGTGGGGCAGGGTGAAGAGTGGATGTGCACTACAGGGTGGTAAAAGCTTTCTTGGTGGGCACTTTGCTCTCTGAGTCAAAGAGGCAGCCTCATTAGTATGCCACATAGGAAGTCAGGGGGGACCTGGCCCGGTGAAGTACACTAAAAGGAATTTGATGTCCGTCTTACTGCAAACTTGATATGTGTGTGTGTGTGTGTGTGTGTGTGTGTGTGTGTGTGTGTGTGTGTGTGTGTGTGTGTGTGTGTGTGTGTGTGTGTGTGTGTGTGTGTGTGTGTGCGTGTGTATACCAGAGGATGCAGGAGTTCCTCATTTAATTTTCATCAAGCACACAACATACAGTGACATGGCAGTAACATAGTGAAGCTTCTCTGGAAGAATCCAAAATCCGGGATGCTGTTACAGTATATTGCATGACAGGACTGAGTCAGTAAATCAAATTGAACTGACCCAATATTTGGTGAAGCAGAGACACAAGACTGTGGCTCAAGTGCTCTTGAGCTACAACACTTAAAGATAACGGGAGAGGAGCCTGAACACTCTTAACAGCAGTAATAAAGGACTTTTTAAAACAAAGAATAGAAATGTAACTAACACGAGTGGTGTTACTGTTTCAGTGTAAATACGCGCTTTTCTTTGATTTGTGCTTATGGGTTTTTTTGTTTTGTTTTGTTTTTTTAATATTTCTTTGTCCAGGGAAAGTTTTTTTGGCAAGTGAAGGTCGGCTACACCATTGGCCACAGTGTATCACTCATCTCTCTTACTACAGCTATTGTGATCCTCTGCATCTTCAGGTATGTAGATGTACAGTAAGACTTAAACTTCTTTATATTAAGTACTTAAGTGATATGTTATTGCACTCACTTTGAATATGATTCCTAATGCATTAATGTCTTTTCTGGCTTTATGTGGACCCTTATTTAGAACAATGATAAAAGAATGGAACAAAAAACAGTCACTGCTGCAGGACTCTTGTGAAGAACATTAGTATGAGCTACTATCTGCCAAGCACACTGACAGTGACATTATCCATGCTGGGTGATTTGACATGAACATTGTGACAAATTGCACATTTCTGTGTCACATGTCAAACATTTTTCTGTGGAATCTGATTGTCTCTGATCAGTGCAGCTTCACACCCGAGTATAATAGCAGGCTTAAACCAAGATGAAAGCTACAAATACTTTCTAAATGAAATAAACTATCACTCAAACTCTGCAGCACTTTAAGGGTTAGACATTTGTAATGCTGTAGGATAAAAAGGACTGGCATTTTTGCTGCTTGATAAGCCAGGGGATGATTGCAACCTCCTCAAAAGCAATTACAGTTTCGAGGAAGAATAAGAAGCCAGCTTTGAATTGCAACATCTTCACCCTAACAGATAATGAATGGACATTTCAAGAGTGACTCATAATACCGTGGATAATTTTTTTTTTTTTTTTGGAAAAACTCCTTGCTGTAAGCAATTTGTCTGCCTGAGTTGGATGAGAGGTGAACTTTTCTCACCCAGAAATGTTGCAAAGAAATAAGAAAAAAAAAATGTGTAGAAGTGTGAACAAGTACTGTATGTGTAAATGGGTGGGCCACATTTGTGCACATTACTCTTATTCCTGTGTACTATTTTTCCCCCATGGACACTGTAAATAATCTATTTACTGTGCAGCTGCAAAAATCCCCACCCAAGAACATGAGCTGTGAAATAATTCTTCAGCTCCCCTGTGTGCTCACTTCATCTCCTTCAATTCATACCAAAAGTTTGAATGATGATGCAACAAGTATTTTCATTTCTTTTATGCAAGCACCCACTCTCAGCATGCAACCACTAATTTCTGTCCATGGCCATGGTAATGGAGTTCAAAAACATCAATAAATAAATACTTTCTTCTCTTTTAAGTAAAGAAACTGCATTTTTTTGGTCACATTTTTCATGTGCCTCGTTGAGTCTGTTGCTGCCACTGGCACTGGAGTGTGTGTTATTGAGTTAGTTACTGATAAGAGGCACTTTTCATGCTTTCTGCAAAGACAAGCAATAGGTGTGAAAGAGTGTCCACCTGAGAGTTTTGCTCACTGTCATGCACCCAAAGCCACAAGACCAGCCAAGGTCGGGGAGATAAAAGGTGCAAAGGTGTGAAATCAAAATAATCCACTGATTTTTAGCCAGAAGAAGAGATATGACAGGGCATTTAGAGGTGAGGGGTGGCTGTAGGGTGTAGCGAGAAGTATTACAGCTGTATGGTAGACTACACCTGTTCCTAAAAGACAGCACATGCATGAAATGATGTAAAAAAAAATGCCCACTGTGTCTGTTAAACTTTACCTAAATGCCTTTTTACATCTCTGTATGTATATAGAAATTAACCTAATATTTTCTTTATGCTGATATTATTTTACCTCTGGAAAATAAGAAATATTTACAGTCAAAAGCTATTCATTTATTTGCCTTGAATTATCAGTGTGCTTGCAGCTATCGGCTTACTAAACTGAGAATGCATGTGTCTTTCTTAACCCGGATTTTGCCTTTCAGGTTATTCCCTTACATTAAAGAAACATTTTCCACAGTGGACATTTTAACATGTAATAATCAGAATGGTTGTTGAGCTCATACAGAGTTTACACGTACAAATGTTTATTATTTGTTTTTATGTAAAGTTAACATCTTCCTAAAAAATATGCCTGTGATAAAGGCATTCTGTTATTAAAAAAAAAAAAAAAATTAGAAAGTGTGACTTTCTACAGCATGGCACTGAACAGGAGTGGTCCTCTAATCTCATTGTACAGTACATTCTGTATAATGACAATAAAGGCATTCTATTCTATTCTATAAACTAAGTACGCCCTTACTGTTTCGATTGGGATTGAGAGGGCAAGTAGCAGCCAGATGCTGCTAATCAGAAGTATTTGATTAACTGATCATCAGCAAGTGTGAGCACCACTACAAAAGTAAACGTTTTGGCCGTTTTCTGGCTTGGAACATTCAGCTATGTGTTAATGCAATGTCACCATCTTCCCAGGAGTGAACATCTCAGCAAATTCACCCCAAGGTCAGACTGTACAATGCTCAGAGAAACTGCAAAAAATCCAAGCACTACATCTCAGACTCTACAAGACTCAGTTAGTATGTCAAATGTTAAAGTTTGTGACAGTACAATTAGAAAAAGACTGAGCAAATATGGCTTGTCTGGGAGGGTTACCAGGAGAAAGCTTCTTTCCTCTAAAAAGAACATGGCAGCACAGCTTAGGTTTGCAAAGTTGCATCTGAGCAAACCACAGACTTCTGGAACAATGACCTTCTTTTACGAACATTGTATATGCACAAATCTGTGCATAAATCATGCATGCAAATTCTTCCAAACACAAATCAGTGATTTATCAATATTTTTGATGATACAAATGAATGAAGGGCTGACTTTCTTAGGAAATTTAAACACAAATCTTTAAAAAAATACTTCTAATTACTACTACTTATTATTGTTATTCTTCTTCTTATTAAATATTATTATCACCTTTTTGTCATTATTTACAGTTTTATTTTGTTTTTTTCAGAACACCATAAGCCACTTGTTTTCTTCTTTTTCTGGTAGTCATTTAGTCTTTTATCATAGCAGCTTTGATGTCCAAAGATTTTTTTTTCTTTTAGTTGAGCAACAGTGAGAAAACACTCACTGAGCATTTCAGCCCAAGCCTCATTTTTGTTTTTGTTTTTTTTCTTAAACATTGTCACTCCAGTGGAAACATCTCAGAAAGCTTCACCTTTTCTAGCTTCCTCTTTGGACACAATTGTTTTAGTTTCTTCAGTTGGATTTTCTCCTGCTTTCTTGCCTTAAAGGTGCAGGATTCTCTCTCCACTTGACCTGGAGATGTGTTTCCTTACATAGAGAAATGAGAGCATTGCAGTATACACACTGCACAAGCCTGTAAGTTTAGAATCACTCTGATTTCCTAATGTACATGCAGCCGTTTTTATTCTTAGAGTTGTAAGAACAAAGTAGGCCAGTACACATTTTATAAATCTGATGGTTTTGCTTGTTATTTTGTACAGGGTAGGTGCAGATGTTTGGCCATGATGCACAGTGCCACATTTGGTGTAAAACCAAACACTAAACATTACACTCATACCAACTCTCAAGCACAGTGGTGGACGGGTGATGATTTGGGCTTGTTTTCAGCTACAGGACCTGGATATCTTGCGGTCAACCATGACCTCCTCTGTATATCAAATTATTCTAGAGTCAAATGTGAGTCTGTGCAGCAGTACAGCAGCAAATCTACAACAGAATGTCAGAAAAAGAAAAGAATGAAGGTATTGCAATGGTCAAGACAAAGTTCAGTCCTCAACCTGATTGAAATGTTTTGGCAAGACCTTAAGAGATCTGTACACAAACAAATACCTGCAAACCTCAATGAACTGAAGAAATGTTGTAAAGAAGAGTGGGCCAAAATTCCTCCACAATGATGTGAGAGACCGATGAAGTCACACAGCTACAATTACTTCAAGTTATTGCTGCTAAAGGTGGTTCTACAAACTACTGAGTCATGGGGTGTATTCCACTTAGTTTTTCACATGACTTTATATTCTACTACTTACTCTACATTGTTTTTACGTTTTTGGCTTATGCAGATGTTTTTTAAAAGGTGACAATTCCTCTTTATTTTTAATTACCCTGAACCACACTCAACCCATGTTAATATTAGGTACACCACTTGTATGCAAAAAAAAAAAAAAAAAAAAAAGTTCAAATTTTCTATAACTAGTCAGGTACTAGTAGCAAAAGAAGAAAAATAGGCATTTAATGAAATAGTAGTTGCAGTACGCAGTGACTAGATAACACTAGCATCATGGTAATTTTAAAAAGCTGTGAAAGAACGTGAAAAGCGCTCGTGGATGATGAGAGGAGGCTATATTAATGATTTCCAAGAGAAAATTAAGTGACTGGGTATGTGCTGTACTCCAGCTGAATGTTACCTGACTAGAAAACAACCACCTCTGGCATTAAAAAAAAGATTGGCACTACTAGGAACCTGTTTTTCCTAATCATTTCTCAAGTATGATAATGTAGTCAGCAGAAGAAGTATTAAAGAACTGACACTTAAGGACTGCTTGTTTCTACTAATCACTGTTTATTTTCAAGGTGTGTGAAGAACCATAAAAAAAAAAAACATTCATTCTAAAACCGATCCACCCACACAGTTTAAAAACAAGAAACTAAGGAGCTTAATTATGATTTAACTGTCTGTGAGTTGCTGTCATTTTATGCTATTAACTCTGAGGACATTGATAATTAGTATGCAGGCCCTCTTTGCCGAATTCTGCGTGTGTCTTGTCCCTTTGTTTTTGTATATCTCTCTTTCTATGTGTTCTAGGAAGCTCCACTGCACAAGGAACTACATCCACATGCATCTGTTTGTTTCATTTATCCTGAAGGCCATTGCTGTGTTCATCAAAGACGTGGTTCTCTATGAGGTCGGGGAGGTGGACAACTGCTCCTCAGGCTCTGTGAGTTAGTGCTGCTGTTTGATCTGGGTGTCTTCAACTGGACAGCTTGGTCTCCTTGAACATCAAATAAGTTTAACTCAGTAAAGATCTCATTACATTCAAACCTCATTAAAATTTATGTAAATCATTACAGGCAAGCTCTCGCTTTCAGTGGTGTCTATTAAAACTAAATAAAATAAACAGAAATAATAATAGGCAAAAATTATGATTAAACAGACAACACTAATCTGCTGACACCATATTTTATAAAGTCATCATTTTTTATGTCTGATTCTAATGTTCAAACTAACTATAGCTGTAAAATAAATATAGTGAAGTAAGTTATATAGTGTTTGAAATATACCTCAAAACAATACTTCAGTAAATGTACTTAGTTACATATTGTACTGTTAGAAAAATGGGAAATAGGTGCAGTGATTAATTGAGTTTGTACAGTTCTAATGAGCTTGAAGGTCAATATTAGGTACGACCACCTTTTTTCTTCAGCACAGCCTGAACTCTCTTAGGGAAGCTTTCTTGTCATTTCTTTAAATAGTCCTCAGGACTGGTTCTCCAGGCTTCTTGAAGAACATTCAAAGCTCTTCTTTGGATGTTGGCTGCCTTTCAACATGTTGCCACACTGCTTCAATAATTTTGAGGTCCAGGCTCTGGGGAGGGCAATCCATGACTGCTCCATTGTGTGTCTTTCTATCTAGGTATGCTTTTATTGCTGGTCTCACCTCACATGTCTGGGTGCCCAACATAAAGGTCCTGTCTTGTGCCGGCCTCCCCAGCATTCACGCTCCTCAGGCAACGCTGCCTGTGTTGGCTGGGCCACGTACAGCGAATGAAGACATTCTCTATGGTGAACTGGCATCTGGAAAAAAATGTACTGAGCACCCCTCAACTGCGCTACAAGGATGTCTGCAAACGCAACCTGAAAGTTGTGGACATTGACACAGACTCATGGGAAGACTTGGCGTCAGATTGCAGCCAGTGGAGGAGCGCAGTGAAGCACTGTACCACATCCGTTGAAGAAAATCGTTCTATCACTGCCAACAGCAAGCCAGCCCGCAGAAAACATCAGCACAACCCTTGTGAAACCCAGGTTACCTTCACCTGTGACATCTGTAGACATGTCTGCCTTTCCAGGATTGGACTCTTCAGCCACCAGTGGAGATGATCCTAAAGCAAATGGAAGGTGATCCTATAGTCAGAGTGACTGACGGAGGGCTACTATGCTTTTATTGCATTGGTAGCATGTATTGCATTGGTAGCACAATTCCATCAATTTTGACAAGCTCTACAACAGCACTGGCTGAAATGCAGTCCCAAACCACAGTGAACAGTAGATGGTTCAACTGAAGGGCCAGATGTATCTTTGTCAAGTCCTGTGTCGGGTCTTTGCTGGATTTCCTATTCCTTAAAGACATGACTTTCAGATACTGTTCATCTTCTATAGATTTCTTTTAGGCCTGACAGTTTTTTGTCCTCCATTTGTCTAGTTTTCTCATTTTTTAGAGGACACACTGCACACCATGCAGAGCTATGCCAGGTTTTCAGCTAATAGCAATTTGGAACCTTGTTGGTGCAAAAATGCTTTTTAAATCTGTCAAACTGTGTTATCTTTGGCATTTTTCATAGATTCAACTCAAGAAATGGGAACAAATGATGTGTTTCTGTGACAGGTTGCCAGTAACAAATTGCCTAAAGATACAATTTAAAATAGTTTCTTTGCTAAGTTGTTTGTTATATGTAGACACATCAGTGGTTCATCCCTTGAGTTAGGTGCCTTGTTTTATACTGAAATAATTCATAGGTCAGTGTTAAGTGGCTTAAAAAAAACATTCCTCTGAAAATGGTCAAGTACAAGGACTGGACTGAAAATGAGTGAAAAAGCAGCCAATGCCCAAAGAAAAACTTTGAGTGACCTTCAGAAAACCTTGAGAACTATTAAAGACCACTTAAGAAAAATTACAACATAGTCTGGCTCCTTGGAAGAAAATAGATGAGAGGTGGCTGAAGACTGGCACAGTACTGCACCATCACTGATAATTATTATGACATCGAGTTTGAGTTCTCACATCCTAACTGACAAATAACTTAAATGTTTTGATTGCTGCTTGTGTAATTTTTCAGTTTCACTCTCACATCAAAAGCCACACAGTAGCCAAAAATGTTATATTAAAATAACAATAAAATAGCCCATAGTATTTGGCTGTTGTCCTTAGGCTTTCAACACTGTTACCATCACCCCCTCACGTGACACTGAGCCACAGTCCAGAGGCCCAGGAGTTGTGTGGCCAGCGAACATGAGGTTCATGTTACAGAATGTGGCCACATGATGAGCAGAGGCTCGCTGTATTTATTAGTGAGCTCTATGGTTGGCTGCACTGTGTTAATGGACCTGCTGGGTTGACAGGAGCCAGCTGCTGTCATGGAGCATTTGAAAAAAGACATTATAGAGACAGATTTGATGCTGCAGTGCTCACCGTGACCCCAACATTAGTTCCATTACAGCTGTTAGCATTGTTACTGCTGTGTTTTTGAGTGTGTGTAGGTGTTCTGCATGCTTCATTCATTATCTCTTCTTCTACACCTGGATGTTTAATTCATGATACAACTACTCTAGCAAAGCATATTTAAAAATGCATTTTTTTTAAAGGTATGAGTGTGTATCTGTGTGTGGGTGTCTGTGTGCTCCCTGTTATTCCCTGTTTTTCCAGTAGCAAAATATCTAACAATTCATCCTCATGCCACTGATGCTAGGCTTTTTAAAACTGAGCTCCTACAACCAATTTATACTGATTAGCACACATCAAACTAAGTAAGGATTAGGCAGCCCATCTGGGTCCCTTTTTGTCCCCTCAACATGCCAATTGGTGATCAGTTCATATGGATTACAAATAGATACAGTACCAGTCCAAACCTTGGACTGGTACTGTATCTATTTGGAGAAGGTAGTAGCAAGATATTTCACACATTCATACAGATTTTAGATTCTTCAAATTAGCAACTTTTGCTTTGATTACAGCTTTGCACACTCTTGGCATTCTCAATCAGCTTCATGTGATAATCACCTGAAATGGTTTTCCAACAGTCTTGAAGGAGTTCCCAGAGGTGCTGAGCACTTGTTAGCTCCTTTGCCTTCACTCTGCGGTCCGACTCATCTCAAACCATCTAAATTGGGTTTAGATCAGGTGATTGTGGAGGCCAGGTCCTCTGCCGCAACACTCCATCACCCTCTTTCTTGGTCAAATATCTCTTACATAGCCTGGAGGTGTGTTTGGGGTCATTGTCCTGTTGAAAAACAAATGATGGTCCCACTAAGTGCAAACCAGATGGGATGGCATGTTGCTGCAGAATGCTGTAGTAGCCATGCTGGTTAAGTGTGTCTTGTATTTTGAATAAATCGCCAACAGTGTCACCAGCAAAGAACCCATGTACCATCATATTTTCTCCTCCATATTTCACAGTGGGAACTACACATGTAGGAACCATCTGCTCACCTTTTCTGTGTCTTACAAAGACATGGCATTTGGAACCAAAAATCTCAAATTTGGACCAAAGGACAGATTTCCACTGGTCTAGTGTCCATTCCTTTTGTTCCTTGGCTCAAGCCATTCTCTTCCTCTTGTTATTCTTCCTTAGAAGTGGTTTATTTGCTGAAATTCAACCATAAAGTCCAGATTCACACAGTCTTCTCTGAACAGTTGATGTTGAGATGTGTGTGCTACTTGAACTCTGCGAACATTTAGGTGGGCTCTTATCTGCTGTCAGTTTGCAGTTTCTGAGGCTGGTAACCCTGATGAACTTATCCTGTGCAGCAGAGGTAACTCTTGGTCTTCTTTCCTGGGGCGGTCCTGATGAGAGCCAGTTTCATCATAACGTTTGATGGTCTTTGGGACTGCACTTGAGGATACTTTCAAAGTTCTTGAAATTTTTCGGATTGACTGACCTTCATTTCTTAAAGTAATGATGGACTGTTGTTTTTCTTTACTTAGTTGAGTACTTCTTGCAATAACATTGGATTAGAACATTACTCAAACAGGGCTTTTCACTGTATCCCAACTCTATGTCTTCACAACACAGCTGATGGTCTCAAACACATTAAGAGGGCAAGAAATTCAAGACATTAACTATTGACAAGCCACAGCTGTTAACTGAAAGCCATTCCAGGTGACTACCTCATAAAGCTGACTGAGAAAATGCCAAGATGTGCAAAGCTGTCATCGAAACAAGAGGTCTCACCCTATCCCTATTATAGTATCCTCGTCTGTCACACCAACCCTCTGCATTTCCTCCTTCATTACATCCATATTCTCTGGTCTTCCTCTTTTCTTCCTGCCTGGCAGCTCCATCTTCAACATCCTTAGCCCATTATATCCACTATCCCTCCTCTGCAAATGTCCAAACCATCTCATCCTTAAAATCTAGATTATTTAGGTCTCATATTCCTTAAATCTGCATGTTCTAGCTGAATTCAGATATTATTGATCATTCAAGGACTGACAACTAAAATGCACTACAATGGAAAGTGGATTACTTGAGGAAATGCACCATTCAGTCATGATTGCAGTAAATTTTTTGCATAAAAATTAGGTTATTTTCAGCTCCACATCATGACTTATTTGTTCTTATACCTGTTCTAATGTCTGAGTCATGACAAAAACTTAAAACTGCTTTTTTAAATTATTATTATTATTATTATTATCATCATGACTTTACTCCAGTGTACTCAATGTCTCATGTCTGTTACAGCTGCTAAAGTGCTCAATGTATTCACTCTTACAGGGTCATTTTTAAAGGAGCACAGTTTATTGATTTTTCTTATCTGTGTGATGTCATCTGTGTAGGATCTCTGTATTGCTCGCTCTAAAACAACTCATTCCGTGTGTATCTGATCAGCAGAGTGAATTTAGAAACCCATGAAAGAGCAACGCATTTCAGCTCAGCCCTCCCACACTTTTTATACATGTCATTGTCTAACAAGTTCGACAGTAGCCTGCCTGCCCAGTATTCAGTATTCAGCATCAGCAAACTGAATTTTGAATGAATTATTCCATCCTCCCGCTAGCGCTGTGCCTTCAGCCAACCAGAAGAGAGCTGATTGTTTTTTTCCTGTGTTATGGAAATCTTGTGAATCCAGGCTCACTTGAGCGGGAAGAATACCGAGGAGACTCAGATGTCTTACGCAGAAACATTTTATGCAGCTATCATGATATGAAGGAGAATAAGCATGCCCACAGAGGCTGTCAGTGCATATTGTCACCCAGTTGAGAAGCTTATTCCTTATCAGGGCATCTACTACTACTCATAAATCTACTAATTCAGCACACTTGCCTATCAGTCAAACTCAGCTTGGACTAATCTCAGAGGCTGCTCAGTCATTTTTTTCTTTGGAGGAACATTCTTTAAATAAAATCTTTTTTACATGCTGCATGAATGCTTCATTTTGTGTGAGTGTTGCATTATATTTTGGAACATTTACGCACTTTGGAAGCTTTACCTTCAGTGAATGAGACAGAGAGCTTATAAAATCCATCATGAGTAGGACACAGATTAGCACTACTTTTAAAGCCACCATTTACATAGGTTTGCAAAAGTAGTAACTCACAATTTTATTAGTGCAATGTTTCCACATAATTTATAGATAATAAAAGAAGCATTTGAGTAAATCTCTGCTGCAAAGTTTTTAATAAAGGCACACAAAAAACTAATTAGCATTCTGCTACAGTCATAAGAGTCACATTAGTATAAAAAACAGAAATGTATAGCTGCTTTCACAACAGGAAATAAACACTACAATATAGTCTCATTTTCTAAATGGAACCTTTGGCCACAACAAGGAATAAATTACACCATATCATCTTCAGTGTAAGGCTGTCCCTGTTTACTACATCACTGTATGATTCATGCTTGTGTGTCCATTGCCAGGTTGGCTGCAAAGCAGTGATTGTGTTCTTCCAGTACTGTATAATGGCCAGTTTCTTCTGGCTGCTGGTGGAAGGCCTTTATCTGCATGCACTGTTGGCCGTTTCTTTCTTCTCCGAGAGGAAGTACTTCTGGGCTTACATTCTGATTGGCTGGGGTGAGATCGTCTTCTTTCTTGTACTATCAAAGGGACCTCAGAGTGTTAGCAGTATGTGAACTACAGGTCGAGAACCTTACAGGTGGAATCCATAGTAATTTTAGTTATGTACTTTTTGTGCCCTCAGGAGGTCCAGCAATTTTCATCACAGCTTGGAGCATCGCTAAAGCCTACTATAATGATGTGGGGTGAGAGAAACCGGCAACTGCTAAACCTGAGCCAAGCAGAAAATGCTTTTTTCTTTTACATTAATACTGTTTCATGTCTTACTAGGTGCTGGGATATAATAGAAAACACTGATGTATTCTGGTGGATCATCAAAACCCCTATTTTGGCATCGATTCTGGTAAGTTCATGAGCTTTAAAAATTTTTCATGATTTACATCAACACTCACTATCTAGAGGTCTCAAAGCAGAATTTTTTTAAAGTAGCTGACACTAAGAGCGAAAACATCTACGTCAGTTTTAATCAGCCCACATCAGACTTTTCTGCCAATGAAATGAGGTCAGTACAACCTCAGAGTTTTCATTCACTTGGGAAAGTTGGCAGAGCAATCACCATCAGTATTTTCTTTTACTTTGTCAGTCATTGTCTCTTGCCCTCTGTATTTAGTTTTGCTTCCTTGTCTCGTTTCTGTGCTCATGTTCAGCTGTGCTCCCCACCTGTTGCCTGTTCCCTGATTATCCCTCTCTGTATTGATTGTCTCAGTCTTCCCCTTGTCTCTTGTCAGAGTCTTGTTGTCTTCGTGGCTGTGTTTGTTCTGTGTTCTCCACACCTCGAGTGCTCCCTAGTTTTCCTTTCCTTTAGTTTTATTTCCTGTCTTGGCTTATGTTAACACATGTTTTCAGCCATAATAAAGGCTCGCCTTTAAATTCCCGTCTGCCTGCTTCTGAGTCCTCCGGTTGGGTCCGCACCACACGCACACACCACACACCACACACCACACGGTCTGCTTTCGCAAACCGTGACATTTAGTATTAGTGACAAGAAGTCTCCAAAAGGCGACGGTGCCCAGTGAACCCAATAATTCAATCCGTCATACTCTGTAAAACCACAAATATGGATTTTCACAGTGTGGTTTCTGTACTGAACAAATTATGCAAAGTCTTGAAATTCGGACAGAAATAAGCTGTTAAAAGGAGCTGCTTGCCTCTGTTTCAAGTCTGTTTCAAAGTCAAAATAAGCTGCTGGAAAAAGTTTCTTAGCATGCAAATACGAAAGTAAAAAGGTAATTTCAAACATGAGTTTCTCTTCGGTGCACTGATCAAATCCCCAAATAATAAAACTAAAGTGTGACAGCTCACATATCTTCTAAGAAAAACAGACTAATCTCTGTGAACGTGAGGGAGACACTTTTAGAGAGGTGTTGTTAAGAGGCAAGTCAAATGATTTGAGACATCCCAGTGAAATTGTGTATATGTGTATGTGGTACATCTTCACGGATATTTTTTTTTTTTTTTTTTTGCATGTCTCTGATAACCATTTTCTACGAAATTTGCTAAAATCACAGTTTAACTTGTTTCAGCTACCCCAAGCAACAGACGTTGCCCATGAGAAATGAAGAAGAGAGTGCAGGCAGGGTGGAGTGGGTGGAGATGAGTGTCAGGGGTGATTTGTGACAGAAGGACAGCAGCAAGAGTGAAAGAAGGTTTACAAGATGGTAGTGAGACCTGCTATGATGTAGAGTTTGGACACAGAGACACTGAGAAAAAGACAGGAGGCCGAGCTGGAGATGGCAGAACTGAAGATGCTAAGATCTTCATTGGAGGGAGCAGAATGGACAAGATTGGAAATGAGTACATCAGAGGGACAGCTCAGGTTGAGCGGTTTGGAGACAAAGTTAACAGAGGCAAGGCTGAGATTGCTTTGACATGTGCAGAGGAGGGGATAGTGGATATACTTGGGGTGTTGAATATGGAGCTGCCAGGCAGGTGGAAAAGAGGAAGACCACAGAGAAGGATCTAGTCAATGAGGGCATGCAGAGGATAGGGTGAAGCGGAGGCAGATGATCCACTGCAGCAAGCAGCCTAAAGAAGAAAAATAATTTAATTTCATTGAATTAGTTACAGTTGAGTAAAAGAGCTAATTTGTAGAGACTTGGCTCTTTGCCATAGAGAAATGTTACCAAGCTCACATGTTCAGTTGGACATGATAAACATTATATGTGCATGTATTTTGAACACTATTAGTGATCGTCTGCCAAAAAGTGATTTTCGGTGTTTGCCAGAAAGTGACTGCCTGTATTTAAACAGCTGTAAATGACTTGCTGACCTATAATCTGTGAAACATGTGTCAAACATCAAACATGAATGATATCAGGTCATTTTGAGTGAGAAACAGCATTTCTATCACAAGGTAGAAGCTGAACTCAGTTTTTGGCAAAGTGACTTTTATATATTTGATATTTATCAAGGTAAAAACTGTCACTGACATTAAAAATGTCTTTTTAAACAGAAATCTATCTCAGAAGGCTGCAGAAATCACAACAAATATAACATCACAGTTCTATAAAGATATTTGAAGTGTCCAAAAAGCTCTGGATTGATTATAATGTAGGTGCAATGACTCCTAAAGACTTCTTGAAAAACAGGTAATTTCTTCATTTTATATATAAGCCCTTCATAAATCATGCTGACTGCACTCTATTTACCAATATAAGCAAAGACATTACACATAAAAGCACACAGAAACATCGGAATCACTTTATGGCAGACGATCACTTTTTGGCACAACACCGGCTTTTTGTGTGCTGCATCGCATTTACAGAAAATGTAGCTCATATGTACAACAAAACATATTTATTAGTGTGTTTGTAGAAGTGTTAGCAGATGGATTTTGTTACTTGTGCATAAAAAAAAACAGCTGTTTTCTGTGTCTCAAATCTTTGTGCTTAGCTAAATCGTGATCCTCTCATGGTAAGCAAAAAAGCGGGGTCAGTTGCCTTATTTCACACGAGTATCAGCGGCCTTACTGTGTTTTTCTGTGCTTAACCAGTGACTGATAGCTGGGAGTGCATCATGATGAGTGATGTGTTGCCAATTCAGACTTCCAATCCAAATCATCAGTCTAGAAATGCTCGTGTTCCCACAGGGCAGCACCACAATCCATGGCTTCTGCTATGAGTTGAATCTCTCAAATATTTCTCCATATCCTTTAGGCAAAACCCTAAAACACTGTGACTGTTTTTGCAGTGTTAAATGCCTCAGTACTTTTCTTATGTAACTCTTGCAATACATTCTCCACAGATGAACTTCATTCTTTTTATCTGTATAATTCGGATACTTCGCCAGAAGATAAACTGCCCAGATATTGGAAGAAATGACTCCAACCAGTACTCGTGAGTATCATTTAATTTCTTTTTCATTCTAGAAGTTTATTTTATGTGTCAGCTAATAAAGGATGAAATGTCACTGATACGAACAAGGGTGTCTGGAAAAATCCCCACCACTTCTGTCTTGGTGGACATTCTGTTAACATTACCTGCTTTTGCAAGGGTAAACAAAGATTAGCTTGAATAAACTTGCAAAGCTGCAGAGTAGCATGCACTCTGAGTATGTGTCCTGTAACTATTGCTGTAAATGTAACTTTTTTTTTACACTCAGGGCAATGCAGATATAACCAATCCTTTCAGACTTAGCTTAGCATGCACAGCCCACTGTAGTTTCCCCCTAGCAGCTGCTTTACCCAGAGCTGCAGTGCTGTATGTATTTAAGTGACTTTTCCTATGATGGAGAGCATCTCATAACCCAGACATAATCCATGAGCTATTTTCCCACTGACACTTTTAACACCCCCCACCCCAAAAAAAAAAGTCTCTGGTCTGCTGAGCTGAAATGTAAAATGAAAAGCACTCCTGAGCTGCATTTCATTATTGTGGTATACAGAGACAGATTGGATGCTGGTTTAACTGGAGGGAGAGATTTGAATCTGTTTTTGCCTTGTCATTTCAGGCGACTGGCAAAGTCAACGCTGCTCTTGATTCCTCTGTTTGGGATAAATTATATAGTGTTTGCATTTATCCCGGAGCAAGTGAAGACTGAGCTGCGGCTGGTTTTTGACTTGATTCTGGGATCATTTCAGGTATGAGATCAAATAATTTAGGAAGAAGTGATTGCTCAAAAAAAAAAATACCTGGTAGATTCCTTAAAATAGTTTTCTAGAAGTGTGTTTGCTTAAACTTTTTAAAAAGTCCAAAAAATAATGATATGGTATTCTTTCAGCCCTAAACCGGTGAGTGCTACTATTAAAGAAAAGTGCAGCAGGACTCTAAGCACTTTGCTGGCTGGCTCAGAGGCACTGTTACTGTTTAAAGCTCTTGTGTTATTTCAGTTCATCAAATAATGAGGAATGATGGAGAATGCAGCCAGACTGCACAGCTGCATTACAACACAATCCTCTCCTCATTCCTCTTAATCCTCCTTATTATTATAACTAGACTATGCATTTGTTTTGTCTAATACATTTATATGTCATGACTGCTTTGTTATTTTCACAGTATTTCTATGTTGTGTTGTTTTGATTATGATGCATTATGACAAGTTGTCAAAAATATGTGAAATTGTTACTTGTTCACAGCAAAAAAAAAAGCATTTGTCATTCTTTGTTAACATTTGCAAATATGTTGGCACATTTTTGCACATGACCAAACACCTGTCTACAAACAGCTGTTATTTGTTGTAGGTACCTTTGTAACCAAAAGAGATTAGGTCTTCTTAGTGACTTCAACAGCTTTTTTGAAAAATACACTCACCAGCTACTTAATTTGGTACATCTTGCTAGTCCTGGGTTGGACCCCCCCTTTTTACCTTCCGAATTGCCTTAATTCTTAATGGCATAGATTCAGGCGATAGAAACGGTGGAACAGATTTTGTTCTATATTGACATGATAGCATCACACAGTTGCTGCAAATTCATTATCTCCCATTGCACCACTTCCCAAAGGTGCTCTGTTGAGGCCATCTGAGTACAGTGAATTAACTGTCAATGTTCAAGAGACCAGTCTGAAATGATTTGAGCTTTGTGACATGGTGTGTTATCCCGGATGCAGCCATCAGAAACTTGGTACACTGAGAAAATAAAGGGATTGACATGGTCAGCAGCAATACTCAGGTAGGCTGTGGTGTTTAAACAATGCCCAGTTAATACTAAGGGGCCCAGATTGTGCTAATATCCCCCACACCATTATACCACCACCAGCCTAAACCGTTGATACTTCATGTCATGCTTTTGTTTTGTTTATGCCAACCCTACTGTCTGAATGTTGCAGCAGAAATTGCTACTCATCAAATTAGGCAAAGTTTTTCTAATCTTCTGGTGCCCAGTTTTGGTGATCCTGCACAAATTGTTGGCACAGTTTCCTGTTCTTAGCTGACAGGAGCGGCACAACGTGTTGTGCGTTCAGAGATGCTCTTCTACATGCCTTGGTTTTAATGAGTGGTTATTTGAGTTACTTTTGCCTTGCCATCAGGCATTTTCACCCAGAGAACTGCCGCTCACTGGATATTTTCCCTTTTTCGGACCATTCTCTGTAAACCCTGGAGATGGTTGCATGGGAAAGTCCCATTAGATCAGCGGTTTCTGAAATATTCCACTCAAATCTGCTCATCTGGCACTAACAACCATGACACATTCCAAGTCACTTAAATCACCTTTCTTCCTCATTCTGATGCTCACTTTGAACTTCAGCAGGTCATTTAAATGCACTGAGTTGCTGCCATGTGATTGGTTGATTACATATTTGCGTGAACGAGCAGTTGAATGGGTGCAACTAATGAAGTGGTTTGTGAGCATATGTTAGCATTATTCCATTGTGTAAGTCATCACATGTCAAAAACTGATGAGCCCACATTGCTATAAATTTATAAATTGCTTTATAAATTGCTCTGATTTGTAGTATCTGTAAAGTTGTGAAAAAAAAGATTAATTCATCATAAGGTGAAACTCAAACATCACTAAGGAGTGTGGAATACTCACCACAGAGCTCAACCAATGTCACGTATCATCAGCTTACAGGTGAGGGCCATGAATATGAGCGCCGTAACACGTTTAAACAGCTTGAGTGCACTAAAGTGTCAACACTGACACTAAACACTGAAGATCCTGTGCTCAGATACATATTACACAGAGGAACCAGCCTGGCCATCAAAGTGGAAGAGGAGTAAGGAGGTTTGGCAGTGTACAGTAGGAAGAGGAAGGTAACATAATGCAATAAGATGCAAAAAGAAGTGCAGAGAATAGTTGTGGCTTACGTGGTGGTTCTTCCCTTCTTGTAATGCAAGGGAGAGCATTAAGCATGAGGCGCATGAAGATCAGTGGCCAAAGGGGGAGCAAGGGAAATCCAGTCACATTAAATTCAACTTAGTTTCTTTTTAAATATAAGGTAAAATCATGTGTTCTTCCCTCCCTGGATAATATTAACAGTTTGGTACAGTAGGCATGCAGTTTTACTAAAAACATGGAGGACAAGACTATTTTAGAAAATAAGAAAAATTAAATAGGAAATTGAAAAACACAATTTTAGAAAATGTTAAACGGTTTTGACCATCCTGGTCGTTTTGTTGGTAATTAAGTATTTGCTACTTGGGTAATCATCTTCAGTGCTAAGAACTTTAAAAATGTTTTAGAAATTGAGAGAAAAAAATTGCAACTGAACAAATAGTTGATAAGACAAGATGAAGAAAGAAGACATTTCACCATCACATCCTCTGTTACTGCCTTCTTATCAGTGTTTTTCCTTCCTTTTAGGGCTTTGTGGTCGCAGTCCTTTACTGCTTCCTGAACGGAGAGGTAAGTGATGTAAACACTGCTGATATAAACACACCACAGTGCAGAGATAGCCTACAGTCATGCATGCGATCATTCTCAGAAAATGTAGTTCATCTGCAGTTTCGCCGTTGCTCCCTTTGCGCACCATTTACATTCACACACAGTTCTGACAGGTAGCTGGAGTGATGGGTATGAGTCACCGGCGCTGGTCGTTCCAGCTCCTCTCTTGGACCTCCCCACAGCATATTTTCTGCACTTTGCCTACGGGATGGGAGGGCTGTAAAAAGCACACAGTCTTTTTGGCAGGGAGCTATCCAGTGATGTCTGCACAGGCTCTCTGTGGGCAGATTATTTATGTTGTCAGTGCTGGGCCAGATTGAATCACAGTGATGGGCTAGATGGCGAGGCTTGACTCTATGCTGCCTGAATTTTAATCTGACGCAACTTGCAGGTGTCTTTTTCTGAATGTGGAGCTGTTGTGGTGTACTGGTAAGTTACGTTAGGTACAGTTTTTAAATTCCCAGTGCTTAGAGAATAGTATACTTGTTGAAAAAGAATGTCAGTAGCACCAAAACAAATATATGATGAGGCAGAAACTGCAGATATTGTCTTTCTTTTTTTATTATAGCAAAAAGATGACAGTGGAAAATAACATGTTACTGTTATTAAACAAGGTGTATCCATTTTCTCTACCTAAATAATGTAACAGTGTTCAAAGTGTCATACTGTTAAGTTTGGACAAAAGAAAAAATTGCTGTCTGAGTCCAAGATATGTTGGTCCAAATGAGGAGTTGAAGGTTTTCTGGAGAAGCCAGTGGAGAGTGTGCAGGCAGCTTTAGTTAACTAGGAGTTGGCTGAACAAATAGCTGGAGGCTGGTAGAGAAGAAGGAAACAACTAGAGAACTAAATGCAAAGCCTCTATGTTTGTATGACTGCTGCTGATGAAAGAATATGGTGGAGAGCATGGTCCTGAGCCAGGGTAGATCAACAGCAGGGGCTGATTAGTTGATGAGAGTCAGGTGTGCCAGCCAGAGTCCAGTGGGAGCTGGAGCAGCGCCACATAAACAGGGAAACATATGCACACACACATACCCAGAGAGAGAAAGGGGCCCTTGGAAATGCACTCATTTGTATGAGTAATACCTATTTGGAAAAAATTAATATAGTCTAGTCCAGTTGTGCAAGTTTACAATATGCAGAATAACAGCAACACCTGTCACAGCCCGTTAACCTGCAATACGCTTCACATAAAAGCAACAAATTTGAAAAGCTGCAACTGACTGTAGACAATGTTCCAACATAATAAACTATTTTCCAAAAAAAGCTGCACATTTAAAATGATTCAATCCTCACTGTCCTCCCTTTGACATGCTCCAAATGAAAAATAATATTGGGTACTGCTTTTAATGTTGCACTCAGCACTGGCAGCGTGTTATTCTTTGGATTTTCTCCAGGTGCTTTTCATTTTTTCCCTCTGTCCTTGAGCTTCGGCTGCTGCATTAATTAAAATGCAAGTCACCTGCTTTTAAGGCCTCTGCAGTTTTTATAGTGGGCAATTCTGTTTAATTGTCAATATTGCTGCATCAAATAGGTACAAGTAAAACAATTGGAGGTCAAGTAGGTAGCAACAGTGGGGCATTTTAGATAAGGCCCTGTCCATACGTACATGGGTATTTTGGAAATGGTAGCCTTATCTGTACAATTTGGCCTTTCATCCAGATGTAAACAGCATTTTAGATCAGAGCTTTTGAAAATCTCCTTCCTAGGAGAAGATTTTCAAAACTTCTATTTGTGCATTTACATGTGGACAAGAAAAACAAAGATTTTATTTTGCACTGTCAAAGGTATGCAGGTAAGGTCATTGAGGGGGGCAGCTGCAACTCTAGAGGTAAAGTGGGTCATCTACCAATCAGAAGGTCAGTGGTTTGATCCCCAGCTCCTCCAGTCTGCATGTTGAACTGTCTTTGAGCAAGATACTGAATTCCAGAGTTGCTCCTGATGCATCCATCATTGTGTGTGTGTGTGTGTGTGTGTGTGTGTGTGTGTGTGTGTGTGCCCGCGTAAATTTTAGACAAGACACTTGGGGATAGAATAAAAAAAGCCCTGTATGTGTGTGATTGGGTGAATGATGTCATGATGTGCTGTGTGGCAGGAGCAGGTAGACCCCAAAAGGCAGGACTCACAGGTAGATGTAAATGAAAGGTGCTTCGTTGAGAGATGATGACTGAACAGAGCTATACAGGGTTGGCTCAGAGCCAGAACTAAAAAGTAAACAGGCAGGGTGACACACAGCAGAGGAAACATAGACAACAACGCAACAATGAACAGAAGAAAACTGAGGGCAAAAGGAAACAGCAGGGCATGACAGGTGGAACAAATGAAACTAATAACACGGGGGAAGGAAAAACTGAACACAAAGTACAGGGAACGCGAGACTGTCAAATTAAAACAGGAAACACCTAACAAGGCTCACGCAGACTTGACAACGTGGGGAAACAGACAAAGAGAAACACAGAGATGCAGACTAGACACAACACTGGAAATAAAACTCAATACGAAAGCAGGAAGTCAGGGACATGACAAAAAGACAAAACAGACACAAGAACAACAGATGCAGAACAAGACAGGATCTGAGAAGAAAAACTGGGAACATGACTTAGTGAAAATAAAGCGAAAACACAAAACACTGGGCGCACAGACCATGACAAATGAGGCTTGTAGTAAAAAGCACTTTGAGTGCTCAGGCAGAGTAGAAAAGCACTATGCAAGTACCATTTTTTTCCCCTAGGCTTTTGATTGGCCAGGGGAACACATCTGGTTTTTTGTTTTTGTTTTTTTGTTGTTTTTTTTTTATGGAAACTGGTTTTGACTTAACTTGAAATTTCAAGTTATTTGCTCATTTTTGAGTTATATTCTTAGAAGTTTGAGTTATTAAGCTGCCATTTTTAGATACTCAACTGTAAATGATAATAACCAAATATAATAGATAATCCATAGGGATGTATACTAAGAGAAAAAAACAATACTTTTGGGAAATAAAACTGAAATGAAATTGTGACCAGACTTTATGCAACGGGAAACAGTAAAGAACATGTAGGAGTGCTTGCTAAATGACTGTTAAGGCTCTCATTATTTTGAGTTTTTTACCCCCTCTTTTCTGTCTTTGTACTTCTACATTTAAATCCCCATAGGGATTAATTTAAGTTTTTTTTATTTATACTTGCTTGATACAACAAAATTTCACTATGCTACTTGAATGTCTTATTGCTCTAATCTGTTGTAGGTCCAAGGAGAAATCAAGAGGAAGTGGCGGAGGTGGCACCTGCAGAGATACATGAGCTCAGACACCAAATACCAGCACCCGTCTATTGGCAGCAGCAACAACTTCAGCACCCAGATCAGCATGTTGCCACGCTGCAGCCCAAAAACTCGCCGCGGTTCATCGTCCTGTCACGATGACTTGTCTAGCATATGAGTCGCAACGATAAAGACGCACAAAATGCTGTACAAAATGCTCTCATGCCAAATATTAGGCAGAACGCTGTGGCATATGTAAGCTTTACCATAAGCACTCTTGGATCATGTGTGTGGTGTAGAATAAGGAAAGTGATGAATGGATTAGAAAAAATAGATAGATATAAGGAGATGTGACCATTATCAGCTCATAACTGTTTTAAAAAAAATACATTTAAATGAAAAGCTAAATTGCACACTGCTTCACAAAGCAAGCTTTTGCACATTTGAATATGAGAGTCACTTTTGTGTCTGTATTTTACAGTTCAGATCACGTGTACAGGTGAATTTGAGTCATATCATTGCAGTCATATCATTTGCTCTAAGTTTTGGTGCGCTTAAGTGAGTGACGTGATGTAACTGTGAGCTTTGTGGGCTCCTGCGGCTCCAAATAATCAAGTTTGGTGCTAAAGCATTGGAGGAAAATGAGGAACTCTTATTTACATTCTTACGGTGTGCAGCAGCATCAGATACTGTACCAGAACTGAACTTTGAGAGCGTGTTTGAGTGCTGAATGTTGATGGAAAATTTGTTTTAAACCATGTTTTATAGCAGCCAAAGTAAGCATGATAGTATGCCCCCCCTCAAGACAGGAAAAAAAAAAGCCTGGCTTATACAGCGCAGGAAACTTTATTTCCATAAATGCCAAACAGATTAGGCTTCAGACCGAGTGATGCTGATTCACACTGATGGGTTTGGAGCACAAATGCCCTTCTCTGCACTATCATGCTCACGAGAGACCGGTTGCCCTTTGCCTTTTCTTTTATCAACACAGCCTTCCCTCTTGGCTTGTGTGATTCTGAGCCTATGATTAGGTTGATATTTTTCATTATTTCAGGTACTGTGGCAGTTTTGTGCCGATTACTGATGAGTGCCTGGTTTTGGTGTATTGAACCGACTCCTTCAGTCTAGTCTTTACTGGCTGTTGGACAGTACAGCAACTCTGAAGAGGAGATGTCCATAAGCAGCTCGTTCCTTGATTTGGGAAGCGTTGTAAAATGTTGTACAGTGTAAAGAAACTTTTAAAATTTTTGTGCCATACGGATCACATTGTGGCTGCAATACCAGTAATGACTCACTAAGTGTTGTGTGTTCATAGTCTGTGGTTATTATAAAGAAATAGTTCTCATATAATTATAATTCTGAGGAGTAAGACACTCATGGAAGCCCCTTTGGTCATGCTCTGTCAGACAGACATAAGCTTAATCTCCTGAATCTCCATTATGAAAAATATTTTCTGAATTCTTCAGGTTCAGACTTCTCTGTTGGAGGAATCTGAACTTGACATGTCAGCAGAGACCGTTGGAGCCTGTATGCAAAGCAAAGCAAAGCGACGAGGATGACTGGCCCTGTCACAACGATGCTGTCTTCGTGCTTTTGAGCTTACGTAGGTTTGAAAGTCAGGCTTGTTCATTCTAGAGGGGACAAGCAGGGAACCAGCTTTACCTGGGAGGGAAGAAATCATAAAGTATAAATATTTTTTTTTTTAAATCAACCATGCTAATGTGTGTCATTAAACACCTTCAAATTGGATTTTTGCTGGTGACAAACACTTAAAGAAACAGTTATATTTTGAGAATATAAAAAGATTTGAATCACTTTAATATTGTATCTATTCATGAAGCAGGTTTTCCCATTTTCCAGCATTAAGACTGGAAATGACTAAGCAGAAGAAAAGGTGCAGGAGACCTGCATTGATTTCTGGTCCGCTATTCATCTAATTGACAATTACAAACAACCAACACAATTAAACTAATAACATGAATACTTGTACCTTTCATTTTATTGTAAGAAGTAATTATTGCGGGCTGGGAAACGCAGGTGAATTCTGGACCATTGCTCCTTACAAAAGCATTCATTAGTATTTCTGGGATGTTGTGGCACACCCACGTTCCGATTTTGCCACAATAGTTCAGCTGGGTCAGGAGGTCAGGACTTTTGCAAAACATGAATATGTTGTTGATTTCCTCTTTGTGCTTTGTGTCATAGTCTTGGTGCATCACCCACCCTCTCTAAAGCTTCAGGTCATGCACTGCTACCGAGACATGATCCAAATCTAAATTCCTGATTTCCTCAGTGATTGTTGGGTTTTAGCTTTTGTTTCACTCGTCTACAGAAGATTGTCTGAGTTCAGAGTTTTCCTTCATAATCTCATTCAATTAACCCCATTATTTTTCATTGTTCTTATAGCAGACACACTGATAAAGGTTTCAACAAGCTGCAGAGATTTCTACACGTTTTGTTGTTTCTGTTTCTCCTCCTTTAAGATTGCGTTATTTGCCCAGAATACCCACTCCCACAGAGAATATCAGCAATTCTTTAGTTTTTACAAAGTTTGTCTTATTGTGCATTGCTGAACACCAAGGCTGTTTGAAATTCTTTTGTAGTGATTTCCTGCTTCAGGCATCTTTATAATGATTCTCCTCTTGGTGGTCCTGTGAAGATGTTCATGATCAAAGGATGGGTCACACCAACCAATCTCTTCTGAGAAAAGTCAGACTGTGTTTGACCGACTCCAGGTAGATTTTTGGAAAAGTGATTGGTACAGTGTCTTTGTGTTCAATGAAGGACATACAAAGAGTTATATAAAATTCAGCTGTCGCTAAAAAAAAAAAAAAAAAAAAAATGTACGGGAACACTCGATCATCACAGTGTAACACAAAGTCAGTTAAGCTATCACGAGACGTACCTTCAGTACACTCAGGTTGCAGAGGTACTCCATCCTCCAGGATGGCACATCCATATGTGCTGTTGAAAGGTTTGCTCTGTCTCCCAGCACAGTCTCAAGATTGTGGAGGGGATGCCAGGAGATGGGCCGTTACATAAGAAAAGCTGGGCAGGGCCGTAGAAGGCCATCAACCCAGCAGCAGGACCAGTATCTGCTCCTGTGTGTGAAGGGGAACAGGAGGAGTACTGCCAGAGCCCTACAAAATGACCTCCAGCGGGCTACTCATGGAGTCTAAATCTGACCAAACTGTCAGAGCCAGACTCCATGAGGCTGTTCTGTTGTCACTTTCACTTGCACCAAAGCAGGTGAAACAAATTCACAGTGCTTTATGCTTCCCAACTGTACAGATTAATATCCCTGAAGTTTAACTGCCTTTGTGTTACACTCTGATGATCAAGTGTTATTTTATGAGCAGTGTTTGCAGCTGAGACTTACATGAAGATTGGACCACATTTTAATGCACCAAACCTGGTCATTCTGAATGGTTCACAAACATTTTCTTGTGACTCCAGCTTCATATTTAGTGTAAAACCATGAGCTAAGTCAATATAACTCAGCATTGTGACAAATACTCCTGCACTGTTTAGTGTCTGTCTTTTGTTGTCCTTTAATGAAATCGTGTGAATTTTATATATTATACCTCTACAAATGGTGAATGTAAATATAGCTGTGTACATAGTGGAAAAACAGCAGTAGGCAGTGTTTCTCAAATTCAGTCACAGGTGTCTCTTGATTTCATTGTTTTGGTAACCTGAAATAATAATGAGGTAACATTTACAAGGGATAATATATATAAAAAAGATGCACTTACAGTAACTATATGTGATATAAATCTGTTTTTCGCTAACTGGATATTGTGTTGTGTATATTCAGGTTTGAGTTGATTTGTTTGGTTTGCTGTTGTGCAGTTTGTGTAACACTGGGTGCAAACCACTCCACTGTACAGCTGCATTTGTACAATTTGTTCACAACTGTGTACACACAAAGCCACGCTTTACTTTGAAAAACTGTTTAATATGCTAATTATTTTTATTGCCATTTGAATGTTTAAGTTTAAATGTGCTATATCAGCAGAAAATTTAACCTACCAAAAAATAACTTTTCTCCTCTCCTACTGTATCAAATAAATTATTCAGAAAGCTGGAAGTTTAATTTCCCTTTGTAAAAATTCCTCAGTGCTTCAGTGCTGTTTTAAATGTCAGTACCTTATTATTATTATTTATTTATTTAATTCTCTAAAACACTGATTTAAAGCTTCAGACTCAAATTGCTCATGCAAATATCCTTAATAAAAACAAGAATCTGCCCTGCTTTATTTGCATATTGAAATATTCACGTTTCACAGTCAGTGCCTCTTTGGACGAGTAATTTTGTTGATGTTTAGCAATGAAAAATGTGCCTATTTCAGCATACATGTTTCAGCCAATATGAATGTGTAATACCATTAGGAGTACATTAGATTCTTTTGGAAACAGTGTGTTTGTAGCAGACACCTCAACGGGCTGAAAACACTCCCTCTCTGCAGTCCAGAAGTATTATCCCAGTAAATGGCTGTACTTTTTCACTTCATTGTGTGCCGCTACAGGTCACAGTGCCCTTAAAAGGAAAAAAAAAAAAAAACAAAACTTATACAATACTTTTCTTTTTCTTTTTTTTTCAGTAGTTTTATATTTATGTAATCATTCAACTGTTCGACAGGTAAACAGAACAAGCATGTAAGTATTGCAGGATGAAAAATTGCTTTAAAGTTCATTTCCAGTGTTTAACGAAGGAAATGCATTCGTTGTGTTTATAAGCCACGATCTCGCAATTTGGCCACCTGGGTTAGTAACACGTTATTTACACTATGTACTTATTTGCACAGTGTTGAGCAGTGTTGGCTGGAATTGTGCACAGTGATTTATGAACATGCCAGCAATGATGAGAAAAGCTGCTGCATTTTACAACCATTTAAAATGTGTAGAGCCTGTCATTATTGATGGTGACAAGAACATTAAAAAAACAAACAAAAACAAAACAAACATCAGAGCCTGATGAAAATTTGCTGATGCTATCTGGCATTAACAACACCAATCATAAATTGTAAGCCTATGTCTTCTCATCTGTTTATAATCATATAATAATATTTAACCTTTTTTCATTATGGAACCATTTAAAATTCCTCAATTCACAAAAAAAAAAAAAAAAAAGGTCAAGACCTTTTGTGTAGTTGGGATGCCGTGACTTGGAGAAACATCAGCTTGCTCAATTACCCAGAATATGTAAACATGTTGGTTTCATCACTTGGCTACATGTCGATGGATTTAAGTTACTCTTACACCTTTAAGAAATCAAAGAAATCAAATTGACTTTCAATATTTGACAAATATGACTGGCACACAGAGTTTGCTTTGGTTTAATGAAACCAGCTGTTTGAGTTCATCCTTATGTTATTCCTTATGGTTCAACTCACTGACTTTCAATGTGGTGCGCCTCTTGCGGTGCTCATCACCACAAAGAAAAACAAGTTCAGTAAAGACAAAACTCTGTGTGCCAGAAAAGATTAACAGATACACCCTGCCATGCCTGGTTCCTCTGATCAGCTGGTTTTGGGTCTAATGTTTCATTACCTCTATTCATGAAGGCAAATTAAGCTTGCATATAATATGATTAACTATTCACAGGAATGGTAGCAAATGTAAATAAATGGATTAACAGGGCCGATGGATTCTGCATGGAATAAAAAAAAGCCACCCTGAGGCCCATGCGTGATGAGCTGTCTACATTTATGCTATGCTGCTGAATATTTTTCAAGATGGTATATTTGATTACTTTTTGTGTGGATCTGGAGCAGATTCACAATTTGTGAATGTAAGGTCAAAGCTGTCAGATTTCATGGAGACAGCGTGGGGTGCAGACAAGACAGAAGATGGATGAAGTTATTTTCAGATTCCCTGTGACTCTTAAAATGTGAGACAGGTGTCTTGCCTTTAAGCATCATTCAGTATTCATGGCACTGGTTAAATATTCATGTGACAAATAAGGAGAAGCTTGGAAAGGTGAACGACTGAGCAAACAAGTGAGCTCTGTGAGGCTGTTTTGATCACCTCTGCTGATTAAAAGAGACATTGTCTGCCAAATCCAACCTGATCTGTGGCTGAGAGTCTGTAATAAATATTGAAGGTTTGCCTACTTTCCACAGGTAGTGCAACTCCAGGACTGAGTTATTGGACTCTGTGGCTGGGATTGGCTTCAGTGACTGGCTGTAATTCACACAGATTACCACTAACATGACAAATGTTAGACTTTCTGTATCATATAAAGACTGATAAGAGAATCTGTTCTTACTCTACTCTGCTTTTTATTTGCATATAGCAGAGAATGTTAACTTTATGAACATTAACATGCCAAACATGACTTCCAACCAATGCCAACTGATTTTAAAGAACAAAGTGGCGACTAAACTGACCCCAGAGATGTTCTTACCAGCAATCCCCAGAGTAGTGTTCCTCAAACAGCCACCACCACACCCTTCAGGCAGGGCTGAGAGGATTGCGCCGTGCTCAGACAGCAACAAGGCCATCATGGATAAATCCATGAATTTGAATTGATTTGCGTTTATTTACATGAGTGTATGTAAGAAATCCAGATTTTTCCTTGTACAGAGGAAAACTTTATTAGACCACCACCCAATGTAAGGTTTATGCCACAGCTGCCCTAAATTTACAGTCTTGGTAATTATTGTATTGGTACTGCAATAATTACCAATACAATATTGAGAACATTCAACCAACCACACACAGCCATGAGGAAATGAGGGAGGACATGACAAAGACCACATGAGGTAGGACACAGCTGGGGGCCACAGGTGAACAGAATCAAACCAGTGAGATGGTGGGAAGCAAGACAAGAGACTAGGAAAATAAAACAGGAAATGACTAAACATGACAGAGATGCAGAACACATGGAAACAAAGAATTAAATACAAATAAACTATAACCCAGAACAGAACTCAGATAACAAAACTAAATATAAATATAAGGGGGCCCGAGGAAACAAATCACTGAGGTCAAAGTCACTTCCTTTCTTTCACTTTGTAACATCTGACACCTGTAATCTGAGGTGGTAATGGTACTTTGTTCTTGAGCTGCTCTTTCATCTTGATTAGCAATGCATACTCAGCTATGATTAATGCACACCCCAGTTAATTAGAAAGCCTTTCTTCTAACATATCTGCTCATGTTCAGTATATGTACAGTGATCTGTCACTACCAGCACACATGCATGAAGGAAACTGTTTTAAAGCCCTTTGATTGGTGTCTAACAAGCGTGTAAACAAGCCTGGGAAATTGCACCACACATTTATACAATGACGGGAAGCTTGAGCTCATGTATGACATGAATACTTTAATGTATAATATATTTGCAGCTAAATGTATTCGCTTAATTAACTCTTGCGGCACAGGTTAAAAGTATTATATTGCAAACTCCATTATAAATTATGTATGTCACTGATGCATACAATATATGTGTGTTGACAAATTGTCTGTAAAAAAAAATGTTTTCAAATTCAGATTTATAGCACTGCAGCACTGCTGTGAATGCACCGAACTTCAAACTTAAAAATAAATAAATAAATAACTTTTTTCTTTTTTTTTTTTTTAAAGATTCCATTAAACTAAAATATACCTGTTTGAAAAGCAGACTGGGTTTTTAAATAATGACTTTTCATCTGATTGCTTCTGTAATATTCCTTTGCAGCAGCTTTGCAGATAACTCGCACAGGAGCGATTAGCGCGGGACTGATAGAAGAGTCAATTTCTGTCTATCTCGGTGTTTTCATAAGCAGATGGGAGGTGAATGAAAGCAAAAGGAGTAAAGCAATGGGATTATGGGGCGTGTTTTAAAAAGAAATGTTAGGGCTTTACTTCAGCATCAGAAGAGGCAAAATGAAACGCACAGCTCAGAGCGTGCTCTGGACATGAATGAAAAGCTGTTTGCTTAAATCAAAGTTCACCAAAGTGCAAACTTTCAGCTTTAATTCAAGGGGTTTACAGCCATTTTTATGCATAGTCCCCTGTTTTCAGAGGCTCAAACGTACAACAGCAAATTCCAAAACTCATATACCCTCATAAACTCTCATAAACCCATATTTATATTATTATTACACATTGTTCCACAATTTGCAAATGCAGTTTTTTGCAGATTGGTGAACCTCTGCTCATCTTTACTGGCTTTAAAATGCTCTTTTTTTTTTACCAATCATGGTACTGACCAATTAACCTAATTAGTAGCAAAATGCTTCTTTTTTTAGTACTGTTTACTTTCCAGCTTTTTGTTGCTGCCGTCCCAACTTTTCTGAAAGTTGCTGCCAACAAACTCAAAATGAGATAATATTTTTCATGAAATAGTAACATTTCTCAGATTAAACATGTGTTCCATGTTCTATTGTAAATAACAATTGGGTTTATTAGTTTTGCAATTTGTTGCATTCTGTGTCTATTTAAATTATATACAGCTTCCTGACTTTTTTTTAATGTATATATCATTCAGATACAGAACAAACAGTGAGAATGGAGACACTCAATACATATCGTTGTCAGATGTTGAACTCCACTGGGGAAATGAGTATGACTCAATTTTTTTTCTATGAATTGTACCCCAGATTTCTGATGTACAGACCAGGCAGGATAAAAATGAATAAACATTTAATCCACTGAACTCTATCACCATTCTGATAGCTCCAGAGCAACAGATAAATTAACTTTGTGATGAAACTGCTTCTCAGCTGCTGTTTCTAGAAAGCCAAGAATAAACTCTGAAGCCCAACTTTACCAAGAACATCTTAAATTCCTTAAAAAAATCAGAAAGCTTTCCAGCTACAGTTTCTCAACACAGGGTAAAACTCCAATTCATGTCAGACACGGATCCTCCTTAGATCAGTCAGCTTTTTCTGATAGGCAGAAAATCCAAGTGGCATGAAAAGAAACTCATATGTCTACATTGTTCTGTGCAGAGATGGCTCAGCTGAACCCCTGAGCAAGGAACATCAAAGTGTCAGGGTTTCTGAATTGTTGAATGAACTAATAAGCATAAAGGAAATGTAGTATCGCCTTAAGGTTTGGACTCTCAGACTGAGAGTCACCACATCACAGCTGGAACACGATGAGAATGTAAAACCTCAGCCATTATTTTTCCACGACAGTAGACACCTAAAGAGTGCAGAACACAAAACTGAAAAGGTGTCTGGATGAATTCTTTTATGAATGAATTTCAGATTTTTAATCAATTATTGCAGTAATGACGTATTTGTTAAATATCTGGTGTGTGCATATGTCTGGATATCAAACACTCAATGTGCAAAATGATCTATGGGATATCTATTTTTGATGCATTCATATTTAATATCTCAAAATTGGATACATCAAACATAAACTTAATATGCAAAAAGATGTGAGATCTTAATATTAGGATATTACATGTATATTTCATGGATGGCTATCTGAAGTTGGGATTTTTCAGGGTCCAATCTTGTCTGTTTACGGCAATACAGTACGGACCTGTGACAAATACAAAGGTATGACTACCTCAGATAGTAGTGTATTGTAGGGTTTTTATTCCAGTGTGTTTTCGCAGCAGGAGGTGGACCTACAAAATATCAGGCAGGTCGGTTAAGGTGATTTTTCGTGCATTGCAAGTACAAATACTCTTAGCAAATATAAGCTTTAAAAGTGACGTTACAGAAGCAAAGAAAGAAAAAAATGTGTGACTCATGGCACTTGGGATGGAGGATGAATGATGCATGTGAAATTAATGGGAAAGGCCAAAGTGCAGGCTGTCAGCTGAGCAATGAACCTGAGACAAAGATTAAAAGGATGGAAGTGGGTGCCAGAGTGACTCACCTTGATTAAATCTCAGTAATTTCATACAGTTCTACTTCAGAAAACCAGACCCTGCAATCACATTAAACCATCAGGACACTTCTGACCTTGTGAATAACATTGTTTTGGTGGGTTTCTGCCGTCACAGTCGTGTTAACCTTGTTTGACCCCCGCACCCAGAAGAAAAATTAAAGTAACCCAGTCATATTACTATCACACGTTTGAATTTATTCAATTGCATGTCATTATAAAAGTAGATATCGCAATCAATGCCTCCCTAAATAATGTCCCCCAATCAAACTGCTGATGCTAACATGAGTTTGGTCAGTTTTTAGGAGAGGTTGGATGCTCCATTTACTTATATCTTACCTGTATTCTTTTTGTCATTTATCCTTTACAACTTAACCTTTTTTCAGCAGTTTGATCAATAAACTTTTTAAAATCTATTTCAAGGAATACCCAGATTCTTTTTTTCACTTCTAGATAATTATTTGAAATAATTTAACCACTACCTTTGGGTTTCCTGTATGAGTCATTTCATTGATTTATCCATAACTGTATGTATTTATAAATCTTTTTAATTAGTTGAGCTATTTAATAACCATGCACCAGAAGTACCAAGTGAGCAACTGCTCCTGGGAATCATTCAGCTGCACTGCCTTGTTTAAACTCATACCATGCAGCAGCAGTGCCTTCTTGTAACTCCAGCTTGCCTTTCTTACTCTGCAATACTTAAACATCATCGAGGTACAAACTGTCACATGCTTGAGTGGCATGGATGCAGATTTCCTGCCTGTCAGCGATTGTCAGTTAGTGACAGTAAATAGCACAGACAGGAAATAGCTCAGTGTATGCATCAGTAAAAAAACCCCCAAAAAACACCATATTTGTTTGATGTAAACAGCTGAGGTCATTACTGCAAAATGAAGATGTGAATGGTAGTAAACACTGGATTAAATCATCTGTGAAGGTGTTTGCTGTGTGTTTTGTTTATTACCCAAAGCGGATAAGGCAAACGGTGCTGTAAACATGCAGGAGGAGAGGCGCAAAAGAAATGTGAGCCATAAACATTTCAGCAAGACCACCCAGCTGTTAAGTCAATTTGTTAAGGGGGAAAAAAAGCTTCTCACAGCAGCAGCCCCCGCCAATTAGGATAAAAGGGGTTAATCTCTGCTAATGAGGATCACTTCTGACACTCATCATTTAATTTAGATGCAATGTAGCTGGACTGATGGCACAGCAGGATTATCTGTGAGCTTGTTTCTAGCTTACAACTTCAAATTTCTTGCTGATAAATGCTTAAAAGACTCTGTTCTTTACCGAGATAACACAACTATGTCAGTGTTTTTGAATTAGTGAAATCAGTCATAGTCATAGTTGAAGGAGGCTTTTATGGGTTCACCCTTCAGATATTAAACAGAAGCTTTTTTAGGTTAAAGGTCATTAAAGACCAATGCACATTTCAGTAAAATTGCTTTATCGACATCCCTCTCTCTGGAGAGCCTTGCAGGGAAGGCTGAATAAGGACCAAACTAAATGTTAAGGCTCAGACACCAACAAAAAGGCAAGAACAGGCACAAGACACTTTATTTTCACTTAATGAAAGACTGGGAGCTTTTCTCATTACTGTCAAGGATGGTCCTGTACCTTCAACTGCGTAAAGATCTAACAAGATCTGAAAAGCACATAAATGACTCTGAACACTGTGGACTGCTGACACATTTAGAGAATGCTTAACTTTTCAAGTCAGACACTGCAATGCACTGTAAAAAGCTAATTATCAGTGTACTTCACTAAAAACAAACAGTCTGATGATTGAATATAAGCAACCTGTACAGAACGTTTACACCCAATCTTCTGAGGCTGCTTTAATGACATGACATGTCAGCACCAGTTTATCTGAATGCACACCTTCCTAGTCCCAGGTTGGAGATCCTTCTGTATTCTGCCTTAATTCTTCAGGGCACAGCCTCAACAAGGTGCTGGAAACATTAATCAGAGGTTTTGTCCATACTGACATGACAGCATCACACAGTTGCTGCAGATTTGTTGGCTGTTCAGTGCTTATACAAAACTCCCATCCCACCAAAACCCAAAGGTGTTCTCGTGGACTGAGATCTGGTGGCCGTGGAGGGCATTTAAGCACAGTGAACTCACGCATTATCCTGCTGGATGCAGCCATCAGAAGACGGGTACACTGTGGTCATATAGGGATGGACCTGGTCAGCAACAATACTCAGGTTGCGGTAGTTCAATGATGCTCAGATTGTACTGAGGAGGCCAAAGTGTGCTAAGAAAATATCCCCCTACACCACCACTGTAAACCGCTGATACAGGGCAGGATGGATCTATGCTTTCATGTTGTTTACACCATGAATGCATGGCAAATGCTGCAGCAGAAATCAACTCATCAGACCAGTCAACACTTTTCCAAACATTTTTCTAAATTTGAACTTCAGCGGGACCATGTCTACATACCTAAATGCACTGATTTTCTGTAATCTGATTGGTTGATTAGACATTTGATTTAACGAGCACCTAACAAAGTGACCTGTGAGGGTATGTCTGGACTTTACACACATGAAACATCTAGTCGATATTTAATATGATCAAGTCATAACTATGTTATTTAAAGATTCTTTATGCACATATACACATTTTGTCTCTTCCCATCTGGCTTAGATGTTAAACACATGAATAAAACTATATTTACTATATTATCTATTTTTGCAAGGCTGTCCAAAGAGCTTCTTTAAGTCTGTAAAAGCTGCAAAACATTTTCATTCTTGAGATGTTTGTGTTCATCAGTGACCTCAAGTCTCTTCAACACTGTAAGGGCTCCATCTGGTGTAATTTTTGGAAAATGCATTGCTAATTCAAGTTCAGTGTTTCAAGTGTGCTGCGGCATTATTTATAGTTTTGTTATTTGTTTCATATCTATTCTTTTGCTTTTTTAGTGCAAGTTCAGTTATTAAAATCTGATCATCTTGACATTGCATAAAAGCAAAATGAGCCTACAAGTCAAAGTAATGTAATAATTTTCATGTTGTGTTCGATCACTGCTGAGGGTTTTTTTGTTGTTGTTGTTGTTGGTTATGAACTCACAAATCAAAGATCAGGAAATGGAAAAAAGACACTATTTATTGATGAAATGTCAGTTTTACCAGATTGAAAAAAAACCCCTCTTGTGTGGTTTTTGGCAGTTACAATAAATGACATATTTCCATCATTAAAAATAAAACAGTCACAAAAATTAAAAAAAAAAAAAAAACCCAACACGATACAAATTATTGTTCTTAATTTAAACAAGAGAACTGACCAGGGATTAGAGACTTTCAGGCTGGTCTAGTGAACATTAAGGATTTTCTAACCTGCAAACTGTTCTCAGTTCAGACTTAAGACCGCCACATATTTCAATTACACAGTACATTTGTACTGTATGATTTAAAACAAACAAACAAACAAAAAACCCTTCATTGTAAGAATAATGATTACCCTTCATTTTCATTTCAGGAGGAAAAGAAAAATGCTCCACATGGTTTGGTTCAATATCTTAAAAACACTTCCTTACAATTCATTTGGTCAGCAGTGTGTTTAAATACACTTTCTGTAGTGGGAAATGTTGAATCAGTAAAACCTCCATGTATTATAAATATGAGCATCACCAAAATCCTACACAACAAACAGCAGAGCTCGACTGATATCTAGTATATAGGCCGATATTTTTTTTTCTTTCAGACTCACAAAACACTTCCCAAACACTTTTTATGTATACTTATTTGAGTCCTTACTAAGACAATATCACAATGCAGTTTAAAAAAAGAATCTTGTTTTATTGTCATGACAAGTTTATGCTCATTTATGCTCTGCCAAAGTCTACTCGGATCAGCTGGATGTTTTTGCTGCGTTCCAAACACGCAGGGAAGTTGCAGAGTGGTATCTGGTAGACAAACAATGCAACATCATCATTCACAATGTGGATGAAGGGTCTTTCTCCCATCTCTTCTAACTTAATTTTCATTTATCTGCCATTAAAAATGCTGATACCAACAGATCGACAAATAGCTAATATCGGCCGATATACTGGCCCTTGCTGATATATCGGTCAGGCTCTGAAATTCAGTAGCATAATAATTAACAACAAAGATTTGCTGCTTGAATAGTTCCCCATTCAACAATCATAAAACCCAAAACCTCTCAAAGGAAACCTCAGTGAATATGGCATCTAAAGGGTTTTCATCAAGTCTATGCTGGGAGTTCATTATAAAACAACCTTATTAAGAAAAAAGTAAAGTCTAATATTACTAAAGAGCTCACAGATAAAGTGAAGCTAGATTACAATCAAACTAATGACAGCTTTTCTTCACTAACAGTACACTACAGTTAAAGACCTTCGGATTCCCGGAGGAAATGCAGCCTTTTTACTTCGTTTAAAAATCCCCACTGTCTGGATGGAATAAGGGATGGAATTTACATAATTCATGATGCTACTTGTTCAACTAACTCTAAAAAACTAATAATATAATTCCTTTGACATTGAGTGCAATTTTTAGCCATTTCAAACTGAACGTCTAAGAAAACCAAAAACTGACTGTAAAATTATACTTGTCTAATCTACTTATTTAGCAGCACAGCTGTGGTATTTATCTTGGATTTTTATGTTTACAACATTAATGTGAGAAACAGAGATTGGGGTCTACACCGACTCCCCGAGAAACAGACTTTTAAATAAATCAAAAGGTAAACAAAAAATAAAAGACAATTTCCCTGTCATAAAAAAACCCCTAATAGTGCAGTTTTTCTAACAAATTACAACATAGTCAGTGCTTTTATACCCTCACATATGTGGAAACATAATTACATGGAAATTACACTGGAGAAGAATAATTAATTATTGTAGGAAAAAGTTCAATACAAAGAAGGATTATTGTTTCTGTTTTAAGGTCATTTTTCATGTTCTTGTCTATGAATTTCATTTATATCCATATAAGATGCTGCTTGTTGTACATCTATGTCTTTGTGAATTGTATGGGTGGGTGTACCAGACCCCAGAGGCCTGTACAATGAAGCACGATTTAGTCTTATAGAGATGACTTCAGGGTTAACCCGAGGTTTCTGTACTATGAAGGTAATTCACTTCTTACCAGGGTGTATCGCCCTGGTATCTTGTGCTGCAAACCTAATTTGCTCCAGAGGAGGTTATGCTCCAGGTTAGAGATCAGCAGGTACAAAACCACTGCCTACTGACCAATTAATTCTCTGGAAAATCCCTGAGACCTCTGAGCACAGACAGTAGGAGGTTCAAAAGTTTTTTAATAGCATCTAATTTCTTTGTGCTTCCCTGCTAAGCATCAATAATTAATGGAGATTGTTAGATGCAAGTTTATTCCTTGATTTCTTTTTTCTTCTGTTGGCAGCAAACAATTTTACAACAATGTTTTTGTTCTATGAACATCAATAATTAATCCTAAAACAGGGCACCTCTTTGTAACTGCTGATCTTATATCAAATTTGCACATAGACAAAGCCTACTGTATGTTTGAATTCTGTTTTTAGATTTAATCCAAGGCTGCAGCTAAACGTATAAAAAAAATAATATGGTCTTTTAAACATGAATTGAATGAAATACTTAATTATAATCCATCCAGTTCTCCGGTGTCTTAATGAGAGAGCTATGATATTGATAAATCTGTTAACTTACACAGTCGGTATTCTTGCCAGCTTCCTTTCCTGACTCCAAATGGGTCAAACTTTAGAGATATAGTACCCTGGGTATCTTGAACTCGCTTCATAGTACAGACCTCAGAAAGAACAGTTAAGGCTAACCTTAGCTAAGGCTTAATAAAACAAACAAACAAACCCACATTTACATTACCACAACGCAGAGATCAGTAGAAAAGGTGCAACTAAATTTTGGAGATAAAGAGAAACAATCTTCTTAGTACGTCTCTACATCATACCATACCTGAACATATGAATACCCTCCCTTTTTGAACAGACTGTTAAGAAATAACGGAGCCCTTATATGTAAACCTTTGCGACCCGGTGCTGAGCACTGACTATAAAACTATATATCAAAATAAACCAAACCAATCAACCATATTTGCACTGCCACACAGAAAGAAAACAACCCAGAGCTTTATATTTACATATCTGAATTTTTTTCTTTGCCTATAGAGCAAGTTATTAAAAAAAAAAAAAAAAAAAAAAAAAATAACATTGGCTACTATACTTTATACTTTCCATTAAATAATTTAGGTATCATGTGTCTACTAATGTAGGATAGACTCTCTTACCATCTGGGAAAAGTACGACTGAAATCAATTTTAACTCGCTGTGACTGAATGGTATAAAATGTTTATGAAAAGCTAATCGGTGGTCTGCAGTAGCAGAAATACTGAGCTGGGTGTGAGCAGAAATGCATACAATTACAAACCCACAGCTTTAACAGTTAGGACTGTGACATAACGGGAAAAACTTTGGTCAGCAACCCTGACTGCAAGAACTTCTTTTATCTTCTTTAAAAACTTTTTCTAAAATTTGGGTTTGACTGGGATTCATCAGTTTTTGTTCTTCATGTGCATTTTCTTCCTGGTTTGAGGTTAAACAGATCATTTTAAGGATCCAGAAATCATTGCGTTTATCTGTATTCTCTTTGAAAACAATGTACACAAATTGCAGGTACATACTTTATATGAGAACATACGAGCCCGTTATTGGAATTTTTCAATCTTTTGTTAAAAAAAATCCACAAGACATCCTCGTTAATCTTGTGGTTCGAGCCGATTACTTCCACCGTTTCTCACTTGCACTGAAAACTGGAGCAGTGCAATAAATGAAACTGTCCTGCGCTCCTCAGACGCCACAGTCACTGGTTCTGTCTTGGAGTTTGCGAGTCAGGGTGAGGACGGTGGAGAAGGTGGCAACAGAAATGTGGAAAAGGAGCTGCCACACATTTCTCAAGCCGTGCAGGTGCAAGTTGCATAGGACGATCACGCTTAACAGAGTGAAGCACTTCAGTTTCTTCAGAGATGAGTGGAAAAGGTAGAGGTGGCACTACAGAGCAAGTCACATGGAGAATCAGAAAACGACCGTCATGAGCTCATTTCTGTCTGCAATCAAGAGTCGTGTTAGTGTGTGAACTATTTACCTGAAAAACACAGCAAGCAAATGCTAGGAGAAATGCCACAACATTCCAAATGCCTTCATAATCATCCTGTGAAAAGGGAAAAAAAAAAAAAAAAAAAAAAAACAACTTTCATTTGTCATTCAGGTCCCAGTCTGCTACTGCATTTATTTCAAATTAATTCACACCATTTGTGCATACCTCATGATAACAACTCAGAGCTCACAGCAAAATGCTAATGCACAGCGGTCAGTTCAGCCAGCTTGCCTAATCAGTAATTAACATTAGCTTATGCAATGCTATTTCCAAATATCCTGACTTGAACAAACTGTTTTGCTATGCAAGTGAGGAAGTCATAGCTTATGACCGTTGCTCTGAATACAATTTATATTTCCTAAGTAAATGAACAACAATTTATCAGATGATCAGATGCCAGCACTGACCGTACCTGGAACGTGTACTCTATGAGGTGCACGCCACGGATAACATTCAAAGATGCACACATGATATTAAGGACGAGAGAGAGGATGCCCGGCGCTGTCACTGGTTCCAGTCTCTGATTTTGACCTGTTGAGCAAAAAAAAGAAAAAAAGGACAAGAACTCTCCTCATTTCTGCATTACAGTCACAGAATTCATATTACTGTCAAAGGAAGTTAGCACACTACTGTACTGTAAATGCTTTAAGTCTTACTAGCTCCAGGATTCTGCTCCATATGCCCATTTGCAGTGCCATTAGTAAACTCCACCTCATCCAGGTTTATTACTTGAGGTGGATGGATCCTCAGATCCTCCTGGACTTCTGCCAAAGTCACCTCTAGGGCTGGGCCACCGCTGTGGTTGTACTGCTGCTTCAGCTTCTGAATAGTGCTGTCTGTCAATTGGCAGCAAGATTCAGAGAAATTAAGAGAAATTAATTGATTTGTCATTTAATGCATGTTAATTTAGCAAAACACACACACACACACACACACACACACACACACACACACACACACACACACACACACACACACACACACACACACACACACACACACACACAAAAAAAAACCCAATCCAGAATCAAATCTACATGACAAAATTTCTCTTCCCTCACCAAATTCCAAAAATGGATATGGCCTGGCTGCCAAGGCAACAACAGCGCTTTTGAAGCATGCTGTGAACTCCCAGCGCAAATCTTCCAGGAAGCAGAAGGCTTTAGCAACGGGGAGGCTGCAGTGACACACAGTCATGTAGGATACACCCTCTGAAGAGACGAAGCTGAACAGGTGAGAGGAGAAAAGGTGTTTAGTAAACAAACAGCCTGGCACAGTGTGACATGGATGCTTCTCTGTTCACATGGACAACACTGCGTATGTCTTCCGTATCACAAAATCAAATACATGCTGGGTTGCTTTAGGCTGTGTGTTGTGCATTTTTTTTCTTTTTGCAGTTAGCCGAGCTGCTACAAATCTGTCTACTGCCACTGCTGCTGCTTTTTGTTTCCTGAGTCCTAACTATTCCTTACTATATGTTGAGCTCCTGGCCCTTAATGGTCCCTCTGTTGGGGAAGTGGGACAGCGCCTTGCTGATGGTCTTAATCTGTTGCTTCCTCTGCTGGAGCTCTCGGTTGTGCTCAAAGTCTGTGGAGGCTGACAGGGGGAGTCCATCCCTGACCCGAACCACAAAGGCAAACAGGATCACAGACATGATCCACTCGGTCCATGAAGAACACACTGCCTACATGGAGCACAAAGCAACATCAGATTACTGTTATCATATTGATCAGATGAGATCAGTACCTAATACTAATCTGTTTTGTACTGCATTATGCTGACGTGCTGTTTGCATAAATGAACACACATACTACATCATACTACAAAAAAAAATATAGAAATTTCTCTCAAAATATGACTTAAGCATAAAATTGAAAAAACTGAAAAGACTAACAAATTATCTCAACAAGGTTTATATGAATTATATTTCAATAGCATTTGAACAAACATGTATACAAAATTCACCTGATTTTTTAAGATAGAGGTGCAGTGTAAATACTATTAGTATCATGCTAATAAGACAAATTAAATTAAATTAAATATACTGAGCTGTTAGTCTCAAATTCAAATTGAACTCAAATTAAACATTTTTACATTACATTTTCTTTTTTATTAAATTATGTATATTATTGTTTAATTTAGTTACAATAATATACTTCATGTGGATTATTTGGAGTTATTTTGGTTACAATATTTTTTCTTCTCCTTTTGGGTGCTCCCTTTAGGGGTCACCACAGTGGATCATCTTCCCCTAGCATCCTTTGCTGTCACACAAACCCTCTGCATATCCTCCTTCACTACATCCATGAACCTTCTTCTCCATGGTATTCCTCTTTTCCTCCTGCCAGGCAGCTCCCTATCCAACCACTACAGCTACAAACCATCTCAGCCTTGTCTCTAAATTTGTCTCCAAATTGCTCAACCTGAGCTCTTCCTCTGATGCACTCATTTCTAATCCTGTCCATTCTGACCACTCCCAATGAAAATCTTAACATTTACAGCTCTGCTTCCTGTCTTTGTCAGTGCCACCATCTCCAATCCACACATCATAGCAGGTCTCACCCACATCTTGTAAATCTTTCCTTTCACTCTTGCTGCTATTCTTCTGTCACAAATTACCCCCGACACTCGTGTCCATTTGCGCCTTCTTGCCTGCACCCTCTTCTTCACCTCTACCATCCACTGTCCCTTGCTTTGGATGGCTGACCCCAGGCATTTAAACTAATTTACCTTCACTACCTCTGCTCCTTGCATGTTCACCTTTCCAGTTGTCTCCCTCTCATTCACACACATGTATTCTGTCTTGCTTCTACTGGCTTTCATTCTTCTTCTACAGAGCATACCTCCACCTCTCCAGGCTCTCTTCCAGCTGCTCCCTACTCTCACTACAGATCACAATGTCACCTGCAAGCACCATAATCCACAGAGACTCCTGCTTGACCTCATCTGTCAGCCTGTCCATCACCACTGCACTGGTCACGATATTGTGACAGCTCTGCTTTCAGTAATGCTGTACAATCAGCAGCACAATGACGGTTAAATTCAATCGCCACCTCTCTAACTTCAATAAATATAATAAAATAAACATTACGTTGCAGACTATTAGTTTTAGTTGGTGTAAACAGATGGCAAGTGAACAGAAAAACTGCGTAGGTTTAAAATTAGTACAGTCTGCTCATTTTCCTTAGTTAAACACCACTTGGAAATCTTTGAGCTTTTAGTCTAAAGCAGTTCAAACATTCGTGACATGTTGTTGCAGCTTACCTCATTATCATGTGTTTCATGCTGCACCTTGTCCCTTAGCTATTGTAGGTTAGCTGACTAATGCAGCTTATCAAAAAGCAAATACACCATAACAAGGCAGAAAACCCGCCCCAGCTTCACGGTACAAACGCAATCAGTGATCGAAATAGAGAGCCGTCCTTAATAGCGAATTATAACAGAATATTACGACATTAAATCCAAATTAGTCCTGCGAGCTAACTTGAAATCTGCTTCCTGATACAACAAAACCACAACAAATCTTCTACGGCGAGGCGTAAGGGACAAAACTACTCGGTTGGCTTTCTGATCAGCCCTGCTCACTTAAAAAAAGGGCAAGTTAGCACACACATGCTAATCGCCGACCGTCAGTGACTAGCTGGTTATTTGGCTAGCTACTGGACAGAGGTAAGTTACATTATTCATAGCTTTTGATAATCTGTAGTGGGATTTTCAGTGCTGTATTAAACCCTAACAGCCACAGCAGCCGAGTCAGTGTTTGCGTAATTTGTTTAGCTAACTTAGCCAGCTCCTAGCCGTTAGCTCCACCGTGCAGGAAAAGCGCTAACGTTTGTGGTAATGGTGTTCTTGTAGTAGCCCGTGGAAATTTCATATAGTAGTTTCTCAGCGTGGCTTAAACCCGCACTAACCTTAGCTTGTTTTGAGATAAACCCGAGCTACAATGCGTGCCGTGCTATACAAGATTCTTGGTTTCATAAATGCCGACTCTGTGAGCAGTCTGGATTTACAGCATCCGCTTTATTGGTTACTATAGTCTGCACGACATGTAAGCTAATTATCTAAAGAGGTGTGTAGTAGAGGGACTTCTCTGAGTTGGTTATTGTTTTCTATTTGTAGCAGCCAAAATTTCACAGTTCATGCCGGTGCCATTCCTCGTTAACCAAACACAGCCAAGGTTAGTAATATGATACGACTTATGCTATGAATATAATGCAGCTCTGTTTATCCGAAGAGACGGGCCCCTTGGGCGAGTGTGTATAGAGTCAGTATTATCATTTTTCACACATTTATTTCCTTCCTCCTGTGTAATAACTGCACAGATGCCTCCAGTTTCACGTCTTTATCAAGTTGCCAGTTCTGCTTCTGTTCTGGGGTAAAATCCCCATCCAGTAAAGGCGACCTAATAAATTAACACTGCAGCTCTTATGTTAGTCCTCATTATACTTACCCATTATACCCCTTTAACAGCTAAGTTTTATTTATTTATTAATTTATTGCACTGATTCTTCCAAATTTTCTCTCAGGAAATTATTTGTATCATCGTGCCAGAAATGTTTGCGTATTTGCTAGATTTTATTTATTAAGGGAAAAATGCTATCCAAACCTACCTGTCCCTTTGTGGAAAAGTAATTGTCCCCTAAACCGAACAACTGATTGTGCCACCCTTGGCAGCAACAACTGCAATCAACCATCCATAACTGGCAATGAGGCTTTCACATCGCTGTGGAGAAATTTTGGCCCACTCTTCTTTGCAGAATTGTTTCAGTTCAGTCACGTTGGAGGGTTTTTGAGTATGAACGGCCTGTTTAATAAGTCCAGACTTTGACAGGACACTCCAAAACCTTTTTTTTTTTTACATTTTTGTTTTACCCATTCAGAGGTGGGCTTTCTAACCTAACCCTAACCCTATTTCATGGATGCCGTTTTTGCCCAGTCTCTTTCTTATTGTTAAATCTTGAAATCCATTCTTTAGATGTTGTTCTGCATTCTACTGTGACCTTCTGGATGAGTTGTTGCTGTGCTCTTGGAGTAATTTTGGTAGGCCAGCCACTCCTGGGAAGGATCACCCCTGTTCCAAGTTTTGTCCATTTGTGGATAATGGCTCTCACTGTGGTTCACTGGAGTCCCTAAATGTTAGAAATGACTTTGAAACCCTTTTCCGACTGATAGATGTCAGTGACTTTGTTTCTCACCTGTTCTTGAGTTTCTTTAGATTGTTTCTTTAGATCTGCTGCCTTTTGAGATCTTTTAGCCTACTTCACTTTGTCAGACAGGTTCTATTTAAGTGATCTTTTTGATTCAACAGGTCTGGCAGTAATCAGGCCCAGGTGTGGCTAGTGAAATTTAACCCAGCATTCCAAAAAAAAAAAAAGTGGTTAATAACAGTTAATTCATTATTTAATGAAGGGGTATAGGTTTGGATAAATTTTTTTTTTCTCCTATAATAAATGAAATCATCATTTAAAAATTGCATTATGTATTTACTCGGTTTATCTTTGTCTAATATTAAAATGTGTTTGATCTGAAACATGTAACTGTGACAAATTAGCAACAACAACAAAAAAAGAAATAAGGAAGGAGGCAGATACATTTTCACAGCACAGTATTTCAGAGCGTGTTCTTCTGTGTTGCCGTTTTATTATTCGGTAATTGTTTCTATCAACTGAAAGCTTGTGGTGTGGTGCTTTAAGTGGCCGGAAGTGAAGTTGAGCACAGTAATCTTTTTGTTCTGCTTGTTTGGCTGCAGAAACTCTCAGACACATTTCTGCTGGGTTTTTTTTGTTGTTTTTTTTATTTTGAAGAAATATCCAGCACAAAGCACGGAAATGAAAAGAAGAAATGTTGAATTAACCCAGACATTGCTGAATAGTTGATTTTATTTATTTATTGCTTCTTTACCGTGTTGCACTTTCATTACTTGTAAAGCTGTTTGACAGCTCAGTCCACTCACCCACACAAATTCCAAACATTTCCTTGTACTGTAGTTGTGATGAAAAAATGCAGTGCTTGGGCTGACAATATTGTGCTTTTCCTCTTCACGGCTTAGTAGTAGAGCACTGATACTGAAACAAGTTGGGGCATGGTTTTGAAAACGCAACAGATTTTTTTTTTTTTTTTTGGTGATAATTTTTGTCACGTGATGAGGGTAAACATTGGGATCTGTTGATGGTGTTTGTTCTCATTGTTTACTGGGTGCTTGTCCACATATAAATCAAAGGTGCTCAAACTAAAAAGCTGTAGATACACTTTGAGGATATAATTAATGTTACAAACCAGGCTCAGCAGGAGCGGTGACATTTCAGTGTTTGTTATAGAGCAGTAAATATACAGTGAGGAGTCTGTGGTGTGCTCTGCTTGGATTTGCATAGTCTGTGTATTTCCCCATAGACTTGTCTCTCTTTCGCCCTCCCTCTCCCCTACCATCGCTCTCTCCTCCCCTTTCCGTTTCTCTTTGCTGTCATTTAGTCTCTCCGTTTGTATACAGGCTCTTTTCATTGTCCTGTGTCTCTCTAGGCTTAAACTCGCATACAAAAAGGGGAGCAGCATTATTTTTCTGCTTAGCTTCTTTCTTCTTTCTTTTGTTTTTGCATTTTAGATCATCTGGACTTTGATCACAATGGGGGTGAAAGACCGCCCTCAGTGTTACTTTGATGTGGAGCTCAACCGGGAGCCAAGTAAGGAAATTCTTTATCAATTTACAGGTGGAGGGATTAGTTAATCATGTAAACAGCCTAATTTAACTTCCATACTTTAAACTGATATCATCATCAAAAAAAATGATATTTAAATTAATGTTACATGTGGAGTTTGTTTTTGTAGCTCGAGGTTTTGATATTCATTTTCAAAAATGAAAGTGCTGCATAAACTTGGTAGACTGGTTTGGTTTTAACTTCATCTGTGCTGAATGGTTATTATAGAAGCCTATCCCTGATAGCTGATGAGAATGCAAATATGGACCAGATCATTTAGTGGCCACCTCCTTAAAAATGTAATTGACTCAGCTTTCCCTCACAGTGTGGAATAGTGTCCGACTTGCCATTATCAACACAGAAGTTCATATAATGTTTAAGTGTCACCATCTTTGTATGCAGTAACACTTGGCTACTTAATTGTAAATCTTAATTGACCTAATAGAAGATTATTTTCCATTGTTTTATATGTGAGTTCTTAGGTTATTTTTTTGACTTTCTTTCCCATTTCTTACTGATTTTTTTTTTCTTCCCTCCTTTTGTGTCTTGTAGTTGGGCGTATAGTTTTTCAGCTTTTTTCAGACATTTGTCCCAAGACAAGCAAAAACTTTCTCTGTTTGTGCACTGGTGAGTAATACTCATTCAAGAATATCTTTTACTCAAATGTCATGTTTTTGCAGTGTTTAGTGAATTGTATATTTAAATAATTTAAATAAAATGTGACGCAGCACGCGAAAACCAGGCTAAAATCCAAAATTGTAATTTTTAAAAATGTTTGTTTCCCTAAAATTTGAAAACATCTAAATTAAAGTAAGATTTAATTCACGTGTCTTTCATTTTGATGACTTTTTAACTTGAAGATAGTCAACCTTCCTTATTTTAATTGTTGTGCTTTAATAATGATGCAGAGAGATAGTTACTTGTTGCATGTTCATAAATGAATAACCTTCCAATAAATACGCCACTAGGTTTACAAGAAACTGTGAATCGATCACAGTTGACACTGGTATTGCCACAGGCTAAAGGCTGAAGACTTGCCAGCATCACTAAGAGGGTAATTTTTGTTCAGCAGTGGTAGCACATTGGCAGTCCATTGGCAGCTACAGACTGCCCGTCTACCTATAGAGAGCATCTGTTTTCAGATGGGAGCAGTGTCAAAAGTACACTACATAGCCAAAAGATTTCACTCGTCCATCCAGATAATTGAATTCAGGTGTTGCAATCATTTCCATGGCCACAGGTGTATAAAACCAAGCACCTAGGCATGCAGACTGCTTCTACTGATGGCACCACACAGTGTGCAGAGGTCACCGACTTTCTGCAGAGTCATTTGCTACAGATCTCTGAACTTCATGTGGCCTTCAGATTAGCTCAAGAACAGTGTGTAGAGAGCTTCATGGAATGGGTTTTTCATGGCCGAGCAGCTGCATCTAAGCCTTACATCACCAAGTGCAATGCAAAGCATTGGATGCAGTGGTGTAAAGCACGCTGTCACTGGACTCTAGAGCAGTGGAGATGTGTTCTCTGGAGTGACGAGTCACGCTTCTCCATCTGGTAATCTGATGAATGAGTCTGGGTTTGGCAGTTGTCGGGAGAACAGTACTTGTCTGACTGTAATTTGCCAAGTGTAAAGTTTGGTGGAGGGGGAGGGGGGGCTGGTGTCGGGTTGTTTTTCAGGAGTTGGGCTTGGCCCCTTAGTTCCAATGAAAGGAACTCTTTTGAAGACATTCTGAACAATTTCATGCTCCCAACTTTGTGGGAACAGTTTGGGGATGGCAACGTGATCCAGCATGACTGCACACCAGTGCGCAAAGCAAGGTCCATAAAGACCTCAATCCAATAGAACACCTTTGGGATGAATTAGAGCGAAGACTGTGAGCCAGGCCTTCTTGTCCAACATCAGTGTCTGACCTCACAAATGGGCTTCCTGAAGGATGGTCAACAATTCCCATAAACACTCCTAAACCTTGTGGAAAGCCTTCCCAGAAGAGTTGAAGCTGTTATAGCTGCAAAGGGTGGGCCGACATCATACTAAACCCTCTGGATTAAAAATGGGATGTCACTCATGTTCATATGTGTGTGACAGCGGACAAGTGAATACTTTTGGGAGTATAGTTATGTGGTACCGTCTGTGGCCTGCTCTTGCTTGTGCTGTTGTTGGTCCATCAGTCAGCTCCAGAGGAGAGCAAAGTTGAACACACAAAGAGCTGAAGTGAAACCAAGTGTTAAAAACAATGAGAAGTGGCCACTCATGCTTTATTTTCTTAATCCTTGATGATGTTTTTTTTTTTTTTTTTTTTTTTCCTTTCATTTTTCTCCTGTTCCTGGTGAACTCTGATGTCATTTTCCTCCCTGTTCCAGCCCACATCTCAACCAATCAGCATTTGACCGACACTCAGCATCATGCACATTGAACAACATGTAGTTGGGATTTCTGAGGACTGCACAGGAGCCCGTTTGCAGTGGTTAAAAACTCCTTTCCGTAGGCTCTCAACACGCAAATACTTCAACAAACGGACAAAACTGTGGTAGCATGAATAAAGCATTAAGGGGACAAATTTTGCTGGTTGCCTGGCCAGGTCGCACCCCCAGGCATGTTGGCTGCTGAGCGGGGGTTTGCCCCTCACAGCTTCAGTTTCTGTATCAAAGTGTTCAATAAACTACATTTTTTCAGATGTGGTTTTGAGAGATGTTTGTAGACAGTGAAATTAAGATAACAAACATTGGAAAGCCTGGTTGTTCTTGATTATGTCTTTGCTTGGCTATTTTTGGGCACAGCTGGGATTCAGTCTGCGTCTTTGACTGGCTTTTACGTGCCGCTTCACAAATGTTGACAGCCTTATCTGTTTGTCCTCACACGAGTACAGCTGAACAGGGTATAGCTAATTGCTGAGGCAAGAGCATTATTAAATAAGTGAAACAAAATGAAAATAATGCAAAAAAGAACCTAAATCACCTTTGTTTTTTAGCTGTTTTATGACTTATGGTGTGGCTAGTCGGACTCCCTAGATATTTCATCCCACAGGGCAGGGTAGAGTCTACTGTAGAAGCAGTAGTATGCCTAGAGAGAGTCATAAATCTGCAAACACATAGCTGAACGATCCTCCATCTCATTTTTCACCTCACCTGGCCGACGGGAATGCGATGGCAGCAAAGGCAGACATGGGAAAAGGCTCATTAGTTTGTTCCTGAACCAACACACGTACAGACGACACATCAGTGAAACAGTAATACACACCATTCGGCTGGTGCAGTTTGCTGCCGCTTTCTCAGTTTCTAATGTGTCCTTTTAGAACTGGATCAGCTCACACCAAAGGAAACCAAACCCTTGGAACAGTGCTGAAGCCAAAGAAGTATAATACTAAACCCTTTAGCTTAGCTTTTCATTTGAGCACACAGCCTTCTCTTTGCTGAAAGCCCCCTTCAACACATCTAATTAAATCCTGCCTTCACGTCCTCTCACCCCAGGAGTAAGGGGACTCTGGAGGGTAATAGCTTTGGGCCAGTATTGTGTCCCCGGTTAGTATTGGTCCAGTGGAAGATTTATTAATGAATTTGGCAGTCCTCCAAGGGAGTAACAACAGGATGCCTTACCAAAGGGATATAGTTTACTGAAAGCCACCACCCAAATGTGGCTTTCATTTATTTGTGGCAATATTAAAGACCTGTGTTTCTTAAAACCATCTAGTAAACACAGAAGCACTTTGTATTAGCAGGTTGAGTGTTTTGTTTTTGATGAGAGCTCAGCTAACACGCGTGTCATTGCAGGTGAAAAGCGAACTGGGAAAGTCACAGGGAAAAAGCTGTGCTACAAAGGCTCTACCTTTCACAGAGTTGTAAAAAACTTTATGATTCAGGGAGGCGACTTCACTGAAGGTAATGTTGTAATCCCCTATTTACTTTAAAAGTTAAAAATGTGTTCATACAATGCTGACTTTATTTTTTTTTTTTTTAATTTGCTAGTTTGTTTATTTCAGTCTAAAATCTAATGAAAAGCAGCAGAGCAGAACACAGCTTATGAGTGGGGAAAAAAGCCTCTCATTTGGGTTAAGAAGGATTAAATGCTCTCCAGGTAGAAAATGTTTTTCAGTAATAACATTAATTACAACCTAAATTAAAATGGGTAAAAACTGATCAAAGCTTTTAATCTCATCAAAGTGCTAACATACCGTAAACATGCACTTTTGCAGCTTTGTTGTGGGTGTTTATGGCAGGAATCCAGGAGACTGTTTCCTAAACATGGCAGCCGCTTCAAAAAATGAGCCCAATAAACACGAATCACTGCTGTTTTTGATGATGAGACAGCACCTTCTCAGCATCTACACACAATTATTCTGATGTGACATAAAGAAGCTGCTATTAATTTACTTTATTAATCTTTGCAGGAAATGGAAGAGGAGGGGAATCCATATATGGAGGCTACTTTGAAGGTATTTTGAATATTAAGTTATCTAATAATGTAATAATGACATATCCTAAAAAAAAGCATGAATATAATGTTGCATAGGTTGTTGGGGTTTTTTTTTGTGTGTGTGTGAATTGCCCTATGTATGACTCCAATGACCTTCACATTTCCATTGTATAGTTCTTTCTTCTATCTAGTAACAGTAGTAGGCTTTATCAAATCAGCATGGAGAGTAGGCATTCTCTTAACTGAAAGCTACAATCTTCCTGCCTAAAATTTTCAACATTATTCTCTTATTTATAGAGTGGTCTTTTGCAAAATGAAAAGGTAAGAGATGAACACAGCTCCGTAACACCATGTCAACATCGTCCCCACCACCTTCCTCAGTCAGTGAAAGCAGTGCAAATGCTCGCAACGTCACGTATGCGCATTTGTACCGAAGGGTTTTCCCCCCTAATGCCTCTGGCTGCTCAAATTAGTTATTTATGTTAAATAAGTGGCATTTAACCAACTAGCAGGACATGTAGCCAGAAGCAGGTGGTTTTGCTCCTTAACAAGACTACTTTATGTTCGCTGCTACAACATGGATGTAGTGTGTGCAGATGTGGTATAACAAAAATAGAGGCATTGAAAACCTTTAACTTTAGTAGTTATTCCACTCATCACTTTTATACTGTATATTATCATTCTGTTAAGTCTTACTCTGGACATTACGTGGACTGTTATTCACAAAGGTGCTTTGAAAAACACCACCCTGCATTACTGTTACAGCTGTAGCTGCTGTTTAAAGCTGGAACCTCAAAGTAGGCAGTGACTTCTCCTTTTGAGACTGACCAGCGTCACTGAGAATCTCCTAAATCACTGGTCCCGACAACTTTTTCAAAATCAGAAGCCTTTATTGTCTGTTTATTTTTCTAACTTTGGAAAGCATTCAGAGACAGAGCCTGTGTCACCCTGCTAAACTGATGGTGAACCGCAGAGCTACATATAAACATACATATAAACATCTAAATACAACTTGCAGACTTAGTTCCTGGTGGCCTTGCAAGAGCACACTTGTGATGTGCTTTTGCAAGATAAAGAGTTCACTTTGAGAAATGCATGCAACATGTTTCACATGTCAGCAAGTGGATCCCTTTGTAACTATGATATGAACAGAAACCAATATGGTGTCCTTTCATCTGGAAACAGTAATTGTGTCTAATCCTTTCTGGCTTGGTGCTTTAGTAACAGACTACAGTAATATTTGGCCCAAAATAAAACCTTTTGTGTAACAGCTGACTTTATGGAAGGATAGGTTGGTGAGACAGCGTAAAAGTTTGATGGATTAATACGCTTTTTTTTCCATGAATATTTTTATTAACACTAGCACCTTCTCTCTCGTCTCCCGACAGATGAGAACTTCACTCTCAAACACGACAGAGCCTTCCTGTTGTCGATGGCCAATCGTGGGAAGGACACCAACGGTTCACAGTTTTTCATGTGAGTAACTTTAAAACTTTTTTTTTTTTAACTTAACCCCCCTCCCCCCTACTATTTTACTGTCATTCTTTATAAAATTTTGTATTAGTTTTTGCTTTCTGTCTCTTTTTTTTTTCTGTTTTGAAACTATAGAGTAGAATTTGTCATTGTGTGACCATCAGCAGTCCCCTCCTCTGTGTGCAGTTAGATTTCAAAGTGCAGAGAAACATTGGATTCATTCTTTTTTCACCTACAATTGTTACATTTTTTCTCTTGCCGTTTTTGTGTAAAATTTACAGAAACTCTAGCATCCTGCTCTTCCAAGGTAATGTGTCTCAAAGGCTGTGTTTCTCTCTCTCTCCTGACTGTATTTATCATTGAGTAGTTTGTCTTTGCAAACATTCTGCACAGTACAGTGTTTATTTTGGACATGCTTAAACATTTCACAAATGGCTTAAGGTGGCTCATGTTATTTGGTTTCCTTTATCACGAAAACAGGTTGTGTACATAAGATTGACATTTCTGCCATGATTACAAATTTCTGAAGGTGAAAAAGTAGAAGCATTGTTTTTTTTTGTTTGTTTTTTTTGTGCAAACTGATTGACTCGCAAGCAAAAATGATAATGTAATTTATCACACTCTGCTGTTGAGTGTTTCCAAAATTGATTTGCAATCAGATGTCATTAAAGAAAGGTTTGTCGCACAATTCCTTTTGAGATTTTCGCTGTGGTACAGTAGCATCCCCATTTTGTTGGAGGTATTTGTTTATTCTCATTCTTTTCTCCTTTTTTCCTTCTATTCATGTCCCTGCCTCTACCTTTGGTTGACTCTCCACCTGGCTTACTGCTGGATTATCCATAATCAGCACAACTAAGATGGCGCCTCATCTTGATGGGTAGGTCTAATTCTGTATATATTTTCCTTGTTTCTTTTTCCTTTAGAGCGCCTAAAAATTAGACTTTAAAAGTATTTTTATGTAATATATATATATTTTTAATTACAATAAAAGGAAATAGCAAGATATTGATTGAATTACAGTAAGCAGACATCCCAACAACTATAATTAGTTCTCTGTGTTACTAAACTCTTATTAAGGTATGTTAGGCCTAGGGACCAGTTGGCCAGTTTTCTGGCTTTGTGTGAAATTGTTTACAAAGAGGTTGCTGTACCAAAAACCTTCTGGCGATTGCTTTGGTCAGTAGCAGATCGCCAGAGTCGCCCATAGTTTGCATGGAAGATACACACCTGTGTGCAGACACTCACCAACTACTCAGTAAACAGTTTGTGAAACTCTGACGAGTGTGAAAATGCCAGAAATGGAGAAAGTTTGCCAGGTCATGTTTGTAAATGAGAACTGGTTCTCAAACATTTTACCTGGTAAAATAAAGGTTTAAAAAAAAAAAAAAAAAAGGTGCAGGTTTTGAAATGTGTTAATTTCAGTGGTAAGGCACAACTTTTATTTTGAAGGCAAATTGTGTTGGTCTCTAGGCTTGCATTACCAATTAATTTCACAGTGACTGCCAGCAACCACTTGTAGCCGTGCAGGGAATACTAATTTTCCCTATCGACTGGTAGTTGCCAGGCATTAGTAGATTACAACCCTTTTGGTAGTTTTCAGACTTGAGCTGAATGTACTGTGCTGATGTAGGATGCCTTTTCTCATAGGAACAAGTTGATTGAGGGGGGGGCTTGTCGTGGTTTTGAAGTAAGATAATAATAAATTTTATGTTGAAAGTAATTTCGAACTTGTCTTGCATCTGTTTAGAGTCCACGTCGTCTTTGGTCTTGTCATCTCCGGATTTGAAGTGATAAAGAAGATTGAGGGGCTGAAGACTGATTCTGCTAGCAGACCCTACGCTGATGTGAGAGTGGTTGACTGTGGACAGCTGATCACCAAGTCTGCAAACGATGGTATATTCAGTAACTGATCTGGTTTGTCTTAAAGGTTTTTGATCAGTAAATCTGATGAAAAGCCCAAACACATCCTGGGTACTGTAGTTTTTGGAGAATTGTATTCAAATAGGATTTTCTCTTTGGTCTCTGAGAAAATACAGAACACAATTACAATACAAACATACTTCATTTAAAATCTCACCTTTGTTTAGATTTGATGTGTTGCCACCCAGCCAGTGTGTAAGTTTTCTTATAATATGAAAGCTTGAATAGATGATCTGTACACAAGGTTACACATTTATAAGCTCTTTTTGTTTTTGTTTCCAGTGAGGAATAATGTGCATTGCCTGTGATTATAACTGGGTCATATTTTATGCTCATGCTCATTCTGTTGGCATTTGGATGCCAGAGTCTTCCTCCCACCGGCATTAGCATGGGGCGTGTAACTGGATCTTCTGTTTAATGAGGATCAGCGAGGTGATCTCTGTGGAGTTCAGTTGGCTTCAGCCCACCTGACTTTGCCAGGGCTGCTTTCATTGCCTCTAACATACCAGGAAGAAGCAAACAAAGCTTTTCTTGTACTTGTGTCATACCACCCTGAAAACGGCTCCTGGCATCTGAGCTTTCCCTCTTCTTTTATTAACTATACCAGTCAAGTATTCTTGGGAATTTTAATTTATTTTCATGCATTCTGTTATATTTCTTCCTGCAGTGCTAGAAGGCAAGCGGAAAAGAGCTTCCCATTCTGCTGACTCGTCCCTCAACTCCCATGACTCGTCCTCCCAGTTCTCTTCAGTGGAGTCTGAAAGTGAATCTGATGCAAAGCACAGACATCACAAGCAAAAGAGACAGTCCAAAAGTAAACGATCCAAAAAGAAAAGGAGGCAGTTAAAGAAGGAAAAAGATGCAGATACTCTGCCTTCTAAGCAAAGGTGATTTTATTTAGTTATGATTATCCTTGTTCATGATCACATGTATTGTCACAGTTTTCTGCCAGTTGAGGCTCTATAAATTTCAACATTAACAGCTTTAGGAGCTTTTTTTTTTTGCTTTTCCTAACAAAATCATAACTACTCTCACAGTCCTGTGGAAAGAGAGACACAGGAGGAAAAGAATGAGGTGGAAGAAGAGAAGGAGCTGGGTGGGAAGAGAGATAAGCCTGTTGTTCGACCAGAGGAAATCCCACCAGTTCCAGAAAACCGCTTCCTGCTGCGACGGGACATGCCATCTCAGGAAGATAAAACAGAAATGTCAGTTCTAAGTTGTTCATTTATATTGTTTTTCATAGGAATATTTTTAGTGTATGCCGTGAACGCCACACACCTAAGTAAATAGAGTAAATGCTGTAATTTGATTTCATTTTCAAATTTAATTTTCAGAGTTGATAAGGAAGAAGCAACTCTCCCAGCTGAGCAGAAACCAGCGGTGTCCAAGTCTGGACGGAAGATCAGAGGCAGAGGAACAATAGTAAGATCAGAGATTGCTAATATAATGCATATGCAATTATGCACTTCATAAAATTGTTTTCCAGTCTAGGTTCATAAGATAAAACTGAAGAGAATTTTTAAGAAAGGACATTCCCTAACCTACATTTTTATGCATTATTTTCAATGGCCGTATAAAAACCCATGGGCGTCTGGGTGGTGTCCATTGAAGTGTTCACTCAAACTTCATGGTTAGATAGCTTATGACCAAAGCAAAGTTGGGATTGTATATGGGGTCAAGGTCGTATGGTTAAATCTTTTTTTTTTTTTTTTCTTTTTTCATGTCCACTTCATATCTAAGAAATGGTTTGAAAGATTTTGATGAAACTTTGCATGATTATTCTCCATATCAAGACATTACGCAGAGATCAACTCTCTCCTTTATCTTTTACTTTGACAGCGATATCACACTCCTACAAGGTCTAAATCACGCTCTGCCTCTGTAGAGGAGCGTGGAAGCAGTGAAACTCCACCGCACTGGAAAGAAGAAATGAAGAGAACCAAAGTTTATCAACCCCCAAGCATCGAGCGTTGGAGCAAAGGAGACAAGTACGACTGAGTATTTTACTTCCCAGCTTTTTCTTTTTTTTTTAGTTTCCCCTCTATTTTCTTTCATGCATCTTTTGACTTAACAGATTGAATGACCATTCTTCAAGCAGATGGGATGACAGAAGTGACTCTGCGTGGTCCCGGTCTGCAGAGCATTCCTCAGACCGCAGCTCTGAGAGGTCCAGTCAGCGGTGCCAGCAGAAGAAGGCGAAGAAGAAATCTAAACACAAGAAGAAGGCCAAAAAACGGAAACATGGCAAGAAGAAGATTTCCAAGAGCAAACCACAAGAGCCTTACCAGTCAGATGGGGAAAGGTCCGTATCTGCAGAGAGAGCATTCAGAAGATCTCGTTCTCCAACTCGTTCTTCTTCAAGTCCGCATCATTCTTCACACAAAAGGAAACGGCGGTCCTCAAGGTCATACAGGGATTCCCGATCCTACTCTAGGTCCTACAGTAGGTCCAGTCGATCCAGATCTCGAGGAAGGTCTCGGTCTTACTCAAGGTCTAGAAGCCGGTCTGGATCTAGAAAGCGATCTTTCTCTAGATCCAGATCTTGGACCTATTCTCAGTCCCGATCTAGATCAAGGTCCAGGTACAGATCCAGATCCAGATCTTTGTCACCACCCAGAAAAAGAAGTTTTTCCAGATCTCCAAGAAAGAAAAAAACAAGCAAGCCAGATGTCACGATCCCTGTGAATGAGAAGCTTCAAGAGAGCAAAGTCACACCTGTCCCCAGACTGCCTGCTGTCCCAGCTCCTGAAAGTGTCCCTGTGATCCCACTGAGCGACAGCCCTCCTCCCTCACGCTGGAAACCAGGGCAGAAACCCTGGAAACCATCCTACATCCATATTCAGGAAATTAAAGCTAAAGTAGCTCCCAGTAACATTTCCTCAACTGGGCAAGCAGTTGATACTGCAGCAGAAAAAGCTCAGACTTCAGCTACACCAAAGTCTCTGCCAGGTGACTCTGAAGGTAACAAAGCACACAAACCTGCACAGCACTCACACAGTAACTCATCCAGGAGCAGGTCCTACAGCCGTTCTTACAGTCGCTCACAGAGTAGAAGTTATAGTAGGTCCAGGTCCAGATCTACTCATCGGCACAAAAGCAGGTCATCATCCTACAGCAGATCAGAGTCTGAACAGTCCCAGAAAACAAGTAGCAGAAAGAAGAAATCACTAGACAAGGAGTGGAAGGAGTACTACAGTTCTCTGAGGAGAATAAAAAATTTAGATAAGTACATTTCACTGACCAGCAGTCAAGATGCTCACTCGGGATCAGAGAACAGGACAGACAGTGAGCGCAGTCCTGATATCAGTGGGTCTGTGGAGAAAATAAAAGACAAGGGCAGCTCACAGGATCTTGAGAGAAAACATTACAGTTCAGTGCCAGTGGAGAACTTTAATAGCAGGTCTGAATGGGACAGTGACAGTGATAAGGTGAGCCAGAGCAATAGTGCTCTCCCATTAAAAATACAGAAAAAGGTGGCTCAATATAGTGAATTTCTGGAGAAGAAGTTATCTTCTACTACTGGATGGAATTCGGAAAGTGACTCTGAAAATTTAACAGCTAGGGCATTAGCTGTTTCTGAAAAGGAGGAAGGGGAGGCTAGTTCAGAATCAGAATATGAGATTTCCAGAAAAACATCTGAGGGAGGGAATGCTCTGGCAGCTTCTGGTCAGTCAGAGGAAAATCATGAGAAGGCTGCAGAGCCAGAGAAGCACAAGAGCAAGAAGAAAGCTAAACGAAAGCATAAACATAAAAGGAGAGGTGAGAATAAAGGCGGTTCCCATCACAGTAAGGACAAAACCAAGAAAACTAAGAGAAAACCTCAGAAGCTGAAAGAGACTTTTCACTGGCAACCACCTTTAGAGTTTGGAGAGGAAGAAGAAGAAGATGAATCCAAAAGGGAGAGGCATAGTCCTAGAAGAGTTGTTAAAGAAAGTCCTGGTGTTAATAATATGAATGCAAAGGACCGAAATGTAAGTTGTAATCCTACTAAAGAAGGAGGAGAAGAAAGGGGGCAACAGAGAACAAAAGAAGGTATCAACAAAAACACAGAGCACACTGAACCTCATCAAGAGTCATCCAACAGGAACAGCGCCAGCAGTTCTCACTTGTCAAGTGTCCAAGAGCAAGAGCCATTAGATGATATGGACATTTGCACCCCGGAGCATGATGTTAAAATTGTTGAACCTTCAGTCCCACGTGATTCTCACGACAGCGCCCCTGAACTGACCCTAAAATCTTCCTCAAACTCTTCAGAAATGGAAAGCAATGACAACGCTTTACCTCACAGCAAAGAACAGTCTGCTGTTAGTTCCACGACAGCTGGTGGACTGCAAGACAAAGCAACCGCTGGCAAACCCACTGCCACTGTAATCAATTTAAAATGGAGGCCACTGAAAGGAACGTCAGCTGTACAGAATGTGAATGCACCCCCGGTCACTGTGAAAAATGTCCAAACTCAAGAGAGCCAGACCCTCAACATGCAGGGAGTCCGAATGGAGATAAAAAGCAAAAGCCGCGTCCGACCGGGATCTCTGTTCGACGAGGTCCGTAAGACTGCACGACTCAACCAGAGGCCTAGAAACCAGGAGAGCTCCAGTGAAGAGAGATCGCCCTCTGTGGGGAAAGCAAAGGGAACATCTCGCACACGCTCTCCAAAGAAGTCCCGGTCTGTGTCTAGAAAGTCCCACTCTGTTTCCAGTCACAGGTCACGCTCCCGAGGGTGGTCCCACTCCTACAGCAGGTCCAGAAGTAGATCCCGCAGCTCCAGCTACTCCTCCAGGTACGAGAGATTAAAACACTACAATGATTTGCAGACATCATCTTTAAATCTTAGTAAATTGATAGATTTGAGCAAATTCTAAGTTACAGCATCGTTAATCCTTTAGGAGCCGTAGCAGGAGTTGGAGGAGACGTGGGAGAGGACGATCACGCTCTCGCAGCAGCACATACCGAAGTTACAGGAGTCACAGGTACACTCTGAAACACTCATGGGGCAAATAAAAGATTTGATGGGGACGATTCTTTATTTGGCATTTTATATTTCTGCACAGATTCCTAAGCAAAATCTCAAAACACATCTTTGTTGCATTATGGTGCATTTATAAATGTGTGCACAATGTTTTCGTTTTACAGTTCCTAACCTATGATCTTGAAGTTAAACCTGTGTTTTTTGTGTTTTCCGTTGTTCCCATCAGCCGGACGTACAGTAGAAGTAATTCCAGAAGTCGTTCGTATAATCGCCGCAGGAGATCCAGGTCTGTGAGGACACTGAGTCACATTTAGACATGTAGAATTGTTTGTAGAAAAGGCAACTTGACAGTCTCAAGCTTGGGCATAAACAGCATAGTATGCTGAGAATTAAAAACAAAAAGAAAAGTGCAATATAATTTTATCTTATTGAGAATAGACCTAGAAATCAGATGAATGTGTACGTAAGGAACCAGTTCCATTAAAGTTAAGCTTGTGGAGCCCTGATATTTACTTTTGAGCTGTATTTGTAACTGTCAGAAATGGGTTTTAATGCTCTAGATGTCATCACTGAATTCAGAGTCATTCTGTTGCTAGTCCCAAAATAATACCTGTGCTGTCATCTGGCTGGATGTTAATGCAGGTCAGACTCCTATGACAGCTATTCCAGTCGGAGTCGGAGTGTGAGCAGGAGACGAGGGCGCAGACACAGTGACAGCTACAGGAGCTCAGATCGCCGATCACGGTAAGACTCTGAGCTCCCAGGTGAACTCTGACAGACACTAACAATGTGGCAGGTCTCACTTCAACCTTTTCACCCTCTCAAATCTTTCTGTCCTGCGGCTGAGTGTTATTGTGCTTTGACACTGAGATGTACTCTTTAAAATGAGTTGAAAGTCACATCTGTGCTTTTCGTTTCTTTTACTTCTGTGTACGTATGTGCACACTTTTTCTTTTTTTTCTTTTTTTTTCTTCATGAAATTTCCTCAAAACGTCTGTGCTTTGTCCACACCTCTACAGTGCCTCAACGGTAAAACGTTTTCTTTTGTCTGCAGGTCGTACCGCTCGTCCAGTCGCAGTTCTTCAAGGCGCAGGAGCCACAGTCGTAGCAGTCGCTACAGCTGAGCTACACCTTTAAAACCAGCCTGTTGGTTTACACCTGATGACGGGGATCAGAACCACCAAGTCTGGACACTGTCATATACTAAAAGATCAGCACCTAAAGCTCTAGGAGGAAGACTTATTTCCAGTCTTATTGTCAGTTTCATATGGTTCTGTATGTCCACCCTCCACAAACTGCCATTAAAGTCACTGAGGAAATTAATGTAAATTATAAACCATTTTACAAGCTGATACAAAGAACTTCTTTTTGGGGGGCTGTGACAACAACTGGCTTGAAATGTACCAACACAGCTGCTCAAACAGAAACTTTGAAAGTGAAATACATGCTATACTTATTACAAATAATATGACAGATATTCTGTAAATAATTGAAATAGCTTTATATTCATGGATTGTTTTTCTACTTCTTTTATACACTGACATGTACAATTGTTACAGTATGAGAGTCTAATCAGCTTTGCTGTGTTTGAGGAGTTTGTTGGTTTGAGTTGAGGTTTTGCCTTAAGCTTTGAAAGTGTTCATGAAGTCATCACTGAATGGAATAATGTGTAGCTGGGGTTTTTTTTGTTTTCATTACTTTTTATCACTGTACCATGAATGTTAAAACTGAACTCAAATTAGGGAACTGCAGATTTAGGTTTGTGTTCTGAACGTTTACTTTTAATAAATGAACTCTGGCCTCTCTCTCTGTCTTTTTTTTTTTTTTTTTTTTTTCCCCTCCTCAGGACTTCTGAATTAGTTCCTCAGCAATGGCGCCATCTACCTTCAGTTTATAACTGCAGTGTGTTTGCTTGATCGATCAACACTGTAAGCCCCACATGAAGTCTCAACTCTGGCAGATTTAGCTGTATGCTGTCAAACAGATGATGCTGATTCTAGTTTTCTTTCATTACGAGTAGCAAGATGACACCAATAATGTATTACTTACTAAGAACTGTCCATTAACTACATATATACTCACCAACCACTGAATCAGGTAGTACCCTCTGTTGCCTTTAGACCTGCCTTAATACTGCATGTCACAAATTCAACAAAGTGCTGGAAACATTCCTCTGAGATTTTGAGAGCATCACACAGATGTTGCAGATTTGTTGACTGCACGTCCACAATGCAAATCTGTTTCACCGCATCCCGGAGGTGCTCTATTGGATTGAGAACTGGGTACTGTGGAATACAGTGAACTTACTGTCCAGCATTATCCTGCTGGAAGCAGCCAGCAGAAGATAGGAACACTGTGGTCATGAAAGGATGGACATGGTCAGGAACAACACAATAAAAGTGGTACTGCCAAGAAAATATCCCCCACACCTTTATTACCACTACCAGCCTGAAGTGTTGATACAAAAGATCTTTCCATGTTGTTTATGGCAACTTTTGACTCAACCATCTGATTGTTGCAGCAGAACTGCCGTTCACTGGATCAAAAGTTGGTAAAGGGCAAAATGAAGATAATATATAAAATTACATCTCTTGCATTTGTATATTTTTGAAAGCCCTCTTTAGAGAAACTCTGTAAATCCTTAAGGTTTCTTGGCTGATGCTTGGCAACTTGAAGCTTCAGCTCCCTCCACAGATTCTCTATAGGTCTGAGGTCTGGAGACTGGCCAGGCCGCCCCATGGCCTTAGTGTGCTCCTTCTTTAGGTATTCCTTTGTTGCCTTGGCAGTATATTTGGGGTCAGTGTCATGCTGGAAGACCCATCTTCAGTGTTCTGGCTGAGGGAAGGAGGTTCTTGTCCAAGATTTTATGGTACATGGCCCCATCCATTGGCCCCTCAATCCTGTACCCTTAGCAGAAAAACAGTCCCAAAGCATAATTTTTGCCCCGCCAAGCTTGCCTTGGGGGGATGGTGTGGTTTTTTTTTTCCTTGGGTCATACTAAGGGTTTGTCTTCCTCCAAACACGGCAGGTCAAGTTGATGCCAAAGAGCTCAATTTTGGTTTAATCTGATCACAGCACTTTCTCCCAAGCCTTACTTGAATCATTTAGATGTTCACCGGCCAACTTAAGATGGGCCTGTACACGGACCTTCTTGAGTGGGGTGCTGTGAGATTTCAATCCATTACAGAGTAGTGTGTTACTAATGGTGTTCTTGGTGACTGTGGTCCCAGCTGCCTTCAGATCATTATCAAGCTCCTCTTGTGTAGTTTCGGGTTAATCTACCACTTTTCTCATGATCATCCTCATCCATGACATAAGATCTTGCATGGAGCTCCAAACCGAAGGCGATTGATAGTCACTTTATATTTCTTCCATTTCCGAATAATTGCATAGCTGTCATAGCTGTCACCTTCTAACCAAGCTTCTTGCTTATGGTCTTTCAGCCCATTCCAGCCCTGCGCAGGTCTACAAACTTGTCCCTGATGTCCTTTGACGGCTCTTTGGTCTTGTGCGTGGTGGTGGAGAGGTTGGAGGTTGCTTTATACATATCAGGATTGATTGATTGATTGATTGCTTGTAATCTTTGTGCCACATGGGCACACAGCCGATCTGTGGGTTCTGGCTGCATTGTAGGGGATCAAATACTTATTTCACTCAGTCAATTTATAACTTTTTTGTAATGTGTTTTTTCTGGATTTTTGGTTGATAATCTGTCTCCCCCCACTGTAGATTATTGGGTTCCTCTGTATATGAAACATAGGCGCTTTGTGGCTCCACTAAGTGTTTCGAGCACAATCTTGGGGCCCCATAGCAGGTATTTTTATTCAACATTTTGCGCATCATAACCATATTTCTGTCCTAATGAAAAGATCCTTGACACAAAAAAGTTATACGGCAATCATAAATGGCGCTAATTTGCAGCGGGGGTGGGGGGGGGGGGGGGGGGGGCATATATCGTGTAAATGAAGTTACAATGACTTCTGTAATATGGGAAATCAGTGAACTCACTGACCTCCGCATCTGTCTGCCCGCCTGACGTCACACCGTTTCTGAAGCGCACAGAGGAGGCGCACCCGGGGTTTGCGCCATATCCCTGCGTATGTCTTCCTCCTCCTCACTTTAAAACGTTCGCGTGCAGTACAAAAGAGCAAGAAAAATGCGCCCGTCTCGCAACTCCGGCGTTAAACAGTACCGTGTCCCTTTAAAAACGTCTGACAAAAAAGCCCATATGATCCCCGAGCTCCAATCACCAATTCCTTCTGCAAAAGCAGCCTCTGCATTTTTGTCTGTCTGAATGCTACAGCAGCACGGGGGGAAAAAAGATTGAGGATAAGGCAAAAACTGAAGAAATGTGACAATCCAACGGTCATTTTCATGGCGAAGGGAAAACTGGTGCGAAAGGAGTTATTCTGGGACTCCTTTGAGCCTCGAAACGCTGGATCAAAATGGTAGGCTACGGAGCAGCGCTGCATTTTTGTTTATTTTTTTTTTCTCCCCTGTCCCTTCTTGATCTCTTGCAATTTTGAGCTACTTAGCAGGCCGATCAAACTTGCCACACTTATGCCTCATCGCGATCCCCTGCAGCTGGTTGTCACACGCGTGTTTTGTGCTTCGTATCATTTGCGGTGAAGTTTGTAACTTGCCGACATGGCACAAGTTGGAAATTGAAGCAGCCCCGAAAGAATGCAATGGCTACAATAGCTACATTGATGCGGAGAAGGAGTTAAATTCCTTCATATCGGACGCTTCTGCAAAACACTCAGGTCGTGACTGGTGCGAGTGAAAGTGCCACCTTTTTTTTTTTTTCCTCCTCCAAGCCAGCCAGACAGATAGACGGCTGGTGCGGGATAAGTTAGCGAAGCTTTCACGGATACACTAGAGAGGATCAGCTCGGTGATAGTTCAGCTGAGGAGAGATGTCACTCTTCTTGTCTTTATAACTTTACTTGATTGCAGCTGGTGCTCAAAGTACAGGTGAAATGATGCTGGGGATGGAAAACATCAGATCTGACTGAAGCTGCCTGGGAAAATTAATAAAAAATAATGCAAACAAAGTCCAGTTGAAGAAGGAAATTTGTGATATGTTACTGGATGGTGTCTAGTTTTCTAGTCTGGTGTATGAGGTCAGTTGCTTTAGGGAAACGTCTGAATCTTTTTTTATTACTTTCTTTCTTTTTATACTGACTAATTTCCCTTGCCACCGTGGATAAGTTGTTTTCCAGAAAGAATCCACTGTTTTTATTCCTCCCCTCATTACAGATAGGAGGGTGATTGTGACGGAGAGGCTGAGTTCTGGGAATAGAGGCCGACAGTAGAGGCAGACAGCCCGCTCTGTCTCCAGGGTCATTTTAGGATGCCTCATTAGGAAAGCATGTGGAGCTTGATGCAGCGGTAGAGTAATCCCAGTACGCGTTCACATCTGGAGGCTTGGGTTAATATCTGGGTCAGGTCAGCAGGGTTAGCCCTGGTGCTCGCTGGGTGGCTTCTGGTGGGAGCAAAGAGGGTGAGGGAGGTCTGAGTATTGCTGTATTTATCCTCTGCTTATTTATTCATTTTTCTTTTCTTTAATTTCTTTTCATTTTTTTTGCAAGTGAAGGAGAACAAACTGAGAGAAAGTGCAGTGTGCATGCCAAATCCAATGCACCAGTGATCAGAGATGGTGTTTCTTTTAACTGTTTTGGTGCCCCAGATAATTTCAGAAATTAGATTGTTGATATCAGTTTTGGCTTCATGTTATACTAAATAAATGCCTGGATTACCCAAAGAGCTTAGCAGTAAAGAAAACAGGGGCCCACGGTGTCATGAGGTCCCTGGACCAGAGCCTCACTATGCAATTGACTGCTAACATTGTTAGAAAGGCAGTCAAGTGAGCACAAATGGACATAAACTCAGTGAAATGAATGCAAAAGGACACCAAAAAATACAACTATGCAAAAAAATAAGTAAAAATAGACAAGGCCACGGAGACATTGGCTCCCGAATGACCACAAAAGGCACAAAACGATCTACAAGGAGATGCAAAATTAGTACAGAGACATGCAGTAATTAAAAAGAGCGAAAGTGACCACAAAGAGACCTGACAAACTAAAATTAGATGCAAAACATATGCAGAGGAAAAGCTGGCAATAAAAAAAACAGACCACAAAGGGACATAAAACACCCAAAAATATGCACAATGCAAACAGAGAGGGATGCAAGAGGCGCAAAGTGATCTTTAACTTGTGGCGGTGCAGTGGTTAGTACTGCCACCTCACAGCAAGAGGGTCCTGGGTTCGATCGTGCAAGTTTGGCTGCGATGTTTCTGAGTGGACTTTGCATGTTCTTCCTGTGTTTGTGCTGAGTTCTGCTTCGTTTTCTCCCACAATCCAAAGGCATGCATGTTAGATTAGCTGCTGATTGTAAATTTGTGTGACTGCGTATGCAGCGTGCATCCTTGCTCTCGCCCCATCTCAGCTGAGTTAGACTTCAGTTGAAAATTGATGGCTGGAGTCTTGTTCACCACATAGTAGGCACTTTGGGGGTACTTTTTAATGGCGACTTGGCTTATAATCCATTCATTCTCAAGTTCAAATGAAATACTGTATTTGGTTTTCTCCCCTTTTGGCAGGTTGTGAAAATATAAATCTGCCTTAGTTTCACGCACACTGAACACACTTACACTGTACATTTCTCCAGATCAGGCCCAGTCAGCATTGTGAGGTCCTAAGTAGCTCCTTCTCTATCCTCTCAGGGTGCTGTGAATTTTTACGTAACTGCCTATTCAGGGCATTCCTGCCCACCCTTGACTTTGAGGCTTCACTGTCTCTGGGTGCTGAGTGAGAAAGCTGTCTTTAGTCTTTGTGACAAGTGCAGCCATTCCCCGAGACCCAGCAACAAACTCCTGCAGACTTCTCTGGCCTCTGGCAGGAGGCCGCTCTCTTGGAAACTCGCAGCATGCTGTAGGTGCTGCTAATTTATGCCCCTGAGATTAAGAACAGTGGACAAGGCTGCGCAGACAGCAAGGTCAAACTCACTGGGCTTATGTAAGGTTTCCTTTGTTCTTGTTGGTTCAAATGGCACCAGCTTGCTTGAAGTACACTCAGGTTGTTTTTTTACTCTTCAAATAAAACTGTGGATTTATTCATTCTCAGCAGTGCCACCCAGTATTATTGTCTTTGTATCCAGGGGAGAAAAAAAAAGCTTCTCTAATTTAACACTATGTCATTTTAAAAAAAAAAAGACATTGAACTCCATTATCAAAGAAGCCAGACAGCTTTTTATTTTCCTAATGCTCGATATGAGGATTTCTATTAGCCTTTCATTGTCAGGCATTTAAAGATATTAAGAGAGTTTAAAACGGAGTGGGCATCTAAAGTGTTCTTATAGCTTTTAGCTAAATTCGGGCCAGCGAGAGAGAGACTTAGGAAAAGCTTTAGAGCAGATGAGTTTTTGTGCTGTTTTCAGAGACTTGCCAAGCGGAAAAGAAGGAATCCTTGATCTGGCAGTCATAAAAATTTGACATCGACATAGATTAATGTCTGGGTTTTAAACAGCAATGACATTATTATCCATTTTAGCTGCTTGTCTGTATTAAGAGTTGTATAAATAATGACAATAAGAATACACAGAAAAGAAGTCGTTATATTAAAACTTTGTGCTTCCATAGACTAATATTGTAGATTAATTATTTATCCAGGTTTAAGCCTTAAAGGAATAATTTGATGCGTTTGCCCTCTGAAAAAAGACAGACGACAACCTTGAGCTCTGATTTGAGTATGAGCCGGGAGATGGTGAGTTTAGCTCAGTCTGATATCATGTCAAGAGAATGGACGATTATATGTGGCAAGAAAACCTGTTCTCCTGTTAGGAATGGTGCTTCTTTGAAGTCAGACAGAGGCTCTCTCTCTCTCTCTCTCTTTCTCTTCTCTACATACGATGCTTAGTGAATTTATTAGACCCCCTGTCATTAAAAACAAGAAAACAAATATTTTAGAAATCTGTCAAAAAATTTTGGCAAACAACAAACTGAATTCACGTTTTTATACCCAAATTTCAGCCGGCATGCTGGACTTCTAAGAGAAGTCGGAAATGAATCAAGCATAATGTTAAAGCACTAAAGCTGATTTTTCTGTTCAGGAATATTTTTTTTGCAAATCGGTAAATTTGAAAATGCATGAATAACAATAATTTTATTTTGGCATTACAAATATTTTGATTAATGAGCTCGTGCATATTGGTGGATTAACCATTAAAGAAACATAAAAAAAGATTTTGGTAATTATCAATACTATTAATTTAGGGCAGCTGTGGCATAAACCTTACACTGGGTGGTAATCTAATAAATTTGTTGAGTGCTGTAGCTAACAATATCCTTGTCATTATTTTGGAAATAATCCTCTCTGTGAGTCCTTTGTGCTGCCTATATCAGACTAAGTCTTGGTTCTGCTGAATCACCAGTTATAAGTTGGGGCTCCCGTCTATAAAACAGCCCATAATAAAACCCCTAACTTCAAAGCAGTAGTCTGCTGAGGTGCAGATGTTGTCACGTCTGCACAGGGTCAGGCTTTCTGTGGCATGTTGCTTTCAGTTTTTCTGATCCACAGGTGCTAAAAGCATTTTAGCTCTTGGGCCAAATGCAGCCCATACTGAACCAGTAAAACCACCGCATTTAAAAAAAAAAAAAAAAACAATGCACATTTTGACCCCTGTGTACTGTATCATGAACAGCAGTGCAATTTATTGAAAAGTTTTCAGTCGTGAATGACTTCATTGCATTTTTCACATCTAGTGGGGCAGTTTGGACCCCTTGGCGGGCCATTTCTGTCCCCCACTCCACATGTTTGACACCCCTTGGCCAACCTAACTACATGCAGAAACAAACACAACTTTATCAATTTTCATATCTCTTCATCACAAAGCAAATATGCATAGTTCTAAAAATGCCATAACTATATTGTTGTTGGTATTCCTTTAAGATTGCATTCATTATTTCCCTGCTGTCCACTTCTTGGTTGCAGCTATAGAAAGCTGATGCTCCTACTCTACCCCCCCCCCCCCCCCCCCCCGCCTTTTTTTTTCTCTGTCCTCTCTGACCTTCTCATCAAACACATCAACTCCCTATGTGAACACAAACACACACACACGCATGCATGCACGTATGTCCGCACGCGCATATTGCCACAGCAGAGAGATTCCTGTGATAAGGAGCTCTTTAGAGGCTTGTGTTTGCCTCCTCTCTTTTTGTGTCATGCTATGAAAGGGATAATGAAGATATCACAGTTTCAGCCTGTGTAATAACCCTCGGGTATGTCTGCACCTGCTCTCTGCTGCACATCAGAGCTATCTGTTGTCTCTAATAGATCACTTCAAAGGTGCATTTTTCACCCAATATATCATTTACATGGACAAATTTAAATTTTGTCCCTTAAGACTTGACTTTTGTTTGACTTGATACTCTTATTTGCTTTTTTAAATATAAATAGAAATATGTGTGTTTGTGCGACCCTTCACTTTTTTTTGTGTGTGCGACAGGTATATGGTGTCACATCCCTGTGTGTACTGATGAGTGCATGCACAGCAGGCAGGTGCGTGCACCCCGTGTTGTGCACATGCATGCGCAACGTTGGCTTGGGAACAGTGTGTTATAACTCCAGCAGAGCAGTGGTGTGTGAAGCATTGTAACGTGTGTGCGAGGAGGAGATGCCAGCACCACAGGCCCCTCTCTTGGCCAAGGTTCCTGACTCAGCGCTTCCTCTCCCAGCTCATTGGCCCAGACACAAACTTCCTGGCAGAGCTTCAGTGCGGACGCTCTAACCTCATCACCCGCACCTCCCCCTTTAGCCAGCTCCTTTGATTATCCAACCGCTCGTCATCTCAATTCCAAGCGACCGGCGGTTGATGTCTTCTTTCTGATTGGGTGACGCACATTCACGCGCTCTGTCCTCAGCCTCCCTAAACTGATAAAACTCACTGTCGTCCGGTTTGTTCAAAGGACAAGCTGCTAAAAGGACTTTGCAAATCATGCGGCTGAGGCAATCCCGCTCATGCTGTCAAATTTTAATGTAGTGTACGTCGCCAAGATGCTGCTCATGCTGTGTTCTCATCCTTATTTTTGTTTGTGCTCCCCAATTTCATGCTCGGGTAAACGCATATCAGTTGTAGATTGGCTTGTCACCTGTGGTTGCATTAACATATAGATGGAAATGTATTTAAATCCAATCGAGGAAGCTGGTGGAGATCCACCAGGGTAAGGCTGGGGCAAGTCCAAACTACTAGATTAGGATTTAGGGGAGGGGGAGGGGGGCACAGTGTGGAAGGGAGATTGGGTGTCTAGGATTAGAGCAGCACTAATGCTGATAATATTGTCTTTATTAATTGCAGCCAGCAGTGGATGCTGTGGTTAAGGAAGTTAAATGTGTTAATAGGCTAAAGGGAATAAAATAATTAGCTAAAGTGGTGGAAAAAGAAACTTAATAACCAGCAGCAAATTGTAAAGTAATTTGGAATTTACCTCATGCTATATCTGAAATTGTCTCACTGTACATTTTACCTGAAATCTCATTTAGCTTTCAGGTATTAAGGCAGTTCAGGTTGTTGATGAAAGTCATATAGAGTTCATTTGAGTTTTTCTTCTTTGGATTTATGGGACCAGGCCTCCAACTAACAGTGATTCAAGTTACTGAGATTTGCACTCAGAGGGTGGATAGAGAAGATCTATTTTCCTGCTTCATTTTGACACAAATACATTGACATTTTGACACTCTTAAGAGAAGTACTGACAAATACAATATCCTAAAAGAGGTAATGTGAAAAATATGATATTTTGTGTCTTTAGTGACAAGTAAGTAAACTTCTGGATCATCCATCCATCCATCTTCCACTTAACTGGTGCCTGGTTGCAAGGGCAGCAGCCTGCGCATAGAAGCCTAGACCTTCCTCTCCCCACCCACCCCCTCCACCCACTGAGGCATTCCCAGGCTACCTCGGAGCCTCCTCCTGGTAGGACATGCACGGGACACCTCAACTGGCTCCTTTGTGAAGCAGGCCCACCACCTGCAGGAGGTGCCGAAGGGGTTGGGTGCAGTGTGCATCGTGTGGCGGTCAAGGGCGGCAGCCCTGGCGGTCCAATCCACAGCTATTGAGGCCAAATCCTCCACCCCTGGATGAGTATTCTAATAACCTCAAATTGTTGCAGGAGCTTCAAATGAGACCTACCGCACAGTTCAGGAGAATTTTGAGTCATTCATCTGCCTCAGCTCAGACATATTGGATGTCTCTTGAGGTCATTCCACAGCATCTCTATTTGGTTAAAGTCTTAGCTCTGACTGGGCCTGTCCAAAAGGCAGATTTTTCATTTGGTACATTAACTTGGATGCATCATCCATCTTCTACTGCGCTTCATTGGTCAGACAGCCACTCTGATATAGTTATGCAAGGTACCTTGATAGACTTGGATGCTCCCTCCATCGTAGTTCACTTTGGGACTGTTCACATTTGCAATTAAACTGTATATAGCGCTTCTTCACAAACAGTTCATTTCATCAGCCTTCATAACATTTTCTCAGTAGTGTTTAGGAAAGCTGCAGCTTTCTCTGTGGTGTCCTGCCACAGACAGCATGCCTGTTCAGTGGTTTTTCACATGATATATTTACAAACAGTGTTAACTACCTCCAGCGGTTCATTTAAGTCTTTAGCTGCTTCCCCGGTCTTCTAATTCACTTCAATGAGCAATCTGAAATATGTCTGTCATCTCAGCTGGGTACTCGCTCAAAGGGAAGCTCACCCCGAGTACTAAATTGACACGATATATAGACACTTGGCTGTGGTTCTCTCAATAGCTAAACTGTTACTGTGTAAACTTTACCGGCTTTTGTGCAAATGAGCAGTTTTTGATTGGAACTCTTGAGATTTCTTGGTTGACATTCACACATGTTTTTTGAGTGCTGTACCTCACATCTCTGCTATTGTTTTTTTTTTTGTTTTTTTATTGCACTCCAGTTTGCTCGCTCCTGACTCCAATTAGCTTTACTTATTGTCATTAACCTTAGTGATCCAAACCCGCATTGTGAACTTTTTTGTCATGTTTTCAGTGTGGGCAAGAAAGTTAAAATGATTTCTGCAGTTCAAATTTAAACAGATTGATGACTGTAATTTTATGAAGATCTTAACATATTTGAAAAAAGTTAGATCTCATTGGTGTTAATTACAACAGATTCACTCACCTTTTCTTGCCATTGCATAGCGTGGTGATTAATGACAATGTCCAGAAATCAGAATATGCTGACTGAGCAGAGTATTCCAGAAATTGCATGCATACTGATCAATTTTTGCACCATGCAGTTACGTACCTTGAAATACCAGCCATCAGTGCCAGTATAGGGATGCCTTGCATACCAAGGCAGAAACAACATCAACATCTGTATGACCTGCATTAACTGTAATGGCAATCTTCCCCCCAAATAAAATAAAATAAGCATGTCTTAATTGACTGTCCTTATTAACCATAGTAGAAATGGGCATTTCAAGTAGAAATATTATCGGATATTCACCATCAAGTATTCAACAATTCTCCTGAGATCCTACACCCCTGCTTCACCTGTGCACAGCTGTCAACTTATGCTCTTGCCAGTCTGGTCTGGACAGATGTGGGCAGAGTAGCACTACATTAATGAAGTCCAACATTGTGACCCTGAGCCTCCATGTTGAAGTCACAAGGCTTAACATCTCTTCTGGTGCAAACCCTGCACTGTAAGTAATGTTAGATAGCTGGGTCTCTCTGCAGGCTATTGCTACATGGCAAATATTTGAAGCTTTGATCTTACCAGAAGAAACTTTACAAGTTAAGCATCATCCACATCCTTCATTCCTTAAATATCCGAGAGCTATCTTCAGCAGTGGAAAGCTAATCCGATACTTTCTCTTGTTTTCCCATGGATTTTGTCATTTCTTTTCTTTACAGCCCAGTGCGGTTTATTTCTAAGAGCCGGTGCTGGTGCTGATGAGGGTTGTTCTCCAGTTTCCTGTTCCATTCACAGGAATACCTGTCCTTCCTCATTAGTATTGTTTCTTCCTTTGCCTGTCCACGGGCACTTTGTCTTCCGGTCATGTTAGACTTGGGGCAGGCTGGATGCTACGTTGACTTGCTACACCATCTTGTGTTACAATAAATTACGTTAAAGTTGAAACTCAGTGCCCAACTACCAATCTTTTTCTTAGATTTTTACCTTTACTGTAGTTTCAGTGCACTGGTATTGTAGAAAGCAAGAATAATAATTAAAAAAAATTTGTCACTGGATGTAAATGGGGTTTTCAGAATTGTCAATGCGTTCCTCACTGAGTTTTCTTTGTTTTCACTTATTGTTTAAACTTTTCCCATTTTTATTAAGAAAATTAAATATTTCTAGAGTTTTAATTCAGACACAGCTTAAGTAGCATGTTGTCACAAAAATTAAATGATTTTGTTTGATATTGCATACCACAAGTAGTGTTTCATATTCAGACCGCACAGCTGATTGATTTATTATGGTTGATCCCCCCCCCCCCCAAATCTGCCTTACATGCACCACTAGTTTTCTGGATTATATATATAATCCCTTAGTCTACTATCACAAGGTGTAACTGTCAGCCTTAATACCATTATTATCCGATAAACAGTGCCTGCCCAGCGAGTATTAAACTCCACTTTAATGTGGCTGTGCATGTGACCATACCGTATGTGTGACCTTAGCAATGAGTGTGCTGCCACCCGCTGCTGTGCCTGCCCCTTTAGTCATTGAACACTGATTTTTATTTGCATTTTTTATCATAGTACTGTAATGATCACCGCAGGGCTTGTTGAAAGCAAGACCTTGTCGCTTGTGCTCAGTCTGGACCATTTTGTGCAAGAGCAACACATCTGATAAAGGGATAACGTGAGTCCAGTTACAGTCAGAGCCTCGTCTTTATTTCTGTCTATCAGCAGTGTCATCACCTATGCCATATTTCTTTACTTCCTGTTTACTGAGGTGGGAGCAAATGCATGTGTACGATGAAGGTATGCATGCATAGGGTTGCAGGCTTGTGGTTGGATGTGCTCGTGCATCCGCTACTGTATATTCGTCTATCTCAAGGTCAGTGGCGGGTCGCTGTGCTGATTGGATTTAGAGAGGAGAGGAGGGAGTGCAGACTGCAGACAGACGTGATATCTTCTGCTCGACACAAGGATGGATTACAAGGCAGCAGACTCTCGGCACAGACATGTAAAAGGCCTCAACCACTCCTATAGAGCCATATGCCAGAGACCGAAAGTCATTTTGTGCGTTTTTGTGATTCATTGGTGGTTCGCAGCTAATTTGATGGTTAATCATTTAATTATTTTGACTTCCCATATGGTTATTTTCTGTTCCTTTGTGGTTGTTTGAAATGTACTCATTTAAAATTGTTTTGCAATTTTATGCCCTGGATAAGCTTCACAACTTCAGATCTTGGGACCCTAGAGGTGCTTCGGGATCTGAAAAGAAAAAGCCAATACTAAAGTGTCTTAAACCCGAACTCTTTCTAATGGTCAGCAGGGGGCGACTTCTCTGGTTTCAAAAATAAGTGTGGTTGTATAGAAGTCTATGGGAAAATGGTTCTTCGCTAACTTGGTCCATGCATCTCACGATGATATTGACTCACTTGGTTGTTTAAATTCTTATTGAACATAATGTGAAGTTTATTTTGTAAATTATGGTTCCCACTGGGAATTAGAAGAACGTTAAAGCCAGGTTTGTTTTAGGGTGGGCCTGCTTGTGATTTGAAAAGTCACAACCATATAAGCGAGCAGTGTCTCTCGGTTTTATGCTTAGTAGGGCTGCAAATAAAGATTATTTTGGTAGTCGAATAATCTGTCAGTTATTTTATCGATTAGTCAACGATTATTTCAATCTTACCTCACCTGATCAAACCTGTCCACCTGTTAACATCACTTTGTTGTCTCTTCTCACAATTAAAACAATGAGTTTGAAACTAATCAAATGTATTTTTACCATTAATGTGACCATCACAATAAATATTAAATAAGCAATGCATATTAAAGTGAATGCAATTTTGATTTTTAAATGAAAATATGTGCAAATAAATAAAAATGGCCTCTGTACAAAAGTTCAAATAAGGCTTCAAATTAAATCAAATTTTCTGTGCAAAACAGCTGAAAAGTTTATAGATGATTCAGTTTATGAAGAGGTTTACTATTCAGGATGAATGCTAATATTAATGCAAGAAAAACAAATGGGAGCCAACATAACTGCTTTAATATAGCAGTTATGTTTTAAATGCTTAGCATTGCAGTGATACTGCCGCGGAAGGGAAGCTTTGCTTTGCACAGTCTACATTCAACTTTATTTTTGTTTTCTGTAAAATGCTCCCACACCTTTGGATGGATGGGTTATAAAATTCGACGCTTCAATGATGAAATTCCACATCGACTAATTTTTGTAGTCGACGTCATCGATTTTGTCGATGAATCGTTGCAGCCCCAATGCTTAGATCCATTATTAAAGGTAAGATGGAAACACTGAAAACTCTCAGCTTGAAAACAGGAACTCCTAAACCAATGGGTGATATAACAGTGGTTACTTCTATCTTTTACATACAGTTTATGTTGTAGGCCTATTCAATAATCTATCCATGATAAGACACAAACAGTGCAAGCAGGGACTCATTTTTGCAAGCTACTTTTCATCCATACTTTCCATGTATCCCAGAGTAGATTTCATCAGAGGATTACGCCCTGCCAGGATAGTCACCCAGAGAATCAGAATTCACATCTCTGGATCAGCATCTCTGGGACTAAACCTGTCATTTGGCGTCAGCAGCAGGGGCCGGTCTGGTGAGCACACAGAGGACACAGTGTCAGTCATTACCCTGATGACTTTTTAATGGCTGTCTGATTGGACTCCGCCAGAAATGACATGCCCTTGTCCCGTTGTGTTTGGGTTTGTTTATGTGTGCGCTTATCATTTTCCCGCCACGTACAAGCACTCTGACGTTACTGCGAGACCAAACTTGCTGCTAAAACTGGGCGATCTGTCTGTGGAGAGTTTGTAATCAGGCCTGTCATGCTCCCAACTGATGATGACTCAGGGATATGTGTGTAGGGGTGGGCACTGCTCTCCTGCCATTTCCATGCCAGTGAGTGAGATGTGGCCTGACACAGTGCCCACTCTTCTTCCTCTGGGTGTCAGTCACGTCGAGTCGTGCGCTGGACCCCTCAGCAGGAAGCCACACTGTGAAGAGGGCTGCTGAGTGTGCTTTTTAGTGTAGGTTTATGTGCTCTGTGGGTGGAAGTGGCATGTCAGACCCCACAGCCGTCTACCATCCTAGTGGGTGGCAAAGGTGCCGGCGAGTGAGCTCATGGGACTGCTGTCTTCATGTGTGGATGGCAGGGAGATCTCCCTGATGCTCATATCCAAGTGGAGAGACTTCACTGTGCATACAGAGAGCTTAGCATGCACTTATTTGTCAAGTCCTTTAATGAACCTTTTGTGAGATTTGTAGTGGAGTCCTGCTGAGATTACAGGTATACTCTAAATCATTATCACTGGCAACAGCTTTGGGATGTGATAAATTATATCTGCTATTTGAATTAGGACTGCATTAAATCTTAAATGTTCTCAGGGTTCATAAAATGTCAAAACATTGTAAAGCAATCACATTTCACATTGTGTTGTTTTTTTGTTTTCTTTTTTAGGTCAACGTAAAGTCTAAAATGGATATTTTTAGGTAACCATAATCCATTTATCCCAGCCATGTAGCTGTAGTTCAGGAGGTAGAACAGGTCATCTACTAATTGGAAGGTTGGTGGTTCGATCCCTGGCTGCTCCAGTCTGCATTCCAAAGTATCCTTAGGCAAGATACTGAACCCCAAGTTGCTTTCTGATGCGGTCATTGACATGTGAACATATGTGAATGCTGGATAGAAAGCACTTAGGCTTTCTATCTAAGAAAGCCTAAATGCATAAAACTGCAAAAAAAAAAAATGTGGCTAGAAACTGGACACATACATAGTATGCCAAAGGCTGAGGAGAAGAAAACTCAGATGTTCGTGTGCCATGGAGGCAAATTTCAATCTGTGTCTGTGCCTCCAGACTCAATACGAATGTTTTATCATCTGAGAGGGGGTCCACTTCACCAAAGAAGTGAAAACGTGAAGGATTAAGTCAGGGCTCCAACACACGAAAAGGTCCATAAACATGTTTTCATTTATTCCCGACATTGTTGAAGTTACTTATTGTCAGCAGATTAGATGTGTGACTCTCCAATCTCCAGACAGCTGACAACGAGCCGACTAAATAACAACAGCTGGTTATAAGCTATCATTATACCAGCTAATGTTAGGCTTGATTGTCTAAAAATCACACTTTCCTTCTGATACAACAGTTTGATTATATTTTCACATCATACGAGAGTTTATTGGCTGACAATGTTACATCCCCTTCAAAGAAAGTTTCACTAACGCCAGCTAACAGCAACAAAAACCAGAAGTAAAATCAGCGGCGCTTACTGACAGAAAAGTTCAGGATGACCGCAAAGGTCGCTCCAGTATCGCCGTCATCGGAGGGGAGTGAGCTTCACTAACTCATCGACCTGTACTGGATTCCTTTCACAAAGTTCCTTTAACAAAGAGTTATTTGTCCTACAGCAGCCACCGTAGCTAGGATTATGCACTTGAATTGGTAGGGGTAAGAAGACAGAATTCAGTTGACTGCAATCTACAATCTACTGATGGCTAGTGGTGCATTTAAGATGCTGGAACATCATCTTAAATGTGACATCAGGTGCGTCCGGTGAGTGTGTATATATTGACTTGTATATAATTTTGCGAGTCTACCCTTACATGCATATGACTAATTTGAGCCTCAGCACTCAGACATGGTGTTGATTTATCCACAATTAAAATATTTTAGTTAATTGGTAAAGCAGATATTCAATAAGATTATATCTAAACAGTAATAAACAGTAGTGGTAATTCTGCTCTTGTCGCCCAGCTCTAGTCAAACTAGTCCCCTTTGAAAAAGAAGAAGAAGAAGCTGATGTAAGAGGACACTGAGTTCAGTCTGAGCAGTTTGTGGGCAGACAGAGAGAAAGCTTTAACCCCCTGCAGTGTTTTCCCCCTGGGACTCCCTCCTGCCTGAATACAACCTGCCCTCCCTCGCACTATTGATGCATCCATGACTCGGTGCTGTGCTCTGACATTGGCCCCTGCTAATGGCTCACCGGTCAGCAAGCAAACAAGACAGCCGGGGTAGTTGTTGTTTCCCTCTCTGCTCATAAGTCAAGGTGTGTGCAAAACAGTGACTGAATTATGTAGATTTGTGGAGGATAACACATGGCTTGCTTTTTTTTTTTTTTTTTAACACAAGAGAAAATGTTAGGGTTGAACAATGCTGAGCTTTACTCGGGATCCTGATTAAGATATGCATGTGCTCCCCCTGCTAGTGGCCTCACAATCATTTTTACAGATAAGCATCATCTCCGTCGCCTGAACAGACAGGGGAACTTTTAAAATGGCAGCTCTGCAGAGGTCATGGAACAGCCAGAGGCTGTAGTCAGACTGCACAGTGATGGAGACTTTATAGAGTAGTAAATCCACCCAGACTATCCATGAAAAGGTGTGGGAGAGAAGGGGCATTCTCACCAGTGAAAGTCAGATTAAAAAGAGGGGTTTCATACTGACTGGCTCAGGTCCAGCTGTCGAGGCTCTGCCAAGAGCGTACCATCGGCCCCGACATGGCTGAGCTGGGTGAGGATTCAATGCTTTTATTTATTTATTTATTTTTTTTAAATCACTTTGACTGACGCATCAATTGTGGGCTTGGCTTGCGCCTCGGAGTCTGACCTCCATATAAAGGTAACTGAAGCAACACCAATTCCACAGCAGTGTTTCTTTTATTGTGTTTAATACTGCCATGAAAGATGCAGGCACCTCTATCACCCTGTGCATTTTCCATTACCTCATCAAGATTAGATTAATGATAAAGAAGCATACTGACACATACTTGAATGAATTATTTGTTCTTTAATACAGCAGCCCGTTATGGCAGTTAAACACTAGCTGGCTTTGTATTTGTGTGAGCTGTTCTCTCTCAGAGTTTGACATTTACAGTCACTCTAAACCAGGGGTGCCCAAACTCGGCCCGCGGGCCGCTTCTGGCCCCACCCCCTGCTTCCAGTCTGCGAACTGATGTCAAAAATTACATAATTTGAGTTACTTTTTTGACATTTCGCCTTCACCTCCAATTACGAGGGTTGAGCGAAATGTCAAAAAAGTAACTTAAAGGGCTAAATTGTATGTTATTTTTGACATCAATTCGCGGACCCGAAGGGGGCGGGGCCGGAAGTGGCCCGTGGGCCGCAAGTTTGGGCACCCCTGCTCTAAACCATCTATGAGGTCAATTAATGTAATATTTGAATGGAAAATACTGTGAAATAATAAGTCTACAGCCATACTAGCATCTCTGCGAGGGTGTATTTTGGTACATCATTGCTTTGAGTTGATATGCCATCAGTAACAATGCTAACATGCTGTTTATTTTGTTCACTATAATGTTGTTGACATGCTAATTAGCACTAAACACAAGGTAGGGAAGTATCACAAGTAAATGTGTTGTTTGGTATTTTGAAGCCAGAAGTGATGAAAAGATGGTGTGCTAACTTATCAAGTGATGCTATCAACTAGCAACATATTGTACAGACAGATATCTACTAATTAGTAACATAAGTGACATGCAGGTAAAATATTAGAATTTCATTCACCAAAACTGGGCCCTCAGAGTTTTGGGATCGCTTAACATCACAGCAAGCGTTAATTGACATTATGTATCAGATATTTGCATTAGAAATGTTGCAAAAAGCACCAACATCATGGTCGTTGTTGAGAGTTCTGTTTGAGTGACTTAAATGGCTGTAACATGTAGACAGACAGACTCTATTCACTCACTTTTGCAGCCAACTTCAAGTGGCCACTAGATGAACCGCAGTTTTTGGCACTTCTATGCCGTCATCATTTTCCCACCCTGGAGGCTGCTGCTTGGTCTGAAGTTGTGGACAGGCCAAATAACTGTTTCAGCCATTTAAATTATGTAAAGGGCATATCAATGTCCCACAGCAAAATAAATACCTTAGTGTTTGTATGGGACTAAAATGCATCAGTCTTGAGAGTGGCCCTGCAAAAAAAAAAAAAAAAAAAGACCTGCCAAGACCATGCAAAGGCCTCTGCAGTGCAAAAGGATCCTCTCAGATTGTTGTGTTTGGCAGAAGATGAAATGATCTGCATGTAAAGGGTGCACCGGGCTTTGATTGAAGCCTGTTTAAATGACGCCTCGTGTTGGGTGCGTCAGTAAATCCCCCCGGCGGTGTGTTTGTCGCAGGTCAGGCCATATATGAATAATGTATTGGGAGACATCTGACTGAGAGGCTGGTTAAAGGTGGCGCTCTCTCTAATGACAGCAAACAAGCTCTCTCACTGACATTTCTAAGGAAAGGAGCGAGGCAGAGAGAGAAAAGGGGACGAGGGAGGAAGCTAATGGCAGACGGGGATCAAGGGAGTCAAATTAGTCTTTCAATTCAACATACTCAATCAATTTGTTTGGATACAGTATGGTGAAATGTGACAGGATAACTTTGTCTTTGGCACACAGTGTTACATCCACAGCAGCTGTGTGGTAACTACAGCTATTTGCTGATGGATTAAATAGTTTTGAAGCATCTGTCAAGATGAAAATAGTGCATTTGTTTACTGATTTAAACCTCTCTGTCATCTAGGGACCTTCAGATAAACATTTAGAAATCCAACTGCAGATACTGAAGGTATGTATAGCTAGCCACTACTGATAAATGACTTTATCAATGAGTTTATCTAGTTAGGTAAATTATATTAACTCCTTGATCTAGGATCTATTTTTGGCTTTTTAATTTTAAATCTGGAAATCAACAGTTTTGAAAGCTAAATGAAATCTGTTAAACCAGTGTCCAGGGTGTCTTGTTCTTTCTTGCTGCTTTGTCATACACCACCTCCCTCCTGGGCTGACCTGCTGCCACAGTAACTGCTGTTAAGGTTTCTTCTTAAAGATTAGATTAGATTTAGCTCATTGTCATTGTGCACTCAAGGCACACAATGAAATGATCTTTCCAGATCACCCATCCAGAGACGAGCATCTGCGGTCATGCAGCCAGAGACCGGCGCTACCATTAGGCAATTGTTTAAGTGGTTTAAGCGCAGGGACAGGCTCGAACCTGCAACCTTCCAGCTGCAAGGAGAGCACCTACCCACTGTGCCACTGCCACGAACAAATAGAAGTATGATAGGAAGTTGAGAAGACGTTGTAAAAGTGCATAAATGCAAATACAGACGGTGGTAATACAACATAACAGGCAAACTAGTTTGTACAATTCTAACGAGCTTGAAAGCCGATATTTGGTATGACCAACTTTATTCTTCAACACAGCCTGAACTGTCGTAGGCAGCTTTCTTGTAATTCTTCAGTCTTCAGGAATAGTTCTCCAGACTTCTTGAAGGACATTCAAAGCTCTTTTTTTGGATGTTGCTTCCTTTTGTTCTGTTCTCTGTTAGGTGATCCCACACTGCCTCAATAATGTTGAGGTCCGGGCTCTGTGGAGGTCAATCCATGACTGATAGTGTTCCATTGCGTGTTTTTTCTCTCCAGGTATGCCTTTACTGTGTTGGCATTGTGTTTGGGATCATTTTCATGCTGAACAATGAAGCTGTTGCCAATCAGGATTTCCAGATGGGATTTTGGTGGATCAAAATCTGATGGTACATTTCTATGTTCATAATTCCATCAATTTTGGCAAGATCCCCGACACCAGAGGCTGAAATGCAGCCCCAAACCATGACAGAGCCTCCATGTTTCACAGATGACTGTAGATACTCACTGTTGTACTTCTCTTCTGACCTCCTATATACATGCTGATGTCTATTTTCAGCCAAATATTTCTTGTGTAATTTGGCATATCTCAGCCTTTCCTCCCTTAAGAATGGTCACCTTGTTGGGGCAAAAATACTGCTTTATATGGATGTCAAACTGTGCTATCTTTGGGAGTTTTCATAGATTCAACTAAAGAAATGGAAACAAATTCTGTGTTTTTGTGACAGGCTGCAAGTAACAATGTGCGTAAAGATACAATTTAAAATTGGTTCTTTGCTAAATTGTCTGTTATGTGAAGAAAAAACACTGGTTTGTCCCTTGAATGGGGTGCATTTTTATTCTTGAATGATTCATAGGTCAGAGTTAAGTGGTTTAACAAACAAAACATTCTTTTGAAAATGGTCAGGTACAAGGACTGAACAGAGAATAAATGAAAAAGCAGCCAATGTCCAAAGAAAAACTTTGAAAGACCCTCAGAAAGCCCAGAGAGCTATAGCTCAAGACCACTTTAAAAATTACAAAAAGGTCTGGAAGCAAAATATTAAAAAAAAAAAAAAAAAAAAAAAAAAGAGGGGTGGCCTATTTTATTTAGTCTATTTTGCTGCAAAAATGCATGGGTGTAAGTATATTTTCAGAAATATCAGCTGAGAAATGGCTTTGGTAAGGTATGTATTGATATGCCAAATGGCTGCATCCTCATGTTACTTATGTAAGCAGTTCTTTCTGGTAAAAAATGGAAATACAACAGAACACTGTAGTTTAATTGAAGTTTATAATGCAGTGGTTAAACGTTTTAGATTATAGTAAAATTGTTTCTATATATTATTTTATTTTATTTTTTTACACTTTACTGTTGAAATTAGGCAGAAATTAGAAGCACTTGACAATGTGGAATATATTTTTTCATTTGTTAAGGAACTGAGATGTTTGCACACACTGTACACTTAACACAACTGATGACCACCTCCACGCATTCTGGCTCTGTCCACCAGTACAAAACGTCTGGAAAGAAATAATCACCAAACTTTCTCAGACCTCAATCCCTTTGGCAACCACTGCGTTTTGGAGGTAAATGCGCTCTTGTGTAGCGTAAATGAAATCTCCGGTCATAAGCAGTGCTGTGTTGTTGAAATTGAGCAGAATAACATGAAACACAATTAGTTAATCTCTCTTTGCTTTTAATTGGGATCTTTTGTAACAAGCAGACAGACATTAACTTGTTAACTGGCCGCACCAAAGTCACCTGAGAAATCTACGGGATGCTCTTGGTTATTATTGGCTCTGGAAAACCCATGTCATAGCCTGTTAACTGACCACGTCCTGTCTCGGGAAGCCAGACCCTCCCACTTTGAATGACACCTCATTCGGCCAATCATGTTAAGAAATGGGTTTTCCAGAGCCAATAATAACCAGAGGGCATCACTACCTTTTTCAGGTGAGTTTGGTATGGCCAGTTACATGATTGGCCGAATGGGTTGTCAGTCAAATTGGGAGAGTCTCACCTGCCATATAAAATGCACTACATAAGTCTGGTGGCCAGTTAATAGGCTTAACGTATCTGTGCATGTTTTAAAGGCTGGCCGTTGACGAAAGCCTTGAGCTCCGAGGGGAGAGAAGCTCGAGAATTGAGGCTCCAGCATAGCACGAACAGTTCAGAAACAATTTGAAATGAGAGAAAAAAAAAGCTATTGATTAACTGATACGTTGTGTTTTAGACTGTTTATTGCTAGTGGAGCTATTCTGACCCAAAGTGCAGCTGTGACTGGTTCTGAATGAGGGCTTTACAGCAGACAGCCGCTCCCCCTCTTCCAGGTACTGCGTACCGGCGCAGAATCTTTTAGTGGTACGCAGTACCGGCTTGCTTTCACCCCTGTTTAGAATACAGAATATAGTTATAGAATATGAACCCAATCTATCCGACCCATCATTGGCTCTTTTATTTTGAGTTGTGGATATGTTTGAATGTATTGATGCTCATCTTCTAGAATTTAATCTTTGACTGCATTGTTCTATTTGAATCCCAGAAGAAGAAGAAGCAGATCGTTATCACCACAGGAGCATAACTTCCAGTCTGCAACTTATACTTGATCTGATTAAGGCTGCTGCGTTTTGCCCTTGGGCAATGTCTGTAGCCTTGCATGGAGAGAGATAACCCGATCTCCTCTCCTCTAGCTCAGAGTCCAATTTAGCAGCTCAAAACTATGAATAAATCTAACACTCCATAATTGAATTCTTCAAACAGCAGATTTTCAAGGTTAGGCTCGAATGCAAATCCATTTTCCAGCCTGCACAATGAAAAGTCATTTTCAGTGATCTTAAGAATAGAATATGTTGTGAAGCAAGAAAAAACAACATACTATTATGTATATATATTTTTTTACAGTAAAGCAAACACACAAACAGACATTGTAGTGTGCGATTCATGGCCATTAAAAGCCTGTTTGTTGCTTAAACACCATAGTTTCTATTTTCTGACAATGAAATGCATTATGGCTAATATTTATTTCCTTCTCTTCTTTGTCGTATGTTTTCCTGCACGTGCAACTGAAAATATTCAGAAATAAGAGGTGTGGCAATGTAATTAAGGCTCATAGCTGTATCATCTCTGGCAGTGTGTTAACCAAAACAAGGCTTGTATCAGTACTCATCCTATTCTACCTTCAAAAGGTGCCCTGAATTATAATTTCCATTAATTGTTCGGCGGGTTAGTTAGTATTTATTCAGCATGGTTTCCCTAATTATTTCTCCGGACGTGTTTTGTCGTGTGCATAATTCGTCATTCCTCTGGGACAGTGTTGTGAGTGGGTGTGCTGAGAGAACCGACTAATAGGGGGGAAATGGCATTGAATACCAATGCACAGAGCAGTCAGTCCTTGCAGTAGGGGCCAGACACTCTGTTTGTGTTGTTTGTGTGTGTGTGTGTGTGTGTGTGTGTGTGTGTGTGTGTGTGTGTGTGTGTGTGTGTGTGTGTGTGTGTTTGTGTGCGTGCATTTCTGCTGTCTGTGCATGGTCACACATCACATATGCGTGCATGTTAGCGTGTGTGTGTGTGTGTGTGTGTGTGTGTGTGCTGTTTGCTGCTGTGTCCCCACTCACATCCCGTCTGGATCGAAACCCTGCCCTTCCTGTGCTAAAATAAACCCACCTTGGGAAGTTGAGGACCTTGCATAGATCCCTGAGTGTTACACCTTTTGATTTTTCACCAACTTGCGTCTTGCTTCTTAGACGCAGTGGGTGAATTTGTGCTGTGCATCACAGTAAAATGCTGGTGCAAAAGTTTATTTCAGTGTTATTGTTGTGAAAATATTTTTGGACACTGTAAATATCTGAAATCAGCTCCTAGCATGTTTCTTTTTACTTTGATAAAAAAATCATTTGGCCAAAAATGTGTATTTATTACACACATACATGTGCCACGTACCTGCTCGGATAATTTGCCACATGACCCTTTAGGTGTTCTTTTATGTAACTGCAACTCAATAAGAAAACACAAACAATGAACAAATAATACAATGAGGATGTGACCTATAGCTTCAAAAACGGTCTCACCTTGAGTTTTAAATGATCCGATTAATGATTGATTTTGACTTCTGTGGGTGAGGAGATGCACGTATTGATCCTCTAAATGGAGAAACAGTCTGTCAAAGGAGGTTTTATGAAAACACAAATCCCTATTGAGCCACCCTAAGTTACAGAAGCCAAGCAGGGTTTCTCCACAGCACTGAGCAATCCAGCAGGTTTTCTAAAGTTACCTCTGCTAGCTAAACTCAGCATATTTAGTTAAGGAAGTCTGGACAATTAAAGGACTTATCCTTCTTGGCTTAAATCCACAATTGTATGTTAGCTGAGCAAACTCCATTAGATTAAGATAATGCATTATGATTAAAAGCTCCAGAACAGTAATTGAAGGGGACATGTCATTGTGCTCTTGATGGTGAGGTTTGATAAGCTTTTTTACTATTGTATTGTGAATGATTATGACACTTTTTTTTTTTTTTTGTCTCACTTCTTCCTTTACTTTCTCTTACAGCTCATAGTGGAGAAAACCACAGACTTCCCCTCTGCTGAGTTCTCTCTAGTGGAGGATGTGGCTCTGCACTTTACCTGTTTGATGGACAGGCTGAATGAGCAGCGCCTCTTTCAGCCTGACCTGTGTGACGTTGACATTGTTCTTGTGCGTCAGCACAGCACCTTTCCGGCCCACAAAGGTGTGCTGGCAGCGTACAGCCCTTTCTTCCACTCGCTCTTTGCCCAAAGCAAACAGCTGCGGCGGGTGGACCTGTCGCTGGATGCCCTGACCTCTCAGGGCCTGCAGCAAATCCTCAACTTCATTTACACCTCCAAACTGCTGGTAAGCAGCCGCACTGTCCGCGACGTGCTCAACGCCGCTACCCTGCTTCAGATGAGCGACATCGCAGCCTCCTGTCGTGACCTTATCAGCAGCCACTCGCTGAGAACCACCTGCACGGATATGGCCAATCAAGAAGGGCATGGCAGCAGTGAGCCAGCTTCTGTAGCGATGCCCCCCAGCCAGATGTACCGTGAGATCAAACAGGAGTCAGAGCTCGGCAGGGTGTACACGAGAGAAGGCAGCAGCCCGTTTTCTGTCAGAGTAGAAGAGGCGGGCAAGACAGCTTCTCAGGCAAAGCAGTACTACCAGAAGGAGGAGGGCTCAGGAAGCGGGGCCAGCACAGGTGTGGCTGCTTTGTGTAAAGTGGAGGGAAATGGAGAGGAGTCAAAGACAGCAGATGGCCACACCTCCTTCAACAGAGATCAGATCATCGTTGAAGTCAACCTTAATAACCAGACACTGAACGTCTCAAAGGGATCAGAGGGCAAATCCACCACTGCTTCAGAGACTGCCACCATATTTGGCCGCTGCCGTAACAACCAGCAAGACTCAGAGGGTGATGAGGAAAATGAAGTGGAGAATGATGATGCAATTGAAGAAGAGGATGTTGAGGACTTGAAGAGGGGTGACATATTGGGGCAAAGTAGTGAAGAGGACGATGAGGAGGAGGAGGATGAAGAAGAAGAGGAAAATACACTCAACATTCCAGGCTTGGAGCAGCCAGCCATGATGGATCGACCTCGCCGGGGCACCAGAGCCTTGGCCATGGCCGGTACTGCTGCCTCTCTGCGGCAGACCCTTGCAGAGGCCACGCTGGCCAACCAGCGACAGGGCGGGAAGAGGACACTGGATGCAGAGGGCCTGGGCCAGAAAGTGAGGCTGGAGGAGAAGCAACATTTCCCGTGTAAAAAGTGCCCTCGCATCTTCAACAATCGCTGGTACCTGGAAAAACACATGAATGTCACTCACAACCGCATGCAAATCTGCAATAACTGTGGAAAACGCTTCCTGCTAGAGAGCGAGCTGCTGCTGCACCAACAGACCGACTGTGAGAAAAGCATCCAGGTACAATTAAACCATAATCACTGTATTACTTATATGCTTGGGGAATGTGGTCTAGGCCTATGATTCTTGCTTTGGATGTGGATGGTCTGAGGTTCATATCCCAGACAAGCCCCCATTATTATATTAGAGCTAGTTGACACACATTAAAGTTTATTTGAAAAGATTATTAAATGGGGTGAAAAAGATGTACCAGTGACCTCAAAGGTGGTGCTCGTTTGCTGCAGGGTGGACAGAGAGAGATGGGAGGAAGACATAAAACAAGGGACCTACCTAAATAAGCTCAGCCCGCAAGTTAGCACAAGGTGGTTGACAATCTTGGAAAACTAAACATGTTACTTCCTGGTGATAGTAGCTGGAGTTTTTAGGGATATATTCTTGGCAAATATTACTTGGTTGTGGTGGTGGGTGGGGGGGTCATATTTTTCTATAAATGCTTTCAATAAACACAAAGAACACTTTTTTGATAGATTAAAGTTTAGTTAAAGGCGGGAGGTCAAATGTATCATTTCAGTCAGTGAAACTAAACATGACTTTTGTTTGTTTTTATAATAATTGATTGTTAAAAGTATTTATTGTAGGGCATTCATTAGAATTATGCTCCACTCACGTCACACCAGAACGGTTCCTTTTTAGTTGTTTTTTATATAGTTATTTCAGGATGTTATATCTTAAGAAAATGAAAGAAACAATCTTTCAATGTATAAAAGTTATTTTGTTTCTAATTAATATATGCATAACTGCAATCACTAAAACCAGTCAGAATCAGTAACTCAGTCAAATGGCAGTCAGTAATCAGTTCTGATATGTCTCACTACCTCCACTATTACCCCTCGGCACCAAGCAGCTGGACTCCTGCTGTGGTTTTGAAGATCATTTGCTTCTTTAATCTAGTGACTCTAATTGCTTTTTTGCTACAGTGCATGCTCAAGTGTCTCTATAAACACACCTGGATTGTATTTGTAAAGACTGTTCCAGATCACAATCTCTTTAATAGCTCATCTCCAAATAAATTCCAGTAATTGCTATATTTTTTTCTTTCTCTCTCTCTCTCTCTCTCGTTTCTTCAAGTGTGTGACCTGTGGCAAAGCTTTCAAGAAGCTGTGGTCGTTACACGAGCATAACAAGATCGTCCATGGCTATGCCGAGAAGAAATTCTCCTGTGAGATCTGTGAGAAGAAGTTTTACACGATGGCCCATGTCAGGAAGCACATGGTCGGTGAGTGGCAGTAAAATCAACTATCCTGGTTTGTCACTTTGTTCTCCTGTGTTACTTTAGGCCTCCTTTCCACATCCCACTGATTGTTGTGCAGGATTTGTTTTGGGTGGTGCTTTCCTTTTCCACTTTCTGAAGCGATAAGCATCTTATTTCCCAGATAGGCTTACCTCACTCCATGTGTACATCCATGTTTCTGCAGTTTAAGTTTACTATAAGAGAGACTGCAGAGTTTGATGTGCAAACTTATGATGGAAGCAGTAGATGAGACGGATCCACTGCCCTCAGCATTTATTTAGTGAAAAATAATAATCTCAGTATTGTATGCATTTAAAATCAGTCACGAGTGGCTCAATATTGAATCACACAAACTAAGTTTGTATTGTCTTTGTGCCTTTGTGTAGCCCATACGAAGGACATGCCATTCACCTGTGAAACGTGTGGGAAATCATTCAAGCGCAGCATGTCCCTGAAGGTTCACTCTCTACAGCACTCAGGAGAGAAACCCTTCAAGTGTGAGGTTTGAGCTCCTTTTACACGCTGCTGCTCTCCACTTCACTTGAAATGATGAGTAATTCCAAAATGGCGGTAGATTTCCCATATGTGAGTTTATTGGTGTTAGCAGGGTCATTTAAATCAGATTGAAGAACACTGATCATTAAAAAAAAAAAATAATTTGGCTATCTTTATATACAGGGATCCCATTAGACATAAAAACCTTAAATATTTATGAGTCTGTTAGTGTCTTTTTGGCATCGTTCTCACTTACTCCGTCTTGTACCTTGCTGTTTTTTTATTTTTTTGATTGTTCGGTAGAATGACCCTAACTGCCCAGCAAACACAGTAGAAACCTCAACAGCATCTCCCTGGTCAAAACTGGTTGTAGTACGACAGCAAAATCTGACCGACGGACAGACGGATATTGAAGTTGTTCCCACGCAGGTCTAGACAGAGCATCTCTTAAAAAGTGAGAAGTATAGATAAGATTAAAGAAGGAATTAGATGCATCTAATTAGGTAACATCCATGACGTCAGTTCAAGTTAAATTCCAGAACTGTTTTTCAACTAGATATCAACAGAAGACCACCAGCCGACAATTATGCTGGGTGCTTACAGTTTTATGCCATACATTAGTTTAGCTGCAGGAAGCATTATATCTACATATTTACTGTACAGGCATGAGAGTGGTATTAAAATCTTCTTTTCTAACTCTTGGTAGGAAAGTCTTAAAAAAATGTCAAACAGCTCTGAAATTAAAACTGAATGCCATATCTAATAGGTTCACAGGAAGATTAAAAAAAAAAATATATATATATATATATATATATATATATATATATATATATATATATATATATATATATATATATATATATATATATATAATTTTTTTTTTTTTTTTTTTTCCCCACAATGACTGAACCTGTCGTGTCCACCAACTAGCTGTGAAAAGACTTTGCATAAAAGCGTTTCCTGTGCACCATTTCAGAACTGCAGCGAGCGCTTCCAGTACAAATACCAGCTCCGCTCCCATATGAGCATCCACATTGGACACAAGCAGTTCATGTGCCAGTGGTGCGGAAAGGACTTCAACATGAAACAGTACTTCGATGAACACATGAAAACACACACTGGTGAGTCCCTCTTGTTGATTTTGTTCAAATTGCCTCACAGCAAAGCAATATTTGTTTTAAAGCACCATTTTTTTGTTGTTGTTGTTTTTTATTAATGCAGCAGAATTAAGCTGCAGATACTGACACCTTTGCTTGTTAGCAAACCTTATTTGCACACCCAGCAGATGTGAAGCATGGGTATTCTTTTGATTTAGCTCAGTTTTGCTCTTCAACAAGCTACTGAGCAAAATGCGTGCGTCTTTAGCTGCTTAATTATTTTTATCTTTTGTTAAATTTTTGCTGGGTAGGTAGCATCAATTGGAACGTTAGAGTTCTTTTACTGGAAACAGCTGCCTCCCACAGCTGGAAGAAATCCTGGTGGAGAGCATTAAGAGTAAATTAAAACAGTGAAGTTGCAGGCCATAAATCAAAACCATGTTCTGAAAGATACTGAAAAAGTCAGAGGAGAACTTCAGAGTTACTACATCCAACCCCCTTTTACGTTAGATGGTCATTTGATGTACTGCAAATATAAAGACACCGATTCTGCAGCTTTAAATTTAACGACGTATGCCCAAAATGTATCAAGCAGGCGTGTTTTGTGTCTGTCGTTCTGCAGGAGAGAAGCCGTACATCTGTGAAATCTGTGGGAAGAGCTTCACGAGCCGGCCCAACATGAAGCGCCACCGCCGCACCCACACTGGAGAAAAGCCATACCCCTGTGAGGTGTGCGGCCAGCGTTTCCGCTTCTCAAACATGCTCAAGGCCCACAGGGAAAAATGCTTCCGCGTTACCCACCCCATGGTTCCCGATGGCAGTGACCCTCTGGGCCTCGACCGGCCCTTGGCGCCGCCCATTGCGGACTCTTCCGGTCAGGCCCAGCTGGGGACGGCACTCCCTGCCACGTCCATGACTACACCCGCTGCTGCCTCTAGCCCCCACCCCCTCCACGGCACCCAGCTGTCTCTCCCCCTGCTGCACTCCATGGGAGGGCTGCCTCCCACCCCGCATTTACCCCCGCCGCCTCCACTGTTTTCTGCTGGTAGGATGAACTCCAACAACTAACAAATCTCTGTAGCATTGAAAGCACTTTGTTACTTTTGTTTTATTGTTTTTCTTTGAGCTTTTAAGAGAACTCCTGCAGAGGGAGAATGATGCGCCTCAGTGACATTTACACAGAGGGGGAAGAACTGAAAAAAAAAATGCTACATGGAGGCCTCGTTATAAAAAGACACAAAAAACAACATCAACAAAAAACACACACACACACACACACACACACACATACAGCTACCACAGTAATAAATAGTTATTTTTTACTCTGTTGAATACAATAGATAACCTCAGAGTCCAGTAGGACGTTTCATCATTGCTCTTCGACTCACAGATTTCACAGATGTGTCCTGGTTTCATTTGAGATTTTTCTGACACCTCACATCTCTCCAGAGCCTTGCACAATGCATTGATTGTAGCATCTTTTACAAAATGGGAGGAAGCGCTTCCTAAATCTCCACTCATACTGGGGTTATGAGTCGAGGGAGAACCACACTATAATGAGAAGAAATGATTTATTTTTTGTTCTCGGCCAAGATGTAGCGAGCGGTTTTGGTCAGACCCAGCAATAACCAAATGCTGATTTGTCTTTGAGCATATACATGTATATGGCATTGCCAATAACCAAATCCTGTTAGCTCACCTGCTATAGTTAGGTAATGTAATTCAGCATTTATAAGCGATCCTGCACCTTACATTTAACTCCAGTGATATTTAAAATGTACTCCTAACCGTCTTCGTTTTTATTATTGTGAATAGTGTGTAATTCGTGGCACGTTACGTCATTTTTCTAAGGACTTAAAGAGAAGTTGTGAGGCGTGGAGAGTCGGCCGTGCAATGCAGTGTGTGGTGTTCGTGATGGTGTGCGTGTGAGATGCGAGGCAGAGACTTGAGATGAGAATCCTCAGATCAACGTTTAACTAATCAACGTGCGAGCTTCCCTGAGTCAGGAGATGGAGTAATTTGTCAACTATTTTGTTTGTTTGTTTGTTTTTGCTTACATTAAGCAGACGTGCTCCTCTCCTGCAGATCTGGCCATGAGATGTTCTGGCACTTTTCTGTGACTTGTTAGTAAAACCTGATGTACTCTGCCCTACAGTATACGTGTAGAATAAAATTCAGTGTTACTGTTAATGTTAATTACTGCTTATTTTCCCAACTAAAGCCTGTCTATGTGCTAGATGAGTGTAGGGAGAGAAATGTTCACAAAAATGTGCTTACCTTGCTGAATTCAGTGGCCACATTTCATTACAGTAAGATGTAATCTGTATAGTGAAATGATAAATACAAAATTATATTACTTATACTACACTTAAAACTCTTAAAGAGTACTGGCAGAGATCAAGTTTGGCACAAAAAGAGGTGGCCACTAAAAGGAGTCCTTACTGTAAAATCATTATTATGACAGTGATTTATTTTTGTTAAAACAATAATATGTAGCAGCTAATTAAAACCGGGGAAGTGCGGTGTAGTACCCCTGAAAAAAGCCTTTGGGTCTGTGCACACTTTTGGCTATTGTGTGTCATAAATCTACCATAGTAGATCAGGAAAAAAGTATCATAATTGCTTAAAGGAATAGATTGGAATTATCCTTAATTGCGTTCTTGTCAAGAGCTAAATAAGAAAATTGGTACCACTCAAGTATTTTGACTATTTCTTTACCTGCTCAGCACATTGACCAATTGTTTGCTTGTTTGTTTTTTTTTTAATTTTTTATGGTCACTTCATTAGGTACACCTGTTTTACTGCTCATTAGTGTCAATATCTAATCAGCCAGTCACATGGCAGCAACTCAGTGCATTTAGACATGTAGGCGACCTGCTGAAGTTTAGAGTAACAAAACAGGGAAGAAAGGCAATTGAAGTAACTTTGAATGCAGCATGGATGTTGGCCTCTGTATTTCAGAAACTGTTGATCTACTGGGATTTTCCCACACAACCATCTGTTGGGTTTACAGGGAAATCAGAAAAACTGCATCATCCTTTGCAAAGCAGTGGAAATTTGTCTTAAATGTGGCTCTCAATATGTACAAATACACACTTTATATATATATATATATATATATATATATATATATATATATATATATATACCACATAGCAAGATTAAAACATTATTTAAAGGAGAACAAGTCGTATTAAAAAAAAATCATTGAGTTTCAGACTGGTCTGAAAAGGGATAACATCCAGCGAGTGGCAGTTCTCTGGGTCAAAATGCCTTTTTGATGCCAGAGATGAGAGGAGAATGGTCAGACTACTTTGAGCTGATACAAAGGCAAAAGCAACTTAAATATCCACTTGTTGCAAACGACGTATGCGGAAGAGCATCTCTTAAAATGTCAGCAGCATGAGACTTCACTGGGAGCCACTCCTGTCAGATAAGAAGAAGAAACTGGCTACAGTTCACGCAGGCTCATCAAAATTGCACAACAGAAAATTGGAAAATGTTGCCTGGTCTGATGAGTCTGGATTTCTGCTGTGACATTTGGATGGTAGAGAGGAATTAGTTGTAAACAACACAAAAACATGGCATTCTTTGGATCCCTTAGCACCAACTGAGCATCATTTAAACACCACAGCCTGCCTGAGTATTGCTGCTGACCATGTCCATCTCTTCCAGCAGGATAACGCACCGTCACACACCTCAAACTTCTTGAACATGACAATGCATTCACTGTACTCAAAAAAGAATAAAGGCAGTGCTAGCGAAGTGTAACTAATGAAGTGGCTTTTTGTTTTTTCATTCAACAGTGTTGATTTCCCTGGTAGAGCTTCACTATCCTCTGCTTTATATTAAACCCATGTAGAAGTGGTACCAATCTTCCCATTGAACTCTTATTTGAAAATTCAAATAGGAACTCTTGTCTGACATTTCAGTCAATTCCATATTCAAAAGAGTCTCTGTGCACTATCATTACGCTCCTGCTCACTTTATCTATTAATAGCCTAATTGTGGTGTAGCGTTAACTTGTAAATATTGTTAAGATGTGCTTCTTCCATGTGATCTATTCCTCATGTTTACATTCGGAGAGTCAGTTGAATGTGCCCCAAAATGCATCTTGGCTGGTACTAGGGAAAGTTGGACTTTGTGGATATGCTTTTGTAAATGTAATAAGCTGTCAGTTGTTTTATTTAAAAAAAAATTAAGCACCTTCATGTAGTCTTTTGTCTAAGCTCACCTCAGATGTACTTCTTAAATTTCCACGGTTAAACCGTTAGGGCCACATCAGATGTAATTTAATAATGGTACACTTTTTGTTTTTCTTCATGTGTCCAACACATGTTTTGTATTTTGGCTTGCTGCTTTTGTACAGAGTCCTGTTTGAGACTACCCTTTAAATGGTGAAAAGTGTGGAGCTCTTGACTTTAATGTAATTGAGCAATATTCTGGCTGTGATTACAACGAGCTCCAGGGTTGGTAGTGAGCTAGAAATGACACATTATGGACCACTTTGAGGAGGTGATAGCCAACACTTTCAAAGTCAAAGTGAACTTTATTATCATTTATGACCATACAATGAATATAACTCCTTGGTTAATGTGCAAAAGATTATAAAGACAATGCACATGTCTATAAACATGCAGAATACGTATTTAGCCCTGACAACAAGAAGTGCACAGTGTATTAAAAAAAAAAAAAAAGATGTCAGTTAAGATTGAATCTAGTAGACTGATTGTTTAGAACTGTTGCTCTCTTGTGGCAACTCAGTAAACTGCACTCTCCCACCCTTAGATGTACATTATTGTTCATAATGTGTGTCTCGCTATCCTCGGAGAAGCCCATAATATTTAGGAGCTCAAAATTTTACTCACAATTTTTTTTTTTTCCCACTTCCCTGTTTTAAGAAGCACTAGCCCAAGAGATGATACTGAGATACTGTGGTTAAAGGTTGTGTATTTGCCTTACACATGTTATGTGTGTTATGGATAGTGATGGTAGCTGATGGTAAAGGAGGAGGACTAGTAGTTAATACTACTGATTTATGCACTTTGTAGAGTTTGCCACATTACCCCCACAATGGGGCAGTGTTTCCAGATACAAGGTGAAAATAGATAGCAGAAATCTTTTATAAATCAAAGTAAATTCCAACATTAAATTCCTTTTGTATTATTTGTCCAGAGTTGGTCAGACCTTGTGGTTACTAGGTTGCACAGGTGTAAGCCTGGGGCCTGACCTCTGTTTTGTTTCCCAGAATAGCTTCACTTGCTGTGCTGTGGCATGTGGCACACTAAGGAGAACTCAGCAGTCATGAGTGTGTTGTGTGTCATTCTGGAGCTAAACTGGTGTTTCTGTGTTCTGGTCAGCCTCTTTTACTCTGTTTAACAAGTGTCCATGACTCTTCCCTGAGGGCACTTTCTGACTGGTTTGTTCACTTCCATTATGAAGAGAAATTACTTTTAAGTGTTTCCAGTTTGCTTCAGTTGAAGGGTGACTGTTCTGTTCCTTTGCATGAGAAAATATATGGGAAGGATTGAGCTGCCAAATTCAATAATGAGAAAGATTTTAAGAGCACTTTATACTTCATTTGAGCGCAGATACCAGAGCAGTTTCTTGATTTTTTTTTTCTTTTAAATACTTCCTTACCTAAATATGAAAAATTATCAGAATTCCTTTTTTGACAAAATGTGTCCTTTGCAGATGTTCAGTCCCCTGAAATGGTATTAAAAAGAAAAGGGGCCTCAGAAGTGTACCTGTGTGGAATCAAACCAAGAAATCTGCTCAAAATAAAGGGTTCGAAAAAGCGTAGGATATGGAATTAATCAAAGGGCATCATACCTTTCATATTGGAGATTAATCACAGTGAGAATATGATTTGAATATGTTTAAAGCTCAAAATATTTGATTTATGCAAAGAATATACACCTTGCACATCATGTTGCATACAGGACACAGTAAGCAGAGAATCTGGGTATAAAAGTCTAAATCCACTTTAGAAGTTAATCCTTTGTCTTGTATTATTTAGTGAACTAGTCTTCCATAAATCCAGCTGTGAAGACAAAGCCAGTATGTGACATCAGAATAGTACTTATTATACACTGAGCTGTATAAAAGAAATGTGTCAGAGATGAACCTTTATTATCCTTGATATTACCTAAATCACAAAAAAAGGAATAAAGCAAACTGTTTTTAAGTATTTTTAATTGTTTTATAGTGAAATGGCAGTAAAGCTGAGATTGTTAGAACTGAAAAGGGAAATTTTGCACAGTGCGCAGGAGTCCTATATTCTAGGCAGGTTGACTCTATGTATTTTGATTAGCCAAATTCTAATTTACTAAGGCTAGCAGCCAAAGGCTTGTATTAGATTAGGCAAAGGTGGACCTGTCCTTGTCCTTAAATGAGGGTTTGTCAGTGATTAAGTGGGTGCCTAGACACCACAGTGACTGTGCATTCTGCATTGCACCCAAGGTTGCCACATAGTGAGCTGTGAGAATGGCACTCAGAGAGTGCTCCTGGGATTACCAAGTTAAGTCTCTCTCTTTTCTTCTTCTTCTTCTTCTTCTTCTTTTAAAGCTGCTATTGATGAAGTGTGTATCCAAAAGAATTTTATTCTGTGGCCTTCACCTTCAAGAAAAGTGTTGGGAAAATTGCTGTCTTATTTGAGAAACTTAAATGCGTGGTAGATATTGGCGAGAAAGTACTGGATGTGAACAGTTTAAAGAAAATGTGTTTCTGCCTATTTTTGATTTTGATTTTTTTTTTTTTTTTTGGGGGGGGGGGGGGGGGGGGTCTTTTTTGTTGGGTAAATATTTTTGGGTAAATACATGGAGCCCCAAAACTGACTAAACTAATAACACCAAAAAGTAGTGCAATAAAAGAAGAGTTTAAGAAGTTTTCACTTGTTCCAACCTCTCAAATATAAATACACTGTATAGATGAAAGTATTGGGTCTCATCTCTTAATCTTTGAGTTCAGGGGTTTTCAGTCCCATTGCCACAGCTGTATAAAATCAAGCACCTGAAGTCTGCCTTTACAAACATTTGTGAAAGAATGGCTTACTCTAAAGATCTCACAGAATTAATGTGTGGTACTGTAATAGGATAACACGATTGCAACATGTCAGTTTGTGAAATTTCTTCTCTCCCAGTTAGTCTGTAATCAAGTGTAAGTGGTGTTATTGCAAAGTGGAGGTGTTTAGGAACCAGAGCAAGCTACAGAGTAGGGATTGCTTCTCCAAACCTCCTCCTGGTATTAACATCAGCAACAAAACTGTGTGTGGGGAGCTTCATGGAATGGGTTTTAATGGCTGAGCGGCTCTTGTAGGTGTAATGTGTAGATAGCCCAGTACTTTTGTCCATATAGTGTATATTTGGTTGGGTTACTAAATTTCTTTTGATATTAAACTAATTATCTCTAGGTTTTCCACTGATGGACAGAAACAAACGACAACAGAAATTGTGCACTGGAAATTTTGTAATTTTTTTAAAATATATTTTATAGACAAAGGAATAATCCATTGAGGAAAATAATGAACAGACCAAATTCTGTTCACTTCTTAACCTTTAAAAAAACTAACATAACAAACTAAATGCTAGCATGAAAATAAAATCATTCATTGCAGTCTGTCCTGATGTCAAATGTCAAACTTTAGATTGACTGTTACTTTGTTTTTGTATGCTTGTTACAACAGTGATAGATTGATAACATTCTGGCTGATGTACCGTTATGAAAAAAATGTACAGCTTCAGCTATGTAGCTAGCCAACAATGCTTGTGGGCAGTATGATACCAGTTAAGTTAGCTACAAAGCACTCTAAATTACCCCACAAGTAGTATATAAATCCCAAACCAGTTACTGCCATCAACAAATACTAACCCATAGTTATTATATATGCATTTGGAAAATTAAACATGTGGAGAGGAAAACGGGACATCAATAGGACAAAAAGCACGAAATGAGGAAAACCAAGGAACACGTGACCTAGTAAATAAAATGAGTAAACCACAGCATACCTGACTGAAATAAAAACATTTTTGCTTGTTTTATTAACCCACTGAAATAGTGTTTATGTGTATACAGAATATTTTTACATTCAAATTAAAATGAATCTTTTTTTTTTTTCTTTTTTTACCTTTTTGGCAGTTTCCGGGCTCCATATAAACTAAAATTATGAAACAAGTGGGTTTTTTTTTTGCATGTTAAAGGTTAGTTTTGTTTTTGTTTTTTTTATGGTTTATGTTTTATGGTGGCTTTTCCCCTGTTTTTGAGTAAAGCTACATGTGATGGTAACCATAGGCATCAATGCCGTAGTCGATTCTAAGCTGTAATATCCACATCCTCATCACATTGCATTTCCCTTACTCATACTGCAGCTGTGTTAAAGAAATCATAATGTGTACTGTTATTTGCTGACTCTCTACTTTATAATGTTAACGCTACGACTTAGTTAACTCTGGTGTACAAAGCCCATGTGTAGGCAGTAGTCGTCACGTTCAGCTATGATAAAATACTAAAAACAGTACAAGGACAGTAGTGTCTAGAGGTGCTAATAACATTAGACTGTATTTTCTGTCTTTTATTGTATTATTGACTAGTGTTTACTGTCTGTAACACAACAGAGCGTAATGAAATCATTTCAATATTAAACAGTATAGATATATTATTGCAAATTCAGATGTGTGGTGTGTGTTTTTTTTTTTGTTTATTTGTTTTATTGTTACTTAGTGGAAATTTTGTCACCCTTCTCTGTTGTGTTCCAGCAGCGCTGTTTTTTGTTTTGTTTTTTTTTAAAGGTAAGTATGTTATACCTTTGCTGCCATCTGTTGGGAAATGCTTATATTTTCCAGTCTGTTCAATATTATACTGTATTTAAATATTTTTAAATATTTTGTTAAATATTTTTTATTTATTCCATACAGTGCAACAGATGTCTGTAGGCTACTGACTGTTCAGTTTTACAGTCTATCAAATTAAAATTGCAGAAACACAAATATAAACTCATCAATCAATCAATCAGAAAAAAAAAACTCTCCATAGCATAAATCAGTCATAATTAGAATAGCTACAAAAAATGTGTAAAATAAAAAATAAAGAGAACAATAAACACACTAAGCTGAATATTAATGTCTGTGGCCCTGAACCTGTCTTTGGACTCCCATCCAGCAACTGTAAACTAAACAGATTTCTGTTGATAAATGGGGAGGGGGGTTTTACATCTTGGTGAGGCGCAAGGTATTGAGCCGCACCCCCAAAACTGTGGCCCCTGAGGCGTACTTGATCTCTCTGAGGATCCCGTTCCACTGCTGCTCCGTCTCATTATACCTGAGGAGGTTAAAAGACATTTGTCACTGTTTTTGCCAGGGTTCCCATCTCCATTATTTGTGTTTAATCTTTATAAATAATTATCTCCACTGTGAAAAGCTTGTTGAACTGTAGCAGGGTTATGGCATCTTATATGTTGCATTTTTTTGAATGGATTAGGGACCCTAACAGCCATGAAGGTTAAAATTTGGACATTCGTTCACAGAGTAGCATTTTAAACATTAGCACTACTGAGCAAACATTAAATGTGATTCAGATTCCAGTCTTGTAAAGACAATTTAACAGCTGAAAGAACTTAAAACAAATGTCTGTTTCGATCCACCTCCAGATGTCGTTCATCTCTTTAGGAAGAACCTCATCGCTGTCCTCTAAAGGCATCATGGCAAAGCCTCCTACAGCATAGAGGGAACCAGCCAAAGACACGAGACTCAGAGAGCTGCGTTCCTGAGGAAATGGCACAAAGTCTGACCACCTGCAACGTGTTAGCACACATACAAAAAGATGTTCAGTGAGATAAACTGCAATACATTTGCAGGGATCAAGCAGTTTATTGGAATATTTTTAGGGACTCTATGGCAGATTCAAGCCTACTATTGAGCTTATAGGAAAGGTTTTCATAAGAGCTTTAAAGTTAACTTTGAATGTTTAATTGTGTTACAGTGAGCTTGGTCCCTCCCACAGCTTCCTTGCTTTTTGTGTATTGACTTTACACCAAGATAATGGCAGCATGTTCCCCATGAAAGCTACGTGGACACTGGTTCTAAGGAACTCACTTGCTGGTGGCGATATCGTACACTTCCACAGAGTCTGTCAGGCCACTGTCGGTGACGCCTCCTGCCACATATATTTTGTCTTTATGAACAGTGGCACCAAATAAGGAGCGTGCATGCTTCATGGGCGCGAGCTCCTTCCATTCAAATCGCTTGGCATCATAGGCACACATCTTCCTTAGACAGCTTCTATTCACCAAACAGACAAAGAAGACACAGTAGTAACATTTGAGGTGAAGAAAGCCATTGTTGTTTAAAGCATGAAGCCTTTTAGGTTCACACTTGTAATATAAATATTAACATTTTGCTTGCAGCATGTACTCACTTATTGTCTCCCTTTCCTCCAATCACGTATACAGTGTCATTATGGGATACCGTTGCATGTCCATAAACTGGGTATGGAATCGGTTCTGACTCGCCCCATTTAAAGGAGCTGTGAATGACAAAACACACAAGGAAGTTAATCAGGATGACAAACTGAGTTCTCCCCCCCCCCTAAAATTTCATTCATGAACTAAGGGCTGTACTCACTGTCTGTCATATATCAAAACTGAATCCATCATGTGCTCCTGCTCCTTCAGCTCCTTTCCTCCCAACACAAAGATGGAGTTCTCGGCCTCGGCCATTCCAAACAGAAAACGGGGAGACGGGACAGGAGGCATGCCGAGCCAGTCGGCACTGACTGGGTCATACTGTGGTCAAAGGACCCAAACATTTGTAAATGTTTAAGTTCATGCCACCTGAACTACACTGTAGTAAAATATCCTTACTGTACTAATATATGTACCACATGTACAAAAACAATGTATTATTTGAGGTTATTTGTACAAAATAATGCCCTCAATCTTCATTCAAGAACTGAGACCTTTTTCTGTAATTGCAAATTTTTCATCTTCTCTGCCTGCTCTGCAAACTTCTCCTACCTGCAGGAAGTACGAGCACAGTGGGTCCTCCTTGTTCTGTTCGTCAAAGAATAATCCTCCAGCCACAAAGATCTGGTTCTCCTTAGTAACCAGGCTGGTGTGGTTCTTGGGAATCTGTGTGGAGAGTGATGCCAGAAAGCAGTCGTTCCCTGACGGGTCATAGGCCACAGCGCCAGCATCATTAACCATCAGGATCAAGTCTCTGACAAACATCCCAAATCGAAGGTTATCATTCAGGATGCTTGGGAGAAGGCCCTCTTCATCTTTATCTTTGCTCTCTCCATCATTCTCTGCTCCACCATCCTCCTCCTCCTCCTTACTTTTGCTTTTTTTAACTTCTGGCATTTTCCCTGCATGGGCATCCTTAACCAGCTGGAGTTTCTGCTGCATCTCCGGATTGGATGAGATCAGTTTGTGTTTCTCTACTTTTTCTTTCAGATAGTCCTCACTGACAAGACGCAGACGGATGCAATCCAGCAAACCTGGCAGCTCTTTCTCTCTGTTTTCTTTGTCGAGGGATACCCAGTTCATCAAAGCTTCAAACACCTCCTCTTCTGTCTCTACGTTTAGATTGTCATTTGATAAAATGGCTGCCAGCTCACTGGGGAGCAGCTGGAGGAAGTCCTCATCTCTAGAGATGAGCTGAAAGCGCTCGCAGGCATAGTTTCGAGCAGAGATGGCCAGCCTGGGACAGTCCAGCATCAAGCCGAGCCTGAAAACAGCCAGACAGTTGCTCAGGCTCAGGCGCTTTTGTAAGAAAGACACACATACAGTAAAAATTGAAGGGATCTGGTACATATTAGCAACAGCAAAGATATCCTGGACATTCTGCTCTGTCACATTGATTTTGGAGGTGTACAGGTATTTCAGGATGAGCCCCATGACACCAGGCTCCACATCCTCTAGGACAATTTCTCTCTTTTTGCTCTCCTCCAGGTCAGAAAGGAAGATGGAGCGGAAGTACGAGCTGCAGGCACACAGAACCAGCCGGTGGCACGGGAACTCCTTGTCTTTGATCTTCAGCACACAGTCAACCAGCTTGTCATTCTCCAGCAGGTCATACAGGCCATCCTGGAGTAGAGTCTGCTGGTACAGTCTGGGCTCGTCCATTGGGTTCATAGGCAGAGCCATTGTTCCTGGCAGGAGGAGTATGAAGATCCTTTCGAGGGCTGTAAAAATCAAACAAAATGGATCTCCTCTGTAGTCAAGCTGTTCTAGTTTCTGGCCTGGAAAGAGGATTTAAAAGAGCAGTCAGGCACACCAGAGACGGCCCACTTCCTCAGCTGTCCTGACCCTTCAACTGAACTCCAACTGGAGGTTTATTTATAGACTGGGTGCTTGGTGTGGAGCAATGGGCTTTATTCTGGAACATGAAATTTAATATCTACGCTTCCCCTTGTCAAACTCCACAGCTACCCACTCCCCAGGAAAATCCACCCACTCACAGATAGCTGACACACTGCTTAATGGGAACCGTGTCCAGCATGAGTCATGGGGGGACCCTGGAGTAGATAGCTTAGGAGGCCTCTGTGAGAGAGTCATCTTAGCATTTTGTTGTATTACTTACACATGATGATGACTCTGGAACACACACACTCTGAAATGACTTATAGATTTGTTGTAACGTACTGTGAATATTGAACATAGTGCTCTTGTTAATTTCAAAAGGATGATTACAAGCAAAGAATGTCCAGGTATTCAAATAAATTACATATGAAAGATTAGCTGTAACAATGTCACCTCTAAGCTTTAACTAAAATTTAACTAAATTGTGTGATTTGGAGCGTGTTTCTTTTTAGTTTTGCCAACTTATCATTAACTTTTATCCTAAATTATATATATATCTATAACAAAATTACATTTTAAATGGCAAAAGGTTTGAGAAATGTTGGTGAATATGTAGTTAGCTTACTATTTTTTTATGATATTGTGAACTTGAATTGGTCAAGCTGTTATTGGGTCCTACAATTGCATAATTCAGTTTGACAGTATATTTTTTTCAGCCTGCTCTGCCTGTTAATTAAAAACTGAGTACACAGTTTGTTATGCACCCTTCATTTTGCTCAGTATTTTTGGGAAGAACACTTGCTTAGCCGGGCTAGTTGCTTTCTTCTTTTACAAGTCTTTATGCTAAGCTAACAGGTCTCAGTTTATTCGTGTTTTAATAGATTGCTACTGTCAGTATGCAAATGATTGTTTCCTCGAGAGCTAACTAAGACATGGTGTTTTAATGTTGCCAAGAAGCCTGTTCATCCTATTGTAGTATAACCAGATTCAGAAAGGCATGCGCTAATAACACCAACCCAGCAAAAATGCCGATATGTTCCTAAATAAAACAAATTTTTATGAAAAAGCATTTTTAGTTACCGGCCCAACTTACCTTAATGCATTAGATAAAACGGGCCATTCATTTCCATTAAAGGGGCCAACTTCTTAATTGAGTTTTAGCAGATATTCTAATGGTACCCTTATTAAAAATGATTTCTATTACTAATATATTTTATTATTGCATGTTTTGCATACCTTTTTTACATTTTCCCTTCTAAATGTGTTTGTATGTGTTTCATGTTTATGTAATTTACCTGATAAAGTTACCCTAGCAACAATAGGGGAGATGTCCACTCTTTCATGTCATTAAATGTATTTTATTGCCCAGTTCTGGTCAAAGCAATGATTCACCACAGGTGTCTGTAGCACTCCCTCCCAACAGTGTTAAAAGTGTTTTCCATGTGGAAGCATCAAGCAGGATTTCAGTGACAAAATGCTGATGTAATACAACAGAAATAGCTCACAGTCCTATGAGAAGCCTCCACGCTGACTCATGTAGTGTAAAAAGCCCAAACAGTTTCATCAGAAAGGTCAAAAACCTTCCATAAAGACACAAATTATAAATGCTTGAACAAATCATTGCAGTTCCTACATTGTAGTTTTATTTTTTTTTGTCCTGTCAATTCATTCATGAATTTGTGAATTCTTTTAAATTCTCCTTTAGACAAAAATACTTTATTCACAGTGAGGTTCTCCACATCCATTCAAAACCCATGTTATAAAATCTAGACACATATTACTGTTAGCATTTGGACAGAACTCACATTTTTTTTGAACCGTTTGTTAAAAATATCAAATATCTACTCTGCTTTTTCTTTGCTGGGATCTGCCGCTGGCTGAGCAGCAGCGGGTGAAGTTGCAGATGTGGGGGGACTGGTGACGGCGTTTGGAGGCGGTGCAGGTGGGAGTGGATCGGGATCGTCTATAAGGGCCTGTCTCCTCTCTTGCTCCTTGATCACTTGAATCAGACAGTAGGTCACAAACATGACGATGATGGTGGTTATGGGGAAGCCTGGGAAGGTAATTTGTTGTTAATTAGAGCTAGTAAGAAATTAAACCTCCTTTTAAAATGAAAATCCAAAATCACCTTTGAGAAGCAGCCGTTTGGCGACCAACTTGGCAAATTCCACACTGTTCAAGGCCAGAACGTTATACAACACAATGCTCCAGAAGTTGAAGGTGTTGAAGATGGCTCTGACACGACGGGTCATTGCCTCTGACATTGCTGTCTGCAAACCATTATTTATATACAACATGCACATTAAATCCCTTATCCATCATAAATCACTTATTGAAATGTACAAACAACCTCCTCTAACCAACCTCAAAAGAAGCAAATGGCTCCATAGAGAAGAATTTGGCTGTCCACAGCTCAAAGTTGAGACCAAAACAGTTAAGGAAAGCCCAGATCAGGACCACCTGACAGGGTCCCAACCAGAGGATTGTGATGCCGAAGGTGCAGAGTGTAGCCACAAGCTCCTCCACCACGTTCTCATGCTTTCCACCCAGGTAATTATACACATATCTGTGGATGAGGGCTTCATCAGAACTTCTATTTTCCACATGATTAACATGACTTTAAAATGCAGACCTTTCTGAGGCACTTACTTGCACAGCCAATCATTGATCCCTCTGTCAAAATGGCTACAAAACAAGCATCAGATTTAATACAACATATACCATATATACTCCTGGAATCAATCTTGTGTGATCAAGCTTCACTCACGTTTCAGCAAACACATAGAGCATGGTGATGCATTTTGGTGGTTTAGGAGGGTCAAGGTGATCCAGTCTGGATACTGTGTTGATGACTCCAAACATGACAGCAGCTTTTACCCAGTCATACACCAGGTTAAAGTAAGACAGACCCACTGGAAACAATGCAATGGCATCAGTTCTGCTGTCAGTTTCCTTTCCTCTCAAATAAATTAAATTAAAACTGCAAAAAAAGACTGAAGATTTCAAGATGATAACTAAAACCTTAGAAAAAAAAACATACGCACTGTGTCAAAGCTGTCATATATCTTGTAATGCTCAGTCTTCATTTGTGCATTTTCACATGCCATTGGGATTAAAAATATTAAAATAGGTATTTTTAGTGAAGTGGCGCACACCTAGAGCCCAGTCAGACAAGTGCTTCAGCAGCTTCATGTCAGTGGGGATGGTGAGGATGTACATGTAGTGAAAGAGGATGTCCACTACAATGATGACGATCAGGTGGATCACGCCATGCAAGTTGATATTCCACATCTCCCGCTCTTTCCTGGTCAGGTCAGACCTGTTGACCTGCAGAGGGCAGCAAACACATGTCACAGCTAGAGAGAAAGAGAAACTTTCAACCTCAGTAGATCAAGAGCACTCTTGTGAAGGTATACTCTAACCCTCTAGCCTAAATCAGGCTAGTTTTGTTGCTGATGAAAACATAAATGTATGTAAACTGCATGAACTGCTGAATTTATCCTTTTTACATTACACTGCGTGTACTAAATATCTTTATGGTTAGTAATGAGAAGTAAACAAAACCAGCAATGTTTGGTCACATATGCCTCATCAGTGACTGATATTTGACTATTTTGTTACACATGGGAAACTCTTCACTTTTTTTGCTTTCTAGAAACCTGAATTATTCTAAGACTCTAGTTCAACTTACTTGAACATAAAATTTATCAAAAGTCATGATGGGCCCGAAGAAAAAGAAAGGGAGGTAGAAGTTGTACTTGAGCAGCTCCAGGATGTTGTAGTTCCCATCTTTTCTTTCACAGTTCTCCAGAGCAAAACTCATACAGCGCATGATTGTAAACCCACATCCTCCATAGAAGAAAATGGGACGCAGCTCAAAGTCTCCGTCCACAAAGCCTGCCTATGGAGAGAAGATATGGGGAAACATGAAAAATATGTAGGTAATATACTGAGGGGGCATGAGTGCCAGCAGTTTACCTGCCAGGAAATAAAGGGTTCACACTTGAATGTAGCCAGGGTACAAAGACCAGTGACAAAGCAAAGCCAGCGAATTTTCACTAAGGAGATGCTGTAGAGCAGGATGCAGTGGGAGAGGATGAGGGTGACGTAGGTCCAGCCCATGCTGGTCCACACAGCAAGCAGACCGTATGCCATGTATACCAAGGACCTGTGCTGTGGGACAGAAAAATAGTGTCTGCACATGTTTGAAAATACAAAAAACAAGTTATGCCAGTTAAGGTGTTATTGTGGTCAGCAGTTTACATACACTCATCATCCCAGTCATCAGTCCCAGTCAAAAGTTTGGAGACATACAGGCTCAAATATATACATACACTTTTTAAAATCTTTTAATAAGTGGTGCTGAAGGTTCTACAATGTCTTAACTTGACAAGGCCAAGGCCTATTAACTTCTTGTTAGTGATACAACTGGTAGTTTCTGTTTGCCAGTATAAAAAGGATTTGTTTGACAGCACTCATTGGATTGACCAATACAGAATATGGAATAATAAAGAAGGAGGATTACCTCCAAATTCATCAACTTCCCCTCAAAACAACAGCTAGATGGTTGGAACTTGGACACAGCTGGGTGTTCCAACAGAGAAAATCCAAAATAAATTCAAACTTGTGCACCCAATTCTTCTTTTTTAAACTCATTAAAGATATATGGTGTACAATCATTTCACTCTGGAAAAAGAACCGTTCAAAGAAATCATTAAAAGCCCAAAATTACCATCACATTGATGCCCACCAGCCCCATGAGTGGAATAAACTACTGACCACAACTGTAACCTTTTAGAAGGTATGCAACAAAAACTGTATTGATTTCCTTTAAGTCTCCCCAGTAATGACACTTATGTCTATCTGCCTCGTCCAGTTCTTCATCTGTGATTTATGATATAAAAAGCCAGTGTGCAATGTTGCAAAAATAAATTGTGACAAAGAAGATTTCAAAGGTTGCTAAAAAATGATGAGAAATCAACTGGGTTTCATAGCAGCTCAATATTTCACTTGGACTATTAACCCTAGCAGTAAATATTGTTCTATACTACATAAATCCACCTACAGCAGCTCAATGAAAATAATCCATCAATCTATGAGCAGAAGCACCTGTGGAGCCAGCATGGAGCAGATCTTGGCAAACAGCACATGACCAGAGAGAGCAAATAGGATGTGCTCTCTGAAGGTGGAAAACCACATCATCCACTCAAAATCTGCCGTTTCCTGTAGACCCGTGAGCACAAAATTAAATATTAGAAACTCTTTTTTGTTAATGACAAATGATCTGCAAGCATTTTCTTACCATTTTCCTCCCAAAGTAGTACCATCCTGGCTTCACGCTGGTTTTGAATGTCTTTCTGTTTGCATTGGCTGACAATAGGATGGAAAAAGGATGAGGACAGTTTACACTTTGGTACAGCAACCAAGAGTTTCTGTTCAACGTGTTTTGTTTTCTTGCTCTTGAGTACAAATGCCAGACTTTTGCTACAGTGACAGTGAAACAAATGTAGGTCAAACAGAGGGCCTATTTTCTTCTTGTGCTCTGTGGTATTAATACTGACACCTGTTCTCCTCAGCATGATCTGCATAGCTCAGACTCCTCACCCTCGCACTGTGACACTGCCCCTATACTTGTACTGTACTTCACATTGTATTGTCTGTACGTGACTGTGCTACAGTTCCACATGAGCCTTACATTCATGTGGAACAAGAAGGAAGATAATTTATTCAAACTTAATTTCAGTCCCTTTTTTTTTTAGATTTAATCTGTACGATAACTTGGTTATAAAGTATTGATAGTCCAGGATAAAATCACTGAATTAGAGAGTGGTTAGCTGGTATTTTATAGCCATTTTGATACAGTTATTGGCCCTAAAGGTTTAGCAAATGTCAAACTCTGAGGATAAAGTAAACAACCTTTAAATAGAATGGTCTTCTGAGTTGTTTTCAATACAAATGATCAAATATAATATGCATCATATTCATCATGTTTACTCATACTCACAACTGGACACCTCAAAGATCCAGCTGGTGGCCCAGAACATGGCCAGACACAAAACAGTGTTGTAGAAATAAATCTCATACTTGGGAAGAGCAGCTTTGATCCCCATGGTGATGCAGTCGGGAGAGAGCGGCGTTCCGGAGGCTCCTGAACACAAACCGCTGAGAAGTCAGAGTAGTCGGCACTTTATCTGTAGGCCGCACCTAAAACACGTTTTCCTTTTTAAATGGCACCAAATAGCGCTGCACAGTTATCTTATCCTGCCTAGATATAAAAGAGATATCCTGATGGTTTCCCCACTTTCCCCTGTTTATATGTTTTAGATCCCACTCACTGCTGTACAACAGGGGGGGGGGGGGGGGGGGGGGGGGGGGGGGGGGCACATTATTCTTCATGAACAGCTGCAATCCTAAAAATAAAAATGAAAGTGTCGCAGTGCTATTGCAGTGTTTGTATGAGAAAATGTATTCCATTATTTTGTATAATCCAACTAAAATAGACTTCTGAAGTTTCTGTGACACATTATAAGACATGGAAAGTAACAAAAGCCATTTGCTTCCTGTCCATGTTTAATCTGTGACTATCTCAGGATGTTTACTGTACTTGTATTTTCATATTCATCAAATGGATGTATTAACTGATAATTTTGCATATTATTAAATGATTATTATTCAGGTGAAACCAGAACAGCAGTGCTCAAAAATACACCTCAGAGCAAAAGATCTGCACTCATTCAGCAGAACGGCCTCCATCTGTGTTATATTTTCATATTACTGGATCACTATGACTAACACATTAGCAAGAGGTCCTTGAATGTTTGTCATGTTGGTTTATTTAATGTTGGGTAGTTTAATCCAGGAACCACTCACAGGTGAAAGTTTTAGACTTAACTGATGATGTGGTCTCACTCAGATATTTCTCTGCACTCGCAAGCTAGCCAGCTGGCTAATAAGGGAAGCGACACAGCAGCAGGAAGGGTTGATTTCACCCTGAGAGAAATTAATGACCTCATGACAGAACGACATGATTGGTCACAATCATATCAGTTTCTAATGGCCCTGTGATAACATGGGAGAAAGTAATTCACATGATATGCTGGTGATCTTGGCGTAAATTGCCCACACCTTTCAAGCTGCCATCTTGTGAGGGGCAGATCTGACTGAGAAACCGAGGGATCTGCTCCACCACAGGGTTGCGACTTGTCAGTCACAGGACTTATCTGCCCTAAAGCATACTGTGTCATCCTCCTTGACTCTAACAAGCACCAGAATTTTCTTCAGTAATACTAGAAACTAGCAACTGAGACAACAAACCCAACAAGTGTTTCCTGAGGTCACAGAGGCGTTTTGCCTGGTCAGTAGAAAAAAATCCAAGTTTAATGTGCTTCTGCATTAGCGTCACTTTTCAGATCTGAAAGCTACATCCATCTTTTATATACAGCCTGTGCTATATACACTTTGATGCAACACATTTTCCTGATTTACAGTAAATTAATTTGCAGACCCCTGTAGGTCGCTGTACCTCATTTTGAGAACCACTGTTTAATCTGTATATATCTATATAAAAGCAACTAAAATAAATACAGGGGAGTAAAAACATTCTTCCTTTTCCCAAAATAGTGTAGTAACATAGACAAATCACAAGCAGACAACCTAAAATAGTACTTATGCAGTACTTGAGTGTATTTATAACATTATTGTCCACAATTGAGACACAGTTAAAGTGCTTTCATGCTGAGGCACTGCTTTTTTGATTTGATTTGCAAATAAATGCATCTGCATGATACTCACTGCAAACGCAAAGAATTTGTTCATTTTTGCTACATCTTCCTAATATAGCAAAGACAGGAACTTTCCATTTATTTACCTACTGCTTTGTGAATTCTGATGCATCTTCTTTGGTACCATAAGAACTTGTTTTTGACTTCTTATTTAAGAAATTCTGTTCCCGAAAGCTTGCAGAATAATACCTGATTTTAAGCCTTAATCACTTAGGAATGATATCTCTCTCTGGCTTGTGTAGATGGGCCGATTAGAATTTAGAGGCAACAACAAAGTGCCGCTGCCTGCTATTTTTAACCGAACAACTCTTCTGCAATGAATTGTAGCGTATGCATGCTGGACACAGTAAAACAGTTATGTTGCTGTAAGAGAAAAATCAAACTGAGCTAATTGCAATAACGATAAAGTACATTAAAAACCCATTCCTGCTTTCTCGTCACAGTGAATGAATGAGGTGCCTGCTGCTGAAATGCCACACGGTCATGCACTTCATTTTGTCCTCCACACCACCTGTTGTGATACTGACCTTGATCGCAGTAAGCCCAAAGAAGTTTTTTTTTTTTCTAAAAAAAATTCAAATTGTTTCAAAGGCACTTTAAAATGTCACATTAAAAAAACAAAACATGGAAGCAAAGATAAACTTTTACATCTGCTGTGCTTCTACAGAGTGCAGGTCAGGCTGCAGGTCCCTCTGACTCCCTGAGAGGGAGCTGCCACCCGTTAAAGGTGGCATGATGTATTTATACCTTGTGCACTGACACAGAGGGGCGGAACAGGAGGACTGCTAAATCAGTATAATAGACTATGAGCCACACAGCATCAGATGTCTGTTCAGGTCTCTTATGTTGGCATCTCATAAGTTATTGCATATATTTGATAATATGCAGCAACAAGTTAACAAAACCCCCAGAAACGTATTCACAGAAGCCATTTGTTAATTTAATACTGAAGAGTCTTAAATATTGCATCACACTGTTTAACATAACAATTTGAAGATTTGGGGAACTATTTTTTATAGTTTTAAATAAAAAGACCCAGATCTTTTTCTCTACATGCAATTTACCATGCCACATGTTGCCAGATCTGTTTTGGGATGGTCTAAGCCTGCTGCAATTTTGAGCTGCCTGTAGCCAAAGCTCCATGTCTCAGATTCGAACAACAAACTGGGAGCTGTAAAACAACACGCAGTGCCGACTAGTGACAATATCACAAAATACAATACAGTTTGTCATTTAAGCTGCAAATGAGCACACAACTGAACTGGAAGGCTAACGTTTTATTGTTTATTTGACAAGGCCAACCAAAGGTTACAATATATATATAAAAAAAAAATAGGCTTTTAACTGTTCTCTGCTTTCATAGTTTGTATGAGCAGATGCAATCCTAAAAGTTTATACATCTGAAATGCAATCAAATTGTAAGGCAGACTATTAAATTCAAAATTCACAGTGTCTGGATACAAATGGAAAATAACACTGTATTAGATTTTTTTTTTAATTTGGTTTTCATAGATGGATGAATGGATGGTTTTCTTGGTTACTCCTTCTTGCTGGTCTCCTGTCCTTCAAATAAGGGGAACTTGCTCTCCACATCAGCCCACTTCAAGGTGCCGTTAGCCAGATCTCGTACAATGTCTGGCAACTCCATGACCTGTGATATATTTTTGTATATTAATACCCAAAAGAAAAAAAAACAAAAAAAGAAAAAAAAAAACAGATATGATACTTTTTTTAATTAGAAATAGTTCATTGTTCTACCTCAGCCCTGATTTGCTTCATTGAGTCGCGGTCTCTCAGAGTGGCCGTGTGAGGCGTCTTGTTCACTGTGTCAAAGTCGATGGTGATTCCAAACGCCACACCGATCTCATCTGACCGCGCGTAACGCCTGCCGATGGACCCTGAAGAGTCGTCCACCTTGTAGGACACACCATTTCTGGTCATAGCCTCAGCTGAAGGCAGACAGATGAAGGAAAAGTGAGGAAGGAATCAAATCTGATATTTAGTTTCATGTAGAAAACCATCTCATTAGTTTTAAACTTTGGGAAATTTGCTTAAATGTGAAGCAATAAACAGAGGAAAAGTATAGCTAGAGTACAGCTACACCTATCAACCTCTAAAGCTCGCCAAGTAATACTACTATGTATACTCTGTATTGCAAGACTTGTAGCTATTTTTAGTGTGCTTCACACCACACTTTAACCCTGACAAAACCATACAGTCATGTGAAAAAGAAAAATATCATACTTATGCTAAGCCAGGCTAAGGTAACTATCTAGTGGAATCAACCTTCTTTTCAATAGTATTCCCCAAAAGCTATTCCCATTCCCAAAACCTAGTACTCTACTGAAATGTAAACATTAGACTCACCTAACTGGAGGATAAATTGCACAAACTCCTGGTTCTGGCTCAAAGGCAGGATGGAACATTTGTATGGAGCTACAGTGGCAGGGAAGCTGAAATACTGGACACGAAACAAATCACCTTAAATTATAACAAAACGAGCATGTAACTGGGACTAAGATCTGTTTCCTGTTGTGGAGCGTTCTTACCGTCCTCTGTTCATCCCCCTCCCGGATGTGGAATGAGTGCTCGTAGATAGAGTACATGATTCTGCCAATGCCAAAGGAAGGTTCGATCACATTGGGAATGATCTCCTCCACTGTGGCAGGAAAAAAAAACAGAGACAATTAAGGTTTTTTCCCCCCTCCAAATTAATTCTTCTACTCTGGCATTAAAAAAACAGGTTTGATGTCACCTCTTACCATGCAGGGTTTTCTGGAACCTCTTCACACTGACCATGTCTTTGGTGAGCTTGAAGGTTTTGCCCTCCGTCTCAAAGCTGAACTCCCTGCAGACAGAAACACAGCATCACCAAGTCACAAAATTATACATAAATGAACTTTATGGTTGTGAACAGCAGGCAGAGTCATTAATCACCCTGTTTCACTGAGAAGCTTTTCCTGATCGCTGATGTAGCACTCATCACAGAGAGCCAGGTACTCCAGAGCCAGCTTGGCATCTTTTTTGTAGGCCATCCCGATGGCTCCCTTGTTGGGCTCAAACTGGACAACATTTACCGTTTTGTGAGAAGAAATTAAGGCGTAAAACTGGCAGAGATTTTCAGAATACTGACAGTAAAGTTTTTGGCACTTTTTATTAGAGGAATAAATGCAAGCATAGGTGCTGTGAAACCTTTGAAATCAACTTAGTCTTTCTTGAAAATACACAACAATAGACCTTAGAAAGGATGGATGAAGCCAGTGAGACGCACCCACTGTTTGGGGAAGTTATGCTCTGAAGCCTCGAGCTTTCTGGTTATCACCATCTTATGTTTTCAAAACAAGACCTGGCTTAGAGACACTGCACATCCTTTACCCTGTTTTCGTTTATTATTACAAAATAAACACCATTCTATATTAAACAGGACTTTAAAATAGCTGCTGATAAACTCATCAGGAAAGTGTTTACTGAGATCATAAAAGATCATTTTAGCATGAAATCTAAAAGGCCATTTTGAAATATCTTTTTTGTACAGGGTCAGCTTATGAAACTCTGGATCTTTCCCATAGTTTGCCTTTTGTCCTGTGTCTGTCTGCTGTCTTCTCTTTCCCCTCACCCCCAACCGGTTGTAGTAGATGGCTGCCCCCCCCCCGATCATGGTTCTGCTGGAGGTTTCTTCCTGTTAAAAGGGAGTTTTTCCTTCTCACTGTTGCCAGGTGTAGGGTTTTCACCTCACAATATAAAGTGCCTTGAGGCAACTGTTGTTGTAAATTAGTGCTATATAAAAGGATATGGGCTCTTTTAACATCTTTTCTGCCACTAGGGGGACTTTGGTGGCTCTGGAATGACATGAAAGGTCATAACAGGAGCGATCAGCACAGCCCACAATTTCGATCCAACCCTGAGAAAGAAAAAAAAAACCCACAATGGTACAACAAGATTAAAACAGGACAGTGTTTTTTTAAATGGTTTTATAAGCCTGTACGTGGGAGTAACAGAAAAAATATTTACATAGGAGGTTTTGGATTCGGCATCCCAGCAGTCGCATGCGTAATGAGCCATCTCGTTTTCCATGTGCTGCCGGAAGCGCACTTTGTCTTTGGACAGTCCCACTTTTATCAGATAGAGGTAGATTCTTCCAATGAAGTAGCCCAACACAGAGTTGTTGATGACTCCCTGCATCAGACAGACAGTGAACATAAAGATTTGCATTAAATACTGAATGAACTAGCAAACCTGTTTCTATTCATGCTTTCATTTATGGTCTATAAGTTTCAGCAGACATTTTAACATTTCAGGGTAACCATGCAATTAAGGTATGGCTTTGGCACTCTAAGGTAAGTCAGCAAAAATGTTACCTACCTGCTCCACAGCATCTCCCAGCCTCATCAGTTGCGCAGACTGTCCGCTGGTCTGAGCCTTGGAGGAGAACAGCATGATCTCCAGGTCGGCCACGCTGGAGAATTTCGGGTGGACCTTCTCATTTGGGTCGACAAAGTGCTCGATCTCGGCCATGGTGAACTCCCTGTAAGCAGGAGAAGTTAATGTTTCACTCAATATCCACTGAATCCAGGGATAATTCACTTTAAACAGAGTTCCTGATCACCTAACACGAATGAGTCCAGAGCGAGGGGATATTTCATTCCTGAAGGAGTTTCCGATCTGAGCAGCAGCAAAGGGAAGCTTTCCCTGGTTGAACTCTAACAGGCGCTTGAAGTTGAGGAACATTCCTTGTGCTGTTTCAGGTCTCAGGTAGCTGCGAAATCAATATCAGCGCACACGATTTCAAAGCTGCAAAATAAAGACACCTGACACAAACGTTGTAGGTGTAAATATGAGTACCCAGGCATGTTTCCTCCAGGCCCAATGGATGTCTGAAACATCAGGTTGAAGGAGCTGGGAGGTGTGAGGTCATTTCCTGTGGCAGGAGACTTGACATTGTATTTCACAAACAGATCGGCCAACTCCCGCTGAGCGTAATTATCCATCTGAAACAGAGGGACCACAAATGCATCAGAGGATTACTTCTTCACCAACGCGCCAGAGCTTCCGTGCGTTTGTGAAGTACACACCTGTGTGATTACACCCTCCATCTCAGTCATCTTCTCCGCTGAGCATTTCTCCTCAGACATGAGTTTTTTTAAGTGAGCTGTGAGGAATCAAAAACAGAACACAGACGTAAGGATTTTAACATGCATTTTTTTTAAATTATTCTTTTATTAAAGTGTTTAGTTCTGTGATCAGTTCGGTTTTAGCCCAGAATGTGTCTAAAAATTAAACTGCCAACAAGTCCGTTATAAAAATGTACAATAAAAAAAAGTGTGAAAGGTTATACAAAGAAACCTATACAGACAACACGCAGCTCTCTCCCTGCAGGAAAAGGAAATGTATACACGCATTTGCTGTTAGATGCAGTAACCTTCATACTGTCTCGATGTGGCGTTAAGAGTCCTTGTTTTTATTTTTGGCAAATGTTTTCAGACTTTTGGGGCATTAATTTATGCTTTTTCTTGTTACTTTGACCCCCAAACATAAAATCTATAATCTATAAATCTGTAAGTTTGACAATTTGCCAAAGTTTCAACCTAGAACATAGTAGGCTATACAAGAAATGACACATATTAAGAATCTCTCAAAATATCTCTCTAACTAACAGTAAGGTTTATTTGTTTTTAACAGCCAGAAAATGTGAGGCAAAAACTTTAACACACTCTATTTAAATGTCAAATGATTATTCCCATCATTCATTGATGCCTTGACAGATGTCAGATAGAGGAACACCTGAAAAGATTATTATCAAGAAGTACCATGATATATGCTATACTCTGACATAGTAATTTTAGTATTCTGTAATTTTCTCTGTTCTCTGTCCATGTCATGAATTCACCTTTGAGAAGATGATCTGCTCGGTAGCATTCTCCTGTCTTGTCATCTTTCACCATGTAGTCAGCAAATTTATCCACATGTCCAGACGTCCTGAAAGAAGGAAGCAGGTTTAGGACAAATCTATTAGAAGTCAAACTTGGGTTAGTGCTTTCTTTTGAGTGTTCCTACTTGAGGACGGGCTCAGGGGTCAGCATGGTGCAGTCGATCTCCAGGATCTGCTCCTCCTGGATGAAATGCTGCCTCCAAACCTGCAGGATGTTGTTCTTCAGGGCGCAGCCAACTGGGCCGAAGTCATACAGGCCGCTCACACCTGAGGAACAAGTTGATTTTTCATGACTAATTAAACAGTGAAGCTAGATATTTCCTGAAGTGTTTTCTTGTGGTTTACAACTTCCTCTATCAGCTTCCATTGTTCATTGTTTTGATTTTCCTTTCATTCTGGTGCTTTACCTCCATATATGGCAAAAGCCTGATCATAGAAGAATCTTCTCTTTAGTGTGTCTTCCATTTTCACTCGGTCCACTGTGTCATCCTTGGGCTGCAGAGCCAGTTCCTGTAACAGGAAATGATGGTTTGTAGCATTATTCTTTAACCAGAGCGAGGGTCATAAAACAGAAAACATGTCAAGCTGAGAGTGGAATCAGCACAAAGGCGAAACAGAAGCTGTGAGACTCTCACCTTTGCTTCAAGAGTCTTCTTTCGTGCTTTCAGCTCTGCAGCAGCTTTGCTCACCTCCTGCTCAGAAGCACCTTTCTCCCGTAACTCACGGACCAAGTCCCCCTGCAGAAAAGGTCTACATGTTACCTCCTCTTTGCACCGTCCTAATGAATGTTTGATTTTTTTTTTTTTTTTTTACATTTCTTTCTTTTTCTTTTTGCAGAAGTGCAAAAAATATTTTTTCTTAAAAAAAAAGAAAAAAAGACGCAGTTCTTCAAATTCTTTTGTAGGAATCACTTATAGAAAGCAGTGTCTGAAAGTGAAACAATGTTAAGGCAAGTCATAACCTTTCATTTTAACCTCAGCTTATATGCTATTGAGGCTCTGCCATGTGTTTTTTTTTTTGCAGGATAATTGTGTAGTTTTTCAGTTTTATTAAAAAAGAATAAGAAATGCTGTGATACATGAGATATGCTGCAAAAGATGGCAGATGCTTGGAATGATCATGCTCTATTGTTCTAAACCAACTATGATTTAAAAAAAAAAAAAGTAGTAAAAATAGGCACTTGTTGAAACTGCAGTTATTTATTTGAAAAAAAAAAAAAGGAAATCTGAAAAATGAGCACCATCTAGTTCAGTTGGCTCAGGTTGTATTTGAAACCTTACAGAAAAAAAACGTACCTGTTCCCGCACAGCCTGCCTTAAAGGAGCAAGTATTTCTTCCATCTTGACACTCGAACACGTTTTGCTTCTCTGGATCTGCTTCGAGTTTCCTCTTTGCTTCAAGCTTTCTTCAATCTGAGGGAACTGGAGGGGAGGTGATTTTCTCTTTTATAGTCTCTAGCAATGAAGTTGTTCTGTTGCATCATCCAGGAAGCTCAAACAGAGTTCATTAATTCTGCTTTTCTATGAAAACTGCTGTTGATCCTTATTATACTAGTAACAGCCTAGTATTACGTGCACTGTGTAAACAAAAAGCTAGAAATAACTTGTTGTGGCTCTTTTACTCCTCCATCCACCAATGAGCTGTGTTCATACTGTGTAGACAGCTGACTACAGTACCAACAAATTTTGAACAAACCTGAGGATATGGAGGCTTCTCAATATCTGAGACAAGTTGAAAAAATAGATAAATAAAATGAGGATCCATTGTGAATGAGAAAGCAGCCAAAAGAAGCTTGGTGGCACAATTTCCTGGTTCATGGAGGTCAATTTTATTATATATATATATATTTTAACCTACTGAAGAACTCAGTTGTGACAAAATGTGGAAAATAATGAAAAATTGATACTCCAGTGTGCTCAAACTCTTGATTGGTACGGTACATACGGCAGAATAATTTTTTTGTAGAGACCCCAGTAATGTGGTTAAGCAGTAAAATATCCATTTAGTCTTTGTGTATTAGGCTTTGAGTCTTTCTAAATCACAGAAATATAGTTAGAAGGTCTGACTTAAAGACTGAGCAGTTTTAGAATTGCCAGTTAACCTACGCATATCTTTGGACTGTGGGAGTAAATCAGAGTACAACCCCCCCCCCCAAAAAAAGACCAAAGTAGGGCTCAGGAAACATATGCAGACTCCACATAGAAAGCTCGAACCCGCAGTGGCTGCACAGTGGTGCTAACTACAGCACCACCTGCTGCTTTGAGCCTTTTATTGTTGATCTCTAAAAAAAAAAAAATATCTTGGATTTGGATGTTTTAACAAAAACAATTTAAGATGCTGTATATTTGTCAAACACATCAAAAATCAATCCAATCCACTGTGTTTTAAACACAGTAACTTGATGTGTTTAATTTGGGTTTGTTAGGCTGATTATTCTTCAACATTTAAAACTTGTTTCATTCATGTTGAGTTTTAGCTTTTTTGTGTTACTTTTTCCCATTGGAGCTCATCATAAAAACTCCCAAATTAACCCGAGCTCAAGAATCCATTTGTTCACCCTTTAAACAGCCATTTTTGACATAATTTATGCAGTTGCAGTTAAAAGCAGTGGTTTTATGTTTCTCAGCTTCAAAAACAAGAAGAAAATGCCACAGTTCTCTGTCCGTGTCCTGTAAGTGCTGACTCTTTTTATTGAAACTGTTAAATAGCTCAATCACATCTGCCTGAAAACTGGAATGGTGGAAGTTTCCTTCCACTGACAACACCCTGATTACATTTTCTCCCTTTTACAACATATTGGGATGGTCGTACATGGATGAAATGCTGCTCATCAATGGAACAACAGTCCTGTGCAAGCTTTGCCACAACTGTAAAGATATGATAAATACATGACAATTTAGTGATTGCAGTGGTGTGGAACACAAGGAGGGCTCTGTGCACCACTACTACAGCTCGTCACAATTCGGTCGCAGTATTCTTCCTGGTGAGGCATAAAGCAACGAGTCTGTGGATTTTTCATGGAGTGGCTGGCAGATGAGTGAACTTTATTCTTCGTTTGTGTCCTTCTTGCTGGTCTCCTGTCCTTCAAAGATGGGGTACTTGCTCTCCACTTCTGCCCAGGTCAATGTGCCGTTGGCCAAATCCCGAACAATCCCGGGCAGCTCACTGACCTGTGAGGAGAAAAAGGAGCGTTTACTTAATGGTGTTAAATGGTGTGTGTGGAATTCTAGGTAAAATGCACTTGGGGCAGTGTTAAGTCATGTTGCTGTCAGAATAACAGTCACAAAATGAGTACACAGAAAGAGTTATCAATTAGTCTAAAGATATTTGTGGCTCACGTTCTGGCATTACTCAGACCCCAAAACGTAATAAAGCATAAAAATCGTAGAAAAAGACCCTGATGCCAAAAAGAAAAAGAAAAAGAAATAAATAAATAACACTTGGGGTTGTTATTCCATGACTAAAGAGCAGTCGCACAGTTTATGGATGCAGCTGTACTGATTAAAACAGACGAGTATCTGTTCCATGAAATGTGAGTGAATCAGACGACTGAAATACATCATCTACTCGCACACTAGGAAGCTCAGTCTCATTCCAGCCACGCACGGCCTCACATTTTTCCACTCGACATTATTCCTCTGCCGAGGGGGGAGGCATGTTTTCGGTGTTGTTGGGGTTTTTAGTTTGCTTGTTTGTCCATTTGTGTTTCTCTCAGCATAATAATCAGAAATACCATCAAGATGATTTCATGAAACGTGGAGAGACGAAGAGCAGGCAGAGGAGGAAACTCACTGGGCCTCATTTACTAACACTGTGTACGCACAAATCATTTCACACATGAAAAATTTATATATATATATATATATATATATATATATATATATATATATATATATATATATATATATATATATATATATATATATATATATATATATATATAATATAATATAAATTTTTCATCATTGTTGGATGCGATCACTTACAGTCTGATTTCTTGGCATTATCCCATGGATGCTGGAGAACCTTTGACTGATCATTAAGAATACAAAGGCACTCTAAAAATGCAGTACAATACACACCTATTCTACTGTGCAGTCTGTGTTTTGGAGATGATTTTTCATACTTCCATGGCACCAAATCATTAGTATGATCAATCAGGTCAGTGAGATGAAGGGTTATGAAAATCATTTCCATGGTTGCTTAGATTTTCTCTCTTTGTGCAATGTGACAAAAGCAACCAACCTGTGCGACACGCACATGTGAGAAAATCAACTCAAATCAAATAAACTGAAGCAGTACCTCAGCCCTGATTTGCCTCATTGAGTCGCGGTCTCTCAGAGTGGCTGTGTGAGGCGTTTTGTTCACTGTGTCGAAGTCAATGGTGATTCCAAACGCCACTCCAATCTCATCTGTCCTGGCGTAGCGCCGCCCGATGGATCCTGAAGAGTCGTCAACCTTGTGAGACACGCCATTTTTGGTCATAGCCTCAGCTAAGAAAGGGAAAAGGAGGAAATGATAAAAGGGAAAAAACACACACACACACACACACACACACACACACACACACACACACACACACACACACACACACACACACACACAAAACCAATAAGTAGCTGCAGAAAGTGTTGTTTTTGTTCTGTGACTGAAATAGGACATATCATTATGCGGTCACTTACATAATTCTCTTACGAAAGGCATGAATTCTTGGTTTTGACTCAGAGGCAGGACGGAGCATTTGTAAGGAGCTACAGTAGCAGGGAAGCTGAAGTACTGCGATAAAAAAGGAAGGAAACCATTACAGTAAACATAAAACAACATATGCAAAATGCCAAAGTAGTGTACAACAGAAAGCTACAAAGGAAAAAACAAAACAAACCAAACAAAAAGAAAACCACAGGCTCAGCTATGAGGCATTTAATTTGATCGGGGTGGGGCGTGGGGGGGTGAATGCAGCAGCACTTCATACAGTGGCATTTTGGACAGAAACATGTTGCCAGACTTACCGTTCTTTGTTCGTCGCCTTCTCTGACATGGAATGTGTGCTCAAAGATGGTGTACATGATCCTACCAATGCCAAAGGAGGGCTCGATCACGTTGGGAACAACTTCCTCCACTGTGGACGACAGAGACATTATAAAAGCGGTCTCTCTAGTATCATTTTCCTCTGGTCACTCTGGTCGAGTGAAGCTCACCGTGCAGAGTCTTCTGGAACCGCTTCACGCTGACCATGTCCTTTGTGAGTTTGAACGTCTTGCCTTCGGTCTCGATGGTGAACTCTCTGAGGAGCGGAAATGAAACATTAACGGTTTCTGGAAAAATTAAAATGTCTCAACTATCAGCATGAGACTGATTAGCGACAGCACTCACCCAGTCTCATTGAGCAGCTGTTCCTGGTCTGTAATGAAGCATTCATCACACACAGAAAGGTACTCCATGGCTAGCTTAGCATCCTTCTTATATGCCTTCCCAATGGCTCCTTTGTTGGGCTCGAACTGCACAACATTTACAGTTTTGTGTGGAGAAGTCAAGGAGAAACTCTGATCACAACATCAAAAGGTTCTTTCTTGTTGCAGAACTTCAGTGCTGCTGCGATTTAAGGATATAGGTTCTTTTAGAGGCTTTTCAGCAACCAGAGGGACCTTTGTGGCCCGTGCGTGGCACTGCAGATCGTAACATGACCGGTCAGCGCAACCCACGATCTCGATCCAGCCCTGCAGGGGACAATAATCACTGAGCAAGAGAATAAGAACAACCTGATAAGCTGTAAGGAAGCTCTGAAGCGGAACGTACATAGGAGGTTTTGGCTTCAGCGTCCCAGCAGTCACAGGCGTAGTGAGCCATCTCGTTGTCCATGTGCTGTCGGAAACGCAGCTTGTCTTTGGCAATTCCAACTTTAGTAAGGTAGAGGTAGATCCTCCCGATGAAATATCCCAGGACGGAGTTGTTGATCACTCCCTGAACGAGACGGGACATTTAAGCTACATTTTATGCATATTTTTGTTGTGTTTACTACTTAATCTCAATAGATAATGATTATTTTGGATTTGTCATTGTTTTTTTAAGGTTATGTTTACCTGCTCTACAGCATCCCCCAGCCTCATTATCTGTGCAGACTGGCCACTAGTCTGGGCCTTGGAGGAGTATAACATGATCTCCAGATCAGCTACATTGGGGAATTTGGGGTGGACCTTTTCATTCGGGTCCACAAAGTGCTCAATCTCAGCCATGGTGAACTCTCTGCACAAAAACATCAGGCAGTTATATTCCCGTTTTCTCTCTCATCTAAAAACAAAAATATTAGTTGAGCCAGAGGACGTCCACCTCCTCACCTAACACGAATGAGTCCAGAGCGAGGAGAGATTTCGTTCCTGAAGGAGTTTCCTATTTGAGCAGCAGCGAATGGCAGTTTTCCCTGGTTGAATTCCAAAAGACGCTTGAAGTTGAGGAATATTCCCTGAGCTGTTTCAGGCCTCAGATAGCTGCAAATTCAGATTGCTTAAAAGTCAATCAATGACACAAACGCAATGAGTGTTGAGTGTTGAGGAGTCATTTTACCCTGGCATATTCCCCCCTGGTCCGATGGATGTCTGAAACATCAGGTTGAAGGAGATGGGAGGTGTGAGCTCGTTTCCTGTGGTGGGCGACTTGACGCTGTATTTCACAAAGAGATCGGACAGCTCTTGTTGGGTGTAGTTGTCCAGCTGGAAAAAATGGCAACACAAAAGCCAAAATCAGTGACTCATAGCCCCCCCCCCCCAAAAAAAACATGATCCCTCATTTCGTCTCACTTAACACAGACCTGGGTTATGACACCCTCCATCTCAGCCTTCTTCTCTGCTGTGCACTTCTTATCAGACATCAGTTTCTGAAGATGTGCTGTATGACACAGAAAAACATGACAGTCATGTTTTATGAGTTGTGATAATCAGCAGTATGTGAAATATATAAGAAGCAAATTATATTCTACCTCCAGCATGAAAACAATCTGAAAACCAATAAGCTACATGAAACATGCTTGTTTTTTTGGGTTGTTCATGTCATTTGAGATACCTCAGTTATTAATGCTTCATAAGTTTTGTATATTACACAACATTTTCAGCTTTCATCAAGTCATTTTTGCTCCATCTGGGCAAATTATTCTTAATTAAGCCTTTAAGTAACTGAGATGTCCTCCCTCCATCACCATAAGCTTCTGGTACAGTTCCAGCCTCTGTGATTCTAGCAGCTGTATTTCTATGTAAGCCCTGTGTGATTTCTGCTGGTCCAGCCACTTCCATTCCCCCTCAGGCATAACAGCAATACCCAGAAAATAGTAGCAGCAGTTGTCCCTCTCATCTGCAGAATCTCATGAATAATACAGATGCAGCTTTAGTTTTTGCAATGCTGGAAGACAAAAAGCAAAACATGCTCACCTTTGAGGAGGTGGTCAGCCCTGAAGCATTCACCATTCTTGACATCTTTCACCATGTAGTCAGCAAATTTGTCCACATGTCCTGAAGTCCTGGTGGAATTATAATACAATAGTAAAGGATTAAATATGCATCCCAAAGAAATGCGTACATTTCCATGCCATTCAACAGTGTATCTGCAACCGGGCTATGGAAGGCTGCTATTAGTGGCAGCTCCCATGCATAAAATTGCAGAAATCAATATGCGCCTGTTAACAAAAACCCACAGTTCAGCACTTTGGAGCCGACTCTAGGAACCACTAGGCGTCTTCTTCAGCAGTTTCTGAGATTGCCATTTATTAGATATACATGAAGAGCCTATAAAATCCAAAATATGAAACCTTTGGTTTATACCACGACTACAACAACAGATGAAAAAATATTCAGTGCACCTACTTGAGGACGGGCTCGGGGGTCAGCATGGTGCAGTCGATCTCCAGGATCTGCTCCTCCTGGATGAAGTGCTGCCTCCACGCCTGCAGGATGTTGTTCTTTAAGGCACAGCCCACAGGGCCGAAGTCGTACAGGCCGCTCACACCTGGGGAACATTACTGCATGGTAACAGAACACTTAAAGACAGCGTTGTATGCTGGCTTAATAACCAACTGAAACCTTAATTTTAACTGCTAGCTATCCAAGTCTTACCTCCATAGATAGCGAAGGCCTGGTCATAGAAGAATCGCCTCTTGAGGGTATCCTCCATCTTGGTTCTGTCCACGATGTCATCTTTAGGTTGCAACGCCAACTCCTGCAATTTTTACATAAAGTCCAAAAAAGGGGAAAAGTGCCAAGATTAAGACAGAACAGGTTTCTACAACAATATCTAACCATTAAAGTTTATTCTTAACTTTAAGACACTGAGCTTCCAGGACCCTCTTAATTGCTTCCACTGCATTATACTGCTTTCATTTACTATACGGATCTGACTCAGGTATCATTTCATGACATTCGTCTAGTTCTTTAATAACCCAATGTCTGGATCATTTGAAGAGTGCAGTCATTCGGGGGAGGCTCAGAGTAGAGATGCTACTCCTCCACATCGAAAGGAGCCAGTTCAGGTAGTTTGGGCATCTGACTAGACTGCCACCTGGGCACCTCTCGGGTGAGGTGTTCCGGGAATGTCATACCGGAAGGTGTACCCCTGGGTGAGCTGGCTGGGGAGAGAGGGGTCTGGGCTTCACTGCTTAGGCTGATGCCCCCCGACCCAAGTGGAAGATGATGGATGGACATCTGGTGGTCTTGAACAGTAGGGAGAAAATTTTAACTCTGAAGACTTTGTAGCATGGCTGAAAGCTCTGAAAATTCATGTGTTCTCATAATCCCAGATTTCATCATTCTTTATCATTTTGGAATAATTTTCATAACATCCCAGCCTGGTGAATTGATTGTACTCACCTCAGATTTAATAAAAAGCATCATATTTTCAGAGCGGCCTGGCTGTCTGCAGGTGTGTAAGCACTTTAAGTGCACATCAAGTTTTATTGCTTCACAGTACAGTCAGTTTAAGTGGACTCGAATTACTTACCTTGGCCTCCAGAGTCCTCTTCCTGGCCTTTAGTTCTGCTACAGCTTTAGTAATATCCACATCTGGAGCTCCATCCTGTTTCATCTGGCGAACCAGGTCCCCCTAAAGCAGAGAGATGGCTTCAGACACAGATAAACCAACATACTTGCTAAAAAAATATTCTACCCAAGTATGGGCATGTTTACAAAGAAATCACTCAGCTTAGGGCTCAGTGTTTTATAGATTTTCTGTCAGGAGTACAAATTTTGACTCCTTTCCCGACCACACCCTTTCCACAAGTGTCTGCAGCAGAAGCAGCAGCACCATCAGTTCACTGAAACGTGGCAGAGGGCGCAGACATGACTGACAGCTAACGTTAGCGGCTAGCTAGAAAGCGACTGATTCAGTGACAGCTTCGCAAGCAGCCGGTCCGGTTAGCCGGCTAGCCTGACGAGCGAGTAAGGCAAATGCAACAGAGTGGGAGGTACTAAAAATATGTCTAATCACAGTGTTAACAAACACTCATAGTCTATATCAGTAAAGATAAGGCGATAAGTCACAATTACCTGTTCTTTGACTGCAAGCCTCAAAGGGGCGAGAATCTCCTCAATGTTGCCGTCCATGGTTTGTCCTTCCGCCAGCTGCAGCCACAGGCTCGTCTTCTTCTTCTTACACAAGCACACCGACGTTGAAAACGGTCGGTTTTTACGCGAGTAGCGAAGTGACTGCTGAACAAACCGGACCGTGGACAGCGGGCAGGAGCGGAAAATCTCAGTGCTGGTCCTCAGCAGTGCCGATGCCGCGCCGCGAAGAAGCATGGACCGCCGTAATGCGAGAAGGGAGAATGATGAAATCTCTGAGAGCAGGTAAACACCGCTTCTGCCGCCCAGGAGCACTTTCTCCACGCGACGCGTACGCTGCGCGCACTGTCGGCAGATTCGTCACACATGAGGGGGTTTAAAAAAATAAGTTAATAAAAATTAAAAAGGCAAAGAAATAAATTATGTTAGTTAGCCTACATTATACATTATTATTGTTTTATTGTCTTTAACTACTAATACATTAAAAAGTCCTGAGGACCCATTAGTTTTTTGTTATCTTATCTTGTGTGTCATATCTTGCGCACCCTATTTATTTATGTTGTGCAAACATGACAATTATTACACGAACCCAAGACATTCCTGGAATCTATCTAGTTAATATGTATGCACAAAATTACTAACTTTTTAAGTTTTTTTTTTTTTATATCACCTTATGCGTCTTTAGAATCTGTATTAAAATGAAAAATGTTCAGTGGAAGTTAAATTATATTTTGTACCAGCTTGAGGGGTAACTGTGTCTTAGTTTGAAACAAATATTAGTTAGCAAGTGATCCACCATATGTGAGATTCTGGGCAGATGTTAAACGTAAAAAAAAAAAACAAAAAAAGGGTAATAGTCAATTGATAGGCTTTTTTTAATTTATTGCTCCTTAACCAGAAGGAAGCACACTGTGGCCACTGTAATCGGTTAATGTGATTTTATTTGTCTATAGACCAACATTCGAATTCATTATCAGCTCATACAGATGTTTGATACATTAGTGCAACTCTAATCATTTATTCCAGTTATTTTCAGAAAGGAATTCTTTTTCCTAGTAAAGACAGCAGAATAACTAAGACTGCTATGAACCAACTTCAGTCTGTTTATTGTAGGCTATGGGTCAGAACTAAGTAATTACAGTAATTTTTAAAAAAATTGTATCTTTGCTTGCCTTTCTATGCACACTGTGAAGATGTGCCCATCTATCTTGTACTATATGTGTTTATTATTGCCATGTGCCACTTTATTGGGTTCCCTCTATGATGTGAAATAGCTAAAATGTTTTGTTTTGGGTTTTTTAATTTTTTTTTATTTACAAAAACATATTTGATGACAAGTTTAAATTTATAGAACAGGCTCCTGGAATCACAATGGTCTTTAGCATGTATAACTATTAAAAGGATCAGCCACTGCTTGATGCACATTTACATCCAAAGCACAGGCAGAATTCCAAGTGGCCAAAGTAGAAATATTTGAATGAAAATAAGAGCAAACGGTGCTAGTGGAAAGCATTAAAAAAACCCTAAACCATGAATTTTAATGCATTTGACTGTGTTTGTAAATGAATATTTCATTAGGTCAGCTGTAAAATAAGATATACAAAATATGATGTATTTTGCATATTCTCTCCAAATGTTTTCAGTCTATTCGCCGTACATTTAACAAGTTCAGATCTATTCCACTAGGTGGTAGCAGAGGTAAAATAATGCGCTACAGTACAAACTACAGTACAAAGAGTGATCTGAGGGACCTTTTCCTTCATTCTTCACACAGCACGGCTGATTATGATTTTAAAATTTAAAATATTCTGAGTGTGTGAATGGCTACTTTTTTCCAACTAGACTTCAGAATACTTAAGAGCAAAAGTTAGCAGGGAAATGTTACCTTCATGCCTGATTTTTCTTCAGATTTTCTTTTTACTTTTTTTTTTTTTTTAACCTGAGAGCCCAGACCCTAAACTCAGGTAATCACGTGACATTTTTATAGTTTTGCGGGAGTCATACTACAGACCAGTGACACCAAAGTCCTCCTATAAAACCTCTGATTACGTGCAGTTGAAAACAGCAGGTAAAATAACCCTCCACATTAGGGCACTGAGGGCTCTTATATCCTACGGAATACTAATTCTCTTTTTATAAATACATTTTTAGGGACTAAAGGTGCTCCAAAACTCGCGTAATTTTGCACTTGCATGAAAAGCCGTGAAAAGTTTGGTATAACTTTTATGGGTGTGGCAGCCATGCCATAACATTGCTGCCATCATGTTTGACAGAAACTGTGGTGTGCTTTGGATCATGAGCTGTTTCTTTCCTTCACCATACTTTTCTCTTCCCAGCATTCTGGTACAAGTTCATATTGGTTTCATCTTTCCAAAGAATTTTTTTCAGAAGTGGTGCAGGCTCTTTAAGATGTTATCTGGTAAGAGCTAATCTAGCCTTCTTGTTCTTGAGTGTAACCACTGGTTTGTATCTTGTAGAAAGCCCTCTCTATTTCTAATCATGAAGGCATCTCTCAGTTGTAGATCTTGAAAATGAAAAGTTTACCTCCTTGAGCGTGTCCTTCACTTGGTTAGACATTGCAAAGTTGTTTTTCTTGACCATGGAAATAATTCTCTCATTGTGCATTTTACTTTTCTCCTGTGGTCTTTCAGGCCTTCTGGTGTTGCAGAGCTGGTCGGTGTATTCATTCTTTTTAATAATTTAACAGACTGTTGATTTGGCCGCTCCTAAAGGTTCTCTCTTTTTTCAACCTAATGATGGCCTCTTTCACTTCCACTGACATCTCTTTGGGCCTCATATTTAAAATTACAATAAAAGGCTATAAAATGCAATAAAAAACACTTTGAATCAACTTCATATATTCTGTCCGCTTCATTTGTCATGAAATAATAAAGGAACAAACCTCACCTGGCCATGAAACTGCTTGTCCCATTAATTATGACTCTCTGAAAATGGGGGACTCTGTAAAAGAAATATCTGTAATTTCTAAACAGTTAATGCAATGCTTCTGCAAACCCCCTTGAATTAAAGTTGAAAGTTTTCAGTTGGTGAAAGTTCTGGACTGCAGGCAGGCCAGTTCAGCATCTGGACTCTTCTACTATGAAGCCATGCAGTATGTGATTAATAGACGCAGTATGTGGTTTAGCATTGTCTTGCTGAAATATGCAAGGCCTTCTCTGAAAAAAGATGTCATCTGGATGGGAGCATATGTTGCTCTAAATCTTGTATACATTTCAGCGCTGATGGTGCCTTGCAAGGTGTGCATGCTGCCAATTCCATAGGCGCTGATGCACCTCCATACCATCAGAGATGCAGGCTTTTGAACAGAGTGCTGATAATAAGCTGGATAGTCCCTTTCCTCTTTAGTCTGGAGGACGTGGCGTCAATGTTTTTCAAAAAGAATTTCTCATTTTTCTTTCATCTGACCACAAAAGAGTTTTCCACTTTGCCTCAGTCCATTTTAAATGAGCTTTGGTGCATTTTGGTGAGAGTCCCAGTTTAAACAAAATTGTTTTGGTCCAGCTGTAGCTTTAATACAAATTTGCTTCCTTACATTGCAGGATTTCAGACTATTTAATATCCCTGTACATGCCTCGCTGTGCCATTGTTTATATGTGCATAACTTCAAAGGCTCAACAACCTGCAGAAACAGAGAGACTCAGAGAGGCTGTGATACCAGCTCCTTACTGAACTACACCCACATTCATAAAACATTCAAGGACCCCGCAGTCTGACAGCGCATTTGAAGGCAGTGAAAAAGATCATCTGTGTCCTATCAAAGTTAATATCAAGGAGATATTTATTTTAATTATTCATCAACTGAAATGTGGTGCTGGATGATAGTGCCATTTTCTTCCCTCACACAGAGAAATGTCAGAGGCCAACAGCGTTTGATGTCCATGATCAAAAAGTGACTCCACCAGTGCTTGGTCTCATATTTCAACGTAGTATTGATCAGCCACATGTGTATCTTTGTCTCACAGACAATCTCCACTCTCCAAGTACTCGTATCTTGCAGCTGTTATTTGTCAAAGAGCCTAATCTGTGGCCACAAATAAGCTTTTAAGTTCTTTACATAGTCTAAAAACCATCAAACAACCATATAGTTATTTATTCTGGACTGACTGTCTTTGGCTGCTGCTTCAGGGTCACAGTAAACTGATTTTTTTAATAGAACATACAGAAGGTCAACCAGGAGGTAGTAACATGTAATATTTATATGCTGAGTGTAGGGTTTGTTTTGTAAATTAATCCCAGTTATGTGTTCAGCTACTGTAACAGCTAATTGTTATGAGTTTATTTATAGTGTTTAGTGTGATATGAGATACTAAGCAGTGTTAGACCTGTAAACTGATGTAATTTGGAACTACACATTATTATTTAGTTTATTTTACTCAATTATTCATTTCTTTTCCTGCAGATGTTTTAGTCCTTTGGTTTTCATATTTAGGAACTGATACGGTGGCATGTTGAAGGTCACTAATTATAACAAATTTTGGGTTATTAAAGGAAACCCTACAGCAATGCGGTTTTTGCCTCATGGCTTCATTGCATAAATTGCCATTGAAATGTTATAACTTTTCAAGCATAAGTTACCGTAAGTGAAGCTTAACTGGGAATTGTGTTTTTGGCCAGCTTACTGTTTTCTTTTCACTCTGTTTTGTTCTCCATCAACTCTGTGTTTTACCAGATAATCAGAAACACTGTATATTTTTCACTGATTGTTGTGATGTATAGTATAGTATAGTATAGTATAGTATAATATAGTATAGTATGGTATAGTATGTATTGGCTGCTTTTTCAATCATTTTAAGTTCAGTCCTTGTACCTGACCATTTTCAGAGGAATGTTTTTTGTTTGTTAAGCCACTTAACACTGATTTATGAATCATTCAAGCATTGAAAAGTCAGACAACTTAGCAGACAACTTAGCAAAGAATCAATTTTAAACTGTATCTTTAGGCGCTTTGTTGCTAGCGGCCTGTCGCAAAAACGCATCATTTGCTCCCATTTCTTTAGTTTAATCTATGAAAAACACTAACAAAGAGCTATGAGCTAAAAACTTGGCATATCTCTGCATGATGTGCAGTGTGTCCTCAAAAAAATTGAGGAAACTGGACAAGTGGAGGACAAAAGAAAAGATAGGGGAAAAAAATCTAGCAAAGACCTGACATAGGACCTGAGAGATGCATCTGGCCCTTCAATAGATCCAACTACTGCCACCAAAGCCTTATCAGAAATGGTCTTAATGGAAGGGTGGCTGTGTCTAGAAGCCATTCTTAAGGAAGGCAAACAGGGAGAAAAGACTGATGTATGTCAAATTAAACAAGAACTGGACTGAAAATCAGTGGCAACACGTCTGATGGAGTCATGAATCCATCCATCCATTCGCTTCCGCTCATCCTGGTCAGGGTCGCGGGGGGCTGGAGCCTATCCCAGCTGTCATAGGGCGAGAGGCAGGGTACACCCTGAACAGGTCGCCAGCCTGTCGCAAGGCCAACACAGAGAGACAAACAACCTTTCACACTCACATTCACACCTATGGGCAATTTAGAGTAGCCAATTGAGTCATGAATCCAAATTTGAAATTTTTGGTTCATTGTCAACATGCACGGAGGAGGTCAGGAGGTACAGTAAGTGCCTACAGCCATCTGTGGAGGCTCTGTCATGGTTTGGGGCCGCATATTTGGTCACACCAAATATTGACTTTCAAACTTGCACAGATTGTAAAGACTCTCTTTTTGTCTTATATACTGTTTTTCCATTTATGTTTGTATATATAAATCGCTGCACGTATATCCCATATAAATAAATTAGTGATGGCTTGAGCCAGTACTGTAGTATAGATGCTTTTCAATCATTAGGAAGACCCTCTAAATTACCACATATGTTCTGGGACAGCTTATTATCAGGTATGACTGCGCAGTAGAAAACTTAGCAGAACTGATCATTATGAATATGATTATCAACACTTAGGTATCTGTATACGTACCAAATAGAAAGGATGCAGATTGAACCTCAAAGCATTTATTATACTACAATTTTTAATAAACCCATTGGTTTGGTTTTCTTCATTGTTCATATTAGAAGGTGTCACCATGAAGAACTTTTTAATCCATACAATCTGATTATTATTATTACTGCTAACAATGCTAAATCCCCCTGATTGATAGTTTCCAACAGACTCTTTGACAGACTCTGTAAAAAACGTGCTTTTCCTTTGATGAGTTATCAAAGCAAAGTACTCCAGAAACCTGAGACAGGCTGCCAGGTGGGGAGAGACAATTGTGCAAACTGGTTGCGGTGTCAGCTGTACACATGCATTATTGTAAACATCAGGACCAAGGCACTGACCTGCATGTCAGCGGGGAGATTACATACTAATTATTAGAAGCATCAGGTCTCCGCTTGTCCATACGCCATCATGCACGCATCTCAGGTGAGGTTATTTAGGGCCATGTGGGCCTCAGCTCCATTAAACAGACAGCTAAGGTGAAGAGGGACGAACACTAAGAGACGTCATTGTTGGCAACAGACCAGAAAACCACTTTATCTCCCCTGTTGCCATTCTATGGTCCACTGAGGCTGACACAGCGTGAATAATGTTTGTGTAGCAGTGCATGTGGAGAATGTGTGGCGCACAGGTGTATATGGACTTGGAAGGGGCTACATGATATAAACAAGAATTTTTCCTGCAGTTTATAGGTTGGTATGCTGGTTAAAAAGAAAGAAAGAAAGAAAAAAATGAGCATTCAGCCATCAGGGTCATGCTATTATGGGAAACTTGGAGTTGCTTTTGCTTAAAAATCAGGTGCATTTTTGTTTGTTTGGTTTTTTAAAGCATCAATTCTTGCATTAATTTCTAAAATGTCTGCCAGTTTTGTTTCAAACAGATGCCATATTTCTTCTGTGGAATTAAGCTGTCTGGGTTTCTTCTGTCTCTTCATGTAATCCCAGACTGACTGCATGATGTGGAGATCACGGCTCTGCAGGGGCCACACCATCTGTTGCAGGATTCCAGATGACCCAGGCTGTATGTGTTTTGGGTTCGTCATACGGGGATGCAGCACATTATTGAAAGGATCTAAACATATCTAATGCTGTAGCTGAAAGTTTGCAAAAAGACTCCATTTATAGAAAGGGTTTATTTGATATTTTAAATACATCAAATGAACTTTTTATCTTTTTTAAAAGCTGTAACGCAGGATTTCATTTGCCAAGCTGTGAAAAATTAGTTTGACTGAGCTGTCTTTGCTCTTTGGAAATGTTTTTCTGGGAATGAGAAGGTTAACTTAACTTGAGGTTAATTATACACAGTCACATTTTACACTGTAAGATTTTATAGGGTTTTTTTTTTTTTTAATTATCATGTTTACCCCTGACACATTTTTTTCAGTTAAATTAGTATCAAACGTTAAAAACAAACAAACAAGAATTTCTTTCTTTCTTTCTTTCTTTTTTATTTACAGTGTCATTTTATTGAGGCTAATCGTTGGATATCCAGAATAAAAATCAAACGTAACGTCAAAGAAAACAAAGTAAGTCGTAAAACGTTTACTTCCCGAGCCTGCATGCTGTGAAGTGGTTCGTTGTTTATTTTTTTTCCGGAGCTGCAGAGATATGAAAAGACAGCAACAATCGGTGAGTAGTGGGCGGACTGAGAGGGGTTTTCAGCATGGACTGAGAAGGATAATAGAAATGCTGAAGGCGTGTTGTTGTAGTCAGCCTGCACGGCCCTGTGGTAGGAGGACGGTCGCCATCTCTGGATAAACACTGTAACCGTATCACGCAGTTGATATTGTTGTGTGTGGATAGAAGCTGGAGCGTACAGTGGCGGCAGCAGAAGGCGGGGGCTATGCTGCCTGCAACAGCCACAGCGGGCACGAACGGCTTCGATGCAGGACTGACGCTTTGTTTGTCTCCTGCACAGCGGACTGTCACCTCAGATTTTGGACCCACCGCGGCCGCTTCTTCTCACTGATATTTCGCTTTGCTCGTAAGCACCGGGGGATGGGAACTGCATGCTTCGAATAAAATGGGATTTTTAACGTTGCAAACAGCGGACGCTCTGTAGCCTGCGCACAGCCAGGGGACTGTGGTGCGCTTGGTAATGTTTGCCGAGGAATAAAACGGTGTAGCCGAAGGTGCGTAACATCTCGTTTCCATGGACAACACGTCCATAATAACACAGGTTGCAAATCCGAAAGAGGAGGAGAGCATTTCTTCAAGTCAAGATAAAGGTAAGGCGCACAGAAATGTCACACATGACTCTTGTTACATTTTTTTTTTTTTTTGACATGCGTGAATTTTCGATTTCATCGATTCTGGTGCGCCCGCTGCTCAGTGCCCATCTGCCAGTTCTGCAGCCCTCGATGCAGAGAGGATACTGAGCTCCGGACTGCAACAGCAAGACAGAGTATCGACGGAAAACCTCCATTGTTCAGCTGAAGCAGGGAAACATTGAGAGCCGGAGCCCTCAGCCAGCCTGCAAATATATATATAGGCTGATGCTGGGAGTCCACTGTAACTTTATATCGCCGATAGCTTTATTTTTTAGAGCCGAAAATATTCAATTATTAAAAATCCAATATTTTATTACTTAAAACGTGCTATTTCTTTAGCTCTGAATGATCAGGGTTTACTACTGGGGGCGGGTACTCCACTCCTTCTCCCCCATGCACTCTCAACACCCCTGTATCTGTCACTGACACTGTAAAATGCATGAAAAATGGTGCACTACCAATAACAAGCGATCGGAGGGCAGTTTGGCTGAGGTATTTGCAAACAGCATGCACATGCACATTAATTTAAATATATGACTGCCTGTGCAAGGTCAGAAGATGGTGTCTTTATAAATTTATCAACATCAAAGTCAGTAATAATAGATTAAATTATACTTTTGCACATCGTATCCATTTGAGAAACAAAATATCACTGAAGCAGGCAATAAAAAGTTCCCATTTTAATCTCTCCTGTACATTCTCCATGTTCATAAAACAATTATCATGTAACTCACAGTGTGTTGGCTATTCACACTGCTGGGAATGTCCCCTTACTGCTGTGTAAAAAAGTGCCTGAAAACAACAGCTCAACAGCTGCTCTGCAGATTACAGAGGCTGAGCGAAAACACATTTTCTTTCTGATGTTTTCTTTTTTTACACAAGATTCTCCCCTTCACCATGAATGTCAAATCCCCCTCATCGGTCAGGAGTTTTCACTAACTTTGAAAGGGATTTTCACCAGTCTGTACAGACCGCTGACATTTCAGTTGTTGCCGTTGTTGTTGTTTTTTTTTAAACTAATGCGTATTTACATTTTGATTTGTGTTCACATCATGTTGTGTAATGAGCACTTGGAATCTCTGTGCACACACTGGGGAGATACATGAGTGTCCACGGAGCTCAGGGCTCTGACATTTTCCCCTCAGCCACCAGCACCCATCCAAGTAAGCCACAGGGTGCCTGGAGGCCAGAGGGACCACAGCTTCCTGCTACACCCAGTGCTCTGTTGGAGAAAAGGTCACCTTCCTGCATCACCTACCACTGAGCAACACTGACATACATGAGCCACTCTGTGTCACTGGCTTCCCAGCCTGCACTCATAAAATGAAGACAACCTGGACTTTGCTTCGATATGAAATTTTAAAAAGCAAATATAATTGGCGATCAAAAGCTTTGACATAACCTTCACACTTGAAAGCACTCTAAAACTACCCGTGATGTTCACGTCGACTCGATCAATTGTGATTTATGCGCCACCATATAATTTACCATTATTTACCCCCCTCAGCAGCTTACTATACTCTTGAGCTGCCACCTTGATAATTATAACCCACCATAAACAAATCCATCAAAACTATCACTAAAAGCAAACATTAATCACCCAGCAGAGAGAACCAAGATCAACCGGGAAATTTGTTAGAGAAAAAAAGTAAACTATTGCTTCTTTCCCTTACAGCACTTTTTAATCATTTGTGCTTATTTCCCACACTTTCTTGTCCTGCTCGTCTTGTAAATCCCAGATGGCATGTGGAATCCAACAGTTAATCTGGCGGGATAAAATCCAGTGTCAGTCGCTGATCAGAGAGGGCCTAACGCGCACACACACTCACACACACATTTAGACACCCACACTTACACACACAAATGTGCACCGTGGCTCCTCAAATGGCTGCTGTCATACATAAAAAGTATCAGCAGGGAGCTTCCTGAACAGCGTCCCTGCCCTTCACTCCCATCTCTGTCAAAGCAGACAGCAAACAGCACTTGTTGTCCAGGAAAGTTACTCTGTGGCCTGCTTGGGCTGCACCAAAGCCACAAATCATTACACACACACACACACACTGAATATTTCAGAGCACAGGCAGGCTATTTTGAGAGTCCTATCAGTTTCATTCCAAGTAAAGACGTAGTAACTCATTAGAGCCATTTTTTAAAAAACAGGTGCAGATTATGGCTTTATGCATTATAGAGTATCTTAAATGAGGTCTGAATCATAATGTGGATGGTGGATGAAGTCACCCGGATCATACTTTTGGAAAATAAACAGAGCTACAGATCGCTCCAAACACATCCAGGCTGTGTTGCATCACACTGTAGTTTTTTTGTTTTTAATCTGACAAAGCAGCAAATGTACTGTTTCAAGTCTAGACATTTCATAGGAACCAGTGCACAAGTCATCTTTCCAAACTCAAATTATACTTTTCATTTGGCAGCCATTATCATTTTTATTTATTTATTTTTCTGATGCAATGAAATGCAACGACTGGACTTGCAGCCGGGGAGGGGAGCCACAGGCTTGCCAGCCTCGGTCTCGCTTAGCAAAATCACTCAGGCTTTGCTCTGATAACTTGACAGTAAGGCAGGTATCAATGGACGAGCCGTTTACCTTAATCAGATTAGGCCAAATCTGAGTTTAGCTCTGCACTCCTGCAGAGTGAGTGATGACAGATACTTAGTCCAAATTACAATCTCGTGCTCAGAGTAATGACATAGTGAGAGTCTGCCTTGCTTGAAAATCTTACCAAATTGACTTTAATTTGTGTCTGATCTACTGTCCCATCAGGATGAAGCTGCTTCTTTTACACACTACTGAATGCATTTGTTGAATTCAGCCTGGAGTCACTTTAAAAAAAAAAAAAAGAAAAATCACTTTCTTGGGAAAACAGCAAATACAAATAACACTTCTATCACAAGTGTGATTTTCCCTTTCTGAGGGTGAACTATTTCCATTCTCCTGAACAGACGTAATCTCATTCTGCCCTCTCTTTGGTCCGGCAGCAGCACAAGGCTGCAGCAAGATTAGAGCCCGAGCAATACTGCTGGAGACCAATGCCAGCTGTGCTTTATTCAGGAGAAAAAAAAAAAACCTTTAGAATTAATGAAAATGTTGTTATAATTTAAAAGAAATTGGGGTCATTGTGTTAACTTCCCAGCAATGATATCGAAACAGCTGTGCTGAACAAAACTGTTCACCATTTCTAAATTACCCCAAGAATCTTTTTCTGCATCATGTTCTTTTTTTTAATCTGTTTATTTCAGACAACAAAGCCCAGCAAACGTGCTTGAAATCCCAACATCATCTCCCTGGTCAAAATTTGTGCTTATTGATAGACAACAAGAACTTCTAGGTGATGTTGATGATGTACCTCAAACTGACATTGTAGTAACGTTGGTTCAAACGTTCATTTTGGAACTGTTTTTCAACCATGGCTAGATGTGGAGGAAAAGGCCGTCAGCCAGCGGTTATTCAACGTCAAAATGTTTGCTGGGAGTATATGGCGATATTGTTATGTCTCTGATAGGCAAATATTACCCAGTAGTATCAGCCAACCTGTCAGACTCCACCTTAAAGATTAGACTGCACTATGCAGTGCCCAATTTAAAAAATAATCCTCAAATTAAACAATAAACTCAGTAGTTAAGGTACTCATTCTGCCCTACTAAATGCAAGTGGAGATGAGATTTATAATATGAAAAGATGCATATAGATAAATAGGGGAGCTGTCATTGGGATTTATGCAAACCAATGGCATCTCCAAGTATGATTTCCCCTAAGTCTTCTTGGTTAGAGATTAATTTCATTGCCAGAAAGAAAAGACAAAAAATACTGAATCTGCAATTATGTATGAATCTGGAGAAACGCCTGTGGTTTCATGCACTCTTGGTTTTGAGGTTATTCCTGGAACACGCCACTGTACATTACTAAAGTGTTTATGATGTGTGGACCACACCTGCAGGGGTGTGTGCAGCATTCAGCTAGCAAGGGGAGCTACTGTGAGTTCTGGCTGGCTTAGGGTCCCTTGTATAACCTGCTGCTCTGCTGTTTACAGCAATTTTCTATCCAGACCAGGCTCAAGTGTTGGGCGGACAGTCTTTTACCCAGAGCATAGCCTTCCACCTCTCTTGAGAATCACATTGAACTTCTGAGTGCGTACAGTGAAGTCGATATTCAGAGCGGCATTTTGATGGAGAGGAAGATAGAGAGAAGAGCTGAAGTCAGTGCTGTAAAGTGCAGGTCCTTATTACAGATTTATGAATCTATTTCAGCCAGTGCTGCTCAGAAAAGCTGATTATCTGCACCTCCAGGGAAGTGTTGGAGGGTTAGATGTTTTCCAACACATCTTTATTAATACCAATAGCATACTGGACAGCTTATTGGGAAGAATTGAATGTTTTAGCCTAGCCCTAAGCTCCTTGCCTGAAAAGCTTATTAACAGTTTGTGTGGGATCAGCCCATGTCTCTGCGTTAAAATGAGCATGCCTAAAGAGGGTGTGTGTGTGTGTGTGTGTGTGTGTGTGTGTGTGTGTGTGTGTGTGTGTGTGTGTGTGTGTGTGTGTTTCTGTGTCTGCGTGTCTGTGTGTGTGTTTGTAATAATTTAGATAAATTCAGTCCGGCAACAAGAAGCAGTGTAATATGTTTTTAAAATAAGCAGCAAATGAATTGTTGTGGCCTTTCTGTGTAGTGTGGAGCTTGCTTGGCAAGGCTCCGATGGCTCCGATATGGCTCCGATAGCTGTTTACCGATGTGTCAGTCTCTTGTTTGTCTCTTGTTTTACTTGGAATGGTCACAAAACCAGAATTTTACCTATTGGTTGCATGATATCAAGAATCATGCAATTCTGTTGGTACTGGTAAGATAGTTTTAGCATCTTCAAAAATCACTATCTAACTACTTGTAGTGGCTCCAGGGATCAATCCTGGTTTGATCCCCTTAGGAAATACAAATTCCGTGGAGTTCCCCATCAGGAAGGGCACCCCGTGTGAAAAAAAGTCTGCTAAATCAAATCTGCCTGCTCTGGTGACCACTTGTGAAAAAGAAAGCCACCGAAAGTAGCTTCAGCTTTTTCAGAATGACTACTTGTATATGTCAAAGCAAGCTGAGAAGCAACCCAGTAAGTATTTTCACTGCATTTCCTCAGTGGTCCTGACAACATATGAAAAAGCCAGTATTAATAATAAAGTGCTGTAATGGCTGGGGGAGTTTTTTACCAGCTCCAAATATGAAAAATGCATTAGGAAGATTTAATTTAGGTTTTCAGATCCGCTCACAATAAAGATTTGAGTGAGAAATCAGCAAAGTGGCCCCTAATTATTAGGTAGCCAGTGGATCTGTGGATTAGGAGACACAGTGAAAGATGCAATCGCGCTGCAATCCATCCTAAGAGAGGCCACAGAGGAAAATAGTGTGGGTGGACTCTTTCTTCACTTCCACGCTTGATGACTGTGAAGATTTAAACCTTCACGCCAAAGCAGCTGGAACTGGAAGAGTTCACGTATTCCTGCTATGATGTCCCAGACTAGCTTCTAGTTTAAAATAGAGTTTTAAGATCTTCCTTGTTGTTTATAAATCTTGTGCTGCTGATATACTGTATATCAGTGAAACCCTATAGGATCCATAAAAACTCTGTTAGTGCACAAAAAAAATGCACTTACCTGAACTTTCTAAAACCTTTCACTCTGATTTACTGATTTAATTTCTATGGCTATTCTTATTTAAGTACATTTTTGTATGCGTGTTTCGTATCATGTTACTTAATCAAGTACTAGAGGACCTGGAAGTCACATGAGTTGAGGTTCCTGTTTCTATTTACCAAGAGTTTCACTCCCGCATTTCAATATTATGATTGGCTGGTGCGTTTGAATGAAACTGACGATCGTGTAAGTGCAGTACTTAATTTAGTTTTAAAACTTGTCTGTCGTGAATGAATATGCAATTTTTTTTTTTGGAGTTTGCTTCTTTTGGGTAAAGCTCACTGAGGTGTTATACAAGCAGAAAAGACTTTGAATTTAAGTATATATCAAAATTATTCATGTTTCTCTTTCCACTCGGTCGGTTTTGAGGGGAATATGTGTTAGAATGTGTACGTGAAAAACTCAGCATGCAGTTTGTTGTCCCGTTAGCTGGTTCTTCAGCACAGACCAGCCTTTGGGTTTTTTCTGGGCCTCTTTTTATGTCTGTGTGCTTTGGATGGTGTTTGACAGCACTGTGGGGAAGTTTTATGTTCGAATGCGGCCTCAAGTGTAGCTCATATGCTGGGGTTGCTTGTTTTGGAACAAACGCTGTTTCAAAATGTCCGGCATGGCCTCTAAAAAGACTGTTACAGTAGGATTTTAATGAAATTCTTTATAAAGTGATATGCTACCCAGCAGACATTCATCCTGATCTAGGTTATATTGATTTTCGTGAAAAAGTATCCATTTTAGTTCAAGAAAAACATCAAGCATACCAAACTAGAGTTAATCTCAGTGGATAACAGCATAATGTTGGGTCTGTTTTCAACTATTGGCTTAATTGACTGCAGCTGTCAGGGACATTCGGCCCATCAAACTTCAGACTGAAACGTCTTCTAATTAACTGCAGAAGATAAATGACTGACACTGTGGTTCTTCTGGTACATGCCTGTCATACTTTGGTTTGAATGCATAGTATTGTTGGGGGTTACATCACCCCGCCTTTCCTGTAGATCTTGACACATGGGCATAGAGTGGCTGTGAAGAGCAAGTTTAATGCTCCAAAAGCCACAGTCCCTTTGGAGCAAAAGAACTGTTTGCCTGGCGGCGCAGAATCTCGCACACTTTCTGCTCATAGGGATGTTCCTAAAACGAAGGAGCTGTTGTGTTTGGACTCGGACGGGCCCCAAGCCAGGATTAATTGAGCATCCATTCATCCAAACGGACGCTGTCAAAAAAAGATCAATACACTCGGAGAAGTTCAGGGTCAAGAAAGAAAGCGAGACAGTTGGAGGTGTTTGTGTCAAGGAGCGCGAGCAAGAGAAAGCATCTGGGTTGCAGCCCGACTCTGACAAGGGGACGGCGTCTCTGCATATTTTGCCCTCTTCTGGCTGGCATTCATCATCAGTAATTGGCTATCTGAACAGGAGATCATGTTTTGTCCGCAACGATTTTCTGTCACCCTCCCTGAATTATGCTGCGCCCCAGTTTGTGAGATATTTGACAGAAGAGCATAAAAGGTTTATACATTTTTAAGCAGATGATCAGAGAATAAGCAAATACACATGCACCGAGGCTGTATAAGATACAGGGAGGCTTTTTTTTTTTTTATCCTCCAGAGGTAAAAGGTGAATACTGTTTAACTGTAAATCTCAGGGGACTTTAAGTAGGGCATACTGTGTGTGAAAATGTAGAGATGAATGCCCCTCAGACAGCAGAGGCATGGGATACTGTAAGAGGGAAACACAAGCAGGACTAATGCATGCTCACACCAACACATGCACACAAATATGACCTACTTCTTTCCTTTCCATTCATAATAAGCAGCATTTTAATGAGCATTAATTTAAAAAAAAAAAAAAAAAAAGCAATTGTTTGAGTGCCGACTTGTTTCATCAATGACTTTGTACTTGAGAACAACACCGAATACTGAAAAACTTATTACTCATCATAAGAAGCACTGCTGTATAATGTCTTTGTTTTCTGCGTAGGATCCCCTAAAGTCTGACATCAGAGATTTCTTTAGGAAGATGTGGAGTTTGAAAGATACAATTATTTACACCATGCTGAAAGAGGCTGTTGATTACATTCTGGGAGATCTAGTGTTTTAGGGCTTGGCTAATTAAAGACTAATAGTCAGCTTTGATTTTAACCACTTTTTAATTTGTTTATCGTAAGAGCCCTAATTCTCTAAAAGATCCCCTTACTCTAGGGTCACCAAGTATTTGAGCCTGTCTGTATTAAAGTGGAGCCCAAACACGTGCCTTTAATTACGTCTCACATTAATTCCTTTACTGTTTGTTTGTAACCAGTAGGCAGGCAAGGAGGATTTCCCATCAGTCACTGAGCCTCTGGCTTTCAGCGCACAGTTGTAGATGAGAATATAAAAGGATATATTAATAATGAACTACCGCGGCCCCAAACAACGTGGGCTGTGTTGCTGCCGGTTGCGTAACTCCGCCAGAATAGTCAGATCTCCCTCATTATTCCTTCCTGAGCTCTCAGTGGGTTAATTCCCCCGCTCTTGTCATCTCCTTCATTTCACGGAGCGCTCGAGAAGCAGCAGCAGCCCTCATCCCCCAGGGGCTGTAAGCAGGCTGGCACCACCACCACAGCGCCTATGCCACTGTGCAACTAAGACAGGAAAGCAGGGGCAGACCCACCCACGGCTCTGTGTCAGAGTTCACACAGCAGCAGCGAAAATTAGTACCTTGCATGCAATGTGTGCCAACCAAATGACTTATGCGATTAGATCCCTGCAAACCATGTCTTGGCTTATAAAAATATAACTGAGGTACTGAGTAATCTTAGTTACATAAGATTATGTAGGATGCATATGTATATATAAATCCTCCCTACTAAGTAGGGGAAATGAAGCCAGAGGGGCAGCTGAGGGTCAGTGAGAGTGACTAAAGGCATTTGCTGGAACTGAGTGTACCTCCACAGCCTGTAATTTTCACCCCAGCCTCAGCTGTCTGTGTGGGGAAGTAAGGAGGCTTAATGGGAGTTTATTTTATCATACTGTGCTATTATTGCCCTGATGGCCTCACACATAACCCACCCAGGACCTGGGCATAGTCAACGCACACAGACTGACAGACACAACTGTCAGTCTCAGCTCATCCCATGCTATCTAACTCCACTCAGCTGTTTGGATCAGCTGTGTGTGCCTGTGTGTGTGCATGTCAGCAAGCACATGTTCAAGTGCACTGTGAAGCAGATGCTCTTCGGTGTTAATATTGTTATGGAAGCCAATTTGTTGTAATTGTCTTCTCCTTTCTTGGTGGGATTTTTCTCTGTGTCTGTTTTTAATGAGCAACAGCAGAAGTTGTTTATAATTCTGTGTTTTCAGGTTTTTTTGAGTATGCTTTACCACTTTTTTTAACTAATTAATTAATTGATAACCAAAAAAATAAAAAATTTAAAAAAAAGACTAACTGTTAGTGATTTGGATTTGGATGTGAATTTATGGATGTTTCTAGGCATTTCCATCAATGGTAAATGGTAAAATTCAACGTGTGGTTTAAAAATACAGAAAAATTCCAGGAAGAAAAATGAATATGGAAAAAATATTTTAAAATGGCACATTGTACTGTATTTGAAATATATGTATATGAAACGACTCACTCTGTCTCCTCTACAGCTGGTCCAGTTTCGTTGACAACCTGCTGTCATATTTCTGTCTTTGCAACTAGTGGCTGAGATTAAATTACTCGCATTCTTAACTTTGCGTCGCTTGGGTTATTTGACTTGTCATGGCTACAAGTTGCTGAATTTTAATGACATTCCATCGTCACTACATTGCTATTCTCTTCCATCTTGTATACGCCCTTTAGAGTGTGTGTTAGACACAAGAAAATTAAAGACCTCTCTCTGGCCACCTTTTCAGCAAGTTGTTTGAAACTTGAAAGACTAAAGTTTTGATTATACTCTGTTGCAAACATGGACACAGACAGCTGGGGACCCGACAGCCAACTTGTCGTTCATGCCGCACTTCTTTGAAGTCGAGGCGTGCACAGTTGGTGCAGGTGCACAGATGTCTGTACAGACCCTCAAGCTCATCGTCTGATGACGAGGTTTCTGTTACTTGCTCCTGAGTGGACCCTCGCACACTCAAGGCTTAAGACCGTTTTCACACTTATACTTTGCCTATTCTGGTCTGAATCCGTTGATGAGTTTCCAAAGTGAACTACATGCAAACCAAAATTTGTCACTACAAACCACGTGAGAACGTTCAGTCCGTTTATTGGCCAGATATATCTAGAGCGGAAGCAAGTGCGACAAATATGCAAAACAATAAGAAACCAGGAAGGGGGCAAATACTTTCTCACAGTACTGTACATGCTGAAGTAAGCAGGTTCAATAAAATGCTTACTATAATCCCCATTATAGTTAAACATGCTAACACTTGCTGAGTACCACTAAACACAAAGTACAGCTGAACCTGTACTTTGTGTTTAGTGCTGCGCATAAAAAATTTGACCAGAGGAAATATCAATGTAGAAACACCTTTTTTTTTACAGTTCACTCTGAAGGTCATTTTTGTACCTAATTTTGGACATTCAAACAATGAATCCACAACTAAAACAAGACCTAAAATTAAGCAGCTTAACTACCTGTAACCTCTGCATAAATGTAAGAATACGAATAAGACTACTTCCATCCTGAGCACCAATCCTAGTTGTAGATACAGTATATCAGTGCAGGGACTCCTTCCACACTGTTACTGTGCTGACACAGCGCACAACAAGGAATCCCCCCCCCCACCCTCACCCCCTCCCCCTGCTGTTCCATTAGTTGTAGCTTGGGACAGAAACAGCTTCTTCACATGAATCTGAAAGCTGTCTGCTGAAGACATTAGATCCCAGGCTGCAGGCGAATAGTGGGTTACCTATCTGTGTATGTGTTTGTGTGAGAGTCCTGTTCTTCACTTTGGGTCCAGGTGAATAAGGATTTTATCTTCCACGGTGTTACATAACTCTCAAAATCTCAGTGAAGGGAGGCGGCAAATAATCTGTGAAATTATGCCCATACCCTGAAGGAATAGCAGGAATTTAGTATGTGATTAATTTATATATTTATTATTTTGTCACCTTGTGTCACATTTCCACCATCTGAATTTTTTTTTTTTTTTGTTATACAAAAAAGACACAACACTGAAATCCTTCAACCTGCCGAGTGTGCATGCTAACTAGCTGGGTGTGCTGTTTAAATCCGACCTGTTTTCCATCTGAATTATTAAAGCGCAACATCCACATGGACTGTTCTCACAATTACCATCATACCCCCAGGTACTGTACACTTTACCTGCCTGGCTGGTCAACTAAGTGTTACTGGAGTGCAGTCAAAGTCTGTCACGAAGGCACTGCTAATATCAGTGTAATGATATGTGATTATCTTTCTCACTAGCAAGAGTGCTCTACTGACTGGCAGAAAGTTGGGAGCTGTGGAGAGGAGGTTAGCCTCTGCCAAAAGAGGTAAAGCACTACTTCTAGTCACTCAAGTTGTCTAAGTCACATGATTTGTTTTATTAGCAGTCAGTAGTTTGCCTAAATTTGACTGGTAAGCCTTCAGCTGAGCATAACACTAGGATTTAAGGACTAGAATGCTCCATTTACTCAGTCAAATGGGATAACCTAATGACCTGAGAGTGTGGAAGCTTTTAAGCTGTTTGAGAGAAACAGGCTGAGCAATAAAATTCAAACAGCAAGTAATATAACAAATAACTCACAACTGCTTCGCTGCTGAATATAAGTAATTATGTTTAATTAAGTATGTATTATACATAGAAATTAAAATGACCAATTCATTAGTAAAGCTTTGACTTAGAGCTCAGCTTCCATTTCAAAGATACTGTTCAGTATAGCTGCTTTTCATTGCTTGCAGCCAATTTTACCATCCGTTCTCCCCCCTTTTGCCTCCACCTGGGGTAGACATGCTACCCGTACCTGGAGGGGGGGGGGATTCCATCCCTTTCCGTGACACAACCATGGACTCAGACTTGGAGGTGCTGATCCACAAACCATCTCAGCATTCACACTTAATTGCACACTGTTCCATTGTCTGCTGGTGACAAAAGTACATGATCTGCAAAAAAGAAGCACCTATGGGGATAAATGTAATGATATGACATTATCAGGGTGGCAGGCTTCATTCTACACTTTGCAGTTCAGCAGTCTGAAAGGAACTTGGCTCTTTGTTAACGAGAAGAGTGAGTTCAGGTGGTTCAGGCCCCTGATAAAGATGTCCCGGGGGCACCTCCTGCTGGATGTGTACCTGGCATGACCAACTGAGACAAAGTCTTGGGGTTGACTCATGACCCACTAGAAAGATCATGTCTACCTGTTGGCTTGGGATTGGCTGGGGGATCTCCAGGGACTAGGACTTCTGGACTTTTCTGTCATCTTTTTTTTGCCATCTTGTTGAACAAAGTTGTTTGAGAAGAAGAAGATACTAAAAAGACTGCAAAAAGACTACATTGAACTTTGTTGTACCAGTGCTTTCCTGTTATAGCATTTAACATTGGAGTATAGTGCTCATAACTAAGAGTGATGAACCTAATATAATCCTATAAGACCTTATGTACTGTAAGCAACTGCCATTTTTTAAATCTGGCCTTCTAATGTGCCTTTAAAGGTACAGCAAAACAGGCCATCTCAAAGCTTTTGTGGTAAGCCACGGATCACATTCCCTCTTGGAGCCTGGAATTATTCCACACTGTGGGGCACAGAGTGATTATCTCTTCCTGTCAGGAATGCTGAGAATTTCCTGCATTTCCCCCCTCTTCCGGCCGTGTTAGTGGTTGTGCCTGAACATGTGACAGAGAGCTCGAGCCCGGCCGTCTCTGTTTGAGTAGCAAGCTTTCTGTTACTGTTACCTAACATTCAGCTGGAGCTTTAACATAAGCACTGACTTAAAGGGCTGTTTACACAGCTCTCAGATCAAGCAGAGATGCTGAATCAGTTGAAGCGTATTCAGCAGGGCAAATAATGTGCACCTGCTCTGAAGAGGCTACAGATATGACCTGATATTGCTCTCTGTCCTCTGAGTTTTATGTTGGATAAGGATGCTTTCATTCTACTTTTTACCTAGGTTATGTATCTGTTACTAACCGAGCCACATACTGGTAACTAATTCTTTTAAATCTTGGGCCTTTGTGTGAGTCTATATGCCTCTGTTTTTAATGGCAAGTGCTGCCCTTTAGCCTTTTGCTGTTATTCTCAGGGCTGACGAAAGTGGCATTACGATGCAAGGTGGGCTGACTCCACATTCCTGAGCAATGACACTGAAAGAAAAGTTTCTGTGTGCCTCAGTGTGTGAAGTATGCTGTTTGTTAATCATTGTGTACTTGGCTCTTTGCTTAGACATATGCTGCATGTATGCACATATGTGTTTGTATTGTGTGTTTGTAGTGTGTGTGTGTATGTGTTTGCTCAGGCTCCAGCAGCAGTCAACTCTCAGCTATGTTGTTTGTGTCCAAGGCAGAAAGGAAAGCTCTGTTTGTGTAGGGTGGTGGTGCAGGAGGGGGTGGAGTAAGAATCAGACCCAAGTATAGGCTGTTTCACCGCAGTAACTCTCTCCACCCATTCTACGCCCTTCTCCCCCTCGCCTTTCTTTCCCACTTGCACTCCCACCTGCTTTTTCAGGAGGGCGACTGGGGCGCCAGAACAGGGTGGGAAAATGGAGGCGCAGTGAATGACATCGAGGTGTTTGGGGCCAACTTAATAAAGTGGGGGAGGTGATTCAAGGTCTCAAATTGGACATATGAAAGGATATGATCACAGAGTTGAAGTTTTTATGTCTTTAATTGGGTTTTGTGCAACCATGGGGATAGGTTTGTCAAATGTTTAAAGATATCCGTCCCAGAGATTTCTCCCTCCACCACAAAATAATGAAAGCAAATGGAATTTATATTGTGGCGCTTGAGAAATGACATTTTCCAGAAACAGTAACCTTGTTACTTCAGGCATTACGCTGTCTGTGAATGTGTCTGTGACACTGTTTGTCATTGGTAAAGTCATTAACAAAGTAAAAGGTAGCAGTTTCTGATGAAATCTCACTTTCTGATGAAGCAGTTATAGGTGTTAGTGGCTCTGCATCAGGAATCCAAGTCAAAAAGTCAATCCGGCCGAGTGATTTCCCCCGCGTGTGATGAAAATCTCAGCAAATGAATCCTTGGACAGCCATAGACTGCTAAGCCCAAAAGGGATTTAGCCGTTTTTAGCTTGCAGGTTTAGCACATCCAGCGTTGCTTGGATGCGTTCGGGACCCAATTTGCAACTCGTCACAGTGATAGATAAATTGAAGTAAAAACAAACCAATTCTGTCAGTCAGCATGGGCAGGAATGATAAAATATGTGTTTGCTAAATCAATAGCAGAGAATCAACAAAGAGTTTGGTGGAACTTGAGACACGAGTGGTGCTACATTCAATTTAGAGCGCAACGGGACGCGGTTAGCATTTAGTTTCTTTACAAACAAGAAGAATTCCCATTGCAATGGATTCTCCCCTGATGAGATCATCATCTGTCATCTTTATAGATGTTAACAAGTTAAAATGAATTTTTTTTTTAAACAAATTCCTAACTAGTTAAACACCAGCAAGTTTTTCACTACCTGGGTTGGAGTTCAGATGCTGGGAAATTAAACTATATTTGCAGTTAACATTTAAGGCTTTGGTTTCTTTTCATGCATGTGGTTACACTGATCTCTTAATGTTGTGCCTCAGCATATGGTGCTTACATTATGTGTTTAATTCCACCAAGCTACGTATATGTGTTTATGTGGACTGTTTATGTGTGTGTATGTGATTGGTGACCTTTATCTAATGACGTTAATGCTTTCAGCGAGTGCAGTCGGTCTTTTCTGTAATCAAATGAATTCCTGTTGTGCTTCAAACATTAACGTACTGTCCCTGTACCAGAGTATATTTACATTTATGTCTGTATAGAGAAATAAAGCTACTAGACTTGAAGCTGGTTTTTTTTTTGTAGCTGCAGAAAGGGAATCATGTCCAAATGGGCATATCATCTCCTTCAATATCCACACAGGTTTTAGTAGCGCAGCAGGTTGCCTTTCTTTTCCAACCAAAACCATATAGTTGTGTTTGTTTACTGAAGTGCTGCTTCTCTGGAACATCTATCAGAGAAGAGGAAGAGCCACACCGAGCTTTGGACTACAAAGATGAAGAAAACAAAGAAGACAAACTGCCCACAGCCTGTCAGATCCAGTCTGAGCAACCCGAGGATAGTTCCAGGCATCAATCTGAAGGCTCTCTGAACAACAGCAGGCTGCAAACAACCCAAGCATGCATGGCTAACTGTGCTGCCTGTGTCACACGGCTGTATGAACACGTTAACAAGACAGCAGCGAACAGGGACACTGTTGGATGGCTTGAAACAATGATTTCAGCTAAAGTCAGCCTTTGGACATTTCAAACACTTGAACAGATTTGGGATTTCCAAGTCCTAGAAATCACCTTTAAAGCAATTAAGCTGGCAGAACATCTGCAGGAACACCTTGTGATAATTGCACTGTCAGATTTTAGCCTTTGTAGTAGCACTGCTCCGATTTCTATTTTTATCCTCTTATCCTCACTAACAGAAAATGTAAAAATCCAACTGCGTAATAGAACATTTACAGAGGCCTTAAAGACTATTCAAGCCTGCTTGTTTCTTTTCTGTCAGTGTGAAAGTAGGCCATGGGCTTCAGAGACCGTGAAGGAGAAGTGATGTAACTAGGGACATAGATGTGTATGTTGTTTTCTCCCTGGAGCCCCTGATCAACCCTTCTTGCCAAGCACGTGAATCTGGCTTCATTCTTGTCCAATAACAGAAATGATATCACATCCATCTATCCATCTATCTATCTATCCATCTATCTATCTATCCATCTATCCATCTATCCATCTATCCATCTATCCATCTATCTATCTATCTATCTATCTATCTATCTTACATTAATCTATATCTTGGCCTCTCTTCTTCTCTTGATGTTAATTAACTGGACTACCTTCCCCAGAGGGCTCTCTCAGAATGGCTATTTTTGTCCCTGTGCTCCGTATCGCATGGACTGATGCCTCACTATGTGGTACAGTGTACATCTCAGGTCCTTTTGTCACCATAATGTGGTGCTGCATGTGAAACAAAGTCTGTCTCCAACTCAGAGCACCTCTTGTGTTTTTTCTTTGGTGTATGCAATATTCATCAAAATGCGTTTAAGCAAAACTAATACAACTATCTCAGCAAGTGACTTTACATCAAAATGACACTCAGTGTTTTTTTTTAATTGTTTAAGAAACTGTTTTATTAAAATAGTAATAAATAATAATAATTTTAAACTGTACGTGCTTCACTTTGACCGTGTCGCTGGTTAACAAACTTGTGACAGCCACAACAGTTTTATCTCTGAGATTTTAAAGCTGCTGTCTTTGCTGCAGAAATGAGTGGCTAAAGCTAACTAATGAAGACACTGTAGCTTAATAAAGTTCAATATACATCCTTTACTTTTATGCTGAAATGGCTGCTTTTTTGCGGATAGTGTGTCATACTGCTACTGTAATACTACAGAGAGCAACTTTAGCTGTTTCCCACTGATTTCAGTCAAAGCTAATCAAACCGTCTGCCAGCTATAGGTTCCTACTCTTCTCACTTCCTTTCTATAGTTAAACGCCATCCATTCACCTGCCAAGTTTCTTAACTGCTTACATATATTACTAGACTTGCAGGTAAGCCTGGATTCTAGCCCACCTGATAATGAGCGAGAGATGAGGTACACCTTGGATGGGTCACCAGTCCCCAGAGTCATATTAGTAACAATGTCAATGCAGGCCTTTTACAACTTAAAAAAAAGTATTCTTTTAGTACAGTATTGCAACTTCAGTAAACATTTTTAAAAGAATCATTTAACCCTGCTCCTTCTTTACACTTTTGGCTTTTATTTCTTTCAGTCTCCCAGTCCAACAGCAGCCTAAAGAAGCACCGGAGCAGGAGCATTTTCAGCCCCTTCTTTTGCTGCTTCCGCAACTACAATGACTACCACGTGGAGCCACCACCTGCCAACAACAAGACACTTTCTCTGCCCCCACCCCCAGAAGAGAACGGCAGTCCTCCCAAGGTAAAGCTCATTTTTCTCTCTTGTCATAGTTGGCCGGAGTCCAAATTCCATACCGCTTACATCTGCATGTCCAAACACAAGAATTAGTTAATATTTTATGACTGAAATCCTAGTTTGACCTGACTTCCAGTAACAAGTAACATTTGTTTGGTTTTGTTACAGAGACCTTGTTAGGGTTTGCCTTTTCCTGCAGAGAGCTGAGGCGCCCTCAGCCTCGCTGAGCTCCCTCCACAAATTTTTCCAGCTGCTTCAAACCCATTGAACCCAGAGGTTGTTTACCATCCACTGCATGAAAAATACGGGCTCACTTCCCATCTTGCATTCTTTGATATCTGCCTACGCACACAACTGCACACAAAATAACACGCCGAGAAGCTCAAAAGACGTGCACTCGCTCGCGCTTTCTGGCGCATTCTCGCACAAACGTGCACAAGCCTTACCATATAACCACGACAACGCGTGTCCGGACACACACACACACATGCACTCAAAACTCTGCTTTCTCTAATCCCCATAAAGTGGGCCTTGTGTGTGGAGGGGTGATGGATTGCCTGGCACCCACGCCTCTCCCTCTCTTCATGCACACTCTGACCAGTGTAGTGAGGATGTGTGAAGAGAACGTTCTGGCTGCGGAAAAGGCGCCAAACCCTGAAGCTGCTCTACAAACACAGTGTTCTGCTGCCAAGGCAGGTACACGGGGCTAAAAATGGAGCAGACTCATATCACATTTCCACTCCTGTTTACCTGTAAATGTCTGTCATTCAGGGGAGGAATGTGTGGCCCTTTACAGACACTATACATGTGGTCAGTAATGACCCGCTCTAGACCTCCTCTTAACAAATGAGTTCCCGTTAATTTAGAGTGAACCTAGCGAACCTTGCCATAAAAAGCCTTGTTATAGTACGCGGCTGATTTTTGAGCTGGGTCTCTGCCCACAGTCCCTCCCAACAGTGTACTGTTGCTGGATTTCTGGCCAGCCGTATTTGTTACTATGGCAGCTCTGTTTGTTTTTGACCGAGTTGTTCTCACTTTCCTCTCACCGTGTGTACTATATGTCCCTTTCCTCTGTTTCTCTCGCTCGTTTTCTCCCTGTCCATTTGTTGAGTGGAATATTGATGTTGTCGATTTCTTCCTCGCAACAGTTTTTCACGGTTTTTCTTTTGCCCCCCCCCCCTGTTTTTCCACCCTGTCTCCCTCAATCTTTTTCTCTTTTTCTCTCTCTCTGTTTGTTTTCTCCAGTGTGACCAGGTCCAGGTCATCCCCATACCCAGTGTATGTATTATTATCTTTTGTTTTCCATCGTCTCGCTCCAGCTTAGTAACCTCCCCCTTTCTGCTCGCTGTGCCTCATCATTCTTGCTGCATGCATCTGTTGACACGGAGGTGATTTTTCTTTGCTGTCAGATGAAATTTTGCGCTGTCCCTTTCGTATGATCATGTGGCTTTCAAGGCTTTCCTTTGTGCTGCTTTGTCTCCACTCACAAAACTGATAGAAAGAAGCAATTCGGTTCCATTTACTATCACATGATTTATGTGTGGCTTTGTTGTCTTGGCCATTCCTACCCTGTTTCTCCAAATCCTGGCAGAGAAGAACATGAGACTGATTTTCTTATTAGATCAGATTGCAGCTCCAGTTTGGGTAAACAAGTGGATAGACTTGATTGAATTAGGTGTTTGTCTTTATAAAGCAAGATTACATTGTGATTATGCAATCAATGGTCAGTAAACTACTGTTAGTTCATTAGAAGGTGGCTTGGTTTCAGCAACTTGTGCTTTGTCAGATGCTCACCAGAAAAGGGGATTCATCTGATCCCTGCTTTGTTTGTGCTGAAACGGCAATTCATTTAGCTATTCTGGAATCTATGTGGTGCCTGTGGTTCACTGTAATTTAGGATATTCACACTCACAGCATCCCACATCGCAGCCAAGCTTTAAACTACACCACCCAGCAGACACCTCCCTACAATAACAGGAAATGCATGCGGCGACGAGGTCTGCTCTTTGTCTTGCCGGGTCAATCCAAAGAGGGGACTTAAAATAACTGCAGCTCAGCTGGACAGGTCATAACTGCATCTATTGTTGTACAGTGCAAAAGTCTGAGGCCACACCTCATTTCTTTATATTTTGCTTTGGAGGAGCCAGACTTTTACATTTTTAAAGTGGTCTAGAGCAATAGTTCTCCAGGCTTTCTGAAGGTTTGGTCATCGCACTTTGGTTCCAGCAACTTGTAAAAAAAAAAACCATAATTTGTTCCCATTTCTTAAGTTGAATCTATGAAAAATGCCAAAGCTAACACAGTTTGACAGTCATTAAAAAAGGAGCTATTAGCCAAAAAAATTGGCATATCTCTGCATGGTGTGCACTGTGTCCCTAATGAAATTTAAGAAAACTGGACAAGTGAAGCACAAAAGAAGAAGTGGCAGGCCAAAATAACCATCTACAGCAGATGAATAGAATCTGAAAGTCATGTCCTTAAGAAATAGTAAAAAAATCCAGCAAAGACTGGACACAGGAACTGAGAGATTCCCTCTGCTGACCTTTCTATTTTTTATCAGAAACAGTTTCAGTGGAAGGGTGGCTGTGAAGAAGCCTTTCTTAAGGAAGTAAACTAGTAGAAAAGGCTGAAGTATGCCAAAATTACACTCAGTGATGAATCCAAATTTGAACATTTTGGTTCACACGTCTTCAGCATGTAGGTCCAGAGAGAGGTACAACAGTGAGTGTCTACAGCCATCTGTAAAACGTGGTGGAGACTGTCGTGGTTTGAGGCTGCATTTTTGCCAGTAGCATTGGAGATCTTGTCAAAACTGAGCAGATTATGAGCACAGAAAAGTACAGTCAGATTTTGGTCCACCATGCAAAACCATCTGGAAAACAACTGATTTGCAGCAGTTTCATTTTTCAGCATGACATTGCCAATGCAGTAAAAGCATACCTGGATAGAAAAAGGCAAAATGGAACACTATCAGTAATGGATTGGCCTCCCCAGAGCCGGGTCCTCAACATCATTGAAGCAGCGTGGGATCGTCTTGACAGAGAACGGAACAAAAGGCAGAAACATCCAAAGAAGAGCTTTGAATGTCCTTCAAGAAGCCTGGAGAACTATTCCTGAAGACTGCTTAAAGTGTTTATGATCTTGATTTGCTTGCAGATAAGTAGAGAGAAAAAAAGCTTTTGCGGTCTTTAGTTTATGATTTTAGTGTGATTCCTCTGTGTGTATTCATTAGCAGTAGTATAGACATTTGCTTACATGTACTTCCTTACATTAATGTAAGATTCTCCTCTCTATATATATTCTGATACTCTAATAATAATAAAACTAGCACATCTGTTGTAAGGGAGTATGTAACCTACTGTTCATGTTTGGTGGGGACATATTGAAATTTTCATTTCCTCTCATACTCCAAAGAGGAGAAAATTTGTCTGTTTATTTGATCTGCTGCTTCCTGCTGATCAACTATTTTCAATCAGTTAGCACAGTGCGCTATTTAACAACTTTGTGAGAGCGCTCCCCGGCTGTGCCTTTAGGAGAGCGGTTATTTTAACTGCTCGGTGAGAATGTCAAAGCCCCAGTAAGCCTTTCTTTCTTTGTCCAACCTGCATGTGTAAATCACATTCATCACGCCCTGACAGGATCCCATTCAGTGTCCTTGCTCAAAGGGAACGCTTCCTGTGATACATCAGCATGCAGTTCTGCCATATGACATAATAAATACAGTCAGCGTGGACAAAACGCACAAAAACACAGATACATGCAAAAGATGTTGTGCGTACTGAGTAGCAGCTCACTCTCAGATGTGTGTGTGTTTAAGATTGACAGAGTCTTTGATCCCAACCTCTGTAGAGAATTTGTGTGTATGGATTAATGTGTATTTGCCAGTGCACGAATGCCTGGATGCTTGAGCGTGTATGTGTGAGGTTTGAGTGTGTGCCCCCTATGGCCAGACCATCTGCCCCATGCTTGTCTGTAACCTCAGGCTCACTTAGCAGAGGACACTAGTGTTTTTCCTTGTCCCCCCTGATCATGAAGGCAGCATAGTCACAGAACTTTGTCATTGTGAGGTAACAGAAAATATCAGCTCCAAGCACAGTCCAGCAAGAAAAGCAGACATGTCACTTTGAATATTATCATCTAGAGAAGCATTTAATATCAAGTATCAAGTAACATTTCTGGAGAGAATCACTCCTTGTTGCTCTTAGTCCTTTCTGGGGATAGTCTGAAAAAAAGCAAAGGTGATGTAGACATCAGGGTCGATCAGCCATAATTGGTGCCTTTTTATTTATTTTTTTTACTTATGTAGGATAGTTAAATGAGCTCATATAATTTGGCCAAATCCTACAGCTTATGGCTACACAAGAAATCCTTTTTCCTCACCAAGCATCAACATTTCAAGCAATTTCAAGACTTATTGTTTAAAAGTTTTAAGTGAAATGCATATGCCTTTGTGATTTCAGCAGATTTTTAATACTGCAGCAACCACAGTCAGTCGGAGAAGTGTTTCACATTATCAAAGTATTGATAAATCTCTCAGTACGGTCGAGCCTCAGAAGCTTAGGGACACCCGCCTGCAGGTCATTAATCCCGTGAACTGCTTCCCGAGTGTCACCCGAAGTGATCGTATCCAACACTCTGACTGAGCCACCATCACACCCTCAGTGTGGGTGTGTGTGAGAGTATGTGCAGCAGCCTGTTCCCACTAATGCATTAAGTGTGCATGTGTGTGTTGTCTCTGCAGCCTCCAGCCAAGTTTCTCCTACCAGAGGTCAGTATAGCAGACTATGGCAAGAACTGTGTGGTGATCGACCTGGACGAAACCCTTGTACACAGCTCCTTCAAGGTACAGCACCTTGCTACATGACCTCAAACATATCGTGCACTTTTAAATACACAGATGTTGTGTTTTCTTTTTCTCATCCTGAAAATGACACTCTTTGCTCTGAATATGGTATGAGAACAAACCTGTTAGCATTACTGAGCTACACATAAACACAAGAATATCTGTCCTTCAGAGTATAAAGGCTTCTTAATGCCAGTTACAACACGAGAGAACGAAAGAGCAGTAACAGCTATCAGACTAAGAAGACCTGGAAGACCTATTTTCTCTTCAGAATCCACATCAATAGGCAGTTTACACTCATCAATTAATGTAACGTGTCTTCAGACTGTTTTAGGGAAAACCTGCGAACTCCACACTGAAAGGCCCCATCAAGTTCAAAACACAGAATCTTCTTGATGGTGCTTACTAGGGCCAGATTTACTGCCCAATATTAGATATTTGATGATATATTGGTATTAGCATTTATAACAGCCAGTAATATAAAATTAAATAAGTAAACAAAAGACGGGAGAAACACCCCTTCAACTTTAAATCACCAAATACCAGTCTGGGTCTTCAAAGTTCTATATTACTTGGGCTCTTATACTTACCACTCCAGCACTTGAGTGACATCCCATTCTTAATCCATAGTATTTAATACGATATCGGCACACTGTTGCAGCTATAAGAGCTTCAGCTCTTCTGGGAAGGCTTTCTGCAAGGTTTAGGAGTGTGTTTATGGGCAGCTGTGTGAACTTTGCTTGGTGATGTAAGGCTTGGATGCAGCTTCTCAGCCATGGAAACCCATTCAATGAAGCTCGCTATGCAATGTTCTTGAGCTAATCTGAAGGCCACATGAAGTTTGGAGGTCTGTAGCAACTGACTCTGCAGAAAGTTGATGAACTCAGTCAGTACACTATGTGCCTCAGCAGCCGCTGACCCTGCTCTGTCATGGCCTTCCACTTCGTGGCTGAGATGCACTTCCACTTTGTTATACCACTAACAGTTGACTGTGGAATATTTAGTAGCGAGGAAATTTCATGACTGGGCTTATTGTACCGGTGGCATCCTATCACAGTACCACGCTGGAATTCGCTGAGCTCCTGAGAGCAACCCATTCTTTCACAAATGTTTGTAGAAGCAGTCTGCATGCCTAGGTGCATGGAAGTGATCGGAACCACCTGAATTCAGTGATTTGGATGGGTGAGTGAATACTTTTGGCAATATAGTGTATTTTGTTCTGCTTTTGCTTTTGATAGTGAGCATTACTACTTGAAGGCTGAAAATATGCTTAAAAATCCTCTCTCTACAGTACAGTATGTACGGGTATCTTCCACTCACAAGCATGTTAAATTGTTTTTGCAGCCTGGTGAAGGCACTAATAGGGAAAGCCCAACATACTAGCGCCTACTACACTGTGTGTGTAAATGACTCTTGTCTCTCTCCATCAAAAGCTCCCTCTACTGACACACCTGGCACACCTAGTGACCCACTTGAGCACAGCTCTGCCCCAGCCTCAACTGATCTTATTATGCCTGTGTGTACTATCTGCGCTTGGGTGCTTTTGTGCTCAGCATGAGTGCAGCTGAAAGCCAGAGAGGTACGCAACAAAATAGCTCAAGGTAAAGCTGAAGAATCTTTTGTGTTCCACTTAAGTGGAACTCCTTCTAATTAAAATAACTGTAGAGAAGAAGAAAAAAAACTTTGAGTACATTGACTCCAAGTTCAATCCTCAGTTGCTTTGGAGAATAAAAGGAAGAAAGACGCACACACACACACACACACACACACACACACACTGTACTGGACACACCCATTACAATCACATGCCAGCAGTTCAGGGCCACACACACCCACACACCCACTTGCACGCACTCAAGGGTGTGTCCAGTGCAGTGTACCGCTGGTTTCGATGGCTGTGGGATATACTGCGCAGAATTCCTGGATCTGTCCTAATACACTGCAGGGTTTTAATTTTCTCTTCTGCCAAAACGAGTCAGAAATTCACCAGAGCTTTTTTTTTTAATTTTTAAATTTTTTTTCTTTTGCTTTTGATCAAACTCACACAGCAGATACCCAGTCCATCAAAATTCGTTTAGTTCAGAGATCAGTGTGCAGTATGAAATGGATTCAGGCAAATGCATTAAATGGAAATCAGTTGAGAGAGGAAGAGAGGGAGACAGAAAGTCACACATGCAGCATTTTCAGTTCCTTTCAGAAACTTTCAGGATTTCCTGTAACTTTACTGTTTCAAGGTGATTTTGATTCCAAATATTAGACATTTTTTAATAAAACAGTACATGCTGTTACACAATTAAATTACACAATTAGTGCAAAATACTTACAACTGACGGGGGGACACAGACGATGCACAGATGGATATAGACTAAAAAAGAAATGTTACATAACACATCACATACTCTTGCTTTTATCCTGCATATTATGGATGGGGAGATAAATCCTGAGCCTTCTCTGAGATTAGCTGCAGTGTTTTTTTTTAGATGTGCACAAGTAGCTGAAATGATAGACTGTACTGTATGCTGTACACTGTAATAATTTGAACAGCATGTATTTGTAAATCATTTCTCCAAAAAACAAAAAAAAAAAAAACTTGCTGAACATCTGAGAATTAAAATGTCACAACAGCTTTTCCTTCTCTCGGGATCGATTTCCACGATATTTCTGGGACCTGGCTGCAGGAATGAAGTCCCATTCAGCTGCAGCACTATTAGTGAGCTCAAGCACCGATGTGGGCGATAAGACCTGCACTCAGTGTTGCAGTCCATCTTAAAGATGTTGGATGGCATTGAAGTCAGCACTCTGTGCAGGACAGTGCCGTTCATCTACGTCTTCCACACCAAACAGAAAACTAATGATTTATGGACTGAGAGCTGGCATTCTCAGGTTAAAGTGGGTCCCATAACTGAAAGAAAAGTGCACAAAACATGGACGAAGTTAGGCCTCCGTGTAACACTGAAACAATTTCTGAACTGATTAAACAGTCATTAAGTGACTCAGAAACAAAAAACAGGTCATTATATCTGGACAAGCATGGTGTAGTGGAACATGGAGGTGTTTGGATGCTGTTTCTCATGAAGTAAAAGTGCTTAAATTTATGGAGAGTACTGGTCAAGAGCCAGTGAAATGACCATTGGTTCTTCAGAAATCCATAATTAAACGCACTGCCTGCTCAACGTTTACCTTTCTTGCTCTGAAACATGCCCGCCCCCCCATCATTTTCATTTCCGTATCTCTTGCTGTCTCTGATCCGAGCCTGTCAAAGAGCAGGGCAATTAGCAGCTGTTGTATGTTCAGTCTTCAGATGATGGAGTGATTCAGCAGAAGAGCAAGTGGCGCAGGAGCAGAGCGAAGTCTGTTTCTGCATCTCTGGCTCCATCTGTGTCTCACTCATCTCTTTGTGACTGTATGCTGGCATGCTTGTCCTCTTTCCAGCTTGTCACTGGGATTTTTTTTTTTTTTGTCAGTTTTAGAAGAGCTTCAGTCATTTTTGTCCTCTGGTATAAGCATTAAACAAAGCTAAATATCATAATGCAAAACCGATGCATATAAAAAAAAAAAAAACACTGTTTGTCCAGGGAGGGATTGTGAGGTTTTTCACATAAAGAAAGAAGAAAGCACTCAAGTATGGACATTTGGAAGGTCAAAGTGCTGCACTTAGCATTCCTACAGCAAACACCCCCTCTGCTGGACGGCACTGAACTGTACTTTCTAACTGGAGTTTCATGTCTGAAGACAAGTTGCAGTGAAAATATGCATGCAGGACAAGACATGGTTGACAAGTTTTCATATGGTAGAGTTATTATGCAAAATACACGACCAGTTTATACAAATAGCATGTTATAATTAGCAAGTCTATAAAGGTAAAGTGCAAAAATCACAGTAACTAGATCAGCTAGTTAAGAATGACTGGGAATGGGGAAATGACTTCTCATGCTCTGGCATAGCGGGTGAGGTTTGAGTTTACGTCATTAAAGCTGTCACTAAACGTGGCTTAATTAAAGGCTAATCTAAGGAAAAAGCAACACCAAATAAACAAGCCAGCTAATTAGCTTAGCTCCGATGCTCCTTAGACTCTTCAAACAGAGAGGGCAGGATCTGATTTTATCTGCATAATTTTTTATTTTTTTTTTTGTAGTGGGGAAGGAAGAGGGTAATTAACATTTTGATTATATAACCTTTGAACTTTAAACCCGTGTTTGTGTAGCCACTGGTATCTGACTCTGTAAGGCAGAATTATGTAATAAAATCAGAAAAAAAAAAAAAATCAAATTTGGAAGCAAAGCTGTGTTTTCCAAACATTAGCATTCTTTCAGTTTGAACAGCTGAATTTAAATCAGTTATGTTTAAATGATCCTCTGTGTTTTCCTTCTGAACAGCAAACTATAAGCTCCTATATTAAAAAAAGAAGCTTTTATGTGTGTGTGTGTGTCTCTGAAAACAGGCAGATTTTCCCTGTCACCTGTTTTTCTTTCTCTCCCTCTCTGAAATGACACCACTGTGCCTCCTACCTAATCCTTTCATCCTCCGTCTTTACACCCTCTGCTCGTCTTCCACCCACATCCCCTCTGGCATCTATCTTCCTCTGCCTCCTGCACCTCTCCTCGCCCCTTTTCCTGCTTTAAAAAAAAAAAAAATGACACAAGTCACGCAGAGTAAAAAAGGCAGCGCTCCTCCTGTCCGCGTTCAAGTCTGTCATCTTGTTCGGCTCCCAGGTTTCTCCCCAGAGTCTCACGTCTGGTTGTTATTTAACACTGAGATACGGAGCACTGGAGCAGAGGGAGCCACATTATGCTGAAAGCCTTCATCATTTGCCTGGGGCACCTTGCAGGAGTGTTTAACCTGTCTCTCGTTTTAAACCGCATGTAGGCATGTGGCTGGGCTTTTTCCTTGTCAGAGTGAAGTTTTGACTCTTTTCCTTGTTTCTTGTCTTTCCGCAGCCCATTAGCAATGCGGACTTCATCGTTCCAGTGGAGATTGATGGCACTGTTCATCAGGTAATACAGCACCGATATGGAGGGCTTCCAGAAGTGGGCTTGAATAAAACAATATGTGTTAATTTATAAGGGTTCCCGTGGAGACCTTGGCTTTACTTTACTTTCTTCTGTATTTATTATTCCCTTTTATCTCACAGCTACTTCAGCTCAAACAATTTAGTGGCCTTTGATTTATCCTTTGTGACTCTTGAGTCCTTGCTCGCTGTAAAGATAACTGGACCGTGACATGAGTGTGTCAGCGCAAATATCACAGATGTTGAAGATGCTGTGGAGTGCACGGCTCACTTTCTGCACTGATTAGAAATGGGCGTGTGTGCATAAAAGATGGCATCATTTGGAAGGTTTAATTGTGTGTGTCCAGTTTGAAGCAGAAGAAGTTGTTTTTGTGGCTGTAACCTGGTTCAAGTAATCCAGGATAGGCTTTCTGCATCTGCTTTGGCCTATGCTTGATTACTTGCACTTGGAGGCAGCAACTAACCTGCAGAGACCTTCTAAGGAAGACAAAGACGAGGAGCAATGACAAATAAGAGCACGAGGCATTGTCTCATGTTGTGTAGATCTGAGTATTGTTCAGAAGTTTATGCTGTTTGTATCATTTTTATGTAACAACTTTACTTAAACACAAACCTACACGTGGATAAAACTGAGAACTAAATAATTATAAAACATTTGATAATTTGGTACCGCATGCAAAAGTGTTTTGTGGTCACAACTCTGAGCACAGATTTTTGAAGATGTGTTTGTTACGTGTCTGGGTTTCAGGTGTATGTGCTAAAGCGGCCTCACGTGGACGAGTTCCTCCAGAAGATGGGGGAAATGTTTGAATGCGTCCTCTTTACAGCAAGCTTAGCCAAGGTTGGTTTTCAGCCACGTTGACAGTTCCAGTAATGTTTCTGTACATTTGCTGTGTGCTGCACAACCTGATGTGCGTTGGCTTATTCAGTATGCTGACCCCGTGGCGGACCTGCTGGACCAATGGGGGGTGTTTCGCGCCCGTCTCTTCAGGGAATCCTGTGTTTTCCACAGAGGAAACTACGTCAAAGACCTCAGCCGGCTGGGCCGAGAGCTCAGTAAAGTCATCATCATAGACAACTCACCTGCCTCTTACATCTTCCACCCTGAGAATGCAGTAAGTTATTTTTTTTTTTTTTTAGAGATTTTTGACATAAAACCCACAGATGAATTCTGTTCATATATACTCTGTGAGTCTTTAGCTGTATTTGTTTTGGGTGTTTTTAAAATCATTAAATCTTGGTAGCAGGAAATACAGTACTGTGGAAAAGTCTTGAGCCACGCCTACTTTCTGTATATTTCAGACTTCCTTGTAATTTTTTAAAGTGGTCTTGAATAGTTCTCCAGGCCTTCTGAGGGTCTTTCAGAGTTTTTCTTTGGACATTGGCTGCTTTTTCAACCAGTCTGGTCCTTGCACCTGACCATTTTCAGAGAAGTGCATTTGTTTTTGTTTGTTAGTTGTTTCTTTGTTAAGCAACTTAACACTAATCATTAAATTAAAGCATAAAAAAGGCACCTAACTCAAGGGATGAACCAGTGTTGTGTCCAAACATAACAAGTTAGCAGAGAATGGATTTCAATTTTTTTTTAGGCACTTTGTTAGTAGCAGCCTGTTACAAAATGCATAATTTGTTCCCATTTCTTTAGTTGAATCCACAAAAAAAATTCCAAACATAACACAGTTTGACAGGCATAAAAAAGGGGGGCTGTCAAGAAGCCTTTCTTATGGAAGGGAAACGGGGAGAAAAGGCTGAGATATGCCGAACTACACAAGAACTGGACTGAAAACAGATCTTATTGCGTGAGGAATCCAAATTTCATATTTTTGGTTCAAATTATCACCAGTATTTACCGAGGAGGTCAGGAGAGAGGTACAACAGTGAGTGTCTACAGCAATCTGTAAAAGATGGTGGAGGCTCTGTCATGGTGCGGGGCTGGATTTCGGCCAGTGGAGATCTTGTCAAAATTGATGGAAAACTGATGGAAATATAAATGCAGAAGAGTACCATCAGATTTCGATCCACCATCCCAGACACAGTGCCAATGCTGTAGAAGCACACCTGGATAGGAAAACACATGGAATCAGTCATGGATTGGCCTGGAGAAGTATTTCCAAAGACTAAAAGAAATGACAAGAAAGCTTTCCTACTACTGTGTTGAAGAATAAAGATGGTCATACCAAATATTGACTTTCAAGCTCATTATAATTGTACAGACTTTGCTTTTGCCTTTGTTATGCCTGGCTCGTTCAGGACATTCTAATGAAGGGAGATCCACACAGCCGAAGCCGTCACACCTTTTTATAATGCATTTACATGCATGTTTGCATATATTTGAATAAATCGCTGCACCTATTTCCCATTTTCCCAGCAACATATAAAGAAATTTGGGGTGGCTCTATACTTTTGCACAGTAGTGTAGCTTTTTCACATCATCCCAAAACATGAAAATGTCACAAAGTTAAAAGGTAAACCTAATCGGTGGCTACAACGGCACTTGTTGCCTAATCGAAAAACGGGGTCAAAATACACTGTTGGGATGGAGATAAGTTACTTATGAAGTGATTAATCATGTAAATGATTACATCTGTAAGAGACTGTCACAGTTTTTAATGTTTAGTGTTGTTCTCGAGCCAGAGGTAGCATTCCCAATTTTATGAGAGTTCTCTACTCTGTGGAGAAGTTTCTAATTTGAGCTGCTGCCTGCCTGCCTTTGATTTATTTCCCTCATTAATTATTTACCCAAAACTGGCACTCCACCTATAACGCAACAGTCGAGCATCTATTGTATATATTGTCAGCCAAGTTTTGTTTTTTTTTCCCTTCTCTCTTTAAATAAAATTGGTCTTGGTTTTTTTCCCTTTCTGTTTCTAATGTGTTTGGGGGATTGGTGTTGGTTTTTTGTTTCTTTTTTTTTTCTGCCACAGGTCCCAGTGCAGTCTTGGTTTGATGACATGACAGACACAGAGCTTCTGGACCTCGTTCCCTTGTTTGAGGGTCTCAGTAAAGAGGAGGACGTTTACAGTCTGTTACAGAGCCTGAGGAACAGGTAGCAGACGGCCACTCCAGCTGATCCTTCCTGCCTAAGCCCTGCTGAACAGAAGCCTCCCTCTCTCTGCCACGGCCCCGCAGCCCGACTCCAGTCCTCTGAAGCGCTCTGGGAAGTTCCCAGTTGGAGGATTTCAGGCAAATGATCTAGTCGTAATAAAACAACAGTATGGATTCTTGGACTCTTGTACAGGACTCTTACTGGGAAAAAAAAAAGATTCTATTACTGTTTGTAAATATTAAATGTTTTTAAGAGCAAGACAAACATAAAGTAAATTTTCTATCAGAGAGAGGAGGTTTTATTATTCCGAGTATTTTAGTTACCAAAAAACAATCAAATACACAGAACAAAGTTTTTTGATTTTATTATTATTATAATTTTTTTTTTTTTTTTTGGGTGGGGGGTGATTTGTTTAGTTTTTCTAAGAATGGGTGACCTTTTGAGTTCTTGTGTCGAGCAGCACTATGCAGGCTGCCGTTCCTCGTTTGACTTTTTTGTTCGAACAACTGTGATTTATCTTCTCTTACAGAATGAAGTGCCTTCATTACTGTGCTGATTTTCTTGTGTCGGGTTATGGGGGGTGCGCATTTCTATGCTGCATATTTAGTCCAATCTCCGAAAGCGTGTTCACCGAATCTTTAAACTGAAATTGAAAATGAATTTTTGATAACTGTCATTTAATCTGAGAGAACTGAAATGAACTTAGAAATAATTTAAAAAAGAAAGTAGCTTGTTAGACCTGGATGACTTTTGAGTTTCAGTTATGTAGCATTGAATTGTTAAATTTACCAAAGATTTTTACAATTCAATGTGATTTGTGACTAAATGACATCATTTGATCCTTGGCAGTGACTGTAAATTGATGACACAGAAAACCTGCTTGATAACTGAAAAATAAAAGTAATATCTGTGATGACATCACTGTCCAACAATAAATGTTTGAAGAAAAAATAGAAAGATTAGCTTAGATATATAAAATTCTATTTATTGGGGAAAAGGTTCGTGCGTGCATTGTAAAGGATGCTGTTGAAATCGTACTGTACAACGTTATTAAAGCTGCAAGTTTGCACACTGTCAGTGTGTATCATGGTGTAATGATTTGCGCAAAACTCACAGCTGGAATAATCAGTAATTCATTAATAATGCCAATAACTGTATTAATAATTTTGCAACAAATTAAAGGACCAGCATGTAGCATTTAGTGATGACTGTTTGCATAGCTCACCGGCTGCGCAAAGAGAAGGATTACAGGAATTCAGCCAATGTGAGGGCTGCACAGACATGACTGCATCACAATCTATATGCAAAAAACTGAAAAGAAAAAAATAGAACATCTCAGAAAACACACATGTAATTACACCTGTTCAGCTGCTCATTAATGCAAATAGCTAATCAACCTATCACACGGCAGCAGGTCAGTGCTTTTAGGCATGTCGACATGATCAGAACAACTACTGAAGTTCAAACTGAGTGTCAGAGTGGGGGAAGAAAGGTGCTTTAAGTGGCCTTGATTGTCGTGTGGAGGACAGTGGAGAATTGATGGACTGCTTTGAGCAGATAGGAAGGCAACAGTAACTCACAGCCACTCATTACAACCAAGGTGTGCAGAAGAGCATCTCTGAATCTTGACGATCATGGGCCACAGCGGCAGAAGACCACACCGGGTAAGAACAGGAAGCTACAGTTTGCACAGGTTCACCAAACCTGGACACTGGAGACTAAAACCACGGTGAAAGGACATTTCTCATTGGCCAGAAACATGACTTCAAATGAATGTTAATGTGGAGTCAATACTCAAAATCTAAATAAGGTATGGTTTGAGTGCTGTGTTTAAAGTGGCCTTAAATTGCTACCCTGGCAAAGGTGACAGGTTTTAGTGTTTCAGTAGAAATTTTGAAGCAGTGGAATGAAGATTTTACCTTAAAATATCTCTGATTTGAAGTTCAAGTTTTCTGGATTGTGAAAGTAGCAGTTGAGGAAATCTCACCAGAAGAATGTGTGCTGGAGCTCGCGATGAAACAGGATGTTCCGCATCAACAGATGGATCAAAAACTGAAAGACAAGATGTTACAAATTTATTCAATATGAGCTGACACTATTGTGTTTTAGTATAAACTTTATATCCAAGATAATTCTAAGAAGGTAATAATTGAGCTCTGCTGTGGCTTGGGTTGAGTGCATTAATTTATGAACATGAACTGGTTAATGTGCAACCAGGGGCAGCTTAGCTTCATGTGATATCTTGATGTGAACTTGTAGCTTCCGCTTACGTATCAGCCACTTTTACTGCAGCAATGGATTAGGTATTACTGAACCCTTTGTACAAGCCTGGAGAGTTCTTGTAACCCCCCCAGCTCCAGCCCCCACCCGCCACCCAACCCTTTCCCCTCAGATATGCCGGGACTGAAGTTCAGCACATTGTTTAAATCATCTTCTTGTCAGAATGGAATCCAAGAATGAACTAAGAAGTGAAAGGACATGGTCAAAGGTAAGATCAACTTTAGCCTACAACTTGAAGCTGATGGAGACAAGAGTTGGTTATGTAACACTGTAGTCTTCAGATTCCCCGGCAGGGATTGTGTGAATTATATCAGACAAGAGTAATTGACATATCCCTGAACATAAAACAGCAAGAAAGCCTGATCCATGATTCATGCACTGACTGCAATGCACAATAAAAGGACTTAAAAGATTGTTCAAATACTTTGAAAATGTTGGCGGTACCAGCAGATGCAGGGCTTGGTGGTCTTGGTAGGGAAATAAAAGAGCTTTGATTCTGAAATGTTTAACAGCAGTCAGCTCTCACAGGCTCTTTTGAGTTCTGATGTGTAGGAGCTGACATTTTCTTGCAGCTCAAGGGTGTTCTTATCCAGCCAAGAAACCAACACACCATTATTTCTCCTGTATCTTTTTATTCAGTTCAACGTATGACTAAGGAGTTACATGCACATTCTGCAAAGTATTCTTTTTCTATTACTTCTCTTTCTGTGCAAATCACATTGGATGCAACTTGTTACTATATCTCCACATTTAGAAAACAAATGTAAACACAAGCTGCCAACACCTTCTCTGAACACCCAGTGCTGTAAACCTTCGATAATGTCAAGCGTTCTTCCTCAAGTGTCTGTGTGAGTAGGCACAGAATGAGAGATTTAGCCACAGAAAGCCTCTGATTCCTTTCCAATAGCACTCAGAGCTCCGTTAGTCCAATTCCCCCATCTGCTAGTTGTAACGGTTGTAAAATGAATAATTGGTGTCAAGTGGTTCCTGTAATGCCCGCTGTGCTGCCGAGGGCTCCGTCAGACATAAACACAACTCTGTTTAGCTATATAAAGCACAATCTGGACACTGAGAGGAGCTGGAGTCTATCTCAAATGAGGAGCTGTCAGTGGTTTTCTCAAATATCTTGACCCTGTGGTGCGTTGTGCAAGTCTCATTCCCCCCTTTTCAGCCTAAAATTAAACCAGAATCTCCACATCAAGCATGGGAGCTGGGAGAAGGGGCGTATCTAACACTGTGGCACTGTAAATATCGAGCAAGACGATGGCAGGTGTGTTCATACCTGGGTGTGGTGACAAATACATCCAGCCCTCTCTGCCTCACACACTGCAGCTTGCGCATGAGAGGAAAAGGCAGGTATCTTATAAAGACAGACTTTGTACATAATTCACTGTCTCCACAACTTGTAGGAAGCAGGCAGGACTTCACCACGGCAGTCACAGGACAAGGTAAGAACCATACTACCACTACTGCTGCTTCTTTAGGATTATCTGCATTATTTCTTTTAACTGAATAACACCTTTATTATCATGTTTGTGGCTTCTTTCCATTATTTCCATGTGTTTTTTCTTTAAACCAACATGATTTTAGACAACTTGAACAAATATATGCTGGGATGCATTTACTGTGCAGTATTAACAAAAGTCATTGTGAACGCTCAGTCAAAGGACAATGGGAGTTAATTGATAGGGAACCCGTCTTTCCTGTCTCAGTAATAGAAGCAATGCCACTCACCAGTTGATCTTTTCATGCTTTATTTGTTCACATTTTCAATTATTGTTTTTACTGGGGATCAGATTGCACAGTTGATTTTTTATTTTTTTTTATAATTTACAAGAGGGATTTTTTGGGGGGGTTTTGCCACTACAGCTGAAGTCATTGATCACTGGCAGCGAGGCGTCATCACAGTTAAGAGTGGAGTTGATTAATTTCAAATAATCAAATATCGCTGTGGCGAGAGAACATTGTTCACTTCTCCGTGCAGGTGTTTCTTATCTCTTCAACAATTCAATAATAATTTCTGCTTTGTATTTAAATGAATAATATCTGTGTATATACATACTGCAGTTGTATGTTTGCATGTTAATGTTGGGCTCTGTTTAACAAGGAATTCTGGTATTCCTGTCCAAAAAAAAACTAATGTGTAATGGACATACAGAAGGCAGGGTGTGCCTTCTCCTTTCCTACTTCACAAGAGAAAGGGAAAGAAACTATGAGGAATGCATTTTAGCAACACACACACACACATACACACACAAAAAAGAGGTAATTAAAAAAATATATCATGACATTTAAATGTTTCTTACATTTTGATAGACTACCCTCAGTCTCTTTGCAGATAGTAAGCCAACAGGGAACAACACAAGTTAAGCACACGTTGTGCAGACCGTGTGAGATGATGTTACTTTTGAATGAAGACGACGTTGAGTTCAAAAGCAATAAAACACACCCTATTTCTGATCAGTGGGCCATTGTGTTTGATATGGCTCACTGTGACCAGCTTTATCTAGATACATTTTTGCTGTGTAGCTTATATTTCAATCGGATGATTACAGTTGTATTTTTATGTCTTTATAATTGTGTTACTATCACGCCATCCACTTTTCACCCGGTTGTACTTTTGGCCACAATGACTCGCTCCACTGGTTACCTGAGTTACGTTATCTCATCATTTTAAACTTATCATTTTAAAGCTGCTCCTATAAAACCTCATTAAGTGTGTTATAAATAAGGTTTTTGGAATTAGTCTATTATCTCTTCAGTCCTCTTCAGTCTCACACACCAAAAACCATGTGCTGAAGGATTGTGCAACTTCATCCCCAGGCCTCTTCTTTTCATTTTCGAATTTCACCTGCTTCTTGTGTTTGTCCAGTGTGTGTCACCGCTTTATCTGAATACCTGAATACCAGAGCCTCTTAATTATACTATTAAGGGTGTGGTTAACAATAAGGATTTAGAGTACAGCTGATCTCAGCTTTCTCACTTCGTTCTCCCTCACACCACCATCACCATCAATCAGCGCCCAGTTATTTTATTACTTAATCCAGAACAAAGATTAGAGCCAGTGTGCGTGATACTGCTTGATATTATTTTTCCCAAGAATAATTACAACCACAGTTACTCCAGCTGTTTGACAATATCATATCATGGCATCAGTGTCCTGTGTGCATTCATAATATATGCCTGTTTCCATCCAGCCTGTCACCACTGAGCCCACAGTTGGCTCAGCTGGTGGCAGTGTTTGCACTTCAGTGCTGTTGTTTCTGATATCTCAGTCAAGAGGCGGTTAACGCGCCACTGACTGCAGGGCTTGTATTTTCCTGTAACGCCAAGCTGATACTCATTAGCAGGATTAGAGGTGCTTTGCTGTCAGAGATTTCATCTTTTGAAAGGGTTCACTTGTCATTTTAGAGACATCTGTTTCCAGCGATGATGAGTAAGACTGAGGAAGAGGTTTCTAAAGTGAACCAGTTGGTGGACATAGTGGAGTACTTTTCAGCTCCTTGGTGGAGTTGGTTGAGACCAAATAATGAATTAACAAAAGAGATTATTATTATTATGGAACAGTGATCCTGTGCTTCAGTCATTTGGCAAAACACAGCAAATAGTCCATAGACTGTACATACAAGATTGAAGTAGCCACCATAATGTGATCCATTAATTTGTAGCCTCAACTGTGGCATTTTGGCTTTTACCATTTTTTTTTTTTTTAAAGCCATGATCATATCTGTAAGAGAAGTAATAGCTGATGAGTTTATGGTAGTGGTATCAACTTATCTTGATTAGCAGAGTAGATGCATTAGTCACTGTACTGTTTAGTGAGTTGCTAGCCTTGGCTAATCTAAAACAAGTTTGAAACAAAATGCACTTACAGGAAACTCTGAAAATCCAACACTGAACGTTTGCTTTAAATACAACCATAATTTACAAAACGGACATTGTGCTGTATTGTGTTTAAACAAACAATGAAGATCACAAAGTCATTAGAAGAGGAGTGTTTACTACAGTAATAAAATAAAGTAAAAAGTTTCTTATAGACTTCATTACAGCGAGACTTCTTTTCGCAATTAGAAGGGCTTCCCTCTTCTAGCCGTTAAAAAGAAAGAAGGTTTAAGGCACTTCCACATCATGGACCAAGAGGTTATGTCCATCTTTTGTATACAGATATTTTATACAAAGCTATCTGGTTGTATCTGACGTATAACCAGGAAAATACAGCTTGTTATTCATGCTGTACTATTGCGGCATGAAGATCTGTTATTTTGGGTATCAACAATGTGATGGTGCAACATGTAAACCCTGGAAATCCTACATTCAAACTTACACCACAGTAAAAATATTTTTTTTTGTTTTACAGTTTAGTCTATAACAATTTATATTAAGACATCAGAAGACCATCAGATTTTTAATCTTTTTATGACACTGGATAATAAGTAGAACTGCGTATCTTCTTGTACATATCAGACACATGCACAGATGAGTTTGTGTTTGGCATCAGGCAGTGTAATCCCCTGCAAACGCTTTTGCTTTGTGTTTGTTTACAGTTCAACAAAATGATGAATGAAGTCAGTCGTGATGCATTTAAAAGTGTTCGCCAAAAGCCGGGCTTGCAAATATGGACCATCAATGTGAGTCATCTCTAAAGCACGTAACGTGCACCCCATATTATTGTGTGCACACTGATGTTATTGGTCTCAATGTTGAGCTTTAAGTAGAGCTGTGGCATGATGAAATCTTACATTGGTTTAAGGTTTAAGTTGTTGCTGTTTTCTTTATTTAGAAAATGGAAATGGTTCCTGTTCAGCCGCAAGGCTTTGGCAACTTCTTTGAGGGAGACTGTTACATTGTTCTATATGTGAGTAAAAAAAAAACTGGGTTATTTCATAAGAGGCTACAATGAGATATGTATCTCATATATCTCATGCTTTTCACGGTTATCACCAGATAAATGAGAAAAAAGGCTCCCACCAGTCCGCTGACATCCACTACTGGGTTGGAAAAACCTCCAGTCAGGATGAACAAGGTGCTGCTGCCTTGTACGTCACCCAGCTGGATGAGTACCTGGGTGGGAGTCCAGTCCAGTACAGGGAGGTGCAGGGCTACGAGTCACCGCGGTTCAGGAGCTACTTCAAAAATGGCCTGATGTGAGTTCCCAGGGAAGGCAGCTGGTGTTTGAACTGCAGGGGGATGGTGATATACTCAGGGGAATGAGTCTCTCTCTCTCACACACACACACAAACACACACTCATGTCGTAATCTTCTTGAGTCATGGCTTGCAACACTAATCCGTCTCTATGAAATGATTATGACACAAAACACAGTTGTTTCCTGAGGCTCAGCATTAAAAAAATGCAATTTTCTTTTGCCCAATTTATTAACCGCCAACCTTTAATTGTGTGTTTGTTTTAAAGTTATGCAACCTCCAGGAAAATTTCAAACTGGTTACAAAATTTTATTTATTTCGTTAATGTCCGTTCTGCTTTAAGTCTCTGGGGTTTATGTTTTTATTACACTTGAACTTTGATAAAGTGGCCTATGCTGCTCTCTCCACAGCTACAAGAAGGGTGGAGTGGCCTCAGGTTTCCAGCATGTTGACACAAACGTCTACAACGTCCTGCGACTGCTGCACATCAAAGGGAGCAAGGCTGTCACAGCAACAGAGGTATACAGAATAGAAAATAAAGTAATATGACTGGCTTTAAGATGGTCTTAGGGTTTACCCACTGCCTCCCTCTGCTGTTATCAGAGGCTTCACACAGTCATGCTACAAAGAGGTGTTGGCACCCCTCCTTAAACAGATTATGTCTTCTTGTTGTAGCTGTCAGAGTAGGTGTTAATTGCCCGCGGAGTGCCATGAGTGTGTGATATTTAATTAATACACTGTATTGTCTCATGCAGCGTATACTGTCTATTCAAATGGAGCAGAATGAGTTATTCAACTCTCCACTGTTTGTGTGTGTTTCCATGCAGGTGGATGTGTCATGGAGCAGCTTTAACAGAGGGGATATTTTCCTTTTGGATATCGGAAAAGCTATAGTGCAGTGGAACGGCCCCCAGAGCAACAGGAGAGAGAAGCTTAAGGTAATCCTCCACGCTGATTGGTTACAATAAGCAGTGACACGAGAAGTATTCATATCACAGGAAAGGGGAACAGCGAGGCCGTGAACTCAAAAGAAGACCTATTTTCAAACTTTTACATAGAAAGCTGATAAAATATATTTTTAGTACAGAACGGTGCCAATATTATTGATGCGCTTTCAGGTAAGCAGCATGAACAAAGACTGGTTTTGAAAAAGGAAGAATGACTTGATGTAATTTTATTCATTTTTTTGTGTCAAGTAAATTTTATGAACTCAGGGAGTCACAAACCAGTGGACTCCTAGTGCTGGTCAACAAGCCTGGATAAATAAGGAAGTACATGAAATCTGTGCCAGATCAAACATGTAGATCCAGTCACTGTGGCAACACCTTGGGAAACAAGGGAGCAGCTGAGATTACCTGTCAAGTGAATTCTAAGAATATTTTTTTTTAGTCTTGAAACTTGACTGTTGTGGATCTTTGATAATGACGCTGCCGTTAGCTCTAAGCAGCAAGCTTTCAATTATCTGTGAAATTGGAAAGAAACATGCAGGAAAAGGGGGAAAAGTTAGAAAGGAATGGTAACAACAGAAAAGGAAAGCCAGCAGCTATTTATAATTCCCCTTCTTTTTATATACATATTATTTCTGAGTTTTGGTAGTAGTGTAAATCTTTGCATAATAGGGGAACCTTTAAATCACTGCTTTAAATCAGTGCTAATTTTCGGGACATATTTTCTTTACATGACGTTGCACATCTTCTTCCCTTGTCTTTCCAGGCGGTGTTGTTGGCTCAGGACATCCGGGACAGGGAGAGAGGAGGTCGTGCTCAGATTGGTGTTGTGGAGGGAGGAGATGAGAAGAGCTCTCCGGAGCTCATGAAAGTCATGACGGCTGCGCTCGGCCCAAAACCGGCACAGCTGAAGGAGGCCACTCCTGATGATGTAACCGATAGTGCGCAGAGAAACAGTGTCAGACTCTACCAGTAAGTACATTGTACTGTACATTATACACTGCATTGCTCCCACAACACTGTAGAAATGTATTTTATTTTACTTTTGCTATTTTTTAATATCACATGCATTTTATCTAATTTTCCTCCACAGCGTTTATGACAATACTGGGAATCTAGTAATTCAAGAAGTGGCCACACAGCCTCTAACACAGGATCTGCTGAAATCCTCAGTAAGTGGTATTTATTCTTCAAGAACGTTCCTCAGAGGTTAATATTAAAAAAGAAAAGTGCTTTAGTTTCAATGTTTTGTGTGTGTGTGTGTGTGTTTTTTTCTGGGTTTCAGGACTGTTACATTCTGGACAACCAAGGGTCTAGCGTGATGGTCTGGAAAGGAAAGAAGGCCTCCAAGGAAGAGCGGCAAGGAGCTCTGAACAGGGCGTTGGTGAGTATACTGAATGATGACTGCGAGGATCTCTCACTGCCTCCTATTCTTTATGTCAGTGTATTATAAATCAAATATGTATATTTAAGTCCCTTTTCCTCAAATGAATGTGAATGAATATTAATTCATTCCCTTTTTCTTTTCCGAGGATCATCAGGTTTGAGGGCATTATCAGATTTTTTTGTTGTTGTTTGGTATTTTGGAGATGTTTTCCACTACAAGCTTTGTCATTAATCTTTTCCACCAGAGCTACATTAAAGCAAAGAAGTACCCATCCAGCACCACTGTGGAGGTGATGGCTGAGGGAGGAGAGTCAGCAATGTTCAAGCACTTGTTCAAATCCTGGACAGATAGAGAGCAAACTCAGGGCCTGGGTACCACCCACACCGTCGGAAAGATAGGTAGCCTTCTTCAAAATCAATTTCAGGGTTGTCTTGATATACTTTTTAATGATATTTATTGATATCTTGCCATTCATAATTAACACTGAACACTTTGGGTCTCCCTACAGCTAAGGTTGACAAAGGAAAGTTCGATGTGATGGAGCTCCATGCGCGCCCTGAGCTGGCAGCACAGCACCGCATGGTGGATGATGCATCAGGAGAAGTTAAGGTGGGGAAAAAACAGAAAACTATAAATACAGACAAACACAATCCATATGCATTTATGACTTTATTTATGCTGCTGCATATTATTTGATATGTTTCCTTTGGATTACATCTGTCAGGTGTGGCGCATTGAGAATTTGGAACTGGCTGAAATAGACCCCAAATCATATGGACAGTTTTATGGAGGAGACTGCTATTTGGTGCTGTATTCATATATAAAAGCAGGCCAGCATCAGTACATACTCTACATGTGGCAGGTCAGTGTCAGACCAGTCCGCGCTCCCTCCTCCTTCTCTTCCTGCTTCTCTGTGTTAATGCAATTTTTTTTTTTTTTTTTTTTGTCTGTCTCACATCAGGGACGCCACGCCACAAACGATGAGATCACAGCATGTGCCTTCCAGGCTGTCAATATTGATAACAAGTACAATGGTGCCCCGGTCCAGGTTAGAGTGGTCATGGGCAAAGAGCCACGCCATTTCCTGGCTATTTTCAAAGGCAAATTCATCATTTTTGAGGTATGATGTCATGATTTTCATGCTGAAATTTATTCTCTGGAAGATTAGAAATACGCACAAGCACAAAGTAAATAAATGTTTCTATCGGCATGTAGTGTAATTATGACACACGGAAGGAAGTAACTGCAGAAAATGTCTGTATTTCTCAAGTGGAAAGTTATTTTTCATGGAAACAATACTAGCAAAAACAAACAAACAAAAATACAACTCAAAGCATGAAATCAAAGTTGAAACTAACTGGAAACTGAATGTGTGTGTGTGTGTGTACAAAGGGAGGCACAGGTCGACCTGGTGTGGTTAACCCTGCCATTGGTGCCAGGCTCTTCCAGGTGAAAGGGACAAATGAGCTGAACACGAAGGCCACAGAGGTGGTGGCCAGGGCCGCTTCTCTCAACACCAATGACGTATTCCTGCTGAAGACTGACCACATATGCTACCTGTGGTATGGAAAGGTATGCGTCATAGAGCTGTGTAACAGACTTTTAAAGAACAAAAATATTAATCTAGCTTGCAATTTTTAAGTAATTTTTTTTCCTGATAAGGGTTGCAATGGGGATGAGAGGATAATGGGGAGAGCAATCTCTGATGTGCTGTCCAGGAATGAGAAGCAGGTGGTGATGGAGGGTCAAGAACCAGCTGAATTCTGGATAGCATTGGGTGGAAAGGCCCCCTATGCCAGTGACAGGAGGTAATTATTATAGATGGCAGCAACATCACTTTTGGGTATTGTGACAAAAATGTGATATTTTTGGCTTTTTTTGCTGAACATCAGAGTCCAATAGTCAAGTATTTACAATGATAAGCACTCAATCCAGGCCCAGAAAGCAAAAAAGAAATATCCAGTATAATAACACATTAACGAGGACTTCAGGATTCATCCAAAAGGCCCTTTAATCATATTTTGAACCATTTATAAGCTTACATTAAATCTGCATGGATTATTTTTATATCAAGGTCAGTGGGATATGCGCAGTCCCGTCACAGAGACAGAGAGCGAGAGAGAGAAAAGATTATGCTGCTGTTATGACAGAAAGGTCTGTGTCATTTTCAGATTCGAGAGGGAGGAGCCGCTTCACAGTCCCCGGCTGTTCGAATGCTCCAATCAGACGGGTCGCTTTAAGATGACTGAGGTGGATGACTTCGCCCAGTCTGACCTGGATGAAGAGGATGTTATGCTGCTGGACACCTGGGAGGAGGTGAGAGGACAAAGGAAGAACGTGAAGCTCATTGCGCGTGTTTCTGTTCATGAGAATACAGTTAACTCAGCATAAAGAGCTGAGGGCCTCTGCAGTCTGGTTATATCCTACCCAGTGTTTGCACAGCAGACTGATTCGTCTGTCTCTGAATCTTCTCAGCTTTTCTTGTGGATTGGTAACGAGTCCTACGAGTATGAGACCAAAGAGGCATTAAACAGCGCCCGGGATTACCTGAGAACACACCCAGCTGGACGTGACCCTGACTCACCCATCGTCTTTGTCAAACAGGGATATGAGCCACCCACCTTCACTGGCTGGTTCAACGCATGGGATCCTCACAAGTGGAGCGTGAGTTTAATAGTTTCTCTTTGATCTCCCTGGGATCCCTTAGAGAGAAGTATTAATAACAGACTAATCCAGTGTGATCAAGGTATTACAAATTCCCATTACATTATAGACTACTGATAATCTAAAAGAGCCACAAATATCGCATGAATCCTTTGAATTCCATTGTTTGAATTAATCATCTCAGAAACTGGGGACAACATACACACACATGTGAGTGTGTGTGTATGGATTGCTAGAAGATGACGAAGGCCCTGCATGATTACTAACTTTTACTAATTACTAATCTTGCTTCACTTGATCTTCTCAACAGGGAGGCAACTCCTATGAGGAGATGAAAAAAAAGCTGAGTGATGCAGCATCTATCTCACAGATCACTCTAGTAAGTAGCTGACACTGATCCTTATGCTGGCTGACCAAATGTACAAATATAATTGATGCAACACCTACTAGCGTCTTTAGTGTCATACACAATTATGTCACTAATCCGTGAATCTCTGCATCTCAGATGTTTGTTTATCAGTTTCCTGCAAAATTGCATCAAAACTCGTTCAGTAAAACTCCTCTGTCATGCCTGCAGGACCTGCAGAACACTAAGTTGAACAAAATTCCCGTCGGGGGAGGTGGGGGTGGTTACAGGGCACCAGGGGGCCCTGTAACTTCTCCGCCACCCAACAAGGCTGTCTTCCAAGATGAAACTAATTTGTTCCCCAGACCCTCCAGCCCCACAAGACCCCAGTCTGCTATGTCCTCCTCCTCTGGTTCCTCTTCTGGACCTGTTAATGCTGGGGGGTACCTTGACCCTGAACTCCTCGTCAACAAGTCTCCCAGTGAGCTACCAGAAGGAGTGGACCCCACCCAAAAAGAGGTGTGTATAGACGTTTGAGTGTAAATGGTAAAAATCAGTATGTGTTAACTAAAGTTCTTTTTTAGGGCATTGATTAATCCCCTTAAAATTCATGTTTGTTCATGACAATTACATATTTAGAAGTTTTTAATGAAAATAATCACTTTATGCCATAAAAACAATGCTTCGATTTGCCCCATTTTACCTGCAGTAAAAAGGATTCTGGTTCCTTTGGTTTTTGTGGCTGTCTTTGTCTTTGACTAGTTAACAAGGTTAAAAGCATTATTTTCATCAGAGGGGAGTCTTTAATCGAACTGAAGCTGCATTAATGTGCAGTAACATAAATAAAGCTATTTTAATCTTCTAGGTTTAGGCAAACTGACAACTGAAAAGGTCACTAAACAGCCACAAATGAATGCAAAATGAGTACAGAGAGATTAAAAGTGACGGCAGAGCCACATTAAATGCTTCTGGGGAAAATATGAACAACCACAAAGGGACACAAAATAGCTGCAACGAGACAATGAGGTGCTTTCCATGAAAGGGTGGGAGCCTTTTCCATTGTCTGTGCCTAGAGGCCTATTGCGTTTTATAAAGCATGCTGGTGTAACAGTGCTCTGTGTACAGTAGAGGTCAGTCAAACTGTTTCCCAACCTCTGCGCTCTGATTGGCAGGATTATCTGTCTGATAAGGACTTTGAGAACCTGCTTGGTACAAGTCGCACAGACTTCCATCGTCTGCCAAAGTGGCGTCAGAATGACTTGAAGAAGAAAGCAGGACTCTTCTGAGAGGGACTCTCCAGACTGTCTACTGCAAAATCTACTTGTAAACCAAAAAATAAGGACGTATTTTAGCTTTTGTCCTACAAGGTAATATTTTGTTTAAAAAAAAAAAAAAAAATCAACTAACATCCCAAGTTATTCAAATTTAAAGAATGGTATTTATAATTATGAACATGAATATAACTTTAAAAAAATAATTTAAAGGACATGACTAATATTTGTAAGATTTTTTTTTAATTGCTCTGCTTTATATTTATCTGTATTTTTTTTTTTCATTTTGTGTTGATCGTACTGTGCTACAGGTTTCTTAGCAGTGCCTTTTGTAAATCAGTGCAATGAATAAACACAGAAAACCACAAGTCGGGGACTCGGGGAGTGGTTTAATTCATGAGCTAGTGTGACTGTAAAAATGTTGTAGAACAATGGATGATACAAATAAATGAGGATACAAAATATTAGAACTTGTTTCAAACACAGAGACATAGGAAGTAAATTTGACTCCTCATATTATGTTTCTACTTTAAGGATAAAATCTTATGTACAACACTTGGAGACTCATATTTAAGGCACATAATGAAAGGACAGAAGCACATAGATTTACATGTAGCTGTTTCTCTCAATGAAAAAAAAATGTTTGTGATAGCAGACTGTTACAGACATCTGTGATCAATGTTCTTATGGCATCAACATGGACAAAGTATAAATCACTGTGGTCCAGTCTCATGAGTGTCCCATAAAACCTCTGAGAATCTAGAAAAATTGTAGTACAGTTGTAAAAATTAGATAGTCAGTAATCTTAAGCTGGAATTGACACAAAACACATAAATTCTACAGAGAATGCTGAATATAGTTTGCTAACTTTTCTCTCATTCGTTTTATTCATTCATTCATTGTCATTTTAAAAGCCCGCCACCAGACTTTTTTAAAAAAATAAAAAATAAAATCATACAGTGACCTGTAAGTGTCAGACACTTGTGAGTCAGCAGTCGTGGCATGTGAAAGCAAATTATATTTGCTGTTAAAAAAAAAAAAAAGACTGACATTATTTAGCTTCTTTTTTTTAAATGGACAAATCCCATTAGTGTTTGCATAAGACACTGTTCCTGTCAAGAAGTTTGTTTGTTTTTTCTCTTCTTTTTGTTCATTTTTTCCACACGTTTGCCTACTGGGCATCAATGGGCATGAGATGCACGAACAGACTGGCCGAGCTGATGACGTCGCCTCTCTTGGTGAGCAGTGGGACATGGCGATATCCTGGAAAACAGGAAGTAAGCTTGAGCTTTGTCAGCAAAGGAGAGCACCACTTCATAAAATGTGACAGAACAAAGGAAACGGATAAAGCGCAAAGTTGTTAGTCATGGTAAACTCTGAGCTGTTACAGTTCATACAGAGAAATTAAATACGGGATTTAAAAAAAAAAAACAAGGATGTTTAAGGTGGAATTACAGAAGACAATAAGGGGATAATGACGCACATTAAAGAAAGCCAAAGCTGTCAATAAGCAATGAATGTTTTTATAGCCTCTATTCAGCCTCTATTATGTTAGTATATGTTAAATAGTTTAACACTGATTTTTTTATTATGGAGGCAACCATTTCAAGCAGCCTCATAGAATTGCAGATTGTTTCTAACACTGAGGAACTGTTAATTTCTCGCGTTCAGTTCATCAAAACTTTGCGCTCTCTTACCGTTCTGTGCACTGGTGAGTGGCAGACAGTACTGCCCAATGAAATCATTCTGGGATGCTGTGTCATGGTCCTCCACCACAAATCGCACCAAGGCGAGCTCAGGCACACTGATGGGAAACTGGAATCCTTCATTCCACGTGGGGTTGAATCCTGCAGGGATTTATTACAGTTTTTTTCTTTTATTCTCTTCTAAACTGTTTGACGAGTAAGTGCATATAGTGTATACTTTCACATCTAACGCTCACCATTGTTATCAATGTAGTTTGTCTCTTTGCTGCCATTATCTGCTTGGACACCGTGGATCTCCACCCTCACTAGAGGATCCACAATGGATTTGTTTTTGTGTTTGTCCCTGTTGACTTTAGGTAACTGCTGAGCCGAGATCACCTGTTGTATTATGAGATAAAAATGCACACACCGGGTCACGTAACAATCCAAATACAGACTAAATTCAGATCTCATCAGACATCCTAGACATGATATGTGTATTCCACGGCACCCATCGGTGTTTTCACTGCTGGCACGATGATGACTTGATGACTTGATCTCTTTGTATGTGCACAAGCATCCATCAAATCAGGGATCCTCAAATCCAGGCCTCAAGGGCCGGTGTTCTGTAACTTTTAGATGTGTCTCTGCTTCAACACACCTGAGACAAATATAGAAGTCATTAGCAGGACTCTGGAGAACTTGACTGAATACCGAGGCGGTAATTCAGCCATTTGATTAAGGGTGTGTTGGATCAGGGACACATCTAAAACCTGCAGGACACCGGCCCTTGAGGCCTGGATTTGAGGATCCCTGCATTAAATGCTACTGTTTTTTTGTGTGGATTATGATTAATCATACAAAATTGTACAAGTCCCTGGAGACTTGTAAAATTGACAAGCCCTGACACAGTAGGGAAAAAAAATTAAAATTCACTCTTTTTTTTTTTTTTTTTTTTACAATTTAAGAGAATGATGTGGTGGTTAGCACTGTTGCCTCAGAGCAAGAAGGTCCTCCTGGCCCACCTTGGCCCGGGCCTTTCTGTGTGGAGTTTGCATGTTCCCCCCGTGTTTGCGTGGGTTTTCTCCGGGTGCTCCAGTTTTCTCCCACAATCCAAGGACATTTACTGACAGGCAGTTTCTGGGGTTAAGTTAATTGGTGATTCTAAATTGCCCATAGGTGTGAATGTGAGTATGAAAGTCTCTGCATTAGCCCTGTGACAGGTGGGATAGGCTCGAGCCTATCCCACCTGTCTTTGACACCATCTCCCACAACAAGATTTATCTTCCATTGGCATCACCCACACCCCCCTTGACTGGCTTCAATCTTATCTCACAGGCCACACTCAGTTCATCCGACTTAAGTCTTTTAAATCGCACCCCTCCCGTTACCACAGGTGTGCCTCAGGGTTCTGTCCTGGGGCTCCTCCTCTTTATTACTTATCCTCTTCCCCTTGGCAATCCATCCATCCATCCATTTTCTTCCGCTTATCCGGAAGAAAATGGATGATCTTCCATTTTGGCAATATCTTTCGTAAATTTGGTATTAATTTTCACTGCTTCGCAGATGACACCCAGCTCTATTTATCCACTAAACCTAAATTGTCACTCCCACCCTCCTCCCTCACCACCTGCTTGTCTGAAATCAAATCTTGGTTCACCACAAACTTTCTTAAATTAAACAGTGATAAAACTGAGTTACTTCTTGTCAGAACAAAGTCCATTCTATTGAAAGACAACAGTTTCTCACACACAACTGACAGCTCCTCGGTCTCCCCCTCCCCTCAGGTTAAGAGTCTGGGTGTCATCCTCGACAGCACTCTATCTTTCCACTCCCATATCAGTAATATTACTTGGACTGCATACTTTCATCTCCAAAACATTAATCGTCTCGACCCCTCCTTCTGCCCAAATACTCCATCCTTGTCCATAGTCTTGTTACCTCCCGTACTGATTATTGTAATTCTCTTCTATTTGGCCTCCCTCTCAAATCCCTCCATAAGCTTCAAATGGTTCAAAATTCAGCTGCTCGCATTATCACTAAAGCCCCTTCATTTCAGTACATCACCCCAGTCCTACAGCAACTGCACAGGCTCCCAGTTCAATTCAGAATTCTTCTAAATACATTCAAAGCCATCCACAACCTGGCCCTTCCCTATCTATCTGATCTTCTTCTCAAGGCCTCCTCCTCCTGCTTCCTTTGTTCGTCTTCTTCCATCTGTCTTACTGCACACCCTGCCCGCTTCAGCACTATGGGGAACAGAGCTTTTTCTCGCTCTGCTCCCCGACTGACATCCGTAATATCGATTCTCTCCCTGTCTTCAAAGCACACCTCAAAACTAACCTGTTTAATAAAGCCCACTCACTTTAGTTCCCAGGTCATTTGAATTCTATTTCTTTTGTGTGATTAGTGTTTTGTTTTTTTGTTTGTTTTATTAATTCTGTAAAGTGGCCTTGTGTGTTTGAAAGTTGCTTACAAATAAAATGTATTATTATTATTATTATTTTACTTGTTGTACACTGCCGTCTTGAAATTCCTTCAAATTTAAAAGGAAATTTCACAGGATATATTTGACCTCTAAGAAATGCATCTTTTTAGCTTTAACTCCCACCATGATATGAAAGATCTTCTTCTTCAGCCACGGCCCTTTGGTAAGTGTGTTAGGGTCAAACTGAGAGGACAGGCTTCTCTGAAACTCAGGTTTGAGGATGTAGCCACAGAAGCCATTTGGCCGAAACCGTCCCTGGTTTAAGTGCATTTCCTTGGAGGGAGTCTGGAAGTTCAACGCCACTATAAACAAATCAAAGAGAAAAAAAATCATTTTTGGGAGGTGGTGGTGGTGGGGGGTATAGACTTTTGTTATGCTGTATGTTGTGCATTGGAGCATACCTATCTGACACCCAACATTCCACATGGGAACTGGGTTATAGTTGGAGGAATCTGTTCTGGAGCCGGCAGGGTAGATCCTACTGAGTTTATCCATGTTGTGATGAATGAAGGCAGTAGCTACAAGAACACATGAATTTTTAATTTTTTTTTTTTAAAGCAATAGTGGAGTGATAGTAAATGCAGGTAAATGCAGTGCACGTTTACCTGAGGTCTCAGCGAGGTGGAATGCTTTACTCTCCTTGAAGGATGACATTTCATAGAAGGCCTGGTTGTCTCTGGCATGTTCAAAGCCATTAAAATGGACACTCTTACAGTAGATGACCATGTCTGACAGCTCTCTGGCAAGTTTGATCTTTGTTTTCTGAAACAAGGAAAGACACGGATGAGCATGAAAGCTGAAACTAAAAATAGTTGTTTAAATTTTTTTTAAAATGAGTAAGAAGCCTTTGGCGCACCTTTGGTTTCGGTTTTTCGGAATTCTCCTTGCACTCTGCAGCCTCGTCCTCCTCAGACACGGTCTCGTCCTCTACAACTTTGTTACTGGTGAAGACTGCATCCAGTTTGTTCAGTCGTTTTCCCTTGATGAGGATCTTTCCCTTCAGTGCCTGCAAAGAGACACAAAATGTTATCTTATGCAATTTCTAAAACTTAAAATACACACTGTGCAGTAATGTGGAAAACAAAACTGCATTGCTTCATGCAGGAAGGCACATATTTTAATTCATAGCAAAAGAAACTGACTGTTAATCACACCCTCCAAACAACCAATGACAGAATGGGAGAGATAAATTTCTTTTGACGCTGACAATGCTACAGGGAGCCACCTTGTGAGTGCTATATTTCAAATATTCATATTTCCCTTCTCTTTATGTTTGTCCCAGGAGTGAAGGTAATTTTCCAATCATTTGGCAGAATTTTAGAAAAGTCATAGATTAAAAGAGAGTTAGAAAATAGAAAACAAATACAAGACATTTTTAGAATCAAGAGATTTATATATTACTTGGAATATCCCTGTTACAAATTCCAATAATAATAATAATAATAACAAGGTATATTGCAATAATAATAAAACTTTGGATAACCTAAATTTATCTGGAGTTTAGGTTCACTGGTGATTCTAACCTGTCATCCAGAGCTCACACGGAGATTAAATTCCACTTGCAAGCAATCTTTGTTTTCAAACACAGTGTTGTCTCGAACACGCTCACTCAGCTGTTACAGCAAATGATTACATAATCATTAAGTGATACCAAAAAAGCAAAGGTATTTTGATTATGAGGATGTGGTGTAATAGGATGGAGTATCCTCATTTGATTGGATTCCCTAAACAAAATGTGGGTCATGTTAAGGTACACAGAAAAGTGGTTTATTAATTTAAAAGGGGAACTGTTAAGGTGCTGTCTTCCTTTGATGCTTTGTTTATGAGGGCAGGTCTCCACGAACGATGTATCATGTGTCAGTGAATTTAGATATTGGGATTTCACCTTAGGTGATGGGAAGTTGGTTGGCATGGTGTCGCCCAGAGGCTTTTTGACCAAAGCATCACCCAGGATGGAGATCAAATAATGGGCCATGAGCTTCTGCTGGTCCACTGAGCAATGGTTCTCCAGGGACAGAATGACTGGGTATTCTGAAGTCTGGAAAACAAAGGAAACAATGTGAAGGTGAACTTCAGTCAATTTCTTGTTCCTATTGTGCGAGGGAGAGCAAAGGGCTGGGGATTCAACGCAATCTCCAACAAGAGCAAGGTAAAACATCCCAAGTAGTAGACTATGTCACATACTTTGAAGGCGTATTCCTTGATGACTTTGATAACGTCTTTGAAGAGCACTTTGGAAGTGAGTGTGTGGCCATGATAAATAACAGGCTCTCCGTTAACCCCATCCCAACAGTCCAGCTCCACACAGCGGCAACTCTTCATCAGCGCTCTGCAAGCAAAGAAAACATTTGTGACCAACTACATACCACAGACATCACATGAACTTTGCCTGTGTGTCAACTGGAGCGATTCCTGGACTGTGGTGTCATCCCAAAATAGCCCTTCATAAAAGCCCAGGAACTACTGATGTGGTCTAAAACAGGCCTGATACATCTTTATTCAGTCTAACTGAAAGAAGAAGCCTGCAGAATCAGGTCTCATTTGCTAAAATTTCCAGTTGTTACAATTCAACTGCTTCTAATCTTCAGTTAAGGCTATCTGTATAAAAGTAATATAATAAAATTTACTTTATGTAAGCTTCTGTGCTGCTGGGCCCTTTGAGCTGGTCTTCCATCAGGTATGTGTTGTGTGAGGAGGAGATGTAGTAATGGCTGAGGGGCTGGTCCATGTCCTGATACTCAAATTTGTGGGTTGGATTGAGGATGCATCCATCCTCCTGCTGCAGGTACATCAGGAAGCCATCTTTTGTCATGTGCTTCTTCTGCTTGGCTGTGACACACATGGATGAACATGTTAAATGGAAAGTGATGCATAAAGCAGTTGAAATAAAGCTCTGATAATATGGTCATTAGTCATAAGTTTATTATGCGCTGGTGTCCAAAATAACTACCTGTTTGATCCACTTCATATTTCTCAATAAGCCTGTGGGCGTCCTCTTCGGTCACCTGCTCCCGCTGCTCATTCAGCAGGAAGTTCAGCAGGTCTCTGGCGCTCATCTGACCCTCTGTTTGAGCATATTTCGCATAGATGACATCAATCTCCTCGCGGTATGTCAGCAAATGATAGAATTCAGTGATCTCCGAGCCTTCCAGGGTGCCTGAATGGGATATGTCACATTTCTGTGCAACGTAATGAGGCAGTTAATTAAACAGAAATGACATTTTATGGCTGATTAACTCTGAACTTGAGAGATACACTTTTTAAAAAAATTTTCTGACAAGGTCTCACCTTAAAAATCTCCGCTGCGTAAGTGTCACTAACATCAACATTGATCTGCCGCATGAAGTGCTTCAGCTCCTTGAGGGTCATCTTGTTGTCACCGTTCTTGTCAGCCTTACGTAGGCAGCTGATTATCCAGCTGGCATTCAGATGTAAGGAGCTGATGTATCACAAACAAATGCACTCACACACAAAATGCATACACATTTCTCGCTTTGCTCGCTTGACTTTTGCTAAGGATACTGTTCTCGCTTCTTCTGGTCACTGAGGTTGTGCATGTTGTTGATGATCTTCTCCAGGCCGGTCACCCACTTATTTAGTTCTTCCTCAGATTTTGCCATCAGGTCGAGATTTTTCTTGCGCCCCTTGAAGAAGATGGAGAAACACCGGTCCTCGACGCTGTCATCGGTGTATTTTTTAAGCCCCTCAGACTGACGGCCCTTGCGAACTGATTCAATGTCCAAAATGGAGACTGTTTGAAGAGAAGGGGTGTTAGACATTGTGGCCCTTGAGTCATACTTAGGGTTGGTGTGGTAATAACAGGTGAGCTAGCAAAAAAGTCTTTTTAAGGATGACTATGTAACACTGTGCAAAAATGAAGCTGTTGCCAATCAGATGCTTTCCAAATGGTGTTGCATGGTGGATCAAAATCTGATGGTACTTTTTTGCATTCATAATTCCATCAATTTTGACAAGATCCCCAACACCACTGGCTAAATGCAGCTCCAAACCACAACAAAGTCCCCACTGTTTCCTCACCTCTTTTCAGCACACACTGAAGACCAGGCTGAGATATACCAGGTTATCGGTTAACTATCAGGACATTAGCATTTAGCCATAATCCCTTGACACACAGTCTTTTCCTGAGACTTGAGACAATTCCACATGTTGTGGCGGCAGACTTCTTGTCCCAGTGGTTACAACAGAAGCTGTTTGTCCATCTTATCAACAGGAAGGGTTTTGTCTCAACAGGTCACGTCTGTGGCCTTTGCTCACAAATTTACAGCAAAAACATTCATCTTCCAGGCAACTGGAAGATGTAGAAAGGGTAAGTTTCTAGTTTGATTCCAATAGGATTTATGTAGCAAGGTCTGACATGTGGATACTCTATTGCAGTGAACCAAGCATGGACCTAAGCAGCAACGGTTAAAATGCTAGCAAACATTGCTTTTTAGCAAACCCTGCTTATTTACAGAATATCAAAATTTACGTTTTAGTTGTATTTTTGACCAGCCTTCACAAATTCGTGAGAAAGTTGTTTTTAGCAGATAAACACTGCACCGCTCATTATCTTTGTTTGGTATTGGGCAGTTTGTGTACAGTCGACTTATCAGTGCTTTGTCAGTGGAAACAGATGAATCCTGCTGAATACAGAGATATAGACATAGCACTATGAGGCATAAAAGCAGAGCAGTGAGATGAAAGTATAAAAAATATGGTAAACCGAGCTGAGTTGGGTGATAATTTCATTTCACATCATCTTTTAAACACTTGTTGGGATAAAAATTTCATAAAAACTGTTTACCATTGCCAAGATCCAGTTAAGACTTTATATAACAAACTCCGTTCTTCACGACTGTCCTGCTGTCAAACACATTACAGAATCTTGTTCACATAAACTGGATTGAGCCATTTTGTCCAAACATTCTTAAGGTTTAGGAGCCCTTTGAGGCCTAACAAACGGTTTCTCCAACATTTTGTTATCTGTTGTAAAACCTGGATTCTGTCACAAAACAAAAACACACTCAAGATATTTAATTACTGCACTTTAAAACAATTTGATGCAATCTGACCCCTCCTGATCGTCTTCTCTAAGGCACGGGCAGCGCACGTACTCACATAATCAAAGTTTCTGGGACTAAAAATGTCTACTTTCATCAACCACACAGACACACAGACAGCATCTACAAAAAGTCTCTGCAGACTGATGCGGCTGTTGCATCGGCGCCCAGCTCTATTGTTGAGCAGCTTAATATACGGAAGAGCATCCACTACTGCGCATGATGTAATCACACAGCAAAGACTATCGACTTAGTCATGAGGCTGTTATGGCTGGGGCCACAGTCGCCGCACTACTAAACCCAGTGAATGGTTCCTCTTTGGAGCGGAAGAAATATAAAGGTCAGACTAGCTAAAAAGAAAAACACCACCCTCGGGGGGGGCAATGGAGTGAAACACGCCCAAGTTTTCCGAGCCCTGCCTCAGCTGATTGCTGGATGACTAAAATACCATAGAAGTGCTCAGCAGAAGAGGGAGTGTTTGTTTAATCTGTGCATGCACACTGTGTCCCACAAAGCAGCCTGATGTAGAGGTTGTGAATTTGGACCAATTTCAGGGCATCCCATCTGGAGAGACTGTCCACAGTGTCCAAGCCATGTCACGCAGGCATTGTTTGAATACCACATACAATTTTACACAACGAGATTATTATGAAGGCCTGACAAAGTTCTGCTGTTTCTAAAACTCTTTTCTTCAAAGGGAAGAAAGAGTTGGAGGGTTTGTCATGTAAGTGAGGGAACAAAAAAAAGCATCTTTAAATGTCAACGTAACAACTAAAAGTTAGCCAGATTAGGCAGATGCACTGTTTGCTTATGCAACTTCACATATTTTACAATTTCCTGATATTTTGAACTCCATTTCTGCTCTGGGAAAACTATTGGCATCCATCCATCCATCCAGTCACTTCCGCTTATCCTGTCCAGGGTCGCGGGGGGGGGGGGGGGGGGGGGGGGGGGGGGGGGGGGGCTTGAGCCTATCCCAGCTGACATAGGGCGAGAGGCAGGGTACACCCTGTACAGGTCGCCAGCCTGTCACAGGGCCAACACAGAGACACAGACAACCATCCACACTCTCATTCACACCTATGGGCAATTTAGAGTGGCCAATTAACCTAACCCCAGTAACTGCATGTCTTTGAACTGTGGGAGGAAACCAGAGTACCCGGAGAAAACCCACGCCGACACGGGGAGAACATGCAAACTCCACAGAGAGAGAGAGAGGCCTGGGCCAAGGTGGAATCAAACCCAGGCCTCCCAGATGGTAACTGAGGCAGCAGTCCTAACCACCGCACCAGTGGTGGTTACCCAGTGGTGGTTACCCAGTGGTGGTTACCCAGTGATCCAGCGGCTTTTTGCAGCATCAACAGTTTTGCAGGCATCGTGTCAGGGTAAAGACAACCGAGCTGGAAGGAGGCGCTTTCAATAAACCAGTCGATATAATTCCACGTCATTAGATCAGGGCAGTGACCAAAAGAATAAGGTCATAATACAAATGAACGAAATGAGTGTCCTTCATAGGGTGTGGGGACTCCACCTTAGAGATAGAGTGAGGACCTCGGACATCCAGACAGAGTTTCAGAAAAACATTGGGGGATCCCTCTTCTAGAACGGAGGGTGGATGGTGTTAAAATGAAGGCGCCCCTACTAGAATTACGGCTATTAAAAAAAAAAAAAGAATAGTATGACATAAGTCATACAGCTTTTCAAGCTGATAAATTTTACTTCATTAAAGCACAGCAGCATACAAAATACAGTTAAAAACACTGCATACTGTCCTCCCACATGCTCCTATTTTAAACAAAGCCTTTTTAGAGCTGACTGGTGAATGCGGTTTGCTAAAGCCCACTTGAACGCAATACATTTAAAAAAAGATGCTTATTTCTGTAAATGAGGAAATGCCCACTAAGAAAGTGTGGTAATGCTAAAAAAAAACACCCTGTCTGTAAAGAGAATATTAGACTCATTATTCTCAATGCTTGTTCAAGGCTTGGGGAAGAGGTCATCTCACCTAACAGCAGTAGCTGGTAGGGAAACCTGAGCCCCAGAGGATGCACACATAGTGTACATTCAGTGGATCACTGAATTGAAAATCTAAGGAAAAGAATCTCGCTAACACACAAACACACAGTAAGGATTCACACTAATATTTCCCAGTCTGACTTTGGCCACACCACCGTACCTATGAGCGCTGGGCTGTTTCAACACAGTTGTACTGCTAGTGGAATATGAGGCTGTGCTTCTGTGTGTGCTGTAAGGGAAGACGCTATTGTTAAGATCTGAAAGGAGAGCCCTTAGTTGACAGAATAATAGAAGACTGCTGTGCAGGTCAAAAAAACAGATGTTCTTATCAGAGTAAAGTAATTGAAATGCAACACAGAACTTTTACATAGCCTCGCAACAGATTGGAGGCCTGTCCAGGGTGTATTCCTCCTCTCACCGTGCAACAGCTGGGATAGGCTCCAGCAACCAAATTGGACAATGGGAAGAAAGTGGATGATGGATGGAAACTGTACGTCCCTTTTTGTTAATTTTTTACAAATCCTTTAATTTTCTCTCACATACATGTTAATGTTCAAACACAAACAATCCAGCTAACGGTTACACTCACAGGTCTGGGTTTTCTTGAATTTTTTCTTGGATTCATGCCAAAAGGTCTGGCAGTCTTCCTGCAGTTTGTAGTATCGATTCTTTTTCCAAGAGTTTGAACAAATCTTGACCAGTGGCCCTCCCACCAACAGGAACTGGAGATCTAAATCTCCCTCCAAACCTGCAGAAAGTGAGGACAAAAGGGACCGTCAAACTACTTTTTAAAAAAAATAAAAATAAAGTTCAATAAACCACTTTGTTAGATATTACAGAAAATTGTGGATTAGTATCTGAAGTAAATAAACATGCTAGGCATAGTTTCTCAAACCTTAAAACTAACACTTTAATGGCCTTTGATCCATAACTACTTACAAAATACAACAAATTACCAAAAAAAACTTCTAACTTGGTTTACAGGTTTTTGGTATATCAATAAGCACATGCTCTAAAGTGTCAAGAGGACCCATAATGCACGCTGCTAGCTGTGTTTTTGTTCTTGACCTCTAATTGAGCAACTCGACATGATTCACAGCTCCAAAATAATCCTTACTCATCTGATTCTGGACCTTGTCGCAACCCCTACCCCACACTCTGAAACAAGCTGTTTTAGTTCTTCTCCCTTTAAGGCAGAGCCAACTTTATGCCAGCTTTCTTCTGATTGGCTGCCCCTCACAGAACAGCAGGTGGATGTGGCTGATGTGCTCACAGCAGAGTCAAGTGCCTGTATTAGCGATATCACTCGTCTTTGACCTCATCAAGACCCAAAAAATTGAATAAATAAATAAATAAAACAACTACCTGGAAGTACCTGTAGTACAGTGCAGTGCTTCACAACATTTCAGACAAGCTGAGACAACAACCAGTCATTCAGGTGCACCAGTTTGATGAGGGTGGCACTCTGGAAAGGGTGTGCAATCCAACTGAATGAGTCAAAGCTTATTTTTCAGTTAGCGCTGGAGTGTACGGGTGTACTTGACACAGCTTTATGTACAGAAGCTTAAAATTCTCTATAACACAGAATGAGAATATGTAATACACTCCTAGTAAACAAAGGGCATTTGAGGATAACACATTAAATACAACAAAGGGGAGTGGTTTAGGGTTGTGGGCAGGATCACAACATAACAGACATTTTTTTCCTTCAGATCGCACCACAAACCCACAGAGGCTCTTTATGAGTTTCTGCCCTCTCTGCAGCCAGGGAGGAGGGCTCGGCAATGCAGCACCACCTCTGCCCAGTCAGGCTTTCTGTTGGGGGCTTTTCTCCGTGCACCTTCTGTGTTTTTGCCAACTCCCTTTCCTTGTAATCGATTTTACTGTGAAGAGCTTTCACACACCCGCTTTCAGTCACCCAACAACTTCATGTTACGAAAGCAGGCATTGTTTGCTTCTTTTTAAGCAAAGTAATCAGTTTCAGATGGGAAGAAGAGCTCTTAAAAGTAATATATACACCCTATGAGGCAAGTTAGGGCAAGAAAATTCCAAGAACTGTGTTAAAGGGAAAGAAAGGAATTCCTTTCAGCCTTGAGTGTATGGGTTGACAGAATTTTAAGCATGGAAAGAGTTTGTGCTGTGTACAGTATTTGGGCACAAAACCGCCCACTGACTTTAACTAATAAGACCAGTTTGAGGTTTAAAAAGTGTGATATTTTTTTAACATTAGATCACTGTGTAAAATAGCAGCTAGATGGAAACAGAGTTGTTTTTGTTGTTTAACCACACACACACACACACACTAATACACTAGAACACCATTCATATGCATGTGACCTAAGACCCATAAAGGAAGAGGTATAACCATTTAAAACAATTTAATTTCCTTATAAAACTCATAGAGTGTGGTTTTTAAGTGCTTGATATGAATCCAGTGTTTTCAGATTATGATTGTGTTATAAATTACACTAAGCTGAATCAAAATGTAAATGAAAATACTGCCCTCCCTCTGCAGATGACTATACTCAGGAAACTGTGCTGTCTACAAGGGGAAAACAGAGAACCACAAAACCAAGAATAAAACGCCTCTCAGTTTTTCCTCAGCTCATTCAACCTTTTTGAAGGTAAAGCACCATCCTGTGTTTGTACTCTTATTTATCCACAGCTCTAATATAGGTTGCGTCAAGTCTTTTTCAGCACCATCAGTGGTTCTTCTGCTGTAACTGCTTTGGCGGTGTCCCTGCTCCACAAAAGACTTCGCTCTTGCGCCTTGAATGCTCAATGTCAAAACACAAACCATATGCTTACCACAACCGCCCGACACGCAGCAAAAGATTTATCCTCCGAGGTTGCACGTGATTAGTGATTTCTTTTTTTCTTCACGAGACAGATTTTCCAAAATCCAGGTTATCCAAACATTCCCATGTTGGCAAAGCAATCGAAAACGCCTCAAGCACGCTCGCACCTTTAGAGGACTTACCTACGCGTTTTCCATTCTCCTGCGCAACTTTTTTCTGCTGTTCTTGAAATGCCAGTTCCTCGGATTTGGTTCTTTTCGGGTGTTTATGGAAACAGGACATGTCGGATAAACTTTTTTGTTTACCCCACAAGGCTACAGAGACAACCCAGTCGGGTCGGTGCTCGCTGTGGATGAGAAGTAACACGTAGTTCTCTCCTCATGGGGCGGATCCCAAACATATTCCTCTGTTAGAACCACTATTCCCCGCAAGGGTGCTGTTGTTGTTTGTGCTCAAGACTTTCAGACTTTACAGTGGTGAGGGGTTTGAGATCTCCTGTCACATCTCCTGTAAGATTACTGGTGGCAAACTTTTTAATTCTAATGTCTGGGTACACCTCTGGCTGACTTAATTGGACGATCCATTATAGGCGCTGTCTCTAATAAATACTGTCAGTCTTTTCTGCAATATTGAAAGGTCTTGTGCGCTTAAAGGATCATTTTCAAATCGTAAAACAAATGATAAAATGGCACAAAAGACTACAGTATGGCTTTAAATACATTTCTATGTAACAGGTGGCACACACCTGTTTTCAGGCCTTCATCAGTTACTGTAGCTGTTTCCAAACCCAATTAAAACCAAGATTGCATATCTGTAAATTAGATGAATATTTTACTTATTGCCTACTGGAGTAATGAGCTGCAAAACAGCGCCACTCCGAGGGACAACGTGATTAAAATTACGGATTGGCCTATAGTTAAAAAATGGGGCCAATTTAAATTGTATATATATATATATATATATATATATATATATATATATATATTTCTGCAAGGGTTTATAACGACTGCATCTCATCTAAGAAATCTGCGCGGCTCATTGATAAACACCCTTTGGGTGTGGAGACTGAAAAATGTGATGAAATGTAACACCTTCAGTGCTATTCGTTCTGTTTGATGAAATGTAGTACTGTCTTGGTAACAGATGCATGTCACGATAGAAAACCACGACCTCAATATTTGCGTAACAAATTTGCGTTAAAAGAAAACAAAATACTGAACGTGACAAATTGGTATTTCTCTGACACCAGAAAACCACAAAGTTCTCCTATTTCTAGGCATTATATATGTATATATGAGATTTTGTGTAGGTTATTGAGTAAACAAGACCCAGCTTTCATTCACAGTTACTGCAGAAACATGGTTGAGAAGTCCCTATTAGACCCCGCTCCAGGTCACTGAAGGAAAATACGTAAATAAATTTTTAAAAAATACACAAAAATAAAGAAATGAACGTGTGCGCTGATCAGTACAAGTAAAGTAAATCTGTGCGCTCATACCAACTCACCATGTTTTCCAAGTGCGCTGAGCTCCATTCTTATATCATTTGATATAAATCACCATGTGCGGTGCTTCCCAAGTTTTATGAAACAGGTGAAATCCCAGTCATACAACTTTTCTCTTTGCCCTGTGGAAGAATAAATCCAGCCTGCGTTCCTGTCCAAGCCGAATCACACAGCGCGCAGGGCGCAGCGACTCCTAACCCACTCCACACCCACTGCAACACCGGTCTGACAAGTATGCTGCTCCTAAGACATCTTTCCCGACGGTGGAAATTACAGCTGTGGAACGAAATTCCAATTTAGCTTAAAGATAAGTACTTTCCTAAAGTCCAAGTTAAACCTTGATAGATGGTTTTGCATGAAGCAACATTAAACTAATGTCATTGTGTGCTATGTGTGGCATTCAGGCACATAAAGTGTGATCTGATTTATTCAGGGTGTTGCCTCAGTCTGGTACAGACCTACCATTTAACACCTTGCAGTTACACTACAAGATTAATGTTATCATTATTCTACATCACACCATCTCTGTGTCATCATCACTAAAGTCCAGGCCTTGAGACACACAATGCTTGGTTCTGCACTAAAGAAACAAGCTTAGCTGATACAATAGGGGAAACACACACACACACACACACACACACACACACACACACACACACACACACACACACACACAAAACAAAAAAACAAGCAGAACCAGACTTCTATTCTCATATGCATGCAATCAGTCTCTTGTAGAGGCAAACATGCCCCTGATGAGCTTTGTTTGTGTGTGTCACTTAATATGGGTAGATGCTTTGAAATAGAACTAGGTAAATGCTATTCATTGTTAGAATTCAATATAGAGATGCCAGATTCCTGTTTGCGCCTCTTTATTGTGAGCATCTTCCTGTTTGCTCTGTGCTATGGGTTCTTGTGTTCAGGGCAGGCGAGTCTTGTGGGGGAAAAAATATGTCTAGCAAACCACGAGGAAGTACAAAGCAAGCCCAACAAGTGGCTCTTTGACAGTCCCACTTGATCAGCACAGTGAAGGATTTTGTTTCGGGTGTCTTTGGAATTTTGGCCTCTTCGACACAAACTATTGACTTTCAAATGTGTTTGAATAACACAGTTTTATGCAGTAACTACTCGTTGTGCAAGACTACAGACACGTGCCCACGCTTTAAAGCTTTGCAAAGCACTTTGTGTAACCCAAACAGCTGAAACCTGTTTTTGCATTCCCGCATTGTTCAGTGACAGCCAGCTTTTCTGTCTAGGTAGTTTCTTGGAAAACAAGCAACATGTATACAGCAGGCACAATACAGTGTGTGGTTTTTATGTTTTGGATATATCTGGTTTCATGAGGTGGTTCGACTCATTGTTCGCTATATCAGAGCCTACCTGAAAATGAGACGGGATCCTAATTAATCAGAAGCATTTCATTAAATCAATTCAAGTTTATCATGTATATAAGCAGGCCTGTCATCTGGAAACTGCTGGTTAGACTCTTTGATGTTAAAGATTATGAGATTCATTCCTTCTACACCCAGGGTCAACCATCCAAGGTAACAGATAGAGAGCGTGCTGGCAGGGTGGAGGCGAGCGTCAGCAAGAGAGAAATAATGGTTAAAAGATGGTAGTGAGACCTGCTGTGATGTGTGGTTTGGAGATGGTCAAACTGGCAAAAACACGGGAGAAAGAACTGGAGGTGTTGAGATTTTCCCTGGGAATGGCAGGAATAGACAGGACTGGAAATGAGGGCATCAGAGAGACAGCTCAGGTTGAGAAGTTTGGAGACAAAGCTAGAGAGACAAGGCTGAGGTGGTTTGGACCTGTACAGAGGAGGGAGAATGGATACACTGGACAAAGGATGTTGAATATAGAGCAGCCAGGTAGGAGGAAAAGAGGAAGACGACAGAGAAGATTCATAAATTTAGTGAAGGAGCACAGGCAGAGGGTTGCTATGACAGAGGAGGATGTTAGAGATAGGGTGAGATGATCCGCTGTGGCGACCCTTAAAGGAAGCAGAAGAAGAAGAAGAAGAAGAAAAAAAAAGAGCCAATTAAACCAAAACTGTACTGCTACTACTACTACTCATAAAAATTATACATAAATAAAATATATAAACATGCTACAACGTTATTTCCGGTGACGGGTTGCTATAGCAACCCCACATAAACAAACAAGGCTCTCAACTTGTGAAGACTCCACGTTTCTGAAGTTATCGCCCCAGTTTATGACTGACTCCATATATCCTACGAATATTTATCTTTCTTACTAACATTTCGTATTAAACATTTAGCCAGGTGTATCAGCCATGGAAGAGGAGCCGGAGACGAGAGAAAAGCTGCGAGCTGACCCGTCTGTGAACGCTCACCGACCCGCGTCCGGAAAGTCCCAGGTAAGATCAAATACAGCCCCGACATCTTTAAATTTCTAGGAAATATAAAAAAATAAATAAAATTAGAAGTTGCCTCCTCTTTCGTTGTATTCCAGGACATTTCTCACGTGTTAGCAAGCATCTTCAAGCATCTTTACACAAACGACATCATTGGAAAAGACGCTGTCTCCAACCTGGTTAAGACGAAAAGTGGACGAGGCAGCTATCATGACAGATATGTGAAAGAGCTCCAGCAGGTAACCAAACACACTCACCTACAGCATTTAAAAAAAAAAAAAAAAGCACTGTACGAAGTCAACTGAAGAATAGTGCTCTTATATAACTTTATTCATTTTTTTCCACCGCCACACAGGCTCATTGTGAATTTGAACAGTGTGTTAAGGAGGCAGACATGCTGGAGAGTCACATCATTCAGGCCAGAGCATCAGCCGCAGCCACAGAAACCCAGGCTTATGAGAGAATGAGGGAAACAACAGGCGATGTTTGTGATCACCAGAGACTGCTTACAGGCGAGCTGGAAGCCTGAAGTGCACAGCATGCTTGCTTAATGTAACCATCTACCTATACTTGTTTTGAAAATGCCTTGATATTATTTTTTCTGTCTATTTTCAGTCAAATCAGCCTTTTCCTGGTGTGTGGATGAAAATCTTCTTGAAATGAACAATCTGATTTCCCCAAAAGACTACTTAGCGACACAAAAACCACACGTTCGAGCACCAGCAGCAGGTGCCCTCTTTAACACTTAACTAATTATTATTATAAATTAGTGATCAGTGATTCAGTGCTGCACGCTTCTTTTTCCTTGTCAGAAAAATGGAATCCTGCCAGACCCACCATTGCCTACTCCATGCATGTGTCCGTAAAGCCTCAGGATGATGGCTGTACTGCGACTGACTTAAAAGTCACTGAGGTAGACCCCAGCGTGACCTTCGAGTCCTGCTCAGACACCCCGAGGAAGAAGAAAACCCACAGGGAGGTGAGGAGTTTGATGAGATCTTTATGTACTAGATCATAATGTATTCATGCTGCAAGTTTTTGTTATGATCCTTTTTTTACTGGACAGCATTAGAGTAGGTCTTTTTCACTATAATTTATGATTTTGTATTGTATTTCTTTTCCAAATGCAATAAAACTAATCTTGAATATAATTTAAAAAAGGTTGTTAAACAATACTAACTGGTAAGCCTGAAGGACAGAGAATGTATTGCATGTGTACTATAAATGTAAAATATAAATCCTAAACAATAATCTTCCAAGCCAAAGCAGACCAAGCCTAGACCGAAATGGAAGGACGAGCCAAGTGCAAAGGATCGAGCGGAGGCTTTGGAAAAACTTCAGAAGCTGAAAGATCGCCACAGCTTCCTCCGCAATCCACGTTTCCTTCCCCCAAATGCGCAGCAGGGCGGCATGTCTCTGATCAGGCCCAGAACTAAAGTGAAGGCAGAGCCGGAGAGGAAATGCACTGAAGAGAAAAGGTAATTAAAGAGAATAAAAGGCTTTTTGAGGATTTCACTGAACATCCTTATCATTTTATGATAGGGAAACATGTAATGATTAAGGTAGGTTGCTGATATGAAAATTTTGCATGGTTAATACGTTAAGCTTATGTAAGTCAATCCCCCTTCAATATCAGTGGCAAACACAAGTATCATTTACCTCAATGGAAAACAACTGTACAGCCTTCGTGCCAAAGCAGAGATGTGTAAGTTGATACTCTGAACACCATGTAGTCTCATGTGTAGGAGCCAGGCTGTTGTACATCAAATGCACCTCAACACTCTATTACTTTTCTATTTACCAGTTCCAGTGAGTTTGTTTTTACTGTGAATGCACACAACGCTCAGGTGCAGTTCTCTGTTCTTACTTTAAAAGCCAAGCTGATGAGCCTGCTCCAGTCTTCCTAGCAATGCCTTCACTGGTGGTTTTCACCAACTACAGCGTGGGACACGTCTATGAGGTGTGTTTTAGATCTTTTATAATTAAGCACAGCACAGAAGAAAAAAATCTGAACCCTTCTTTTTTCCTGTGAATTGGTGCACTGTAACGAGCCCTGCCCTTTTCTGTCTCAGACTGCACTGGAGCTTAAAAACTTGACTTCTTCAAGCCGCCAAATCCGAGTTATCCCTCCCACCACTCCTTACTTCTCTCTTGGCCTGGGTGAGCTGCTTTTGGTTCTGATTGGCTAGGGCAACATTCTCGTGTGTGATGTGGTGAGGAAATAACCAAGAGTCTCAACCATCAGTGACTACATCGAAGAGGAATGCTACAGAGCTTTTATTAAAAAAAGTCATTCATTTTGGAATGCAGTTTTAGCATTCCTGTGGGTGCAACAGCTCCTCTGCATGTTTCCCTAACTACCACTAAGTTATCTGAAGATCAGTTGGACCAAACTGAATGTAGAGTTGCACGGTTAAAATTTAAAAGGGGTTCTTATCATGATATGTTTTGGCAGGTAGATTCCCTGGTGAAGGCGGCATTGTTGCCCCAGGAATGAGCTGTAAGTACATGCTACGTTTTGCTCCAGACTCCCTGGCAGACTACAAGGACTTTATAGTGGTGGAGGCCCAGGCTGAGGACCCATTCGTGGTGCCAGTCGAGGCATGGAGACCTCCTCCCATACTCACCCGTACGTTTTCACTACAATCTTCCTCACTAATCTTGTTGCTATGTACATTAGTTACTTTATGATCTTCCCTCTTATTCTTCAGTACCAAGAGTCCTGGACTGTGGTTATTGTCTCATCGGAGGAGTTAAGTTTGTTGAGTTTCTGTGCCAGAATGTGGGTCTCAGCTCTGGGACCTTTTGCATTATTCCCAAGCATCAGTGGCCAGCCTCAAATCTTAGGGTAACAGACTGACTCATATAAATATAGTAACTCTTTTAGTCACTTTGTTCTGCAACTAGCAGATGCCTCATACTAAATAGCTCCATTTTTCATTATATAGTCTTTGGCCAGAACATACTTTTCTGAGCAGCCACCCTTTGCAGTCAGTCCCTCCCTTTTTGTGCTGCAGCCAGGAGAGGCCACTGTTGTTGAAGTGAGTCTTCTTCCTTCTTTCTTCCTTTAAATCCCTCTTCTTTAAATGACTGGAAGCCTTTTCAGGATACTTCCCAAGTTTCCCCAACTTTTACTTGTAATCAGCTGACTGTATATGTGGAAACTCAGCATGTAGAAAAATGTTTTTAATGTGTGTTTACAGGTGGTTTTCTTTCCAACCACTGCAGAGAAGATCTGCCAGGTTTTCACTGTTGTCTGTGACAACTGCCAGGTGAAAGACATTTCCATTGAAGGTACATACCCGCGATGGCATTGCTAAGAGCTGTGCTCCATAATAAAGTATGTAGTTTTGAAATTTCCACTCGTGCAATGTGTGTTTGTTCCTCAGGTGAGGGCCAGCTGATCGCGCTGGAGCTGGTGTCTGTATCTGGGGAGGAGGAGCCTCCTGTGGTTGGGGAGATGCACGATCTCACTGCAGAGCACTTTGTCCGTTTCAGCCCGTGCAACCCTCACTCTGTGCAGCAGAAGAAGATTGTCATCAGAAACAATGTGTAAGAGTCACAGCTTCGTGAATTTTATTAATTACAGTGCCTCTACACAAAAAGTACAAGCCTCTTCATTTCCAATCTTTTTGGCCACGGTAACAAAAAGCTCCAGTACTGGCAGAATTCACGCTGCTGAATTTTCTGGAAGAAATAATTAAATGCTAATTAACTGTGAGATTCTGTGCTCTGTTTCTGACCGTCCATTGCTCTTTTTTTACAGTAGCATGAGTAGAAGAAGAATTTCCCTTCATGTGTGTGTTTCTTTCTCTTTTCTTCATCTTGGAATAAAGTCACTTGGAGCTGCCTTTTCACTGGCAGATCATGAAGCCCAACCTGCACCCTCTACTTCCAGGGGAAACCCCTGAAGCCTCACGCATTCAGTTCCACTTGGCCACGGATGATGTTTTCCATATCAGTCCCTCAACAGGGATTCTGGCTCCCTGCCAGGACCAAGAGTATCTGCTCATCTTTTGCCCTAAAGAGGTAAATAGGACTCAGGAGAAATAATAGAAAAATAAAAAATCAGGCATTCATTATGTAACTGTGCCTGAAGAATGTTGCACTTCTTATGTTTTAGTTAAAAATACACTTCATATGAGGAATGTTTGTGTTTTCTTAAGTTAAAGGATTACCACAGTGTCTGTCACTTAGTCCTGAGAGACGTCCCCCAGCTGCCACCAGAGCCCACTGACAGCAGGTAGGTAAATAAAATAAAATCATAATGTCTCGAGCATTCCAGCATCACACATGGTGCTTATGTAACAGTGCCTACATATTTTTTTGTTTTGTTTTTTTATCAAATTTATAATTTGGGGAAATTTAGCATCCTTCAGCCTGTGCAGCCTGGCTCCAAGGTAACAAGCGTCATCATCATGGAAATAGAGGTCAAGGGCTCAACAGAGCCATATCAGATCCTGCTGGAGCCATACGCTGTTGTAATCCCTGGAGAGATTTTTATTTGCACACCCACTTGCAGGCAGTTCAAGGTTAGTTTTTTACAGCGGAGTTAAATCACATCATTCTGTGCCAGTGTCCCTATTATTAATTTTTTTTTCCTTCTTTGTCATACGTGCATGAGATGTGGAACCACAGCAAAACCTTTATCTGTTTTCAATGGGAGAGGATGAACAGCAGCTGTCATATAATGGAAGTGGAGCCATCTGCTGGCAGAATAGGTGCATGACACAGTAGATGTGCATTTTAATACAGAATAAAACTAGAATTTATTTAGGCTTCACTGGTCAGTACTCATAGCTTTAAACATAGCATTTTTAATTATTTTTTATTCATTTGTTTTTTTATGGATACTTACGGGGCTGTGTCCAGAGGAGAACGAATGTTTTGACTTCAATCTTTTTGTGACGGGAGGGAAAGCAGAGAAGGTTGTGACCCGTTTGGTTTGCTACATACAGCACAGCCACGAGCCCGTCACTTTGGCCGTTGAAGTATCCTTCAAAGTAAGACTGAACCACACACAAGTATGAATTACCATACCACATTAACAGTCTGCTGCCATGACATTGTAATCACTCGTTGGTGTTAAATAGGGCCCCGCGGTGACTCTCAGTGTGCCCAGCATTGACTTTGGACTCATAAGGCCCGGAGAGCAGACTCAGACCACCCTGCTCCTTACCAATATCACCCAGCTGGATGCCTCTTGGATCCTGGAGGACAAACATCAAGACTCACAGGTACAGAGGACACACCTGTGATAAAAAAAGATAGGCTGGCTGTGTTGATTTGTATATATTTTTTTCATAATATGACTCCATATAAGTAATCTGTGTTGGTGCTTAGATCTCAGTAGAGCCATGCAGGGGTCTGTTGCCTCCCTTGGCCTCTTGCAATGTGGATGTGCTCTTTAAGCCACATTCCTGCCAGCAGTTTGAAACAGAGCTGGAACTGACTGTGGAGAATGGGACAGGATGGTAAGGAAGTACAGTCGCATAAAACTTTATGGTTCTTCCTTTTAGCCCAGGGGCACCATCCATGAAAACGATATTAATCCGAATAAGAATGATGTGAGTAAGTGACAGGTAGCACTGCCTGTGTGTTCCTTACAGTCACCTGTCAGTGCGAGCAGATGTACAGTCTTCCCAGGTCTGTCTTCTGAACTGCATGCTGTCCTTCCCTGAACTTTATGTTGGAGCTCCTGCCACAGGCACCGTAACTCTTTTCAACCAGACCCTCCTGCCATCACACTTCAGCTGGATGGTATGCAACCCTGTTTCTAACAGTTCAACATTTACTGGATTAGGTTGCACAAAATCCTGCCATTTAAAATCTGTATACTGTAATATACCGTATAAGGTTGTTTCAGTACCTATTACCAATGGGAAATGGATCTTTCCCAATGGTTACGCTGGCTAAAATGAGCTTGTCTTTTAATAGTTACTGCTGCTTTAAACAGGCCCAGCTCCAGGGTAAACAAGCTTCAGTGTGTTCAGCCTCTTTTGACCCCTCCTCTGGTACTCTGGGACCTAATGTCAGCATGGAAATCACAGTGACTTTTACTGCTCACACAGATGTAAGTTATAGTCTACAGTGTTATTTAACACACCTGAAAAGTTTGATAAAAAATAAAATAAAGTTGGTGACAGCAAAAATTTGTACCTTTGATTCATATATTCGTATTCTGTCGCTTGATATTTGATGCGTTATCCTCCTGTTTGTGTTACCTTTTTTTCTTCTAGCTGGAGCTGACCAAGGTAGCTGCTGTCTGTGAAGTCCAGGGAATGAACTCCCCTCTAGTTGTTGGAATTGTGGGCAAACCCCAAAATCTCAGTGTATCTTACTCACTGCCCGTTGTCTGGTAGTAAACTTCCCTTAAAGCCTTGTATCTAAAAACCCACTGCATCAAATAACTCGATTTCATAGACTGAAATAACTGTTTTTCCCTTTCTAGTTCAAATGGTCAAAGCCCCTCAACACCAGTACTTGACTTTGGAGATGGTGTTGTATTGAAGAGAGCTGTTATCAAGCAGTTACTGATAACCAATCAAACTTCTATCCCTGCTCCTTTTACCGCAGAGGCAGAATACTTCACCTGCCATGCCTCAAAGCCAGATAACCAGCCAGAGAAAAGGTAGAGGGAGCTCGCTCATTGAGCTGAATAATTGATCAAAGAATTCCTTTACTTTGACAGAAAATCTGACACTGGCTGCATCTTAATCGCAGATTTGCATATGCTGCGAATCCGCTCCACTCTGTTCAAGCTAAGAAAGCAGAGGAAAAGGCACACGAGGGTATGCTTTATCTTTAAATCAAGCTTTCGAAATAACGCAACAAGGAGCTGTAACGCGACGGGTTATGAGTCTGTGTTTGGTTGTTCATTGTCAGAGTTTGTGAGCAGCCTGCTGGCTCATGGAAAAGGTGCAGCTTTTTCTGTCACGCCCAACGCAGGGATGCTGGGACCGTTTGAAAGTCAGACTCTGGATGTGACTGCCTACACTGACATGTGGGGAGAGTACAGAGACCACCTCATATGTAAAGTATGTGGCTTAAGCAAATACATGTGATCTAATGTAACAGGCTGTATATAAGACATGGTTGTAGCTACTAAGTCTGAAAAGTAATGCAATTGTAGAATTGCTTTAAACCTGCATGTTTTCTAATGGCCAGCAGGGGGCAACACCTCGTGTTTAGGAAAGCTTAGTGTAGGGCTGCATAAAACGATTATTTTAGTAATCGAGTATTCTATCGATTATTCCAGCGATTAATCGAGTAATCGGATAAGAAATACTTTTTTTTATTAACAGTTTATCTGCATATTTTAACTTCCGTAATGCAGTTTCTCGCCATGTGAACAAACAGCGGTGAATGGAGCAGCTACAAAGTTCTCTTTTCTTCACCTTAACACTTGCTGATCAGGTGCTTGATGAAGGACCTCCAGCTGTTTCACAGATTTAATGGTGGTTACTAAAAGAAAAAGCTGCTGTTTTGGACGCTGGAAAAACGTTTCCTTTTTCACTACTTGAGCTCACCATCACAGCTTCGCCTCTTTGCGCTTGTGCAGTTAAAACCGCTGCCTGCTATGAGTGTTTTGAAAAACTAGTGGCTGCGGGAGCCATGGCGCATGTGTGAGTAATGGTGTAATGCTTTGTATTCACAAGCATTCTCGAAAATACGTTTCTACTGCAGGTCTATATTTAGTCACTAATAAGGGATTAAAGTATAAAAAATATTTTGAAGGAGCCCCTCGGTCCTGGGGGGCGGGCCTTCCGGTACCGAACCATCGCTAGTGCTAATGGCCCGCGCTCGCTAGCAAACCAGTTCTGGTAGCTACAGCTGAAGTAAAGACAAAAATAGCAGCTGAAATTCTCAGCGAGCACAACACACACAGACACACAGAGAGCAGTGGAGGCGTGGAAATGCATGTCAGCGACAGTTGCCACCCGTCCCGTAAAGTACGGAACACGGCATGTTACGGAGCCATATTCCACGGAGTCCCGTAACATACGGGGTTCTGTATTTTACGAGACAGGTGGCAACTCTAGTGATGATCCACTCTGTGTTAAATGAAATCCATCGCAGCGACGGAGAGCTTTTTAGAATGTGTGCTTGTGTATACGTGAGTGATTCACACTCCAGTCCAGTAGGTGGCGGTAATGCAGTTCTATGTTGGTTTGCCAGCCCCCAATAAACCCACAAAAAAACGTCAGCACTAATGCTGCTAATGCTAGTGAGGAGCGCCGCTTACACCGAGACAGCTGAGCGCTGCAGAGTTTAAACGAAGCATCGACACAGTAAATTTGTGTCGATAAATTTTTAGAATCGATTTAATCGAGTTAATCGATGAATCGTTGCAGCCCTAGCTCAGTGAGAGCTCAGTTGTCTGCCCCTCGCTTGTCACAGCCATCTTTTATATACAGTCTCTGATTACTCTGAATTGTCTCTCTCTTTATTTTAATAAATGTATTTATTTTTGATCCAGGTGGGGGACCTTGAGCCTGTGCTTATTCCCATACATATGACGGTGAAAGGCTGCCCCCTCTACTTCCAGATGATAGGCCCACGATCACAGGACCAGAACCAAGGGCCAATCATACAGTTTGTTCCACAGTTCATTTCTCCAGTTACTTGTACCCATATTTGTTTATTTTTAATGACCATAATCTGTCTTTTAATCAGGAATTCCTCTTCTCATCGTTAGGTTTGGCACTCATGTATCAGGCGGTGACACGGTCTCTCGTTCTCTTCGCATAAACAATCCCACCATGTTTGGTAAGTGTGCTCAGTGAACACTGCTGGAAAAAGACCTAATGACCCTCTCATTTCCTCTCTGTTGGAGTAAATGCCTTCCTCCTTATTACTGAAAAAAAATCAAAGAGGATTTATAATAGCTTAATAGACTGATTTGAGATGGAACTGAGAAAACAGAGCTTCATTTTAAGTGGTAGCTGCTATTTTGGTGTTTTCGAGTGACTTTCAGTGCTGTTGAAAGTCTGCTGTCTCTGCTACTGTGAAATCCTATTATCAGCTCATCAATCAACTGGAAGGCGCTTTGAATTGCAGTTGCCTGTAGGACAGGATCTATATAAATACAGCTTGAAGTAATAAGTTCTACAGTAAATGATCTCATTTAAATATCACTTCGGTGACAGATATTCGTTTGGACTGGGAGACTTACAACATAGATCGGAATGACCGTAAACTGCTGGATGTCGTGGTGCTGTTTGGAGACGCCTTCCCGCTTAAAGATGCTGATGGCAATGAGGTGCTGAGCGGGGCATTCAGGCTTTCCGATGGAATCTTTCAAACAGCATGGGAAAAAACACACACCACAGTCTCTGAGGGAACAAGCGCTTCTCTCCAAAGCTTGACTGTGAGTATATTTAACACCACAGTGCAGATGCATAAAGATTTTATCGCACAGCCTGTGGGAAATCCACACAAATGCACGTTTTCTTCTTTCACTGGCTCGACCCAGCTTTCTTCTGTTGATTCAGGATGTGGAAGAGGAGGAACTCCTGTCTGAAGATGAGCGTGAGGAGGAAGAGAAGACTTGTTTTTATCCCTCCCCTGCAAAGAAAAAACTCATATCTGTCCACATCAGGCCTCACGTGGGCAACCTCTCAGATTACCCCTTCTGCATCACACCGCAACAAATAGTATGGTCAGAAGATTTCTGCCACGTGCTTCTTGTCTGTTACTTCATCTGAATAATGATGCATTTCTTTGTAAATCTCAAGGTGATTCCAGCAAAGAGCAGCGGAGCCATCCACGTGTCTTTCACTCCTTTGACTCTTTCTGGGTCTGCTCGTGAGACCAGATGTGTCGGCTTGGCTCTGGGTTTCATGAGCCTAGACTCTGAGGTAAGATGCTCAATATGTGAAACAGTACGGTTCGATATTAAATCCTGGAAAATGCAAACATTAGATAACTGCAACTAAATCCCCATACTTTATTGTTGTGTGTATTTCAGTTGGCTGCTTGTGTTCCTGGTAAAGTTGGGAGGGTTCAGGGTTTGGATTTAGAGCCTGTCAGGGTGGATCTACTAGCAGCTGTTAAGACTGCAGCGTAAGCAGTTATATTCCTGCTATTTATGCCCACCCAGACACCTAATGCATCCAACTCGATTTATGTTTCCTAAATTAAAATAAGCTGAGGTTGGGTGAAAAGAGCTCAGAGGTGGTCTGATTAAGTTGCATATCTTCCTCTTGACTTCCCGTCACTGCAGGCTGTTAGTGCAGATGGAGGAGGACGACGGGGCGCTGGAGTTTCGTGCTTCGGCCGGTGATTTACTGGACGCGCACTCAGACAAGGAGGTTGGTCTGAGAAATGCACCTCACTAATCAAAGGTGCTCTGACCTTGCTGAAGTGCACAAAGTGATATATTGATCCCAAGGTATTTCTGAGCGGTCATTTTCTGTTTTTGTTTTTGTTTTCCTGCAGATAGTAGTGCATGAATTTGACATCACACAAAGCTTCCAGCTGAAAAACACTTCAGAGATGCCGCTACACTTCACCCTGGGGGCTCAGCCTCCATTTTCGGTGGTCAAGCCAAAACCTCGGGCCCGGACCAGCGGCTCCAGCAATCCTCCCACCGGTGACAGTCAGCCTTTAGTGCTTAAGCCTCAACACAGCATGCAGGTGAGATGAGTCCTGGATGTAGTAGCGTCATTAGATTTTGATCTGAAGTATTATCTATAAGTGTTGTCTTCTTTTATCTAAATACTAGGTGAAAGTGGCCTTCCACTGTTCCCTGCCCCTTCTGGACCACGTGGACCAGACAGATGAGGAAATCCCTTCTGGGGTGATGGTGATCCACGGTGCAAATGGGCAGAGGAAGCTGAGGTTCAAGCAAAACCTCCTGATTCACTACAGCAACAACACTCTGCAGGTTAGGGACATTTGTTCAATGCGTGTATAATGATTCGGTTAGGAGCTGCTGTATGACCTCACACAGTCGGTTTGCTCTGTGCAGACAGTGCCGCTCTGTGCCCATCTGGATCTTCCAGCACTGTGTTTATCTGCTGACAGCATGGAGTTTGGGTTTTGCTATGTGAGGCAAACACAAACCAGAGAAGTAAATCTGTACAGCCACGGGGCCCGCGTGTACTGGAAATCAATTACAAGTAATCACACAACTATCAGTACTCTTTATATTGCCTAGAAATTTATATCTGTGATGTCACACTGAAAAACTGAAGCCCAAATTGCTTTGCATAGCATGTCAGCCCTATGTGTGTGATTCACCATATGCAGAGTCAGGTGAAGGGGACTCCCATGCGTTCAGAGTAACGCCTGACTGTGGACTGCTCGGGCCCAAGGAGCACCATGGCACCAGCTGCAGCCAGTGTCTTCAGATCAGCTTCACTCCCAGGTAAGGCAGCAAACCACTCAAAGAGTTTTCATTGTTAAAATTGTAAACATGAAAAAAAAAAAAAAAATGCTGGCACTGTAAAGTATTTAACACATTCAAAACAAGGTTATGTTTCAGATGTGTACATATGTGTGTTTCAGTGAGGACAGGGAGTTCAGGGCCGTGCTGGTTATCCAGTGTCCTCTAGTAAAGCCTTCCCTCACGCTGCAGCTCCGGGGAACAGGATCCTTTGATGAGATGTACAGGTCCATCTAAATACGTTACATCTGTGTATTTATTTATTGTTCTTTATTTAAGAATAAAAATAAATATTAAAGGCACTTTCTCCGATCTTCTTTTATTACATACACCAGTGCAAAAGTGCTTTCAGCAACCACTGAGTCATGGCTGTTTTTGTGAAGACATTTAATTATGAAAACATATGCACCTAAAGAAACAGTATGTTAAGAGTTCCAGGAGGCATTCTGAACTAAATAGCAGTCACTCAGACTCCCTGTGTTTAAATATCGAAAAGAGTTGGGAAAACAAATGTAAATAAAAACAGAATTCAGGGGTCTGCAAATCTCATGAACCCACATTTTATTCACAGTAGAGCACAGAAAAGATACCAAATGTTTAAACGGAATAATATTCCTCAGCATAAAATTGTGAAGACTTTGAATATTTCATCATCTATAGCATATTATATCTTCAAAGGATTCAGAGAATCTGGAGAAATCTCGATGTGAAAGGGATAAGACCAAAAATCAATACCAGATGCCTGTGATCTTTGGGCCCATCAAGTGGCACTGTGTTAACATGGAAATCACTGCATGGGCTCAGGAACACTTCCAGACCATCCAGCTTGTTATCAGCCTGCATCTTTGATGGTAAAGGGGGTGCATCAGTGCCCATGGAACTGGCAACTTGCACATCTGAAAAGGCACCATTTTGTGCAGTTTGTCTGCAGAAAACCTTACTTTGTTATACTGAATCAGATTTAAAATCCCTCTTTGTCATCACAGCAAGAAGCCTTTATTTTCAGATGTCTTCTGCAGTCTGGAAAATTTGAGGCAGCAGCCAACCCTCCATTTCAGTCCCATTGCACATAAAAACCACGCAAAATGCCCGAGAGGCAATTGTCAGAGCAGGAAACTGTTAAAGATACTAGTAAAGTTATTTGAACATCCATTTTTTTTTTTAAAAAAAGAGAGATTTTCCCAGTATTTTGAGGCATCCCTGAGGTGCTCATCTGAGAGAGGCCTCACTGATTTCCAACAAATCAATATCAGCCATGGTTTGCAAGTGAGGAATGAATGGATTTTTCTAGCAGTCTCCTCAGCAAAATGTAAAGACTGAAAACAATGATAGCTAGAAGGTTAGGCATCAATATGCAAACATGTCCTTCTCCACACATACTGTATCTTAACAGCTTTTTCCAGCACCCAGGGAAGGGCAAGGCAGATTTGATACTCAGTACTCCCCAGACAAAAAAAGGCTCATCTGCAGACCTGCAGTCCACAGGCACACATTACAAGGCTGGAGCTACAACAGGACTGATCTGTGTAAAGTGGTGATTTAAGGTTGTTTCTGTTTTAGCACAGCTTCTGAAGAAATACAGTAGTCAGAGATCACCTCAGTCCACATAATGCACATGTAAGCATTAATGTGCTCAAAGATGTGTTTAAATTTCACTCAGCATTATATGCTATGCCACATACATGGAAGTATGTGGCATAGCATATAATGTGTTTATTTTCTGGAGAACCCAAATTTCTCAAAATCACTAAAGAAAAAAAGAAGAAAACAAAACACATACCCCCACTCACACACACACACACACACACACACACACACACACACACACACACACACACACACACACACACACACACACACACACACGTGTGTTTTGCTATCTTTGTGGGGAATTTCCATTGACTTCCATTCATTTCTACAGCCTAAACCTTACCTTTACCCTTTACCCTTTACCCTTTTCCTAACCCTAACCATCACATACCTAACCCTAACCCTAACCTAAACTCAATTCATACCTTAGCCCTAACTCTGACCCCTGACCCAAAAACAGGGTTTCCCCTTGTTGGGACAAGGTTCCAGTCCCCACAAGGAGCAATTGGTCCCCACCACGTAGTATATGTCAGGAAAATTGTCCCCACAAGGTATTATAAACAAACGCACACACACACACACACACACACACACACACACACACACACACACACACACACACACACACACACACACACACACACACACACACACACACACACACACACAGGCTGTTAGTGTTCAGAACAGCTGCATGTCGTGTTCATCTGCAGCACAGTTTAGCATCTACAAGCACTCAAATCCATAGAGAGATGCAAATGTACAATTGATATTCATTGCACTGAAGCAGTCTTACACAGAGCAAGGGCATGTGTAATCACAATAAAACAGTGCAGTTTGGAACTAGTCTGATGCTGGGGCCGAGGTCAGTTAAGCATTTCTTATTCCAGTTGTCTGCAGTGCACAGAAAAGTGAAGACAGGACTCCCCGAGGTTTCATTTTTACGCCCATTATAAATCATTTTGGTACATTTTTTTTTTTCTGGGCTACACAATTCAAATGCTCAGCTATCAACTGAGAGACAAAACAGGATAGTGATGTGTGGTTAAGTAGGACATTTTTGTCATTTACTGAGATGCAATGCTTATAGTCCAGTTAGCAGTGTGCTGCTATGCACTTACTGTCTGTGTGTGACAAATATGGGGACTGGTGTCTGTGCTCTCATCAGCTGACATGCAGGGAAAAGATGCAAATTACGCTCCACGCCAACAGTAAAATGGTATTACGTGTAGTGTGGCGAACATCTTACTGACAGATTTGAACCGAGTTCATGTGCCTCTGCATGGTAATGGCTGCTGCAGACTGAAGAGAGGAATTCTGTGGTCATTTTGTGAGGCTTCAGTAATTTAGTCAAGTGTTCTGGCTTTTTATCTACGTTTTAAAATGGAGTTATGTTGACAGTTAACAGGAACTGTCAACCCACTGAGATCAAGTGAGAGCAGTTAGAAACACCGGCTGGCTGCACTAATGAGGCAGGCATAACACTGTATAGAGTACTGATCACTTGACCCCCTTCAAAAAAAAAAAAAAAAAAACTTTGGCAGGGTCGGTCTTGAAAAGGAGTTTTTTTTTTAATGTATCTCAATGGGACTTTTACCTGGATAAATAATTTCTGCCACCCTGGCCTTTACTTTTTCCAAGTCTGGGTGTATGCAAAATAAAAAAATGACTGTTTTCAAGCAAAACTTCTATCAGCTTAGTATAGATACAGAAAGAACCAGCAGGACCAACACTGCTGGCCTGTCTGCACACCAGACGTGGAGTCCTGACAAGGCAGGATGATATGAAATCAGACTCGCGCTCTAAAAGGATTTTTTGACCCTCGTAACTTTTAATGTGACTGTCCTCAACCCATCAACAGCTATATCATGATGGTTGGCTCTTTAGCTGCATACTGTATATGTACATTAGCTGAATTATACAATATTATTAATATGTCTTATTTAATTTCTTTTTTTCAGCAGATTGCTTATAGTATTTGGTTAAAAACACACCAACTAGTCAAAGCCACATTCTGCACAGGGGAAAAAATACAAAAATATTTGCATTAAAAAAAAAAAAACATGTCGGTTTGGCTCTTCTCTCTTTTTGCTGTTCGGTGGGATGAGTAATAAGGTGCATGAGGGTTTTTCCACAGGTGTCTGATTATGCTAAATGTCAAATTCATGATCAGCTGTGGGCCCCATAGATGGCTGGTTATTGCAAATTCCTGCCACGCAACAAAGTCCTCAGCTAACTTTTCAAAACTGCCAGGTGCAATGCTGGTGAAATATACAGATCTGATGGCTTTATGAAAATAAAGGAAGAAAACACTCAATTTCGGTCAAGGATAGAGGACACTGCTGGACAAACTTGATGATTTTTAGTTCCATCCACCTTTTAACTTTGCATCATAGCGTTTAAGAGCACAGGGCAGAGACACATGAATGTGTGCTTATCCCTGATGTCCACGGTGTGGCGGTACTCTCTGAGGTTTGAAGCCGCTGCCGTGGAAACGCACCACCGGACAGCGTCACCACTTCCTGGAGCTCACGTTGTTGCTGACATCAGAGGCGCAGCTCCAGGGAGAAACTCAGCTCTCCCCTCTCTGTAGTGTGTGTTGAGACAAGCAAAGAGCAGGGCGAAGAAAAAAAAATAAAAAAAAACAAAAAGCAAAACAACTTTCCTCTGAAACACGTCGGCCGCTGCAGGTTATTCGCCTCTGTCAACGTCACTCTGGATTTATTCACCTTTGAAAAAAAAAAAAAAAAAAGAAGAAGAAGAAGATCTCCGTGCCAGAGTGCAGCGTGTTCATGTTATTATTTCTGCGCTTAGTCCTGAGCGCAGTTTCCGGATATCAGCCCACTGTTTTTGGAAGATTTTCTCTGCATCTTTTGGGATTTTTCCGCTCTTCTTGTCGCTTGTCTGTGATAACTTACAACCCGCAATCAGTTCATCTTCAAAAATCCTGCAGCCGCAACTGAATCATGGGCACACACAGATAACAAGGTAAGAGCCAGTCTGTCTGTCTCTCTCTCTCTCTCTCTTTGGCTCCAGTTATTGTGACCACTGCTCGTTACTATTATTTCACGTTTATAGCAAACGAAATTCCAGGACAGCGCAGCAGACTTGCATCTGTTATTAATAATGTTATGATAAGTTTTAAATGAGTGCTTGTAACACAAAGCATGTGCAGTACGTTTACAGATAGGCCCTTCTCACAAGTGGAAACTGTTTCTTGGACAGCTTCCTGATGATTTCAGTGCAACTCTTATGGTGCTGAATTTGAATTTGGACAAGAAAGAGCCCGTAATAAAGCTTCACAGACATAACAAACCATTTCTATTGTAAAAGAGAGAGAGCGAAAAAAAAAAGTTTTGCATTTTATAAGTGGTTGTTTCCAGTGTACAGTACTCTTCCACATGGATTGAGCAACGTGTAAGGACATAAATTGCATGTCTTTAGATGTGACGGATTGCTGGAAAGTCGTTGTCATTATATGTGCTTGTAGGCTCATTCATAGCCTGAGTCCTTTTCTCTCTCTCTCTCTCTCTCTCTGCTGTCAGTTTTCCAGACCACTCTGATTCACTGTGGCCGCTTTAGCTGGTGTTCTTCTTGAAAAGAGGAAACCTCAGTGTTCTTGTCCCGAAAGCCCTTCAAATGTGACTTTTTTTTTTTCTTCCCACCTGCCCATCTGTCCTTGGGATCCCTGCCTGTTTCTACCCTTGCATTTTCAAGGGATTTTGCGGCCTTCCTGAGGTAGTGAGAAGTAACGAGGATGCAGGTGAGCTTCATCCGGAGATGGCAGATCTCTGAGATGATGCGCTAAATTAGATCTTAATGAGGCCACCGTCTTCATCAAATCAAATCAATAGGAAATGCAGTCACAAGAAGCAGCACGAGCAGCACGCTGATGGATGAGTTCATCATCGCTCTGGCATGCCCTGGAGCTCAGGAATAGCCTTAAAGTGAGAGTCAAACTGTCAAGTGGAAACCACCCACAGATATAGTTGGCGTGCCTCTAGCAAAAACAAACCACTGTGCTGATAAGAGGACAGAATTCCACAGTGGATGCAGCCAGACATGCATGTGGTGGGTTATTAATTGTATTTTGATGGGGGCACAGGTGAAATGCTGATATTGCTTGTAGTCTGTTGTCAATCTGAAAAAACTTTGAAAGCTGCATGGAAGTATTTCATGTGCTACAGAGTTTGCTCTTGGAAAGTGTATTATTATTGTTATTATTATTATTTCTCTGCAGCTTATCTATGTGACAGTTATGTGCACTCCTTTTAACATCCTGTTGTCACCTCTCAGTATCACACAGGGGGCTTTGCAAGTCATTAGTTCAGCATCACGGCCTCGTCTCTCTCACACTGGCCGCTCCATGATGACTGTAAAGCCATGCTATCATATGCTCAATTCACAGGAGCCTCACCACTTTCCAGATGCCCACTGAGGAAAAGCTGCTCTTCAAAGGTTACTGTGAACCACAGAGAGATGGGAGGATTAGTTTCTCTTGAATTTGGACATTGGTTGATTACTAGCTGCGATAGCATGGCTGCTGTTGTCACTAAGTGAGCATGTGTGTTTGTGTGTGTTATAAAGGCAAAGTGGTTCCAGTGTCACCTACTGATATAAATTGCTGCCCCAAAATGGCCTGTCTGCGATTTACTGGTATTGCTTAGATGTTTCAAATAAGACAACATTTCCTTTAACAGAGCATAATGCAGAAAGCAATGCTTGCGGTAACTTAGAAATGCAGTAGTCACATGGTTTAGCCAGCAGAGCCGCTCAGATTCCAGTGTCAGCAATACTCTCAGTGCTTTCTGCAGCACATGTTGCAGAGTAGCATGACAGTGGAGCAGACAAAGTCAAGCTGTGCTTTTATGGTGAGTTGCAAACTAGTTTGTGAAGTACGATGCTGGAAAGTTAAACAATAACCCCATCATTATATACACTGTATATACAAGACTGTGCAAAAATCTTGAGCCACCCCTCGTTTCTCAATATTTTACAAGGAAAGTGGAAAATAGGTGCAGTAATTGTGTAACCGTATGGGGGAAGTATAGTATATAAGGCCAGTGTCTCCAGATGGCTGTAGACACTCAGTGCTGTACCTCTCTGCTGACCTCCTCAATACATATGGACAACAATTTGAAGCAGAACTTACAAATTTGGATTCATGGATTCAGATTAATTCCCCTTCCTTAAGAATGGCTTCTTGACAGCCACCCTTCCATTCCTTCCATTTGTGATGAGGCTTCAGTGAACAGTAGATGATCAACAGGAGGGCCAAATGCATTTCTCAGGTCCCGTGTCAGGTCTTCGCTCAATTTTTTTGTTTATATATTTTTTCCTGTCTCTTAAGGACATGACTCTCAGATACTGTTCATCGGCTGTAAGTAGTTTCCTTTTAGGCCTGACACTTTTTCTTTTGTCCTCCACTTGCCCAGTTTGCTCAGAATCTTTCATTGCACACCATGCTGAGTTATGCCAGGTTTTCAGCTAATAGCTCTTTGGGAATCACCTTGTTGGTGCCAAAATACTACTCTATGCCTGCCAAACTGTGTTATCTTTGATATTTTATGAGTGAGGAAAGCAGTCAGTGTCCAAAGAAAAACTCTGAGAGGCCTTCAGAAAGCTTGGAGAAGTATTGCTCAAGACCACTTTAAAAATTACAAGAAAGTCTGGCTGCTTGGAAACAAAATATAAAGAAATGAGGGGTAGTTCATACAGTTTTGTATATATCTATAAATATCAGTTTCAGATGTGTTTCTCAAAAATCTGGATTGGTTGGTTGGTAGGCTTGTTGCAACTTTATAATATACATATAATTCACCATTTGAAGAAGGTTGTAGTTTAAGCCATGAATACTGTGTGAAGGAAAACAGAAAAAAAAATCAGTTTGTGTGATATTATAGTAGTAGTAGTAGTATCATATGCTCATAATGGTCAGTTTTTGTAGTTTTTATAGAAAGGCTGCTTTATAAGCTGGGGGATTGCAGTTTGAAAATGTAGGATTGCACTTAGACTATAGTTTGGCCACTGTGATTTCCTTCATTCTTTATTGGAATATCCAGAAAATCTGAGCTAAGTGCACATCTGTCAAATTCACTTGAAAGTCGAAATCCTGGCTTTGAGGCACAGAGCGGGGAAAAAGCGTGAGTTTTTCAGGAGCACTGTAGTTTTCATCACAGGCTCATAATAAAAATGTTTAGTACCAACACCTTGATGTTCCTGAAGAGGTTTCAATGAACTCTGGACCTATGTTGGTAGGGCCTTGGTCTTATTGATACTGGGAATCCAGTAATCACTGTGACTAAGCCTAAGGTGGCCAGAGGATGGGAGAACCAGGAAGTAAGGAAGCCATCTCTGTATCACTGTGTCCTGCCAGGTCTGTCTAGTAAATTGGCACAAAAGACACCACTTAAAAGTAAAAGACTCATAAAAGCCTGTCAGTGTGTTGTTGAGTCACTCTGAGGCTGAGCGAAACAAAGACTGTGTAGTCTGTTGGGACTAAAAACGAGCTTCGGCCTGATTCCTAAGCACTGAATTTGCAAAAATTCAATATTTGCCACATGAATTGCACCAACCCTACAGTAAGGCATGATAGTCACAATGACATATTTCCGCAGCAGAAAAATAGAGAGCCACAGTGCAAAGATTCATCTTTCAGCAGGACGGTTAAATTCTTGAGTGGTTTCGGAACTATTTTCTGTCTTTGCCCAGCCAAACCCAAACATCCATGAAAAATCCGTAAATCAACCTCAAGTTAACAGTGTTTGAACAGCTCATGTTAACATGCCATGTGTAAAGAAGACAGATCGACACTGGAGAAATACAGGTATGCAGTGCTTCTTTTGGCACACAAGCAGTATTACCCATATGTGTTAATGGATTGCTGGTTTGCATGAATATGTACAACCTTCAGCCTTTCATTTTCATTTAATGCGCACACAGTTGCAACACGTTATGACATGATATGTCACTATGTGTTTGCAGGCAGAAAATACAATGTCAATCAAATTCAAATGAAGTCTGCAACGAGCAGAAATGTGGACAAAGTGGAAGGAGTAAGTCTGGGTCAGCTTTCTTTATCTGTGAAAGTGCAGTAAGGTCCGGCCCCCGCTGCTCCAGAATCCAAGAGGAAGTTGTCCTGATTGAGCTTTGTCTGCATGGCTTGTCTGACCGTAAGGACAATGCCATCAGCAGCAGCAGAGCCCAAGGCTGCAAGGACAGACGGATAGAGAGCAGAAAGCCATACTAGGTCATACACATCAAGGACTGTCTGTACACAGTTATGTAAAATGCTACACAAGGCAGGCGTCATTGTTTACCACATATACCGGTTTATACACGCATGCAGAAATGTTTGTGGCTTGCTGCAGATATTTTAAATAAAAATGACTTGGGAGACTCTTGAAATTTAATTACAAAATTGCTTTTGGATTTTTCATTGTCACACTCATTTAGCCGCTGTGAGTGTCAAAGGCCGGGAACAGAGACGCTCTTCATGGATAAACAGCTTGCTGGCACAGCCGAAACACTTTCTTTACTCTTCCTGAATCACAGCTGTTTGACATTCTGTCTCGTGAAATGGGTATAAATCTATGAGCTGTCTCTGCATGGCTGCGTTTGGGTGGGGAAACACAATGAATGAATGTGCTTGTAATAGCACGTCACCTCGTAATGGAAAAGACAGCTTACTTTACAGATCACACGGATTTCTCTCGGGTGGGGAATATGGTTCTGGTGATCCAGGGAGTGGATGTATTGTGGACAGCAGGAGAACCACTCTTTCCTTTTTTTTTTTTTTTTTTTTTTTTTATTGGCTATTTTTAGCCACTGTTGTGTGGTTGACGATAATGGTGGATAGAGCTACTTATCTCCTAGCTAACAGAGCCATCACTATCAATGAGGAAGATCATTTTACACCGGAGTCTGATTGAGTCCACTGGACTGAGTGAAGATAATACCCTGAGCTCCACTTCATACACTCCTTTGGGTTAAACTTCTTTCTCCTAACAATTGTACTGTCTTCTCGGATTGCCTCAAACAGAAGTGATGAAATCAGACCTTAAACTTATGAGCCGTTGTCTGACCCAGCAAAGGTGCTTTACTAGTTCTAGAGTTATAAATGGTGAGGTTTGCTGGTCTTTTAATACAAGTACTGTAAAAACTGACAGTGTTAACAAATCTGGCTTCGGGAAATTAATGTAGTGCTGACACTGCATGCTGAAAATGGTATGCTAACTTGTTGGTTAGCAGATCATTTTAACCCTGCTCATCATTTATTTGTTGTGTGCCATAGTTGAATGTTTCAAGACAGTGGGATGAAGAGCTGAAAGACTTTAAAACAGCTGTGTTAGTTAATATAATGAAGAGTTCTTGGTTCTGCTGGGACAAAGTGAGGGATTGCTTAATAATGGAAATAGAATAAACAAAGATGTTAGTATCAGGATTGGCTGTTGGCCAGATTTCTATTTTAAGCTTTGGTGTCTGACTAGGATTTCACAATCGTTCATTCCTATCTAGGATGTGGTTATAGCTGTTTTGCTGTGCAGGTTAAATTGAAACTTTTAAAGGGTGGTGCTGCATGAATCGACAAGGATCACTGAAGCTACTGCGTGCACAGTCTGGTAATTACAAATGTCGTCATCAGTTTTTTAAAAATTTTACTCAATGAGGAGATGTTATCAGATGAGTTAAAACTTTGCTCGAGGAGTTAGATGAAATGTAAGTCAGTCTTTACAGTCATTATTATTTCTCTACCAAATTTCATAAAATGAAAAGTGTTTCCCAGTTCCAGCCATAGACAGTATAAAAGGCGGACGTAGGTACCGTGACGTCGCCCGTTTGATTCGAAAGTCCCGCCTTGAATCCTCGATGTGAGCATTTCCGCCGTCACTGTCTTGGTTGCAACAAATAGACGTGACAAGAAGGGGTGGATCTGACTCTGAGACCGCACACTCAATTAATTGGGGTTTCATACTGCAAATAATCCTGCATTTTGAAACATGCTGAGGTGCATACTTAGGACTGGAATCCCAAGTATGCACCCTCTTAATCAGTAATGAAAATAATCCTTAAACTGAACCTTCCATAACTCTCATTAATACAAAGAGATCAGTTTAGTCACTGGCCTTCTAGTGCAGTGTCCCTAACTGAACATGCATTTACAGTTGAAACAAAAGGTACAGATGTATAAATAATGGCTTCACAGCCAAAGGGGAATTTCCTTTATTTGAAATAAAACATTGATTTACTGCTGTATGATGGGAAGAGTCCTCTTGATGTGCTGTAGGACGCCATCATTAAGCCTGCTGTCCCATTGAAGAGCTTAGACTTCTTCTCAGCAATAACTCTCCTGAGACAAAGAAAGGGGAACCAAGGTTATGATAAAGAGCGATCAGGCCCCACACAGAATGACATTCTCCCACCCACACGTGTCTACCACCACCCAGAAGTCCTCAACTCCCTGCATAGAAAAACCTCAGTGGGCTTACTGAGCAAGAGGACATAGGGTATTGTCTTACTTCCCAGAATCAGCAAGCGTAACCCTCTGACTCACACAGGGTGGCCATAACACACTCTTGGCAAGCGTTTAGCAAACAGGACACCCCTGCTGCTGACCTTTTTAAAAAGCATAAGTCACCTAAACAGCCACGTCTCACTTAATCACCCTTCACTTCCTGCAAGAATTGCGATTCAGACAGTCCACCGGGTATTATGATGTCAGGCCTGTGATACATTATGTGGTTTCATTATCAGCAACGATGTGTGTTTAATCTTATTTTGGATACAACAACCTACAGTATGACCTTTGCTCTTGTTATAACAGGTATTACTGTTGCTACACTGTAACAGGATTTTGGATTTGTTTTGTGCACTGTTGCAGATCCACTGTCTCCCAACAACTCCCACATGATTTTGAAATCATTTAGCAGACTCCTGAAACTTGAGTGTGTAATTCATCAGTGAACATCGTGGCTCCGTAAGTTGATGTCACTGTGATGATTTGCACAACATAAACGGTTTCATGTTTTCATATCAAGCTTCCTCGGAACTGAAGGAGAAATGCATCGGAAACTGCAGATGTGTTTGGATTCAACAGTGTGTGTTATCTTTGGATAGAGCCGTCCCGTCTCTTTCTCCCATTCCCATTCTTCAAGCTGAGCTAAGCTAACCGTATGATGAAATGAGAGACTGTCTTCCTGTATTACAGGACACCTGCATATTTTCCACAGGTATACTGCCTTAACATCCCTACATCTCATCACCGATCATTTCCTATTCATATGCTTAAGGAGGTTGACCTCTGAAATGGTGTTTTCTCTGGGACTCCACAGGAGTGATGTGAGATATGAGGTCATACTGCTTTGGCTATCAGGCAGCTGGAGAGCAGACCTCCCACTTTTCTAGTCTAAATTAGGAGGGTGTTTCCCTCAGAGACTTAGCCCATCATCGCAGTGTTTGCTTAGTTGAAGAGTGACGTCACAGACCTGTAGAAGGTTAGGTACATGCTCGCAGTCATGTACACGCTGACCTGCATAGTCTTGGCTGTAATCCCCTGCTGAAACTTCCAACAAAATAATAATTGCAGCGTGTGGTTTGAGGAGTTTGGCTCTGCTTTGTCTGGCTGGGATGTTTTTCTATAAAGCGCTGTCTGAAACTCCATCTTGTCCTCTCTTCATAACTGACTTTCACTGGTCATTTCAGCAGCAGTCCTCATGTTGTGACAAAGGAGAGGTCTCTGCCAGTGAAACATTAGCCTGACTGGAGATTCCCCCACCCCGATAGCTTGACAGTGGCGTGCGTCACAGTGTTTCAGACACCTCTGGAGCATTTGCAGGCTCGATGCATGCTTTTCCTCACAAACCGTCTAGTACACAGGCTGACAGCCCCTTCTCGTAAGACACGTGGCTGCTGAGCAACAAGAGCGAGTGGCGATTAGCATTTGATCTTCAACAAGCGGGGCTGTCACATTGCCCGCCTGCCAAGAAGTGTGTGGAGAACTGGGCTTGCGATCAGTGGGTACCACTAGCCTGGCATCATGCTGGGCAGAGGAGGGAAGCAGATGGCCCATCTGGTGACTTGCTGGCATAAGACAGAGGCTGTTCTGTTCTTCTGTGTGTGTGTGTGTGTGTGTGTGTGTGTGTGTGTGTGTGTGTGTGTGTGTGTGTGTGTGTGTGTGTGTGTGTGTGTGTGTAGCATCAACAGACTGGGCGACGTGGTGTTAGGAGACCACCTGTCTCGTGGCTCATCATCTCTTTCAAGTGTGGTCAACGGCACCATACAAGCAGAGCTTTGCTCATATTCCCTTTCCTAATAACATTCCTCTTCTTTATACCAGATGTACCAAACAGACTGAATATATTAGTTCTTTGCAATCATATTATCTGATGAATATCTAGCTCATATCATGACACATTTAGAGCACCCTGCTCTTACATGCCTTTAAGTTTAACTCTCCATCCTTCTAGCTTGTGTGATCTGAGTGCACTGACAGCAGTATGCCGTGTGTTCCCTTGTTCAAATTCTGCTGGCACCCTGTGACTCTACCCCTCAGGCTGTAAATTGCTCTAGTGGCCGCCTTTATTGCTTTTATGAAAAGTTTTCTGGCTGACACAAAGAGAAAGTGTTTGTGTCTCTGCAGGCATGCTGGAGCATTTATCTGGGCTGAATGTTTGGGGTAACAGACTTTGGTGTAGGCGAAAACACAAGAACACAAGTGTGACATGGACACAGCAGATAGCCAGAGAAAAAGTAAATGATGCTTTAAAAAAAAAAAAATTTAAAAAAGCTCTCAAAATATCTGGGGAGTGTTTGCATTTTTTCTCTCTGGAGACTTTTTTGCTATTTTCTAAGAGTTGTTGCTGAAATGTGTTTTCCTTATGATTTCTTTCCTTCTATAACTCATGTTTGCTCTTTGTTTCCTGTATTATCTCTTCTTGCCACTATGCTGACTGTGCAATTAATGACGTGAGTGTTGAGTTCACTGCAAACAAACAAAGTGTCCTAAGCATTATTGGGGCAGGATGACTGAGGCATTTTAGTCAAACTGCGATGCTGACATCAAATGCTGATTGTGTCATCGGTGCTGAGATGCTGTGAGTGTTAGACTGTAGCCACTGACAACAGTAGCTGTGATTTTTGTGTTGTCTGTGTGTAGCAACTAGCAGCCATTAGCAGCTCTTCCTCCGATCACTCAGCCCCAGCAACCTTTTAACCTTCTATTGCAAGAAGAAATGGTACTTTCTATTATGAAAAGTTGAACGCCACAGCTGCTGTTTATTAAAATACAGGCTCCTTTTTTTTTTTTTTTTTTAAATAGATCTTAACCTTTAGTGGCTTTCTGAAGCATGCGTAACGCCTCGTTTGGCTCTGTGATTGCTGCTGTAATGGGGAATATGGTGAAGTCACAACCACAGCAAATATTTAAATATCACAACACCGTTTAGTGCAGCTGAGTCGCTAGTTCCTGTTCCTCTTTTTTTTTTTGTGTGTGCAGCCTGCAGTCAAAGAACAAGCAAATGCTTCCTGCAGGGTTTGCGTGAGAAATATTTTCAAGTTGGCCTGTTTCAGGATATAACAGCATGTTCAGGGGGAACGCTTCAGCGGCCGTAAGCATGAAGTGAGGATTTAGTGTGCGTAAACAATGCGAGATGGAAGTATTTGCAGTTGTTCTGCAAAATGCATGCATTTTGTTTTTCCCCCCTACAATTTTCACTTACTATGATGAGTGCAACAATCTGCTTTGTGCCCACCAGCCTAATGCACAAAGAAGCCTCAGGCTTCATTTTGGAAATGCTCAAGGTCTTTACTTGAGGCAGGTGTCTAGTCGAGCGCCCACGCCTGCCTCACCGCTTCAGCGCGGGATCTCAAGGGCATGTGGCACCTTCATCACCAAACACTGAGGGATTCCTTCACTGATGCGCCCTTGCGGTTTTCACAGCGGCAATAAAGACACAGCGGGGTATTCACAGGACTTAGACTAGTGGCTCTCGTGTTATTTTTCTCTTTTTTTTGCCAGCATTTTCAGAGTAGAGGATATGTCAATCTCAAGAGACCAGTTAAAAATAATAATAATAATAAATATAAAACACAAGCGGTGACACCGTTGTGGAAAAATAAAGCTTTGTGTTGATACTACCACCTGCGTCCTGTTTTGTCATTGTTTTTGTGCACTCTCAGAAATATTATGCGTGCCTCGCTGGAGGAAAATGGCACAGTTCTTGGATGCTGAAACCTTGTTTTTTCTGTTTTTCATTTTTTTTTTTTCTTCTTCCCCCTCTCAGGGTGAAGTCTTCGCCAGCAGAGAGAAGTTGAGCTCTGTGCTCGAGTTCAACAGGGCCACTTCCTGATGATGACAGTAAACATGGGTGAGTAGCGTTTGAAAGCGAGTTGCTTTAGGCTACACTGTGTACGTACAGAAACATGCTTGCTTGCTTACTGGGAATATGCACACTTCTCACACTTCCTCTGGCAGGAACAGTGCAGAGAAAAACAACACGTGAAAGAAAATAAAAATGTAAAAGGGGGGAAAAAAGGCTGTTATTTTCAGATGGCTCATTTTGTATTTATTTTGCTTTTTTTTTTGACAAAGTTCTATTTTTCTTTATTTTTGGTGTCTTGATTTTGGCACCTTGGAAGGTTCTAGGATAGCACATATCTCCTGTGTGCCGCATTTATTTATATCTACACATACCTGGTGTCAATATAAATAATCTATGTAAGAGTACCTGTGAACGCACACACCCGCTTCTACATTATGCAAAAAAATGTTAGCTTCAAGTGCAGTGCTGTGAAAAAGTATTTGCCCCCTTCCTGATTTCTTAGTTTTGTGCATTATGTCACACTTTTATGTTTCAGATTATCAAACAAATCGTAATATTAGACAAAGATAACCTGATTAAATACAAAATGGAGCTTTTAAATGATTTATTTTATTAAGGGGGGAAAAAAAAAGCTGTCCAAACCTGCAAGGCCCTGTGTGGAAAAGTAATTGCTCTTTCAAGTTGACCCCAAAATTCATTATATGTTTAAAGGAATTATTGTCAAGAGAAAGAATGAGCTCCCTAGTTAGTTAAAAATATACTGTATAACATAAGCTCAAGTTACTAATGTCCAGTTACTTATAAGATGTTTTTTGGCAAATGTGAGACGAGCCTTTGTGTTGTTTTTGGTCAGCAGTGGTTTATACTTTGGAACTCTGCCATGGATGCCATTTTTGCCCAGTCTCTTTCTTGTTGTTGAATCGTGAACGCTGAGCTCAACTGAGACAAGTGAGGCCTGCAGTTTTTTTAGATGTTGTTCTGGGTTCCTTTGTGAGCTCCTGGATGAGTCATCGATGTGCTCTTTGAGTGATTTTGGTAGGCCGGCCACTCCTGCGAAGGTTCGCCACTGTTCCAAGTTTACTCCATTTGTGGATAATGGGCCTCACCGGGGATCGCTGGAGTCCCAGAGCTTTAGAAATGGCTTTGGAACCCTTTCCAGTGATAGGTTACTCCCATCATCTTTGTCTATTATTAAAATTTGTTTGAAATATGAAATATGTAAATGTGACAAATATGCAAAAAACAAAAAAGAAAGAAATCAGGAAGGGGGAAATACTTTTTCACAGCACTGTACATTGTTGTTTCTTTATGCATTACCACTAAAACAGCAGATTAGACCTATTTCCACTATGATCCAAAATCATGATGCTTTTTTTCCACAGATGACGGTCTCCAAAATGGATCCGGACAGCACAGAAACTTACAAGGTAAACACCCAGCATTGATTAAGCTAAATAATAGGCATAAGACATAATAGGCCTATTCAGTAAATGCATATAATTGCTGGATAAGAAATCAACATCATAGTCATGACAGTGTGTTGTGTAAGTTTTTCCACTTGACGTGTTTGCCAAGGGCTGCAATCGGTTGTTCTTGGCATTCGGCTAGAAGTGTGTGCAACAATGCGATGGGCTGGATGTATTTCCTGGTCCAGGTATTATAAAGATGATTGAATTTTTTGGAGATAGGGGAGGATTTGTGTGGTACAGCGTCTGTCTTGGGTGTTACAGATGTCACAAATTTCCTAGCTTCTCTTATCTTTTATGGTTTTCCTCTTTCCAGAAACTTTTATTCAGGGAAAGAACTTGTGATATTAAAAAAAACAAAACAAAAACAACAACAACAACAACAACAACAGAGTTGCTAGCATGTAAATAGCTTTTTTAAAAAACTTCAAAGCTACAGCAATAGGTTGGTCAAATGTCAAACCTCTAAAACTCTAAATTTTGCAAAATTGCTACATATTTAATAACAGACATTAGAGTGCTATTAATAGCACTCCTCAAATAATTGCTTAACAGATCTTTCCAGATCTGCTACAGTAGTGGCATCGCAGCTAGGCTGACGCAGGCTGAGAGAAGAATGCCGCAGCCTGCAGATATTGAATGGGCATATTTGCAAACATTCCCCAGTGAAAAGCCTTTCAGCCCAGGCCTTGTACAAACATAAATGCACACCCACCTGCATTACATCAGGGTCATTATTCTCAGTGAAAGATTAACTTCTGAGGTTTAAACATTACATCCATTAGGTGTCCAATTATCTGTGCCAAGGTTTCGATAAACAGCGAGGTGAGAGTTGAGAGCGCGCCTTGCTTATTATGGCTGGTGTGTGTGTCTGTGTGATTGTGTGCATGTCGTGCGTCAGAACTCGGACTGTAGCGCTGCTGCAGAGTGAGGACACATTTGGCTCCAGCCGCTAATCCTGCCGGATGCCTTTGCCATGATGTGTCTCTCGGCACCAGGAAATCCCCTCAATGTCTTCATTCAGGCAGCCTGCCTCTCACACACACAGAGACTCTGCCTCGCTGGTCCTTGCATACTATCGGCTTGCAAAAGTCGTATCCTCTTGTAGGTAGTTCTATTTTCTAGGCAACTTTGGGAGGTGTCTCTGTGCCTTTCAGTAAAATCCTCAGCTTGAAAGGTTGTTGCAAGAAGATGTCTCCTTTTTTTTTTATGTCAACTGTCCTGAAGTGAAGTTTCTGCTTCATTTCATCCACTGTCACTTTGATAGTTTCCAGCTTTAGCCCGTGAAGGGGAAAAGGGGAAAAAAAAAAGAAAGAAAGATGCAGAGTGATGATGCAATGGGCAGCAATCAGTCGACATTGTGTAATGTTTCTCGCTCTGCCTAGCTTCCTGGAATTCCCCCCTTTTCTTATGCGTGTCACATTTTGCACAAGACACGATGAGAGAAGCTCAGGAAATAAACTGAAGGTAGCCCAGTCTATCACCCCCACCCACCCACCCACCCCCCTTCTCCCACACAACAACCAAAAAAAATTAAACTATTCTGGGTCACATGTTGCCATGGGGTTCCTGAAGCACTCACCGAGGCTGCTTCTGGCAGTGATGTGTGGTTGGTATATGAGTCGGTTGCTTTCCACTGTGCTGGTGGTTAGCCTTGGCTGGCCTCAGCCTGGCAGTGGCCGTGGACCAGTCCAGAGTGATGTAATAACTTCATTTATAGGCAACCATCGGAGCCAGCTCTGTGCACCACCACGCATTTCTCACACGCTCTCACTGCCTCCTTTTCCAAACGAACCCTCCCACACTCGCTTCTCCACTGTTATCCATAGGTTGCAGAGCAGGACTCAGCAGCACCAACACACACACATGCATACACACAGATATACACATGCTGGCCTTTGTTTGTTTTGTATCCTTGACTGCAAGTGCACGGAGTAGTCTGGAGCTCAAACAGCATATATCACCAGAGAGTTAGATTATGAGATTAGTTTTTGGATGTTTAACTGATTAGTATTTTTTATTCATTTTCTCTGCTTAATAGAATAGCTTTGGTTTGGAGCATTTTGTGCAATAAGCAGTTAGTTTATTCAGCAAATGACCTGATAATGGAAACGGTCACCAGCTGCAGCCTCGCCCTCGTGGAAAATCCTGTCACTACAGAAGAAGAAAAAAAAAAAAATCATATTTTTGTCATTTTTTTTCCCCCCCTGTCATGTTATCAGTCTTTTCCCTTGTGGTTCAGTGAAAAATCCAGTAATTTCCTGATGTGGAACAACACGGTTAGCACATCTCCATGTTCAGAACACAGACAGTGATTCAGTTCCTTCCTGCTCAGAGAGGACATACCCAGTCGAACGGTTAGTCAGCGACCGCTGCTGACAGCGTACATCATAAGCAGCCGGGCCTCCACTCATCCTCTCAGTAGTCCCAGCAGTGAGCTTGCTACGTGTGACTGTGTGCATGTGATGGTGGCCAGAAGCACTGTGTAGTTTTGCCTGTGGATGTCTGTAGGTTATTTACATAAATAGGTGTGATTTCATCTGTCTTATCACCAGAATGCCCTTAAGGGAGAAAGCCACCAGAAGTGACTCAGCTGCCTCACAGTTACCGTTCCTTTTTTTACACCCACACGTGTGCTCATAAAGTTATTGTAACATAAAGGAATGTACACTGTTAACATGATAGGAATGTCATATTGGATATACTGACTTTGCAGTCATTTTCATGCTTTCGTGCAATAAATAATCCAGTGTCCAGTATGCGCTATGCAAACGTACTTCTTACTTGGTAATTGTTGTTTGCTGGTGGAATTTTTCTTATCAGTCTTCATTATTTAATTTCCTTGTAAGTGGAGGGACTAGGATCTTACAGCAAAGACGAGAACTGTGTCATTCGCACTTGACTCATGCGTCTAATTTGGAACTGTCAGCCAAAACCTCGTGTAATTAAGCAGCGAATGATGGACCAGAGGTAAAGATTAGCGGTTTAACAAGCAGGAAAAGAAGAATACTTTTTAAGGAGAAAATAGCACTTTCTTAAACCAGGGTTCGACCAGTGTGTCAGATATTTGGTTGATACATGTGATCTGGTTTGACCGTTAGTTTTAGCATCAGTGAGCCCAGTTTGTGATGAAATGTCCTGTCTGCTTGTGCTGCATTTTAATAGTATACCACTACTGTTAGCAAAAGGTACCGTGTTTCATTTTAAATGGCTTTTTAAAGTGTTTTTTTTTTGTGTGTGTGTATGTTTCTCCTGTTCCTGTTCAACTTCATTGTCGCTTCCTTTCCTGTTCCTGTTCTTGTCAACCAGTCATCAGTCAAGCTAGATGCTGTTAGGGTTTTGGGGGGTATGTTTGCATAGGCTGAAAACCCCTCTACGCTACTACCTCTGCAAATGATGCAACCGCAGTATCATAAAACCAGCATTAGTGAGTACACTTGGTCCGTAGGGCTTTATAATTGACAAAATATTTCAGGCAGCAGTGGTTAGCAGTGCTGCCTTACAGCAAGAAGGTCCTGGGTTTGAATCCACCAGCCAGCTGGAGCCTTTCTGTGTGGAATTTGCATATTCTCCCCATACTTTGGAAGCCGTGCGTTTCGCCCAATGACAGCTGGGTGAAAGGCTGTTTACTGGTGGAGTAGTCTCCTCACAACCTTGATTTGATATAAGTAGAAGAAAATAGGGAGTTTGGTTTTAATTCCACTGTGATCTCTGACCTCACACTAAAAAAAAAAAAAGTCCCACATAATGTGGTGAGGGGGGGGATAAGGATCTGTATGAGGGGAAAAACAGAGGTAGACTGACAATGATGTGTAAACTGATGTTTATGCATGAGTGCATTCTGACCCCTGGGTGAACCTGATAGGCTGGCCTACTGTCTGAGAACAGCTGGTCACAAGAGCTGTACAGTAGGAGAAAGATCAAATGGCATCCCAGACTCCATCTGCTGCCTGTGTTACTATGACTCTGTGGTCTTTTACACACACACACACACACACACACACACACACACACACACACACACACACACACACACACACACACACACACATTTTATTTTAAAGAATGCTGTCTTTCCTGCAGGTGCTGTTTGTGTTGCGTTGCACACACCTGTGCTGGTTTCCCAGTGAACAGCTTGTGTGTTACTTGTTTACATCTTATTATGAATACACTCTGGAATTATCTGAGAGACAGGCAGAAGCTGAGGTCAGCGGCCTCTCCTTCATATCGGAATCACCAAACTCAGATTCCATTAAAGACTTTCGATATGGTAACAGATGATCGAATGCCCTTTTTTTGTTATACACTGAAATGTGTCTGTGAGCATGCATGTTGTGGAAAGTTGAAGTGAACAGTGAGAATTGTTGATTTTAAAATGACCTTTAAGGTATTAATGACATAATGGATTTGGCACTTTTTCCCTAAAACGTTTCAGTATGTTTCATATTGAAACATTTTTTGACTCACACAGTCACTTTGACTCTTAGTCCCAGTATTTGACAAAAGAAAGGAACAGGCTTTATCTGCATTATGTTCCTGAAATATGGCCACTGATATAAGGTGAAGGATTGGAGCTCTTAATAAACAAGCTCTAGGTGACAACACTGGCCTTTGTGACAGGCGTGCATGAAGCCCACACGTCTTGCATTTTTAAAACATCTGTGTCCCTCATGTAGTTTTTGTATGCTGAGTACAGAGTTTCAGGGTGATTTGCATTGTTATGTTTACCCACAGCCTAAATATTGTCAAAGTAAAAGACGTGGGTCACACATGTCTCTTACAGAGGACTTCTTTCAAGTTGTCTTCCCTTTTTTAGACATAATACTAGGTATGTTCTAAACTGCTGGATTCTTTCCATTAATGGAAATTCACAGTATGCATCAAAACAGGAAGAGGCAGATCAGGTGTTGCCTCATCGCTTCTTCAGAGCTGGCACAAACTCAAAACTAAGCTGTGGCTTTCACCGCACACGCAGGTCACTCTAAATGTCAGTGACCACTCGTGTGTGGCCAATAAGTCACCAATAAAGTGAGGTCATATCAAACAGATAAGGCATTCCTGTTTCACTTCCTACATTTAACCTCAAAGCTTGCTTTTTTTTTTCTTCCAAAGCACTGAGTGTACCTGACACATTTCTTCTTTCTTTAGATGACGAAGAGGCGCTTAACTCCATCATGAAGGACCTAGCAGCCTTGGGCCGTTGCTACACCCAGCACAACAGCCACAAACCCAAGAGCAGAACCTTACTCTACAAACAGGTACACATCGCATCCAGATGTTTCTCCTTTTATACATCTAAAATGATTTAAGTCCCAATATGCATCTGTAAGAGGCTTTAAAAATTAGCTGTAAAATATGGTTAAATATTAAGCTTTTGCCTTTAATTCAATTGCTCTGTTGCCTGTGTAGCACGGAATCAGTCTGTTTAGCCATATTTCAACTAATGTATCACTGATTTGTCCAAATACACGAACAACTGCAGTGCTTGCTGGAACAAACTACAATCTTTTGCAGCCACCTTTCGAGCTGAGAGAATGTATAATGCTATGGTATCACTTCAGTTTGAAGCTGCCACGCATCCCACTCGGTTACGCTTCTTTAACCTTAACTGTCACTCTGGGTTTCATACTCAGTACCACAGCACCGCTTCCTTTTTTATTTTTTTGCTGGCCCGAGAGTTTGGAGGCTGCCAAAGTCAGATGAAGGTTGTGCTCTAGTTTTGGAGAGGATAAAACAGAAAGCAGGGTATTCTCAGACCACAGTGCTGTACAAAAGTCCTCATTTCTTTATATTTTGCGTCCAACAAGTCAGACTTTCTTGTAATTTTTTTTTAAAAAGTCTTGAGCAATAGTTCTTGAGGCTTTGTGAAGGTCTTTCAGAGTTTTTCTTTGGATATTCCCGCCCCAGCCATTTCCATTTTTTCATGTGTTTTGTTTATTAAGGCACTTAACATTGACCTCTGAATCATTCAAGCTTAAAAAAAAGGCATCTAACTCAAGGGATGTTGTCTACACAAGCCATCTCAGCAAAGAACCAATTTTAAATTGTATCTTTTAGCACGGTGTCACTAGTAGCCTGTCACAAACGCACATGCTTTGTTCCCACTTCTTTAGTCAAATTCATGAAAAATGCCAAAGACATAAAATAGTATTATTGCACAAACATGATGATTCCCAAAGACCTGTTAGCTGATAATTTGGCATATCTCAGCATGCTGTGCAGTGTGTCAATTGATGACGTTATGAATGCAGAAAAAGTTCTGCCACATCCCTTTGTGGTTGCTTCAGGAAGGACATCAGACATGAAAACTCTGTCAAATCAAACATGCAGAGATACCAGCTGTGGCGACCCCTTGTGAACAAGGGAGCAGCTGAAAGCGTCTTCTAGATCTTGATCCACTGTGCGGTATCATCTGCAGCTGATTGGCCCCCCATTAATTGTATTATTATAGATTAAGCTATGCAACAGTATATTAAAATCATCAACTACTGGAACAATGCATATATAGTACTGTATATGATTCAAATTTTAATCCAACACAAAATTATTTCTAAACTCTTTTGCAGCATCACGTTTCACATAATAAATCTGTAACGGGACGCATGATTGCAGGTTTAAAATCATGTCCAGCATTTTCTGTGTCAATCATGTGTGATTTTTATTTCAGATTACATATTCAGATCTCCCCTACTTTGTTCTTGGTCTCCTACTGTGCCGTCCCATTAAAAAAAAAAAAAAAAAAACCCTGGAAATGCCCCTGGCATCAGCTTCATTTTTCAGCATGCCAGTGATCCCAAACACACTGGCAGTTCAGTAAAAAAGTTCACCTGAATAGACAAACACACAGTGGAACACTATCAGTAATGGGGTAGTGGAAATCATTGCATCTATTTCCCATTTTCACAACAGAATATAAAGAAGTGAGATGCAGCTCGTTGTGTTTCAAGCATCTCGCAGACACTGTCAGTCAAACAAAATCCTGTCTTGATGCTTGGTGGGTTTTTTTTTTTTTTTTTTTTTTTTGCATAGTTAAACCAAGTTCATGCAAAAATAACACCAGGCTTCCAGTCTTATTATGTACAATGCTCATTAAATAGCCACAGTTAAAGCATTTTAGAAACTAAACTGACAGTTTTGGCTAGCTTATCATTCCCGTTCATGACTGAACTTTAGTGTTTTTTAGGATTTAGTTCCCCTCGGTCACCTTGTGCCTCTCTCAGAAGTCGCTTCCTCATGTATTTGTGCGTGTCTGTGGAATGATAATTGGCAAATCCTCTTAAAGCAGCAATGTTTATGATGAGACATAAACAAACCACGAGAAGCAGAGAGAGTTTCCGCCCGTCACAGTGCTGCTTTTTTCTGTGAGTTGGGGTAAACCCCTGCTTTTTAAAATTTTTTTATCCAATCTCCCGGAACGATACGATGACAGCTTTAGTTCACTGTGCTCACTATCGCTGTGACCTCATGCAGACTTGCAGGCTCCTCCAGATTCCTGCTGCCGTTGGTGATGACTATGAATAGAAAACAAAGATTTGTCATGCCATCCTGAATGTTGATGGATAATGCTGTCTTTGTGTTGTCGAACAAAATCTGCAGCAAATCCAGCGACATCGATTAAAAAACATGCATCATTATAATGCTTTCTGTCACCTAAATTCCTCGTCCAGCTTATTGTTTTCATTTATTAGGCAGGCCAAATCCCACAGACAACTATGAATCATTTTAACTTTCCACTTCCATAACTCCCCTCTGTTGTTATTTTTCCTCTCAACAGGATTTAAGAGTCAAGCTGGAGCATGAGAGAGAAAAACGGTATGTTAGAACCTCTGTATTGTTTTTTCTGCTCTTCTGTCCAAGCCTTAACTCCATGCTTCGGATCTTTTTTGTTATGCTTTGCCATGCCTGGGATTTTGTGTCTAGAGGAAATCACAGTTACATGCCAGAGGAGCATAAAGAGAGGGAAAAATTTCTACTTTGACATTTAGCCGAGGCCTTATGTTTCAGACTCGGACGGGCTGTTTGAGAGGGGAGAAAAAAAGACAGAAGGCCAGAGAGAGGGGGGGAGATCAAAAAGACGCAGGGAGCGCCAAATGTTTCAGTACAATGCGTAGACTTCCAGGCACAGCCCAAATTAATGCTTCATCTTGTGTGTTTTCTTCTGCTTTCCCTCCACATTTTTCAATCGCTCCCACCACCAGGTTTTTAGTTACTCAAGAGGAAGCACGTGGTTACTCAAAGTCTGTTTGGAGACAGTCTAGGGAGCATTTTTTTTTGCCTCATAGTTTATTTACTCAATGGGAGCACCCAGTGAGGCACCCAGTGTAAATACCAGAATTTCCTACACTTAATTTGGTGTTAATTTAATTTGGTATCCCGGCTCTGTCATTCCATGCACAGATGCTATGTGAGTCTTGCAGAAGGTTCCACTGTCAGACTTTATCACTATCAAAACCTGGTTCAAGAACCCAACAGAGTCTGAACTGGAGTGACAAACATGACATGTTCTGTTACTGGAAACACTGGAGGGAAACTAAGCAGAACCTACCGGAATAATTGCCTTGATTCAGCAGAATATAGACGAGGGGAACGGGCATTGGTTCAGTGATACTGTGATTAGAAAGCCACAGGCTCACAGGAGTGCGAAAGAGAAGGAAAGCGGCATGCTCCGCCAGCAGAATACTGCTTCACACTGGGCCTCTCCACTTTTTTCACAGCCCTAATTGGCTACTGCTGAGGAAGAGACAAGTTTTTCATGTTCCTGTCTCTCTATGTTTCTGCGCCTCCCCCTCGTCTCGCGGTCTTCTTTCTCACGAGCTCCCCTCACTCCACGCTGCTCTCTCAGAAAAGACAGCCAACGGCTCGCTGTAAAAGATGCCGTTCATAGATTTGAAAGGCAAATCTTGTTTTAATGCATTTTTCATCCACTTTGTCAGTTCGCACCCTCGTCTCTTGTTGTGCTCTTAGCACAACGTGAAGAAAGGTAGCTTTCCAAAATGGGAATGGATCAAAATCACATTAAAGCCACATGACTTAAATATTTATTTAAATCAGCTTTAATCCATATTTCTGTGCAGTAGCATGTGACTACAGACAGGGAAAAGGGTCATTATGACTGATAGATGGGGGGGAGGGGGTCGTATCAAACAGATAAAGGTGATAATATTTCAAGCATGCAATAGCTTTCATGGATATTTTTCGCAGTTTCTGCTTCTAGATGGGCCTTTAAACAAATACCCACAGCTCAGTAAGATAGCAGTGCCTGTATTGAAGTGAAATAAAATAAAATAAAACCCTCAAACCCTGAACTCCATTTCTTCAATCTCTCTTTAAGATCTCTTTCAGCACCAGAGAGCTCTCTCTATTCCACTGCAGACCTCACGAGCCTGCTTGTGTAGATGGATTAGAAGAAGAAAGAAAATAATCAAAACTTCTTTTCATGTTTGAGTGCCGACTATCAAGACAATCTAACTGTACGATTATAATCCCAAGTTGCACGTTGAATAACATATTATATGTGAGCAACGTCCACCTAACTCGAGGTATCAGGAGTCTCTGAGTCAGGATAATCGTGTTGTCTGTCCACAGTGGAATCAGATCGGACGGTCTCTCTCTTTTCATTGGCAAGCACTGAGCGTTTGGGGCAGGAAATAGGAGCTGTAAAGTGTCTCTCTTTCCCTACCTCGGGATCTCCTGCCAGAGAGAGAGAGAGGGAACAGAGCCAAAGCTTTTTTTTTTTTTTCCTGTGCGTATATGATTGTGATTTTTTTTTTCCACGAGAGAAAAGAGAAAGAGAAAGGGGGAGAGTGCACTGGGACATGTGAAAGCATTCTTTTAACTCTGCAAACCTCTGCAACTGAGTGTGTGTCCACATGCTTGCGCAGAGGAAGGAAAGCCATATCTTTTGGAGCAGCATCCTTATATACCCCCCCCCCCCCCCTCCCCACATCCCTCCAGCTCTTTATCACACACATCATCGCCAAATCTAAACAGAGACGGAGAGCGTTTAGCTGTGCCGCTGCTCGCCTGTGATGTGCAGGCCCTCCCTTTTCCCAGAACCCTTCCCTCAAATGAGAGAACCAATGAGCAGTCATTAAGATAGGCAAAGCTTTGGCCTCTGATCAGGAAGAGATGGGATAAAAACAGGTCCCTTTTATCAGGATACTATAAAGAGATAGTGGGCTGCAGATTGTTCAAAACCAGAGAGTGAGGGGAAGACGGAGAGCAAGGACGGGAGTAGAAATACCAGAGAGAATCTTTTTCTTTCTTTGCTTCATTTTCTCAGGCTGTCCTTTATTTTCTCTCTCGCAGCCTGTAAATATCTCCACGTCTCTGTATCTTTCACTATGTCACTCTTTAAGAGACGAGGGAAAGACACACATCCTGCTGCTTTTGCTTCTGCTCCAGATTTTTTTTTTTTTTTTTTTCCCCTTTCCTCTCAGGAAGTTTCCCATCTGCCTTTGTGCTGGCTTAGCAGAGAGGCCCAGTGGTGTTGAAACAGTGGCCGATGCACACACTGATTGGGAAGCACACTCATGCATGTAAAGTTTTACAAACACACATGCGTCCCATATATACACTCACCACAAGACTTTGCTGATAAGCTGTCTCGGATGGACATACACGTAGGCACACAGTAGATAAGCACAGGCATGCTCTGCACTTCCATCTGAGGGTTTTGCTCTTTCTGTTTTCATTGCATTGATTAATGACCTCTCAGCATCTTGGTGGCTCAGCTCACTCCTCTCCTTGACCCAGCTGACCCTGTCCATTTATCTTCTGTTTCCCACTGCCTTGAATTACAGATTTATCAAATGCAAACTAATGTTAGAAAACAGAAATAACCAGTAGCCAGTCGGCTGTCAGTTCATTGCTCGCCTTGCCAGTGAAAGCTGCTAGACACAACATAAACGTCTTTCTCCCACCTCTGACCCCGTCGGCCTTCTGCTTTTTCCAGAATCATCCTGTTTCAGAGGCCGCTGAAGATCAAAGAGCTGCTGCAGAAAGTGACTGAGGCCTTTGGCCAGCAGATGGACATGTTCTTTATGGAGAAAGAGGTAAGAGAATGACTCATGTAGTTGGTGTGTTGCATCTTTAGCTGCTGTTGTTGTTGCTCGTGATAATCAAAATTCACTGCAATATGTGTGTGTGTCCTCTAAGTGGCATAAAATTTGTTTTCTCAAGTTGTCAGTATCTCAAGATCCAAGAAAATCTTTGTTTATTTAGGCTTTTTTTTTTTACATTTTTCCAAAACCCCTGATATATACATGTGCTGCTGCATTAACGTGCTCTCAGTATGGAACAATAGAGAATGGAAGCTCATTCGCTGTATGTTTTCTTGTCCTTTCAGCTGCTGCTGCCACTGAAGACGCAGGAGGACCTGGATCAGGCGGTGCTGACGCTGGGCTGCAGTTCCGGGACCAATGGGCTGCTCAGGATACTGCTAAAGACTCCTAAAAACAACCATGTGAGTTTTTACAGCATGATGCTCACTTGCAGACAGTTAGTGGGAACCGGGCTGGATGAAGTCATCCTTTTTTTTTTTTGTTTGGAAATTGAGGAAACGAACCTTCCACTCACACGGTGATGTAATTGAACAATGAAGTAATGCTGTCCTCCCTTCCTCTGCTGAATTGATCCTCTTTCTTCACTCTCTCCTACTTCCTGTACTTCCAGTATCTACAGGTGAACAGCAGGGACAAACAGAGCGAGATGAAGTCATCGAGGTCACTGGGAGATTTGAAGGGCTCCTTGCTAAAGGGCTCAGAGAGGGTGCGCAAACACTCTACAGGTGAGCGTCCATGTAAAAATGTGGCTTGACATGTGAAAGGAGGCAGAAAAGCATTCTCCTGATGCAAAGTCACCTGCTAAGGCCTCAAGGATGATAAAGTAGACTGCCATCATAGTTATGGGCGTGTTAATGGAAAAGCTGGGGAGCGTACTTTGTGAGAACAGAAAATGTGAAATGGAGGTGAGAGCAGCCACAGATTAGTCAGCTTAAAGCAAGGAGAAATTTCTTTACTGGTAGCTCTTTGTTATGTTGTTAAACATATAGTAGCATCATATTTAAAGGGCATGTATGAGAGCAGTTTCTGGTTTCTCAACTAAAACTGCACAAACAAAAAAATAAAATTCCCCAAAATGTCAAACTAGTCCTTTCAGACAGATAAATCTTCTTGTCATGTCACACTTTGTGGTCCCCTGACATCACCACCACCACCACAACCCCCACCTTGCTTGTTTGGTAACTCAGCGTGAAGGTTTATTTTACTGCCTTTAATATCAGGTCTTTCCAGAAAGGTCAGCATTTCAGTCATATCTCTACCTCAGGTACACGCAGACTCAAACCAGTGCTCACTCCTGCATTCACATTTGCATTTTTTGCGTAACCCTTTATGATCGCTGTCGTGCTATCTTCATCATGCGACTACGAGGGCTGTCGCCAACTTGAGTCGTATAAATTGTCCCCAGAATCAGCAGCCCTCGATCAGCTTTCCTCCCCTACCAGCCAGGCAAGCACAAGTGTGAGAAGAGGCGAAGAGCCTGAGATTGAATTGGAGGGAGTAGTGGCAGATGAGAGGTGACAGGAGAGCGGTTACAGTGTACGGCTGAGTGAAGATGTGATGTGAGCCCGGGTACCTCGATGGTGTATGAGTGGGGAATGATAGAGAGAGGGGCAAGAGGCAGAAAAGCTGAACAGTCGAGACAAAGTAGCTGTAATTTTAGCCTTCAGTCAAACAACAGACTTTGACCATATTTTGAACGTTTCTATTCATCCTAGTACCTTTTAGCCTCTCTGCACTGTTTCAGTATTCCCGTCAGCCCAGTCTCTGATCATTCCAGTAGATCTTTTTACTGTGACAAGGACGAGCGCTCAGTCTCCGCTGCAGCTCAGCCAGGAGAGTATTTGTCACAGTAATTGAGGTTAGAGGTGGCAGCAGTGTAGTTTGGTAAATCATTTCTTGTAGTCCTGGCACTGTTGAACTTGTACCCATGAATAACACCGTGACGCCGTTTTCTCCCCTCTGCCCCTCGTTTTCATCTCTTCATCTTCTTGTGCTTCCCTCCATTCCTTCTCACCTTTTACTACTCAATTTCTCCTCGTGTCCTCATTTACCTCCTCCTCCACCTTTTGCATTTCTCATCTGCTGAACTGAATTGTTTCATTCCCCCTCTTTTATTGGCTTCTTCTGGTGCTTCTTTTCATCACTTTCAGGTTCCCTCCACACAGGTCGCACGTCCCCGCCTCCGGGCAGCGTCCCTGAGGAGCAGCAGCAGATTGCCCGCCAGGGCTCCTACACCAGCATCCACAGTGAGGGAGAGTTCATCCCAGAAAACCCTGACCAAAATGTAAGAGTCCATCAGCAGAATAAGTGCTTTATATGAGCATAAAGGCCCCACTGTTACTTGACAAAAAAAAGTTTTGACACAACAGAGAATTGACTTCAAATAGACTTCACTGAGGGAATTCCACTCTGTTTTACAGTGACTTTATTCCTTGGCCATCATTGTTGACTGAGATAATCCCAAAATTGTTATGCTTCTCGTGGTTGCTGATCATTTTTAAACTGTTTTTGACACTAAAAAGGCTAACATTTAATGCACCAAATGTAGTACAGTTAACACAATTTTAGGGCCATTGTTAGCAGTTTTTATAGATTTTTTTTCCCCAGTAATCACCTAACATTATTTAATTGTGTTATGCATTCAGCTTCTTGATGCACCGTAGTTCTGAAGTATTTGGAGTCCTTGAATAGAAGGCTGAACTACTGAGCAGAACTGTGTTTTTGTTGTCAAGATTTTAACAGTGTGAAAAAGCTGTGGTGTTAAGGGTAATTTTGTCATTTTACTCTGCTAGTGTACTAGATTGCCTTGCATTGTTAGTAGCAGCAGTAATACTAGCGCCAGTTTAATTTTACAAGACTATATTGGTGCATTTAACATCTGTGTGCAGTTTTTAAAGATGCTGTAAAACACGCACATTATTCAAACCCCTTCACATGTAATAAACACAACTCCATCTGCGCTGTTTGGTATACTCTCCCCTGTATGACTGCATGCTCCCTTGTTCTCCTTGTATTATTCAATTCAGTTCAATTTTGTATATATAGCACCAAATCACAACAAACAGTTGCCTCAAGGTGCTTTATATTGTAAGTTAAGACCATAAAATAATTACAGAGAAAACCCAACAGTCAAATGACCCCCTATGAGCAAGCACTTGGTGACAGTGGGAAGGAAAAACTCCCTTTTAACAGGAAGAAACTGCCAGTAGAACCAGGCTCAGGGAGGGGCAGTCATCTGCCTCGACCGGTTGGGGCTGAGAGGAGAGAGAGACAGGACAAAGGACATGCTGTGGAGGAGAGCCAGAGATTAATGATGACTAATGATTTAAATGTGGAGTGGTGTACAAACAGAGTAAAAAGAGGTGAATGAAAAGAAACAGTGCATTATGGGAACCCACCAGCAGCCTAGGTTTATATCAGCATTACTAAGGGATGGTTCAAAGTCACCTGATCCAGTCCTAACTATAAGCTTGATCAAAAAGGAAAATTTTAAGCCTAATCTTAAAAATAGAGAGGGTGTCTGTCTCCCGAATCCAAGCTGGGAGCTTGTTCCACAGAAGAGGGGCCTGAAAGCTGAAGGCCCCTATCCTAGGAACCACAAGTAAGCCAGCAGTCTGAGAGAGCAGAGAAGCCAGTATGGGAGAAATCTGCTCTCTCTTTCTAGTCCCTGTCAGTACTCTAGCTGCAGTATTTTGTATCAGCTGAAGGCTTTTCAGGGAGCTTTTAGGACAGCTTGATAATAATGAATTACAATAATCCAGCCTAGAAGTAATAAATGCATGAATTAGCTTTTCGGCATCACTCTAAACAGGACGTTTCTAATTTTAGAAATATTGCACAAATGCAAAAAAAGCAGTCCTGCATATTTGCTAATATGTGCATTGAAGGACATATCCTGGTAACAGTGGTACTGGAGGCTAAGGTAATGCCATCCAGAGGAAGTATCTGGTTTGACACCATGTTTCTAAGGTTTGTGGGGCCGAGCACAAGAACTTCATTTTTATCTGAATTTAGAAGCAGGAAATTAGAGGTCATCCAGGCCTTTGTGTCTTTAAGAAATTCCTCCAGTTTAACTAATTGATGTGTCATCTGGCTTCATGGATAGATAACACTGGGTGTCATTTGCACAACAATGAAAATGTATGTAATGCTTTCTAATAATACTGCCTAAGGGAAGCATAAAATTGTAAATAAAATTGGTCCTAGCACAGAGCCCTGTGGAACTCCATAATTAACCTTAGTACATGAAGAAAACTCCCCATGTACATGAACAAATTGAAGTCTATTAGGTAAATATGATTCAAACCAGTGCAACGCAGTACCTTTAATACCTATAGTATGCTCTAATCTCTGTAGTAAAATATTATGGTCAACAGTATCAAAAGCTGCACTGAGGTAAGAGATGAGTTCACTATCAGAGGTCATAACAAGATCATTTGCAACCTTCAACTGAAATTAACTCAGAAAGCTCAATCAAAGAGAAAGAGTCTAAACAAATACCAGCAGTACTGAAAGCATAAAGATATGTCTTTGAGATGGTTATGAATCATTTTTTCTCTAATGGTTAAAATTTTATTTTTGAATTATATCTGTCAGATGCTGGATCCCTTTGGGAGTGCAGACAACTCACTGTCGAGCAGCTGCCAATCAATAGATCAAGCGCTGGACAGGTGAGTTATCATGTAGTGAGTGATTTATAACCCCCGTCTTTGTGGCTTCATACAGTGACTACTCAAGAACATGCCCAAATGCAAGCCTGCTTTGACATAACCATCTCAGCGACAAAATGGATAGTGGGACAGCAGAGAGGTATCAAAACATCAGACTTGCACAATGTAGTGATGCTACATCTGTGAATAATTTGATGTGAGAGCTGTCAGGATCACTTCAGCAGTTTATTTGGCAGTATGGCTCTGCCATACATGGAGAGCACAAGGCTGCAGTAAGACCCCTGGTACAGAACAAAACAATGAGATGAACAGCATAAAAAGGCAGAGTTGGGGTGGAGGTGGGATGCAGGGGAAGCAGGAACTATAAGCTGATGTGGGGTGGCAGGCTTGACTTTGTGGCCAATCGTATTCCACTTTTTCACCAATGTGCTAGAAGTTCGCTGCAATTTTTTTCTGCTAGTTCTCTTTGTGGTTTGTGACCAATGCGCATGACGATAGCAACACATTTAAGAAAATGTGTTGCTATCGTCATATACATTGGCAAGAGTGTGATACAGGTTATTTTATATAGCTACAATTAGCATATCCTTATGATAAACACCTCATTTGTAGATTATTGCTTTCCGTCACGGCTAAATAATGTTCCCCAAGTGTCTCATCTGCAGACTGTCGGTAGATTCTACTATTTCCCGATGTTACTTAAACATTTTACATTCAGGCTAACAGTAGGTGCAATTTGCTGGTGTTTCCCCTAAATGCTTTAAAAGCGGGCTACCAGTCAACACTGCAATTTATTGATATTCCGTAAATGCCTCATATGCTGATGATTGTTGGAATGAGCTTGTAGTAGAACACAGACTGTCCAGGGATCTCCAAGAAAACATGCGTGTGTTTGCTGTTAGGTTGATCATATGAGCTTGTCAGCCACATATAAACGGACATACGGCGATTCCTTCAGTTATTAGTAAGCTGATGTACACGTTCTAGTTCACGGAGATGTGAGGCATGCTTTGCATCACAGAGTACTTGTGTACACACTTGGATGTGAGGGTACGTGTTGCAACACACGCACTCACAGAGAAGTAGCCAGAGGCTTTCAGTGAAGTTTGTAAATGTGCTAAAGACCAGCGTAGCTCCCTGACCCTTCCTCTGCTGTCTGTGTTGAAAAAGGAATCGGGTCACTTTGCTGTTGCCATAGTGACAGGACTCTTATCTGGACGCCTGGATTCCTCCGTTATCACGAGAGAGACAGACAGAAACAGAGACTGAGTGGGAGATGTGAAAGAGTGAGCAGGCGACATGCTGGAAAAACTGAGCCAGAAAGCAAGAAGTGGTGAAAGAGTGAGAGTAAAGTGGGAAAGGCTGAAGAGAGAAAATCATGAATTTGAATCAAAGGAAAGAAAATCATGAATTTGAATCAAAGGAAAAATAAAAGCGAGTGAGCCCAGAGAGAGAGAGAGAGCAGAACGGAAACAGTTCTACCTGCACGAGGCTTATCTGGGCTCCAGGCTGCAGAACAATGGCAGGAAACGAGTGCATGGAACTTTTCCCTGCAAACGGGCATGCGTGCCCCTTATCCAGGGTCTCGTGGCCCCGCGGTCAACAGAGACGTCACTCTCTGTCGGTTTGTCGGGACGGGACTTATTGGAAATGGTCGGGGAGGGTGGGAGGTTGGATGCACATACAGACATTAAATGATATATCATTAGTCTGGCTGCTAGTTCAGTAACAAGCAGTTCCGCATTGTCAGTGCAGAAATGTTCCTACCTACCAACTTAACTTTTCTAATTTTGCACTTTGCTGTTTTAATATCGACTGTGAGTGACAGAAAAGTAGTTTGAATGCAAAAGCCATTCTGAGGCATTTCGTGCTGCTTTGCAGTCGAAGCCCATTCTGAAGTTTCAGGCCAGCAGCTGTAGGCAGACTTTGTTTGAAGATAAGGGGAAATTACCGAATAAAGAGCAAAAAACATTTTTTTCAACTTTCCCTCCCTGCTTTCTGTCATTTCAGCCCTCCTTATTCACAGAACAACCGTGATAACAATTACCTGAACCTCAACTATGAATACAAAGGTAAGAGAGGACAAATCTGCAGCAGTCTCTCCAGTTCTAAAAATGTCTTATTCTCAGCTCAAAAACTGCAGAACAAAGAGGGGTGCAAAAGTGTGCTCATTATTCGAAAGCTTTGTCTGTTCTTAGGTTTTCCTGTGGTAATTATAGCTGCACAGCCTGCTTTGCAGGAGAACCTCTGCTTCAGTGTAGCTCTCGCTTATCTAAAATGTTTCCCCCTTGTAGAGAATGCTAATGAAAGGGGAGATTATATTATTCGAGGGTTTTATCTGTGGGTATATACTTAAAATGAAGAAGGGGTTATGGTGAATCTTGGTTGTATTCCTCAAGTCTCATGAGGTGGGGAAGTGAGTGCAATAGTATTGTAACTCTTCCTTTGCTATCTTGTGCACACTCTTCTGTGTGGACCCCTCTATTCATTGCCTTTTTTCTTTTTACCTCATCCCATTTTATCTCTCATCCCAAACTCCACTTTTAATAGATGTTGCTGCCCTCCCACAGCATGATCACTTCCCCTCTCTTCTTGATGGCCCCCTGCTCATCTCTTCTTTGTCCCTGGGGGTCCCGGTCTGTCCTCTTTTCTTCAGAAGGCAGATCAATTAAAGCAGGATGAGAGATAAAGCCGCACTAACCCTCATGAACAGAGGAGCTGCATCGGCTCTCTCTCTCTCAATCTGGTCATTTCTTTTCCTCTTTCACCTCCCCCATGCTGTAAATTGAAAAGGAAGTTCTGCACATTGTCTATACTGGTGAGTGAACGTCATACTGTAGCTGCAGCAAGAACTTGAAGACTCACTTGGGTATGCAAACACGTGCTTGCACACACACACACACACACACACGCTACCCTCCCAGATGTAAAGCTGTGTGGCCCTTCTGCTGAGGGCTACAGTATTTGTTTACCATTCCCTGTGAGTAGATTTTTCCTCTCCATCCCACTCTGCCAAACACAAAAAATAACTCCAGTATCCATGGGATACAGCCACAAAAACAGCATGAGGGGAGGCAGTCATCTGACAGAACAGCTGCTTTCAATTCCAAGTGGCTCCGCTCCTCTCCGTTTATTGTGCGTTTGCCGCGAGAGAGCCGCGTGTCAGCGCTCGCGTGCGTCAGCAGCGCTCCCCACCTGCCTTTAGTTACTGCTCCGCTGTTCAGAGCTAATGCTAAGTTAGCACGCACAAGCTGTCCTCAGTTTCTGCGTTGGCTGCAGCGAGGCGACAACAGCGGCTCCGTTCAGTGCGCGACGGGCCGCGTCCCATTCTGCTGCTTTTCAGCTCGATTGGACGCGCAGGGATGAGCAGGAGCTGTGTCGCGTCTGCGCGCCTCGCCGCTTCCAAGCCATTAAACTTGCATTATTAGCATTACTTAGTGTTTAAACACAACTAAATTCAGAAGTGTTGTCTCTGACAGTTGGGTGTAATGTGAGACTAATCGTTGAGGCTTGGATTATCTCCTTACTGACACCTCTCTGCCTCTCATTGCTCTTTTTCAGGTCGCCATGGGAAAGGAGGGACTTTCCCACGCCAGTTCCAGTTGCCAAATCGCAGCAAGGATTACGGAGATAGTAAGAAACGAGCTTTGCTGAAACAATAACAATGGCACAATTACACAGAATTAACAAGGGAACTAACAGATGTGACACCACTATTTACCCTGCAGTGTGGTCAGGGTCTTCTAACTTCACGTGCAAAATTCCAAAATATTTTGGAATATTATTCACCGCTTTAGAGTGTTTTTTTTTTTTTTTTGCACCTCGTGGAGATTTATTACACGAACTGCTGGCTCGCAGTTTCAGGCAGCTGCTAGTGATTGCTTACTCAGAGGTTAACCTTGGCTAGCAGTGATTTACATTTCCCTGCGGTGAACCCAAACTTGTATAAAAACACAGCGGCCTGCTTCCTGTCTGAAGGGAAGTGGGACGGAGTGGCGAAAGGCACTCTGCTCTGGCTGGCCTCAAGTCTTGGCCAAGAGCTCACTATATGCAATGCACCTGTAAAGTTAACTGTGTGAAAGCAGATTCACAATGCAGTCAAAAGACCTGTAAGAGTAAAGTGTTTTAAAGGGGCTGATTTTTTGTTTTTTTTTTATTTATTTATTTCTGTGTTTGCAGGACGCAGGACGCTGCCGCGGAGCTTCATGCCGCAGGAGAACCTTTTCCAGCTGGTTCCCTCCAGCCGCACTCGAAGTTATAACGGAGACAGCACGCTGCAGTACAGTGACCTGCGCTCGCTGGGCCGTACTGCTGAGAAGAGCTGCCAGCGTGGTACAGCCAAATGTAAGTGATTCACTTTAAATATTTTGAAACAGGGGGAACATGCACTCAACACTGTGAAATAAACGTTTTGGAGAATACGGCTGTATTTGTGGATGTGGCTCATGTGACTAATTAACACTGATGAGCCTTAGATAAATACAGAAAAGTCAGATTTTCCTCCTCTTGTCGGGAGCCACATGGACAAGATGGTGATTATCATCTTGATTAAATGATTGAGAATTTAATCTTTGAAATGTAAGCAACTACTTGGGGGGGGGGGGATACCGAAAGCACAAGGTGACATCTTCAAACTTGCATCCTTGATTATGTAAAATGGAAAAAAAACAGAAAATCCTTACAGCTGAGAAGCCGAAACCGCAAGTATTTTAGCTTGAAAATAACTGAAAATTTTTTCAGAATGTTATCTTCTAAATAATTATTTGGTTTGTGAACTTATTCACTTCCCCTGTGATCAGATAGTTCCTAATTTAAACAGAGGAATGACTGATTTCAGTGATTCAAAGTAAAATCTTTGCAGTGAGCAAGCGATTTACAAACTGATGATAGAGAGCAGTGTATTTGAGGATTTAATTTTCCTTGAACAGATGTATTGCACCATAATAAATTGAAACAAAGCAAACATATTCTGTCAAATGTGTTTTAATTCTTAGTTGTAGGACATCAGTAGGAGCAGAAGTAATGTACAGTTGTACTGAATGTCACAGCATGCAGAATTCCCCCTCATCATCCAAATTAAGCCGTGTCACAGGCTCACTAATCACATCTGTCCTCATTTAGTCTATACATCCTGCCCAGAAACTGTTTTCATCACAATACCAAAGCTCTGCTCAGCAGTCTGTGGTCGATGCGTCTGTCTCTGGTGTCCTTCTCACCCACGCACGACCAAACAGTCTAACGCAGCCACAAAGAAGCCTGCTCGTTCCAAAACAAAGTCCTGGAGTCTGAGCCTGAGAGGATGAGAGCCGTTCTGATGAGCCTTCTAGGTTTTCACAGTGTGTGTTGGCGGGTTGCGGTTCCACTGCTTGACTGTGATATCTGGGGTTTCCCCAGTCTGAGCAGGGTCTGCAGTGGGAGTGATTTAAGAAATTGCGGTGGGCTCGATGTCTAGTCTCGGTGAAGTTAATGTGCGAGTGATGGATTTTGAAGCATGTTTTAGTTTTTTAGCGTGCTCTCAGATCAGTATATCAGAGAGAAGCTGCCTGTCTCGGGAGGCTTAGCAACAAAATAAATTACTGGGGGGGGGTTTCATAGTCTGGTGTTTTATTTCTGCAGCACCTCGGGCGCCAGTCAACTGGCGACAAGGAAAGCTCCTGGGCCGAGGGGCATTCGGGGAGGTCTACCTCTGCTACGATGCTGACACGGGCCGCGAGCTGGCCGCCAAGCAGGTGCCCTTTGATCCCGACTGTCAAGAAACCAGCAAGGTGAGAAAAAACCCTCACACCTGTTTAGATTTGCATGTATTTTAAGGCGTACGATGCGGTGATTTTTATCATTTGAAGGCCATAATTTCACCTTTATTTTTTATTTTTTTCTGTAGGAAGTGAATGCTCTGGAGTGTGAGATTCAGCTGCTGAAGAATCTGCGTCACGAGAGGATTGTTCAGTACTACGGCTGTCTTCGGGACCTCGAGCAGAGAAAACTCACCATTTTTGTTGAGTTCATGCCCGGGGTGCGTATTCTGCGGGACGTTTTAAGTCAATTTAAGTCAATTTAATCACACTCCAGTGCGACATTGAGACAGCAGTCTTTAAAATTTGATTGACTCTTAAAAACAATTAATGTCTGAGAATGTGTCGCTGAACTTGTTCTGGCTGTAAAGATAGTTACAGAGACATTTTAATACAAACATTAAAATCAAACCCTTACCAGCCACATCTGGTAGAATCTATTTAGAAATGTCACCAGCTGTCAACAAACATGTCGTCTGTGTGGTTGATGTCAGCAGAACAGCTCATTTTATGAGATCATTTTCTTACTAAATGAGCACTTTAATGAGCAACTGTCGCCTGTGGACCCTGTCCCTGAGCATGTTTTTAATATTTCCTGAGCTATTTTTTTTATTTCCCAGAGACGTTGAGTGTCTTAGTCACACATTGTCTGGAAATTGGAAATGTTTATGTTTCGCTGGTGCTGGCAGAGGTAAGACAGGAGGTGACAGTGCCAAGCTTTTGTGTGGCTGCGTGGCACGGTTGCACTGCTGCGGCTGACCGATAACACTTTAGTGGTCCCGAGGAGGGAGGGCCAAGTGTCCCTCAGAGAGCTCCTGCGGTGTCTTTGTTGACAGCTGGAAGTGAAGAGGCAGAGGTTTTGTTTTCACTCTAAAAGTGCATCTCAGGTGTTACAGGATCAGGTCTTAGCTCTTGCAGTGTCCCCGAGAGGAGCCGAAACCAGGAAACGGATGGAAATGCTGCTCATTAATGACTTCTTTCAGCGTGTTACATGCTTATACTCAGTTTTTGTACTTAAAAGTTGGCTTAGAGGATGCTTTCCCAAAAAAAACAAATTAGCTGGAACACCCACGTTTTCCAGAAAAATAACTATATTGCACCAAACCAAAGATTTTCTCTAATTTTACACGTTTGTCTGTCACGCCCATTCATTCTCTCACACACGCTTTTTGTTTCTCTCTCTAGGGCTCGATAAAAGACCAGCTAAAAGCCTATGGGGCCCTGACAGAGAAGGTGACAAGGAGATATACCCGGCAGATCCTTCAAGGAGTCTCCTACCTGCACAGCAACATGATTGTACACCGGGACATCAAAGGTAAGCGATGGGCATTTGTAACTGATAAACACTCACATTTGAAAAACTTTCTTTACGAGGTCCTATTGCAGTGACTGTTGCTGAGGAAAAACTACAGATTCATTCATTTTTATTCAGTTTGACATTTCCTCATTTGGTTATTCATCGTCTACAGAACGAGCCTGGAAAAATGTGCTATTTTGAACTTCCCTTTGAGATATATTAGGCTTCATGCTGAAAGTGAAATTGGCCGTTCTAAAAATGTTCAACACCGGACGGAAAGGTTTTGGTTTGGCTGCCCACAGCTTTGGGAGTTACTGCTTCGTTAAGCCGTGGCCAAGAAAGAGGGGAATATACTGTCTGGTGGGGAAAAAAGATAGTAGGTCTCGCAGGACTGGGCAGGCTCTATGAAGAGCACATGTGGGTGGGATTTTCCACTCAGAAAGGCTCTTCACGTGTAATATATGTTGTGCTCATCTCACCACTGAACATTTCTTTTTGCAGTAAAAGAGCTGTCAGCACATGCAGTTTTTTTTTTCTAACTCGAGCTCGACGCCACATTCACATTCAGTCTGGACCAGCTGGAAGTTTCTGTGAATTTATTTTCAAAGGGTTGAATTATTAGAGAACCCATCGTCCTACACACAGGAAACGTGCAGGCAGTGGAAGCAGCTTGGTGATGTGAGCAGTAAAAAGTAAAGGTTACAGTTTGAGCCTCTAAATTTTCTTCTTTGCAGCCTGCCAGTCTCTTGGTGGGTGTGGAGGGTGAGTGGTGCACATTAGTCACTGATCAAACAAGTGGTGTGGCTGAAGGAAACGGGATAGACGGAGCTACGTTTGGAAAATTACTAAGATAGGAGGAGAAAGGGTGTTGAGGTCCGATCTGTCTCTTGTGGAGCAGACAGTTTATTTAGTATTTAATTTTCTGAACCCAATGAGGTTTTTTTTTTCCTCCGTGTGAGAAATGTGAAAAGAAAGTTAAGCTTCCCTGTTTGTGGAGCTGACTAAGCACAGTATTTGTATAAAGATTTTGGAAAGATATGCTTTTAAAAATAAGTCTGCCGGTATTCAATAACCCACACAGTCGAGACCTTTCCTCTTCTTCCTTCAGCTGAATTTCTGGCACGGTCACTTTTTTAACCAAATCATTAACTGAAACTCCAAATTGTCAGCGTCCCTTATATTTTATGGCTCTCAGGAGATTCTTGAATACTTTCAAGCTCATTTTGTTTCGTTCCACCAGGTGCTAACATCCTGAGAGACTCCTCAGGGAACGTGAAGCTTGGAGACTTTGGAGCCAGCAAACGTATCCAGACCATCTGCATGTCTGGTACGGGAATCAAATCTGTCACTGGCACCCCCTACTGGATGAGCCCTGAAGTCATCAATGGGGAGGGATATGGGAGGAAAGCTGATGTATGGTAAGGAAATAATAAGATAGAGCTGTGATGATTGAGGAAGAAAACAATCAGATTGTTACCGTTGCTGTAAAAGCAAAGGCAATAAAGTGACCTCAGCAGATGGGTTATAAAGCAATAAATTATATTGCTATTAGTAAATTGCTGTGGAATGTACACTGGTGACATTTAACACACTGGGATGTTGGAATTAGAAATGCAGATCAGTAATAAATGGAATAAATAAACAAATAGATGCCTTTTATGGATAGACTGTTATAGAAACTCCCATCAGTATGAACTTTAAGTAAGGATGGTATGTGCCAGTTTAGTTTTGTAATAGAGTGCTCTTACAGCCTTGATAAGATGCCAGATATACTAACTGATCATTGTATTACCAAACAGTACTGACTTCCATTTAGATTTGTGAGATTCTAGTTGCAAGCTTTAGAGAGAGAGTACAATACTGAAATAAGTTTGTTTTGATTTAGGCATGTGTCAAAGGTCAACTCTGGTATTTGACACAACAGTTGGAGGTGCAAGGTAGACAATAGACACAGGCTGAACCGCATACAAATCAGTTTTCCTGCTGTGCCGTTTTCCTTCAGGAGTGTTGCCTGCACCGTTGTCGAGATGTTGACCCAGAAACCTCCGTGGGCCGAGTACGAAGCCATGGCAGCCATTTTTAAGATTGCCACCCAGCCCACAAAGCCCACGCTTCCAGAGGGTGTGTCCGACACTTGCAGGGACTTCCTGCGGCAGGTGTTTGTGGAGGAGAAGTGGCGGCCCACTGCAGACATTCTGCTCAGCCACCCCTTTGTTCAGGGCAGCTTCTGAGGCCTATGGACCCCTTTCCCCTTCCCTGCCTGGGAGGCCACCATGGCCCCGGTGCATCCCCTTCTCTCCAGCCCGCCCCATTCCCAGGGCTTTCTCCTCGTCACCAAGCTCCAGGGCTCAGTATCACTCCCAACTTCCTGCCCTGTCTACCACTAGTGTCTGCATCGCTCACCAACTAGCTCAACCTGGACTATTTCCTGAGAGGGAAGGGCGACTGCTGTAAGACCTCAGGAGTCCTCTGAGGCTTTGCATAAAGTGTTTCCTCAGGAGGGGACTAACAAGAAGGCTCTTGGCAGTCTCGAGCTCCAGACTGCTGTCCTTTAACAAGCGCAGGAAGTGACCCGAGTTAGAACAAAGTGCTTGGTCAAGCTTTCTGGGTCTCACTTTACACCTATTTACTGCTGCAGAACAGTGTCTTGGGATCAAGGAGACGTATTTGTGATTACATTGATCACATATGACCGTACTGTAAGTTTCTCATCAGCCCAAGAAAGCTGTCGGTAGAATTTAAGATGGTAAAATATTTTTATATGATGCATATAAAGTCATCCTAGCAGATGTCTGTCATTCTATTAAAAAAAATGTAAATGTATTTTTACCAACGCCTTACAAGTAAGTAAGTAAGAATGTCTTTTATAAAGTCTCAGAGGGTTATCAGTACCCCGCTTTCATAGCACTCAGACCCCGTTTAGAAGGATTCAGTGTTGCACTTTTTGATATCATGCATTGAAACATTTCCAACATGCAGGATAATCAGCCCAGGAGATATTTTTCTATTTGATGCTTTTTTTCTTTTCTTTTTTTTTTTTAAATGATTTCACAGTGAGAATTTTGTTCCAGTGAAAAGAGAAAAAGAGGAACCAAAACTTTTTTTTTTTGCATTAGTGTGCAATGTCTCTTAAGCAATACCAACACTACTGTTGTCATTCCATCCTCCCATGCAGTGAGCCTTGTTCCATTCAGAAGTGGCCAAAGAAACGTTGCAGAGACTGAAAACTTTTGATAATTACCAAAAAAAAAAAAAAAAAAGTACAGTATTAGTCATGTCAGACTTTTTGTCACCTCAGAGCCCTATGGCCTTTCCTGTGTTATGGCAGCTTCGTGCACAGTACACTGCACAGACCAAATCGGATGCATCGACATCACATTGTGCTGTTATACGCGTGATCGTGAAATTAGACTGAAAGGAAGCGTCTCATTTCTGCTTTCGTTGTAACTTCACCCCATGCCTTTATTTAGCTTTCCACGCCACCTGAATGGGTCACTTTATAACTTGTCAGCGCACTGTGCTCTGTGTAACGTCACATGAGAGGGAGCTTATTTTTTGCAAATTGCCAAAAAATTTCAAGTTGCAAGGATGGAGGAGGATGTTGGTGTTCTTTAAAGCGGAGATGCGATGAAACTTTAACTTGGGGGTGGGATCGATGTTGGAGGTGAAGTGGCTTGCTGTAATACATAGGCACTTAAAGAATGATCCAATCTTTTTTGACCCTTGTTAGTGCCTTATCTGAATCTGCTTGTAAACACAAATGTTCACTGCCAAAGCAGAGAGCTTCCTTGTAAGGCGAGAAGCTGTTTGGTAGAAAGCACACACAGGATTTGCTGAAATTCTTTTATATGGAAAAAAAAAAATAGAAACAGATGATGAATATTGTACATACATATTGTTCTGCACTTTTGTATGAAATTTCTTTTTACATTATAAACAAATCTATTTGAAATAGCTATGTTATACAGTAGATTGTACTGTGATTTAGACAGGAGTATGAATGATTGTCCCTTTGAGAGCTGGTGGGCAGAATGAAAAGACTGTTAGGCTTTCGAATGGGACAGAGATTTTTTTGTCTTAATGAAAAAGCCTTGAAACATGAAATGTATCAAGTCATTGAATTTTTGTACATTTAACTTAATAAAGGTTCTAAGACGGTTTCAGTGTGATTTTTTTTTTTTTTTTTTTTTAATAATTTTGCAAATTGAATGAAACGTTGGACATTTTTGCCCCATTTTTTCCCAAAATGTCAGAAGCAGAACTCTGAACTTTCATACCCACTGACAAAATTTCAATTTGGACCAATTTCATTTTTCTTACATAGTATTACATAAGTAATGACAAGTTTCCACATTGAAATGAAAGCATCACACAGTTGCTGCACATCCATGATGTGAATCTCCCGTTCCGCCGCATCCCAAAGGCGCTCTATTGGACTGAGATCTGAGACTGTGGAGGCTATTTGAGTTCAATGAACTCATTGTCATGTTCATGAAACCAGTGTGAGATGATTTGAACTTTCTGACATGGTGTGTTATCTTGCTGGAAGCAGCCATCAGAAGATGGGTACACTGTGGTCATAAAGGGACGGACATGGTCAGCAACAATACTCAGGCAAACTGTGGTAATTAAATGATTGTCAGCTGATACTAAGGGACCCAAAGTGTGCCAAGAAATGATCTTCCACATTACACCACCAGCAGCAGCCTGAATTGTTGATACAAAGAAGGATGGACCCATGTGTTCATGTTGTTTACGCCAAATTCTGACCCTACCATCTGAATGTCGCAGCAGAAATCAAAACTTATCTGATCAGGCAACATTTTTCCAATCTTCTTTTGCCCAGTATTGGTGAGCTGCCACACCTGGTGTGGTCTTCTGCTGCTTCATTGTGTAGTGCAAGGATCCTCTCATGCAGGCCTCGAGAGCCGGTGTCCTGCAGGTTTTAGATGTCTCTGTTTCAACACACCTGAGTCAAACATAGAAGTCATTAGCAGGACTCTGGAGAACTTGACTGCATACTGAGGAGGTAATTCAGCCATTTGGTTCAGGTGTGTTGGATCAAGGACACATCTAAAACCTGCAGGACACCGGCTCTCGAGGCCTGGATGTGAGGATCCCTGGTGTAGCGCATTCAGAGATGCTCTTCTGCATACCTTGGTTGTAACAAGTGGTTATTTCACTTACTGTCATCTTCCTATCAGCATAAAGCATACAGGCCATTTCCCTCTGACATAAAGCATTTTCACCCAGAGAACTGTTACTCACTGGATATTTTCTCTTTATTGGATCATTCTCTGTAAACCCTAGAGGTGGTTGTGTGGGAAAATCCCAGTAGATCAGAAGTTTGTAACATACTCAGACCAGCCCGTCCGGCACTATCAACCATGCCCTGTTCAAGGTCACTTAACATCCTCATTCTGATCCTCAGTTTAAACTTCAGCAGGTTGTCTTGACCATCCCTAAATACACTGAGTTGCAGCCATGTGGATGATTAGATATTTTATATTAATAAGCAGCAGAACAGGTGGCCTGTGAGTGTATAGTTTATGTGTGTGTGTGTGTGTGTGTGTGTGTATATATATATATATATATATATATATATATATATATATATATATATATATATATATATATATATATATATAAATGTGTATGTGTATAATTAAAATTTTCAACTTAAATACTTGAGGCACATGAGACATAATGTATCAGAATCCTAACAGAATTTTTTATGGCCCAGAGATAAGGTGGATGACAGTAAAGTGCACAGTAATTGTTTTGCCATAAATGATCACCACCTGCTGATGTGCACTTTTAAATATTACAGCACACTTTTATAATGTACAGTAAATTACTTTGTGCACCCTGCAAATCTTGCAGATTTTCCTTTGAGAACAGCTGAGTCAAATGACTCTAACTTTTCTCTGTGTATTACCTTTATACTATTTGTCGTTTTATATGTCAGTCATGCATTATTTTCTAACTGAATAATAGTTACAACCTATCAGTAGGCTGGACACATCCCCCTTTAGGTGGTAATTCTGTTTTAAAGGGGAAAAATAGATATAGGCTGGAATTTGTTAATGGTCTCATTTTTATAATTGAAAATGCATAAAAGAAATTAAAAAACAACAACAACAAAACTTTTCTGTCTTGCAGCAAACTCGTGGGGACCAATGAGTGTGATGATGACCACATTTGCATAAGATGTTATAAGAAAAAAAATGTACACATGCCAAACAATGATCCAAGGAACATGCGAAATTTAAAGAAAAAGTAAAAGGCCTGCCTCGAAAATAACACAGTGTAAATATTTAGACAATTTTGACGAAAACCGACTAAGAGCAGCTGTTAGAAAACCACGTTACAAAACCTGCCGTTTTGTAACGTCATGTCTGAAAACGTGACTGCAGGAGAGGAGCCGCCGAACCGACAACAGACACCGACCCGGGAGGATACAACTCTCTGATACAGAAGCCTTTGTGTGTGTTTGTTTGTTTCAGACACGACTAATTCTGCTGTGGAGTAAACAACACAAATATGTCTACCTCCCGTACAGTAATATGTTTGCTAAGGAACGACTTGCGTGTCCACGACAATGAGGTAGGAGTGTGTTTGTAGAAATACGACGTTGATTAACTTTAGTGTTAGAAAACGTAATTACTTTGCGTGTTAAGCATCTGCTTTGTTACCGACATTACGTAAACATGTTAAACATTTTAACGTCCACATTAAAATAACTCTAATTTTGCCTGCAGCTACGCGACTGCTGTATTACTTCCGGTACACGCCCTCCAGAATAAAAGCATTTCCCTCAAAGTTTAGCGCTTGCACATTTTTAATTTGCCACAAAATAGAAGAAATTATATGTTAAAAGTATTATTTCTAGTCTGCTTTTAAGCCCAATTCTGTGTTTTGTATCTAATTTGTATGGAAGCTTGTGTCTTCCACTGGAAAAAACTTTATAATTTGAAATTTCGAGTTACTCATCTCAAAACTTCGACTTACTCGGAAGTAACTTGAAATGTAAACATACTTTGTAAGTTGAAATTTTGAGATACGTAACTTGAAGATTTGAGATAATAACTCGCAATTTCGGCTTAGCTCTGGCTGGCTTTATTTATTTATTTCAGTGGTAGAAACAAGCTTCCATAAACGTGTGATATCTGGTTATAATTTTGTAAATAATAATTTAAAAAAAAAGAAAAAGGAATTTAGAAAATTTAAGGCGCTTTAAACATTTAAACATCAAAGTAGGCATATGTGTAGTAAAAAAAAGAAAAGAAAAAAAAAAAGAATGTTTCTATCATAAACTCAGATGTGCTGCTTCATGTTTTTGCATCAGTGCATTTATTGTATGCTTGATATGCAGCTTTTCCACTGGGCTCAAAGAAATGCTGAATACATCGTCCCACTGTACTGCTTCGACCCCAGACACTATGTGGGCACTTACAACTACAACCTACCAAAGACTGGGCCTTTCCGTCTGCGCTTCTTACTGGAGAGTATCAGAGACCTCAGAAACACATTGATCAACAAAGGCAGGTAATAAAACTGTCATTCACTGTTCTTTATTCTTTACCTAACTCCACTGTCCAGATTTGTGAGAGCATTGCTCTGAACCACAGTCTATTTGAAAGATTTGTATAAGTGATAGGTTTACTTTTGTATTATGTTATTGTTAACTCAGTGAAGACACTGTCCTTGGCTTTCTAGGACTGAACCGATACACGTAACAGGATCAGGACGCACCTGGCCTTACAGGGGTTTATGTTTATATTAACATGGATTCTGCACACACTGTTCCCATTACTTTTTTCCTGTCAGCTAGCCCTCTACCCAGGATGCAGCTTGCCTGGCATGGAATGAGGCTTATGCATGTGTTTCTGTGTGTTTATTTTGTGTGTGTGTGTGTGTTTGACAGCAATCTCGTGGTGAGACTGGGTAAGCCAGAGGACGTAGTTGCAGATCTCATCAAGCAACTGGGCTCTGTCAGCAGTGTGGCTTTCCATGAAGAGGTGCTTTCTCGTATTACAGATAATAGCATCAACACTGTCTGGTGATTGGGGCATGGTTCTTACCTCCATATGTTCTTTCTGCAGGTTACTTCAGAAGAGCTGAATGTGGAGAAAAAGGTAAAGGAAGTCTGTGCGCAGATGAAGGTCAGAGTTCATACCTGCTGGGGCTCTACGCTTTACCACAGAGATGATCTACCATTCCCCCACATGTCCAGGTGTGAAAGCAGATACAGAGAGGAAGCAAGCCTTTTCGTGAAAGATATACTGCAGGTTAAGAAGTGCCTTGTAATATTTCCTCCTGTTTCTAGGCTGCCTGATGTCTACACTCAGTTCAGAAAGGCAGTGGAGAGCGAGGGCAGGGTGAGGCCTGTGTTCCCAACCCCAGAGAAGCTGAACCCCCTTCCCCCGGGCCTTGAGGAGGGACCCATTCCTATAGCAGAAGACCTGCAACAGACAGGTGAACAATCCACCAAGACACATTTCACTACATTTATCATTTATCAGTCCAGTGCTGAAATGCTTTTACCCTTCCAGAGCCTGTGACTGATCCTCGCTCAGCTTTCCCCTGTAGCGGTGGGGAGAGTCACGCCCTGACCAGACTTAAACACTATTTCTGGGACACTGTGAGTACAACATGCATGTTGCATTAGTTACTGTATACAAAACAGTGAAAAAAATCCCATAGATTATCTATAAAATATCCTGCGTGATGTCGGCTTTAAAGGATGCAGTTGCAGCTTACAAAGAGACTCGCAACGGTTTGATCGGTGTGGATTATTCCACTAAGTTTTCACCTTGGTGAGTACAAATGCGTCATTACCTCGGTGCTCGCTTGCTAAATGGAGTTTAATATTTCATGCAAGTAATTCCTGTGATTGCATCTAATTGTGTGGCGTTGGCATTCTGCAGGCTGGCGATGGGTTCCATTTCACCTAGATATATTTATCATCAGATCAAGCAGTACGAGAAGGAGCGGACAGCTAATCAGAGCACATACTGGTGAGTACACGGACTGCTATTTTTTTACCTGGTACTCTTGCTTTTATATATCAAAATGTATATATTCACTGGAAAAAACTTGTCTTCACTTTCTGATGAGTTTCACTGCTTCCTACAGGGTCATTTTTGAACTTTTGTGGAGGGACTACTTCAGGTTTGTGGGTGTGAAGTACGGAAATCGAATTTTTCAAGTCAAAGGTACAATTAGCTGATGTGTTTGTGTTATTTTTTTATTATTCTTGTTGTAGTTGTCTGTAGTAAAAGTATATTTCATATCATTGGGATTTCAACTCAGGGCTTCAAGACAAATCTGTGCCGTGGAAAAAGGAGATGAACCTATTTGATGCATGGAAAGGTTTGGGCTCTTTACTCATCCTGCATAAAATATTCTTTGCACTGAAATGGTATGTATATTATATGCATTTAAAGGGGAATTTGTGTGTCACTTGAACTTACAGAGGGACGCACCGGAGTGCCTTTTGTTGATGCCAACATGAGGGAGTTGGCAACGACAGGCTTTATGTCCAACAGGGGGAGACAAAATGTTGCTAGCTTCCTCACAAAGGATCTAGGCCTTGACTGGAGGATGGGAGCTGAGTGGTTTGAATCCCTTCTGGTAAGCAGTGTAGGCTGGATTATAAAAGACTATTATAGGTGTTTATTATTTTTATAAATTATTTCAAAGCTTAGTTGTTGAAGAGTGTTAAAAAAGCAGCAAATGTTCAGATGTTGATGCTAAACTCATCTTTTAAAACTTTTCCTCCAAAGATTGACCACGATGTCTGCAGCAATTACGGCAACTGGCTGTACAGCGCTGGCATAGGAAATGACCCCAGAGAAAACAGGAAGTTCAACATGATCAAACAAGGCCTTGACTACGACAGTAATGTATGTTTGAGATGAAGTATGAACTGTTTCATTTCCTTTTGACATTTTGTCTAAAGCTTAACCGTTTTGTGCTGCACGACAAAATAGCTGAGTCACATGTTTTTGCAGGCTTTGCTGTGTCATGATTGTGATTTTAAAAATAGGACAAAATGTGAGCAAATTAGTTTTGACTCATCGATTTGCGCACATTTCAGGGTGACTACGTGCGGCGGTGGGTTCCAGAGTTGCAGAGCATCAGAGGAGGTGACGTGCACACACCCTGGGCGCTCAGCGCCGCGGCGCTGTCACACGCTCACGTGACCCTTGGGGGGACCTACCCGACTCCCATCGTCATGGCACCTGAATGGAGCAGACACATTAGCAAGAAAGTGGTGTGTGTTTGGGAAAGGGGAAGTGGTTAGTGTGATCATGCGGTGCTGCTATATTAGGTTTTTTTTTTTTTTTAATCCATTACTGCTGCAAATGAAAGTGATTGGATGTACATAAATTTACTCTAGTATTGTTTAAGTAGAATAATTAAGAGGGCTTGTGCTTTTTTTAAGTATTTCATTTTTTTTTCTTCATTTAAAACTTCTACTACAGCTCTAAGGGCTATATTGCATTTTTACCCCACTATATTTTTCTGGCAGATATAATTACTTGTTACTTCACACCATACCCTACCTTATTAAATAACAAACTTCCTGCTGCCCTGGTCTGTTTGGGGCCCCTTGTCACATTGTTACCAGTTCCACCACAAGCGAGACACTTCCCCTTCAAGCTTCTCACATGTTTTCATTTATTATAACCAGAAAAGGTCACCTTATCCATTGTGTTCGTTTAGAAAATCCACAAAATGTTAATGTAAAGTTGTGTCACCGAATATTCTTTTTTCTTTTTTTCAACCCTGTTTCAATTCCTCACATTTATCTTGACCCTTAGAGGTGGCCATTTAAGCATATATACAATAGTCAAGAACCCCTTTTGTTAAATAATAAAGTACTTGCAGTTGTATTTTCACATTTACTTATTTTGTTTTCAATAGGTTTAATTGTGTATGAGTAATGGAATTTTAACATAATTGTTACCTCACTATTTTCTTCCATACAGTTTTCTTTTTTTGTTTTCTTCAGGGTGCCACAGGACCTTCACCAAGAGGAAAGAAAGGCCCGTCTCACACTCCCAAACAGCATCGGGACAGAGGCATCGACTTCTATTTCTCCAGAAGCAAGAACCTGTGAGGCTGCTCTGCAAAACACTGAACACATGGATGCGCCTCTGATTTAAACTTGGAACTTTTCCTGTGAAAATCCGTGTGGATGTGTTTATTCGGGGAAGTTGAACAATGAGGATTTGCTTTAACTTCACTGATAGTCCATCAGTTCTCTAGAAAATTGCCACATCGAGGGCCTTCGCTTCATTTCCGGTTATGCGTCGACAGTGAAAACCACAATGTGGTTTTGTTTTGCTACACGATCAACTATAATGATCTAAGTTGAAGTTTTCTTTCTTTCTTACAGATCAACAGATTACTCTTACTGTTGCTTTGTGTTCATGCAGGTCTTCTGTACAGTTTTTGCTTTCCACGATGTGTGATGGTTACAAAAAAAAAAACTCCAATAAAGTTGCTCTCCACTTCAGTAAATGACTTCTTGATCTCACTGTCATTTGATTTATTCTAGTTTATCAGAGCAAGGAAGTCAAGTCTTTCTGAGCAGTTGTGAATGCAGACAAGAAAAGGGGAACGGAAAACGCCCATCTCTCTTTTCCTGTGCTGCTCGCCGCTGTGAGACTTTTCATTCACAAGTAGAAACAGTTCCCCTCCTTTCTGGTCGCAGGAATAATAGTAATGTCAGTATTTAAAATAATAAAAACAGAAGCGCACTTTGGTTTTTTGGCTCCATTTGGTAAACACAGGCGCTCTTCTCCACCCCCGTGTGTGACGCACTCCGCCGCAAACACCTCACTTCCTCCGTCAGGTAGGTTGTGCCGTGGACTTCCGTGGCAACTGAGTATCGCAAATCACGTCTGTGCTTACAATGTTTGCTTTTTCTTACTGTTAACTAAAACTTTAATAATTTGTGCGAAGATTTCCGGAAACATCCGAACATGGCTTGCGCCGACTCAGAAGTGGACTTGGAGAAGATTCCTCTGGTTGCGCTGAACATGACTGTGAGGAAAAAGTTGGGACTTTATCTGAACCCCAAACACACGGTGGCCGCAGACTGGATGGCGCTTGCAGAGGCCATGGGCTTCACTTACCTGGAGATAAAGAACTACGAAGTGTCGAAAAATCCAACCGGCACGGTTCTGGAGGACTGGCAGGCTCGGTCCACCGAGGCGTCAGTGGGGAAGTTGTTGTCAGTCCTCTCGGAGCTGGACAGAAAAGACATCGTGGAAGATCTGCGTCATTTAATAAGTGTGTTTCCGCCGTTCCAGTTGGTTATTTGTCTTTAAAGAATTTCCTCTGTGTGATTAGGATGCTTATTCATAAGGCGTGCTTGTTTTTGTATTTCATCTTGTCCTCGACGCCTGCTTCGGGAAATGATAAACAATGAATTCCAGTATTGCTAAAATGGACTTCACAACTCAACTAAGAGTGTATCTTTACTCAAATGTGTGTGTGTCAGTGTGATAACTCCTTTAACACACATTTCTAGTTTCATCGCATTTTAGGCCACTGCATTCACAGAGCTTGTTATCCACATTCTAAAACTGCCTGCACTTATTACATATATGTGTTCATACTGTATGTGTTTGCTATTTTCCTCCCAGATGAAGATGTCAGGAAGTACTGTGACAATCTGAAGAAGAAAGCTGAACCCCCACTCCAGGTTCCTGAAGTTGACAGCTGTGTCCCTCGCACCCCAGAGAGGTCTGGGATCACTGTAGATGATGACCCAGAAGGTCAGGATTTGAATAAACTTGTTTTTTCTTTTTATTTTTTTTTTTTTTTTTTTTTTTTTTTTTTTTTTTTTTCTTGGGCAGCACGGTGGCGCAGTGGTTAGCACTGCTGCCTCACAGATAGAATACCATCTGGAAGGCCTGGGTTCGATTCCACCTTGGCCCAGGCCTCTCCCTCTCTCTGTGTGGAGTTTGCATGTTCTCCCCGTGCTTGCGTGGGTTTCCTCCGGGTACTCCGGTTTCCTCCCACATTCCAAAGACATGCACTTACTGGGGTTAGGTTAACTGGCTATTCTAAATTGCCCATAGGTGTGAATGTGTGTGTGATAGGTTGTTCGTCTCTCTGTGCTGGCCCTGTGACAGGCTGGCGACCTGTTCAGGGTGTACCCTGCCTCTCGCCCTATGACAGCTGGGATAGGCTCCAGCCCCCCCGCGACCCTGAACAGGATAAGCGGAAGCAAATGGATGGATGGATGGATGGATGTTTTTTTTTTCTTTTTTTAACCTCTCATATGTCATATACTCTAAATATTTAGCAAAAAAAAGAGAAAAAATTTCTTAAAAAATGCATGTGGTACATGGCTCGCTGCTTATATCTTGAGCCATGTGTACATTATTATTGCCAGTGGTGCTGAAAATCCTCCTTTTTAGACGATTACCTCAAAAATCAAATATATGCGTCATTCAGGTTAGATGCAGGAAGCAATAGTGGAGTAATAAATAGTTCAAGTATTTCCTTTTTTTTTTTTTAATGCAACTTTATAATCATAGTTTAGTACATTTTTTTAGGGAAATCTTATACTTTTTATTGTACTACCCTTGGCTGATATGGCTGAGTTCTCCAGCTCTACATATATTAGTATTAACTGATTCCAGTGCTATATCAGCAGTCACTTCATTTGCATAGGGATTGCCTCTACTTTATAAATTTAGACTTCCTTCTAAATTCACACTGCTTGTTAATGTTAATTTATTATAGTATTTTTGTTCCTCTTAAACAACAGAAACGCATGTAAAATGAATCTGTTATATATTCTAAAGGTCTGAGTTTGTAATGCACACATAAAAGGCGGTTTGTTTGTTCGACGTTTTTCTGTAGTACACAGGGAAAAAAAAAAACCCCCCCTGCTACTTATCTGACCGTTTATCTGAAGCTCTAATCGCACACCGCTGCGCCGCTTCACTTTCCTCCACAGCCTTGCGGCTTCCTTAATATGCTTGTGTACTTTGTTGCGAAACATGACTGAAAAGTGTTATTTTGTGTCAATGATGCAAGCTTTTTCAGTATAATGGCCCTCTGTGTTTGAAGTGAATCCAAATGTTTTGAATCCAGGTGTTCCTGAGATGTTCGACGCCTTCATCTGCTACTGCCAGAGCGACTTTGCGTTTGTCCACGAAATGATCCGGGAGCTGGAGCAGACGGATTACAAGCTGAAACTGTGTGTATTCGACAGAGATGTCCTCCCGGGCTCCTGCGTGTGGACCATCACCAGTGAACTCATTGAGAAGAGGTGGGACACTGACACATTTACTAACCTTTTTTTTTTTTTTTTGGTCTTTTCTGTCTTTTCATTCTAATTTTAACTTGAGAAATTGATTAAGCAAACAATGTCATGGGGGCAGGTGTAAGTCTGAAACTCCAACTGGGTCATTTTGAAAAAGGAAATTTAAAAAAAAAACGGGGGGTAGTCCAAGCAAAGTCCTGTTTGCACAATGCTATGATTTACTGGCATTTTTGGCAATGCAGCTTTATATTTGATATTGTGATACGACGCAGATTCCAAGAGCCACAGGCATCAAGTGTGGGTTCAAATGCAGGATGTGGTCTAGACGTGTCTGCCTGTTGGTTAATGGCCTGTGTGTGTGTGGAATGTAGAAATGGAAAGTTTAGACATGGTTTAGAAAGCCAAACGTAACTCATTTTAAATTCAGGTATCGAAAGACACCTCAGAGGAGAAATCCAGCTCTCAGCTAGCCACTTTTCTTCACGTCTCTGGAGTTTCTTTCACATTTTTTTGCGAATGGCTATAATATGTCACCGTGTGTGCAGGTGTAAACGGATGGTGGTGGTGATTTCTGATGAGTACCTCGACAGCGACGACTGCGACTTTCAGACCAAGTTTGCTCTCAGCCTTTGCCCTGGTAAAGTGGACATATATATATATTTTTTTTATATTAAAAAATCCTGTGCTCCTTTTTTCTGGCGTCTGCATGTAACTCAACCATTTGTACTCTTTTTGCCATTTCAGGAGCTCGAAGTAAACGCCTGATTCCGGTCATCTACAAGCGAATGACAAAACCCTTCCCCAGCATTTTACGCTTCCTCACCATTTGTGACTATACCCGGCCTTGCACGCAGGCCTGGTTCTGGACGCGGCTGGCCAAAGCTCTCTCACTGCCGTAACTGTGGAGCAGACGGTTAATCATATTTCAAAGTGCCTTTTATTATTCCATTGAATAGATTATGTTGGACAGTGGCCAAATATTCAGTCATGTGGTATTGCTTGCGATTGATGTGTAACTGGCATTTGAGCAATCCCGTGATTCTACTGTATGTATATATTTTATGGCTTCAAATTGCACTTCCTTTGAACGTCACATAGATTCCTGTACACTATCATTATGAAAGTGAAGCTGCACAGTAGTATCCAACATCAGCAAAGTTCTCAGTGCACAAAGTCATTATTATGTTGTAAGATTTCCACCGTGACAAAGGTTTTGAGTGCCGCTATTTTGTATTTATGTGTTTCATTAGGAGGAGGGTCAAGACAGTGTGTTCTAAGTTCTTTTGCCGCTTCCTCTTATGAGCAAACTTCTTCATGAAAATGAAGCTTTAAGAGGAAGAGCTCGTGTGGCTGAGATACTTTCACATGTTCAGTTCCACTGACAGCTGACACCTGCTTTTCTCTGCACCAATTGTTACTGTGGGATCTGTACTTTAAATTTTGTATTCTTGAAATGGTCTTTTAAAATAATGTATTTTTTAAATAAATGAATAAAGTAAATGCGGTTCATTATTCAAAGGCTTTTTTCTTTTTATTTATAAAAAGTTTATGAGACTAAAATTAAATGTGCCTGTAGTTTCCCTGCATTTGCTGCTACTGTGCATATCCCGTGTGTTATAACATAAACCACCAGAGGTCTCTAAATTTAATGCGGTAAGGAAGAATTATGGCTGAGTACGCTGTACAGTGATAGCAAGAACATCCAATCAGAGGGCAAGATACGTGGTTCTGTCCAATCAGGATAGGCTCTTCCTGGAGCAACACGCCTCCTTTCGCAGACGTGTCGTTGAGAAAATTTATCCCCGATTTTATCCTTTCAGGTGTTGGCGTTTCCTGTCTTGGTAGTTTGAGGCTTTTACATTGTACGCCATTTAAACTGTAATAAATGATGAATCGGTAGAAGCATGGTGTGTTAATCCTAGCGGAAAAGTAGTAGTTTATGTTGCGGTAACGATTTGAACTAAAACCTACAAGGGTCCACTGTGGGCTACAGTCGTGAAGAAGCCGCCATTAAAAGTGTGGCGGAAACCCTCGGCTTGATTTGGCAGTTTTCCTAACCGCGGCGCTCAGCGTCGACATTGTGTGCCACACTCAATATGTCCGCCAGGAAGGTCCACATTTTCTCAGTAGGAATGCGGTAGGCGGGGCTGCTAGGCTAGTGTCAAACTTTGGGAATGACAGGAGTGCTGCAGGATTCGCAAAGAAGGGGAAGTGTCGCTCTTGTTGGTCCTGTTTGGATTACTTTGACTAATTTTTACGCTCGCTTTTTGGATTCACCACCTTTCTACATACAGAGAGTCCTGCTCCAGCAGATCCCTCAGCCATGTCGGAGGACCTGAGCTCCCAACCCTGGTCCATCAACAAAGATGATTATGAGCTACACGAGGTGATTGGTATGTGATCCTTCGCTTGTTAGCTACGTGTAAACCGACAGTTTGAATTTCTCGTGCACTCACTAAAAGCGGGGGCTAAGACGGCGAATCATTCAAACGTTAACCGAACAGAAAAGGAGGCATCCTCCTCCTGAGCTGCGTTGAGTTCTTCGCCTTCGGTAACTTGGCCAATTCTAGCCGGGCGGTGTTGCGACTTGGGAGTCAGAGGAATGCCTTCCCTGTGAGCGATGGCCCCGTCCGCTGGGACTGTGCCGAAGTCGTAATCGAGCGTTAATAACGTCGTGGTCTAGTCCAGCTCCGGCTACGTGCTGGAAAATAACTGCTTTCATTGAGCAGCCTTCATCCATGTGAACAGCTAGCTTGATACTTTCATGAAGGCGCTCTAGCTAGAGGGCGTCGTATCTGTGGACTGCAAGACTGTTAACTGTGTCACATTTAACCTGCAGGATTAAACGGAAGTGACATCGCAGATAACACATTTACAAAGTTATTTGTTGGAGAAAAAGGCCGTCAGCTCATTAGAGGCACCCTAGCTAGGCTGAAACTTAGACCCACAGCGTTATTATTTACGGCCATCTCTCGTTTTACAAATACACTAAACACTTCAGCTAAAAGTTCCCCCCAAAAATCACAATGACAGTGCAGAATTCACAGGCTGTTGTCCTCGAAGTTGGGTCAATTTACTGCAAGAGCTCTTAAAGAACACCAATCACTACTGGAGGGCTTCAGATTAATTTCCTGGCCAACATCATCAACAATCTGTTATAATATTTACTGTTGCTCCTCTGATATCTTTCTGGTATTTAAAAAAAAAAGCATTTCTGGAGGCATATTTCACTTTTTCTCTGCAGTGTTAAGAGGATGACTTAATGAGGAGCTTTTGTGTAGTTATTAAAGGCCTAGCCCCACAAATAACTAATCTGTCCTACCTTTGGCTGTTTTTGTTTATTAAAAAAAAAAAAAAGACTCAAAGGGAGAAGGTGAGGAGAAGAGTGTAGAATATAAGCAAAGTTTTGTTCTCTCAGACCGGTTAGTTTGTGCCTCTGGTTCACTTTGCCCAGGCAGTGCACGCTTCCTCTACAGGGAATCTATGTTTACAGAGGGTCGATTTTAAAAACCCTAAACCATCCTTTTGTGTATTTTTAAAAGGGCTGAAATTAACTTTGACCCATTTCTGCTTTTCCCCTCAGTTTCTTGGAAAATTTGTACCGGGTCACAACGCAAGATAACGCCCCGCAATTTAGTATGCCCACAGAGATAAAGCCCCTCTTGTACAGCAAGCAGCTCTCTGGTATTTTCCTTTGAGGTGTTTGAGCACAAAAGTTTGAAACCACTGAGGCTGTTTCATGCTTGAACCGCAGGGCAGGGCTTCACGATTATTAACTTGGCCCCAGAAAGTGGTTGTGCAGTTGCCAGCCTAGTTTTGTCCCCTAAAATTATTTTCAGGTCGCGTTCCTTAAATGTGAACAAGCTGATTGACCTCATATGCCATCGATTCTTGACTTAATCCTCTGTGTGAGACTGCATCTCCAAGGCTCCTCGTGAACACACTTTAAACAAGAGTATTCCTTGGCAAGCATTTTCTTTATTATTTCTTTCATAAAATGTCAGGAAAAACTGAATGAATTAAAATATATGCTGACTCCTTTCATGTTGATGGACTTTTCAAGAGACAGACAAATCTAATACTTCAACAGGTATTTGTTAGTGGAGCTATATTACTACTATAGAGTAAGCCAGGCTCCCCTGTGAACCCACGTAGTCCTCTCTCTAGCTTAAAGTGTTGCATAGATACTGTATAAATTGCTTCATTTCAGGGAGATGCTGCACAGCTCTCTGCTTTGGCTGGGCGGCTCCTGTGTTGAGGATGGCTCTGTATACACAGTGAGCCCATCGGAGCTATTGTTTTGGTAACTTCCCCAGGGAAATAGGACTTATTACATGGTTCACTCCCCCTTCCCCATTAAGCATTGGATCATACTGGACAGAGTCCATAGGAAAATAATACAATGCTCTCTCCGATCCTGGATCATAATTTGGATCATTCGTGTTGGCAAATCTAGACTGGAAACTTTCTGCTTCCACTGTTTGTATCCACCGGCAACCATGTTTCCTCCCTGATGCTTGCTCTGTCCCTCAGATGGCTTAAAAAAAAAAAGAAAAAGAAAATGTTCAATAGTTAGCGCGACAGGATGCAACCTCAGGCTAATATTTCCGCAATTTAATGCCAATTTAAGGTTTTAGGCCTTAGTTTTTAAAGTACTCCATACTGTATGATTGAGAAATATGCACTAAAAGGCAGTAAGTGCTCAACTGGTGTGGTTTCTATTCATGTGTGACATTTCTCGTAGTAGCTTTTGAGTAACTTATGGAATGTCAGCCAGGTATGTAGAAGAAATGTAATAACAGACAGCTGACGTCAGGCTCTAAAATGGTCTGCTGAGGGCAGGAAAGACACGGTGAGAAAGCTGCTGCCACACTGCAGGTCAAGCTCAAGAGGGGAGACATTGAGTCAGGCCTTACTTGGAGACGTCATAAGGTGTTATTTGTAGGTTCACAATGTGCCATTTTGTACTTAAATATAAAATATTAACTAAAGAGTGAATGCTGTCCCTCACTGAGTTTGACCCTTCTTTCCCCTTGTTATTAAGCAAATATTGGCCATATAGTTTTTTTTTTTTTTTACTATATATAATTAATACAAACTTGTATAAAAACAGTGAATAGGTACAGGTGAGAATGAGAAACCACAAAAACATCATGGACTAGGAAAACTTCTTAAATAGTCTTCTGGTATTTTTATGGTCTTACTGTAGATGCTTTTTTATTCAATTCAGTTTAGTTTTATTTATATAGCATCAAATCACAACAGTCGCCTCAAGGCGCTTTATATTGTAAGTTAAAGACCCTACAATAATACAGAGAAAACCTCAACAATCAAAATGACCCCCTTTAAACAAGCACTTGATGATAATGGGAAGGAAAAACTCCCTTTTAACAGGAAGAAACCTCCAGCAGAACCAGGATCAGGGAGGGGCAGCCACCTGCTGTGACCGGTTGGGGGTGAGGGGAGGGAGACAGGACAAAGGACACACTGTGGAAGAGAGCCAGATATTAATAATAACCAATGAGTAAATGCGTCGTAATTATTTGTGATGCATTAGCATTGCCTGTGTCCTAAACCCATTATTCTGTTGCACTATTCCTTTGTCTTTTTCTGTGTTTTTTTTAAACATACTTTCAAACTCTAGGTCAACTTCCAAAAGAGCATGTAGTTAGGTCCATAATTAGTTGGACAAAGATGCAATTTCTGTAGCGTTGCCTCTGGACATCAGCGGATTTTAAATCAAACGTTCAAGATGTGATTGAAGTGCAGACTTTCAGCTTTAATTCAAGGAGTTTTACAGAAATTTTGCTTTAACGCTTTAGGAATTGCACTCATTTTTATACACAGTCCCCTGTTTTCAGAGGCTCAATTAATTGGACAAACTAATATAAGGACTTGCATGAAAAACCTTTGCAGTCAGTGACCGCCTGAAGTCTAGGACCCATGGAGGGCATCAAATGCTGTGTTTTGACCCTTGAGATGCTCTGCCAGGGCTTAACTGCAGCCACCTTGTTGCTGCTTGTTTGTGGGTCTTTCTAATCTACCCTTGAGTGTAACCTGTGGTTTGCACCTTGTTGTAAAAACCCTCTGTATTTACATTGCGTATCTTGATTGTAGACCTTGACACTGTTGTGCCTACCTCGTTGAGAGTGTTCTTGACTTGGTTAGAAGTTGTGAAGTTTCTTAACCATGGAAATGATTCTGTCGTCGTGCACTTTAGTTGTCTTACGTAGTCTTTCAGGCTTTTTGGTCTTGCTGAGCTTGTCGGTGCAGTTATTCTTTTTAGGAACATACCAGATTGCTGATTTGGCCACTCCTAAAGTTTTTGCCCTATTTTTGGTTTTCAGTCTAATGATGGCCTCCTTCACTCTTCCCTTTGGGCGTCATATTTAAAATAAAAGATACAAATGCAAATTCAACACTTTTTGTATCGTCTTCAGATATTATGTCTGCTTTATTTGTCATGAAATAAGGGAAGAGACCTCACCTGGCCATGAAACTGCTTGAGCCACTGAAAATGGATTGTATATTAAAATGAGTGTAATTCCTAAACACTGTGATGGTGCACAGAGGCAAAACTAACAAAATTGTGTCTTTGTCCAACAATTTATAGACCCAACTGTGTATTAGCTCATGTTAAGCCCTCACTACAGTAGTCAGGCTCAAATGGTAAATTCTGTTACAGAAAGAAATCTGTAGACTTCCAAGTATCAGTCACAAATAACCAGGTGGCAGTGTAATGCACCCGTGAAAGGCTCAACCTGTTTTGAGGAAACATGGATACAGAAAACAGTTTCTGGATTTTTTCCCTCCTCCAAAGATCAGCATCGTTTTGTCAGTGTTTCTCCTACAGAAATTGTTTTTACACTGTATGGATCTGTACTTGCTCTCTGGAGGAAAACAGATTATTGCACATACAGTCTTTTAAAACTAAATGTGATGAATGGTCATCAAAACTTCCATCTGATGGTAATTAAGAATCAGAGCTTCAGACAGTAAATGGACCCCTTGGTATTTGCAAAATCTTTAGGGATGCCTGCTCTTAACTAACTGCTTGGGTAATTATAGATCTTAATTACTGGAAACCAAGAGGAAGTATCCCCACTGTACCTGCTTTCACACAGTTATGTTCCTTTAGCTGTTTTGGGGGTATTTTTTGGCTATTCAGACAAAAGGATAGCAAAACCTTTATTTCTATTAATATTTTTTTCTCTGAGCTGTTTGTCGTAACAGCCATCTCGAAATGTTAATCGCACTGAAAAATGAAATGTAAAAATCAACTCGCACATGAAAACGTATGGAAAGCAACAAGCCGCCGTTACAGCCATGTCAACATGTCACATTTTCAGCTGCCAGCTGGATCACCTTCATTTAATTTTACCTAATGAAGTAACTTAATATATGAATTCAATTTTGCCGTCTACTTCCCAAACAAGCAAAATGCTGTTGTTGTACTGCTGGAAATAGAAAAATATCTGGGCAAGAACTTTGAAGTATTTGTTTTCATTTGTGTGGTTTGACAGTAAATGAAATTGACTCATTTATTAATTAATACACAAAAAAAAGGGGGGGGGGGGGGGGGGGTAACTACTGCTTTATATGCAGCCTTTGTATCTGTGCCAGACTGCTTAGTAGATTAGATGCTTCAAACCCCTAGCACTACTGCAGCGCTTGCCTTTGTGAGTATGGCTCTTTTGTGTGCTTTCCCTCATTCAGACAGAAAAGTTGTTGATGTGTTCCCTGTGAGAATGACGGAGATGTGACTGAGGTTTATTTTGTAAGATCGGTCTTTTTTTTTTTTTTAAATTGACTCAGTGAGTCATAATCAGATCAGAATTCTTTCTCAAACCATTATTGGCTGGCTGGTTTTTATATGATGAGATATTCTGCATTCCCTCTGTGTGCATCATAGTACATTTACTCAATTTATGGCTTTGCTTAGAACCTAAAAGGTGTGGTATTGGAAAAAAAATAATGTAAATGAATACGTAGCAGACACGTCTACTCTGTAAAGTTCTGTGGGAGTAGCAAATACCAGCTGGCAAATTGAACTACATGTCCTGGTGACTCTTGGTACCCTTTCACCGCGCCCACTGTTTACCTAACAGCCTTCCCCTTTTCCACCCTCTCCAGCCTGTCCAGCCACCCCTGACGACTGGCTGTTTGTTTGTGTGGAGGAATTTACACTCTGCTGTGTACAGGCAAACCGTCTCTCTGTGGTTCTGCCAGGGGCTGAGCTCCCCATCACTGGCCAGCCTCCAGAGGTTTGTTTGGTATTGGCACAGGGGGCGGAGGGGCCGGAGGATACATTTACAGCACTGTTCAGCCCCCTTTAGCGTTTAGCAACGGTGGGGTGATCCAAGATTACTTGGTTGATGTGGAGTTGAGCAAGGACAGCCACACATTATCAGAGGTCGCAGTCAATAGATTGCACCCACCCTCTAGGAAGTCAGATTTCACATATTGTATATTAAAAATCAGTGTTTCCACTAGGTTAACTGGTGTAGAGGGATGAAGAGTTGCAGCGAAGGGGGCACGAGCACTTTTAATTAGTAATATTTCTCCTGTGCATCTGGCACCCTTGTCACAGTTTTTAAAATACAGATACTGTGACCTTCTAATGTTTCTGGGTGACATCTGTCCATCTCTGGTTTTAGACAGATTTTATTGGAGTTACATACATTCACATGGTAGAGAGCAGAGCAAAGGAGAGAAACTAGTACAGCTATAAATTACAACAATGCACATGGTAATTGGTATAAATATTTACATAAATACTGTATGTAATTCTTTGTGTATTTTTTTCAGCTTCAGCTAATCCTTTATTAAAGAGCAAGAGTTTATCTTTAATCTTAGTATTGAACAGATTTTGCAATTTTATCCTTTACAGATTGAGAAGATATGCATTTATCTTGAACAAAAACACTTGGATTAAACAAGATCATGGTCTTTAGGGACGGCATTACTTTTTAATTAAAACTGGGGAACTTTTTTTCTTTGAATATGCCCCATTTTTAAACCTCCGTGCACCACAGACTTGATGAAAACTCCAAACAATGAGGACTTTGTTAATATTTGGGCATAGCTTAATATGAGGACACTAGAGGTTAGGAAAAGCATACTTGGGGGTTGGCCAACGCACCACTCACGCCTTCACTTACCAAAGCCTGTTGCAAGAGGAGAATGTGCTCCTTGCATTGCCCAGCGTCACTTATACGCCAGAGAACTTGTGGAAACAGCCTTGTGAGTGCATGCTTGGTGCTAAATAAGAGCAGTGAGGGGGCAGTGAAATTACTGTGCATGATACAGGCACACCAGGAGTACCTCCGCTGGGGAGCATTTAGAAGCTTTTAAACCTGAACTTTCATGTTATTCAAAATGATGATCAGCCCACTTGTGTTGAATTTGCCATAAACTTTAATCAGATTGCAATCTACCTTTTGCTTTATTGTAATAGTAGCTAACATTACTAAGATTTTACCCTGTTGCTTCGGTGCAACTCTATACCGTTCTGCAAAGTCTTAAAGCATGATGCATTATGCTGATTTAAAGTTGCTTGGCAGTGAGTTTAAGAGGTTTAATCTGTGCCATTACACGGACAATATTTATAGCAGGCTAGTTTCTTGTTCCCTGGTTTTTCACTCCAGTATTAAAGCAGTGTTAAAAAAGTAAAAGAGGACTTATCTGGGATGAAGCTCCTGAGGATATGCATGGTCAAACAGAGTCACTGGCTCCAGTCAAGCCCGCTTTATGAGAGAGGATCTGTAGAGCTGATTCATAATTGATAAAAAAAACAGTTAAGCTGTACCAAAGAGAATTTGGATGACATGTCTGAGTATAACTCTGTTTAACCTGGTTGAACTTGGAAGGAATTTGAGATGATGGATAAAAGTGATGTTTATTATCCTGCAATAGCTGTGAAGTTTGAATGTACAGTACTGTGCAAAAGTCTTGAGCTACCCCTCATTTCTTTATATTTTGCTTATAAGAAGTCAGGCTTTCTTGTAGTTTTTAACCCTTTAATGCCAGTTTTATCATTCATATTTGCTACATGAGTTTTTGAGACTTCTAAATCATCAGTAAGGTGACCCTCAACCCCCAATGGAAAAAAACCCAACTACATGTTTAAACTAAGAATGACCTAACTCCATCTTTAAAAAATTTTGAATTTTCTGGCAATTATTTAATGGTTCACGCTTTACAGGATTAAAGTGGTCTTGAGGAATAATTCTTTAAGGTTTCTGAAGGTTTTTCAGAGTTTTTCTTTGGACATTGGCTGCTTTTTCACTCATTTTCAGTCCGGCTCCTCATTTTCAGAGGAATGTTTTTGTTAAACCACTTAACACTCATTAATGCATTAAAAAAGGCATCTAACTCAAAGGATGAACCAGTTTATCTTTAAGCACTTGTTTGCTGTCAAGAAAACACAGTTGTATCCATTTCTTTAGCTGAATCTATTAAAAAATTATTAGTTCATCGTCAATATGTACGAATGAGCTCAGAAAAGAGGTACAACAGTGAGTATCTACAGCCATCTCTAAAACACGGTGGAGGCGCTGTCATGGTTTGGGGCTGCATTTCAGCCAGTGGTGTTGGAAATCTTGTCAAAATTAGTGGAATCATGAACACAGAAACGTACAGTCAGATTTTGATCCACCATGTCATACCATCTGGAAAGCATCTGATTGGCAACAGCTTCAGTTTTTTAATTTTTTTTTAGCATGGTAATGATCCCAAACATGCTGCCAATGCAGTAAAAGCATATCTGGATAGACAAGTACACAGTGGTACACTGGCAGTCACGGACTGGCCTTCCTAGAGCCCAGACCTCAACATTATTGAAGCAGTGTGGGATCATCTTGAAAGAGAACAGAACAAAAGGCAGCAAGATCCAAAGAAGAGCTTTGAATGTCCTTCATGAAGCCTGGAGAACTATTCCTGAAGAAAGTACCAGCAAGCTGCCTAAGAGAGAGTTCAGGCTGTGCTGAAGAATAAAGGCGGTCATATCAAATATTGACTTTCAAGCTTGTTAGAATGGTACTCTATTTTTTTGCCTTATGTACTGTATTTCTATTTATGGTGGCACATTTCAGTAAATTGCCCATTTTTCTAACAACATATAAAGAAATGAGTGGCACAGGACTTTTGCACAGTCACGGAGACTGGTTGGGGGAAGGTTCATATATCTGAATGGAGCATAGTCTTTTATCAGTGGACTATATGTCCCAAAGTTGAGTTGTCCTTTTTTTAGTTTTGGTGATCAGTGTTCAAACTCTTACCTACGGCTTGCGAGCCCCGGGCAGTGACGAAAGGAAAGAAATCCCAAGTTAAAGTTATCATAGGAAGGTTTCCTCCACTGAGTGGCTTGAATCACATCTAGAGTCAGGGTAAGGATTTCAGACATGTGGAAGGAGCTCAAAATAAAAAAGGAGACTGCTGATGTTCATCAGACATTTGATTAGGATTCCACCTTGATGCCTTGTTTTGCAGGTTTTGAGGGCACATCTAACTGGAGGAAAATACCGCCATCCCTCAGGAGTAGCTAGAAAAAACCACTGCCAGGCAGATAGGCTATGACCCAACTCTTAAAGAGTGAGAGATCAAGGTGATAAGTCGTTTTCTTGTCTGTTTTAGGGAGTGGGGCAACAGCGGTGGTTCAAGCAGCCTACTGTATACCACGCAAGGAGAAGGTGGCCATTAAACGCATCAACCTGGAGAAGTGCCAGACTAGCATGGACGAACTCCTGGTAAGACACACGACACTGCTAATGAAATGCATATTAGACTGAACATTTTTGTAACCTTGTTACCTTTCATGTGTGATCAAAGGCAACTACTCCCTTACCGCACAAAATTTCATTTAAGGCTTTGTCTCTGTGATCTGTACATGTGGATGGAGTTAGTTCCACCTCTGCTTTTCATTACTCGTTTTCTCCAAACCTTCCTCCAATCATCCCTGTCACTTCAAACACTATTCTGATTGTTCTCTGAAGGAGGACGCCACTTACTGCCAGGAAACTATTAGACCACCACGGGACATCTTCCTGAGGGCTGTATTGGAGCCTTGAATAAAATCTTTTGCTGCAGCTCAGCACATCATTTGCTTTATGATTTGTGGTTTACATTGTAACTGAAAAGGTAGAGGGATTAATGATGTTCCTCTGCACAGTGGAAAAAAAAAAATCAGGTGTTTGCTTGTGGCTCCTGTTCTGTTTCTCACATAGCATATGTATTTGTCATTTTTTTTCCTTTGTGAGATTCTTTATAATAGGAAGAAGGTTGGCTTGACAGTTCTCTTATTTCAAAGCAGGCCCCTTTTTTAATAGCATGATACTTGGCTTGGATGCAATCTAGGGCAAAATTGTGTATTAACTGTCAGTTCTCTCTCTCTCTCTTTTTTTTTTTTTCTTTCTTCAGACACACACACTTCAGATCTCAGGTCTTTGTCTCATAAATGAGCTGATGTACAGGCCAGAAGCATTATAGTCCTCTCTAGTACACATCCAAGAATCTGTGAAAGTAACCTGTGGGAAATAAATGTTGTGTAAGCCTATATGTATGTACGGTGAGACATTGTTAGAAGTTCACTCACCACTCACTTGCAGCACTGACCTGAAAAGGATCCTATTCCCACCCCTCGAAATCCTGGAGGATGAATCAGGGGAGTGTTGCTCCCGGATTCTCGGAGCAGGCAGTCACATGGAATACAGCAAGATCGGATTTCCTGGATACAGTTTCTCCCCCAGTTCCACATCCAGCTGGGTGCCCGGTTAAACGATTGACTTTTTTTTTTTTTTTTTTTTTTTTAATTAAAAAGCAGCTTTAAATTAGGAGTGTTTGAAATTCTTCAATGCCAGAGAAGCAATACTGTGTCACCAGTTAGTTTTACATGATGGATATTTCAAGCCCTGTAGTTTAATGGACAGATTCTTCTGAGCGATTTGAGTTTATTAGGAAGCTTATTTACAACCTGAGTGCAGTGCAGTTGAAATATCCTCTTGTGATTACACAGTTGTTACTGTTTTAAAAGATGAAAGTCTTCCTGCGCGGGTACTGGCTGTTTTTATGCTGTGTGTGTGGAAGAATTTTCAGCTTTAAAAGATGTTAAAATTCCTTGCTCACTATGACTTGTGATCAATACTAAAGTGTAGAGGTAAAAATTTGTATTTCTGACAACAAGCAGTCTGAGTTGAGCTATTTTTGAGTACTAGATGGCTTAAAAATCAACTTTTAGTACATTTTGCCATAGTACATTTGCAGTAGTTTGGTGTGCGTGCATGCATGCTGCAGTGAAATCGAGTCACAGCATGAGGTTCTGAGTCGCTGATAATGACGTAAACATTGCTTCTATAGTGGTGTCTCTGTGTGTCTGCCATCAGTGTGTTTCTGTGGCACCAGTTTGTGACAATAGCTCATTTATTTTTCGCTCAGTTTCAAGGACATGGATACTGCAGATACTGAATAGATCATTCCTAATATAGAGAAAATCCAAATGGCGTGACGTGGTAGTCTGTTTCCTGGAAAATCTTTACTTATTTGTAGGCTGAACCCATTTGGTGTGCAGCGTTCAGCCTGCAGTTATTGCAAATTTTCAGACCTATCACAAGATGGAGAGACGAGGTCAGTGTCACTTCCTTTCATGTTGCATCACTTGTGTCACAAGGACATTTTAAAGAGCATCTTTGCTTCCCCATTTTACCCACTCGTGGTTTAAAAAATGATGTTGAGTTGGCAAGCATTGCTATTATTGCTGTCAGACTATATAAACAGCATGCTTTCAATAATAGAGAGGAGCAGTTTATTAGGTGAGTAGAGGAAGGGAATGGAGTAGAAGCACGTTTGTCCTGCATAGCAAAAAAATTGTATGCGAGGGTTTTTGTCCTTCCATCAAAGGAAAACCAGGACAGAAATTAAACTATTTTCAACCAAGTGGGGTTTCATTTACCTAAGCATAAAGACTTTTGTTTACTCATTGGCCACTTTATTGGCACACCTGCATGCAGACATGGTCAAGGTGACCTGCTGAAGTTCATCCCGACCATTAGAATGTTCCTCAGGGTGACTTTGAACATGGCATGGTTGTTTATGCCAGACCGGTAGGTCAGAGGAGAATGGCCAAATCCCTTTTGAGCTGATAGGAAGGCAGCAGTAACTCAAATAAACACTCGTTACAACCGCGGTATACTGAAGAACTTCTCGGACCACGCAGCTCATCAACCTCGAAGCAGATGGACTGTGAGATTCTGCAACTGGCCCCAATTTACAAAATGTCTTACAAACATGCCACTCTCCAAACACTGAATCACTGAGATAACACAAAGGTCCTATGGTCCATCCCCATAATTTTCCAAAGTTTAAAAAGTTGAACTAAAATAACTTTCATTTTATGACTGTAAATGGAGTTTTCCATGTTAAACTCAAGTAGCCTGCAAGTCCAGAATCTGGATCGGATCAGTTTCACACATAAACCAAATTTAAGTGTGAAAAGATGCTTTCAGTGACTGAAAATACTGTCGGCTGCCAGTGCTACCCCTCAGCCTCCTGGCAGTGGAGTCTTTATGTGGTAGAAATCTGCTGGAAACACAATTTTTAGAACACATTACAGATCTTAATGGGGTGCATATGACCCTCAGTGACTTGTAAATGGCTAAGTAAGAACCAGGAATAAGAAATGCTAAAATCATAATAAATACAAACCACTGAGAATACTGTCACTTTATGTGATTGGCATTATTATTGGAAAAACTAAGTCATTTGAGGTGTTCAGTAGATGCATCCATGGTACGAATTTGAACGTGCTAGGTAAGATCATTCTTGAGTTAATTGACCTTTGACCTCTGATCTTGACCCAATCATGGCGAAAATGTCAGGTAATCTAGGGATCACTGGCCATCTTTTGTGCAAATTTGATATGAATTGGATAAGTAGTTTTGCTGTAATATTGTTAACAAACAAACATACCAAAAACAATACCTCAAAAGAAGGGGGGGGGGGGGGGGGGGGGGGGGGGGGGGGGGGGGGGGGGGGGGGCAGTTTTTGCAGTGGCACCTGGATTCTGTCAGTAGTATTAAACTACTTTGAGGAGACTCCGAGGAGATGAATCATTCATTAGATTTGTAAAACCTTCAGATTTTCTTGTATGTTTGACCCATAAATACATTTAATAGCAAATACCTTCGTGCATTTAGGCTTTCAGGCGAGCTAATGGCATGCAGCTTATGAATACAGTACAGATGGTCATTAGTGCAATTCATTTGACACTGTGTCCTATTCAGGTTACCAAAGGTGTTTCTTCTGGTGACTCCAGGGGGTTAGATATTAAATCCAAAATGTACTCATGTCCTGGTGAATCTATTAGTTGTGCAGATGGCTTTATGTGCAGAGCTGCATCAGCTGTGCTTTGCAGGATAGATGCATTGAATGAAAAGGCTCTGTGTGTTGGCATGAAGTCATCGCAACAACCACAGTCAGACAAAGGCCAGAGGAAAGACTGGTTGAAAGTAGTTTAACAGTTTGGTCTCTAAGAACAAGTGTTTGGCATTAATACACATAGTAAATGGCTAGCACAGTGACTGGATTGGTCAATTCAGTGCCTTATATTAGGCGGCCTGGAGAAGTACTTCACCCATTTATTCTACATGGCTGAGTCATTGACATTGTAATTATGCAGGAGAAGTACTTGGAAGATACTTGAAATATTTTCAGAGGAAAAAAATCAATCAAGTATTAAAGGTTGCAGTATTGAAGGTTACACAGGTAAAAGTACTATGAATTGTTTTGAGTCATGAGAACATTTCCAGGATTGTCGCTGCAGAATTGGTTACAGCCACCTAATCCTAACAACAAAGACTCTCCCTTTCTCACATTGTCCGCTGGAAAAGATGAGAGCTGCCAACTGCCAGAGTACCATATCCTCCCTGTTATCCCATTGTTGTTCTCTGCTGGGGTTACCCTGCCTGGCCCACAGAGCAAAGAACAGGGAGGGTGGGGCTGTCTCCACTGAAACCAGTGAGCAGCCAACTGGTTGTGTTATATTGATGGCGAAGACAACTCGTATTGCTCACTGTTCCCAACAGACTGCAAGTTTCAGCTGCTTCATGGGATAGTGACTTTCAGGCATGTCTGTAACCACCCTTATTATGACACCGTTCATGTTCTTAACCCTTTTTTTTTTTCTTTTTTAATTTTAATCAAATGACCTCATCATGTCACTCACCAGCCTCAGCATTTTATAGGCACTAACTGAAGGCCTTGGGCTCAATAGTGATGACTCTGCAGGAACGGCTTGCTGCTGTTAATGCACATTGTGTAAGCTAAGCATTTATGCTGATTGAGTAGCTGAATTTGATTGCTTACTCTTTGGCCTGCAAGCATTTATTGATTGATGCCTTAGCTTGAGTGTTAAGGTTTCTCCTTTAACCAGCTTGGGAAGCATCCATCATGTTAAAAAAAAAAAAAAAAAAAAAAAAAAAAATCAATAGATTCATTTAAAAAAACACCTTTTTTTTGGAATACTTAAGAAATGCCATAAATTGTGAATCCCAAACTGCAGCGAAAATCCCAAATAATTTTAAAAGGTTGACTGCATCGTACGAGTAACTTAATTTCCGATTAATCTGCTAGTATGTTTTCATTGAGGTAAAATATTCAGGAAAGGCGTCTTAAGATCACTTGTTTCGTCCAACCAGCAGTCCAGAAGTCCAAAATGTTTTCCAGTCATTTAAAAAAAATGATCAGTTAGGATGAGAATATTAGCTCTCAATTAGAATTTCAGTTTGATCAATTCTAATGTTTTTTGTTTTCTTTCACACACCTATTACCTGTTAGAGCAAAGTTGCTATAGATTGGATTTTTAGTAAGCCTCAGGGTGCTGGATTTGGGGTGAAACCCTCCATGCATGGTAAGGAGCTTTCTTGTCTTGATGTCAGTGGCTTCTGTCTCCTCCTTTGGCCTTGATCTTGGCCTCTATATTCTCTTCCATGGAGGGTACTGCTCCTTGTGTCTGTTGTTCATCTTATAGCCAAGCATCTCAAGGATCACTGTTGCTGTAGTGTAGATCAGGTGGTTGTTTCAGTGATGGTCATGGGTAAGGATTGTGCGTAGTGCTGCCTTCACATCTTCTAGTAGATGAAGATACTTCATGTATGCTTGGTAATCGACCACGGAGGGTCCAGGTTTCCAACTTGGCCATGTCTGTGGCGTTCCAAACGTGTGGGAAGTTGCAGAGTGCCCTCTGTTAGACAACACAATGCATCGTGAACACTCACAACATGGTTGCATGGTTGAAGGGTGTTTCTCTTGTCTTTACTTTTTAAAGTAAAAAAAAAAAGAATTACATTGTTATACTGTATACTAGGATTTTACAAGTGTATCCTGACACTCTGATGCTTTCTGTTTGGTCTTCTGCTCAATAAGTGGTTAATATGAAAAAATGTTATCGTGGCACTGCAGCTACAGGTTCGTTCACTTGCTGAGTTTGAATCGGTGGTTCCGCCTCCAAAGTTGGCCAGATTTTCTTTCTCTTAGGAAGCTTGTCTGCCCTCAAATGAATTTGGGACTGGTGCTGAAGTGATGGATTAGACCTCTGTGCCAGCATTACCTCAGCTCTCTGCTTTACACACACACACACACACACACACACACACACACACACAGAGCTTTGCAGCTATATAAATGGCTGAGTACAGACTGTTTTTTTTTTTTTTTTTTTTGCTTTTGCTTTGCATAGATGTGCATTACATTGACTGTGCCTGTGGCTACTGACGTCACATTTTAAGGATAACGCTAAATTAAAAGAATAGTAGCAGCATAAAAGGCGTATGCATTTATTGTGACTGTGTTTAGTTTATTGCCTCCAAGCTGTTCTCATCCCTTTAGGATGAAGTGAAATGATTATATTTAGCCATTAGGCTCTGTTTGTTTTTAGATGAAATCATAAGGAAGATTTGTCGAGTCCTTCATGGCTCATCTTACAGCCAGCAACTCTGTTAAAGGCTCTCAAAATGAGTTTCTTGCTCTTCAAATCTTCAATGTAAAAGCTTTGGGCCTGATATAAAATTTAAAACTGTTTTTATGAAGTGACACGACTGTGTGTTAGCAGATTTATAGATTTTATGCTTCTTCCTTTAACAGAAAGAGATTCAGGCCATGAGCCAGTGCCACCACCCCAACATTGTGTCTTACTACACCTCCTTTGTGGTAAAGGATGAGCTGTGGCTGGTTATGAAACTGCTCAGTGGCGGTAAGTGATGCTTATTTTTCCTCTTATAATCTGTCAAAACCTATCAATTTGAATATTTGGATCCTAGATAGACAATTACATCTAATCTTCTGCTAAAAAAAAATTACTGTCTGAGAGGAAGATGCAGAGAATCCCATTTGTTTGTCCTGCTCCCTTAAGTCATGTTATAGGGGTCCGGAATTCTTTGGTGGGAGAGTTAGGACGAGCCAGGCTTCTTGCTGCCGATGATGTTAACCGTGATTGTAGGGAATGTGACAACACTGATCCTCATTGTGTCCCCTGTGAGCTGCAGTTCTTTCCGGGCTTTAACTCAGTACAGTGCCGGAGCTAATGACAGGGCAGAGGTAATAACAACCCACAGGCTGGCGTCATGGCATCCATGTGGCAGTGCTGCAATTAACTAGTGAGAGGAGCATGAAGAGGAGGCCACCATGGAGGAGAAAACCTCAGAATACACCAGTTGCATCTGGAACTGATTGTATTGTTCAAGTCTATCAGCAACATGTATTTGCACTTTTCCATCAGCCTGTGAGGTAGAAGAGATTTTACCATAGACCTTTCATAGACACAAACAGCATGCAGATGGTTTCCTGTGCCAAACTTTTGTCAGCTAAGAAGCAGTGGGCTTCTTTAACTCAGAAATTTAATGAGACTAACTATGCAAAAAAACCAATCATCTTCTCCAATCTGCTTTCCATCTCATACACTCAAGCACAAATGTACACAAACACATCCACACACTAAACATTTACACTCCCTTGGTACTCCCAGTCCTCCTGTGTAAACAGCGTCCCCCTGTAACGGATAGTGCCCAGGTGGTGCGCTTGGCTCCCTCAGATACTCGAGTCAGGAGTCCCCTGGCAGCCGTCTTGCAGCTGTGCCCAGGGCACTGTGCCCGCCAAGTGACGCTTCAGCAAACGGTCAGCCTCACAGCAGGAGCAGACACCGCTTAAGACAGGCTCTCTCGTTCCCCTTATCCCAGTTTAACAGAAACCCTTGATGCTGAGCTTTATTGTGCAGAGTAATTAAATGATGGCCGTGGCGACGTCTGTCATGGAGACAGACCTGAAATGAGGTCGAGTTTACAGACCATCACTCCACAGGGCAGAGCATACCAGCCCAGAGGAAGGCCAGCTTCTGTCTCTGGCTGCTCTGGCTTGATGGAGCGTAAAAAATCTTCCACCCTCCATCTCATCTCCACCCTGGCTTGGAAGATTCATGACAGTGCAACAGCTTTTTTTTTTTTTTCTACTTTTCACTTTTTCAAAAAAAATGTTTTAACAGTTTTTGGTTATAAAGTCAAGGACAGTTCTTTGGGTGTCATTGCTAAGAGAGAATATTGTTGGACTAAATACTGCAGAACTCATTCACACTTGTTGGAGTCCTACTACTGCAGTATTGAGACTTGCATGATTTGCAGATGTTTGCAGAAACTATGATATTGAGATTAAGATGATTTCTGACTATTTTGATACTGTTCTTGTTGACTAACACAGCAATAAGCCCTAACTGAGGGTGCTTGTAGCCAGGGAATAACTTTTGGTTACTTTAATTATCCTGCAGTTAGAATTACAATGGTCTGAGACTGAGAAATAACACAGATTAATATAATCAGCCTCTCAAGTGAGTTTATCATCCTGCTGATAGACTCCAAGGTCCCCTTCTTGGACTGCAGCTGGTGATTATAGCCTTTTTTCTCTGTAGCGTCAGGGAACACAGCCCATGAACCAGTTCTTCACCTGCTGCTGTTTCTGATTAGAGTTGCCCTTCATCTCACGCTGGCTCTCCATACTAGAGCCCGACCAATTTAACAGCAGGCCGATCTATCAGTATTGGCATTTATAACGGCAGATAAATGAATTCAGAATGTAAAGATGGGAGAAAGAATGAATGTTGGCGTCGCATAGTTGGTCCTCCCTGTTGGCACTCTGTTGGCAATGTGTGTTTGGAACGCCACAAACACAACAACCAGCTGATCTGAGTACAGTAAATAAGCGCATAACACACGTTAGGGAAATCTGTTTGGTTTGTGTGTTTTGGGGGGAAAAATTAGCCAGTTTATCAGAATATCAGATTTAGTTTTTTTTTTTTTTTAATTACAAAATATTGATCAGTAGTGGTCTTAAAAATCTTATATTGAATGGGCTCTTCTCCGTACCAAAGAGAGACAACCATCACCAGCTGCACTTTTAGACATTGGACTTGCAGCGGAATGATATTAAGGACCTCTGCAACAGTAACTCGGCCAGTAAGCCGATGACATAAGACTGAAAGGGCTAACTGGTTAGCAGCGACAACTTTCAGAATAAGATAAAGGGGACTGTTCTTTGACTGTTTTGTGAGTCTCTCAGATTGATAAAAATTACTATAAAATACAATACAAATGCAACTGCACGCCCTAGGAAAATCAGTGCGGGGAAACAATCCTTCAAACTATGAGACCAGCTGAAGAGGACAAATTTTGGCTATTCTCAGTACGTTTTATCACCTTAAGATCACAGAGAACGATTTAGGGAAAATGAAGGCCAGTGAGCAGAGAAGCAAAACTGGATCACTGAAAGCAGCTTCTAAATTATTGCCAATTCGTAAAACATGTAGAAGCTACTCTAACTAGTTGCATACCACATGCCTTAAAATGGCATTCAGGGGTTTTCCACATGCCTAAGGACTAGCATATGCTACTAGAATAAGAGTGGTATGCTTTTAGTCACCTTTGGATCTCTGTAAGTAGTAAGTTCGTGATGATGCTTCTTAGATAATATGTATCCCACAGTGTTGTAGATTTCATGTTTTATTTCTACACAAATCTAATAGAGCTCTAGTACTAACTCATGACAGACCTCCTGTCTGACAGTCCCATTCAAGGCCAAACTTGTTGAGTTTCAAAGTAGGTGCGCTGCAGGCGTGTAGAGTTTATCAGGAAATTCCTGTTCTGAATGTGACATGTGAACAACTGTTTCATTAGAGTGAAGCACAACCTGTCACTGACTGAATTCACATCGGAGAGACAGCCTCCAAAACCCACAGGGATGGAATGAGTCACGCCAATGCAAGAAGAGAAATGTGTTTCCAGATTAATCGGCAGCTTTTCCCGGCCAGCTCTACCTTCATCGCCACTGAGCTCAATGCAGTGCCACCCAGAGTAGACGCCAGATATGATTGAATTTAGCACATGAAAAAGCTCTATTGCGTTTGGAGCCAGTGGGTTTCTCTGATCGTAACGTGGTCCTTCGGCTGCTGCTAAAGTGCTGATGGGGAGCTTTCAAGGCGACTCCAGGTTCACAGAGTGAAGACGGTGCAAAATTACTTTCCTCCCCAAAATTATGCATCTCATTAAAAGTTTCTGACAGAGGCTTCTTTCAGTCTGAACCAGTAACCATGTTTTTACGCCACCCTTGCCTTGTGGCAGCACCTCCCATACACTGCCGTCACTTTCCTCCTTCAACTTTGCTTGGCCTTCCCCATTGGCCTTTAGCACAGTTGGCAACAGCTCTCACTTCCCCATCCCCATCCCCCTCCTCCCCTCCCCCCCTTTACTCTCTCATCCTCTCCCTAGATCTCAAAGCTACTGCTCTGATCCTGAGAATAGACTGCAAAGGTGATGTTCATAGATAAAGAAGAGAGATGTTAAAGTCCTGCCTCCTGTCTTTTTTTTATTAATAGATTTTTATTTACCTCTATTATGTAGAACGGGAGAGATCGACTAATCCAGCATTTAACTGAAATCATTATTTGGCAGTGTATATGATTTTTAAAATGCGCTCTGCTGTGAAGATTTCATTTATTCCTGTGATTTGTATAAACTCTTCCTCTGGATTTTTAACATGCACCATTCAAACATGTAAGGTGTCATTTGTGTTTCCCATGCCAAATGAACCTTTGGACTGTTACTCTGTCAGTCATTGTCAGTTTGCTAAAACAGCCTAATGAAGCATGAAGAGTTCAATCAGATGAATTTGAAAGAGGCTGACAAGGCTGGCATTTAGTAATCCTCCAAAGCCTGTATCATGCTGTGTGTGTGTGTGTATGTGTGTTTGCACTTGTGGGACCTATTCCTAGGGCCACGCTAGCTTAAAAGAGACTTGTCAGCTGCCTTGCCAGGCAGTCGGATTCTTGCACAATTCATGAGATCACAATCACAAGAGAATCAGTCTTGCCAGATTTCAAGTTATGCACATGTAGCCAAACAGCCAGTTACTCACCAAGCAGTGTTGCATGAGGAACTACTGGCCAACACCTGAAACATGCACCTATGAGCATGCCATAAGTAAGATGATAGATAGCTAGTTTGTCCAATCACCTGCCAAGTAGTTCTGTGAGCATGCTTTTCTGCACGTACCTTTTTTAGGTGCAACTTTTGGAAAAAATTGACTAAAGAGGTCCGATCGGCATGGACAGCTACACTGACCGTGCATAAAGGCATGCTGATTGTAGCTGATCTGATTAAGTTAGTTTTAAATTCATTAACTGATCTATTTTAAGTATACTGTGATAGACAAATTGTTCATCCAATCACCTGCCAGGTATTGTGTTGAACGTATGTCCTTTTTTTCCCCCTTCTATAATAAACCATCTGATACCAAGTATATCTTTGGTTACATTAGGAAAAATTTTATACTTTATATTTAAAAAAACAAAAGTTAAGTTAGTGGGCTTTAGAGGTCCTGGTTAGGTTGGTTCTGTCATGTTTGGGCCATGATAGTAATGCCATACTGAGTGTAAAGACTTCAGTAATAATCATCTAATCCAGCTCGTTGTATGTTTTCTTAAAAAGTGATACTATTTATTTAATACTTTAAAGAACAAGTGGAGTCATAAGTTTTCATATTCACTTGATAGGCTGTAAACTCTGGCACATTAACTACTTGATCATTTTATTATTCATTTTGTTAGCTCATTTGGACTTGGCGCTGTTCATGTACCCTCCTTTACTCAAAACTTCCTTCATTGCCAGCTGTCACATCTTTCCTTTTCCTCTCCTCCATCCATAGCCGTTTCACATATGGGGATGAAAAACAGACTGAGTGCAGAAGCTCCACAAGAGGAAGGAAACTATATGTGAAGGAGGGACGAAGGAGGAAAAAAAAAAAAAATCAAAAAGGCTTCCTTTTCTCAATGAGCTTCAAAGAGCCGTCACATCAGAGATGCGAAGCTGCACCCTTCTTTTACTCTCCCAGTTCACTCCCTCACATGCTCACATATACACCTGCTATTTCACACACACTCAAACACACATCTAGGATGCATTTCCTGCCATTCCTCGTTTGTTTTGGGGGGTTTTTTCGTTGAATTTTCCTTGTCTCGTTCCCTTAGTGCTGAATCACATTTTCTGCTATGCAGCGTCACCGCACAATAAACCCGTTGAACTCATCGCCCACCCCACCCCCCGCTCGCTCGTTCCTCCGCCTCTCTCTCACACTGTGTCTACGACGCTGCAATAACACTGTCTAGTCTCAGGTGGCCCATCATCCTTGGCTCCTCTGGGGTAATGCAGTGAGTGCCCGACTAAGTGCCGCAGGCGAAGACATCCTGAAATGATTTAGCAAATAAATATCTTTGCACTTCTAGTCTGGCACTGTTGCTAAAACACAATCAATTTAATCCTGGAATTGTGTCATGAGTTGTTTCTGGACCTTGAAAGACCTTTTCCAGCTTTTGTTTGAGAGACACAGGGACAGATGCACAGTGTGGCAGTGTGACGTTTGTGTCTCGCTGCAGCACAATAAAGCTTGTCAGGCAAGTGGCTTTCTTTTTGCTTCTCTGCTTTGTCACCATTCACCAGTGTTGCCCAATTTTCTGTCACACAGAATGCAAATAACTAAACCCCTTTTCAGAGAGGTGTTCTTTTGTTTTGTTTTGTTTTGTTTTGTTTTTTTTAATTTTGTAGAAAGCTCCACAAAAGACCTTGTACACGGACATGAGTCAGAGCACTCCTTTATGTAACAGGAGCTAAGCAGTGGGAGACACGGTGACCTGTCTTTTTGGCTCTAATCAGGCCAGGTCACTTTACACAGCTACACTGGTTCTCCATTCACTGAAGACAAAGATGACCATTTGACTTGTAATCTCAAATGATTGCCTACACCCCACCCCCCCCCCCCCCCCCCCCCCCCCCCCCCCCCCCCCCAAAGTGCAGATTTTGGCCCATTTCCAAAGCCATTCACATCAGGTTGTACTTAATTTGTGCCCTTTCAGCAAAGATTATGAATTTGAACAGAACTGCAGAGAGACCGACAGTAATGATGATGTAATCAAGAGTCAAATCAGTGAGCTGTGCTGGAGTTAGTGTATAATATGAAGACCAAAAAATGCCCCGTAATGGCATTTAATGGATACTTAAAGCTTTCATCAGAAATTCAAGCGTCGATGCTGTTTTCTTATAAAATACTCTCTTCATCTTGGGTCTGTTTTGCCATTTCCAAATTAAAAGGTCATAGAGCTGTTTATGTTTAAAGTACTCTGTCTTAACAAAGCTAAATGATTTGTTTTTTTTCCTTCAATAAAATCAGTTTTACTGGAGCTGGGAGAAAGATCCTTGTGTACCCAAAATCTAATTTGTGCAAACAATATAAGATTATACTTGAGCTATTTTGACTGAATGTCTGCCAACCCACCAGGAAGTATGTGTTTTTGTAAAAAGGTTTTGGTTTGGAGTAGGCTTAACAAATGATACGCTGGCCTGAGATGACTTCTGATCATCAGTTACAATTTTTCTAACCAGCCCCAACATTACGGCGAGCAGTGTTTTCAACAAAGTAAAATTAAGCATTACAGTGAAAGTCGATCTGTATTATGCTATTTATTTTTATCATTATTTCAGCCATTTTTGTTTTTGTTTTTCAGGCTCAGTGCTGGATGTGATCAAGCATATCATCTCACGAGGAGAGCACAAGACAGGCGTACTGGACGAGGCCAGCATAGCCACTGTGTTGAAAGATGTTCTTGAGGGCCTGGAGTACCTACACAAGAATGGACAGATCCACAGGTACCCGGGCCCCTTGCCCTTCACTGGTACCATAATAAACCAGACACAGGGTTTTCCATCACTACTGAGTACACAGGTTTTACCAGACTTCACCTTCAGGGTTTATTGACCAGAAACTTTCTTTTCTCTGTTGCTCTAATAAGTGTCATGTTAATATTATGTCTGTTTTGCTACCCTCGACAGCCTGTGTTTGACTTTATTGGACAGTGCAGGGGAGGACGCACAACAAAGGGCTGCGGGCTGGACTCGAATCCAGGCCACTGCATTTCAGCTGAAGGGCATACGGGCACCTGCTCACTCACTGAGCTAAATCAGTGCCCTCAAATCTAAAGAGGAGCCTTATCTGCTAAGATCATTTACAATCATTTAATGCTAGCATGCTAGTCCTTCCACCAGTCTCCTGTCAAAGACCGGCGGTTTATCCACAATGTGCATGCATAAACCACCAGAAAAGCCTCACAGTTTGCCCAGCTCACCCAGCTCCAGCCTTTGTTAATGAGACACAGACACACCCATGAGAATGACACACGCTACAGATTCCAGTGGTTCGTAGTCAAGCAGAGTTAAGCCTGCTTCAGGAAACAATAGCCACATAAAGATGGCAATAATTGAAAGAATGGATGCAAACAAGTGAATCGATATGACACAATCCTGCTTTGAGCTGCAAGGAGAGGGGTCGCGTTTGCTTTGGCATGTTTTAATAAATGTCTTTTAAAGATTTCACTGGGCAAGCACTGCCTGCCTAGCTTACCCCGATGGAAGGCCGGTAATATAGATATAAATACATAAGAATTATATTTATATCTATATGAATGGATAGGTAAATTGTTAGAGGTTGCAGCCACCTGCTGTTTAAACCTTCTGTTTTTGAGGGGCAGCCAATCAGAAGAAAGTTGGCTTTAAAGGATGGGAAGCAGAGCTGAAATGGCTTGTTTCACACAGGATGAACTGAGGGGTTACAGCAAGGTTGCAGTATAAGATGAAGAATCGTTGTGAACTGTGAATAATGCAAATCGAGTCTGATAGAGCCCAAGAATAAAATATATGGTCATAACAGGCTATTTTAAAGCATCTCAGCTGCTAATTCTGTCACTACGTGCCCCCCTTTTCCTGTTGGATATTAAAAAGTTGCTTTTTTCCAGTGATTTTTTTTTTTTATCAAAACTCTGGCAGCTTTTGTAGATTATATTATCTTTTTTTTCTTTTTTTTTTTTAAGTGAAAATCAAGCATATGGTAGTGGTTGGTATTAATCATTGAATCAGTCATTTGACTGCAAACTGGAAATGGACACAGTTATTTCTAAAGGTCAGGGCTGTTGCTGTCATGTGTACCGTGATGTGGCAATATACTATACTTCGCCAGTGGAGGTGTGTGTGTGTGTGTGTGGTGGGTGTTGGAGCAGCAATTATTGCTTTGTGGCTTACCATTAAAGAATGGGTAGGAATGAAATGAAAATCAGTCTATTCACTTTAGAGCTATCCTATTAGTTTAAAAACTGTGAAGGCCTAATTACTGTGTTTTAATAAGTGCTGAAAAGCACCTGAATACAGACTCACGCTTTTCACAGGCTGCTGATGATAAAGACTTTCTTTATGAATATGCGAAGGAACTGTGTCAATGGAAGATTTGCATGCCACAGGAAATACTAAAAGCTCCCCTTTAAGCCAGTTCAAGACCTAGCTAAGTCCCTGCACTCAGGCTGCTGTAATGAAGTCTAAGCCATCACAATACTTCCTATGTATGTAATATTCATTGCTCACTTATTCACACTTCTCTTCTGTTCTCCCACTAGCATACGCATAGCCTTGGACAGGCTATGTGTGTAAATAATGCATAGCTTTTTGCCTTGGATAAGTGCTCAGCAGTAATCAGAGTAGCATGCCAATGAGAAATGGAGAGAGGCTTGTTTGACCATGAGCTTGGATGAGGAATGTATTGTTAACAGCTGTGTAGGTGAACTAACAGACAGTGATATCATCAGTTCATTAAGCTGCAAATTAGAAAAATACTGTGTCATATAGAAACTACAGATGGAGGTGAAAGGATTTATTATAAACACTGTTTAAATTACTGCGTTAATTAAAAGAAAACTCCACTGCAGCGTGCCTCTACTGCCGGATGTAAGTATCCACTTTCAGCATACTGTGACAGGGTTATCGGTCAGTGCCAGAGAAAGGGAGATGTTTTTCCTGAATAAAACCTGTATTTTTCACTGGGGGCTATTTAAGGAGACACTAGAGAATCATGAATAGATCATTAAATCTCTGCATTATTTCAGCCCTGGACTGCAAGGTGTGATTTGTGAGGAGGGAAATGTAAAGCAATCCTCCAGTGCTGAAAATTGTTGACATGATGAGAGTAAAGGGGTAAAGGGGTGGCTGTAGCTCAGGAGGTAGAGCAGGTCAGGAGGTAGAGCAAGTCACCTACTGAACGGAAGGTTGGTGGTTTGATTGCTCTCCGACGCAAGCGTTGGAGTGTGAATGTGTGTGAATGTTAGATAATAAAAGCACTTAGCTTAGTTAATCATGGAAGTGCCGGTGTGTATGGGGTAAATGTAAACATGTTGTGTAAAGCGCTTTGAGTGCTCAGAGTAGAAAAGCGCTATATAAGAACTAGTCCATTTAGCATTTACTGTCAGTTGGCGAGTGTTTGCAGATGTAAATATTGGTGTATGGCCCTGTTTTCACTCCGTGTAAGCTGGATCATATGAGTTGGAGCCTCGGGGCAGGGGTGAGGAAAGAGTCAAGGGGGGGAGGCTTTATGAGACGGGGGAAAAGTGTCACATGATACGTTTCATCCTGATCCAGGCCAGGACGGCAGGAAAGCAATTAGTGTCTTACGACACTGTAGGCTGAAGCAGAGACATTTATCACAAGACTGTGAATTGCTCCACCTCCTCATTCACAGCAGCTTGAAGTCTCTGATTCAAAGGTGACACTTGTCCTCTAATTTTAACAGCTTTCAGAGACCATACACTTAAGAGAAGAATACAACTTATGTTTGATGTTTTACAAGTTGAATTGTAGAAATTCAGTACCTAAATCCTCTTTAGCAGCAGCGATCTTATGGTTGCAGTGAGTTCTTTGCCTTACTCATCCCTTAAACTTCACTAATGAGGTACATGGGAGGGCTTTGTCCAGCAAATTACTTGGTATATGGTTTGGTTATGATCGAGTAGTGACTGTCTCTGGGATCATAGTGGCTCTTGATTTGTATTTGGGGAAAGCTGAAAGAATAAGAAATGGTGTGAAATTCAGGAAAAGGCAATCAAAGCAGATGAGGAAGAAAAATCATTTCATTGGCAAGATGGTATTCTGAACAGAGGGGAGGAAGAAAAATCCCTACAGAAGACCCACGGGTCATCTAATAAACCTTTTTTTTACAACCCTGTTAGGGGCACTGTGTCCCTGGCACCAGGATGTAATGTCATAGGAGCTGCAAGGTGTCTGCCAGATGAGAATGATAAATCTTTTTGACTGTTTCATACCATGGCTGTTGCCACTTGGCTACTGGCTGGCTATAATTTCACTAGGTCATAAATATGAAAACACCACAGGTATCTTGCTCTGCTCAACATTCAGTATATTTTGATTATATAACACCTTCTAGTTTCTGGAAATGTTTAAGAATTTGGTTTCACTGTATAGAGAAAAATGTCAGTTGTCATTTTTTAACCTTCTGCCTAACATGTAGCTGGATAAAGTTTTTCTCTGTTTTTTTTTTTTTTTTTTTTTAAATTTACAACCCAGACCCCCACACCCCTGTCTGCTTTAGGATATATGTGTCTCTCTCTCTCTTTATATATATATATATATAATTTTTTTACTTGCATGGTGCATTGTGTCACCACCACCTCTCTCCTCCTCCTCCTTTCCTGTGAATCTTAATGATTGGCCATACTCTGCAGCCCTTTTCTCAGAGCATCACAATCTGCTGCAGTGAACCACAGCCTACACAGTTCCTGAATGAACGCAGTAGGTTCAATCAGATCATCATTATCACGGTTTGTGAATGATGCAGAGCTTCACGTGGTGTGGCTTTTCACAGTGGAGCATGTTTAAGCGAAAATCCTTGTGAAAATGTATTCCTTTTGAGGCATTATTTGTTTTTTTTTTTACAATTTCAAAGAGCTGAACAGCAGCATGTCACGACTGCAGTGATGACGATGATGTCATATATGGAGATGGAGATGCTGAAGTCACTCTGAGGACATAACGGCGGTAACTTGGCTCTAGCTTTAAGCTCTTCCTTTAGAAAAGAAGCAGCATTGATTAGTATTGATGTATCCTGAACTGAAAAACACAGATTTAGTACTTGTCCATTGATATCCTTACATCTACTGTATTTTCATTTTTTCTGTTTGAAATACTTCAACAATTGTATAATGTTACAATAACAAAAATTATTGCGACTGTGTGCAATGAACTTGCGATCTTGTTGCCTTTGAAATGGTTGCTTCAAAGACGGGGACCACGTCTGTGGTCACTTAGCAGTCAGGTTGTGTCTTCAAAGCCACTTTGGTGCCTCAAGATGGCAATAAAATAGCAAGAAGGCTGACTAGATCTGTTATTAGTTTGCAGTTGTATATGGTCACACAATGTAACGTGTTTGTGTCAAACTCTGCTCTCCATGTGCCACTAGTCAAACCATGGCAGTGGCAGACAGGACTGGGGCCCTTTTTTACACGTCTGTAGAAATATTATTGATTGGCAAAATACAGAGAATGCATATTTTATGGTTCACGATTGGGTATTTAAAAAAAGGTTTTCTCCATTGTTGTGAACGAAGAACGGTTCAGTTGGACATTATATGCAATTTGTTTGTGATTAACTGGTGAATTGTGAAAATTGTAAATTTGTTGTCTACATGCATAGAAATTCACATCAGCTCCCTACATTCAGCCAGAACCTCACAGATTTAAAAAAGAAATTAAGAAATTCATCCACAGATGGTGACACTGTTGGCAATTTAACTGCAAAATGACATGGGCATGGTCAACCTTGCGTTTATATTGGAATATAACCAAAATCTAACCAGCTGACAGCCAGTTGAGTCCCCTTTTGCAAAGAGATACAGTGCAGACAGTTTGCGCTCATTGGGACAGAATGGCTAGCTTGATTGCACCTCCTTGCAATCTCCTTTCAACTCTTCCTAGTTGCAAGAGGGTTGCAGTTCAGACTGGACCGTTTGGAGGCCCGGTTCTAAACTCCAGGCCCTCGTCTTCATAGATCTGAGAGAAAACTCAGACATTCATGGCTCCTATATGATGAACCCTGCTGACTTTTGGAGATCCAATTTCTTGCTTATATTGTGCAGTTATCAGGTCATTTCTCTCTGCCTTAGCTGTACTTTGTGTTAGCAAATTAGCAAATGTAGCACACCAAGGTAACAGTCAACATTATACCTGCTAGCAACAACATATTAGAACTGTCATTGTGAACATATTAGCTTGGCAATGTTAGTATTTTCCTCAAAGGACCCTTGTCCCTAAGCCACTAGTATGGCTGTAGACTCTTAGGCTTGTTAGGCATTTACTTTAATATTGGAAAGAATGTATTAAGATAAGTTGATCCATACTGAATGCAATACAAATATTATATGTTGTTAAACAATAATAAATCCTGAATAACGAGCAAGAGCAGACATGACTGGACCTTCAGAGAAGGACAGTGATGTTGCAAATGAGGAGAGGTATCTTGGGATACCTCCAAACCTTCCTTACAGCCTCAGTTGGTCCAGTCGGCACCACCCCTCCAGTCCCTTTAAAAAAGCAACATCCAGAACTACCAGATGTAAAATTTTCCTGTCCTATTTGCTAATGTAAAAGCTGTTCTTTAAGAATAAGTAGCAAGAGCAGGGAACTGCGAGATACTGTGACCTGATGTCACCGAGCTGTTATGTCAGGGCAGCAAAGTGACAGCGGGACAAGCTGGAGAACCACGAGCACAGACGCTTGTATGACAGACATTTCTACCAGTTTTTTTTTTCTTTTTCAAAGCCAGTAGCAAAGACTGTCATGTTCACTGTTCATCCACCCTTTCCCTTCCTCTGCGTCCCTAGAGTGGCAGTTACATAATTCAAGTATTCTAGTTATAAATGCACGTTCAAGATTTGCCACACATTGAGCACAATCAGCTCTTTCTGTCTTAGCTGCTGTTTAGACAAGACATTAAGACAGCCAGTGTGTTTAGCCTGCTTCCTGATAGTTATTAGTGGGGGATCCCCATCTTTAACTTTCCCAGTGTCCTGATATCGTCACATTCGTCACTTTCCTTCCTCTGGGGCTCAGCATTTGCACACTCCCTGTCACTACAAGATCCTTTGGCTGTGTGGTGTTTTAGTGAAGCACTCTTACTGAAAGTGGCCTCTACACTCAAGTATTCATCAGCACTTGAACAAAAATCAGAAGTGTGGTCTACAAACTCTTGGCTCCCTTCAGCACATCATGTGTCTTGAGTAGCTTACTTGGGAAAACTGTGCATTGGGCTTGTAGCTGCAGGAGAAAAGGCCTGAAGCCAAACTGCCTTCTTTAGTTCCTTGATTATTTTCTGCTAAAACTGGAACTAAGATTCCATGTAGCAGTTTTTGTGAGTCACGGAAAGTCTGAAGGTGGATGCATGCTTCAGCACTCTTCTTATCTCAGAATCAGAAGAATCTTTCCAACCACCACAATATTTTCTGCAGCATTTGCCCCATTCCCACCCCCACCCCCACCCTACCCCTACCAGCACCACATATCTGGTATTTGGCTTGTTCTTTTATAGTCTATCTGGATTGAATTATATTCCTAATAAAGTGGTGAAGCAAGCCTTTGTTTCTTGGAAGCTATGCCATTCTCATCTCCAAAACAGTGTTCTGAAGCCCCCCCCCCTTCTTTTTAACATTCATTCAGATACATTTTATTTTGCAGGATGGATCCTTACAGCATTTATCTTTCAGCTACATTTCCAGGCTTTTTACTCCAGTGCCCCCATCTGGTAGAAACATAAACTGCACTGTGACTCAGATTCTGTCTCTTTTGAATCATTTGTCTGCCTGTCGATGCAATTTAAAGTGTAGTCTTGGGGTAATTTGTAGGAAGCAAATCTTTTGTGTATAGCTCAAGGTGGTGCAGTGGCTGATTCTGGAGTTGGTGTTCCATATCCTGTTAACGTTACACTATTTAAAATTTGCATTCATTTCCTGAGAGGCTGGACAGAAGAGCTGTGGTCCTCAGTGACACTGCTGCTATCCTTATTTTATTTATTTATTTTTTTAACACCCTCGCCTTTCACTTGACCCTTCGTCATTATCTCTGTTGCTATGACAACCCTGTGTCTGGCTGGTGAGATGGCAGTATTCGTTCTGTGTGGCAGACAGGCAGGCAGGCAGCTGTCCCTGCTGAATCCTCTTATCGCCACCAGGGGAGGCTGAGCAGGGATGAACAAATTAACCACAGACTGTGTGTCTGTAATGAAGTCTCAAAAAATGGTGCAAAAATTATAAGAGCTAGTTGTTTTGATGATGACTGATGACAAATTGTAAAAGTCTCTAAGTGGGGTTAGAACTAAAAGTATGCCTCACTACTTAAATTATTCTGTCTCTTCTGTTTTAAGTTGACAGCTGTGTGGGAGACATTCGTTTCATATACAAATTCTTGTCTTGTCTTCCACAGAGATCTTAAGGCTGGAAATATTCTCCTCGGGGATGATGGTTCAGTGCAGATTGCAGGTATTTACCCCAAAGGCAACACCGCCTTTCTTCTGCTGTCATTAGTGATCGGAGTTAATGTGCTGCAACCTCATTTATTGCTGCGTCTCAGTGTGTTTATGCGCAAGAGCTGTAGTCTGTGGAGGGAAATGAACTCTCTCGACAATACCATTATTGACTCGTTGCTTTGGGCTATTTGTCTGTTTGTGTCTCCGTTTTCTCTTCATTCAGACTTCGGCGTCAGTGCCTTTCTAGCCACAGGAGGTGACATCACTCGAAATAAAGTGCGCAAGACTTTTGTGGGAACACCATGCTGGATGGCCCCAGAGGTTATGGAGCAGGTCAGTCCTGGTCTAGAAAGAAGTAGGCGGGTGATACCCAATACTTCAACCAACTTTTTGCCAGCCGGTCGCAAAGCAGACATTTTTTTTTTTTTTTTAATTCGTTTGTAGACTGTGTTTTAGAAATGTGCCATTCTGCTCCACCACCACCAGTAAGGCAGGAGGAATTAAATTACTCTGACGGGCCGAACAGGTTCTGCTTTGGGAATAGGTTAAGCAAATAAGACCGTTACTAGTTTTCTTACTGCAGTGTTTTTAGCAGCAATAATAATGACATGGGATTAAACAGGGGTATCAGCCACAGCCTTAACAACCACAACAGTACATGCAAAAAGTCAGAAAAGATTTGCATCTTGTGTACAAAATGTTATCTCCTACTGCTGGAAAGGAAATGTTCTCCACAGAATCGATAGAGAGAAGCTGCTGTAGGTTCTGTTCTGCAGACCTATCTAGAACTAACAGTGAGGAGTATTGCTGATCACTATATCTATCTCAAACAGGTGAGGGGTTATGATTTCAAAGCGGATATTTGGAGTTTTGGGATCACGGCCATTGAGCTCGCCACAGGAGCTGCACCTTATCACAAATACCCACCGATGAAGGTACAGTGTATTAAGGTTTCACAGTAATTGATTAGTGAAAGTGAACAAATGTGACATTTGAGTAAAAGTTTCTCGTATCTTCAGGTCTTAATGCTGACGCTGCAGAATGACCCTCCGAGTCTGGAGACCGGCGTCACAGACAAGGAGATGGTAAAGAAATACGGCAAGTCCTTCAGGAAGATGATCTCACTGTGTCTACAGAAGGACCCTGAGAAAAGGTGCTTATTATATTGCCTCTGCATAAAGTACAAAATACAGTCAGTTTATTATAACTAGTTTATTATTGGCAACCTAAAAGCTGAATCGGTCAGATTAACAGAACTAATTGAGTGTCGCTGCTTCTTTTTCAGGCCAACATCCTCAGAGCTGTTGAAGCATAAATTCTTTCAGAAGGCAAAGGTAGGTGTTTGAGCTGCCTCTGAATCTTTTGCACAGTGAGTCAGCAGCATCTCTTCTTCAGGCAGCTCTTAAGCTAGTTGATGAGTAAAGATCTGTGCCCACTCTAGTGGTTGTGTGTGTGAATGGCTTCAGCTCAGCCTTTGCTATTTATGACTGGATGGATTGTTTGTAGCTCGTGAAGTTTTCAATTGAAAGAAGAAGGCTTCACTGTAGGAATTTGGGGTATGATGTGTCTCAAGATGAAAATAAACCAGTAAAGGTTTGTGATTTTTTTTTAGGGCACTTTTCAACTTGTCAGTGTGACTGACCCAAGCTGAGGTCATTGCAGCATTCCTCTCATTACTGGCCACACAGATCTTTCTAACAAAGGCAGGGATAAGCAGTCTAACACCACCGTCCCGCTGCTCAGTACCCAAGCAGCTGGAACATCTAGAATGCTGGCTCAGCAAGTCGCACACCCCAAATACAACCTGGTTGGTTTGCTGGCCACAATCCCTGCCTGCAGCAATTACAGCAATGCCGTGTATGTCCAGCAGAGGGCATGCTTTCAGTCTTTTATAATGCACTGTTGATCCTGCAGCAACTAGTTTCAAACAGGCATATATGAATTTATCTGCTGTTCTGCTTATGAAATCTTTTTTTGTAATTCTCTTGCAAACAATAATACTTAAAGAACATGTTATACCTAAAAACACTGGCTGACCTGACTCTCAGAGGGAGACTGTTTTAATAAACTTACATAAGAAGGTGGCTCACGGCTTGTCTTGGACTCACCAAACTACAGCTAGTAGCCCTTATTTTGATGACCTCAGTGGTCTCATGGACCTTGGTAGTCCTTGCTAGTACTGGGTTGGACCTCCTTTTGAATTCAGTCCTAAATTAACCCATAATAAGCTTTTGTTTGTCCTCACCAAACTTATGAAATTACTGGACTTAATCAGGTGATGAAATAAACAGATGTTGATGACTGTGGAGTAACAGCGTTGTTTATTTTTCCTCCCATGACAGAACCATGAGTATTTACACGAGAAGTTGCTTCAGAGGGCGCCAACAATAACAGAGAGGTCAAAAAAGGTAAGGCAGCAAAGGTTTAAACCTGTAGCTTTATCGTGCTTTACTGCTATGAAGATGAGCTCAGGTGTGTTCATCTGTGCGCGTCAGGTACGTCGAGTGCCAGGCTCCAGTGGCCGGCTGCATAAAACAGAGGACGGCGAATGGGAATGGAGTGATGATGAGCTTGATGAAGAAAGCGAAGAAGGCAAAGCAGCTGCTGCAGCCATAAGGGTAGACTGAACCCCCCCCTTCCCCCCTTCACATCACACATTAACACTTTATAGTTGTGTCCTTTTGTGACTGTGCTCTGTTTGAATTGTCATTCTGTGCAGTAGCATGTTTGCCCATGTGTCTCACCTTTGTGTGTATGCTCTGTCCGATGGCCAAGGAGCAGCAGGTGAAGCCTGTTAGTGCCCCCAGGCGACAAGTGCGCTTCTCCTACCCTCTCGAGCTGCCTGCATCCAGGGTTGTTCACTTGCCACCATAATACAGATGGCATTCCCCTAACAAGGAAGGGCTCTCGCGTGTCAGCTGGGGAGCATGTGACGGTGTCAGCGTGAGGGCTGCGCCTCATGAGAAAAAGCCTTTGGAGACTGGAAACAGTTAGATATTAAATTTTATCTTTAGAGCTGTGTCTCATTTTAATGAGGGCTTAATGTGCATCAAAGGTTCATTTAAATTTTTAACTGAAAAAAAATCTGCACACAAATGAGCTCTTATCCTTTTATATAAGGCTTAGTTTTAACTTTATGTAACTTCACACTAGAAATCAGCAGACTGCATTATGGAGTGGGTCTGTGTGAAGGAAAACTTTCCTGCTTTGTTTCTGAGCAGAAATCTGGACATGCTATAGACCGCATGCGAGTGGAATTTGACCCACAAGTCATTCTCATCAGAATCCATTAGTCAGGACTGTAGGTGTCCTTTCTAAGAGTGTTTCACATGGGAAGAAGGCAACTGTGTAGTTCTCACAGAAGTGTTACATTTTAATTGGATCCACATTATCTTCAACACTCTGCTTTGAGAGATCGTTATTTAATCAAAGGAGTGAGTCACCTTTCCTGGAAGCCATCTGTATTTTTAATCTCTTTTTAAAATAACTTTTTTTTTTTTTTTTAATTTCTACTGACCAAATCACACTTAATTAAAACAAGGCAGGTTGCTTATCAGCCTTGTAAGTGATCATTAAACACACTAATTACCATCAGGGAAATAAAATTTTGTAGTATCTGCACTTTTCTCGCTGCTTTATAATTGGCTACTTGATGGCAAACTGAACTTTCACCGGCTCTAAGGCTCTAAAACATCAATTGTTGGTCAGTTATTCAAACACTTCATATTTTAATACCAGCCTGAAAAACTCCTCTGCCCAAAAGTGTAACTTAATGTCTGCCTGTGCTGTACAGAGTCATACAGACTGAATGTGCAGTTGCTTTCTGTGAATCAGAAACCAGATTCCTGAGCTGATGTGATTTCTGACATCAGACCAGATGCTTTATTATGTCCTCTCAGTAAAGTCAGTTTGTCTTCATGTCTCCATGTTTTTTTGGAGTTGGATTAAACGTAAACTTTTTCCTTTATTTTTCGCAGGTATGCAGTTTGACTGTGTGTTAGAGTAACTTGCCTGATTTTGAATTGACTCATACCGCTTCTCTGCTTTTCAAAAACTAAAACAACTGTAACGGTCAAATGTGTTATCACTCGTTTATACCTCGGTCATGTTTGTTTGAATTTCATCGTGCAGTATTTATAGCGATATTGTAATCATTCTGGGAAATTAAACTGAGACGGTGGAGGTGGCAGAGCTGAAGATATTAAGGTTTTCATTGGGAGTGAGCAGAATAGATTAGAAATGTGAGCATCAGAGGGACAGCTCAGGTTGAGAGGTAGAGAGGTACGTTCAAGATGGGATTAAAAGTTCTCCAACTTCATCCAGAAAACCTTTCCTGACTTAAATTTTGGACCCTAGCGCGTATTGTTAGTACTGGTTACCCCTGTTCCCAATCTAGCTGATATTATAATTAACTGTGTGGACAAATAAAGGAGGAAAGTAAACGAGTGCGCTGCTTTAATCAGTTTACTTCTTTTGCTTTCAGTGTGATTTTTATTTATTTATTTATTGCATCAGTGTGGGTTTTTTTTTTAAATAAATAACTCCATCTTATTGACGTTCACCTCTGACTGTTACCTTTTTTTTCTATTTTTAACAGTCACCAAGAGTGAAGGAAGGATCACAGAATTCAGAGGTGAGTTTAAAGGCTGATTTTCTGCATTAGCAGTGATGTCGTTCCTTGGACTTTGGATTTTTTTTTTTGGTGGAGAACGTAAAAGGGTAATCATTTTTCTTGATTACCTCGGTGGTTCCTAAAATTTGACAATATAGAATAGACAAGAATGAGTTTTTAGGTATGTTCAAGATGGGATTCAAAGTTCTGGAGCTGCATCCAAAAACTTTGACTTAAATTTGGAGCCTGTCCCCTTCGGTGTTTTCACCTTGGTAGCAGTCAAATTTGAATCAGATAGGTTTTTGTACTATGGGTGAAGTCACATTCACAAATCACTACAAATAAACCTCATGGTGTTCTTAGGAGAATAGTCGAACTTTGCCAAAGTCAGTGAACGTCTTAAAATATGGGTCAAAAAGTGAATCAGTCAACCAATTTTCTTTTCAGGTTTTCCAGACTCCTGAGCCTTTCAGTAGTCATCTCCAGCCTATGCCCGCTGGTCTAGCTGAACTACCTCAGGCTGCAGGTCAAGCTCCACTGCAGCCCACACCAGTCACTGCTCAATCTACTGCCCAGGCTGCATCTCCCACACCAGGAGTACCTGCTGCTGCTGCTGCTGTTCCCCCTCAGGCCAGTCTCTCTAATACTTTCCCATTATATGCTTTTATTTAAAGGCTACATGTATACCTATCATCTTCTAAAGATACAGTTTGCCCATCTTTCTTGTAGGTTTGAAAATATTGTTTGAAACAGCAATTTTATTAAAGTTACTACTTTTTATCTGTTTCTACAGATTCCAGCTCCCTCAGGGGAGTCTACAGCTCCAATTAGTTTGGTATTAAGGTTAAGGTATGTTTCCTTATTAAAATAAATAAATCAGTAAATCAGGCCACCTTCTATTTGTACGTGCACCTCTCATTTGCGTTCTTTCCTTCAATCTTCCCTTCAGAAATTCAAAGAAGGAGTTAAACGACATCCGCTTTGAATTCATGCCAGGGAGAGGTAAGTGGATGTCCCAAAGAGTTGTTGTCACATTTTGCATAATCAGTAAAAGAAACTGACCGTTTATGTATTTTGTTAAACACTTGTGGTAAATTGGCTTTCTCTCAGTGCAGCCCGAAAAGCACATGGGTGCAACAAAGTACAAACAAGCTTATTTATAATGTAAAGTGCTGAGAACAGAAGGTGCTGAAACTGCTCTTTTGTTTAGTGTTTTTAGCAGTAGGAGCGCGAGTGGAAATCACTAAGCCGCTGTTGTGTTCTGTTACGTTTTTGCTTTTTATTAAACTCTGTTGTGTTGGCCCACCTGTCACAGTTGTTGTCTCGTGTTCGGACTTTTCAGACACAGCAGATGGTGTGTCTCAGGAACTGGTGTCAGCAGGCCTGGTGGACGGGAGGGACTTAGTAATAGGTCAGTGATTTCAAACGTACCCCTGCCATGCTAACAAAATAGTTTTTATTTCCCTCACTCAGCATGTTCTGAAAGTTGAAAATTACCTTTTTAAGGGGGAGATTTTTGAGCCAAACACGCCTGTATTCCAGCACATTTACTGCACGAAGCACGCGCTCCACGAGACTTACTGCGTAGCAGCTTATGCAGGTGATTTAAGAAAACCTGAAAACCTTTTTGAGGGCCTAAACATGCTCAGAAACATGACATGGTGAAATTCTAATGGTGTCATGTGTGGCTTTTCCAAAATGGCTCTATAGCGCCACCTTAAATTCGACCCCCACTGCTGCATTTCACATACATGTATGAAATTTGGTACACATATGTAGCATGTCAAGATGGATTAAAAAAAATCCTCTCTGAGCGATGCCCTACACCCAACAGGAAGTCTGCCATTTTGGACTAATTAGGCAATTATTGCGATTTCCAGCCCTCGTATTTTTTCTAAGTACTTGTAGATTTTTGGTGGATCAACTTCATAATTGGTCAGAAATATCATGTTTTATACTTTGATGTACTGCTCCTCTCACTTTTACCCCAGCCACCTCAAACGTGGTCTGAATAACCATCAGGCCTTGATGATGATTCAGTGCAAAAATTGTGAGTTTTCGTTTAACGGCGCACCCTGGGTGCAGGCTGATTAACAGCTCACATCAATGCTTTCAGCTTTAATTGTAAAATCTTATTCTGGTTATATGATTATAGACAACAATTAATATGCTTTGCTTCTGATGATTTTCCCCCCAAAAAATGGAACTCAATGGGGAAGCATTATGTGTGTCCACTATACTAATGGGAAATAGCGCAGACTTTTTGGACATGCTGTTGGTACCACTAATGCTTAATTAATACTTCTGTGGTGAATTGATGTAGAGCTTATGGCATTTATACCTGCTACATTCCTAGGCAGGTGCATAGGGTTTCAGAAGCATTTGAGTTTACAACATACCTGCGGTGTAGATTTAACACAGAAGTGTAAATTTCCTGTAACCCACATAGCAAGCCTTATTATAAAGGTATTTGTGTTAAAATGCTCTAAAAGGCAACATAACAAATTTAATTCAGTGCCTCAAATGAGCTGAGGTAGAGCATACTCGGCAGCTGTAGTCGGCTAATGACGTCCATTTGTGGGTCAAATTTGCCAAACCCCTGAAATTCATAACTTTCAGTCATATAAGGTTTTGAACTGGAGAGTTATTTAAAAGAGAGATAGAGAAGTTTGAAAAATAGCTATAGAAATCAAAACTGTTGTTGATGAGTGGATATTTTAACATGAGAATGCTCTGAAATGTCTTTGTCAATTTCCAAACCTATGTTTGGACCTCTTAAAAATGTCTTCTTTCTTTTCAGTCGCCGCAAATTTGCAGAAAATAGTCGATGAACCTCAAACCCATAAAAATGTCACTTTCAAACTGGTGAGTATAAAATTTTTCACTCTCTCCTTTCTGGCTAGAGATGCAGTTAGTTGTATCTTTAGTCTGAATAAACTTCAGACATATATATAGGAAATGATTAGTGGCTCCATAGTGTAGTGGTTTGCAGATCAACTTAACAAGCCAAAGATCATCAAGCCAATCCTGTGAGGAGACCCAAATCCCTTAGTGCAGGGTTGGGCATTTAATTTTCCCAAAGGTCCACATGAAAAACTGGGACTGTTGTGGAGGGCCGAACCAATAATCTGAACTTAATTCTGCTCAATATTAATTTTATCTCTTTGCACGCTTATCGGTGCGGCCCTCCACAACAGTCCCAGTTTGTCAGAGTCCCTGCCTCAGAGGTCACACACTCACTTTTACCTGGTACTGTCAGTTGGACTACAGTTTATTATTATTATTATTATTATTATTTATTTATTTATTACCTGACTTTATTGCTTTGCTGTTGTAAAAATGTTTTTGTTCATCATTTTTAAGCCGTCCCACTTTCCTTTTTCAGGCTTCTGGAACCGAGGGATCTGAAATACCAGATGATGTCAAGTTGATGGGCTTTGCTCAGCTCAGCATTAGTTAGACTGATGATCTATCTGGAACCGTGACTTGCCTAAAAAATGTGAAATAGAAAAAAAAAAAAAAATAGTTTAAATGCATTTTTTTTTTTTTCTTTCCATGGCTGTAAAGAAACCACTACTGCCAAAGAGAACAGTACCATTTTTGTCACCTGTAGGATTTTGAAATGCTGCCTTGTTGAATTTAGGTGGTCAGCTGAAGTATCAGAACGTACAGTATGAGAGTCACTCGAAAAAAGTTTACAGTGTATATGTAGAAGGATGCAATTATCAACAAGAAACTGTTTTCTTTACCATTCTGGTCTCCCTCATTCTGCTTTTTTCTTTTCTTTTCCTCTCTAATGTGATGCATTTGCACAATCTGAACTAACAACTCTCATAAGTGTAACAATGCCTTATAGTCATCAGAACTACTGAATGCACGTTTTTTTTTGGGGGGGGGGTGGCATCCCCGGTTAGCGTATGGAGCATTTACGTTGTCTGAAATGCACAAATGTGCTTTCAGGTGCAAATGCCAAACTTTTTACTGCAGCTTTCCACACCAAATAGAATTAAAATGTTTGACATTCTCGTGTGTTCAGATATTTTACTGAGTGCTGTTGTGACGTTGCAAAACAAATGTGAGGCCAAATTTCTTCCTTCAGAAACAAGTGAACACAATATCACAGTATCTTTACATTAAAAGGTTGGTCATATTCTTTATATTTTCCTATCAACAAATAAGTTCTTTCCTAAAGCAGCTGAGCAACAGCCTTTTTTTCTTTTTTTTTTTTTTTTAGATCAAATTTTACTCAAACAAAAAGTAAATAATACCCATGGGACTATTCAGCTCTTTATTGATACATAAATTCTCTGTGTTGCATGTGTGCTGTGATTAAATACCAGAAGCAAAGTATACCTGAGGCTTTGGATGTGCAGACAATGCTCTTTTTTTTTTTTTTTTTTTTAAATCAATTCATTCTTGGGTTATGTTATGGGATTTGATGACAATAAATTGCCCAATAAATAAAATTGAAATATTTCATACAATAAAATTTAGGAGATGAACACTTTTTTTTTTTTTTTTTTTATAAACAGTGCTTCTCAAAACTCCAGATTTGCTGCCTCCTTGTTGTGATTGTTTGTTGAAATAAGTGTAAAGTAAAAAGTTTCGCAGCAGCTGAAACCACGTGTTTGAGCAGATGTGTCCGTCTGTTGGTGTTGGTGTCTCTATGGAATTGGTTTTCACAAATTCTTGTTAAAAAGAACAATTAAATACATATTTGTTTATGTTGATGGATTCTAACTACTTGATTTAACCTCTAGTATGTAAATAATATTTGGCTTTGATTTTTTTTTTATATTCTGGGTGTTTCACTCTCGGCCTTCTTTCTCTTAAGACACGATTGGGGATCATTTGGCTGCGTGAAGGAAGACGACGACACTGTGTGTTAGGCTTTAAATTTGTTTTTTGTTTTTTTTTGCGGGACATGCTGTTGGTTTCTCTGTCCTGCGGGATCATTTACTCATCAACAGTTTTCAGCTTTTAACTTTTTTGCCTTTTGAAAATGTTGAACATATTTTACTGTGGCACTGTCCCGCTGCAACGTTTCATGCCTGCCTACCTTTAAATTTCCCCAAATTTCGAGCTGAGTAGCAGCAAAAGTGTCTCTAACGCTTAGAAAGTACCAAGTGTGTTTACAGGAGCTAGTCATCTGAAGTTTTACAGCTGCTTTGCCAACATTTTTGTTTTTTTTTTTGTTTTTTTTTTTTGAATGGCTTAAATGAACATTTTCCTTCAGTTTTGAAGAACTCAGCTGTGATTGTAAACACGTTGAATGATCAGAACTGTACTTTGAATTCAGATGTAGAGGGAAAAAAAAGGCTGTTTTCAGATTGTACCTGTTCAACCACACTCTGGATATTTTTGTGCATTTATGTCCATTGATGACATGGTGTGATGATGAATGTGCATATCGCAGTTACTGGCACCGGCGGCTGCAGAAGGTTCATTTACAACTCTGCTCTTATGTGTAGATCTGAAATGCCAGCAAGGTTTTACTGTTTAATTTGATGATGTGGTAACTTCATAACCAGATGCCATAGTGAACGAACCTGAATGCATTTTTTTTTTTTTCCGCTTGCAGATAAAATCTTAAAAGGAAATATTTGTATTTTGACTATAAACATGTTCAATTTTACGCTAGCCTTAAATTGAAAATGACCAAGTGTATTATTTTTGTGTGTGTGTGTGAGAAGTTTTCCCACTCTTTTTGGTTCTGAGTCAGACTTTCGCTGTCTTTGAAATGTGCTTCCTGTTACTCGTGAAGACACCTTAAATAAAGACGTGCAGGTGTGTCGACCCAGGCTTCTCCTCAAAGGGAAGCGACAGTCAGCCCACCCATTGTTGCACATACGTTTTCAAACTGCAGTATTTAGTGCCATTCTCCTGGTGTAGTCTGCAGCTGACTGCACACAAGGACAGGATTAGTGTGTATGAGCCCTGAGAGAACTCTGTGTGTGTGTGTGTGTGTGTGTGTGTGTGTGTGTGTGTGTGTGTGTGTGTGTGTGTGTGTGTGTGTGTGTGTGTGTTACACAGATTGAGCCCTGCTTTCAGCAGAGTTGAAAATCTAATGGCTTTGTTCTCATCCTTTCTCAGACAGTCCCACTTACACGCAGTCTAACTAAACTGTAGCAACAGAACGGATGACCGGTAAAAACACTTTTGTCCAGGCAATAACTAATCAAGGCTGTAAAATATTTGAAGTTTCCACCTGTTTGTTGTTTTTCTTTTTTTCATTCTTTTGTTTCCTCTGATTTTGATTGTTTTGGAGTTCAAAGCATGTTTCTTGATTATTTTTAATCAATAAAGAATGAGCATATCAGCTTCCTCTTAGAACTTTGTTGTTTCTTTTAAGGTGCAACACCACCTGTGATTTTTAAATAAGGTGTGGGCCAACGACATAATAAACTAAGGCATCAGGACTGATTCCAGATCTGTGCATTTTCTCTTATGTTTTTGTTTTGTTTTCTCTGCACATTGTTATTGTTCCACATTTTATATATACACAGGTGCTGGTCATAAAATTAGAATATCATGAAAAAGTTGATTTATTTCAGTAATTCCATTCAAAAAGTGAAAGTTGCATATTACATTCATCCATTACATACAGACTGATCTATTTCAAATGCTTATTTCTTTTAATTTTGATGATTATAACTGACAACTAATGAAAACCCCAAATTTAGTATCTCAGAAAATTAGAATATTACTTAAGACCAATACGAAAAAAGGATTTTTAGAAATGTTGGCCAACTGAAAAGTATGAGCATGTACAGCACTCAGTACTTAGTTGAGGCTCCTTTTGCCTGGATTACTGCAGCAATGCGGTGTGGCATGGAGTCGATCAGTCTGTGGCACTGCTCAGGTGTTATGAGAGCCCAGGTTGCTCTGATAGTGGCCTTCAGCTCTTCTGAATTGTTGGATCTGGCGTATCACATCTTCCTTTCACAATACCTCATAGATTTTCCAATTAAGAACAGGGATACCATGGTCCTTAAACCAGGTACTGGTAGCTTTGGCACTGTGTGCAGGTGCCAAGTCCTGTTGGAAAATGAAATCTGCATCTCCATAAAGTTGGTCAGCAGCAGGAAGCATGAAGTGCTCTAAAACTTCCTGGTAGACGGCTGCGTTGACCTTGGACCTCAGAAAACACAGTGGACCAACACCAGCAGATGACATGGCACCCCAAACCATCACTGACTGTGGAAACTTTACACTGGACCTCAAGCAACGTGGATTCTGTGCCTCTCCTCTCTTCCTCCAGACTCTGGGACCTTGATTTCCAAAGGAAATGCAAAATTTACTTTGATCAGAAAACATAACTTTGGAGCACTCAGCAGCAGTCCAGTCCTTTTTGTCTTTAGTCCAGGAGAGACGCTTCTGACGCCGTCTCTTGTTTAAGAGTGGCTTGACATAAGGACTGCGACAGCTGAAACCCATGTCTGCATACGTCTGTTCGTGGTGGTTCTTGAAGCTCTGACTCCAGCTGCAGTTCACTCTGTGTGAATCTCCCCCACATTTTTGAATGGCTTTTGTTTCACAATCCTCTCCAGGGTGCAGTTATCTCTATTGCTTGTACACTTTTTTTCTACCACATCTTTTCCTTCCCTTCGCCTCTCTATTAATGTGCTTGGACACAGAGCTCTGTGAACAGCCAGCCTCTTTAGCAATGACTTTTTGTGTCGCCCTCCTTGTGCAAGGTGTCAAAGGTCGTCTTTTGGACAACTGTCACGTCAGCAGTCTTCCCCATGATTGTGTAGCCTACAGAAGTAGACTGAGAGACCATTTAAAGGCCTTTGCAGGTGTTGTGAGGTAATTAGCTGATTAGAGTGTGGCACCAGGTGTCTTCAATGTTGAACCTTTTCACAATATTCTAATTTTCTGAGATACTGAATTTGGGGTTTTCATTAGTTGTCAGTTATCAAAATTAAAAGAAACAAACATTTGAAATATCAGTCTGTGTGTAATAAATGAATATAATATACAAGTTTCACTTTTTGAATGGAATTACTGAAATAAATCAACTTTTCATGATATTCTAATTTTATGACCAGCACCTGTATAATATATAATTTTTTTGATTCAGTTTCAGACTGGGTTTGCTTCTTTGCTCTCAGTTCCTCTGGGATTATTGTCCTCACTATCTTAATGCATTTACAACCTGTTTTACTATGTCCACTTTCTCTTCTCTAAGCATTAAAGGGCTACTTCATCGGGTTACTATCAGATGTGTTTAAAGCAACGAGAGTGAGATGGCTTCAAAGTCATTTTTCAATTAGAAAAAGGATTTTTCTAAGTTGACCATCTTGTCAGTGTCTGTAACTATCCAAATGTAAAGGTTGCCTATGAGCTTTATAAGGGAAATGCTGTGTAAGCGAGGCTCAGACTGGGCAAATATCCAGGTGGACTTTGTCTCTAAATCACCACATTGACAGTCTGGGATGACTTATTTTTCCAGGAATTCAGGAAGCTATCGAATCCTACATTTTTCCTATCTGGCTTCTTTTGGGGGCAAAAATGCAGCATTTCCTCTAGAAATGGAATAAACATGCCTTTTTAAACTTGTTACATTTAACACAGAACTCCATTATTGATGTGTTCTGTAAACCCAAGCTGAGGTAACTGATGAAAATGTGTTCCCTTATAACAAAGAATTTCAGTGAGTGAGTCAGTGTATCCATGCTGGGCTGCTTTGATCACATCAAATATGGTACAGCTACACTGGCATGAGTATTGCAGTTATGAGGCCTTTCCCAATTGTTACTGATCAAATTCTTAAAGATTAAAGGGTGGCATTATGAAATAGTTCTGTAGATGTTCCTGCAGCTTTTGTGACTTAACTTTAAAGTTACGTATGGATTTGAGGTTAGCATATCCATACATTCTCCCATCTAAATATTCCAAAAGCAAGACTTAAGCTGAGAGTTGGAATCGGAGAGAAATTCATTTAGCAATACATCACGATACCAATCGTATCACATTATGATACATCATACATCAGGAAAACTTCCTGAAAAGGCAGTAATTACTGTATGTGTATCATTAATAGCCCTGCGACCTTTACAAAACCCTGCCACCAGTTTAGTGTTTAGTCTGCTGTATTTATTCTTTCAGTTCTAGTGTTATTGTCCCTGCTTTCATTTGGATGGTGTAATTGAGGCATCACTGTCTGACTCCATGACAGCTACTGTACTGACAGGTAAAGACCCGTATCACATCCCCTCAGCTGTCCTGACCTTCAGAATAAAGAGCTATATATTTTATTATTGCTTTCATAACATAATCTGTTTCTCTGTCTAATCATCACAGAAGTTTAATGAAGCGCTGTAAGAGGCTCATACTGTCATTCAGTGAGAAATGAGATGGAAAGGAAAAAACTGTAATGATAAAGTGTTGTTATTTAACTTTAGATTTAAAACTAACCAATGTCCTGTTTTAATATTGAAACATAATCAAAACCCGAGGCATACTAATGGATCACATTTGGCAGTATACAGTACCTCGGCAGGCTATTATCAAGTTGGGAGGTCATAAAAGCACAGTGATTACCAGCTTAAACATTAACCGAGTCATGTTGATTGCTTGTGGCTGAACTCTGCTTCAAACCAAATCTTTCTCATTTTCACTTGAGGCTCTGAGGACTTTTAGATGCAAATATGAGCAACTTTGGGCAGATTCTGAAGGAGATTGACACCTTTGGTTTATTTCAGAAACGTTTGGTGGCTGCATTATGCATCCCAAGCATATTTCTAGCTTTCGACGTTATCGGCCAAGTGTTTACAGGCATGAGCTTCCCGCACCACTGCAACACTGACTGGATTGCAGAGCGTAGGCCCAACCTGACAGATGCCAGGCAAAAAAATCTCACCATCCCGGTGAATGAGAACGGAGAGTTTGAGAGCTGTGTGATGTTCACACCTGTGGATTGGGATTTGGAAATGATTGAAAAATATGGGATCAACACGACAACAGGATGCATTAATGGATCAGATTTTGAGGCACCCAATGGTGCCTCCAGCATTGTGACAGAGGTAAAAGGTCCTAAAAAATAATATGTTATTGATTTGACTGTTAGAAGAGTAACTCTCAGCCAAAGCGTGCTAACTTTTTCTTGTCTGATATAACTGACTCCTTTTGGCTTGATTCTTCACAGAAGAAGTATGTCTGAGAATACTGTAAGCTCTTCTTTTTCCCTGCTGTCAGTTTGACCTGGTGTGTGGCAGGAGCAGCATGATTGAAGCCTCACAGTCCATCTACATGGCCGGTCTTCTGGTTGGAGCACTAGTCCTGGGCTCCATGGCTGACAGGTATAGACCGTTATATAATGTAACTGAGCATTAGAAATGGATTAAATGCAAATCAGCACTGAACAGTGATTCTGATATTGTAAGAGAAATATGAGTTTCTGCATTTGAAAGAGGTTGCATGCAAATTTTACAGTGCATTTGTTAAATTGGTCTAAATTCTAAGGGAAAAGATCATGTGTATCATGTTTGCACATTAAAACCAAGGGTCAGTGAAATAGTTCTTCTTTCTTTTCTCTGTAGGTTTGGTCGACGCTTTGTGGTCCTGCTTTCACTCCTCTTCCTGATGCTGTTTGGTGTGGGTGCTGCTTTCTCACCCAACATCTATGTTTATATAGTTCTCAGGTTTTTAGGTGGCATCTCAGTCTCGGGCATTGTTGCTAATGCATTTGTAATAGGTAGGTACAATGTTCAGTCACAGCTGAATTTAATGCCACAGCAGGTGTACCCCTGCAACCACAAAAATAATAAAGAAAAATTTGTAAAAAAAAAAAAAAATTGAAACATTGATTACAGGTAAATATCAATGTACAATATTTCTGGCAAATTATGAAAATTCATCAAAAAAAAGTCAGAAATTGAAACTCCATCGCCCTTATTTTGTAGAAACCAAAGAGTTTCAGTTTCAGAAGATTTCAAATAAAAATGTCCAATGACCAAAATTTTTCAGAAAAATAAATGAGCTGAGCAGAATTTTGTCCACTGGACACATGCCTGCTAAACAATACAGGAAGCCAAAAATTATTCCTTTCCTGCTCTTCTATTGTTGAAGGAGGAGAATGGAGTGATTCTTCCAAGTTTGCTTTATGCACCATCATCTGCCATTCTACTTTTCCTCTCGGACTGATGCTGATGTCTGGTGCTGCCTATCTGATCCGCAACTGGAGGAGCCTGCAGCTGGTGCTCTTCTGCCCACTTATCCTTGTTCTGGGTATTTTCTACTGGTCAGTGGCCACTTCAGTCACATTAGATACTTATTACCAACATCTAATAAAACAACCTTAAAAATGTACATTACAGTTTATGATTCTTTTATCTAGGATTCTTCCAGAATCAGCTCGCTGGCTCATTACCCAGGGCCGGAAGAAAGATGCTATAAAGGAGATCCGGAGGGCAGCCAGAGTGAACAAGAGAGAGGTCCCTGAAGGACTGTTAGAGAAGGTGATCAAACACACTCTGGCTTCAACCAAAATCAAAGACAAAACAATCCTGAATCACACTTGCTTAAAAAATGTAATTGTTTAGCTGGAGGATGAGACTTCAATCAAAAGAGGAAACATGTTGGACATCTTCAGGATATCATATTTGAGAAAACGTGCTCTCATCATGAGCTACATCTGGTGAGTATGATTTTCAGCCACTACAAGCTCCCACACCTATGCCCTTTCCTTTGTGGATTCATTGAAAATGGCTCTCATGCTTAACAGGTTTGGAACTAGTCTGATGTACTATGGACTGAGCCTGAATGTTGGCAGTTTTGGTCTGGATATTTACCTGACGCAGTTCATCTTTGGTTTGGTAGAGCTTCCTGCACGCCTGGGCAGTTTGCCCGTCCTCCAGCTCATCGGGAGAAGGATCGGTCAAGCCGGCATGTTATGTTTCGGAGGTTTAGCTTGTCTTGGGATCCTTGTTATACCAAGAGGTACTTAAATGGGTTTTTTCATTTGTAATGTGACTTGAAGAGGTAAATCTGTTAAATGTTAAGTGTAGCAAGAACTGTACTCTACAGTGTATGTGCCATTTCCCTTAAAATATGACTTTTGCTGTGTTTGATCTGGAAATGTGTTTCTTGTTTGTCCATCAGACCTTCCCATTGTAATAACAGTCATAGCTGTATTGGGAAAATTTTCTGCCACTGCCAGTTTTTCCATAGTCTATGTTTATACGGCAGAATTATATCCCACCAATATAAGGTAAGGCCTTATAATCATAACATGCCATTTTTTTTTTTCGATCCAGTGAGTTTGTTGATGGGTTCATTGTCTGTACTTGTAGGCAGAATGGCATAGGTCTGAACTCCATGTTAGCTCGTGTGGCGGGCATCCTTGCTCCTCTGATCAGGCTCCTGAGTGCCTACCATTACACCATTCCCATGCTGATCTATGGAGTCATCCCCATCGTTGCTGGAGGCCTCTGTTTGCTACTGCCTGAAACCCGTAACGTTGAACTTCAGGACAGTGCTGAGCTTACGTAAGTTACCAAACTCCACTCACTCCAAAAAAAAAAAGGTCTAAAGAATTTTTCATAAATACTATGTGTTTTTATATTTCAGAAAGCTTGATGATGGGGCTGCTGAGAATGGCTCTTCGACTAAAGAGGACAAAGCAGAAAAGAGCACAAAACTCTGATTTATATGGTGAAAAAGATTTCACACTTTTTTTTTTTTTTTACACTAGTTTTCTAAGTTAATGTGCTGGCAACTAATTGGTTTGTATGCAGTTAGCTAAAATAAAAAAACTTTTTAACATTTTAATTTTGGTAGTTACAAACTGTTTTAGTTGATCTTGTTCTTACAAAATGTATATACTATTTGAAAACATGGATGTATATGCACTATATTAAAATATATATATTTATGTATATATAAATTGTATTTGTATAAACTGTAGATTTTTTTTTCCACCACAACCCCTTTGATACTGCGTCTTCCTGTGTAGTCTTTACCTTACAATATAAAGTGCCTTGAGGCAGCTGTTGTGATTTGTAACTATATAAATAATATTGAATTTAATTCTCCCAGACCATGTAAAAAATTAATGCAATATCAGCTTTTTTATTACAAAAAAAATACCAAAAAAAAAAAAAAAAAAAAAAAAAAAAAAAATATATATATATATATATATATATATATATATATATATATATATATATATATATATATAAACTGCTTTAACTGTGCCAAAGAGGAAAAGCAACTAAATGTGGACTATTAAGCATTTGGTCAGTGTCTTCTAAGTCTCTGTTAATTTACGATTTAAAAATGTATCAAAATATTGATTTATTTTGCCTCACAGAAACCTGTTGCATCAATATGTTAGTTTCTTCTTTTTCCCCTTTATCCCCAAACCAGTTGTGGCAGATGGCTGAGCCTGGTTCTACCTCAGGTGTCTTCCTGTTAAAAGCAAGTTTTTCCTCCCCACTTTTACTAATAGAGGATTGTCTAATTGTTGGTGTTTTATTTTTAATATTGCATAGTCTTTACCTTACAGTATAAAGTGCCTTGAGGCAGCTGTTGCTGTGATTTGGTGCTATATAAATGAATCTGAGCAGAATTAAAATGAATTGTTGAACTTAAGTGAATTGATAGCACCATGCTGTCACTTTTGTAAGTACTCTGACAGCATGGTGTTGGTACTCCTTGATGAAGGTCAGTCCTTTCATGCATTAGAATGCTCCAGTGACAGAGAAGAAACTGTCATTTGGACAAATGACAGTTGTTTTGTTTGCTTGTTTGTTTGTTTGTTTTTAATAAACTGTAAAAAGAAAATAGCATTAAGGCAACTGTGTGCATATGCATGGCTGGTCTGAGTATTTCAGGAAGTGGTGCTCTACTGGGATTTTCCCACACAATTATCTCTAAGGTTTGCAGAAAATGGTCCAAAAAAAGAGAAAATATCCAGTGAGCAGCAGTTGTCTGGGCAAAAATGCCCTGTTGATGAGGGCAAGCTTTGAGCTGATAGGAAGGCAACAGTAACTCAAATGACCACTTGTTACAACCAAGGTATGCAGAAGAGCATTGATGAATGCACAACATTTTGAGCCAGATGGGCTACAGCAGCAGAAGACCACACCAAAGAGGACAGGAAACAGAGGCTACAATTTGCATGGGTGCACCAAAATTTAAAAAAATCAAAGGCCCAGGCTGGTGGTGGTGTAATGTAATGTACACACACACACACACACACACACACACACACACACACACACACACACACACACACACACACAAAAAAAAATAAACCTTAGATTTTAGGATGAATCGCCTGTCAGATTGGCATAAAATGGTGGCTCTGAATACTAGAACACACAATCTTCATTTTGAAAAACCTTTTTGTCCCTGTCGGGTTATGTGGCTTTGTGACTAATGACAAATACATTTGTAATTTCCAATTTTGCTCGCCATCCTTTGAAGTTGCAGATGGCATGTCCTCTGAGTGAATGCCCCTTGAAACCTGTCCTGTACAGACTTACAGTTTGATTCTACACAATATACCAAAGATCCCAAATGGATACTGTGTAAAATAAACTTATATTCTCTTAAACTTGAAAGTTTTCTAAACTCCCATTGTTGCATCATGATAGACAAATAAGGTTGGGCAAACAGAACTTATTTTTATAGATGTAAAAAGAAAAGATGTTGAAGCTGAAGCATTTCTTGAAGTTTATGAGCTGCTTGTGTAATCTTTCCTGAAGTTCTCTGGTAGAGATGGCCTTCCTATTGGTAATTTAGCATCTCCTACAAAATAAAAGATTATTATTTAAGCAGGTTTGTTGGAAGTTTTATTTTGAAAGAAAACATATTCCCTGCTAAGTCTCTCACATTCCGTTTGCACTCAGTTGTGTTTGATGTGCCTCCATTCCATTTGCAAATGGAATGGAGGCACATCAAATGTTAAAGACACGGAACACATTAACGACTCTGTGATGTCATGATGCTCAGTCTATAAACAGGTGCATTCTGTTTGCTCAGTGTGCTTCAGAACTGTGAACCTACAAAAGGAGGAACACACAACGAGCCGGCTGTCAAAGCAAACGCAAGAGACACGCAGAAAATGCAAGAAAGCACCAACTCCACCATGCAAAGAAGGAACCTTTCTCCAGAAGAAATCATGTCAATGGACATCGGCAGACCCATGACAAGAAGCATGTTCAAGAAACTTCAGAATGCCAACTCAAACCCTGGAGAAAGGAACCCTGGACCAGGTGTAGGGACTCCATCGGGCGCTGTTGGACACAACGCAAGAAATGCACAGCGGAACCCAAACCCCAGACAGAAAAACCCTGGACCCAGCAAAGGCACTTGGCATTATCAGGCCAATGCCAACTTCAGAACCAATGATGGCAGACCTCCCTGTAATGACAAAGAGGAGATCGCTAGCCTGAAAGCCCAACTGCAGCAGTCTCTGCTCATGCAGCAAACTAGTCACCACAAAATGGTAGCTGCAAACCACAAAGCTGCAAATTACAAGGCCCAGTTGGACTGGGTTAAGCTGCAGTTGAAATGCTGCAGAGAAAATGCTGAGAACACAATTCAAGTTCTCCAAGCACAGCTGGAAGAGGCTCGCAGGAACAGACCCGAGTCTTACACGGAGGAGAACTTCAGAGCTCAGCTGAGTGAAGCTCCTGCTGAAGGCCCTGGTAAGACTCCCATAACTGGTGCACCAGATGAGACCTGTGATGCACTAGAGGAATTGAGCAGCCACCATGCTGCAGAGCTGTGTGTGGAGGCTTCACCACAAACAATGGAGGCCCCACAAACAGACTCTGTAGAGCTCAAAGCAGCCAGAGCAGCTGCCTTAGAGTCCCTGTGCAAGAGACAGCAGGAGCAAATCAATCAGCTCCAGGAGCAGCTCCTCAAGGCTCAGAGGCAGCATGAAGAGGAGGCTCCAAAACATAAAGAGGAAGAAGAACGAGCTCGCTGTGAGGCCGTTCTTGAAGAAAATAATCAAAACCAAGAAGAGAAAGAGCCCGATGTTACCATCCTAGATGGTCCAGAGACCCAAAGTAAGACACTGCGGGACACTCTGGAAAGCCATCAAGAGAAAGAGGCCGGTGTTAAACTACAGGGTCCAGAGGAAATACCCAAAAAGAAAAAGAAGAAGCGTGGCTGGCTGCGTAGACTATTCACTTGTGTCAGTGCAGCATCCTCATAATCTCCTACAAAAACCTCATTAATATACAACTCAATATCAAGAGCAAATAACTATTCACTTTGCTCCCCCCAACTGGTCTTCTTTAAAATGGCTCAGTGACACTTAGAGGGGAACAATTTCCATTATCTGTGTCGGTGCTCATTTTATTGTCTTAGCTAACTCATATCTTAATGTTAACTTTGACAGCTGTTCCCTGGTAAAAGATGAAGGCAAAAACATGATTCACACCATTGTTCTTGGTTAATTATTAAGTAATCAGATAAACTGTCCTCAAGAACCTTAGCAAGCAGAGCCACATGCCACTATGAGTGATTTCAAATGCACCCTGACAGAGTTTGTGGAGTTTTGTCATTATGCAGCAGCACCATGTTTATATCTTTTGATGTTATTATTAGCCAGGTGTTTACAGGAGTTACATCAGTAGGTTTGACATTGAAAACTTGCCCAGGTCCTTTCTAAAGGATATTGTCCCAGAAGGTTTGTGGTTTGTTCACATGCAACTTTGCAAACGTAAGCTGTGCAGCCATGTTCTTTGCAGAAGATAGAAGAAGAAGCTTTCTCCTGGTAATTCTCCTGAACAAGCCATACTTGCTCTGTCTTATTCTAATTGTACTGTCATGAACTTTAGCATTGAACATGCCTATTGAAGATAAATTAATCAAGTGCATTTGATGAGCAGCACTTGGCTGTTACTTACCCTCTTAATTCCTATGAAAGTAGTAAGGATGTACTTAGTTTTCACAGCTTTGCTTAGAGCCCTTCTTCTTCCTCTTCCTCTTCTTCACATGACTGTAAATAATTTATAAGTCACCGTCTGTTGATAAAATCTCTTCCACAACTGATGAAGCTTACGCATGACTGCTCTTATCTTATATTAAAAGATAAAGTGAGAAAGAATTGAGCAGACTAGTTTACAGTCTTTGGTTGTATTGGTTTAAAGATTAATTAGAAATGAGATATAGTAATGCTGCTTAGAGCTGGGCACACATCACTTTGATTAGGAAGCTCTATAGGCTGGGTCAGCAGTCAATATAAAAACATTTGGACAAATCCTGAAACCAAAGGAGAGGTGAAAGTGTGGTTTTAATTGGTTTATTTCTGCTGTTTGTATGCTCATATTATATATATATATATATATATATATATATATATATATATATATATATATATATATATATATATATATATATATATATATATAATACAACATTAATCTTTTATCGTGAACTTTGCAGTTTTGTCAGATCCACAATACTAAACACAAAATCAACAAGTACAACAAACAGCATCATTATGGGACATTTTAAAGTAAATTCATGTACAGCAGATAGGAAAGACATTGTTATACAAGTGGGTCCACAATTTGTTGGACAAAGATGCACGTTTTGTAGTTTTGCCTCTGTATACCTCTACAGTGGATTTTAAATCAAACAATCAATATGCAACTGAAGTGCAGAATTTCAGCTCTAGTTCTTTATTTCAGCTGCACAGAGACCTGAACGTATCACTGGGATTAATTGAGTTTCACAAAGCTGGTTTAAGTCATATTTATCCAATAGATTTGTCAGTGCAAACAAGGAGTCATCAGCATATCAACATGCACAAAAGTTCAAAAATACAAAAATTCCACAGTGTTCTCTGCTAAAACTGATACTTTTCATCTCATTCATCTTTTTCTTAGGCAACATTGTTCGGAAACACTGGCTAAAATTCAGTTTCTATGCAGATGACATCCAGCTATATTTTCTATTATACCAGAAGAAACAATTCACTTTTTCAAACTGCACTGACACTAAATGACTTTGCTTTGGCCTTGAGTAATATTGTGAGTAGAAGTCAGTGTCATTTTTGTCCAGGATATGATCTGTTTATTACTGTTATTGCAGATTCTTATCATCATGATATACTGAACGGCCTCCAGCAGATTCCCTCCAGACAGTCTTCAATATTAGCTTCTCTTCATTAGTTCCTTGTAAAATCCCCATGCAAGCTAACATTCTTCTACTCATACGCAAAACCCATATTGGCCACCATATCTTGGAGATCTCATAAGAACTTTGGACTGTGGGAGGAGGCTGGAGTATCTGGGTATGAGTGGTTCAAATATCTAAACTCCACACAGAAAAGCCCCAGGCAGAATCTGAACTGAGAACCTTCTTGTCTGTGTCAATGCACCCTCTGACCTCTGTTCCTTATGTGCACCATATGTGATTGCTCCTATGCTGTGTTACTGTTTCACTGTTTGGAGATTCCCCCAAATCCTCAAAGCCCAGCAGGTGCCTGTGTCTGTGGTCAAATGTGGTGGGAACACAGATGGTTTCTCATGACTGTGTCAAGGTCTCTCTTGAACTCTGTCGACACTGCCTCATACAGAATAACACATGACTATTATCATTATGAGTGATTTCAGATGGGTCCTGACAGAGATTGGGGAGTCTGGATTGTTTCAAAAATGCTTACTTTTGTCATTATGCATCACCAGCAGTTTGTAGCTTTTGATGTTAATGGCCAGGTGTTTACAGGCTTGAGCTTCCTTCATCTCTGTCAGGTTGGGCGCATGCTCCAGATAACATAAAGTAATCAGTAAAATGTAAAGCACCGCAAAAAATCAGTTCAGTCTGTGTGTTCATGCAGGCAGAATAATGTAGGTCTGAACTCCACGTGTGCTCATGTGACATGTATACTCACGCCTCTGGTCAGGCTCCTTGAAGTCTACCATCACATCATCCCGATGCTAGTATACGCTATTGTGCCTTTTGCTGCTGGATGTTTCTTTTTGCTACTGCCTGAAATGTTGAATTTCAGGGTAACAATCTCTAAAGGTTTGTTCTTAGTACATCTTACAACTGTAAATTTACAAGAAATTGATATATGCACATATTTAGTTGTGTTTATGAAGTCAAATATTTTCTAAGAAGTCCTACAACACACATGCTGAGATGCGCATACACGATTTACAGACACAGGAGTTGGAGTAAAAGTTGACCAGGTTTTCCAAAGATAGTATGACTTCACGTTTGTTGCATGTACAGAAGTTTTTCCATGTTTTTGTCTCTTGCATTCAAATGAAACCCTTTGTATGCAAAGTGTTGTATTAAATGTATTACATGAATAAATTATAACAAGTTACTGTCTGTTGATTTGCTAAATGTCCTACAATTATTAGATTATGACTGATATTGTTACCCACCAAGATAAAGTGTTCATGAAGTGAGAGGAGTGTTTTTAGTATTTGGTTGTACTGGTTTAAAGATGAATTATAAATAAGATATATTTTTGGCATTTAGAGCTGAGCGTACAGCACTTTGATGAGGAGGCTCTGCAACCAGTCAGTACGAGAAAGTTTAGACAAACCCCAAAGCCAAAAAAATTTGCAAATTTTATTTGTTTTTTTTTCTTTTGCTCTTTCTACATTCATTTATATTACACTGTTATTCTTATTCAAATGTACTGTTATGTCACATCCACAGAACTGATCAAAAATGGCATATTTTAATGTAATTTTATGAGCACTCAGAAAGGTGAGACACTATTAGAGTTGCAGAGCATCTGCAATGTGAGCAAACAAGCAATAAAGGAAAGTGGAGGAAAGTGGCCTATTTATTATGATCTGTATGGAAATAATAATCCTAATGCCTTTGCCTTTACATTTGATTGTTAATGCTATTGGTAAAAAAAAACAACAAAAACAAAACAACAACAAATATCAGAGGTGTTATTGCGTTTATGCAGGCTAATTTCTGATCATTTTGTTTTATCCCAGCTGAAACACAACCTCCTAATTCAATTTCAGTCTGTGTCCCTCAGTGCATTGCACAAAAGTATTTACAATAATTCATTTTAAAAACTGTAAATAAAAGAAAGTGAACTGTATTTTCTAAAAGAAAATAGCTCAGTGTCAAGGAGATGATTATGATGTGTCATTATCAACATACACTGCCCAGTTTTTAAAATTAGTTGCCTATTGTTGCGATTAAGTTGTAAGTTATGTGTCAGCAGACTATTATTCATTAACAAGAAGCACATGAGCACACTGCAAAGCTTGGACAGGGTGGGCCATTGCATGGTGCCTCAAACACAGATTCAAGAGGATTTTCTGTGCCGTCACTGCCACCATGTCATCAGCTGAGGATAGAAAGAGAACCCAATTTTACAGCAATCAATGAATGTATCCAAACATTCATAAATGAAATGCATTTTTTACATGTCTGTTGACACTTACATTTCTAAGTACCGACAGACATGACTTACTGACTCATACTGACTATTTATGCCTCAGATTCATCATGCACCAGATCAGCTGTATTCTTCAGAAGCCATCGGTCCTTGTGTTGGGCATGTCCGAATCCCTCGTCGTAGTTCCCCTTTCGTCTGAACAGTTGCTGGTAGTGAAATATGCAGTAGAACTCACCATTCAAAGGTGCGTAACTGTGCATGCTACAAATAAACACAAGGTTTGTCAGTCAGTTCAAATGAAAGATTGTTTTTGTAGTTTGGATATTTTTGAATTAACAGTAGTCATATAAATGATTTAGATCTTTTATGAAAGTTTGACCTTATTTGACCTTGAAGAAGAGGTCAGAGGTCTAAAGTAATGTGATATTTAGAATCCCCATATATCATTCCCTATATGCCCATATGTTGTCAACACAAACACAGTTTTAAATAGCTCTACATAGCATTATTATCACTTTGACCTTCAGATCAGTCTATTGACCTTGAAGGAGAGGTCAGAGGTCAAATGTGACATTTTAAATCTTTATATGGTACATGTTGATAATACAAACCACACTTGTAAGAATCATAGTTTGTAAGTTTTGAGGCTTTTTTGTCAGTTTTTGACCAAGAAATCATTAAGTTGACCATGAAGATCTTGGTGGATCTATGCCAAATTTTTTTAATGGATTGTAGGAGGTAATTATTAGTGGTTTATTAATGGTGCAAATAGACAAACAGTCACTTGTAGCATGTTAAACTTCTCATAAAAACTCCACTAGGCTTACAAGAAACTGTCGCTTGATTACAGTCCATACAGTGTTATCAGCACAGACTAAAGGCAGAAAAGTTGCTAAGGACACAAATTTGTCTTCTGACTGTCCAGGTCATACCTGTGGCCTGTGTGGGTTTTTCCCTTCATACCCAAGAGCTTTGTTGGATGAGGATTTGGGGAAAATAGTGTGTTGTTTATTTGCAGTTCATGCATCAGAAGGTGTTTAATAAACTATATTTTCCAGACATAGTTTTGAGAGATTTTTGCAGACAGTGAAGATAAGACAAGAAACACTGGAAATGTTGGGAAGTCTGTGTGTTTTCTTGCTTGCATCATTGTTTGGCTGGTTTTATGTGCAGCTGCAATTCTCAGCCTGAATCTTTGGCCAACTTTTTACATGCTGCCTGCGTCACATATTTGTGGATCACAAAATAGCTGAATAGCTTCTTTTTAATTTTTTTTTCTTTTAGTAAATACTGGGGTTTTTTTTTAAATATAACTTTAGGAATATGTTAGATAAATATCTAACATGTTATGTGCTGAAAGTAATTTTTTTCTACAACTGCCTTAGTGAAGGTCTTACAGTTTGTGGCATTTTATATTTATTCCAATACAAAGTAAGAAACAAAAGAAAGACAAAGACAGTAATCAATCAGAAATTAGGAATCACTGATTTATGCACTGATTTTTCCGTAAAAGTCTAACTTCCCACCTCAATTTTTTCTTGCAATGTTTGCAGCAGAAGCAAGTTTTGTGAAAAACATATTTGTCTGCAGTTATTTTTTCCATCTGATAGACAGGCTTCAGACATGCTGAGCACATCTCTCGACAAGCTGGTTGAAACTGAAGAAAAAAACAAGACTGAACTTAGTTGATTCTTTTTTTTTTTTTTTTACAAAAAGCATTCATAATGAACCATAGTGAATTAAATGAAAATCAAACATATATACTTACTATGAAATGCAAATTTAACAGTTTTTAAGCTCAAAATAGATACCAAAATATAAAGAAGGAAATCTGAAACAAAGGATCTCATGAAAACCCATGTAATTAATCTCTTTTCATACACAGTCATGTACATGGCAGCTTTTGCATGAAGAACAGGAAAAACACCTGCACCTACTTGGGCACTAAATTATCAGTCTGATTGATTGGCAGCTTAACATCTGGGTTTGTGGTGACCTGATGTGTAGCTGGGCTGATTACCACAGGCCTTGCAGATGATGTCATGGTATCTGGCTGAGTATTGACCACAGTGGAGGTCTCGGAAGAATACAACTTCTTTCCAGAGTTATCAATCTTCTCATGATTGTTTTTTCCTGTAACACTGTTCTCTTCACAGCCAGTCTGCACCTCGAGCACGCTGACCTGCCGAGTACTGAGTGGGCTGGAGGTGGATTCTTTCTGACCTCCTTTTCTCGGGTCCCTTCTGTTTTGAGCAGGGCTGTTGCATATCAGAGTCTTTGTTGTCCGAAATGTCTCCTCCAGCTTTTGGCACTGCTGGCACGTTGGACAGATCAAGATTTCTGTTGGTGCCAGGTCGGTTTTATCTGTCTTTCTGGCTAGTGATTGGATAGAGATAAATGCAGGTGAAGATGGAGGGCTAGATTGAGGTTTTGCAGTGGCTCCATCAATGCTTGCATCTTGCCCAGCTGAAATAGCTGTGTTTCCCTGTATGGTAGCACTTTTCTGTACCTGCTGTGATTTTGATCTGCTAATTTTATTAATGCTGCTGGAGGATGGTGATCCTTGCACAGCCCCTATGGACTCTTTGAACAGACATGATAAGCCAGCAATATCAGAGTCAGATTTCAGTGCAGAGACAGAAAAAAGTGCCTTCTTTATGGCTTCCTCAACATCGAGAAGTCTGGCTAAAGTCTGCTCTTTCAGATTCATGATTTCCACACTAGCTCGCTCAAGATCTCCAAAAACATGTGCCACCGATGACTTGCTTTCAGTGCTTTCTCTTGATACAGACAACCTTTCATCTCTGTTGTCAGCTCTGACCTTGTTTTGTTTCTTTTTGTCGGAGCTGACAATCCAGTCGGGGACGTTCTCAAATACTCTCCTCAGAGACCTTACATCAACCTCACTTGTGTCTTTTTCAATTTCTTCGACTCGACTCAGAATGCTCTGCAGTTCCTGCTGTTTTCTCAAATTGTCAAATATTTCCATTGCTGCTGTTAAGTTCCCTCTCATGATCTCATCCATGTGAACTGACAGTCGCTGTCGGCGTTCGTCCTCAGTCTCCGTTCGCCCTTTCTTTTCCCTCATCTCGACTTTGCTTTCTTGCTTCTTGATTTCTTTCTCATGCTTGTCTTTGCTGTCAGCGGTTTCTCCACAGGTGCCACATGATTGATTGCTTGTAATTTGTAGCAGATCTGGATCCACACGTGCAAAATCAGGCATGACTTTATCTCCAGCCATGGGTTTAAGGTTTTTGATGTCTAGCTGGGCAATCTTTACTCTTTTGGGCTTTACAGGGGCAGTCTTTTTACCTCCAAATTTCTCAAATGCGTCATGAAAATCTACGTGACTTTCATCTGTTTCACTGCTTTTGACTGTTGAATCCTGGGTGCTTTTCTCCTCTGCCTTGGCATTCATCTCTTGTTGTACAATCATTATATTCTTATCTATGTTATCGCTTTCTTTCTTATCACCTTGGATTTGATGTCTGACTGTAGTTTCTTGAGACATCCATACAGCCTCACCCAAAGGCTGATTTCTTTGATGACCTTGAACTGAATCAGATCTTACGCATGTGCCACTTTTAGATTTAGACAGGTCTTGCTCAATCAATGTTTTTGGTTGTGCAACTGGAGGAACCATTTCTTTAGGTTGCCCAGTATTATTTTGGGTTCCCTCCAGATTCTTTGTGCTGTTTGATTGATTATCACTTCGTTTCACCTTCAAACGTTCCGGTTTGGGTGGGATGGCTGGTTTTGGACCACTAGGCCTTTTGCTTTTCTCTGAAACAAAACTTGTTGCTGGATTACTTGGGGTTTCATTTTGGTGGGGAGACTCTGCATTTGCTCCAATCACCTCTTGGTTCAGTGGTACTTGAGTTGCTTCAGTTTCATTCACAGTGCAAAGCTCCTGAATAATACTGGGTGTTTGAATAGACTCCACGTCCACATGTGACTTTTCTTGTTGAGGTTTAGAAGAGTTTCTGTATATCATAGCTGCTCTAAAACCTCCCCTTGTGATATTAATGTTAGCTCTTTCCAAGGATTCCAAAGACGCTTTAATTTTACCGTGAAAAACAACTTCCTCATCCTCTTGTTGTGTTGGTGTTGTTTCCAAACTTTGTGTAGCTACCATAGCAGTTTCAGTGGGTTGTTTCAGCACCACCTCTGTACCTTCCTGACCTTTTTTGCTGCATGTTTCAGTAGTTTGTGTTTCGCCAGAAGTAGCGTCTTCTGTGTTTTTGTGCTGGCAGCCTGTTTTATGTCCTGAGGTTAAGTTTTCTTGAGATATTTCTGCTTCTTCTCTTGAGTGTTTCACAGTATCTGCTATAACTGAGGCAATGGCTTCCTCAGTTGTGGCCTGTTGCAGACTATGGTTTGCAGTTTGGAGGTTAGAAATCTGTTCATTGTCATCTACCACCTGGACTAATTGAGCTTGGTGGACACCAAGCTCATCATCTTGTATCTCAAAATGTCGATCAGACTCCTGGGGCACGACTTTGGAATAACATATCTGCTCTTGTGCTTGATCAGTGTATTCATTATTTGTATCCTTTACTTGCACATGAGATAATACCCCAGAGTTATGTTCTGCAGACAGATTTTGACTTGTAGATACATTTTCATGGATCTTTTTCTTTGGTTGAAGTTGACTTGGGTATCCAGAGAACATGCTTTTAAGTCTTTTTACATCAACAGGTACCCACTCACAAGTAGTTTCATTTTGCTGCAGTTGCTCTCCTCCCTTTTCATGAAGACGTTCAGTGTCCTGCCCAGCCATCGTTTGGTTTTCAGAGAGTTCTTGAACCGCTTCATCAGCTTGAAGGCTTTTTAAATACTCAAAATCTCCCTTTTCGATGCAGCTTTTGAATAGTTTTACGCTCCCCTTTACTTTCCCTTCAGGCATTATTGATCCTGGGCAAGTTTCCTCTTGAGAAAGTTCAAGTAGACCACCTTTGATTGACTTAGTCGCAACTGTTATTTCTTTATTGCCGGTTTTACTCATGTGACCCCTTTCCACCTCTGACTGATCATATTCAGCACCATTCGGAGAGATGAAGCTCTTTACATCTTTCTCATTATGGTATTTGTAGAGGGAGTAAACAATGACTTTAGCGCAGTTGTTGTCATCTTCTTGAATGACCACTCCTTTTCTCAGAGAATTATCTTGATTGAGAATATCCTCAACAAGCTGAACCACACTGGCAGTTTTGAACTCCTTGTCCTTGTTTGTATCGAACTGATGTTGTTGAACAGGCGCAGTCACCAGCGTGGTCTCGATAGCCCCTTTACTGTTCTCCTTTAGGTAAGTGACCTGAGGCTTTAGGTTTACCCGTGGTAGCAGCTGGAGTATGAAGTTTTGCGCACCCCCTTCAGCCACCTCATTGTGTTTTATCTCAGGCCCACTTTTTGATAGTGTAAAACTAGCTTTTTTAGCAATCATCGTCTCATTCACCTCAATGATTGAGCCAGTTGATTGTATGGCTTTAACCTGGTATAGGAAATTCAAAGTTTCCTTGATGTTCTCCACCATTGTCTCAATTTCATCCTCGTTCTGACGTCTGATTTTGTCAAATGGCATTGATTCAAAAAGATGGGTTCTGTTCTTTACATTGGTGGTCATGTTTTCTTCACCAGCCCCACACTCTCTTGCTGTAATTTGACTTTTTGGTATATGCACAAAGGAGTGCTCTCTCTCCATGTTTGTTGCGATAAAGGGGTTGTTTTGGAAGAGAGCTGCCCTCGTTTTAATGACGTCATCGTTTTTTTCTGAATCGGGTAAGCTTGTAGACTTCTTCTCAAAGAGTGCTTCCTCGGTGGAAACCTCATCGCTACATGAGAAGTCAGTTCTTTGATCGACACAGGTACATAATACTTGTTCATGGGGCTCTGTTTCCAAATCAGTGCTTTTGTTTTTGCTTTGTAGATTCTCACTGCAACCCATTTCAAATTGCTTTTTTTGTTTTTGGGCTTCCTTTGTCTCACCCCTATAAATAGAAACTTTCCCCTGGAACTTATCATCCAGATTTGGCCTAGATGTGTTCACAGACTGACTCTCAAATATCCTTCTGGTAGCCTGAACATCTATTTTCGCCATCTGTTCCTCACACTCTCTATCAGAATCTGGACTAAAACTAAGAGATTTTTCAACTTCTAAAACCTCTTTAACACTTTCTGCATGAGGCTTTTCCTTTTTTCCCTCCAAAACAGACAGTGTTTTGCTAAAATCACATTGTTTGTCACTTCTCTCTGCCGTGTGCATCTTGGGACTGTAGTGAGATACTTTGCTACTCAAGCCACAGTTCTCAAATATCAAGCGTTTTGAAAGGACCTCTCCCTCGTATCCAGTTTCATCAGCTGTCATTGCCTCTGAGCTCAAAACTTCCGCAAGCTCCTCATCCACAGCATCATCCAGCATCTTCAGCTCTGGGCGGGTGTGCTTCAGGAGACGTCTCAGTTCACATTTCTGCCGCTGCTGGTATAACATTTCTTTGGAACGTTGGGTGGGGATCAGTTGGAGAGAATGTGTCCTACAGCTCTCTTCTAGTTCTGGTTGATGTCTTGGAGAAGGAGTTGGAGGTCGGTCATCTTTCCTTTGTTTGACAGTTGAGTCTTCTGCCATCTTAGAAGAGCAAAGGAATGTTCTTACTATTTCATCCATTCAGCGAAGTTCATGCTCCAGAGCAGTCAAACGTACTCACAGGAATGAGAGCCACATATTACCATCCAAGTCATGCCAGGTGAATTGTTTTCCACATGCCAGGTGTTAGCTGGTTAGCTGAACTCCAAAGCAGCCAGCAATTGCAACCACAAAAGCAACCACAAAATTAATAAAATAAAACTTTGAGGAAGGGAATCTCACAGATCTCAGGAAAAGCAATATGTTTTGGGTTTTTGAGCCAGGGGGAACATGATAATGTGCACAATACAAAACAGAGCAAGCTGCACCAACAACAACACCATGCAAAATATCTGGTGACACTGCACTTTACCTTGGTTAGGTTCACTCTTTTCCCAGATTCATGCGACTGATCTTGTTCCTGCAAAGAAATATAAAAAAAAACAAGTGATTTCAAGTTGGAAAGTATCACATCAACATTGTTGTCTGGCTGCCAGAAATTTCCTTTTCAATAATGAATTTATGATATCCTTATAATGACATATGCTGTATGTTAATCGTAGATAATTAAACTAAAGTATGTAGCTGCAAATCTACACTATAAAGGCTGGTGGAATTAACTCTTAACTCTTCACTTTCATTGCCAAGCATCATTGATTGATTGTATAACATTTCTGAGATAATGCTTCGAGAATACTGGAAACGAGTTTAATTAACCATAGTTAACGCTGAACTAAAAAGAAGAGAACATTTAACAAGTAAGCCGACATTTACCAGTTTTAAAAGACTGCTTGCTGATTCCTCAGGTGCCACTTTGGACAGATAGAGAGCTGAAATTGCTTTGACCGAGACAGACAGTTTCTCCTTGGTTTGGATGAAAGACCTATCTCTGAAGTCTGCAGCTGACCTCCTCTTTTCATCTGCAGAGACATCAGACACGGGGGCTTTAATGCTGAATTTTGTTATGGCTCTGATCGCACAGCTTAGAAGTCAAACGGGCCTGATCAGGACCGTCTCGTGACATTTTCAAAATGAAGACTGTCGTCAACATCACTGAGATGCGGACAGTTTGGAAATAATTCACGGCTCATTTAACAACATACAGCTCACGCTGTTTGCTAATAACACTGGTCCAAATTTGGGGTCACCAGTAAAGCACTTTCTGAGCTTATATTTAACAGCTGTCACATGGCTGAGTTATAAATGTACCACTTGTTGTGGAGCAGGAGAGAGACCCGACTCCACTCGCACACATGTTAAAACAGGCAAGTCACTGCAACTACGGTTGACTAAGCATAGAAGTGCAGAGGTAAACAGATGTGTCTCAAAGCTGTTTATAAAATTACAGATACTTTAGCACACCATGCATACACAAACAGGAAAACACGGCAGAACAGGCTCTGTCACCAAAGAAGAAAAGACATGAAGCTTGTTGCAGCATTTCAGTAAACAGGCACTATTTCAAAAGTATTTCACAAACTAATATTTCATAACTCATACAACTATGAAAACTGTGAATCGTAGCCATCATTAGTTTTCACTGTATACCATACATACTGTATTAAGTTTCATAGGTTTAAAAGAGGAGGCTTCTCTAATACCATGTGCCACCCCTTTCACTGAAAATACAAATCTCTACTCACAGAAGATGAAATATTCCCAGTTCCTTCCTCCCTGTCTTCTTCTTTCTCCCTGTCTTTCTTCAAAACTTTAGCTCTCTGTCGGATTGTGTCCTGTCATGGAGCCTTTGCCACTCGCTCTTTCTCCCTGTTCAGGAAACAGCTGACCCTTTCACCCTCCTGGACTTATTCTGGTCTTGTAGCACACCAGCTATTTCTGTCCTGTTCTGGAGTGGCCTACTAATACTACGCCAAGTTGAGTCATCCAAAGCTCTTTGGTCCAAGTCACTGAAGACCTCTATCCAGGGAAGGTCTAACATCTTTTTTTAGTTGGATGAAGATTTAGACATAAAAAAAAAAGGACTAAATGCTTTTTACAGCCAAATTATGGCCATTATGATTCACAGTTTGCTCATTACCATAATCAGGCCTCTGCACTATGGTGCAGTATTTCTTGATCTTATCAGCTGGTCTTTAACCTGGAAGTTTATACTTTAAAGTTCTCTGCAGATGTTTTCATTATTACAATTTATAACTAGGATTTGCATTACTTGTTTATGTTGCCATTATGTTGCCAATCAGCTATTCCTAATGTAAAAAGTTTAAATCTAAGTTCTGTTGATAACTACTCAATAAAGAGATTCTCCTTCAACCTTAGAAAAGTGCATCTATTATTAGGAATGACTTTTTAAAAAACACTCAGTTTATGCATTTCTGGGCTTTACTTGGTAGTAGGCAGAGAAATATGGTATTCAGTCTGGCACAGAGGAAGCTTTGAAAGCTTTGTTGAGCTTGAAAGAAGATACTCACCAGCTTGAGATGCTGCAATTTTTTCAAAATCAATACCCCCTACTGTTCTTCTCTTCTCTGTCTGGGTCTGAACTATTTCCTATAGAGATAAACAATAAAACATCACTGCCACTAAGTAAACTTATTGTGTATAATGCTTTTATGTATCAGTGCAGTTGTATGCAAATATTAAGCACCCCTGATGTTTGCTTATATCAGTAAATATGTTTTATGTGACTATTGGTGATTTTTAAAGTAATAATGTAGTTGTTTTTACCTTTCGAGTCAAATGACCATCTTTCACACCAGCTTTTGCTGCATTGTCAGCGCGCGTTTCAGTTGCACTTTTTACATCCTCAACCTCTCCGTTCATCTTTGACACGTCTGCCATGTAATCTGATGTGAAGTCTGCAGCGCTGAGGCTGCTCCTTCCCTTGTTTTGAGCAGAAGCTGTTGACTCAAACAGAAGTCTCAAGGCCTCTATGGACCCCGTGCTGCTTTTAAGGCTACCCATTGATGTGCTGCGGGTCAAATTGCTTTTGGCTCGAGACCGTTCCCGCTCAGCATTTCTCTTCATCAGAGACTCCAGGTGAGTCTCTTTACTTCCTGTTCGGGATGGTGTTATCTGAAAATGATGAACACGAGAGCCAAATGTGTGTAAATGCAGCTACAGTGATTTTTTTTTTTTTCCAGTACTGAAGATGCTTTTTATGATTTGAAAAAACAGCTCAAAAATCAGAAGTTACCTCCTTTAGCACGTGGTTTGGCTTTCCTTCATCATGATCTACTGAGGATCCTTGAATGGATTTGTTCACTTTTACTGTAGTTTGATATCTGTTACACACACAAACACCATATTCATGATTTGATGTCACATGTAGATTAGAGGGGGGTGGACTTTTGTTGGCAAAGATACAGTGAGAGTGATGATGTTTTCTTTTTACCTGGCCACTAACTGGGACACTGACGTCGTCTTGTCCCGCAGCCCCACATCAGTCCAGATTGGCTTGTCACATGATGAGTGGAAGCTCCTCAGTGATTGGGTGCGCCTAATATTGCTCTTCCACTCCATGATCATGTCACAGCTGCACACAGTTTGGATATATCACCTAGAATACATGATATGTAATCGATAACATTTGATCAACAGGCTTCTGTTTACATTTCAAGTCCCATAATGAGCATTTATCTTCATTTCCCTGCTGACTCACAGATATGAAATGTCTTAATATCAATAATGCATAGCTCTCAGGGAATGAGAGAGAATGATTGGAGGGTGCCTTGCAATTGAACAACAATGCAGCAGCCGCTCGATGTAAAGACAGGAACTTGAGTTTGATGAAAACGAGATGATGGCATAAGTAAAGTACATTTTGAGTAGAATAGTTACCTTACAGATGTTGGTCAGTGTCTCCTCTCTCGGACAATCAGAAGCACTTCCGCAGCATCACAAGACCTGCACACGATATAAAGACTCTGCGAGCAAAGTCCTTTTTCTTCCTCATTACCTCTGGCTGTGTAAAAAAGTTTGATGAGTAGCAAACAGGATATACTGTAAATCCCCTTGTGTTGTAAATTAGGAAGACATTTATCCCACAACCTTCATTTTGCTCTACTATATATAAAACAGCTGTTGGATTGTGTTCTGATTCCTGCGCTTCATGTCTAAGTTCAGATTGCTTGATCTTTGATCAGTACACTCGGTTACATTAAAATTTGATGTATTTTATTGATCCTAAAGGCACCTGAGCCATTACAGAGGCAGTGTGGGCAAAAGAAAAACATGCAGAAGATAATATTAAATCAAAGGAATTCTGATTATATGCCTCTCAGTTGTTTTGGGAGCATTTTTGTCTTAAGTTTTAACAACCAGAGCTGCATGAGCTGACAGAGCGACCTGGTTACAGATTTACACATTTACAACGCTATATAAAAATACTGCGACTGTCCAAAGTTTGCACTGTTGTAGTTTAGTTTAGTTTCTGAATGAAGGAAAATAAGTGAGATATAACTGGATTAATACTAAAAACAAAATAAAATACACAGCCATATATTCCACATATTCAAGTATACAGTAGTATTCCTTATGATATACACCATTACACTTTAATGCAAACCCCCCCCAAAAAACAACTGATCAGCTCTTTTTTTTTAAGGCCCCATTCACAATAGGCTGTAAATGCCTGCCACTATTTTTAACTACTTCTTTAAAGGCTCTTAATTCTTAAATTAGAGCCCAAGTCGCTGAGTTTTTTTTTTTGGTTTTTAGAGAGCCAGGGAAGTGTTGAGGAAGTGTGTCTCCACCCAAGAATTCCAAGAGCTCCCGACCCCAAAGTGTCAAATGAGAGAAGGAAGAAGATTTAGTTCTTCGCGATCTTGCTGACAACATTGATACTAACACCGGCCCCCAACCAGAATTCACTGACATATGCTGCAAAAAAAAAAAAAAATTGTGAACTGCATATGCACACTGCCAACCTGTGAATAAAGCCTACAAACCAGGGCTGGCTTTTTGTGCAGCCGTAGCCACAGTGTGTATGCAGAGGCTGCAGCCCCCCCACCCTCACCCCCGCCCACCCCCCATCTTAAATAATGCGCAATTTTGATAACTGTGCCATCTTATGGTGAGATATCTTTACTACAGTAAATCCATACAGGTTAGGTAATGTGCTTAAAGCTGCATGTAAGTTATTGATTTTTTTTTTTGGCCACTTGGGGGCAGTGAAGCAACCTGAACATTTACATGTCACTAAATTATTCTTTGATTTTTTTTTTTTTGTATTTGTGCTACTTTTCTTTTACTTTGTGATTCTAGTCCATGAAACGCAATACAGAAAAGTTATACTGCCTACCTATATGGTTACGATTTACCACTTGGTTTGATTCTTGAAGTAATTGGACTGCAGACGCTTCATTTAGTTTTTATTTATGTTATTGAAGTAAAATCTTGTCATTGTGTAAAATCAAATTTTTTGTTGTGGTATTCAGGTTTTAAGCCAATCTGAGCAGAGCTTTTCAGTGTCTGTTTGTTTGTTTTTTAATTTTAATCTACCTCTATTTCACCAAGTAGATGTTAGAGACAATGAGAGCTTTTGTCAGCGCGCACAATTCATATTCCCTCTCTTTAGTCTTGCTTTCTGCTAATCAGTCTTCAAACAAAGACAGAGCAACAGCAGCAGCGCACACCCCTGGGGCAAAGACTGTGAGATTCAGCCTGGCTGTCCCCCCCGCCCCCGCCCCTCCTCTGACTACAGCCCCCCCTTCTAAACCCGCTCCTGTCTCTGAGGCACCAGGGAGATGAAAGGGAATATGCAATGCGCCGCCTTTGACTGTGAACTGTGCGGTGTTATTAGGGGAAGTTTACTGGCCTTGTCTGCCTTTCAAACACACTTGCTTACACCAGGTAACTGTTTATTGGGAGGATCTGTGGTCGGTTGATTGGTTGGTTCGTGGGGGCCTTTAATACCTGTGCAGATTACACTCCGTGACTGATCCAGGGCCGCAAAGAAGGAAAACACGATGCACCAACAGACACGTTGATCACTCTTTCCGGACTTGAATGTGCCTTCCGCGTGTCCTTTTTCAGTGAGTAGAAACAACTAGGAGGAGAAATCGGCCTCGCTTCATCCCCGGTATGAACCGTAGCCCAGCAGAGGGCGATAAAGACCACTGAGACGCGCAGCTGTGCCTTTTTCTCAAACACATTTGGGTTATGTGGGAACATTACAGTGAGGCTATTCAAGGCCAAACTAGGTTATTGCAGTGCACCAAAATAACTCACAATATACAGCAGTGAGAGCAGAGACCAGATAGCTGTGGAGGATAAGGTCAGTGCTGCTCAATAAATGATGTCCACTGATGCATGCGTAAGCGTATTTTTTTATTATTATTTTTTCCCAGACAGTGAAATTCATTTAGATGCAGGGCAACTCTTCATGTATCAGACAAATACTCGTCAGGCGTTACCTCACTTAAACCTGCCGCAGTTTTGAATTTCTGATGGGCCCTGTCTGCATCACAGAGAAGCCAGACTGAGGCTCTGTGGTGTTGCGCAGAGGCTGATGGATGTGAGTGACACACACGCACGCACATCACACACACCTCACACGGCCAGCTGTCATGAGTTTGCCTGAAATGGATAATATGCATGCACTGTGACACAGTGTGTGTCTGTGTGACTCAATACTGGCGTGTGTGTATGTGCGTGTTTGTGTGAGTCATGCTGCTGCTACTAGTGATCCTGCCCAACATGTAATTGAGGTAATCTAGCTGCTGTTCATTCAGAGCCTTTAAAGAAAAACAGAGTATTCACAGCATATGTGAAGAAAACACCCTTTCTTAAAAGATTAATTATTCATCATTAAATTATTTAGGAGTAATTATTGTTACCACAGACTTCGGCTAAGCAGTGTGTTGCACCTTGGCTTATTAGTTTAACCACACATTCTTTCAGATCATTTTTTGGCATGTGTAGGAATATCTTATTTATTTAGCAGTCATTTCTTGGCCAGATCACTTTGATACCAGTAGGAAGCCCAATTAGTTAAAAAATGTCCCATCTGTAGTTTGGATCTCAGTCTTCCTTTTAGAATCAGACCACCCTTGAAGAGACTGAAACATACAACTACAAAGAGAGGTACTGTAACTTTACTAGTTTTTCTTTGATGGTCAAACTTTTTTTTTAATGTTTTCTGGTTCTTGCACATTTAACTCTTTTGTGCTGGCTTTCATGCTTTGAGGTATGAAGGTGACGGCGACAGCATATAAGAGCTCATTTCTTCTGTACAACATACGACCAAAACTGTCTGGATTAAATTTAGACAATGAGACACATTCAGATGTATAATATCCCTTAACCCTTTATAGGGCAAGTGACTATTTTTTGGTAATTTCCAAACACTTTATATATGAAGCCCACCACGCACCTCAGTGAGGTTATGACCTCCAAAAACACTCTAAAGTTGACATTTTTAATTTCAAAGTATTTTAATGAGTTCCCTATAAAGGGTTAAAAAAGAGAAGTCACTTCTTTCTTTCTTTCTTTCTTTCTTTCTTTGATAAGATGCACAGTTATACACAGTACAATGCACAGTGGAATGTATTTTGTACCTGCAGTTGATAATAGCAAAAATATATATAAATAAGAAGAATTCACACTATACACTATAAACACTACATAATGTGTACAGTGTATAGTGGGTGTATAAAATAATATAATAATTTACATTGTGCATAATGGTCCAGTTTATGGCTCAGAGTTGAGCAGATGGATGGCTTGTGGATAAAAACTCTTTCTTCCTTCCTTCCTTCCTTCCTTCCTTCCTTCCTTCCTTCCTCATGTCATAACTTATTTTGCTCAGTGTGTCAGTGGGTGCCCTGACAGGACACATTCAAACATTTGAAACAGAAATCAAAACTAACATTTCTAATGAGCTACAGAGCGCAGATTTCTCAGCATCTTTGAACACATCTGCTCCATCTCAATATGCATTCTTGTGCGTTCATCTGTTCTTCGCGACGTGTTTGACGTAAGAGCAAATGTTCAGTGTATGCATCCAAAACAGAAGTACACACAGAGCGAGCAGATGATGGCTTCCTGATTGTACTGCCAAATGTGTACAAAACACGGAGGATGCACTGTGCAATGATTTGACTAAAAAGAAGAAATGCAAAGACATATTTTCCTAATGACTGGCACTTCTCACCTATTGAATGAGATGAGTCCTCATAGAGTGTGTGACTTCACGTACATGGCTAAATGTGCACTCTGGGCCTTGTTCTTAGGTGTGTGAAAACACAGGTAGAAAGTCACACAAGCTCAAATCAGAACTGACTGATCAGATATTTGTTAGCAGCATCAGTACCTGACACTTAAGTTTCATCTTTGGTTTTTGACTTGAGTGACATTGAAACTTAATTTACTGCAGTTGGCACAGTTGTTGCCACTGACAGTTATGCTGAAGAATGAGTGGAACGTTGCAGCATCAGGTGAGCAGCATGCGGAAAACACGACAGTGGAACTGATTTGACTGATAACGAAATTTGTAATAATAGTTTTGATGTTTGCAGGAGTTATTAGAATACAAACCATGATGAAAAGAACTTTATAATATTAATATCTATGTCAGCGATAAGAACAGAAATTCCCTTTATGTTTTATGCCTTACCAAACACTGCTTTGGTGATGTTTTGAGTCCAGATTTGAGCATCTTTGTGAATTTGTCTGCCACTGAACAGTTTTTCATTCTTCTCTTAGTAAAGAAAGTGAGGGGGAGGAAGAGAGAGGAACAAGAGGAGAAAGAATGAAAGAAGGAAGATAAAGGTGTATATATTTATTCTTCGGCTGAGTCACAAATCAAAGGGAGAGCTGGAAAGGAGCCGAGGCTTAAAAGAAATCTTATTTTATGCAAGTAGAAGCATCAATACTGAAATGTGCGGCTGCTGAGTTTACATTACATTTTTACAGATTGAGTCTAGTTATTTATATGCCTCCTATTAGGCAAAATGAAAAAGTATTAAGAAAAAAAGCATAACGAGCTTAAAAGCTTTTGTTCGCCATATTTGCGAGAAGCTAATAGTAGGAGTCGACACAGTCGCTCATAATATTTCTACTTCTCCAGAGAAACGGTACAAGATAAACATGATTTTATTCTGTTGCCAGAGAAACTCGACTTGTGTTTTTCTTGCACATAATGGATTCTAACTAGGTGTAGCAGTTCATTCAGGCAGCATTGTGTTTTGGAGAACGGTGACGGAAACAGAACAAAAATAAAACTTGAGTGTTACCAGAGTATTTCACAGATGATTTGTGCTCAGTGCCTCAGGACCTAAGCGGGAATCTATGTGTCATTAGGAAAGTCTTTCCAGTGCTGAAAAGACCCGAAAAAGAAAAAAGTTCAGGAACAGGCTGTCAGCTTCTACCAACACATGGCTATGATTTGCTGAAACAGTCCTCCCTCCTCACCCTTTCCAAAAGGAGAACATGAGCAGTGCTAAGAAGCAGAACACTGTGAGACCATTCTCTGCCCCTGTCCTGCATGTTTTCCTGCAGGTGTGTGTTGTGCTAGAGAGAAAACGTGTGTCAGTACAGCTGAGTGGGAGTGACTATAACCTTTTTTTGTCCCTGAACAAGCCCCGCCTATGTTACTGTGGCCATGCACGGGTAGGGGCGAGCCTGCGTGCATGTGTGTCAGCAAGAGTGTACGTTTCACACGTGTGACCACTGTGGAGGAGGCTGGAGCTCTAAGCTGCTTTGCAGAGCTTAGGAGGGCAGGCGCTCGCTGGCTACTCAAAGGGCTGTGCTTGCTACATGCCTAGAGGGGGTGACGACATAGCTGAGCACTGGAGCATGGTGCCCAGGGTTTCACATAACAATGGTGGGTCAGGGGCAGCCCACAGAGGCACTGCACTGAACTGTACGTGGCCACAAACATAGCTCTTGTTCAACAGTCAGAGAAAGTGGCAGCAGTTATCAGTTAATGAAAGTGAAAGTATTTCTCATTCCTTGCCAGTTCACTAGAAAAAGCACTGATTTTTAATCACAAATGATGTCGTATGAGTGCATGTGATAAACTTGATGGATTTTAGTGATTTACATATATTTAAATATCCTTCTTGATGGCATTTGCTGCTCAGATCTGATGAGGCAGGAAAAAAAAACAAAACTGCACACTTTCCACTACTGTACACCTACAGCAGTGCAGATGTACTGTACACACGCAGACACGCACAAACATGGACAGCATGCATGCAAACATGTACGCATGCAGTGTACACTTCAGCTGAGAGCGTGGAGTCCTGCAGGACTTAATGTTCGCTGCTGTTGATATCACACAAAAGCACACGATCTCTCTCCCTCTCTGTGGATTCAGTTCATGTAGGGAGCTGAAAGATCAGGTTTCGTGTCTGCGTGCACAGTTTGTACTTATTGCTTCACCTTTGCTCCTCCTCTGTCAGCACAAGGCAGCACTGCATGAGGGCACTCTTTGCAACTCTCTAAGGATACGATGCCAGCCAAACCACTAGCGAGCTCTGTCACCAGTGGAATTAAGGGTTGCCGGGAGATAATTATCACAGGGAGTTAAAACAGCCTTTGTATGTATTTGGATAATTGGTAGCATATGAGGAACAATGAATCCTAAAAGTGTTTAATGAGATTTTATTGGTCAGTGCTGCTGGGCTTTTGCTGGCCAGAGTATTTCGGGCTTTGTGTGTGGTTCATTCATGGTTTCATTCTGTAAAAATGTACAATTGTTGTTTCTGCGCATTCCCCTCTTCAGTGGAACCCCAGATGACCCTCCAGTGGCGCCAGTTGAGGCTGGGCCCTGTGAAAGAGGATGAGAAAGAGGAGGAGGAGGACAGGAGACGTGGGCATAACGGAAATGAAGTATATTAGGACAATAGAGTATATAAGGAAGCTGGAGAAAAAAGATGAAGCATAAGCACATAATACTACAGCACAGACTTTCAATACTAGGAAGGAAAAAGAAGATGTATCTGTTCAGTTTCCTTCTAGTTTCTTGGAAACTTGTTGCTCCAGTGTGTATGCTTGCTTTTATTTAATAAGCCGGTCCTGAAGTTAGTTATTGTTAGTCAAGCAATCAGCTGCACCAGGAAAAAGTTCTGTGGTTTGACTGTGGGCCCAGAGGAGCCCTGCCTTTTGAAATATGATCCCGCATGGGAGACGTCACACAGCGCAGCTCCTGGAATGTCCTGCGTAGACCGAACAAATGCAAACAGGGGCCTACTGTAATCTCTTATCTCTGGCTGTGACACTTTGTACTGCAACGCCATCAAATAGGCAGCTATCTGGCAGAAGCTGCAATATTGAGCTTTCATAGCTGGAGAGAACCCATATTATCTGCATATGTGTTGAGATTTTGTGATGGCACCTGGTATGTTTAATTTTCACAGTTCTTTTATACTCTAGATTATACATGCATGTAATTCTAATTTTCATATTTTCAGAAGGGGAAATCCAAGGGAAAAACTCACTGATTTTCATTATCTACATCCATTTTGTCTTGTAAAATGTCTTATTTTTTTTTAGCATTTGAAAAATAATATCCCCCCCTGTTTATGTCATCAGGATTAATCTTAGATTTATATTTGGGAAAATTGTGATAATCAGAAACCATAAGTTCCATGGATTTAGAGAATGGTGACATAATACAGACTGTGAGTCAGAATATCTTGGCCTTTGCTTCAGAGATTTTTTTGAAGCATTGTTCAGCTGCACACACATAATCCTTCTGTCTCACAGTCTGTACACGTTGTTGTATTTTTTTCTGTGTGCTATTGCTGGAATGTCCTCCAACACAAATATGAACATAAAGTCATTATACAAGTCTTAGCAGCTTTTAATATCATACCACATGGTCAAATGAATGAAACAACAGGACCCCCATGCTGAGGTGCACAATTTAATCAGTCACCACCACAACCTACATCCTCACACGTACCCACAGAGTTGAATCAGCATCTTTAGGAAACAGTTAACAGTTGCAGTTATAAAAACTGTTCAAAAATTTCTTTTATTTGGTCTACAATCTATTATACGGAGTGCTGTTTGTGCTATTTTCTTAAGGTTGAATTTATTTTTTATTACTTACATCAGGCTCTGTTTTGGTTATACCAACCCCCTCCACTGGAGGCACTGTCCCACAGGCTCCCTGCACAGTCCTTGCTCATGAAGGGCAAGATGCTGTAGACAAGATACTGTAGGCATGATGCAATCATGTTGAATGTCTCCAACCTATTGCAGCATATACTCTCCTTTTATGTGCACGTTTTAATGACTAAAAGATCAATAATGTATGACTAAGCTTTGGTGATTATTTCTTGCACAAAGGAACAATAGGAGAAATAAAATGTAAACTGAGCAAATTAAAATAGTGCATTAGTAATCCAAAATGTGTCCACGGATTGGCAACTAAGTCGTTCCTTCTGTTGTGACTAATATTGCATCTGACCTCAGGTTGTCTGGCCTCACATGTGACGCTTTGCAACTGCACATGCAGAATCCTCCCCTGTTACACAAGGCAATCACTAGATCTGTGCATGTGTTTGTGTGCGAGAGAGTTAGGCTAGGGAGCACATGACCAGTGCAGATATGATTAATTACTGCAGCTCGAACAGACATTGAGACAGAAAATGAACTGTATTTGCACATCTGTGTGTACAGTGATAAAAGTCCTCTATACATATTAATGCAACCATTTTATATTAGAGTTTTGCGTTTATACTCAGTGCAGCTTTTTTAATACATACCTCATCTTTATATTCACCTTTTTCTCCTGATCTGTTTTTAAATTTTAATTCACACAATCTGAGGGTTTATCGCAAGATCTTTAATTCCACATTAATAGTCAGCCTTCGAGGCTGATTATCAATATGCTCTTGGGATATTAGCATGCTGGGGTGTTATTAAAGCACTGCAAAAATCCAGCCTCAATTCATGACCAGTTGATTACAGTTATGATCAAATGATAGGCCTTTGGATGTGTGTGTGTGTGTGTGTGTATTTGCATCAGACTGCATATTAGTGACATTGTTAAGAGTTAAAGCATAAAATAATCATGCTGAAAAGGTAATGCGACTCAGGTCACGTCCTCCTTCAGCTGAAATCAGCTGTGTGTTCAAAGATGCCAGAGAGTGAGACATAAAGACGTCATTGTTGTTACTTCAGTCTGCAGAGGGAAGTTGGAGGAAAGATGACAGACTGTTGGTTGTGTGTAGTCCTGCTGGGCTCTGACTGTACGCTCCTCCACCTCCTTTCTCTCTCTCTCTCTCTACACACACCTCCGCACCATACTCTCTCTCTCCTGAGGCACGACTCTGGTCACCGTGGATATTAATACACTGCTCTGCCACTGAGTGTGCTCAGCACAGAAGTGAAAATATCTGACAGGCACTATTTATAGACCCTGCAGGCGGACAGGCAAAATCCACAGCAACACGATCCAGCCTATTCTGGAGTCGTGTTCCACAGAAATCGCCTCAGCAGAAAGGAGCTGAAAAGCCCAGGGGCCGGGAGCACAACTTGGCCATGGTGGGGAAAGAGTTTTTTATAGAACGCTGGTGGCAGTTGTGGGTGGGGAATACTGTTGTGGAGTGTACAAATGAAAGTGAAATGCATGCACATACATAGGTGTGCGTGCATTTTGCATCTGTGCCATTGCCCTGAACCTGTGCAGACATTCATGCAACCTCTGTGAAGATTTGTACAATGTACAGCATCCACATGTTAATAAGAATTGTGTACCTGGAACGGTTATGTTATTTGGCTCACATTTAGATCTTACGTATTATTAAAGATGAATCACACACCAGCAGCATGAGAGTGTAATCTGAGGCAGGTCCTCTTGGTGGACTGATTTGCTTCAGGCATCCTGTGTCATGCTGAGAATTGGGACACAAATGGCGAGGCGAGATGGATGAATAATGAAAAGCAACTTGGGTGCATTTTTGGCCTCTGTCACCTCCCTGATTATGCAAATCGGAGAAATAAAGAGCTAATACAGTGGACCGAGGAGAGGTAACATTTCTCCTTCTCTTTTCAGATCTGCAGTGGAGACCCATGCAGGGCTGATTTAGCCTCTTTCATCACCAGTGACATTTTAATAAGAGGTTCTTATGATGAGCTTGTTGCTGTGTCCCAATAAAACAATTTGATTTGACTAATTGGGAATCTTTTCATTTCAAAATATCACCATACTAATCGTGTGGCTGCTAGACAGCACCTGAAATTTATTGTATTATGGCTTCCTGCAGCTGCCTTGGGATAGTTTGTGCTCAATACCCAAGCAGACACTGAAGAGATTTTCTCCTCTATCTCCCAATGACAGGAGACAATAGAGATGAACTAACAGAACATCTTTTTTTTTTTTCTTGTAGCTGAGGTACTCTAAAAATGTTAGTCATTAAGAAACATGGGAATCTTTATGATGCATATATGTGATAGTGAGACACTGACTCTCAATTACACTCTGTCTAATGACAGGTAATTTCTGTCTTTCTGCAAGTGCTTTAAAGTCTGTCTTTTCCTCAGATTTTTCCAGCCTCTATGGGGCAAAGCATTATGCGGTCATTCAAGTCATTCTGCACCAAACTATCTAAAAACAAGCAGGTTAATTTCATTTGAATAATGCACAGACATTTATTGTTTTGAGAGCATGAAACTATGTGGATCTGGAGTACGCAGAGAAACTCCACACAGAGAAGCTCCAGACAGCCAGGGGGTTCAAACCCAGGACCTTCTTGCTGAAAGGTGACTGTGCTTACAACCGCACCACAAAGCCGCCTGCCACTGAAAAATCTTCTCCAAACTCAATTAGGATCTTTTGCACAACTGGATGCTGAATAAGCTTAAACAGCAGCCAGCCGTCACTCAAAGCAGCCTTGCCTTCTTTAATAGCTAACGTTAAGCCTTAATGAGTTAGTTAAAATTCTCCCTATATTGTTATAAAGTTGCAAATTAATTTATCCACGCTTGTTCACATTAATATGGGGCACTTAAGATACTTTCCATAGACTCCCATGTTTACTTCTGAGCCAGCCTCAAGTGGCTTCCACATCAGCTTCATCTTTTGGCATGGCAGTTGGAAAAAAAAAAAAAAACATCTTGCAAAATTGTATTTTTTCATCAGCCTTACTGTACTTTATGTCTAATTAGCAAATATTAGCATTTCATGCTGATGATGACAGATGCTCTGACAGTGAAAATAGCAAGCACTGTGCCTTTATACATCAGCAGAAAGATTTACCTCAAATCACCTCAGAGTCTCACACACCTACTGCCATCCCTGAGACTAGTCTTGTTTTAAATCGTACTACTGTACATGAATATACATCGGGACACCGTACACGCGCAGCTTTGTTTTCTCAGAGTTAATCCTCCTTCTCCTCTCCAGTCATCTGTGTGGCTTTTTCATGTTCACCTCCCCCTGCTGCTTTATCATCTCTCTCGCCCTTTGCTGCTGTAGGAGAACTGAACTTGATGTTCAGAAGTTATGACACATCATCAGTTGCCCCCCCCCCCCTCAAGGGCAACCTCTTCTTCTTCTGAACTCCACAATACAGTGTGTTTATTTATGTTTCGTGTGTGTGTGTATGTGTGCATGTGTCATGCAGGGAGATAGACAGGGTGACAAACAGATGGACTGGCAGACTGGTCGTCTGCTTGTCGGCTTTCAAGACTCACCAAACATTGCCTTTTTGTGACTACACTGTGTACTTGCAAGTTTGGAAAAAAAAAAAAAAGGGAGGGAGGGAGTCAGCCTCCTGTTATCTGAGAGTGTGTGCTGCCTGAGCATGTGGAGGGAGTCACATGTTCCTTGCCGTGCTTTCCAAGCCTGTCTGCTCACCTGGTGGTTGCCATGGGAACAGCCAGACAGCGGCAGACTTTGCACCAGCCTCCTCGGGGGGATTGTGAGAACAGAGAGGAGGTTCAAGAGCGAGGAATCTCTCCGAGTCCTTAAAAAAAAAAAAAAAAAAAGCTTTGGGGAAAAAAAAAACACCGAACTTTATGCTTTTTAGGGCTCTTAATTCTACAGGCGTTTTGCATTTTTGAAGATTTCAGCAAACTTGTTTAATTCAGGTTTTAACGAGGACCTTTGTTCTTTTTTTTTTGTGTGTGTGTGTTAAGCCATAAAGTTTTAAAACACCTTTTAACAATTGCCTTTATATGAATATCCCACTGTGTGCAGTAGCTGCTGAGGAATGTGAGCTTTTGGGAATTTTAGACAAAGGGAGTAATGTGTGCACACACTGATATGTTAGACCTCCCTATTAGTATCATAGTAGCACATCTGAGGTTAAAACACACATGCTTTGTAGTCACTCAGTATGTCACTGCCTGATCATTTGCATTCCCAAGATGGGGGGAACAGAACGGCTCTGTTGTCCTTTTTTCTTCTGTCCTAAAGACAAGTCGCAGCTGGACTGAGGCGATGAACGCTGCTGCAACACTGAGCACTTCTTGTCATTTAGGGATATTTTTTTTTTTCCTTAATTGTGCCTCCAGTTTATTATGCTGACGCTTGAATAGCAAGATGTTCCCAGCTTTATCGCACCAGTTGCACACTTCTCTCCTTTGTGTTTTGCCAGCTGCCCTGAGCAAAGGGGGGCCGGTGAGGGGAGGGGAGTTGACTGTAAGGCTGGATGTGTGCAGTGTGTCTGTGTGTATATATGCTTGGTGCTGGGTGCTAAATATTACTTTTAGTATCTTTTTTTTTTTTAGGAGATATTTCTGGTATTAACACATAATTGTTAAGTTGTTTAACACTACTGATCACTGCTATGTCTGAATGGAAGACAAGTCAGCACCTCTGATCTTTCCTCCTCCTCTTCTCACCACTACCCGCCCTCCCCTTTTTTCCTCAGCTTATTCCTCCTTCTCCCAGCTGCAAGCCCTCACAGCCAGGAGTGAACCACAAAGTAGCTGCACAAATAATAATGCCAAAAAAAAAAAGCAAAGGGGACATGCAGAAGATGATAGTCAACCGGCAGACAGACTGATTGGGCAGACAAGCAAACCACCAAACGCTCATACAAGGAGAGAGATAAACGATAGGTGGTTTGTGACAGGGCGCTCTGTGGCACAGTCCAGCTGAGCCCTCCCCGCCTATCCATGTGGGATTACCACAACACAAACATGTGAGGCTGTCCAGCAGTCCCACAGGATGCTGGGAGACACTTACATAAAGCAGCTCCCGTTCTTGGTTGGTGCACTCTCACATGGGGGAGCATGTGAGAGAGGCGCTCTGCGTTACTTCCACTGCTTTCACCCTTTCCCACTCCTTTGTCTGTCACTCTATCTGGGATGGCACTGCGAGACTACAGCGCAGACATCCAGACAAGCACCAGTCGTTCATCCCATACTCTCGCTGCTCTCTGATCAGCCAGTCTGACCTTCCAGCCAAAAAGATTTGGCTCCTGTGTCCACCCCCACTTTTTAATTTGCATCAGTCTCCACCAACCTGTGTGGTGTCTCTTCCCCCTGGGCCTCAAAGAGGATGGCCAGAGGTCACTGTGTGACGTGCAGCTGTAGGGCAAAGGAGAGGTGGAAGAGGAGGAGGGGCAAAAAGTGCTGACTGCATAGGAATGGCCACCCACATGACGTCACGGTCACAGTTTGAGCTCACAGCATTGTGCCGGTGCCAGACTCCCATGCTGCCTCACTGGTGTAAGCAGCACAGGCTCAGATAAACACTGGAAGCCAGCCATGAGCAGGACGTAACATAAAGCTCTATGTAGCACTCATAGTAAAAAAGGGATTTTGAAAGCTTCTGAAGAGTAGTAAAACACTTAATTATTGATTAATCTATCATTTTACTTTTTATGAACTGATTTATCTGATGGTTCACTTTACTTTTTATCTTATGCAGCCTAAAGTGATGAAAGTTGTGGCATAGAATAGGAAATTGCAAGCTAAAGAAGACAGTATCCTATAAAGCATCCTATAAGAGTTTTTGAATTCTTCTGTGATACCAGGGTTCTCGGACCATACCCCATCTTCATATGTTGCTCCGTTTGAAGTTATACACACATTCCTTCTACATTAACTAACTAACATTAACTTGTTTTTTTGGACTTGAGTGAAATTGCTGCTACAGCAGCAATGTCAATGATTTTTAAAAAGTTTTTAAATGTATTAATTCTTTTTTTTTAATTATTATTAATTGGCAGTGTATTTCACAGCCACAGAATCCACAAGCTACTCTGAGAAGGACTCTGGCAACCTGCCACGCCATGACTTGGCAGCCCGGTCTAGCTTGAACCTTCACATGCAGCATTAATAGCACATCCAGACCAAATTAATCCTCGGCTCCGAGAACAGCGGCTGCATTGCCTCCTGTCACCTGTAGAGACACCACATTGTCACATTCATATCCTGCTTACTTTGTGGGGAAAGATCCCTCAGATTGTTATCTATCTGTACACATATTCTGGGCGTGCTTCCCAGTCGGCAGATCGCCCTTGGCACAGGCAGACGCAGTGATGCCTCCCTGTCCTTTATCTACTTTCCTGCAGCTTTGCTTTAGTGTGCCACCATGAACTGAAGACTGAGGCTCCCGGGCAAACAGGCACAGTACACAGTGAACTAGACAGATTATCTTTGTCGAGGGAAGAGATCGAGACAGATTATCGCATAACAGTCCTCACCATCAGTATTTCACTCCCTCTAGGGAAACCAGCAAAAGTCTCTGACTTATACAGATTATTATCAGCAGAAGATAGTGGTTAGCTCATTAGGGAAGTGCTTCAACAAAGGGTTTATTCAAGGCATCCTTCCTATTTAGATGTTGTACACCAAATATACACCACTGATCTGTCTTTGACAGATTCCAGACATATCACACTGATAATCTAATTTCTGGTTGTCAGACATAAATCGTTGGACTGGCATGAAACTATGAATATTTAATGAGAAATTCTGAATTAAAGCATCAACAGTCTTTGGCTCACAAGACAATGTGTGCAGACTTTTTGATCCCAGCACTGCTGGCGCTGCTTTAGATTTCGAACACTCAGCATTTTTTGCCGATCGTTGTCACATCTATCTCACAGGGTAAACACGCTTCCATTGCAGCCGTGATTATTGACACATATTTGCTTTTTAGCAGAGCGGCTGCAGCCTCGGGGTGGTTTGAGCTGGGAGGTTGTCACCTTTTTTAGGGACAGTGTTTGGGGGACAGTGCAGATCTGATTTGATAATTTGTATAATAATGCCTTTCAAAACAAGTTACAAAGCTCAAATAAAAGAACAATAATCAAAAATTCATGAAATTTATTAGTTTGAAGTCTGAAGTAAGCCTGATGGCAAGATAGCAGCTTCCCTGATCTCCTCTGGTAGTTCAAATCCACACCTGAGGTGGCTGCACGGACAAAGCCAGGCCAGACTTTGATTTAACGTTTGAGGAAGGAATGGCCAGGAGGGACCTACCAGAGGATTTCAGGTCGCATTCATACTTGTATGAGGTCAGCTATTCACTCTGGAGCTGGCCCTCCTGGGTATAACCTTACTTCTATCACCATCATGTTTGGTTCTTTTTCTAACTGAAAAACAACCCTTTTCTCTTCTTTTTATTATTCAACACTGCAGTAATTTACAAGAGCTTCATTACAAAAGCCAGAAAACATGCGACTAAAGTGTGATGCCCTCTTAGCATACATTAAATGAGTGAGACCCTTTGGTGTAAAGCCTGCACTGCTCCTGAACTAACTGAAATAAGGTACAAACCCTTGGCTTTGTGGCTGACTCGCTGGAGGCAGTGCCTGCCTGAGATTACTGCAGTTCCTGAGTTTTGGCAGTTGCAATCTGCTGCAGATTTGTGTCACAGAATTAATCATTTGCTTTTTTCACAGGTGGGTTGTGGTTGGATCTTTGCCATTCAGAGTGAATTTACTATCTGCACTATAGCCGTCTGTTTAAAAGAAATCATAAGCATTCATCCCAGTCTCTGCCAGCTAGACCCCCGTATGTAACTGCTGTTTGTTTTTTCCCATGTTTCTGCCGCCGTACTTTAAAATGGATATGGGGGGGGGGGGGGGGGGGGGGGGGGGCAAAATGGGCTTATAGATTGTTAAAGGCGGCAAAGAGTCATGATGTCTTGGTTATATGGTTGCCGTGGAAACCGTGACATCAATGCAGGCATAGTGATGCATGAAAATTGTAATGGGGGGGGGGGGGGGGTTGCTAGGCGACCTGAACTCAGGGAAGTCATGGGGGCAGGCGGCCAAAGTCTGGTGAACTGGGGACTCGACAGAGGAACTGTGGGATTATTTGCCCCTCTGACTGTTTTGATGTCTGAGAAAAATCTCAGCTCATATTGAAAGTAATTTGAGCTTTTTTCCTGCTATGTCAGATACTGAAAGATAAAGACTTCAGTGGCTACTATAAATGAGAATGTTTTTTTTTTCTAGCGAAGTCTTTGCAGTTTTTGCAATTTGTCATTTTGTCATTTCACAAACTAAATGATGGACAGCACAATATGATGCGGATTATAATGCTCGTTTTAAAAAATTTGCAGGTTCAGTCTGCAGTATTTTAGGAAATTTTTTTTTAACGAGAAATAATCATTAAAATTTTACTTAGATGTGCTAATAACCCAAAAGGTCACTAGATTAATGTTGTAATTTCATTTTATTTAACAAGTTGAAAGTTGTGCAACATCTTACAGAGGTTAAAAAAAGACAGAAGGAAGATACTTATGAAGGCACATTTATTTATGAGGAAATGTGAGAACTGACATGTTTGAGTGTATTTTAGTAAATCCAATCCTGAACAATTAGCTACTTAATTGTGCACAAATGGATGAGTTATAAAAAAATTAATGCGCGGTGAAATTGTTCAGCTAAATACTAAAAAAAAAAAAAAGCAGGTGCTTGGATTTCATTTCAAGATAAACAACATAAATAAGGCAATTATTGATTTCCTATTTTATGTTCATGAGCTTTGTCATGAGCATGAAATCATTAGCGCTCAACAAGGCAGCTGTGAGTGAAACATTACATAAATGATGTGAATGCATGCAACACAATCACAGTTTCTCTTATTCTTTTACCTTCATTTCTCTTTACTCTTACATTGTAACATCACTGTGGTCTGCAGCAGCTGTAGCAATGCTTTTATTCAGAAACAGGTAAGAGCTTCTGCTTGTGCGTGAGACAGAATGGCATGTGAAAGTGGAAACAATTATCTCTATAAACATATATCTGCATATAATTATGCAGAATCTATAGGCAAGGGTTGGATTATTTTGGTACCAGAAGTCATGCTGATCAGTCACATTTGAGCAGGCTTTGGTTGCATGCAGAAAAACAGTCCCTGGGCAGAGCAATATTCCCTTACGGGATCAATAAAGTATCTATCTATCTATTAAAAGAAGCAGCGCACTTACCAAAATACAATCTTGATCAGTTTTTCTTGTTTGAGTTTTAAAAAACAAATTTGACAAACATTTGTAAGCAATAACCAGAGAACATAACAGGAAGTCCTGGCTTGGCTACACCACAATCTCTGATCCATTAACCTTCCTCCACAGGGACTAAGTTATGAGATGATAACTGATAGTTCCCAGATTGTATTGGTATTCACTGTATGTGCACACAACTGTGGTAGGATGTTTAGTTGCACCAGTTGTTGCATACTTATGACCGATAGTTTGAGTAATCATTTCAACAGTCTTCATTATATCTTCTGAATACAGAAGGGTTTGTTGAAACTCATAATGCTTGCATTATAATGTGTGTCTGATGTTTCTAATCAGCAGCAAATAATCTGGTGAGTACAGCATTACTGTTTTCAATGGAAATCAATTTATGGAAAATCACAATCAGGCTATTAAAAAGTCAAAGTCCCAAGTTATAGAATTCAGACTTGTTGATCCTGAAACTTGCCGGACTCGGCGGCAAGTGAGAGCGTAGGATTTATGACCTGTGGATGAGCTCTAACATGTCAGAGCACTAATATTATGACTCAGAATGAGATCACCTTCACAATGGAAGATGGATTTTGAGGTGCTGTTTTCTCTCCCTCTCCCTCTGGTAGAGTGTATGAGTCATACTTTACAGGAAATGTGTGCCTTTATGAATGAAGGCTGTCAGAAACCCTCACTATTAGCTACCTAATTAGAAAGGAGAATCATGCACACATTACAGAGTCTCTGGTGCTTCGGCGATAATGAAATCATTAGTCATGGCAATGAGGAGACACCAAGAGAACTCTGATTAGAATAGATAAAAGGCATGCAAACAGGTGCTTCGGTATAAAGAATGATTCAATCTGTAAACTGTCTACCATACACTGCCTTTACCTTCTAACCTTTGATTTTACGGTGACACCACCAAGCTGATCTTGAGTTGTGATATTGGGATCTAAGCTGTTTGTACTGGGATGAAACTGGCACGTGCTTTTCCCCATATGTGGTACTGGATAAATAGAGAGAAGTTAAAAAAGGAAACAAGCTGCACCACTGTGGTAGACTGAGGTACTTATGTCATCCCAATGGCCTGGGGTGAACTTATTTATAGGAAGTGTTGCCTTTTATATCAATGCCAGCAACAGTGGCCTTTTATTTTCCACAGCACAGCATTAGTTATTGCTTGTTGATGTGGCTGGAACTTAATGACTCACATGCCCCACCACAAAAACATGGCAAAATAGATTTGAACACCAAGTTGCAGTGGGCACTCTTTCAGCTGCTGGGTATTTACTGTAAAGATTGCAGCACGTCATTTGACTTTTGGGTAGATTTTTTTTTCATGGTTTTCATCTGTTTTTTTTTTCTTTCCAAAACCGGAATCATGTTTCCTGAAACTATTTTTTTTCCTGGAAAAAAAAAACAAAAACAGGCCACTACCTATAGAGCCTTTTCAAATGGCAGGTTCTTCAATGAGGGACTCTGTTTGCCTGAGCCCGGTCGGCTTGTTTTTACTCTGAAATGTGATAAGCCCTTGGGATACACCACTTAGTCTTCACCACCTAGGGACTTCTTGGGAACAGAGGGCTGCATCTGCAGAACAGAGTGTTGTCCTCGCTGTCTTACTGCCACCCTGCCAGATGCCCTTTCTGTGGGTTACCATGACAGTGTGGGGACATTTCCTCAAACCAAAACACTGCTTCAATTCAAAAACAATTCCTCAGTACAAAGTACGAAAATTTTCTTTTAAATTACAGCCAAGTACTTGCAGCTAGATTTTCCAGAAATATATTGTTATTTTACAGTCTGTTTAGTTTATCTACTACAGCAGGCTTGTAAAAATAATATAAGCTTTACAGTAGAGCCCGACTGGTATATTGGCCGATCCGTCTTATCAGTCAATATTAGCTATTTGCTGATATAGTGGTATTGGCAAATAAATGAAATGACTTCAAAGAAATATGACAGCACTCGGCCATCAGGGCTGTCCGTATCTGAGACAAAGTATAATCAAAGCATTAGGCAGAGGGCAAACATCTAATCTACAACATGTTGTGGCATAAAGCAAGTGTATTTTTAACCCACATATATATAATTTTATCTTAGTAAACACTCATAAGTAACTACACATAAGAAATGCTAGGAAAATCTTTTTATTTTGTATGCTTGAACAAAAAAAATTGGCCGACATATTGGATTTTTAAATATCGGTATCAGTATTAACAGCTGATATTTGCCAGTATAGCATTAAAAGCAAATAATGTTTGTTTATCGGCCAATAAATGAACATTTAAAAATAAAGAAGAGACAGGAGAAACACCCCTCAACCATATCATGAGTGTTTTATTCACCAGAAGGCATTTTTCAACTTCGCTGTTGGTAACCAAGTTGTTTAGAAAGCCACAAACACAACTAGAAGGGCGCTCAGTAGAGCGCATACCTTCCCTACCCCAAATGTTCTATGTGTTTCAGTTTCCTATGCTGGAATAGATACCACCATGTTGTCATACTCCACCATAAATTACTACACCACAGACTATAAATTAATTTTACTGGCCTTTAAAAACTGTAAAGTATGATTTTATTTTTTTTTACTTAAAAATGAGATCCGCATGAACAGATAACGGCATATATAGTACATACTGTTTATGTACCCTGATAGCATCCTCTAAAAAAACTAAATGAAAAAAGAAAAGCCAACGTTTACCGAGATGTATTTTTGGATGTGACTTTTGCGTAGGGTTTTTTGTTCACTTTGCATTATTGTGAGTATTTTAATTTACAATAGAAAAAAGACAACGAATTATCAACAGTAACTGTTTATACCTGAGTACCAAATTTCATCACGATGGACAAGAAATTCACTGAGATATGAATTTTAAAATTTCGTCAGTGATGTGATAGGAATTTTTACTAGTTTTGATCATTTTTGATCTTTGACCTTGAAAATGAAAATGAAATCATATGTTCTTGGGCCCCTAAGGAATATTTCCACAAAGATTCATTAATTTTGGTTCAAATCTTTTTATTATCTATATTGCTAACAGACATACAGACAGACAGGGGTGAAAACATAACCTCCGTCCACCTACCGGTGAGCGAGGTAACAATCAGCTGATGTGAGCAGAGTTAAGCCACGATTACACTTCCCGTATCTGTTAGTGTCCACTCAGGTCTGAGTGATGTAAATTTCATAGAGAATAATCAAGGCATTTGGCATAGTGTAAATGAATAATCCAGACCTTGTTGTAACAATTAAACAAATGTATTTTTAACCCACATTGTCATATTATCCAAGTAAAAAAAAAAAATTACCACAAATAAGAAATGCTGGGGAAATCTGTGTGTTTTGTGTGCCTAAAAAAAAAATATATCGGCTGAAATATCAGATTTTTAAAATCATCAAATTGGTATCGGTCTTAAAAATCTGGTACTGGTCTGGCTCTGCATACTGTCAGCTGTGTCAGGGCCAACCTCTTTCTCCTTAAAAAACTCTTTGCTTTAAAATGTATTAAAGTTTTGTAGATTAGATATACTGTATCTAAATAAGCTTTTGTCATTTTTCCTACTCCTTCCATACAGCTGCAGGAATCCTGAAGTTTTCAGCATTTTAACAACTATAAATGTTATCTGTAGCTGATTAATCCCCAGATTAGTGCTGAAACAATGGAAACTACATCACAGAGTCACAAGAAAACCAAGTCTAAAGTTAACATAACTAAAATAAGCAGTATTTAACAGTATTAAACAGAGTATATTAATGCAAACTGAAACAAATATGCATTGCTTTTTTCTCCCAAAGGATATAGTTAGAATAACCCCTCCTCCTCTTATTCCCAAAGCTGCCAGGTGGGACCATAAGGCGGAGGACTTTAACCTATAATAATACACAAAAGGCTCAGCTGCTCCTGACCAATTGTTGCTAAACTCTGCTTCCTTCACCTACAGAACCCCCCCTGCCCTTCACCCTGCCAGCGAGAGAGTTGCTCAACACCGCCTGGCGAGAGTGTCAGTCACCATGGTGATAGAACACTCACTAGCAAATATTGTTGGGGGAGATTGCTTGAGTTTTTTTTTTCTTTTTCTTTTTTTTGCACACTCGCTCAGACTGGGGAATAGCCTTAACACAAATTGACCAGGGAGCCTCCAAGTCTTGCCAAATATAGGACACGGATCAACTAGGACTTTGTATTTTTTGTAGCTCAGAAGCTCACAGAGTAGACTGATGCCTGAGGTTTCTGCGTAGCTTGATCTTATCTTCAGGATCTGTGTTTCAGATTGATATCTTTGAGAAATACAGGGTGGGATATGAGGGCATAGAGAATGAGGTTGGCAGGGATCTGTGCGCTTCACTACAAAGACAGTAAAACTGTGTCACTCTACTCCCGCTCAGCTCAGGGTTTATTTCAAGTTCAGGCTGACGTCAGAGCTGCCGACAAGCCGACTGTGACAGCGACTGAGTCTGTGGAGCTTGTGTATGACTGACCCAAGACTGGTTGTCCTCTTTCTTTGTCTCTGCAGCATTTTGTGACTCTCTCTCTCTCTCTCTCCCTTGCTCTGTCTTTTTCTCTCTGTCATGACTCATATGCGCCTCTGTACGCCCAAACACAGACAGATTCATGACTGGATGATTTCTGGCTATGCCGTGAGTCAGCCTCAGCACATGCCTCCTCCATAGTGGTGTGGGCTCAGCAAGTGCTGGCCACCTCTCTGCTTTTGTCATCAGTTCTGCGTGTGGCGAATTGACTGTGCAGCAAACTCAATTGAAAAACATTTCGCAAAAGTATGACTGCAAAAGATTTCTAAACTTTTTGTGGCAATAATGTTTTTGACAAGATTATGGCCACTTATCTTGTTGTTATCTGATTTATGAATGGATTTTTTCACTGTACATATAGCCTATATGTGCACTACAGTTCACGTCACATGCAAAGCACACACTGCATCACAGTCAGAGCATGCAGTACACACAATGATAAGGCAAGGTGCTCAAGTATTTGGCAGAGGGCGGTACATGTTGCACAGTGTGAGGACATGAGAATTTAAACTCAGCATAAACTCTAAGTGAAAGTGACGACACAAAACAGGTGGAGCCTCTGTAGGTGCGACTTGCTTTTCCAGCGCATACCACAGATGCTCGACGGGATAGACAGGTGAGGAATTTGGAGGCACCTTTATGTTCCTCAAAGCAGTGCAGCAGGTTGCATTATTCTGCTGATGGAGATCACTGCCATCAGGCAATGTATAGGAATGTGAATGGCCTGCAGTTGTCTTTACATTGATGGTACTACATGGCAAAGTAGCATCACTCGAATGAATCACTTGAATGTCACAGTGAAGCTACATGTCATGCAAGAACCGTGTATTCACTTGTTGCCTAATATGATAACCTGGCAGATTCTAATGCAACAAAATAATTGGATTCACTTTATCTGCTGTGGCTGACTAGTATAGTAGCATTGATATTGGTGTAAGCTGTAATGTAAGCACATACTGTTGCGGTCTGCTCTGTCTGTGGGTTTTTCTGTGTGAACAGACGAGAAGTAGGAATGGAAAGTTTAAGACCAGTTGTTCAACCATTCAGCTTTCAGTTTTTTTCTTTAGTGGGTATTTCATGCTTGACTCAGATGTTCCTACCACTTTGAACATTTTGTTTTCTTGGAAACAACTTGGCAAAAACAAAACAGAACATAACATCTTATCTTCTGTACACTGTGCAGAATCACATGCAAGTCATGAATCAGAAAGCAAGCATTTTAGCAAAGAGGGCTGCAGTGAGCAGTAAAGTCTGTGTTTCATGTGCTGTGCAGGCAGCAGGTTGGGCTGATTGTTACGTATCTGGAGCTCAAAGGTCAGCGTTGTCGTAGCTTTCACTGATATCAGGCTGCAGCTGGGTGTGACGCGCAGAGCACACGTGCACGCTTTCTGTTGTTCTCTTGTGTCTGCAAGTGCGTCTACGCACATATAGTACAGTATGTACACTCCAATCAGGGTTGTCTGGTTAATGAATGTCCAAACCTGATCTGCAGCAGCTTGCTGGCAGTTTTACCTAGAAGTGATTCAGAGCATTTTTGGACACTATTTTAAATGCACATGAAGTTTATCATCAGAAGCCCCTAAGCGTGTGTGTATGCTGCCAAGCCCCCACTTCTCTCAGGCTGCTGTATTTAAAGCCAAAAAAGGGCAGATCAAGCACAACATGTTTCTGAATATGACGCTACAGAAGAGAAGATACATTGATTTTCCACTGAAGACAGACTCCCCCTCTCTCTTATCAAATATATTTATGTTTTATTCTGTCCTGTTACAAACCAAGGAAGTAAAATTAATACTGCATGAAGAGTCACTGTCAGAGCAAATGCAGTAACCATAGTTGACCTCTTAATTGTTGCTTTTTTATTGCTATCAGTGTTTAAAAACAAACAAAGAAACTAAAAAAAAACAACTCAAGTTTGATATTTTTGACTGAAATCTGATGGAAACAGATGCCAAATGTTAAACTTTCAATTCATTGCTTTCTTTTTCGACTCTAAAGCTACACCTTCACTGAAAACTGGAGTGCAACAAGAACTCAATCAAGCCTATGGGATCAGTGACAGAAATAAAGCAGCTGAAAAGAACTGGAATAAAATTAGCAATGCATTCTTTTTAATACTGTGCTTAAAAGTTGCCTCACTTTGTTTAAGCGGTAAGGCTTCTGATTTCATAATCATCTTTCAAGTAACACGGTGGGAGGTGAAACAATGCTTTGATTGCATAAGATTTCTCCCAGCATAGCTGCAGTAAATCAGGTCTCCCTGAGCTGATGTAAAATATTAGTGAGCCATTACCCAAATGGTGCTGTTACCTCAATGAAGCCGGAGACGATCCCATTTTTATGAAAAGCAGGCACTACAGACCAGCCCCTGCGCTGCAAATAAAATAAGTTTATGGCCGGCTGTAGATGGGCTCATCAAATATGGTCTCCGTGTATTATTCATAAGATAACTGCTTGTGAAAGGCATTGCAATCTTGTGGTTCATAAATCTGTGCAGACTGTCTGAATGCCGATGACTGCCCTGTTTAAAACTCGATTGGCTGTGTGTGTTTTATTGACTCATCATGTAGACACCTGTCTGGGGTGTTCTCACGTGTGCGCCTTCAGATTGTGTGTCTGTAGTGAGCGCTGTTCCTATGCGTTTCTTTTTTTTCCCCACAGATATGTTGTTGGAATGGCCTCTACACAGACATAATTCGATCTCTTCTCCTCAAGTAGACCAGCTCTCTCCCTTTATCCCCAGTGGGCTTGTCCTGGTCGCAGCCATTGGCTCCTCACAGAGTGCTTTCAGGCTCCTCTGACTCGCTCTCTCCTAATTAGCTGATCACAGAGAGGGAGGTCAGAGGTCAGGCTCCAGGGGAAAGGTCTCCTGTCTCCACGAGGGGCCATTCCATCTTTCAATAACCCCCATCATGTGGGAAAGGGTTTGGTTTCTGAGGCTGATTATTTGATGAGAGGCTGGCTACAATTAGATTTACAAACCATAAGGATACCAAAGTAAAAGCAAAACCAACAAATAACTCTTTTGTACAGACATTCATTTTATAATGATATCACTCTGATAGCGCTTTGCAGAAACAACAATTTTCTGCATTCAGAACATGAGCCTCATGGCTATTTGTGAATTTGTTCACATTTTGTGATCTGCCGGAGACATGCTGTGATGTACAGACAGTCTAGGCAAGCTTACTGTGTCAGTCACTCTGTCTCCTGGGAGCACGTCTGGTATGTAAACAAATAAGTACCACACGATTGTAGAAATATGCTCCTGACCTCTCCTTAAACCTGTGGAATGTGTGAATCACACACACACACACACACACACACACACACACACTCACACACAAGAATGCATAACTACACCCCTGGACACACACCCATGCACAAAACAAAGCATCTCTGCTTAGAGGCAAAACAAAAATCATATATAATCTGTTAAAGAAAACCTCGCCGTAAAGTTTACTCACTGGCTTTGAGCTCAGGCATCAAATAGTGCTGCTCTGTGAAAGCGGCTGTTCCTGAGAGATAGTCACAAGGTGTCCTTTGGTGCTCCAATGCGTTTATGACAGGCACGAGCGGGACAGATCCCACTCCCAACTCATGACATCTTGACGCTTGTGTCACATTTTAACTTGCTGGATAAGTGTTTCGGTGTGCACGGTTACTGCCGGGAAATTTGGAATTAATTCACAACTTTTCCTAAACTTGAGCAGATTTAGGCCCTAAACCAAGTGGTTTTTGGTACTTAACCATGACCAGCATGTAAAGGTGAAACAAAAGTGCAACGTAAAGTACTCGGTGAGTGTGAAATAGCAAAACACAAATCTCCCAATCCTGACAAGAACTGTGGTCTCCTGGCTGACACACTTGGACACGTTGTGCATATTTCTGCAAAGCCACTGTGATCTGTCAGAACGGCAGTATTTCAGAAACAATTTGAGAATGAAAGTTCATTCAAGTTCACCACAAAGTCGAGAAATTTTTTTCAGTTTCAACAGAAACAACGATGCTATTCTGCCTTGATGCAGTTGTGTGAATATTCAGGCACTTAACTATTATCTGTACAAAGATGCATTTGAACTGTGTGTAATGGACATTATTAGTTTGGCATACTAGTTACATTAGTGAAAACACCAAAAACTGGATTTGTATATGCAGAAATGGTTTTGATGGCCTATAAATAAATACTGAAATATAATATCTTGGCCAAAATCAAAAGATCCTAAAAAAAAAAGGAGGCTGTATTTCCATATATATTTATGTTTGCATGTTTCAATAAATGCACCTCTTTGGTAGTTTCCTTAGACTTTTGCACAGTACTATAAATGACAGCCTTGTTTTAATAGCTTCATTTTGCATTTGAAAAAGAAAAAAAAAAACAGGGAAGTTGTTATTATATCTATGATGTTTTTCTCTGAAGAGACGCTTCTGCACCTGAGGATTCAACATCATCTGAGCCCTGCAATGTACCCACAGGACCACAAACCAGTAACCACTAATGCTGAACAGATGTTCATCAGCTGCTGAAAAGGGATGAACTCTTCCTGCGGAGTGGCTGGTTTCACCGGGGCTTTGGCTGCATTAAGGCGTCACTGCACTTTATTCGCATGCTGCTGTATGAAAACACACAATCACAAGGTAAACCATCATGACCTAAATTCAGCACACCTGTTTTCACAGCCAGGGTAACATGTTTGCAACATATGAGTCAATTTCTTAAACTGGATATGTGCGTGTGTGGGAGGTGTATTAGCACTAGCCTGTGTAATGTCACCGAGATGTTGACCGAGATCTGGTAACTGATTCTCTTGTTGCTCTCAATCGCAGGGTAGAATTGCTCCTTTGACCCAAAAACAGATTGAGGTCCATTGAAAAAGACTCTCCTGTGACTAACTGGGTTGCACAGATGGGCCATGTGGGAGGACAAGGGCAACAGATTTCTGAAAAATAAAAATAGATAGCGAGATTGGGTTTACTCACAATAACCTTGTCATATTTTTACTCTCTTTGTCAGGAATTTAGCATGATGGTCAAAAACTGAAAGCATTTATCTGGCTGGGCAAAAGTTTGGATTAGCATATCATTAGCATTTTTCAGAGGAGGAATGATTTAGCAAACCATACAGCAATCAGTGAAGGTGAGAAAGGAAACTTTAATCAGCCAGTGGATAGGAGGACATATGGATAGTTGATTAAAAGCATTCACCTGCTGACTGAGATCCACATCCTGAATTAAGAAGCCTTGGGCTCAGCAGGCGAAGGATGGCATTCAGAGTAGTTAAGACACGCATCTTCTTCACAAACTCAAAATCCTGCTTAAAGTTCAGGGTCATATGATAGGAAGGAGACAGCTCAGATCCACAGAAATGTAGGTTATAGGATGTGCGCTCGTTTTATACAACAGGCTTGTTATGCTGTATTTATGTAAGTGGCCCAGTCAGTGTGGGTCAGTAGACCTAATCCTGTGTGTGGAGAGTGGCTGTCTTATCCAGAGCCATTTGATTGTCTTAACACAGGTCGTTTGCTGAGGTGACCCACAAAGCAGCTCAGACTCGACTTACTTTCTCTTATGAACTTACAGATGGCATTAATAATAACTGCTACTTTTTACTGTCGCTTTAAAGCCAGACTACACTTTTTAAGAGACAGACTTGCACACTATTTCTCTTACAAATGAATAACTTATGAGCATTAAAACAAACTGTTGCTCAGTTCAGTGCAATCGGTGTTTTTGCTTTCGCAGCTTTACCTCATATGTCCACACGGTCTGCATGCATAGCATTTCTGGCTGAGGTCCAGCGCACTTGCAGTTCTGCTGCCGTTTCATTGTTCCCTGGAACAGTGTCATGAACATCTGTGCAGCAGCAGCTGCATTTTTAATATAGTTCAAAGCTGTTTTCCTCTTTCGCTGTTTCGCTCTACACATTTGCAGCACTTAAGATGCATTTTTGGCTGTACTTAAACATGATTGTTGTACCTCTTATTTCATTTGTAATGTCCATGTACCTCTTATTGTAATACCAGCTAGTTTGTGTTCTTTTTTCCATCATGCCACTTTAGTCATGATTGCTGGCTGATACAGTAGGGTTTTTATAAGCCAGTTTGGAAATCCAAAAAGAGAAAGAGGAAAATATGTAAATGACTGTGTTCAGTGATTTCAGCTACATTAAAATGCAGTATAAAAGATTATAGAAAACAGCACAGGCCAGAGCATTATCTTCCCACCAGTTGTCCCTTTCCAAACTACTAATACATGCTCGTGCTACAGTATGGTTTGGTCTGGGATTTTAATCTGTTGTTTTTGTTGGTTGCTAGACAAACATGATGATGTCATTCAAGTCTTGTGCATATAAATTACATGTTGCTGCTGTAAAATTAAAATCCTACCATTCTTTCATAAGGTGTTGTACGGGTACGAACGCTAGAGGCGGGTAATTTTAGCCTGTTGGTAGGTGGTTGCTAGGCAGCACGATGATGCCATAAAATATCATGCATAATGAAGGTTTTGTGGAAATAAATGATATGTCATAGTCATGACTGCGGTTAAAATGCTAAAATGCTTGTATGAGGTGTTATGGGTACATAATTGCTACAAACATTTACATTGTAGCCAGTGGTTGCTAGGCAACATGATGGCATCATAGTACCTGATATAGATAAGAACCTTCAGGGGGGGCCTACAATGTACCTGTGCTCCAGGTTTGGTTACGCAACTCCTGGTTGCACCAAACAGACAGACATTTTGTGTGATAAGCTAATCTAGTTTGCTGTATATGTGTTAAGACAAAGTCAGTAGCAAATGCATCTTTTAAACTGGTGAACACTCCCACACACGCTGGATCCCAGAACAAGAACTCGAACCAGCTCCATCATTGCAGGTTTCTTTGACTATGACCACTAATGATGGCTAATGTTAGCTAACCTTCAGAGCCATTTTATGAGGTAACTAATGTTTCTGAGGTAGTTTACAGAATTTACTCTGTGACTTCTCACTATGCTTTGCCATCTACTATTATTCTATAAATGCCACTTGTGGTCAAAGTGGCTGCTGGGTCAACAAAGTAGCTTTCGGTAAAACAACACAACACCATTGCTACAGTTATAGGATAATCTGTGCTCTAACACTAAGTAGAAATGACTGGTAAGTTGCCAAATTTGTCTCAGTAAGGTCACACATACTGGAAATATCTAGTGAAACACTGCTAACTTTGGCATTACGCTACTTGTCATACCATACAAAGCAAGGCTGGAGCAGCATTTCCTCTGGGTATAGGCTACTCAACTGAGCAGGGGTGAGTATTATTTCTTGTGAATTCAACTTTTCATTTTCAAAAGACAAAAAAAAAAGTGTTTTCCCCCTTTTAAAAGCTTAGCTGTACCCTTAAATTTTTAATAGAGTACTTGCACTTGCTTTACTGAATAATAAAAATCCCATGTGTTTTGTAGTGATTCTAAAAATTTTTATTCAATGTATATGTAATTTTCTATCGTGATAAATATTGGGATTTTGTGCATTACTGAAAAATTCAAAATAGTTTATGTTTTTGTAGCATTGTCCAAAATAACATGATATTGCCAGATATATAAAAGGTGTAATATCTTTATACTATATGTGCATTTAGCTCACCTGCCTCTATTAGTAATCCGCATCTGTAGTGTTTCGCTGATGAGAGCTGAGTCCTCCTCTCCGCTCTCGCTTTGACCCTTCCTCTACATGGCCTCCTCACACTCAGAGTTGCATTTCCTTAAGAGGACATGCCATCACAACTTATTACACACAGAGAGAAAGGCAGTGGAAAATAAGTAGGCCATGCTAGCATTATCTGTTTTCCATGCCATGAAGTTGGTTCAGAGCAAAGCTGACAAGAGCTGTATGTCCAGTGGGGGATGTCAGAGGTGGTAAACAGACAGTGACTTAATTTATACTGAGCTCAAAAAAAGAAAAAAGAAAAAAGAGCCACCCTATATTTAAAGTCCTCCTGTACACAAACAGTGTCAGCTAGTATATTTCAGTATATTTTGGTTCTGCATTTCTGTTTATTAGTCCTTTGTGATTTATATTTGGCTGTATTCTTTAAAATTTATAGTGGTGTTTCCTCTTCACGAGCTTCTTGATTTTCTTATTTTCAGAGTGGGTTTATTTTTGAATTGGTGCATAGGGGAATGATTCAATATGCTGATGTTCAGGTATGGTGAGAGCTGTCCAAGATAACAATCAGGTAGCAGATGGTTCCACTGACCTCCCCATATGTGATTAGGCTTTTTAGCACAGGCTTTTCAGAAGATTTCTCATTTGCTGCTTATTATACTATCCACGGCTCTCTGTGTATTCAAGTGATAGACACTGGCACAGATTCCACAAGAGGCAGTGCATGCATCTGTTGTTCACTGATGTTGTAGATCCTATAGCATAACAAAGGAAAACTGAAGAAGATGTCTGTAGTGTGTGTTTCTCATTCCATCAACTAACAGTGCTTTTGGGGGGGGGGGGGGGGGGGGGCTTGACTCTAAATTTGTTCAAATATCTGTAAAATATGTGGGGGAATTTCAAACAGGAAGGGACACTCTTTTGTCTTGTAATCCTGATAATCTTTGTGAAATCCCTCAGTATCGACTCGGATTAAGTATTCAACTAAATATCCAGCTGGCCATTATTAAATGTTAAAGGGGCGTAAGCCTAATTAGGCGAAGAAGTCCACTCCTGAGGCAGTCCTGGTTGAGGAGCCTTCCTGCTGGCAGACTCCCGACCACCATGCACGAACGCTAGGGCTCCTGTGTAACTCAGCCTCTCTTAACCTCTTCCAGGACTCTTTTCCCAGGGTTCAATTATTTAACAAGCACCAGCTTGGTTCAGGGACCACGTGACTAAATGTTGCTTTTGTTACAGTGTGCTGCGGCACATACTTATGCACACCCAGCTATTTTGTCAAGCCATTTAAAGTACACGACTCGACAAGCGAGCGCAGACATTTGTCACTAAAATGTTGCAGCTTCAAACTGGTTGTTGCAGGGTTAAATGAGCAACTGAATCTGCATCTGTAATGCATGAGTCAGTCACAGCGTATCTGTGACTCAGGGTAAATGACGGTGAAAGAACAGAAAGCAAAAAAAACCCACTTTTTTTTATAGATACACACTCACTCTTTTGCACACGGGGTACAGTTGTCACAGTTACCGTGGTGCTGTTACCCTTCTCTGCCTCATCATAAATCCTCACACATCCCTTGTTTCCAGGGAAAACTCCCAGACAAGGACAAGAGAATGATAAAATGCAAAACAAACAAACTACCAAAAAAAAAAAACCACCTCAAAAACTTCATACCATCTCCTTTTTTCTATTAAAACATAGATACAATGGTGCATTCTTTAGGCTATGCTCAGTGCTAATTTCCCTGTAGGCAACATGCTCCATTTCACTCTGTATCTGCCTTTAAAAAAGGCACCCTCCCCTACACCGCCCCCCCCCCCCCCCCCCCCCCCCACATCTCCTCCACTTCCTCCTGTTCAGCAAAAATGCTGATATGTGCGTTGGAGTGCTTATTTTTCTCATCCATTACCAGATTAATTAAAGTGTGGCTTTTGCCAATGCCCAGACGGATCCTCAATACTTCAAATGAGCTTAATCACCATGCACTCCCTAATCTCGTGCTAATTTAAAGAATTGCCTGGAACATACTGATGACTGGACTCTCCCAATTTTATACCAAAAAGCTTTATCTGGAAAATTCCCTGCGCTGACTAGTTCCGCTCTGGCACCATCAGCCGCTCTTCGGTATTTCATGTCGAGTAGAGCCATTTGATGGGGCTTTTTCGTTTGGATATGGTGCTTAAAGATTTCACTGTGTTCTGTGACATGTAATGCTCCCTGTGCATGGGGATAGGCTTGTGTTCTGGGGAGATAGTGCACTGTGCACAGCCTTCTAAGACGCCGTGTGGCATGTGAGCACGCTAAGGCAGGCATTCTTGTAGCTCTTTGTTGTCCACATGTCATGATGGATTTGGTCATTGCCAGCAGTGAGTGAGACTGACACGAGGGCATGCAGCATGCCTCTAGGAAAGCACAAGCTCAGCCTATTTCGGAGCACTCTTATCCCTCTGTCTAATATGCAGCAGTCACTGTAGAATAATAGAGATTAAATCATAACCTGCATGCCTAAATCATATTATTCCTCAAGTGATACGTCATTTCCCTCCTCCTTTGTTCATTTTGATTAATTGGCAGTTTAATTGTTTACCATTGTGTATTTTTTTAGTATTCCCATAGATAAATAATCTGAATGTGTGCTTATTCAAATACATATAATGCTTCCAGGCACATTTGTAATTCCAGAGGGGGATGCATATGCTAAGCGGATACCTTTAGGACAACATAGAGAGCAATTTGTAATAGACAGATAAATTCATATTTTCAAGTAAATAACATTGTTTGTATCCAGGTGTCAGGCTACTCGCAGTTTTCCCCTTGCATTCCTATCTGGAGACTGGCAGCTGATGCTCAGGGCCTTGACCCACTGTCCTCTGCTGCTGTGTTCCACTGCCTTCAGAGAGAGCTTTTAATCCTTCGTACTCTCAAATCGGCTGCCTCATATTTGCATAAAGATATCAAAGAGACTGAAGGGGCGCAGGCACAGGGCTTAAGGTATATAACGCTGCAGTGTACCTCAAGTCTAGCCTTCTTAACAGTTTCCCTTTTTTTCACCTGTTTCCTGCCTTCATTTTTTTTTTTTAATTGTTAGGGCATCTTTTAAACAGAGGAGGTCCCTGCTTCCTGAGGGTGTGCTTGTGCAACAGTGAGAGGATAAATTTGTTTAAAGTGGCAAATCACCTGATTCATTAACAAGGACAGAAGCCCTATTGATGACATCCATCTCTGACAATTGAAAAGCCCCCCCAAATAAATCATTCATCCTGCTGTAACACGTGAACAACATGCATGCACAAGACACTTAATGGATGTGGGATGTGGATTGATGTGTGTATTGTGGGGGGGGATCACTGGGGATTGACCCATTCTTGCTACCCTTGTGTTTGTGTATGTGTGTGTGTGTGTTGGGGGGGGGGTCTGTATATGTGTGAGAGAGTGCTGAGGAGAATGGCATTGGTAGAGAGAAATCTTTGGTTTATGCGTGGATGATCATGTTCAGGCCTGAGGGCAGTGCAAGAGAGAGAGAGAGAGAGAGTGGGGTCACATTCTGCCGCTGCTGGGTGGAAGCCCCTGCCGTGCTGCAGACACCCCCAAGGCTCAGGCAAGGGGACAGGAGTATGTGTGCAAGCACCCCCCCCCCCCCCCCCCCCCCCCCCCCCCCCCCTCCCTCCAAAGCACCATCTGCTAACCCACTACTGAGCCACCCAGGATGGGGCCCGAGGAGGAGCAGCTGGGGGTGCTGCAGGGGAGGAAGGACTTAGCCTCAGCACTGGCTCTCTCCTTCAAATGGATCCTGCAGGATTGTGCTCAAAAAAAATTTGCTCAGATCTGTGCACAAAACCCAGAGTGTGCGGCTGCAATATTGGACATTAGATCCTGATTAGCACAATGTGGAAAATGAAATGGGCTGTGTGGACTCCTGCTGAGATCGGGATAGAATTACTAAGGAAGGGCCAACGCGATGTAATCCTGCTTTCACAACATGGCCATTGCGCTGGTCCTTTACAACAGCCACTGGGGGAGTCAGTGATGATTGTTCATTAGCAAACTCAGTAGGAGTTAGCAGTAGACCAATCTACTGAACTGTGCTCATGCCTGCAGCCTAATCTGATGCACATTGAGGTTTGAGATAAAAAAAAAGTGACATCAGTTTGAAGCTGATATGGTAGTGAAAAGGAAACCAGTCTTTTGTTTGTAAACAATGTTTATTTCATAGCATGTGAGCAGTCAGTGCTTTTTTTTTTTTCACAGTTGCACGTGTGAGTGTGTCTGTGAGCACACAAGGCTCATGAGCAGAGCCTAAAGTCATTAATGTTAATGCGTGTGTGCATCCCTCACTATTCCCTGCGCGGCTCTATATATAGGGCTGTAATGATAGCCAGCTCGGGGAGATGAGAGTAGAGAATTAATAAGCCTTGGTAGAAGATCTCTACACTGTCTCTAGACAATGCCGGGGCTCTCTGTGGAAAAGCAGCAGAGATGAAATGTTAAGAGTCTTTTTCTTATTTCTTTTTCTGCCTTTCCACTGAACGAAGAAAATGAATTGATTTCTGGTGGAGACGCACCCGGCTCTATTTTAGCTGGAAATTCATTTCTGTCTCAGATCCATCTTAAAATTCTGAAGTGAAAACCTGATTTATTGATGAGATTTGGGGAGCAGCGTAGCATGGGTCACATTATAAAGAAAGGGGTTCCAGGGTTAAATTGAGGATTAAATTGTAGACATTAAAAAAAAAAAATATGTCGACAGCTTTTTCCATATTATAATTAAATACAGAAGAGACTGAGGATGAGATGAATTAAATAATTAGCTTTTAGATGATGACAACGTTAGGGAATTATAATGAAGTCAACAGCTCTTAAGTAATTGAAAGCATATCAGAGATAGAGAAATATTTTCTTTCTGTGTCCCAGTGTTACCTTCAGTCAGTGTGATTTGGGGGCAGGACCCCTCCCATGTTTCCAGTCCTGTGATCCAAAGCCAGATGAGCCAACGTCCAACCAGAGAGGGTGAGCTGGGGATAAGATGCCCTAGTTGCTATCAGTGATTGACTGTCTCTTTCTCCCTCAGGAGGGTGTATGTGTGTGTCTGTATGAAGTGAGGACAGCGCACAGCCCTCTGGTTCCCAGGGCTATTTAACACACTGTGTATTGCTCCTCATCTTAGAGCAGCCACAGTTCCACTTCCAGTGATCTGTTGACTGGGTGGAAAATGTATAAACATCCTTTGTCAGTAGGGTCTGTGAGCTTCAACCAGCGGTCACAGGTTTTTATTTATCTCCTTCCAGTGACCTTTTCTGCTCAGCCCTGTTTAATAATGGCAAAATCATCCCAAACTCTAAAGTTTAGATTAAAGTCTGTGAGTACAGATGATGTATTTTTCCTGTCACAACTTAGATTATGAAACAATTACATAAATTGAGCATGCTATATTTTAAAAATTGCCCATCTTTACTGGATAGTTAGAGAGCGCAGACACGGGGATAGAAAGCATGGAGGAAAGAGCGCAGTAAAGGAAAATGATCTGGGGTTTTACCACTAGAAGACATTTGCATATATATGTTTTGCCTATGATTCTTGCATAAACTGATAGAGTATTTTTGAATAGTCTCATAAAATATCTTTGCCTTAAGTTTGTTTGGTCAATGTAATGGCAAGCTCATTGATACCAGCGTCTATCAACACATGGCAACTTAAAATACTGTAAAAGGTGAATAAGAAATTGGAAACATAAGAAGGAACTTAGGAATAGGATTAAAACTAGCAGCTCATGAAATCACGAGGGCTAAAAATATCAGTTCATTTACAGTGCAACAAAGTGAATGAACGGATCAAATTTTAAGCTGATATTAAACAGTAAAGTTATACGATGTTTGGCCACCTACCAGTATGAGCTGGCAGTTGGCTTCAGGTTGTTAAATTAAAATATAATTTTGTGTACACCCACGTAACACTCCAAACACAAAGCTTTCACTTTCCACCACTTTATCTTAATATTAACCTATTATCTCTGTTTCTAGTTGTCTCTCTGTAATCCTTCTCTTGTTAGCAAAGAATATTCTCTTGTCATGTTTTCTGGACTGATCTCTGCATATGGTTTGATTTTAAGGCAGTGTGATATTTTAACAGCATTTCTGGGGAAGAGGCTGATTTTTTTTTTTTTTCAAACAGGGATTCTGTTGTCCAGCCTCAGTTTTAAGTACAAACTAGACTGGCCCCTCCAGAGGACATGACCGCTGTCCTGTCTACTTCAATCAGTGATTTTGCACAGGTCTTTAATCCAGACAAAATAGTTTTTTTTTTTCTTTCTTTTTTGGCCAGTGCGTCTCCCGACATCTGTTCAACCGTTATCATTCAACCGAGCAAAGTCACATTCAAACGCTAATCAATTGATCAATAGTTGCAACGCTGTTGGAATTACTACAAAATGAGTCTAACAATTTATAATGTAGCTGACTGCTGTGTGTGTGTGTGTGTGTGTGTGTGTATGTGTGTGTGTTTTAAATATGGACAGTTTGTCCTCAGAGGTCTGACTGTGATGCAGAAAGGACTGATGCACCATGCATTTCATGGGCTTGTAAGGTTGCAGCTCTGTAAGGTGCAGAGCAGGTTCCAGTCAGGTGAGCTGTGTGTGCCCCTGAGGATGTGAGGAGAGCGGGCCAGAACAAACAACCATCGCCTGCTTGCTTTCTGTTCACCGCACACTTGTTATTAATGACGTGAATCTGCTGCTAAAGCGTGTGTCTGAGGCTGGGACAAACATCAATTTGAAGGAAATAATGGCATGATCAAGTTTGCCATTTGCGTGATGCTTCATTGTCCTCATTACAGAAACAGTAGCTACCTGAAAGTGAGCAGAAGAAGCACCGGGAGACTAAGACCTGCCACGTAGTCCGCTCTCTGTAAGGTATTTAAGCCTCATTCTTCTCTTGCCACAAGAGCCTTTTATTCCAGGCCTCCCACCGACTACAGCCACACCAGCTCTTGGTTTTTCAAAGAGACTTTAATCATTTTAATATGAAAGCTGCTAAGTACCCCCAATAATCACTTTGATGAAATGGAGGACATTTTGAACAGCCCCCCCCACACACACCCCCCACCACCACATTTCAGCTTTTCACCCCTGCCTTTCATCATTCTTTTCATCATTCCAGCTCCACTGACTAAAACTGGATCCTGATATGCTATGTAATTTACAACCTTTCAGCCATTCCTAGCTCCATCTCAATTCATCTGTCTGTGGCATTGTCTGTCTTTTCCAAATCAAAATGACCAATCTCTCTCTCTCTCTCGACGGTCTTTGTTTTGTCCTTCAGGCTCAGGTCCTCTACCAGAGGCCTGGGAGCTTGAGGGTCCTGTGCAGTATCTTAGCGGTTCCTAGGACTGCACTCTTCAGGACAGAGATCTCAGATGTCATTCCTGGAATCTATTGGAGCCACTCGCCCAGTTTGGGGGTCAAACTCACCCAGATAGCAGTTGTTTCTTGCAGATGTTGGAACATTGAGCTACTAGTTGTTTTGATGTTAGTCCCTTTCACTGGGTTTACATGTGTAGTTGCACTCCAACAGTTCCCCATTCTCATCTCTTGTCCATTTGTGCCATATCCTTGTTCCAGTAGCCAGTTCTCATCTCATCAACAGCTGACACGGACCTTGTTAAACAGGGCAGCATCTGAGCCAATATGGCTTCAGTTATACATCTCTCACTTGTATTCCAAGGTAGACTTGGGTAGTATGGTGGGGCCCTAGCCTAGTCTAGACCTAGACCCTTACTGGATGCATGCAGGGAGATTTTAATTTGTTTCCCACAACAATAAAAGCAAAACCCTAAAAGTCCACTGCAACATGTCTGCTGGAAGTGAAGGAAGAGATTTGTTTTGCTTGAGAAACTGGTGGCGTCTGAGTCTCACTTAAATTCTGCAAAACGGATCACATAATACCAGCCTCGGGTTTCTAGTATTAACTTCTGTCCAGTGCACTGTCCTGTGAAAAAGTGACAGTCAAGAATAAATTCACCTACTTTTAAAGTTCACTCTGTACCAGCATGAGCTCTTGCAGAATCTAGGACAAGGTTTGTCTTTATCTGCAGAGCATAAGTGGAGCAAAAGTGGCAGTGACAGAGTTGGAATATTGGTTGGCTGTTGCAAAATACTGCTGTTTTCCCAGTAGTTGTCCAAAGATAAAGAGTTCAGCACTGTTGTTACAATTTCTCCACATCTGTGGGTTAAAAAATTGAAAAAACTGAATTCTCAGCTGTTTGTTAATCCAACAACTATAACTTTATATGTACTATAAAGCAGAGTTCTGCAGGGAAAGTATATATATACTTTCCCTGCAGAACTCTGCTTCCTAATAAAGTGATCAGTGTTACCTTCACCTTTCAGTGGTTTAAATCTTGTGGCTAGTCAGTAGATATCTTTTGTTGTACCACTCTTTTCTTTCACAGTGTTGTTACTGTTTCATTTATTGGACACCGTGATTATACAGAGAATATGAAAAGTCTCATATTTATCCATATTCATTGGAAATCTTTCATCTTTTAATATATTGTTTTCAGTCATTTTTTAAATGTGTTTATAAAAATATTTTCCTCCTTTTTAAACTGAAATACTGGAGTACTCTAACTTTCTATTGTTGTGATGAATGCTCATTAAAATGGAATAAAAGGAAGAAAAAAAACAATAAAGCCACTGAGAGTAGTTGAAAATGCTTTTCAGCAGAATTCTGTGAAACCAGCTAAATATCAAGAAGCTAAAGCTGTTCCCATCTGAGTTATATTTAGTAATCCTATAAAAGTGATGCACAACTTGGTTGCTTTTGTTCCAAAAGGAATTTATGCATGTGCAGCAACATACAGTGCTTACTACCTTTCACATCTCATTTTATGTATTGCTGCAATTACAGTGATAGAAACCAAGTAGTGCAAATGAGTCTTTGTTGACTTATTTATCACCTCTTGTGTGTTACCTTGGTATCTCTCTTTGCCTTTTGGCAGTTGCACTGCCTTGTGGTTTATTTATACCACATCTCATCATTTATTAAAAACTCAGTCAGTGGGGCAGGCGGAAAAGCATCAGGGAGTGAAGTCGACAGGCTGCTCGGGAATTGTCCTTCCCGTGTGCCAAGTGGGGCTCCTCTTGCCCTCGCGCTGTACACTTGGCGCCAAAATCCTGTGGAGGCAGAAAGACAAAGGGAGGATGGTCCGGAGTGCCAATGAGTGTAAGGACTCTTTTAAAAAATAAAAATTGTTCCCTTCTGATGTGAGAAGCATGACTGGTTTTAGGAATTTCAGGCCCGACTATATTATTTTTTTTTTTCAAAATGTGTTTTTTTACTCTCCCCGAGGGGCTTGCAGCCACTGGCATCACATGAGAAGCTGAGCAAACACATTTTTGCCAAGCAGGCAAACGACCACATCTGCTCTGGTAAGAATGTGAAAACTATAAAAGACTAAGAAAGTCCGGAAGTGTCTATAAACAACAGTAGACATTTATTGTGTGCAGAAGTTCCTGTCTTTTGAGGTCCCGTTTTTAAAAGCTGTAGTCAAGCTGGGGCACAACATTTATTTCTGTTCGTCTTCTGTGGAAGAATTTTTCAATTTTGAAACTACCTTTTGAGTAATTCACAGCATTTGAAGGACTTTTTTTTTAAATAGAAAAGACCAGTGTAGGTCATCATTGTAATAAGATCACAGACAGATATCTACATGCACTGAACGCTCTGAATTAAATTCTAGCTTTATGCAGATTTGACTCGCCCTTTTATAAAGAGGATGATCACACTTGACATCAAGTTAAAATTTCCCATCTCCAAGTTGTCTGTGGTTTTAAAGAAACAGCCACAAACAGCAACAAACATGAGAAATCTGAAATATTGCGCACCAAATGAATGACAGTCTAAACTTCAGTATGTGAAACATTATCTGATAAGCTACAACTTGCTTTTTCAGGGGTAAGTGGCAAAATATGCATCCTTTTAATTTATGTGAACCGACCCTTTAAATGATCCACGCATTTCTTTTTATGACTCCCTGCTGTCCGAAAAGCACAACAATAAAAATTCTTAAAATTTCCCAAACAGCCCTGAGAAAGGACATAACCTCAGTGTGGAATGTCGCACGAGTATAGGACAGAGATGGAAGGGAAAACGGGACCACCCAAAATTACCAGCCCTCCCGTTCCAATGCCAAGTGAGCGCTGTGTGAAGGAACGCAGCTGCGCTTACATCTGCTTAAACACAGATGTAACCTGGGACTTCGTGTGAATCTGTAACTCCAGTGCAAGAACCTCACTGCTGCACTATAAAACCAACTTGATTATATAATTTAAGCTGTGTAGTTCAGTGACCTTTGGCTGCCTGTGTCCATTGGACTCCCAGAACACCTGGCTGCAAGCAGTTGACTCACCATTTAAGGTGTGTCTTTCCTGTTCCTCTGCAGGTGCAGTCAGCTGTCATGACTGACAGAGAGATAAGACCCTGATAATGATAATGAAGAGAAAAAAAATGAACATATCCCGTTGCTTCACTTAGCTTCATTTGTTGGTTTTGTGTCATGTTCCAGCCAAAACCTCAGAATTACAAGCCGGTTGACTTGAAGGGGCGAATCTTGAGTGCAGCAGCTCAGTAGATCATAACCTGTTTTGATAGAGTGGGATATTGAAAGCAGGTGAAAGGTAATGGTACTGAAGAGTTCATTAAAATAACTAACCTGGCGGTGCATTCATTTAGTCTGTAGATAAGCTTGTTTGCCCCCTGTAATGCATGGATGTTCAGGGCCGTTCTCACTTTGATCTGTGCGAATAGAAAGGCATCAAAGGAAACAGAGGGTGCGCTGTGCCGGTGTGCCTAATGACTGAGGAGTAATCTCATCACAAAGAAATTGTTTAACACATCGTAGTTCTGCAGTCTGATGGATGTGCCCTCTGCATAAATTGCCACACTAACACTTCAATAATCACTGGTTACTGTCGTTAAGGTAGTCCCTATGACTTTTGTTAAATGTCACACTATTTCATTGCCACATCGTCAACGTGTTGGCAAAGGATATAATGGAGCAAGGCTGTCTGTTTTCTCTGCTCAATGTGGCTGTGAGCGAGCCAAGGCATTCCAATTTGCAGTTGAGAGTGCTTCCAATGCCATATTTACATATAAAATCGCAGGTAGTGTCATCTTCCCTTGGTGTTAAGGCAGTCAAAGACCTACAGAATACTTCATCCGAGGGCATTTACAGTACAGCGTGCTGAATGCAGCAGTGAAATTGTATCCTATGATTTACAGAGACAGCCCCCCCCCACCCCACCCCCCCCAGCACTGCTTACCGCCAGTTTTGCAGTGTAAACAATTAATCCAGTTCTCAAAATATGAAAGCTGCAGCCTCCTGCTTACTGGGTGGAGAGATAATAATTGTCACAAAGAAGCCACTGAATTCGCACTATGTGTTGGAAAAGAAGCACAATGCAAAGTGTGGACATATTCTTTACGTCTCTGATGGAAATAATATTCTTATAAAAACTGGTTTTGTCGAACATTTTGATGGACAAACACTTATGTATTTTTTATTTGGTAACACATGGGTTTCACATATTTTTTTTTTATATATCAATCCTCACAGTGACTTCTTATGTGCTGCATGAATAAATAAAATAAAATTGTTCAGTTTTTATGCTCATGTTTAATTTGTACCCTGTGTGTAGCTGTTTGTGGCCTACTTGCTTGGGAAATAGGAAAAGGCATGTAATTTTACTTGTCATACAGTTGTGCGTTATTTTCATGTTAAGTTTGGGCTTTTAATAACTTCATTAAGCTGTTCTTTTTCCAGGGTGGAATGATTCTACATACATGCATACATCTTTAATTACTTTAAAAAACAAGAATTGCGCACAAGTTTGAATTGAGTATGGATTTTCTCTAAACCACACAGGGTCAAAAGCATGCATATACCCCCACTAATATTTGGTTAAATGTACCTTGGTAAGTTGCAGCTCGACCAGATGCTTCTGGAAGCCATCAACAAGCTTCTGGAATAATTCTGGCTGGATATTTGACTACTCTTCCTGGCAGAATCGGTAGAATTCATTTAAAATGGTTGGTTTCCTGGCAGAGACCCAGCTTTTAAGCATAGCCCACAAACTTTCAATAAGGTTGAGGTCAGGGCTCTGGGAAGACCATTCCAGAAGCTTAATATTAGTGTGTTTGGGATCATTGTCCTGTTGGAATATTCAGCTGTGTCTAAATTTCAACCAGCTGCTGATTTGAAGTGAAGCTGAAGAATCTGGACAGCTAGTACAGTGTTCTTAGGTTCGAAAGCCTCACCTTTACTCTTCTAAACATACATTCTTGTCGTTGTGGCCAAATAGTTTGATCTCTGTTTTATCAACCATAAAACTTTTCTCCAGTAGGCATTTGGCTTGTCCATGTGGGCAGCTGCAAATTTCAGTCAAGCTTGAAGGTGTCAATTTTGGAGCAGGGGCTTCTTTCTTGGTCAGCACCCTTTCAGTCCATGGTTATGTAAAAATGGCTTCACTGTGGACAGTGATGCTGGTGTTCCAGCAGTTTCCAATTCATGGTAGGCTTGAGCCTTGGTGCTTCCTGGGTTGTTCCTGAACATCCTAATTTTCTCTTATCTGATGGTGACAGTTTAGGTCCTCTTCCAGACCTTGGCAAAGTGGTGACACATCTAAGTAACTTGCACTGACATACAGTTCTTCAAACTGACGATCCTGGAGTCTGCAGTTGTTTTGAAATTGCCTATTAAGCTTCAGGAATGGCCTTTACAAAGCCTCAGCTACAACCATATTGAAAATGTGTGGGCTATGCTTAAAAGCTAGGTCTGTGCCAGGAAACTAACCATTTTAAATGAACTCTACCAACTGTGCCAAGAAAAGTGGTCAAATATCCAACCAGAATTATGCCAGAAGCTTGTTGATGATAACCAAGAACATCTGGTTGAGGTTCTACTTGTTAAGGTACATTTAGTAGTTGGGGTGTATACTTCTGACCCTATCTGTATACTTTCGACCCTGTGTGGATTAGAGAAAATTCAATTTTTTAAAAAGTAATTAAAGATGTATGCTGTACAATCATTCCACCCTGGGAACAACAAAAACAGTTCAAAGAAATCATTAAAAGCCCCAAATTCTCAATATTGATGACCATGATGAGTGTGTGTAAACTTCTGACCAAAACTGAACATCTGGTGAATGTACTGTGAGTTTCTCATGTGTGTGTTTGTAGTTTTCACACACTTGCCAAGATGAAACTCATATCATGTTGGCATATGTGCTTTTAAGATGGCAAAGGCAGCTATTTCATGTGAATTTTACTAAAGTCTAATTGTCTTGTGTGTAAAAGAATGAATGAAACATGATGAAATCATGATGCTCCAGAATCATAAAAAATTGAGGATGCTGAGCTCCATGTCTGAGAATTTGCTTCCCATTTTGCTGTTACTGATTCTTTTCAGTGATTTTGATATATTTATTATTGTAAAGTGAGCAGCAGTGAGCACATACATTCTTTATCACACACAGACATTGTTTACGTGCTGCTGCTTTGACTTCTGATCTATATTACTGATTGCCTACAGTCATTCTGCTGATGTCAGAAGATATAGATCGGGATGTCAGTGGTTGCTGATGAGGTATTGCCTCCCGCACTGCTGGCTTCCTTTCATTGGATGTCTTCCAAGTTACCAGGTAGCAGGCGGCGTGAAAACAAAACAGAATTCTTTCCCTCTCCTCGGTTTCTGACTTCTTTGAAATTTCCACGGCATCAGCAAGGTTGGAAAAAGCATTAACGTGGGAGTGTTCGTCGGGAAACCCTGCCCTTCTTGTCATTTTATCGTCTTGCTAATTTTAAGGGCTTGGCCCCGTATTTTCCTGTCTATGGTTTTTCGCCCTCTGTTTACACACCGACGTCATGCATTCCATTTGTGAAAATCACCTCCTGAAGCAGGCGTTCTTGCTTGTGCATGTGCGCGGGTGATGTAAACCTTGTAATTATGTGCCAGTGACACACACATTGTCAAGTAAGAGACTCAGGTCTGGGTTGCTAGAAAGCCAGGGACTCATCACTTGTTAGATCAACATGATGTAATTGAGCTTTTTAAAGAGCTTTGCTGGCCCACTTATGCTGAATCTGTTATAGATTTGGTGTTTTTACTTCATGTGTTTCCACTGGACATTGTATTCTGATGAGTTTGTTGAGTTGCTTAGATATTGCAGCTGAAATAGCCAGACTAATGCCAGTAATAACTGGGAGAAGATTGAGGGGATAACATTGGGAAAGACATCTAGTGTGTCTTCTTTGCCAAAGGGAAAGAGTCTTGGAATAACAGGCTTAAGATTAAGGAGGAAATATTTTCTGCTTTCGCTCACTTTACTGCTCGCAAGAAATTTTCAGACTGAAAGATGCTGGTTTCAAATATATCTCCATATTTCTTCTTTTAATCAGATAACAATGTTTTGGTGAGTCAGTGTGAGGCAATTTTACTCTCTTCAGTAATCTGTGTCCACAAAGGATTTGATCAGCCGCAATATAGAGAGTAAGTCATCCTGCTCCATACGGCACTTGGATGTGATGGACTCCGGTCCAGATCAGGCTTACTTGGATCAGGATATGACTTGTGTTGCACTCACACTGGTGAAAACAGTGGCTGGAAACTGCCGCAAGGCCAAAATGATTGTTGTCATGTGCAATGAACTTGTAGTCTTGTTGCCTTTGAAATGGTTGCGTCATTAATTGTTGCCTTCAAAGCAACTTTGGTGCTACTGACAGGGGTCAAGTTAGCAATTACATACAATCTTTTGTGATAATATGGCGATTAACTGTGATAAATAGGAAAAAAAATCACAAATCTGTTGCCCTTTACTTTCAGATTCCAGCCAGGACCTCATAGATTTGAAATAGAAATTCAGAAATTTGTTCGCAAACAGTGTTGACATTGTGATTTAATTTAGAGTGATATAAGCACTCAGCAACCTTGCTTTTTATATAGGAATATAGCCAGAATGCCACCAGTTGGCAGCCAGATGAGTCAAGTCCCCTACTGCAAAGAGACATGATGATGAGTTGCAGTCATTGTTGCAGACTCACTCAGATTGATTGCAACGTGTTGACAATCTGTCTGCATTTATAAATTAGTCTGCAGTTATTTGCCAACCTTGACCAATCTCGCTGAGAGCAATTGCAGTCAGTCTGAGTCAGACCATGATTTACTGGAGACAGGTTACCTTCCACCAGGTGAACTGTGCGCTCACCTTGAGATCCAAAGTGTTTGCCCAGAGGTTGAGGTTGTTGCTCATTCAACCTCTGCGAGACCAGATGGTCGCTGCAATTACATAGAATTGGTCTCGGAACCAAGGAAATTCAATGCAATCGCCAAATGAACACCAATTTTTCTTAGTCACAAAGACGCTGCCATCCTATTTTTGCTTTAGTGCAATTAGCAGCATGCAGACTGTGCCTTATTCAAACATGACAACAATAAAATGATCTCTGTGGCCTTCAGATTATGTTTCGTGTGTAAATTGTGTGTAACATTTCCTCTTTGTACTGTACTTACAACATCTCTTTCTAAGATATGCTGCAGTGTCAAGATAAGATATCATAAAGTTCTGCAATACCACCCATAACACAATGCAAAACCATACTTAATCTAAATTTGGCCGAGCTCCCATTGTAGGCCATCTCCTTGGACAGTGCTGCTGTGCTTCCAGTGCGACTTCTATTTTCTCTCCATGGGAACTCCATTCTCAGAAACCCTCGAAGGGGAGATCAGACAAATTGAAATCAAGTATGGTTTTGATTATTTCATGTGTGGTATTGCAGGACTTTATGATCTCTTATCTTGATACTGCAGCATATCTTAGAAAGAGCTCTTCTAAGTACAGTACAAAGACAAACTGTTGCACACAATTTAAACCCTTAAGTTTTTCTTTTCATAGACAGATTGGTGTAACTTTATGATCACACCTTATATATCACACTCAGAAACAATTATCAACCTCACGGTGGCACGTTACTGTCAGATGCAGTCTGCCTCAGTGTGTGGAAGTCTTGAATGTCTACAAAATGTTTTGGCAATCAACAGTCATTATGAACATGAACATGAACAAAGCCACGCTGTACCATTGTGTAAATATCATTAATAGCAATAGTAAATAGTGTTATTGATACACAATCATTCACGGCATTTGTTTTAAAACCCAATCTCTGGCCACAGAGCCAGCTGAGAGGAAGCTCTGTAATGTTATTAAAACACAGGGACTTTCCTCAGTCTTGTTTTTGAAAGCAAGAAATGATGTATGAACTTCCCACCAAAATTTTTATGGTTCAACTCTTTAGCTTATGGAAATAGAGTCATCCCATTGAAGTCTCTCATTGCTATAGGACGTTATCATTTTAATTTACTTATGCACATCTCCTCACAGGGGATTTCTGGTAAAGCGCCTGACCCTGCAGCTGGGCCAGTTTATGCGATGCTGACTGCCAGGTGGCAATGCAGCAACTGGAAAGCCCACAATAAACCCACAAACACTCATTCCCACAAAAAGAACAAGCTCTTTGTGAGCCGTTGTCAGCATATCTGCCTTGTGCTCATTGGATAAGACTAGATGTTCACCCACCCACTCTTACTCTTTCTTACTCTTCTGAAACTTTTTTTGGATGACGGCACTGTGAAGATAAATTTTATCGCAAAAACAAGGATGCATGAAATTGCTTTTCTGTTTTTCAGAACATATGATGTAAGTTAAGTTTTATGTTGAACCAAGAGTAACTATTTCTTCATCCACCAGACTTCTGCCAACAGAGTACGTGGGAGTTGAGTTAGTGTCACTTTGCCATAATCATCATAAGCTAGTTTAAAATAACATACAGAACTGAAAACCCCCAATTAGAGTTCAAGGCCCTCTTGTCACCATGAACTAAATCTGTCACGCTAATCATAATCTTGTAAATTAGGCATGCTTGTTCTCCTGCCTCTTTTTTGCTGCCTGACAACTGTCTGTCTGTATCATTTGATCTCTCCTTTGAAATGAAAAGAAGAAAAGTCAGTGTTATTCCTAGCACCTGCATTGGTATGTTTGTCATTTTCACTACAGACTTCAGCATATCTGCTTCAATTCTTTTGTGAATTCCAAGGATTTCAAATGAGCCCTCCCATCCATCCGTCCCTCTTGCTGAGAGTCGCTCCCAGGGCTGATCTGATGCAGACCACATGCAGTGCTTGTGTATGATGGTACTGACTTCACATTCACTCTGCTTACTCTCCCAGGACTTCCCTTGGAGAGATAAAATAGGGTCTGCTGCATTATTTCGTTCCTTCCAAAACCTCAGTGAATTTTGGCATGCGGGACGGGTGCACGGATATGTTTTGGGATGCGAATCGGGTTTTAGCGGAGCAAATGTGATGGGGAAAATAACAAAAGTACAACCAAACCAGCCTGAGGTCTAAATTGACAACTCTGCTTTGATGTTGCTCTTCCCAAACATACCCTCCCAATGATGTCAACCTGCTTCTATTAATGTTGTTGTCATCTAAAAGAAAAGGCTCGATGCTTGACAGAGAATATCACCAGCAGAATACCGTCTAGGAGCCAGAGCATTAGCATAGAGGCTAGACAGGTCCACTTTCAAACCCAGTCACCCGAGCTGTCATCTATCTGCTACCGCCGCTTGTTGCTGTGAGCCCCTGTCAGGGCTCAGTCTCAAAATAACTACAAAACAATATTCAAAGAAATGCCTGTATTCCATAAAGATATTTCTTCTCCAAAGCTCATCTCTCTGCCGTGCTGTAATTGGGGTGTGACCTAAATATCTGACTGAAGCTGCACTTGAACGAGTCTGCAGCCTTATTGACCTACATTTGAGGAGAACACTGGTAAAGCTTTGCAGGAATCAATACACCCCAACGTCCTTGTGCTGCACAGCAGGACTGTCCTTTTGAATGGAATACATTTTGTTGTTATTATTGTGGGAAATTAATAACTTAGAATTGATCTAGTGCATTGCTGTAACCCTGTGGTGGTTGTTATCAACCTGTTGGCAAGCTGAAAAAAAAAGAGGAGCATATCATTTTAAAATCTCTGTTTTATTTTTTATGCAACTTTTCGATATAAATAAATAAAGCATTTGGATTTTAAGATTTGTTTGTGTTAAAAGAGCTAAGTTACTCAATGCACAGTGGATTTGAGAACAGCTCCAATAAGCCTTAAGTTTTCTTTTTGCGTATTTATAGTTCTGGAGAAATCTTTACCCAAGTGTTTCACTCATTTTTAATTTTTGTCCCAAAGTTTTTTGGCTTAAACCCTCATGTTTCTGAGCCTTGGGTTTACGAGAACATCAGTGAAAGTGTCTGCAGACAGCACTGATGGCAGGCAAAGGAAACAGAGTGGCTAATAGAGCGCCTGCATTCATATGACAAATGTTTAATGATTTTTATCAATTATTTATATTGCAATTTAATCTTTAAATGGCTGATGAACTTTTGCACTATGCACTTTATTCATCTGTACAAAAAAAAGAGTTTAATTACAGAAGTAAAACACATTGTATTAACACATTTACAAAGTAATTAGGTGTCTAATCTGTTCGGGTAAAGGGATTTGCATAAATGCAGTATCTCTATATTCAGACAAGCAAAAGACTTTTGATGACATAATCACAAAATCTTAGATTTTGGGGGGGGAAAAAATAGGATTTGTGATGCTTTGAATGTATAATCTAACTGTTAAGAATTCATCAGCACAGAAAAGGACTAAAATTAAAACAGAAAGACAAAGGCTCAAATCCGAATTCATTAGGGGTATTCCCTGTGGTTTTGTAATTGATCATGACAGATCCACCTCCTGATGATGACAGCCGCCTTCCTACTGTGAGCCCTGAGTGCGTGGGATTGATTTAGGACTTCCTCTATGCTCTTCTCTGCCTTGGCAACAGCAGTAAAATCGGCTCCAGCCTGATGTTTCTGTGTTCTTAGCCCTCCAGCTTGGTTTGGTTTCCACGCGCCCTGTAATTTAGGAACATCCTCCGGGTCCTGTATTGTCCGTGAATTAGGAATTGTTCTTTTAGGAGATGGTCAGCAGTGGCATATGAAGTTAGAGACACTAGAAATATATAAATAAACCTTTTGTTATGTGGGGATTTTAAATTACAAAGCTGTTTTCAAAAGCATTTATCATGTGGAAGATCTAAAGTTCAGGCTAAATAGAGGTTTGACACCTTGAGCCTGTTTTGAATCATTTTTTGCAAAACAAAAACAAAATAAAAACAAGTTAGAAGTCTCACTTGGCAGCTTTTTAAATAAAGCAATACAAAAAAAGCAACTATCCAAATAGTACAATGACCCTAATCCTCAAAGCCTCAATGAAGTTAGCTTTTATAGTTTTGAATAAAATGTTATTTGAAGAACTGCCATCAGATTTGTCAAGAACAGCTGTAACAGCTTAATCCTCTGACTTTTCCTGCCGTGCTATCATCCTGTCTGAATTTTAGGTTTTGATTCGTTAGCAAAATTATTGCAAAGCATCACCATTCCCTTCAGCTTAAGGTTTAGTGCTAATTAGCATGTGTGAGCAGGGTGATGTGATAAACTAAAATGGAATACATGTGAAACATAGGGATGCCAGTGGAGTGAGACCATTGTGGAGCAGGCGGGAGTGTCAACCTAATGAGGTAACAGAGAGATTATGATAGTCATGCTCATGCTGACTGAATGTAAACAGATTTAAACAGACACGTTTAAACAAACGCTGACTGAACTTAAACAGAAAAACTGGAAACATTTCTAAACTTAGAAAAAAATATTTTCAGCCGGGTGGCACAGTGGTGTAGTGGTTAGCACCATCGCCCCACAGCAAGGAGGTCCTTGGTTTGAATCCACTGCCTGACAGAGGCCGCTCTGTATGGAGTTTGTATGTTCTTCCTGTGTCTGCATGGGGTCCCTCTGCGCGCTCCGGTTTCCTCTCAAATTCCAAAGACAAGATAAGATAAAACTTTAATGATCCCACAACGGGGAAATTTGTGCATTACAGCAGCTCAGTACAGAGAAAAATGAAAAGGATGAGTAAAAACAAATGAACTAAAATAGAATAGACTAAAAATAAATGTACACATATACATAAGCACTATATACATAAAATATATATATCAGTGTCAATATACACACATACATATACACACACATCAGAACACTATATACAGATATCAAAACATTACATACATTTATAATGTTTATATACATGGATATTAGGTTAACTGGTTATTCTAAATTAACTGTAGGTGTGAATATGAGCATCTCTATGCCTTAGCTCTGCTATAGACTGACGACCTGTCAGAGTGTACCCCGTCTCTTGGCCAGTGACAACTGGGAAAGACTCCAGTCTGCCCCATGACCCTGAAATGAAGTGGATAAGCAGAAGAAACAGATGAGACTTTTACTAACTTTATTTATTTATTTTTACCAAGTATGATTTAAAAAATGTCTGACAGCTGTAATGAAGTTCTTGGAGCTTTTGAGAAATAAGTACATCAGCGGGACAGCCCAGTTTGAGTGGTTTGGAGTCAAAGTTAGAGAGGCAAGACTGAGATGGTTTGGACATGTGCAGAGGAGGGACAGTGGATATACTGGGCAAAGGGTATTGAAGATAAAGCTGCCAGGTACAAAGAGAAGAGGAAGACCACAGAGAGCATTCATGGATGTGGTGAAGGAGGACATGCAGAGGGTTGGTGTGACAGAAAAGGACAGGGTGAGATGGAGGCAGATGATCCACTGTGGTGACCCCTGAAGACAGCAGCCAGAAGAAGAAGAAGAAGAAGAAGATGAAGAAGCTGTAATGGAGCTCAGGATTCTCTGATGCTCAGTAACGAAGGATTTAACAGTAAAACTGTAACACCTCACCTGCCTTTGTTGTAGAAAACTAGATTGTGATCTGTGGACCTGTGGAAAACATCAGGGATCACTTACTGGCTTTATAATCAAAGTACAATCATTTTCAACAAATAACATATTTAAAGTCTTTCTTTTGTGACATTTCCATTTGAATGTTTTTAAGCTGCACTCATCTAAATTTTGAGAGAAATCTTTAATCCCTAAACATTTCACCTTTCCATCAGTCTGTGTCACTAACTGTTCTAATCACATTTCTCTCTCATCCCCTTCCTCTGCGCTTGCATAACTTCTCTTTTGTACCATTATGCATGATTATTTACACGTGATCTAAGCAGTGAAACATTGTCCGGGCTCTTCCACTGTTAGGAAGTCGCTTTTCTCTGACCAGCAGCCAGAATTACAGGCAGGAAATTGAGAGCAGAATCGGTGCCAGAGGGTGTGTGTGTTTTGTAGCAAAGGGTGTTTTGTGGAGACAGCAAGTTGGATTGTGCATCCCTTCCCCCGCACGGCGCCATGAGGCCCACGCACAGGAAGCTTCTCCTGCTAAATACAGCTACCCCCCCCACCCCCTTCCATCTACAGGTCTGCACACAGAGAACACGCAGTGAAAGTAGCCTCCCATTCGCCCATCCTGCTAATTTGCCATCCCTCATCTACCCAACAGCTGTGACTTTTAATGAGCTCTCAGTTTTAGGATTTCTTGCACCTCATTGTTTTTGAGATCATGTATTTCTGCGTGTTAACGTCCATGACCGTGATCTGACCCCACTCAGTAATCACACAGACAAAGCTCCAACGGAGACCCTCTGACCCTTTGCGGCAGAGACCCTGCAAAAAGGGAGACATGGTCTGTGGTGTCAGAAACAGGATTCTTTACGACCTGCCTCTTCTTTCATGGTTTGCATTAGAGTTGCACCCTTTCTTTGCCTTTTGGATTCTGAGCAGGGCTTGCTAATCAGGTTTTAACATGCTGCTAAAGACACAGGCAGCGCTGAAATGAAGCCTTAAGCACATCTCTGTACCAACACCTTGGTTAATAATGTTGTCTCTGTCCACATTAAAATATTTTTTTTTCTATTTTTAACACACCAGAACAGACTGGAAGAGTAGCAGTTATCTCAGCAGACTGCTGTCTAGCTAGCTGCGTGTCAATCTCTTCAGCTCTGGCTGAATGAAAGAAAATACTGTGCATCAGCACTCTGCAACCACCAAGTAATTTAGAGGCATGAAATTCTGGATTTAGTGTCAGACAAATGAAACTTTCTCTGGCAGATTTCAGGCAGTTGAGGGACCTGTTATGGAGCATTCAAGCCATTTACACCAAACCTACATTGTAAATCATTTCATTTGATCCCAACAGTATCCCTATGATTTATATCCTTCTTGGATGATTTATCTTTAATAGCTATTTTCAGTGTTTCAGGAAGAAGTACGACCATTGAAGAAAGTGGTGGAAAGAAAGGGTGTCTAAATTTCATGCAGGACACTGAACTTTAAATTCAGTTCCAGCTGTAACAAGAATCTCTTCAACACTTAAGCCTATGTTAATAAAGGTTTTTGGCTGCTCAGTGACAGCAGAGAAAACTAGGAGTAAAACACTGAGTATCACCTGCTAGGCCAAGAGTGGGCAATTAAATTACTGGGACTGTTGTGGCAGGCTGCACCAATAAGCTGAGCTCAGTTCTGCTCAATTTTAATTTTATTTCTTTATAAACTGCTGCTGGTAAGACTAGATGTTACAGTTAGGGTCTAAATGTGGTCCCTTTGGAAAGTTAATTGCCTGCCCCCTGCTCTAGGTTGTTCTAACAAGTTGTTAGCGAGTGACTAACGGTTTCTTATTGGCACACCCAGCAGATAATGAGCAGCACTACCATTAACATCCACTGTTGTGGTCACCTGATGAACGTATGCAAACAGTGGCAGGGTTTTTCATAGGATTACAGAAATTTTAGGGGCTATCAGAGGTCCAGCAGGTTGTGATTTCTATTTGCAATAAATAAATAAATAAATACATAAATAAAATTACATTTAAAATTGTTTCAAATCAGGCACATATTGCACAATTATTTCACCATTTATTTATTTGTTGAGATCAAACTTGTCAGATCTTAATACACAGTGCACAGTGTACATAGTGCATTACAAAGCAGGATGAACATGATGAGTATGGAAGCTTCTTTCTTCCACTGGGAAAAAAAAAAATGTTTTTTTGCAATCCATAAGTCAAAATTTCAGGCTATTATCTCAAAATTCTGCATTAGGTATCTCAAAATTTCAACTTACTACCTCAAACCTCTGAGAAAATATCTGAAAATTGAGTCCAAATGTTGAAATAATGAAGCTTTCTTAGTCTATTTGTTTCTGGTGTTTGGATGTTCTTCAGTCAGAAAACAGCCTTTTTTTTTTTTTTCATCTGTAGGTAAGTTCTGAGTCACTGTTCTTTTCTTTTAGGTAGGTAGTCTTTTGGTTAACCTATATTTAATTCAGGCCAATGTGGTTTTATTGTTTGGAAGTAAGTGATTGTGTTTCTGTTGTGATTGTGTAGGAAGTAACGTTACACGCATGTAGCCACAGCCACTGCGATGTGGTTGCTGACAGGGTTGATTCAGCAATAAAGTGTGAAGATAAAACCAGGCTTCAGTATAACAGTTATTATTAATCTCTGCTGCCTGTGAGAAGGAGGCAGCTCCTTATACATTTGTTGGGACAGTAAAGGCTATTTATCAGCTATGAGCCAGGCTGGAAGTCTCAGAGCAGAAAAAGCAACACTACGGGCTTGTTGAAACTGGCATCCTACAGAATGTGAGAGTCAGCTATACACCAGTCGCTCAAGCATTTGTCCAAACATTCAACTGACTGCTGATTGGCAGATTATTCCTGTTGCTAGGATATCTTTCTGTTGGAAATGTCGCTGCTGTTTTTACATTTATTATGTTCTGTGGCCTAAATGCCTTTTTAAATTCACTCAGTTTAATGTGCTCCTCAAAAACCTAAGCCTTTCCATGGCTTGGAAAAACCCCATGTGTTTGTATACCGTTTAGTGGTGGGCAGGTAGCATACAGTGACAATTTAGAGCCTTTTCCCTGAAAACAGCTGCCCGCTGTGCCTGGAAATTATGTTGATGTGTGCAGTCAGACTCAACCAAAATAATTAAAATGCAGGGCATAAAACCTAAACAATGAGCTGAATATACTAAAATGATGCGTAGAGTGTGTCTGCATGTGTCTCTGCGTCTGTGTGTGTGTGTGTGGGGGGGGTATCAAGTTAATACTGTGTGAATTTGTTAATATGAATGATCCCTTTAATATCACAAGCAGTCAGCCAAAATTTATCTGGGGTTTTGCATTATCTTATCTACAGATTATGAAGTGATAGTAGTGGCTGCATGACTTTAGTGCCAAACCTCTGCATTGCATTACTATCTTCTGTTTGATTACTTCACATAAAAAAAAAAGAAATGTGGGCTTCTTTGATGCAGAGTAACAATATTTGTCCTCTTTTAACCTTCAGTCCTGTACTGTACGCCTGGCAGATGCCGGCTGAGATGTAGCCGGCAGATTGCGGGCGATCTATGTGCTCTGCGGGAGGTAGCAAATGAAGGAGATAAGCAAAAAACACTTTAGGATAACATGGGACAGATGAGGTTAAAGCTTTGGAAGACTGGGATAATAGGAAATGGGAAGACATTTCAGCTGAGTGCATGACTTTATGACAGATCTCTTCTGAATCAGTATGTGTAGAACTAATGTGAGCAATATACTGTATGATTCCTACCAGAAGGACTTGATAGAAGTGATACTAGGGGATCAAAGTGAAGCTAAAAGACTATCTGATGAAGGAGTGCTGCAGCTGTCTTCCCTGAATGGCTTGGGATTCCTGATCTAAGCTCAGTTTGTCGTTACATTGAACTCAGCAATAAGTGGGTTGCCTTAATGTGATTAGAGCTCTTTGAACCCTTGCAAGACCCGTCACTTGTTCAACCTTCCTCAGGTGATAGTGTGCGTGTGTGTGTGCTGAAGATTGCCACACACAAATCAAATGACTCAAATATTAATGGCACTGCTTTTATTAAGAGGTCAACAATGATACGTTTATGATTTTGCCATTAAGTATATCAGTCTTAAGTACTGAAGTAGAAGATTTAAAGAAGGATTTTACCCTACAAATGAGCTCAGTTGCAACTTATCCATCCCATCAAATCTCTCCTTGATAAGTGAGGCATTCTGTGTATTTTCCATAGGGAATTCCTGGTTTTGAGCATTATTGACCAGTGGCACTGACAGCCAAACATGAGGAGAGTACGCTCAGCTGTTTAAGGTACTCATCTGTGCAGTTTCTGCTGCTGTGTATTAATGGGGCTTTGGAGTGCTCCTGAGCTCTGTGGACTCCTTATCCCCATCACTGTTGTGTAAAGAGAGGGAGCCTAATCCTATCTGGCCTGCAAATCCTCCTCTGGGGCCCAGACTGTGTGGAAACAGGCAAACCAATGCACAGGCGCCTGACTGGCCCACTCTCTGTGTCTTTTGTACACTTAGTTACACACACACACACACACACACACACACACACACACACACACACACACACACACACACACACACACACACACACACACACACACACACACACACATACAGATGTGCGCACACCTCTGGATAGCAGCCAATTGCGCTGCAGTCACAGGTGAGTGCTGCAGTTTACTGAAAACAAAGAGAGGGATTGTCAGGATACCTTCTGCATCACATACGCTGTGTTGGAAAGTGCTGCCTGTTGTGTGTGTGTGAGTGTGTGTGTGTGTGTGTGTGTGTGTGTGTGTGATGTTATTGATGTTATAAATAGAAATGTACATCAGCAAAGCAGCTGAAATAGATGTGAATCTTTCTCTTCACACAACATTTTCCAGCACTAAATACAGATTCTAAGTAGGTAACATGTACATAAATATGTGTCCTGATTTCAACTCTTTGGTGGGTGTTCATTTACAGTAAGACAGTTTGCCAGTTGATTATTACACTGCGGCCAGGCTAACCTGACCAAATGAAAACAGTGACCTCCTGTTCACGAGCCGGAGAGAACAGTTCTCTAATTGTTGCTTTGCTGCTTGGCTGTCCTTTGCCAGCCAGCTACATTATCCCTAAATGACAAACACACAGTGTTATTTTGGGCAATCCGCAAAACTGCAGGAGTCAGTAGGACTCTCCATTAAAACACACACAAATGATAGTCTGCCAGGTTTGGTACACAAATCATCCACTAGAAATAAGCAGTGTGTGTCCAAAGTATCCTCGTGTTGAGACAAAAGCGCCTTCATTTTACAAATGAAACCGAAAAAAAATCCATGCTTTGATTTGAAATTGTAGGCTATCATGTGTGATATGGTTTTGCTCTGTTTATTTTGGTCTCTTTTGTGTTTGTTTTGGAAAAAAAAAAAAAATTCAAGCTCATTTATTTTTAACCCGAGCAGTTGTGGAGCATCATTCTGATCCTGTCTAAACAAATGTTTGTTAAGTTTTGTTTGCAGAGATTGTTGCTCTCTAATTTGATCAGGTGGAGCATAAAGAAAGCTCAGTCAATTCTAAAAGTGTCGTTTTCAGCTGAACAAAATGTTCCCTCTGAGAGTGGTCATTTTGTTTTTAATATGACAGCGAGGTGCTCTCATTTAAGAGAATGGAAATGATTACAGTGGGAAGTCCCTTCCTCATTTGACTGACAAATAAGCACAAGCAAAACATCCAGTTGCCTCTGCGTCATCATAAGTCATGCAAACTATGAGTTTCATGTTTCCAACTTGAAATCTTTTACTTTTTTTTTTCTTTTTAAATGTCTTTAGGTGAAATATTTCCATGCATAACAGAAAACACATCTGAAAGAGAATTCAATTAGAAGTGAGATTTACTTCATTGTCAAGAGAGATTTAGTTTAGCTAAACACAACAAAATGGAAGAAAGTAGGAGGAAACTGCTGGCCTAGCTAGCTAAGTAGACTAAAGTTTACAACTAGGTTTTTATTGCTTTCAATTTCGTCTTTTTGCCTCTTATGGTGCATTTAAGCAAAACCAGGCTAGCCAGTGCAATCCCATCACAGTCACATCACAGAGATATGCACAAGGCGTCCTGAGGTGGTCTTAGCTCACCTACCACAGCAGCTTTAGATGCCAGCTGGAGGGATGACAGTGATGTAAGTGTCTGAGGTTTGTGTCTCTTGAGTTTTCTATTGTGTTTTTGCTTTATTTTAACTAACTGATCTGTTTTGTTTTCACTGGTTTTACTTTTACTTCCTGCTTAGTAAGATTTAGGAAAATATTACGGTTTCGATTAACATTTAAGCTGCATTCCTCTTACCTGGGAAGTCATACCAGAGATGGGAGTGACACCATGCCCGAGCTGACCCCATTCCAATATTAGTAGCTGGAAAAACAGGCTTTGTTTTGCTCCTGAGTAATATAGAGCCATTTAGCCATCTAGCAATACCTAGAGTACAGCACAATACTTGTATTTTTTTTTTTTTTGTGTGTGTGTGTGTGTGTGTGTTTGTGTGTGTGTGTGTGTGTGTGTGTGTGTGTGTGTGTTTGTGTGCTTAATGCTGTGTTTCATTTGAAGTGGGAAAGTTCCAAGTTCCAAATCGGAGTGTTCAAGTGAATACTTCACCAATCCTGACTTCACAATCCAAGATGACAGCAGTGCGCATAAACAGTAGTAAAAGTGTGTGGCTTATTTGGCGAATCACAAGTTTAACAGTTTTGCTGCCTTTTACACCACCTGCTGCCATCTTGGATGGCAGAATTGGGGTCGGTGTAACTTCTCCGACTTCTCGAGTGGGAATTCTAACTTGGGGGGGGTGCGTTCCAGCTAAAATTGTGGGATTTGTGACTGTAATGCCAAGTTCCCCTGAACAATCTGAGAATTGACATTTTGCATTCGAGGAGTAGAGAGTGAAACCAATCTCTCTATTGTCATAAACCCAATGCATCACAGTACTGACGGCACACAACACCTTATGCATATCCCTTGATGCCAGAGGCTTTGATGTAATAGGAGTATTTGGCAGTTTAGGAATGAGAACAGGTTGGGCCAGCTATTTTCTCATATTTCAACATGAACTGCTGTGATTGTGTTGCCTATTCCCAGGCTTTAGACTGAGCTAAGCTAATGAGGAGTTTGGCATTTCTAAAGATCTATCCCACATGAAAATTGTGTCAGTTTTCCTCTCTCTTTTTGTTCTTATTACAGATGCAAATAATGTGACAATGAATGATGAAACAGTGTAGACTGCATGACTGAACGTGACACAAGATCGACAGATCATCAACAGAAAAATCATTCCATCACATCAGAGTAAATTTGCAATTTTATTAATCCCTAATCACTGCCTTGAATTGGAATTATTCCTCATGGATTAGCTCCCCTCTTTATTCCTCTGAGGCTTATACTCCAATAGTCAATCTATCTCAGCTCTGCAGAGCCCATAAATTGTGGCTAAAGAGGGTAGACAAACACAGTGGGCTGGCGGTGTGGGAATCAGGCGATTTAATCCTTTGTCATTATCTGGCAGGCCCTGCCAGCAGACATCTGCTTGTGAATGCATTTTAAAGGAACACTGAGAAAACTGGTGTTACTTAGGTTGGAGGGGAAGAGACACACCCTGGTCTCTTTATACCGCTAATATGCACTTCATTGGGTTTGGTTGTTCTTCTCAACAATGGAGAACAGCGCCTGTCGTTGATAGCTTTATCTCTGAGTGGCAAAACAGACGCCAGGACCTGCCTGTCTCACTTGCCGGCCTCAGCAGAAAAAAAATGTCACTTCCTGTATCCTGCCGCGATATGGTTATCAAAACTGATGAGTCAGGTTTGTAAAGGTGAAATGATTAGTCATGCTTGAAAACAAGAATCCAGAGCAGTGAAGTAAAACGCTATGCAGGAAAGTTTCTTTTCTTTTTTTTTCTCTTTGACAGTAGCTGACTGAGCTCGTATGCGCGAGCGAGGCCCAGAAGTCAATTTGTGAAAGTGGAACGAAAGCGTAATCTAGTTGACAAGATGTGTTTGACCAAAAAAAAAAAAAAAGAAAAAGCAAAACCCCCCCAACAACAGAAAAAAACAATAATGGTTGTGTAAAAAGAAAAACAAAACAGGGAAAGCTGATCCTGTTTGTTTCTTAAAAAGGACTGTTGGAAAGGCAATGTGGCAAACAGAGGAAAACAGAGTTTGGTGGAAAGGATACTAATCTAGACGTAATCCCCTCAGCATCTGCCACTGATGCATTAATCAGACAGAAAGGAAACATGTTATTCTGTAATGCCTCCTCTTATCTGAAGCCACTGTTGTTGAATTTTGCGGGATGGATAAGGGTCACACGTTTCTTTATTCTAGAAACAATGACAACATTTCAACGCACTTTTCCAGCATAATTTACATGACCTGGCAGTATTAAGATGATTGCAGTTATGACAACACGTTGCATTACAGCTACATATGTAACTGGTTTCCAAAGGCTTTCCAAACAACTTTGTTATTAGATTATAAAAGATTTAAAGGCTTGTGTCCTCTTAAAGGAGTCTTATTAAATTCACTTCTTCTACCATCCTGTCAGTAGTAGAGCCTGTGTGTTGAACTGACACACATTTTGCTCATGAGAGTTTAACAGTGCTGAGGTGATCAAAATATGTGCTGTTCTCTAATCACACCTGCAAGCAGTAAGCCCTCTTCGCCTTAGTTTAATTGAAATAACTCCCTATCCAAATCAGTCACAGACATATTAATAAATATATCTAATGACTGTTTTTCTGTGACTGGAATGACCCGAGAGGGTTAATTAGAGTATCAGGGCACCATTAGCACACTGATGTCTATCAGCCAGTTGTCAGTGTGTCTATCATTACACCTGTTCTCGCTGAGAAAACACTTTTTATCAGTGGCATCACAGTTGTTACCATAAATGGCCCCACACTGCTGATACCAGGGCTGATACATTCATAGCTGATTGCCTGTGCATATGGATCCATTGTGCGAGAGGTGGAAGCAGTGTATTGTTTAGATGATTAACAGTACCTGAGGTGTGATGCCTGGTCACTGATGGGCTCTTTGCCCAGTGTTTAATCATCACGAAAAACACACGTTCCCACCCCCACCCCCCCCCGAGCCCCATTAGTTAGAAAGGAGCTTAAGTTGGGCTTTCACGAGCGGGGATGAGCGTAGCCTGAAGGCGATACATATGCAGTGAATGCTGCTACAGTGTGATGTCATGTTAGGGCTGAGCTGATTAAAGTAGCCGCAATGTACATCAAATCTCAAACACGTCAAGAGATCTGGTGCCTTAATCTCCCCAGAAAGGCTCAGTTTTTCCATCAACAAAGACCCCGGGCTCCTTCTGAAACAACATAAAATGTGTTTACACGCGCTGAGGTCAGCTGCTCGGCGCTGATTGGATTCACTTTGTTGTGTGTTTTCAATCTACAGCTCAGACGCAAGTTTTTGCAAAATCAATGGACAGTTAGGTCCGATGTGTCGACCTCGATTTGCATTTTAAACCTCAACACATGCAGGATGTCAGATCAAGATTCATTTACTTCATCACAATATACGCGCTGATTATGTAATGACATTATTAGGATGATGATTCACTCTGCCACAGTTGACCATTAACGCCTGTGTTCAGAGGGAAACAAATGGCCGTTTTGTTTTCCGCTTCACCTTTGCTTATCCTGACGAGTCTCATTAAGATCTTAGATCCGCTGCAGCATTTCCCACGAGAGAAAACAATAAAAACATTTTGCAGTAACCAATACGTACTAAAACAACAACAAAAATACATATGCATTTGCTCGCACAAACAAAAACACATCAGACAGGAGCTCTGTAGCTCCTGACAAATGGAGTCTTGTCTCTGCATGTGATGTGCAACTCCCTCTCCATTTCACCCTGACGACCTTCCTCCTGGTACACAAATATTGCTCATTACATGGAGGTTTATGTGCTCGATATAGCCATTGACCCTCAGCCTGCCTCTGCCTCCTGCCTTTCCTTCTCTCTTCCTCATATCCTCACTGTCGATGGCTAGTTACCAATGGGGCAGTAAATTATAGTGGCTATGCTGGGATTAAGTACGAGAGGGGGCTGTCTGCGAGGCAAGGTGGAGAAGAGCGCGCACAGGTCCCACACATACTCACACAGATGATTGTCTTTTCGTATGCCACACGACTCCACATTTTTACTGCTCCTCCCTCTCTGCCACCTGCAGATTGTGCTATCAATCATTCCTTTTGCCTGTTCTTAACTTTTATGCTTGCAGATGCACACTTTGGAATAAGCATCCAATGCATTTTAATGGTGAAAAGAACCATTTGTGCATCTGTTCAGACGATGAACATGTTGGGTAATGAAGGCACGTGTGCACAAAGTTGTTGAAGAGGCCGTTTGTTTGTTGTTTGTTAATTTTATTTTTTTTTGCATTTTTAGAAACAAAAGCAATCACTTCAACAAATATTATAATTTACTTTTTCTATTTAAAGCTGCATGTGGAGGTAAACAACTTGTCAATGTGGCTATATTTATATATGCTTTTGCAGTGCATGTTTGTGGTAAGAGGAGCCTGTGGTGTTAATATAGGGGATGACCTCAGTAGTGTCCTCTCCTCATTTCCTACTATAGGCGGACTGTGCACACATGGACTCGAGCTCAAGGCAGCTGATGGAAATAGAATTGCTGCAGGGATTTCTTCACCAAATGACCTGGAAAAGCCTGTTTGACTTGTGGGGAAAGAAAATATATGTATTTCCTTGATGTCTTTGCCGTGAGATCTAATAGCTCTGGAGTCATGCTTGCAAGCTTTCTTGCTTAATTAAATCTGATCATGTTTTAAGGAATAATATGAAATAAGAATTCTCTGCATCACAAGATCAGGGAGCTTCAACGTCTTAAATATCAGGACTGTGCTGTGTTGTAGGAACAACTTCACTCCATGACTAAATGCTAAACCAATTCAAGACTGCTCTCTTGGTGTGACTCCAAACTATTTGGCATTCCTTTCTCAGTTTTCTCTGCTGAGTTCTGCCAAAACATTTTAGAAATAATTACATGTACTTCTGTGAATACTCTTAGGAATCTCTTTCTCTCTCCTTCTTGCTTTCTCTCTTTCACTTTTTTTTTTTCTTCACATGCACAAGCCAGATATGCAAGTATTCATTGTGTTTGCGTGTTTGCATGTGCAAGTGTATGCAGTGGAGTCGGCGTGTGGGGTCTTTGTGTCCAGGAGTGAGAGACCTGCTCCAGTGATTAATGGGGTTCCTGTGTGAGGCACCGCAAGGCGCCGTACACAATCGCTAGGCCAGACCGCAGCCCCGCCAGGCTTGTCCTTCACATGAGAAGAGAAAGGCGGGAAGGAGGGAGGGTGGAGGGGAAAATTTTTTTTCCCTCGTTGTCCTTTACTCTCTCTTTCCTTCCTTCTGCCCATCCATCCTGATTTTTTTTCCTCCCTAAAACTAACCACTTTAACCACTACTCCCGCCTTTCCTACCTCTTCCTCCTTTCCGCTGGACCCTGTCCTCTGTTTAGCTCACACTGTGGCACGTTCCCATGAGTTCTCACACGTGCATATACGCATGATGTGGAAAACATGTTTTAAAAGACACACATTACAAAAAGGAAAAAAAAGCAGAAGAGCAGTGAGGGGGGAGAAAAAGATAAAGTGAGGCACTGTCTTTGAAGAAGACGCTAAGGTTGGAGGGTGAGGAGCCTGCTGTGAATCCCTCCCCCCGCCCCCCCAGCCCCTTCCCTGTGGTTTCGGGTATGTGGCCCCTCTTCTCAGTGTTAAACAAGTCTTTTAAATAGGCTTTAACCTGGGTCCACCCTCAATGGGGCCATTGTGGGAACGGATGTGTGGACAGTAGTGCTTGGTAAACACTGCTACTTGTCCCTTTCTCACATTCTGAAACCATTCAGTGCTGGCTAGTCCGGAGGTTGTATGTGTGCACTGGGTGGGAAGTGTGCGTCTGTGTGTAAGTGTCAGAGTGGGAAAGGGAGGAAAGCAGACATTTACTGATAGTTAAGAAGCTTTGGGAGAAATTACTGTTTGTGTGAGGAGGAAAGAGCAGCAAAATTAATCACATACAAGTGTTAAATTTAATCAAAAATTCATATGCAAGACTCCACCAAGTCCAGCAGGCTCCTTAATTTGCCAGTCAATAAATCTGAATGACCATCAAGGGGTCTGTAACCAATTTTCTTGCCCCGAGATCCACCTAGTCATCTTTTTGTTAACACTAAATGACTCTGGACTTATTTAGTTAACCCACGTCAGTGTGCGGCTGGATTTCATTATCTCCCCTCTCCCAGGGTCTCTAATTGGGCCTCACTGTTGTCGGCCTGGCACCTGCAGTTGGCCTGCATGTCACTGTAGCCCTGGTAACAACAACGCGCTGTGATGCTGATTCTCCAAGCTTCAGCGACTTGCACGCCCCCAGTCACCCCCACCTGCTCCTCCCCTGCCGTTCCCCCATTACCAGCACCACATTGTCCTCCATCGCCTCGAGTGAAAAACTGCCACTCGTTAGGAGTTATGTGGTGATTTTGTTTGACGACAAGTAAGGATGGGATTTAGTTAAATAACTCTCTCAGCTGTGCGGCTCTCAAATTTCCTCTGAATCCTCCAGACAGCATGATTGGCTTTTTTTTTTTTTTTTTTTTTTTTGCCTTTTTTAAATTTCCAGCAATGGCTTTAAATTTCAGTAGGCCCGCTTGCTTTTTTTTTTTTTCCCAGCATCAACACCTTCATAATAAACTGTGTGTTCTGAAACTGCTGCACAGACAATGAGAACCAAAAAAAAAAAAAAAAGGAGGAATTGCTCTGTTTGTGACGGGAAACAGGGCAGTGTGTGATTTCCTTCTCCTTGTGTCAGTGAGAGTGTGACGCGATGAGGGACTTCCATTTCATTCTGGCTGAGTGTAACCTTCTGTTGTTGAGAAACAGTTTTTTTTATTCATTAAAAGCCAATCTCTTTCTATAAGGCATGCAACAGCAGAAGTACTCTGTAACTGGTCAGGTATGATAACAAAGCAAAAAAAATATTCTAAAGAGGGGGTTCCACAATTTTATATGACTTTACAGTAATGCTGGAAACTACACGGGGCTACTTACAGTTAATTCTAACAATTTCATTGTTATCAGCTCTGTATCAGTATCAGAGGAGTCAGTGGCAGCCAAGTCCTTCCTGTGCTGTCTTTTCTTTGAAAGCACGTGTGCTGCATGTAAACATTTGAATGAGGAAGTGCTGCAGTCAAAGGAAAATAAGCTGATGAGGGGTTTCGGTTTTGTTGTCTGGGCACTCAGTTGAACTAATATCTCTGCGTGCACTCCCACACTACATCTTCTGGAGCTGTTGTGTAGCCATAAAGTACAACTTGCCATGTATTGATTTCTGGGCGAAGCGGGGAGTCATCTAGAGCTGTAAATTCTGGGAGACATGTGTCCTGACAACACTGCTGTCTGAGCACACACAGTAGTTTTCACAGCAATTGAGGAGAGCATGATGGCAGCTTAGAGGTCCACAATGATCACGGCAGCTTTGCGATGAAGTGGCCAACTGCGGGAGCCCCTTGCGGAAATGTGGTTTAGCACAGGTGTGTGAATGTTGACCTCTGACTATTGCTGACTGATGTGATTTAAATGGACCCTGGACCCCTTCACTTATACCAATGTCAGTCATCCTTAACTTTTTCACCACCTGTTTTCCTTTCTGTATTAATACTGTGAACATGTGTGCCACTGCTCTCTACCTTCATTCATATAACCAGCCACGACAGCATGTCTAAGCTCACCATTTGTTTGACATCATATACCTTTTATTTGGCATTTCATCTTGTAAATCTGTACATGCACAGCCATGTACAATAAAGACACCAGGATTTTTTATTTATTTTTTTAACATGGACCTGTTTAATTTCTTGTTTGCTTTATCATTTTTAGCTCTGTTAAAAAAACAGTTTACACCCACATAATTATTGCCCCTGCTGTGGCACTTCTTCCTGTGTAAAGTTTATCTGTGTTGCGAGTAAATATTTATTACTAGAGCTCCAACACTGAGTGGATTCCTATTAAACAGGACATTTTCAAAACACACAAAATTTGAAATTTTGTTCCTCACTTATGAGGATCTGGCTGCAATTTCTTTGTAGGTTGCATAACGCAGAAAAGCAGCAGAGGATGGATGGATGGATGGATGGATGGATGGATGGATATTTTACAACATTATTCTGGGCTTGCTGACTTTTTAGCCCAAACAATTAGTCAAATCATTAAGAAAATTAAGCAGCACAATAATAGCTAAGGATAATCAGCATTTGGTGCTTCTCTATTGTTTTTCCTAATCAGGTATCTACAAATAATAAAGTTGCTCTCACTTCTTGAAGTGGCTGATTTAATCAGCTCAGTGTAGCCATTTTTCTGATAGTCTATTAGGCAATCAATATTATTATGTCAGGAGGGAGTATATAGCACATCACACAGATGAATAAAACATAGACCAAACGTCAGAGAGAGACAATCCAGGGCGCATTAGTCAGACAGCGCTGTGACGTTGCCAAGTAAACAAAACACAAACTGGCAGGTTTTTGTTTTTTGCCCTAAAGCTAAAGACACATAGTACACAAACACCATAAGAGCACACGCACATACTGTATGCACTGAGGGAATTCCAAACATAGTGCTTGTTTGTTAGGGAATGAATGGAAGCATTGAAAGGCGAACATTTCTTGTCACAGTGTAGTGGTGACAAAGGAAGACGGGAGAGGCAAGTTGCTGAATTAATGAATTGTGTCTGTCTCAGAGCTGAACAACTGAAACTCATGAATATTGCTTTACTATTCAGTTCAGACAGCCCTGCAAGGTATAAAGGAAATATACTACTACACAAACTCCTTTATGCAAACAATTTATGAGGGAGAGGGGGGGAACCGCACACTTAGAGATGTCTTTGTTGCATTTTCTCACTCATCCTCATTAAAGGTGGAGGGAAAAGGAAGAAAGAAATAGTGACCACTCCTTTAATGGGCAGCTGATGATGTCATATCACTACACAGATTCTTTGGTCTCCAAGTAAACCAGCTCTTCGATGTGCTGATTGGCTGACTGGCTCTGAGAGGGGGAGGGTGTTTTTTTTTTTTTTTTCCTTCTTCTTCCTCCCCTCTTGCTTCTGGATTAATCCCTGTGCCTGAGTGAGCTCATCTCGCCACTTCTTTTTCTGTCTCTCATATAACTTCAACAATTATCCTTAATGCAGTCATGTCCAAGTATACAAAATTGGATGATTTAGAGGGCTGTGTTGTCCCTGGAAGATGATGAGGTGTGCTTTCTGCTCAGGTTTTTTTTTAGTAATCTTATTAACTGAACACTTAGGTGGTGAATTGCACTGTCTGCTTCAAATCCAATAAGTTTGCCTCTTGCAGGCTTTTGTTGGTGAAGTCTGTTTCTTCAAGACTTCTTTTTGCTCCTCAGGTCTCATCCCCTGTAGCCATGCTGCTTGTTTTCATAGCTGTGATGAACGGCGGCCTGAACTCTTGCACTGGTTGCCCTCTGCAGTGAAACACAATGCCATGTGCCTCTATCACACTCATGTCTGAGGCTACAGGTGACCAGCTGTCTGCCTGTGTTCCTCTCCTCTGGGACAGCTGGAGCCATCAATCAGCTCCCCCTCCCCGAGCCCCCCTTGTGTCCGTCTGCCCGGTCTGACCACCACAACAGCACCATCAGACTGTCTCATCTGGTCTGTTGCCCCTCTAGGGAATGCTTCTCAACTTCCACGTAGTTGTGAATTTCTGCTTATTTCCAGGCTTTCTGGAAAAGCTCCGCTAATCTCTCGTTCTCTGGTGTGGTTATTTAGTTTTTTTTTTTTCTCTGAATGATGAGTACTTATTGATGAGTTTGGCATTTCACCCCTATGAAATGTACCTGCATCTAAAAAGTAGTTTTATGATGCCTCTGATGGTCATAAATTGATACATTGTTGAGCCCACTCCACACAGCACGTGCAGTCACAGTCCTTTCTCCCTCTGCAGATGGAAAGCATTGAAGCCCATTATTGTGTTCTTGGAGGGGCGTCTTCCACCATGAACTCTTTGGCACACTTTTAAAGAGAGTGGCCTTAATGTATTCAGGGCTGATTCACAGTGGCTTTGGCACCACCACTACCATCCCCCCAGCCTACACACACACAGACACACACAAAACCCTTTTTCTTAGAAGAGAGGGTAAACATGTGTGAGTTGAGCTGTTTCTTGGAACTTTTTCTTGTTTATCGAAAAGGGAATTGATGAGCCTGACAGGGGACTTCAAAGAGCGACATAAAAAGCATGGGTTCTACCCCAAAGACATTTCCTGTTTACCTCAAGAGAACTTCACGAAGGACACTTCATCAAAGAGCAAAAAAGACCAACACTTACAAACTAAACTTTTTATGTGACCCAGATTTGCCTGTTGCATAATGCGTGTCTGTCGGAACAACATTGTTGAACCTGTGTCAGTTATCTGATGTTTGCCAGCGCTGCTACTATAATTAGGCTGAACCAAACCACAGAAGTGGCTGAGTGAGCATGTCTCCAAGCTTTCTGAGGCTTGTCAAACAGTGGGCTAATTGTGAATGTTGGAAATTATTAGGTATTTCGTGATGAAGGAAGCAGAATTCCTCGGTAATGGCCGTGACTTCTGCCTCTGCTCATGTGACTATCAGCTTCTTCCTCTGGGCTGTGGACAGTTCATTGTTGTGTCTTAAAGAGCTGCAGGGCGACAGGGAAACTAATTGGGTGGAGCACGTCTGGACATACAGACTCCCAGGCTTGCTACTGGAGCACTGCTGGAGCGCCACACACACTTACACACACACTCAACTCACTCGATTACACACCTTCGATGTATAAAAACAAAAACAATCATTACTATAAAGCATGCAATCTGATCAGAGATAACAACAGAGACTCTCTGAGCAGATAGCATTATTAAATGTTTATTTACATCCTCAGTGATTTAACCTTGTATTTTAGAAGGATGTAAGTTATAGGTGCCTGGTATTTCTTTCTTTTTTCCATTCATTTTTTTGGGGGGGCAGAGTAAGAGAAAGTGTCTTGAGTTCCCATGGAGCAGGGAAATGCATCTCCTGTCTTTCAATCTGGACCTTTTTTCACATTTGCACTGTAACTCCACATTGCTTTTTTTTTTTTTCAAACAAGTTGCATCATGAGCAATTATCTGTGGTTTCAAACATGCTCATTACCACAAAGCCATTCAGTCCTGTTCCAGTGCTAATTTACGGCTCTGGTGAAACTATTGCCTCCAGAGTAAACGACTGGCATCAAGTAAATCCACGTTTGCATTTGGTACTTGTTATTTTAGCACCACTTATTCTAATTTGAATAGGGAAACTCTGTGTTTTCAGTGAGAGCTGTGGAGGGGCTGTTTCTGATGGCGTTCTGCTTGATGTGCCTGTTTTTCCTGTCAGGGTGGGGCTCTAAGTGAGACCCTCAGGCACAACAACTGCTGAGAAAAGGGTCTTCTTTAAGGAGGACACAGTCAGCATAAGTCTATGTACACAGCTTTCGGAGACCTCTCCCCAAATATCTGAGTTGAGCACCTGTATTGACATTGGCAGAACACTTTGTCTCGGCATTCAGGCCCAACTGAGAATGAAAGCAAATCGTCTCAGCGTGCTCGCTGTGGGCAGCTAGACGCGCAAATACCTGAGAGGAGTTCATCAGCTGAGGTGGGACGGGCGCGTGACGCTGCTGCTTCCTGAGAAAAGTGTTGCAAATTAATCCCATCAGTGATTACGACACTGCGAGTTGTGTTGTAATCCCAGAATTAAAAGAGATGATGTAAAGCATTGATGATACAATCTTGACCCCTGGGGATAAAAGACGAGTTCACTAGAATGAGTAATTTATTAAGTTATCTGTTAAGTTAAATGCATTTAAGTAGAGCACTTCTACTGTTTAGAAACTCAACTTAGTAAACTATTACAAATGACTGTGTCTGAAATTTGACCGCCTTTAGGCCCAAGCCAATTACATATTTTTTTGTTCTATTTGATTGAAAGAAAGAGAAAAAAGAAAGCTAGAAAGAGAGCAACCAATAAGGAAATTATGAGGAAACTTTGGACCTGAAAAAAAGAAGGAAGGAAGGAACACCAGGAAGACAGAAATTATGAGGAAACGTTGGACCTGAAAAAGAAAGAACAGAAGAAGTACATATTTAATTTTTAAATAAAAGCATATACAATACTTGTGTACTTGCGGCCAAGAACAATTATTGTTATCAATATAATTACTATTGTTGTTTGGTTTTGTTTTTCAGTTCAATTTTGGAGGAGTAACTTTGAGAACTCTCCAAATGTCCAGAGCACAATCCCACATACACTGACCAACAATGACACAGAGCTGTTTTTATGGATTAACTGTGATTTTTACAATGTTTCCAGGCTTTGTGCTAAGCTGCTACCTGTAGGCCCGTGTTTCACTGACTGATCCAGACTGGTTTCAGTCTCCTTATTTAACCTAACTCTTAACATAGAGCAGTATAACTTCTTTCTTTTCAAAATAAATAGCATATTAATTTTAGGACATTGTGTTTAAATATACAAGACAGACTTTCAGTGCTGACCTCCACGAGGTTAATTAAAAAATACAGAAAATGTGAGCTCAGCGTCCTCAAAGATAGCTGTGAAATCATTACTCAGGATGAACATGCTGTTTCTGTAGCTTTCAGACTCATCTCACTGCCCTAAATAAACACCGAGCCACTCAGAGCTTGGTAATTGTGTTAACCCACTATTAAACTAAACTGTCAATGTTATGATGTGAAAAAAAAATAAAATCTAGGACAGTAGTTATGATAAGAGGTGACGTTTCCTCTAAAACATACTTCACTTTTGTGTTCCATGTAAAAAGAAACTGAGTCAGAATTTCATGCAGCTTAGTCAGTGATTTCCTTTAACTGGAAATAAGCCACACCGTACAACATTTTGGCACCACCCACGTCACAATAACAGAAGACTTTATGTGTCTGGTGATCGCAGAGTTTGTGGCTGCTCATCAGCTGCTAATAGAGAAGACCCTGAAGATTGCTACAACTTGCTTTTGAGTATAAAACAGTGAGTATCTGTTTAAAAAAAAAAAAAAAACTAAATAAATGATTCAAAATTTTATTTTAATGTATTTATCTGAGCCAATCTACTACTACTATTACTACTACTCCCAGACTATTATTATTATTATTGTTATTATTATTATTATTATTATTATTATAATTATTATTATTGTTATTATTATTATTATTATTATTATTATTATTATTATTATTATTATTATAATTATTATTATTATTATTATTATTATTATTATTATTATTATTATTATTATTAGTGACCATGAATTTTCTCACGCAGGTAGTAAGGGTACAAACCAAACACAGGAGGACAGGCAGGAAGCGGCGTGGGCAGCCTCCTTGTGTCACCGCCTGCGTCAGACCAGACGCCAGGAGGGAGTTTTCCACTGACGAAAAAGGCTGCGCTTCTCGGCAGTCTGCTACAGACAAGGGAAGCGCTTCAGCTGGTACGGACCCCGTGCGGCAGAGAGGCACAGACAATAGCAGAGAAAGCTGTGTATACGCGGGGATAAGCGCTGCGTTTATTCGTGCCATTTGGATTACTTACACTGTTACCCCCATCGGCTGTTTTACCCAGCGCTATTTGGTGACTGATGGTGATCGGATACTTGAATTGGTGGTGAGTGCAAACAGAATCGGGAGTTTCGCTGCTGGGTGATTGAACACCGTAATTTACGCGTTTAACCTCAGCGGAGGAGGGACGCCAAATAGTTTGAATGTTTATTCTCGTGTGTCGGAGTCATTTAAATGTCCCGTGTGTGTGGAGGGGAAACGCAGTTACGGGCTCATCTTGAGGGTTGATTTCTTTTTAAACACTTTACATCGTGTTCCTTTAACTTGACGCTTTATTGGAAATAGACGCGGTTGTGGCCCCGCTTGTTCAAGTGAGGTTTAATGAATTGTTTCCTAATAGCGACACACGAGTGACCGCAGAAATGATAACGGGAAATGAATAAAATCATTTAACTTAATTAGCTGATTTTTAGGCGAGATTCCACAATCCGCTTCATTTACTTATTGATTTTATTATTATTATTTTTTTTTAAAGATCGATCGCTGATTAATCAGCTTTTTACAAACTTCACGGCTCTCGCCGAGAAAGCTGTACTCCTCGCTGCGGTGCGTTTTCGGCTGTGGATTCATTTGGGTTATCTGAACTGTTGATGAGGTCGGCTTTGTGTATTTAGCCCGTGCAGAGTTGTTCTTGTTCACCTCAGCGGTGCTGGTGCGCCTCTTGTAACTAGAGCGACTCCTGAAGGCACTACATCTGAGCACACAGCTGACAGGGCTGCTGTCATTAGAATTAGCATTAATCATGAGGCATGAGCGGGTCAGCGGGGGAAGAGCACCGGCTGTCCTTGTACGACGCGCATGTTCGGCCCGGTTTAAATATAGATTTTGAATCGGTGATTGATTTTAGCAATTTGCCACATGCAGGTAGCAATTCATGCTCTTAGCCAGGTGTCGACAAGGAATGTAGATAGAGCTCCTTTTATTGTTTAATCAAACAATTTTTAGTAACGGTATGTGGATATTTTGTTTCCATCTGTGGTTGTTTTTGATACCTAAATGACTGAAGTTTCTAATTATTTAAGTACTGTAAGAGAAGCGAGTGTGCTTGTTGTTTATTGTTTATTGTTATCCTAAAGTCTTATTTATTAATGCTTTTTTCCCTCCAGGTGTAACACAGCTCCATGTAGCTCTTATTTATTTATTTAATCTGTGGACAGTGTCTGTTTTTGATAAAGCGACTGAATCAATTTAATCGTCTCTAGCGCGACCTCACCCGGATCATTTTTGGAATCATGTTTTCTGGAATTAGGCTACAGAGAGCTGAATGATCCTTTGTTTACTGAGAAGGAATACAACACTTGGTGCTGTGCATTTAATGTCCATGTTGTGTTCAGAGGCGTTAAATAACTCTTTGTCTTCATTTATTTAATATAATTTTGCATTTTAGGACATATTTTTATACTCAGATCCCTCTTGAAATAACAATTGACTGGTTTGCTGCATTCTCGTTAAAACAACGTAAATAGCATCAAGGCAATACAAATTCTTTAAATTATTTGAAGGAATTTGCAGCACAAC